>NC_047090.1:16557500-19057500 GCF_902459505.1 Geotrypetes seraphini | reverse complement strand
AAGTACCGACTAGGCAACCTGCCTATGGTTTTGGTTATACCTGTTGTACGCCTAGGTGTAGGTCGGCCCATCTCCCGCCCACTGTCTGCCCTTTCCCCTCCTCTTTTCTCTCTGTGCGTTTAGAGGCAGGGGAAAGGCCTAAGCTGTTTTTAGATACGTCTAAAAACCAGCTTTGGTTATGGGCATTTGGACGATCAGGCTTTTTGATCGTCCAAGTAGCCATTTAGGACACTTTTTAGACTTTTTTTTTTTATTATTATGAACCCCATAGGTTAGACAATTTTCGAAACAGAAAATAATTTGGACATATTTTTCGAAAATGTGTTCTAAGCTATTTTTTTACTTTGGATGACTTGCAACTTGGACGAAAACAAACTTAGCCGTTTCTTTCAATTATGCCCCTCCACGCATTCCTAATGTCTAGTAATTTGTATCAGAAAAACTTGGTAGTGTTAAGCTTGCAGATAAATGAGAGCACTAGAGTTTTTGAAAATTTATGAGACTAGAGGTAATTTCACTTTTAGATCAGGTCTCGAAACAGGCCAGAAATTCATTTTTAGTTTTGTTTCAGTTTCGGCCAAAACTGCCTGTGCATTTTCGGCTGGAACTGAAATTATGCAGGGCAGCCCCCCCACTCCCTCCTTTCCTTCTCCTCCCTGAACAAAGAGCCAGTGGCAGCCCCTCTCCAGAACCCAGCCCCTTCCATTGCTCTTACCTGTGCCAGTGCCAATCTCAAAATGTCTGGCTGTGACCTCTAGAAGCAGGCATGGGCAGGAGCAGATGGAGATTGTTCCTGTCCCCCTAGCCACCAATGATACAGTAGGCCCAGGAGGGGGGCTGCCACTGGTGTTGGTTTCAAGAAGGGTGCTGCCACAGGAGGTGGATTTGGGAGGGGGGGGGGGTCTGCCTCCAGGAGATGGGTCTGGGAAGAATAATTTTTGGAGTTGGTGGGGGCTGTTCAGTAGGCAGGGCCAGTTTTGTTTTCAGCTTCAATATCCGCCCAAACCGAGTGGCCAATTTTGGTCACACATTTGGTTTCAGCACAAATCAAAGATCCTGTTTTTTTGGGGGCTGGGGGTCTAACTGAAACCCAAACTCAAAGTGTTGTGGTTTCCAGTAGTTAATTTAGCTTGAGATTATAGTCTTGCCAAGTTTGAGATAAGGAGGAAGAAGGAATAGAGGAGTGTGTGGCGCAGTGGTTGGATCTACAGCCTCAGCACCCTGGGGGTTGTGGGTTCAAACCCCGCGCTGCTCCTTGTGACCCTGGGCAAGTCACTCAGTCCTCCATAGCCCCAGGTACGTTAGATAGATGGTGAGCCCACCGGGACAGAGAGGGAAAATGCTTGAGTACCTGATTGTAAAAACCGCTTAGATAACCTTGATAGGCGGTATATCAAATCCTAATAAAACTTGAAACTTGAATATTTTCCTGGAAAATTTCAAGGTACAGTTCATACCCAGTAGGTGTGCAGGGCAGCCAGGCTTAGAAGATGGGAAAAAGTTTTGTAACATTTAATGCTTCTTTGACTGTTTCTAAACTAGGTGTCAATTCACAACAGGCTTCAAACGTACCAGCACAACTCCGCCCTGGGGCCAGAGAATGGAATGCAGCCCAGCACGCATCCTAACACGCAGCAGCAGCAGCAGCAACAGCAGCAGGAGGTGCTCCAGACTGCATTGGCGCCATCGCAACCTCTCCCAGAAACACTTGTGCAGTGCCAGCAGATTGTGAAAGTCATTGTCCTGGACAAGCCAAACCTAGCTCATGCCTTGCCGGCTCTCAATCAGACTTTAACTTGCTATAGGTCCGATTCCTGCAGCTCCACTCCTCTCCGCAGCCTAAGCAGTGGGCTGCAAGGGACCCCTGTGAAAATCATTCACCAACCACCTCTTCCACCTCCACCACCACCATACAATCACCCACATCAATACTGTCCCCCTAGCTCCCTGTTAAGCAGGCGTAGGTATTCGAGTGGCTCGCGCAGTTTAGTATAGTCGCTTCAGATACCCCTTAACACTTGCACAGAATAACCTACTTGACATCTGTACAGGGCCGTTTTTACTTAACCATGTGTCCATGGAAGAGTCTAGTTTGTGAAAATATATATTTTTTAGAAAAATAAAACCAATTTTTGCCCTTATCCCATCCTACAAATATTTCTAAATGTAGAGAAATGTTTGTAGTTACAGCAGGGTCAAGAGCTCACCCACATTTCCCTCACCCAACTCATCCTCCTGCACTACAGTTTTCAATCTCATTGATGAAAACAACGAGAGCTCCCTCATGTCTTCCTTGTCTTCTCTATTGGAGTGAGAAAGTATTACTATTTTTTTGACCTTCAGTTCTCACAGTTCATGTCACCTGAGGAAAGTCTGCATGTCTTCTGGGGAAAAAGGGGAGGGCAGAAGCTGCTGCCTGGAGCTGAGGACTCATGATACTTAACTCATTACCTTGGGTTTCTTCAGTGGCAGCAAATTGGTTTGTAGAGAAAGAGAGTCAAATTTCACCAGCTTTAATATAGCTTTATGTTTAACCATAAAAACCAGTATTTATGCTAAGGAAATATTATAGCAGGGGAGCTTTGTAGCTCACTTGCAGACCTCATCACTTGTAAATATACATTTGGTACAGTGAAGCATGCCAACCAAAGAAACCAATGAGCCCTGGGGAGGGGAAAGAAGACTAATCATGATTCAGTGGAATGTTTTGACAAACTTGTTTTTAATTTATCACGAGATTATACTGAGCTCCTATAGTTGGACACATTTTTTATGGCTATTTTGACACAGATGAGAAAAGAACATGATAAAGACATCTCAAAACACATTGAATGTAGCAAACACACAGATGTTTATATACAAGCATCACATGCAAGCTGAGGATTAATAAGCACATATACATATGCACCATTCAACTTGGCTTTTTTTAAAAATTGTAGCATTAAGGTATTTAAATTCTATTTGAAATGTACTCTCTCTTTCGCGCTCTCTCTCTCTCTCTCTCTCTTCTTGGGCTGGCAGTGTGTTTTCAAACATGTATGTCTGGCTAGTCTACGGGTAGGTCATTGTGGTCCACAAGCTGATGGATTTTCAGGATAACCCCAACTAATATGTATGACAAACATTTGCAAACAGTGGAGGGAAGTCATGCAGATTAAGAAGGGATATCTCCAAACTGACCAGTTTGTGGCCTTTCCTAGACTAATCATTTGAGATCAGGTGGAGCCCAAATATGTTGTTGGTGGGGGACATCAGAAGACACTGTTTTGAAACAACTTAGTTTAGACTAGCATAAGAAAACATTTCCTAGTTGTCCTCAGAGCTTTGATGGATCTTCCTCTAAAAGGTGCACTTTCCCTGGCCTCGTCACTACTACCTTTCCTTTCCTTCACTGTCATGGTGTTTTCCTATCAAAAAGGTAAATGGATGATAAAATAAAGTACAGTAAAATGTTGAGTAATGTGATCAACTTGTGGCCTCCCCGTGACTAACATGCGTAAAGGCTCTGAAATTTTACATTATTGTGAGATTTTACTGTATTTCTAGATGTATTTTCCACAGAAAGAAAGACTCGGATTAATTAGTTCAAGAATATTAGTATTTCTTCTCTGTGTCTGTGTCTTAAGAGATCCAGCGTTAGAATATTTAAGTAGGTTGGAATAAGTTAATAAAAATAAAAGACTTTCTTGACATTGAATTTGTAATAACAGAGATGAAGAGCAAAGTGATTTGACTCTTATTGTCTGGGTAAGATTCTTAAACTGTTTCCCCTAAGAAAAACTTTATGGATTATTGTTCATTTATATTGTTATTATTTTATTTTGTAATTTGTTATTATGTTGAAAGGCAAATGTACTGCGATATCCTATTTCAGTAGAACATATTGAGAATAGAAATTTCAGGAAAAAAAAAATGTAGCGGGGCTATCTTACTGGGTATGATCATTTTTCATCCATCAGATGTCCCGTTCTTGACTAAAAGACAAAAAAAAAAATGTTTAATGACAAGGCTAGGAACTAAAGCTAGGAGAAGGCGACTCTGAGCAACTGGGCACGGAGCCTTGTCCAGCATTTCTACTAACAACCATCTAGCAATGGAACGCGCTTCCGGAGAATGTGATAGGCCAGAACTCTGTACAGGGGTTCAAGGAGGGTTTGGATAGGTTCCTGGAGGATAAGGGGATAGAGGGGTACAAATAGAACTTGAGGTAGGTTATAGAATGTAATGAGATGAAAGAGTGTAGATATACTATAAAAGAAAAAAACGATACTAGCATTAAAAAAGATATAAAAAGATATTGATTCATATGACACTAATAAGAATACCTATTTTTATTATATTTATTATTGAGTAATTATAGATAGAATACACATATAAACATAGGAAGAAGGCCGATGATTAGAGTCAAGGAGCAGCACAACCACACCAAATATCTCAGTCTGTGAATACGACTGTGCGTGGGCTCCGTTACTGAGGCCTCTTCCTACACAGACACTTTTAAAGATATAAGTGATTTACACTTTTTCAGATATATGGGAATACTGTGATAATTATTATTTTGCGATATTTTTCCCATTAGGGGACTATACCCTAGTGTAGGTTATAGAAGTGGTCAGAAACCACTTCACAGATCGCGGACCTGATGGGCCGCCGCGGGAGCGGACCGCTGGGCGAGATGGACCTCGGTCTGACCCAGTGGAGGCAACTTCTTATGTTCTTATGTTCTTAACAAACTTCATAGTCTCAGCTGTGGCCTGTTTTTAGTTAATGTAGACCAGAAGTTGAAAAATAGATCAGAGATATACATAACCTTAACATGAAATCCCATTTTCTAAAGTAAAACATAATACACTGCCATTTAATGCAGAAATTCAACAGAATTCATCAATGATTCCAAACATACTCCCCCCTTTTATGAGGCCACGTTAAGCTATTTTTATTGCTGGCCATGGTGGTATTAGCTCTGACACTCATAGAATTCCTATGAGTGTCAGAGTTAATATTGCTGTGGCTGGTGATAATGCAACTTCATAAAAGTGGGGGGGGGGGAAGATCTACTTTTTTTAAAAATTCTACAACAGAAAGAAGCACCTTGCAACTGGTTACCCACTCCTCCCCCCCAAAAATAAGAATTCCCATGCTGGGTTAGACTAAAGGTTCATTATGTCCAGTATCCTATTGTTAAAGTGGCTAATCCCAAAATTAAGCATGGTGCTTACCCTTAAGAATAAGCAGTGGATTTCCCCAAGCCTATCTTCATATTGGTTTATGGACCTTCCTCCAGCAGCTTTTCCAAACCTCTTTTTATCCTAGTTATACTGTAGGAGTGCCCAACTTCGGCCCTCACCAGGTCAGGTTTTCAGGATTCCCCAAATGAATATGCATGAGATCAATATGCATACAATAGAAACAGTGCAGGCAAATAGATCTCAAGCAAATTCACTGGGAAAATCCTGAAAACCTGACAGGATTACGGCCCTCGAGGGCCGGAGTTGGGCACCCCTGTAATACTGTGAGATTTTACCATATGCTCCATCAGAAAACTCCACAGTTTAATTATGTGATGAGTGAAGATCATATTTTCTCCGATATGTTTTCTGCTCTCTATGAACACAAAAACAAGAACTTCATATACTGTACTGTATATATATATATATATATATATATATATATATATATATATATATATATATAGATTTTTACTATGACAGAAACAAAAAGAGAGCAATTCACCTTAAAAATGAATAACAAAAACATCAGGGATGACAAATAAACTAAGGGGGGAATTCATCAACAGGCACTAAGTGATTTAGCACGTGCTATCTGCAAAACATGACTTGTGTTGAATTCTGTTTTAAATTAGATTTTATATAATTGCTGTACTATTAAAGTGCTTTATTGTTTATGGGATCCAGTTCATTTAGGGGGGAGCTCATCAATTTAATATGTGTTGCTATCTACACTGTGTGCTAAACACTAAGGGGCTCATAATCAAAAGAAAAAAAACGTCTAAAAAGTGGCCTAAATGGCTACATGGACGATCAAAAAGCCTAATCGTCCAAGTACCCATAATCAAAGCTGGTTATAGATGTATCTAAAACCAGCTTAGGCCTTTCCCCTGCCTCTAAACGCATAGAGCAAAAAGAGGCATTTTTAGAGGAGGGGAAAGGGCGGGCGGTGGGCCGACCTAGACTTAGGCGTACAGCAGCTATAACAAAAACTTTAGGCAGATTGCCTAGTCGGCACTTATACGTTTTGACTTAGACCAAGTCAAAACAGTTATAAGTGCTGAAAAAGGGGCTGCGATGGTGATCACCCACCCCCCTCCAAACCACGGCACTTCAGGGTGAGTATCGCGGCAGAGCATCTCCCTTGCCGGCGATCCTCACCCCGAAGTGCCGCAGTTTAGAGGGGGGTGGGCAATCACCATCGCTGGCAGGAGAGATGAGCCATCTCTCCTGCAGCGATCAGCCTTCCCCCGGCTATTATGATCGGGCAAGAGAGAGCCCAACCCCTCTTGCCCCAGCAGCACCCTGAACCCCCGACTACATTCGGGGCAAGAGTGAGCCCAAGCCCTCTTGCACCGCCGATTCCCCGACAGCATTGGGGCAAGAGGGAGCCCAAGCCTTCTTGCCCCGCAATCCCCAACCCCCCAACTGGAATCAGCCCAGTTGTCATAGGCCCCTCCTGTGGGCGGGGCCTTAGGCACATGGGCTGGTTGGGTCCATGTGCCTAAGGCTCCTCCCACAGGAGGGGCCTAAGACAACTGGGCCAATTCCGGTTGGCCCAGGCGCCTCAAGCCCCACCTGTGGGCGGGGTTTGAGCTGCCTGGGCCAATCAGGCCCTAAGGCCAGCCATTCCAGAGATGGCTGGCCTGTCGGACGTAAAGGCTTGGCACCCATCCATCCGACCAACAATTTTTAAGTTACGGGGAGGGGGATGGGGGGGTCGGAGGATCAGCGGGGGGATCGCAGGTTGGCGGGGGAGCAATCAGGGGTTCGGGGGGGCAGTTATGGGGGTTGCATCAAGGGCAGGACGGCCTGGGATCCCTCCTGGCCGTATTTTAGTGGGGGTGGGGGTTATGGGTTGTCACCAGGCCAGGAGGACTTGGGCTCCCTCCTGGCAGATCATGTGGGGGAGGGGGGTTGGAGATCGCTCCTGGCCCCATCAGACTCGGCCCCATCAGACTTGGGCTCCCTCCTGGCCCCATCAGACTCGGCCGGGGGGGGGGGGGGGTTGGAGATCGCAGGGCAAGAGGGCTTGGGCTCCCTCTTGCCCTGATGCTGTCGGGGGTTTGGGGTGCCGTGGGCCAGGAGGACTTGTGCTCCCTCCTGCCCGGATTGTTGTAGGGGGGATTCTGTAACCGGTGTTGTTTTTGACAGACACTGGTTACAGAATCCAGTTTTTAGGCGAAGGACTGGCTCCTCCTGCGCCTAAAAGCCCTTGTTTTGGGTGTTTGGGACTTAGGCTTTTTGTAGATTGATTATATGGTGTAAGTTTAGACGCAGTGGTGGTTTGGGCGTTTAAACAGCTGAATGTAGAGGCAGGCCATTATTTTAAAAAAACCTTCTCTTGGATGTTTTTTTGATAATGGACATTTTCCCTGTTTCTACTTTCAACGTTTAAGACCTTAGACCAAAAGGGGACTTAAGACGTTTGTTTGTTTTTATTATGCCCCTCTAAGGGCCCGATTTACTAAAGTCAGCGATCGTTGCTAAACCTGTTTTTACAGGTTTAGCGACGATTGCTTCTATCTGACTGATTCACAAACCTGCCCACCACCTGATTTCCCCCTCGATCGCCCATTTCCCGATCCGGCCATGCATATTAGTAAAACCCCATGCAAAATAGCCAAGCGATTGATTCACTAACAATTGCTTGGCTATTTTGCTTCGGGTTTAACTATTGTCAAACCCGACTGCTGCAGACCTGTAGGTAACTATGTTACCGACAGATCTGCCTGTTTTTTATTTTTTTAATGGCACTGATATTTTACATGTATTATACAAGCAAAATATCAGCCCAAATTTTTTTTAAAAGCCCCCCCCCCCCGACAAGTGCCCCCTTCCTCCCTGAACCATGCCGCCCACTGATGACTGCCACCGCCGCTTTAAAATTATGGCAGGAGGGATTCCCATTCCCTCCTACCATCGGGCCCACTCCTGACTCCCCCCTCAAAACAAATGGCAGGAGGATCCTGACTCCCTATTCCCATCCCCCCTCCCCATACCTGTAAAAGTTAGGAGAAGGAGGGGTGCTCAGTCCCTCCTGCTCCGCATGCCTCCAATGACGCGTCTGGGCCTTTGGCTCCACCCCGGTGCATGTTTTGATACACGGGGAAAGGCCTAAGGCCCTGATTGGCTCAGGTGCCTCGTGCTCCTCCCTTGGGAGGGACCTGAGCCAATCAGGGACTTCCTTAAAAATTGGGAGCAGGAGGGGTGGGGCCTAACGCCCTGATTGGCTCAGGTGCCTCGGGCTCCTCATTCTTTAAAAGTTAGGAGCAGGAGGGGTGCTCAGTCCCTCCTGCTCCGTATGCTTCCAATGACCTGTCTGGGCCTTAGGCCCTACCCTGGTGCATGATGTGATACACGAGGAAGGGCCTAAGGCCCTGATTGGCTCAGGTGTGTCGTGCTCCTCCCATGGGAGGGACCTGAGGCACTTGAGCCAATCAAGGACTTCCTTAAAAGTTGGGAGCAGGAGGGGTAGTCAGGACCTGATTGGCTCAGTCGGGGAGTTTGCATGCAGTGAATCAATCGCTGTTTCAAAATCAGTCAGTAATCGGCCAACAGCAATTGAATCGCTATCTTTAGTGAATCTGGGCCTAAGATGACCATTATATTCCTACCACTGGGTCTGGTAAACAATAAAGTACTTTAATAGTACAGCAATTATATAAAATCTAATTTAAAAACAGGACCCAACACAAGCCATGTTTCATCTGTCTGCATCAGAAATCCACAATCTGAAAAACCATAAGTGATAAACATATTGCTGTATCTCTAATCATAGTAAAACATTATAGATATGTCATACAATTACAAAAGAACTCTATGAAGAGCTAATTAGCACTAAAGTAAAAATTAGCTACACTGGCAACTAACTGCATCAAGACAATAAGGCCCTTATTCTATAAATGGCGCCTTAAATTAGGCACCGGTAAGCACCCTACAAAACGCCATTTAAAATACCTTTTAGAAGAATTTTCAAAGCGCCTATAAAAACGTTGCCGGAATCACATATACGGAGGTGCTTTATGACTCCTAACAACGAAAGTGCCATTAGGCACCGTAAAGCCCCTCCATAGGTGTGATTCTCATCAAAGGTAGGCACCAGAAATGTAGGCCTTGAAAACCCAGGTCTACATTTCCGACACCTAACTTTCCTGAAGGTGCGATTCTCTATATAGATCCATCGTTATTGACATGCAATTAGCAGCCGCTTTTAAGGTGGCCACCGAAAATGGCGCCATTTAGAGAATCTGGGTCTAAACTACCCAGACTTATGGTTTTTCAGATTACTTGTGGAAATTTGATGCAGACAGGTACACTGTAATCCAGCCTATGTCAAGTCCTGTTTTTACGTTAAATTTTGATTGAAAATACCAAATACAGAGCAACAACAAGCAGCAAACAGAATGGCTCAGCAAAAGATACTGCAAGCTCTGCCATATTACAAAAGATAAACCAACAGAGTAATAGAATGATATGGTCCCAACCTCCCTACCCACCCCCTGCCCAATCAACCAACCACAATAATACAGAGACCGCCAAGCAAACCATGCAGGGAAACCCCAACTGGGGTTAGAAATTCCAGGGCCGAAACATCTCTAGCTGTCCCTCCAAGGATATAAGCCCCCACCCCCCACCCCTCTTCTACCATAGAGCACAGAGAGATGCCTGCATCCTAATCTAAGAAGGTATCTGGCCAACCCCCCACCCCAGTCATCAGACTAGAGTATTCAAAAGAAGACTACACCCAGTTGGAGTAATGAGTCCAAATAAAAACCCCAGAGAAGCAAAAAAGTATGTTGCCATTTATGAAATTGCTCTCAAAGAGCCAAGGCATGAAGGTGAGTCCTCCACTGCCAGAAGGTAGGAGGATCCATGGAAGTCCAATGTTGTAAAATACATTTGCGAGCCAGGAGACATGCCTTACGGCAGAACAGGCACCCATCTTAGGCAAATTCTGGAAGAATCCTAGGTTTTCCAGCACCAGTTGTTTCACCATACCCTCAATGAAGCAGCCAAGTATTTAACCCCTCAAGTATAGAACCCCCAAATGTGCCAACAATCCCAGAATGAGTGAGAAATTATTATTAGGTGCTCTACCAAACTTAAGACACAAGGGAGAGCCAACTCCGCCAATTTTGTGAAGTTGAACCTGGGTAAAGTACACTCAATATAACACCCGAGCATAACACTCTCACAACACCGTTCCCCGGAAGGCCACCAAGCCATGACAGAGACATTCTGACAATCCTTATGGGATTCAAAAGGAAGCAGCACTGTATAATGCTGACATGGAGGTCTGAAAGACTTCCTACCTTATCACAAAAACTCCCAAAGGCGAAAACCCACTGGATGGGAGAATTTACACCCTGGTAAGGATAAGCTATAATGTTTTAAAATTAGATTGTATTGAATAGCTGTACTATTAAATTATTTTATTGTTGACTGCACCCAATCCGTTTAGTTTATTATATCTCTGCTGCTGTTTTTGTTTGTTTTGATTGTTTTGTTGTCCTTGAAAATGAACACCACAAAGCATCATAAAAGTTGCTTATTCAGCATAATTGCTCAATAAACAGCCTATAAAACAGAGATTACATTTTATAAAACATTAGACTGGTATTACTGAAGAGTGAAGTTGAATGCATAAAACATCAGAATAGTTATTACAAAGAAAATAATTATTTCAATAACACTGTTGAAGAACATTGTTACTAATAATGTAATGTAATGTAATTTATTTCTTATATACCGCTACATCCGTTAGGTTCTAAGCGGTTTACAGAAAATATACATTAAGATTAGAAATAAGAAAGGTACTTGAAAAATTCCCTTACTGTCCCGAAGGCTCACAATCTAACTAAAGTACCTGGAGGGTAATAGAGAAGTGAAAAGTAGAGTTAGAGGAAAAATAAAAATAAAATAAACATTTTAACAAGACAGCATTGATCTAAATACTTTGGAAGGTAGAAGAGAGGAGAGAAAGGAATAGAAGCAGAAGGGGGAGCCGTTGAACAGTAGAATTCTGGAGAAATTTAAATGATAGAAATAGAACAAAACAAAGACAAAAGGCAAAACAATAGATAAGATTAAAGATAAATCATAAGCTGGAAAGAAAAATAAAAGAAAACTTTGTCTTCAATCCACGGTTTCAGCGTCAGTGATGAAGTGGAGCAAGTAAGTTTAGGAGGAGCGATTGACGTTTCCAGAAAGGGCTTCTTCAGGGAAGAGACTTGGCAGACAGTCCCAGGATGCCTATGTCTCCTCCCCTGCGATGTTCTCCCATCCATGCATTCCCTCCCAGACACACTGCCTGTGCCCCAGCCGCTCCAAGAAGGCTGCCCCAGATGTATTTACCATTATATTAATAAGATTGAAACATTAATTCCATAGCAATGGCTGTAGTTAACCATTCAGTGCGGCTCCCTGTACTAATAACCACTATCATGGTTTAGGAAAAAGGGGGGGGGGTATATGAGGGCATTACAAAGAAACTTCAGAATCGAATTCAGCTCCTGCAAAATACAGCAGTAATGATTAGTGGACTAAAAAGATTTGACAGAATAACTCCTACATTACGTGCTTTGCATTGGCTATCAGTTCAATACAGGACCAGATTCAAATGTGCATTATTTTCAAGGCACCGGCTGGTCAATGTCCATCATCAATAAGTGAGCACTGTCATCTACTTTACCCCACAGGCTCCATGAAACTCAATAAGAGAAAGGTCTTATTATATCCAACTTTAAAACATAAAAAACCTTTGATTATCTGGAAATCTGGAATGGAATGTCTGAAATTATATCTATATCTATTTACTGCTCTTTTCACAAATTGCTGAAAGCCTACTTCTCTGAGAAATGATGCCTTATAATGTTGTCTTTAATTTCTAGTTTTTTTGACCTTATTCACTCTGTTCTTAATTTACTCTTTGTAAGCTTTTTGTAAACTGCTTTGAATCCAGTTGGAGATATAGATATAGCATTAGCATCTACATATTAAAATTGAACTTCATTAAGTTAATTCAGATATTCAGAAATTTCTTAGCTATAGAAAGGCAAATAAAAGCAAATGATTGAATTTGCCTATTCATGCATCTATTATCCCTTCCTCTCCCTTGACCCAAGCTCTCTTGAATTTGAAATACAGTTTTCATTTCCACCACCTCTACCAGAAAGTCATTTAATGCACCCTTTCCATGCAAAAGTATTTTCTGAGGTTATTTTTGAGTCTATACCCTTTCACATTCATCCTATACTGCTTCAATAAAAAGTTTCCTTTCAGATGGAAGAGACTTGCCTCATGTGAATTTATGTCACTTAGGTATTTAAATGTCTTTATCATATCTGCCTTCTCCTGCTTTTCCTCTAAGGTATATATATTGAAATCTTGATGTCTGTTCTTATGCTTTATAAAGAAAACCACTGACCATTTTAGTAGTTGCCTTCATAACTGACTCCTTTCTGTTAATATCTTTTTGAAGGTGCAGTATCCACAATTGTACACAATATTCTAAATGAGGTCTCACGAGAGTCTTTTACAGGGCATAATTACCTCCTTTTTCCTACTGGCCATTCCTCTTGGTATGCATTTAAGCATCTTCTTGCTTTTACCATCACCTTTTCTACTTGTTTTGCCACTTAAGATCATCACATATGATTACACCCAAGTCCCACTCCTTTTTTGTGCACAAAAGTTCACCCCTTTGATTGTTTAATTTCCTCAGGTTTTTGCAGCCCAAATGTGTAACCCTGAATTCATAACATTAATCTTAGCTCCAAATTTTGGACTATTCTTCAAGCTTCACTAAGTCCTTACTCATTTCATGTACAGTACACCATCAAGGGATTCTAGCCTATTACAGATTTTGGTATTATCAGCAGAGACAAACCTTACCAGACAGCCTTTAGAAATATCGCTTACAAAAATGTAAAAAAAATTAACAGGACCAAGAATAGAACATCCCTTTCCTCAGAGAGAGCTCCATTTACCACTCTCCTCTGTTGACTTCCATTCAACCAGTTCCAAATTCAGTCCATACTGAGGATACACAGTGTATTTATTAGACATCTGTGTGGAACTATGTCAAAGGCTTTGCTGAAATCTAATACACCACATCTAGCGCTCTCCCTCTATCCAGCTCTATGGTCACCCAGTCAAAGAAATTTATTAGATTTGTCTGAGAAGACCTGCTTCTACTGAAGCCATGTTGCCTTGGGTTCTTTAAACCATTGAATTCCAGAAATTTCACTATTCTTTATTTTAAAAGCGTTTCCATTAATTTAGTTACCACAGACATCAGCCTGTAGTTCCCTATCTCTTCCAAAATTCCACTTTTGTGAAGAGGGACCACATCTGCCCTTCTCCAGTCCTCCAATACCAAAAAAAACATTGAAAAGGTCAGCTAGCAGAGCCACCAAAACTTCACTAAGTTCCTTCAGTACCCTCGGATGTATGCCATAGCTTAGTTTAGCTAGCTTCTCACGAACACAGTCCTCTGAAAATCATTCAGGGTCTACCACACTTCCAATCCTGTTTATATTTGTTTTCTACAGTCCTGCTCCCAGCTCTTCAACTGTGAACACAGAACAGAATTATTTAAGCAATTCAGCCTTATCTTTATCAGATTCCACATATTCTTCTTTATCACCTTTGAGTCTCACAATGCCACTTTTGCACTTCCTCCTATCACTAACATATCTAGAAAATGTCTTGCCCCCCTATTTTACCATAATGGCTAATTTTTCTTCTATTAGCATCTTTGCTTTCCTGACTACTCTTCCAGCTTTTCATTTTTTCCACATATTTTTGCATGTGTTCTTCTTTCTGTGATCTTTTATAGTTTCCTTACCTTTTCAGCTATTTTTTGAGAATCAAAATGGACTTCTTTTCCTCTTTTACTTACTTTCCTTACAAATGTTGTTCTTACAATAGCTCCTTTCAGTTTTGTCCACTGCTTTCCTACTTTTTCCAGATGTTCCTATCCAGACAACTCCTTGGTGTAATTCCCCCATCTGAAACTAAACTAAACTAAACTAAACCTTGGGTTTATATACCGCACCATCTCTGCAGATGCAGAGCTCGGCACGGTTTACAGGAAATAGGGTGAGAGAGAACTCCAGTGGGGAGTTTAAGAGTAGGTGAAGAAGGGAGGGGTGGAGGGAGAGGCCTAAGAGGGGAGAAGTGTTACAGTTTTGAGAATAGCCAGGTTTTTAGGTGTTTACGGAAAAGTTGGAGGGAGCTTGAGGTTCGGAGCGGGGAAGTAAGGTTATTCCAGATCTCAGTGGTTCTAAATGGGAGGGATGACCCAAGTTTGCCTGCATGAGAAATACTTTTTGTGGAAGGGAAGGATAGTTTAAGAGTTTGGGAGGGTCTGGAGGAGGTAGGGGTTGGGGAGTTCCAGGATAGAGGGATGACGGCAGGAAGGATGCCATGTAGGATCTTGTAGGCTAGGCACGCACATTTGAAGTGGATCCTGGGGATTACAGGGAGCCAATGAAGCTTAGATAGAAGTGGCGAGACGTGATCAAATTTGCTTTTCACAAAAATAAGCTTAGCCGCGGCGTTCTGAATCCGCTGAAGTCTGTGGAGGCTTTTCTTGGTTAGGCTAAGGTAGATAGAATTGCAATAGTCCAATCTGGAAAGGATGATGGATTGTACTAGGACTGCGAAGTGTTTTTTGTGAAAATAGGGTCTGCATTTTTTTACCAAGGATTGGAGATGGTCGTTGAAGGATAGAGTGGAGTCTAAGGTGACATCCTAAAAACTTCACTCTTGAACTGTTTTAATATTAAACCACAACATCTGGTGATCACTGGATTCCAGATGATTACCTACTATCACACCAGAAACACTCTCCAAGTCCATATGGGTTCCATTACCAACTGCTAGAACAGTTCAGCCTGTAGAATCCAGGCCCATAGCATCAATACCATTCTTTGTGAAGATATTGGAGGGCTTGGTCTATTTTCAACTTCTAGATTACTTGGAGCAACATTCTCTTTTATATCAATCAGGATTTCGTCCACAATATAGTTCCGAGACAGTTCTTGCACAACTTATTTAGTAAAGGTATCGGGGCTCTGATAATGCAATTTGATCTGAGTGGACCAAATAGCTGTCTGAATGCCATGGGTGTTACTGACAAAGTCCATAGATGGTTTCAGGGCTTTTTGAATTCACATACTTATCAGGTGCATTTTAACAATATCCTTTCTGGTAAATGGAATAATTCTTCTGGAGTTCCCCACAAGGATTTACTTGGCTTCTTTGGGTAATCAGACTGTACAATCTGGACATAAAATTTTATAGTTATGCAGAAATATAACTGTTGTGATTCCTATTCCATTATCTCTATCTCAAGCAACACAGTTAATGTTGAGCATAATTTCCACTATAGAGCAATGAATGAATGAGTTCAAATTGAAACTCTATACAGATTAAACAAAATTATTTTCATCTACCCGTAGTAAGAAGAAGGTAGAATGGATTTATGAAACTTCTTATCCGATTAATTTCACAATTAGAATTTTAAGGGTCATCTTACATCAAGACCTATCAATGAAAACTCATACCAACTTCTTGGTTCAAAAATGTTTCTACACATTATGGCAATTATGTTTGATCAGATCATGTTTCAGTACTTTCTCTTTTAGATTATTACTGCAGTCTTTGTATCTCAGTACTCGGAATTATTGTAACATCATTTATTTTGCAGGGCTTCAAAAAAATCTTTATAGACTGGGGCTCATAATAATTTAAAAAGTTCCACAAACCGGCCTAAGTTGGTACTTGGATGATCAAAAAGACAAGGTTGTCCAAGTACCAATAACAAAGGTCAATACTGTGCTGTCAGCTGTTGCGCACCCTTCTGGTTGGCTGGACAGGCACATGGTTACTCATTCCCATGATCCTCAAAATAATAGAATGGTCCAAGGCTTAAATTCATCAATTTCTTTATTTCTCATGCAAAAAAAACACACCAGAACTTGACCACAAACAGTGCTGTGGGGAATGCCCACAATCATTTACAATTCAAAATAATCAGCTTCAGCTTCAAACAGGACAAAATAATCACTTTGAAACTCAAACAGTTGTGGGGAAAAAAACCCTTGTCTCTAGGGCAAACTGGAACAGTTTAGCAGAGGTCTTTCCCTTCTCTCTGCTGAAAGCAGGGCTTTACCAATCATTGGGCTAGATTCACTAAGGCCATAGATCGAATCTGATCCGTGAGCGATTCAATCCAATACATGGCCGGGGGGCTGATTCACAAAGTGCCCTCATGCAAATGAGGGCGTTCGGAATCATGCCCCCGTCTGACCACCTGGATCGCTCTCCAGTGATCCCGACGCATGCGCAGACCATCTACTTTGCCTGCAGATTGTTTGCGCATGCTCACAGTGCTTGAAATTTTTTATGAGTCGGGAGGAATTTTACTGCTTTACTTTACTTTTTTACTTTGCGAGCCCATGGTTTTAACCCGCTTTAAACCCTTGGGTTAAACCACGGGCTTGCACTGTGGGGAAGGGCATGAGAGTCAGGGCAGAGAGCAGAGAAGCATGATCAGGGCAGAGAGTAGAAAGATATCCGGGCAGAGAGCAGAAGGAGATCGAGGCAGAGAGCAGAAAGAGATTAGGGCAGAGAGCAGGAGATCAGGGCAGAGAACAGAAGGATATTGGGGCAGAGAGCAGGAGATTAGGGCAGAGAAGCAGGATCGGGGCAGAAGACAGGGCAGTCGGAAAGGGCTTCTTTTTTGATCGGTCAGCCCAGTTGGTGTACCTCATTTTTTTAGTGAATCACTGCCTGCCTACATTTGAATGCCATTTGCCTCATTTGAATGCATGTCACCCCATTTACATGCATGGATCAGAGGATGATCGGGACAGATTAGTGAATCGGGTCAGTGGAAAATCGGGTCACAAATGGGTCGCTTAATAGTCAGGACTTGATTGGTGGGCTTAGTGAATCTAGCCCACTCAAGTCTCTTCCCAGGACAGGCCGTTAGTGCTTATCATTCAAAACAAACAAAAACAAAAGCTTCATTGCCTAACTCCTTCTTAGGTTTTGTGCACAGCACTAATCCTTAATAAGGATTTAGGTTAGAGCAAACAGAGATAGCAGTAATCACACAGCTGGGACATATCCCTTCAGCCCGTACTGCAGAGATATCAGTGCTTCTATTTCATACCCCACTCTAGGTGACAGTGTTGCCACCTATGTTCTGGCCGAGCGGTTTTTGGTAGCTAGGCAGCGACTTATAACTGACACTCCGGCGTGAGCCCCTTTGTAGTAGGGCCACCTTTCAAGCAGGATACCTCTAATTTATCACCTGGGTTAGATCTGGTGTGTTCTTGGTACAGAAACTTCAACAGTCAGAATGGCTTCAATGTTAAATCATAGCTTTTATTAGGCCACTGGCCTTGGCAACTTCAGGCAAGCCCGGTTTCACCGGTGACATAAACTTTATATACAAAACAGGCACTTCTTTAAATCAGACATAATACGGCATGCTCTGGACTTCATCAAAATAAATCATAGAATTAACAGTCCTCTTCACCAGAGTATCATAACTGAGAAGTGCAACTGCTATCAATCAAAAGTTCATTCAGTTTCAATGCAGTACAGCTAGTTCCCATCGGCTGTTACAAACGGGGACTGTATTCTCTCAACATTCATAAACCAGTCTTTAGCCAGCGTTTGGGTTAAGACTCTGAAGCTGGCAGCACTCGTAGCCTCTCCTTAGTTGCTATGGAGAGCAATTAGCACGCTGTAAGCCTGCACGCAGGCTTGTAACCTGACACCAGGCAAACACAGGCTGTCGTTCTGTACAGTGTTTCACTCAGCTATATGCAGGCTTGTATATCCCCAAAACATATAAGCTCTGGTGTCTTATTTGATCCTAACATCAGGCGAAGTGCTGACAGTTTTCATGAATATTACTTTGGTCCTAACCTTCTCCTTGTGAGCAGGGAACAGCAGAGAAACAGAAAGGAGCAGGAATCTTCCCCTCCTTAACCTCACAGCCCTAAGCAATCTCCATTGGCTCAGCATGAGTTACACACGGAGCATAGCCCTCATCAATTATCATAGGCTCAGGCACACAGTATGATAAAGGCAAGTTTCCAACCTGTTCCTCCTTCATGTCCCAGTCCCTTTCAGCAAGTAGCTCTGGCTGCTTCCAAGCTAGTTCAGCTTCATGCTGGGATTCTGGCTTCTGCTCTGCTCCTGTCCCGAGGAATCTGCTGGGTCCTTTCTGCCCCATTCCTGCTGCTTCCCTAAACTCATTACAGAGCCTCCGTTTAAGCTGAGGGAAGAAACCATTCCCCTTTAGCTGCAGGGGGGTGTTTCCTTCCCTCAGCTTGAATTGCTCTCAAGGCACCCTGCTGTGCTGCCTTCTGCTTCACAGACTCTGTAAAACAATAAGGCCAATCCTTACTGTCTGATCTCAGTACATTATCAGGGAAGTCCCAGCTGTCTGGACCTTCTTCCCTTTCTCCCTCTGAGCCCACCAGATAGTCAGCTGACTTACTCCCCCCCCCCCCCCCCGGCTCTGATTTGGTTCGCCCTCCTGCATCTGGGCTTGTAACTCTTACCAAATCTCTCTGTGACAAGCCTGGGGGTTGCAGGATTGTCACAACAGCCACAGCAACAGCAAGCTTTCACAGTACACAAACAGTAACCATTTCACTTTTTAAGTTGAAAGAAAAGCATTTACAGTTTCTGTAGTTAAACATAAGAACATAAGAAATGCCTGCACCGGATCAGACCATGGGTCCATCTAGTCCGGCGATCCATACACGCAGAGGCCAAGCCAGGTCTACCCTAGCGAATACCTTAGTTACTCAATGTGTCTTTCAAGAAGATATGCATCCAACTCAGTGGCGTACCTAGGGTATGTGGCACCCGGGGCCCATCATTTTTTGACACCCCTCCCATGTAAAAAAATATTTTTTGTAATAACCATGAAAAATAAATGGTCATAATAGAAACAGGCACTGAAAATTTTATTTTATTGAACCTCATATATGTAACCATTAATCCAAACATAACATAAATTATGTCTGAATTGTCATGACATCAGAAGTACATATGGAGTAGTTGCAGGTGATGCTTGGGATAGTTCTGATTGTGTTAGTTCGGTTTTATGTGTTTTTGAATAGAAGGGTTTTTATTTCTTTTTTGAAGGTTTTGTAGTCTTTGGTCGAGGTCAATAGATTGTAGAGTTGGGGGTCAAGTGTTAGGAGGTTGTCGAACAGTTTTTTTTTCTTTTGACGATTTTGGTTGGAGGGTGTGTGAATGGAGCGTGAGTTCTCCTATGCCTGGTTGAAGTGGATTTAATTATTTAGCTGAAGAAATTAGTAACGCCCCCCCATTCCACATACATTAATTCTCTTCCATTTTTGTTCCCATTCTAAAAAACACTGATAAGTACCCAGAAAAAAATACATTAAAATAAGAAGTGAAAACAAAGGCCCCTACAGATGAGAACATAACATAAGAATAGCCTAACTGGGTCAGACCAATAGTCCATCATGCCCAGTAGCCCATTCTCATGGTAACCAATCTAGGTCATTAGTACCTGGTCAAAACCCAAAGAGTAGCAACATTCCATGCCACCGATTCAGGGCAAGCAGACACTTCCCCCATGTCTTAATAACAGACTATGGACTTTTCCTCCAGGAATTTGTCCAAACCTTTCTTAAAATCAGCTTATTCCTTCCTTATAAATCAAAGTTCTGGCTGCTGAACTAGAGAAAGAGATGTTCAGCTGGCAGGGCTTTGTTTATAAATTTTTATCAACACAACTAATATACTACTTTAAAAAAAAAACACGAAAATAAATATAATTTTTTTTCTACCTTTGTTGTCTGGTTTCTGCTTTCCTCATCTTCTCATTCAATTCCTTCCATCCAGTGGCGTACCTAGGGTATGTGGCACCCGGGGCCCATATTTTGACACCCTCCCCCATATAAAAAAATATTTTTTGTAATAACCATGAAACGGAATAAATGATCATAATAGAAACAGGCAGTGAAAATTTTCTTTTATTGAACCTCATATATGTAACCATTATTCCAAACATACCTTAACATAACATAAATTATGTCTGAATTGTCATGACATCAGAAGTACATATGGAGTAGTTGCAGGTGATCCTTGGGACAGTTCTGATTGTGTTAGTTCAGTTTTATGTGTTTTTTGAATAGAAGGATTTTTATTTCTTTTTTTGAAGGTTTTGTAGTCTGTGGTCGAGGTCAATAGGTTGCAGAGTTGGGGGTCGAGTGTTGCAGCTCGAATGGCTAGGAGGTAGTCGAACAGTTTTTTTGTTTTGATGTTTTTGGTTGGAGGGTGTGTGAATGGTGCGTGAGTTCTCCTATGTCTGTTTGAGGTGGATTGAATTATTTAGCTGAAGAAATTAGTTCCCCCCCCATTCCACACATTAATTTTCTTCCATTTTTGTTCCCAGAAAAAAAAATACATTAAAATTAGAAGTGAAAACAAAGGCCCCTACAGATGAGAACATAACAAAAGACTAGCCTAACTGGGTCAGACCAATGGTCCCATCATGCCCAGTAACCCATTCTCATGGTAGCCAATCCAGGTCACCCAAAGAGTAGCAACATTCCATGCTACCGATCCAGGGCAAGCAGACACTTCCCCCATGTCTTAATAACAGACTATGGACTTTTCCTCCAGGAATTTGTCCAAACCTTTCTTAAAACCAGCTACGCTATCTACTTTTACCATAACTTCTGGCCACTTCATTTTTAAGCTTAGATCTTTCCTTCCAAACAGAGACCTTGCTAGATGTCAAATACAGCACAAGATAACTTCACATGGGCTTAGCTGTGCAGGAAATGTGAATCTCCTCATACACCCACCAAAATGTGCAAAGGTCTGGTTTTTTCTTTCGATCACTACATAGCCTAATGCCACACAAGCAGCGCTGTTACAAACATATTCTGAAGGTCTTTATAAAACACATTATTATATTTTCTTATAAAGCACATATTTTAACTGAACTCTGACGTCCTCAGCCTTGTCATTCACAAAAATAGGAAGAAAAGTTCCCATTTCCCCCAGCCTATACAATATTTTTCTTCTGCAGACCCTTCAAAAATCTGACCAAATCCTCATTTCACTTGCATTATAAAGTTCTGAGGATGCCATCTCTCCCCAATTCCAGGTCCTAAAGACTAAGACAGTAGCGCAAACTAGTGCTGCCCGATTTAGGAAAAAAAATTTCGATTCAATTTAGCCTATTGAACTGGTTTTTCAATTCGATTCGATTTTCCTGCCCAATTGGGTGTTTTTTTCAAACATCCTGGTGGGTTTATTTTATAGCTTTTTCACCCCCTTTGGCTTCTCCTAACTACTCTGGCGCTGTGGTGTAAACCAGTGGTTCCCAACCCTGTCCTGGAAGACCACCAGGCCAATCAGGTTTTCAGGATAGCCCTAATAAATATGCATGGAGCAGATTTGCATGCCTTTCACTTCCATTATATGCAAATCTCTCTCATGCATATTCATTAGGGCTAGCCTGAAAACCCGATTGGCCTCGTGGTCCTCCAGGACAAGGTTGGGAACCAGTGGTGTAAACAAAATAAAGAAACAAAAAGGACTTTTCCTCTCTCTGTTAAATCCTAGCTCCCCTGAAAGGGGGGAATGTAGGGTCATGAAATGGTTAACTGTTGTTTAAAATATTGCTCTGGCCTACATAGCTGAAAACAGTGTACAATTTACTGACCTCATCTGCCTAAAATGTATGTCCCTACCTTACCACATTGTAAGCTAAATAGATAAGAGTTTGAGCCATGATGTACCCTGCCCTTCTGTACAAGTGGGCCATCCTAGCAACAATTAAATATAAGGAAAATCAAAATCAAAAATAATAAAACAAAATACTTCCAGTGAATGAAAAATCCCGATGTGGGGTGTCAGGTATGACCAATAAAAGCAGGACGCTTCACTGGTCTGTCATTTCTTCATTCATCCCCAAACATCATAATGACTGTGTGTATTGTTTTTAAAAAAAATATTTTTCTTTATGCTTTTAAATATTCTATATACATTTTTCAGTGCATATATCTTAGAAGTAAGTTAACTAGTAATAACTTATCTTCGTTCCATTGTGGATGGTGATTTTATTTATCTTGTGTTCCAGCGTTCAAGTCAACGCTTCCCTCTGCCTGGAGTAACTTGGAGTTATGGAGTAACTTGCGGCCTGGTGGTTGTGCTCCTGCCTGGGGTCCTAAACCTCATGAGTTCAAGTCCCCTGCTTGATCAGTTGATTGAATTAGGCAGAGGGGAGCGTTGACTTGAACGCTGGAACACAAGATAAATAAAATCACCATCCACAATGGAACGAAGATAAGTTATTACTAGTTAACTTACTTCTAAGATATGTGCACTGAAAAACATATATAGAATATTTAAAAGCATAAAGAAAAATATTTTTTAAAAAAACAATACACACAGTCATTATGATGTTTGGGGATGAATGAAGAAATGACAGACCAGTGAAGCGTCCTGCTTTTATTGGTCATACCTGACACCCCACATCGGGATTTTTCATTCACTGGAAGTATTTTGTTTTATTACTTCTGTACATGTAACATTTAGAACTTAAGATTTAGATAAGCAGAGAAATGAGCTAGTTTCCTATAGGACTATAAGTTGTAGCCCTGAACCTATCATAAGTGCTGGCTTAGGACCAATAATAATTGTAGAAAAGTTATAGAAGTAACAAATGAAAATTGTAGTTTTTGCATGTATTAGTTTGCATATGTTTAGTGAAAAGGGCATAAAAGTCCATGCATTTCCTGATTCTAACGCACTAGTAGGCAGGCTATTCACTGCATTAGAGTCCAGCATGCTGTAATAAACCTCTTGTATTTTCTTCACGCCTCTGACTTTGTGTGACCCAGTGACCTTTCACCGTCATGATGAAAAGTAGTCTATTTTTACATGAAGTTATTGGACTCTTGGCCCTCAATAAAGTGCCAAACAATACTGTATCATATGTCAATGCCACTGGAACTTCCAGTATTTTATTGATTTGACCCCAATGGATTGCCAAAATTTAAGTATCAAGGGACAAAAGAAGAGCAGATGATCCAGTGTCCCTACATCGAGATGACATTGCCAGCATGTATTTGACTTAGAATATCTAATTTTTGTAATCTAACAGGGGTCCAAAAACTTATATGCAACAAAAAAAACATGTTTCCCTCATTGATGTACATCTCATCCTCCAAGTCCAAATTTGTGGCCTTTGAGATGCAAAAATCTGCTGCTTAATCTCAAAGCTCCAAATGTCTCTAAGACTAGTTTTTGGTTTTTTATTCAAAAATTCAGATATTAATTCATACCACTTGGCTGCCTGATGCCCAGCAAATCTGTCTGGAAGTACAGACCCGGTAAACTATACTGAGTTTGTAAGTTTCGCCAATCAGGGAACCCCTTCTGAATGGCCTGCTTTAACTGCAACCACTTATATACTTGAGACTTTGCGATACCAAATGTTTGTTGCAGTCATGAAAAGTCAAGCAGCTTTCCATCTGATAACACATCATCCAGTGTGTACATATGCTTGCCTGTAGCCAGTGCTTCCAGAGGATCTTAGACTCGCCAATTTGAATCTTGGAGTTCAACCATAAGGACTGACAGGTGGATAATGGAATCGGAATAGGTATTAAGTTATTAATAAATTTCAATGTCTGCCATGTAGTGAATAAAATTTGATTGTCCTTATAAATCCTAGGTAACTTGATACTTAAAACATGACACAAACGCAATGGGGGCAGAAGTTGCCATTCTAATATTAATCAATCCGGAAGATGTTCTAAGACCTCAGGAAGGATCCAATACATACCCTGTCACATTATGAAAGCTTGATGGTATCGATAAAAATTGGGAAAATTTACCCCACCCGCCGCAATTGTTTTTTGCAAGGATACTAAAGCAATTCTGGCAGTTTTACCAAATAATGGCTCCAGAAAAATTAGGACAAATCGAGACGTAGATTTTACTTCCATAGAAAGCAATACCCAATGTTTCAATTTGTCCTCCTTTTTATGGAGCCATATGGTAACCCTGCTTTTGCAGAAACCTTTACTGTAAGTGAAAAGTGTGGCTCAAGGGCACTGAAGAATTTCTGAATTGTTCAGTCTACTTTAAAGTTCTTTAAATTTCACTCTGCATTTTTTTCTATATTATTTGTTGGAAGTGACTTTATAGATATCTCTGATGATACTCACTCCAGATTTGTTGAAAGTGCATGAGGGCCCCATCCTCTGGTAATTTAGAGTGCAAGAACCAGGGCACGAGCAGACACATTTGGAAAATCCCTAAACTACAGGCCTGGTGAGCTGAATGAGCCACAGACAGAGGTCAGGTCAGGAGGAGCACACTAAGCTTGACCTACCTTAGAGAGAGATTCTGAGGAGAGCTGCCAGGGAGGTGGTGAGATGATGCAAAAGAACATAAGAACATAAGCAATGCCTCCGCTGGGTCAGACCTGAGGTCCATCGTGCCCAGCAGTCCGCTCACGCGGCGGCCCAACAGGTCCAAGACCTGTGCAGTAATCCTCTATCTATACTCCTCTATCCCCTTTTCCAGCAGGAAATTGTCCAATCCTTTCTTGAACCCCAGTACCGTACTCTGTCCTGTTACGCCCTCTGGAAGCGCATTCCAGGTGTCCACTACACGTTGGGTAAAGAAGAACCTCCTAGCATTCGTTTTGAATCTGTCCCCTTTCAACTTTTCCGAATGCCCTCTTGTTCTTTTATTTTTCGAAAGTTTGAAGAATCTGTCTTTCTCCATTCTCTCTATGCCCTTCATGAACTTGTAAGTCTCTATCATATCCCCTCTAAGTCTCCTCTTCTCCAGGGAAGAGTCTCAGTTTCTCCAATCTCTCAGCATATGAAAGGTTTTATTGTATTCAGTGTGCTATTCTGATTGACTGGTTCTTCTGATCACAAACCCAGAAGCATGGGGAAGGATTTCCACTGACTTCATCCCTTTGTTGTGAAGAACCCTCTTTATAGTCTCATTGGGGGCTTGTCACTGGTATTTCATGGGGGACTTCCTGACAAGGTTAAGGTTTCTAGTTTTAATAGTAGATCAGATGTTGTTATGAACTGGGGAGTTAAAGTTTACTGGACTTGCTGGATATCTTCCATTGTCAGTACAGACCTGGAATAGATTGAGGGTAAGAAGCTACAATTTTGGAATAAGGTCCTAGAAGTCCATTATCTGTGGCTCCCAACAGGGTGGGACCCCCACCTCCCTGTCCAACATCACCCCATTGATTTTCCTCTAACCTCCCTCCTGCTGCTGCTCTTCCACTGCCTGCTTTGGAGTCCAAAGTCCGTATAAGGCCCAGCACCGGCGCTAATTTCAATGGTGAAGAGCCTTTGAGTTCATGTGCTTAGCAAGGCCCTGTTGGCTCCACTCCTTTGCCATGTATGTCAGAGGGGTATTATCAACAGGGCCTAACAAGCGGATAGGCTCAAAGGCTGGTGCCGAGCCTGAGAAGGCTTTGGTAAGCATGCATCAGGAGGACGAAGGCTCTTCATCACTGAAGTTGCCTGGACTGTGGAGGCCCCTGGAGCTGTGGGCCCAGGACAGCTGCCCTGTTAGCCCTCCCCTAACACCGGCGTTGCCCTCACCAAACATATACATGGCCCTCCAGATTCTTCACAATCCTATTATGGCCTATGGTGCTCTCAAACTGAATCTGGCAATTGAGGGAATAGGCCATGAGCCCAGTTCTAGGGAATCCCCTAAATGACTGTTAAGCTTTGACAAGTGTGCTGAGCATTGGGACACCTGCACTTTTAATCAAAATACTGCTGCACTACTTCAGAAGCTGCCATCATCTGTTGGAAACATTTATTAGTCCAAGGCAGTACCACTCAGTTATAGCAAAGATGATGTCACTGGAAAGCTGTGCCCTCTATCTGCTGGCAGGATGACACCCACTTACAAGTCTACACTGGTCTACTAGGAAGATAAAACATCATATTTATATTCTTTTTTGCTTTATTTACACATCATTCAGTATGATATCCCTAGTCCATGATTTTTCCATGCTGTCTACATAGTATGAAATAGAACCTCATCTTCTAGCTAAATGGTGTAGTGTCATGAAGAATTTGTGTAGTCATTAGTTGTCATATTTTCTTCAAGGTTTCTTATGTCAAGCATAATCATACTCGGGAGTGGTAGATATAAAAACCTTTATTAAAAAATTGTAATTTAAAACAAATTGCTTAACTGATACCAAACAGCAACAATGATGAAGGTGAAAAGAATCAAATACCTCTCTCCAGTGGATGTAACCTAATAGGTCAAGAACTTTAGAAACAGCATGGAAAATTCTCATTCAGCTAATGTATTGTATGACTTTTTACATAGTATTTTCTATTTCAATTTGCTTATCTTTAGAGAACAAAGTGCTTTCTAATACCAGTAAGAAAATATAACCATCCTGCATTATTTTATGTCTCCAAACCTTGAGGAAGAGGGCAGTTCCATTTTAGTACACTAGCAGCATGAAAAAAGGTTCCCAGGCTCTTGAACTTTGCCTGGGTATGTCAGAGAACAACTAGCCTATCCAAAGCCAGTTAAAATATCCACAGTGAACAGGTATGAGAAATTTACATGTACTACAGCTGCTGTATGCAAATTTCTCATGAATATCCTGAAAATACAACTATCATAGGTATGTGCTGAGGAGTAGGTAGAAACCCCTGGTAATGTTATTTGGGATTTTTCACCACTGTGGGGAAAACCTTTCCATTTTTCACTCACTCTAATGTCGTGGACAGTTGACCTTTCCTCTGTAGTTATTTCAGGTTTGTGTTCTTATCACATTTTAATAAAGGAGAAGCAGTTTATTAAAAAAATTAATAAAATACGAGCTACTCTATCAACCAGCAAACGATGTTGCTCTTTTACTTTGGAAAAAATTGGGTTCTGATTGATGGTGTGTTTTGTTTTCCTCTGCTAGTTTGATATAGTGTATGCAAGTAGTAGAAAGTTATCCTTTAATGTCATGGAAGGATATAGGTCCATCATAGTTGCAAGAAGCTCTGACATTTCTTGGAATATATCTTGTTTCTTAGCATTGGCCTGTAATGCAGGGAGATTTCTTCTCCTGAAAGAACTAGGAAAGAAGAAGAAGAAAAAAAGCTATATACAGTACTCTGTTTCTCCAATAGAAATAGATAAGGCAGTGCAGATGTCTACATTGTAAGCCATAATGTAATGTCTGAGATAAGACTTTATGGGAAAAAAAATCTAATGTGTTTTCTAATACTGTTTCTTTTGTTCCCGTCATAATTCTATTTCTACCAGTACTGATAGGAAAAATCCTAGGGTAGTAGAGTGAAAACTCATGGTATTAGACTGTTTCAACAGACCCTAGTCTGGTCATTAAAACAATGATCCTGTGGCAGGGAATCATACACATGGGCTCATTTGAGAACCATGTAATACCACTGGCTCTAAATCAGTCACGAGCTGTCATCCTTATGGATGATCATGAATGTTGCCTTTTGGCTGGAGCTGCAGCAAGGTGGGATGCATCAATTTTGATTTGGCAACTGAAGCAAGGACCCTGTATATTGGAAGATTAGGTTTCTACCTTAGATAATCTTCTTTCTGCTAGACCCTGTAGGATTCCATTTACTAGGTGTTTAATACTAAACCTGCAATCCAGGAGTTGCAGAAATCCAATACTTTTCTGAGCACATGCTCCTCCCCCTTATCCAGTTAAGTCCCAAAGCCAAGTTATACCAGAACAAATCCATGACAAGGAGATATGGGGGAAGATCCCCAGCAATGCAAAAATTCTGATCTGCTCTGCTCTGCAAAACATGAACCAATTAATAAACATGCACAAAGACAATCCAGCCAAACACTGAGGAACAATGTGTACAACGAGCACCACATGAGACAGCCTTCAGGAAAGCATACTCACAGAAGTGGAATAGTGCTCACAGAATCCATCAATTGGCTGGAAAGACTTCAAGCCAGCAAGAAGAACAACTGAGGCAGAAAGAAGCAGGCTATTCAACAACAGTGCATACAGAGAGGGCGGGTCATATGGAATCCTACAGAGACTAACAGAAAGAAGATTATCGAAGGTAGAAACCTAATCTTCCATTCTGTTACGTCCCTTCCAGATTCCAAACGCTAGGTGATGTACCAAAGCTAGGGGACAGAAGAGCCTATCCTCAACACCGAGGTCCGAAAAGCGGCATCAGAATGAGCTGCCACATCCATTCTGTAAATCCGGATAAAAGTATGAAGAGGACCAATTAGTCGCCCTACAAACTTCATCAAGATGAATCGTGCAAGACTCTGCCCATGATGCAGCCACACTTCCAGTTGAGTGGGCTTTAAGTAAAATAGGCAGGTGCTTGCCACGGGCGATGGACGTTGCAGAAATGGCCATTTGAATCCACTGAGTGATTGAGGACTTGGCGCGAGCTGACCACGGTGAGGCATAGTAGTCAGAATAAAAAAAGGTAATCAGACAGCCTGAAATCATTAGTCCTCTCCAAATAATGGAGCAAGACTCTCTGGACATCCAACTTGCGTAAGATCTGATCTTTGTGCTCTAAACCTGTGTAATGAAATGCAGGCAAATAAACCTCTCAGTTGACATGGAAGATTGATACCATCTTTGGCAGAAAAGAACGTACAGTATGGAAGACAACTCCTGCATCCATAATATGGTGAAAGGGTTTCCTGCACGAAAGAGCCTGAAGCTCCAATATAGGCCGTGCTGAGACAATGGCAACCAGAATGACAGTTTTGATCGTTAGATCCAGAAGAGAAGCATCCTTCATTGGTTCGAATGGGGTCTCTCCAAGGCCCTGCAGAATGATGGTAAGATTCCATGAAGGGAAATGAAAACACAAGGGAGGTCGCAAACGAAGTGCCCCTCTCATACACCTGGTGCATCTGGATGAGAAGGAAGTGAACTAGCACCTCTGAGTGCTCTAAAACATGAAAAGCCTGGAACCTAAACTTTAAGGGAAGCCACTGCTAAACCTTTTTCTGGGTCTTCCTGAAGAAAAGCCAGAACTACCGAAAGGGGAGCCCTCTCAGGCTCTACCTGATCCCTTAAGAACATAAGAATTGCCACTGCTGGGTCAGACTAATGGTCCATTGTACCCAGCAGTCCGCTCATGCGGCAGCCCTCTGGTCAAATACCAATGCACTAACTGAGACTAGCCCTATCTGCGTAAGTTCCAGTTCAGCAGGAACTTGTCTAACTTTGTCTTGAATCCCTGAAGGGTGTTTTCCCCTATGACAGACTCCAGAAGAGCGTTCCAGTTTTCTACCACCCTCTGGGTGAAGAACTTCCTTATGTTCTTACTGTAACCAGTACTGTGGTCCGGCCGGGACTCCACAGCTCCTCCAGTGGTTACTAAGAAAAATAGCACTAGCGTGTGACCCGGGATGGAGTCACCCTGCAGGACTGGACTGTTATTAAGCAGGAGTTTAGAAACAAAGTCACAATAATTGAAGTTTGTAACAAAATAATTCAGTTTTACTTATTCCTTCATTCAGGTAAGTAGTTCATCATTACAGCTGCACAATTGTCAGAATTCAAAACAGCCACAAAGCAACAAAATGCCAAAAAGGGCCAGCAAACAAAACAGCACCAAAAATAAAGTTCAAATTAGCAGCTAAGTCTTCATCTCTCTGAAGAGCTAACACAAGCCTGTTCCCAAGCAGCTTGTTCAATTTTCACAGCTACAGTTCAGGGTACTGGCTTCCACAATTCACATTAATTGAAAGAAAATAAGTAAAGCCTCTGGCAACTCTATATTACTGCCAGGAAAGGAGAGTGTCTCAGGTTTTGCAAAAGTAAAGCCACAGAAATGGCTCACAAAACTCCCACCCAGGGTGTTAACAAAACCTCTCCCCAAAATCACACTCCTAGCTTTACAAAAACATTCAAAATAGTCCAAACAGGCAAACAGTCAAAAACACTCACTCTTTGTAGCTAAAAATCAAGTCCACCTGCATGGGCTCAGGAAAGTTAGTATCATACTCTGCAAAACTTTCTTGACAGTCCATGGGTTCCACCTCCAATAAAGGCAAGTCTTCAGTTTGTCCAGCTTCTGTTAACTCCATGGGAATGGGTCTTATTGCTCTTGCTTGTCCCAGGGGGTTCCTCAGGGAGGCAAGGTCTGAACCTCCTCCCTAGCCGGCCTGCCTGTTTGATCTCAACTGCTGGCTTACATACTCTAGGGCCACGCCCTACTCTGGCTGAGTCAGCAGTGTTCCAGGAGGCTCTTGGGCTCCCCCGGTGGTTGCTTGGGTACAGCTCACCTAGCTCATTCTCAGATAGTTTATGCTCCCCTCTGGTGGTCAAAGGAGATATTATTAGAATCATGATCAGGAGAGACCTTGGAATTCGCCTTCCGGGTTTTCCCCTGACCTAACTGGGACCTTGGCAGGCACAGTGTCTGACTGGTCACAGTACGGAATCTATCCCCTTTCAATTTTAGAGAGTGCCCTCTCGTTCTCCCTACCTTGGAGAGGGTGAACAACTTGTCCTTATCTACTACGTCTATTCCCTTCGATTAAGTCCCCTCTCAATCTTCTCCAAATCCAACAATCAGAGTAGCACATTATTTAATATCTGGCGTTCCTTAACCTCCAAAAATGACTCCATACTTCCCTCCTCCCCCTCAGCCGATTCTCTAGCAAAGTTCTTCAACGATAAGGTCTCCACCTTGAGGCGCTCCTTCCCACCTGCAATCTCCTACAAATCTCTGATTCCAATTGACCCCAACCCTATCCCAACAGACTCCTACCCTATCCCAGCAAACAGATCCTGGTCTTCCTTCGAACTTGTTTCCGAATCCCTGGTCTATAATCTCTGCCTCAAATTGAAATCCTGCAACTGTACCTTGGATCCTTTCCCCTCCTACCTCTACGAGAACACTCCCCCTCAGGCCATCTCATCTCTTATCATTCTCATAAACTCCGCCCTCCATTCGGGTCTCTTCTTCCCAGAAATGGGCCATATTTCCTTAACCCCACTACTGAAAAAACCTGAGCTTGACCCCTCTACACCATCCAGCTACCGTCCAATAGCTAACATTCCCCTTCTTACCAAGATGCTAGAGTCCATCATATCCACTCAACTATCTTCCTACCTTGAGAAATTCACCATTCTTCAACCCTACCAATATGGCTTCTGTCCCAATTTCAGCACCGAATCCCTTCTGACCTCCTAAATCTCAAAAGTTCAATATCTCTATTCTCGCAACAAGTTCGCTGTCCTTCTTCAATTCGACCTCTCTGCAGCTTTTGATATCATCCATCATGATATCCTAATTTACCAACTCACCGAGATAGGCATAAACTCCACAGTCCTTGACTGGTTCTCGAAGTTCTTACGCTCCCGCTCCTAAATAGTCAACATGAAGGGCACTTCTTCCTCCCCCTGGAACCTGATCTGTGGAGTCCCGCAAGGCTCACCTCTCTCTCCTATCCTCTTCAACATTTATATGTCCTCCCTTAAACTCCTCCATCTCTCCCCCCTTGAAACACTCTACACTTACGCAGACAACATCTTTGTCCTCCTTGAGACCGACCGGAACCTCACCAACCTCTCAGCAAACATATCCTCATGTATATCGAACCTTCAATCCTGGGCCCACATTGTGCAGATGAAACTGAACGAATCTAAAACAAAACTTCTCTGGCTCGGCCCAAAATTGGACCAACTGCCCACCTCCATCCCACTGTCCTCTGGCCCCACTCTGCATCTTGAATATTCTAGTAAAGTTCTGGGAGTCATCATTGACTCTACACTTTCCTTCAACGACCACCTCAACTCCCTAGTAAAAAAATGTTTCTTCAGCCTTCACATGCTGAGAAAAGTGAGATCCTGTTTCCACCAAAAACACTTTGCCATCCTTGTCCAATCCACCATCCTTTCCAGACTGGACTACTGCAACTCTATCTACCTTAGCCTAACAAAGAAAAACCTTCAAAGACTCCAGCGGATTCAGAATACCGCTGCTAAGCTTATCTTCGCAAAAAGCAAATTCGACCACGTCGCACCGCTTTTATCCAAGCTCCACTGGCTTCCGATTATCTCCAGAGTCCACTTCAAATGTGCCTGCCTCACTTTCAAGATCCTACACGGTATTCTCCCTCCCTTCATTCCTCTTTCTTGGAACTCCTCTAACCCCAATTCTGCCAGATCCACCCAAAAACTGAAACTTTCCTTTCCCTCTCTAAAAGGCGTTTCACTTGTAGGAAAACTAGGTTCTTCCCTCCCTTTCAGAATTACTCAGCTCTGGAACAACCTTACCTCCCCTCTTAGGAATCTGAGCTCCCTCCAACTCTTCCGTAAACATCTGAAAACCTGGTTATTCTCAAAAATGTAACTCCTCCTCACTCTCTGGTTATTCTAGTCTTCTAAATTTTCTCTTCATTTTGCCTCTTCCCTCCATTGGAGTTCCTTTCTACCCTAACTCTTGTTAACCATGTCGAGCTTTCACACTCGAAGCACTATGGGACTTGGTGGTGAATTTGGGAAATTCATTAAATCCTCAAATAAAAAGTTTGGATAAAGAATTAAAAGAACAAAAGGAAGAAATAAAAGTTTTAAAGCAGGATATGTTACAATTTAAAACAGAGACACAAGATACAAATAAGGAGTTAATGTTATTAAAACAAAATCAAGATATGTTGGTAAAAGATAATATATTACTCAGGAAGAAGTTGGAAATGCAGGAGAATAATGGTCGAATAAATAATTTGAGATTTATAAATTTTCCAAAGATCCTGTCAACTTCTCCCAGAGAAATGGTGAAAAGATATTTTATGGAAATTTTGGAAATTCCTGAAAACTCCTTACCTCCTCTTACAAGAGTGTATTACTTACCTGCTAAGCCCCATTTCAAAGAAGAAAACATGGAGGAACCCCGGGAGAGGTCATTGGACATTTCAGCAATATTGGAACAATCAGATAGAGAGTTGGCGGTTCCAGCTACTCTCTTGTTGTCTGTGGCTTTGGCTCCAGACAAGGATTGGATATTAAAACTTTTCTTTAAAAATAGGTCTAAAGACTTCCTGGGGCAACATATTCAGATTTTCCCTGATGTCTCCAGAGAGACTCAAAAAAGAAGGAAAGAATTTTTAATTTTAAAACCTGGAGTGACTCAAATAGGGGGTAGTTTTTTCTTGAGATATCCATGTAAATGTGTAGTGAGATATTTATCATTGAAATATATATTTACAGAACCATCTCAATTGATTAGTTTTCTCTCAATGAAACGTCTTGAAAAAGGATTAACAACGTAATAACGCCTATGTGAAATTAGTTCCCTGCACTTCAGTTAGACAAGGATTTGTCTTGCTTAATTAATTTGAAGTATATAAGTTCTGCTCTTAATAATGGATTCAATAATATTGAGGACTAGTGTGAGAACAGCTAGTTTGGTATTTCCTTGTAGCAATATTAAGTTTGGAATTATAGTTTAATATGTAGTTTGATCTCACTTTTCTGTACAAGATGTATATGCTTGGTAATATTGTAAAATGTTATAAATAAAATAAAAAGAACCATGTCGAGCTTTACGAATGTAGAGATGATGCGGTATACAAACCTAAGGTTTAGATTTAGATTCGAGGGAGAAGAGGCTCAGTTTATCTAATTTTTCACTGTAAGGCAACTCCTCCAGCCCCTTAACCATCTTTGTCACTCTTCTCTGGACCCTTTCTAGTAGTACCGTGTCCTTCTTCATGTACGGCACACAACTGTTGGAAAGCCTTTCAGGCTTTGGCATAAGAAGCCATAGTAGAGGGTTTCTTTGAGTGCAAAAGAGTCAAGATAACTACATCCAAATAACCGCGCTTCATCAAAGCTGAGCACTCAAGAGCCATGCCCTAAGACCAAAGCGCCATGGGTTCTCCATGGGCACCGGGCCCTTACTGAGAAAAGATCGATGAATAGGGAGCCGGAGTATTTTGTCCCGTTGAAGACAGACGAGATCCACATACCATGGGCGATGAGGCCAGTCAGGAGCTATTAGAATCACCAGGCTGGGATGCATTGCTATCCAGCAGATGACCCAACCGACCAGAGGCCATAGAAGGAGCTTGTGAGCAAGGCATCCAGCCCTAGGCTTCTGCATTGTTCATCGAATGAAAAAGTGCCTGGCCTTCCAGTTCTCTGCTGAAGCCATCAAGTCCATCTGGGGCTGACTCCAGCGCTGTAAGGGCAGACAAATTGCCTTCTGCGAGAGGGACCATTCTCCCAAGTTCAGGAGCTGTCAGCTGAGAAAGTCTGCCTAAACGCTGTCGACTCTGGCCACATGGGCCGCTGAGAGAGACAGAAGCTATGCTTCTGCCCAGTGAAGCAGTATGTGAGCCTCCTGGCCCAAGGAAGTGCTTCTTGTGCCCCCTTGACGATTTATGTACACCACCACCATAGCTTTGTCGAAGAATACTTGCACCGCTTTTCCTTCCTGGAAAGCGAGAAGTGCCAGCCGAAAAGCCTGCTGCTCCCAACGATTGATTTACCTACATTTTTGATGAGTCCACTGCCCCTAAATGGAGCAGTCCTCGCAGTGAGTACCCAACTGGTTGGCAACTGTCATAAGAGTCATCCACTCTGAAATCTGAAGAAGCCTGCCCTGGCAGAGAGCTCCCCCAAGCCACCAGCTCAAGCTGCTGCAAGCTGGCTCAGTCCAAGGGAGCGGCATCCAAAGAGGATGATGCAGGGACCACTGAGAGAGGAGGGACTCCTGGTAAAGGGTGCATGTGCGCTCTGGCCCAGGGGACTGCCTCCAAGGAGGCTGCCATTGACTCCAGAACCTGCAGATAATGCTGGGCCATGGGAGCTGGATGGGGTCCAGGAGGTCTTTGAACTGTTGTTGCAGTTTCTGTCTGTGTCCCTCTGGAAGAAACACATGAACATGTCTGGTATCGAAGAGAAGGCCCAGATACTCCAGGAACTGGGATAGTGTCAAGCGGCTCTTCCTGAAGTTGCCAACACCTGCAGCAGACACCACCATCTCCACCACATTCTCACACTCCTGACAAGACGGAGCCTTGATCAACCAGTTGTCCAAGATAGGATGGACCTGGACCCCCCGCCGGTGGAGAAAAGCTGCCACAACTACCATCACCTTGGTGAATGTGTGGGGAGCCATAGCGAGGCCAAAAGGCAGAGCTGCTAACTGGAAATGTTATTGCAGAACATGGAAAACACAGAAACCTACAATGCTCCGGGTAGATTGAAATATGGAGGTAAGCCTTTGTGAGATCCAAGAACTCCAGAAACTCTCCTGGAGAAACAGCAGTTATCACTGTGCGCACTGTTTCCATGCGGAAATGAGGAATCCGCAAGAAACAATGGACTAACTTTAGATCCAGAATGGGACTCCAATCCTCCAAGCCTTTCTGGCACGAGAAAGTATAAGAAGCATCTGCATGTTCTGGAATGGGTGCCATCGCTCCGATGTCTAAGAAACATTGCCAAGAACTCAAAGAGAGCAGAAAGGGTATCCACCACATAATCCACACCATCCATCCTAACGGAGGACAGGTCTGATCTGGTCTGACAGGCTCACACCGTAAAGGAAGCGGTCACCACTACTTTGATACCTAAAGACATGACTTCAAAAGGCTTTTTCAATATAATGTCCACCCTGTGATCCCGAGTCCTGAAGCAGCACTCCTCCATCACTAAGGAGGGCTGTATGTCGGATAACATGCGCCATGGCGGAATCCACATTAGGCAGTTCTGTAGCCAGACCAAGGAACTGTGGATGGGATAGAAAAAAAGTGGAAGGTGGAGAATCCAATTTGAGCTCTTTCAGAACATCAGCAATAAAAAGGTGGTCAGAACCACACTTAAAAGTTCTGCAGAGAGAAGGATCAGTACCAAATCTGGATTCTCAGGGCGACTGAGGTGACTAGTCCCAGAAAGGGTATCAGCCAGATCCAATATAGAAGCAGTGTTAGGAGACAGAAGAGGCATAATATCTGAAGGGCTACTACTGCAATTGAGGTCTGCTACCGTCAGATGAGAGGGCTCTCGAATAGGAAGCTCCGCTACCAGCACCACAGACTGAGAAAGATCCAATGCGCTCACCGGCTGCTGAGTGGGGTCTGAAGAATACACTTTCCAGAGAAGCAGAATAAAATCTGGCGAAAAGTCACACTGCGCAACCATGAGAGGGCTCTGTTCAGGCACATGCACCACACTTATAAAGTCCCCAGACTCGGAATGCAGGTATTTTGTGCCAGACTCCAGAACGGTCTCTGGGCAAGATTTTTTTCTGACGTCACAGACCCAGGCCGGCACCCCAGCCCTAGAGTACCCAGAAGAGGTGAAGACTGAAGCTCCCACCCCTCCCCCAGCACACTGTATATGGTTGCTGATCTGGCGCAATCAATGCACACATTCAATAGATTAAGAGCTGAGAAGTCCATCCCAAACAATTTTTAAGCAAATCGAGGGGGAATTGTGGCAGAAATAAAACTTTGAAAAAAAGATCACTGAAAATCTAAGATGGCCGCCACTAGCGAATTTGTGCCAAAAACGGCAAAAATAAACCAAACCTGAAAATATAAAATAGTGATTTGGGATCTGGGGAGGTGGGGGACCTGAACCCTACCCTCAAAAACTGTGAAAAACAACCTCCAAAGTTTCCATAGGAAATAATGGAGGTTTACTCACAGTTCTGCAGTGCCTTGTCTGTCAGCAGTTTTAACAGCTGTATGGAGGGAAAGGATTTTCTGCCTCAGAAACTACTCCAAATGACCAAAGTTGAAAATCTTTGGACTGCTAGTTGGCCGGACACCGACTATGACCTCTACCCCCACAGATCCTCGACGTGCGGTCTGGAGCAGGAAAGGCAGCTTGTGCCTTGAAACCCAGGTGAGTTACACTCCAGACACATACAGACTGTTCTTAAAACCCATAACAAGGTTAGCGGGCAAGCATATTCCCAGTGTCATGGACCCTGAGTTTAGGAAGGCGGGCTCCCTAGATCCACCAGAGTTTCTCTGTGAAGCAGCAGTCTGGCACCGCATCTTTCATTCAATAGGGGACCACCGGAAAGGGGTCTCAAGGCACTGAAGCCACTAAAAAGCGAACGCAACTGCAAAAGACTTCTGTACAGGTTGCTTGCAGAAATTGTAACTGGATATGTTTCTAGCTCTCAGTCTAAGGGGAAGGAGCATGTGTTCAGAAAAGTGTTGGATTTCTGCAACTCTCGGATTGTGGGTTGGGATTGAACACCTAGCATATGGAATCCAGAAGGGATGCAACAGAAAGAGCTGTTATTGAGCCAGTGGACCAGCACACATTCATATTCTTATGCATAAACTACTCTCTTACGGACTGGTTTTCTCAGCTCTGCCTCTTTCCTTTTGTGTTATGAGTACAGTGGTACCTCAGTTTACGAGTGCACCGGTTTGCAAGTATTTTGCAAGACGAGCAAAACATTCACAAAATTGGCGCCTAGGAAACCGAGCATGCCTCGATTTGCGAGTGGCGCCCCCCACGATCCGGCACCCCCCCGCTGCGATTGGGCACCCCCCCCCGGCCGTGATTGGGCACCCCCCGCCGCTTCTTACTGTCATCTGGGCCTGGCCACCGGCACCGGCATGTCCTATGCGTTGGTGCTGGTGCACGAAGATCGGACTCCTCTTCTTGCTGGGCCTTGAGCATCTGCGCATGCTCAAGGCCTGCGAGTTCACGTTCTCTCTGAGATCTCAGAGAGAGCGTGACCTCGCAGGTATGGCTCAAGGGCCCCTTGCGCCTTAACCTTTTCCTATCGTGTGTCCTGGATAACGGGACATTCCAAAAATGTCATTGTCATCATGGATAAATAGTCTGTATGGACTAATAAAGAGCCAGGAACACAAAATATTTGAATTTACAGACTTATGACTTATTTACATTATGTTTACAATAGCCGTAAATGATAACGGTGAATAATACAAAACTTTGCTACAATAATTACGATTGGAACCAGCATAATGTAAAATTTATTACGATAGGAAAAGATTTAAGCCAACTTTTGTATCGGTGCCCTCCCCCCCTCAATGATGTAGCAGCTCCCCTTTCATCTCAACTCTCTAAAATCCTGAATATCAATTTGGCAGAAGCCAGACGGTAAAATTATGGTCATACCTGTTAATTTTCTTTCCTTTAGAAGCAGCAGATGAATCCAGAGACTAGTGGGTATAGCTCACATCGACCAGCAGGTGGAGATAGAGAACTGATTAACAGTTGGCCTTAAAGGCTGGTGTTCCTTCAGTTAATTCAGTTATGCACTTTGCCCAAGCATCCCGAAAGGAGAATGAGCAGCCACAAACTCCATTCCAGTAAAAACTTTGTCTTTCTCTTCTGAATACCATTGATATTTTTCTCTTTTTTTTTTTTTTTTTTTTTTTTCAGTCATGAAATACTACACTTACCAACCATAGCCCCAGGTAACCTAATGACCTAAACACCCTACACACAGCCCGTGCACTTGGGGAGGGGCTCTGGATTCATCTGCTGCTTCTAAAGGAAAGAAAATTAACAGGTATGACCATAATTTTACCTTCCATAGCAAAGCAGCAGATGAATCCAGAGACTAGTGGGATGTAGCAAAGCAAACTCAAACTGGGTGGGACGCCAATGCCGCCTCTGCCAGCACTGCTGCGCCAAAACTCGCCTCTGAACGGGCCGCTACATCTAACCGATAATGCTTTGAAAAAGTATTCCCTGACGACCAAGTGGCCGCCCGGCAAATCTCCTCTAATGACATCCCCCCGGACTCCGCCCAAGATGTAGCCAAAGCCCGAGTGGAATGAGCATGAAGATGCTCCGGTACCTTCTTCCCTGACAACACATACGCCGAAGCAATAGCGTCCTTGACCCAACGCGCAATGGACGCTTTAGACGCCGCCATCCCTTTGTTTTTCCCCGCAAACGCGATAAAGAGATGGTCCGACCGGCGAAAATCATTCGTCACTTCCAAATAATGGAGAAGCATACGGCGCACATCCAGTAGCCGTACCGACAAAAAACGCTTCCCCCAATCATCCTTCCTGAAGGATGGCAGGAACAAACTCTGGTTCACATGAAAGGACGAAACAACCTTAGGCAGGAAGGACGGCACCGTCCGCACCGTCACCCCAGTCTCCGAGAAACGCAAAAAGGGTTCCCTGCAAGAAAGTGCTTGCAGCTCCGATACTCGCCTTGCTGAAGCCATCGCCACTAAAAAAAACTGTCTTTAGTGTGACATCTTTCAACGTGGCCGCTGACAGGGGCTCAAAAGGTGCCCCCTGCAATTTCCCAAGGACGAGCTTAAGGTTCCAAGTTGGACAAATTCGCTTAACCGGCGGCCTGATACGTTGAACCCCCTTGAGGAAACGCACCACGTCCGGCTGTGATGCGAGAGCCGAGCGAGCCACCCGGCCCCTGTAACAGGCAATGGCCGATACTTGAACCTTTAAAGAGTTATATGCTAACCCTTTCTCTACGCCCTCCTGCAGGAACGCAAAAATAGCCGGCAGAGAAGCATGGAAAGGCGCAACTCCGTGTCTTCCGCACCATGCCTCAAAGATTCTCCAGACCCTCGCATAGGAGGCTGACGTTGAAATCCTCTTAGCCTTAAGCAGGGTTGAAATCACCTGTTCTGAATAGCCCTTCTTCTTCAGCCTTGCCCTTTCAATAGCCAGGCCGTAAGACCAAAGCGGCCCGGATCGTCCATTAATATTGGACCCTGAGTTAGCAAGTCCGGAGTTACCTGGAACGCTACCTGCTCGCCTACCGACAGCAGCATCAGATCTGCGTACCACGGCCGCCGTGGCCAATCCGGAGCTACCAGGATTACTCTGCCTCGAAAGCGAGAGATGCGTTGCAACACCCGCCCTATCATGGGCCAAGGTGGGAATACATAAAGAAGGGAGTTCGGAGGCCACGGGAGAGCTAATGCGTCCACCCCCTCCGATCCCTGATCCTTGCGTCGGCTGAAGAACCGAGGCACCTTCGCATTGCGGGAAGAGGCCATGAGATCCATCTCTGGCAACCCCCAACGACGGACTAGCAGGCCGAACGCTCGACCCGACAACTCCCATTCCCCCGGATCGAGAAGAGTTCTGCTGAGGAAGTCCGCCTGCACGTTTTCGTGCCCTGCAATGTGTGCCGCCGATAGAAGCGGAACATGCATCTCTGCCCATCGAAACAAATGACTTGCCTCCTCGGCTAACTGCATGCTCCGGGTCCCCCCTTGCCGATTGACATACGCGACCGCCGTGACACTGTCCGACAAGATCCTGGTCGGTCTGTCGTGAACTCGGGCCTGAAACGCCCGCAGCGCTAACCTGATCGCTCTTAACTCCAGCAAGTTTATGGGCCATTGAGCCTCCTGGGAAGACCAAATTCCCTGCACTGACGTCTGCATGCAGTGGGCTCCCCAGCCCTGCAGGCTGGCATCCGTTGTCACTACCACCCAATCCGGTGTGGCCAACGGCATGCCCCTCCAAAGATGCAAGTCCTGGAGCCACCAGCGCATGCTGTGAGCTGCTCGAGGACTCCACTGGAGACGGACATTGTAGTTCAGAGAAGCTGGAGACCAGCGAGAGAGCAGAGACTGCTGTAAGGGCCTCATGTGGCTCCGGGCCCAGGGAACCACCTCCAGAGTCGCCACCATGGAGCCCAGCACCTGTACATAATCCCAAACGCGAGGTCTGGGTGACCCGAGCAGGAGGCGAATTTGAGCCTGCAATTTCTCCCCCCGATCTCGGGGTAGAAACACCTTCCCCAGAGCCGTATCGAACCTTACCCCCAGATGCACCAAAGACTGCGAAGGGGCCAAAACACTCTTGGGAAAGTTGACAATCCACCCCAACGACTGAAGGAGAGCGATCACTCTCTGCGTCACCGCCCGACTCTCCTGCCGGGAAGAGGCGCGTATCAACCAATCGTCCAAGTAAGGGTGTACCCGAATCCCTTCCTTGCGTAGAAAAGCGGCTACCACCACCATGACCTTGGAAAATGTGCGGGGGGCCGTCGCCAGGCCAAAGGGCATAGCCCGAAACTGAAAATGTTGGCCCAGAATCGCAAACCGCAGATACCGCTGGTGCGGAGGCCATATCGGAATATGGAGGTACGCCTCCTTGAGATCGAGAGACGTGAGGAACTCTCCTGGTCTCACCGCCGCAATCACCGAGCGCACCATTTCCATTCGGAAATGGCGCACGCTGAGGAATCTGTTGACCCCTTTGAGATCCAGTACTGGTCTGAAGGACCCCCCCTTCTTGGGTACAATGAAGTACAGGGAATAGAAACCGCGGCCTACCTCTTCTGGGGGCACCGGTACCACCGCCCCCAGATCGAGCAGCCCCTGCAGTGCCCTGCGGACCTCTGCTCCCTTGGCCGCACCACGGCACGGGGACACCAAGAAAGAATCTACGACGGGAGCGGCGAATTCTAATTTGTACCCTTCGCGAACAATGTCCAATACCCATTGGTCGGACGTGACTTTGGCCCACTCCGCCCGGAATGCCGAAAGCCGACCCCCTAAGGGCAGGGCGGAGGGAGCCAAGCCCCCGTCATTGTGGAGGGCGACTGGCGGGGGTACGGGCTGACTGCCCGGAAGAGGGTCTCGCCGTCCGAAAGGAACTTCTCTGCTGAAACCGAGGTCTCGAAGCAGAAAACGGGCCAGATGCAGACCTGGAAAAAGGCTTACCAGCCCTGGCCCGCCTAACATCCCGGAAACGCGGCCTAGACGATGCGGCCCTTACCGGAGGCCTAGCCCTGTCCTCCGGCAAACGCTGCGTTTTGGTATCCCCAAAATCCTTGACCAGTTTCTCCAACTCCGTTCCAAACAATAAACCCCCTTTAAATGGAAGTCTCACCAGCCGTAGCTTGGATGCTGCATCGGCTGCCCAATGACGGAGCCACACGGACCTGCGGGAAACCACAGACAGAGCCATCTGTTTTGCAGACGCCCGAATAATATCATACAAGGAGTCCGCCAAATAAGCCAAGCCGGACTCCAAATCAGCTAGTTCCGAAGGGATAGAACCTCCAGACTCCAGCAAATTATCGGTCATCCCTTGTGACCACTGCAGACAAGCTCGCGCCGCGTAAGAACTGCATATTGCGGCCTGTAAGGTAACTGCGGCCACTTCAAAGGACATCTTTAGGGAGGCTTCAACCTTTCTATCCTGTGCATCCTTAAGTGTCACGCCCCCTTCTACCGGCAAGGTAGTTCTTTTAGTCACTGCCGCCACCAGAGCGTCCACCTTAGGCAATCTAAACCTGTCCAATTCGGTCGGAACGACCGGATACAAGAGCCTCATGGCCCTTGCCACCCGCAAACTGGCCTCCGGCGCCTCCCATTGCGCCGAGATTAGCTCCTGCATGGCCTCATGGACCGGAAAGGCTTTCGACGGCCTACGGGTACCTGCCATCAGGGGGTTACCGGACCCCGTGGCATCTTCCTGAGCAATGTTCAAACTTTGCAAAGCTTTAGTAATAAAAGAAGAAAGCTCCTCTCTATGGAACAACCGGATAGCCGTAGGGTCATCCCCCTCTCTACCCGGGATACTCTCCGCGTCCCAATCCAAGAGCTCCCCTTCCTCCAATGACTCAGGCAGGGAAAAAGGAGATCTGGGCAAAATATCCCCCGCCTCCGCAGACACTAGCCTGCGTTTCTTGGCCCCCTGCAACTGCCCCGGGGATCCTGCCGCCCCTGCCGAGGGCCTATCCTCTGTCCCCTCCCCCCCCTTAGAGGTAGAGGGTACCGCAAGGGCCTGCCCGGCCCCCAGCCTCGGCTGGGTAGGCTGCGAGCGCTGCAATTGAAATGCCTGATGGAGCAACATAACAAATTCAGGCGAAAATGCACCCCAACTAAGAGGCACTCCCCCGCCCTGCTCCGAGCCGAGGGGAGGGGCCGCGCCGGCCACCAGCGCTCTCGCCTGTTCCCCCGCCGCCTCACGTTTGTCCTCCGTGGCCGAGTCCTGCCGGAATCCAGCATCGACTCCGAGCGGCGGGGACATTGCGCAAGAGTCCCGTACCCGGGACATGGCCGCCTCACAAGCTGCCAAAAACGGGTCGTCTGCCGGTGCTTCCAAGCACCCGGCAGAGCACGGCCCCGCTCGTGTTCGGCGCTTCCCGCAGCGCGAACACATCTGACCAGCCTCTTCAGCCATCCCCCCTCGGCCTGCCAAAAAGCTCCGACGCGGGGTTTTTTTTTTTTTTTATTTTGAACACACGCGGCGAACGCCGGCGGCAGACGACTCCGCCCACTAATACGCCCGGCACCCGGGAAACGCGACTCCACTCAAAAAAAAGGCAAAGCCAACACTCACCCGGTCCGCCGCTTACCCCCGAAGCCAGGCCATCGTTGGTAAAACGTACTGGAAGCCGCGTTAACCACTGCCCGGCTCAGTACTAGCAGGCAGGCTGTGTATTTTTTTTTTTTTTTTTTTTATACTGGAATGAAGCAGCCAGCCACTATCCTGCACCTGGAAAGGAACCCCTCTATCCAACGGAGGGGAGGGTGGAGCAGGGACCTGGGAGGGCCCAGGTGTACCTCCCAAAGCCGGCACCAATCAGCCAGGCACCCCCACCTACTGAAGAGAACTAGTCTCAACAGAGGAATCCTAACAGAACACCACCTCCATCTATCCTGCAGCAGGCAGAGACCAGGAGCTAGAAGGATAGCTCCAACCCTGCTGGGAGATAGAGCAAAACTGAATTAACTGAAGGAACACCAGCCTTTAAGGCCAACTGTTAATCAGTTCTCTATCTCCACCTGCTGGTCGATGTGAGCTATACCCACTAGTCTCTGGATTCATCTGCTGCTTTGCTATGGAATGGGATTTTGGCACTCTGAGCTTCATATGGTCCATAGGTTGAGCCAGTCCTGTCCTCACATGGCAACTGAGCAATATGGGAAAAGCCTACCAGAGAAACCAAGAGATGTTACTTTCCTCTATTTATTGTCAAATGAATCTTATACAGCTTGTGAACCACTTACCTTTCGTACTGCTGCAAAAGCTTGTGCAAAAGTTGGTTTGATCTGCATGCTGGTTTTAATCCACTGTGGAAGCTTGTTCAAGATAATAGGGCGTGAGTATCTGTGATCTAAGAGCACAATACTAGCATAGTCATTTTGATGGCGGATTGCTCTTCCTGTGGAGAAAGCACAAAAATACCTTGCATCTCGGGTCTTATGCTAGGTAAAGTATATTCATTTAGCACACTGTCAAAGAAGCACAAACTCATTATAAATACATTAGCAATTGTCTAATGTAATTGATGATTAAGTAGTAGCCAAAGTTTTCAGAATAAATAAAAAGAGACCACAGCCCACAACTCTTGTCAGAAAATGCATCTGATACACACTTGATAGTTAACCTATAATCCTGGAGATTTTCGAGAAAAATTATTTCCATAGCACAATATTTACCTCCAATCTTAACTAGTTCAAGGTTCTCTATGTCTTTCATAATAGGACAGTGCACTAGTACCTATAGACTGGTTCACAGCTTTCATACAAAGGTTTTCAATTAGCGATCGGCCTGGTGACTGCCCATCTGCTCTGGGCTGTAAAACAAGAGGGGAGGAGGAGAACATGTTAAAAGGAACACTGCTGTGAATCTTACAAATCAGATATACATGGAAAAAAAGGAAGCTCCAATTTATTTAATTCTTTATCCATACAGATACTGGAGTTTGTGAAACCACTGCTCCCAAACTGTGTCCAGCCACATGAGCAATCTGTAGCATAGTAAATTACAGCAGGAAAGCAAAGGTGTTCTCCAAGGACAGCAGGCCAATAATATCACATATGGATGATGTTTCCAGAGCCCTGGGTGCGGACGCTTAGACACATGTAAATGCCTTACCGTTGGCCTCACAAGCGTGATATTAGCTAAAGAATTCAGCTGCTAGAGGAGGTGTGAGGGTATGTGAGATTATTGGCCTGCAATCCTTGGAAAACACCTAAGGCAGTATCTCAAACTTTTTTTTAGCTCTGGCACACTAAATGGAGCAAATGTTTCTCGTGGCATACTAAATAGAGAAAATGTATTTTGTGACACATTATAATTGAAATTCCAATGGAATAGGTGAGACATTCTAATCTGGACAGATGGGTAATATCTCTATAACCGTGTGAATCTGAAGAAGGAATCCACTCCGGATTTTTCCTCTTGCCTCTGCTGTACTTCACTGGGCTCCACCTACAGTTCTTTCCTTCTGAACTGTGTGCCTGCAGGAGTGTTTGCATAAAATAATAAAATGGGGAGAGAAGAACAGTGTATTTTTATCCCTTTTTTGGGGGATTCTGGTGCTTGGAAAATTTTCACAGCTTTGTCTGTTTGAGAACACACAGACTTTGGTCTGTAGCTGACAGGCCGATCCCACTGGGTACCTATTAGCCAGCCAGTTCAGGGCTGTCCCTGAAGTGGTCTCAACTACTGTTAAGCAGGGGTTGAGCGCAGGGTGTTGGGTGCCCTTAGGAGACTCGGCAGTGTCTCACAGGGTGCTGGCTGCATCTTCTTGCCTCCGCCCGACCTGTTGTGCATTCATTGGTCCGCAGGGAACATATGAACAGCCTTACTGGGTCAGACCAATGGTCCATCAAGCCCAGTAGCCCGTTCTCATGGTGGCCAATCCAGGTCACTAGTATCTGGCCAAAACCTGGTGGAAGTATAGTCAGACATAGGAATCTGACTGGCAGCCCGAAGATTAGCTTTGCAGAACCATTCAGCATAGTTACTTACCATAATAGGTGTTATCCAGAGACAGCAGACAGATATTCTCACATGTGGGTGGCGTTATCCACGGAGCCCGGTACGGACAGCACTGAAAATGAACTGTCACTTTAAGTTTTAAGAAACTTTGTGACTGCCTGCACCACGCATGTGTGAGTGCCTTCCCGCTTGACATAAGCTTGTGGTACCTCAGTTCAGTAAGCAAGCTACAAAGCCAACCTGGGGGGAGGGGGTAATGTGAAAATATCTGTTACAGTAAGTAACTGTGCTTTATCCTAGGACAAGCAGGCAGCATGTTCTCACTTGTGGGACTCCCTAGCTGAACATAATGGGATGGAGGGAGAGTTGGCCATTAGAAAGAAAATATATTCTGTAATACTGCTTGGCTGAAATAACCATCTTGTTTAGAATAAGATTTCAGACAGTAGTGAGATGTGAAAGTATGTCTTTTTGCTACAATCTGTTAGAATCAAACGAGATGAACAACTGAGGTGATGTCCTGTGTGGCTTAGTCCTTTGTATATAGTAAGCCAAGGCATGTTTACAGTCCAATGTATGAAGAGCTTTTCTCCAGAATGAGAATGAGGCTTTGGAAAGAAATCTGGAAGCACAATAGATTGAGTGAAATGAAATGCCATGACCACCTTTGAAAGGAATTTAGGATGAGTGCAGAGGACCAAGGTGGGTCCGCCACCAAGGCTTGGAGTTCACTCACTCTATGGGTAGATGTGATAGAGATTAAGAAGACTACCTTCCAACTTGAGATGAGTGGAAGCCATTGATTCAAATGGCGGTTTCATCAAAGCTGTTAGTACTACATTAAGATCCCAAACTACTGTAGGAGGCTTGAGTGGAGGTTTGGAGTTGAAAATTCTGGAAACAAGAGGATGAGATGCCAGAGATTTGTTGTTGACAGGCAGGTGGAAAGCACTAATCGCACCGAGGTGAACTCTGACTGAAGTAGTTTTTATGCCAGAATTGGACAATTGAAGAAGATAATCCAGCAATGATGACAGAGATGAAGATGGAGCATCCTGATGGTGGAGCGAACACCACAAATTGAAACATGTCCATTTCTGTTGAGTATAATTTTTTTCTGGAAGTGCTATAATGGCTTGTACAGCCTCAGAAAGATTAGGGTCTGCTAAGGTCAGGCCTAGAGGTACCAAGCTGTGAGGTGCAGCGATTTCAGATTGGGATATAAAAGAGATCCTTGACTCTGAGTGAGCAGAGACGGAAAGATCTTCAAAGTGATTGGGTTCTTGGCACTCAACTGAAGTAAAAGGGAGTACCAAGGTTGCCTGGGCCACTGAGGAGCTATGAGGATCATGGTGGCTGTTTGTCTTGAGTTCGACCAAGGTCTTGAGAATGAGAGGGATTGGAAGAAAGGCATATAGGAACTTGTCTGTTCAATCCAGAAGAAAACCATCTGCCTCCAGATGTTGAGAATACTGCCTGGAACAATACTGAGACAATTTGTGAATGTGGAAAGAGGCAAACAGATCTATCTGAGGAGTTCCCATAGTAAAAAAATATGACATAACACTTTGGAGTTGAGAGTCTACTCATGCGATCAAAGAAATCTGCTGAGTTTGTCAGCTAGAGTGTTCTGAGATCCCGGCACATACACAGCTTTAAGAAATATATTGTGATCAATCGCCCAATTCCAATTATATTAGGCTTCTTGACATAGGAGGAGAGAGCCCATTCCTCCTTCTTTGTTGATGTAATTAATACCTTGCTACTAGGTTGTCTGTGCAAACTAGGAGGACTTGATTGGAAAGGCTGCTCTGAAAGGTTTGAAGAGCATAACAAATTGCCCTGAGTTCATAGAAACATAGAAACAGACGGCAGATAAGGGCCACGGCCCATCAAGTCTGCCCACCTCAATAACCCTCCCCTACCTTTCCCTGTGAAGAGATCCCACGTGACGATCCCATTTTGTCTTAAAATCAGGCATGCTGTTGGCCTCAATTGCCTGTAGCGGAAGATTATTCCAGCGATCAACCACCCTTTCGGTGAAGAAGTATTTCCTGGTGTCACCGTCAATGTTCCCTCTAAGGATTGATAAGGTGTGTCGAAAAAAAATATGCATGAGCAACAAGTTACATACTCCATAAATTTATGAACAGACGCGGAGGACGAGTGCCCGTGAGATTGTGGGAGGGTTAAATACTCAAAACTTAGAAGAAAAACAATTTACTTAAAGTTTTTTTAATTATGTAATATCATCAGTTCTTCAATCTTCACAAATATTCTCTTCGATTCTTTTCAGTTTTCCAAAAACCCGTTTCTGCCCCGTCTCCGCAAGCTTGGTCCTCGCAAACCATCTGATCCCATCTGCACAAGCCTCAGTTATGATTTTATACTGAATGTATTTTATTAAAGTATAAAAAGAAACAATATTCTGTACAATTGTCATTTTATAAATACAAATAATACAGAGCAAGGATCAACAAAACCCTTGTCTCCTCTCCCCTCTACTATCAAGAAAACTGAATAAGTCAAATTATTACAGAATGCTACACAGAAATATCATGTTAACAGAATACCGCAGTCACACACAGCAGGAATAGGGTTAGGGGAGTGCAACTAGGGCAACTGCCCCCCTGGTCAGAAAGAGCCCTAAGCCACTGCCTGGACTTTGCAGTCCCCAAGTTATGTCTAGCACCAGCTCTAGCAGGATATATATTTCAAATCTGATATATTCAAATCACAAAATAGAAATAAAATTATTTGTTTCTATCTTTTGTTGTCTCTGGTTTCTGCTTTCATCTTCTTTTCACTCTCTTCCTTCCAGCGTCTGCCTTCTCTGTCTCTTCAGTCCAGCATCTGCCCCTTCCATCTACTGTCTGACCTCTCCCCCTTCCATATGGTATTTGTCTTCTTTCTATTCCCCTCTCCCCTTTCCATCCAGCCTATGCCCCTCTCTCGTTTTTACATGATTCATTCCAGATTCACTGCTCTATTCATTTTTATCTCGCCTACACCAGATCTAACATATTTGTCCCTCTCAATTTCTCTGCTGACCCCCCTTCCCATCTCATTCCTGTTTCTCCCCTTCCCCTCCTCTAATCTCCCTGCCAGCTGTTTCCTTCCTTTTTTCTTCTCCCTTCCCTCTTCCCCCTGTCCAGCAGTAACTCTCTTCCCTTCCCCTCCTCCCCTCCCAGCAGCATCTCTCCTTATCCCTCTCCAGGTCCAGTAGCAGCTGTCCCTTTTTCCCCTTGCCCAGTAGCTTCCCAGACTCCTTTCCATCCTCCCCTCCCAGCAGCATCTCTCCTTATCCCTCTCCAGGTCCAGTAGCAGCTGTCCTTTTTTCCCCTTGCCCAGCAGCTTCCCAGACTCCTTTCCCTCCTCCCCTCCCAGCAGCATCTCTCCTTATCCCTCTCCAGGCCCAGTAGCAGCTGTCCCTTTTTTTCTCACCATGCCCAACAGCTTCCCAGCTTCTAACAGTGGCTTTCTTCTCTCCCAGCAACTCTCCTTACTTGCCAGCCCAGCGATTCAGGAAGGCAGCCTTGGGTCCTTTGTTGGGTCGCACCGCCTCTGAGGAACGCGGAAGTTGCATCATCAGAGACAGCTGCGACTCAGCAAAAGCCCCAAGGCTTCCTTCCTGAATTGCTGCGCTTGTAAGTAAGGAGAGCCGCTGGGAGGGGAGAGAGCACACTGTCGGACTGCACGAACTACAGCTCGTCGATCTTGCCGGTCCTGCATGGACCGGCAGGAAATTGTTGATGTTGATCTCACCGGTCCTGTGCGATCAGGGCAGACCGCCGCTGCCGCTTGCTCTCACCTCCGCCTGCGCTCGATTGAGCGACACGAGAAAAAGTATGAGCGACGCCACTGAAAATAGTGAGCGATCGCTCATGCGCTCAGCTTAGAGGAAACATTGGTCACCGTGTAGTTTCCCGCCCCTGATTTTCCACGGATGCCCTCTTGTTGCCATGGGGCCTTTCAAAAAGAAGATATCCTCTTCCACCTCAATACGGCCCGTGAGATATTTGAACATCTCGATCATGTCTCCCCTTTCTCTGCGTTCCTCAAGTGAGTACAGCTGCAATTTATTCAGCCGTTCCTCATACGGGAGATCCTTGAGTCCCGAGACCATCCGGGTGGCCTTTCGCTGGACCGACTCAAGTCTCAGCACATCTTTGTTGTAATGCGGCCTCCAGAATTGTACACAGTATTCCAGATGGGGTCTCACCAAGGATCTATACAAAGGCATAATGACTTCGGGCTTATGGCTGACGAAACTCCTACGCTTACAACCTATGATTTGTCTAGCCTTAGATGAAGCTTTCTCCACTTGCTTGGCAGTCTTCATGTCCTCACTGATGATCACCCCTAAGTCACGTTCTGCTACAGTCCTCGCTAGGATCTCACCATTAAGGGTGTAAGTCTTGCATGGATTTTGGCTGCCAAGGTGCATGACTTTACATTTTTCAGTATTGAAACTTAGTTGCCAGGACCTGGACCAGTGCTCCAGTAGGAGTAGGTCGTGCACCATACTGTCAGGCATTGAGTTATCGACAGGCACTGTTTTTTGTCTGTTGTGTTCTTGCCTACTACATTGCATAGTTTGGCGTCATCGGCGAATAGTGTTATTTTACCTCGAAGCCCCTCAGCCAAGTCCCTTATGAAGATGTTGAAAAGGATCGGGCGCAAGACTGAGCCCTGCGGCACTTCACTGATCACCTCCGTCGTTTTGGAGGGGGTGCCGTTCACCACCACCCTTTGAAGCCTACCTCCAAGCCAGTCTCCAACCAATGCTGTCAATGTGTCTGGATTGGGGACTGGCTTGGAGGTAGTTCCAACAGGTTGATGCGAAATACCTTTTCTTGAATTGACCAGGTACCCTGCGTATGAAAATTGTCCATGTGGGCTCCCCAAGCATACATGGGCATGTCTTTGGTGAGCACTTTTTGATGATGAGGAATGTGAAATAGCAGACCTCTGTAAAGAAGTTAACAATAGCCTTACTGGGTCAGACCAATGGTCCATCAAGCCCAGTAGCCCATTCTCATGGTGGCCAATCCAGGTCCCTAGTACCTGGCCAAAACCCAAGGAGTAGCAATATTCCATGTTACCGATACAGGGCAAGCAGTGGCTTCCCCCATGTCTTTCTCAATAACAGATTATGGACTTTCCTCCAGGAAATTATCCAAACCTTTCTTAAAATGAACTACGCTATCTGCTCTTACCACCTCTGGTAAGGTGTTCCAGAGCTTAACTATTCTCTAAGTGAAAAAGTATTTCCTCCTATTAGTTTTTAAAGTATTTCCCTGTAACTTCATTGAGTGTCCCCTAGTCTTTGTAATTTTTGATGGAGTGAAAAATCGATCCACTTGTACCCGTTCTACTCCACTCAGGATTTTGTAGACTTCAATCATATCTCCCCTCGGTCATCTCTTTTCCAAGCTGAAGAGCCCTAACCTTTTTAGTCTTTCTTTATACGAGAAGAGTTCCATCCTCTTTATCATCTTGGTCACTTTTCTTTGAACCTTTTCTAGTGCCGCTATATCTTTCTTGAGATAAGACAAGAATTGAACGCAGTACTCTAGGTGAGGTCGCACCATGGAGTGATACAGGGGTATTATATTCTTACATAGAAACACAGATGACGTCAGAAAAGGGCTACAGCCCATCAAGTCTGCCCACTCTACTTACCCACCCCCTGTCTATGCCCTAATGACCCAATTTCCTTATCTTGACCCTCGTAGGGATCCTACATGGGTATCCCACTTATTCTTAAAGTCTGGCACGCTGTCTGCCTCGATCACCTGCACTGGAAGCTTGTTCCAATGATCAACCACTCTCTCTGTGAAGAAATACTTTCTGGTGTCGCCATGAAATTTTCCGCCCCTGAGTTTGAGCGGGTGCCCTCTTGTGGCTGAGGGTCCCTTGAGAAAGAAAATATCATCTTCCACTTCGACACGTCCCGTGAGGTACTTAAATGTTTCGATCATGTCTCCCCTCTCCCTATGTTCCTCGAGAGTGTAGAGCTGCAATTTGTTCAGTCTCTCTTCGTACGAGAGACCCTTGAGCCCCGAGATCATCCTGGTGGCCGTCCGCTGAACTGATTCAATTCTGCGCACATCTTTACTGTAATGTGGCCTCCAGAATTGCACACAGTACTCCAGATGAGGTCTCACCATGGCCCTGTACAACGGCATTATGACTTCAGGCTTTCGGCTGATGAAACTTCTATTGATACAACCCAATATTTGCCTTGCCTTAGATGAAGCCTTCTCCACTTGATTGGCAGTTTTCATGTCTGCACTGATGATTACTTCTAAATCTCGTTCTGCTGAAGTCCTAGTTAAAGTTTCTCCATTCAAGAAGTACGTCCTGCATGGATTTCCGCTTCCGAGGTGCATGACCTTACATTTCTTAGCATTGAAGCCTAGCTGCCAGGTTGAGGACCAACTTTCCAATGTAAGCAGGTCCTGCACCATATAATTCTGTAAACTGCATTCACTTACTATATTACATAGTTTGGCGTCATCGGCGAATAGTGTTATTTTACCTTGAAGCCCTTGAGTCAGATCCCCTATGAATATGTTGAAAAGGAGTGGACCCAGGACCGAGCCCTGCGGCACTCCACTGGTCACCTCCGATGTTTTAGAGAGGGTACCATTAACCACCACCCTCTGAAGTCTGCCACTCAGCCAATCATTGACCCATGCAGTTAGTGTCTCTCCTAACCCCATCGATTCCATCTTGCTTAGCAGCCTGCGGTGTGGGACACTATCAAAAGCTTTACTGAAGTCCAGATACACGACGTCCAAAGACCCAAGTCCAACTTTCTTGTTACCCAGTCAAAGAAGCTGATGAGATTGGATTGGCAGGACCTACCATACATCACAGGACGTATCGAGGTGGAAGATGATATCTTCTTTCTCAGGGGACCCTCTGTCACCAGAGGGTATCCGCTCAAACTCAGGGGCAGGAAATTTCATGGCGACATCAGGAAGTACTTCTTCACAGAAAGAGTGGTTGACCGTTGGAATGAGCTTCCAGTGCAGGTGATCGAGGCCAGCAGCGTGCTGGACTTTAAGAATAAATGGGATACCTATGTGGGATCCCTACGAGGGTCGAATAAATAGTCACTAGGTATAGACTTAAGAGGAAGGGACAGTAGGGTGGGCAGACTTGATAGGCTATAGCCCTTTTCTGCCGTCATCTTCTATGTTTCTACCCTTGGTGAATCCATGCTGACTGGGATCCTGAAGATTCCCTTCATTCAAGATCGTGTCCAATTTGCTTTTAATTAGTGTTTCCATGAGTTTGCACACTATTGATGTGAGACTCACCGGTCTATAATTTGCAGCCTCCGCCCTGCAACTCTTTTTATGCAGAGGAACAACATTAGCTAATTTCCAGTCCAGGGGAACTTTCCCCTTACTTAGGGAGAGATTGAATAGCTCAGCCAACGGTTTTGCCAGGACATTGCTCAATTCTCTGAGCACTCTTGGGTGCAAATTGTCTGGTCCCATGGCTTTGTTCACCTTGAGTCTTGCCAGTTCACATTAAACTTCACCTGGTGTGAACTCAAAATTCTGAAATGTCTTGTTAACTATCCCTTTTTAAATAATTCCTAGCAAACTGTTTGCTTTTTTGGCCGCTACCACATATTTATTTATTTAAAACATTTATTATCCACTGTCAGCCAAAGCGGCTCACAATTTACATACACATCCTCAGAGACATACAAATCTACAAGTTTCTTAGTGACCAACTACATAAATAGAACAATTTTAAAATAGGGGTACATATTTCATCATGTGTACTAGCAAAGGAAAGTTACATCTTCATAACCAGGAAAAAGTATTATTAAGAGGAAAATGCCTGTACGAAAAGGTAAGTCTTAAATAATTTTCTAAACTGTAACAAGCTTCCACAGAATCACAGAAAACCTGTCAAAGTATTCCATAATAGATTACAATCAAATAGCAGGAGACAAATATTGAAAAAACCCTAGATTTCTCAAAAAATTATAACAAAAAAAATCACAAGAGAAATCTCTCCAAAACAAAAAATATGTTTTATAAATAAGGTACTCGGTATGGTATATTTAGAATATCATTGTACCAGCCTTACCGACCACCCCAAAGATTGAAAAATAACCAAGTGTTGTTATTGCCAAACAAACTTCATCAATTCAAACTAACAAGTGAAAAAAGCAAAAAATCAACAACTTATCTTGGTTACTATGGGTATTGAAGATTGTCTAGTTCCTGGTCCTGCTGGAAAAATGAAAATGCTAAGCCTAGGTTAGTCTATCCCCAGGTGTCAAAAAATAATGAAAACGTGAACAAACACAATGAAAATCCACTCAAACAGCCAAAGTCCTCTTCCTCTCCTCAACACGATACATGTTTTACAGCAAAGCGTCATCAGAAGGATGGTACTGACCCTAAGGGAAAAAAATACCAAAAATAAAAGAATATATGATCATACTTTTGAAAAATTACCAGGCAGGCAAACCACATTCTGTTGGAACGGCATGGACTGAAACCAGGTTCCGTGTTCAAGACTAGCCGCCTGCCTCTCTTTATGATTGGGCTACTGTGAAGAGCTGGCACTCCGCTTGGTGATCCGCAAGGTCTCGGAACCCATTGGTCTGGATATCACCCAGATCCACTAAGTTAGCCACCTCTACTGATTCCACCAAAGAAACAGGCGACTGTAACGGCACAGACACCAAAGCAGAAACAAGGACGGGGACGAGCCGCCTGCTTTCTGGCACCCCAGTAAAGGAACAAATCATCATGCTGGCATCCAAAAGTGGAACAGACTGTTGTACTGGAGTCTGAGTGGGAGAAACAAGCAAAGCCCCTTTTACTCTTGGTCTTTTGTTGAGGTTTTTATTAAAAGTCAGATACCTCAGAGCCTCAAAATCTAGGGAAAAACAGTCACCGGCAGCCAGAACCGCTCTGTGCGTCACAGATCTCACAGGATTAGCAGACTGAGATTTTTTTCCCCGAAATTGCGCTTGCATTTCGCAAAAACGCCATCCGTGCCCAGTTTAGGTGCTCCGGATGCAGCAATCATGACTCCGGTGGAATTAAAGTGCATTAGGACCTCTCAGGAGGAGGGGAGAGCGGGATCTGCTCATGTCTCACCTTCCCTCGTGGCCCGCGGTTCATGGGATAAACGGCCGCGAATCCAGCCGCCATCCACTGCATCCAAGGCATGAATCCATGCCATTCTGTCCTGAGGTGGCCATCTGTGAAGTTTGGAGCACAAACAGCTTCTAAGTCCCAAAAATATACTTTTAAAAACTTTTAAGAAAACCCAAGATGGCCACCACGGGTGCCTATTTTGACAGAAAAACGGCCATCTAAAAAGCAGGAAAACGCTAAAAACGGCAATTTTAGGATTTTACAGGGTGGGGGACCAGGGCATGCAAGGAAACCCCCTAAAAACCCCGATTTGAGGACCCCCAAAATCGGCAAACTCTGTGACTCACAGACACCACAGAGACATGTGCTGTAATGCATTTCAATGGTAGCCAGCAATACATTACACAGTGCAAGCAAGGAGATCAGTAACTCAGGAGCTGATTAAACTGGATTTTTCAGATCTTCCTTGTCACCTCAGATCACGACCATCAGGACCCCTCAGGGAAATCAGGGAAGACACGTGGCGCGGTTCTGATTGCGGCATACCTCCTTGGAACCGCAGCAGCCTTGCGCTCTACCCCTTTGCGGATGAACCAGAGGAGAGATGGCTCCCGATTCTGGAGACCCGATCCAATCTGCAGGCTGTCCAGAGGGCTTACTATAGTTTCAGGCTTACAGAGCACCCTCCAGAAGCAAACTTTAAAATGTCTGAGATCTCCCGCCCAAGAATCACTCGCACAGAGTTGATCCACAGCATGAGTGCAAACCTGCAGTACCAAAGAAAATAAAAAACTAGGAAACTAGAAGTTCTCAGCAAGGCTGCAGAATCAAACTGAACTTCAAGGGGAGTGGCTGCACAGGTGATCTCGCAGAGGGGGGTGGTTTTATTTTTAAGTTATGCAGCCAAGGCTGGAATGGATGCATTACCCGCTAGTTCAGGATCCAGAGGGATTGTACAAGAAGAATATATAACTAGTCTAGACCAATTATAAACAGTATGTAACTGTGATGATGGTAAATTACCCTCATCAGTTAATATCTGATATAGATATGAGATATTTCCTCGCTTATTAGATTGAAAACCTGCAGCTTTTATACTAGGTGAAAAATAACCATTACAACAAATATGTAAAAGAGGTGTAATCCTGAAATCAAACTTTAATTGAATGCATATCCCTCGCGTGGTGGATCTCAAAGGAACAATGGAAAAATAATAAGGATTTCTTAGAACAGCAGTCTTCATCTTAGAAGTATGTAAAAGATAACTAAAGTGATAAGGTCTCCATAATTTCAACTCTACTAAAGTCCAGGAAAAATAAGATGTTGAGAGAAACCAATCATGGATATGACGCATATGACAAGCCTCAACAAATTGTCTCAACTATAATAAACCCAATCCACCTTTTACTATTGGCCAAGCCACCTGATTTAATGAAATACATGGCCTTTTCCCCATCCAAAGGAATCCACAAATCAATTTATTTAATTGGCATTCCACAGCTTTGAAAAAAGACAAAGGCAGCATTTGATACACATAAAGCCATTGAGGAAGAATTATCATATTATAGAGAGCAGTACGTTCCATTAAAGAGATAGGAAAATGGCTCCATACTAATAAACGTGATTTGGTCTTATTCAATAACGGTTGAATATTAAGATCATTTAATCGGGTAAGATCTTGTGGAATAATGATCCCTAAATAAGAGACTGTTTCATTTGCCCAAGTTAATGGGAACATTTCATTCCAATGTTCCTTCAAAGACTTATTAAATGGAAGAGCTACAGATTTCTTTTTTTTTTTGTTTATTTATTCATTTTATAAATATACCATTCCAGTATATGTATACAGAAAAAAAAGAGATTAACACACAATTAAACAGGAAACAGAATCAAAAGGTAAATAAAACTCCTTATGGATTTAACAATCTCTCTAATAAAGCCCACAATATGGGAGAAGCAATCCACATTCTATCATGGGAATTGATAGATATCAAGGAAATATATAATACAACTATATCAATAAAGCGGTGTTACATCTTCTACAATATTTAAGGACTAAGTCCAATTGGGAGGGACTACTCCTTTCCCCTCTAGGAAAAACGGTAACTGAACAGGGTCAAAAAAATATGAATGTTGATCCAAAAGGATCAAACATTTACAAGGATACCTAAGCTGAAATTTAGCACCCAAAGACAGTACGGATTGTCTCAATTGCAGGAACCCTTTCCTTCTAGTCTGAGTTAGCTTTGAAACATCTGGGAACATGGAGATCTTAGATTCCAAAAGGTCACCTCTTTAAGCCTAAAAAAACAGTCTAAGAAGTGCCTCTTTGTCTTGTTGAAAGACAAAAGTCACCAGAAGTGTAGAATACGAGATGGCTTCATCCACTGAGGTTTCCAAAATTCTTGTTAAGTCCATTAAACTCGCTGGATCAGGTAATACCTCAGATTGTGAAACCTTCTTTGATACTGGAAGGAAATATATTTTATGTAGAGGTGGAAGTCCCGAATCAGGGTATTTAAATACTTCCTTAAGAAATTTATTAAATAAATCTCTAGGAGACATTGCCAGTACTTTGGGAAAGTTGAATATTCTTAAGTTTAACATTTTAGTGTAGTTTTCCATATTTTCAACTTTCCTTACTAGCAATAGTCTATCTTGCATTAAGGTAACTTGAGTCTTTTATATCTCTTGAACCTGTTGGTCCAAGGAATTCATTCTTACCCCCTGATTCTTCATTACTTCCTGTAGAGATTCAATTTTCTTTTCCTGTTCTTTGACTAGAGGTAGCGTTCCTGCACACAGCTGATATAAGGAGTCTAATGCCTTCCAGATAGACTCCAACATGAACTCTGCTGGCCTTTCCAGTATGGGAACCGCTGGAATCTGTCCTCCTTCTGGTAAAGTCAGTTCTGCCCTCTTCCCGATCACTTCTGCTGCTGCTCGAGAGTCCAGGGATGCCGGAAAGCCCTCCAGCTCAGAAAGGGAAGTAGCTTCCTGTCCCTTCTGAGCCACCGTAGTTTCCCTTTCTCCTCGCTGCTGGGGAGGGAGTGGTCCTGCTGGGCTAAGCGACACCTCGCTCCTGAATGCCAAAACCTCCCTTTGGTTCAGCAAAACCGTTTCGCCTCGGAGCAAAGATGTAAGGAAGCCGTCCATCGTCCCTTGCCGTCGCAGGGTGAGTTCAGGTTGCCGGGCTGTGGCAACCGCTCTCCCCCTCCTTTAAGGCATCGAGTCAAGCCTCGGTAGACAGGTAAAGAGGAAAGTTTCTGGCAGGAGAACAAGTTGTCGGCGTCCTCACTACACCGTGGCCATCTTGCTTTCGGCTACAGATTTCTGATAATTCAAACGGAACCCAGAATGAAATCCAAATTCAGATAGTGCGTCAATAAGATAAGGTAAAGAATGTTCAGGATCAGTCAAATAATCATCAAATCATCTGCAAAAGGTAAGACTTTCAAATCTTGGTCTATCACCCGATCAAGGTACGTTTCAAGGTACGTAAAAGAGGTTCTAGATATATTATAAACAGAGGAGAAAGAGGACATCTCTATCGGGTTCCATGAGAAATAGTAAAGAGAGATGAACGAGTTCCATTAATCAAAATAGAAGCCCTTGGTTTAGCATACAAGGTTTTAAGACAATCTAAAAACCACCCAGAAAGTCCCATTTTAGACAATGTAGAAAAGAGAAAGGACCACTCCACTCGATCAAAAGCTTTTTCTGCATCCAGACTAGCCAACATACCAGAAATTGCTTTTGTCTGACCAGTCACTAACACCAGTCAAACTTTTCAAACATGTAAAATTGATTGATGACCTCTTATAAAGCCAACTTGCTCTTCTGCTATCAGCATAGGCAGATGAATTGCCAGTCTATCCGCCAACACTCTTGCAAATATCTTAAAATCTACACTAACGAAATCGGGCGATATGATTCTACCAATAGTGGATCCTTACCTGGTTTTGAGATCAATGTTATAACAGCATCAGTAGCTCCTAAAGGAAAGGAGTCTTCTTCTACACATTGAGTATAACGTACCAGCTTTCTTTATCAAATGCTTTGCATCTAACTTGCCAGTGCTTGTGTCAGTTCTATTCACCAATGAAGTGATTGACAAAGAGATGAGGTGACTGTAATCTTTTGAGAGAACTGGTCAAGAGCTTGTGACCATTGAGAGGCTAGGGTCCATTGAACCGATCAGAGATGAAGTCTGTCACCAAAAAGCTCTTCCCCTAGGCATGGAATATTGGCCAGACGATCCTGCAAATTGATGAGCCAAATACCTTATTGCCACAAACATGGCTGAAGCCTGGATGACATTTCAAAGGCATCAAACGCCATCCAAGTCATATATTTGTGAATTTGAAAGACTATGAATAGTCTGCTGATACTCCACCAGATGCAGGGATGTATTGCTCAAATTGAACCAATTTCATCACCAGATGTTTAAAGCAGAATGGCACATAAAAATTATAATTTAAGACTCTACTTGCCAACATCAAATTTTGGTAGAGACAATGTCCAAATTTGTCCATGGTCTGACCTTCATGACCTGGTGATGGAGAAGCATAAACCCTGATGCTAGAAGACCTTTTGAGGGTGGACTCTACCAGCAGCGATTGGTGTTGAAGTTGCAGCTTATCAAACCCTGGACAGATGATTCTATAAAGAGAGTCAATTTTCCTGGGGGATGCTATGATTGTGAGAGGAGTTTCCCAGTTAGGAAACAAGGCTTCTTTGAGCAGACTATATAAAGGCAGTTTGAGCACTTCCTTAAGTGGCTCATCACAGTCTGGGGCATCTAAAAGTTTTGCCCTAGGCTCAGTGTCTGCTTCTAGCTTGACTGGTAAAGCCTGTCCCAATTGTCTCACATATTTAGTGAAAGAAAGTCGGTGGCAAGTCAAATCCGTGCAAGACAAATGCGCACACTCAAATACGCGGACATTTCAGCGCAATGACAACTATGCGCAAAGACAATTCTGTGCAACACTATTGCGTGAATGACAATTGCGCCAACGACAAATGAGCTGCAGCTGAAATGAGACATTTGCACATGCGCAAAAACACATTCTCACACATGCCCAATACATGAGCGAATGCGCAGGAAAGTGATAATGGTGGTATTTCCACATAGATGCTTTTTTCAATACTGGTTTGGGTTGGGGATAGCTCAAACAGATCTAGTTCCGATTTAACGTATTCTTCAGAGCAGTTGTGTACAAAAGCCATGGTTTTTTTTAGAATATATCACGTTTCGTAGAAAGGGTCCTTCTTTTCTTGGATCCACTAGATAGCTTCTGTGATTTGTTACCTTGGGGTTTCTTTCTTTTAAAAGATTTTGGAGGTCCTTGCAGAATCTTTTGAGGATGGGTCCTCTTTCTTTTAACAGTCTGTCTAACCACAGCCAGTCCTGACCCCGCCTGCTCTGCGGAATGGTTTATTTTATTTAGAACGGTTGTTGCGACATGGCCCATGACATCTTTAGCTATGTTTTTTGCGGCTCCTTTCACATGTGGTTTAATAATTTCAAAACCCCTTCTCAAAAGCGGTATTGCTTTTCTAAAGAGACTATGAAATATGCCACCTACACCGGCACCGTACATGACAGGGGCCCCGTGATATCCTGAAAGTCCATAACCAGCTTGTGCCATGTAATAATTTTTGTATGCTTTGGGGTCTCCGTAATCTTTAGACACCAACATTTTAAAACACAACAGTCTTCCTGGGTCGCAGGTGAAGCTTAAGGATCACCTTCCCGTAACGAAATGAGACGTTCCTGTTCTGATCCGTCTTTATTTCAAATGTGATGGCGTCGATGTGCTGCTTGTTCACAGGTACATAGTGCGGTTTATCGTACGTGAGGGTGATAAACTTATCCGCTGACCCTAGTGCTGGAACACAGCGCAACAGTTGTACAAAATGGTCACCTACTAACTGGTGCTCTACAATATGTGTACACATAGAGGGTATTAAAGCCAGCCTCGATATTTGCTGGGAAATGAGAATGCCTTGTATTAACGTTAGCCTTTACCCCCAAAATGGTTGCCAAATCACCCCCTGCAGAAATAACACTTATCCTCTGATTTTACATGAATTCTTCGCGTATTGGGGTCATATATGATTCTCGGCGGTCTCTCAGACTCATAGACGCTTCTAATGTCATGATTCATGGTTTCCAATAACCTCCCCATGGTCGCATAATATCCTCTCTGGATTGTAAATTGGTGTACATTTCCTTCTCTAGAGGTGGCAACGTACTTTATGTCTTCCTCAATATTTTCCCAAGTATGTGGGTATTGTATTTCCACCAGCCCCGCTTCCCACGGCCCCTGTAAGTCCAAAGGCCTAGCTATTTGTATGGTAAAATTAGAGCTGGTATTATGGGGAAACATAGCTGCTGAAGCATTGCTAGGTAATGTGATATAAAAGCCACCGTCATTCATTTTTTTTTTTTTTTTGCTTCAAAAGACAAAATCAGATGTCTTGAATCTTTGAGGCCTTCACCCAACTGTTAAATTTATCAGGCCACCCCTTCCATTTCACGAGACAAATTTTGTTCTTACCCCCTCCTTTTACCTTTAGAACCTTTTCGATACGGTATATTCTGTCCTCTAGAGGCTTGACTTTTAGTAATTCTTCAGGATAAAAAGAACCTTGTATAGCTTCGCTATCGTAATTCTGTATCTTATATATTGTTCTCTGATCCCTGTTTAAAACATCTTTTATTATAAATATCTCATCAGTCCATGTCTGCTCGTAACCTTTCTCAAATGTTCCTTTAACTTTTGATAGCCTCACATGGTCTCCTTTCATTAAGAGATCCTTGGTGGGATCACGTTTGATGTTACTGCCGTAGACTGTTTTCCAAATCTGCAAAGAGTTTGAGGGTGTCACATCTACAGGCCTCGTCTGTATCGTTCTGCGAAAACTATAATTATAGCTGTGCACTATAGCCTGTAGAACGTCTTGATAAGTAAAGGTATTATGGGCTGTAAAATATCTCCACATTTTGGATTTTAAAGTCCTGTTAAATCTTTCCACTACAGCTGCTTTACCATCATTATGGGTCACAAAATGGCTAACAACTTTTTGTTTTAATAAATTCTTCAGAGACTTATTTAAAAATTCTTTACCCTTGTCTGTTTGAAGTTTTTCAGGTGTACGCCCTAAATTAAATATTGTTTCAAAGGCTTTGGTAACTTCTTGACCGGTTTTTGTTTTTAAACTCACGACCCATGCATATTTTGACAGGATATATCTATTACCGTTAAGATGTATTTGTAACCGTTGTTATAACGGGCAAAGGCTGACATGTCGACTAAGTCACTTTGCCACTGTCTGTCAACTTCCGACACAATTGTTTTATTTCTTTTAAAATGGATTCTAGCCGGTCTGTGTAAATTGTATGCGTTTTGACCGGTGACCCAATCCACTACGTCTTTTCTCCGGACTATGATATGGCTCTTTTTAGCCGCTTGAAGTAGAGGGTTAATGCCTCCATAGCTTCCTGCCGCGTATGGATCATAATAAATTTGCTTCAATAAAGATTCTTACATAGCTCTAAATAAAAAAAAATAGGTCTTAAAACTCTGCCTTTTTAACAGGTGACAATTGCTTTTGTTTTTTCAGATTGTTAAGACAAAGGTAGGGGTCCGGGACATGTTCAGACAGATTTAAACACACCTCCACCTCTCCCCCCTTGGCTTTATCAGGGGGGCTGCAAGGGGCTTATCAGCTGTTACCATGAGAATAGGGGAGCTGGCCCATTAACCATTAGCTCAGAATTCCTACTGAAAGTGTGTTAAAACCAGAAAAGAAAAAATAAATAAATAAATGTAGTGTTTTCTCAATTGTTTCTGCCCCTGGTCTGTTTTAAAAGCAGGAAAGATTTTGTGAATGTCTTTTGTTTTTGTGGTCTACTCTATCCATGAGCTCTTAAACCTTGTCTTTTAACTAAAAACAGTTAAAATAAAGACACTTCTTTTTCTGGCCACATCATTTCCGGGAGGGTTTTAACTAAGTCTGTTTCCCCTATTTCCGCCTACGTGATCAGAAAAGCACATTTCCGACGCTTCATTTATCCTATTTCCGCCTACGTCATCAGAATGTGCACTTCCGGTAGGGCAGGCACTCCCATTTCCGGTGATGTCATCAGAAAGCGTATTTACGGGGTCAAACATGCCCCCATTTCCGGTGATGTCATCAGAAAGCGTATTTACGTGGTCAAACATGCCCCCATTTCCGGTGATGTCATCAGAAAGTGCATTTTCGGGGTGGGACATGAAGGGGCGGGGCCATGGGCAGGGCCGGGGCATGAGCAGGGGGATGGGTGGGGCTACCACCATTCATTCCTATGGGAGGGGTGGGGCATGAGAGGCGGGGCCATGGGCAGGGGGTGGGGCATGGGCGGGGCTATCACCATTCATTCCTATGGGAGGGGTGGGGCATGGGCAGAAAGTGGTGCGGGGCCATGGGCAGGCTGGGACGTGGTGTGGGCAGGGCTTAACCTGGAAGTGAACGCTGATTGGTCGATCCTTATATCTGACAGCTGTCAATCATTTTGACATGAGGTGTACCCATTATACTACTTATGTGGTAAGAGCAGATAGCATAGCTGGTTTTAAGAAAGGTTTGCCCTGTATTGGTAGCATGGAATATTGCTACTCCTTGGATTTTGGTCAGATACTAGTGAGTTGGATTGCCACTGTGAGAACGGGCTATTGGGCTTGATGGACCATTGGCTTGACCCAGTAAGGCTATTCTTATGTTCTTACTACTATCCTTTTTGTGAAGAAATTAAAGAAATAGAATGAGTTAGGAAATAGATAGATTAAGGTGATGCTCTAACTTATTATGTTCCTTATCATTTATCTTTTCTTTAATGTGATATTGTCTTACCACCTTCCTACTAAATACTGCATTCAATGTGTGTATAGATGGTTTAGCTATACAAATGCGAAGATGCTACAGACCTAGTTTATTATTATATACCACTTATATCCTAAGTGGTTTACATTCAGGCACTTTATCATATTTCCCTCTCTGTCTCGGTGTACCTGGGTCAATGAGGGGATTAAGTGACTTGCTCAGGGTCACAAGGAGCAGTGAGTTCTAACATTTATCAGGAAATTTTCTGGATGAATATTAATTTATTTCCACAGTTATGCACTAGGACTAAGTGGAATTAGCTCTTTTTAAATATCAAGAAATGTTTTTATCTTGGGACTCCTAACATCTGGAAATACTGAGGCTTGATTTCGGGCTCTGTATTGCTGGGAGCACACAACAGACATTTTACTTCTACCATTTTCAATATCTCAATTATTATTCTAAATAACTACTCAAAGAACTATTAACATTCATAAGAACATCACATTAAATGTTGAAAAGTAATAGATATACCATGGATTTGTCAAGATAGGTTATCTTTTCCTGTAGCTCTGGTGACTTGACATTAGGGTATGGCATTCCCACCATAACAACGCATCTGGATGGAGAGAGAAATGGAGGTGTTCTCACAACTTAGAAAACAGAAATTTCTGCTTAGACCTGAACTAGCTAACAGAATTCCTCTTTCAGACCTGCTGCCTTGCTACTGTATCACATTACTACAATTATACAACTGCAGTGCCAGTACTGACCTGCCCAAATCATCTGAGAAATTGATTCCTTCACTCATTTTCCCTCCAACCACAGAAAAGAGAAGAGCACCTGTCAGACGCCCTCCAGATTGCTTGCAGTGCTGTAATAAAATAAAATGGAGAATTAAAAACTTCATCTATAGAACATGTCAAATAAGCAAAAATTAAGACACCCCATGAAATATTCAGTTCTTTCTTAAGAAATGTTCACATATCGTTTTCATATCTTTTTTTTAGTTTATCTCTGGAAAAGAAAGTGATGTAATTGCAGGTAAACAACAAAAATTTTCCTTGATTTACTCATGAAACAAAAATTATCCACAAAAATGTGTATTCTGACTGAGGAATAAATTAGGACACCCTATACCCTAATAGCTAGTGTTATCCCCTTTGGCTGAAATAACTGCAGTGAGATGTTTCTTGTAGCCATCTACCAGTCTCTGACATTAGTCTGAGGAAAGTTTGGCCCACTCCTCAATGCAGAATTCTTTCAGCTGTGAGATGTTTGAGGGATTTTTTTACATGTACAGCCTGTTTCAAATTAAGATCAGGGCTGTGACTTGGCCACTCCAGGACTCTCCATTTCTTAGTTTTCAGCCAGTCCTTGGTGGTTTTACTGGTATGTTTTGGGTCATTGTCGTGTTGCAGGGTCCAGTTCCGCTTCAGCTTTCATTTTCTTACAGATTGCCTCACATGTTCCTCAAGCACCCTCTGATTCATGGTGGATTCTATGATGGTGAGCTGGCCAGGTCTTGCTGCAGCAAAGCATCCCCAAACCATGACACTTCCACCTCCATGTTTCACAGTTGGTATGATGTTCTTTTTCTGGAATGCTGTATTTGGTGTACGCCAAACATGTCTTCTTTTCTGGTGTCCAAATAATTTAATTTTAGATTCATCTGTCCATAGAACACTATTCCAGAAGTCCTAGTGTTTGTCTATGTTCTCTTTTGCAAACTTCAGTCTAGCCTTGATGTTTCTCTAAGAGAAAAAAAAGGTTTCCTCCTTGCACACCTCCCATGCAAGTTAAATTTGTGCAGTCTCTTTCTGATTGTAGAGGCATGCACTTTCACATCAACAGTAGCAAGAGCCTGATGTAGGGCCTGTGATGACATTTTAGGGTTTTTTGAGACTTCTTTTAGCAGTCTGCTCTGGGGGTCAACTTGCATGGATGACCAGACCTGGGCATGTTGGCAGTTGTTTGGAAAGTCCAATTGTACACTATTTTTCGGACCGTGGAATAGCTAATGTCAAATTCTTTTGAGATCTTTTAAAATCTCTTACCAGACTTATAAGCTACTACAATATTCTTTCTGAAGGTATCAAACAAGCTCTTTGATCTCACCATGGAGTTCACTCTCACCGCATACGTCATGAGCATACCAAACTAAATGTCTGAGGTTTAAGTAGGGCAAAGCTCCTTCAAAATGCTAAGTAACCATGTTCTAATCATGTGCACCTGTGTGTGATTTGAGCCACTAATATGTGGGGTGTCCTAATTTATTCCTCAGAATACACATTTTTATAGATATCTTTTGTTTCGAGTAAATCAAGGAAAATTTTTGTTGTTTGCCTGCAATTACATCACTTTCTTTTTCTGAGATAAATAAAAAAAGATTTGACATCGATATGTGAACATTTCTTAAGAAAGAACTGAATATTTCATGGAGTGTCCTAATTTTTTCACATGACTGTATATATTGTAAATGATAAGGTCAATCCTTTCTATCTAAAAGTTTATGGTTAGTGTACCTGTTGACTTCCATTTTAGTATAATAAAATTACTCCTAATATAGGAAAAACTTTAGTACACAAAAAATGTGCACTAGTATTTTTTCCACATAAGTGCAAAGAAAAGTCCTGCACAATGCATTACTTCCATTGCAGGAAAGGATACTAAAATTAAATTACTACTTTTTTTTCACCTTATATGCTGATAGCTAAGTTGCTTACCTGTAGCAGAGCTAGATAGGTGTGTGGCGTCATCTGACAGCACATATTACTATAGCCTTGATATGGATATGTTAGGACACATGTGTCAAACACAAGACCTGTGGGGTGAATTTGGCCCGCCTGGTCATTTTATGCAGCCCATGGTGACTGTGTGCCTGACACTACACACTCCAGGAACCTCCTTGAGTCCCGACTCCCCCACCTACCACCTCCCCACTGCTGAAATTTAAAACCAGCCTCCAGCCATCGCCCTGCCCTGGAAGTGTTCTTTCTGCAGTGTCCTGCCTATGGAGGAAGAGAAAGTGCTACAGAAAGAACATTTCTGGGGCAGGGCGACGGCGGGAGGTTGGCTTCGCATTGGCTGCCCAAAGATTTTAAATTTCAGCGGCGGGGAGGTGGGGGATTCAGGAACTGGGGACTTTCGTGCCATAGGATCCAGCTGAGAGGGGAGGGCTAGGGTTGGGAATGAAGGAAGGGCATGCTGTATGGGCTTCGGGGGGAGTGTGGTTGGGAAAGCAAGAAGAACAGATGCTGCATGGGCTGGGAGGGGGTTGGGAAGGACAGAGACTGTAGGGCTGGGGGAGGGGGTTGGGAAGGACAGACTGTAGGGCTGGGGGTTAGGAAGGGAGGGAAAGAGATGCTGCCGGTGGGTGAGGGAAGAGAAAAAGAAAATTCTTGGATATAGGTGTGTGGATTGGGAGGGAAAGAGAGATGGTACACATGGGGAAGAGGGAGAATTGTTGGACATGATGGTGGAGAGGAGGGAAGGAGAAATGTTACACTGGGAGAGAGAAGAGATGACTCAAAGAAGGGAGAGATGTCAGATTCCGGAGAAGGGTGATAGAAAGAAGGAAGAGAGAGATGTCAGACCACTGGAACAGGAAGGAGATAGATAGATGCCAGACCATGGAATGGAAGGAGGGTAGAGATGCCAGACCACAGAAAGGAGAGGAGAGAAGGAGAGAGAGGTTAGACCTTGGGAAGAGGGAGGGAAGGAGATATAGATTCCAGGCTATGGGAAGGAGAGGAGAAAGATGCCAGACCATATGAGGGGGGAAGGGGGAAGATAGAGTTGTCTGACCACGAGATAGGGATGAGATGGTGCACAGGGATGGAGGGGAAGAGGAGACAGAGGGAAGGAGATGGTGTACAACAATGGGTGCGGCAGGGAAGAGATACAAAGAAATGCTTCTTATGGATAGATAGGAATAGGGGAGAAGAAAGAGGGAGGAAATGGTACACATGGATAATGGGAAGGAAAGACATGGAAAAGTAGATAGATTTTGAGAAGTAGAAAAATGGAAGAAAGTTGAATTTTAAAAGTTAATGCTAAAGATGGATGTATTGATAAATAAGAGACTGACTGTGGTAGTATTAAATACCAGTGGGGAGAGAGCAAATGACTCCTAAAAACGCTCAGAAAAGTGAAACTCTGAAAGGGAGGTGGATATCTCCCCTTGGGACAAGAGTTTACCGTCCAATCATTGCATTTGCTTCATAGAACATCACTTTCTGGCCACTGGTAAAAACTAGTATTTGTTTGAATAAACTCTATTAAATTGACAAAAAAGTTCAAAATAATTATGCACAACTCTTGCTCATTGGAACGGTGATACCATGCACTTATCTGTACCAACTTTAAAGTTTGTAGTTGTAAGGGCTCTTTGGGGGTCTCAACGAGGCCCCGTTTCGAAAATTCTGCTTCAGGAGACCCAATGCTACAACGCTACACACTGTTAAACGTATCTGTCCAAGAGGTGATCGTTTGTAAAACTTCAAAAACTACAGAAAGAGGATGGCTCAGTAGACCCGTTTAGTAATTCCAAGTTTACGACAAGCAGTGTCTACTGTGAGCTGTCTATACTCAAGGTTAACAAAGCAATGGGGCCAGACAACCTACATCCCAGGGTGCTCAGGGAGTTAAGGGACGTCCTGGCGGAACCACTATCCGCGCTCTTCAATCTCTCCCTTAGTACTCCCGTTGGACTGGAAAACGGCTATCGTCATTCCACTCCACAAAAAAGGTTGCAGGATGGAGGCTGCGAACTACAGACCAGTGAGCCTCACATCAATAGTGAGCAAATTAATGGAAACTCTAATCAAACGCCAACTGGATATGATCCTGGATGTGGAGAATCTACGGGATCCCCGTCAACATGGATTTACCAAGGGGAGATCCTGCCAATCCAACCTGATCAGCTTCTTTGACTGGGTGACGGGGAAGCTCGATGTTGGAGAGTCCATGGACATCGTATACTTGGACTTCAGCAAAGCATTCGATAGTGTACCACACCGCAGGTTGTTGAGCAAAATGAGTTCTATAGGATTAGGTGAGACATTGACAAAATGGGTTGGAGACTGGCTCAGAGGCAGGCTTCAGAGGGTGGTGCTGAACTGCACCCCCTCCGAAAAGACGGAGGTGATCAGTGGAGTGCCGCAGGGCTCGGTCTTGGGCCCGATCCTTTTCAACATCTTTATAAGGGACTTGGCTGAGGGGCTTCGAGGTAAAATAACGTCATTCGCCGATGACGCCAAACTCGCAATATAGTAGGCAAAAGCACAACGGACAATATGATACACGACCTACTCCTATTGGAGCACTGGCCTAGGACCTGATAACTGAGTTTCAATGCCAAAATATGCAGTCATGCACCTTGGCAGCCAAAATCTATGCAAGACTTACATCCTTAATGGAAAGATCCTAGCAAGGACTGCAACAGAATGGGACTTAGGGGTAATCATCAGTGAACACATGAAGACTGCCAATCAAGTGGAGCAGGCTTCATCTAAGGCTAGACAGATCATAGAGTGTATACGTAGGGGTTTCGTCAGCCGTAAACCTGAAGTCATTATGCCATTATATAGATCCATGGTAAGACCCCATCTGGCATACTGTGTACAATTCTGGAGGCCTCATTACCGCAATGATGTGCTGAGACTTGAGTCAGTCCAGCGAATGGCCATCTGGATGTTCTCGGGACTCAAGGATCTCCCGTACGAGGAACGGCTGGATAAACTGCGGCTATACTCACTCGAGGAACGCAGGGAGAGGGGAGACATGATCGAGACGTTCAAATATCTCACAGGCCATATCGAGGTAGAAGAAGATATCTTCTTTCTCAAAGGTCCAACGGCAAAAAGAGGACATCCATGGAAAATCAGGGGTGGGAAATTGCACGGTGACACCAGGAAATACTTTTTCACCGAGAGAGTGGTTGATCACTGGAATAATCTTCCACTGCAGGTGATCGAGGCAAGCAGCGTGCCTGATTTTAAGAAGAAATGGGATCGTCACGTGGGATCTCTTCACAGAGTTAAGTAGGGGAGGGTCATTGGGGTGGGCAGACTAGTTGGGCCGTGGCCCTTATCTGCCGTCTATTTCTATGTTTCTAAGGGGGTAAAGAGATGATAATGACAGTATCAGGGATAGGGAGAGTGTGGTGATGGTGACAAGGAAGCAAGTGGGCCAGTGTGAGGGGTAGGGAGGTTGTGTTCTGTTTGTATGAAAAGGACTGTTTTCTTTTAGCGTTGACAGTGCAAGATTTGTATTAATCTGGCTTCAGTTTAACAATGGATATATTAATGTTCTAATGCTCATTGCAGTGTTTATGATGCTCCCTTTTCCTAGGTGCACCCTTGCTTTGTGACTCATGGATTATTACTAAAAAAATTTTTTTTATAGAGAGGAGGGGGTATTTAAAAAAAGGAGTGAGGTGTTAAAAAATGATTGTATTTTATTGTTGGCTTAAATCAGTGGTTCCCAAACCTGTCCTGGGGGACCCACAGTCAGTCAGGTTTTCAAGATATCCCTAATGAATATGCATGAGAGAGATTTGCATACCTGTCACTTCCATTATATGCAAATCTCTCTCATGCATATTCATTAGGGATATCTTGAAAACCTGACTGGCTGGGGGTCCCCCAGGACAGGTTTGGGAACCACTGGTTTAAATAAACTAAAGCTAAAAAAAAAATAAAATAAAATAAAACCTTTCTGAAGTAATTGCTGCTTTTTATGGGAACAGATAACTTTCAGGGGGATGGGCGGGGACGGAGGGATTCCTCACAGAGACAGGTTGGATTTTGATGGGGGCTGGTGGGATTTCTGTCCCCGCGCAACTCTCTAATCTAAATCCCTCAACCCTATGGAGTCTGATCTCTAAGAAAGTCCTCAGATTTGGAGGACTGTTCAGTGATAAAATTTCTCACAAAATAAGACAAAAAGCCAAAGGAGATCCATGAAAGCATGACTGTAGTTGATGGTGAGTCGGTCCTATCATTCTACAAAGTAAAATTTTGGAGCAAGCAGTTTAAGGGGGGTAGATGACCCTCACACTGGACAGCCTGTAGAAGCAATTTCCACAGAAATGTGCAAGAAAGTGGAAGATTTAATTTTGTCAAACAAATTAAGTTTCCCAAATAGCTGAATAAATGGGCATCTCAGCAGGTACAGTTCGGGAAATAATTCATGAAAAGTTGGGCAAGTCCAAGATTAGTGCAAAATGGGTTCCAAGAATGCCGACGTCATGTCAGAAGGTCACAAGGATCCAGTGCTGTCTGGAGAACTTGGAAGCTGCGCCGTGAAGACAAAGTGAAATTTTTTCATCGTTTGGTGACTGGAGATGAGTCTTAGGTCTATCACAGAGATCCTGAGTCCAAAATGGAGTTAAGTCATCCCCCACTCCCAAAAAGTTTAAGACAAAAAAAACTCACAGCAGGGATGCTGCTTCTTCACGACAATACGCCGGTGCACATGTCACAACAATCACAGGCTGCCATCCAAGAATGTGGTTTTAAGCAGCTGAACTATCCACCCTTTAATCTTGACCTGGCTCCCTTGGATTATTTTCTGTTCAGAGTTTTAAAGAAATCTCTCCGTGAATAGCGGTTAAGTGATGAAGACATCAAGGAAGTTAAGACATCCTGATTTGAAGGTCAAACAAAAGAATTCTTTTCAAAAGGGTTAAAGTCATTGCAGGCAAAGTGGATGAAGTGTATAGAACTTTTTTCTTTCCTACTGAGGTAGATAAATTATTGAACGCCCCTCATATATTCATACAATGTAAACTGCTTAGATATAAGTGGTCTATAAATTTTAATAAATAAAATATGCAGTTTTTAAAAAGGTCACTTCTCAATTTTAAATTCGAAGTTTGTATGCAATATTCTATTGGGTGCCAAAGACTCAAAAATAAAAATAGCTGAAAGCCTGTACCTCAGAATTAGTGTTCTTGCTTGACCAGCATAGTATACTCACTCCTGTGAATTCTAAACCTCATGTATCATGAAATCATACAGCAAAGTCAATCTGTGCATAACCAGACTGTATATCCAAATATGCATTTATTTATACATAGCATTGCCAGATGCACGCAGCGCTGTACATTATCCATGAAAAGACAATCCCTGTTGACAGAGTTTACAATCTAATCAGTAGTACTAAGCTTCACTTTTTCTTAAAAATGTAACTTCCAGCTGGAAGAGCCTGTATCTAATGTATTCTGCATAGATCACTTACCTTTATACATTTGGAGTACTCTGCTAACACTTGCTCTACCTGATTTACTTTCTTGGGTTCCTCGAATATCTAATGGAAAAAAAATGTATTAGCTGTGGCAATGTTTATGCCCTTAGATTTCTGCACAAGGACAAAAGCCCAGTTTTGTAAGATAAACTACACATAATTCTCAAGTAAGAGCAGCCCAAACATTTAAAAGAAAAATAAGTACTATATATATATTTTTGTGGTTGACTGAACTATAAATAATATTTCAAGATTTGAGCTTTGTTTATAAATGAATTCAAAGAGGAAAGTGAGTTTGCATATCCAACCCTGACAGCAGAGCCATGCTGATATCAGGCAGTCAGATATATTTGCAAAGAGTTTCCATTACCGTGTCTCTTACCCATCAATTCATTCCTGTAAAGCAGCAGCTTTGAAGGCTCCTAGAGAGTTGACACAGCAGTGGAAACAGACAGGAACCAATGCACCAAGAATAATTACTGATTCAGTGACTATGCAAGAGTAAAGTGGGTCCTAAACTTAACAGAGCCAGAAAGGAATGTCAATAGTTTAAATGTAAAATTTATATCAAAACTGTCAGCAAGACATAGGAAGGAGGCACTGGGGCACTAAGGACATAGTAAGGAAGGAGGGAGGGAATACAAAAGGGACAATTGTTGGGCCTGAGTGTAGAAAGCAGCCAAGGAGAGAGAGACAGAAAAAAAGACAGACAGCGAAAAAGGAGTGAGAGCGAAAGACAGACATCTACTCTAGCACCCGTTAATGTAACGGGCTTAAACACTTATATATCAAGACCTACAGATCCCAAAGCACAGAGAGAGGAAGCCCTGAAGATTCTACTCTCCTATGCTAATGAGCACCCTTACATTATTAAGCATTCTTGAGCACTACAGCTACAGGAGACAAATCATGATTACGCTTATGATGGAAGTGGTGTAAAAATTAAATATTCAAATGAGAACTTTAAGAATGTTTTTTCAGTCCTGGAATTTCACTTATTTTTCTCTATATATAGTTAAGTAATCTTCCTTCATAAACTCTTCAGGCTAGGAATGTGTGTGTATCTATCATAATAAAACCCTAAGCGCGCATGAGCACTTACAACTTCGTGATCCCTGCCTCCATGATCTGTAGCTCCGTGGCAGTTTTCGACGCGTTCAGCTGGAGCCTGTGGCGGTTTATGTGCAGTGGACCCTTTTCCCTTTGCTTTAGTTGCGGTGGGCGGCAGCAGCGGTGGACCCGGGGGGGGGTGTTTGAAGTGGCGGTAGGCTACACGGTAGGTAGCAGCAGCGGGGGCCAGTACGGGGGAAGCAGGCTTCAGCGCTGGAGGGAAGCAGGCAGGCAGGCTGGCTTTAGCGCAGCAGATAGGGAGGGAAGTAGGCTGGCTAGCATTGGGGGAGGGGGTGGGACAAGGCTGGAAGGCAGTGAGGAGGGACATAGGAAGGAGCACTGGGGGCACTAAGGACATGGGAAGGGGCACTGGGGACATAGGAAGGAGGCACTGGGGCACTAAGGACATGGGAAGGAGGCACTTGGGGTACTAAGAACATGGGAAGGGGCACTAAGGACATAGGAAGGAGGCACTGGGGCACTAAGGACATAGTAAGGAAGGAGGGAGGGAATACAAAAGGGACAATTGTTGGGCCTGAGTGTAGAAAGCAGCCAAGGAGAGAGAGACAGAAAGAAAGACAGACAGTGAAAAAGGAGTGAGAGCGAAAGACAGACATCTACTCTAGCACCCGTTAATGTAACGGGCTTAAACACTTGTAAGTACACACTAAAGTTCTTGTACTCTGATTATTCTTCACTTCAAAACTGTTTTTTTCCCCCATAATGCAGAGATGAAGCATAACCATATAAGATCTTCCTCAGCAATAATCAGGTTAGCTTGGCTTAGATAAATTGCTCTGCCTTCAGCCTTGTTATTCACTCACCCAGGAACCAAATTATTATCTTGTCAAGTATCAAGGCTAGTACCATGAAAGTACAATTAAAGGCATCATGTGACAGAGAGAGAACACTCCTGCCAAGACCAGGCTAGAAGAATTTTATCAAAGATACTAACAGAGTAACTGTCCTCCTATACTAAACTTCCACTTTTTAAATGAAAGCTGTATAGTATCTAAAAAATCATGTGGAAGGCGATTCTATAATATTGTACCTATAATTTTGCACATACAGTCCATTCTCGTTATCTGCAAATTCACATATCTGTGGTTGAATCAGTTGCAACCAAATATTCCTCATTCGCACCACTGTGTTCATGGACCGATGCCTCCACCCCTGACAAGAATAGGCAGTGTTTCCCCTTCCTCCCTGAACAGATAACACCAACAACCCCCCTCCCCAGACCCAGAGGCCACAAGAAAAGGCATAGTTTCTCCTCCCTCTCTAAACAGACACCACCAACCTCCCTCTTGGACAGAGGAAGGACCTGAGGTCTACCTTGTTTCTCTGGTGGACTAGAGTTATGTTGGGGCAGTAGCGATTCCCACTTGCTCCTGTCCATCCTCTTTCAGTGACGAAAATGGCTGCCGATACTTCCAACTTCAGAAGACTGCCACTGGAAATCTCGGCAGTCATGTTTGGGGAGGTAAAACACTGCCTTTCTTTTGGCCTAGGGTCCTTCCTCTGGGTCTGGGAGGAAAGTTGGTGGTGTCTGTTCAGTGAGGGAGGGGGAACGTTGCCTGGGGAAGTCTCTTGGTTTGGGGGAAGGACTGATGGCAGCAGTGGTGACAGCAGCAAAGAAAGAACACTAGTGGGAGGGAAGTTGGTAAGAATGGAACTTCAGGGGGGAACTCAGTACTTCAAGTGCTGTTCCATGCAGGAACCTATCCCTATTCTCCCAACAGGATCCACTGTTCACTTTCCACAGTTTTGAGGTAGAAGGTATGCTGCTGAAATATAACCTAATGACTCAGCATTTCATTATTCACGATTCGTGAATATGTTCACAAACCATACTACCGCAAATAACGAGAATGGACTGTATTCTATAAGAGAAAGTAGGTGCCTAATTGCTAAAACATGCAAGTAAATTATATTATAATTTTGTTTTACACTTTTATTAGGCAAAACATGCAAAACCAATTATATCCATCACAAACAAGCAACAAAAAGGACAACTATAAACATTGACAATCAACAAGCAACTCCTCTACATACGTAAACAATGCACACTATAAAATCATACATTTCAAGCACTTTGTGTACGGTAAATCCAATACTTCTTCCAAACCTTCCAATAATCATTAGATTTATCTTTCATAGTGTACTGATAATTTTTTCAATCCTAGCCATTTCCACCACTTGAGTAGCCCAATGTTCAAATGAAGGATTAGTATTCCAGAAAGTGGCTATGGTATGGCATGCAGCAGGTATCCAGTTCCTGAGCCACCTCAGATAACCCAACAAATAGCACATTCAGAGGAGCTAAAGTAAGCACAATTACTTACCGTAACAGGTGTTATCCAGGGACAGCAGGCAGCTATTCTCACATATGGGTGACATCATCCGGGAAGACACTGTGTGACAGAGTTGAAGAAGAGCTTCCAGACATTGTTGTGGAAGGAATGCTCTGAGTTGGACAGTGTCCAGAACAGCTCCAATGAATTGTAGATTCTGTGAGGGCTGAAGTTGAGATTTGGGAAAGTTGATTTTGAATCCCAAACTTTGTAGGAACCAGGTAGTCTGTTGGGTCGCTACAATAACCCCTTGAGATGTGGAATCTTTGATGAGCCAGTCGTCGACGTAAGGAAATACCTGAAGACCATGATTCCTTAGAGCTGCTGCTACCACTACCAGGCACTTGGTGAACACTCTGGGAGACGAGGCCAGGCCGAAGGGTAGAACTCTGTATTGGTAGTGCAGATTCCCCACCCGAAATCTGAGGTACTGACGGGAGGCCGGATGTATGGGAATATGAGTATAGGCCTCCTTGAGATCCAGAGAGCATAACCAATCGTTCTGCTCGAGAAGGGGATAAAGAGATGCCAGGGACAACATGCAAAATTTAGAAATTTGTTGAGAGTCCTGAGATCCAAAATTGGCCGCAGATCGCCCGTCTTCTTCGGAACAAGGAAGTAATGGGAGTAAAACCCTCTGTTCTGCTGTTCCAGGGGAACCGGTTCGATAGCATGGAGACGAAGCAGAGCTTGAGCTTCCTGAAGAAGAAGGGCGGTCTGGGATGGATTGGAAGGATACTCTCTTGGAGGAAGGTCTGGAGGAACCTGAGTGAAATGAAGAGAGTATCCTTCCCTGATGATGGTAAGTACCCAGAGGTCTGATGTAATTACGGTCCATCTGTTGTAAAAATGATGGAGACGACCTCCTATAGGGGGAAAGTGAGACAGAGACAGAACGGTGGAGGTTATGCTCTGTTTTAAACAGTCAAAAAGGCTGAGAAGCCTTAGGTGCAGCAGAAGGTTGGGATTTCTGTTGCTTCTGAGGTTGCTGTTTTTTCAGAGGAGGGCGAGTATAAGGAGCTGACTTTGGAGCAAAACGCCTTTGATAGATAACAGCAGGACGTGCAGGCTTGGCAGGTGCTGGCTTCGGTTTAGGTCTGACAATTGAAGCAAATGATTTTTCATTGTCAGACAATTTTTTAGTGGCTGCCTCGATTGACTCATCAAAGAGGTCATTGCCTTGAATGTTAGCCAGGAATGTTAGCCAGGAGGTCATTGCCTGGAATGTTAGCAAGGCGGTCTTGAAGGTTAGGGTCCATGTCAATGGTACGAAGCCATGCAAGACGACGCAAAGCCACAGAGCAAGCAGCCGCTCGGGCAGATAACTCAAAGGCATCGTAAGATGATTGCAGGAGATGGAGACGTAACTGAGAAAAAGAAGCAATGACTTCTTGAAACTCAAAATGCATGTGATTATCCATATAAGTCAAAAACTTCGGCAGAAGAGAAAGAAGAAATTCAAAATAAGTGATGAAATAAAAATTATAATTAAGAACTTTAGAGCAGTGTTCTTCAACCTTTTTACACCTATGGACTGGCGGAAATAAAATAATTATTTCGTGGACCGGCAAACTAATAAGACTGAAATTTTTAAAAACCCCATTGCCGCCCTGTCCTCGCGAGCTCGGTCCCGTTAACCATCTGATCCCATCCGCACAAGCCTCAAATAGTTATGATTTTATACTGAACATATTTTATTAAAGTATAAAAAGAAACAATATTCTGTACAATTGTACAGGGCAAGGATCAACAAAACCCCCGTCTCCCCTCCCCTTTACATATATCCCCTCTACTATCAAGAAAACTGAATAAGCCAAATTATTACAGAATGCTACACAAATATCATGCTAACAGAATACCACAGTCACACATGGCAAGAATGGTGTTAGGGGGAGTGCAACTAGGGCAACTACCTCCTGGTCAGAGAAAGCCCTAAGCCAGCTGGAAGCTAAAGAAGCACTGCCTGGGCTTTGCACTCCCCAGTTATGTCTAACATCAGCTCTAGCAGGATACATATTTTAAATCTGATATATTCTAATCACAAGATAGAAATAAAATTTTTTTTTCTACCTTTTGTCGTCTCTGGTTTCTGCTTTCATCGTCTTTTCACTCTCTTCCATCCAGCATCTGCCTCTTCCATCCACTGTCTGCCCTCTACCCCTACCCTTCCCCCTCCCATATGGTATCTGCGTTCTTTCTATGCCCCTCTCTCCCACACCAGATCTAGCATCTTTGTCCCTCTTTCCTTATTTTTCATCTGACCCCCCTTCCCAGCATCAATCTCTCTCTACCTTGTCATTCCTCTGTCTCTCCCCTTTCCCTCATCTGATCTCTCCATTCCATCCTGACTCCTTCCCCTCCTCTAATCTCCCTGCCAGCTGTTTCCTTCCAATGTTCCAGCAGTACCTTCTCCCTTTCTTCCTCCCCTTATCCAACAGTAACTCTCTTCCCTTTCCCTTCCCCTTCTCCCCTGCCAGCAGTAGCCCCTTCCCCTCCCTTGTCTAGGAGCACCTCTACTCCCTTCCCTCCTTCCCTCTCCAGCAAATGTTTCCTCGATGTAGGCTAGCTGCAGCTCTGTGTGCTTTTAACTTTGGCACACAGCTGCCCCTAAGCAGTATTTTAGCGCGGTTTCATGAGGCAGCCTCGGGGCCTTTGGTAGGCCAGCCCGCTTCGATGATGCGATGTGGGCCGGCCTACCAAAGGCCCCGAGGCTGCCTCATGAAACCACGCTAAAATACTGTCTAGGGGCAGCTGTGTGCCGAAGTTAAAAGCACACAGATCTGCCACTGCTTTTCTGGGGGTGCGGAGACATACGCTGCAGAAGTCGGTGGTGGCAGGCAGGAGTGCCAGCATAGTGACGGCAACAGGAAGTTGCACATCAGCTGATGCCGGCACCTTTTGCTGCGGCGGGGTCCTGAATCCTTCGCGGACCGGCAAGATGTTTTTGCAGACCGGCACCAGTCCGCAGACCGGCAGTTGAAGTACTGTGCTTTAGAGGACATCATAGCATTCTGGTAGATGCGACGTCCAAATTTGTCCATAGTTTTCCCCTCTCTTCCAGGAGGGACTGTGGCATAGACCTTGGAAGGATGGGATCTCTTCAAGGAAGATTCAACTAGCAGGGATTGATGAGATAACTATGAGTTGTCAAATCCCTTGCGATGCACCATTTTATACCTCGAGTCCAATTTTTCAGGAACTGCTGGTATGGAAAAGGGAGTCTCCATTCATCAAGCAAAAGTCTGGTCCAAAAGCTTGTGAAATGGAAGCTTGAGACACTCTGCCAGAGGCTGAGGAAGATGCATGACTTTGAGATATTCCTTAGAATATTTGGAGCCAGTATCCAATTGGACATCCAAGTCTACAGCCATCTGTCGGAGGAAAGATGAAAAAGATAGTTGATCCAGCGATGCCTTGTCTCGAGAAGGGTACCCCAGAAGTTCAACTAGGCAGGCTTACTTACGGGCACGGTATGCTCATAGGGAATTATTACTCATGGACAAACCTCGGGTTCAGGAGGAAGGGGGGTTAATTTGTGTCCTCCCTTTTTCCAAATCGTCGGGGGTGCTGATTTCCCAGATTAAACAACATTGGCATATATTAAGCTTGCATGAGGGCTTTTCGGAGTTTCCCTTATTTTCATACCGTAGGGGTAAAACTATTGGACAGGCCCTTAGGAAGTCGGATAGCCAACATGATAGGGGGACTCTTTCTGGTCACACTAAATGTCATCAATGTCAGTGGTGCAATCTTACGTTGGCGGGGTCCCAGTGGATTGACCCCCAATCAAGTTACACGGTGAGGGCAAGGGCTGACACGATCTGTAAGACAGCTAGGATGGTGTATATAATTGTTTGCCCATGTGATCTCGTGTATGTTGGCCGCACTAAGAGGGCTATCAACATGTACTAACTTTAGCGTGATCATAATACTTCATATTAGACATTTGACAAGATTGTTCATGTTTATCTACTTCAAGCTCTCACCACAAAGCTGATAATAAATACATGAAGAGCCAGTCACTCTCTGTTTTAATTCAGGCTGAGCAACCTGAACCTCCCAATATAATTCTGCCTGATTCAATTGTTTAATGTTGTGAGAATAACTATGAATATACCCAAAAAGGACCACCTTTAGCATTTTCCACCAAAGGACAGGATCTTATTAAGACAAATGCACCAATAGCTTCTTGGAGAATTTGAACAAAATGTTTCCTACCTAGGAAAGACTGATTCAAACTCCATAACGGACCATGATGGGGTAAATCTCCTATCCGAATGGTCAAAGCATCAGGATGGTAGTCTAACAAGTAACAGGCTAAAATTTCACTAGGAACAATTAGGTTCTTACCTTTGCTAATCTTCTTTCTTGTAAATCCACACTCTATTCCTGGATAAGTGGGTTATGCATATTTTTCGGACCCTCCTCTCTTACCTCAGGACTGTTCTCTCACTTTCAGTCATCTTGCTTGTAGAGAGAAAACTGAGGAATTGGAGAACAACCCAAAGGGATGGGAGGCAGAGCAAAGAATGATAATAAAGCTCCCTATAAGAATTTTCACGAGAAGGTATTGATTACCCTCAGGTTCAGGAACAGAGTGTCTGTTGCACTAGAAAGCCTTATTTTAAAAGTCAGAGTTCATTTCTGGTTTAACATCCCATTCACCAGCAGACCTCTGTCACCATCACCAAACTAGTAACCAATATGGTCCAGGAATTTAGCCCTGTTTAGGACGTGTATAAGAATGGAGTAGAAATAATTATTACAGGTTAAGAGTTTATAAGGAAGGCTAAAGGTGAGCACGAAATATGAATGGCCCACCACAATCATAGGATTGAAATATGATTTAAAAATGCAGATGACAGGTTAGGGACTGTGCTGACAGAGTTGATGAGCACAATACTGTGGGACTGCATTACATAGGAAGACAAATATGGGTACACAATTCTAGAAGAGAAAGGTGATTTTCTGTAGTGTGATAAATTAAGACAGAGCTGCATAGAAGCACAGTATAGCTCAGAGAAGACACAACAACACAAGGCTGCATTCAGTGCACTTATAAACAGAGGAAGAAAAGTAAATACATTTTACAAAGTAATTGAATCTCACAGCCAAGCAGTCAAGAAAAAATAATAAGTCAGTAACAGCAGCATCTGCATCCCACTCAATCTTTATGACCTATGGACACTAACAGTGGAAGACATGAACCACCACTGAAGTTATTTGAACGGTAACTAGTAGCCCAAGGAATGCTCTTTGTATAGCTACAACACATTTCATGCTGGGAATAGCATTACCTTTTTCTTCATAGTCAAGCGCGCCAGCACACCAGTGTGTTCCCAGTGTGCATAAACCTTCTTCTCATACTCGTAGGAGGGGAAAAAACAAACCACACCTCCAGGGACTACATTACACAAATTGGAAAGAATCCGTCCCGTCTCATCCATCTATAGGACAAAAAAAACCAAGTTAGTTACTTATAGCAGGCATTTCCCATGGACAGCAGGATACGTGCCCTCACATTATAGGCTGACAACACCAATACAGCCCATGCAAGAAATCTTTTCCAGTTTAGAAGCTTTTCAGTTACATTACCTCACATGCACACTACTTCCTACCTACTGCTGTCATGTGGGATCACTCCAATCTGTTCAGCCAGAGAAGAATATATTTCTTTGCAGAACTTGTATCTTGCTCTCCATGGAGAATGCCTGCTACTTGGTTTTCTCCAAGGACAAGCAAAATAGTAAATCTTCACAAAATAGGATTCCCTAGCTACAGGCTGCCTTCAACAATGAAAAAAAGAATGAATAAACAAGGCTCTGCGATGGCAGATGCTAAAGAAAGATTAGGTTTTTACCTTGGTAATCTTCTTTCTTGTAGATGTGTCTGGTGGTACTAAACGCTAGGGTCTTGTATCTGAACCAGCAAGATTTTTTTTTTTAACTGTCAATCATGTTTTCCAACTCCACCTCCTTCACAGAGAGCTACTCCTGCCCCTCAGTTTGTACAAAAGCAATCAAATAGTACTGTAGTAAAAGACATAACAGGAAGGAAGAAAATGGGGAAAATATCTGACACTATATTTATCGCAGGAAAAGCAGGCAGCATATTCTCTACATGTGGGTGACGTCATCCACAAAGCCCCGTCGTGGACAGCTTTTCAAGCAAACTTGATTGAAGATCTTAAAGTTTGCTAGTGCTGCACCGCGCATGCGTGTGCCTTCCCACTCTACTAGAGGGCGCGTCTCCTCAACGTGGTCCTCAGTTCTTAGTTTTCCGCGGAGCCAGAAAGCCCTGTACTCTCTTCTCTGCGACTCTAAGTGCCTTTCTTGCACCGCGGCTTCTTTTATTATTTTATCGGAAGTCGCTGTGCCCCGCATCTTTTATTATTTTCCCCCCCCAAAAAAATTTTTGTTTTCCTTCTTCGTTCGCGACCAGGGGACCCTGGTTTTTCCTTGGCTGCCCAGCCTCGCAGTGGCCGCGGCATTCTTTCCTGCTTTATGTCCGGCCTCTTAATGGGTTCAAGAAGTACACGCAGTGCAGTCAGGTGATCTCCATCACAGACCCGCACCGTTGGTGTATCCTTTGCCTGGGTGTTGACCACCCCACTGACTCTTGCCATCGTTGTGTTACCCTTCAGTCTCGGGCTCTTCGTCAATGGTGGGCCAAGATTGTGGAACTCTTCAACATGGATCCGTCCACGGATAAAACCTCGGCCCCGGTCTCGGCCTCGACGACCTCGGTCTCAAGCACGTCTCCCTCGACTTCAAAGGCCTTGGCAGCTCCGGCTTCGAAGACCTCGGCCTCGGATAAGTCTCCTCTTCCTCCTTCAGGTTCAGCTCAGCTACCGAAGAAGCCGTCCTCGGAGTCTCTGGCCAACCAGATAGTGAGTGTAGTCCTGCCAGCCTCGACGAGATCTCCTCCTAAGTGTGCCTCCACATTACGGGAATACTCTACTGCACCTTTGCTCACCTTGCCACACAGCAGCAGTTTTTACCTGCCTAACTGTTTTTAAAAGTTTTTATCTGTTTTAATTTGTACTTACTGCTTTTATTCTTTTTTAGCCAAACTTGCTTTCGTCTCCTCTGCCGCCGCAAAGCGGCTGCCCGCCGGACTCCTCCCCCAATCAGGTCAGCACATGCCCTACATAACTGGATTCTCTGCGGCGCACGCCTCCTGAGGGCGCCGTCACTAATCACTTTGACAATTACCTTTCAACTCCAATAAAGCACAAATCCACACGAACTACTAACTTATTATCTTGCATTTTTATTCTCCTTTTACATATTCAAAATATATTCATTATGGATGATCCAACTACAGCTTCTGTACACAAGAATATCCCAGTACAGTTAGGTTATAGACCCTTAACCTACAAACCCTCCAGAAACTCACCAAATACACTTTTACCTATACCTACCTCTATTTTTCAACCAAATGATTCAACATCAAAAACATTTTTGCCAGTTCAAACATTTTCTTCTTATAATTTTCATACTCTAAAACTAGGATTGATCAACTCTAGATCTCTTAAAAGCAAACATCATCTCCTAAAAGATACTATTCTCAAACACAATTTACACATCCTCTGTATTACTGAAACCTGGCTTTCTGAAGGTGAAGAACCTTACCTTTCCTTTTGTTGTCCCCCTAATTATGATTATATATGGAACCACCTCCATAATCGTAAGGGTGGTGGCTTAGCCATTATCTTCCTCAAAAATCTAATCAAACTTCATGACCAATCCACAAATAACTCCATAATTGAATACCTTCATATCAAAATTAACTTAACCCAAAAAATTGACCTTCTTCTACTTTATATTCCTCCCCCTTTAGACTACTCTAAACTAACTTCCTTTCACAACTTGCTTTTTGACTACTGTTCAACCACTAATTGCCCTATTACATTAGGAGACTTCAACATTCACTTCGATAACCCCAAAAATCCAAACACTTCAGATACATAAAATTTACTCAAAGAATTAGACTTGCAAACAGTTTTGATATCACTAAACCTTCACCTTGCAGAACCTTTACCTTCAAATTTTCCCTCTGAATCTAGAAGGATCTCATTCAGAGACTTTTCTAAATTAGAAATTTCTGACATCTCACCATTCTTTGGTTCTTCCACACTTTCTCCAAATTTTAACTCCATTGAAGAACAACTTCAATTTTGGAATTCTTCCCTTGAATCTATTATAAATACAAAAACACCCTTAATCTCAAAAACTATATCTACCCGTAAACTAAAAAACCCTTGGTACTCCAAAGAATTATCTCTATTAAAAACACAACTTCGCGCTTCAGAAAGGAAATGGCGCTCCTCTAAATCTCCATTTAACCTTCAACAATTCAAAGACAATGCTTCTCTCTATAAAAACAAAATCACCCAAGCAAAAAAATCATACTATACCAATAAAATTCAAAAAGCAAAAAATACATCAGTTTTATTTAAAATTTTAAAATCCATCAACCCAGAGACAAAATCTAAACTAACTAGTCAAAAATCAACTTTAACCGCGCAGGAATTAGCTGACCACTTCTGCCAAAAGATTGCCACCATTAGACAAAACCTTCCAGGCCATAAAATAACCACAATTGCATCCGATGACACTAATAATAGTATACCAACAACCAAATGTACTAATTTCAAAACACCTTCCTTAGGAGAAATTGAAGGATACCTAAAAACAATTAATCTAAAAGGCTCTCCATTAGAAATAATTCCCCCATTCTACCTAAAGAAATTCTTTAACTACTTCGGACCTTTTATTCTCTCTCTTATCCAAAATAGCTTTCTCTCTGCAACTGTTCCCATCTCCTGGAAATCTTCAATTGTCACACCAATAATAAAAAACTTTAAAACTAATCACGATGATGTCTCAAACTACCGCCCTATCTCCAACTTATCTTTTCTAATGAAATTGACAGAAAAATTAGTTTTTGAACAAATTTCAGACTTCATTGAATCTTCGAATGCCCTTCACCCTAATCAAACAGGTTTTCGAAAACATCATAGCACGGAATATTCGATGATTGGTCTCATAACAAATATCCATTACTTCCTCGACCATCACAAATCAGAAGCCCTTTTCTCTTTAGATTTATCTGCCGCATTCGACACAATTGATCACGAACTCTTACTAAATCGGATGAAATCATTGGGCATAGGAGGTCAAGTTTTAAAATGGTTAACTTCCTTTCTATCGGATCGTTCTTCCCAAGTCAGATTCAATGATGCCTATTCCTCAACTTACGGGGTACCTCAAGGTTCTATACTCTCGCCTCTCCTATTCAACATTTTCTTATCACCTCTTCTTACCATTTCACAATCGCTAGGTTTCACATCTTTTTCCTATGCAGACGATATTCAACTTCTACATCCCTTTAACCCGGAAAAAGCTGAAGAAATAAAAGCTATCAATGAAAAACTGGAATTAATAAAAAATTGGTTAAACACTAATAAATTAGCACTAAACATTCAAAAATCAAAAACCATGTTTTTCACTTGGAAAGGAAACCTAACACCAATTTCACCATTCATCCTTGACAATACCCCTCTAGAATCAGTATCTCATTTAAAAATCCTTGGTGTAATTATTGATGTAGACTTATCGTTCCACAATCATATCAGTGAAATAGTCAAATCATGCTTTTACAGATTACGTCTTATCCGTTCAATTTCCACATTCTTAGAATCTAAGTCAGTTAATATGACTACTGCAATTCACTCTTAATCAATATAACTCAGAAAGAAAAAAAGACGACTTCAGATAATTCAAAATACTGCAATAAAATTAATCCATAAAGCAAAAAAATACGACCATGTCACACCTTTACTGATTAAATCACACTGGCTTCCCATTTCCCACCGAAATACATTTAAAATTATATTTCTAGTATATAAAACATTAATGTTCAATGAACCACAATTCATATCAAAAATGATTATTCCATACAACACCTCACGTTCATTGCGTTCATCCTCTTCAAACCTTTTATCAATTCCCTCATTGAAAATTATAGGCACAAGAAGAAATGACATATTTTCCGTTATGGCCCCTACACCATGGAACTCCATACCAAACTATATCAGAATTGAAAAAGACCTTCTATCTTTTAAGAAAATTTTAAAAACCTTTTTGTTTCAAGACGCCTTTGATACATAGCACGTCTTATATCAATCCCTTTACATTTAGTAAAGACTATCACATTTTCCAATCCCCTTCATTCCCTATTGTGTTTTTCCTTTTATGTTAATTTCAACAGATAAAGAAATTGTAACTTTTCCCTCCTTCCCTACGTATTCATATTTGTCTCTATCCCTACTGTTTAAAAGTCAATTGTTTGTTTTATGATCAATTTGTATGATATATATGTGAGACCACCACCTGGTGGTTTTTAACTTGTACATCGCTTAGAAATATTGTATAAGCAATTCATCAAATGCTAATAAACTTGAACTTGAATCTACATTGAGGCCGCCTTCGTTGGAGCGCAATGCTGCACCAGTTCGTCCAAATCCTTTGGTCTCGGTGCCCATGTTCGAGGATCTGCTTAAGGCTATCTTAACCTCGCAGATCTCCTCTGGTTTGGCTCAGCTTGCCCCGGCCTCAACCTCCCTCATCATTGACCAGCCTGAGCTTTGCGCCGAGGGCTCTCGAGGCAAGGCGCGTCGGTCTCGACGCTCATCCTCGAGTGCCTCCTCACCTACTTCCTCGAGGCGGACTTCTCCCGCCGCCTGGCCTCGGTCAACGCGCCTGCCTAAACATACTTCTTCCTCGAGGCAGCGGTCCGCAAACGGCCCAGGGATTCTCCCCCGAGATGGGGTAGGTTGCCGGGTCCTCGCACTAAGGGGTCCATCAAGCCCTCGGACCTAGTACTGTCCAACCCTTGTCTTCGCCGTTCTCCCATGCCGTCTCGGTCTCCGCACCGAGGGGCTTCGAGGTCGAAGATTCCAGCCTCCCTGCTGAATCAAAAGGACTCTTCTTCCCGAGGCTCGCCGAGGCAGGCTCCCTGGGTCTCCGTTCCTCGGACCCCTGGGTCCTCGCCTTCCAGGCTCTATAAGCGCAGGCTGTCGACTCCCCCTCGTTCTCTCAGCGAGGCCTCGACGTCCATGCTTGTGGACACTGACCTGTCAGTGCAGTACTTGAGGGAGGCTTCCCCCTCGTTCTCTGCTGCCCTGAAGTCCCGCTCGGCTTCGCCCCTTGAAGAAGTCTAATCCCTCCAAGGTCTACGTGGCTGTCCCGCTGGGCCGGGAAGGCCGGACTATTTGGCAGGCACCTGTACCAAAATTTGATGATGGCAAACAGAGTTCTGAACTACAATTTTACTTTTACATCATATCTGAAACAGTGCATCAAATCCATGCCCTCTTTTCAGGAGGATTTGCCTGTTCATCGCCGGATGGAATTTTGCGGCTCCTGGATATGCTGTCTCTGCCTTTGCGGTAGCCATGCGCTGCCTAGCCTGGCTCCGCATAGTTGACATTGTGGTATGCAGACTATGCCTGCTAGGAATGTCACTAGAGCAGTGCACAAGTCAGGTTCAGGCTCCACGCAAATAACCCCTTTAAAAGCACAATTCCAGTCATTACATGAATTTCCTTCTTTGTCCTGTAGATAGAGCGGGAGTACAGAACTGCAGGATTCCCATCCCCCACGGAAGCCTAGAGTGATTAACAGGAAATCACTTCCTCCTGAGGGTTTGGGGCGGGGCTGCAGACTCCTTACTCTGAGAACCAAGTTCCTTGATAGTCAGAAGCAGGAGGAACTAGGAGAGGACAGGTCACAGCGCTCAGGGCTGAGAGCTCTGAATGTCAGCCAAACTCCAGAGTCTATGGAGCTAATAGAGACTGGTGAAGACATGTCTCTTGGTCTGTTGGAAGAGCCACAGGATATGGAGCTGGAAGTCAATGCTGAGACAATTGCTTCAACTACCCGGAAATAGACTGGAGTATCGGGCACTCAAACTGCATGAGGGAGACCAAATTCCTGGAGGTCATGAGGGACTGTTTTATGGAACAGCTGGTCACAGAACCAACATGGGGAGATGCAACTCTTGACCTAATCTTCAACGGACTAGGGGGACCTGCTAAGGAGGTGGCGGTACTAGCCCCACTAGGAAACAGCGATCACAACACTATCCAGTACAGGCTAGAAATTGGATCATCAAAGGTGAAAAGAACTACAACAACAGCACTCAACTTCAAAAAAGGGAATTATGATGCCATGAGGAAAATGGTGGGAATGAAACTGAACAACACCGCAAGGAAGATGGAGTCCATAGAAAAAGCCTGGACCCTAATCAAGGGCACGGTGCACGAAGCACAAAACCTGTGCGTCCCCAAGTTCAGGAAAGGGTGCAAAAAAAATAGAACAAAAAACCCAGTGTGGATAACAAATGCAGTGAAAAAGGCGATAAATGACAAGAAGGCATCTTTCAATAAATGGAAAAAGGACCAATCAGAGGACAACCAAAAGGAACATAAAAAACACCAAAAGGAGTGTCACCGAGTGGTTAGGAAAGCAAAAAGAGAATTTGAAGAGAGACTGGCGGGGGAAGCAACAAACTTCAAATTATTCTTCAGGTACGTCAATGGGAAGCAACCAGCAAGGGAGGAAGTGGGACCCTTAGATGATGGAGACAGAAAGGGAGTGGTAAAAGAGGAAAAGGAGATAGCTGACAGGTTAAACGAGTTCTTCACGTCAGTCTTCACGAGGGAGGACACAACCAACATTCCGGAACCCGAGGAGATCGTAAAGAGAGATCAGGATGAAAATCTGGTCCAACTAGAGGTGAGCAAGGTGGATGTCCTCAGGCAGATAGACAGGCTAAAGAGCGATAAATCGCCAGGTCCGGACGGCATTCACCCAAGGGTACTCAAGGAACTAAGGAACGAAATAGCTGAGCCACTTCGACAAATATGAAACCTATCCTTAAAAACTGCAGAGATTCCGGAAGACTGGAAAATAGCAAATGTCATGCCCATCTTCAAGAAAGGCTCAAGGGGAGACCCAGGAAACTACAGGCCGGTGAGCTTGACCTCGGTCCCGGGAAAGATGATGGAAGCGCTGATTAAAGACAGCATCTGGGAACACATCGAAAACAATGGGCTACTAAAGTCGAGCCAGCATGGCTCCTGCAAGGGCAGGTCATGCCTCACGAACTTATTATATTTCTTTGAGGGGGTAAACAGCCAGGTGGATAAAGGGGAATCCATAGACATCATTTACCTTGAGTTCCAAAAAGCCTTCGACAAGGTACCACACGAAAGACTGCTAAGGAAGCTATGGAACTACGGGGTGCAAGGGGAGGTCCACCGATGGATCAAAAACTGGCTGGTGAACAGGAAACAGAGGGTTGGAGTAAAGGGCCATTACTCAGACTGACAATGGATCACGAGCGGAGTTCCACAGGGGTCGGTGCTGGGACCGCTCCTGTTCAATATATTTATTAACGACCTGGAGGCAGGAACAAAATGTGAGGTTGTTAAATTTGCGGATGACACCAAACTATACAGCAGGGTTGATTCTGTTTGTCCTTCCTTTCTCCCTTTGAAGAGCACTGAAATTCTGATGGCTTGCTCTTCCCAGACAATGAGAGTACTGACAATAAAACCTAATTGTTTATTACATGGCTTTTCCTCATGTCTGTTATTTGAATTCACAGAACAGAGTCTCTAGCCCAGTCATGTGGGAGAGAGAATCCATTCTGGCAATTCTTTCGGCCTCGATGTTCAAGTCTTCCAGAATACTGGGTTTATGCACCCAACTTGCATACCAAGATTTTACACCAGGTTTCAGCAGGTGTAAATCTTTGTGTCTACAAATGCTATTCTATAAAGGATACTCAGTCAACCTTGGAATTGATTGAGTTCCCATTTGGCAATCAAACAAGATTTAAGAAATCCAATGTTCTTGTCTTAAACTCAAAATGTGCACAGGAACAAACAAAGTGAAGCTGTAGGAGAAAGAAACAAGGTAATCTAGTGTTAACACACTACCCAGATGTTCAGACATAAAGTAAGCACTTCCCATATGGGGCAGGTCTCTCGTCTGATAAGTGAATTCCAGTTGCTGATTGGATGGTCCACTACAGAGAACAATAGGCAGAATGTTGTTTGGAGGAATCACATGACCTAATGCACAACAAACAAGAATATCAACAGAAAGCATTAAACACTTCATTCAAGGTTTAGAACTAAAGTCTGCCAGTAACTCCCCATCCCCATCCCCATCCCCCTTCTGCTTCCAGCCTACCTTAAATTTAGTTTCCTATAACATTAAAGATGCCTGAGCCAATTTTATGTCTGGTTTCTAGACTACTCTCATATTTGTGTGGGAAATAAATTGCAGCAGGCATTTTCCTGAGTAGAGGCCATCGGCCATGTGACCTAGTTACTACTACTACTATTTCTATAGCGCTGAAAGGAATACGCAGTGCTGTACATTTCAACATACAATAAACAGAAGAGCTTACAATCTAATTTAGACAGGGCATTTCAGCGTTGGGGCGATTATGGTAGAGGAAATGATACAGTGGGTATCGGTATCTGACAGCAGTGAGTGGGAGTTAAGAGTTGAAAACAGTTTAAACAAAGTGGGCTTTTAGCTTGGATTTGAATACTGCTAAGGATGGAGCATGACATTGATTCAGGCAGCCTGTTCCAGGCATATGGTGCCGTAAGAAAGAAGAAAGTCTGGAGTTGGCAGTAGATGAGAAGAGTACAGATAAGAGGGGCTTACTTGATAAACGGAGATCACGGGGAGGAGCATAGGGGGAGATAAGTGAAGAGAGATATCGGGGGGCTTCAGAGTGAATGAACTTGTAAGTCAGCAAGAGGCGTTTAAACTGTATTCGGAAATGGATGGGGAGCCAATGAAGCAACTTGAGGAGAGGAGTAATGTGAGAATAGTGGCTCTCACAGAATATGAGTCGTGCAGCAGAATTTTGAACGGGTTAAAGAGGTGAGAGATGGGTGTGCGGGAGGCCCGAGAGAAGTGCGTTGCAGTAGTCTAAGTACGAGGTGATGAGAGCGTGGACAAGGGTTTTGGTAGTGTGTTCAGAGAAAAGAGGATGGATATTATAGAGGATTTGGCAGTTTGTTGGATCTGAGTAGAGAGGGAGAGAGAGGAGTCAAAGATCACCCCAAGGTTGCGAGCCAACGAGACAAGGAAGAGGATAGTGTTATCCACAGAAATAGAGAACGGCGAGAGGGGGGAGGTGAGTTTAGGCAGAAAGATAAGGAGTTCAGTTTTAGCCATATTCAGTTTGAGATGGCAGTAATACATCCAAGCGGCAATGTCAGACAGGCAAGCTAAAATTGAGGCCTGAACCCCTGCAGAGATATCTAGTGTAGAGAGGCAGATCTGGGAGGCATCAGCATAGAGGTGATACTGAAAACCATGAGAGATCAGCGCACCAAGAGAGTGGGTATAAGTGGAAAAGAGGAGAGGGCCCAGGACAGAGCCTTGGGATATGCCAATAGACAGCAGGATGGCAGCAGAGGAGGATCCACCATAACATACGCTGAAGGTACGATGAGAAAGATAGGAAGAAAACCAAGAGAGAGCAGAACTCTGGAATCTCAGCAAGGACAACACGTCGAGGAGGAAGTGGTAATCAACAGTATTGAAGGCAGCAGACGGATCCAGAAGAATAAGGATAGAGTAGATTTCATTGGATTTGGCCAGGAGCAGGTTGTTAGAGGCTTTAGCAAAGGCAGTTTCTGTAGAGTGGAGAGGGCAAAAGCCCGACTGAAGTGGGTCAAGAATATTATGATAAGAAAGGAAGTCCAGGGAATGGCGGTGAACAGCACATTCGAGTAGTTTGGATAGGAAGGGAAGGAGGGAGAAAGGGCGGTAGTTGGAGGTGGATGAAGGGTCTAGCGAGGGCTTTTTAAGGAGGGGTGTAACTACAGCATGTTTGAAGGCAGTGGAGAGAGAAAGGTTGAGGATGTGACAGATGGGAGGGATTACAGCGGGAGCGATGGATCCGAGTAGGCAGGTAAGAGTCAGATCAGAGGAACAGGTGGTGGGTTTGGAGAAGAAGAAAAGGTGAGCAGTTTCCTCTTCTGTAACTTCAGAAAAGAAAGGGTTGAAGGGAGCGGACAGTTGGAAGGGGCGGCGGGAGAGGTGAAACTGTTGAAAATTCAAGGTGGATCTTGTGAATCTTGTCGTGGAAGAACTCTGCCATCATCTGGGGGGGAGAGTGAAGATGGGATAGGAGGCAGGGGCACTTTGAGTAGAGAGTTGAGTGTGGCAAAGAGACGGCGAGGGTTGGCACTAAGAGAGTTAGTCCTGTTTGGCAAGTGAGAGGATAGATTGGAGGGATGTTAGCATGAATTTGAAATGAATGAAGTCAACAAGTGTGCAGGATTTAAGCCAAAGATGTTCGGCAGCTCGGGCACAGGAAGGCAGGTAATGGATTTTGGGGGTCAACCAGAGCTGGGGTTTGGCATGTCTTACAGGATGGGAAATGGGAAGGGCAAGGTTATCGATAGAAGATGAGAGAATGGAGTTATAGGAGAGGACAGCTTCATCGGTAGGCTTGTTTATAGCAGAAAGGAGAGATAAGACAGTGGTAGAGAGCGTGTCAGGATCAATAGCTTGAAGGTTCCTAAACATACGGGTAGTGATCGGTCGGGGCTGGGGAGGAGGGTGATGAGTTGTGAAGGTTAACAGCTGATGGTCGGAGATGGTAAGATTTGAGGTGCAGAATTTGGTGATAGAGCAGTTGGAGGAGAGGATGAGGTCAAGGCAGTGGCCTTTCTGGTGAGCAGGGGTGGTGGAGCACAGCTGGAGATCATATGAGGATGTCAGAGCGAGAAATCTGGATGTATAGGAGTCAGAAGGGTTGAAGTCGCTGAGGATAAGTGAGGGTCAAGAAAGAAGGAGAGCCAGGAGTCAAACTCAGTGAAGAAGGAGAAGGATTTGTCAGGGGGTCGGTAAATAGCTGCTACTCTGAGAGACAGGGGGGGCGAATAGATGAATGGAGTGAACTTCTAAGGAAGGAGAACAGTGAGATTGAGGCAGAAGAGGGGTTGATATTTACAAGATGGTGAGAGTAAGAGTCCAACCTCCATCTGGGCGAGGTGTGTGTGAGAAAAGGTACCCTCCATGACACAGGGCAGCAGCTGAAGAAGAATCTTCAGGGGAGATACAGGTTTCAGTTAGTGCTAGCAGGTGGAGCTTTCTAGAGATAAAGAGGTCAAGGATGAAGGTAAGTTTGTTGGATACGGAGCAGGCGTTCCACAGGGCACGTAAGAAGGGCAGCGAGGAACGAGGTAGGAGAGAAACAGAAATAAGATTTGTTATATTGCGGTGTGATTCCCATGAGTAGGCTGAGGGATGATTGGGAGGACCGGGATTACGATCAATGTCCCCAGCAGAGAGCAAGAGAAGAAGTAGGAGGATACAAGTGAGTGTGGGAGAGGCATGGGGGCTACACTGTGGTGGAGATGCATATAAGTAGAGTGGGAATCTCTGTATAGTGTAGTAGCTGTAAGACTGAGAAAAGGGTGGGGAGAGTGAGGTGGTAAAGCTAAAATGTGACTGGTGTAGTGGCTGGAGGTTAAGTGGTTTAGGATATGGGGAGGGGATGGGGAAGGTCAGTAGCAGTAAAAGGAATTGGTAAACAGGAGTCATTGAGGAGGGGATGGAGTGAGAATTGTCTTGGATACGATGGAAGATAGATGAGTAATCAAAAAAAAAAAAGAGAATATATGTATAACTAAATTCTCAAATAACCTAAATAATAACTCAAGAGAATTTGAATAAAGTCAAAGTAAATGAATAAATTAATAAATATGTGCTCAGTGACTAATACATCAACACTGAGCACTCATTTATTCATTCACTTTGACTTTATTCAAATTCTTTTGAGTTATTATTAGATAGATGAGTGGTGCCAAGTCTCATAATATGAAAGGAGGATAAATTTTTAAAGTAAACTCATCATGGAGAACATGAGTGAAAGCCATGGTCATGTGTCACAGAAAAGGAAGGGTAATGGAAGGTGAAAGATTTTTTTTAAAGTATATATAAAGCTTATTAGTGTGGAGGGGCATAATAAAAAAAGAAGTCTAAGCCCCCTTTTGGCCTAAGCCCCTAAACGCTGAAAGTAGCATTAGGGAAAATGTCCATTCTCAAAAAAAACATCCAAAATGAGATCATTTTTGAGAATGGCCTACCTCTACGTTCAGCAGTTTAATCGCCCAGACCACCACAATATCTAAAATTAAAACACATTCCGAACCAAAATATCGCCCAAGTCCCAAATGCCCAAAACAAGACCTTTTAGGTGAAGGAGGGGCCAGTCCTTCGCCAAAAAGCTGGATTCTATAACCGGCATCTGTCAAAAACAATACTGGTTACAGAATCCCCCCCCCCCCCCAACGACTGCGACAGGAGAGATGCCTAATCTCTCCTGCCGGCATCCCCCAATAAAACCCAATACCAGCAGGAGAGATGGCCAATCTATTCTGCCGAAGGCGCACCCCCCCCTCGAATACTGTCAGGAGGGATCCCAAGCCCTCCTGCTGGCAGCCCAAGACCTCCTGCCAGAAGGCGAACCCCAAGCCCGCTGAACCGGCAGGAGGGAGCCCAAGCCCTCCTGCTGAGGCATATCCCACCCCCATGAACACCCCCCCGAACTAGGAGGGAGCCCAAGCCCTCTTGCCGGAAGGTGAACCCCCTCCCCCCACCACCCATCAAATACGGGCAGGAGGAATCCAAGGCCCTCCTGCCCACGGCGCAACCACCCCGCCCCCCCCCCCCCCGTGATCTCCCCGATCACCCCCCCCATCGCTCCCCCCGAATGGCCCCAACACTACCCAGGCTAAGTATAAGTTCCGACTGGGCCATCTCCCTAGACTTTTGGTTATACTTGCAGTATGACTAAGTCTAGGTCGGCCCACCTCCCACCATTTCCCCTCCTCTAAAAATGCCTCTTTTCGCTCTAGGCGTTCAGAGGCAGAATAAAGGCCTCCAGCTTTGATTATCGGTACTTGGACGATCTGCCTTTTTGATCATCCAAGTACCGATTTAGGCCACTTTTTGAACTTTTTTTTATTATTATGAGCCCCTTAAGATATAGCATGGGGGTTGTTGAAGTATATTTTTAATTGTTACTTTTATTCTATTTATTTATTTTAGTTGATAAAACAGATCATCCTACATGTGAACAGTTAAACAGATCATCTTGTATATAAATACAGCAATGTTATTTGTGAAAGTTTAAACAGATAGATGTGGCTGATCCTCAACAACCATACTCTAGAAACAGCATGGTTTTGTATCCCCCAGTGATGATCAGTTGTAATTAACACACTGAGCTCAGTCTGTGAACAGACAGGGAAGCTGCAGTCACTGCAGTGATTTCAGTATAAAGCATGATAAAATTGCTAAAAATAAAATCTGTTGAATAGTACCTACCTCATTTCTACAAAAAGGTAAAATCCACTCACCACATTCAAATTCCACAATTCTTTCAGCACTGACGCCAGTAGACAACAACAACTGCTCTTTAAAATCAGACACCTGTAAAGACACAGGAAAATAGCAGTGGGATTCAGCAACCAGTAGTTACAAAGGACTAGATTCACTAAGCTCGCCGATTGTGTCCCGACCAGTTTGCGAGCGTTCCCTGATCTGATTCACTAGCCTTCTGCCCAGTCCGCACATGCAAATGAGGGGAAATGGCATGCGAAGTAGGAAGGCTGTGATTCATTAAACAGAAGAAGGAACACCAATTGGGCTGGCTGATCCAAAAAGAAGCGACTGCTGAGAACCAGTCACTCACGTCCTTGCCGACTGTCCTGCTCTCTGCCGCCCTGAAATCCCAGCCCTGCAATCCCAGTGTCAAAACAAAAATAAAACCAAAACCACATCTCCCTTGTGCAAAAAGAACAAGAAGGCAAGCTCTGCCGACTCTCCAGCTCTCTGCCGCCCTTCGCAGTGTGAGCCTGTGGTTTTAACCTGCGGGTTAAAAGCATGTTCTGTTCCTGGCTGCATCATGTTCTGTTCCATATGGGGTGATCTCTTTTCCTAAAGCCAAGGACTAATGCTCTCTCCTTCCCCCGTTACCCCTCCAGCTCTGTGTCCGTGCTGTATACAAACCTAAAAGCCTGAATTAGGACTCGGAGCCATAAAGCTGGTATGTTTTGAGAAAGGTGCTTGAGCTGGCTCTTGCTCCTTCTTCCTCCCCCTTTCCCGAGCTGATGGCTTTGAACTTTTCCATCAGCACCTTACAAAATTCAGTTTCTTCATCCTCTTTCAACATTTATCCATCTTTCATTGCCTTTTACATATGCTTTCCAGCACTGGGGATAAGCATGTGTTCTGTTCCATTAAAGCCCCCCTCCCCCCCTTGTTTTGACCTCGCTTGTGCAGAGAGCAAGCGCATGTGCGGACCGCATCTACAGGCAAAGAAGATGGTCTACGCATGCATCTTCAGTGTTCCCTCTAAGCTAAGCACATGAACGATCGCTCACTATTTTCAGTGGCGTCGCTCATACATTGTCTCCTGTCGCTCACTCGAGGGGGGAGATGAGAGGAAGCGGTGGCGGCCTTAGGGGTATTTTAAAGTTGAAAGATGCAGCGGCGGCTCCTCTCAAGTTCCCCGACTGCATCGGACTTCCAGGTGGGGATTCATGAGAGGAGCCGCTGCCACGTCTTCAGTGGTGTACCAAGGGGGGGGGGGGCGGTCCGCCCCAGCTGTGCACTCCTAAGGCTGCATTCGGAGAGGAAGTTTGGGCTAGCCAATCGCTGCCTGGCTGGCCGGAACTTCCTCTCCGATGGCAGCATTGACGTCGGGGGAAGCAGAGAGAGCTTGGGGCAGCCGCGGTGGTGGCTTTGGAGCCTGTTAGCCTGTTTCCCCCGATGGTGGCAGCAGTGGCTTTTTGGAGGGTAGGGAGAAAGAAAGAAAGGGGGCAGGCAGGGAGACAGAAGGGAAACAGAAAAAAAGAAAGGGGGCATCAAGAGAGAAAAAAGAAAGAAAGGGCAGGGAGAGAGGAAGAAAAAGTTAGGGGAGGGAATGAGGTCTGGAGGAGAGGAAGCATACAGGCTGAAAGAAGGGAAGAAAAATTGGATGCACAGTCAGAAGATGAAAGTGCAACCAGAGACTCATGAAATCACCAGATAAGGTAGGAAAAATGATTTTATTTTAAATTTAGTGATCAAAATGTGTCTGAATTTATATATGCTGTCTATATTTTGCACTATGGCCCCCTTTACTAAACCGCAATAGTGTTTTTTAGCGCAGGGAGCCTATGAGCATCGAGAGCAGCGCTGGGCATTTAGCGCAGTTCCCTGCGCTAAAAACTGCTATTGTGGTTTAATAAAAAGGAAGGGGGGTATATTTGTCTATTTTTGTATGGTTATTACTGAGGTGACAATGCATAGAGTCCTCTGCCTTGACCTCTTTGAAAAAAACCCAACGTAGAAAACAAAATAGGTATGGCCACTCAACTTTGTCGAATGGTTTTTCAACATCTAAAGAAAGTATTGCCAAATCTTTGGAATTTCAAGAGATATAGAAAAGGACATTAGTTAAACATCTAATATTATCCGAACCATAGTGATTGTTAATAAATCCTGTTTGGTCTGGATGAATACATTCCATTTTATACGGTTGTGAGTATTGCAGTAAATATTTTGTAGTCTGCATTTAATAAAGAAATAGGTTAGTAGTTAGTACAAATAGTGGCATCCTTTCCTTCCTTTGGGATGACATGATCATAGCTAAGTAAATGTTTCAGGTAAGCAGTGGGCTGTGATTCTTTCATTAAACACCTCTGTTAAATAGGGGGAGCAAAGTAATCTACTACACTGTGATATAATTCAGCTGGCAATCTATCAGGTCCTACAGCTTTATTTATTTTCAATTTGGTGATAGCTGATCACACCTCTTGCATTGTAAATGGACGATAAATGTTTGATTAAATATAGGCATCAATGTGTTCTTGCATACTCGTAGAATGACGTCAGAGAAAGGGTGGGACCGCTGGAAGACGAAGCAGCGCTGGCACAGGGCTCACAGAAGGGCCGGGACCGCCAAGAGGAAGCAGCAGGACACCGGTAGGAGCTTCTACATGATGAGGGGGGGGGGGGGTCGGGAGGCTGTGGGGGTGCGAGCGGTCCTTCAGGGTGGGGGTGCGTGCGAGCGGTCCTTCGGGGTGGGGGTGCGGGTGAGCGGTCCTTCGGGGTGGGGGTGCGAGCGGTCCTGCGGGGGGTGAATCGGACGTCGGGGGGGGGGGAACTATGTTAAAAAAAAATTTGTAAAACGCGCTCACACGTATAACGCGCAAGGTTATGCACGGTTTGTAAAAATTGTGTATAACGCGCGCGTTATATGCATGAAAATACGGTAAGCTGTTTTTTCAGTCTCTAGAGTTATTTGTTGTTTAATTTGTCATATGTCATTTAAAAGATATTTCTTATGAGTTTGTTTATGATGAGCTTCCAAAATTGCCAAAGAGTTATGTAACGAGTTTAAACATACTGCAGCTTGTTTTTTTATATCTTGAAGTTATCTTGGATATGTGTACACATAAGCTCCTTTTACCAAGCTGCGGTAGCGTTTTTAGTGCGCGCTGCCCCCGTGCTACACAGAAAAACTAATACCAGATCAATGGAGGCGTTAGCATCTAGCGCGCGTGGCACTGCTGTGTGTGCTAAGCGCACGCTAACACCGCTAGCGCAGCTTAGTAAAGGGAGCCCATAGTACTGCTTTCCTGGCATCCCAGAAAGTGAGTAAATGAGTATCATCATAAATAAATTGTACATGTTCTACGCAGGTAGAAATTAGTTTTGTAACACTGGATTTTGTAGAAATTGCCTATTGAAAGGCCATTGCCTTGGAGGGAGAGCATTTGATAAATCATTTAAAAGAAAATCAATGGGAGCATGGTCAGAAAAGTATTGAGTACCTACGAAACTATTTGAAACAGAGATTGGTAAGATTGAAGGAGTAGACCAATAGTCAATCCTGGTGAATGAATTATGAACTGCAGAATATAAAGCAGGGGTGTCCAACCTTTTGGCTTCCCTGGGCCGCATTGGCTGAGAAAAATGTAGCAAGACAGAGGAGGGAGCCGGCAAAACGGTAAACACTCAGGGGCAGCAGAGGAAAACACTGCATCACCCTCAGCCAGGGCTGCACAAAATACTTAATGGGGCCCCATGTTGGACACCCCTGGTATAAAGTATAATCTTTTTCTGTGCCATGCATCGTATGCCAAATATCAGTAAGATTCAGTTCTTGTAGATGGATTTAATTTAAAGGTTGGTTTCGATTTATCTTTTGCTGCAAGGGCACATTTACAATCACCTCCCAAAAATAATGTGCCTTTTAAGGAAAGGTTTAGAGTGTGGAAAAAATTTTGAAAAAAGACAAACAAGTTATTATTGGGGCATAAATATTAGGCAAAGTAATATATGTGTTTTCCAGTTTACTAATCAATATAATATATCTGCCTTCTGGGTGTTTAATAACTGTTTCTATTATATATGGGCAGAAATTAGCTTTGAGAATAGCTACCCCTCTCTTGGATTTAGTGAAAGAGGAATAGTAGACTTGTCCAGCTCAATTAGTACAAAGTTTCTCATGGTTCAGCATCCAGTAGATGTGTTTCTTGAAGAAAGGTAATGGAAGCAAGAAGTTTTTTAAGGACAGTTAAAACTCTCTTTCTTTTAATTGGATGGTTCAAGCCATTGACATTCCAGGAAATAGCTTTAATCATCCAGAAAACAGAAATCTGCAAACTGGAATACCTTGATGAGACTCTCCTGGACTAGCGGGAAGAAAAGAAAACACCCCAAAAAACTGGTAGATTAGGTCTCTGGAGTAGAACAAGACAATGAAAATTAAAAATCTGAACATTATATAACAATGTAATCAAGAACTATCAAATTTCAACAAATGAAGCAATCAATTCTATTCTAGAATATAAATAGAACAAAAAAACTCAGAAAGAGCCCACTCTGAGACTTCAACTGCCTAAGGGGGGAGGGAATGTGGAACGTATATGGAGAGGATACTCCCCTCCCAGCCAGCTAAAATGAAAAATATTACATCAAGCATAAACATACAGCAGACAACCAAAGATTTCAATATAGTAGAAACTGAATGAGGTACATGATAACTCGTCCAGTTCACAAAGTATAATGAGAGATCTCTGAAAACCCTTCAAATGAGAAATGAGTTCACATTTATTTTGTAAACAACCTTTATTTTGTAAACCACATAATGAAGAGATGGTAAGTAAAATGTGTCTCCTAAGAAGAGCTAGCTAAAATAAAGGTAGACAAAGCGATGGGATCGGATGGTGTACATTTGAGGGTACTGAAGGAACTTAGGGAAGTTCTGGTAGCTCTGCTGACTGACCTTTTCAACAAGTCTCTAGAGTCGGGAGTGGTACCGGAGGAGTGGAGAAGGACGTATGTGGTCCCTCTCCACAAAAGTGGAAGTAAGAAATAAGTAGGAAATTACAGGATGACTTCTGTGGTAAGCAAATTAATGGAAACGCTTTTAAAACAGAGAATGGTCAAGTTTCTGGATTCCTGTGGACTATGGGACCGAAGGCAACATGGATTCACTAGAGGTAGGTCTTGTCAGACAAATCTAATCAATTTCTTTGACTGGGTAACCAGAGAATTGGATAGAAGATGTTCGCTAGATGTGGTGCATTTAGATTTTAGCAAAGCCTTTGACAGTGTTCCACACAGACGTCTAATAAATAAACTGAGTGCTCTCAGGCTGGGTCAGGAGCTGGTTGAGTGGAAGGTGACAGAGGGTAGTGATCAATGGAGATCGCTCCGAGGAAAGGGATGTTACCAGTGGTGTGCCTCAAGGTTCTGTTCTTGGACCTGTTCTTTTTAACATTTTTATAAATGATATTGCTGAAGGGTTGTCGGGTAAGATTTGCCTCTTTGCGGATGATACCAAAATCTGCATTAGTGTAGACAGGGCGGATGGTGTGAATAACATGAAGAAAGACTTGATGAAGCTTGAAGAATGGTCTGAAATTTGGCAGCTAAAATTTAATGCTAAGAAATGCAAGGTCATGCATTTGGTTTGCAAAAACCAGAGGGAAAGGTACAGTTTGGGGGGGGTGTCAAGCTAATGGAAGGACTCGTAACCAAATTCCTAAACTCATACCTAGAAAACCACAATCTACTCCACCCAACACAATCAGGCTTCAGAACCAACCACAGCACTGAGACCCTACTAGGGTGGTAGAGCAGAGTATGATTTTGGGTTTCAAAATGGGATTGGACGAGTTCCTGAAGGAAAAGGGGATTGAGGGGTATAATTAGAAGGTTACTGTATAGTACAAAACGCTTTAAAGTAATAGATCACTTACAGGTCATTGACCTGTGGGGCCGCCACAGGTCAATGCCAGGGACTGCTGGGCATGATGGACCTATGGTCTGACTCGGCAGAGGCAATGCTTATGTTCTTATGCTCTCATTGACACTGCCAGACAATAGGAATCAGTGGTAAGGTACTATCATGGTTTAAAGCAGGGTTGTCCAACCTGCAGCCCAAGGGCCGCATGCAGCCCCGTGAAGTATTTTGTGTGGCCCCGGTCGAGGGCGATGCAGTGTTTTTCTCTGCTGCCCCCGGGTATTTACCGTCTTCCGGCTCCCTCCTCTGTCTTGCTGCAGCGTTTGTGCGGCCCCAGAAACAAATTTTTTCGGTCAATGTGGCCCAGGGAAGCCAAAAGGTTGAACACCCCTGGTTTAAAGGATTCCTACAATCCAGAACATACAGAGTTAAAACAAACAAAGAAAAATCCGAGCCATGGTCTAACCCCTGTGGAGTACCTCAAGGATCACCTCTTTCTCCCACACTCTTCAACCTATACATTGCCTCCCTCGGCTCCTACCTAGACAAACAAGGTCTAACCTCCTACAGCTATGCAGACGACATCACTATTCTCCTTCCTTTTGATCAACCAGCACCATCCATGGCAGACACAATACACAGAACACTTGAAACAGTGGCAGCATGGATGAAAGACCACAAACTGAAACTGAATCAGGACAAAATAAACTTCATCCTACTCGAAAATAACAAAACCCCAACCATAACAAAACTTGTCATAAACTCTACAACATACCACATCTAACCCACTTAAAACTCCTGGGAGTGCTAAAGACAGAGGCTGTACAATGCAGCCACAAATTAACAAAACAATAAAAATATCATTCGCAGTCATGAGAAACCTGAAGCAAGTCAGAAAATTCTTCGAGAGAAAACAATTCCAACTCTTGGTGCAATCCCTAATCCTAGGTCTCATAGACTACTGCAACATACTATATCTCCCCTGCACAGCAACCATGATAAAACAACTACAAACAATACAAAACGCATCTCTAAGATTGGCCTACTCACTGAAGAAATTGGACCACATCACAGAGGCATACCACGACTCACACTGGCTCCCAATACAAGTGAGAGTACACTTCAAATTTTACTGCCTACTATTTAAAGCAATAAACGGAGACAGCCCAGCTAATTGGAACAATCGACTAATTCAATCTACCTCAACCAGACATAGGAGAATCCACGCACTATTCATACACCATCCAACCAAAAACGTCAAAAGAAAAAAAACTGTAAGACAACTTCCTAACCACTCGAGCTGCAACACTCGACCTCCAACTCTAAAACTTATTGGCCTCGACCACAGACTACAAAACCTTCAAAAAAGAAATAAAAACCCTTCTATTCAAAAAACACATAAAACCGAACTCAATCAGAAATGTCCCAAACATCACCTGCAACTACTCCATATGTACTTCTAATACCATGACAATTCAAATGTAATCCTTAGCAACTCAAAGAAATGTACAAACTACTCCCTAAATACTTCTAATGTCCTGACAATCCATTTGTAATTCGCCTTGAACCGCAAGGTAATGGCAGAATAGAAATCCCTAATGTAATGTAATGTGAAGAACTTATGTGCATGATAGAAGAGCGGGACTTAGGTGTAATTGTATGTGATGATCTTAAGGTGGCCAAACAGGTTGAAAAGGTCATGGCAAAAGCTAGAAGGATGCTAGGTTGCATAGGGAGAAGTATGGCAGTAGGAAAAAGGAGGTATCGATGCCTCTGAGACCTCATTTAGAATATTGTGTACAATTCTGGAGGCTGCACCTTCAAAAAGATATAAAAAGGATGGAGTGGGTTCAGAGGAAGCCTACTAAAATGGTGTGTGGTCTTCGTGATAAGGCACATGGGGACAGACTTAAATATCTCAATCTGGAGGAAAGGCGGGAGAGGGGAGATATGATAGACATATTTGCAAGTTCCAATTTGCAAGTTCTTCCAGAATTAATCCAGGTACCTCTCCTCCCTTGTAACAAAAAAAAACAAACAACAAAAAAAAACCCAAAACTGTTGTAATTTCACTGGAAATGTCCAGTTAGCTCTTTTGTAATCCGCCTTGAACTGCAAGATATAGGCGGAATAGAAGTCCCTAATATAATGTAATATTTAAATACCTACATAATATAAATGTGCATGAGTCGAGTCTCTTTCATTTGAAAGGAAACTGCAATGAGGGCATAGGATGAAATTAAGAGGTAATAGGCTCCGGCGTAATCTGAGGAAATATTTTTTTATGGAAAGGGTGGTAGATGCGTGGAACAGTCTCCTGGAAGAGGTGGTGGAAACAGAGACTGTCTTAATTCAAGAGGGCCTGGGATAGGCACGTGGGATCTCTCGGAGAGAGAGAGAGATAATGGTTACTGCAGATGGGCAGACTAGATGGGCCATTTGGCCTTTATCTGCCGTCATGTTTCTATATTTGAATCAATTCATTTATTGATACACTAGCATTGTATTCAATAGCCACTGTGCGATTTGGTTTTAATGAACTAGTTAATTTTTAAAAGGAGAGGTATTCCACTGTTGCTTCTTTTACATTAAAAGGGTACTGTGTGAGCTGGTGCATTGTCACAATGCACGAACCAAGAGGGACCATTTTGTACACACCTTTCTCATGCCAAGATTTTCAGTTAAGATTTTCCTGTTTCTCTATCGATGTTTACTTGATGTGCTGTGCTTCTTACAGTCAGTTGATTGTCTGTGAAGGAGCATTTAGCCAGTAATCATGTGGGATAGGCATGTGGGATCTCTTAGAGAGAGGAAGAGATAATGGTTACTGCGGATGCAGTGGCGTACCAAAGGGGGGGGGGGGCGGTCTGTCCAGGGTGCACGCCCCAAGGGGGTGCACAGCCAGCCACCCTCCCTATTCTGCCGCTGCTCCGTCTAACCACCGCATCCCGGCACCGGCTCTCCCACAGAGTCACTCCTTAACCCGGCCAGCAACTGCGTGGTAGGTGGAGGCAAAAGGTGAGGCAGGCTGGTGGGCGGAGAAGAAGTGCAGGGCCCACAAGACTTCACCTCCGGCGTCAATTCTAACGTCGGAGAGGAAGTTCTGGGCCAGCCAATCGCTGTCTGGCTAGCCTGGAACTCCCTCCCCGTTAGAACTGATGCCAGAGGTGAAGTCTTTGTAGGATCGGCGCTTGTACGCACCAGGCCTGGCTCGGGGAAGGAGCAGGGAGAAATCGGCTGCTGGCTTGGGGGTGGGGGTAGGGAAAGAATCGGGGAAGTGGAGAAATCGGCACGATGGCTTTGTGGGGGCCAGGGGGAGAGAGAAAGAAAGGCAGAAATAAAGAGGGGGTCCAAGGGGAGAGAGAAAGAAAGGCAGAAAGAGGGGGGCCAGGAGGAGAAATAAAGGCATAAAGAAAGAAATATTGGCTTTACAGAAGAAGGACCAGAAACTCATGAAATCACCAGACAAAAAGGTAAGAAAAATGATTTTATTTTCAATTTAGTGATCAAAATGTGTCCGTTTTGAGAATTTATATCTGCTGTCTAAATTTCACACTATGGCCCCCTTTTACTAAACCGCAATAGCAGATTTTAGTACAGGGAGCCTATGAGCATCGAGAGCAGCGCGGGGCATTCAGCACAGCTCCCTGCACTAAAAACCACTATCGCAGTTTAGTAAAAAGGGCAGGGGTATTTGTCTATTTTTGCATAGTTGTTATTGAGGTGACATTGCATAGAGTCATCTGCCTTGACCTCTTTGAAAAAAACCCCGAATATAAATGATAATTAACATTTTCTCTGCATACAGTGTGCTTTGTGTTTTTTTAAAATTTTATTGTTGGTAGATCTTTTTGACTTGGTCATTTTAAAAGTAGCTCACAAGCCCAAAAAGTGTGGGCATCCCTGCTGTAAACAGTGGTGTCCTTCCCAGCTTGTGCTCCCTCCTGCGGTTGTTTCACTTCTGGCCGGCTCCCCTACTCAAAGCCGCAGGCGTCGGCTCCTCATGCAATCCATAGCTGCGTCGGAAGCGACGTCACAGAGAAGGCTTCCAACGCAGCCGTGGATCATGTGAGGTGTAGATGTCCGCTGCTTTGTGCAGGGGAACTGGCCAGACATGCTGAGCAGGGAAGAGATGTTGCTGCTGCACAGGGAAGGGGGGAGAAATGCTGTTGCTGTACAGAGAAGGGGGAGAAATGCTTCTGCTGCACAGGGAAGGGGGTGAGAGAAATGCTGCTGCTACTACACCCAATTGGGGAGACAGAGGGAAGAAGGGAGAAGGAAGACAAGGGAGAGGAACCAGAGATGCCAAGTCCATGGGAGAGAGGGAAAGGAAAATAGGAAAGGAGATAACAGACCATGAATGGAGAGAAAGAGATGCCATGGCATGGGGGGAGGGAAGGGAAGGAGATAGAGATACCACACCATGGTGTGGAGTGGGAAGGAAGAAAGGAAAGGAGAAGAGAAAGAGAGAGATGCCAAAGCATAGGGGAGGGGCTGGAGACAGAAAAATGGAGAGGGGGTGAAGCTGAAATGAATCATGTGCAAAGGAGAGAAGGGACCCCGCATATACAGTTTATTGAAGGGACATAGAAAAAGGGAAGATGTCATAAGGAAGAGAGAGAGGGTTGACAGTAGATGGAAGGGGCAGACAGAGTGTGGGCAGTAGATGGAAGGGGTAGAGAGAAAGGGCAGAAGCTGGGTGGAAGGGGCAAAGAGAGGGCATATGTTGCATGGAAGGGAGAGAGGACAAGCGCTGTATAGAAAGAAGAGAGCAAAGAGAAGATGATTAAAGCAGAAACGACAAAAGGTAGAAAGATTTAATTGTTGCTTTACTTAGAATCAAGTATTGTAACTGTATTGATAAAAGTTTATAAATAGGAAATGGAAATAAGGCAATTTTTTGGACTAAATCCCTTTCCTCAGGACAGGATAGCATAACAGCAGTATACTGTACTGTTCTGAAGAAAGATTTGGCCTCTGAAAGCTAATTAAAAAATGGATTAGTCCAATAAAATGGTATTTTCTTATTTGTTTTAATTTTATTTGTTAATTTGTAAAGTGGTGATTGTTATGTATCAGTTTTTTCAAATTTACATCTACTGTCTTTATATTTTACACAGTATTAGGGGACGTGTCACTATTTTTGTGGTGTTGCATTGTATGCAGAGTCTGGTTTCTTGGCGGTTCAGTTTAACTTTTGTCTACATATTTCTATTTTTAGTTTGTGATTATTCCATATTGGGCGAGGGTGTATCTCTGTTCTGTGTGTATGAAAAGGACATAGTTTTCAGTTGGCATTGACTGCAGGATCAATTGACTGTGCGGGATCTGGCTTGTTTAGTTTTACAATATATGTGTTGGTGTTCTAGTGTCACTGCAATGATTAAGATGCTGCCTTTTCCTAGGTACACTCTTGTTGTGCGATATGTGGATTGTTACTAAAAATCATATTTTTGATATAGATGGGGGGGTGTCAAAAAGTGATGGGCCCTGGGTGTCACATATGCTAGGTAAGCCACTGTGTGGATGGGCAGACTAGATGGGCCATTTGGCCTTTATCTGTAATCGTGTTTCTATGTAACTGTACTGGAACACCCTCCCATCTCACCTAATCTGGACCTCAATGATTTTTTCTTTACACAAAAATAAAGAAAATATTGAAAGGAAGACATTTTGATGACATTTGGGACATCAAGGGTAATATGATGACAGCTCTGATGGACATTCCAGAAAAAGAATTCAAAAATTGCTTTCAAGGGTGGACTAGGTCCTGGCGTCAGTGCATAGCTTCCCAAGGGAAGTACTTCGAAGGTGACCATTGTGATATTCAGCAATGAGGTATGTAGCACTTTTCTAGGATGAGTTCATAAACTTAATTGTCATACCTCATATATTAAAACCGTATGAAACCCATTCATTTTCCTTAGCCATAGGTAATTTATATGAACTTAGGGACTTATTTTTGGTGTATCATAAGAACATAAGAATTGCTGCTGCTGGGTCAGACCAGTGATCCATCATGCCCAGCAGTCCGCTCCCGCGGCGGCCCTTAGGTCAAAGACCAGTGCACTAATTGAGTCTAGCCTTACCTGTGTATGTTCTGGTTCAGCAGGAACTTGTCTAACTTTGTCTTGAATCCATGGAGGGTATTTTCCCCTATAACAGCCTCTGGAAGAGCGTTCCAGATTTCTACCACTCTGGGTGAAGACGAACTTCCTTACGTTTGTATCCAATTCCTAGATGTGATTTATTCTTATCCTTCACACTGATCTGTGGAAAATCCCTCATATCCCAAGCACTCTCCCACTTCAAGTATTTAACACCAACATTTAAGGCATCTCAGCACTGGAGTCTTTATAGAGAAATAAAATCAGCACTAAGCTTCTTTGATCCGTCTCCATCTTGTATGTACTCGTTTGGCATGGATGATAAGTAATAGAGGTTGTAGGACATAAGCTTTTGAGGCTATATCAGTATTAGGGGTATCATAGCTGGCTGTACTGGTTTGGCATGGATGATAAGTAACAGAGGTTGTAGGACATAAACTTTTGAGGCTATACCTCAGTATTAGGGATATCATAGCTGGCTGTTCTGTTATACAATGGGACAGACGACATTAGCAGCCATTCTCCTTCAAATGGCAATTAAGTAGATTCCTTTCACCAACTTTCTGAGTAATCTGGTAGGCAAACCTATCTAGGTCTAATAGTAGAAGACTCCAAACTCACCGGCTGCATGGTGCCCCCAGCAATTATAACAGAACGACATTCCTTCACCACTTCAGCAAAGTGCACTGCTGGATTAAGCAACAGGAACTTTAGAGTGCTTTGGCCCACGGTACCTGGGGAAGGTGTGGGGGGAGGGGAATGCCAAACAAAAAAAAAAAACAGACAAAGACAGTCAAAAGAAGGTCAACTCGAGCTGGATGCAGCTCACAGTCCTGCATTAAGTTGTATACAGTACTTGTTTCCAAGCAAATTAAAAGCTATATTAGCTCACAATACTGCAATATTCTACCCAAATGTATCCAAAGCCAGAGAGGCAGTGGCTGTACTTTTCTATTCTAAGCATTCATAGTTTCAGCTTTGAATGCCTATTGATACTGCCTTCCAATCTCAGCTAGTACTCAAACTATCAAAATCTCAATATATCTTCTGCTAGGCACAAACAATCAAGCTCCATCCAACTTCTTGACATTTGCATTAAGAAGTTTCCTCTCTTGGGGGGGTCACGTGACCGGCTACGAGATGGCTGCTTGAATCGTTCACTCGCTCCAGCCTGACTTTTAAAAACAGCATCCGGCGCTTCTAACTGCTCCTATCAGGTCAGCAAACTTTGCTAAAACCTTCCTAATGGCTACTAAATCAAATAAGCCGGACGGATCGGCTGCTTCTGTCCCCCACGCCGCTCCGAACGCATCCAAGCGTTCTAAACATGAACCGCCGTCCCCGGACAAGGCCTCAACCAAGCTCCTCGTGGCGGACGCGTCCCTGTCTCACGACCTACAAATCCTACAGGGACTTATGCACGAGAATTTAGCCGCGACTGCGGACATTAAAGCGGAGCTTAGCATAATCACCTTACAATTTAAACAATTAGAAGCTCGGCTGGACCTCTCAGAAGAACGTCTAACCGCCCATGATGCCCAGCTCCTAACCATGCAACGTGGTCTGCAAAAAATGGATCTCATACAGAGAGATTTGGACGACATGTCTAATCGAATGAGACGCAGTAATGTACAAATTATTGGCTTACCAGAGTCTGCTGAGGGGAAAGATATCATTAAATATCTGCAATCTCTCCTCCCATCCCTTCTAAACATCCAATTTTCACCTGCTCTAGAGATAGAGAGAGCACACCGTGTACCTTCTGGCCCTCCTATACCATCTAAAACACCGAGACCTGTGGTTTTAAAGCTTCTTCGATATCCTCATGCCCTTCAAATACTGCAAACTGCCAAAGTCAAACAACCTCTTCTTGTGGATGGCAAAAAAATCTTACTTGTACCTGATCTCTCTAAGAACACAGCTCAAAAAAGAAAAGCTTTTTTAGCTATGCGACCTCAACTTAAACATATCGGAGCACAATATGGATTATTCTATCCGGCTAGAATGAGAATTACTTACCGTAATTCTACCAAAAATTTTGATGAACCCACTGAATTGCAAAAATACCTTGATGACAACATTGGAGCCATGACTTGAATTTTGCTGTTGTTTTCAACATGCTTTCAATAATCTGCTTCAGGCTGGATGCACTGTTTTGAATTTCCTTTAATGGCTGGGGCTTTGGACGCATGTTAAGTGTCTCTCGTCCACATGTGCCCCCATCTACAGTATCTACTTTCCCCAGTTTTTATACTAAACTACATTACTTGTTTTTTATGGCTGCACCTTATTGTTTCTTTTTACTCAGAGCCTGGTATTGTTTACCACCTCCTTTTTTTCCATTTTTTTGATTTATGTACACTCTTGCAACCTATTACAGCTCTGATCCGGAGACATAATCTATACTCCTTTGAGCATTTCCTCTCTTTGGGACCTGCAACCTGTTCGAGACACCAATGTCAGCTTCTACCTCTCTGACCCTATGGTCAAGCTAAACATTGTTTCCCTTAATGTTAAGGGCCTCTCTAGTCCAATAAAGCGAAAGAAAATACTACAATATTTCAAACATCTAGGGGCAGACATATGCCTCCTACAAGAGACGCATGTCAACCTCGCAGAAGCGCAGAAGCTTACCGGAGGATGGATCCAACACTGCTTCGCTGCTCCCGCCTTGGGAAAAAGAAATGGGGTTATTACTCTCATTCGCAAATCACTCAACTTTCAACTGATCGTTCACTCCTTTGATCCCATGGGTAGATGGTCCTATATCGAGAGCACCATTGATGGCAAACCATTGAATATATTGAACCTGTATGCACCTAACTCTGATGACCCCTCTTTCTTTCAGGATTTTCATACCATTTCCCATTCCTCTTTTTCGGAACACACTATTATTGCTGGAGACTTTAATTTCCCATTGGACCCTTTTCTTGATAGATCCTCTCTCTGCCGCCCTGCCAAACTGAGGGTCCGCTCGACTCTTTCCAATTTAATGCAAACATATGGCTGGAACGACCTTTGGAGAATCTTTCATCCCACTACCAAGGATTTCACATTCTACTCTGCGCCCCACAAATCATACTCCAGGATTGACTACTTTTTAACATCTAAAGACATTTTAAATATCACATCTACCACTACTATCCACAACATCTCTATATCCGACCATGCCGCCATATCATGTTCTCTCAATTGGTCTACTGATAAGACATATCGCTCATGGAGAATGAACACCCAACTTTTATGCAACGAAGAGTTTGTATCTTACATCACCGCTGAATCCAATGCTTTCTTCGCTAGAAATGAATCCTCCGTATCCAAATATGCTACTGTATGGGAATCCTATAAAGTCTGGCTACGAGGTGAATGTATCAGCTATACAGCTCATCAACTCAAGACTAAGAAAGCCACACTTCATAGTCTAGAGCAAGAAATTCATTCCCTGGAATCTCAACTATATAACTCCTTTGACTCTACTCTCTACAAGTCTTTACAACAGCTTAAATTCCGATATAATGAGATCTTTAGTTCATCTGCATCTGTTTCCATGTTCCGCCAATCAGCTACATACTATGCTACCTCCAACAAGGCGGGACATCACCTAGCTTCTTACCTTAAAGGACAAAGATCCAAACACCGGATTTCTCATATCAAATCGCCTTCTGGCATGACCTATACTAAAACTTCTGACATACTTAAGGAATTCCACTCTTTTTATGCCTCTTTATACACTTCGGAATCCACCTGCTCAGAAGATATCATATCTGACTTCCTACAATCTGCACACCTCCCATCTATTGCCACATCTCAACATGAACATCTACGACAGCCTGTCTCTGCAGATGAAGTACAACGAGCCATTTCCTCTATGGCTTCCTCTAAAGCGCCAGGACCGGATGGCCTTCCTGCGGAATTCTTTAAAACTTTTCAGTGTCTTTAATTCCATGCCTTTTATCTTATTATAAGTCTATTATTGTTTCTCCCAATTGCCTCTCCCGCTTCCATGAAGCTAGTATCATTGTTCTTCCAAAACCCAACAGAGATGCTCAGTTAATCAAAAATTATAGACCCATTTCTCTACTAAATCTGGACTATAAGATATTTGCAAAAATTTTGGTTCACCGATTAGAATCTGTTATATCTTCCCTTATACATAGAGATCAAGTTGGTTTTTTGAAGGGACGCTATGGTGCTGATAACACTAGATTATTATGTCATATCCTGCATTCCACTCTGTCAAAGGATCAACCTTACTTGGTAGCTTCTCTTGATGCTGAGAAGGCCTTTGACAGAGTGGAATGGAATTACCTCTTTTGTGTTCTACGACATTTTGGATTTCCTGCTGAATTTGTCCATATGGTCTCTCTACTGTACAACGCCCCTACTGCTAAGATTGTAGTTAATGATGCTCTTTCTGATTCTTTCATACTACAACGAGGTACTCGTCAAGGTTGTCCCTTATCCCCCCTATTATTTAATTTAGCTCTCGAACCCCTTTTAGCTCATATCAGATTGTCCACCTCTATTAAGGGAATTTCCATTGCTGAATTGGAATTTAAATTATCTGTTTACGCTGATGATATTCTTCTCTACTTGTCTGATCCTGAACAATCTTTACATTCTCTTATTGTTCTTATCTCTCAATTCTCCTCCATGTCTGGCTATAAGGTCAATTGGGACAAAACCGAACTTATGCCCCTTAACGAAGCTTGCACACCCTTTGTTCTCCCATCATACCCATTTACTTGGATATCTACTGGGATGAAATACCTAGATGTTCCATTTGATAAAGATCTTAAAATAACAGCGAACCTCATCATGGCTAAGACTGTTTCCTCAGTAAAATCATCTCTATCCAACTGGTCCCCTTTACACCTTTCTTGGTGGGGGAGACTTGATACCCTTAAAATGATGGTAGTTCCAAAAATTACATACATGTTCACCATGTTCCCTATTCTCTTTCCTAATTCTTTCTACAAACAATTGGAAAAACTTCTTTTCGACTTCTTATTAAACTTAAATCTCCTAAATCGGCTGGAGGGGTTAATTTCCCTGACCTATTTCTTTACCATCAAGCATTTTTATTAAAACAAAGTACTGAATGGCTACACTCCTCTGAGTCCCTTGACTCTACACTAGCCCCCAATTGGCTTCGCCTTGAACTGGCCCTCTTACATCCTATACCTTTACTTCGACTCCTTGGATCCACTCACCTACAAACCAAGCCTCCTAACCCCCTACTTCTCACATCTCTCCGAACTCTGCAAGACCTAGACCGCCATCTGGACTGTCCCTGGTCTCAATCCACCTTTTGCCCCCTATGGAGAAACCCTAAACTCCTGATTGGGAAACAACCGATATTCTGGCTTCCCTGGACCACTAATCAGATTTGGGACATTGCTGCACTATGTCACTCAGATGACTCCTGGCTCACTTTCCATGAGCTCCAGACTAAATATGGCCTTCCCGATTCTTATTTTTATCAATGGCTGCAACTACGTTCGGCCTTACGAAAACTTCACTATGATCTGAAAGTTAAACGTCAGCCTCCGACTTTATTGTCTCTCTCTAACCAATATCGTGCTCTGGGTCATGCAGCATCTAAGTTTTATAATCTCCTCAAAGAACTACGATATCCGCCCCTTCCCTCTGTCAAAAAGGCTTGGGAAGAAGATATTGGATGTCCTATCTCTGATTGTGACTGGTCCTCTTATCTACAATCTGTTTTTCATTCCTCTAGGTCAGCTTCCCTAACCCAGAGCTTATTCTTTCTATGCCATAGAGCTCATTGGACCCCAATTAAATCACACCGTATTAACCCTACTTTTACAAAAGAATGTTGGACATGCTCTACTGATATAGGTTCCCTTAAACACTTGCTATTTCTATGTCCCTCTGTACAATCATTTTGGTCATCACTCTGGAACACTATTTGCTCTCTTTTTCATATCGATGTAGCTCTATCATATCAAATGCTATTACTCAAGTCCTCTGCTCTCCGTCTCCTCTTTCTCGTCCTGATGCTTTCCTCTTTGACATACTTATCTCTTTAGCTTTGAAACTTTTTCTTAATTCCTGGAAAGACCTTTCTAAGATATCTGTGACACAATGGTGGAATCTTGTCTGTTTGACTTATAGATATGAAGCATATTTAGCTAAAAAAGATGACAGAGTCCCACAATTTCTTTCTAAATGGAAATCCCTCAAATTATACCTCCAAGGCTCTGATTCTTAGTTACTTTTTTATATTTTATTAGTCTTCCTCCTTATTTCTCTATATCCATTTCTTTAGCCTTCTCCTCTTTTCTTCCTTCTTTATACTTTTCATACCATAGACAAAGGTTTATTCATGTGATTGATTTTTGTTCATCTTGTTTAATAGTCTACGGTGTGGGACACTGTCAAACGCTTTACTGAAATCCAAGTACACTATGTCCAGAGACTCTCCCGAGTCTAGCTTTCCTGTCACCCAGTCAAAGAAGCTGATAAGATTGGATTGGCATGACCTGCCCCTAGTGAATCCATGTTGACAGGGATCCCTCAGATTCCCCTCATCCAATATCGTGTCTAATTTCCCTTTAAGTAGAGTTTCCATGAGTTTACACACTATTGATGTGAGACTTACTGGTCTGTAATTCGCAGCCTCCGCTCTGCAACCCTTTTTGTGCAGAGGAACAACATTGGCAGTTTTCCAGTCCAGGGGGACTCTCCCCGTACTTAGGGAGAGATTGAAGAGCATGGCTAACGGTTCCGCCAAAACATCGCATAGCTCTCTGAGCACTCTTGGGTGCAGATTGTCCGGTCCCATGGCTTTGTTCACCTTGAGTCTTGACAGTTCTCTGTAAACATCAGCTGGTGTGAACTCAAACTTCTGAAATGGGTCATCCATGCTTTGCTTTGCATCCAGCCGAGGCCCGTGCCCTGGTGCCTCGCAGGTAAAGACTGAACAGAAGTAATCATTCAGTAGTTTGGCTTTATCGGAGTCAGTTTCCACATAATTCCCGTCTGGCGTTCTAAGGCGTACTATCCCGTTTGTGTTCTTTTTCCTGTCGCTAATGTATCTGAAGAAGGATTTGTCCCCTTTCTTGATGTTCTTCGCTAGAGTTTCTTCCATATGAAGTTTGGCTTCCCTGACTGCTGTTTTGACCGCTGCAGACTTTTTCCTGTATTCAATGTTTGCTTCTTTTTCCCCCATGCGTTTGTATGATAGAAATGCTCTTTTCTTCTCCTTGACGAGGTGTGATACCTCATCTTTGAACCATTGGGGTTTCCTTTTTCTTTGTTGTTTGGTTATCGATTTTATGTAGCGGATAGTTGCCTCATGAAGGATCGATTTCAAGGTTGTCCACATAGCTTCCACATTATCAGTTACTTCTTGAACCTGTAGCATCCGGTAGACAAAATCTCCCATGCGTGCAAAGTCAGTGCCCCTGAAATTGAGTACCCTTGTTTTTGTTTGTGATCTAGGGAAGACTTTCTTAAGGTTAAACCATACCATGTTATGGTCACTGGTGGCTAGCGTCTCTCCCACCGAGACATCCGAGACGCTTTCCCCATTCGTAAGTACCAGGTCCAGGATGGCCTGGGCCCTAGTGGGTTCTACTACCATTTGTTTGAGCCTTACTCCCTTCATGGACGTTAATATCCTCCTGCTATCACAAGTTGTCGCTGATAGTGTGTTCCAGTCTACATCAGGCATGTTGAAGTCTCCTAATAGAACATCTGGGGAATTTTTTCTTAATGACTAAGTTGACTATCTCTACCCTAAATGTGGACGGGATTCACTCTCCTATTAAGAGAAAAAAAATTTTGACCTGGTTCTGAAGGAGGGGGACTGATATAGCCTTTGTGCAAGAAACCCATCTTTCCGTTGCGGAACACCTCAAGCTGCGGAGAGATTGGGTGGGCGAGGTCTGCTCGTCTTCTTTTGGTACCCGGAAGCAAGGGGTTGCCATCCTTATTCATAAACAATTGCCCTTCCATACTCTTAAAGTTCACCAAGATCAGGATGGCCGCTATGTTATAGTCTTGGGGGAATTATGGGGGCATAAGTGGTTATTGTGTAATCTGTATGCTCCTAATGTGTATAATCATAAATTTTTTTCAGCTTTGCTTGCCAAGATAGCCATGTATCCTGATTACCAACCGTTGGTGGGAGGGGACTTTAACATCACTGTGGATCCTGCCTTGGACTGTAGTCCGGCAAAGAAGGGGGCAAGGGACCACGGGGGCAAGGGACCACGGAGCCAAGGGGGTAAATTTTCTGCTTAGCCAGTTGCAGCTGTTAGACATTTGGAGGATTTTGCATCCCACGGAACGCACTTATACCTTTTATTCCCACCCCCACAATGTATATGCTAGGTTGGATTATCTGCTGATCTCGCCCTCTCTGCTCCCCAGGGTGTCTGGGATCGCTATTGAGGAGTTTCCTTTGTCGGACCATGAACCTGTTGTCATGGAGCTTCAGTTTACGCCGGAACCCGAGGAGCGCCATTGGAAATTTCCGTGTTATCTCTATAGAGATCTTGACTTTCATAAATATCTTCGGGAACAGTGGTTGGAGTATAGTTCTCATAATAATACTGATGATGTTCATCCAGTGACCTATTGGGAGGCTTCCAAGGCGGTTCTGCGGGGGTTCATTATTGCTTACTTTCTCGCAAGCGGAAGTCCATGGATGCGGAGTTACTGACTCTATTGGGGGACGGCACGCCACAGTTGAGGGCACGCCACCGTATTTCTCTTTCGGCGGATGACAAACTTCGCTTGCTGACCGTCCGGCGGCAGATATATACAATCTTGATGCAGCGGGCTTCTCGCGATATCTATTTTCAACGGTATAAATTGTACGCCTGGGGGGGGGGGGTAAGACAGGGAGACTGTTGGCCAATTTGGTCCGGCCTCCGCGTACTCGTCAGGTTATCCTGTCCATCCGGGACCCGAAGGGTACTTGTTTCACGCAGGAACGGCAGATTCAACAGCAATTTGTTCACTTTTATGAATCTTTGTATGCTAACCGCCCGTTCTCGGATGCTGATAGGGATGCTTTCTTTCAGGGGCTCACGCTCCCTAGGCTGACAACAGCCCAGTTGGAGTGCTTGAATGTCCCTATTAGTTCTGAAGAGATACAGCTTGGCATTAAGCAGCTTAAGTTAACTAAGGCACCTGGCCCCGATGGGTTTGGATCTGAGTACTACAAGATTCTGTTGGATCAGATCTCTCCTGCTTTGGTGGGGGCGTTTAATGCGCTCTCTGGGGTTTGGGGACTCCTAATATGGCCCATGTTGTGCTGTTGCCTAAGCCTGGCAAGGACCCGGCCCAGGTGGGTTCCTATCGGCCTATTTCCCTCCTTAATCAGGATGCTAAACTTTTTGCTGCGATCTTGGCACATAGATTGAATGCTTTTTTGCCACTTTTGATCCATGAGGACCAGGCCGGCTTTGTGCCGGGCTGATATGCGACGATGAATCTGGTCAGGGCTTTGATGGCCCTTCATTCCAGGCGTGGTTTGGAGGGCGAATCGGCTATTGTAGGCCTGGACATGGAGAAGGCATTTGATAGTATCTCTTGGCAATATCTCTTCTGGGTTCTGCGTCAGTTTGGCATAGAGGGGTCTATTCATCATTGGATCAGTAGCTTGTATATCCAGCCGCAGGCCAGACTTTTAGTCAATGGTCAGTTTACTGCACCGTTTGCTTTGGGAAGGGGGACGCGGCAGGGCTGCCCATTGTCCCAGTTACTTTTTGTGTTAGCTATTGAGCCACTGGCTGCTAGGATTCGAGGTGATCCGCATATTCAGGGCATTCGTATTGGGGGCAAGGAGAGTCGCATTAATCTTTTTGCCGATGATATTCTCCTTTATCTGGACCAAACCCGATGGGATTTAGGGCGGGTCCTCGCTTTGATCCGTTCCTTTGGAGATCTTTCCGGTTTGCGCATTGTGATAAATCTGAACTTCTTCCCTTACGGTCTACTAAGGTAGAGTCCTGGCAAGCGAGTCTTGAGATTCCACCGGTGTAGGGGCCGATGCGTTACCTTGGTGTATATTTAAGCACGGATCTCAAGCTTTTGTACCGATATAATGTGACCCGTCATCTGGAGGCGATTCAGCACCTGTGTGATAAATGGAGAGATCTTCCGCTGGGTGTTTGGGGTCGTGTGGCTTTGACTAAGATGGTCCTTCTGTGCCGCTTTGGGTTACTGATAAAGAGGTGCGCACACCTGGCTTGCTTCTTTGCCATAGGCCCCTTTTCTCCGGGCTGAATACTGATAATGTTATCTCTACTTGGACTTACTACTTGATTGCTGTTTTGGCTGCCTTGTTAATGCGAGGTTGACTTCAGGTGCTTTGCACTTCCTAGGCACACAGTTTGTGTGTTTTGAATACCCACTTTGTGACAGCCTTCATGCCTAGTGCCCTTTACTATGTTGGTCTTTTTATTTGATTCCTTTTGCGTTATTGTTTTGCACACACACTGGGTGAAGAGATCTTGGGGGTCTCTCTTTGGTTATTTTTCACATGGTTTCTCCATTTTTTCCTCTGGTGTTTTGGAGCCATTGAAAAAGATTGTGGGGTTTGGTGGAGGGAATGATGGGGAGGGGGGGTTGGATTGGGGATATTTTTGAGGTTGGGAATGGGTAGGCAGGGTGGGCATGCGAGAAACAGTATAACTGTGATTGTATGGGGTGTTATATACTGTTATACTTTTCAGGCTTGGCTGCTGAATTGTTGGACACCTGAGGTGAATGCTGGGCACCCGGGTGTCCCCTAATTGATTTTTTGTACATTACACTTTTTTAAAAATTTGGGAGCTAAGTCACCTTCGTTGCTGAGAGTAGAGACCTGGAATGTGTCAGGTGGGAATTCTCCTATTAAATGGACTAAATTACTATCTTCCCTACACCGCCAAGAGGTGGACATTGCCTGTCTACAAGAAACCAAATTGTTTGATGTAGAACATATGAAACTCAAAACTGGGTAGGAGAGGTTTATTGTTCCTCTAATTGTAAGAAAGGTGGGGTAGTAGTACTTATTAGTAAAAGTCTACAGTCTCAAACTAAACTACTTGCTAAAGACACTAATGGCCACTTTGTCCTCCTTACTGTGGGTGTCCCCCTTTCTAATGTGAATCTGATCGCATTGTGGTCACTGTTGCCTAGTGGTCCACCCACTTCTACCCCACTTGCAGGCCCCCCTAATCCGTTCAGGATGAGGTCAAGAGTAGCACTCCCTCGTGTCGGTTCCCTGACCAGTTGCTCCATGAAGCAGTCCCTCACAGCTTCTACAAATCCTGTTTCCCTACGGGTCACTCCAACTGCACTAGGGAAACAGGATTTGTAGAAGCTGTGAGGGACTGCTTCATGGAGCAACTGGTCAGGGAACCGACACGAGGGAGTGCTACTCTTGACCTCATCCTGAACGGATTAGGGGGGCCTGCAAGTGGGGTAGAAGTGGGAGGACCACTAGGCAACAGTGACCACAATGCGATCAGATTCACATTAGAAAGGGGGACACCCACAGTAAGGAGGACCGCAACAACTGCGCTCAACTTCAAGAAAGGGAACTATGTTGCTATGAGGGAAATGGTGGGGAGGAAGCTCAAAAACATCTTTAGGATGGAGACTGTGGAAAGCGCCTGGACCCTATTCAGGGACACCCTGCAGGAAGCACAAAGAAGGTACGTCCCCAGTTTCAGGAAAGGCTGCAAGAACAAGAGGTCAAAGGACCCAGTTTGGATCTCAACAGAAGTAAAGAGGGCAATAAATGACAAAAAAGTATCCTTCCGGAGATGGAAAAAGGACCCAACGGAGGAAAATCACCAGGCGCACAGGAATTGCCAAAAGGAATGCCACCGAGAGGTTAGAAAAGCAAAAGGAAAATACGAAGAGAGGCTGGCCAGGGAAGCGAAAAACTTCAAGGCATTCTTCAGTTACGTAAAGGGGAAGCGACCAGCGAGAGAGGAGGTGGGGCCGTTGGACGATGGGGATAGGAAGGGAGTGATAAAGGAGGATAAAGAGATAGCTGAGAGGTTGAACACGTTCTTCTCGTCGGTTTTCACGAGAGAAGATATATCTAATATACCGGACTCAGAGGAGCTCATGAGTGGGGAACAGGCTGAAAAATTGGAGCACATAGAGGTAAGTAAGGAGGATGTCCTCAAACAGATAGACAGGTTAAAATGCGGCAAATCACCGGGTCCGGACGGGATCCACCCAAGGGTTCTGAAGGAACTAAGACAAGAAATAGCGGACACAATCCAGCATGTTTGCAACCTATCCTTAAGAACTGGAGAGGTACCAGAGGACTGGAGATTGGCGAATGTCACACCTATCTTCAAAAAGGGATCGAGGGGTGACCCCGGGAACTACAGGCCGGTGAGCCTGACTTCAATTATAGGGAAGATGGTGGAAGCTATGATCAAGGACAGCATTTGCGAACACATTGAGAGAAATGGCCTACTGAGAAAAAGCCAGCACGGATTCTGTAAGGGAAGGTCGTGCTTAACGAACCTTCTGTACTTCTTTGAGGGAATAAGCAGTCGGGTGGACAATGGGGAACCCATCGACATCATTTACCTCGATTTCCAAAAGGCTTTCGACAAGGTTCCACATGAAAGGCTGCTTAGGAAGCTGTGGAACCACGGGGTGGGAGGGGATGTGCACAGATGGATCGAGCACTGGTTGTCGGGTAGACTGCAGAGGGTCGGAGTAAAGGGCCAATTTTCTGACTGGCGGGGAGTCACGAGCGGTGTGCCACAGGGATCGGTGCTGGGGCCGTTACTCTTCAACATATTTATCAATGACCTGGAAAAGGAGGCAAAGTGCGAGGTTATAAAATTTGCAGACGATACCAAACTGTGCGGCAGAGTTAGCTCCAGGGAGGAGTGTGAGGACCTGCAAAGGGACCTAGACAAGCTTGAAGACTGGGCAAACAAATGGCAAATGCGCTTTAACGTGAAAAAATGTAAGGTCATGCATATAGGGAAAAAGAACCCGTTGTTCAACTACAAAATGGGGGGGGCATTGTTGGGAGAAAGCAGTCTTGAGAGAGACTTGGGTGTGCTGGTGGATGCATCACTGAAGCCATCTGCACAGTGCGCAGCGGCCTCGAAAAAAGCCAACAGGATGCTGGGCATCATAAAGAGGGGCATAACAACCAGGACGCGGGAAGTCATCATGCCATTGTATCGATCGATGGTGCGTCCTCATCTGGAATACTGCGTTCAATATTGGTCGCCATACCTCAAGAAAGACATGGCGGTACTTGAGAGAGTCCAAAGGAGAGCAACGAAACTGGTAAGAGGGCTGGAACACTGCCCATACGCCGAGAGGTTGGACAGGCTGGGGCTCTTCTCTCTGGAAAAAAGGAGGCTCAGGGGTGATATGATAGAGACCTTCAAGATCATGAGGGGCATAGAGAGGGTGGATAGGGACAGATTCTTCAGGCTAAAGGGGACAACAGGTACGAGGGGGCATTCGGAGAAACTCAAGGGAGATAGGTTCAAAACAAATGCAAGGAAGTTTTTCTTCACCCAAAGGGTCGTGGACACTTGGAATGCGCTACCGGAGGAAGTGATCGGGCAGAGTACGGTACAGGGATTCAAACAGAGACTGGACAGATTCCTGGGGGATAAAGGGATCGTGGGATACTGAGAAAGTATAGAAACCCAACCAGGTCGTGCATGTGCAAGACCGGAGGGCTAGGACTTCGATGGGAAGATAGGACTCATCAGGAAACCAAGGTGGCATGGGGGCCCCTTCGGATGATTTAGACAGGTCATGACCTGTTTGGGCCGCCGCGGGAGCGGACTGCTGGGCTAGATGGACCTATGGTCTGACCCGGCGGAGGCACTGCTTATGTTCTTATGTTGTAGGTGACTGAGTACCCTCAGTTTTAATCTACTAGAAGTGTATGCTTCAGCACATATGAACATGCCTTTTTTCAATCTAGTTAAGACTGCTTTGGGATCAGATGAAGGCCCCCTGATCTTGGTGGGGGATTTGAATCAAGTGCTTGACTCTTGTCTAGACAGGTCTTCCCCAGGTCAGCAGCCAGCTAACCCTTGTAAGGGGATCCCCTACTTGTGTATTACTCTGGATTTAGTTGACCCTTGGAGATTGTTACACCCCACAGACAGAGATTATACGCATCTCTCCTGCTCTCATTCTACTTGGTCCCATATAGATTATGTACTTGTTTCTCAATCATTATTCTCTCGGGTTCTTTCATCTGTTATTGGACCACAGGCTATTTCTGATCATGCAATGGTGCTAGTGGACATGGAGGTGGAGAATCGCAGAGGTGGTGGTTGGCATTTTCCTGCTTATCTGTACAATGACCCTCATTGTCAACAATACTTTGTGGAACAGTGGGCAGATTATGCTCATTTTAATGCTGAGCATACCAATGAACTGGTCCTTTGCTGGGAAGCCTCTACATTGCTGCGCGGAACCGCCGTATTGCTGCTAAAATTATTTCTCTTGACCACCAGTTTCAGCGTGCCGAGAAAACTTATCTCCAACGTCCAACACCCACACACAAGGAAAGTATGTTGACCGTGCAGGCGGCTTTAAACACTCTACTGCATGAACGAGCTCAGCGGGGCACAGACTATAGAAAATTTAAATTTTTTCATTTTCAAAACCGTCCCGGGCGCTTTCTAGCTTGACTCACTAAGTCTTAGAGCAGGCTTCATTTGGTTCACTCTCTTTGTCTATCAGATGAGATCATTAATAATGCTATGGACAAGATCACCAAGTCCTTTTGTGACTATTTTTCCCGACTGTATTCAGCTGATTTGCCCTCTTTGGTATAGGCGTATCTGGACACCTCTCTGCCATGTCTCACCCCGCAGATGTTAGACACTTTGAATGAGCCTTTGAGAGCAGTGGAGATTCAACAAGTTATTAAGTCTCTGTCCACTTGCAAGGTGCCCGGACCCGACGAGTTTACCATGGAATACTATGAACTACTTCTTTACCACCTTCCAGGTGCACTGATACGTTACTTTAATACATGCGTGGAAGACACCTCATTTCCTCCAGGTGCTATAGATGTCCTTATAATTTTAACTCCAAAACCTGGTAAGGATCCTTTGTATGCAGAATCTTATAGCCCTATTTCTCTGCTCAATGTCAACCTTAAGATTTTTGCGCAAGTGTTTAATTCAGTTGTGGTTTTACTCGATACCTTTCAAATTAGGGATCCCTGATGAAGTCGTGTTAACAAACCGTGTCGGGTCCACTGGTTTGTTAAAAGGTGGTGACACTAACCGCAACATATATTTGTTTTAATAAACTTAGCCCGCATCTTGTACTCTTGTCTGCAGTTTTTCTTTTGTATGTATAAATGAACAAACATTACCACTGAACAGTAAAACTCAATGAATAAAAGCAATAGCTTAAAACATTAGTGAAGCTCAATTATCTCTTTAGATTCTATTTACAAATTGATTCTGAACCCATAGCCTGACAGGCAGAGAAGTCTTAGCTATGGAGAGGACCATGAAGCATAAAGCATAAACAGGGGTTTTAGCATACCATTTATCAAGGTAAGAACCTAATCTCTTTTTCCAGTGCAATATGAATGGTTTGCTACTCTTCTGGTGGAATATACTTTCAACGTCACTGTTAGTTATTTGCCGCAGACAACTTAGGTGGAGGAGATTGCTGTCCGAATCCACTGGGAAATGGTGACCTTGGAGGCTAGTCTGCCTTGGTTTGACTCTTTGGTTAGTACAAAGAGATGGTTCGTTAGACAAAACTCATTAGTCACTTCCAGGAAATGCAAGAGAACTCTGCAGACATCCAGCAGCTTTAAAACATTGTCTTTCTTCTTAGAACCCATAGGTTGAAAGGCTGGTAGCCTGAGTTCCTGGTTGATGTGAAATGCTCAAATAATCTTTGGCAAAAAGGAAAATCCAAGATGGCTGCTGCTAGTGAATTTTAGTGCTAAAAAAACAGCATAAAATCATCTCAGTGCTTATCAAAAACAGCTTCTGAAGACCCTCCCCAAATTTTTCCCACAGGCTGTCTCTGCCTTACTCACAAACCATGTGCTGGGGAAATGGTACTGCTGCTGCCTGCTTCAGCTCCTCTCAGGTGTAGCTGTTCTAGGAGAGGCCTTCTGCTTTCAGTCACTCAACCACCTTGCTGGGATCTTTGGGCTGCTGTTTGGACTTCCACAGACTATCCTCAACCCTCCCAGACCTCTTATGAAAGGGGGGGACAAAACGCAGTTGGCTTTGTGAGCGTCCTGAAGTAATGCTATTAGCGCTCCAGCCCATGACCAAGTCAAAGGGGTGAGCAAACCCCAAGGGAATGGATCCTGAGCTCCACTAATCTTCAGAAGGTTGGCTAAAATAGGTCCCCAAAGGAAACACCTGCCAGCTGCAGATTTAAAATCTGCTCCTCTCCACACAGAGTAGACCCTTATCAATAGGAATCTCTGATTCCATGAAAAAGACTGTGACTAGAGCGAAAACCCACACAACTATCACAAAAGAAAAAAAGAAAGAGAAACTGAAGTGGGCAGGAGACTCCTGGGAGGAGGAGGAGGAGGTTTCAAAAACTTGATTAACATCTGTCTGCAGTATGCTCACCAGAATGAATAGAGTATCCTAAGGTTCAGCATACCTAGTGTGACCATATGGCTCCAGAAAAAAGGGGACGGATTGAGACATCCGGGTTTTACTTCCATTGAAAGCAATGGAAGTAAGGAGAACAGATTGAGATATCTTGGTTGCTTTCAATGGAAGTAAAACCCGGTCAATCCGCCCCCTTTTTTCTGGAGCCATATGGTCACACTAAGCATACCTCTCCTATTGCACTGGAAATGCTGATTGTGATGTCACCACCATGTTTACGATATAAGCAGGCAAACGTGATGGGGATGATATGTGGTATACTACTTACAGTATTCAACTTATCAGTCAAGATGCCTTCCCCTTCCTTCCTAAGCTTAACAGTTCTCCCCACCCCCCACTCGCAGTATATGACAATAAAATGATCAACACACTGGAATTGTTGAACCTTCACCTGTCTCTTACCATGTGCAGAACACAGATTGTATAAGTCTGTCCGACATCGGCCTCTGTTCTCCCATGCTGGATTTCGTTACTCTTCTCTGCCTCTCACCACTTGCAGGACAGACCACACAAGTCTGTTCAGCATCAGCCTCTGTTCCCTAATGCTGGATTTGACCACACAGATCAAGTCTGTCTGGCATTGTCTTCCATTCCCCCCTGATGACTCATCTTCTGAGGTACACAAACCACAGAAGTCTGGCTGGCATTGGCCTCGGTTCCCCCATGCTGGATTAACATAAGAACATAAGAAATGCCTTCACCGGATCAGACCGAGGTCCATCTAGTCCGGTGCTCCGCACAAGCGGCGGCCCATTTAGGTACTCCTTTCTGGAGACCCGACTTTACCGTATCCCTCAATATGATATGCAAGAAGGTGTGCATCCAACCTGCGCTTGAATCCCAATATTTGTGGGACAGACCAGTCAAGTCTGTCCGGCATCAGCCTCAATTTCCACTATTCTTGCCCAAGGTAACTCCTCAACAGCCGAGTTGCATTGTCATCTTTTTTCTGTTTCAGCTCCCCTGTCCCTGTGTCTATCCAACTCATTTTTTAATCCATTCACAGTTTTAGACTCTACCTCCTCTCTTGGAAGGGCTTCACATTCATCCACCCTCTATGTAAAATGTATTTCCTGGCATTACTCCCAAGCCTACTTCCCTGCAACCTCCATTCACGTCCTCTAGTTCTATGATTACTGCACTGTCTGTTTCAAAGAAAGGAGTATGCTTTCTGCTAACAGGAAAGACAGGGGCAAATTTATGAAGTTCTCTTTTGTTTATATAATATTTTATTGAATTTTTAAAATACAGACATGCATAAACATAACAGAAATACAGTACTACATTGCAGAAATGTACACAAAGCATATCAATAATACAATACTACAATAGAATAAGTTGCGTACTCTCAAAGCATAATGGGGTCAATTAACGTTATCATAGAAGTCCTTACAGAACTCATCTAAAGGGGCCCACGTTCTAGTAAAATTAGCAATATTATTTTGCTTAATTGCTATTAGTTCCTCATATTTCCTAATAACACAGAGATGGTTCCACCATTCAAGGGAAAGTTAAGCTTAGAGTTATCTTTCCAATTGCAGATAATATGATGAATGGCTAGCAAAACCACAGAATCAAAGCTTTTATTGAATAATGCTGGTAACGAGATATCTGGGTTTGCAGAACAGTATAATAGATTTATATGACAAAGGTAACACATTATTATTCATATGCATTATCACTTGAATTATGGACCAAATACCCGATCAATAAATTTGCAAGAAAGTTCCAGGTTGCTGATGACAAGACCAACCCATATCCAAAGATGAATATAATACTCTAGCCATTTTAATGGGGGTCCAATAAGCTTTATGTAAAGTAAAATAGGTGGATTGGCAAATAGATGCCGACATAGTGGGCCTTGCAGAGTGTGTCCAAAATGATTTCCAGTCCAACTCCCCAGGGTTTACATTTAGGTCACCAGACCATATATAATCAAAGGAGATGTCTTTCTCTCTATCAACCTCCCTTAATATTTTATAAAGCTTTAACACATTTTTATTACCTAACAGTAGTGGGCCTATAATCTTAGATAATTTGGAGAGACTAGATGCCTCCCTATATGTAGATAATAGAGAATTATATGAAAACATGCTTATGTGTTCAATCTGCTTTTTGTAATTCCTAGAGGAAATAAAATTTATGTACCCTTATTTTACTTGGGTATGTCTTTTCTATACTTGTCTGAAAAACATCTTACAAAAATCTCATTCCAAGTCTTGCTTCAGCACTCAAAGTATCCTTTCCTGTCTCAGTGAGTCCCATACCTTGTCTGTTGAGGATCACTCTCCCATCCTGATTTGCATTGGTCAGAGCAGAAATAAATCCTTCAATATGCATCAGAGGAGATGCCATGCGAGGCTGTCCAGTCTCATCAAGTGTGATGGCAGCTTAGGAACGGTAGAGGCAAAAAGAGAGAGAACTGAGAAAAATTCTGTTGCTCATTACTCTGCGGTTACACTGCAAAAGGAACAGCACCAAAAATCATATCACCAGTTTTATATATCAAATACGAAGTCAAGCTAACAAAGCAACCAAATATCTCTTTAAAGACCTTCTGGTGCAGTAAGCAAATCAATCTCAGCTTCTGCATTAGAACTATTTTCAGAGAGCACCTATACTTTGCCTCTTCTTTGGTTTTCAGAAAAGATAAGTCCAAATGGAGGGTGCTAGAAGAAAATGATCTTTGTCGTACTCTTAATTCATCTTGGCTTCCAGTTGCTAATAAAGTGAGATTTAATTTTTGTTAGTTTTCAAAATTTTGTATGATTTTGTTCCTGCTTATTTTTCTAGAGTTTTGCAACCTTATGAACCTAATCAGGGGTGCCCCAATGGTCAATCACAATCAACCAGTAGATTGCAAAGGCAATACAAGTCGATCACGTTGCCTTTGCGATCTTGTTCTTCCTGCCTCCCTGAGCCAGGCCAGGCTCGTACAAGTGTCGGACGCACAGGCCTTCAGCTTCGACGTCAATTCTGACGTCGGAGAGGAAGTTCTGGGCCAGCTAATCACTGCCTGGCTGGCTTGGAACTTCCTCTCCGGCGTCAGAATTGACATCGGAGGTGAAGGCTTGTGGGCCTGGCGCTTGTACACGCCAGGCATGACTCAGGGAAGCAGGGAGAAATCGGCGTGGTGACTTGGGGGGGGGCAGGGAGAGAGAAAGAATTGGAGAAGTGGAGAAATCAGCGCAATGGCTTGGGGGAGGGGAAGAGAGAAAGAAATACAGAAATAAAGAGGGGGGCAGGGGGAGAGAGAAAGAAAGAGACAGAAAGAAAAGGGGAGAGGGCAGAAAGAAAGAAAGGCAGAAAGAAATAAATATTGGATTTACAGAAGAAGGAAGTGCAACCAGAGACTCATGAAATCACCAGACAAAAAGGAAGGAAAAATGATTTTATTTTCAATTTAGTGATCAAAATGTGTCTGTTTTGAGAATTTATATCTGCTGTCTATATTTTGCACTATGGCCCCCTTTTACTAAACCGCGATAGTGGGTTTTAGCGCAGGGAGCCTATGAGCATCAGAAGCTGTGAGGGGCATTCAGCGCAGCTCCCTGCGCTAAAAAACGCTATCGTGGTTTAGTAAAAGGGGAGAGGTATATTTGTCTATTTTTGTATAGTTGTTACTGAGGTGACATTCCATATTTTAAAGTCATCTGCCTTAACCTCTGAATAAAACCCCAAATACAAATGATAATTAACATTTTCTCTGTGTACAGTGTGCTTTGTTTTTTAAATTTTTATTGTTGGTAGATCATTTTGACTTGGTCGTTTTAAAAGTAACTCGCAAGCCAAAAAAGTGTGGGCACCCCTGACCTAATCTATTGTTGCAATTGGCTACATCACAACAGCTGTCTTTACCCTTATTGAATTGATTGTGAGTGTGTGGCACAGTGGTAAGAGCCTTAGCACTCTGAGGTTGTGGGTTCAAATCCCATACTGCTCCTTGTAACCCTGGGTAAGTTACTTAATCCCAAGTGAAACACTCCACAATCACACAACCCCAAGGAAACCAACAATTCAATACTCCAAACACCTAGGGGATATATTCACTTGTTCCCTAATTAAAAGGGATTAACTTTCAATATAGTATTATCTAATATCATAAAGCCCTAAGCGCGCATGCGCACTCCCACCTGCGTGCTCCCATTTTCCGTGAGCTGTAGGGACCTGCAGGTAGGAGTGCGCATGCACACGGCGGCGCGGAGCCTGTCGGATGCGGCGGCTCTTGCATTCTCAAGGATGTGAACTGGCCAGGGCAACATCAGCAGGGGCCGGAACGGACTTTAATTGCTGCCTCCCAGGCTTCTTCTCCTGCTCCGGCTGGGCCCGCGTAAAAAAACCCCAAAAACCCAGAACTCGCTTCGGGTCCGGCAAGGACTGCGGGTCCTGAAACCTTCCGATTCCAGCAGCGTCTGCAGCACTCTACACATGCTGCTTCCAGGCCTTCTACTGCCCTGATTTGCTGGGCAATAGAAGGCCTCGAAGCAGCGTGTGTAGAGTGCTGCAGACGCTGCTGGAATCGGAAGGTTAGTCAGGACTGCGGGAAGGGAAGGGGGGCGGTAAGGGACTAAGGGAGCCGGCCAGACCGCGGGAAGGGAAAGGGGGGGGGGTAGGGGAAATGCTGCTGCTACACAGGGAAGTGGTATGGGGGAAGGGAAATGGAGGGGGATGGAATCCTGCTGTGGTTGCTGCACAGGGAAGTGGTGGGACAGAAATGCTGCTGCATAGGAGGCAGGGAGAGAGACAGATAGAAAGAAAAGAAGAAAGACACAGGGGCAGGGAGAGACACAGAAAGACAGACAGACAAAGGGGCCAGGGAGAGAGACAGACAAAGGGGCCAGGGAGAGAGAGAGACAGAAATAAAGACACAGACATATATTCTAGCACCCGTTAATGTAACGGACTAAAATATTAGTACAATCATAATATATTCAGCTCAAAGGATACCATAAGGAAAGGAGAAAAGAGCCTCAGACTCCCAGCCTGTCACTGCTCATTAGCTTTCAAGCAGGCTGTATTCATGAGCTAACTCATTGGCTTAAAAACTTCCTCCTCCCTGTTTCTTTGTTAATTTTATAACTCCCTATCAATTTTTTAATTTCATAATCAAATAATTAATTTTATAATTTATAATTTAGTAATAAATCATTTTATAATTTTTTAATGTTTTTATATTTTAAAAAAACTTCCTCAGAGCTAAACACTATATTCCAGACTTACTTTCTTTTTTTTTTTAAGTTCAATCATCTTTATTAATATTTTTGTTTAAAATATATAGTTCTGGTTTTGTTACCTGTTTCTGTTACTTCATTATTATTATGATTGTACACTGTGGCATGAATGTCAACACACATGCTTCAGACTTACTTTCTTAAGCTGCAGGGGGCCTAACAGAGGTACTCGGGAGTGACCATAAAATCACTTCCTGCTAGTGTGTTAGAACTGCGATTGGATGAATGCTAGCATAAAATATGAACAACAGCTTTAAGCTACATTTATCTCTATCCCTTGCAGTTCAAGGTATTATCAGCATTCCACACTCTTGTTCAAAAACAGCAAGTCTGTTAAGCCCATCAGCCAAGTTTCAAGTTTATTTAAAATTTCTTATACCCCTCAATCAGACTTCTGAGCGGTATACAATAAAAATACAGCTTTCGTCATATAAAATAGGGGTGAACATTTGACAAATAAAATCTACATAATAAATTCAAACAATGACAAACAGTAACAAATGGGAAAAGGAGAATGACCACAATATTTTTCAAAAGAGAACAATTAAGGAAAAAAACAACAGGGAGGGGAAAGATGTTGCCATCCGCAGTCAGCTTGTGTTTAGCCCTTACAAGGGCAATTAGGTATCAAATGCATCTTGAAACAGAAATGTTTTTAACTTTGTTTTAAAATGAAGCAGACACACTTCTTCACGGATGCAATTACGAATAGAATTCCAGAGCGATGGTGCAGTCACTGCAAAGTTATTTGATCTTAATGTGTTAATATGCTTTAGAGATAGAACCTCAAGGTTTTGTGTCATAGAACGAAGTGTTTTAGATGGACAGTGGGGAATTAGTAAACTATTGATAAAATCTGGTTGGTTACTTTGGCGTGTCTCAAATGTAAGTAATACAATTTTGTAACTAATCTTATATTCAACGGGCAACCAGTGTGCTTTACGCAGGAGGGGGGAAACATGGTCGTATTTTTTAGCGTTAAATATAATTTTCATTGTGGTGTTTTGTACAATTTGGAGGCGTCTTAGTTCTTTTTTTGTTATTCCTCTATAGAGGGCAATGCAATAATCAATACATGATATCACTAAGGAATGGATTAGTATGTTTAAAGAAGAAGGTTCTAACAATTTAGCCAAGTGAACTGATCATTCGCAATCTATGGAAACAACACTGGACTACTGTATTAATTTGAAGATGATAAGTAAATTTGCTATCAAAAGTGATCCCTAGTAGTTTTAAGAAGTTTACAATTTTAATGTTTGAAGTGTTGAGTTTAAGAGGAGCCTGGATCGACAGACCTTCTTTGGAAAAAGCACAAACAACATCAAAGCAGGTGTCATAATGCGGTAAGAGGGGCCAAAAGAGACTACGAGGAAAAAAATAGCCAAGGAGGCAAAAAACCTCAAGCCGTTCTTTCGATATATTAAGGGGAAATGACCCACAAAGGAAACGGTGGGGCCGTTGGATGACTATGGAATAAAGGGAGTGCTAAAGGAGGACAAAGCCATCGACGACAAACTGAACACATTTTTTGCATCTGTATTTACCGAAGAGGATATACACAACATACCGGAAGCTGACAGGCTACACGCAGGTAACGAAGACAGGAAACTGACAGGGTTGACGGTCAGTTTAGAAGAGGTATGCAGGCAGATTGATAGGTTTAAAAACGATTAATCCCCAGGACCGGACGGCATCCATCTGAGGGTAATCAATGAACTGAAAGGGATTATAGCTGAACTGCTTCAACTAATAGCTAATCTGTCGATCAAATTGGAAAGGATTCCAAAAGTGGCGAATGTTACGCCGATCTTCAAGAAAGGTTCAAGGGGAGATCCGAGAAACTACAGACCGGTAAGTCTGACCTCGGTACCGGGAAAGATGGTAAAGGCACTGATAAAGGATCACATCATCTTGCTTGATGAACTTGCTGCATTTCTTCGAGGGAGTAAACAGGCACATAGACAAGGGTGACCCAGTCAACATTGTATATCTGGATTTTCAGAAGGCATTCGACAAGGTTCTGCATGAACGACTACTTTGAAAAATTGGAATTGAGGGTGAAATACTCATGTGGATTTAAAACTGGCTGGCGGACAGGAGACAGAGAGTGGAGTAAATGAACAATACTCGGACTGGAAAAGCGTTACAAGTGGAGTGCCGCAGGGTTTGGTGCTTGGACCTGTGCTTTTCAACATATTTATAAACGACCTGGACATTGGTACAACAATGAGACTGAGAGGGGACATGATCGAAACATTCAAGATAATGAAGGGAATACATTTAGTAGATAAAGACAGGTTGTTCACCCTCTCCGAGATAGAGAAAACGAGAGGGCACTCTCTAAAGTTAAAAGGGGATAGATTCCGTACAAACATACGGAAGTTCTTCTTCACTCAAAAGGTGACAGAAAACTGGAATGATCTTCTGCAGGCTGTTATAGGAGAAAACACCCTCCAGGGATTCAAGACTAAGTCAGACAATTTCCTGCTCAACCAGAACTTACGCAGGTAAGACTAGTCTGTTAGGACACTGGTCTTTGATCTAAGGGCCGCCACACGAGTGGACTACTGGGCACGATGGACCACTGGTATGACCCAGCAGCAGCAATTCTTATGTTCTTATTACTTTGGACTTTTCCAAGTCGAGGGCCAGCATATTTGAGTCTAGCCATAATTTGACTTTCTCCAATTTCTGATTAATGAGTATTATTTCATCTGGGTCATTAAGGTTAATTGGATGAATCAACTGTACATCGTCTGCGTATGCAAATATTGTAAAGCTGATGGATTGGCCAAGAGTTAAGAGTGGTGCCATAAAGATATTAAAAAGCAGAGGGGATAAGATGGAGCCTAGGGGAATACCATGTTTGTTTATAAAAGTTTCTGATGATGAGGTGTTGGAAAAAAGGAGAGAAACCAGTCCTTGACTTGGTCTGAGATTCCAATTTCTTGGAGACGTGACAACAAGAGTTTGTGATCAATTGTGTCAAATGCAGAGGAAAGATCCAAAGAGATAAGCAGGACTGATTGATGGTGGTCGAGATGGTAAAGTATTTTTGTGGTCAGACCTATGAGTGAAAATTCGGTTGAATGGTGCTGGTGAAATCCAGTTTGTTTAGGGTACAGTAACATAGTAGATGACGGCAGATAAAGACCCGAATGGTCCATCCAGTCTGCCCAACCTGATTCAATTTAAATTTTTTAAATTTTTTTTTCTTCTTAGCTATTTCTGGGCAAGAATCCAAAGCTCTACCCAGTACTGTGCTTGGGTTCCAACTGCCGAAATCTCCGTTAAAACCTACTCCAGCCCATCTACACTCTCCCAGCCATTGAAGTCCTCCCCAGCCCATCCTCCATCAAATGGCCCTATACAGACACAGACCGTGCAAGTCTGCCCAGTACTGGCCTTAGTTCAATTTTTAATATTATTTTCTGATTCTAGATCCTCTGTGTTCATCCTATGCTTCTTTGAACTCAGTCACAGTTTTACTCTCCACCACCTCTCTTGGGAGCGCATTCCAGGCATCCACCACCCTCTCCGTAAAGTAGAATTTCCTAACATTGCCTTTGAATCTACCACCCCTCAACCTCAAATTATGTCCTCTGGTTTTACCATTTTCCTTTCTCTGGAAAAGATTTGTTCTATGTTAATACCCTTCCAGTATTTGAACGTCTGAATCATATCTTCCCTGTCTCTCCTTTCCTCTAGGGTATACATATTCAGGGCTTCCAGTCTCTCCTCATACGTCTTCTGGCGCAAGCCTCCTATCATTTTCGTCGCCCTCCTCTGGACCGCTTCAAGTCTTCTTACATCCTTCGCCAGATACGGTCTCCAAAACTGAACACAATACTCCAAGTGGGGTCTTACCAATGACCTCTACGGGGGCATCAACACCTTCTTCCTTCTACTGGCTCTCTTTATACAGCCCAGCATCCTGGCAGCAGCCACTGCCTTGTCACACTGTTTTTTCGCCTTTAGATCTTTAGACACTATCACCCCAAGGTCCTTCTCCCCGTCCGTGCATATCAGCTTCTCTCCTCCCAGCATATACGGTTCCTTCCTATTATTAATCCCCAAATGCATTACTCTGTATTTCTTTGCATTGAATTTTAGATGCCAGGCATTAGACCATTCCTCTAACTTTTGCAGATCCTTTTTCATATTTTCCACTCCCTCTTCAGTCTCTGTTACAAATCTTGGTATCATCTGCAAAAAGGCACACTTTTCCTTCTAACCCTTCAGCAATATCACTCAAAAACATATTGAACAGGATTGGCCCCAGCACCCAACCCTGAGGGACTCCACTACTCACCTTTCCTTCCTCCGAGCGACTTCCATTAACCACCACCCTCTGACAGCCAGTTTCTGACCCAGTTCACCATTTTGGGTCCTAACTTCAGCCCTTCAAGTTTGTTCAACAGCCTCCTATGAGGAACTGTATCAAAGGCTTTGCTGAAATCCAAGTAAATTATATCTAGCATATGTCCTCGATCCAGCTCTCTGGTCACCCAATCAAAAAATTCAATCAGGTTCGTTTGGCACGATTTACCTTTTGTAAAGCCATGTTGCCTCGGATCCTGTAACCCATTAGATTTGTTTGTTCGATGAAGTTGGTGATTTGTGAGATGACGATTTTATCAGTAAGCTTCGCTAAAAAGGGGATGTTGGCTATGGGCCGATAATTAGATATTTCCTGGACACTGATTTTATGGTCCTTAATCCTAGGGTAGATGATTGATTCTTTCCACTGTTTTGATAGGGATCCAGAAGCTAAGGTAGTATACATGGGCCGAAAATTGGGAATAATCGCTTCAGGAGAAAAGGAGGAATAACTTCATTACTGGTTCCTGTGATGTTTATTGAGTTAAGGCATCTCTTAATTTCTTGAAAGGTTGGCAAAGTGAATCGTGAGCATTTAGAAAATGGGGGAGTTAAGGGTTTGTTTCCTGCAGTAGCGTTACATATCCTATCACAAGTTAGATCTTTGTTGTCACTGTTGGAATATGGCATTGCATCTCTGATTTTCTGTATCTTATCAGTCAAGTGTGTGGCTATAGCCTGAGCAGTAGGGATATGGTCAGACATACTAACTACATTTTTTTTTTGCCATGAGGGATTTAGTTATAGCGTACAGTGTGGCCGTATGTTTAGCTTTTTTGATTTGTTTGTAATAATAGGCTTTTTTTGTTTTATTAATTTCCGTTTTATAGTATGTAGCGTGCTCTTTATATTTGTTAAAGTCAGCTAATGTTTTATTGTGTCACCATTTTCTCTCAAGAGAACGCAGTTGTTTTTTTAATCAAGCTCAGCCAGGGGGTGTACCAAGGATTTTTTTGCTTGCGAGGGGAGATCAGATATGGAGGCATTCCATATGGCAAGTTTATCATCGATAGTGGTATTAATTTTTTCTTCTAGGTTAAGATTAAAGTTGAGAGTTATAGAGGAAGCATCAAGTTTAGTATAGTCACATGTCATAATGATTTTGGGGATTGATTTTGAAGATTGAGTTCTAGTTTGTTGTACAAAAAAAAATTAGGAAATGATCAGACTAAGGTTTTTGCTCAATTTTGAAAATACAGAAGCGATCTTTATGTGATTCTTGTACAAGAACCATGTCTAAAGTGTGGCCTGCTGAGTGGGTTGGGCTAGCAATCATAGTACAGAGGCCCATATTGTTCAAGACAGTACGAAATTCAAGGATTGATGCATTATGATGATTGTCAAAATGGCCTGCCAGCGTTTTGCTGCGACAGGGCAATAAGGCTGCGTACCAGCACTTAACTCTGTGCTCAAAAGGCTGGGAGTCTGAGGCTCTTTCCTCCTTTCCTTATGGTATCCTTTGAGCTGAATACATTATGATAGTATAACACTATATTTAAATTTAATCCCTTTTAATTAAGTTACTTAATCCCCAATTTGCCCCAGGTACATTAGATAGTGTGTGAGCCTGCCAGGACAGATAGGGAAAAATGCTTGAGTACCTGAATATACACCACTTAGGTTATAAGTGGTATATAAATACTAAAAATAAATAAATACATTATTCTGTTACTGCTAAGACTCATTACGGAAGATTTGGTTCTTACCTCAATAATATTCTTTCTGATATATCTAGGAGTCTTGACTATACGTAATATCCCCCAAATCAAGAGTTGTGTTGAGAAGGATGAAATTTACATTCTTCAATTCCATCTCCTCCAGTGGCTGAAGTGCCCTCTTCATTTTGTACCAAAGCAATTGATCAACATAAGAAATAGGAAAGAGGGGTACGGGGAACATCTCTGCTAATTGGAACCCAGGTGGAATAAATAACCCATCTGTCAAAGTGCAACCAGCACTAATACTTATGGAGCTCTGAGAGGCTCACTTTTTCTTTTTTAAGTCTGGTGTTTTCCTCTTCATCTCAGACTAGTAGGAGAAGATCTCTAGCTTTGTACATACACTCTGTCCAAAGAAGTAAGCAAGCAAATTCTGACAGGACTCCTAGACACATCTACCAGAAAAATTATCGAGGTAAGAACCTAATCTTCTGTTCTGGTCCAATATGTCCAATATATCCAAGAGTCCTGACTATAGACATACCAAAACAGACTCGAGTGTAGGGCAGGACATATGAGCCTGCCCGTAAAACTGAGGACCCAAAGGTTATATCCTCTATTGCTGTGACATCCACTCTGTAAAATTCTGTAAATGTATGGAGAGTGGACCACATAGTTACACTACAAATCTCCTTGGGAGGGACTGCCCGAGACTCCATCCACAAAGAAGCCATCCCTTTAGTGGAGTGTGCTCTCAAGAAAATCAATGGCTGTTTCCCACAGCCAATGTATGCTGACGAGATCACCTTATAAATCCATCTGGAAATGGTCATCTTAGATGCTGGCTTAGCCAGCCTAGCAGCACTGGTGAGGACAAAAAGATGATCTAGCAATTTCAACACTTTGTTTCTTCTTTTTTTCACTCAAAGAATAGTTACACACTGGAATGCATTGCCAGAGGATGTGGTAAGAGTGGTTAATATAGCTGGTTTTAAAAAGGGTTTTGACAATTTCCTGGAGGAAAAGTCCATAAACTGCTGTTGAGACAGACATGGTAGAAGAAACTGCTTGCCCTGTATTGGTTATAGTAAAGCAACTGGTTTCAACAATAAATGAGTCAATGAAATGTAGCCCTATGTGGCTTGTAAAAAAGCTCAGAGATATGAAACTCTGAAGGGAAGGCTTTTAAACTTCCCTGAGAGAAGAGTTCACCTTCCAGTCATAGAAAATCAACAAGTTCATAGGGCACATTCAAAAAAACTCAAGAATGCGAATAAAAGGTCAAGGTTTTATAGTCTTTCTACTTTGAAATGAATATCTTCACTTTTTTACAGTATAAACTGCCACCACAGGTTACTTAGCTCTGGAACTTTTTTCCTCACCTGAGCCACAAGAATTATTACATACATTTTATTTCATATCGGAACTTAATAAGGCAACAAGTTCAATAGGCCACAGGTCGCTTATCTCTAGCTCACTACTTCACACTCAAACTCACTTTCTTCACCAGTCTTCTGATGCAGTCCTTGCAAAAAACGATGGAATCCTGCAGTCTTCTGATCTTCCTTGTTGGTCTGTACAACAGCAGTTCCTCCGTATTTTTCCAAAAAGCCAAACAGCTTACAAATAAAAAAAAACATATCAGAGATATTTTTCTTTTTTGATGGGAGGCTCTGTCCATGTTTTCTAAAATGTTTGGACAGCTATCTGTAGTTCACTTTGTACAAGGGGTGGGGGGTGGGGTATAATTTGACAAAGCTTTTACCGGACCCTGCCTCTCACTGTTCAGAAGTTACCAGATGCCGGCCCTCATCACTAACAACAGTGATCACGTGACCTCAGTTCTTACTCCCTGGGCGACGGCGTCGCCAGTGACGCACTGGGGCAGAGTCCTAGAGAGAGTGCGGAGGTTGCAGCTTAGCTTCAGGAGATTACTTGCAGCTATTTGGCTTTTCTTACAGTGCAGGGACTATTAGTTGCTAACTTTACAAAATGGAAAAATAAATTACATCTAGGAATTGCCCACGAGACAGGATGTGCTGGATTCAGGGAGAGGGGGAGTGGGAGAAGGGAAAGATGTTGGAGTCAAGTGAGTAAAGGAAAGACAGAGAGACTCAGGGATGGTGTATGGGAGGTAGGGAGAGATGTCAGATTTGGAAGATGAATGAGAAGGACAGAGGAGAAGGACAGAGGGGCTACAAGGGGGATAGGGAGAGATAGACCAGGGAGGATGGAGGGGGCAGGACCGCTGCTGCTTTGGGGCACTGAGAGAGGAGGGGTTGGTATGTCAGGACCGCTGCTGCCGCCTCGGGTAAGTAATGGGGGTACAGGAGGCCAGACCCACACGGAGAGAAAGACCCTGTTTGGTGATAAATGCAGTGGAGGATCGACGAGGTCCAAAAGGATACAGAGGACTAAAGAAATAATGAAAGGTGAGGTGGTTGGACTGGGATCAGTGGGATGCAGGGTCTGGGCATGGTAGAGGTGGGGCAAATGTATCAGGCTAAAACACTAGTCTTTAATAAAATTGTGTGGCTAAATGTGAGTGTACTATATAAATATGCATGCCAAGATTGCATGTACTTACATGCATACTAAATGAAAGCCTTTTGAGGAGATAATTTGCGCAAAGCAGAAGGAGAATTGCAATATACATATATATTTTATAAAATACGTGAGTACATATACACATTTACACTTTTTTGGAGCAAGTGTAAATTTGTGAGATTTTTGCACTACTAAGGCAGATTCTGGGCATTAATTTTATAAAAGCATACAGACCTCAAATAGGCACCTCTTCTGGACTTTGACAGAGGTGCCCTGTTATAAAAATGCTCCCAGCAAAGGTTGAATTTATATTTTACCTGCAGGTTTTGGGCTAACTTTCAAATGCACCTACAGTACTTTTTCTTTGAAAACTGCTACAAGTATAAACTACCTAAGTAATATAATGGGTACACATCATGTCAAAATGATTGACAGCTGTCAGAGATAAGGATCGACCAATCAGCATTCACTTCGTGTTACGCCCCGCCCACTCTCCACCCACACCCTGCCCACTTTTACCCAAGCCCTGCCCAGGCCATGCCCACTTTCCCATAGCCCCACCCACTTTTACCCAAGCCCCGCCCAGATCATGCCCACTTTCCCATAGCCCCACCCATGCCTTAACCCAACCCCACCCACTCTCCGCCCATGCCCCACCCCCTCCCATAGGAATGAATAGTGGTAGCCTCACCCATGCCACATCACCAGACATGCACTTTCTGATGACGTCACCGGAAATGGGGGGGTGTTTGACCCCGGAAATACACTCTGCCTTTTAACAGTGGCCGTTAGGTGACAGTTGTTTTTTTTTTTTAGAACTTTTTTATTTCTGTTTTGTGAAAGAGCCGGGACATGTTCAGACAGGTTTAAACACACCTCCCCCTCTCCCCCCCCTTGGCTTTATCAGGGGGCTGCAAGTGGCTTATTAGCTGTTACCATGATAACCGGGGTGTTGCCCATTAACCATTAACTCAGAATTCCTACTGAAAGTGTGTTAAAAAAACAGGAAAGAAAAAAATGCAGCCTTTTCTAAGTTGTTTCTGCACTGGTCTGTTTTAAAAACAAAACAAAACAGGAAAGAATTTGTAAATGTCTTTTGTTTTGTGATCTGCCTATGCATTGCTCTAACCATGAGTTCTTAAAACCTGTCTTTTAACTTAAAAACTGTTAAAATACAGACACTTCTTTTTCTGGCCACATCATTTCCAGGGTTTTGACTAAGTCTGTTTCCGGTAACATCATCAGAAAATGCATTTCCGTCTCATCAGAAAAGCACATTTTCGGCTCTTCATTTACCCTATTTCCGCCTACGTCATCAGAATGTACATTTCCGGTAGGGCATGGCACTCCCATTTCCGGTGACGTCTTCAGAAAGTGCATTTCTGGTGATGTGGCATGGACAGGGCTACCACCATTCATTCCTATGGGAGGGGTGGGGCATGGACGGAAAGTGGGTGGGGCATGGGTGGGAGGGGGTGTGGGCAGGGCATGGGTGGGGCTATGTGAAAAGTGGGCGTGGCCTGGACAGGGTTTGAGTAAAAGTGGGCAGGGTTTGGGCAGAGAGTGGGCTGGGCTTAACCCAGAAGTGAACACTGATTGTCGATCCTTATCTGACAGCTGTCACTCATTTTGACATAAGGTGTACCCATTATACTACTTACCTACAGTCTCCTTCATCTGATTCTGTGCTAGTAAAATTTAGCTTGAAATGCATACTTGCAATTTGAAAAGGTGATGCATATATCTTTCCTCATATAGAGGATTGCTCTTCGCTAGTGTGTTGAACGATGTTTAAATGATCAAGTAAGCTTTTATAAAATTATCCAAGATAAATTTTTTTTTAATTTATTTTTTTATTATTAGGATTTTATATACCGCCTATCAAGGTTATCTAAGCGGTTTTACAATCAGGTACTCAAGCATTTTCCCTCTCTGTCCCGGTGGGCTCACAATCTAGCTAATGTACCTGGGGCTATGAAGGACTGAGTGACTTGCCCAGGGTCACAAGGAGCAGCGCAGGGTTTGAACCCACAACCCCAGGGTGCTGAGGCTGTAGATCCAACCACTGCGCCACACAATCCTCCAAATGTAAAAGTAGGTACAGAGAAATCACAATGACTACTTTTAAGCAATATGATGGCAATTTTATAACGGGGCACTTAAAATTAAGTGCCTAGAAGGCAACTAGTAGGATTCTCTTCTATAAAGCAATGAAGGTGTCTTTTCTTCTCCAGTCTCTCACAACCCACTCACCTTATTCACCATTGTTTCAAACAGTTTACAAAAGGTAGGGGTACTTAACTTCAATAGACTCTATTTTTAGAACAGGTCTCAAACTTATAAATATGGATCGCTCTCTCTCTCTCTGAAGTCTGAACTATCACCCACTCCCCACCTCTCTCTCTCTTTACTGTGGACTCTGTTATTTAAGGATCTTGTTGACAATTCATACTTCTGTGCTGTATTGTATTAACATAGACTCTTTGTTGCGTTATTCGGCTGAGTGTTTTGCCCATTGGTCTCCTCTTCCTTTGTCTTTGCTTAGCAGAATCCATTTATTTAACATGGTCCTTTTTCCTAAATGGCTTTATACTTTGCAGTTACTCTCTTTATGTCTTTTGAAAAAGGATATTACCAAATAACATTCTATGCTTTCTCGTTTCTGTTGGGGGGGGGGGGAAGACTGCCGCGTGTGGCATTGCGATCCTGCTTGGTGCCTGGGAGGGTGGGGGATTAGGGATACCACATTTTCGGTTGCATAATACCGCCTGTTTGATGCGTTATCTTGGGGAGTGGTTTTCGGATCGCCAGGATTTTACACCTAAATCTTATGAAACGGCATTTTTTGCCCCATGGCACATTCTATCCTTGGTGCAGGCGCCTCGTTCTGACTTACCTGCTTCATTTAAGGGTGGTTTGCTGTTGCACTCTTTACGCATCATATGGTCTTATGTGTTGAAATCTTGGAACGGTAATCCCTCGATCACTAAATACTTACCAATTCAGGGGAATCTCCAATTCCGCCCAGGCATGGAGAATGCTAGTTTTCGTAAATTGGCATCGCGGGACTTTACTTTGCTCACCCATGTTCTACAGGCAGATGGCTCCTTAATATCTTGGAATGATCTTAGCTTGTCTGGTGTTTTTTCAGTTGGGGACTTTCTTGCTTTTCGGCAACTTCATCATTATATTCAGTCTCTCCCTCGAGACGCTTTAGCTTTTTCTACTGAAGACAGGTTTGCAGCACTTCTAGATCCATATCTGGAGGTTAGATTTACGGTTTCTGGCCTCTATAAGGACTTTCATCGTATTATGGGACCGACTGATCGTGCAGTGTTACAGGCACGTTGGTGCCAAGATCTGGGGATAGCTCGAGATGCTTTGGATTTCCCTTCCTTGATTAAACGAATCCCAGGAGTCTCTGTTAATGCAGATCTGCGTGAATGTCAATTTCGGGTACTTCATCGTGGCTATTTTACGAAGAGTCAGTTATGTTACTCGGGTTATATGGATTCCCCTTTGTGCCCTAAGTGCCTCTTGCAGCCTCATTCGTTTATCCATGCTTTTTAGTCCTGTGTGAAAATTAAACGTTTTTGGAGGCAGGTTTTATCTTACGCAGAGGGTGTTTTGGGTTGTACACTTCCTTTTTCTGCGGCTGGTCTTTTGCTGGATAAATATGAAGCCTTCTGCTTGCCTGATCCGGGTCAGCGTCAGTTTACGCGGCGGGTGGATGCCTTGGGGAAGAAGGTGATTCTGTCTGTCTGGATTGGAGACACTTTGCCATCCTTTTGGGCTTGGAGGAATCGTTTGCATGTTCTGTTGCTGCTGGAAAGGAAGGATGTATATCATAGCTTGCGAATAAAGCGACAGTTTCTTCGGATTTTGGATTCTTATCTCCATTCTCTATTGCCAAGGGCTCGAAGTGACATTTTGAATTCCTTATTAACCTCTCCAAGGCCTGAGCTCTCTTTAGCGTTCTCGCTGGGGTGCCAGAGGTGTGTGGGAGTTCCTGAACCTTACTTTTGTGTCTTTTTTTTTTGTTTTTTTTTCAGTATTGGAGTTTATTCCTAGTCCTTGGCAGTGGGTTATAAGAGTTTAAGCCTACTGCTCTAAGGGTTTTCTTGGCTTTTGGAACGGGAGGTTTGGGGTGGGGAAGGTTTGGGTTGGGATTGTTGGATCCGATGCTTTGTATTTGGATTTGTCTAGTGTTTTCTACTGTTGGCATTTGTTGGTTGGATTTTTGTTGTTTGAAAAATAAAAATTGATTCAACCTAATTTCAGTTTTCAGCAGTGCAACTCGCATACCTCCCACTCCAGTAACCAGTCAAATAATTTCCCAATCCTGGAACAGAGCCAGCTGAAGTCCCACCTTAGAGCTATAATCTCAACTCCCATTTGACATCAAAAACCCAGTAAACTTAGCAGAAGCAATTTCAAGAATCATTAACAAAAATAAATAAATAAATTGCCTCAATAAAATAAATAGAACACTACTCCTGTAGAAAAATAATTACTATGTACTAGAAATAATCTATAGTAGTTTCTGAAGATGTTGTATTTAAATGCAGCTTAGGACATTGGATCTTGGTAACTGCTAATGAATTCCTGAAGCTTAGCAAGCTCCTCAAAATGGGAGTCTTGTGAAAGGTAATCCTCATAGTCGCTGGATACAGAAGCCCATACCTGACTCCCATTTGTCGTAACTGAGGTCTGAGCAACAAAAATTCCCTTCAACTGACATGAGCCACTACATTGGCATTGTCCGAGAAAACTGACCACCTTGCCATGCAGGGAACTCTCCGATATCTGTAACGAAAAGCGTATGGCTAGTAGTTCCAGCCTGTTGATGGACCACTTCCTCTGAGACAGAGTCCATCATTCCTGAACCAGGTGCCCATTGCAATGACCTCCCCAGCCATATAGGCTGGAATCTGTTGTTAGAATTGCCCACGAGTACAAATGGAGAGACATGCCCCTTGATAGTGACTATGCCTAGAGTCACGAACTCATGCTGCTCTGCGCCTGTGCTGTCCAAGGTAGAGACTTCTGGAGAGCATCTGTCTGAGGAGATCAGCGAGACAACAGTGTGTCTTGAAGGGAAGCATATATTGGTTCGCCCAAGGGACAACCTCTATGGCACAGCCATAGACCTGAGCACTTGAAGGTAGTGCCAGGCCGTGGGGGCTGGCATAGTCAACAGGTCCACTATTTCATGGCAAAGTTTCTGTCTGCGTGCCTCTGGAAGAAAGACAAGGCCCTTCGCCATGTTAAAGTATACACCCAAGTACTCCAGAAATTGTGTCAGCACCAAGTGATTCTTTTGGAAATTGACAATCCAGTCCAGGTTCTGTAACACCTGGACCATCTTAGACATTGCTTTCTCTCCCTCCACTAGGGACAGGGCTCTGTTTAGCCAATCATCCGAGTATGAATGCACTTGTAGCTCCGCTTTGCGGACATGTACTGCTACTACAACCATTACTTTGGTGAAGGTGCGATAAGCTATAGCCAGACCAAAGGGGAGTGCTGAGAACTGCTAATGCCTCTGCAGCATGTGGAATCTTAAGAACTTCCTATGCTCCAGAAAGATGGGAATATGAAGGTAGGCTTCATGAGGACATTTCATCAGTGCCAGACACAGGGAAGATATTAACCCGAATCATAGAGGAGAACCTCGCAACAGTAAATGTGACGTTGGACATGATATACGTTCAGATTGAAAAACTAAAAAATGACAAATCCCCTGGACCAGACGGAATTCACCCGAGAGTATTAAAGGAACTTAAGGTGGAAATTGGTGAACTATTACAAACCGTAGCTAACATGTCAATTAGAACAGGGCAAATACCAGAAGACTGGAGGACAGCAAATGTCATCCCGATTTTCAAAAAAGGATCAAGAGGTAATCCAGGAAACTACCGACCTGTGAGCCTCACATCGGTTCCTGGGAAGATAATTGAAACACTTATTAAAGACAGCATTGTGCAACATTTGGAGGATCACAACCTAATAAGGGCTAGTCAACACGGCTTCAGGAAAGGGAAGTCTTGTTTGACAAATTTACTACAATTCTTTGAGAAAGTGAACAAACATATGGATAATGGTGATCCAGTAGACATAGTTTACTTGGACTTCCAGAAAGCGTTTGACAAGGTCCCACATGCAAGGCTTATGAAGAAAATACTAAGCCATGGAATAGGAGTAGAAGTGCACAGATGGATCGGTAAATGGCTAGAGAACAGAATGCAGAGGGTTAGCATAAAAGGGAAATTCTCGGACTGGGTGAAAGTGACTAGTGGAGTGCCCCAGGGCTCGGTTCTTGGGCCTATTTTGTTCAATATTTTTATAAACGATCTTGAGGAAGAAACAACATGCAATATAATAAAGTTCGCCGATGATACAAAACTATGTCGGGCGGTTGGCTCTCAAAGGGACTGCGAGGAGCTCCAGAAGGATCTAAGACAGCTGGAAACGTGAGCGACAAAGTGGCAGATGAATTTTAACATAAATAAATGCAAGGTGATGCATCTAGGAAAGAAGAACAAAGAACACAAGTATAGATTGTTTGGGGTAACATTAGCAAAATGCGAACATGAAAGGGATTTGGGGGTACTGATTGATAGAACCCTAAAGCCATCGGCGCAATGTGTGGCGGCGGCGGCGAAGAAAGCAAACAGGATGTTGGGCATGATTAAGAACGGGATCATGAGTAGATCGGAAGAAGTCATAATGCCACTTTATAGAGCAATGGTCAGACCACACTTGGAATACTGTGTCCAACACTGGTCTCCTTACCTCAAGAAGGACATAACTCTGTTGGAGAAGGTGCAAAGGCGAGCCACGAAACTAGTCAAAGGAATGAAAAATTTGAGCTACGAAGAACGCTTCAGGAAACTGGGACTGTTTACACTCGAGAGGAGAAGACTGAGAGGCGATTTGATAGAGACTTTTAAAATATTAAAAGGATTTGATAAAATAGACCAAGAAGCAGGATTACTAACATTTTCAGATGTGACACGGACAAGAGGTCACAGCCTGAAACTGTATGGCAGCAGGTTCAGGATAAATGTCAGGAAGTTTTGTTTCACACAACGAGTGGTGGGCGCTTGGAATTCTCTTCCGGAGGAGTTGTGGCGGAGACTACTCTTCTGGGTTTCAAGCGCAAGTTGGATATACACCTTTTTGCAAATCATATTGAGGGATACGGTAATTTCAGGTCTTCAAAATAGAGAACCTAAATGGGCCGCTGCGTGAGCGGATCGCCGGACTTGATGGACCTCGGTCTGATCCGGTGAAGGCATTTCTTATGTTCTGTTAAATCAAGGAATTCCCACTGCCGCAATGACTGAGCAGACTGTCTCCATGTAGAACTGTGGTATTTTCTAAGCTGCATTGATCACCTTGAAATCCAGAATGGGTCTCCAATCGTCCAGTTCTTTCCTTGGCATTATGAAGCCCGATTTTTCAGCTGGAACGGGTGCTATAGCTCGAATGTATATCAGTCATTGTACTGTTGCCAGTACTTTGCCTTCTTTCTCCAGCCTTCCTGCCGGAGAAGTCATAAATAAATTGGGCAAATTCAAGCTTTTAATCTTCTCAAAAGGATAATTAAGCACCCAGTGGTCCGTTGAGATTTGTAACCAGGCATTCACATAGTCCAACAGCCTTCCCCCTATCAGCGGAAGGAAGGTCTCTGCCCTGGCGTCATTGTGCCTTTTTGGCGGTTAATGCGTAAGACAGCCAGAGGACTGTGGTCATCGAGCACCAAACCTCTGTCGAGGTGCAAAAGGAAAAATTGAAGGGGACAGCACAGTGCACTGGATAAGGAGAAGGAGTTGAAAACTGTGATTGTACCTTCTACACAGCTTGTGTGTTCAGACTGAATACATATTCATCCAGAATGACACATCTATTACACTAGAAACTTAGTTATAAAACTGTACACACTCAAATTGTCCACTAATTTAGCCCCCATAACAATGCTCACCATTAGACAAGATGAACAAAACTGAATCTGTTCTACTGAAAATACCCAAGAAAAGCTGGAACTGCATTACCTTTCTGCTGATCATGCTCTTCGCACAATATCGCTGAATCTGAAATAAGAAAATAAGTAAAAGCTCAGAATATTGATCCAATTAAAACCCTACCTCAATGTATTGGCAGATATGGGTAACATATGTATTTCTGGATATCTGTTACTTTATAATTGCTTAGTAATGAAGGAAGGAAGGAAGAATCATTTCAAAATTTTAAGAGACATCTAAAAGCACATTTTTTTCAAATGGCTCTCTCAAATTGAATAATGGAATGGGGACCGCAATCTGCATTAATTTGTACTGATTCGTGTTGATTTGGATTTATTTATTTCATATAAGTTTTAGTGGATATGTTTTAGAAATGTTTAATTTCTGGAGTGTTAGTGAGCACCTAGAGGAATGGCAGCTTGAATTTGAGCTCTGGCAAAATATTGCTGTAAAATCAAGAACTCGCTACCTAAATCTTGACTTGATTGCACTACGAGTCTCAATATAGTGTGTTGACTGCACACTATTAACTGCGACTGCAGATGTCGGCATCAAAAAGTGGTAAAAGATCCAAAATCGATCCACCTTCTCCTTCGAAGCAACCGGGCCCTAAATCCAAAGATAATCAGAAGACTACTATACTGGAGGAGATCCAAACTATGAAAGACATGATTTCTGAAACTAATACTAACATCGAAGACATCAAACAAGATGTATCTATTATGAAAACTGATCTACTCCACTTTTGCTCTAGGGTGTAATCATTAAGAGATCAAGCAGCACACCATGGAAGAAAATGTCAAAGACCTGCAGCGCCATTTTAAGTGCGTGGCGCAGCTAGAAAAAGATCTCGGCAAAGCTAATAATAGAGCCCGCAAGAAAAACATCCGTATACTCCGACTGCGAGAAGGACGAGAAGGTACAAATTTGATCTCTTTCCTGCATGATACATTCTCCTCTTTGCTGGACATTTCTTTTACACAACCCTTCGAGATTGAATCAGCTCACTGCGTCAACACACAACGCTCACCTTGCGAGAACTTTCCAAGACTGATCATAATGTGCCTCTTTCGCTTCAATCAAACCATCAAAATCATGCAATAAGCCAAGTTGAAGGCACCATTAAAATTTGAGGGTCGCATTCTAATGCTTGTCCCGGATCTGAACAAGGCTTCAGCATGCCTACAGAAACAACTACTGGAATATAGGTCTCGCCTTAAAGATCTCAACACTCAATTTGAAATGTTTTATCCAGTGCGACTGAAGGTCACTATACAGAACCGCACCAAAGACGTCACTGATCCTAACCTGCTCGGCGACTTTCTGGAGTCCATCTCCCCCAGCACAATCAACGCCACCTGAAATTTGGAAGTGTATATCCTCGGGATTTGCCTGAGGATCTTCTATTACATATGCTGTTCAGCCCTCTGGATTCATTGCTTATTATCTGTACCCTTTTCTTGTCTTTACTATAAAAATGTTTGCAGCCATATGCTGGTTTACTTTTTGAAGTTGGCTATTTGATATAACTGTTATGACATATTGTTTTTGAATTCCTTCTTACTTTTATGACAGTTTTGAAGTTGGCTATTTGATATAACTGTTATGACATATTGCTTTTGAATTCCTTCTTACTTTGAGTTACTTGGTTTAGTTGCTCACCATAGCTTGACTATCAGCCCTGCACTTTTGACCTTAATATAAATGTTTGTACTGGTGAGATAATGTGATTACTTGTTCTTCTTGCTCTCATAGTCTTCTTCTGTCTAATCCTCAGTCTTTTCTTTTGTATTATACCAGATATTTGATATGCTGAGGTCACTGTCTATCCCTCCTTGTGCCTTGCTCCTCTCTTTTCTAATGATATTGGTATGTTTTACTGCATTATTTTAGTGGAGTGTTAACTGAGTTCTGTCTAAGGAATTTTCCCTACTGTCTTTCTTCTCCCTGACAATTATAACTATCGCTTTCTTAAAATTCCAATGCCTTATTGATAACTGTATTTTGTAGTGTGTTCACCATAATCACACTTGTTCTTTGCCATGTTTTTCTGGTGTTCTTTCATTCTTGCTATTTCTCTTTCCTCACTGACCCATTGGTCTTCTGTTTATGCACTATGTTTATCTTTTTGCTTAAAGAGCCCCTGTTGTTTGGAAGTGTATTTGTCCCACTGATTTCTCTGTGACTCCAATTATGTCTAGGTCCTCCTTACTCTCCCATTTTGGTTCTTAGGCTCCTAGCATTTGTGTATAGGCAATTTAAGTCTCGGTTTTTTACCTTCTCTGTTGGTTTTCCTCGTGGTTTAGTGCTCCTGCCGACCCCCTCACGGGCTGCCTGTCCCCGAGCCTCGTTCTGTCCATCCTCCTCCTGTGGTGTGTCTATTTTGTCTTCATCCCCCTCCTGTGGTATGTCTATCTCGTCCTCTGCCTGCTTCCCCATTTTTGGATGTCCCTCTGGCTCCTGCTGTTTCCTCCTTTTCCTGCTCTTTAGTTTAATTTGTTCCTTGGGCCCCTGCATTGCGTCTTTGGTTTTTTTTCCAAAAAATGTCCACTCAGTCTCGAGCCCTCTGTCACCTTTTCCCGGTTCAGTATCCTTGTTTGATACTGTAGTCTGATGTGTTGAGGTCAGATCGACTATCGGCTTTCTCCTTGTCCTCAGTTTAAAGCCATGTCTATGCCGGTCTGGATGTTGCGTGCCAGCATCCTCGTCCAAGCCGTGCTCAGGTGCAGTCCGTCCCTCCTATAGAGCTTGATTTTTCCCAGGAAGGTTGTCCAGTTCCGTACAAAGTGGAAACCCTCCTCTTCGCACCATCTCCTCAGCCAACCGTTTGTTGCTTGCAGCTCGGTCTGCCTCCTTGCATCCGCCCTCGGTACTGGCAGGATCTCTGAGAAGGCTATCTTCCTTGTCCTCAGCTTCAGTTTCCTCCCCAGGATCTTAAACTGCTCGGTCAGTGTAGTCCTGTTGTAGTTCCTTCTGCTGACGTCATTGGTTCCAACGTGGATTATCACTGCTGTCTCCTCCGTCTCAGCTCCTTCCAGGATTCTTTCGATTCTGTCGGAGATGTCCTTTGTCCTCGCCCCTGGGAGACATGTCAGTAGTCGGTCTGCTTTGCCTTCTGCTATGTGACTGTCCACCTCTCTCAGGATTGAGTCTCCCACCACGATTGCAGATTTCCCTTTTCTCAGCTTCCTCTTGGGTCTCAGGTCCGTATCAGTGACTCGATCCTCCAATCCTTCCTCCGGTTTCTGATGAGTTTCTGCCTCCTCTGCCTGTTCAGTTCCTCCGCAAGGTCCTTCCCCCCTGGTGTCTGGTGGGTTCTGTCCTCCATCTGTTGGTTCTCTTCTGAGTTGCTAGTGATCCTGTGCCTCTACCATCTTGCAGGCCTCCTCGATGAATCTCTCGAGCTCTCTAACCTGTTCGTTGATGTAGCTCTCTCTAGTGGTATCCTCAGTTGCCTCAATTGCCCACGGTTCCTCTACAGTGCGGAGTCCCTCCAGCTCCTGGGCCTTGATCTGCAGTCTCCCGACCTCCTTCTTTAGGCTATCCAGTTCCTGACATCAACTGCATATGTACGCCTGTCTCCCGGAGGGGAGGTAGTCATACATATGACACTCGATGCAGTATACTGGGAAGCTTCGCTGGGCTTCTGCTGCCTCCATTTCTCTTTTCTCGTACCTAACGTTCCTCGGTGTTTTGGAGTCTAGCTGAAAGAGTAGAGAGAGAAGAAAAGAATGATAATAGAAAAAAAGTAGAACCTGTTTTTTTTTTTTTGTTTGTTTTTAGTAGATTGAATTTGCTGCTGGGCAGCCTGGACTCTTGGCTCCTTCTCAAGGCTCCTTTGCAAAGGCGCTCTCGCTAAGGCGAGCGCCTTTGCCGCGCACCAAATGACCGTGCGCCGTTGGCTTGCCCCCTTTTAAGGGGGAGCCCGGGCGCCAAAGCGACCTCTGTCGCGGTGGGGGTGGGAGGAGCTTTCTCTCGCCACTACCCCGATCAAGCTTCCGCCCCTCCTCGCTGGATTCTGCCCTCTGCCTCGCTGCCCTTCTGTCTCTCCTCTCAGACCTGGCTTCCTTCCCTCTGCCTCCCGATCCTGCTTGCTCTCCTGTGAGTAAAAGCTAGAAGGTTTAGAACGCCGCCATAGTCTGCCTCGTGCTCCGGCTTCCTGCCTTTTAAGGGGGAGCCTGGGCGCCGAAGCGATCTCTGACACGGTGGGGGTGGGCGGAGCTTTCTCTCGCCGCTACCCCGATCAACCTTCCACCCCTACTCGATGGATTCTGCCCTCTGCCTCGCTGCCCTTCTGTCTCTCCTCTCAGATCCGGCTTCCTTCCCTCTGCCTCCCGATCCTGCTTGCTCTCCTGTGAGTAAAAGCTAGAAGGTTTAGAACGCCGCCACAGTCTGCCCCATGCTCCGGCTTCCTGCCTTTTAAGGGGGAGCCCGGGTGCCGAAGCGACCTGTGACACGGTGGGGGTGGGCGGAGCTTTCTCTCGCCGCTACCCCGATCAAGCTCTTGCCCCTCTTCGCTGGATTCTGCCCTCTGCCTCGCTGCCCTTCTGTCTCTCCTCTCAGACCCGGCTTCCTTCCCTCTGCCTCCCGATTCTGCTTGCTCTCCTGTGAGTAAAAGCTAGAAGGTTTAGAACGCCGCCGCGGTCTGCCTCGTGCTCCGGCTTCCTGCCTTTTAAGGGGGAGCCAGGGCGCCGAAGCGACCTCTGACACGGTTTGGGTGGGCGGAGCTTTCTCTCGCCGCTACCCTGATCAAGCTTCTGCCCCTCCTCGCTGGATTCTGCCCTCTGCCTCGCTGCCCTTCTTTCTCTCCTCTCAGACCCGGCTTCCTTCCCTCTGCCTCCCGATCCTGCTTGCTCTCCTGTAAGTAAAAGCTAGAAGGTTTAGAACGCCGCCACGGTCTGCCTCGTGCTCCAGCTTCCAGCCTTTTAAGGGGGAGCTCAGGCGCCGAAGCGACCTCTGACGCGGTGGGGGTGGGCGGAGCTTTCTCTCGCCGCTACCCCGATCAAGCTTCTGCCCCTCCTCGCTGGATTCTGCCCTCTGCCTCGCTGCCCTTCTCTCAGACCCGGCTTCCTTCCCTCTGCCTCCCGATCCTGCTTGCTCTCCTCTGAGTAAAAGCTAGAAGGTTTAGAACGCCGCCAATCTGCCTCGTGCTCCGGTTTCCTGCCTTTTAAGGGGGAGCCCGGGCGCCGAAGTGACCTCTGACGTGGTGGGGGTGGGCGGAGCTTTCTCTCGCCGCTACCCCGATCAAGCTTCCGCCCCTCCTCGCTGGATTCTGCCCTCTGCCTCACTGCCCTTCTGTCTCTCCTCTCAGACCCGGCTTCCTCCCCTCTGCCTCCCGATCCTGCTTGCTCTCCTGTGAGTAAAAGCTAGAAGGTTTAGAACGCCGCATCAGTAGCATTTGAATTGTACTCTTGCTTGTATTGGGAGCCAGTGTACGCCGCCGTGACATGGTCGTGTTTCCTCAGTGAATAGATAAGTCTTAGCGCCGTGTTTTGAACAGTTTTTAGTTGTTTTATCATGCTTGTGGGGCAGGGGAGATAGAGTATGTTGCAGTAGTCTAGAAGACTTAGGACTAGGAAATGGACCAAGAGCTGGAATTGTGTTCTGTCGAAGAATCTTCGAATCTGTCTTAAGTTTCTCAAGACCCCAAATGATTTTTGTATTGTTTTGTTGATTTGTGGTTGCATGGTACCTCATCTGTCAATTGTCATTCCTAGAAGTTTTAGAGTGGGTTGTATAGGGTATGTGATTGAGTTTATAACTAGATTTTTTATAGTTGGGGTTTTATGGTCGTGTTTCCTCAGTGAATAGATAAGTCTTAGCGCCGTGTTTTGAACAGTTTTTAGTTGTTTTATCATGCTTGTGGGGCAGGGGAGATAGAGTATGTTGCAGTAGTCTAGAAGACTTAGGACTAGGAAATGGATCAAGAGCTGGAATTGTGTTCTGTCGAAGAATCTTCGAATCTGTCTTAAGTTTCTCAAGACCCCAAATGATTTTTGTATTGTTTTGTTGATTTGTGGTTGCATGGTACCGCATCTGTCAATTGTCATTCCTAGAAGTTTTAGAGTGGGTTGTATAGGGTATGTGATTGAGTTTATAACTAGATTTTTTATAGTTGGGGTTTTATTATTTTCGAGGAGAATTAATTTTGTCTTGTCTGGGTTCAGTTTGTGATTATTCATCTATGTTGCAACTGTTTCAAGTGTCCTGTGTAAAGTGTCTGTCTTGGAGGACACTGGATGGTCAAAAGGAAGGAGAATGGTGATGTCATCTGCATAGCTATAGGAAGTTAAGCCTAATTTGTCCAGGCAGGCGCTGAGGGATGCAACGTAGAGATTGAAGAGAGTTGGAGATAGTGGAGATCCTTGGGGTACGCCGCAGGGGTTGGACCATGGTTCAGATTTTTCTTTGTTCAACTTGACTCTGTAGGTTCTTGATTATAGGAAGCCTTGAAACCATGTGAGAACCTTGTCTGTTATTCCTATTGTTTCTAGTATTTGTAATAAGATGTTGTGGTCCATCAGGTCAAAAGCTGCGGTGATAAATGTCGACGCCAAGCTCTACGCAAAGATCCTGGCTGTGAGATTGCAAAGACTACTACCCAAATTAATATCAAACGAGCAGACTGAGTTCATGCAGGGTCAGCTGTCTCATGACAACACGAGATTCTTTTTTAATATCCTTCGCCAAGTTGACGACCTGGATACGCCGCACCTTGCCATTGAATTGAATGCCGAAAAGGCATTCAACAGAGTGGAGTCAGCCTTCCTGTTTCGTACTCTGCAACTCTTTGGTTTCTCTGAGTCAGCTATCAACATGATCAGAGTTTTATATACTTCTCCATCCACTAAAATCCTAATCAACAACCAACTGTTGGCTTCTTTTGATTCTAGCCGTGGCACTCAAGGGTGTCCATTGTCACCATTACTATTAAACCTCACGTTGGAACCTCTACTTCAACATTAGGAATAACACTAACATCCAAGGAATATCTGTTGACTCATTTACCGTCAAATATTCTGCTTACACAGATGATAGTCTTCTTTACACTACTCCTGCTTCTATACCCCATTTACTGGATTCGTTTCATGACTCTGCAACTATCTGGATACAAACTCAATCAATCAAAATCTGAAATAATGCCTCTTAATCATCCTGAGATTAAACATGAGATGGATCGCTACAATTTTGCCTGGTCAGACAAAACTTTGAAATATTTGGGCATCTTTTTCGCTCCAACAATAGAGGAAACTTTGCTGATGAATGCAAAAAAGCTAACTTCTTTGGTTAAAGATCTACTATCTCATTGGGCCCCTCTATGCCTTACCTGGTGAGGGCGCCTAAGCACTATTAAAATGATGGTAGCTCCTAAAGTCAACTACTTTTTGAATATGATTCCAATTTTGTTTCCAACTGCTGTATATTTCAATATTGAAAAGCTACTCACTGCTTTTCTGTGGCGTTCTAAGCCCCCCAGAACAGCTCTAGATAAATCAAAGGCTAGCAAGGATTGTGGCATGGATTAGGGGTAAAAGAGCTTGAGGACTCAATCCTTGCCAGTTTTAAGGCAAATTGAGTTGATTTGAAGGATCTGGAAATATTTGGAAAAAAAAAAAAAATTGGGAAATCCAAGATGGCCATCCAAAAAAACGGTTCAAAGACAACTTATTCAAAATTTAAAAACCCAGAAAACAGGATTTTAGAAATGAGGAACACTATAAGGAAGTGGCAGAAACCATTAAACACAGGATTTTCAGACCCCCCACCCCCCAATTTTGCCCATAGGCTGTAATAGCCTTACTTACTGTTACAGAGAATGGTCAAGTTTCTGGAATCCTGTGGATTACAGGACTGGAGGCAACATGGATTCACTAAAGATAGGTCTTGTCAGACAAATCTGATCAATTTCTTTGATTGGGTGACCAGAGAATTGGATAAAAGGAGTATGATATATGTGGTATATTTAAATTTTAGCAAATCCTTTGATGGTGTTCCACACAGATGTCTAATAAATAAACCGAGTGCCCTTGGGATGGGTCAAGAACAGGTTAAGTGGAAGGCGACAGAGGGTAGTGATCAATGGAAATTGCTCTGAGGAAAAGGGATGTTACCAGTGGTGTGCCTCAAGGTTCTGTTCTTGGGCCTGTTCTTTTTAACATTTTTATAAATGATATTTCTGCATGGCTGTCGGGTAAGATTTGCCTCTTTGTGAATGATACCAAAATCTTCAATAGAGTAGACACTCAGAATGGTGTGCATAACATGAAGACAGACCTGGCAAAATTTGGCAGCTAAAATTTAATGCTAAGAAATGCAAGGTCATGCATTTGGGCTGCAAAAACCCAAAGGAATGGTACAGTTTAGGGCAGTGGTCTCAAACCCACAGCCACAGGGCCATATGTGGCCCGCCAGGTACAAGTTTGAGGCCCTCAGTATGTTTATCATAATCACAAAAGTAAAATAAAAGAGTTTCTTGATCATATGTCTATAAATTACAATATTATTATTAAGACAGCCACAAGAAAAGATTTATAAACCCTAAAGAGCTTTACCTCATGCAAAATTGTCATCATTAATAATAAAACCCTAAGCGCGCATGCACACTTAGGATTTCGTGATCCCTGCCGCCGTATTTTCGTTTCCTGGCCAAATTCTATTATAGAACACGGCGGCAGGGAACACCCCAGAGCTTCCCCCCTTCCGCCCTCACTCACCAACCGCTGCCGACGGCCTTAAAAGGAGCGATCGCGCCAGAGGGAACATGCTATCGAGATGCAGAGCGGCCTGTGAGGTTCGCAAAAACCGGCCGTGATCCTCACCAGGCTACAAACAACCATGCTGGACCGGGGGAGCAGGTAAGGGGTGCTGCAGGACCGCGGGAGCAGGGAAGAGGGACAGTAGGAGCAGGGAAGAGGTGCTGCTGGACCGGGAGAGCAAGGAAGAGGGACAGGGGGAGCAGGGAATAGGTGCTGCTGGACTGGGGGAGCAGGGAAGAGGGACAGGGGGAGCAGGGAATAGGTGCTGCCGGACAGGAGGAGCAGGGAAGAGGTGCTACTGGACCGGGGGGAGCAAGGAAGAGGGACAGAGGGAGCAGGGAAGAGGTGCTGCTGGACTGGGGGAGCAGGGAAGAGGGACAGTGGGAGCAGGTAAGAGGTGCTGATGGACCGCGGGAGCAGGGAAGAGGGACAGGGGGAGCAGGGAAGTGGTGCTGCTGGACAGGGGAAGTAGGGAGGAGGTACAGGGGGAGCACGGAAGAGGTGCTGCTGCTGCATAGGGAAGTGGGGTGGGGAGGGAAATGCTGCTGCTGCACAGGGAAAGAGAGGGGGAGGGTATGCTGCTGCTACTGCACAGGGAAGTAGGGTGAGGAGGGAAATGCTCCTGGTGAGAAAAGGGGGCTGGGACTGAAAGGGAAAATATTGGTGAAGGGGGTTTGGGGGGGGGGGGGGTAAAAATGGATTTGAAGCTGGAGATGGGACTGAAAATAGGGGACATGTGAGGGAAGGAGGCTTAAACACTAGTTTCTTTAATAAGACATTAACTATTTTCTCTGAGGCCCTCCAAGTACCTACAAATCCAAAATGTGGCCCTGCAAAGGGTTTGAGTTTGAGACCACTGGTTTAGGGGGTAAAGAACTTACGTGCATGACAGAAGAGCGGGACTTGGGTATGATTGTATGTGATGATCTTAAGGTGGCCAAACAGGTTGAAAAGGTGACGGCAAAAGCTAGAAGGATGCTAGAAAAAAGGATGGAGTTGGTCCAGAGGAAGGCTACTAAAATGGTGCGTAGTCTTCGTCATAATGCGTATGGGGACAGACTTAAAGATCTCAATCTGTATAATTTGGAGGAAAGGCAGGAGAGGGGAGATATGATAGAGATGTTTAAATACCTACATGGCATAAATGCGCATGAGTCAAGTCTCTTTTATGTGAAAGAAAGCTCGGGAATGAGAGGGCATAGGATGAAGTTAAGAGGTAATAGGCTTAGGAGAAATCTAAGGAAATATTTTTTTTTACAGAAAGGGTGGTAGTTGCGTGAAACAGTCTCCTAGTAGAGATGGTGGAGACAGAGACTTTGTCTGATTTCAAGAAAGCCTGGGATAGGCACATGGGATCTCTTAGAGAGAGGAAAAGATAATTGTTACTGCAGATGGGCAGACTGGATGGGCCATTTGGTCTTTATCTGCCATCATGTTTTATGTATGGAAGAAGAAACTCTGCCTCAATCAGCCATTCCTTTAACACTGAGATCTTTGGGATACCAGTCAGAACAAGGTCGGACTGATCCTCAACCCTCGCAGAACCATGCATGCAAAGGGGGGGAGGGGGGTGGGGATAGGAGGCAAAATCGCAGCTGGCACCCTGAAGAGCCCCACTGAGCCCCCTGAGGATGCCTAACAGCCTGCATTCAAGATCCTGTGATTCAATAGGCAAACTAAGGTACTAGGGGTGAAGACCCTGAGCTCCACAAAGATCTCTGCAGGTGGCCAAACAGGTCCCCGAGGGATTAACCTGTTGGCTGCAGACTCAAGTCTGCTTCTTCTCCACACAGAGTTCTCCTCTAAACTGGGGGGCTCTGGTGTGCCAATAACTGCAAAAAATATCAAAAATAATAAAGAAATATATAAAGCAGATCCGAAATTCACCTTCTGGCTTGCTTGCTTGCAAAAGGAAAAACTGAAGAGAGCAGCAGAGTCCTTGGTAGAAAGAGGAGGAGTTGAAAACCTGAAGTGGATTCCTTCTGAATGGCTCGCAAACACGTATTGCACTATAAAAAATGTTATAACAGTCATGGGTACTAACCACTAGTGCTTTGTCACTTCTTCAGAAAACCCAAGAAAACACCATCTGCTACTAATACTACTGCTACTAGTCATTTCTATAGTGCCACTAGATATATTGGCTGCCAATGGAGGCGCGCGTAAAGTTTAAATTTGCCTGCTTCTGCTTCAAAGGACAACACAGACTTGCCCCTAAATATATAACTGACCTTTTCATCTTCTCAGCCAACAGACACAAGAGAAGCTCACATTCCAACTTCATTTCCCCCCCAGTGAGAGGTTGTAAACTGAAAAAACACCATGAACATCTTCTCTCGCACCAAGCAGCATCATGGGGTAAAGACCTAGAACAATTGCTTTCACCCACTACTTATGAGGAATTTAGGAAACGTCTGAAAACACACCTGTTCCTAAAGTATCTAGACAACTGATCCTCTCTTCTCTCTCCCCTCTATAGCGATTAACTTGTTCTATTGATCACTCTCTCCTCAAAAATGGATTTCCTGTCCTATTAACCCTCTTTCTTCCTCCCCTCTTAAAGTCAATCAATTTGTACCTTTGCTTAATCTTTGTAAACCACATAGAACTTCACAGTATTGCGGTATATAAGCTGTTATTATTATTATTATATGTAGCACTGTACAGATACTTTCTTTGTCCCAGGTACAAAGGATTGTAAGCCCAAGGAGGTTTAAGTGACTTGTCCAAGATCACAAGGAGCTGCAGTGGAAATCAAACCCAGTTTGCCAGGAGAACTAACCACTCTATCTTATTTTCCTAGAAGACAAAAAGAGCAATACCTTGAAGAGATTGATGTTGTCGATTTGACTTTCAAACAGAAAATCATTAATGGACTGTAGCTTTGTCCCTGAAGGAGGAAAATAAATATTTGAAAGATTACATTACATTACATTACATAAGTGATTTCTATTCTGCCTATACCTTGTGGTTCTAAGCGAAAAATCAACTAATCTTACTGTCATATCACTGTTAAACATATTTAACACAAGTTATTCTTAGTTATGCATGATAATTACAGGTTACTTACATGCAAATGCATATTTGGAACATTAGGACAAAAACTGTGGAATGAGTCAGCAGTTGATTTAAGAGTATGAAAAAATTAAAAAGATTTTGAAGACCTGGTTTTATGAGAATAATTTTTGTAAATGGGTTAGTTATGTTTGTTTTAATAAATCCAGAGATTGTTTACATTTGTGAAGTAATAGAGATAGATATTTTATAAAATTATTGATGAGGCAAATAATTTAAGGTAAAGTATTTGTCCCACTCTGCTAACAAGAGTCTCAGATATGCGTACCTCAAACACCTGGATTTAGGTGCAGACAACATAGGCAACAGCCTCTGGTACCTTGCACAATTCAGGCCTGCTGCTAAATTCTTCTGATGCCACTGGTTGCAAGAGTAGCAAGAAACTGAAAAGGACTCAGTATAGGGCTTTGAAGCCATCATACATTCTCAAGTTTGTAGAAGTTCTGTCTTCTTTTCTGCAAGTTTCCTGCTACCATGGAAATTCATGCAAGAAAGAGGCTTCCAAAATCTAAAGTTGTGTGCTGGGTCCAAAGCAGACACTGAACCTTTTGCAACTTATACTGTTGTTGGTGGCAGAAGCATGTGGCAACAGCAGGAATTCCAAAGATCAAGAGAACCATACCCTACATAGTCTTCAGCGGGATGGGAGGAGGGAGAAAAATTTCCCTATCTGGCAGCGGAATGCTTTTTTGTTTGGGGCCCTAAAAGTTCTGCCCCAGACCCCACTCCCACAATAGCACTAATTGTAATACAATTTTTTCCATTCATTTTTCATATATACACACATAATGGCTAACCAAAAAATTAAACTACACAAAGCACACTGTATGCTTCTCAACATTCATTTCTACCGGAACACCTAGCCTTGTTCACATATGCAGAACACAGATAAATAACTCCTATGCAAATACAGGACAACAAAGTAAAAGTACTAATATAAACAAAAAAAAAACCCAAAGATGCAAGACTCTGCATGCAGTACAACCCAGAGAAATAGAAACAATGCATTTCTTCCTGAATAGTGCAAAATATAGAAAGCAGATGTAAATTCTCAAAACTGACACATTTCAGTTACTAAATTGAAAATAAAATCCTTTCTGCATTCTGGCATCTCCTTCCTGCAGTCTGGCGTATCTCTCTCCCCTCCTTCCCTTCCATTCCATTCTGTAGTCTGGCCTCTCTCTCTCCTTCCCATTCCAGTGGGCTGGCATCTCTCTCTTCCCTCCTTCTCCAGAATCTGACATCTCTCTCCCCTCTCAGTGTAACATTTCTTCCTCTATCTTCTCCACCACTATCACATCCAACAATTCATCTTTTCTTCATGTATACTATCTCTCTTTCCTTCCCACTCCACACATCTGTCCTACAATTCTCTTTTTCTCTTCCCTCACCTAACAGCAGTATCACTCTTTCCCTCCCTTCCCACCACCCCACTCATGCATCTCTCCCTCTCTTCCTAACCCCCAGTCCATGCAGAATCTGTCCTTCCCAACCACCTCCCAGCCCGTGAAACATCTGTCCTTCCCAGCCTTCCCAAACCCCTCCCAGTCCATGCAATATCAGTCCTTCTTTGCTTTCCCCCCTGCAGCATCTGTCCTTCCCTCATTCCCAACCACAGACTCCCCCCTCTCCCCAGTTTCCAACTCGTCCACCTACCACCTCCACTGTAATTTAAAATCTTCAAGCAGCCGGCGGAGCAACAAAGTGAGCCTCTTGCATTTGGCCTGCCCTGGAAGTGTTCTTTCTGCAGCACTTCCTCTTCCCACGTAGGCAGGATGCTGCAGAAAGAACACTTCCGGGGTAGGCCAATGGATTGCCTGCTGCCCGAAGATTTTAAATTACAGAGGCAGGGAGGTGGTAGATGGGGGAGTCAGGAGAGCCCTACTTCCGATTGCCAATTTGGGGGGAGGCCAGGGCCCCTGTAGACTCCCCCCATTGTGTGTCTATGGGCACACAAATTTGAAATCCATTCTCTTTTCTCTACAGGTTCTGCAGCAAGACATCTAAAACCAAGAGGTATCATGATCTAGCATTTTTATGCTTTGTAAACTCTTTCTCTTCTCTCTTCCCATATTTTTTAAACTCTGTAAACCGTGTCGAGCTCCACTTCAGTGGAGAAGATGCGGTATATAAACCTAAGGCTTAGTTTAGTTTAGTTTAGTTAGCATTGAAACAAAAGAACCTACTTAGAAGTAGACTAAGAAAGCAGGATACTGTGCATCAACTCAGTAGGATCTCTTAGGCATTCATGTCTTTCAGAAGCTGTCCCATAGGCCATATGCCAGAAGTGTACTATAAAGCTCAGCACACCAGAAAAAAATGTGTATATTCTGAAGCATTAAACTGCAAATTCATTAGTAATGAAAGTTTGTTATGTGAATATACATTTATAAGACATTCTTACCAGCTTCAGAAATATCCTTAGTATTTGGGTTCCGATTCACATTTCCTGGAAAATATTCATAGAAAAACAATGGTCTGTTTATCCCTTTGTTATTGTTTTTACAGTACAAACACAAGACAGTGCACATTTTTTCAAATTGCCCTCCAAGTAGTATTGACAATCTAGTTTACCTAGTTATTTTTTTTAAACTAGGTACATTTACTTCTTTACCTAGTTCTGCTAAAGTTTACCTACCCTATCTTCTACAAACCGCGCTATAGTATTTTTAGCGCAGAGAGCCACACTGAATGGCCTGCTCTGCTCCCGACACTCATTGAGTTTCCATTTCACTTTTGCTCAAGAACATACCATTTATTTGTCCAGGATAAATGGTGTGTGAGGATACCAAAGCAGTCACAGAATTGTAAGAGTATGTGTATACAGAATTGTGAGAGTATGAATACTAGTTTTCTATGGCTCATCACAAAGACAATGCTGTGGAACAGTATGTATATCTGCTTGCCTCTTACTTAGCAATCCGTATTGTCAAGGACATATTGCAGCAGAGGCCACCTTTCATCTACATATGATACAATACAATCTTTATTTATATACCTACATGTGATCAGCTGAGACTGAACTTCTGATATAATGTGTATGAGATCTTGCAAAACAATCACATTTCTAGCACTGTGGCAGAACTGCTGAATCATGGTCATGCAGTGCCCTGCAAAGATGATCTCACTTTTCTGAGACTATCCTGAAGCTTCCATAATATTATATTGCAAAACAGTGGGAGGGACCTTAACATGATTCTTTCTCTTTTGATGAAGCCTCCGTTTGAGCCGCTTGCTCGGGCTCACTTGAAGTATCTCACTTGGAAAGTTGTGTTTCTCATTGTGACTTCTGCTCGCAGGGTCAGTGAGCTCCAGGCTTTGGTGTCGGACCCGCCTTTCACTGTTTTCCATCATGATAAAGTGGTTCTCCGTATGCATCCTAAATTCTTGCCTAAGGTTGTTTCGGACTTTCATATTAACCAGTCCGTGGTTCTTTCGGTGTTTTTTCCGAAGCCCCACCACTCTCATCCTGGAGAAGTGGCTTTGCATACTCTTGACTGCAAGCGTGCGCTGTTATTTTACTTGAAGCGCACTGCGCCTCATATGTCTGCTCCTCAGCTTTTCATCTCTTTTGACCCCAATCGTTTGGGGTGCCCTGTTTCAAAGCGGACCATTTCTAACTGGTTGGCCGCTTGTATCTCCTTCTGTTATGTTCAGGCTGGTCTCTTCCTGCCGGGTCGAGTTATGGGGCACAAAGTCAGAGCGATGGCGGAATCTGTTGCTTTCCTCTGGTCAACCCTGGTGGAGGAAATCTGCAAGGCTGCCACTTGGTCCTCGGTTCATACTTTCACCTCTCACTACTGTCTGGATGCTTTCTCCAGGCGTGACGGCCATTTTGGCCAGTCCGTTTTCCAACATTTGTTCTCCTAGTTTGCCAACTCTCCCACCTTCCCTTTCTCGTGAGCTTGGAGGTCACCCACATGTAGAGAATATGCTGCCTGCTTGTCCTGGGATAAAGCACTTACTTACCGTAACAGGTGTTATCCAGGGACAGCAGGCAGATATTCTTGCAACCCACCCACCTCCCCAAGGTTGGCTTCTTTGCATGCTATCTGAACTGAGGAGATGCATGCCCTGAGTCGTGCGGGAGGGGCACCGCGCATGCGTGGTACATTCCCAAGCTTGAAGGTCTTCAAGCAAGTCTGCTTGCGAAAACATCCGCTGGGGGGTCCGTCGGTGACATCACCCCCATGTAGAAAATATCTGCCTGCTGTCCCTGGATAACACCTGTTACAGTAAGTAACTGTGCTTTAGGGAACAATTTGTAGAAGCAATGCCCAGGGAAATAAGAGAATGGGTGAGAAAGCAGGGCGTTCAAACTCTTGGAACAACCAACCGAGCGAGCCGGGCCGCTGAGAAAGCGCGGGAGGCCTGGCCCGGGCTGCGGACGGGGACGGAGCTGGGGCGGTGAGCCTTCCCTGCGGCTGAAATGGAGCCGGGCCGCCCTCCGCGACAGACCAGAGGAGTCAGAGTCCTTTGCCGCTCATCCCCCCCCTTCCCTTCCCGCGGACCCGACTACCTTGGCGATTCAAGCAGCGTGTGCAGCAGTCTTCACACACTGCTTCGGGCCCTTCTACTGCCCTGATTTGCTCTGCCGCGTCTCTGATGATGTCATCAGGGACGTGCCAGAGTAAATCAGGGCAGAAGGACCCGAAGCAGCGTGTGAAGACTGCTGCACACGCTGCTTGAATCGCCGGGTAGGTAGTCGGTCCGTGGGAAGGGAATGGGGGGGGTGGCAAGGACTCTAGGGAGAACAACAGACACCGGCCCTGTACTAACTCCCGTGGACAGGGGGAGCAAGAAGAGGTGATGATGGACAGGGGGGAAAAAAGGAAGGAAGGCTTATTGCTGGACAGGGGGAACAGGAAGAGGTGCTGATGGACAGGGGGGGGGGGGGAATGAAGGGAGGCCTACTGCTGGACAGGGGGAGCAGGAAGAGGTGCTGATAGACAGGGGGGGAATGAAGGGAGGCCCACTGCTGGACAGAGGGAGCAGGAAGAGGTGATGATGGACAGGAGGGAGAAAAAGGAAGGGAGGCCTATTGTTGGACAGGGGGAGCAGGAAGAGGTGCTGATGGACACGGGGGGGAAATAAAGGGAGGCCTACTGCTGGACAGGGGGAGCAGGAAGAGGTGCTGATGGACAGGGGGGAGGTAAAACAAAGGGAGAACGGCTGCTGCTGGATAAGGGGAGCAGTGAAGGGGTGGTGGTGGATACAGGGGAGGTAAAAAGAAGGGAGAATGGACAGGAAAAAGCAGCTAAGGAGACAGAGAGAGAAAGAAATAAAGACAGACACACACATATATTCTAGCACCCGTTAATGTAACGGGCTATAAAGCTAGTTTAATATATTTATAAATGATCTAGAAACAGGGATGAAGTGCGAGATAATAAAATTTGCGGACAACACCAAACTATTTAGTGGAACTTGGACTAAAGAGGACTTTGAAGAATTGCAAAGGGACTTGAACAAACTAGGGGAATGGGCGACGAGATGGCAGATGAAGTAATGATGAAGTTGAGAAATGTAAAGTACTACATGTGGAAAGCAGAAACCCGAGGTACAGCTATACGACGGGAGGGATGTTATTGAAGGAGAGTACCCAAGAAAGGGACTTAGGGGTACTGGTGGACATGACAATGAAGCCGACGACACAGTGCGCAGCGGCCGCTAAGAGAGCAAATAGAATGCTAGGCATAATCAAGAAGGGTATTACTACCAGAATGAAAGAAGTTATCCTGCCGTTGTATCGGGCGATGGTGCGTCTGCATCTGGAGTACTGCGTCCAATATTGGTCGCTGTACCTTAAGAAGGATATGGCGTTACTCGAGAGGGTTCAGAGGAGAGCGACACGTCTGATAAAAGGGATGGAAAACCTTTCATATGCTGAGAGACTGGAGAAACTGGGTTTCTTTTCCCCGGAGAAGAGGAGACTTAGAGGGGATCTTATAGAGACTTACAAGATCATGAAGGGCATAGAGGGAGTGGAGAGGGACAGATTCTTCAAACTTTCGAAAAATAAAAGAAGAGGGCATTCGGAAAAGTTGAAAGGGGACAGATTAAAAACGAATGCCAAGAAGTTCTTCTTTACCCAACGTGTGGTGGACACCTGGAATGCGGTTCCAGAGGGAGTAATAGGGCAGATTAAGGTACTGGGGTTCAAGAAAGGATTGGACAATTTCCTGCTGGAAAAGGGGATAGAGGGGTATAGATAGAGGATTACTGCATATGTCTTGGACTTGTTGGGCCACCGCGTGAGTGGACTGCTGGGCACGATGGACCTCAGATCTGACCCAGCGGAGGCATTGCTTATGTTCTTTTGTAAGGGATTCTAGAGTTTAGTAGCTGGAATAGATGGGTGGACTAGACAAGCAATATATTCATTATCAACCATCATTTTCTATGCTTCCATGCCCTACCAATGAGTAACAACCCAGTCCTGTTAGGGGTTTATCTATATAGGGGCACAAGGGGAATTCATGCTGTATTTTTAGGGATTAGTACATCTGCCTCCTCTCAGTAATTAAAAGAAAGCACCAGAACTTCCCTTAGGGATGCAAGCTACTTTACCTCCCAGCCTGAAGACAAACTTCTCCAATACGAAGAGAATTTGTTTAATGTACATCATGTTCTTTGCTTTCAGATGGTTCCTGTGATACAAGAGAATGGAGTAAGATAATAAAACAGAACTCATTATCTATGGCCTCCAAACACATTACTACCACCACCACACATCAAAAATAAAATATTTTAGTAAATTTATACCTACAAGGTTTCCTCATTTCAAAACAGAGCTACATCAATAATTTTCTATAAGTTATGGTACTCCTTGTGACCCTGGGCAAGTCACTTAATCCCCCATCACCCCAGATATATTAGATAGAGTGTGAGCCCACCAAGACAGATAGGAAAAATGCTTGAGTACCTGAATGTAACCATTTAGGCTTTAAGTGGTATATAAATACTATAAATAAATAATAAGTAATAAGCAGGTCATAGAAAAAATAAAGGCAAAAGAGGCAGCATTCAAGGAATACAAAAGAATATAAGAAGAGAAACACAGAAAAGTATACTGGATAAAACTCAAAGAAGTGAAGAGAGAAATATGACTGTCAAAAGTGCAGGCGGAAGGAAAAATGGCTAGAAAGATAAAAAGAGGATTCTGTAAAAAGTGATGAGGAAAAAGCTAATGTGCTAAACAAATACTTCCGTTCTATGTTCACAGAAGAAAAGTTTGGAGAAGGACCTTGGTTGGCTGACCAAGGTATCTATGAGAATGGAGTAGATATCATTCAGTTCATGAACAACTGGGAAAACTAAAACTGGACAAAGCCATGGGACCTGATGAGAGCCATCCTAGAATACTGAGGGAAATCAGGGAACTTCGTGCAGGACCTCTTGTAGATTTGCTTAATAAATCAATGGAGAAGGGAGAGGTTCTGTGGGATTGGAGAAGAGCAATTGTGGTCGGTCCCTCTTCACAAAAGTGGGGACAGAAAAGTAGGAAACTACAGACAGGGAAGTCTCACTTTGGTAGTTTGAAAGATAATGGAAGCTTTACTGAAAGAAAGAACAGTGAACTATCTGGAATTCTACCAGTGATAAGAGCGGATAGCATAGCTGGTTTAAAGAAAGGTTTGGATAATGTCCTAGAGGAAAAGTCCATAGTCTGTTATTGAGAAAGACATGGGGAAAGCCACTGCTTGCCCTGGATCAGTAGCATGGAATGTTGCTATTCCTTCGTTTTTGGCTAGGTACTAGGGACTTGGATTGGCCACCATGAGGGCTACTAGGCTTGATGGACCATTGGTCTGACCCAGTAAGGCTATTCTTATGTTCTTATGAATCTGATCAATCTCTTTGACTAGGTGATCAGAGAATTGGATAGAGGATGTGCGCTAGATGTAGTCTACCTGGATTTCAGTAAAGCCTTTGATATGGTTCTTCATAGGAGGCTCATTAATAAGCTTAGTGGGCTGAAGTTAGGATCCAAAGTGGTGATCTGGATTAGAAATTGGTTGACAGGGGGTCACGTGATGGCAGAAACCTGAACGGATGTCTCGTGCTTGAGTTCCGCTCTACTCTTACTCCAACCCCCCCCTCCCAATCTGCACCCTCTAGCAGAGGGGTGCCCTAAAGGTCGATCGCGATCAACCAGTAGATCGCAAAGGCAATATGAGTTGATTGCGGAGCCCATCTCGTGTTGCCTTTGCATTCTCCCTGCTTCTCTGACGCCACAAAAGCCATGCGTGTACAGCCACTGCAGAAGGGCCGGGCCCACAAGCCTTCCCTCCCCCCAGTGGTCCATTGTGCCCAGCAGTCCGCTCATGCGGTGGCCCTTAGGTCAAAGACCAGTGCCCTAATTGAGTCTAACCTTACCTGCATATGTTTTGGTTCAGCGGGAACTTGTCTAACCTTCTCTTGAATCCCTGGAGGGTGCTTTCCCTTATAAGGAAGTTCCCTGCCAGACAATCACTGGCTGGCCCGGAATTTCCTCTCCAACGTCGATGGGGGGAAGGCTCGTGAGCCCGGCGCATGTGCAGTGCACCAGAAAAGACAACCATGGTTCCCTGATGTGAAATGATTGAGCCACGATCTAAAGATGGAAAATTAGGAGATGGCAAAATTTCTTCTGGAAGAGAAACTCTGCGATTGTGATCAAAAGGTCCTGCCACTGTGGAACAAATGCCCTCAAAACTTGAAGAAAAAGCAATTTAAAAAGTGGATGACCTTCTTGGGAATAAGAGACATTGAACTAGCTGCAACCATGGTAGAAGCAGGGAGAGAAAAGAAGAATCCAGATGAGTTGGCTGTGGCATTTGATGAATCTCTTGGAGATTTTGGATTTCCAGATGAGTTTGTTTTTGATGTGTGGGGAGCCATAGGGGATGTAAAGCAGGGAAGATTTTAAGGATGTTTAATCTGTTGTATAATATTAATTCCGTATTTGATGTGAATACATATGATTGTAAATGTAAATTATTAATGATCATTTTGGATGAAATACCCAGTTTTATACCAAAGAAATATATATATTTTGAAAAAAAAATTTTTTTTAAGAAAGATGGTTATAAAACCAAATGATGTTTAGTATTCCAATAAAGCCCCTTTACTCACTCACCAAAAAAAAAAAAGGAAAGAAAGAAAGAGGGGCAGGGAGAGAGAAAGAAAGGGGAGGGACGCAGGGAGAGAGGAAGTAAAAGTTGGGGAAGGGAATGCAAAGTTACTCACATTCAGCGGGTGGAGGAGAGAGTCTCCAACCAGGAGAACCGCTCAGCTATAGTGGAAAATTGCATCAATTCCCTACAATCTCAGATTAAATCTTTGGAGGAACTCATGGAGGACCAAGAAAACCATGGATGTCACAACATGTCTTTTAGGTCTTCCAGAATCCATCCGAGACATGGAACTGGTGGAGCTGGTGGAACAGTGGCTCCCTCAAACCTTGGACCAATCTCAGTCTCTAGGATCTATACACATGGAGAGGGCTCACAGGCTTGGAGCAATTAGCGGTGGGTGACCAGCTGTGACACATTGTAAAGCGTTTACTGAATTGTGTGATTAAAGTGAAACTTCTGGAGCTCTATCAGCACCACCACACTCTGGAATACAAAGGTACCAAAATTCTAATGTTCCAGGACTTTTCAGCTAAGCTCTCCGAACGCCGATGCACTCTTGCCCCTTACTGCACCCAACTATACACTAGAGGGATCAAATTCACCATGCAATACCCAGCCAAGGTGTGGGTTACCCACAAAAATGAGACAGACGCCCTGGGCACCCCAAAGGAACCTCATGCCTTTCTAGACAAGCTGCCTCCTGCCCAAGAATGAATCTATGAGATCCTGCAAAATGTATATGGCTGATGCAGACCGAACACTGGGTGTAACGCCGGGAGCTCTTTTTGGCACGAATTTAGAGACTTTCAGCAATTCATCCTTGATCTAGTTAGTGGTGGGGCTGGGAGTGCTCTCACTTTACGTGCTGGTGAACACAACACTTTTTGAATAGCACTATGCTTTGCTATCTCCATTGCCGTGGAGAGCTGCCAGCCTGATGGCCCACTTGCGGATGAAAAACCCACGGATACCATTCGAGAATGAGTGAGCGCTGAGGATATCTATGGAAGATCGGTACCCTTTAATCCCCATGCATTCTCGTTGAGGAGATTTCTAAGAACTCTACCAGCTTGGTGGACAACTGTGCCATGAACTGTTTATCTTAGTACCTAGTGAACATATTGTTTCCAGAGTTCTCAGTTCCTTCTGAAAGTTATCATGTTTTAAATTGTCTGCTCTGTGTGCGTGTGGGGGGGGGGGGGAGGGGCTCAGTGGATTTCTTTGCTGTTTTGGCAAAAATAATATGGTTGGATATTGGGAGGGTGACAGAGGGCTAGGGGGAGGAAGGGAGTTGGGGGATGCGTGTGTGGCAAGGAATGAGTGGGGTTCTAGGGCATATCCACTCTACTATAACAGGGGAAAGCTATTTCAGATGTTGGATGATGGAGTGTTCTTTGCAGTCTCCCTGGTCAATCTTGTCCCTTGGATCGGAGTTGGGAAGGTCTAGCTGGGAAGCCCCCTTACTAGTGTACACTCAATTAACCTAGTGGCTTTGTTTGACTATGGTTAAATTAAAATTATCCACACTTAATATGGACGGCACAAAATCTTAAATTGATTCAGAAAGGAGTGCATAGATGTCACATTCCTGCAAGAGAGACTGGGTGGGTGAGGTGTGTTTCTCCACATACAATACTCATCAAAGGGGTGGAGCCATCCTATTCCATAAACAACTTCCAATCCATGTACACAAAGTCGTCCAGGATAAAGAAGGTAGATATGAGTTGGTGCTTGGAGAACTATGGGTGTGTATATTAAGCAGCAGAGAAATTTGGGTGCTTTTAAGAAACTGTTTGGTTTTTTTTTTTTTTTGGGGGGGGGGGTATTTATTTATTTATCATTTTCAAAATAAAACAATCAAGCATAAACTTGTACAGAAAGCTTTAAGCATAAAGTAATTTTTTAAAAAACAAAATAATACATAAAGCAACAATAAATGCTTAATCTAGCACTAGTCCTCAATTAGTTTCCAAGATTAAACTTAATGGAATCAAGAAATATTTAATGAAAAACTCAAATGGTTGACCTGGCTGAAATCAAGTTGAAATAGTCACCTCATTAATATATTGGGCTTTAAATTATCTTTTAGATCTTATTTTTCCTTCTCCAGTTGACAGCGATAGGAAAGATGTCAACTGAGCAGGCTCAAAAAATACATACTTTTGTGAAAGATATCACATTACACATTTACAAGTGTGGTGTAGGTATAAAGTTGCCCCTAAGGCCAGAACCCCGGCTTCTACAACAAAAATTTTTTCCTGGCCAAATCCAGATACATTTGTACTTTAAGACTTCTGCTTACACTTAAAAAAACATTTCATAAGCCAATTTTTATCTGGTGCCATTGCTACTGTAAGTAACAATGTAGCAGGTGTAATAGTTTCACTATCAGAGAGCTCAAGCAATTTTGATATATTTACGGTAAGTCAGGAGCAATTCCTTGCTGCTGATCTTGAAGTTTTGTTGGTAAATAGTAAACCTGGGATAAAGGAGACAATTGTTCCTCAATAATCTCCAAGACCTCCATCATAAATCTTTTTAACATTTACCTAGAATAGACAACACTTCTAGGGAAGTTAATTAGTCTAATGTTGTTGGAGTGTGACAGATTTTCCAAGGATTCCAATTTCCTCCTAAGATTCAAATGATCTTTTATCAAAGTTTCTTGAATCTTTTTAGCCGAAGTCAATTCCTGATTCACTTTATCCACAGAGTTTTTGGATTCAAGCTTTCCAGATTGTAAATTTTTAACATCATTTGCTTGAGCCTTTAATTGATTATCCATAAGTTGGAACTGAGGGTTAATTAATGCAGGCAGATTTGCTACAAGGTCCCAAATAGAATCTAAAGTTACCTCTTGGGGTTTCTGGACTTCAAGTTTCAAGTTTATTTCAAATTTACTATACCGCTCACTCGAACCTTCTAGGCAGTTTACAAAAATGCCTTAACAATATATCAATTTAAAATATAATTTAGTCTAAAACAAACCAAGGGAAAAAAATGATTTAAGGACACAGACGAACAGGGACAGAAGGGAAGAAGGGATTAGAACTACAATTGATAGAAAGAAAAGAAAACACTTAAAGGGAAGAACAAAAGGTTGGGGAAATGAAAATGGAAATATTACTTAAAACTAAGTCATCCTGAAAAGGACAGTTTAGGTTACAAAGGCATCACGGAAAAGGAATGTCTTTAGCATTACATTAAATTTGATCAGTGTCGTATTTTCCCGCAAGTAGTTGGGTATGCTGTTCCAAAGAAGAGGAGCATTAATAGAAAAAATTGTGGTCCTCATAGTACTGATTTGTTTCAATGAGGGAACAATAAGGAGATTATGCGCGATAGATCGTAGAGATCTAGTTTGATTATAGGGGATAAGTAAATTATTAATAAATTCTGGCTGGCTATTTGCTTTTGTTTTAAAGGTTAGAAGTAGAATTTTGTAAATGATCCTATGCTCTATAGGCAGCCAATCAGCTTTATGTAAAAGAGGCGCGACATGATCATATTTGAGGAAAAGCAAATGTCCCCAAAGAATGCTGATCAGTTGTTTCTGTCCCATGCTGTACACCCTCCTGGGAAAATCCGTCTCCATGATAGGCCGTTACTTCAGGATCCAAATTCGGACTTACCTCCACAAGAGACAAGTCCGGCACAGCTCCTCCATTAAAGATTTCCCTGGCCTCACAGACTCGCAGCGTCTGTGTTTCTTGGCACTGCTCCATCTGCAGGGAGCTGGCGCTCTGAGGGTGTGGGGGTAGAGCCCTGACATCGGGACTCAAGGTGGTATCGGGTCCCAGAGAGATTGCCGCCGTTCTGCTTTCCCAGGGCGTCTCCAGCGGGAGCGTCTCCGATGAACTTGAAAGAGTGACCTGCAAACGCTGTAAAAGCCCCTCTATGTCGCCAAGGAAGGGCTGCGTGAGGCCCCAGCAGAGCTCTTCCCTATTCGCTTTGGCATTACAATTAGAAACAGAATGAGTAGGTAAGAAGCAGATATGCAGAGCAGGCTTCTGAGCATGCAGCTCAGACAAGTCTAGCCGCAGCCATCTTGGAACTGCCAAGAAACTGTTAAAATGCTACCTGTTCTGTATTATGAAATATATGAGTTGAGTGGGCAGTTGGAGTGGAGCTGTTGCTATGTAACTAGTGCAGTAGGCTTTGGGAAGGAAAGATTGATGTCTGTATAATATTTTATGTTTGTATTTTTATGTCTAATGATTATGTGGAACTTTTTAACTGTTGTATGATGATTTTATTATGTTGTGCTCTGCTTTGTGAAAAGTGAATTAAAATAAAACAACCAATTATCGCTTCTTTTCAGATATTGTATCTAAATTGGCGCAGTACCCAGAATACCGGTTGATCATTGGGGGGGGGGGGGGAATTTCAACATCACAGCTGATCCCACGCAAGACTGTAATCTGGCAAAAAAAGGGGGTGAATTTCTTCATGAGTCAGTTAGAGTTGCTCGATATATGGCGGGTGCTTCACCCGACAGAGCATATATACACTTTTTTCTCAAACCTTCATAATGTATATGCATGAATAGATTACCTCTTGCTATCCTCCTCCATGCTGTCTATGTTGAAAGATGTGACAATCCTGGATGCTCCCTTATCTGACCATTCACCAGTTGTACTGTCCCTGCAGAAGACCTCTGACCCTACTGAGCGAATCTGGTGCTTCCCTGGTCACCTATACAAAGATCTTGAATTTCACAAATATCTCAGGGAACAATGGGCAGAATACCATCGCACTAACTATGCACCTGGCATTGATCCTGTATTATCCTGGGAAGCGTCTCAGGGAAGTTTCAAGTTTATTATGGATTTGATTAATCGCTTATTCAAAATTCTAAGCGATGTATAAAACAGTAAAATAGTAAATTACAAGTATCAAGGGGAAACAAACAAGATAAATACGACTGACTTGACAAAACATATGATACAAAAGGAAAAAATAGGGAAATAAATACAAGTTATTGATAGTAAATAAGACGAGTAAGGGAAAAAACAATAGGAAAGGGGAAAGCAGTGAGCTTCAAGAAAATTAAGAACTAAGATTCAGTTGATGCAGGAGGCGGAATTGCTGTCTCTATCTAGGGAACTTCACCAGATTTTCAGACATCATGGTAGCTTGTCCGTGGCAGATAAACATCAACTATTTCCGTTTAGAAAGCAGATTGATGCAATCCTGACCCAAAGAACTGCCAGGGATCTTTATTACCAGCGCTACAGATTTTATTGATGGGAAGGCGGGCAGCTTACTGGCTAGGCTAGTCTGCCCATATCAGAAATGCCAGGTGATTCTATCCATTAAAGACACAAAAGGGCAGCTATACACTGCAGAAACTCATATTCAAAAGCAATTTGTGCACTACTACAAGGGATTATACTCCTAGAAGCCTTTTGATGTCCAGGTATGTGATGCGTTCTTTCACAATGTCATAGATCCTAAACTATACCCAGAACAACTTATCATATTGAACGCATCAGTAACCCAACTGAAAATAGAGGATGGAATAAAATCTCTGAAACTTATAAAAGCACCTGGGCTGGATGGGTATAGGACAGAATATTATAAGATCATGTCAGATCTCATCTTCCCATTTATGAGCGCAGCATACAATACTCTACAGAGAGAGGTCTGGGTAGCCAGAATATGGCTCACATAGTATTGCTCCCCAAACCAGACAAAGATCCCTCACAGGTGGGAGTGGGAGAGACAAGCATAGCCCTTTTTTTCATAGAAGTCTGATATATCATATCCACAAATTCCGGTGGAAAATAGTCACCAGCGGCAAGAGCTGCTCTGCGGGACTCAGATTTGGAATGCTTAGAAGATTTATGAGACTTCTCCCTGGAACTGCACTTATGTTTTGTAGAAGCACCCTCCATGCCCACTTCAGGTGTCCCGGACACAGTAATCACATCTCCGGTGGAATTGGAGGAAGGGAGGGTCTCTCTGGAGGGTAGTGCGGAATCCACACATGGTTCACACCCCTCGTGGGCTGCGGCGCATGTGATGCATGGCTGCGAATCTATCAGCCATCCACCGCATTTACGGTATGAATCCTGTCCTGAGGAGGCCATATGTGAAGTTTGGCACATAAACGAAGCTTCTAAGATCAAAAAATACACTTTTAAAAATTTGAATGAAAATCCAAGATAGTCGCTGCGGGTGCCAATTTTGCCCTAAAACGGTCTGAAAAAAACGCAGGAAATCCAGAAAAATGGTGATTTTACAGGTGTGGGGAGGACCAGAGAATGCAGGGAAACTACCCAAAACCCCGATTTTACCCCCCAAAATCGCCAAACTCGTGGTCACACAGACACCACAGAGACATGTGCTGCAATACAGTTCAATGGCAAGCCAGCAATAAACAGTTCAAGCATGGAGATCAGTACCTCAGGAGCTGATAAAACTGGATTTCAGGTCTTCTGATGCCTCACCTTCCCTGTCACCTCAGACAATGCCCACTAGGACCCCTCATGAAATTTTCAGAGAAGATACGCAGTCTGGTTCTGATCCTGGCGCACCTCCACGGAACCGCAGCAGCCTGTGCTCTACCCCTAAGTGAACGAATCCGAGGTGAGATGGCTCCTGATCCCGGAGACCCGATCTAATCTGCAGGCTGTCTAGGGGGCTTACTGCAGTTTCTGCTAATAGGGCACTCCCCAGAAACAGACACTATTTAAGTAAAAGTCTGCAATCTCCCGCCAAAGGATCACTCCCCCAAAGTGAATCCGCAGCACTTGGGCAACATCCGCAGCACAGAATAAAATAAAAGACTATAAATTGAGAAAAAATTCACGAGCAGAAGAGACAAGAAGTCAGCATCAAGGCTGCAGAAACAAACTGAGATTTGAGGGGCGTGTCTATGGTGGTAACCTCGGAAAGGGGGATGGATTTGTTTGTGAGTTCTGCAGCCAAGGCTAGAGTAGATGCAAGAACGCTCGAGTTCAGCCTCCAGAGGAATTGTACAAGAATAGTACACTCGTAATATGTTCCTAGAATGCCCAACTATGGAACTGTGGCTTCAGGTTCTTCCTCTTATCGACTGTATAGTGAACGCACCTTAGCGCAGGATTATAGGTTACTGCTCTTGGGAGATTAGAGAGAATTTATGTGAGCAGGATTTTCTTTACCATATAGAGTCTTTATATACTTAACATCTTTAATGTGCTTAACCAGAGATATTTGATTATATTTCCTGTGAAAATATAGGCATTTTCTAAATAGCTCCGTTTGTTTTGCATGGTTTATATGATTGCTGTGCTGTGAATTTTTTTGAGTGTGGTTTAATATTATTTGTCTAAGTTGTGTTTGTGTAGGTTGGGTTCATAAAATGCATGACATTGCCAATTTCGAAATTCAGACTTTCCACACCAACAACAGATTGGAGAAGCTTACTTGTGTGTACCTATGAAAAGAAATACAGGCTCTGCCCAGGCAGATTCTCTTTCACAGTCTTCATGATAGCTTCTTTAGAAACCCCCTTTTTCAGGTTTAGTGGTTGTGCGGTGAATATGATAGGGCATGTAAGGTGAGTAGTGGGGTAGGGTGATTGCTGAGTTTCTGTATGGTGTCATTTTGGTGTACGTAGGGGCATGCGATTGATGGTATGTTTGCATACTGGTAGGATTGATTTATATTTCAAAACATTAATGCAGCTTTATGAGAAGGATTAGTTCTTTCTTTTGCTTATTCATATCTCTTACTTGCTCTTTACTCATTCTTCCTGTTCCTCCCTAAATTTTTCTTTTATATTATTTTCACTTTATGGCATTTATCGTTAAGTAGAGTGGAGAGAACCGTCAATTGACAGCCTGTTGTAGACTAGGAGCAGATCCTTTGTCTATTTTGCCTCTTGATTTGATATGATAGTTAACGTGACTATTTATTTTTTTCATCAAAAGGGGACATCTATTAAATTGTCAGTTCCACCCCAATCCTGCCCTAGCCCTGCCCCAATCCCGCACCCTATTTCTTCCATTCATTTTTCATGTACACATAATATCTTATTAATTCATAATGGTAACCATAAAATTTTAAAAAAACTATAGCACACTTTACACAGAGAAAATGTTAATTATCATTTATATTTGGGGGTTTCAAAAATGTCAAGGCAGATGACTTTAAAATATGCAAAGTCACCTCAGTAACTATAGAAAAATAGACAAATATAGTGCAAAATATGGACAGCAGATATAAATTCTCAAAACTGACACATTTTGATCACTAAATTGAAAATAAAATCATTTTTCCTCCCTTTCTGCACTAAGGCCCAACAATTGTCCCTTTCTCTTCCCTCCCTCCTTCCTTCCTATGTCCTTAGTGCCCCAGTGCCTCCTTCCTATGTCCTCAGTGCCCCTTCCTGTGTCCTTAGTGCCCCCAGTGTCTCTTTCCCATGTCCTTAGTACCCTCAGTGCCTCCTTCCCATGTCCTTAGTACCCCTTCCTATGTCCTTAGTGCCCCCAGTGCATCCTTCCTATGTCCTTAGTGCCCCTTCATGTGGCCTTAGTGTTCTCAGTGCCTCCTTCCTATTAGAGAATGACACGGTGGTTGTTACCCATGGCTAGCCACGAGTAGCCACAGATAACCCGCTGAAACGGGGAAAGAAAAAATAGTAGTCGCTGCAGGGACGGGGACAAGGCCATTCATTTTTTTTTTTTTTTAAAGTTCAATAATTTTTATTAAGTATTTTAAAGGATACAAGAATCATTTAAAGTACATAGAAACAAAATAAAGCTTTCTGTATATAAAATATATAAATCTATGTTTAACTGTATAGGAGCAAAGGCTCCAATTATTAAAAATGTATGTAAGGGATATATAAGATAAAGATGAGAGAGAGCAGTAAAGAAAAAGGAAAGAAAAATGAAAGAGAGAAGAGAGGAGAAGAAAAGGATAACAGGAGTGTCTAAGAAGATGAGCGTACATAGGAATCTAAGATTATAATTATATATAAGCATTTTATACTATGTTCAAATTGTCTGAGTACAGGTCTTACCTATCTCAGGGGGTGGGGGGGCATCTTATACTGAAACTTTGCAAGTAAAATAAGAATGAATGTGACTGTTGGACAGACTAGATGGACCACACATTTACTATGTTACTATCTGGAAAACACTGTAAAAACATGGGGGAAAAAAAGTCACAGCAACAAAGCTACCAAATATACTTACATAGCAAAAAGCCCAATTAATCAGGGTAAAAACAAACAGCCTACCTGTATCGTTCCATATACTGAAGCAGCTGGGAGTGAGCTTGACAAAGCTGAAAAAGGTACAGAATCAAAAAGGCACAAAAGAGCTTTTAGTATTACATTTTAATCAGGCATGAGAGAAATATCCTTTTACATTCTCCCCTGAAACCACCTAGCAGCACAATTTATACAGAGAGAGAGCATTAAAGGAAGGCTAATAACAAGCCTTTATAGTGATAATCTCCCTCAAGCTGAAAGCAAGCTACTAAGGGATGGGACAAAACATGAAGCACAGAAAAAGAAAACCAAATAAACTAATAAGGAAAGAACTACAGAGAAATTTTGGAAAACAGTTTTATCAAGCTATGCCTATCATGATAGTTTCATTGAATGGCTCAGGAGATAAAATGAAACAGATAAAATGAAAATATAAGCTTTTTTTATTTTTTGAAAGAATGAAAGTGATCAAAATTAAGGGCTCCTTTTACAAAGGTGCGCTAGCGTTTTTAGTACATGCACCGGATTAGCGCACGTTACCCAAAAAACTACCGCCTGCTCGAGAGGAGGCGGTAGCGGCTAGCGCATGCGGCAATTTAGCACATGCTATTCCGCGCATTAAGGCCCTAACGCACCTTTGTAAAAGGAGCCCTAAGTGTTTTTAAACATTTAACAGCAGAACATATGCTAAGACTTAAACTACTTCTGATATTATTTTCCCACCTTTTTCAATTTTTTTGCTTCATTTTGGAAATATTAGTGAATATAATAAACATATGCTATTGAAAAGCTCAAGATTAACTTCAAAAGCAATTTTAATGGAAGATTAGATTCTTACCTCAATAATCTACTCTGATAGGTGTGCCTAGGAGTCCAGACGATAGGTGATTTTCCCATACTCATTTATTGTCAAAGGATGGAGGCCTGGCATTTCTCTACAAATCATTTTTTGATGTACATCTCCTCAAAAAAGGTAGCGATACCTCACTAGAATATATGCTAGCTACTGTCAATGATGAGTTCCATTATCACCCAATGGGCATTTTACTATTATACCGTTCTCCAATCCCTTGGAATAAATCCTCTGAACTCATTTTTGAGACTATAACAAGCGCTTTCCTAAAATTCCAAAGATTACTGATTATCGGTGATATTAATCTCCATCTAGATGATAACAATAGCAAGGACATGATTGAATTCAGCAGTTTTCTTACTTCTCTGGGCTTTCCCTCTGTTAAGACCTCTTCAACCCATGAAAAGGGACACTCCTTTGATATCATTAGTTTCCTTGACCTTACTGATTATAAAACTTTAGTCGAAGATGGGTTTCGAGGTAAAATAGCATTATTCGCCGATGACGCCAAACTAAGTAATGTAGTGGGCAAATGCACAATGAACGAAGATTCAATGCCCGACAACATGATGCACAACCTACTCCTACTGGAGCGCTGGTCTAGGACCTGGCAACTTAGCTTCAATGCCAAAAAATGCAAAGTCATGCACCTAGGCAACCATAATCCATACAAGACTTATACCCTTAATGGTGAGATCCTAACAAGAACGGTAGCAGAACGGGACTTGGGGGTGATCATCAGTGAGGACATGAAGGCTGCCAGTCAGGTAGAGCAGGCCTCATCCAAGGCAAGACAGATCCTAGGTTGCATACGCAGGGGTTTCGTCAGCCGGAAGCCGGAAGTCATTATGCCATTGTATAGATCCATGGTGAGGCCCCACCTGGAATACTGTGTGCAATTCTGGAGGCCACATTATCGCAAAGATGTGCTGAGATTGGAGTCGGTTCAGAGAATGGCCACCCGGATGGTCTCGGGACTCAAAGATCTCCTGTATGAAGAACGGTTAGACAAACTGCAGCTATACTCGCTCGAGGAGCGCAGAGAGAGGGGGGACATGATAGAGACGTTCAAGTATCTCATGGGCCGCATCGAAGAGGAAGAAGATATCTTCTTTTTCAAGGGACCCACGGCAACAAGAGGGCATCCGTGGAAAATCAGAGGCGGGAAACTACGAGGTGACACCAGGAAATTATTTTTCACTGAAAGGGTGGTTGATCGTTGGAATAGTCTTCTACTGAGGCCAGCAGCGTGCCTGATTTTAAGGCCAAATGGGATCAACACGTGGGCTCTATTCACTAGGCAAAGGTAGGGGAGGGTCATTAGGGTGGGCAGACTAGATGGGCCGTGGCCCTTATCTGCCGTCTATTTCTATGTTTCTATGTTGGGAACAAGTCCCTTGTTCTGATCACTTTTTAGGCGCTTTTTGTCTTCCTGTTTTCATGTCTCACCTTGGAGTTCAATCCCCTGCCTCAAAATCTATTACCTTCCGCAAGAAAATTGCAAGTGACCAGTTCTGGACCCAATTTCTTAATCAGTTTTCCTTCTGTCCCAAGCCTGATGCTTCAGAAGAAATTGGGTAAAACTCTCTGAGATTACCTATTACTCTCTTGCTCCTCTATCTACTAAGATTGTTTCCTACTCCCGTAAGGCTCCCTGGTATCTTCACTACCACAGAGAACTGAAGCAGAAATGCCAAGCATTGGAGCACAAATGGAAAAAATCTAAATCTCCTGCGGTAAGACAGTCTTAGAGGGGCAATATTAGGTTCTATAATACAGTGTTAAAAAAAGCAAGGAAAACTTTCTACGGTGACAAAATTATCAGATCCAATAACTAAAGCAGTACTTTGTTTATCATCTGGCGCTCTTTAACCTCTAATAATGACTCGTCTATACATCCTTCCTCTATAGCAAAATTTTTAAATGAAAAGGTTGCTGCTATAAAAAAACTATTTTCCATCATTAGTCTCTTATAATTTTCTGGTGTCTAAAGACACTAATCTTATCCCAGTAGACAGAACCTGGACAGTCTTTGAGTATGTATCTGAGGCTCAGGTTTCAAAACTGTGTCACAAATTAAGATCTTGTAAATGTGCCCTTGATCCGTTTTCTTCATATCTATATGAGAAAATTCCCACTCAGGCTATTTCATCTCTTACCAGACTTATAAATTCTGCCTTATTATCAGGTCTATTTTCTGTAGAGATGGGTCACATTGCTCTGACTCCATTACTGAAAAAAGCCAATCTAGACCCATCTTCACCGTCTAGCTATTGACCCATAGCGAATATTCCTCTCCTGACCAAAATGTTAAGAATCTATCATATCTGCTCAGCTTTCATCATATCTAGAGAGATTTTCCATTCTTTTACCTTGCCAATATGGTTTCAGACCCAATTTCAGTACCGAATCCCTATTGGCCTCATTAATTTCAAAGGTTCAGCAGCTACATTTATGTAATAAGTTTGCAATTCTATTACAATTTGATCTATTTGCGGCCATACGACTGTTAATATGAGTGGAACCTTGTCATCTCCTTGGAAGCCATTACGCGGAGTTCCGCAGTGATCATGTCTGTTCCCTATTCCTTTCAACATCTATATGTCTACTTTGAAACTTTTCAATCTATCTCCCTTTGAAACACTATATACATATGCAGATGACATCTTTGCCCTTCTTGAGATAGATTCGAAATCTCACTAAACTAAAACTAAACTAAACTAAACCTTAGGTTTGTATACCGCGCCATCTCCACAAGCATAGAGCTCGGCACGGTTTACAGGGTTAGATTGAAAATGAGCTACAATGAAGGGTTATAGGAAGAGCTAGGAAGATAAAGAGGGACAGGGTACCAAAGAGCGGGAGGTGTTGGATTTTTGAAAAGAGCCAAGTTTTCAGGTGTTTGCGGAAGGATTGAAGGGAGCTTGAAATTGTGAGGTTGTTCCAGAGTTCTGTGGTTCTAAAGGGAAGGGATGTTCCTAGTTTTCCTACGCGGGATATACCTTTTGCAGTGGGGAATGATAGTTTCAGTTTTTGGGAGGATCTAGTGGAATTAGGGTTAGAGGAGTTCCAGAAGAGTGGGATAACGGGAGGGAGGATGCCATGTAGGATCTTGAAAGCTAAACAGGCACATTTAAAGAGGACTCTGGAGTGAACTGGGAGCCAATGAAGTTTGGACAAGAGTGGGGAGATGTGGTCAAACTTGCCTTTAGCGAAAATAAGCTTGGCTGTGGCGTTCTGGATTAGCTGAAGTCTATGGAGTTTTTTTTTTTTAATTAGGCTTAAATAGATGGAGTTGCAATAATCCAGTCTAGAGAGGATGGTGGATTGAACAAGAATGACGAAGTGAGAATGATGAAAGTACGATCTCACTTTCCTCAGCATATGAAGACTAAAGAAGCATTTTTTTACCAAGAAGTTGAGGTGGTCATTGAAGGAGAGAGAAGAGTCTATGATGATGCCAAGGACTTTGCTTGAAAACTCAAGCTGAAGAGTGGAGCCGGAAGATAATGGGATGGAGGTGGGTAAATGACCTAATATTGGGCCGAGCCAAAGTAGTTTTGTTTTGGACTCATTCAATTTCATTTGTACAGAATGTGCCCAGGATTGAAGGTTCATTATACAAGCGGATATGTTCTCAGCAAGGTTAGTGAGGTTCGAGTCGGTCTCAAGGACGATGAGGATATCGTCAGCATAGGTGTAGAGAGTTTCCAGGGGGGATAGATGAAGGAGTTTCAAAGAGGACTTGTAAATATTGAAAAGGATAGGAGAGAGGGGTGAGCCTTGCGGGACTCCACATATCGGCTTCCAGGGAGGGGATGAGGTACCATTTATGTTAACGGTGTAGGAGCGCAAGTGTAGGAATTTCGAGAACCAGTCTAGGACTGTGGAACTTATGCCTATTTCAGAGAGTTGGAAGATTAGGATATCATGATGGACGACGTCGAAAGCTGCGTGCTCAATACTCTGGTGCAGCCATGGCCTCAGGAGATTCTACTGTGTGTCTTTCCTCCTTGGCTGATGTTTGGCCAGGTCATTTGATGGATTGCAGTAGATCTGGGCTGCGTCATTCTGGGAGCTCTAGATTGGCCTCGCAGACCATGGTAAGCAGATATGATGCATCTGTGCAGGGGATGCAGCCTTTGGCTGACCTCCTCACACAAGATTCGGTAGCCATGGTGAATCCGGGTCACTTTGCACTTACGGAATGATTCTTGAGCATGCAGTATTAGAGCTCAAAGAATATTCTGCTTTGGTTGTTGATACTCTTCTCAAGTCTAAGAAGTCATCCATTGTTTTGGCTTATGCTAAAGCTTGGACGGCCTTCAAACACTGGTGCGCCCAGGACCAGGTGGACCCTTATTCAGCTCCGATCTCACTGATTCTCGCCTTTCTTCAGGCTGGTCTGGATAAAGGCTTCTCGTCTGGTCCAGATGACTGAGCTCTCTTGTTTTAGATCCCAGGAGCATCGGTACTCGTTGGTGTCTTATCCTGTTGCTGCTAGATTTCTGAAGGGGGTTCTTTGTGTCAGACCACCGGTTAAGCAACATTTCCCTTCCCGAGACCTTAACCTGGTGCTGTCTAGCCTTACCAAGGCTCCTTTCTGAAACCCTTCGAGATGCTCAAAACTGTTTTTTCGGTTGCCATTTCTTAGGCAGCTAAAATTTAATGCATTTGGGCTGCAAAAACCTGAGGGAACGGTACAGTTTAGAGGGTGAAGAACTTATATGCATGACAAAAGAGTGGGACTTGGGTGTGATCATATGTGATGATCTTAAGGTGGCCAAACAGGTTGAAAAGGTGACGGCGAAAGCTAGAAAAATGCTAGGGTGCACAGGGAGAGGTATGGCCAGTAGGAAAAAGGAGGTATTGATGCTCCTGTATAAGACTTTGGTGAGACCTATTTAGAATATTTTGTACAATTTTGGAGGCTGCACCTTCAAAAAAAAAGGATGGAGTTGCTCCAGAGGAAGGCTACTAAGATGGTGTGTGGTCTTCATCATAAGGCGTATGGGGACAGACTTAAAGATCTCAATCGGTATACTTTGGAGGAAAGGCGGGAGAGGGGAAATATGATAGAGATGTTTAAATACCTACGAGATATAAGTGTACATGTGTTGAGTCTCTTTCACTTGAAAGGAAGCTCTGAAATGAGAGGGCATAAGATAAAGTTAAGAGGTGATAGGCTCAGGAGTAATCTAAGGAAATACTTTTTTTTTACAGAAAGGGTGGTAGATGCGTGGAACAGTATCCTAGAAGAGGTGGTGGAGATGGAGACTTTGTCTGAATTCAAGAAGGCCTGGAATAGGCACATGGGGTTTCTTGGAGATGATGGTTACTGAAGATGGGCAGACTGGATGTGCCATTTGGCCTTTATCTGCCATCATGTTTCTATGTTTCTATTTCTATCTGTCTTGCAGAGAACCATTCCTCCTCAAGGGAGTTCCTCCAGATATATGCTATTTAAATGGTTAACTAATTAAACTACTGAAACTTAATGAAATGACTTGTTAGTGTTTTCTTTTTAAAGTTGATTCTGGTTCTCAATAAAAATCATTCAACTATATAAAAAAGGTTATAAATAACAAATGGTCTATAAAATCAACCAGAAAGTACTAAGAACCAAGGGTTAAAGAACAACCACCTCTGGCTATACAGAGCGGGGGCGGAGGGGAAGAAATGCTAAAGGGGATTACTGAGTTACTTATAAAACAGTGATTCTTTTGTCTGCCAAAGTATGTATTACCAAAACTACATGACTTTGTTAATTTTGCTTTTGGTATCAGACCAATGGTCCACCAAGCCCAGTAGCCCGTTCTCACGGTGGCCAATCCAAGGAGTAGCAACATTCCATGCTACCGATCCAATAAGTGGATGGTTGAATTTATGAGTCCTTTGTGAGTGTAAATGAACAAATATTGTCAAGTGCACAAATGTACACTTTCTGCTAAAGAAAGATCACTGCAACTAAGTTCTATTCTGTTATGGCAGATATAAGTGGCATATTGGTGGGACATGGATGGAACTCCCATTTATACACTAACTTACAGAATACTGCCAGTTGTGTGTGTCCCTGCTGCATTTCAATGACAATTATGCCAGCTCTATGGCTGGTATAACTGTGGGGGGTGTACATGTAAGGCATGCTAGTACTGGGTAACACTTGTATTTTGTAACAAAATCCAGGTGCCCAGATTCTGTTATAGAATAAGCATTTATCACGTAGCATCAAGGCACCTGACTCTAAGTAGGTGGATAGTGCTGGGATTCAGTTAGAGTAGAGCAAGAGTGAAACCACCAATAACGTGGACATCCTAAATTAAACCATTTACCTACTATATATGGACAGTCGATGGTACTTGCTGCCTATCCATTTAGCAACACAATATACATTTTATTTTTGGTCTTGATAAAGTATAGGGGCAGATATTATAACAGCCCTTGAGCTGGAATAACTGTCTACACTAATATTTGTCAACCATGTGTGTAAATTATAATATTTTATAATCTATGAGGGGCATTCAATAATTTATCTACCTCAGAAGGAAAGAAAAAAAAGTTTCCAAAACATTTTTGATTTATTTTTCAATATAGTCCCCTGATAGCTCCATACACTTCATCCTCTTTTCCTGCAATGATTTTAACCCCTTTGAAAATAATTATTCCGTTTGACCTTCAAACTGCTGTCAATGGAGAGATTTCTTCAAAACTCGAAATAGGAAAAAATCGGAGGGTGCCAGGTTAGGACTGTAGGATGGATGGTTCAGTCGCTGAAATCCACATTCTTGGATGGCAGCCTGTGATTGTTGTGACATGTTGTGACCAGGCAGACACAAGGCCTGCCAAGGTCCCAGCTAAGCTTAGGAATAAAGTAAAAGTAAAATCCCGGAAGGAAAATTTCAGGATTTTCAAGGAGGTTAGTTTGAGAAATAATGCCACTGACCACCAGGAGGAGCCAGATATATCTGAAGAAGTAGATAGTGAGTTTTGTCCAAACCACCACCAGGGGAGCTCTAGAGGCCCCTGGAGATCTGCTGACACACCTAAAACAGGGCACGCCCCTAGACTAGATAAGCCAGCACTGGCATTCAGACCAGGAAGCCGGTTAGGGCGGAAGTTTGAAAGCCTATCTTAAGGCCTTTATTTTTGCAAAACCTATTACACTCTCCTGTTCCTGGCAGACATCTTCTGTTGCCAGAGGCTTTCCTTTATTTTGTTTTGATTGTGAATTGAGGAATTCTGAATGCTGAACTTTATTGCTGATTTAATGAAATACCTGCTTTGGAGCAGGCAGAGCAAGCGCTGTATTGAACTGTGATCTCAAGGACAATTGGGAATTAATAAGCAGAAGAAGAAAGTTTGATTTTGTTTGTGAACTGTTTTGTTTTCATGCCTTTTATTGGCAGTTTTTTTTTCTTTCTTCTTTAATGATGTATGGAATCCTGACTACTGTGACAAAGATTGAGGAATTACTTACCTGCTTTATTGAATGAGTAAAATTGACTTATTTTTCCAATCTACTTCCTTGTGTGGAGACTTTATTTTTGTGTGAAAATAATTGTGAATGCTTTTGAAGGTTCAGTCCTGCAGGGTGACTCTCTGTCGGGTCACACGCTAGTGCATTGGTTGTGGCTACTTTCAGGATTGTTCCAGAGCCCTGATTAAGGCTATAATGGTGGCCACAATGTGCACCGGTGCATTGTTGTGCAGAAGCAGCATGCCTGCTGCGAGTTTTCCTCAGCTTTTCTCCTTGATTGACTCCCCAAAAAATGATCATTGTGTCGGCATAACTCTTCCAGTTACAGTTGTCTTGTGTGGCATGAACTCCAGAAGCAAAAATCCTTCATCATCTCAGAAGACAGTTGCCATGACTTTACCTGCAGATTTTTCTGTCTTAAACTTTTTGGGGGTGGAGAAAGCAATGTTACTTACCGTAACAGTTGTTATCCAGGGACAGCAGGCAGCTATTCTCACTAGTGGGTGATGTCATCCGACAGAGCCCCGATACGGACATCTTGCAAGCATGTCTTGCTTGAAGAAACTCAGAAGTTTCGAGATGCCCGCACCGCGCATGCGCCAGTGCCTTCCCGCCCGATGGTCCGGGCGTGTCTCCTCAGTTCAGGTAGCTAGCAGAGAAGCCAACCCAGGGGAGGTGGTTGGGATGTGAGAATAGCTGCCTGCTGTCCCTGGATAACAACTGTTACGGTAAGTAACATTGCTTTATCCCAGGACAAAGAGGCAGGTATTCTCACTAGTGGGTGACCTCCAAGCTAACCTCAATGGGATGGAGGGAGAGTTGGCAACTTAGGAGAACAAATTTTGTAACACAGTTTGGCCAAACTGCCCATCCCGTCTGGAGAAAGTATCCAGACAATAATGAGAGGTGAACGTATGAACAGAGGACCAAGTGGCAGCCCTACAAATCTCCTCAATCGGTGTCGATCTGAGGAAGGCTACAGAGGCTGCCATTGCTCTGACCCTATGTGCTGTGACCTTAAAGGGAAGGGGTAATCCAGCCTGGGCATAGCAGAAAGAGATACAAGCCGCCATCCAGTTGGAGATGGTGCGCTTCGATACAGGTCGTCCCAACTTGTTTGGATCAAAGGAGACGAAAAGTTGAGGAGCAGTTCTGTGTGGTTTGGTGCGATCCAAGTAGAAAGCCAAAGCACGTTTACAGTCCAGAGTGTGAAGAACTGATTCTCCAGGATGAGAATGAGGCTTTGGAAAGAACACTGGAAGCACAATGGATTGGTTGAGGTGAAATTCAGAGACCACTTTAGGCAGGAATTTCGGGTGAGTGCAGAGGACCACCTTGTCATGATGGAATACTGTGAAAGGTGGGTCCGCCACCAAGGCCTGAAGCTCACTGACCCTGCGAGCAGATGTGAGGGCCACCAGAAAAACCACTTTCCAAGTGAGAAACTTTAGTGGAGCCTTGCTCAGAGGCTCAAAAGGAGGTTTCATAAGCTGAGAAAGGAAAACATTTAGACCCCAAACCACTGGAGGCGGTTTGAGAGGAGGATTGACATGAAAAAGTCCTTTCATAAATCTGGAAACCACAGGATGAGAAGAGAGAGGTTTCCCTTGTAGAGGCTGATGGAAAGCCGCAATAGCACTCAGGTGGACTCGTATAGATATCGACTTGAGACCAGACTGAGACAGATGTAAAAGATAGTCCAAAACAGAGGATAGGGAGGCTCGCTGAGGCTCCTTAGAATTGGAAATACACCATGAAGAAAATCTAGTCCATTTTTGGGAGTAGCATTGACGAGTAGCAGGCTTCCTGGAAGCCTCCAAGACATCCCTCACCGCCCGGGAAAACTGGTGCGGGTTTACGTTGAGAGGAACCAAGCTGTCAGGTGGAGAGACTGCAGGTTGGGATGAAGCAGAGACCCCTGATGCTGAGTAAGCAGTGAAGGAAACACTGGAAGTAGGTACGGTTCCCTGCTGCTGAGTTGAAGTAGAAGGGAGAACCAAGGTTGCCTGGGCCACCGAGGAGCTATCAGAATCATGGTGGCATGTTCGGACTTCAGTTTGACTAGAGTCTTTTGAATGAGAGGGAATGGCGGAAACGCATACAGAAAGCGATTCCCCCAATCCAGCAGAAAAGCATCTGCCTCGAGGCGATGAGGAGCGTACATCCTGGAGCAAAACTGAGGCAGCTTGAAATTGTGGGGAGCCGCAAAGAGGTCTATCTGAGGCGTTCCCCACTGAGCGAAGATCTGATGAAGGGGCTTGGAGTGGAATGTCCATTCGTGAGGCTGGAGAAGACGACTCAGTTTGTCCACCAAGACATTGTCCCTCCCCTGAATGTAGACAGCTTTGAGGAAGGTGTTGTGGCGAACCGCCCAATCCCAGACTCTGAGAGCTTCCTGGCAGAGGGAGGCTGAGCCCGTGCCCCCTTGCTTGTTGACATAATACATGGCGACCTGATTGTCGGTGTGAATGAGGACCACCATGTCGTGAAGCAGATGTTGAAGAGCAATGAAGATGGCTCTGAGCTCCAGAAGATTGATTTGATGGAGTCGGTCCGCACAGGTCCAGAACCCCTGAGTACGAAGCCCATCCAGATGAGCCCCCCAGGCATAGGCCGAAGAATCGGTTGTGAGAACCTTCTGATGAGGAGGAGTGTGAAACAGCAAACCTCTGGATAGATTCGAAGAGGTCATCCACCAAAGTAGAGACTGCCGAAGAGCAAGAGTGACTATGATGTGTCGAGTCAACGGGTCTGACACTTGAGTCCATTGAGAAGCTAGGGTCCACTGAGGAATCCTGAGATGGAGCCTGGCAAAGGGTGTCACATGAACTGTAGAGGCCATGTGGCCCAGGAGGACCATCATGTGTCTCGCTGAGATGGACTGGCGAGAAGATACAGACTGGCAGAGACGAAGAAGAGCATCCATGCGCTGAGGAGGAAGGAATGCTCGAAGCTGAATGGTGTCCAGTACCGCCCCGATGAAGGGAAGGGACTGGGTTGGCTGCAGATGAGATTTGGGAAAATTGATCTCGAAGCCTAGGCTCTGCAGGAAGCAGATCGTGGTCAAGGTCGCCGAAATGACCTTTGGAGCTGACGGGGCCTTGATGAGCCAGTCGTCGAGGTATGGAAATACCTGAAGACCCCTGTTCCAGAGTGCAGCAGCCACCACCACCAGACACTTCGTGAAGACTCTGGGAGACGAGGACAGGCCGAATGGAAGCACTCGATACTGCAGATGTAGATGTCCCACCCGAAATCTGAGGAACTTGCGGGAGGCCGGATGAATGGGAATGTGAGTGTAGGCCTCCCTGAGATCCAGAGAGCATAACCAGTCGTTCTGCTCGAGGAGAGGGTAGAGAGAAGCAAGTGTCAGCATGCGAAACCTCTCCCTGACTAGGAATTTGTTAAGGGCCCTGAGGTCCAAAATGGGTCGCAGGTCACCCGTCTTCTTTGGAACAAGGAAGTACCGGGAGTAAAACCCCTGGTTCAGTTGGTCCGTCGGGACCGGCTCCACGGCACGAAGCCGGAGCAAAGCCTGTGCTTCCTGGAGAAGAAGGGCGGTCTGAGTCAAGTTGGAAGGATACTCTCTTGGAGGGTGGTCCGGAGGGACCCGATGGAAATGAAGAGAGTATCCGTCCTTGATGATAGTAAGGATCCAGAGGTCGGTTGTTATGGCCTCCCAGCGATGATAAAAATTATGGAAGCGCCCTCCGATGGGAAAAACAGGGGGAGGCAGAACGAGGTTGGTTATGCCCTCGACGAGACAGTCAAAAAGGCTGAGTGGTCTTAGGGACAGCAGGCGATTGAGACTTAGGCTGACCCTTTTGGGGAGGCTGGCGCTTCGCCGGTTGCCTCGCAGGAGGAGTTTGCCTCGGCTGATAACGCCTCTGATAAATCAACGGCGGACGAGAAGGTCGAGACTGCTGAGGCTTAGGCTTCGGCCGAAGGATAGATTGGAAGGACTTTTCGTGGTCAGACAACTTCTTCGTGACAGTCTCGATGGATTCGTCAAAAAGATCCGCCCCAGCACACTGGATGTTCGCCAGGCGGTCCTGAAGATTCGGGTCCATATCAATGGTCCGCAACCAGGACAACCGGCGCATCGCCACCGAGCAGGCCGCCGCTCGGGCGGAGAGCTCGAACGCATCATAGGCAGATTGCATTAACTGAAGCCGAAGTTGGGACAGCGAAGCAACCACTTCTTCAAACTCAAACCTAGCCTGGGATTCGATGTATGGTGTGAACTTCCGAAGCACAGGCAGAAAAAATTCCAAGTAGGCTGCAAAGTGGAAATTGTAATTCAGGACTCGAGACGCCATCATAGAATTCTGATAGATGCGTCGACCAAACTTATCCATGGTTTTGCCCTCGCGGCCCGGAGGCACTGAAGCATAGACCTGGCCAGGATGAGACCGCTTGAGCGAGGATTCGACCAGGAGGGACTGGTGAGAAAGCTGAGGACCCTCGAAGCCTTTATGATGCACCGTGCGGTATCGCGCATCCAATTTGCCAGGGACCGCAGGGATAGAGTAAGGAGACATAAGAACATAACATAAGAACATAAGAACATAAGAAGCGCCATCTCCGGATCAGACCTTCGGTCCATCAAGTCCGGCGATCCGCACACGCGGAGGCCCTGCTAGGTATACACCTGGCTTATTTTATAGCCACACTAAATACAAAAATTCCCCAGTGGAAAAACCTTTACCAAATAATATAAACCAAATACTTTCCACTTAATCTAACATGTTGATGAAAGATCAATTCTACTAACAAGAGATAGCCTCAGTAATGGAGCCTACGCGTAGCCAAAATCAATGACTGGGGTATTCAGCGTAGTTATATTTGCTCCTTATTCTCCAATCATTGGCCTTACTCTTGTGAAATTACTTTATTCAAGCGAATGAATTTACTATAAATTATTTATTTAAATAATCACTTTTTTTTCTTCTTATCTTTTTTTCAATTTTATAACTTTATAAAATTATAAAAGTTATAAAATTGAAAAAAAGATAAGAAGAAAAAAAAGTGATTATTTAAATAAATAATTTATAGTAAATTCATTCGCTTGAATAAAGTAATTTCACAAGAGTAAGGCCAATGATTGGAGAATAAGGAGCAAATATAACTACGCTGAATACCCCAGTCATTGATTTTGGCTACGCGTAGGCTCCATTACTGAGGCTATCTCTTATTTTATAGCCAACCATATCTTTATATGCCTCTCTCAAGGAGATATGCATCTAGTTTGCTTTTGAAGCCTAGGACTGTCGATTCCGCAATAATCTCCCCTGGGAGAGTATTCCAGATGTCAACCACTCTCTGTGTGAAGCAGAACTTCCTGATATTAGTCCTGAACTTGCCCCCCCTTAGCTTCATTTCATGTCCTCTTGTCCGTGTCAAATTGGACAATATAAATAGTTTTTTCTGCTCTATTTTGTCGATTCCTTTCAGTATTTTGAAGGTTTCGATCATATCCCCACGCAGTCTCCTTTTCTCAAGGGAGAACAATCCCAGTGTTTTAAGTCGATCCTCATATTCCAGTTTCTCCATACCCTTCACTAGTTTAGTTGCTCGTCTCTGCACCCTCTCCAGCAGTTTTATATCCTTCTTTAAGTAGGGAGACCAATGTTGGACGCAGTATTCCAAGTGGGGTCTGACCATTGCCCTATAAAGCGGCATTATAACTTTCTCCGATCTACTCGAGATTCCTTTCTTTATCATGCCCAACATTCTATTTGCCTTATTTGCCGCTGCCGCGCATTGTGCCGACGGCTTCAGGGTCCTATCTATCAGTACACCCAGATCCCTTTCTTGTTCACTTTTTCCCAGAGTTGCACCTGACATTCTGTACTCGTATTCCTTATTTTTACTGCCTAAATGCATTACCTTGCATTTCTCCACGTTGAACTTCATCTGCCATTTCTCCGCCCATTTTTCTAACCGACACAAATCGCTCTGGAGTTCCTCACTGTCCTCCTGCGATCTGATTGCCCGGCAGAGTTTTGTGTCGTCTGCAAACTTGATGATCTCACTGGATGTTCCGTTTTCCAGGTCATTGATATAAATATTAAAAAGGATCGGCCCAAGTACCGAGCCTTGGGGTACACCACTAGTCACTTTCTCCCAGTCGGAGAACTTCCCATTTATGCCCACTCTCTGCTTCCTGTTTTCCAGCCATTTGCCTATCCATCTTTGTATATCTCCCTCTATGCCATGGCTTTGTAGTTTCCTAAGAAGTCTTTTGTGTGGAACTTTGTCAAATGCTTTCTGGAAATCCAAGTATATTATGTCCACCGGCTTTCCACTATCAATTTGCTCGTTCACGGTCTCAAAGAATTGGAGTAAATTCGTCAAACACGATTTCCCTTTCCTGAATCCATGTTGACTGGGTTTCATCAAGTCATGTGTGTCCAAGTGCTGAACTATGCTATCCTTGATCAGTGATTCAATCATCTTGCCGGGGACAGATGTAAGACTCACAGGTCTATAGTTGCCCGGTTCTCCTCTCGATCCTTTTTTGAAAATTGGCGTGACGTTCGCTTTCCTCCAGTCGTCTGGTATCTGACCAGTTCTGATTGACAGGTTTGCAAGTTTTTGCAGTAACTCTCCGATTTCGACCTTCAATTCCTTCAAGACTCTCGGGTGAATTTCATCCGGTCCAGGGGATTTGTCACTTTTAAGTTTGTCGATCTGGTAGTATATCTGATCTAAGTTCACTTCAACTGTGGTGAGGCTGTCCTTTATTTCTCCTGTAAACAGTTTCTCCACTTCAGGTATTGTTGAGGTGTCCTCCTTCGTAAAGACAGACGCAAAGAAGGAATTTAGTTTGTCTGCGATTTGTTTATCTTCCTTGATGTACCCTTTTCTTCCCATGTCGTCCAGGGGTCCCACTGCCTCTTTTGCAGGTTTTTTCCCTTTCACGTATCTAAAGAAGGGCTTGAAGTTTTTGGCCTCCCGGGCTATTTTTTCCTCATAGTCCTGTTTTGCATCCCTCACCGCCTTGTGACATTTCTTCTGTTCATCTTTATGTTTGTTCCAGGCTTCGGTTGTCGAAGCATCGCATGAAGGTCTGGTTGAGGAGTTTGTGCAGGGGAAGCCGCAAGGACTCTGCTGGAGGACGAGGCAAGTGCATGGTATCGAGGTACTCCTTGGAATATCGAGACCCATCATCGAGAGTAATGTCCATGTCATCCGCCATCTGCCTGAGGAACGATGAAAAGGACAGTTGGTCCGCCGTTGCCGGTCTGCGAGACGGACTAGAAGAAGAAGAGGCTTCAGGCTCTAGAGAGGCCTGCGAGCAACAGGACGAGTAGAAAACCTCGGTGTCCTCGAACTCCGGGCCCGGAGGAGGAGACCCAGTCGAAGCCGCATACCCCAACCGAGGCAATTTCTTCTGAGGCGAGACGGTCGAGTGTCGAGAGGAATGCTTTGAAGAATGTCTGGATCGATGCCCCTCCCGATGCCTGGAAGGGGATCGAGCCCGTCTGTGAGAAACTGGGTCAGACGCCTCCAAGGAGCAGATTGGACTCGATGCCGTCGATCGCAGAGGCGGCGCCTCCCTCGACGACGCCCAGGTTTGATAGGGGGTTCAGAAGAACTCGTCCTGCTTCCTGCTATGCCCAGGACTGGGTGGCCCCGAAGGTGGACGCCATACTGAGTCATGGGGCGGAGTAATCGGTTCCAAGGGAGGCAGGTCACTAAACGAGGCTTTCCTCGAGGGGATGGGCTCCAAGGGAGGCATATCACTAAGGGAGGCCCTCCTCGAGGGAATCGGTTCCAAAGGAGGTACAGCGCTAACGGAGGACCTCCTCGAGGACCCGGACACCGCTCGCCGCTCCTCCTCGCCAAGCAACGAGGTCGTGCGGCGAGGAGGAGGAGGAGGAGGGGGCGGTCCGCCCCTCGAAGCCGAAGCTGGAAGGTCACCCTGGATGGTGGCAATCAGCCGAGGCCCCATGGTCTGCATGAGCTCCACGAACTGAGCCTCCAGGATGGACCGCAACGAAGCCGATATGGAGGGATCCGCACCAAAAGGGGGCCCTTCCGCACGGTCTCCGCACTCCTTGGGTGCTGCGTGCTTCTGCTTGCCAGTCTTTGGCACCTTGAGCACCACTGGTGGAACAGTCGGGGTCGATACCTGCTCCGAGGAGACGGATGAAGGCACCGGCGCTGAAGTCGGGGCCGAAACCGGTGTGAACGATGCCGGCTTCAGGAGGCCCGAAGCAGCCGGGGAGGCAGAGGGCTTCGCCGAAGGAGACGAAGCACCCGTCGATGTCGATGTCGAAGCTGCAGGATCCGATGAAGCTTCCATCTTGAACATGGACTCCCACAGCAGACAGCGACGCTTAAACGCTCTCGCCGTCAGAGTGGAGCAAGGCTGGCACGATTTCGGGAAGTGATCCGGTCCCAGACACTGTAAGCAGCGTCGATGAGGGACCGTGAGCTAAATCGCGCGCTGGCACTTGCTACACTTTTTAAAACCGGTAATCGGCCGGGACATAGGCCGGAAAAGCTCCGCCGCAAGGTCGAAGGCGCGGGGCCTCAGCCACGCGGCCGACCCGATATCGGAAGGAAAAATTTGTTTGGTTTTTTTATTTTTTTAAAAAAAAGAAATCAAAGAAAGAAATAAATGCACAGGAGAGCCAAAAGAACTCAACCCGCGGCAAAAAAGAAGGCAAAAAAGAGATTCAATGGGCGCAAATTGAAGATAGACTTCTCAGCTCCGCGGAAGAAAAAGAACTGAGGAGACACGCCCGGACCATCGGGCGGGAAGGCACTGGCGCATGCGTGGTGCGGGCATCTCGAAACTTCTGAGTTTCTTCAAGCAAGACATGCTTGCAAGATGTCCGTATCGGGGCTCTGTCGGATGACATCACCCACTAGTGAGAATACCTGCCTGCTTGTCCTGGGATAATAACTTATGCGTCCACCGCATTGACTCCATTTTGTACTCAGGATCTCTGTGATAAACCTAATCGTCATCTACAGTCACCAAACGATGAAAAAAAAATTCACTTGGTCTTCACGGAGCATCTCCAAGTTCTCCTGAAAGCACTGCAGTCTCGTGGCCTTCTGACATGGCATCAGCATTCTTGGAACCCATCTTGCATTCACCTTGGACATGCTCAACTTTTCATGAATTATTTTCCAAACTACCTGCCAAGATGCCCATTTCTTCAGCTATTCAGGAAACCTTAATTCGTCTGACTGACAAATTTAAATCCTCATCTTTCTTGCACATTTCTGTGGAAGTTGCTTCCACAGGCCATGCAGTGTGAGGGTCATCATCAATGGACTCTCTACTCCACTTAAACTTCTTGCTCCAAAATTTTACTTTGAAGGATGATGGAGAAGACTCACCATAAACTGCAGTCATGCGTTCATGGAGCTCTCTTTGTTTTTTTCCCTTCTTTTGTGAGAAATTTTAATTACTGAACGGTGCTCCAAATCTAGCAGATTCTTACTTGATTCAAATGAGGACTCTACTGAAATTCTGTATCTTAGAATGTTAGACTCACACTGAGCCGCAACTGTGTACGAGTAACCTTGAGACATGTCACAACATGCACAGACTTGTTTCAACATGCTTGCTACTTTCTTTCATACTCAGGTAGATAAATTATTGTATGCCCCTCGTATGTGCATTTGTGAATCAGTGTAGGTCATCCATGCTCCTACCAAACTACAGCTTTCTACACATTCATCAAAGTACACATCATTATTTTCAAAGCACGTACTTTTGCACCATCCAATACCTTATAAGAGGTCATTTATATGCATATGTGGCCACATCTGCAAGCAAATAACTAAATTACCCCCCAAAAAGGCACATGGCTAATGTTTAAAAAATATGAATTTACTGTAAATGCTGAAAACTGACCTGCACATTCTTAGTGAGTATAAAGCAGTAACATATATTAAGAACAAACTCAAACATACCTGAGAGCCACTAACTTCAGAGCTGTAGATGCAGGTGATTGTGTCAATCAGGTTATGGGCCTCATCAATAATCACCACCTGATCCTTCAGTTTGATCCCAGAAGCCTTCCTAGTGGAGCCATGCAGCAGCATCTGATACGGCAATACGACCAACTGCAAAAGGAACCCTGGCTGTAAGCATAGACCTTTACATTGCTTAAACCTCTTCCTCGCAAAAAGACCAGTGGCCTGCATCTACCTTGGACAGTTTTAATAAAGGGCCCACATATTATAGATATTTGGATTTAGCTCATACTTTTTCAGTAGTAGTTCAATACAAGCTGCATTGGGTAAAGTAGGATTTCGCTCTGTCTCCAGAGAGTTTAAATTATACCTAAGGCAATGAAGGGTTAAATGACATACCTAAGATTACAAGGAGCAGCAGTGGAATTTGAACCCTGGCTTCCCTGATTCTGCACCAGCTATGACGTGCCCATTCTATCAGAGCAGGGTTAAGAAGATAATGCTGTACCTTTTATTGGTGTAAAAGGGTATGTGTGCAGTATTCATTTTAGTCTATTAATTTTAAATTGGTTAATAACTTAATGAAACAATTTAAGGAAGTGGATACAATATTAATGACAGATGGGAGTCAGATTTTATATATTTTGGTTCTCATTGAATGCATTCAGTATTTCTTTTAACAGTTCAGAGACCTGAGAGATTATGTTACTGTTCTATTATTTACCCCAAAAGCAATAGGGCAAATAATCCAAAAGATCCAAGGCAATTGCAACAAATAGCAGATCAGCCAGAAAGATGCATTTCCAAAAACTTGAATGGAACCTAAAAAGGATTTTTTTAAAAACACACAAAATGACCTGAAAAAAACATGTCTAAAAAGTGAATAAAAACAACATAGCATAGAAGATAATGGTCTGGGGAGCTGGAATCACTAATTAGTTACTTTAAAAAGGCCAAAAATGAGCATAACTAAGAAAAAAAATCCCTGCAGTTTAACTTTTGCAATTTGATGACATTATCACATTTTTCTAGCGTTTCAGACATAGCAGTGAGAAATAAATGCAACCTATAAATTAAAGAATAAGAATGATAAAATTTAAAGACCATTATATTTTATTTATTTTTAGTATTTATATACCACTTATAGCCTAAGTGGTTTACATTCAGGTACTCAGCATTTTCCCCTATTTGTCCTGGTAGGCTCACACTCTGTCTAATGTATCTGGGGCAATGGGGGATAAGAACAGGGTGGGGGTCTAGATTGTATCACCTATCTACTGAAAAGAGCTTACCAGGGTAAGTACATAGTCTCTTTTTCCAGTGCAATAGGTGAGACATTTTAGACAGATGGAATGTACAAAATTAGTCCTCAAAAAGCTAGGGAGGGCTTGCAGCACTCTTAAAAACGAAAACCCAAAAGCAGAGTCCTGTCTTCCTGCCACATCCACGCTGTAAAACTTGGCAAACGTGTGAAGAGAAGACTATGTAGCTGCTCTGCAAATCTCCTCAGGGGAAACAACTTGAGCGTCGGCCCACGGAGAAGCCACATTCCTGGTAGAATGCACCTTGACAGAAACAGGTGACTGTTTCCCAGAAAGAATGTAGGCTGATGAAATGGCCCTATGGATCCATCAGGAAATCATAAGAACATATGAATTGCCATACTGGGACAGACTAAAGGTCAATCAAGCCCAGCATCCTGTTTCCAACAGTGGCCAACCCAGGTCCCAAGTGCCTAACTATATCCCAAGTAGCAAAATAGATTCTATGTTGCTTATCCTAGGAATAAGCAGTGGATTTCCCCAAGGAATCTCAATAATAGCTCATGGACTTTATTTTTAGGAAATTTTCCAAACCTTCCAAACTAAACTAACTGATTTCACAACATTCTCCATGAATTCCAGGGTTTAATTACATGTTGTGTGAAGAAATATTTTCTCTGGTTTGTTTTAAATCTACTACTTAGTAGCTTCATCCCATGTCCCCTAGTCCTAGTATTTTTGGAAAGAGTTCATAGTTTCATAGTTTATTAAAAATTTGATAAAACGCTTCTCCTGGAATATAAAGCGTTGTACATTAAAAATTTAAATATGGATAGGGAGATTAGAAGTGTTGGGCCGACTAGCATTCCTCTCCCCGACGTCAATTCTTTCGTCGGAGAGGAAGTTCCATTCCAGCCAGGCAGCGATTGGCTGGCCCGGAACATCCTCTCCGACGGCAGAACTGACAGGATGGGCTCCGCGATCGACTCACGTTGCCTTCGAGATCTACCGGTCGATCGCGATGGATGTATTGGGCACCCCTGCTGTACAGTTTTGAAAGTTAGAAAAGCAATTTTATAGGTTATCCGATATGGGATAGGCAACCAATGAGCTTTCTTTAACAATCAAATTTTTTGGAACCCGAGATGATTTTGATGGCCGTATTTTGTATGAGTTGAAGGCGCCTAATATCTTTTTGACACAACCCTTTATATAATGAGTTGCAATAATCGATTTTGGATATTATAAGAGAGTGAACTATAATATTAAGAGAATTTGAGTCAAGAAGAGGGCCAAAGATCTTATCATCCTAAGTTTGTAGAAGCAGTTTTTGACCAAAGCACTGATTTGGGGACAAAATGAAAGTTTATTATCAATGATGACACCTAATATTTTGGTCGTTGGAGTAGATTTGAGAGGGATATTGTCAATGGAAACTGGTGCGACTAGCTGTAAACCTTCTTTCCATGGGAAAAGAACAGTACTTGTTTTTGAGATGTTTAAAGAAAGCATATTTCAATTTAGCCAATCGTGAATTTTAGCTAATTTAAGGTTAATGGTGGCAATATCATTTAAGTTAGTGGGGTCAACAGTGTGAAGAAGTTGAAGGTCATCAGCATAAGCATAGACAGAAAAAGTCAATCGATTGACTGAGGGTTAATAGAGGGGCCAGATAAATATTGAACAGTAGAGGGGACAATATGGAACCTTGTGGAATATCAAAGTTGATATTAAAAGACTCCTCAAAAATCAACCCAAAGTTCCATTGGAAAAAAAGTTTGTGTGCTAACCCATTCTGATAGATCAGCCAAAGTAGCTGCTAATATAGGCCATCATTGGCATGTGCTTTCAGTGCACCAAACTTTCAGCAAAGACCCTTGCATTGCTTATAAAAGAACTAAAAACTTGGACAACCTATTGAATCACAAGACTGCTGTGGCCCAGACGTCACAGGTTTCCCCTCAGGGTCATCACCCCTGTGGTTTATGCACTTTGTTTAACACCTCTCTAACCTGCAATACATGGAGTAATCCTCAAACTAAGAAAACCTATGTTCTTAAGCAACAAACATCTTGCATCACGTCTTGGGCTGTATATATAATCATTTGCCCTTGCCAATTGCTTTATGTGGGCCGTATGTTTAGATGTATTAGAACTCGTCTCATAGAACACAAAAGCAGGCCACTACAGCCCCCATGATTCCTCACTGTTTGCAGTTTTGTCACACGTTTGACCAATTGAGATGGCTTATCGTTGATTCCTTACCTTCCAATTTCATTGGTAACAAAAAAATGATATATTCAATATCGTGAACAATACTGGATTTTTGAATTTAATTCCATTTTTCCTGCGGGTCTAAATGAAAACATAGAATGGAATACTATTATTTGAATTTTGACCTGTGACCTTTCCAGTGACGTCTTTCCGGCCACTTGTTCAAAAGGCACACACTTAGGTTTTATCCCTCAACTGCCTCTGACGCAATGTATTATCTGCGTGTTGTCTTGCTGCTAGTGTTTTGAGCTCTCAAACAATTTTAAAGGTTCCTGAAGAAGGATGTGCATCCAAAACTGAAGCTCAGTTGAACCAACAATTTTTGAGTGGTCTCCATTTCATCTGCAGCCTCGCAGCGTCTCTGGGAGCCTGATTTTCTTGGAGCTCCTATCGAGATAAATGATTGATTTTCTTTTGATGTTTGTGCAGTTATCCTGTTTTGCCGAATGAGTGGGCACAGCTTTAGAGAGCACATAGATTAATTAATTATTTGGTGTTATTATACTATTATTACTGTTTCATTGCACACATGTGAAGACTTGATGATGGTGTGGTGTGTTGGGTTGGTACTAGAGAATGACACGGGGAAAAAATCTGTCCCCGTCACTGGACCACCGTCCCCGCCATCCCCTTCACCGCCTCATCCCCGTCGTCCTCTTCACCACCCCATTCCCACAGTATCCACCTTCCATCTCGCCACCTCACCGCCCTTCAGCACCCCTCCCGTGGTCCGTGCATCTCCCCCTTACCTTTGCGGCACGTTTTAAGGTTTGAGTAGCTTGTTGAAAGCCGCTGGAATGTTCGTGCAGTTGCATGCGTGTGTAGGCGGAAGCTTCCCCTCTGACACAACTGGAAGTTGCGTCAGAGGAGTAGCTTCTGCCCACACAAGCACGCAACTGCACGTACACTCTGTCAGCTTTCAACAAGTCTCAAGCCTTAAAATGCGTCACAAAGGTAAGGGGGAGGGAGGGAGATAGATAGATTCAGGTAGGTAGGAAGGAGGGAGGGGACCACGCACGTTCCCTCCCTTAATTGCAGGAACAAGGCCATTCACCGCTCCAAAGGGCAGTGGATGGACTTGTCCCCGTACCTGCGGTGAGCATCTTTCCCCCCTCCACCGTTTTGGTGGGTTACCCGTGGCTACTCGCGGCTAGCCTTGGGTAACATCCACCATGTCATTCTTTAGCTGGTACCCACACACAGATTATAGTATAGGACGTTAATTCGTTCACCTGACTGTTTAATCCACACTGAGGTCTTCTCACACATTTAATATTAATATTATTACATTATTAATTATTCTCTTTTTGCTGTGCCCTTCAGTAGGCACTACAGTGACACTTTTGGAACTTTTTTGGTATAGTCAAAAAAGAATAACATTGGTGGTGCTGAGAATTTCAAGGACAATGAGACAGGGCTGTAGCTTCTCACCTGAGCAGCAGGAATAGCAAAGCGACTTCCATAATATGGGCAAGCTTTGGCCTTCTTCCCCAGGGATACCAGCTGCTCAATGTCCTTCACCTCTACTAAGGCTTCATCCCGAAGAAACTGCATTTGCTCATAAGAGTAAAATGGACAGACAGCTCGACTCTTGTGTTGCCGTTTCTTCCCCTCTGACTCTTCACTTTTCTTTTCTAAGAGTTAATATCAGAGCAAGGAACTATCAGAACTCACTTCCACGTAGATAGAAACTAACTCTACTTACCTATAGCACTGAGTGGGGTTTGGATTAACAAATAACTTGGGCTCCCAATCCAGACAACTCAAAGGGAAAGGAGCAGCACATAGCCTCTATTAAAAAAATAATAGCCCATATTTTAAATGAGCATCCCCATGTGTAAATAGCAGCTTCTACATATGTAAATGGACAAACACATGTAAATGCCATTTTAGAAAACTGCCATTTATATGTGAGGATCTACACTATATCAAAATGGAAGAGGGGACATGTTGTGAGCTGACAACCTTAATCTATTTTCCATTTTACAAGAATATATATTGTTGGGACAAACATAGATGTCAATATTTACACCTTCCCCGAGGTATGCATATGTGCTTGCTGGAAGGGCAGCACTACCACTTGACAACCCTCCCCCCCAGGCAACACCAATTCTCCCCAACAACCAATCCCTCCCTGGCAGCAAGCATTCCTCTGAGCTCTTTCCTCACCCACCCCATCCCTTCAACATTACTCTCCAACCTCCCAGACTCCCGTATTCCATCACCCACCTCTGATTCAAACTCCAAACTTACCAAGGTTCCTGGTGTCTAGAGGAAACAGGAGCAATGCCCACTCTCTCCTGCTCTAAAGGGCTTTGGTTAAAAAAACACACCACAACTTCTAGTGGTGTTATTGTAATATTACTGCTGGGAATCAGGCTGCCACACTAGGTCATTCTGCCTGTTTCTGACACTGTGAAAAACAGGCATTGAGCTGTTCAATAGGAATGAAAAGAGAATGCAGCTCAATGCTCAGCTTCTGCTGCAATGATTCTTGCTTCTGTTTTTGGAGTTCAGTCTAAGGAGGCCAGAATTAAGGATTCTCTGAATCACCAGTGGATTTGAGGTTGGGGAAATGAGCAGAAGAGTTTGATCTTGCTGGATTTCTTGTTTGGAATGGTCTCCAAAGTATGCAGTGTGTTTTAAGAGCAAGCAACAATACCATCTTCATACATACCATACTTGTTCTTCTGCATTTCCATACAAGTGTCATTGATCAGCTGCATAGCACCCAGCCGCCGCACCTCCTCGTTCACGCACAGACTCTGTTGGGATAATGTTAAGTCTAAGTTGCACTAAAATTAGTGCAATAATAAATTGCATATCAACAAACATTCACTTTCAAACAATTTTCTTCATCTTAAAGAGTGGTGCAGATATACTTGGCTTATTCAAGGATAGTTTTATAAGGTTATAACATAGTACAGTGTTTGGGCATATTGGGGTCTATTTTATAAAGCTTTTTCCATGAGCAAAGCCTGTTTAACATGCAAAAAAAGGGGCTTTATTGTATGGCCAAATATACAAAGTACATGCATGGAAAGTATGCACATCTACTCTTATGCAACTGTACATGGGCAGAGCAGAGGCAGTTGCAATGTATGTATATAGTTTATAAAATGTTTCTCTACAAGTCTATATGCACACCCAGCTTCATCAATTTTTTAAAAGGGTTCCAAGCAGTGGTGTAGTAAGGGGGAAGGGGAGTCTGCCCCAGGCGCCCTCTTGGTGAGGGCGCAGGTACCTGTCTTCCTCTCCACCCCCCCACTCTGCCGCACATGGGTGCCACTTCCCTTCCTCCGTACCTCTATAATATTTCTGGCGTGAGCAGCAATCCCCAACCTGCTATCATGCCAGCGCCGGCTCTTCCTCTGACATCGCTTTCTGGACTCGTGCCTAGGATGTGATGTCAGAGGAAGAGCCGACGCTGGCGCGTCAGCAGGTTGGAAATTACTGCTCGTGCCAGGAAAGTTACAGAGGTATGAGGTAAGGGAAGTGACACATGTGTGCAAGAGGGTGGCGCGCAAAGAGCGTGTGGAGGTGGGGGAGAGCAGAGAAGAGGGCGGAGGAAGGGCGCCACTGCCCCAGGTGCCTCTCACCTTTGCTACGCCACTGGTTCCACGAAAATTATAAACTGGCGAGTCTGACGTTGGTGACTGGAAAAATGGTAAAGTTATAAAAAACGAAATTACTAAGCATATACATAAGCATGGATTAATGAGACAAAGCTAACATGGAATTAATCAAGGGAAATTTTGCCTCACCAATCTACCACATTTCTTTGAAATGGTATAAACGTGGATAAAGGTGAGCTGGTTGATATTGTGTTTCTGGATTTTCAAAAGGCATTTGGCTAATTAACTCATGAACAACTCCTGAGGAAATTGGAAAGCCACAGAATAGGAGGGTGTCCTATTGAGGATTAAGAATGAGTTAAAAGATAGAAAGCAGAGAATAGGGTTGAATGGTCAGTATTCTCAATTGAGAAGGGTAGGTAGTGGAGTTTCCCCGGGGTCTGTGTTGGGACCGCTGCTTTTTAATATATTTATCTAAAGATGGGAATAACTAGTAAGGTAATTAAGAACATAAGAATAGCCTTACTGGGTTAGACCAAAGGTCTATCAAGCTCAGTAACTCGTTCTCACAGTGGCCAATCAAGGTCACAAGTACCTGGCTAAAACCCATAGAGTAGCAACATTCAATATTTTTATTTATTTATATATTTATCTTTATTTAACATTAAAGAAGGAAAAATAACATCCAATAAGGAAATATTACATATAATATTCATAAATGTACACTGAAAATAATCCACAACTAAGGAGAGAGATTCAAGAACTGTCAAGGGCAGTTGAATTCAAGAAAAAAGAAAACGTTAATGTCACGATCCTGGCACCGCCTACCCGAAGGGCTAGGCAGAGTGTCTGTTCACTGCCTATCGGGAAATAGGCTGAGTGTCCGCTCACAGGAACTCTTATGTTCAGAGAGGATTAGGCACTAAAGCCCGCATTCCTCCCCTCGAGGGTCACCCAGGAACTTCTGTTTCTAGGAACTCCAACTATGCTCCTTTCTGTTGGGAGTCCATTAATGAATCCCCCTATCAGTTCAGGGTGAGGTCCCTCTTGACTCCTCAAAATGTCCCCCCAAGGATTGAGGGGTCCACGCCAGAGCTCCTCTCCCTATCAGGAGTCCAGTTTAAGGTTCTAGGAGTTTCTTTTCTTTACAAATCACCACTTTTCTCTGCCACTTGATTCTTATGCAAATTAGGATGCAAATTTGTTGTTCAAGTCCAATGGCCAGGTCATTCAGACTTTACTATTGGGCAATAGAATACACCGGAGCAATAGGGATAGCTGGTTCCTACCACCACCCACCTAGTCTTCCACTATGACTAGAACCACCCCTGTAGGAACTAGTTGAACCCAGCTATTCCCTGTTTAACCCTGGGTTACCTATTACTCATGGGCACTCTGAGAAGAGATAGACTCTGATGTAGCCTTCCCTCGGGGCAGTACTCTCTCACCTGATGGGACATACACCTCATCACAGTTAACAATATACTCGTAAATACAGAGCAAAATCAGTTGTATATAATTCTAAACGGTCTGGACAGTGATATCAGTAGGGCGTCTCTGGGGCTACAGAAGCAGCCTTGCCCTCCAAGAAAAATTGTAATTGGTCAGGTTCATAGAAAACATATCTATTAGCTTGATAATTAATACAACATTTACAAGGAAAGCGCAGCTGAAAGGTAGCTCCTAAACTCAATACAGATTGACGTAGCATTAGAAATTTTTTCTGCCGAGTCTGCGTCCACTTAGAGACATCAGGAAAAACGGCTACTTTACTACCAAAAAATTCAACATTCTCGGCTCTAAAGAATAGACGAAGAATTGCTTCTTTGTCTTGTAAAAAGACAAAAGTCACAAGTGTAGCCCTTGCAGAAATTTCAGACTGTGAAGATTCTAGGATTTCTGTAATATTAAGTGCTGCTGATTGATGTTCCAAGTCCTGCTTTTTCTTTAGGAATATTTAAGTAGTACAATTTCTGTAATGGGGGTATAACTGTCTCAGGATACTTAAACACAGAGGTTAGAAACTGTTGGAATAGTTCCTTAGGCGATTGTAGCCTGGAGACTGGAAAATTAATCAGTCTAAGATTTAAATTCCTATTTGCATTCTCCAGGTTCTCAATCTTCATGGCCAGCAATACTTTATCCTTATAATTCAAATTAGAGGAATTTTGTAACTCTGAGACCTGCTTTTCGACTTTGTCCTGATGTTGAATTTGTAGCTCTGAATTCTTTATTTGAGTTGAGGAAGTTTATGAAACAGAAATAAAGTGAGAGCATACCTTGTGAAGGCTTTCAATAGCCTCCCAGATTGCTTCTATGGTGGGTTTTTTAGCGGGTTCAGGAAGGAGGAGAAAGACGTTGAGGAAACTGCAACCATAGAATCCACAATGGAATTTCTGCTTCATGGACCACGCTGAATCTCAGGTCCCCCAGTCGCTGTAGAATGAAGCTGAAATTCCAGCGAAGGTGGAACCGCCACCGGGGTCAAGGGTGAGCTAATCAGCGCTGGCGGAGTAAAGATCGCTGCTTCCTACAGCACTGTCAGCGTCCCTGACAACATCCCAGGGCGTAGGGGAACTCACGGACCAGTTGAGCTCAGCAAAACTTCGCTGTCCAAAATCGAGGTCAGCCCCCTTCAATCAGCCGAAGCACCCTGTACAACTGGGATAGCATAGGTGGTGACTACTGACTGGCGTATTGGCGGTGTAGCAGAGAAGGCAGGAAGTCCACCTCACTGTTTTCATCTACGCTTCAGCATGAAGAAACAGCTAAGAAAAGGCAAGTATATAAATATTATTTTGCTGGCATAGCAGGAGCTTCCTGCTATGCGACTTGCTCCTTCGCCATCTTGAATCGCCTCTCTCCGATCCTAACATTCAATATTCAGTGTGGTTTAAATGGGAAGGTAGGCTCCTGCCTACTTAAACCACACTGAGGGAAAAAGGAAAGAAAAAATAACTTGATATACTATATTTTTGGGATTACAATCAAAGTGATTTACATATTATATACAGGTACTTATTTTGTGCCTGGGACAATGAAGTGTTAAGTGACTTGCCCAGTCACAGGTTGCTGCAGCAGGAATCAAACCCAGTTCTCAAGGTTCTCAGGCTGCTACATAACCACTAGATTACTCCTCCAGCTGCCAATATTCAGGGGCACTTAACAAAGCAGTGAGGTTGAACATCAGCTCTGATCATCCCATTATAGGCAGTGTCAGAGTAATGCTCTCCATACATCCAGCAACTGTAGAACTTTGACTTTTTTCTCCGACACTGTGGGGAAGAATGCCAGCAATCATACTTCTTGACTGACACAGAAAACCAATACTATCTTCAGCAAAAAGGAAGGCACCAAGCACAGGGAAACCCCTGCATCTAAAATCTTCAGAAAGGGTTCTCTGCAGGAGAACGCCTGCAACTCCAAGACTCTTCTTGCCCATGTGATAACTATTAAGAAAGCTATCTTCACTGAGAGATCCATCAATGACTCATACAGGGCTTTGGTGAGGCCCTGTAAGATAATGTTAAGGTTCCACAATGGGACGCAGTGTTCTCCCTAGCGCCTTTTAGCTCCGCACTCTGCACGGCTAATTTAGGTGAGCGCCCAGCTGTCATCTCAGCCGCAAATTTGCCTCAGTCTGACTTTTTTTTTAAGCGCCAAAAAGCAGGTTTTCAGCTTTTTTACAGTTGCAGTTGGAGGCAGGGGCTGCAGGCTCATTATGACCGAGTGGGTGAAACAGGAAGAACCCCGACGTTGTTTGCTTTTGTTCTGCTGTTTATCCCGTAAAACAGGCTGGACATTGGTTCGCCTATCTCCTACACAAAGTGAAACCAATCCGAAAGAGGAGAGGCAGAAGCTAGCAGCTGTGTGCTTCGGTAACTGCTGCTGGCTAATGGAAAAGGAGGGAGAAGGTGCCTAAAAGGAATAAAGCAGGTCTGAGAAATAGATTCGCTACAGGCTAAAGCGGGAGATAGGGCAGGGAGGGAAGCTTATAACTTGGTGTTCTGGCTTGCTTCGGGCCTTCCTCACTGCCGGGTCCTGCCTACTTTCTGTTTCCGTGAAGGCAGGACCCGGCAGCGAGGAATGCCCGAAGCAAGCAAGAGCACCAAGTTGTAAGCTTCTCTCCGTCGCTGACCTAACTCCCGCCTTAGCCTGTAGTGAATCTGCCGATAGGGGGGGGATGATGACGGGGAGGAGAGAAATGCTGCTGCTGCTGCACCCAATTTGGAGGGGAAGGAAGACCAGGGAAGGGAAAGGAAAGAAAGATGCCAAGACTATGGGAGGGAAAGGAGATACTAGACCATGGAGGGGGAGGGAGAAATGTCAGGGCATATGGGGGGAGGAGACAATGGGGGGGGAGGAGACAGATGTCAGACCATGGGAAAGGAAAGAAGGAGGGAGAGAAAGGAAGGAGTGGAGATGCCAGATAATGGAGGGGGTGGGGGAGATGTGCTTCTATCGTTTTCTCTACTGGAGGGCCCGTAGCGTCTGGGGCTGGTTGTCACTTTTGGATGAGGCCGTTCTGGGGGCCCCTCTGGTCTGGCAATCCAGATTTCTTTTCTTTTAAGCTGACTTATTCTTTTCTACCCTTTCTCTACTTCGGCCTGAGTTCTTGGTGTGGGGATGGGTGGGCTCACGGGTTGGTGAGGGAGAGGGGTAAGTTATTCACCCATGCAGAGGCTGGCCAAACCTAGTCATTATGGGATATGCTTGAGGTTTCAGTTCAATATGTGTATCGCAGATTTTATTGTTCTTTTGGCCAATTTCTCTGTTCTCCGGCAGCTCCGGATATTTTCCCGGCTTGTTTCTGCATAAACCCTTGTTTTGCTGTTCCCTCCCCCCATGGGGTTTTGCGGGAGGGACAGGAGGGGGCTGGTTATTTGTCATGGGGGTTTTTATTTGGATCTTCCAGGGAGATGGGAGGTTTCCTGTTAAGCTGGGGGAGCGGAAGAGATGTGGAGGGGCAGGGAGGGGCAGGTAGGAGGGTAGGGGGAGGGGGATTAGTTGGGGATTGGAGTGGGGAAGCAGGTGGCTCCATCAGGTCAGGGATCACTCTTCATCTCAGCTCCGGTAGTCCTAGAATTGGTAGGAGTTGGATGGGGAGAGTACTCGGGTTCAGGGGGATCTTTTCTTCTAACGTTTCTTAGACCCGGGTTTGGGAGAGAGGCTGGGTGATTGGGTGTATGCAGTCCTTTTTGGTAACGGGGAAGTGGAAGGTTAGGGGAGAACTTTCTGGGAGGGGGGAGAGGAGGGGCAGGTCTGGGAGTGTGTATGTGGTGTGCTGTGGATGCATGTGGGATGGATCGTTCAACAGCAGGGTGGGGGGAGGGATTTAGCAGAAGGGGGACCGTAGGAGCACTGCTATTTCCTGAAGACAGGCCTAGCTGGGGGACCTGGTCTTTGGTTTGTTTTTCCTTTTTCATCTTTTGGTACAGTGGTGGCTGTTTCTGCTTAGTAGGAAGATAAGATAAGATAAGATAAATTGGAGGAGTAACTTAAGAACTTATAAAAATCTTTATTAAAAATAAGCATTCTAACTACTATGCTCAGAAGGTTATTTAAATTTGTGAATTCTTTAACTGATACCACTTCAATAATAAGACCATATAACGAAAAATGTTCGTCGGCTGATACATTAGCAAAATTCTTTAATAATAAAATTTGTAAATTAAGAGTTAATCTGCATTCCAATATGAATGATTATGGTAATCTTCAATCAGTTCGATTGAGCGAAGGTTCAAGAGTTGACATGTTCTGGAATAATTTTGATATTCTTGATTGGCTACAATTCATCACGCTGTATAATAGGTATGTTAAACTGAACTGCTTATTAGACACTTGTTCACCAATTATAATGAAGAATGCACCAATTACATTTAAAACGGATTTGTACAAATGGATTAGTTTCTCGTTGATAAATGGGTCATTTCCAGAAGAGCTAGGTCACAATTTGGTCACTCCTATTATAAAGAACTATAAAGAATCTATATCAGCTGAAACAAATTACAGATCTATTGTAGGCATACCTTTGTTTTGTAAAATAATGGAAGGTTTGGTCAACCTAGAATTAGTAAAGTATTTAGAAAAATGTAACCTTCTTCATGATCATCAATCTGGGTTTATGTAAGGCTTTAATACGGAAACCGTTATGGCTTCCCTTGTTGATCACATCCATGGTCTATTTAGTCAGGGCACTAGTGCATTAATTCTTCAGCTAGACCTCAGTAGTGCCTTTGACTTGGTAGACCATGAGATCTTACTGGGGTGTTTAGATGCCATGGGAATATCTGGAAAGGTTTGGGATTGGTTCAAAGGTTTCTTAAAAAAAAAAAAAAGATCATATCATGTATTTACTAATGGTCAATATTCTAACTCCTGGAGTAACCCCTATGGGGCACTTCAAGGTTCCCAATTATCACCTACTTTATTTAACATTTATGTTGCTCCTTTGGCGGACTTTCTACAAAGTCTGAATGTGATATTTCACATCTATGCAGATGATATCACTGTTCTGATACCAGTTACTTCCATTATTACAGAGTTAAAAAATCAGATTACTTACATCTTAAATCAGATTGAACAATGGACCATAAATTTCAAGTTGAAATTAAACACTGAAAAAACTAGATTTTTTTCTTGCTAGTCCAAATGATAAAATCATGGACAAGATTCTTAATCTAAGAGGCCTTGAATATCCTATAGTCTCCTCTCTAAAAGTTCTGGGAATTACATTGTCATCTAACCTTAGTGGAACATACTGATATACTTGTAAAGAAATGTTTTTTTGCATTATGGAAATTGTGAACCATCAAAAAATATTTTGACCCAATTCCGTTTAGATTGCTAGTGCAGGCGCTAATTCTTTCTATTCTCGATTATTGTAATATAACCTATCTGGGATCCTATAAAACAATACTTGGAAGAATGAGACTAATCCAAAATGCAGCAGTTAACTTAATTTTTGGGTTGAAAAACAAGAACATGTCAGCCCTTATTACCAGCAACTGCACTGGCTACCTGCAGAAGCTCAAATACTTTTTAAATTTGCTTGCTTTTGTTATAAACTGTTGTCTGGATTATCTCCATATTACCTTATCTCTCATTTAGTTATCATCTTTTTCTCATAATGTTGATTGACCCACTTTATCTCTTCACTTAAACTCACAGTGGGATCTGCTTCTAGTTTTTTATATGCTGAAGCATCAGTCAAATGACGCGCAGCCTCCTGGTTGTAATCACTCTTGTTTAGGACCATCTTGTTTAGGGTAGACATCAAGCGTGTGGAAAGTGTCAGTGGTGTAATAACACCATTGAGGGGACGAGGTGGGAGGTGCCAAGAAAGCATGAAATAATAGAGTCAAGATCCATCACAGATTGTAACAGCAGGGGAGTGATTTATGCAATTATATGCCCCTGCGATCTAGTATACATAGGTAGGACTAGCAGACCTGTGAAGGTTCGTTTGACGGAGCATAAATCCCGTATAAAGAACAAAAAGAGAGAGGCTCCGATGGTTCAACACATGATTGAGTTGAACCATTCTATATTAGATCTAAGATGGAGAATCATTGATGACATAGGCGAGGGGAGGGTGGGTGGTAATACTGAAGCAGCTTTGAATGTCAAGGAACAACGATGGATCCACCGGCTCAATACGGTGGAGCCGATGGGTTTAAATGCAGAAATAGAGTGGTCTACGCTCTACTGATCTTCCTGGTATTTGGTTGGGGGTTCCCCTTTAAATTTAGATTTTGAGCATGATTGGATGTCTAGTGTGTGACGTAGAGGGGTTGGTCTTAAGATTAAAGCTCTTTAAATAGCGCTAGTAAAGACGCCGCCGCCATCTTGCTGATAAACTTTAGAGCGGTGTGTATGAGCGGCTTATGGTGAGTAAATGTAAAAATGGGGGTGAAAGTAGACTTTAAAATAGGATATTGCTGGCGTTGTACTGATATGAGATATTATTTATTCATAGTATGGATCCCTGACGAAGCGGAAGCGAAACATGTCGGGTCCTACCACTGCATTTTAGAGATAAGTACAATCTCAATAATTTAAGTATTTAAAGATTTAAAATTGATTCAGAAAAAATTTCAAAGTTGGACCGGTGAGGAGATATACACTCAGTACTTCCCGTTTAAAAATTATATTATAACGGTTGGAGGTGGGTGGTTCTGAGGTCCATTAGAAAGTCATTAGAAATGCTTATCTGAAGTAAAAGTTGAATAAATACTGTATACGGAGGAAGACGCTTGGGATGTGATTGAAGTGATACGATTGAAGTTATCCCCAAGAATAAGTACTCAGCCTATCTTTTTGTTTCAACAATGGATGGAAGAGGCATCCCCCTGAAGCGGCGCTGCGTGGGCTCAGGGGTTCTCCAGCAGCTGGCTTCCTTGAGGCGGCGCTACTGCACCCAGCACCCAACAGGTACACACCCCTGAGCCACCCATCACCACTTCCTCCCAGTTCCTTGGCACCTTTTGGGTTGTGAAACGAATTGTCAGTGTTGCCATTAAGGCCTATGGGGAAAGTTGCTATGATATATAAGTACTTTGGATTACAAGCATGCTTTTGGAACGAATTATGCTTGTAAACCAAGGTGCTACTGTACTTCTGTTTGGTGTTCACAGAAAAAAAACATGGAGAAAGACCGCAATTGGTCAGCAAAGTTACACCTGAGAATGGAATGGATATTGCATCGTACACAGAAGAAAGTGTTTATGAACAACTTGAAAAATTGACGGTGGACAAAGCTATGTGACTAGATGGGATCCATCCCAGGATATTGAGGGAGCTCTGAGAGGTTCTGGCGGATCCTCTTAAAGATTTGTTCAATAATCTTTAGAGACGGGAGAAGTTCCACTGGACTGGAGAAGAGAGGATGTGATCCCACTTCACAAAAGTGGTTATAGAGATGAAATGGGAAACTACAGCTATTGGAAAAATAATGGAAATGTTACTGAAAGAAAGGATAGTGAAATGCTTAGAATCTAATGGATTACAAGATCTGAGGTAACATGGATTTACTAAAGGTAAATTGTGCCAACAAATTTGATTGAATTCTTTAACTGGGTGACCAGAAAATTGGATCAAGGACGTGCGCTAGATGTAATTTACTTAGATTTCAGCAAAGTCTTTGACTCGGTTCCTCATAGAAGACTCTTAAACAAACTCCATGGGCTAAAGTTAGGGCTCAAAGTGGTGAACTGGATTAGAAACTGTTGGTAAATGGAATTTGCTTGGAGGAGGGTCAAGTGAGTAGTGGAGTGCGTCAAGGATCGGTGCTGGGACCGATTCTGTTCAATATCTTTGTGAGTTACATTGCTGAAGAGTTAGAAGGTAAGGTTAGCCTTTTTGCGGATGATACCAAGATTTGTAACAGAGTGGACACCCCAGAGGGAGTGGAAAACATGAAAAATGATCTGCAAAAGTTAGAAGAATGGTCTAGCGTCTGGCAACTAAAATTCAATGCGAAGAAGTGCTGAGTGATGCATTTGGGGGGTAGAAATTCTTAGGAACTGTATTTGCTGGGAGGTGAGAGGCTGAAAAGTACAGATGGAGAGAGGGACCTTGAGGGTGATTGTTTCTGAGGATCTAAAGGCATCTAAACAGTGTGATAGGGCGGTGGCTGTAGCCAGAAGGATGCTAGGCTTTATAGAAAGATCAGTAACCAGCAGAAAAAGGGAGGTGTTGATGCCCCTGTATAGGTCATTGGTGAGGCCGCACTTGGGAGTATTATGTTCAGTTTTAGAGGCCATATCTGGCAAAGTATATAAAAAGACTTGAAGCAGTCCAGAGGAAGGCGATGAAAATAGTAAGAGGTTTGAACAAAAAGAAGTATGAGAAGAGACTGCAAGACCTAAATATGTATACTCTGGAGGAGAGGAGGGACAGGGGAGATATGATACAGACGTTTAAATACTTGAAAGGCATTAATATAGAAGCAAATCTTTTCCAGAGAAGACAACATGGTAAAACTAGAGGGCATAATTTGAGGTTACATGGAGCAAGACTTAGGAGCAATATAAGGAAATTCTTCTTCATGGAGAGGGTGGCAGATGCCTGGAATGCCCTCCCAAGAGAAATGGTAGAGAGGAAAATGGTGATGGAATTTTTTTTAAAAAGCGTGGGATAAAAATAGAGGATCTCTAATTAGAAAAAGTAGGATGTAAATTAAAGAACTAAGGCCGGTATTGGACAGACCTTCATGGTCTGTGTTCCATATATGGTGATTCGGTGTAGGATGGGCTGGGGTGGGCATCAATGTGAACACTACTAATATAGAAGTTGAGGATGTTGGATAGGCTGGAATGAACTTGGACAGCAACTTCAGTATTTGGAACCTAAGACAATACCAGACTTTACAGTCTACGGCCCAGAAATATCAATGAAGAGACAAGTTAATCTAATCATGTATTTTTTATTGGGTATAACATATGGGCATACTGGATGGACCGTTCAGGTGTTTATCTGCCATCATTTGCTATATGTTATTATAAAAAAGAAGGACTTTTCAACAATGGATTCAATCTGAGACCCCCATCTTTTTGGCAATGTTAGAATCAAGTATAGTACATACATTTATATTATGGGAAGCATTGTTTAGCTATTTGATATCTTTATATTCAAACTCTCAATGTGAGCACAAGAAGGTTTAATTGAACAATCTATATCTATGACCATCTTCAGGACTTCCTTTTGTATTGTGGTATTGATAGTTAGCTCTGTTTTAATTTTGGGGTTTTATGGAAGGGGTGGGATGGGGTCTGGTTGATTCAGATTATTTGATTTCAAATGGGGAAAAGACTATAAGTGACAAAGTCTCCACCCTACTACAACTGGGAACAGGAAGTGAACTGTCACTATTATCTTTTGTATACAATGTTAATTCAAGGTTTATATCCATTTAGTAACTCTGCATTCTCGATGTTTCATGTTTTGTGCTACTTAAATTAATAGAAATATTTACAAATAAAGATTTGAGGTCTGGGTAAAAAATTACCTACAGTATTTAAAAAAGGAAAAGAAAACAGAAGAACATTTGGCAAAGAAGCAATTTCCCTTCTGTAGTCAGACAATGTATTGTGAAAGATTCTATTATACTCGTATTGTATTGTGCACAGTACCTGCCTGGAACCCAGAGACACCAGCCTGATATCCTTGACAAAGGGACTCTTCTGTACTTCATGCACAAACTGAGCCAACTGAGAATGTGTTCGACTACAATAATAAATCTGTAAGGGGGAAAAGAAGGGTTGAAACAAGCACATGCAACAAACTTTCCTCACCTCTAATTAAATATGTAAACATCACTCATTGCCAATACAGAAATTTAGTTAGTTAGTTTTATAGCCCGTCCTCCCCAGGAGCCCAGAACGGGTTACAAGGATACGTACACAGTAGTTTTCAGGATCAATAATGAGCTACAGGTTTTCGATAACAAATATGCTATGGGGAAACTAAGAACACACATGCTATAGTGCAGGGGTGCCCACACTTTTTTGGCATGCAAGCTACTTTTTAAATGACCAAGTTAAAAATTATCTACCAACAATAAAATTAAAAAAAAACACAAAGTACACTGTACGCATAGAAAATGTTAATCATCATTTACATTCGGGGAGGGTTTTCAAAGAGGTCAAGGTAGATGACTTTAAAATATGCAATGTCACCTCAGTAACAACTATACAAAAATAGACAAATATACCCCCCTCCTCTTTTACTAATCCGTGATAGTGGTTTTTAGCGCAGGGAGCTGTGCTGAATGCCCCGCGCTGCTCCCGACGCTCAAAGGCTCCCTGCGCTAAAAACCGCTATCACGGTTTAGTAGAAGGGAGCCATAGTGCAAAATATAGACAGCAGATATAAATTCTTAAAATGGACACATTTTGATCACTAAATTGAAAATAAAATCATTTTTCCTACCTTTGTTGTCTGGTGATTTCATGAGTCTCTGGTTGCACTTCCTTCTGACTGTGCATCCATCATTTCTTCCCTTCTTTTTGCCTCCTGCATGCTTCCTCTCCTCCAGATCTCATTCCATTCCCCAACCAACTTCTCTCTCTGTCCCTCTATGAGTCAAACTTTTCTTTCTTTCTCCCTGCCCCCTCCCCTTTCTTTCTTTCTCTCTCTCTCCCTGCCCCCTTTCTTTCTCTCTCTCTCTCCCTGCCCTCCTTTCTTTATTTCTGTCTCTTTCTTTCTCTCTCCCTGCTCCCCCCAAGCCACCGCCGTTGATTTCTCCCTGCTTTCCCGACACCAGGCCAGGAGAATGCATCTGCACAAGTGCTGGGCCCACAAGCTTCCCCACCTCCACCGTCAATTATGACATCAGAGAGGAAGTTGACTCTAGCAATTAGAAGAATGCCCTGTTCTGGTCTCCAGAGGTTTCCTGACAGCCATAATAATAATAACTTTATTCTTCTATACCGCCATAGTCGAAAGACTTCTAGGCAGTTCACATTCGAAGAAGGCTGGACAATTAGACGAAATACAGGAGGTAAGAAGAGAGGGTTACATAAGAAATAGATAAAGGAACAGCAAAAAATAGCAAAATTACATCGAGGTAGAGAGAGAGGGAGAATATATCATTTATTTTTTTTTTTTTTTTTCCATTATTTTTTATTTTCTAATTTTTCATAAAGTGTACATAATAATAAATTACAGTTGATAAATGCATATTATCACTTTTATATCTAATACATTATATATCTGAATTTGATTTTCCCCCTCACCCTCCCCCCTCCCTTTCATTACTTTAATATAATATTTTAATTTTCAAATTTTTATAAAAAGTATACAACATATTAGAATACTATTTGTAAATATTCAATAACTTTTTTATATTTAATACAATATAATCTAAACAAATTTTTTCTCATTTCCCTCCCCCCACCCTTTTATTACCTTTTATTCATACGTTACATTTTGTATAATAAATTATAACATACTATGTATAAATTAATTTTTCTTACCCCCCCTTTATGTGTGTCATAAAAAAGATCCTTAAAAGAAGAAAAGAAGAAGAAAACATCATATTATTTATTCATTACAGTATTTTGTCAATGGCCCCCATATTTTTATAAATTTAGTATATGTCCCCTTTTGTATTGCTATTGTTCTTTCCATTTTAAAAATATGACATATTGTATTCCACCAAAATGTGTAATTTAGGTTGTTGTAATTTTTCCAATTATTAGTTATATGTTGGATGGCAACCCCTGTCATAATTAATAAAAGCTTATTATTTTCTGGTGAAATTTGACTTTTTATTCTCATCATTGTTCCAAATAAAATTGTATCATATGATATTGCAATATGATTTTCCATTAATTTATTAATTTGTGGCCAAATTGAATTCCAAAAAATTTTAATATAAGGACAATGATATAATAAATGATCTAATGTCCCTGGTTCTAGATTACAGTGCCAGCATCTATTAGACTTAGAACTGTCTAATTTTTGTAAACGAGTAGGGGTCCAAAAAGCTCTATGTAATAAAAAGAACCATGTTTGTCTCATAGATGCTGACACTGTACATCCCATTCTCCAAGACCAAATTAGTGGCCATTGAGATGCATTAATTTGATGTCCAATCTCAATGCTCCAAATGTCTCTTAGACCATTTTTTGGTTTTTTATTTAAATATCCAGATATTAATTTATACCACAATGCGGCTTGATGTCCTAGGAAGTCTGCTTTAAAGCATAAGAACTTTAAACTATATTGATTGTTTAATGATTTCCATTCAGGGAACCCAACCTGAATGGCCTGCTTCAATTGCAACCATTTAAAACTTTGTGTTTTATTAAGACCAAATCTATGTTGCAATTGTGGAAAATCCAGCAGTTTACCTTCTGAAATAATATCATCTAGAGATCTAATGCCTGCATTAATCCAGTTCTTCCAAAGGATTTGTGCTCCGCCAATTTTGATCTTGGAGTTTATCCATATGGATTGATTAGTTGATTTGTATATTGGGATGGGTGTTAATTTATCAATAAATCTCAATGTTTTCCAAGTATCCATTATTATTTTATTTTCTTTGTATCTTTTAGGTATATTAATACTTGGTAAATGAACTAAATTTAGGGGAAACATAAGGCGCCATTCCAAATATAACCAATCTGGTGCATTATCTATAAGTTCTGGGAGGATCCAATACATACCCTGACGTAGAATATAGGCTTGATGGTACCTATAGAAATTTGGAAAATTTACCCCTCCCTCCTTAATTGATTTTTGTAAGGTTACTAAAGCTATTCTAGGTGTCTTACCAAGCCAAAGAAATTTTGTTAAAATTCTATTAAGCTTTTTATAAAAGGACCCCTGAAAATAAATAGGTATCATACTCATTTGGTAGCAAACTACAGGCAACATCATCATTTTAATAGTTTGAATTCTTCCCCACCAAGAAATATGTAATGGGTTCCATTGCTCACATAACTCCGTAACTTTTTTTAATACATATTTTTCATTTTCTTTTACAGTATCTTCAATTGTTTTTTTTAACTTGAATGCCTAGATATTTAAATCCTTCTTCTTTCCATATGAATGGAAAAGTATCAAATAATCCTTTTACACAGTGAACATTCAAGGGTATAATTTCAGATTTATTCCAATTAATTTTATAACCTGAAAATTTGCCAAACTTATCAATTAATTCCAATAAAGAAGATAAGGTAGACTCTGGATTTCTCAAATAAAGCAAAATATCATCCGCATAAGCCGAAATTTTATATTCCATATCTGAATATGGAATACCTTGTATCTCCCTCGTTTGCTGTATTGCTAACAATAAGGGTTCCAATACAACATCAAATAACAAAGGAGATAAAGGACAGCCTTGTCTAACTCCCCTCTGTAATTGAAAACCATCAGATATCTTATTATTAATATTTAATCTTGCAATCGGGAAGCTATACAATGTTTTTACCATTTGTATAAATCCAGAACCTATACCAAACCATTCTAAAGCCTGATACATAAAATTCCATTCTACCCTATCAAATGCTTTCTCAGCATCTAATGAAACTGTAAAAGCCGGTTCATCCATTTTTTTTGATAAGTTTAGCATGTGAAATAATAGTCTAGAGTTATTGGAGGAATGTCTTTTAGCAACGAAACCCGTTTGATGCATATCTATAATATGTGGGAGAGCTTTGGCTAATCTCAAAGCCAAAATTTTCGCCAAAAGTTTATTATCAACATTTATCAAAGATATAGGCCTGTAGTTTGAAACCAAAGTAGGATCTTTATTTGGCTTAGGCAAAACAATTATTATTGATTCAGCCATAGTACCTTTTATATTACCTTTTATAAGTTGTGTCTGATATAATTTTAATAATTGTGGGGAAAGGATATTTTGAAATGTTTTATAAAATTCTACTGTGTAACCATCACCACCTGGAGCGGATCCAACTCTAAGAGATCTCAATGCTGTTTCTAATTCTTTTAATGATATAGGTTCTTCTAAACTTCGTTTTATATGATCAGGAATTTTGGGTCCATTAATTAAATCTAAAAATTTTTTTCCATCTTTTTGTTTCTCCAAATAAGGTTCGGAAGAATACAGATTCTTATAAAAATTTAAAAATTGTTTTAATATTATATTTGTTTGATTTGTTATTATACCATTATCATCTTTTATTCCATTAATATTAATTCTCCTTTTTTTTGCCTTAAGATAATTTGCCAATAATTTTCCCGCCTTATTAGAATTTCCATAATACACTGTTTGCTTGGAAAACAAATCTTTTCTTATCATTTTTGAAGTTAATTCATTATATTTACCTTTTGTTTTCAAAAGAGCTTGTAAAACTTCATATTCCCATTTATTTATCAATTTAGCTTCTAATATTTTTATTTCTTTTTCTAATTCTATATATTGTTTTTTGATCTGTTTCCTAATAAAAGCTGAATATGATATAATATTACCCCTCATAGTTGCTTTAAATGCATCCCATACATTCTCTATAGATGTATCTTCCACTAAATTTGTTTGAAAAAATTCATTAATTTGTGTTTTAAAATTTTCCAAAAATTTGTCATCCACAAGCAATGCATTATCAAATCTCCAAAGAGGTCTATTATTTTCTAATTGATCTAATTGTAATTCTATCCATATTCCCGCATGATCCGAAATGATAATAGGATCAATGGAGGCTTTAATCACCTGTTGCACTTTATTTGTTGAAACAAAAATATAATCTATTCTTGAAAATGATTTATGAACCTGTGAACAAAATGAATATTCCTGATCATTAAAATGAAGAATACGCCATATATCCTTCAAATCACATGATCGAACTAAATTATCTAGACCTAAAGATTTAATATTTTTACCTGGTTTTTTTATCCAATAATGGATCCATTACAGCATTAAAATCTCCAGCCACCACTAAATTAGAGGCAGCCAGTGGTAATAACATATTTTGTATCTTTTTGAAAAATTCTGATTGATTCGAATTAGGGGCATATATATTAAATAACGTCAGGGTATCATTTCCCATACCTATATCAATATGTATCCATCTTCCATGTGGATCTGAACTTTTTACCTTTATATTGGCCATACATTTTTTATTTATAAGAATTGCAACCCCTGCTTTTTTACCCACTGCTGGAGCAAAAAAACATTCCTTTATCCATCCACCTGATAATTTCTGTGATTCCTTCATATTAAGATGGGTCTCTTGCAGACAGTAAATATCCGCATTTTGCTTTTTTAAAAATGTTAATATTTTTTTCCTTTTAATTACATGATTCAGGCCATTGACATTAATAGAATATATTTTAAAAGACATTATACATTTTAATACTTTTCATTATCTTATTCTTCCTCTCCTCTTTCTTATTTAATATCCAAAAAATTTTCTTCATGACACACATATTTAACCCTAATGTATCTCCCTTAATTATTCTAGTAAATATTCTCCTTATCCCTCCCTTTCCCACCCAGTACATTGGCTGCTTAAGGATACACATTGGAACTGTAATCCAAACATTCTCCTCATTCCAGGCAATCAATATTCAATATTTAAACAAATTTCCCTTCTATCTATCTATATTGATCTTTTATATCTTTAATCATTTTCCATAACATTTCATTAATGTATCATTATCCATTTAATAATATGTTAATTTGTATTTCCTTAGTATTATGATTTCAACATATAATTATTTTAAACATATATGTAGTGTATTATTTAATAATTTTCCTATATTTTGTTCTTTCTTTCTTGTAATTTTTATTGTCTTTTCTTTATATTGTTTTCCTCCTTTTCTTCAGATATTTCGATATGTCATATTTTCTAATTTTTCATAGAGTCTTCAAAACCATCTTAATGTTCTATGTTAAAATATCATAGGTTCTGGTTTAGAGAGAAAATCTTTTAGTTTTTCGGGATCCTCAAAATATAAGGATTTGTCTCCAGATGATACTCTCATTTTCGCCGGGTAGTATAGACCATATTTAAATCCTTTTTCTTTTAGTAGAGGTCTCATGTCTAGTAGTCTTTTTCTTTTGTTTGCTGTGTTTTTGGCAAAGTCTGGTAAAAACCATAATCTTGATCCTTTATAATTTAGGTTTTTATCTTTTTTTGCAGCATTTAGTATCTCTAGTGCTTGTTGGTATCTCAGCATTTTGAAAATTATTGGTCTTGGTCTGTCTTTGTTTTCTAAATTTTTAATTGGGATTCTATGCGAGAATATATCATTTAGAGGCTTCTGTTTAGGAGATGAATTTGTCAAATAGAATGATTTTAATTGATTTTCAGAATGCACCGTAGGTCAGACTGGCTCTGTTTATGTAGTTGTCCACCCAGGACTGCTGTTTGCCTGCTTGGAACTTGAAAGTCCTGTCCAGAAAAGATTTGTATTTACAGCCTGTGATTTTGGGGTAAGTAAATATGTTTTGGTTTCTGGTTGATCATATGGGGTTGTAAAATATGAAGTGTGGTAGCAGGTAGGAAGGCGCTAGAGTCCAGAATGTGCCAGAATTTGGAGTGGGTCCAAGCTCATCTGTGGCTACACCACTGGCATAGAGATGGTCAGTGTAATCAAACTGAACTGAAAGCTTAAGAAATAAACTGCTAACATTTTATTAACATATAATTCATAGGAGACCAATGTGCTCCTTTCAGAAGGAGTGTGTAAAATAAATAATGAGAGTGCTAGGAGAAGGGTTTGAACACAAGCAGGACTCAGGGCAGAAGCTGAGGAAGGGGCCTGGAAGACCACTTTCAGGCTCTTTCCTCTTGCCCTGGTTGCTTCCCTCTGACATTAGCCATGGCTGAGCGTGATGTTGCCCCAACTAGCAGGCAGATTCTGGGTCATATTGGAATAAGGGTACAGTCAGGGCAGGATTAACCAATAGGACAAGTAGGCAGGTGCCTAGGGCCCGAAATGGTCAGGGGGGCCCGATGAAGGAGGGCATCAACATTGTTTTTTCCAAACGGCGATGGGCCCCTCCAGCACCGATTAGCAATGCGGGCCCCCCCCAATCAGCAACGCGGACCCCCACCCCGATCGGCAACGCGGCCCCCCCCATTGACGGAAAGTAAGACAAACAAGCAACACGGGTAAGAAAGGCAATGGGAACTGTAATTGTGCAAGTGGTGCTCGCTTGCCCAAAGCTTCCCTCTGACGCAGCTTCCTGTTTCCGCCTGGGCACATGGTGGGGTGGGGCAGGGCAGGGGGCCCAGTGTACTTGTGTGCCTAGGGGCCTTTGACAAATTAATCCTGCCCTGGGTACAATATTACCTAACAAAGTTAGGAACTGGCTGGTAAAGGCTAATCACAAATCTATTAAGTAGGCCCAATGTCACCGACATGAGACTGGGATACATGAAATCATCTCATGACCCCCTGCCTTAAAATGTCACTCTTAAGCAAGGTGCCGTTTTCTTCTATCCAGAGAAATCACAGTTACTTACCGTAACAGGTGTTATCCAGGGACAGCAGGCAGATATTCTTGACTGATGGGTGACGGCACCGACGGAGCCCTGGTACGGACAATTTTAGAGTGATTGCACTCTAAGAACTTGGAAAGTTCTAGCAGGCCGCACCGCGCACGCGCGAGTGCCTTCCCGCCCGATGGAGGCGCGTGGTCCCCAGTTAGGATAAGCCAGCTAAGAAGCCAACCCGGGGAGGTGGGTGGGACGCAAGAATATCTGCCTGCTGTCCCTGGATAACACCTGTTACGGTAAGTAACTGTACTTTATCCTAGGACAAGCAGGCAGCATATTCTTGACTGATGGGATGGAGGGAAGGTTGGCCATTAGGAAAATAAATTTTGCAAAACAGACTGGCCGAAGTGTCCATCCCGTCTGGAGAAAGCATCCAGACAATAATGAGATGTGAAAGTATGAACTGAGGACCAAGTAGCAGCCTTGCAGATTTCCTCAATAGGAGTGGAACGGAGGAAAGCTACAGATGCTGCCATAGCTCGAACTCTATGGGCCGTGACAGAACCTTCCAGTGTCAGTCCGGACTGAGCATAACAGAATAAAATGCACGCTGCAAGCCAATTTGACAACGTACGTTTAGAAACGGGATGTCCCAATTTATTCGGATCAAAGGACAGAAAGAGTTGGGGAGTTGATCTGTGAGGCTTAGTACGCTCTAAATAGTAAGCTAAAGCCCGCTTACAGTCCAAAGTATGTAAAGCCTGTTCTCCAGGAAGAGAATGAGGTTTCGGGAAGAATACAGGCAGGACAATCGATTGGTTGAGATGAAATTCCGAGACAACCTTAGGGAGAAACTTTGGATGTGTACGCAGAACCACCTTGTCAAGATGAAAGACTGTAAAAGGTGGATCAGCAACTAGTGCATGCAACTCACTGACCCTCCTGGCAGAAGTGAGAGCAATAAGAAAGACCACTTTCCAAGTGAGAAACTTGAAAGGAGCTGTAGCCAAAGGTTCAAACGGAGGCTTCATTAAGGCGGAAAGAACCACATTGAGATCCCAGACTACAGGAGGGGGTTTAAGAGGTGGTTTCACATTGAAAAGACCCCGCATGAATCTGGAAACCAAAGGATGAGCTGAGAGAAGTTTCCCATGAACTGGCTCATGAAAAGCAGCAATAGCACTTAGGTGGACTCTGATGGAAGTAGACTTGAGACCAGAGTCAGACAAGGAAAGAAGATAATCTAACAAGGTCTCCACTGCAAGCGAAGTGGGATCATGATGATGAAGAAGACACCAGGAAGAAAACCGGGTCCACTTCTGTTGGTAGCATTGAAGAGTGGCCGGTTTCCTGGAAGCATCCAGAATAGAACGAACAGGCTGAGACAGAAGAGAATAAGCTGAGGTCAGCCCGAGAGATACCAAGCTGTCAGGTGCAGAGACTGGAGGTTGGGATGCAGAAGGGTCTGCTGATGCTGGGTAAGCAGAGAAGGAAACAGTGGAAGAAGAATGGGCTCCCTGGAACTGAGTTGAAGTAGAAGGGAGAACCAATGTTGCCTGGGCCACCGTGGAGCGATGAGAATCATGGTGGCTTGTTCCCTCTTGAGCTTGAACAAGGTTCATAACATGAGAGGCAGAGGAGGGAAAGCATACAGGAACAGATTGGACCAATCCAGGAGAAATGCATCCGCTGCCAAACGGCGAGGAGAGTAGAGTCTGGAGCAGAAGTGGGACAGCTGATGATTGTGAGGAGCTGCAAAGAGGTCTATCTGAGGAGTGCCCCATTGAGCGAAAATGGACTGGAAAGTCAAAGGATCGAGAGTCCATTCGTGGGGCTGGAGAATTCTGCTGAGATTGTCTGCTAAGGAATTCTGCTCTCCCTGAATGTAGACAGCCTTCAGGAATAATTGGTGATCTGTCGCCCAAGACCAAATCTTTTGGGCCTCCTGACACAAGAGGCGAGAGCCTGTCCCACCCTGTTTGTTGATGTAGTACATTGCAACTTGATTGTCTGTGTAAAGTAGTAAAACTTGAGGAAAGAGAAGATGTTGGAAAGCCTTGAGGGCATAAAATATCGCCCGGAGTTCCAGGAAATTGATGTGATGTTTCTTTTCCTGAGCCGTCCAAAGACCCTGAGTTTGAAACTCGTTCAAGTGAGCCCCCCAGGCATAAGGGGAGGCGTAGGTGGTGATGACTAGTTGATGAGGAGGTAGATGGAACAGAAGACCTCTGGAGAGATTGTAAGATATCAACCACCATTGTAGAGATTGACGAAGAGATGATGTCACAAATATGTGTCGTGAGCAAGGATCCATCGCTTGGGACCACTGGGTAGCTAGGGTCCACTGAGGAGTGCGCAGGTGAAGACATGCGAAGGGGGTGACATGAACTGTCGAGGCCATGTGACCCAAGAGTATCATCATTTGCTTGGCAGAGATGGAGCGTTGTGGAAGCACCTGCTGACATAGATATTGAAGAGTCTGAAGACGGTTGGACGGCAGGAACGATCTCATGAGGACTGTGTCCAGGACCGCTCCTATGAACTGAAGTCTCTAAATAGGGATGAGATGTGATTTGGATAGATTGATCTCGAATCCCAGAAGTTGGAGAAAAAGGATGGTCTGGTTGGTGGCAAGTAGCACTGCCTGAGAGGAAGTGGCTTTGATTAACCAGTCGTCCAGGTAAGGGAAGACCTGATGATGATGAGAGCGGAGAAAAGCGGCCACCACAATGAGACATTTGGTGAACACCCTGGGAGAGGAGGCAAAACCGAAGGGTAACACCTTGTACTGGTAATGACAGTGATTGATCATGAAGCGGAGGTACTGTCTGGAGGCCAGATTGACCGGAATGTGAGTGTATGCCTTTTTGAGATCGAGGGAGCATAGCCAGTCGCCCTGATTGAGAAGAGGGTAAAGAGTGGCCAGAGAAAGCATTTTGAATTTTTCTTTGACCAAGCATTTGTTGAGATCACGAAGATCTAATATGGGTCTGAGATCTCCTGTTTTTTTGGGAACCAGAAAATAACGGGAGTAGAATCCCTGCTCCTTCTGATCTAGAGGAACTTCCTCTATGGCGTTCAGAAGAAGGAGGGAATGGACCTCTTGAAGAAGGAGGGAGGACTGAGGAGTGTTCAAAGCAGACTCTTTGGCGGACTTTGGGCAGGAAGAGTCTGAAAGTTGAGAGAATAGCCGTGGCGGATGATGCTGAGAACCCACTGGTCCAAAGTGATGATCTCCCAACGGCTGATGTACAGAGAAAGACATCCTCCTATGGGTTGAGGCAGATGGGCGGATGGTAGAATATTGGCTATGCCCTGGAGAATGAAGTCAAAAGGGTTGAGTAGACTTCTGCTGTGGAGGAGGTTTCACCTGTTGCTGCTGCTGCGCACGAGGTGGTTGACGTTGTTGCTGACGCTGGCGTCTAGGTTGCTGAGGAACCGATGGTAAGGGTCTAGCAACATAACGGCGTTGATAGGCTGATTGCTGCCGAAAAGGTCGGGCAGGTGGAGTCTTCTTCTTGGTTTTGAGAAGAGTGTCCCAGCGAGTCTCATGTGCCGACAATTTTTGTGTGGTGGAGTCAAGAGAGTCACCAAAAAGATCCCCTAGGCACGGAGCATTAGCTAGGCGATCTTGATGGTTGATATCAAGCTCTGATACTCTCAGCCAAGCCAGACGACGCATGGCAACAGACATGGCCGTGGCTCTTGAGGTAAGTTCAAATGTGTCATAGATAGAACGTACCATGAACTTCCGAAGCTGGAGAAGGGAGGAAGAACAATGACGAAAAGCAGATCTCTTGCGGTCAGGTAGGTATTTCTCAAAAGAATCTAAATTCTGAATGAGGTGCTTCAAATAAAAAGAGAAATGAAAGGCATAATTACCAGATCGATTTGCCAACATAGCATTTTGATATAACCTTTTTCCAAATTTGTCCATGGCCTTCCCTTCTCTGCCAGGAGGAACTGAGGCGTACACACTAGCTCCCGCAGACTTTTTGAGAGTAGATTCCACCAATAAAGATTCGTGCGGGAGCTGGGGTTTATCAAACCCAGGGATGGGGATGACTTTGTACAAGGAGTCTAACTTACGAGGAGCCCCTGAAATAGTCAAAGGAGTTTCTAGATTTTTATAGAAAGTCTCCCTTAAAATATCATGGAGGGGCAACTTCAGAAATTCCCGTGGAGGCTGGTCGAAGTCCAATGCATCAAGGAACGCTTTGGATTTTTTGGACTCAGCCTCCAAGGGAATTGAAAGAGACTCACACATCTCCTTCAGAAAAGTCATGAAGGAGGAATTGTCTGGTTTAGAGGATGGTTCTTGAATAGAAGGATCCTCCTCACCAGAGGAACACTCATCCTCAGAGAGTAATGGCTCTTCAGAGTCGTCCCAGAGGTCAGGATCCCTGATTTGAAAACTTCGATCCCGGGAATCAGGTGTCGAGGGCTCAAGGTGTCGGGATTTACGCACCGACTTACCCGACCGCAAAGAAGCGGTACCGGGAGAGGTTAAAGGCTGCAATGGTGCTGAAGTTTGGACAGCCTGATGAAGAGCTCTCGGTTCCGGTGCCAGTACCGGCATGGAAGTCGAGGAAGCCGAATGGACCGGTACCGACAAAGTTGAAGCGGACAATAGGGGCTACTCCACCGTCGGTACCGGTGGCTCAGACCGGACCGGGACCGGAAGGTTCGGTGCCAAGAGAGCAGGGAGGAGTTGCTGCAACTGCTCTTTAAGCTGCACCTGGAGGACGGCTGCAATTCGCTCGTCCAGCGAAGGCACCGGTACAGCTTTCTTTTTCTGCGGTACCTGTGGTGCCGCTCGACGCCCAGAGGATGAGGAGGCCGATGACGATGCACTCACCTCTATGGGGGCGGAGCGTTTGCGCGGGCGCCTCATGGTCGGCAGGACTGGACTCGCTGCCACAGCGACCGGAGGGTGCTCGAGCGGGGAAGGCTTCTTAGCCGGCTTACCTGACTGGTGCGACGCCGGCGTGGTGTCTTATATATGAGATTAATAGCAGTATTTTGGTTGAGTTGTAGTCTGCAAGTTTCTCTTTGTGTTATGCCATGATATAAAGAATTGCAGTAGTTGATGTGAAAAATGATGAGTGAGTGAAACAGAATCTGAACAGAGGAAGAATTAAGAAGAAATGTTATAGAACTTATTAATCTCAGTTTGTAGAAACAACCTGGACTGCTGGTCTTCTGACTGCCCCTCTGGCCCGACACCCTGGCCGGAAACCTCTGCCACCTTCAGGGCACACTGCGCACACGACCAGGCGGAGGAACATAGTCGACCCCATTCCTGGACACAGCTCCACGAAGCCATACAGCCTGCACTCAAACCCACTAGCAGACAAACCTGGGTGAGCCAGTTTCTAAGGTAATGGTCCCTAAGCCCTCATCTGAAGTGCAGGCTTCCAGGAGAAGCACTGCCAAGCAGCCAACCTCCTGGAAGCAGACTTTACCCGCAAAGTCTGCAATCTGCCGCACCCAAAGCTGTCCCCGCGGGGAACCTCTGCAGCACAAGGACAGAAGAAAAAAAATTAAACACGAGCAGAAAAGACTGGTTGTCTCGCTTGTAGGAATGCAACTGGAGACCAGAGGGCAGTCCTGAGGTAAGAGGGAAGGATTTAAAAGTATGTAAATGAGGCTTCCTACAAGCAGTCTCGCAACATGGGATGCATAATCCACTTGTCCAGGAATAGAGTGGGATTGTACAAGAAGTGCTGTTTATTATTAGGTTTCCATTATATGTTTATCCCATCCCTCATTCTCAGTTACCTTATAAACCTTGATGTTTTATGATGAGCTAATGTGTTTCTAATTCATAGTAAAAAGCCCCCTATGCACCTTTCAAGTCAGCCCACTTTCATTCTACATTCTTGCTAAGGAGGATTTCATCTCACCTTCGTTACATGTTCTTCCTCCAAATCTTCCATGTCCTCTTCCAACCTGTGATAGACCAATAATATATCACTGAAATGTGTATCTAGCTGTGATAAGTGAACCACCAGAAACAGTTCACTGATGATAAAGTAGCAAGTCAGAAATTCAAAAGGAACTATAAAGAAAGCACCAGAGGAAAAAGAGTAACAAAGAAAAAGAGAGGCAAAAAGTGCCTTAAGAAAAAGAGGAACTAAGAACAAGAGGCTCCTGGGAATTTTACTCCCAATCTTGGAGTATATTTGACTTAAAGCCAGTCAGGAGTAAGGAAAGAACTGCAGAGAAATATGGCACTGACTGAGGCATTAAGGTGAGATTAATAAAAGATTTAGGGGCCAATGTTCAAAGCTGGGGACTAAAGCCCACAATGCAAAACCCCATAACACAAAAGAGCAGAAAAATAACTAAATGATGCTCAAAGGAAATGTTATGTAAATAATATGTGCAATTAATTTGCACTAACAAACTAAAAGCAAGGGGAGGAACACGCCTGGCACATGCGCACAAGGGTTTTACAGCAAGTATGGCTCTTGTGCATGTGTCCAGACAAAACCAGAAGTGCAAACACACATTGGCACTGTCCTTCTGGTGCTTTTACATAAGAGCCTTTCAAAATTGTTTACACTTACAATCTTTAGAAAAGTTCATACAGGAGAATCTTGGTTATCCGGCACCTATGGGGATTGGTGGATACCGGATAACTGTTTTTCTGGTCCTGAGCCTCAAAGCCCTCCTCCTTCCCTCCCCGAAGTGGCAGAAGCAGTCAGCAGTCCTGAGCCATAAACTTCCTCGCTCCTTCTCTCTCTGCCTTACCTGAAGTGCAGCGGTCAGCAAGAGGCAGCTTCAAAACAGGCTGCTCATGGACAGCCCTCGCAGGGCCTTTCCTTTGATTTGTCAAAGTGACGCATCAGAGTAAAAGCCCTGCCGGGGCTGGCCGCAAACAGCCTGTGCCTCCTGCTGACCACTGTGCTTCGGGTAAGGGAGGGAGGAAGTTTGCGGACCAGGACTGCCGCCTGCTACTTCGGTGCTTGAAGGTGGGAGGAGGTCTTTGCGGTTCAGGACCACTGCCATGCTGGTGCTTTGGGGAGGGGGGTTTGTAGCTGCTTCTGGGCTTGAGCAAGGGATGATTTGTGGCTCAGAATGCTGCTGCTGGTTCTTCGGGGAACATTTTATTTCCACCAGCAATTTTGCTGGTTATGTAAGAGTCCCGGACAATGTTCCCTCTAAGCTGAGCGCATGAGCGATCGCTCACTATTTTCAGTGGCGTCTCTCATACTTTTTCTCGTGTTGCTCAACCGAGCGCGGGCGGAGGTGAGAGGAAGTGGTGGCGGTCTGCCCTGCTCGTGCAGGACCGGCGAGATCAACATCAACAATTTCCTGCTGGTCCATGCAGGACCGGCAAGATCGACGAGCTGTAGTTCGCGCAGTCCGACAGTGTGCTCTCTCCCCTCCCAGCGGCTCTCCTTACTTACAAGATCAGCGATTCAGGAAGGAAGCCTTGGGGCTTTTGCTGAGTCGCAGCCGTCTCTGATGATGCAACTTCTGCTTCCCAACAAAGGACCCAAGGCTGCTTTCCTGAATCGCTGGGCTGGCAAGTAAGGAAAGTTGCTGGGAGGGGAGAAAGCCACTGTTAGAGGCTGGGAAGCTATTGGGCATGGTGAGAAAAAAGGGACAGCTGCTACTGGAACTGGAGAGGGATAAGGAGAGATGCTGCTGGGAGGGGAGGAGGGAAAGGAGTCTGGGAAGCTGCTGGGCAAGGGGAAAAAGGGACAGCTGCTACTGGACCTGGAGAGGGATAAGGAGAGATGCAGCTTGGAGGGGAGGAGGGATAGGGAAGGGAAGAGAGTTACTGCTGGACAGGGGGAAGAGGGAAGGGAGAAGAAAAAAGGAAGGAAACAGCTGGCAGGGAGATTACAGAAGGGGAAGGGGAGAGACAGGAATGAAATGGGAAGGGGAGTCAGCAGAGAAATTGAGAGGGACAAAGATGTTAGATCTGGTGTAGGAGAGATAAAAATGAAGAGAACAGTGAATCTGGAATGAATCATGTAAAAACGAGAGAGGGGCATAGCCTGGATGGAAAGGGGAGAGGGGCATAGAAAGAAGACAAATACCATATGGCAGGGGGAGAGGTCAGACAGTAGATGGAAGGGGCAGATGCTGGATTGAAGAGACAGAGAAGGCAGACGCTGGAAGGAAGAGAGTGAAAGAAGATGAAAGCAGAAACCAGAGACAACAAAAGGTAGAAATAAATAATTTTATTTCTATTTTGTGATTTGAATATATCAGATTTGAAATATATATTCTCCTAGAGCTGGTGTTAGACATAACTTGGGGACTGCAAAGTCCAGGCAGTGGCTTAGGGCTCTCTCTGACCAGGGGGGCAGTTGCCCTAGTTGCACTCCCCTAACCCTATTCCTGCTATGTGTGACTGCGGTATTCTGTTAGCATGATATTTCTGTGTAGCATTCTGTAATAATTTGGCTTATTCAGTTTTCTTGATAGTAGAGGGGATATATGTGAAGGGGAGGGGAGACAAGGGTTTTGTTGATCCTTGCTCTGTATTATTTGAATCTATAAAATGACAATTGTACAGAATATTGTTTCTTTTAATACTTTAATAAAATACATTCAGTATAAAATCATAACTGAGGCTTGTGCGTATGGGATCAGATGGTTTGCGAGGACCGAGCTCACAGAGATGGGACGGAAACGGGTTTTTGGAAAACTGAAAAGAATCAAAGAGAATATTTGTGAAGATTGAAGAACTGATATTACGTAATTAAAAAAACTTTAAGTAAATTGTTTTTCTTCTAAGTTTTGAGTATTTAACCCTCCCACAATCTCACGGGCACTCGTCCTCCACTCCTGCTCATAAATTTGTGGAGTATGTAACTTGTCGCTCATGCATATTTTTGTCTGCCCCGGATGCACGCCCCAAGGGGTGCACAGCCAGCCACACTCCCTATTAAAGTTTCAAGTTTATTGACTTTTAATATATCGACCATCAACAAGTATCTGGCCGGTTTACAATAAAAATTTAAAAAAGATAAATATTTTAAAAAAATAATAAAAGTACACACCAAGGACATTCTGCCACTGCTGCCTTTCCTTAACCAGCAGCAGCGGCAGGAAACAGGGTGTCCTCAGGTGCTCACCGGCGTTGCTCAGCTTCTGGCCGGCTCCCCTGCTGAAAGCTGCGGGCGTCCGCTCCTCATGCAATCCGCGGCTGTGGCGGAAGCATTCTCTCTGATGTCACAACGTCAGAGAGAAGGCTTCCGACACAGCCGCAGATCGGTGAAGTGTAGATGCCCGCGGCTTTCAGCAGGGGAACCGGCCAAACATGTTGGGCAGGAAAGGGGGGAGGGGAGAAATGCTGCAAAGGCAAGGGAAGGGGGAGGGTAGAAATACTGTACAGGCAAGGGGGGAGAAATGCTGCAAAGGCAAGGGGGGGAGAAATGCTGCACAGGCTGCTGCACAGGGAAGGGGGGAGAAATGCTGCTGCTGCACAGGGAAGGGGGGAGAAATGCTGCTGCTGCACAGGGAAGGGGAGAGAGAAATGCTGATGCTGCACAGGGAAGGGGGAGAAATGCTGCTGCTGCACCACCCAATTGGAGAGAGAGAGGGAAGGAGGGAGAAGGAAGACAAGGGAGAGGAACCAGAGATGCCAAGTCCATGGGAGGGAGGGAAAGGAAAAAAGGAAAGGAGATACCAGTCCATGGAGGGGGAGGAAGAGATGCCATGGCATGAGGGAAGGGAAGGAGATAGATACCACACCATGGTGTGGAGTGGGAAGGAAGGAAGGAAAGGAGAAGAGAAAAGAGAGATGCCAAAGCATAGGGAGGGGGTGGAGACAGAAAATGGAGAGGGGGTGAAACTGAAATGAATCATGTGCAAATGAGAGAAGGGACCCCAGATATACAATTTATTGAAGGGACATAGAAAGAAGAAAGATGCCATATGGAAGAGAGAGAGGGTGGGCAGTAGATGGAAGGGGTAGAAAGAGAGGGCAGAAGCTGGGTGGAAGGGGCAAAGAGAGGGCAGATGTTGCATGGAAGGGAGAGAGGACAAATGCTGTATAGAAAGAAGAAAGCAAAGAGAAGATGATTAAAGCATAAACGACAAAAGGTAAAAAGATTTTTTTGTTGCTACACTTAGAATCAAGTAGTATTGTAACTGTATTGATAAAAGTTTATAAATAGGAAATGGAAATAAGGCAATTTTTTGGACTGAACTCCTTTCCTCAGGACAGGATACCATAACAGCAGTATACTATACTGTTCTGAAGAAAGATTTGGCCTCTGAAAGCTAATTGAAAAATGGATTAGTCCAATAAAACGGTATTTTCTTATTTCTCATTATTTGTTTTATTTTTATTTGTTAATTTGTAAAGTGGTGATTGTTATGATCAGTTTTTTCAAATTTACATCTACTGTCTTTATATTTTGCACAGTATTAGGGGACATGTGTCACTGTTTTTATGGTGTTGTGGTGTTGCATTGTATACAGAGTCTGGTTTCTTGGCAGTTCACTTTAAGTTTTGTCAACATATTTCTATTTTTAGTTTGTGATTTTGTGGTGTTGTGGTGTTGCATTGTATACAGAGTCTAGTTTCTTGGCAGTTCAGTTTAACTTTTTGTCAACATATTTCTATTTTTAGTTTGTGATTATTCCATATTGGGCGAGGGAGTATCTCTGTTCTGTGTGTATGAAAAGGACATAGTTTTCAGTTGGCATTGACTACAGGATCAACTGACTGTGCAGGATCTGGCTTGTTTAGTTTTACAAGGTATGTGTTAGTGTTCTAGTGCTCACTGCAGTGTTTAAGATGCTACCTTTTCCTAGGTACACTCTTGTGCGATATGTGGATTTTTACTAAAAATCATATTTTTGATATAGATGGGGGTGTCAAAAAATGATGGGCCCTGGGTTTCACATATGCTAGGTACGCCACTGCCGAGACTCTACTGTATTTAAGTACAGAAAACCAGACACTAATGTGTGTTTTTATTTCTGGTTTTGCTCAGACTCACACACGTTTTTGTTTCTCACTATCAGCATATACAGTTTCATGGCCTTCCTTCCACTTGCAAAAGAAGATAAAAACTGCAGTTTTATGTAAGAATTTGACAAGAAATCTTCTCCTGAAAAGCTTCTAAACTGCTCCCCAGCAGTAAAATTTTAGCATTATAGGCCATCGTCGTCATTCCTGCTAGCTGTCAGCATTTTTTGGTGGCCTAACCAATGTCAGCAACTTAATACATAAGAACATAAGCAATGCCTCTGCTGGGTCAGACCTGAGGTCTATCGTGCCCAGCAGTCCGCTCACGCGGCGGCCCAACAGGTCCAGGACCTGTGCAGTAATCCTCTATCTATACCCCTCTATCCCCTTTTCCAACAGGAAATTGTCCAATCCTTTCTTAAACCCCAGTACCGTACTCTGCCCTATTATGTCCTCTGGAAGCGCATTCCAGGTGTCCACCACCCGCTGAGTAAAGAAAAACTTCCTAGCATTTGTTTTGAATCTATCCCCTTCCAATTTTTCCGAATGCCCTCTTGTTCTTATATGTTTTGAAAATTTGAAGAATCTATCTCTCTCTACTTTCTCTATGCCCTTCATGATCTTGTAGGTCTCTATCATGTCTCCTCTGAGTCTCCGCTTTTCCAGGGAGAAGAGCTCCAGCCTCTCCAATCTTTCAGTGTATGAAAGGTTTTCCATGCCCTTAATCATTCGTGTCGCTCTCCTCTGGACCCTCTCAAGCATTGCCATATCCTTCTTAAGGTACGGTGACCAATACTGAACACAGTACTCCAGTTGCGGGCACACCATTGCTCGATACAACGGCAGGATGACTTCTTTTGTTCTGGTCGTAATACCATTTTTAATAATACCCAACATTCTGTTTGCCTTCTTCGCGGCTGCTGCGCATTGCGCCGTTGACTTCATTGTTGTATCCACCAGTACACCCAAATCTTTTTCAAGGTTACTTCCCTCTAATACTAATCCCCCATTTGGTAGCTGAACATCAGGTTCTTTCTCCCTATATGCATGACCTTGTATTTCCCTACATTGAATTTCATCTGCCATTTATTTGCCCATTCCTCCAGTTTGTTTAGGTCCCTTTGTAGGTCCTCACACTCTTCCGTAGTTCTAACCCTTCTACAGAGTTTAGTGTCATCCGCAAATTTTATAACTTCACATTTCGTCCCCGTTTCCTGGTCATTAATAAATACATTGAACAGCAGCGGTCCAAGTACAGACCCCTGCGGAACTCCGCTCGTGACTTTCCTCCAGCCCGAGTAGTGACCCTTCACTCCAACCCTCTGTCTCCTGCCTGCCAACCAGTGTTTGACCCATCTGTGTACGTCCCCTTCCACCCCGTGGTTCCACAGCTTCCTAAGCAGCCACTCATGGGGTACCTTGTCAAAGGCCTTTTGGAAGTCAAGGTAAATGAGTCTACAGGTTCCCCTCCGTCCAACTGGCTGTTTACCCCCTCAAAGAAGTGCAGTAAGTTTGTTTGGCACGATCTTCCCTTGCAGAAGCCATGTTGGCTCGCTTTCATCAGCCCATTTTTTTCGATGTGCTCACAGATGCTGTCCTTTATCAGTGCTTCTACCATCTTGCCTGGAACCGATGTCAAACTTACCGGCCTATAGTTTCCCGGGTCTCCCTTCGACCCCTTTTTAAAGATAGGTGTAACATTTGCTATCTTCCAGTCCTCCGGAATCTCTCCAGTTTTCAAGGATAGGTTGCAAACTCGTTGGAGTATTCCTGCTATCTCATTTCTTAGTTCTTTTAGTACCCTAGGGTGGATTCCGTCCGGGCCTGGTGATTTGTCGCTTTTCAATCTATCTATCTGTTGGAGGACATCCTCATGGCTCACCTCTATTGCCAACAGTTTTTCTTCTTGATCACTATGGAAGAGCACGTCGGGTTCCGGTACACTGGATGTGTCCTCGCTTGTGAAGACTGACGAGAAGAATTTGTTTAACCTGTCGGCTACCTCTTTTTGCTCCTTTATCACTCCCTTTTTGACTCCATCTCCATCATCCATTCATTACACTCATTAATATTTATTTCAATACATTTAAATACAATTTGTGGCCAGTTTTGAGCATTGGCCCCTTACTTAGGAAGAATAAAGTCTCTCTAGAATGGATGCTGACAATTATGCAGAGAGGAGACAAGTAAGGGCTAGTCCAGGGATCTCAAAGTCCCTCCCCAATGAATATGCATTGAAAGCAGTGCATGCACATAGATCTCATGCATATTCATTGGGGAAATCCTGAAAACCCGACTGGATTGCGGCCCTAAAGGAGGGACTTTGAGACACCTGGGCTAGTCAGAGCAAGATTATGAGTGGAAAGCTACCAATACAAACAGTTTTACTCCTGCACTAGAAAGCTTGGAGCTAGCAGTGTGATAGCACAAAAGGTCATTTAGGCTGCCACATAGTTTTTATGCCTACCTGTGTTTATATACTTGCTATACACAGGAACAAGATCCTTTATACAAAATCCTTGGGACCAGACATATTTAGAGCTTTTCAGTTTTTAGAATGGTAATGTTAAGTCAGAAAAAGTCACAACATAAGATCATAAAATTGCCACCAAATTGTTATCGACAGAGATAAACGCTTTTTTATATAGGTATTCTGTTTAAAATCAAGCCCTGTATTTGTTAAATCTCATATTTCTAACCTAACCTGAATTATAAACATTGTCTTTTTATGGAAATCCATCCCTTTCCAGAATTCCAACCCATCAACAGCTTACCTAGGACCCTTTTTCTTTTCTTCATCACTTTCATACTCTGCCAGGATCAGCTCCTCCTCATTGTAATCAAGTGAGTCTGGCATTTCTGGGCTCTCTGAGGATAACATGTGTTTACTAAGCTGTAGTAGATGCGCAACCTCGTCGTCATCAGCCCTCTGCAAGAACCACAGAAGTACAATGTAGACTATAGGCTCAGTTGGATACAGAAATAACTCAAAAAGATGAATAATTGAATCTAAAATCCTAAAACTCAAATTTCTAAGGCTCAGGTACAGGTCTGAAGGCAGTCAAAAGGGATGAGCAGATATCTCCTTAGCATAACACATAGGAGATTATCTTCAATCTTTTCCTCTCAAAATAGTCAACAGCTGCACACCAAGAATATCAAATCAGCAGAACAGGAAACTGTCATATCCAGAAGAGTAACAAAGCATTTCTCAGCATTCACAAAACCTCTTGGCCCATCCCGTGTCCTAGGTTGCTCATGCTTACTGTTACTTCAGACAGTACTCAATCTGCAGCCATCTCCTTCCTCTGTCATTGCCACAACCCTCTGTGTCTGTCCCAAGCACGCTTGAATTCTGTCACCTGGCAGTATGACAGGACAGTATGCTGGAACTTTCTGAAACACAATAGGACAGCAGGGAAAGATTGTCTATTTAGCTTGCCCTTCCTATTGAAGTGTCCCAGATTTTACTTAGTCATTAGTATTTGTTTGCTTTCCCAATGTTAAGAATCCTGTGTTTGTACCGTGTTTTTCTGCATCTACTACTTCCACTAAGAGATTCTCATCTAATTTATGAAGATAAATTTCTTAAGTATTCCTGAGTTTCTCCCTTGTACACTCATAACATGATTTTTAGTTATTTTCTATTAAAATGTTTGTTGCTCTTTTCTTTCATAAGTTAAAAATGTTTGTCTCTTGTTCATTATTTATACATTTGTGGTTATTTGAATATGTTTATCATAACCCTCTCTCCTTCAGGAGAGGCATATTATATTTCACCTCATAGGACATATGATCTAGATCAGGGGTGCCCAATAGGTCGATCGCAATCGACCGGTAGATCGCCAGGGCAAAGTGAATCGATCAGACTCACTTTGCCTTGGCGATCTACCGGGCCGATCAGCCTTCTTCTCCCCGACGTCAATTTTGCCGTCGGAGAGGAAGTTCGGGCCAGCCAATCGCTGCCTGGCTGGGCGGAACTTCCTCTCCGACGGCAGAATTGACGTCAGGGAGAGGCATTCTGGTCAGCCCAATGCAGGGAAGCAGAGAGAGCTTGGTACGGCGGCGGTGGCGGCTTTGGGGCCTGTTACCTGATGGCAGAGGCGGCGGCGGCTTGGTAGATGCGCCTGCCAAATCTGTCCATGGTTTTGCCCTCCCGGCCAGGAGTAGTGGAGGCATAGACCTGGGAGGGATGAGACCGCTTCAAGGAGGATTCCACCAAGAGGAAGAGAGCTGCGCCCCGTCGAAGCCTTTATGGTGCACCGTGCGGTACCTTGCATCCAACTTCCCTGGGACCGCAGGGATAGAGTACGGAGTCTCGAAGCATCTCATGAAAGTCTGGTCCAGAAGCTTATGGAGAGGCAGACAGAGAGACTCAGCAGGAGGTTGAGGAAGATGCATCGTCTCCAAATACTCTTTAGAAAACTTGGAACCCGAATCCCAGGGTGACATCCAGATCCACTGCCATCTGCCTCAGGAAGGACGAGAAGGACAACTGGTCAGCTAGGGCCGGGCCTCGAGACGGACTCGAAGAAGATGATGCGGCCTGGTCCGCTGAGGCCGAAGACCGGCAGGGAGAGAACGAACATAGTTCCGGCATAGGAGGAGGAGGAGAGTAATTCGGTGAAAACTCCCGAAAAGGCTGCTTACGACGAGGCGAGGCATGCCTCGATGAATGTCTCGAGCGACGACCCGAACTGTGTCAAGAAGCAGGCCTCGAGCGTCGAGGCGAGCGAAGCCCAGATGAGGCAGCCATCGAGTAGATGGGGCTGGAGGCTGTGGATCGAAGCAGGGGAGGCTGAGACGAAGCCCCGCAAGGCACTCCCCAAGGCTCGAGCTCGGCATCAAGGAGGCAGGTTCCGTTCCAGTCAAGGTGGGTGAGCCATGCATCGAGGGTATCGGCTCCAAAGGAAGCATGGGAAAAGACTCTGCTCCTTGCGAAGCATGCCCCGAAGCCAGACCAGACACTCGCCGAGACTCTGCTCCCAGCAGCGAGAGTGTGCTTCGAGGAGGCACCGGAGGCGGCTCAACCTCGCGTTAGGCTTCCGCGTGCCTAGGCTGGATTTGGGAGAGAAGCGTCGGCCCAATCTTAGTAAAGAGCTTGACAAATCGCTTCTCCATCATGGCATGGAACGAAGCCGGCAAAGAGGGATCCGCATCCGCAATGGGTCCTCCTGCACGGACTTCGCTTACTCAGCCGCCAAGGGGCTTGGGCTTAGAAGCCTTGGGCACCTTGAGCACCACTGGAGGAATGGGAGGCTGCATTACCTGACCTGAGGAGACAACGGAAGGCACCGCAGCAGGCGTCGGAGTCGAAGCCGGCACGAACGAGGCAGGCTTGAGCAGACTCGAGGCCGAAGAGTTCAAAGCAGAAGCCGAAGGCGCGGCGCTCTGCAATGAGGGCAGCTCCAGCGACGCCTCCATGCTGAACAGCGACTCCCACAAGATTCAACGACGCTTGAAAGCATGTGCTGTAAGCGTGGAGCAAGGCCGGCACGATTTCGGAAGGTGTTGAGGCCCGAGACACTGAATACAGCGTCGATGAGGGTCTGTCAACGAAATCGCGCGCTGGCACTTGACACACTTTTTAAAACCGGTGACAGGCCCGGACATAGGCCGAAAAAGCCCCACCGCGAGGCCGCAGCTACGCGGCCTGCCCAGTTGAACGAATGAAATTTTTTTTTTTTTTTTTGAAAAACAAGAAAACGCAACGTGAACCAACGATAATGAGCAAATAAAACCCAAAACCGCGGACACAGAAGGCACAAGTGAAGGGACTGAGGAGACGCACCCGGTATATCGGGCGGGAAGGCACTCGCGCATCGAAACTTCTAAAGTTTCTACAAGCAAGTATGCTAGTGAGATGTCCGCATCGGGGCTCCGTTGGATGACATCACCCACTAGTGAGAATACCTGCCTGCTTGTCCTGGGATAATTAAAAATATGCGGCGGTGGCAGCAGGGGGGGGTTAAAAATATGCTGCGGCAGGGGGGTTTAAAAGTTGCAGCAGCAGCGGGCTTAATTTGTATCTTCGCTTCATAAGATGCACTTACATTTCCACCCCCTTTTTGGGGGTGGAAAAAGTGCGTCTTATGGAGCGAAAAATACAGTAGTTATGTGCATCTGACACAGGGGAGGAATCTGTGCTGTGAAAATGGCTGTGAATAGTTTGTTAACAGTTTATGAGAAGTTTCAGAATACTAGATGCCCATTAGGGCAAAGGAGATTGACTTGGAGCTTAAAAGCAGGGTTGTTAGATTCACTGTTTTTTTATTCTTTCAAGAAACTAATCTGGGGTGAGGTAGAAGATTTTGTTGATTTGATGCCATTGACAACCTCACCACTAGAACCATTTCCTGCTAATTCACTACTAGCATTGTATTAGGGCTCTGGGTCAAATGATTAATGATTCTTTGTTAGGTGAACATTTTTCCTTCTCCATCAAAGATAGCAGCTGTTAGCTTGCTAGTGGAGAAATCAAATCTAGATAGCAATGGGCCAGAGAATTATCAGCCCGTATAAAATTTGCAGTTTCTTGGAAAACTGATTGACATAGGGGTTCTGTTTCAACTACTGGATTTTGGATAACTGTTAGGCTTTCTGGTATTTTGGATAACTGTTAGGCTTTCTCCATTCTTACAGAAAATGTGCTGATGATGACCAAGAATGGCTTACAGCTATGGCTGAATAGGGAGACTTCAGAGTTGGCAATATTGATTTTAAAAGCCACCTTTGATATGACAGACTTTGATATTACGTTATGGCAATTACAAACAATGGAGATATGCAGCGTAGTTCTGACAGGAAGGTAAGAACTTTGTTGAAAAGATATCCTCTTTATTGCAGGGTGCACAGGATGTCTTACTGTCCCCACTGTTTATTTATTTGCATACTGATGTGTATATTCATTTGGATTTATTTAAAAGACTTGTATCCCCCAATACCCTACAATCTGAGGAGGGTGCACATTCAGCTAACATATCAACATAAGCTCAAGATAAGGGGAAAGGAAATGGAACTTGTATTCCGCCCTTTTGTGCTTACACATTCAAAGCGGTTTACATATGTATAGGTACTTATTTAGGGTCAAATTCTATAAATGGCACCCCAATTGTAGGCAGCGGAAGGCATCCTACTACTGTCTAACCAGCCAATCAGGACGTACATTGCAGGTATCTTCGTAAGTCTAGGGAGGCGTGTAGGGCCACCTAAGAACATCCAAGGCTAGGCGTGAGCATGGTTTTGCCCGGAAGTGGCTTTAGATGGCCTTTGGTGTCTCCCTAGGGCCGCAACAGGCACCTGAAATATAGGCCAGCAAAATGCTGGCCTACATTTCAAATAGATGCAATTGCTGAACTGATCAAGGCAAGGGAATTTCCCAGCTGCAATTAGTTTAGCAGCACGGAACCCATCCCCCCCACGAAGACTACCGGCAGGAGGGATGCAAAGACTACCGGCAGGAGAGATGCCCATTTCCTCCTGCCGGAACCCCTGAATGTCCGCAGCAGGAGACGTGACCAATTCCTCCTGCACCACCTCCCAAGACATCCCTCAGCAGGAGGGATGCCCAGTACGTCCTGCTGCCACACCCCAAGATATTCCCCAGCAGGTGGGATGCCCACTCCCTCCTGCCAGAAACACCCACCCCCCGAGTCATCCCCCTGCAGGAGGGATGCCCTGTCCTTCCTGCCAGAACCCCCTTCCCATAATCATCGGCAGGAGGGATGCCCAGTCCCTACTGCTGGAACACCCCTGACCCCCCCCCCCAAAAGCTCACCTGGACCCAACAGTACCTTAAGCTGGCCAGCAGGAGGGATGCTTCTTCTCTCCGGTCAGCAGGCCCACCTCCACTGAATGGTTGGCCTGCCCCTTCCTGGTGCATTATGGACTGCACCAGGAAGGGGCCTAAGACTCTGATTGGCCCAGGCATTTAAGGCCCCTACCATAGGAGGTACCTGGGCCAATCGGAATCATTCTAGGATGCGCTGGGAGTGGCCTAAAATTCAGATTGGTCAGCTCCCTTAGGCCACCTCCTATGGGTGTGGCCTAAGGGATCTTTGGGAGGGGGGGTTCCTGCAAGAGGGACTGGGCACCCCTCCTGCCAATGATCTTAGGGAGGTGGGGGGCCACGACAGAAGGGACTGGGCAGCCCTCCTGCCAATGATCTTAGGGGGATGAGGGGTTCTGACAGGAGGGACTGGGCATCCCTCCTGCCAAAGGATGTCTTGGGTGGTGGTGGCAGAAGAGACTGGGCATCCCTCCTGTTGGTAGTCTTCGCAAGGGGGACAGGTTCCCTGCCGCTAAACTAATCGAAGAAGGGAGATTCCCTTGCCACGATCAGCTCATCGTCAACCCAATTTTCTAACTGGCGCCTGTGACATGGACGCCAATTAGAGAATCGTGGTGTTAGGCAGGCTTAGGCGTCTGTCCGTGATGACAAATGCGATTCTATTTAGGGCGCTCGTGTGTGATTCCCAAAAGCCACTTAGGCAGCTTCTGAGACCGGGCATCCTATACAGAATCCAGCCCATGGAGGATTAAGTGACTTGCCCAGGATCACAAGGAGCAGCATTAGGATTCAATCCCACAACCTCAGGGTGCTGAGGCAGCAGCTCTACCACTAAGCCACCACTCTTCACTTAAGGTACGTTACACTCATTTACATTAGGGATCCCCCTGTCCTCAAAGTGCCTATAATCTAATTTTGTATCTTAGCTAAAGGAGAGTTAAGTGACTTGTCCAAGATCACAAACAGCAGCAGCAGAGGGATTTGAACCTGGCTTTGCTGGTCATCAGCCCATTGCTCTAATCACTACGCTACTCCGCCACTCTACATATATTTGGCTCTAGTCATACAAGTTTTTCAAACTTGGAATTTAGTTTTCATATTTATGTGGATGTCACTCTAGCTTTGTTATTGTTTTGTTTGTTTTAACTACTTGGAAGGATTAAGATAGTATTATGGAATGATTAAAGAGGTATTCTGCATATTTCCAGAACAGAATGATTTAGAAGACTGCTTAGCTCTATTTTCCTGTAGATAAATGCAGCTGCTGTACAAAAGTATGTCCTTCCCTGAGGCTAGACAAGTGTCACACTCCTGCAAACTCAGCTGACTCACCTTTCTTTTACATGTATATTTCAACTGCACATTGTGGCGTATCTGCTCCAGTCGCTCCTCTCTCTTTTTCCTCTTGATCTGCTCTTCCTAATAGGAAAAAAACCACAAGGAGAACAATTTCTCAGTGTTCAATTTTTTTCTAATCCCTCCCTTATCCTGCACCTAAGGTCTTTTTCTGCCTACCCAATGTAGATTGAATTTTGCCTATTTCTGTTGCTCCAAATGTCCATTATTCTCTTACTAAAGAAGTATTTTCATATATTTTGACTGAACCTTCTGCCCTCTGAAAAACTTATAATTGATTCTTTATCCTTAAGCTCTTCATACTTTAGAAAACCCTCGAATCCAGTAGGGTTTTCAGGATTTCCCCAATGAATATACATTGAAAGCAGTGCATGCACATAGATCTCATGCATATTCATTGGGGAAATCCTGAAAACCCAACTGGATTCGGCCCTCAAGGAGGGACTTTGGGGACCCCTGCAGTAAAGTCTTGATTATCCGACGTAAATGGGACTGACCCATTGTCTGATATGTGAAGTTGGATAATATGGAAAACAATGGTATCCTCTTGAAAAATGTACAGAAAAAAAAAATACTTTATGCATAAAGAACAGGCACCAGGCCCAATAATAGCTACATATACTGGAAAAGAAGTCTTAGCTCAAAAACATGGCTTCCTTGCAGCATGTGAAGTCAGAAAACAGAAAAAAGTCAGCATGTGATGGCATCACCAAAGGTGTCTGTTGGATATGTGAAATCAAAATATTAGGTTCTTCCCTTTGGCTAATTCCGTGTCAAGTGCTCTAATTTTAGAAAAGTGCCCCACCTAACCATCACAGATTTTGATGAAACTTTGTTGTTTTTTTAAATCTTTTTTGAGTTTCTAAAGCTAACAAAAATGCAATACAATACAAATAATAGTAATCATATATGCACTTATAATCAATCAGAATCAATACAACATTTAAAAAACTCCACCCAACCAACATTTTCATAAGGGAATAGAACCATGCAAAAGAAATAACCCCCTCCCGCCCCCTGGGTGCATGTGTGTATTATACCAACAGAAATAAAGGAAAAGACAACTATAATGAATCCATAAAAGATGTCAATGGGCCCCAAATTAACTTGAATATCTTAGTATGCCCCAGCATATCCGCATTCATCTTTTCATACCTATAACTTAAACATAAATTTGCCCACCAAAAAGTAAAGTTAAGGCAATCCCAGTTCTTCCAATTGCGAGTAAACATTTGCATGACTATCCCAGTCATAATAAGGAAAAGCTGACCTTTATATCTGCCCAATGAGGGCTTCAGATGTAATATCATCCCACATATGACTACCTCATATGTCAATGGAATTGATGATTCAAGTATATCATTAATCTGTTCCCATATCAACTTCCAAAATTTGAGTATCAAAGGACAATAGAACTGCAAATGATCCAGTGTCCCTATATCAACATGACAGTGCCAGCATCTATTAGATTTAGAACTTTCTAACTTTTGTAAATGAACAGGGGTCCAAAATGTTCTATGTAACAAGAAAAACCATGTTTGTCTCATAGATGCTGACGCTGTTTGTCTCATAGATGCTGTACACCTCATCCTCCAAGTCCAAATTCATTGAGTAGCAGAAATTTGCTGCTTTATTTCAATGCTCCAAATGTCTCTAAGACTAGTTTTTGGTTTCCTAGTCACATAACCAGATGGAAAAATTATGTTCTTACCTGTTCATTTTCTTTCCTTTAGACGCAACAGATGAATCCAGAGACTAGTGGGATAATACACATCTACCAGCAGGTGGAGATAGAGAACTGAATAACAGGTAGTCCCATTGGTTGGCACACTCTCTGTATCCTCAGCATTGCTCCTTGCCCAAGCATCCGGAACCAGAAACAAGGTCCATACGTAAAAAACTTCTTTCCCACAACAAATATCACAAACAGTAAATGAGAACACAACTACCAACTCAAACAAACCGCAGAAAACCCGCAACCAACACACAGTGAGCAAAGAACCAATAAAGAACCAGAGTGGGGCTCTGGATTCATCTGCTGCGTCTAAAGGAAAGAAAATTAACAGGTAAGAACATAATTTTTCTTTCCTTTTCAACAGCAGCAGATGAATCCAGAGACTAGTGGGATGTAGCAAAGCAGTCCTCAAGTCGGGTGGGAAGCGAACGCCGCCTCCGCAATAACCGAAGCCCCAAAGGCAGATTCCGCACGAACCGCCATATCCAACCGATAATGTTTCAAAAACGTATTCCGAGAAGACCAAGTAGCCACACGACAAATCTCCTCCAAAGAAAACCCCCTGGACTCCGCCCAAGAGGTAGACATCGCCCTAGTAGAATGAGCACAGAGCTTGTCCAGCAACCGCTTACCCGACGTCAAGTAAGCAGACGCAATGGCCTCCCGGACCCAACAAGCAATAGAAGCCTTGGACGCCGCCATACCCTTGTTGCGGCCTGTGAACAACACAAAGAGGTGATCGGAACGACGAAAATCATTAGTAATCTGGAGATAATGCAAGAGAATCCTACGAACATCCAGCAAACCCAGAGAAGAGAAACGCTCCTCCCAGTCCTCCTTCCGGAAAGCCGGAAGGAAGAGAGACTGGTTCACATGAAAAGGGGAGACAACCTTCGGAAGAAACGAAGGAACAGTCCTAACCGACACACCGGAACTCGAAATTCTCAAAAAAGGATCTCTGCAAGATAACGCCTGCAACTCAGACACTCGCCTGGCTGAAGCCAGAGCAACCAGAAAAACCACTTTCAACGTGACATCTTTTAGAGTAGCGCTCGTGAAAGGTTCAAATGATGGCTTTTGCAATTCCCCAAGGACCACCTTCAGACTCCACTCCGGACAGACCTTCTTAACAGGAGGCCGAATATGCTGAACCCCTTTGAGAAAGCGAACGATATCCAGTTGGGATGCAAAGGAAGAACCAGACAACCGGCCCCTATAGCAAGCAATAGCGGCCACCTGAACCTTGAGAGAATTAGAAGCCAATCCCTTGGTCACCCCCCTCTTGAAGAAAGGAAAGAATGGTAGAGAGAGAAGCCTGGAAGGGCGACCGACCCTGAGCCGCACACCAAGAATCGAAAACTCGCCAGACACGAGCATAAGAGGCAGAGGTGGACCTCTTTTTTGCGCGCAGCAGAGTTGAAATAACCTGTTCGGAATAACCCTTACGTCTCAGCCGTGACCTTTCAAGAGCCAGGCCGTAAGACCAAAGTGGGACGGATTTTCCATCAGGATTGGGCCCTGAGAGAGCAAGTCCGGAGTCACCGGAAACAACAACCGATCGCCCGCAGACAGAAGCATCAGGTCCGCATACCACGGACGACGTGGCAATCCAGAGCCACCAGGATCACCGTGCCGGAAAACTGAGATATGCGATGTAAAACCCAACCTATCATCGGCCACGGAGGAAACACGTACAGCAGAGAACTCGGAGGCCAAGCAAGAGTCAGCGCGTCTATTCTTTCCGATGCCTGTTCCCGGCGTCTGCTGAAGAAGCGAGGAAGCTTTGCATTGCTTGACGATGCCATGAGGTCCATGTCCGGGAGACCCCACCTTTGCACTATGAGGGCGGACGCCTGATCGAAGAGTTCCCATTCTCCGGGATCCAGAAGATTTCTGCTCAGGAAGTCCGCCTGAACATTTTCCTGACCCGCAATGTGAGCCGCCGACAGCAGAGGAAGATGAAGTTCCGCCCACTGAAGGAGCAGTATTGCTTCATATGCTAGCTGAGGACTTCGGGTACCGCCTTGTTTGTTGATGTACGCCACCGCCGTGACACTGTCTGAAAAAACCCTCGTCGGGCGGTCCCGAATCATGGGCAGGAACGCTTGGAGCGCGAGCCTGGCCGCTCTCAGTTCCAGAAGATTGATGGGCCACTGAGCCTCCTCCGGAGACCAAACTCCCTGCGCCGAGGATTGAAGACAGAGAGCTCCCCAACCCAACAGACTGGCATCTGTGGTAACTATCATCCACGCCGGAGTTGCCAAAGGTATGCCCCTGAACAGATTGAAATCGCTGAGCCACCAAGCCATGCTGAAGGACGCCTGCGGCGTCCACTGCAGACGACGATTGTAATCCTGAGACACCGGGGACCATCGAGAGAGCAGAGACTGCTGCAGCGCTCTCATGTGAAAGCGTGCCCAATGCACAACTTCCAGCGTGGCCAAAATGGAGCCCAGAACCTGAACATAATCCCACACTCTCGGTCTGAGCGACCAGAGAAGCATGCGAACCTGAGACTGCAACTTCTCCCCCCGGCCTTTGGGAAGAAACACTTTCCCTACCGTCGTGTCGAACAGCACTCCCAGGTGTTCCAACGACTGAGACGGGAGAAGAGAACTCTTTGGAAAATTGATGACCCACCCCAAGGATTGAAGAAGGGAGATCACCCTGCGGGTAGCTGCCAAACTGTCCTGCCTGGAAGACGCTCTGATCAACCAGTCGTCCAAGTAAGGGTGCACCCGAATCCCTTCCTGGCGAAGGAAGGCTGCCACCACAACCATGACCTTGGAGAACGTCCGCGGAGCCGTGGCGAGGCCAAACTGATAGTGCTGGCCCAGGATCGCAAAACGAAGAAATTTCTGATGCGGCGGCCAGATGGGAATGTGCAGATAAGCCTCCTTGAGGTCGAGAGCCATAAAGAATTCCCCCGGTTGAACAGCCGCTATCACCGACCACACCGTTTCCATCCTGAAATGCCTGACTCGAAGGAAGCGGTTGACCCTCTTGAGATCCAAAACCGGTCTGACCGAGCCCCCCTTTTTGGGCACAATGAAGTAAATGGAGTATCGACCCTGTCCCCGCTCCGCCGGAGGCACTGGCACGACGGCCCCAATTTCCACAAGGACCTGAAGAGTGCTCCGCACCGAATCTCTTTTGGCCCCAGAACAAGGGGAGACCAAGAAAGAATCTGCGAAGGGAGAGGAAAATTCTAACTTGTAACCGTCTCGAATAACATCCAAAACCCACTGATCGGACGTGCTTTTGGCCCACTCCACCAGAAAGGAAGACAGCCGACCCCCAATGGCCACGACGGAGAGAGATGACCTCCCGTCATTGGGGATTACGCAATGCCGGGGTCCGGGCGGGCTGGGTAGACTGGGGTTTGGAAGGACGAAAGGAATTCCTTTGTGGAAACCGAGGTCTAGAAGGAAAAGAAGCACCATAAGCTGGCGGAAAAGACGGCTTCCCAGGCCTATATCGTTTAACATCCCGGAAACGATTCCTGGCCGCCAAAGACTTCAATGGAGCTCTAGGCTTATCTTCCGGCAATCGTTGGGTCTTGGAATCACCAAAATCCTTCACCAACCTATCCAAATCATCCCCAAATAACAAACGACTCTTAAAGGGAAGTCTCACCAGGCGAAGCTTGGAAGCCGCATCCGCCGCCCAGTGACGGAGCCACAAGGATCTCCGAGACACCACAGAAAGAGACATTTGCTTAGTCGAAGCACGAACAACATCATAGAGTGCATCCGCCACATACGCAAGACCCGTCTCCAAATCCGGGAAGTCGGTCGGAACAGAAACCCCCGACTCCATCATTTTATCCGCCATACCTTGCGCCCATTGAAGACAGGCTCGTGCCGCATAGGAACCACACATTGCCGCCTGCAAGGTAACCGCCGCGACATCAAAGGACATCTTAAGAGAAGATTCAATCTTCCTATCCTGGATGTCTTTGAGCGCTATACCGCCCTCGACCGGCAATGTAGTCTTTTTAGTAACCGCCGCTACCAAAGCGTCCACCTTTGGGTTCGTAAACTTGTCCAGCTCGTCCTGCGAAATGGGATACAACTAGCGCATAGCCCGTGCCACGCGGAGACCAGCCTCCGGAGTGACCCACTGAGCTGAAATCAGCTCATGCATCGCTTCGTGGACAGGGAAAGCCTTAGCAGGCTTCTTCGTGCCAGCCATGAGAGGATTAGCCGAGCCCGCCGCCTGCGGATCCGGCTGCGAGATATGAAGGCCCTGGAGCGCCTTAGAAATAAAAGCTGGCAATTCCTCTCTATGAAATAAGACGGAGCGCTGTAGGATCATCCACTTCCCTAGTCAGCGCATCCTCAAGCTCTAAATCCACAACTTCCCCGTCCTCCAAAACTTCTGGAAGATCCAGCGACAAGGCTGAGCCGGACAGAGGGTCATCCCCGTCCATAGCCGCCACTCTGCGCCATTTTGCCGCATGAGACTCCAAAGGAGGTCCACCGGCAGGCAGTACAGGAGACAGGTCAATAGAATTCTCCCGTGGCAGCACAGGCTGTGAGTTTTGAAGCAAAAAAGCCTGATGTAGTAACATCACGAACTCCGGGGAAAAAGCCACTTGATTAACAGGAGCCGCGAATGGAACAACATTCCCTTGCTCAGAAACTGGCCCTGCACAAGAAGAAGCCGAAAAAACGCTGTCCGCCGGCAAAACCGCCGAAGTGCGCTGAAGCGGAACGTCGGCAGCCGCGCGAGCAGGAGAAGCAGGCCGGAGCTCAAATGCGCAGGAAACTTCAGGCGCGACCTGCACCTCCTCCCCCACGGTGTCGGAGCAGCCCGCCGAACAGAGGCCCAAAGGTGTTCTTCGCTTGCCACAGCGGGAACACCTTTTAACAGCCTCTGCCACCATAACCCCCAGACAAACCGCCGAACAAAAGCAAATCAGGCTGGCAACTCAAACACACCACGAGGCAGCTAAACACCCGCGAGCAGACCGGCAGACCCAACACCAAGCACCTAAGTCAGAAAAAACAAGCTCTTACCCGAGGTGACTGTTGTTCAAGCTGGTAGTTGCAGAGAGGAACTGACATAAACAGAACCGACTAGCAACAATACTCTGGTCCCTTTTTTTTTTTTTTTAAGTTTGAGGGGGAAAGAAGAAAAATTACAGGACCAGGAAAGAAAGCCTCAATCCAAAGGAGAGGAGGGTGGAGCAGGGACCTGGGGGGGCCCAGGTGTAACTCCCAAAGATGGCACCGCACAGCCAATCACCCCAATCTTACTGAAGAGAAAAATCTCAACAGAAGAAAAAGCAACCAGCCAGAATCCAGGAGCTACTGGAAAAGCGACTACCCCTGCTGGGAGATAGAGAATACTGAGAATACAGAGAGTGTGCCAACCAATGGGACTACCTGTTATTCAGTTCTCTATCTCCACCTGCTGGTAGATGTGTATTATCCCACTAATCTCTGGATTCATCTGCTGCTGTTGAAAGGGAAATTAATTTATACCACTGAGCGGCTTGATGCCCTAGGAAATCCATCTGGAAGTACAGGACCTGCAGGCTATAATGATTTTTTAGATTACGCCAATCAGGGAACCCCTTCTGAATGGCCTGCTTCAACTTCAACCATTTGTAAATTTGAGACTTTGCAATGCCAAAAGATTGTGGCAGTCGTGAAAAATCAAGCATTCTCCCATTTGATAAAACATCATCTAGTGCAGTGTTCTTCAACCTTTTTACACCTATGGACCGGCAGGAAAAAAAAATTATTTTGTGGGCCAGCAAACTACTAGGACTGAAATTTAAAAACCCCATTTCCTGACTGCTCAACAATTACAATGGGTCCTGAAGAACATTCAGAAGGTGTCACCCAATATTACTCACTGGGAAATGCAATTGAAAATTGTTCTTAGACTTTACATTCCACTGGAACGTGCAGCCCGGATGGGGATTACTACGTCACATTCTTGCCCAAAATGCAATCAGGCTCACGCATCTTTGAGTCACATGTTTTGGACCTGCCCCGCAATCCAGCAGTTTTGGAGACATCTTGGCCTATATACATCGCTTTGGGGAAGGCGATGGCTTCCGCAACCGAGGGCGTTATTTGGATTTTATAATATAGCCTCGCCCAAACCCAGGGGAATGTCAGCATTTATCTCCAGAGCCCTTTTGATGGGAAAAAAAGCCATCCTCACCAACTGGCTCTCCCGTGATCCCCCGTCATATGCACATTGGAGATCCCTAATGACAGTGCACGCAACACTGGAGAGACGCATGGTGGGAGACTTGACTCTTGGCCCGGGTCGCAAATTTTGTCAGGTGTAGGAGCACTTCTGGCAGGACCTCACACCGCGTGCTCGCAGTAGACTTTTGAATCTTTAAGATTTTATTCCCACTCTCAGCTGTTGGACTGGCCATGGACTCTTGGGGAGGGGAGGGGAGGGGAGGGGGGATGGTAGGGGAACTGATTATATTGTTGAAAATGTTATTTCCTGAATGGTACTACTGTTTATATTTGCTTCTTACTGCTGGAATAATAAAAATCATTTAAACATAAAAACACCATTTCCACCCCATCTCCGTGAGCTCGGTCCTCACAAACCATCTGATCCCATCCGCACAATCCTCAGTTATGATTTAATATTGAATGTATTTTATTAAAGTATAAAAACAAACAATATTCTGTACAATTGTCATTTTATAAATACAAATAATACAGAGCAAGGATCAACAAAACCCGTCTCCCCTCCCTTTCACATATATCCCCTCTACTATCAAGAAAACCGAATAAGCCAAATTATTATAGAATGCTACACAGAAATATCATGCTAACAGAATACCACAGTCACACATAGCAGGAATAGTGTTAGGGGAATGCAACTAGGGCAACTGCCCCCTGGTCAAAGAGAGCCCTAAGCCACTGCCTGGGCTTTGCAGTCCCCAGTTATGTCTAACATCAGCTCTAGCAGGATATATATTTCAAATCTGATATATTCTATTCACAAAATAGAAATAAAATTATTTTTTTCTACCTTTTGTTGTCTCTGGTTTCTGCTTTCATCTTCTTTTCACTCTCTTCCTTCCAGCGTCGGCCCTCGGTCTCTTCAATCCTGCATCTAACCCTTCCATCCACTGTCTGCCCTCTCCACCTTCCATATGATATCTGTCTTCTTTCTATGCCCCTCGCCCCTTTCCATCCATGATTCATTCCAGCTTCACAGCTCTCTTCATTTTTATCTCTCCTACACCAGATCTAGCATCTTTGTCCCTCTCTATTTCTCTGCTGACCCCCTTCCCATCTCTCTACTTTCTCATTCCTGCCTCTCTCCTTCCCCTCCTCTAATCTCCCTGCCAGCTGTTTCCTTCTTCCTTCCCTCCTCCCCCCTGTCCAGCAGTAACTCTCTTCCCTTCCTCCTCTCCCACCAGCATCTCTCCTTCTCCTTCCTTTCAGGTCCAGTAGCAGCTGTCCCTTTATTTCCTCTTGTCCAGCAGTTTCCCAGACTCCTTTCCCTCCTCCCCTCCCAGCAGCATCTCTTCTTCTCCCTCTCTCCAGATTCAGTAGCTGTTGTCCCTTTTTATCTCTTATCCAGCAGCTTCCCAGACTCCTTTCTCTCCTCCCCTCTCAGCAGCATCTCTCCTTCTCCCTCTCTCCAGGTCCAGTAGCAGCTGTCCCTTTTTTATCCCCTTGCCCAGAAGCTTCCCAGCCTCCAACAGTGGCTTTCTCCCCTCCCAGCAGCTCTCCGTACTTGGCAGCTCAGCGATTCACTAAGGCAGCCTTGGGTCCTTTGAAATGGCTCGAGAGACTACGGGAGCTAAAGGCATCCATTTCCTGTGAACGATCTGCACGGGGCAGGAGCGTGGGAAGATCGCTCCTGCCTGAAAACCCGCTAGACCACCAGGTAAGGCTTAAGGGGGGGCTATCAGGGCTTAAAATAGCCAGGGGAAGTGGGGGTTAGGGGCAGAATTAGAAGATGCATGCTTAAGGCCTGGCAGAGGCAGGAAGATCTTCAAGCGGCACCGGCACGTCCTGTGGGCTGCGTGCCGGTGTCAGATGGGGGGGGTAAGTTCAAGTTGTTCGGATGGGGGGTGCCGGTTCACGCGGGGGGGGGGGGGGGGGACAGTGCCGCTGGCCTCGGGGAGGGGTGGGAACGTATCAAAGCGAGTTTCCATTATTTCCTATGGGGAAACTCGCTTTGATATACGAGTATTTTGGTTTACCAGCATGCTTCTGGAACGAATTATGCTCGTAAACCAAGGTTCCAATGTAATGGCAAACAGGGAGAAATATACTAAACCCTCAGCAGGGGAAGCTCTTTGCCACAATTACCAGCTGCTGAAATAAAGCTACAAAGTGAAATTAGAAAAGCATTGCTAACCTTCAGTCTGTCCACCATGTCCCTCTCCAGCTTACTCTGAACAAACTGTGTGATCCAGTCTGGCTCTACTGTGGCATGCTGGGAGTCTGTCACAGCAGTGCTGGGAGACTGGAGAGCAGGGCCTTGTTTTTCACCTCTATTTTCTTGGGTGTTCAGTGTAGCAAGAACCTGGGACTCTTCATGTTTCTTCTTCTCCTCAAAATCTCGAAGCCAGGTGAGGGCTCCGCAGATAAGACTCAAGGACTTTCCCTGAAAGAAAAATTTAACTGGATGTCTCTTATCTGGTTATATTCAACAGCACTAATCTACAGGACTAGGCTTTACAGAGTTTTCGTATACCTACCAATATAGCTGAAAGCTGTGCAAAAATAAGTTTTATTTTCATATATTTATTAATTGTTTTGCAACAGAATCCAAATACATTTAAAAACCAGCCTAAATCGGTACTTGGACGATCTAAAAGACAAGTCATCCAAGTGCCAATTATCGAAACGGGTTTTAGACGTATCTAAAAACAGCTTAGGCCTTTTCATAGCTGCTGTATGCCCAGAGCTGAAAGTGGCGTTTTATGAGGAATGGTGAGGGCGGGATTTGGGTGGGATCTGGGCCAACCTAGACTTAGTCGTATTGCAAGTAAAAACCAAAAGTTTAACCAGACTGCCTAGACGGAGCTTATACATTGTGACTTAGGCCATCTAAAAACAGGTCTAAGTGGTAAAAAGGTATCAAAAGTGACCAGATAACCACTGCAGTGACAAAGTACACACCCACACCCACTCCCCCAGTGATCACTGACCCCCCCTCCCGCCATAAAACTCAGAATAAAAACATAAATATCTGCCTCCATAACATCAGCACCTGCCATAGGAAATCCTACTAGAGCTGCACAGAGATGGCTTAAAAGTGGTCTGTGGGGTGTGCTAGTGAACCATAGAGAGGAGAACCCAGGCCCATAAGCCACTCTAACCACTGCAATCATGGTGAAACATGTGCACCCACCAGAACCCCCAAAACCCTTTTGTACTGCCATAAAGGTGGCACCTGCAGCCATAAGGGCAGTAGACAGGTGGGTATAGTAGGTTTGGGGGGGCTCACCAAGATCTGCAAGGAAGTTGTGGTGAGATGTTTATGTGGCACCCTTTTTGTGAAGTTCACAGCAGTGCCCTGTAAGGTGCCACAGTACTCGGTTGCCATGTCTGGGTGGCCAGTCCATCACTTTGCTGATCCCGCCCATATCCAGGTGGTCTTCTTCTAGGTGTTTTTGACTTGGACAATTTTTTGGACAAGAATGAGGTGTAACGATAGACGACTTAGCGGTTTGGATGATCAAACGGCTGGTCATACAAGTAGACGATTTTCGGAAAATAAATAAATAATTTTGGACATATTTTTCAAGAATGGACTTTAGACACTGCCAACTTTGGGCGACTAGCAACTTAAGACCCAAAAAAGACTTAGATGTGTTTTTTGATTATGTCCCTCTATCTGTATAAAGCCATATTTAGTAGAGTCTCTCCTCAGCAAATATTTAATAGTCAAATCTTCAGATATGCAGAGCTATCTAATTATCCAGATCTAAGAGGGAAATTCTGGGCCAATCCTGGAACACCACCCTAATACATTACAGGAACAATTCCATTAAGGATGCTAAAAGTTAAGTGCCCAAAATCTAGATCCTAAGCTAGTACACGATAACAGCAAATTTGTGCACTTAATCCAATATATAATACTAGTGTAAGTCAGCAATTAGGCACCTAAATTTAGTTCCACCACCTATGCTTGCTCTATGGCAGGTGTGAACAGGTAAACCTAAATGCAGCAGTTATGTGCTTTAATGAAAACTGTCAGGTGCCTGTTTAAACAGTTAGAATGATGATGACCCATCCATATTCCTCCCATATGAAAACCCTCTTTACTGTTACATGCTAAAACATGTAGGTGCTGTTATAAGAACAGCACCTAAGAGCACTTAAGTGCCAACACAAGGATGACAAAAGGATTAGGTTCTTATCAGGATAATCCTCTTTCCTATATAACAGCATACAATTCCTTATGAATGGGCTGTGAACCCCAACTCGCGAGTTGGATTTTAGAAGACAATCAATCATTTTTCTCAGCTCTGTCTCCTTGCTTCTGAGCAGTGCACTCTCTCCTCAGGCTGTACCAAAGCAAGCAAAAATCCCTAGGAGAGGAAACAACAACAAGGAGGGGTTTGGGGGGACACCCCAAGTAAGTTAGCTTTGCTCTGCTCTGTAGTAAGAATAAGTTGGGCGTGCCCTAGGACATTGCAGAAAAGTTAACTCCCTAGACTCCACCAAAAATATATAAACCTCAAATCTAAATTTTTAAGATAAGGAGCACCCTGAGCATGAGTTTGAAAGCTTTAAAGTGACTCAAGGAGCAGCTCTAGTGCTTAGAATAGCAAAGCCAGCAAACACTGAGCAGAGATTACCACTCACTGCCAGCCGCACACCATCATCTGAGTGCTCCTGTGTGCTTTAAAGTGCAAGTCAAGTGCAAACAATGTGCAATAAATAAATATATATAAAAGTGGAAGACAAAAAAGTTCACTGTCCTGCAATGCCCCGAATGCCTAACCCACTGACCTGAACAGAGAATGAAAAAATAGTCACTTGTCACTCCAGACCATATTAACCCTTACTACAGAAAACTTCACTGGTTACCAATAGAAGCGAGAGTCATCTTCAAATTCGCTTGCCTCTGCTTCAAAACCTTAACCGGCTCGTCCCCGATATACCTGTCACACCACTTTGTGTTCCCAGGTACCAATCGCACACGCAATGGCTATCTGTTTACCTACCCATTCCCAAAGATTCCTTAATAAAAAAACCCACCTACAAAAGATTCCTTAATAAAACTCTCTCATTCCAAGCTGGCAGATGGACTGACTGCCTGACTACCCTCATCTCATCTGCTCCATCCTACTCATCCTTCAGAAAATCTCTCAAATCTTACCTCTTTGATAAATTTCTTTAGTGTCTGCTCTCAACTGCATTATACATTCTCTTACATTGTATACTCGCTGTACATGCACAGTCTCTTGCATTGTAAACTGCTCTCAACTGCACTGTACTTTCTCATGCATTGTATCTTCGCTGTATATGTACAGTCTCTTACATTGTAAACTGCCCACAACTGCATTGTACATTCTCTTGCATTGTATCTTCGCTGTACATTCTCTTGCATTGTATCTTCGCTGTATATGTACAGTCTCTTGCATTGTAAACCGCTCTGAACTGTTTGTGGTATTGTGGTATACAAAAATAAAGTTGTTATTATTATTATTAATGTCTTCTCATCATTACATTGTGTCATATCTTTTCATGTTTTCAAAATCAGACACGCACTATGGTTTCTTTATCCTATTAACTTTTCATTCTTAAGGCTTCTCTTAGGCACTTTATAGATTCAGGAAGAAATGTATTTGTTTCTTTTTCTCTGGGGTTGTACTGTATGTGGAGTCTTGAATCTTAGGGTTTCGTTTGAATATATTAGTAATTTTAGTTTGTGATCCAGTATTTACATAGGGGTAATCTGTTCTGGTAGGAATGAATGTTGAGAAGCATACGGTGTGCTTTGTGTAGTTTAATTTTGTGGTTAACCATTATGTGTTGTTAATAAGATTATATTATATTTATATATGAAAAATGAATGGAAAAATAATGTTTCAATTAGTACTATTATGGGGGCGGGGTCTGGGGTGGAGATGGGCGGGGTCTGGTCCACAACCTAGCCCAGTACACTTCAATGCCGGTCCACAGACTGGTGCCGGTCCACAAAATAATTATTTTATTTCCACCGGTCCAAAGGTGTAAAAAGATTGAAGCACACTGGTTTACAGCATTTTTAAGACTTAAGAGGGACATGGTATTTCACCCCTTTTTCCATCATTTTTTATATGCCTTTTTGTTTGCTATCTTAAAGATACATTTCCAGCTTTTTTAGACTCTATTTTGACTGATGTTTTTACATTCTATTTTCACTCATATGCCATAGTCTATCAAGTTTATTAATTCTCCAACACCATTTCAGAATGGATGTCATTCTGAAATGGTCCTTTTGATAAAACTTTTTTTAATTATTTTAAAATTTTTAAATGTTTTTTAGTGATATTCCAACCATTTGCATTTTTATGTGCCATGTCATTAAATGATGGATCAAATTTATTATCTGTTGGTCATATCATGCTATAATGTTTCATTATGGTTGTTCTTCTACCTGTATATCGTTTTATCAATTAACATGTCTTATTATACACTAGTCTTTAAGCCCGTTACATTAACGGGTGCTAGAATATGTGTGTGTGTCTGTATTTATTTATTTCTCTCTCTCTCTCCTTAGCCTGTTTCTGTATTTCTTTCTTTCTGTCTTTCTTTTTTCTCGGCTATCCACCACCACCCCTTGCCTGCTCCCCCTGTCCATTCTCCCTTCCTTTTTCTTCCCCTGTGTCCACCACCACCGCTTCACTGGTCCCCTTATCCAGCAGCAGCCCTTCTCCCTTTGTTTTAACTCCCCCCTGTCCAGCAGCACCTCTTTCCTGCTCCCCCTGTCCAGCAGGAGGCCTCTCTTCCTTTTTCTGCCCCCCCCCGTCCAGCAGTAGCCTTTGTCCCTTACTTTTAACTCCCCCCTGTCCAGTAGTACTTTTCCCTTCCCTGCTTCCCCTGTCCAAGATACTACCTGTCCCCAACCAATCACACCCCTACCCCTAAAGCAAAGCAAGTTAATTTCTTGTAGTCAAGAAATCACACCCCTCCCCCCAAAGGAAAGCAAGATCGTTTCTTGTCCCCAACAAATCACACCTCTTCCCCCACAATGGAAAGCAAGATTGCTCCCTGGGCCCCTTCCCCAGCACACCCACCCCTGGCCTTTATCTAATCAATGCACGATAGTTCACAGCTTCCCCAGCACACACCCTTCACCTAAAACAAACCGCAAGTATTTTTTCCTGCCCAGCAAACTGCTTTAAAAAAACAACTTTCTAAATCGGTAGTTAGTTTTGCTTACGTCGGTTGCTAGGGCTGCAAATACATTTTCTTCAGTGTCGGTGCAAGGGAAAGAATCTGCCAAGTGTCCCTTACTTTCGGAGGCAGCTGGGGCAGGGCTCGCTTTTGTAAGTGGGGAGCCGAGCTGAAGGGAAAGCCAGCAGCTACTACAGCGCGAGTATTCTTTTTCACAGGGAGGCTGTTATTTGGTGACATGGTTACAGCCGGCTGGAGTTTTTTTTCGGCGCTTCCCTTCCCGCCCCTTGAGGTGTCACCTCGGCTCCTCTCGATCCCCGCCAGCGTCGGAAGCCTTCTCCAACGCTGGTGCGGCTCCTGAGAGGAGCCGACAGGAGAGCATGATGTCCAGCGCTGGGGTCCATGGTGGCTCCGTGTTCAGTGCTTAGCCGCGGCGGTCTGCAGCTGCTGACAGCCGCCACGGCCTGCAGCCGCCGACAGCTATTAGGCTTCCACCTCTGACTTTTGCCGGTCTGGGCTGGCCTGCTCGCCTTGCTGTATTTTTTTTTTTAGTTGAAACACGCGGCGGTGGCTCCTCTCATGAGGAAGTGAGAGTAGCCACCGCTGCGCCTTTCAACTAAAAAATGCAATACGGCAGGGAGCAGGCTAGACCATAAGCCGCGCATGCACACTTCCTATGGGTCGCTACAGCTCACGGAAAACAGACGCACGCGATGGGAGTGCGCATGCACGGCCTAGCGTTTTATTATATTAGATGGTTGATTTCTTTGTTTCTTTTTTAACATTTTTAACATAGTAATTGTTTTATATATTAATTGTTTCAGTAATTATACCCCATTTGATTAAGTTTGTTCAGATGGGTTTATTCCTTACATATCCATTGGATTATTTTCTGCATTGTGTTTAACCTTTGTTGCATGCTGTTCATACATTTGTGTCCATGTGATGTATTATTTTTGATTTTTAATGAAGTTTTATCTGATTATGCAGCATGTTTCATACGTTATTGTTTCTAGGTGATGAGTCATTGAGTTTTTGGATGAAATAAAGGATATTTAAGAAATAGATTGAGTCCACCAGTCTATACAGGACATTTCCACTCCTTGATTTGCGTGTTTGAGTTTGTGGATTTGGGGTCTCTTGTTTTATCCCTTGACCTATCCAATGGGTAGACAGGTAAGAGGGACTAACAAACGTTGGTACTTACTATATAATCAATGAATGTAATAATACCAAGGGCTCCTTTTACCCGAAAAACTACCGCCTGCTCAAGAGGAGGCAGTAGCGGCTAGCATGCGCTATTCTGCACATTAAGGTCCTAATGCACCTTTGTAAAAGGAGCCCCAAGTGTGCCTACTTGCCATTTTTGTGTGAATGACACCGTTTTGAGCCAAAAAGTAAATAAACTAAATTGCATTACTTTACCCAAAGTCTCCAAGAGTTTTTCTCATCCAGTGGGCAGCACTTTTCTCACACTAGCAAGCCTGTTGCCCTCCTAGCTGCAAACCCCAACATCTGTCCTTTCTCCCAGGCAGAACTATTCCAGGACTACTAGGAACCTGTTAGCACCGGGAAGCCTCAAAAAGAATTGGATTAAAACCTGAAAATAAAGAAATCTAGTGCGTAGCTTTCAACTTGCTTGTAGAAGTAAAGACTGAGGAGAGAGGGCACTGCCCAGAGAGGCAAGGAAGCGGAGCTGAGAAAAATGATTGATGTCGTCTACAATCCAACTCGCAAGTTAAGAGTTCACAACCCCATTTGAAGAAATTATATGCTTTTTGCACAAGAAACAGCAATTAAGCGCCTAACTTCTGTTTAAGCTCCAAAGTTATGCACTTGACTTTTGGTGCACTACAGAGAATTAGGGGATTTGGGACCTACAGCACTGATTTCAATGGTTTTCAAGGCTTACTAAAACCATACAATAAGGACTTTACAGTTGAGCCAGTCACCAACTACAGTGTATCTACAATATAGAAGTGAAATCTCTTTCCATGCACATACTTACAGTTCCTGTTGGACTCTCAAATATCCCAATTTTCCCAGAGTCTAAGACACGGTACAGCTCAGCCATGAAATTCTCTTGGATGGAATATGGTTGATAAGGAAATGGGAAAAGGACTGCACTCTCCTGGTTTTTACCAGCCATTTCCTTTAATATAAAAATGAAAAACTAAATGAGAACAAGACTTTTTCACTTACATGGCTCTTTATAACAGTTGTATCACATCTTTCTTTTACTTGAATCCTAGGTAAAAACAGAGACCTTTAATAGTTCTCTTTTCATCCCTGCCCTCATCCAAACCACCTCAGTCAGACATAGAAAAACACACACCCCATTCACACACCCCTCGATCAAAGAAGTAAAACGGAAAAAACTATACGATGGCCTCCTAGCAACTCAAGCAGCTAAACTAGATAACCAAATCTTCAATCTACTGATAACGACCCCAGACTACAAGATGTTCAGAAAAGAAATGAAAATTATACTCTTCAAGAAATTCCTGAAACAGTCCTAACTTCAAACTTACCGTCCTTCCTACCTCCCTCTTCCCACCACACAGAAACTACATAATCTATTCTTTACTTCTCTTGAAATGACAAAAGCTCTTCCATTGTAATCCACCATTTTTTAACTCTTTTGTAATCCGCCTTGAACCGCAAGGTAATGGCGGAATAGAAATCTCTAATATAATGTAATGTAATAACGCAACATCTTAACACAAGCAAACACTAAATGATCAGAATTAAATCTACAAAACATAGCACTAAATAGCCTTGGGAGGGGGGGATGGGTAAAAAAGATTTCTCTTCTGATCTGATTACTGAAGGAAGCAGAGAACCCTAGATCACATCCTAAAAAATAGTTTCAAAGGCTGAAAGAGATATCAAATAAACAATTCCATGTACCTACTCACATTGATAACATTAATTTTCCATCAGCTATGCTAAAAATGTCTGTGATAATGTCACTTTGTGAAAATGACTCTTCAGGCTATTTGTGTGTGACCATCTTTTAACTTCCAGGTCAGATATGTTCAGTCAACTACACAATTCACTCAGCTATTACACAGAGAATATAGAACATTAAAATCATAATGCATTCTTTATGAAGTAATCAAACAATAAGTGAGGGGATCAGTTCACTTCCTGTCAGAAAGAGCAATTCAGCATATTTTACTATTTATATAAAGACTTTTGGGGGGGATCACGTGATGACGCGCTGCTGAGTAGTTGCTTTCTACCTGAGCTCCGAACTCTCCCTGCTCTTTATTACATTTTCTAGCAGCATGGCAAGTCTCTTTCCGATTTTAATTTCACTGCATCCAGAGCCGCTAACCCTTGGGAACCGGCAGGAGTAAAACTTACCGTGAGCTGGAGTACACGAGTGGTGTTATACCCACTAAGGTCCCGTGGCCGCTAAAACTTAGGCAGACCACGCTATCTCCCAAAATGGCATTGGAGGGGACCCCGGCGCGAACCACTGTTACCCTGCAAGAGGAGATGCTGCGGAAGCTCACTAAACACCTGTTTGCCCTCATTGATGAGCTTAAAGACTGTAAGGAAAGGAATGGGTCTCGGCTCACCGAACTGGAACAGAGTAGCCAAGGACTGGGGTAGCCAAGAAGGACCGGGGTAGCCAAGATACTGACCGCTTGCGGGCTTTGGAGAATCAATGCTCTACCTTACAGGACCGTTTGGAGGACCAAGAGAACCGGGGGAGAAGAAACAACCTGTGGGTTCTTTGGCTGCTGGAGCGGATCCGAGAGGCGGACCTATGGAACATCATGGAGCACTGGCTGCCGACTCAGATGGGCCTTGATATGGCGGAGGCTTGAGCGGTGGAGGAGCGGGTTTCACCGCATTGGGAACCTACAACAGGGCAAGCCTAAACCTCGACCAGTGATAGCCCGGTTCTTAAGTGCGGCGATCAAGGATCGTATTCTGGCTCTGTATCGGAAGGCTGGTTCCCTGGAGTATGACGCCACTAAACTACTCCTCTTCAACAATTACTCGCCGGCAGTGGCTGTGAGTCGCCGTACCCTGGCTCCTTACTGTGCCAAACTGCGGAACCGAGGTGTCCGCTTCATTGTGTTGTTTTCAGCTAAGGTTCGCATCCATGTGGACTCTGGGCCTCATCTCTTACACCCTGGCAGAGCTCAAGACCTACACGGAGGGCGTGTGTGGTACGGCGGCACCATGACACCTGGTGGAGGCTGTGGGGCTGCGGACTGGCTACCTTCTAAACTGTGCTCTCATGGAGCCTTTCTCTGCTCTAACCTTTCCTTTTAAATGTGTCTGACCTGGTCCCTTTTCGCTGAGGGTACCAGGCTTCCTTCCTCCATGGTGCACCGGATGTCGGGACGGCTTGTGGTGAGGTGGGGAATGGACCTAACACCCCTCTGTGCCACTTTCATTCCATCCTCCCTTCGGAGAACATGTGTGCCGGTAGTGGGCAGTGATTGCCTAGCGGGGATGACTTCTATGATTTTGCTGATTTTTAGCTTGGCAGGGACTGTCCCTGACTTTAAGACCGTCGAGAAGGAGTGGAGTTGGCTCTTCGATATCGCCGGGAGTTGCTTGGGGGGCACTTCAGCGTGACACTCTGGGATGGCTCTGACACTGCTGGCGAACACCAGGACACCCCCTTACTGTTCGCGTTCCCAGGAGTGTCATGAAGGATTACTGCACTGTATTTGTTATTTTCTTGTCCTCTTCTTGGTTACATCAGGAGGTGGTTGATTGTTTTCATGCCTGCTTTGTGTTTTATTTCCACTGTTAGACTATGACGACTGTGGTATTTTCATGGGACCATTTTTGCTGGTTTCTGGTTGCTGCACATTCATGCTGAATTACTTTCTAGGTCTTTCTTTGGGTAGGGGGGTTGGGAGTGGGCACTTTCCTATTTTCTTACTCTGGTTGGGGATGGGGGGGTTGATGGGTGATGTGTGGGGAGTAGAGAGTTGAGCGGAGACAAAAATCCCACCCGTCCCCACAAGGAATCCCTCCGTCCCCGTAAGGAATCCCCTCAGTCCCTGCCCGTCCCTATAAACTTCAGAAATAGTTATTTTATTTAATTATGCTACTGAATTAAAGGCTCTGGTAGAAACCCATTTACAAATAAGCAAAGAGACTTTATTAATTTGGAAATATTAATTGGGAAGAATACATACTTTGTAAATGGGTTTCTACCAGAACCTCTAATGTAAATATAAAATATAAATACTCAGCTGATGAGAACCCCCAAGCTGTCAGCTGAGGACTTCCTTTGCAGTTGGCGGGGAGTCCCTTTTGCCAAGCTTGGCAGGCAGCAGTAGCGTCCCTGAGTCACAGATGCTGGCACCTCAGTGGCTCATGGATGTTGCCAGCAACTGCTGTGCTTGGTGGAGGGGAGTTCTGGTCGTCTCTAGAGGAGGTCCTCTGCTGGCGGTGCTTGGGGATCCCCACCAGTCACAGAAAGGGTCAGCAAGTACTTCAACAATGTAGAAATAAAACCGGAAATGCATTTCCTTTTCTTTTGAACACAATACAAAGACATCTGCTATATTCATTTCCCAAAGCTAACGTATTTTAGTCAATAAATTCCGTTTTTTACCTTTGTTGTCTGGAGACTTATTTTTCCATAAAGTTGGTCCCAGTTTTTTCCCCTGCTATTTTATCTTCTGTAAATTCTTCTGTTGCTGTCCATTGGTTCCCCCTACCATGGTCCAGCATTTATCCCTTTCTCATCTTTCGTGCCTGCCCACCAGCCCCATGGCCCAACATTTCTCTTTCTATCACCCCTCTCCAGCACCATGCCACATCTCTCCCTCCATTCCCTTCACCACTGTCCAACATTCCTCCCTCTTGCATCCCTTTCAATCTGTCCCATTGTTCCCTTGCCACATTTCTCACTCTCATCTTTTTCTTCCCTATCATATTCTGTACCTCCCTCCCTACGACCAAAAATTATCCTCTTTCTTCCATTTGTCGTGTGTAAACAACCATCTCTCTTTCCCGCTCACTGACACACCCACACCCAATTCTCCCTTTCTATTCCCTCCCCCACCTCAGAATCTCTTTCCCTCCCTTCCTCTCTCCCCAGTTCATGACTTCTGTGTCCAAAAATGCACTCCTTACCACCACTTCATTCGAGTCCAGATAACAGCAGGGGTTGGAGGCAGCCTGCAGCACGCCATATGTAGCCGTCCCAGAAGTATTCCCCCGAAGTCAGAGCTGATATCGGAGGGAAGGCTTTGCATCAGTCTGGCGGCGACTGAGGTGTCAGGTGGGTGGGGGTAGATACTGGATGTAAGAGGTGAGAGGAGACGGACTGTAGATAGAAAGGGGGAGAGATCAGACACACTGGATGAAAGGGGAAAGATAAGACAAGCTGCAATGCCTGGGGAGAGAGAAAAAGACAGATGATGGATGTAAAGAAAAGGAGAGGGGAGGAAGACATTGAATGGAAAGGAGGAGAGGGGAGGATACGGATGGAAGGGAGGAAATAGAAAGATGAGGCAGACACTGAATAGAAGGGGGAGAAAGAGAAATGAAGCAGATGCTGGGCTTAAAGGGGGGAAAGATGGGCAGATCCTGGATGGAAGGGGGAGAAAGAAGGGTGGATGATGGATGGGGTGACAGAGGGGACAGAAAGGAGGAAGAGAGGAGACAGATCAGATGCTGGGCAGAAGCAGGAGACAGAGGGGAAGATGCTGGATGGAAAGAGGGGGAGGGGCAGATGCTGGATGGAAAGGAGAAAGAGAGAGAGAGAGGGCATATGCTGGATAGAAATGGAGGAGAGGGAAGATGCTGGAGAGAAAGGGACCTCAAGTCAGCATCAGAATGGACGTGCAAGTCTACATGGGTCCAATGGTGCCATACACTGCTAGACCCCCCCCCCTCCCCAGTCCATTGTGCTTTCTAGAAGCCAGTATTGTGGTGCAGCCAGGTCCCTGCTAGGTTTTCTCCCCCTAGAATGGGACAGACTGTGCTTTTGCCGGCAGAGTGGGGAGCCTGCACGATGGCGCAAACAAGCCCCCCTCCCCTCCCCCCAAGTGTCCTCCACCCAGAACAGGACCGAATCTGGGTTCCCAGTGGCTGAGCAGTGAGCCGGTGCCGTGATGCAGTCCAGCCTACTGAGGCATCCCCTACCGAGAACGGAACTCTGCATTCCCGGCCTTTGTATGAGGGAGGTCTGGTGAACCAGAGAAAGGAGACCTGCAGCCATAGAGCAAACAAGCAGCACGTCCATAGCTGAAAGCCTTGCTTGCTGATCCCACCCCGCCGTGCTGCCGGACCAATCAGCAAGCAAGGCTTTCAGCTTGTACATGCTGAGCTCACTGCTTAGCACGGCTGTTTCCGCCGCAACGCCGGACTTGTCTCTTAGCTGCATGCCTGCATCGCCAGAATTTAGGTAGGCCTTTTTTCATCCCCATGGGAGTCCCGTGGGTCAGGGGGTCATCACCGTGGGAGTCCCGTGGGCAAGGGGGGCATCCCCGTGGGAGTCCCATGGGCCAGGGGGGGATCCCTGCAGGACCCGCGGGATTCCCGCAGTCTCCGTTCCTGTGCAGACCTCTACGATCTTGCTCTACCCCAGGTGTCGACTTCTCATTTGCAACTGTTAAATACACCTATTTCATGTGAAGAGGTCCATGCCGCGGTGGGGAAGCTAAAGTTGGCAAAGGCTCCCTGACCTGATGGTATGGGTCTGAGTTCTACAAAATTTTGAAACCTCAGATAGGGCCTACTTTGGTTGCTATGTATGCCAACATGCAGACCACTAGGTGCTTTCTCCCTGAACAGAACCATGCTCATGTCGTGGTTCTCCCCAAACAGGGGAAAGACCCTGATCTGGTGGGGTCTTATCGCCTGATATCTTTATTAAATCAAGATATGAAGATCCTCACAGCGATTCCGACGAGTTGGTTGGCTCAGCTGGTTCCTTCCCTAGTCCATGCTAATCAAGTTGGTTTTGTACCAGGGCGCTTTGCATCTTCTAATATCTTACGGGCATTGATGGCACTTTAGGAGGATAGGAGCCGAGCGGGCGACGATCTCTTGGCTAGCTTGGATGCCGAGAAGGCTTTCGATAAGGTGATCTGGCCTTATTTCTTCTGAGTAGAGCAATAATTTGGACTAGCAATCTTAATTAAAGATTCCCTAACACTAGGTACTTGAAAAAACATCCACCCCCTACACAGACCTTTTAGCCTGCCAACTCTCATGCTCCACACCAAAAGGTTCACTAAACTGCATACTCTGCTACATAACACCGGGAAACTGGACCACAGTAAAGCCTGAACTTGAAGACTTCATATACCAAAACTCAATAACAGCTACCTACAACCTAATCCTAGGAATCTAAACTTACACCTTGAAGACCAATCATCCAAAGAAGTAGATAACTTTCTTTCATTTCTCGATGCCTTATCGTTTCAGATTTTAGACCCACAAACCACTCATGAGAAAGGTCACCAACTTGACATCGCAGCCTTCATGACCCATCAACCATCTCTATCAGAAATTCATAAATCCAATGGAATATGGTCCCGATCCCTCTGGTCAGACCACTACACATACTCCTTCAACTTCAACTGAACCAAAAACAAAATCACACCAAAATCCCAAAAAGTAACCTACACCTCACGTATACACATCGAGCCAATCAAATTTTGGAACAAAATAGACAATTCAATACAGGAATGCAATCCCAAGGACTTCATTTCACAATGGTGCAAACTGAGCACTCACACCCTTGATGAACTAGCCCCACTACAAACCAAAACCAGAACCAGCAGACGATCAGACCAATGGTTTGACAACAAACTACTCCTACTCAAAAGCCAATGTAGACGACTAGAAAGAAAATGGAGAAAAACTAACCTAGAGCATTCAAAAACCGCCTGGAAAATACTAAAAAACAATACAAACTACAACTAAAGGATAAGAGAAAAGCACACTACACCAACTTAATAGGCATAGAAACTCAAGACACCAAAAAACTTATTTCAAATACTAAAAGATCTAACTGACATCAAACCCTACCAGAACAATAACAATACACCCTCCCGCCACCCTCTTAGCAGAACACTTCAAGAACAAAATTACAAATGCCAGAGCTACCCTCAACAGTACCCCAACCCACCTAAAAGAAATCACAATACTCCCCACAGAAAAAGAATCAACGGCTGCAGAGAGAACCTGGTCCCACTTCCCTACTATACAATTGTCCGACCTTAACAAACTTTACAAAAAGTACAGCCACGTACCATGTGACCTCAACTACTGCCCATCATATCTCTTAAACACCTCAGTGCCCTTCCCCTACAATAGATACAAACCATGCTCACAGATGGCCTTTTCCCAACTGATCTCAGCGAACTCATCGTCACACTGATCCTAAAAGACTCTAAAGGAGCAATGGATCAACCATCTAATTACAGACTCATTGCCTCAATACCTCTGTATGCCAAACTAACAGAAGGGCTAGTAGCTAAACTCCTCACCAACTATCTGGAAGACCACAACATATTCCACCCCAGGCAATCCGGCTTCAGAATCAACTTCAGCACAGAGACACTACTAGGCTCCCTTGTTGACACCGCTAGACAACACCTCAGCACAGGCAAAAAAAATGCTGCTCATACAATTGGATCTGACAGAAGCATTTGACCTGGTAGACCATAACATTCTACTGCAAATTTTGGACATAATAGGTATCACTGATAAGGTATACTCATGGTTTGAAGGATTCCTAAAATCCAGAACCTACAGAGTAAAGTCAAATAAAGAAAAATCGGAACCTTGGTCCAACTCCTGCGGCGTACCCCAAGGATCCCCACTATCCCCTACTCTCTTCAATCTCTATACTGCCTTCCTCGGCGCCTGCCTGGACAAACTAGGCCTAACCTCATATAGCTATGCAGACAACATCACCATTCTCATACCTTTTGATCAACCCAGTGGTGTACCTAGGGTATGTTGCACCCAGGGCCCATCATTTTTTGACACCCCCCATGTAAAAAAATATTTTTTGTAATGACCATGAAACGGAATAAATGGTCAGAATAGAAACAGGCAGTGAAAATGTTCTTTTATTGAACCTTATATGTAACCATTATTCCAAACATAACATAAATTATGTCTGAATTGTCATGACATCCGAAGTACATATGGAGTAGTTGCAGGTGATGCTTGGGACAGTTCTGATTGTTTTTTGAATAGAAGGGTTTTTATTTATTTTTTGAAGATTTTGTAGTCCAGTCTGTGGTCGAGGTCAATAGGTTGTAGATTTGGGGGTCGAGTATTGCAGCTCAAATGGCTAGGAGGTTGTCGAAAAGTTTTTTTCTTTTCACATTTTTGGTTGGAGGGTGTGTGAATGGTGCGTGAGTTCTCCTATGTCTGGTTGAGGTGGATTGAATTATTTAGCTGAAGAAATTAGTTACCCCCCCACCCCATTCCACACACATTAATTATCTTCCATTTTTGTTCCCATTATAAAAAACACTGATAAGTACCCAGAAAAAAAATACATTAAAATAAGAAGAGAAAACAAAGGCCCCTACAGATGAGAACATAACATAAGAATAAGCAACCTTAAAAGAGACCTGGGAGTGATGGTAGACACAACATTGAAGGCGTCGGCGCAGTGCGCCACAGCCTCAAGGAAAGTGAACAAAATGTTGGGTATCATTAATAAAGGTATCACGACCAGGACGAAGGAAGTCATCCTGCCACTGTATCGTGCAATGGTGCGCCCGCACCTGGAGTACTGTGTCCAGTACTGGTAGCCGTACCTCAAGAAGGACATGGTGGTACTTGAGAGAGTCCAGAGAAGAGCAAGAGGGTATAGGGGACCTCTCATATACTGACAGACTGAAAAAGCTGGGGCTTTTCTCCCTGGAAAAGCGACTCAGGGGAGACATGATAGAAGCCTTCAAGATCATGAAGGGCATAGAAAAAGTGGACAGGGACAGAAGGAAGAAGGTGTTGATGCCCCTGTACAGGTCATTGGTAAGGCCCCACTTAAGAGTATTGTGTTCAGTTTTGGAGATCGTATCTGGCGAAGGACATAGGAAGACTTGAGGCGGTCCAGAGGAGGGCAACGAAAATGATAGGAGGCTTGCGCCAGAAGATAATAATAATAATAACTTTATTCTTGTATACCGCATTACCATGGAAGTTCTATGCGGTTAACAAATGAAGAGACTGTACATTTACAGCGAAGTTACAATTTCAATAATGTTACATTTACATTTTAGATGATACATTGTCAGTGAAGTTACATTTACATTTTAGACGATAAATTTACGGTGAAGTTGTTTTTTCAGCTAGGTTGACATATACTGAGTAGTTACTTTTGTTGTAAGTTACATACAGCGGTGTTACAAATAGCAGTGTTACATACGGTGGAGAAGGGTCTGGGGGTGAGTCGAGGTCAGAGGGGGAGGCAAGGAAGAGGGTGGATAGATCAGAGGAATTTGTCAAAAAGGTAGGTTTTGATTAACTTCCTGAATGTTTGGTAGGGGGGGGAATTGGAGATGAGAGTGGAGAGGCATTTGTTCCATTTGCCCGCTTGGAATGCTAGGGATCGGTCTAGGAATTTTTTGTACAGGCAGCCCTTCAGGGAGGGAAAAGAGAACAGGTATGTATTTTGAGTACGAGAGGGGCCAGTAATTTCAAGGTGCTCGGATAGGTAGATTGGTGAAGAGCCTGCTAAGGTTTTGAAGCAGAGGCAAGCGAATTTGAAGGTGATTCTTGCCTCCTACAGGCAGCCAGTGGAGTTTGGCGTAATAGGGGCTAACAACGTGGTCATATTTTTTGAGGCCGAAGATGAGGCGGACGGTGGCATTTTGTACTATTCTTAGACGTTTGATGGTGTTTTTATAGGTTCCTAGGTGTATGAGGAGAGACTGGAAGCCCTGAATATGTATATCCTAGAGGAAAGGAGAGACAGGGGAGATATGATTCAGATGTTCAAATACTTGAAGGGTATTAACGTAGAACAAAATCTTTTCCAGAGAAAAAAAAAATGGTAAAACCAGAGGATATAATTTGAGGTTGAGGGGTGATAGATTCAGGGGCAATGTTAGGAAATTCTACTTTAAGGAGAGGGTAGTGGATGCCTGGAATGCGCTCCCGAGAGAGGTGGTGGAGAGTAAAACTGTGACTGAGTTCAAAGAAGCGTGGGATGAACACAGAGGATTTAGAATCAGAAAATAATATTAAATATTGCACTAAAGCCAGTACTGGGCAGACTTGCACGGTCTGTGTCTGTATATGTCCGTTTGGTGGAGGATGGGCTGGGGAGAGCTTCAATGGCTGGGAGGGTGTAGGAGGGCTGGAGTAAGTCTTAACAGAGATTTCAGCAGTTGGAACCCAAGCACAGTACCGGGTAAAGCTTTGTATTCTTGCCCAGAAATAGCTAAGAAGAAAAAATTAAAAAATTTAAATTGAATCAGGTTGGGCAGACTGGATGGACCATTCGGGTCTTTATCTGCCGTCATCTACTATGTTACTATGATGCCAGGAAGCCGGACACCAGCGAGGAAGCCACTTTCCGACTGACCCTCCCCACTTGCCCTGTAAAGCAGGAGAGGCAGGCCAGCAAGAGGCAGCACTGCCACTCCTGCTTTAGGGGCAAGGGGGGAGGGTCAGTCAGTGAATCGGGAGGCCGATTTTTTTGTCGTGATAAATCGATTCGAATCGATTTGAATCGTGAATCAGGCAGCACTATTCTCAGCTTTCCCAGCCCGATTCAAATCCCTAAAGCAAATCATCCCCAAAGCTTCTCCAGCCCCCCGTCCAATTCTGAGCTTCCCCAGCCCCCCTGTCCGATTCTCAGCTTCCCCAGCACCCTGGCCAGTTCTCAAACTTACACTGGGAATCACGTGGAGGAGAGGAGAAATGTTTTCGCCGAGCGAAGGAGAGAGCCAGCACGAGGTCCACTCGGCACACCTAAATCCTTCTGGTGTAACTTCCGGTTTCATAAAACCGGAAGTTACTTTAGATGGAAACAACTCCGGCAGGTGGCAGCGGCAGAGGGAAAGCATGAACGGGTTTCGTGGCTGACTTGAATCGATGAGTTTGATTTTTTGCCAAACCGAATCGATTCACCTGAAGTGAACTGGTGAATCGATTCGAATCGTGAATTGAACAGCACTAATGTATACCCTAGAGCAGTGTTTTTCAACCTTTTTAAACCTATGGACCGGCAGAAATAAAATAATTATTCTGTGGACCAGCATTGGTCCATGGATCAGCGGTTGAAGAACACTGGGCTAAGTTGTGGGCCAGACCCCGCCCATCTCTACCCAATGTCCACCCCAGACCCCGCACCTTGCACGTCCCATGCCTCATCTGGAAGCCTTCCCTCTGACATTGCAACGTCAGAGAGAAGGCTTCCAGTTCAGGCGCAGGATGCCTGTAGGAGCCACTGCCCGTAGCTTTGTGCAGTGAATCAGTTAGGAAGAGGGAGCTGGCTCGAAGATAACGCCGCATCGATCGCACCGTGGACCGGCGGTTGAAGAACACTGTTTTGGGCCTGATGCACATGCTGGCCTTGTGGACCGGCAGGAAATTTCTGTAGACTGGCACTGGTCCATGGACCAGTGGTTGAAGAACACTACCCTAGAGGAAAGGAGGGACAGGGGAGATATGATTCAAATGTTCAAGTACTTGAAAGGTATTAAAGTAGAACAAAATCTTTTCAAGAGAAAGGAAAATGGTAAAACCAGAGGGCATAATTTGAGGCTGAGGGGTAGGAGACTCAAAAACAATGTAAGGAAGGAGGAGGAGAGGGTGATGGATGCCTGGAATGCGCTCCCGAGAGAGGTGGTAGAGAGGAAAATAGTGACAGAATTCAAAAAAGCGTGGTATGAACACAGAGAATCTAGAATCAGAAAATTGAAGCACTAAGGCCAGAACCGGGCAGACTTGCACGGTCTGTGTCTATATTTGAGGATGGGCTGGGGAGGGCTTCAATGGTTGGGAGGGTGTAAATGGGCTGGAGTGAGCTTTGATGGAAACTTTAGTAGTTGGAACCTAAGAACAGTACTGGGCAGAGCTTTGCATTCTTACCCATAAATAGCTTAGAAGAAGAAAAAAAATTAAATTGAATTAGGTTGGGCAGACTGGATGGACCATTTGGGTCTTTATCTGTCGTCATCTACTATGTTACTTTGTTAGTTAGGCCCAGAGGGAAGAATGGAGAACTAACAGTTGCAATCAAGAGTAGCTGGATGATCCAGTCTGAGGTCCTAACAGTCAAATATCCTGCAGGATTGAGGTAACTAGAGCAGGGGTAGGCAATTCCGGTCCTCGAGAGCCGGAGCCAGGTCAGGTTTTCAGGATAGAAACATAGAAACAAAGTATGACGGCAGAAAAGGGCCGACGGCCCAACAAGTCTGCCCACTCAAGAACCCTCCCTCCTTCGAGAATCCATCTTTTAAGCATTCTTCTGGAGCGACCCCACCTGTCGGTTCCATCGTCCCTTGAAGTCTAGCGTGGTACTGGCCTCGAATACCTGACGTGGAAGACCATTCCATCGATCAATCACCCTTTCGGTGAAGAAATACTTTCTGTTGTCACCATGAAATCTTTCCCTCCCCCTGAGTTTTAGCGGATGCCCTCTTGTCGCCATGGGACCCGTAAGACAAAAGATTTCTTCCTCCACATCAATGTGGCCCGTGATGTATTTGAATGTTTCTATCATGTCCCCTCTTTCTCTGCGCTCTTCGAGAGAATATAAGCGCAACTGCTCAAACATTCTTCATATGAGAGATTTTTTAGTCCCGAGACCAACCTAGTGGCCATTCGCTGAATCGACTCCATTCTCTTCACATGTATGAGATGGATTTGCATGCACTGCCTCCTTGAGATGCAAATCTATCTCATGCATATTTATTGTGGATATCCTGAAAACCTGACCTGGCTCCAGCTTTCGAGGACTGGAATTGTCTACCCCTGAACTAGAGGAACAGATGCTTACACCGCCACCATGTTGCCCCTGGAGATCTGAAAAGCCATCATTAAGAGAAGATCAAGATAGTACCTTTTCAGAGCTTTCAAGTTACCAGTTTGAGGAGGGAAATTTTAAGCCAGTCCTGGATTTCTGACAACCCCATCCCGATGTATTATAGGACCTACAGCACTAAAAGCAAAGGATATGCAAATGCACCATACCATCATACCCTAATGTACTAAAACCATCAATTAACACCATCTGAAGCCCATATATGAATAATCATCACAGAAACACTATTTCTATATAGTACAAAGCTCATAATATAAAGTTCATGTATTATATTGTAATACCATTAGAGAAGCTAATGTAACCCACTCTGAATTGACTCCCCAGTCATTAGTAGTGGTATAGAACCTTTTAATAAACAAACAATGAAAAATTATGTCCTACCTGTTAATTTTCTTTCCTTTACTTTAGCAGCAGATGAAACCAGAGACTAGTGGGATAGCACACATCTACCAGGAGGTGGAGATTGAGAACTGATTCGCAGGTGTATATCTTGGATCGAGTCCCTCTTGCCAGCCAGTTTCGCTTAATATTCAAGCATCCGAACAATGCAGTTTGCAACCCAGCCAACTTCTTTCCCATAAGCAAAATAATTCTGACCTTAACCATGAGACAGCGCCTGTGAGAAAAAAACCATGAACAATACCTATTGGGTGGGGCTCTGGATTCATCTACTGAGTCTAAAGGAAAGAAAATTAACAGGTAGAACATAATTTTTCATTCCTTAGCGCCGTCAGCAGATGAATCAAGAGACTATTGGGATGTAGCAAAGTAAACTCAACTTGGGCGGGGCGAACATGCCACCTCTGCGAGCACCGAAGCACCTAAGGACGCCTCCGCAAGCTCCGCCACATCCAAGAGATAATGCCTAGAGAACGTGTTGGACGACAACCAAGTGGCTGCCCTACAAATCTCTTCCAGGGAAAACTCCCTGGACTCTGCCCAAGGTGTAGCCATCGCTCTCATCGAATGAGCATGCAGAGCCACCAGCACCCGCTTACCTGCTAACAAATAAGCAGAAAAAATAGCCTCTCGGACCTACCGAGCCACAGAGGCCTTAGAAGCTGCTAAGCCCTTTCAAGGGCCCAAAAAGAGCACAAAGAGGTGATCCGAACGTCAAAAATCATTATTAAATTTGAAAATAGTGCAAGAGCATTCTCCTTACATCAAGCAAATGCAAGGCAGGAAACCTTGACCCCCAATCCTCTTTCCTGAAGGACAGTAGAAAGAGGACCTGATTGACATGAAAAGGAGAAACCACCTTTGGAAGAAAGGAAGGAATCGTCCGAATCAAAACTCCAGCCTCTGAAAAACATAAGAACGGATCCCTTCAGGATAAAGCCTGTAACTCAGAAACCCGCCTGGCCAAAGCCAGGACCACCAGAAAAATCGCCTTTAAGGTAACATCTTTGAGTGTGGTGGTATCCAAAGGGCTCGAAAGGCGCCCCTTGCAAACCTTGAAGAACCACCCTCAGACTCCAATCCGGAGATGGCCTCCGCAAAGGCGGCCGAATGCAGTTAACCCCCTTAAGGAACCTTACCACATCAGGGTGAGACCCTAAGGATAAACTAGACACCTTCCCTCTTTAACAGGCAATAGCCGCTACCTGTATTCAAATGAAATTGCAGGCCAACCCTTTAACAATCCCTTCTTGCAGGAAGGAAAGAATCTGAGAGAGGGAAATCTGAAAAGGAGGCAGCCCTAATTGTATGCACCAAGCTTCAAACACCCGCCAGATCCTAGCATAAGTCATAGAGGTAGACCTCTTCTTTGCCTGCAGTAGAGATAACCTGCTCGGAATATCCCCTCCGCTGCAGCCTTGACTGTTCAATAGCCAGGCCATAAGACCATATTGGAAGAGAGCTTCCCCCTGACCCTACACTTCTGGGAAACAGACAGGTGTCCCCCGCCACCAAGGAGGAGTGACCGGTGACCACCTCCCCTGAACAATCACACCTGAGGGTTGCTGACAATCCTGAAATAGCCACCCCGCTGCGCTGGAGCCACGAACTGGATGAAGCTATACTCGCCCTCTCACCATCCAGAGAGGAAACCTTCTCCACAGATGTCATGGGGCCCCAGGAAGACCAAGGGCCTACCCCACTCCCCGAGCTTGCTCCCTGAGCCTGTGGGGAAGCCGGGGAACTTGCCACAAGGGAATGCAAGGACCCACCACCTGGAGTACCTATCTCCTGGGGAACCAAAGGACCGCCTGGTGGGTCCACAACACCCCGGAAAGGAGCCCCAGGCCCTTCTAACCGTAAGGAACCAGAAGTCCCGGCCCTAAGGCTCAACACAGGGACACCCAGAAAGAATTTGTGCCTGGAAAAAAGCAATCTCAACCGTGACCGCTCTCTACACAGAAGACCTCCGAGCCTTATGGAAGCTTGGCCCATTCCGCCAGCAATGAGGCCAGACACCCCTCATTCACTTGGCGGAAGGAGCCAAAACCCCGTTTTTGTGGAGGGTGTGACTGAGGAGGATCCACCCTCAAGGCCGAGGATTTGGCAGGGCAAAAGGTTGCCGCTGCGTAACCCTGGACCTGGCACTATAAACTGCCGAATAGGAGGCCCTATATGCTGATTTCCCCAGGCTATACCTCCTGGTATCCCGAAAACGCGGCCTAGATGAGGGAGGCCTAGGTGTCCCTCTGGACCTATCCTCTTGCGACCTTTGAGACTTAAGAGTCTCCAAAATCCTTCACCAATTTTTCAAAATCCTCCCCAAACAGCAACCTGCCCCTAAAGGGAAGGCACACCAGGCGCAATTTGGAGGCAGCGTCTGCTGCCCAATGCCGCAGACATGGGTGCTGCCTAGAAACTACTGCCACAGCCATCTGCTTAGCTGAAGCTCTAATCATATCATACAAGGCATCCATCAGATACGCCAGCTGGACTACACATCTGGAAAATTTGGGGGCAGAGCCCCACCGGCCTCTACCACCCCATCAGTACATAACTGGATCCACTGAAGACAGGCACATGCTGCATAAGAACTGCAGATCGCCGCCTGTAGAATCAGGGCTGCCACATCAAATGAAAACCTTAAAGAAGACTCTATCTTCCTATCCTGAGGGTCTTTCAGAGTAACACCTCCCTCAATTGGCAGAGTAGTCTTTCTGGTAACTGCCGCTACTAAGGTATCCACCTTAGGAAGCTTAAACTCATCCTGCTCCTCAAGCGCCACTAGATACAATGAATGCATAGCCCATTCCACCTTGAGGCCAGACTCAGGCGTAGTCCATTGCTCAGAAATCAACTCCTGCATAGCTTCATGCACAGGAAAAGTCTTAGGCAGCCACCTAGAGCCCGCCATAAGGGGATTGGAAACACCCAGCACCCCCCCCCCCCCCGCCGTATCCAGTAGGGAAATGTGCAGACATTCCATAGCTTTAGAAATGAAGGCCGCAAGTTCCTCCCTATGGAACAGGCATAGCACTGAGGGATCATCCCTACCAGCCTCTTCTACATCCATGTCCTGCACCCCAGCCTCCTCCCCACCTCCCCTGGAACCGAAAAGAGGTAGAGGGCTCTCTGGGTAGGCCAAATCCTGAGCCTTGGGCACCCTATGCCTCTTGGCCCCTTTGAGACCTAATTGTGGCTGAAAAGCCAGCCCCTGGGCTAGACCACCCTCACAGAACTACCTTCCTCCGTCCAGGCTTGTCTTCTGCTGCGAAAACACCTTGTGCAGCAGAAGCACAAACTCCGGCAAGAGGGAACCGAAGGTCGCAAGTCCTTCCGGTGCCACTGCTCCCAGCAGTAGCACATCCCCTGCCGCCACAGCTGATATGCTCAGCCACACCTCCAAAGCCGCAGCCAAATCCGGTTCTGCCTTCTTCTCCCGGAGCGCGTCTCTGGCGCAGGGAGGAAACGCACCTTCCAATGCAAAAACAGCTGCTGCAGCGTCTCCCACGCAGCCGGCCAACACAGCCCCGAAACAGAGTGGTGCCTCCCACACCGCGAACAACGCTTCACAGCCTCCGCTGCCATGTCTTTCCCCTCCTGGGAATGAAATACAGGGGTACTCACATGCTCCTGTCCCGAAAGGCCCACTCCAGCACAAGCCCCAATGCTGGGCCGGCAAACCTGGTCCAAAGCCAAATGGCAGGGGTTTTTTTTTTTTTGGGGGGGGGGGTTCTTATGGGAAAGAAGCCCTCCGGACCAGGAAACTGTCTTCACGGGCGGTGAGGGTGGCGAAGGGACCTGGGAGGGCCCAGGTATTGCCCCCAAACTGAAACCTGCCAAAGCAGCAGGAGCAACAGTCTTCCACACAGGAGCCTCAGAGATCCAGGAAGTATCGGAACAGCAACCATCCAACCTGCTGGAGATAGAGCATACTAGCAGCAAGAGGGACTCCATCCAAGATATACACCTGCGAATCAGTTCTCTATCTCCACCTGCTAGTAGATGTGTGCTATCCCACTAGTCTCTGGATTCATCTGCTGACGGTGCTAAGGAAAAACGAATTTCAATAGTTATAATCAAAAAATACAAATATCTTAGTGTTTTGGGATTACATTCAAAAGCATAACAAACCAACAGAGGGAGAAGGGTCATGGATTTAATATACAGTACTGCCTTTCTATAGTACAACCAAAGCAATTTACAGTAATTACTGTATATGCAGGTACTTTCAAGAGGAGCCAACTTATCAAAGTTATTGTGGATGCTAAACCCAATGGAAATTACCTTTCTCTGGACACTGCCAAAGAGTTTGTTTAATAACGAGGGTGCTCAAGCATCCACAGAACTAGTTCCTATGGTCCTCTCTGTCTCTAGTAGAAGAAATTTCTAAGTATGAACGATCTCCCCTTCCGGTCCGCAATCCAGAACTTTTCTCTGAAAATTACCATTTCTTATTTCGTCCTCCTCCTCCTCCTCCTGCCATCAAACTGACACCCAAATTCGCCCACTACAAGTCCAACAGCTTTCCTTCTGTGATTGTTCCCATTCAACATAACCTCCCTACCTCGGACGCGTCCAACATTGCCGGAAACAGAAACATTTAAAAAAAAAGAATTGCTTACGAGGTGGGCGGGGCGTCAGAGAACGGAATTCGGGTAGTTCCTGTGACGTTCACGACCGAAGTAGGAGCCTCTCATTGATGAACTACCTATCCGGGGTCCTCCAAGACGTACGAGTACTGCGTCTATTCCATTCCTAAAATCAGTCAGCAGCCCGTCTACCCCGGCTTATGCAGCTAAGCTTACACTGACTCTTGCGCGAGCAGCGTCAGAGGTCGCCCGATCTGTCCCCATGTGTTTCTGTGCACTAAAATAGACTAATAGGCAATCACACCACTTTATCCAAGCATAGGGCGTGTAGCAATTAAAATGAATTGCTACTGAATATGAGCATAAAGATAAGAAACATTGGTAAAAATAATAATTTAGAAACATAGAACATGACGGCAGAAAAGGGCCACGGCCCATCTAGTCTGCCCACCCCCTAACTACCTCCATGAAGAGATCCCACATGCCAATCCCATCTTTTCTTAAAATCTGGCACGCTGCTGGCCTCAATTACCTCTTGTGGAAGATTATTCCAGCGATCAACCACCCTTTCGGTGAAGAAATATTTTCTGGTGTCGCCATGAAATTTCCCACCCCTGATTTTCAACAGATGCCCTCTTGTTGTCGTGGGTCCTTTAAGGAAAAAGAGATCCTCTTCCACCTCGATACGGCCTGTGACATATTTGAACGTCTCAATCATGTCTCCCCTCTCTCTGCATTTCTCAAGTGAGTACAGCTGCAACTTACCCAATCGTTCCTCATACGGGAGATCCTTGAGACCTGAGACCATCCAGGTGGCCATTCACTGAACCGACTCAACACTCCACACATCTTTTTGATAATGCGGCCTCCAGAATTGTACACAGTATTCCAGATGAGGTCTCACCATGGATCTGTACAACGGCATTATGACCTCGGGCTTACGGCTGACGAAACTTCTACGGATACAGCCCATGATTTGTCTAGCCCTGGATGAAGCTTTCTCCACTTGATTGGCAGTCTTCATGTCTTTGCTAATGATCACCCCCAAGTCACGTTCTGCTACAGTCCTTGCTAGGATCTCATCATTTAGGGTGTAAGTCCTGCATGGATTTCTGCCTCCAAGGTGCATGACCTTGCATTTTTTGGCATTGAAACTTAGTTGCCAAGTCTTTGATCAATGCTCCAGCAGGAGTAGGTCCTGCGTCATACTGTCAGACATTGAGCTTTTGTCAGGCACCGTGCTTTCATCTGTTGTGCGGTTGCCTACTATGTTGCATAGTTTGGCATCATCGGCGAATAATGTAATTTTACCTCAAAGCCCCTCAGCCAAGTCTCTTACGAAGATGTTAAATAGGATCGGGCCCAAGACCGAGCCCTGCGGCACTCCGCTGATCACCTCCGTCGTATCGGAGAGAGTACCGTTTACCACTACCCTCTGAAGTCTACCTTTAAGCCAGTCCCTAACCCATGCGGTTAGTGTTTCACCCAGTCCCATCAAACCCATCTTGCTCAATAACCTGCGGGGTGGGACGCTATCAAACGCTTTGCTGAAATCCAAGTACACGACGTCCAGGGACTCCCCTATATCCAGCTTTCTTGTTACCCAGTCAAAGAAGCTGATCAGATTTGATTGGCAGGACCTTCCCTTCATAAAACCATGTTGATGGGGATCTCGTAGATTCTCCTCGTTCAGGAACGTATCCAATTGGCATTTGATTAGTGTTTCCATAAGTTTACTCACTATCGATGTGAGACTCACCAGTCAGCCTCCGTCCTGCATCCCTTTTTGTGGAGTGGAATGACGTTAGCTACTTTCCAATCCAATAAGACTCTTCCTGTACTTAGGGAAAGATTGAAGAGCGCGGATAACAGTTCCATCAGGACGTCACTCAACTCCCTGAGCACACTGGGGTGTAGTTGTCCGGTCCCATAGCTTAGTTCACCTTGAGTCTTGATAGTTCCTCGTAGACACTGCTGGGCGTAAACTCAAAATTTTGAAACGGGTCTTCCGAGTTTTCCCTTTCAGGGCGGTTCTAGGTCAGGGGTCTGACATGTCTAGACTCCCCCGAAGGCAGTATTACATTATATTTGTTTCTTTTATTCCGCCAATACTTTGTGGTTCTAGGCAGATTCAAGTTTATTATAAATTTGATTAATCGCTTATTCAAAATTCTGAGCGATGTACAAAACAATAAAATTACAAATTTCTGGGGGAAACAAAACAAACGAATACGACTAACCTGACAAAACATATTAAACAGAAGATTACAGGAAAGCTATTGGTTGGAACATTTAGGACTCCTTTTACAAAGCTGCGCTAGAGCCTTAACGCGTGGAATAGCGTGTACTAACTTGCCGCACGCGCTAGCCGATACTGCCTTCTTTTGAGCAGGCGGTAGATTTCTAGCTAGCGCATGCTATAGCACACGCTCAGTGTTCTCCCTAGGGGTTTTCAGACGGGCGGTCTGCCCGGGTAATTTAGATGACCGCCCAGCTAAATTCTGCTGCTGCCGCTGCTGCTCAACATTAAAAAAAAAAAAGCCGGCTTGGAGATTTCACCTTAGCCCGTAGCAAACTTATGCTCCGGGGCTCTAACGTGTGCGTGCCGGCTTCCCTTCTCTTCCCTCCGAAACCGGAAGCTATATCCGGTGGGGGGGGGGGGGGGAGGGAAGAGAAGGGAACCGGCACACACATGTTAGAGCCCTGAAGCATGCGTTCGCTACAGGCTAAGGCGGGAGACAGGTCAGTGAAGCTTACCATTTGCTCTTCTTGCTGCTGGGTCCTGCCTACTTTCAGTTTCCGCGAAGGCAGGACCCGGCAACATTTCCCCCAATCGATCGTGATCTTGGGCCGATCAGCCTTCTTCTCCGACGGCACAATTGACGTCGGGGAGAGGAATGCTGGTCGGCCCGAAGTAGGGAGAGCTTGGGGCGGGGGCTTTGGGGCCTGTTCCCCGATGGCAGCGGCATTGGCAGTGGCTTGGGGGAGGGCAAGGAGAAAGAAAGAAAGAGGGCAGGCAGGGAGACAGAAGGAAAGAAGAGAAACAGAAAAAAAGAAGGGGCATGAAGAGAGAAAGAAAGAAAGGGCAGGAAGAGAGGAAGAAAAAGTTGGGGGGAGGGGAATGAGGTCAGGAGGAGAGGAAGCATACAGGCTGAAAAAAGGGAAGAAAGGTTGGATGCACAGTCAGAAGAAGAAAGTGCAACCAGAGACTCATGAAATCACCAGACAACAAGGTAGGAAAAATGATTTTATTTTAAATTTACTGATCAAAATGTGTCTGAATTTATATCTGCTGTCTATATGTTACACAATGGTCCCCTTTTACTAAACCGCAATAGCAGTTTTTAGCGCAGGGAGCCTATGAGCATCGAGAGCAGCGCTGGGCATTCAGCGCAGCTCCCTGCCCTAAAAACTGCTATCGTGGTTTAGTAAAAAGGGAGGGGGGGTATTTGTCTATTTTTGTATGGTTGTTACTGAGGTAACAGTGCATAGAGTCATAGAAACATAGAAGATGACGGCAGAAAAGGGCCACAGCCCATCAAGTCTGCCCACTCCAACAACCCTACCCCCTTGAATTTACCCCCCTAGAGATCTGCTTTGACCTCTTTGAAAAAACCCCGGAATAGGAATGATTATTAACATTTTCTCTGCGTACAGTGTGCTTTGTGGTTTTTATTTTAAATTTTATTGTTGGTAGATCATTTTGACTTGGTCATTTTAAAAGTAGCTCGCAAGCCCAAAAAGTGTGGGCACCCCTGCTCTAGAACCTCGCTCCTTAGTTTTAACAAGTGGTGCAGTGAAGGGCCAGTACTTTACATCTTATCACCTCATTCTTTCTTTATTCTAAGTAGCTCTGGCACTAACAGTACTACGGGTGCCTTATGCTACTTTCACTACCACTTGCAGTCAGGTTCGGCATTTTATCATGGTTTTGGGTTTGTATTTAGTTTTTCACCAGTATTTTCATTTATTTATTAAAGCAGCATTTTTTTAACAGCTCGATGCCCCTCCCCTATCAGTGTGCATTCAATCCACTGCCGACACTTTTTTGGCACCTCTTTCAATGGATCAAATATCATAGCCCCACTGTCGTGTGTTCACATTTATTCTGCGTACGAGTTTATCTCATCAGTGCAGAGACCTTTTGGGTAAGTCCATTTTACTCTCCCTTTTTTACTTTCCCGAGTGCTGTGGCTTTATTCTTTGGTTTTAATAGAAGCTCATTTCACTTTTCATCTACCCGGTCGGCTTGTCTTTGAGCTACTATCGGCTTATGTTTTCAAGATACACTCTGTATTATCAGCTGTTCATTTCCCATACGTTTACTTTTGCCCTGTTTAGGTCTATATAGTCTAGGCATACTGTTTGTAACCAGCCATCATTTTAAGTATGTATGTGCCCTATTTTAGGGGGGGGGTTAACTTCTTTTAGCATGTTGTTTCATTAATTCTGAGTTCGGTGTTACAATATGTTGTTCTTGGTTTTTAGTTTACACATTATTTATTCTTTTCTATGACATGTTCGCATCGCAATTTTACTCAAAAGTATAAATAGGTATCCATATTCAAGTTTCATCACGGTGCTCTGGTTTTGGCTCCATTATTTGTCACTTCCGTCCACCAGGTCTGGCTATCCGTTATCGTCTCATATTTTAAAGACTCACTCGTTATAATTAGCGGTGATCCACACGTCTCTTCGTAATGGACATGTCCGACTTTAGCATTTGGATCTTAGTACTATGAGTTTGGTCTTTTCTGGTTTCCTTCTATAGTCTGCTTTTCGTCTGGAGTCTTTTGAGTTTAGAATTACATTTTATGACATATTTTTGTGGTTATAATTGTATGACATGTCTAAATCGGTCAAGTTATCCATTCTTTCTATTATTTTTTGTCCCCTCATACAGTGGCAGACCGCCCCGGGTGCCAGCCCTAGGGGGGTACACAGCCGTCTGGATCCAGAACCTTCCGAGCTGCTCTAAATTGCACCTGCACCTCAGCACGGCTGCCGTACTTATTCTGAAGCAGAGTCGGCAGCCGCACTGAAGTGCAGGAAGGTCCCGCAATGACTGCATTTGCCGCCTCTGCCTCCGGAAGACGTAAGTGACGTCGGAAGGGGTGGACAGGCAGCTGCAGTCATTGCGGAACCTTGTCGCAACTCCCTGTGTCTGCCGGCCCACCCCCTCCAACGTCACTTACATCTTCCAGAGGCAGAGGCAACAGAAGCAATCATCATGGGACCTTGCTGGTTTGGAGGGAGAGAGGAGTATAGAAGGGTGGTGGAGGGAGAAAAAGGAAGTCAGTGTGGTATGGAAGGGTGGTGGAGGGAGAGAAAGGGGGCAGATGCTGATGGAATTGGTGTGCCAGGAAAGGAGAGAGAGACATAAGGGGGGAAGGATACTGGATGGAATTGGGTTGGAGGGAAAGAAAGGGGGCAGATGCTTATGGAAGTGGGGGGAAGGGAGAGGAGAGAGTGAAATGCCAGACCATGGGGGTGTGGGAGAGGGAAGGGAAGAAGAGGAGAGAGATGCCAGACCATTGAAGGAGGGAAGGGAAGAAGATGGATGCCAGAATAATAGGAGTGAAGAGAGAGATGGAAGGGGAATACAAGGAAAGAAAATGCCATATAGAAGGGGCAGAGAGAGGGTAGACAGTGGATGAAAGGAAGCGAGTGACAAGACTATGAGGAAAGCATAAACCAGAGAAGACAATGTAGAAAAAAATTATATTTATTTATTTTTTTGCTTTAGGGGAGATGCATCGCTGTTTCTGTGGTGTTGCATTGTATGCAGAGTCCAGCTTCTTGGTGGTTCAATTTAACCTTTGTCTACGTTTTTCTATTTTATCCCCCCTTTTACAAAACTGTAGTGTTTTTTTTAGCACCGGCCATGGTGGTAATTGCTCAGAATTCTATGAGAGTCTGACCTGTGTAACAAATCTAGCTCTCTTCCTAGCTTTGACACAGAATTAGGGAAGAAGAGCAGGAAACCCCGTTGCAGGAGAGCAGATCAGGTTGGCCCTGCTGATGTTATAAGCGCTGACTTCACTGGGACTAACCCAGGAGCTAAGAAACTACAGCTCCCAGAAGGCCAGGCTCTACACAGGAAGCTGTCACTGAGACAGGCACAGCTGCAGAGAGATTCCTCTCCCTTCCCCCCTCTTCTGAGCAGGGAGGGGCGAATTAGAGGAGGTTAAAGCAGAGCAGCTGAGACACAGAGAGGAGGAGGAGCTGAGGAGGCTTCAGGGTGAACTCGGTGGAGAACACTCTCCTCCTCAACTGAATGCTAATGAGCTGAACTAAGACTGGGACATGGTGGATGTCTCAGGAGTGCTTGAGGTTGGAACAGAGAGACAGTTGCCCAGCTGTGAACCAATGGATATTGGTGTGTCTCCTATGCCTAGGGAATGCTTAGAGGCAATGACACAGCCTGAACAAAGGTGGGAAATGAATGACTTCTTGGGTTTTTTTTTGTTGTGTGTTATGCTTAATGGTTTGAATGAAAGTGTTTGTATGCCAAAGGCTGGGGGAGAATAGAAAAGCTATCTTCAAAAGCACTGATAAATGAACTGTGAAATTCCACTGCAGCACTATTTGTTTGTTCCCTCTCAGCTCAGCTGGGGAGTAATTAAGGGAGATAACGTTTCTCTGAAACGGCCAGCACAGGGGAGCTTCTTTAAGGAGAGTTCCTTTTCTGCAGTCACTACGTGGCAGGGCTGCAAAGTTAACTGTGTTCTTTTGACATGTTTTTTTTTTCTTTTCCTTTCTGCTTTTGTAAAAGCTTTATTTGACCTGGAGAAAGAACTGTGGTTAGTGCCATACTTGTCACACAATTGGCTGGTGAAGAGGACTATATTACAAAGATTAGAGTCCAGCCTTAAAGGTTTATTGTGTATTTTATTTTTGTTTTCTGACATTTAGAGTCAGACTGGTATGCACAAAGCCAGAGTGGTTAACTTAACCCAAAGATTATGTTTCTTTCAAACCTATGTGAAAATTATTACAGGACGCTAAGAGCAATTGTACAGAACAATCCAGAACCATAGGAATAAACTCAATTTGATTATTCTGCTATCCTGGATTTTGAGGTGTGTGAGTTTCTTTTCCCTTGCCTGTTTTCTTTTGGTAATGTCAGGGAATCTGATATTATACCTTAGGCAGACGCCTAAGAAGGCCTGAAGGGTACCCTGGTTAAAAGGGTACACATATGGACAGGGACAGTCACAGTGTTCCAGCTCGCTGCCGTGAACAGGAGCTGGGTAGGTGTGACACCTGTTACCACCATGACTAAAAACCACATTACAGTTTTGTAAAAGGGAGAGGGGTTAGTTTGTGATTACATATTCCATACTAGGCGAAGGTGTTTTCTGTGTTCTGTGTGTTCGAAATACATGGTTTTCAGTTAGGATTGACTGTGTAGGATTGATCTGTACTAGTCTGGCTTGTTTAGTTTTACAATGGGTGTATTGCTGTTGTACTGCTCATTGCAGTATGTAAGATGCTGCCTTTTCCTAGGTACTCATGTGTGACACGTGGCTTGTTACTAAAAATCATGTTTTTCATACAGATGGGGGGTGTCAAAAAACGATGGGCCTCGGGTGTCACATATGCTAGGCACGCCACTGCCTTCATAGTTTATATCTAATCCACAAGCCTGCTTTTAGGACCTACAGGGTATGTATCCCTCTGATTCATGACAATTTCACTTCTCATGTTATCTTATCCATTCTTTTTATTATACAACTGCCCAGATAAGCATCATTCTTTGACGTGATTGGACCTTGAAAACTAACGGCAAAAGTGTTCTCCCCAGAAATTTTTCCAGCCATGAAAAACATTTGCTGCATATAGTGTGCCACAAAAAACATTTGCTCCGTTTAGTGTGCCAGAGTTTAAAAAGTTTTGAGAGATGCTGCTCTATACCATTTGAAAGAGAGCAAATATCTTATTATTCACTTCTAGAATTGGATACTTCTTAAATTTAATATAAATATTATGGAACAAGTGTCAAACCTTAAGAAAGGCAGTCATATTGAGCATTGGAAAATAACTAATAATAATTAACTAATACAAATAGTACACATTTAGGGCTCCTTTTACTAAGCTGCGATAGCGGTTTTACCGTGCGCTTAGCTCGTGCAGAATTGCCACACATGCTAGACACTAACGCCAACATTGAGCTAGCGTTAGTTCTAGCCGTGTAGCGCGGCAATTCTGCACGCGCTAAAAACGCTATTGTAGCTTAGTGGAGGAGTGTGTGGCACAGTGGTTGGATCTACAGCCTCAGTACCCTGGGGTTGTGGGTTCAAATCCCGCGCTGCTCCTTGTGACCCTGGGCAAGTCACTCAGTCCTCCATAGCCCCAGGTACGTTAGATAGATTGTGAGCCCACCGGGACAGATAGGGAAAATGCTTGAGTACCTGATTGTAAAAACCGCTTAGATAACCTTGATAGGCGGTATATAAAATCCTAATAAACTTGAAACTTAGTAAAAGGAGCCCTTAATTTTCCCCACCACCAAATTTCCTCGTCCCGCCGCACCTGGCTACTTTTTCATGCCACCCGGCTGGAAAAAATTTCTGGGGAGAACACGGACGCTAATCCGGTGCATGCGATAAAACCGCTAGCGCAGCTTTGTAAAAGGAGCCCTTAGAGCAGGGGTGCCCACACTTTTTGGGCTTGCGAGCTACTTTTTAAAATGAACATAAGAAATGCCTCTGCTGGGTCAGACCCGAGGTCCATCGTGCCCAGCAGTCCGCTCACGCGGCGGCCCAACAGGTCCAGGACCTGTGCAGTAATCTTCTATCTATACCCCTCTATCCCCATTTCCAGTAGGAATTTATCCAATCCTTTCTTGAACCCCAGTACCGTACTCTGCCTTATAACGTCCTCTGCCTTATAACGTCCTCTGGAAGCGCATTCCAGGTGTCCACCACACGTTGGGTAAAGAAGAACTTCCTAGCATTTGTTTTGAATCTGTCCCCTTTCAACTTTTCCGAATGCCCTCTTGTTCTCTTATTTTTCGAAAGTTTGAAGAATCTGTCCCTCTCTACTCTCTCTATGCCCTTCATGATCTTGTAAGTCTCTATCATATCCCCTCTAAGTCTCCTCTTCTCCAGGGAAAAGAGACCCAGCTTCTCCAATCTCTCAGAATATGACAGGTTTTCCATACCTATTATCAGACGTGTTGCTCTCCTTTGAACCCTCTCGACTAACGCCATATCCTTCTTAAGATACGGCGACCAATATTGGACGCAGTACTCCAAATGCGGGCGCACCATCGCCCGATACAACGGCAGGATAACTTCTTTCGTTCTGGCTGTAATACCCTTTTTGATTATACCAAGCATTCTATTCGCTCTCTTAGCGGCCGCTGCACACTGTGCCGATGGCTTCATTGTCATGTCCACCATTACCCCCAAGTCCCTTTCCTGGGTACTCTTATTCAATAACATTCCTCCCATTGTATAGTTGTACCTCGAGTTTCTGCTCCCCACATGTAATACTTTACATTTTTCAATGTTGAACTTCATCTGCCATTTCGCCGCCCATTCTTCTAATTTGTTCAAGTCCCTTTGCAACTTTTCGCAGTCCTCTGTAGTCCGAGCTCCATTAAATAGTTTGGTGTCGTCCGCAAATTTTATTATCTCGCACTTCGTTCCTGTTTCTAGATCATTTATGAAGATATTAAATAGCAGCGGCCCGAGCACCGAGCCCTTATCGCGGCAAGGGATCTCTCTGTCGCTATAAGTATTTCGGGCTGCGGCCCCCTGTCCGATCGCTGGCAGGAGGGTGCCCAAACCCTCCTGCCAGAAGACACACCCTCCCCCCCGACAATATCGATCGCTGGCAGGAGGGTGCCCAATCCCTCCTGCCAGAAGACACACCCTCCCCCCCGACAATATCGATCGCTGGCAGGAGGGTGCCCAATCCCTCCTGCCCGAAGACGCACCCTCCCCCCCCCCCGGCGCTAACAACCCCCAAACCTCCACCCCACCAAACTAACCTTTTCTTAAGGCCAGACGGGTCTTGCCCGTCCAGCCGGCAGGCCCGCCTCATCGAAATGAGGCAGGCCTGGCCCATCCCGCCGAAGCCTAAGGCCTGATTGGCCCAGGCTCTAGAAGCCTGGACCAATCAGGCCTTAGGCATAGCGGGTCCGCCCATCCCCACTTAATCTAAGGTTGCATAATTAATGAATTTATTTATTTATTGGGGGGGGGGGGTAATCTGGGCTTATTTTCCCAGGGAAAAAAACTTGTCTGCCACGCTAATAGCTGATTTTTAACAGAGGCAATATGATGAACATTCGGTATTTCCTAGGAGTTTATCCACATTAGTAGGGCTCAATAAGCAAGGCAATAGCGTTTTGCCCTTAACTCTAGTCTAGAGGCGAATTTAAAATCTGGGGTGCCACCTTGCCTTGGCTTATTACCATAGGAGATGCTGTAAGAATTCACAAGCCCTCTTCAGGGCGCCCTGATTTTTTTTTTCCCCCCCCCTTTAGCTGTTGGACGAGCGCGCCCTCTGAAGACGGTGCCTGGGCTCCGCTTATCTCCTCCCCTTCCTCCCTACGCTGTGTGGCTATTCCAGAAGCTTCTCCTCCCGCCTCCGCTTCCACAAGTTCGGTTGGTTTTAAGCCGGCGCTGCAGCGTTGGTCTAGTTATTTGCCCTGCGCCGTGGTTACTTTAAGGCAGGGCAGGCAGGGTTTGGCTTGATTTCGCCATTCTTTATCGTAAAGGAGGTGGCGGTAGCTGTATTCATAGCTGTAGTTAAAGTCGCGGGACGCCTAAGACAAGAAGCACTTCGTGTCGGGGGTGGTGTAAGGCGCTGTACTGCCTGTGGTTGGAGCTCCGGGTGGAGTGATGACCGCGGAAGAGACAAAGGCTGAGGGGCAGCAGCCCATCGCTGTGGAGGGAGTTGACATTACCCCGAAGAAGGATGGATGCGTGTTGAAGGTAGGGGTGGCAGGGAGATGATGGACGGAGTGAGCACCGCCACCGTTAGCCTCCCGGCCCATACTTTAGGCCTCTAGGTATACGTGCTTAACTTTAAAACCAGGAGTTGAATAGGGGTATGTATCAAAGGAAACTTTTCTACACCAATTACGAAGCGGTCTCTTTTTTGTCTAGAGAGAAGGCGGAGTAGGTTACGCTTTTGGATAAAGCTCAATCTGACGAATCGGAGAATGCATGGGCACGCTAAGGAGCCGATGCATTTACTGCCGGCAGAAATACGCAATTATAACGAAAGGCTGTATAGGTAAATACGTTAGTGGGCGCAGATGTTAACATGTAAGGGCGCCCCATGCAGAAAGCATAGAGCCTCTTCCTGTTAATAGAGAATGACGTTTGACGTGGGGAAAATATTTGTCCCCGTGCCCCATCCCTGCCAGCTCGGTCCCTGTCAACCATCTGATCCCATCCGCACAAGCCTACCAATAGTTATGATTTTATACTGAACTTATTTTATAAAAAGAAACAATATTTTGTACAATTGTCATTTTATAAGTCACAAATATTATAGAGCACAGGTGTCAAAGTCGGTCCTCGAGGGCCAGAATCCAGTCGGGTTTTCAGGATTTCCCCAATGAATCTGCATGAGATCTATTTGCATGCACTGCTTTCAATGCATATTCATTGGGGAAATCCAGAAAACCCGACTGGATTAGCAAAGATCAATAAAACCCGTCTCCCCTCTCCTCCCCCTTACAAATATCCCCTCCACTATTGAGAAAAATCAAGCTAACAGAATACTTCAGTCCGGCATGGCAGGAATCGTGATAGGGGAGTGCAACTAGAGCAACTACCCCCTGGTCAGAAAGAGCTCTAAGCCAGCTGGAAGCTAAATAATCACAGCTTGGGCTTTGTAGTCCAGTGTTCTTCAGAAAATTCCCGCCAGTCTGCGCAGGGCCAGCAAGATTGGTAAGCAAAATTCCTGCTGGTTTGTGCAGGGCCAGCAAGAGCCTTCAACAGTAGCTTCCTCCCCTCCCAGCAGCTCTCAGTACTTAGCAGCAGGATTCACTTAGGCAGCCTTGGGGCATTTGCTGAGTGGTGGCCGACTCTGATGATGCAACTTCCTCTTGCCTCAGAGGCCACGCAACCCATCATAGGACCCAAGGCTACCTTACTGAATCCCTGCTGCAGGCAAGTACTGGGAGGGGGAGGAAGCCATTGTTGGAGGCTGGGAAGCTGCTGGATAAAGGGAGAGCTGCTACTGGAGATGGAGGGAGGGGAAAGAGATGCTGCTGGGAGGGAAGGAAGAGAACAGAGTTACACAGAAATATCTTTTGAAATCCACCATGGAATCCAGGAGCTGTGAGGAACCCCTGTAGTCCAGAAGCCACCACATCTAGTAGAGTAAGGGACCTGGGAGGTTTCCAGGTGTTACCTTGAAGGAGGGTGAGGTAGGGATGCTGGGAGGGCCCAGGTGTACCTCCAAAGCTGAATCCTGATGGATGTAATCCTACTAGTTTCTGGATTCATCTGCTGTTGATGACGAGGAATATTTTTTCTTTTTCTTCATTAGGTTTCCCATATTTTTTTTTTCATTGTTTTCACTTTTCTTCCTGACAGCGACAATACCTGTGGTGCTTGGTTTATGTCATAACAATTATTTAAAATTTTTGTTAGGATTGCAGGATCCTAAATTGGATACTTTTTAAATTTTAATAAAAATATTCTGGCACAAGTGTTGAACCTTAAAAAAGGTTTGAAAATAATTAATGATAATTAACTAATAAAAATAGTACACATTTAATTTTCCCCACCACCAAATTTCCCCATCCCACCCCACCCAGCTACTTTTTCATGCCACTCGGCTGGAAAAAATTTCTGGGGAGAACACTGGGAGAATCCCGCAAGTAGATCTGTTTGCATCCCCCCTCAACCACAAGTTGCCTCATTTCTGCTCCAGGATTTATTCTCCTCACTGGCTCGAGGTGGATGCTTTCCTTCTGGACTGGATGGATCTGTTTCTCTATGTGTTCTCTCCATTTCCTCTGATTCTGAAGACTCTCGTCCGTTCACGCCACCATGATTCTGATAGCTCCGCGGTGGCCCAGACAACCCTGGTTCTCCCTGCTGCTTCGACTCAGTGCCAGGGAGCCTCTGCTTCTTCCTTTTTTTCCTTCTCTTCTTTCTCAGAGTCAAGGCTCTCTTCTTCATCCCAACCTGCAGTCCTTGCACTTGACAGCTTGGTATCTCGTCGCCTAACTGCCTCGTTCCACTTCTCTCAATCTGTTCGGGATGTTCTAGAGGCTTCCAAGAAATGCTCCACTAGGCAGTGTTATTCTCAAAAGTGGACCAGATTTTCTTCTTGGTGTATTTCACTATGCCTGGAGCCGCATTCTGCCTCCTTGTGTTCTGTGCTGGACTATCTGTTGCACTTGTCTCGGTCTGGTCTCAAATCAACATCTATTTGAGTCCACCTCAGTGCCATTGCTGCTTTTCATCAGCCGCTTGATGGGAAAATGCTCTCTGTGCATCCGGTGTTTTCCCGATTTATAAAGGGTCTTTTCAATGTTCATCCTCCACTCAAACCTCCTCTGGTGGTTTGGGATCTCAATGTTGTCCTTGCTCAGTTAATGAAGCCTTCTTTTGAGCCAATCAATCGGGCTCATTTGAAGTATTTCACTTGGAAAGTAATGTTTCTTATTGCTCTCATTTCTGCTTGCAGGGTCAGGGAGCTGCAAGCTTTGGTTGCTGATCCACCTTTCACCGTTTTTCATCATGGTAAGGTGGTCCTCCGTACCCATCCTAAATTTTTGCCTAAAGTGGTTTCAGATTTCCTCCTCAACCAATCCATTGTTCTTCCAGTATTTTTTCCTAAGCCTCATTCTCACCCTGGAGAAGTGGCGCTTCACACTTTGGACTGTAAGTGTGCGTTGGCTTTCTACTTGCAACATACTCAGGCTCATCGGACTGCCCCTCAACTCTTCATATCTTTTAATCCAAATCAGTTGGGGCGTCCCGTGTCTAAGTGAACCTTATCCAACTGGTTGGCTGCTTGTATCTGTCCAACCCCACGCTGGCTCTGTGATGTAAACAAAATAAATAAAAAAGACTTTTCCTCTCTCTCTTAGGTGCTAGTTCACCCTTGCTGTTTTAATACCAGCTCTGGCAGGAGACACATTGTAATCACAAAACAGAAAATAAAATTTATTTTTCTACCTTTTGTTATCTGGTCATTATTCAAATCATGTTGGTCCCAGGCTTTGATTGTCTTCTGATAACTCGCTTTCCAGGGTCTCCTGCCCATTTATTATTTCCATCTTCCATCTCTATCCTTCCCTTCTGTTTCCCTTCCCTCCCCTCCCCCGGAGGTATGGTACCCTTTTCCTTTTTTCACCTCTATCCCCGCAGCTGCAGTGATGGACCTCACCATCCCCAGTTCCACCATCTCTCCTTTTCTCAACTACCTTTTCATCCAACATCTCTCCCTCCTTCCCCACCACCCCAGGGTCTACCATCTCTCCCTTTCTCTTCCCAACTACATTCCTGTCCAGTATCTCTATCCCCTCTCCACACCATCCCTTGTGTCCAACTTCTCTTTTCTGTTCCTTCCCTCTCTTCATCCCATTGTCTACCATCTCTCTCCCTCTCCTCTGTTTTTAGACCCATTATTTCTTCCCCACCTTCAGTCCGGCATATACACGTTTCTTTGGACCCCTTCTTCTCTCCCTCTGTGTACTTCTACACCAGGGCCTGGCCCCCCTGAAGGCCTGCATGTTTTTCCCCTTCTTTCTAGTGTCCTCCAGCTTCCCGGCCTCACCTTCAAAGCAGCCTGCTAGGATCGCTACAGTCTACCGGTGATCCTCTGCAGGCTGCTTTGAAGGCGAGACCGGGAAGCCGGGAAAGAGATGGTAGACAATGAGATGGAGGGAGAGAAGGAACAGGGTATTTTCTCGCGGGCCAAATTTAATTACCCTGCGTGCCTGAGTTTGACACCCCTGATGTAGAGGTAGATGCCTTTCTACTAGTTTTTTCCAATCTTTGTACTTGGCAGTTTGGTACCTCCTGGGATAGCCAGGGGCAATAACAAATGCCTGTATCTTCGTGTTGTATACAGATCACCAAGACAAAAGGAGGGTGCAGACAATGAACTAATTGGAAGACATTGAGACCATCACACTGCGTGGAGATACAGTGCTGATGGGAGACTTTAATATGCCTGATATGGACTGGAATGAACCTTCTGCTACAACCAGCGGCAGCAAGAGACTTCTAGCCTCCATGCGAGGAGCAAGCCTCAAGCAGATGATATTAGAACCCACAAGGGATCGGGCAATCCTGGACCTGTTACTCACCAACGGAGACAGTGTCACAGAAGTATTGGTGGTAGAAACCTTGGCCTCCAGCGACCACAACATGGTGTGGTTCCACCTCAAGAAAGGAACCACTAGGTCAAATGGTGTCAGGTCAAAAGCGCGCCGGGACAAAGGCGCGCCCAGACAATTGAGCGCAGTGTGCGCTGCCGCGCCGCTCTAAATTACTGTTTTTAGTGCTCCGACGGGAGGGGGGTGTGGGGGGGGAACCCCCCCCCCACTTTACTTAATAGACTGCGCTGCGTTGTGGGGGGTTGTAACCCCCCACATTTTACTGAAAACTTCACTTTTTCCCTGTTTTTAGGGAAAAAGTTCAGTTTACAGTAAAATCTGGAGGGTTACAACCCCCCATAACGCCGGTGCGATGTCTATTAAGTAAACTGGGGGGGTTCCTCAACAAAACCCCCGTCGGAGCTCCTAAAAACTAATTTAGAGCGGTACGGCGGCGCGCGCTGTGCTCAATTGTCGGCGCGCGCTTTTGTCTTTCGCGCCGTTGTCTATGAACCAGGTCAAATACATCGACTAAGGTCCTAAATTTTAAAGGAACAAACTTTCAGGGCATGGGGGACTATGTCTACAAAGCGCTGCAAAACTAAAGCACGACGGACAGTGTAGAGGTATTATGGTTGGCTCTGAAATCTATCCTGCAAGAAGCAACCAACATATACATAAAAACCGTGAGCAAATGACACAGAAAAAATAGACCACAGTGGTTCTCCGTGGAGATCTCAGAACTAGTAAAGCAAAAGGAAAAAGCTTTCATAACCTACAAACTATCACAACGACCAGAAGCTAAAGAAACCTATCTGGCGAAATCTAGAAAAGTTAAAATGCAAGTCAGAGAGGCCAAACTCCAGATGGAAGAAAACATAGCTAGGCAGGTTAAGAAAGGGGAGATATCCTTTTTTAAATACGTTAGTGACAGGAAGAACACAAGCAGTATTGGGCGCCTAAAGAAACTTGACGGCAACTTTACAGACTTGGACGCAGACAAAGCAGAACTACTCAATAACTACTTCTGCTCAGTCTTCATCTGCGAAGCGCCAGGCTCCGGACCTCAGCTACAGACAAAGGGGATATGGAATTTAGAAACATAGAACATGAAGGCAGAAAAGGGCCACGGCCCATCTAGTCTGCCCACACTAATGGCCCACCCCCTAACTACCTCCATGAAGAGATCCCACATGCCACTCATCTTTTCTTAAAATCTGGCACGCTGCTTACCTCAATTACCTGTTGTGGAAGATTATTCCAGCGATCAACCACCTTTTCGGTGAAGAAATATTTTCTGATGTCGCCATGAAATTTCCCACCCCTGATTTTCAATGGATGCCCTCTTGTTGCCGTGGGTCCTTTAAGGAAAAAGAGATCCTCTTCCACCTCGATATGGCCAGTGACATATTTGAACGTCTCGATCATGTCTCCCCTCTCTCTGCGTTCCTCGAGTGAGTACAGCTGCAACTTACCCAGTCGTTTCTCATACTGGAGATCCTTGAGTCCTGAGACATCCTGGTGGCCATTCGCTGAACCGACTCAACTCTCCGCACATCTTTTTGATAATGCGGCCTCCAGAATTGTACATGGTATTCCAGATGGTGTCTCACCATGGATCTGTACAACGGCATTATGACCTCGGGCTTACGGCTGACGAAACTTCTACGGATACAGCCCATGATTTGTCTAGCCCTGGATGAAGCTTTCTCCACTTGATTTCTCCACTTGATTGGCAGTCTTCATGTCTTCGCTAATGATCATCCCCAAGTCATGTTCTGCTACAGTCCTTGCTAGGATCTCACCATTTAGGGTATAAGTCCTGCATGGATTTTTGCCACCAAGGTGCATGACCTTGTATTTTTTGGCATTGAAACTTAGTTGCCAAGTCTTTGACCAATGCTCCAGCAGGAGTAGGTCCTGCGTCAAACTGTCGGGCATTGAGCTTTTGTCGGGCACTGTGCTTTCATCTGTTGTGCGGTTGCCTACCATGTTGCATAGTTTGGCGTCATCGGCAAATAATGTAATTTTACCTCAAAGCCCCTCAGCCAAGTCTCTTATGAAGATGTTAAATAGGATCGGGCCCAAGATCGAGCCCTGCGGCACTCCGCTGATCACCTCCATCGTATCGGAGAGGGTACCGTTTACCACTACCCTCTGAAGTCTACCTCTAAGCCAGTCCCCAACCCATGCGGTTAATGTTTCACCCAGTCCCATCGAACCCATCTTGCTCAATAACCTGCGGTGTGGGACACTATCAAACGCTTTGCTGAAGTCCAAGTACACAACGTCCAGGACTTCGTAAAACCATGTTGATGGGGATCTCGTAGATTCTCCTCGTTCAGGATCGTATCCAATTGGCGTTTGATTAGTGTTTCCATAAGTTTACTCACTATCGATGGGAGACTCACCGATCTATAATTCTCAACCTCCGTCCTGTATCCCTTTTTGTGGAGTGGAATGACGTTAGCCATTTTCCAATCCAACGGGACTCTTCCTGTACTTAGGGAAAGATTGAAGAACGTGGATAATTACATTACATTACATTACATTAGGGACTTCTATTCCGCCTATATCTTGCAGTTCAAGGCGGATTACAAAAGAGCTAACTGGACATTTTCAGTGAAGTTACAACAGTATTGGTTGGTTTTTTTTTTGGTTATAAAGGAGGAGAGGTAGCTGGATTAATTCCGGAAGAACTTGCAAATTGGATATTAAATTGACTGTACGTTACTGTGTGATATAATAAATAGATTACAGTTAGAGTACAAATAAGATTACGTTACATTTCAGGGATCTGAATACTTGGTTGGTGTTTTGGGGAGGAAGAGATTATTTAAGAGAGGTTTTGGGGGAGAATTTATCTAGGAGGAGGGGGAAGGGTTGGGTTAAGATATCTGGATACAGTTTTTGAAAATTAGAGTTTTGATTTCTTTTCAAAAAGTTTTGAAGTCGCCCGTTGCCGTCAACAGGTTGGAGATGGAGTGGTTAAGTTTTACTGCTTGTGTCGCCAGACGGTTATCAAACATCTTTTTGCGCTGAGTGCCCTTGAGTGGAGGGAAGGCAAAAGGGTTCGGAGTTCTTCTTTGTTTTGAGGTGAGGATTTGGTTTAGGTGATTGTTTAGGTAGGGGGGGCGGAGCCGTTTAATGCTTTGAATAATAGACAGTAGAATTTGAATTGAATTTGTGCTTGCATAGGTAGCCAGTGAGAGTCTAGGAAGGCAGTTGTAATATCATATTTTCTCAGGGAGTAGATCAGTCTGAGGGCAGTGTTTTGTATAGTCTGAAGTTGTTTTATCATGTTGACAGGACAAGGTAGATAGAGGGAATTGCAATAGTCTAGTAGACCTAAGACTAGGGATTGGACAATTAGCCTGAATTGTGCTGTGTCGAAGACGTCACTCAACTCCCTGGGGTGTAGTTTGTCCGGTCCCATAGCTTTGTTCACCTTGAGTCTTGATAGCTCCTCGTAGACACTGCTGGGCGTAAACTCGAAATTTCGAAACGGGTCTTCTGAGTTTTCCCTCATCGGCAGCTGAGGGCCGGATCCCGGCGCCTCACAAGTGAAGACCGAGCAGAAGTATTCATTTAAAAGTTTGGCATTGTCGGAGTCCGATTCTATCCCAGCTGTGTTTCTTTTTGTGTCACTAATATACCGGAAGAAGGATTTATCGCCCTTCTTGATGTTCTTCGCAAGGTTCTCCTCCATTCGGAGTTTGTCCTCCCTGACTGCCGTTTTGACCGCTTTTGATTTTGCGAGATAGTCTTCCTTGGATTCTCGCTTCCCTGATTGTTTGTAGATGATGAACGCTCTCTTCTTCTTTTTTATGAGGTCTGAGATCTCTGCAGAGAACCACTGTGGTCTATTGTTTCTTCGCCGTTTACTTACTGATTTGACGAAGCGGTTGGTTGCTTCATGTAAGGTTAATTTCAGAGTTGACCACACTACCTCTACATTATCTGTTTCGGCATGGTTTTGCAGTGCCTGATGGACGAAATCTCCCATGCTTTCGAAGTTTGTACCCTTAAAGTTTAGGACCTTGGTTGATGTGCTTGACTTAGTGAAACCTTTCCTGAGGTTGAACCATATCATGCTGTGGTCACTGGAGGCCAACGTATTGCCTACCGAGACCTCTGTAACACTTTCTCCATTGGTGAGTATTAGGTCTAGTATCGCTCGATCCCTAGTGGGCTCTAATACCATTTGTCTGAGTCTTGCTCCCTTTATAGAGGTTAATAGCTTCCTGCTGCCGCTGGTCGTAGCGGAAAGATTGTTCCAATCCACATCAGGCATATTGAAGTCTCCTAACAATACTGTGTCTCCACGCAAAGTGATATTCTCAATGTCTTCGACTAATTCTATATCCATGTCCTCCTGTTGTCTTGGAGGTCTGTATACTACACCAAGATACAGGCATTTGTCCTTCCCCCTAGCCAAATTCACCTAGAGGGATTCCCCGGTGTACTTGACATCTGCGATTTTGGTAACTTTGATGTCCTCTTTAGTGTATGGTGCTACCCCTCCTCCCATTTTGCCCTCTCTGTCCCGCCAAAGTAAGTTGTATCCCGGTATAGCCATATCCCACCTATGGGAGTCCGTGAACCAAGTCTCGGATATCGCCACCACATCTAGGTCGGCGTTCCTCATTTCCGTCTCTAATTCCAGAATCTTATTGCCCAAACTGTGGGCATTAACGTACATAGCCCTCCATACCTTATGTTTGCTATTTCCCTGTGTAGATATTCCTTTTTGAGCTAATTGGACTCCTATAATACTGTTTGCAATGTGTGTACTTACCTCGGACTCGGAAATGCAGTGTGTACTTACCTCGGATTCAGAAATGGATTGGCAACGTCTACCATGAGCTATCAAAACTAAAAGTAAACAAAACTATGGGCCAGAAAAATCTACTCCCTAGAGTACTTCGAGAATTGAGAGATGTCCTGGCAGAACCGTTAACCGAGCTATTCAATTTTTTCCTAAGCAAGGGAAAAGTTCCCTTGGACTGGAAAACTGCCAATATTATTCTGCTCCACAAAAGAGATGCAGGTCAGAGGCTGTAAATTATAGACCGGTGAGTCTCGCATCAATAGTGAGTAAACTCATGGGAACGTTGATTAAATACAGTTTGGACACGATTTTGGATGATGAAACATTAAGGGATCCTCAGCAGCATGGCTTTACGAAGGGAAGGTCTTGTCAATCCAATCTGATAAGCTTCTTTGACTTGGTAACAAAAAAACTGGCTGGGGGAGAGTCCCTGGACATCGTGTATTGTCCCACACTGTAGATTATTGAACAAGATGAACACGTTAGGACTAGGAGAAGCACTGACAGCATGGGTAGAAGATTGGCTTAACTGCAGAATTCAAAGGGTGATGGTAAACGGTATTCCCTCAAAATCGTCGAAAGTGACAGTGGAGTGCCGCAGGGCTTGGTCTTGGGCCCGATGCTATTTAATATCTTTGTAAGGGATCTGACTCAGGAACTTCGAGGCAAAATTACATTATTCGCCGATGACGCTAAACTATGCAACGTTGTGGGCAGGGCAACAGAACCTGACAGCGCAACCAGGCCCAACACTATGGAGCAGGACCTACAGAGTTATGCTTAAAAGATGAATTCTCAAGGGAGGGGGGTTCTTAAGTGGGCAGACTTGGGCCGCCGGCCTTTTTCTGCCGTCATACTCTGTTTATGTTTCTATCTTCAGATCCTGTCGGATTCATGTTGGATACATCCAGAAAACTGTCTACATAGCAGTGCTACTCACAGAAGTAGACATAGTTTTCATCGTGGTGAACTCTGCATCGTCAGGATGCTTCATCCTGCTCTGTATATTCACTGTTGGATTTCCTTCTCCAGTTTAGGTTTTAAAACCATTTCAGTCACAGTTAACCTTAGTACCGTCAGTGCTTTCCACATGCCAGTCAACAAAAATTCTCTGACTGCTGGTCCTTGTGTTCCCAAGGTTATGAAGGGATTTTCAATATCTAACCATCTCTCAAACCGTTTCCACTGGTTTGGGTCTTCCATTTCAGCCAATGTCCTCCTCTCATCTTGCTGATCTCACTTTCACAGTGATATTTCTTAATCTACATCACTCGTGCACATCGAGTGAGTGAGTTTCAAGAGTTGGTATTGAACCCACCTTTTACGTTTTCTACCGGGATACGGTAGTTCTATGCTCCCTTCCTGAATTCCTACTGAATGTAGTCACGGTATTTCATTGGAATCAATCATTTTGGGCTTCCAGTTTTTTCCAAGTCTCATTCTTACCTGGGAGAAACAGCTCTTCATACCTTATACTATAAACGAGCTGTGGATACCAACTGTTCCTCTTCTTTGATCCTCACAATTTGGGTCGGCCTGTAACCAACTTGGCAGGTTTCTACTGTGCTCAGGCTGGGCATAAGGTCCCAGCTATGGCAGCTTTAGTTGCTTTCTTGCATTCCACTCCCATAGATAAAATCTGTAAAGCAGCTACTTGGTCCTCAGTTCATGTTCCACTACTGTCTGGAATCCTTTCTAGATGGGATGGTCACTTCGGCCAAGCAGTATTCCAAAATTTGTTCTCTTAATGGCCAACACTCAGAATATGCTGCCTGCTTGTCCTGGGATAAAGCACAGTTATTTACCATAACAGGTGTTATTCAGGGACAGCAGGCAAATAATATTACTACCCATCCACCTCCCCTGGTTGGCTTCTTAGTTTGCTTACGAAACTGAGGTACAACGAACCTACGTTGAGCGGGAAGGCACTCGCAAAGTTTCTTAAAACTTAAAGCGACAGTGCACTTTTAATACAGTTTGAACTGGGGCTCTGTGATGACATCACCCACATGTGAGAATATCTGCCTGCTGTCCCTGGATAACACCTGTTACGGTAAGTAACTGCTTTTTGCCTTTGTTTTTTATTTACCCTCATAAATACCTAATGTAGCACTGATATGGCTTGTTCTTTATAGGAATTTACATTGTGATTTTGTTTACATGCTTGTACTGTGTGTCAAAATAAAACAACCCTCCTTCCCCGCCCCCCAAAGTATTTCCTTTGCGCTCACTGTTTTATCCCAGGACAAGCAGGCATGATATTCTCACATGTGGGTGACGTCATCTACAGAGTCCCGAAGTGGACAGCTTTTCAAGCAAACTTGATTGAAGATTCAAGTTTGCTGTGCTGCATCACGCATGTGTGCCTCCTGCTCCATTAGAGGGTGCATCCTCACCTCGTGGTCTCCAGTTCGTTTTTTTCCGCGGAGCCAAGAAGTCTTGTATTTTTTAGGCTTTGCCCCAAGTGCCTTCTAGCATCGCGATTTCTTATTTTCTTTCGTTGGAAGTCGCTGTGCACGTGTTACTTTTCTTTTCCTGCTCTGATTCACGTAGTCGCGGTTCTTTTGCTCAACCCGGGGGCTCCCGGGTTGTCGCAGCCGCGTGGCCTCGTGGGCCGCGGCCGGTTGTTTTTCTATGTCCCGGCCCGTGACCGGATTTAAAAAGTGCACCAGATGCGATCGTCTATTATCCATCACAGACCTGCATTGCTGGTGCCTCCTTTGCCTGGGGGCTGACCATCCCGGCGAAGTCCTCTAAGTCCTCTGGTCGTGCCTCCACCACCCGGGAATACTCAAAGTCGAGGTTGCCCTCGGTGGAGTGCACTGCGGCGTCGGACATGCTATCAATGCTGTCCGTGCCGGTGTTTCAGGACATGCTCCGGGCGATGATCTCGTCGAAGCTGTCCGCTGCGTTGGCCCACCTTCATCCGGCCCTGACCTCGACCTCACGTGCGCCGGACAAGCCTGAGCCCCGTGTCGAGACCCCTCGGGGCAAGGTGTGTCGTTCTCGCTGCCTCTTGTCCTCCTCCAATTCTTCACCGAGGCACTCGAGACGTTCGTCTCCCACGGAGCTCCGCGGGGTGAAACGTCGATCGAAGCCTCGGGCCACCGACTTTCTAAGAAGGCTCGGAGTTCACCTCCGCTGCGGGGCCGCTCCCCCACGTCTCGTTCTGGAGGGCCGCTGCGGGTTGCTGAGCTGTCCCTCGCTAACCCTAGGCTTGTGTTGACTCCCCCTCGGTCCGGGGCTCTGGTCCGAGGCTCCAGGCTTTCGCTGAGGGAGTTCGGGGAACGGTCTCTGGCCCGGCGTTGGTCGGTGCCCCGTACCCCGGCGGCGTCCCTGAGGGGCTCCTCAAGGCGATGCAGGTCCTCAACCCCGGAGCATTTTCCGAGCGTCTCCCCGGTGTCGGAACGAGGGTCTGAGTGGGAACCTCGCTATTCGAGGGAGGCTTCTCCTTCATTTTTGGCGAGGCGGAGGTCTCGTTCCCCATCCCCGCACAGGGCTACGGGAATGTCCCGCCCTTCTTTTACGAGGTTTGTCCAGGACATGAGTCGTGCCCTTGACTTGGACCTCCAGTCGGACTCCAGGTATTCCAAGGAGTATCTGGCGGAGCTGGATATGCCCTCTCCGCCCCGGGAGTCCCTTAGGCTACCGTTAACCCCTGTACTCCGGCAGACGTTCATCAGAAACCTCGAGACTCCTTACATGGTGACGGCTGTCCCCTCTAAAATGGAGTCCAAATATCGTACGGTGCCCTGCCCGGGGTTCAAGCAACCGCAGTTGTCCCACCAGTCGCTGCTGGTGGAATCTTCCTTGAAGAAGGCTCACCCCTCTAGGGTCTCGGCAGCGGTCCCTCCAGGTCGTGAGGGCAGGACCCTGGACAAATTCGGACAACGCCTCTATCAGAACTCTATAATGGCCTCTAGAGTGCTGAATTACACGTTCACTTTTTCCTCATATCTGAAACATCTGATCGGGCTGTTGGGAGCCTTCACGACGGATTTGCCGTCCTCCCGCCATGGGGCGTTTGGCCTCCTCCTGGAGGATTTTTCAAACCACTTCCATCTGTTCCACGCAGCCTATGACGGCTTCGAGCTTTCATCCAGGATCGCAGCCTTTGCTGTGGCCATGCGTCGGCTGGCGTGGTTGCGTCTGGTCGACATGGACCCCAATCTGCAAGATCGATTGGCTAACCTCCCTTGTGTTGGCAAGGAACTCTTTTGACGACACTATTGAGGCGGCTACGAAGCGCCTGTCGGAACATGAGCGGTCGTTTGCTTCTCTGGTTCGTCCCAAACCTAAGCCGCCCGCTTCTCGACCTTTCCGGGGACTTCCACGCTGTTACCCGCAGAAGTCCACCCCGGCCTTTTCTCGGCCTCCGCCTCGCCATCAGCAGGCTCATCCTAGGGCTTTACCTAAATCTCAGCTGCCTGCGGCAGCTAAGCCATCCCTGTCTTTTTGATGGGATGCGCGGATGGGGGCTGGCCCCCTCCGCCCCATTATCAGGCCTTCTTCCCATCGGGGGTTGCATCAGAGCCTTTTACCCTCGGGAGCAAATCACGTTGGACGCATGGGTCCTTGGCGTGATCTCATCCGGGTACTCTCTCAACTTTCGGGAAATTCCTCCCGACAATCCTCCCTCTGCGTGTCCTCCCAATCGGTCCCAGTTGCCCCTCCTTCTCTCGGAGGCTCGAGACCTTCTTCGCCTGCGGGCGGTGGAGGTGGTCCCTCCCAGTCAACGGGGGCGGGGGTTTTACTCCCGTTACTTCTTGGTACCAAAGAAAATGGGGGACCTGCGCCCGATTCTGGACTTGAGACGCCTCAACAAATTTCTTGTGCGGGAGAAGTTTCGGATGCTTTCCCTTCCGATTCTTTATCCCTTGCTGGACGAGGGTGATTGGCTCTGCTCCCTCGATCTGAAGAAGGCCTACACACATGTTCCGGTGCATCCCGCTTACCGCCGCTTTCTGCGGTTTCAGGTGGGAGACCACCATCTGCAATATCGGGTTCTTCCCTTTGGCCTGGCCTCATCCCCCCGAGTCTTTATGAAGTGTCTCGTGGTGGTGGCCTTGCAATCCCATGGTCTTCAGGTGTTCCCCTACCTCGACGAATGGTTGATCAAGGCTCCGTCCCGGAAGGGGGTTATCTCAGCGACCCGACAGACTATTATCTTCCTTCAGAGTCTGGGGTTCGAGGTAAACTTTCCAAAATCCCAGCTGTGCCCATCTCAGTCCTTACAGTTCATCGGGGCCGTGCTGGACACGGTTCGCCTCCGTTCCTTCCTTCCTCTTCCGTGTCTGGAGGCGTTGGTAAATCTGAGTCAACAGATTTCCCTGCAGACCTCGGTCTCGACGCGGAAAATGATGACTGCTGGGCCATATGGCCTCGACCGTCCATGTCACACCATTCGCCTGTCTACATCTGCGAATTCCGCAATGGACATTGGCCTCTCAATGGCGTCAGGACCGGGACTCGATTGCCCGTCCCATGACGGTGACTCCTTCTTTGAAACGATCGCTCCGTTGGTGGGCCAACTCTTCCAATCTTTCCAAGGGTTTGCTCTTTCTCGCCCCTCCCCACCACAAGGTTCTGACCACGGACTCGTCGGAGTATGTTTGGGGGGCTCATCTGGATGGTCTATGCACTCAGGGGATGTGGTCAGCAGAGGATCGTCGCTGTCACATCAACGTGCTGAAACTTCGGGCCATCTATCTCGCCACTGTGGCCTTCCGGCATCTGCTTCACGACCGGGTGGTTCTCGTCCGTACGGACAACCAAGTGGCGATGTATTATGTAAACAAGCAAGGAGGGACGGGGTCCTGGTCCCTCTGTCAGGTAGCTCTGCGTCTCTGGGAGTGGGCGGTTTCCCACAACATCTTCGAGCGGTTTACATACAAGGGGAGCGGAACTGTCTGGCGGACAAACTCAGCCGTCTCCTCCAGCCGCACGAGTGGTCGCTGCATTCTCAGGTCTTGCGACAGGTGTTCAACAGGTGGGGGACTCCTCAGATAGATCTGTTCGCCTCCCCCCCTCAATCACAAACTGCCTCTCTTCTGTTCCCGGATGTACTCCCCGGATCGTCTCGAGGCCGACGCCTTCCTCCTTGACTGGGAGGGCAGGTTCTTCTACGCGTTCCCGCCTTTTCCTCTGATTCTGCGGACGCTGGTACATCTCAAATCGGTGCGGGCCACTCTGATCTTGATTGCTCCTCGGTGGCCCCGTCAGCCTTGGTTTTCCCTGCTACTTCAACTCGGTGTCAGGGAACCTCTGCTTCTGCCTGTGTTTCCCTCTCTACTATAGTCGAGGTTCACTGTTGCATCCCAATCTTCAGTCTCTTCATCTGACTGCTTGGTTTCTTTCCCCCTGACTTCTTTTCCTGTGTCTCAGTCGGTCAGGGAAGTGTTGGAGGCTTCTCGGAAAGTCTCGACTAGACTTTGCTATACTCAGAAGTGGACGCGATTCTCGTCCTGGTGTTCTTCCCATCATTGGGGAACCTGTCTCAGTACCTGTGTCTTCGGTTCTGGAGTATTTGCTTCATTTGTCTCATTCCGGTCTGAAGACTACTTCTATTCGAGTACATCTTAGTGCGATCGCTGCATTCCATCAGCATCTTGACGGGAAGTCCCTTTCACTTCACCCCTTGGTTTCGCGTTTTATGAGGGGTCTTTTGAATGTTCATCCTCCTCTCAAACCTCCTCCTGTGGTTTGGGATCTTAATGTGGTGTTGGCTCAACTTATGAAACCTCCATTTGAGCCCATGGATAAGTGTTATCTCAAATTCCTCACTTGTAAGGTGATCTTCCTGCTTGCACTTACGTCTGCTCGACGGGTTAGTGAGCTGCAGGCGTTGGTAGCGGATCCGCCTTTCACGGTATTCCATCATGACAAGGTGGCTCTCCGCACTCACCCTAAGTTTCTACCTAAGGTGGTATCTGATTTTCATCTCAATCAGTCCATTGTTCTTCCGGTGTTTTTTCCCAAGCCCCACTCTCATCCTGACGAGGTGGCGCTTCACACTCTTGACTGTAAGAGGGCGTTGGCTTTTTATCTTCAACGCATTCAGTCTCATCGGACATTTCCTCAATTGTTTTTGTCCTTCGACCCTAATCGGTTGGGACGCCTGGTTTCCAAGCACACCTTGTCCAACTGGTTGGCTGCTTGTATTTCTTTTTGCTACGCTCAGGCTGGTCTCGCGCTGCATGGTCGAGTTACGGGGCATAAGGTCCGAGCGATGGCAGCCTCTGTAGCTTTCCTCAGGTCCACGCCTATCGAGGAGATTTGCAAGGCTGCCACTTGGTCTTCGGTTCATACTTTCACCTCCCACTATTGTCTGGATACTCTGTCCAGAAGCGACGGCCGGTTTGGCCAGTCGGTTTTGCGCAATCTGTTTTTTTGATTTACCAACTTCCCTCCGTCCCTTTTTTCTTAGCTTGGGGGTCACCCACATGTGAGAATATCATGCCTGCTTGTCCTGGGATAAAGCACAGTTACTTACCATAACAGGTGTTATCCAGGGACAGCAGGCATATATTCTCTCAACCCGCCCACCTCCCCGAGGTTGGCTTCTTTACTGGATATGTGAACTGGAGACCACGAGGTGGGGATGCGCCCTCTAGTGGAGCAGGAGGCACACATGCGTGGTGCAGCACAGCAAACTTGAATCTTCAATCAAGTTTGCTTGAAAAGCTGTCCGTGTCGGGGCTCCGTAGATGACGTCACCCACATGTGAGAATATATGCCTGCTGTCCCTGGATAACACCTGTTACGGTAAGTAACTGTGCTTTCTTGGTAGTGTATATAAAATGGCTGTTGAGAATATTTAACCAACTTCTACAGCAATGTATCACAAACTAGTGTGCCTCCTGAGATTTCAGGTGTGCTGCGGCACACTGGGGAGGAGGAGAGGCGCAGGCTGACTGACTACAAGACGTGCCTCTCATGGCGAGAGGCAAGTTCTGTAGGCAATCTGCCGGCTCCAACGCCTCTCCGGCCCTCTTCCCTGCTGGTCCCCCTATTGGCGGCTCAGGGCCCATCTGAAAGGCCTTCGTGTATGTGTGGATATCGACGTGATGACGTCATGCGTGTGTGTGACGTCATCACGATGTCGCCCGTGCATTTCCGTGTGCCTCAAGCTGCGGCCATTACCTTTAGTGTGCTGCAGCTCAAGAAAGTCTGTGGGACACTGTTCTACAGTATTACCTGTTATTTACTTAAAGATTGACTTTTCTGTCTGAATTTGATTTGAGAGAGAACTTTTTGATGAAAACCTTGTATGTCTATGTACATTGAATGCTTGTATAGTGCAAAGTTTCCTGATTTGAAACTTTTTTTTTTCCTCACCTTTTTATAACAGCTGATCAAGAAAGAAGGGACTGGTGATGAGACACCAATGATAGGAGATAAAGTGTTTGTCCATTACACAGGTTGGCTGCTGGATGGCACAAAATTTGACTCTAGCCGGGACAGGAAAGACAAATTCACCTTTGACCTGGGAAAAGGTACTGTTCATGCAATTTTGATCCTAACTGAATTATGAATATCTTTAGTATGTACAATATCTGTATTAAAAATTTGATGCATAGAACACAATCGTACTATTAACTTGTATGTTGCTACTTGATTAGACCTCAAAATTTCAGGTGCCAGGTTGCCATGGTGGCTAAAAAGTCAGACTTGGTGCACAGTGTTCAGATCATATGTTGGAGTCTGTACTTTTAGCTGTCGATTCCCACTTACCGCAAAACTGCATAAGAGTATCACTTTAAGATCTTGAACGCTTCCCTTTCTGCAATGGAGAAAGATCCCTCTTCGTTAACATCTCTCCAGACCGGTACAGTTCACTGGTGGGTAACAGCTCACCATGACCAGCAAGTGGAGACTGAGACAAAAACTCTTGTTTGTAACACAAATAGCTGTGCTTCCCTCCAAAATAACCAGTCTTTTCTCAGTCTCTTAGCAGGTGTGGTAAGCTGTGGTCAGTCTGCCCTTGGTTAGTGTAGAGCTGTTGGAAGTTATTTAGTGGCCTTCTTGTCCTCATCTGTTACCGGACTGAGCATGGGGGGACCCTTTTGGGGGCCCGTCTGACCTCTGGGGTATCACACTCGACGGGTCACAAGTTGAGTCCCTCCCCCCACTTCCTCCACCTACCCCCCAATTTTTTATGTTTTAAATCATGTTTATTAAATTTTCAAATAGTAGTAGATCATACATTTATCAGACTGGGATGCAAAACGGGGGCGAGTGTTGCTTACCATTTGGCAGCCCTTTCTTAATACACTGACTCCACATGCGCGCAGATGTATTTTTACTTGGTTGCCCCTGAACTGAATTTTTATGATTCTTTCATACATTCCTTGGGTGGGGGGTGGGGGTGGGAGTTGAGTGATTGACTGGTTGGCAAATTTCTTTGTTGACAATTGTATTATTGTTTTTCTTGTTCTTTGACTATGGCAACTTATTTTTAATGAGTTGCATTGTTGTGTCTCTATAGTCAAGAGATGAATCATACGGAAGTGCCAGTGGCCATAAGTAGGACTTAGGGGGCCTACCCAATGAAAGAGAAGGACTTTCATATCTGAGAGAATAGCCCTTCTAAGAAAGCCCTTAATACCTCTAGGTACAGGACGTCAAACAGCCAAAACAAACTAACCATTACAGTGCCATCTGGTTTGCCACATACTGCCAACCCTGAAAAAAACAGCAGACCAGAAAGTACGTAGTAGGGGACAGTCCCAAAACATGTGGGACAAGGTGGTCCTAGAATGGCCACACTTTGGGCAAGATCCCACAGAGATGCATGTTGTTCGAAACGCATGCCAAGGCGCTATATAACCTACAAAGAGACTTATATATAACCCATTTCAAAATAGGAAACTTTAAACTATTTCAAAATAGGAAATGTCAGGCAACATACTATGAAGCAATTTCAGGAAGCGTTGTATTTGATGACCTTGCAACCTGAGCTGTAATTCATTGTTCCACGCCAGGGCCACCTTAGCATAGTCCAAGGAACAAGAAAAATCCAGTAGGGAATGGTGAAAATATTTAAGAGGTACCATCAGCTGCGCATCCAACCAATAGACCTTGGACAGGTTCATAAGCAGCAGTCGGTAGCGCCGAAGAAGGCAAAGAGGTCACACAATGCCTGAGTTGTAAATAAGAAAATACATCCAATCTACCCCAACCATGGACAGTGCATAACTGGGCACAGATTGATAGTGCCCTCTTCAGTAAGAATCTGATATAAATAGATAGTTCCCCTCTGATCTGCTAGAAATCCAGCAGTGGTCATCCCTGGAAGAAAGGAGTTATTGCCAAAAATAGGCAAAAGCACATGTGGTGCTTGGAGAAACGCAGTGATGCTAAGAAAAAATAGTAAGAGTTTCTCAGGACAGCAGCCACAACCCTCGGGGTATGTAAGAGATAACTAAAATGATTAAAGTTTCCAAAACTGTTTTCTCTCTATGTCTTACTTTTCTTGGACTTTGATTAAATTACAATCATGTATATGCCTCATATGACAAGCCTTCATAAACCTCCACAAAGGCAACAATCCCAAGCCTCTCTCACCTATCGGCAAAGCCACCAGATGTAACAGATGACATGGGTGGCCACCCAACCAAAGAAACCCCCACAGCATTTTACCAATTGGCACTCCACACACCTAGAGAAGGCCAGGGGAAGCATTTGATAAACATACGACCATTGAGGAAGTATCATCATATTGAAAAGAGCAATACGACCTATCAACGAAATAGGAAATTGTTGCCAGGCCAGCAAATGGGATTTAGTCTTGTCCAACAAAGGATGTATATTAAGGTCATGCAATTGAGTAATATCCTGCGGAACAAGAATCCCCAAATATAATACTTTCCCAGGAGCCCAGGTCAATGGGAAGGTACCATTCCAGTGCGCTGGCAAATTAGGTTGGAATGGAAAGGCTACAGATTTCTGATAGTTCAACCAGAATGAAAGCATAGTCCACCAAGGTATCAAACAGATGAGACACGGAACGTTTTGTAGTGTTCTTCCCAGAAAGGTTTTCCAGCCGGATGGTATGAAAAAGTAGCCAGGCGGGACGGGGAAATTTGGTGGTGGGGAAAATTAAATGTGTACTATTATTTTCCAGTGCTCAATATGACTTCCTTTTTTTAAGATTTGACACTTGTGCCAGAACATTTTTACTAAATTTAAGAAATATCCAGTTCTAGAAGTGAATAATTAGATATGCGCCCTTTTTCAAATGGAGGTTTAAAAAAGGGAAATGCGTTAATGAAGTCATTGGGATCAATCTAGCCATTTATTTGATTCATAGTCTAAAACGCGCGAGGACAAAGGCGCGCGGACAACTGAGAGCAGGACTTCATTGCGCCGAAGAAAAATCGTATTTTAAAGGGCTCCGATGGGGGGTGTTGGTGGGGAACCCCCCCCACTTTACTTAATAGAGATCGCGCTGGCGTGGGGGGGTTTGGGGGTTGTAACCCCCCTCATTATACTGGAAACTTAACTTTTTCCCTGTTTTTTAGGGAAAAAATTAAGTTTTCAGTATAATGTGGGGGGTTACACCCCCCACACACTGCCAACATGGCAGCGTGAGGCAGCACGATCCCTATTAAGTAGAGTGGGGGGTTCCCCCCACGCCCCTTATCAGAGCCCTTTAAAATATGGGTTTTCTTCGGCGCGATTAAGCCCTGCGCTCAGTTGTCCACGCTCGGTTGTCGGCGCGCCTTTGTCCTCGAGCGCTTTTGACCCGTCACCATTTATTTCTGCATGAATTTAAACAACTAAAATAAAGAAATAAATATAGCTCATCCAGTCATACAAGAAATAGCTCTACAGCACCTCTAATAATGTTTTTTTCACTAGGTTCCTTCCTGAGGTCTCACTGAGGATATGAAATAGATGTGATCCCAACTTCCAGACCTCTTCCACATAATTTATGGAGAGGTGTTACTGAGCCTTGAAGGAGACCTGTGTGATTGCACTATAACAAAATAAAAAGTAGCAGATAAAGATCAAAGTGGTGTCTAACCCTAGAGAAAGCGCTTCCGGGGTCCCGCTCACCTGGTTTCTTGCAGGGAAGTCTCCTACAATGGTGTGGCAACCTGCATTCGCCACAGGAGTTTCTCTATGTTGCAAAGCTAGTGAGGTCCCAACTGAACTCTTTCCTCTCTGCTTCAACATCCTTAAGTCGAACAGTAAGTTTTTAAGGAAAATAAGCAAAAGGAGCTCTCTGCTGCGTGACATAAGAACATAAGCGTTGCCTCTGCCGGGTCAGACCAGGGGTCCATCGTGCCCGGCAGTCCGCTCCCGCGGCGGCCCCCCAGGTCCATGACCTGAAAGTGTTCCCTACCTAACCTAAAATATCCATACCCTATTCGCTCAATGTCCTGTAAGGTAAACCTCTATCTGTACCCTGTTATTCCCTTTGCTTCCAGGAAATCATCCAGTCCCTTTTTGAACCCCAGAATTGTACTCTGTCCTATCACCTCTCCGGGAAGCACGTTCCAGGTGTCCACCACCCTCTGAGTGAAGAAGAACCTCCTTGCATTCGTTATGAATCTGTCTCCTCTCAGTTTTTCTGAATGACCTCTTGTTTTAGTTGTCCCTGCTAGTCTAAAGAATCTGTCCCTCTCCACCTTCTCTATGCCCTTCATGATTTTATAAGTTTCTATCATGTCCCCTCTCAGTCTCCGCTTCTCCAGGGTAAAGAGCCCCAGCCTGTCCAACCGTTCGGCATATGAAAGGTTCTCCATACCCTTTATCATCCTCGTTGCCCTCCTCTGGACCCTCTCGAGTATTGCCATGTCCTTCTTGAGGTATGGCGACCAGTATTGGACGCAGTATTCCAGATGTGGGCGCACCATTGCTCGATACAGTGGCAGGATAACTTCTTTTGTTCTGGTAGTGATACCTTTTTTGATAATGCCCAACATTCTGTTCGCTTTTTTTGAGGCCGCTGCACATTGTGCCGCCTGCTTCATTGTGTTATCCACCAATACCCCCAGATCTTTTTCTTGGCTGCTTCCCCCAAGTACCCTCCCTCCCATCGTATAGCTGTACATGGAGTTCCCCTTCCCTATGTGCAATACCTTACATTTCTCCACATTGAAGCTCATCTGCCATTTATTTGCCCACTCACTCAGCTTGTTCAGGTCGCTCTGCAGTTCTTTGCATTCCTCAACAGTTCTGGCCCTGCTGGAGAGTTTTGTGTCATCCGCGAACTTGATAACTTCGCACTTTGTCCCCGTTTCTAGATCATTAATAAATATATTGAACAGCAATGGTCCCAGCACTGACCCTTGCGGAACACCACTTGTGACCCCTATCCAGTCAGAGTAGTGCCCCTTTACTCCTACCCTCTGTTTCCTGTCCGCCAGCCAATTTTTGATCCATCTGTACACGTTCCCTTCCACCCCGTGACTCCACAGTTCCTTCAGTAAGCGTTCATGGGGCACCTTGTCGAAGGCTTTTTGGAAATCTAGATATATAATGTCTACTGGGTCACCTTGGTCCAATTGCTTACTTATCCCCTCAAAGAAATGCAGTAGATTTGTTTGGCATGATCGGCCTTTACAGAAACCATGCTGGCTTGATCTCATCAGATTATTTTTTTCTATATGCTCATTGATACCTTCCCTGATCATTGATTCGACCATCTTCCCCGGAACAGAGGTTAAGCTCACCGGTCTGTAGTTTCCCGGGTCGCCTCTCGAGAAACTACACATGGGCGCCGCCCCCATGACCACAGAGTACCAGCTCCCCGCAGATGGAGGGGCACCCGGAAGTGGGAGCCCAAGCCCAAGCCATTCTGGAGGTCAGTGAGAACGGAGAGGAGAGCGTGGAACCGGACTTACCACAATAACTATGGGAGAGTCCTGGTATGGAACCCGAGGTCAGAATATCGAATGGGGTTGAGAGAGCCCAGAATGCTGAAATGCAAGGTGAATTGGCAGTTGGCGAGGAAAACAAATCTTTGCTTCATTTTTTCCAAATGGAGAAACCCAAAGAGGTAACTTTGGAATCAATTTGGGACCTTGTGACAAATCTTCCAAAATTAATAAATCCTCAGTTATATCAGATGGAGGAAAAAATCAAAGCACAGGCAATAGACATAAGGAACTTACAATTGGAAACAACTGAATCCAAAACCTTGATTGATAACATAAAGTAAGAAATGACTATCTAAAAAGCTCCAAGAATTGGTTAAAGATAATACAGTTCTTAGGAGAAAGTTGGAAATGTTGAAGAATTATACCCGAAGTAATAACTTAAGGCTGGTGAATATCCCTAGGATTACTGCTGTTTAGAGAATGACACGGGGGAAAAAAAATCTGTCCCCGTCACTGCACCGTCCCCGGCCCATCATCCTCTGCACCGCCCCGTCACCGCCGTTCCCTTCACCGCCCCGTCACCTTCACCGCCCCGTCACCACCACTACCATCCCATTCACCGCCCCGTCACCGCTGCATCCATATAAGCCTTAGTACAGTGGTGCCTCACACAACGAACTTAATTCGTTCCAGGAGCAAGTTTGTTATGCGAAAAGTTCGTTATGTGAAACGCATTTTCCCATAACAATATATGTTAAAAAAAAGTGACTAACGACTGCCTGCAGTGCCTGCGCAGAAGGATGCAATACATCGGCAGCGATCGTGGAAGCTCGGGCGACTTCGTTGTGTGAAACGAAGTTCGTTGTATGAATCATGACATAAAGTTCGTTGTGTGCAGCGTTCGCTGTGCGAGGCGTTCGTTATGCGAGGCACCACTGTACTGTAATATTTAGCTTATTCCTTTCTTATAAATCAAAATTCTGGCTGCTGAACTAGAGAAAGAGATGTTCAGCTGGCAGGGCTTTGTTTATAAATTTTTATTAGCACAACTAATATACTACTTTATCCTAAAGCAAAAAATAAATAAATAAATATAATTTTTTTTCTACCTTTGTTGTCTGGTTTCTGCTTTCCACATCTTCTCATTCAATTCCTTCCATCCACTGTGTGTCTTCTCTCTGCGTCTTCCATTTTCTGTTACTGTGCCTCTCCCTTCACCCCCTCCCACAATTGGTCTAGCACCCATCTTCTTCCCTCCGCTCCCCCATAGTCTGGCATCTGTCTTCTTCCCTTCCAGCGTCTTCTCCCCACTCTGCCTTCCACATTTCCCTTGTCTTATGCCCTTGTCTTATGCCCTGTGGGAACTATCCTTAAAAGTATTTGTGGAACTGGGAGAGAGATGGCTGTTGCTCATAGCAAAAGCTACTTTGTGTTCAAGTCATAAATTGACTTCATTGAATCAATACTAGCAAGCACTAGTTCTTATTGCCAAAATGTGACTTATGTTTAGGTCAGGTGATCAAAGCCTGGGACATTGCTGTTGCAACCATGAAAAATGGAGAAATCTGTCAAATTATCTGCAAACCAGAATATGCATATGGATCTTCTGGAAGCCCACCTAAAATACCTCCGAATGCAACACTTGCTTTTGAGGTAAGCACTTCTGAGTGGAAGTTGAGACTTGCCCAGGAAGCCAGATTCTTGGAGTGTTATTTACAACAATGTTTCTCAACTTATTCAAGCCAAGTACCCCCTAAGTCTAACAAATATCAACAGAGTACTCCTGCCCAGTCTCTGCCCCAGATTCCCACCCCCATAATAATAGTACTAATTGTAGTGCAATCCATAATAATAGTACTAATTGTAGTGCAATTTCTTCTATCCATTTTTTTCATATACATACTATAATCTTATTAATACATAATGGCAACCACAAAATATATAAAGCACACTACGTAGAGAAAATCTTATAATTTTGTATTTGGGGGTTTTTTCCAAAGAGGTCAAGGCAGATGATTTTAAAATATGCAATGTCACCTCAGTAACAACTATAAAAAAATACAGGGTGCTCACAAAAACACTCCTTGATTTTAAATTGTTACAAAATCAAAACTTATTGGAATCTATCTTCTATCTATCTATATATATATATAAAATCGGAGGTATGTATGTATGTGTGTGTGTATGTGCCGCGATCACGCAAAAACGGCTTGACCGATTTGAACGAAACTTGGTATGCAGATCCCTCACTACCTGGGATGATATGTTCTGGGGGGTCTCGCGGCCCACCTGCACATGTGGGCGGAGCTACAAACATAAAATCAGATTTCACCCATTCATGTCAATGGAAAAAATGTAAAAAGCTGCCATTCTCACAGTAATTCAAAAATGGCTTGACCGATTTGAACGAAACTTGGTATGCAGATCCCTCACTACCTGGGGTGATATGTTCTGGGGGTCTCGCGGCCCACCTGCACACGTGGGCGGAGCTACAAACAGAAAATCAGATTTCACCCATTTATGTCAATGGAAAAAATGTAAAAAGTTGCCATTCTCACAGTAATTCAAAAACGGCTTGACTGATTTGAACGAAACTTGGTATGCAGATCCCTCACTACCTGGGGTGATATGTTCTGGGGGGTCTCGCGGCCCACAACTCTATGTTGCTTGCTCAAGGGTGGGTTCACCCAAGAATTTATATGTTCTTGCTCCTGGAGGTGAAACTAAAAATGTTGTTTATAATCAAGTTTTGCGTTAGTTGTATTGTATTCATTTTGTCAAATATTTCACATTATAATTTGAATATATGTGTGTGTGTGTATGTATGCATGTTCCAGCATAACTCTTCAATGCATGGACAGATTTCAACCAAACTTGGCATACACATTACTTACTATCTGAGGACAAACACTGTGGGGGTGGGAAGGGGGGATATGTAAAAATGATTGAAAATGACAGATTTTAGTATCTACCCCATAGTGTTTTCGGGCTCACAGATGAATACTCAGCATAACTCTGAAACGCATGGAGAGATTTCAACCAAACGTGGTACACATATGACTTACTATCTAGGGAAAAATATTGTGCAGGTGGGACGGGGTTAAATACTGTGGGGGTGGGAAGGGGGTGATATGTTAAAATTATCAAAAGCGACAAGATATTAATGTCCAACCCATAGTTTTTGGGCTCGCAGAGATGAATACCGACACTCCCGATGCCGTTTAAGTCTAAGTTCAGCCCCATAGAGAGGGACATTCCTTTGGGACATGTGGAGGGTAGGGGGTTGGGACATGGGGGTGGGGCATATGAGACATGTGGGGGGTGGGGCATGTGGGACAAAGGGGGGGTGGGACATTTTGGGATAAATATCCGGGCAACGCCGGGTAATCAGCTAGTATGTTTATAAATAAGATGACAGTAAATAAAAGTCCCAAAAAGCACGGTTAGTAAGATCTTACACAATCACTTGCACTTTTACCCTTATAAGCTGCAGTTGATGCAGAAGTTACAACCTTCAGACAATGCAGTGTGACAAAATGACCAGGTGTTTCTCATGTGGCCCCTGAGATTACTGGACATTACTGTTTGTGACTTTTTCCTTTGGGGGTACGTGAAAGACAGTGTACACGTACCTTCACTACCCGCAACTATGGATGATCTGCAGGAACACATTACTAAAGCTATAAACGCCGGATATGCTTTGGAGAGTCTGGTCCAAGGTCAATTATCGCATTGATGTTTGCAGAGTAACAGGTGGGGCACACATCGAGTATATGTAATCAACAGATAATATGAAACTTTGAGTTGATGAAACTGTAGCCTCAAAGGTGACAAAATTATTCCAATAAATTATCAAGGAGTGTTTTTGTGGGCACCCTGTATAGTGCAAAATATAGACAGCAGATATAAATTCTCAAAACTGACACATTTCTATCACTAAATTGAAAATAGAATCATTTTTTCTACCTTTTGTTGTCTGGTGATTTCATGAGTCTCTGGTTGCACTTCCTTTTGACTGCATCCAATATTTTTTTCTTTCTGCCTCCTGCCTCCTCCAGACCTCATTCCCTTCCCCAACCAACATCTCTCTCTGTCCCTCCATGAATCTAACTTTTCTTCCTCTCTCCTCCACCCCCATTGGCAACATGTCTCCCTCTCTCTCTCACTGTCCTTCTCTCATTCTTTCCCTAGCAAAGGGAATGGGGAAAGAGAGAGATCCAGGGTACATTTCTCCCACTCCCTCTACTGCTACATCCAACATTTCTTTCTCTCTGCCTCCTGCACGCTTCCTCTCCTCCAGTCTTCATTCCTTCCCCCTCTAAGAGTTCAACCTTTTACTCTCTGCCCTCTCCCCTTCCCTTTTTTCCTTCCCTCCTTTCTACCCTCCCCGCCAATCTCTCCCTCACTCTGAGTCCAACACTTTCTGCCTCCTGCATGCTTTCTCTTTCTCCTTACCCCTTCCCTCAAGTGTAACATCCGTCCTTCCCACCCACCCCTGTCCATCTCTCACCAACCCCACTCACATGTTCTCTCCCTATGTCCCATGTCTCCCTCTCCTCCACACCATGTCCATTTCTCTCTCTCTCATCACTCTCACTCATCCTGCAACAATTTTCCTTCCCTCCCCGCATTCCCACTCACAACTAATATGCTCTCTCCCCGTACACCATCTCACCCTCCCCTCCAGCATGCAGCACCTTTCCTTTCCCTCCCCTTCTGCTAGGTCCAGCAGTACCTCTTCTCCCTTCCCTTGTCCAGCAGCACCTCTCCCTCTCCCCATGTCCAGCAGCACCTCTTCTTTCCCTAGCGGCAGCTCACTGCATGCTTTTAACTTTCCCACGCAGCTGCCACTATCGTTAGTTTAGCCGAGATTCCATCAGGCAGCCTTGGGGCCTTTGTTAGGCCAGCCCGCTCTGATGATGCAACTTTCTCTTTCATCGGAGGCGGGCTGGCCTAGCAAAGGCCCCGTGTCTGCCTTATGGAACCTCAGCTAAACTAACACTAGTGGCAGCTGTGTGGGGAAGTTAAAAGCATGCAGTGAGCTGCCGCTAGGGAGAGGAGAGGCACTGCTGAGCCGGCGATTCCATCAGGGAGCCTCGGGGCCTTTGCTAGTCTGGCTCGCCTCCGATGATGCAAGTTCCTTTTTCGTCGGAGGTGGGCTGGCCTAGCAAAGGCCACACAGTGAGCTGCTGCTGCTGTTTTGGGGAAGGAGGTTGGGGAGAGAACACAAGGAAGGCGGGAGATACACGACAGCAGGAGGAAGGGAGACATACATCGCCAGCGCTGCGTATACACGTCGGCAGAAGAAAGTTGAAAGACATATATAGCACCGGCGCCATGTACACCCTACAAGTGGCTTACATACGTATCACCTGTTGAGAAACACTGATTTACAATTTTGATGAATAGAAGTCATTTCATATTTAAAAAAAAAAAACAGGTGTGCAAGATTAGAGTGTAGTTGCTTACCTGTAATAGGGGCTCTTTATAGACGGTAGTGGCATTTCGGCTCCAGCTCAGGGAATCCTTTCTTTAGCGTCCCTCCAGATTGGCACAGATGGAGAGGTTTACGCTCCTCTGCCAGCAGGTGGAACTGAGATCAGACTGAACTGTATGAGTAGTATAAGCAGGCTGTGCATTCTCCTTGAGATAGTCTATTCTCTGTCTCCAGCAGGTGGAGGTGGTAAGCCTGTGCAGTCTTGTTTAGCCTTTGGGAAAAATTTTGTACTTTTGTTGGAGGAGATAAGCAGTGGCCTTTGCTGGCTGTTTTGTGCTCGGGGGGAGGTCGGATCCCATGTTGGAGATGTCGCATTCGGACGACTGAGTCCCTCTCTCTCTTCCCCCCACCTCCCTCATGTTTTTGTCTTAGTGGTGCCTTAGCTGTATGCCTCTGCATTTTGGCAGTGACTACAGCTTGAGAGCCTGTATGGTCTGCTTTTTTTTTTTTTTTTTTTTTTTGAATCATTAAATTTTTATTGAAAAGGAATCATGTAACCCATTTGATGAACAGAACAAACAGCTAACAACAACGTTTTAGCATACAAAAGAGATCTCCAAATAGGAAACCCACAAAACAAAATAATTGCACCCCAAACTATACAATATCTAGCACTCACAGCTCAACATCCCTTCTCAACCCTTCCCCCCCCCCCACGAATCACTTCTGCACTTCAAAAACAACATCCGCACAATGTCCCAAGCCTTCAAACCACTATCTGTTATAGGATCAACTGTCAGTCTCTTTGGTGTTGCTAAAAATGGCCCTGATGTTTGGCCCCCAGCTGCTCCATATATAAAATGCAACTCGCTTGAGTATGTCAGTCCTCCAGAGTAAGAAAGTCCGGACTCTTCCATTGAGAAGCAATGAGACATCTTGCAGCAGCAAGTCCAGAGCGCAACAAGCGACTTTGCCACCAATGGGGTTTGATGGAGTTCAAGCCCAACAAGCAGTCCTACTGTTCCAGTGCCACTGTGCAAGACAACCACTGTGCCAGGCAAGTCCGCACCCCTTCCCAGAAAGGCCCCATCATAGAACATGACCAGCATACATCTAAAAATGTTCCCATCTGAGACCCACATCTCCAACACACATGATGTAACCTTTCAGAAGTATAATACCATCGGGACAGCACTTTATAAGCATTTTCTTGAATTTAATAATAATTTATTTTTTTATATACCCACCAAAGCCATGATAGTTCGAGGCGGTTTACAATAAGAGGTGCTGGACAAACAGCGAAGTGGTACAATACAGAGAAGTGGTGCAATACAAAGTCATCGTATTTGGGGTACAGTGATACATTATAAGATAATTAGGTTACAATCGATTGAACAAATTTGTTTTTATTTCTTTTCTAAAATTGAAGTAGGATGAGGAATGCATGATAATGTTACCCAGCCAGTCATTCCATTTACCTGCCTGGGAGGCAAGAATTCTGTGCAGGAATCTTTTGTAGCGGCAGTCCTTTAAGGATGGGAAGGAGAACATGTGAATTCTGCATGTGGGCCTAATAGGACTGTCCAGATTAAATTGAGAAACCAGGTACATAGGGGCCAGGCCAAAAATTGATTTTTAACAAAGGCAGAAAAACTTGAACAAAACTCGTGCTTCCAGGAGCAGCCAGTGAAGTTTCTTGTAGTAGGGGCTAACGTGTTCCCATTTTTAACACAAAGGACAAAATTTTTTTGTATCCCTTGATATAAATACTTCCATTGGGAATCTGTAAATGACCTCCCCAACTCTCCCATCCCTCCTAAAAGGACAAACCACCCTGTTCCAACCCTGCAAATAAGAATACAAAACTGAAAGGGGATGGGGCACCTTTCCCAATAACAGCCATAACTCCTCTAAATGTTTCGCTCTACCCTCCAATTACCTGTCCAGCCCTGCTGATAGACAAAATGTCTCGCCTGCATGTATGGATAAAAATCCCCAGCAGGAAGTTGCAATTTGCAATTCCTCAAACGTGACCATATTGTTCCCCCTTCAAAAAATATTGGAAAACCTGCAACCCCTTATCCTTCCATCTTACAAATGCCCCCCTCCCCTCCCAACCCCCAAATGTCGGCTCATCTCTAAGTGCAGCCATAGTAGAGACCACCTTCTCCCGTCCCTACTGCCTTTGTAAGGACCCCAAATCCCAAGTAAATGATGGACAAAAAGATTCTCCACTTCCTGCATTTGGGCCCTGCTCCCATAAGAAGCCCATATCCAATCACCCAAATAATGGCCCTGCACGAACGATTGCTCCAACTGTACCCCCTGGTTCTGAGTAGCTATTGACCAATCTAAAACAAATCTTATTTCGGCTGCCTGATATCAGGATAGATTCAGAATTGCCCTACCCACCGATCCCTCGGAGCCCAGAGCACCTTGTTCGCTAGTCTGGATGTCTTTCCTATCCACATAAACCTAAGAAAACTCCCTCTGTAGACCCAGGAGAACCCCCCTAGGTACCCCAATAAGATGAAATACGAAGAGAAAGTGAGGTAACACATTAGTTTTTAATGTGGCCCCACCAAGATAACCATAGATGCTTCCACTTCACCAGTTCCATACGTATCTGCTTAATAATCTTACCATAATTGCACTTATACAATTCATCTAAATTTCAATATATATAGATACCCAGATATCATATTATGGGCCCTGCTATATGAAAACGATGAAACTTTCCACCTAACTCAATCTCCTCCTACACCAAGAGTGTTAATCCCAAAAATTTGGACTTCTCCATGTTGACTTTAAATCCCGCCAACTCCCCATAAAGACTGTAAGATGCCCAGCAAGACTGGAAGGGTTACAAGTGGCTCCCAAATATACAACAAGATATCGTCCGCAAAAAGCGCTATCCTATGCTCAACACCACCCACCTCTGTTCTTTGCAAGTCTGGATATTTCCTGATATGTTCTGCCAGGGGTTCCACCGAGATAGCAAACAGGAGAGGTGACAACGAAAATTCCTGTCGTACCCCTTCCTATATCAAAAAAGTCAGTATGAGAGCCGTTGATCCTTAAACAGGCTCTGGGTGAAGTATAAAATACTTGTATCCAGGAACAATAGACCTCCCCCAATCCCATATGTCTCATCACTGCCCACAAAAAATCCCACTTGACCCTGTCAAAGGCCTTTTCCATGTCAATGGCCAAAGTAGCTCGCCGGTATGTTGTCCCCAACATCAAGTGTAGAGTTGGTCAGGGGCGGAGTGTTAACAAGATGGCCTGATGCCTTCCCAGAGACACCGTCGTTCCTAACAGGCCCGATGGATGCCTTTGTGGAGTGCAGTTCTGGAATGCAGCAATCAGAGATATCCACGGCTGGAGAGACTCTGCAAACTGAGGTGCGAGATCCCTCCTTTGAGGGCGTCATACTATCCTCTGATGAGCATAGTCAGTCCAGCTGTCCTGGTGCGACGGGAGAGTCATTTTTGGATGTGCCGGCCCGGGAATCCTTCTTGCTGGTCCCACGGAGTGGGAGGACTGACTCTGGAAGGGGGCAAGAGGAGGTATCAACTTCTTCCCAGCTGGTGACGAGAATACAGCAAACTCAAGATTTTTCCACAACTGAGGCAGTTCTTGCTGCACTGGATGCTGCAGGGAGCTCTCGAGCTGAAGCTGTTCCCTTACAGAGGCCCAAGGTCTTCACAATGGAATTGATATGGGATGCTATATCCAATATGCAATCTTCTCTAGGGAATCAAATTCAGCAACTTTCCTCGCGATGTACTATAGTGCTTTCAGAAAATCTGGAACTTAAGACCAAGGTAACATCTTTAGAGAGTAAAGTGACTGATTTGGAGACTAAGATAAAACCCTTGAAAGTACAAGCTCTAACTTGGGCTAAGGACAGTGCTAGTTTGCACTTTAAGCAAGAAATGATGGAAAATTCTATTAGGAGATGCAATCTCCGGATTATTAATTTTCCTAAAGTCCATCCTTAGAAATGTTTAAAAGGTATTTGAGTGAAATTCTGAAAGTGCCCGAAACCTCACACTCACCTCTCTCAAAAATATATTATCTTCCTACTATAATTAAATCTCAAAATCCTAACCAGCAGAATGTTTCTGCTGATAGTTTGGACTTGACTTATTTCCTGGAGAGGTTGGATACCGAGGACCAGGTTTCAGCTACATTAATTGTACAGTTTGCTGTTGAGAGTGATAGGGAATGGATGCTTAAGATGTTTTTCAATATATAAAGATTTTCCTTTTTTTACAAATATTATAAGAATGTATCCTGATGTTTCTCGTTCCACCCAGAACCCATGAACGACTACTTTGGAAAATTGCAAGCCATGGAATTGAGGGTGAAATAACTCACATGGATTAAAAACTGGCTGGAGCATAGGAAACAGTGAGTGGGGGTAAATGGACAATACACGGACTGGAAGAGTGTCACCAGTGGGGTGCCACAGGGCTCGGTGCTTGGACCCATGCTCTTCAACATCTTTATAAACGATCTTGACATTGGTACAATGAGTGAGGTGATTAAATTTGTGAATGACACGAAGTTATTCAGAATAGTGAAGAGACGGGGATTGCGAAGATATGCAACGTGACATAATTAAGCTCGAGAAATGGGCATCGACATGGCAAATGAGGTTCAACGTGGATAAATGTAAAGTGATGCATGTCGGTAACAAAAATCTCATATACAAATAAAAGATGTCTGGGGCGGTACTTGGAGAGACCTCCCAGGAAAGAGACTTGGGAGTTCTGATCAACAAGTCGATGAAGCCGTCCGTGTAATATGTGGTGGTGGCAGCGAAAAGAGTGAACAAATGCTAGGAATGATAAAGAAGGGGATCACGAACAGATCGGAGAAGGTTATTATGCCGCTGTACCGGGCCATGATGCACCCTCACCTGGAGTACTGCGTCCAGAACTGGTTGCCATACATGAAGAAGGACACGGTACTACTCTAAAGGGTCCAGAGAAGAGCGACTAAAATGGTAAAAGGGCTGGAGGAGTTGCCGTACAATGAGAGATTAGAGAAACTGGGCCTCTTCTCTCTTGAAAAGAGGAGACAGAGGAGACATGATAGAAACATTCAAGATACTGAAGGGAACAGACTTAGTAGATAGACAGGGAGAACGAGAGGGCACTCTCTAAAATTGAAAGGGGACAGATTCCGTCCAAACATAAGGAAGTTCTTCTTCACCCAGAGAGTGGTGGAAATTGGAATGCTCTTCCGGAGGCTGTTATAAGGGAAAACACCCTCCAGGGATTCAAGACAAAGTTAGACAAGTTCCTGTTGAACCGGAACGTATGCAGGTAGGGCTGGTCTCAGGGCACTGGTCTTTGACCTGGGGGCCGCCGCGGGAGTGGATTGCTGGGCACGTGGCAACTTCTTATGTTCCTATTCTCTGATACTTTCCAATAAAAATGGCAAGGAGCAGAGTGGGTCAGTGAGATAGACCAAAAGATCATCAACAAACGCAACTATCTTAAAATGTGCAGCGCCCATAACTATCCCATGAATATCCACATTAGTTTGTATCTCCCGAATCAAGGGGTCCAGCGAAAGCACAAACAAGAGCGGCGAGAGGGGACAGCATTGTCTGGTAACCCTCTGAATCTCACAAGGCTCAGAGATCCCCATTCATCAAAATCTGCGCCCCCGGATCACAATATAAGGTGTGAATAGCGCTCAAGAAGGGCCCCATGCCATAGGCCCGCAACACAACAAACAGGTACCCCCACCACACACGGTCAAAAGCTTTTTCATCATCAAAACTGATCAGAATGAAGGGGGTACTGTCCGCCCGCCCTTTTTCCAAGGCCATCAAAATATGACTAATATTCTTGGAAACCGAACGTACTTGAACAAAGCCCACTTGCTGCTCTGAAACCAGAGGGGGCAACACGTGAGCCAATCGATTTGCCATAACTTTTGCGAAAAACTTGGTCTCAAAATTTAACAGAGAAATGTGCCGATAAGACTCCAGCAATGTCGGGTCCCTCCCTGTCTTTGGAACCAGCACAATGGTAGCCAGATTCAAATGCCGAGGTAAATATCGCTTAGCCACCCCCAAATTAAAAACTTCCACCAGCAAGGGGGAGATCTCATCCACTAATAACTTATAGAATTAGGCTAGAACTACTGCATAAAAGGATGACCAATAGGGGAGTGGGGGTTCAGTATCTTGAATGTTTCTATCATGTCCCCTCTGTCTCCTCTTTTCAAGGGAGAAGAGGCCCAGTTTCTCTAATCTCTCACTGTACGGCAACTCCTCCAACCCCTTTACCATTTTAGTCGCTCTTATCTGGACCCTTTCTTCATGTACGGCGACCAGTGCTGGACGCAGTATTCCAGATGAGGGCCTACCATGGCCCGGTACAGCGGCATTATAACCTTCTTCGATCTGTTCGTGATCCCCTTCTTAATCATTGAACATTTGACCTGTGCTTGGATGAATGAAAAAGTCAGTAAGTTCCCGTGTGACAGTACAGATGGAACAACTTCCACATTTGAAGTGGCCTGTTGTTGAGCAGTGGTTGGGTGTGAATCCATGATGTCGGATGGACTTAATAATTCTTTGAAATTCTTTTGACGAGAGTAAGCCATCCTTAAATGAGCGTCACTGAAGGTTGGATGCAATTCCATTATTTCCCAATGGCGTCTTAGAATCCTTGTAATGCTGTTAATGTTAGGGGAATATTCAAGTACACATGTAACAATGTTGTCCACTACTTCATTGTCTTTCTTTTTCTCTGGGTAGAAATAGAAGATCTCTATTTAGGAACTTGGCCCTTTTGTAAGCTTTTTTCAGTACTGTTGAAGGATACCCTCTATGTTTCAGACGAGTATATAATTGTTTGCTCTTCAATTTATAGTCTGCAGTGTCCGAGCATAAACGTCGGTACCGAAAAAACTGAGATGTAGGTAGGCTACGTTTCAAGGCAGTTGGATGGTTGCTGGAAAAACTGAGAAAAGTGTTCCTATCGGTGCTTTTTCTATGGACTGTCGTTCTGATGGAATCATTTTCTCTAAAGACACTGACATCCAGAAAAGATATATGGTCAGGATGACATGCCATACTGAATTCTACATTCTGATGCCTCGAATTCAGCCAGATGTTCTTTTCTGGCCCTAGTTTGATCGGATTCTGTTACACCCTGAGGCAGCAAATTGGTGAAACGCTGGCCATCGTCGGTGTACCGATCTTAGATAAGTTGAAAGTTTTTTTCATCTATCAATTGCATAGACAGCCCTGCTTATAGTTCATTTAATAGGGAGTGCAATGGAGGTTTTCTGCCAATGAGGTTACCACCCAACCACCTTTATCCACCATTGTGGTGGTGGGAGGGCATTTGTCTGAGGCTTTTTCCTCCGTTTTTTGTAACATACACCCCTTTAAACTGAAGCAGCACTGCCTACACTTATTTGATATCATTATCATTTGTGAAAGTGTGGTACATTTATATTGTAATTACTTCTGCTGACATCGTTGGTTCCAATGTGGATTATCACTGCTGTCTCCTCCGTCTCAGCTCCTTCCAGAATCCTCTCTATTCTGTCGGTGATGTCCTTCGTTCTTGCCCCCGGGAGACATGTCACTAGCCGGTCGTCTCTCCCTCCTGCTATGTGACTGTCCACTTCTCTCAGGATTGAGTCTCCCACTACGACTGCTGATTTCCCCTTCTTCAACTTCCTTTTTGGTCTCAGGTCTGTATCTTTGGTGCGGTCCGCAGATTCTCCCTCTGGGTTCTTGTGGGTCTCTGCCTGCTCTGTTCTTCTGCAAGGTCCTTCTCCCGTGGCGTCTAGCAGATTCTGTCCTCCATCTGTTGGTTCCCATCTGTAATGCTGATGATCCTGTACCTACACCATCCTGCAGGCCTCCTCAATGTATCTCTCGAGCTCCCTAACTTGCTCCTCGATGTGGTTCTCTCTGGTGGAATCCTCAGTTGCCCAGAATGGTTCTTCTGAGGTACGGAGTCCTTCCAGCTCCTGGACCTTGATCTGCAGTCTTCCAACCTCCTTCAGGCTTTCCAGTTCCTGACATCGACCGCATATGTATGCCTGCCTCCCGGAGGGGAGGTAGTCGTACATATGACACCCGATGCAGTATACTGGAAAAGTCTGCTGATCTCCTGCTGCCTCCATTTTACTTTTCTCCTTCCTGTAATCCCTCGGTGTGTGGAGGTGGTGCCCTGGTGTGCAGCTAGCTGAAAGAGTAGAGAGAGAAGAGAAGAATGAGTAAGAAGAAGGAGTATGAGAATGAAAAGAAGTTTGCTGCTGGGCAGCCTGGGCTCCTGGCTCCTTCTCAAGGCTCCTTCGCAAAGGCGCTCTCACTAAGGCCTTTGCCGCTCGCAATCACCGTGCACCGAACGGCTGTGTGCCGTTGGCTCCCCTTCTCTTAAAGGGGAGCCCGGGCTCCAATGCGACCTCTGACGCGGTGGGGATGGGCGGAGCTACCTCTCACCGCTACCCCAATCCAGCTTCCTCCCCTCTGCTCTCTGGTCTGGTCTCCTCCCCTCTCTGACCTTGCCTCTCTCCTCTGCACTGCCCGTCCTCCTCCGATTTGGCTCCTCTCCTCTGCAGCCGCCGCCGAGATCGTCTCATGCAGGCGTTGAGACTTCCATCTGTTAAACGTGATCGTAGGTTGGTCTTAATGTTCTTTAGATGTGAGAAAGACTGCTCACATGCATACGTAGAGCCAAACATTGTCAGTATAGCAATACTCACACGCTGCAGTGTGTGGTATGTGACGGTAAGCGCGTTCCAAGTTTTGACAATCAGCTGGTCTGCGGATTGAAGTTTTTTCATTTCTCCCCACTTGTATTTGCTCGCCAACTCTGCTTGCTGTCCTACAAGTCTTTCCAAATCTTCATTCAGTGACTTGAACTTATCACCCACATGTCTGAGGCCTTCAGGTCAGCAGCTAGGAGCTCAAAATCTCTGACGGAGACACCGGGGATGTAACTCAAGTCGGCGCTGTTCACTGCACACTAGTGTGGATGGGTGATGAACTTAAAAAGACGAGTGTGCTCACAAAATTCTCCAAAGCGCGCTTTGAATGACTGCAGGAGATTATATGTGAAGCCCGCTAGCTGCTGAAGATCAAGATGTTGAGCAGGTTCACTTGCTGTGCATGCATCTTTAAACTCTCCCAGTTTTTCAAAGTGTAGTAAATGACCTGTTTCAATGTTGGCGATGAAGAGTTCTAGCTTGTTTTCAAATGCAAACACTGCTTGTTGAAGGGATAAGACTGTATTCTCAATGCCTTGCATTTTCACATTGAGCTGGTTCAGATCTTCAGTCATGTCCATGAGATAGTAGAACTTCAGGAGCCACTCGGTGTTAGCTAACTCAGGATGCTCGATGTTTTCATTTCAAGAAAAGTCCAGATTTCGCTCAGACAAGCCACGAAACGGCTGAGCACCTTCCCTCTTGACAACCAATGCACATTGCTGTGCAGAAGCAGACCAGGATAATTATTCCCGACTTCATTCAGCAGTGTTTTAAACTGACGATCATTTAAAGCTCGGGCAACAATAAAGTTGACCACCTGAATGACCAGCGACATCACCTCACCAAGCTGCTCGCCACACATCTGAGCACAAAGCACCTCCTGATGTAAGATGCAGTGAAAACTTAGGATGGATCTTTTTTCATGTTCACGAAGAAGCGCTACGAATCTCTGTTTTTCCCCACCATGCACAGATCACCATCAGTACACTGTCCCCCGCAGGATATTTTGATGCAAATGCAGTATGGCATGTGTTGAAGTGCCGCTTTGTATTTGACCGTTTCATCGATGCAATTTTATCATTGCATATTAGACACACTGCAGAACTTGCTCTCTACAAAAAGGCAAATTCCTCTGTCCATTCCTGCTGAAAAGTACGATACTCTTCATCTTTTAGCCATCTTCTTCAATAAAAGGGTTTCTGTAATTAGCTAGCTGACTGATGTACGGAAGATACCACCCCAGGTAGTGGTCTGTGGGGCAGGGCAGAGGTAATGAAGGCAGGGTAGCCAATTGCGGGTCTAGCTGGTGGGATTGGCAGCCGGGGCCTTGATTTGGGGCTGCCTGTGAAGGACAATGCGGCTTCAGGCCCGTTCAGCCGCGGATGCTGCGGGGCAATATAGGGTGGGTCCCAAGGATGCCGGATGCGGAGGAAGAGGGCGTGGCCTGTGCTCGACGGACAGAAGATGTGTTCTTCTTTTCCAGCATGCATCAATCAAGCCCCAGCCAAGGATCTATCCCATGCATTCATATAGTCACAGAGGGACACTGGGGAGATTAGGGGGGTTCTGGAGCAATAACAAATGAAGTAGGCACACTCACAATTTGTCTCCTTCACTGGTATATCTTGCTGCGGTCCAGGCAAGAATCTGCAGCTGGGGGAGGTGCCACACTGTGCAGAGTGGCAGAAGATGGCTGCTGCTGTCCCCGTCCTGGCTCAGATCCGATCTGGCTCTGTGTCGGCGGCTCCCGCTTCCGGGTGACCGGCAGAATGTCCCCGATGGTCTGGGTAGGTCTGCTCGGGTGTCCTCTGCTGCAGTGCATGTCTTGGAGAAAATTTTCTCCATTGCAGCAGAGGAGCTCGTAGTGTGTGCAGCCACTCTCTTTAGCTCCACCCCCAGAAGTCAGAGTGTCACATTGGCAGCGAGCCAGATAAAGCCATCAAAAAGCCACATCTGGCTCGCGAGCCATAGGTTCCTGACCCCTGCTTTTGAGGAAAGGCGGGAGAGGGGGATATATGATAGAGACATTTGAATACCTACGTAATGTAAATGCGCATGAGTCGAGTCTCTTTAATTTGAAAGGCAACTCTGCAATGAGAGGGCATAGGATGAAGTTAAGAGGTGATAGGCTTTGGAGTAATCTAAGGAAATACATTTTTTACAGAAAGGGTGGCAGATGCATGGAACAGTCTCCCAGAAGAGGTGGTGGAGACAGACTGTGTCTGAATTCAAAAGGGCCTAGGATAGGCACGCGGTATCTCTCGGAGAGAGAAAAAGATAATGGTTACTGCGGATGGGCAGACTAGATGGGCCATTTGGCCTTTATCTGCCATCATGTTTCTATGTTTCAATTTAGTTCTCTAATATAGAATAGTGTGCAGCAGCCTGTTTTCCCTACCCCCAACCCCGCTCACAACTAATATGCTCTCGGTATCACAAATCGGTATTTCTTTATTCTACTTCCTGGTAGACGAACAATTCTGTTAGAAAGCTATTTGGTCTTAGCATTGTTTTTATGAATCAAGGTTTCTCCAAGAGCAGTAACTCGAGCAATTCTACTTTATGCCCATGTTTTTAGTTGCTTTAGCAAACTTCTGTCAGATTTTAGTTATTTGAAATCAACTGCATGAAATGGTAAATCTTTGGGGAAAAGGGTCTAGAAGAGGGCTTTTCATCTCTGAAAGAACTAGTTCACATTTTCCATTTTTATAAACTTTATATGATATGATGAACCTTTCCAAGAATGGTTGGTGGAATAGTTTAGTACTATGATAGTTATGCCATGTTTGCCAGCTCAACGATGATTCTTTTGTAGGTAGAACTATTTGAATTTAAAGGTGAAGATCTTTCAGAGGATGAAGATGGGGGAATAATACGAAGAATTCGTGTGAAAGGAGAAGGCTATTCCAAACCTAATGATGGTGCTGTCGTGGAAAGTAAGTAAAACTGTCCAGCTCTGGAAATATTAAATATGACTTTATATTTAAGAATAGAGCATATTGGAGGGCCATGTCATGGCTAGGTTGTCATATTTGATAGGAATTCAAGATATTGCTGAAAGGAGATCAGCAACCACTTGATGTGTCAGCAATGTTGGAACTTTCTGACAGAGAATCTGCCACAGCGGCAACGCTTCTTATTACAGTAGCCCTTGCACCAGATAAAAACTGGTTGCTCAGGCTTTTCTTTAAAAATAAACCAAAAAAATTTCTTGGGTTTAAGTCATTAATCTTTCCAGATCTGGCACGGGACACACAAAAAATGAGACGTGAATTTCTGATCTTAAAACTCTGGGGGTGACCTTTTTTTTTTTTTTTTTCGCCACCCATGTAAATGTTGGATACAGTATTGTATGAAAAAAATATGTTTTCTTCAATCCTAGCCAGCTGACAACATTCCTGTCCGCATCACCCCTGGCTGAAGGGAAAATATGAGGGCTGTGTTGATTTTTATTTGCTATCCTCTCTCATCTAACTGGGTCTTTTTTTTTTTTTTTTTTTTTTTATAATTAGCAGTCTTGTTTAATTTTCTTTTAATTTCTCGCAAAACCTACACCTTGGATCCTTTTTGTGGATTTGAGCTGAAGTTAAGCTATAATTTTCTTTATGCGATATATTATGATTATTACTATTTCTTTTATTTCCATTTTCTTCAACTAAGCTGTAATTAGCAATTGAATATTTTATCCATTAGCTTATCTTTATCTTTCTGTACAAGTGGATATCTGATTTGTAATTCAAAAACTATAAAGAAATTCGTATTAAGTTTGAGTTTCAAAAAAAAAAAAGCTTCATGCATACTGGAAAGACATGGTCTAAGTCAGTGTTTCTCAACTTCTTCAAGCCAAGTACTCCCTAAATCTAACAAATATCAACCGAGTATCCCTACCCCAGATCTGCCCAGGCTCCGCCCCTGACCCCACCCCCATAATAATAGTACTTATTGTAATGCAATTTCTTCCATCCATTTTTTTATATACACACAATATGATCTTATTAATTACATAATAGTAACCACAAAATTAAAAAAAACAAAGCACACTGTATGCAGAGAAAATCTTTATATTTGGGGGTTTTAGAGGTCAAGGCAGATGACTTTAAAATATGCAATGTCACCTCAGTAACTACTATAGAAAAATAGACAAATACAGTATAGTGCAAAATATAGACAGCAGATATAAATTCTCAAAACTGCCACATTTCGATCTGTAAGACACATCTGACCATAAGACGCACCTACTTGTAGAGGAGGAAACTCCCTCCCAAAAATTTCTAAACCAAATGGTATACTCTGTCCCACCGCCCTGCCCTGTACTCTGTCCCCCATATGGTGGTCTAGTAGGAGGCTGGGACAGAATACAAGTCAGGACTAGTGGTAAGCAGGTAGCACCTCCCCCCCACCTTTTAAAAATTCTGTTGGTCCAGCGCTGTATCAGCAAGAGCTTTCTGCGCTCCTGCCCCTCCCTTGCTGGATGGCTGCCTCCTCATCTCTTGCGGCAGAGCGGCGCACAAGGCCACTCCTTGAGTCTATGAGTCCAACTTTTCTTCCTCTCTCCTCAACCCCTATTGGCAACATGTCTCCCTCTCTCTCATTTTCATTCCCTCCCTTGCTGCAAAGGGAGTGGGGAAAGAGAGAGAGATCCAGGGTGCATCTCTTCCACTCCCTCTACTACCACATCCAACATTTCTCCTTCCTTTCCACCAGTCCAACATGTCATTCTCTCTGTCTACATGAGTCCAGTCTTTTACTTTCTGCCCTCTCCCCATTCCCCTGAGTGTGGCATTTCTCCTTCCCTCCTTTCTGACTTCCCCATCCATCTCTCTCTGTGCTTTCGCTTTCGCTTTCTCCTCTCCCTACCCCACTCATGACGTTCTATCCCCATGCTCAATTTCTCCCTCTCCACACTGTCCATTTCTCCCTCTCTCATCCTGCAACAATTTTCCTTCCCTACCCCTAACCCCACTAACAAGCTTTCTCCCCATGCACTATCTAAGCCTCCCCTCCAGCGTGCATCACCTTTCCTTTCCCTCCCCTTCAAGTTCAGCTGCACCTTCCTCCCCCCTTCTGCTAGGTCCAGCAGAACCTCTTCTCCCTTCCCTTCCCTTCCCTTCCCCCCATTGTCCAGCAGTACCTCTCCCTTTCCACACATCCAGCAGTACCCCCTCCTCTTTCCAGCAGTACCTCTCCTCTCCCTAGCAACAGCTCACTGCGTGCTTTTAATTTCCCCACACAGCTGCCGCTTGCGTTAGCTTAGCTGCGGTTCCATCAGGCAGCCTCGGGACGTTTGCTAGGCTGGCCTGCCGCTGCCGAAAAAGGAATTTGCATCATTAGAGATGGGCCGGCCTAACAAATGCCCTGAGGCTGCCTGATGGAACCGCAGCTAAACTAACGCTAGCGGCAGTTGTGTGGAGAAGTTAAAAGCACACAGTGAGCTGGTGCTGGGAGGGGGAGGGAGAGAAGACGAGGAAGGTGGGAGATAACGCTAAAGCAGAAGAAAGTTGGGAGACATACAGCGCCAGCACCCCATATACGCTACAGCAGAAGGAAGTTGGAGATATGCAGTGCCAGCACCATCTACCCCCTGGGTTTGGAGAAATACTGCTGTAGATGACATCCTCCAAGTCTGATGTCACAACAAGTGAATTCCTAATGTGCAGCCTAGCTTATATAGTGTGGGAAAGACTTTATCCCTCCCACCATTTCACAATATGGTGTTCTGGAAGTTTCAGAAAAAACCCAGAAAGATGAGATCATTTCTATAGGGCACTACATGGTCATGACTCAATAGTTCACCAAAGTGCTGGAAACATAATGGGTCATTCTATGTCAAGTGGACCAGGAGCCCCCGCTCGACCCCCTTGAAATACAACCAAATTTTACAGGGGTGTTGTCTAGAGTCTCAAATGAAACTGCAAAATTTTTGGAATCTATCTCAATTTGGTCAGGAGCTAGGGGTGGTTGAACAAAAGCAATCGATCATTCCCATGCCTTGTGTGACCTAAAATGCCAACTTTGCTTAAGCACTGCGGCAGAAGGAAACTACCTAGGAGTCTGAAATTTTGCAGTTTGGTACCACACCTTGGGACAAGTTTCTGGGGCAAGTTTGAAATCTTTTGCGAATGTGCTTCCATTTCTACAAGTTAGCAAAGTAGACAAAAAAAATTCATAAACAAAAATTTTTGGCAAAGTTTGGCTCAATACTGCTGCTGTTAGGTAAGTCAGCTGAGGGTACAACTTTACCAGCAAACATGTACCATGAGATACTTCCAAGATTTGCAATGTGAGATTTTACAGTCAAGGGAAGCTGAAGATATGACCATCCCAAAAATATGGCTTTATCCCAGGACAAGCAGGCAGCTGACTGATGGGTGACGGCACCGACGGAGCCCCGGTACGGACAATTTTAGAGTGATTGCACTCTAACAATTTGGAAAGTTCTAGCAGGCCGCACTGCGCACGCGCGAGTGCCTTCCCGCCCGACGGAGGCGCACGGTCCCCAGTTTCTTAGTTTCCGCGGAGCTAAGAAGTCGCACTTTTCAACGGCTGTTGAAAAGATTTTTTTCTGTCGCCTTCCCGCTCGTGAAATCTTTTTGGAAATTATATTTCCTTTTTTTCTTTTATTATTTTCTTTAAAAAAAAACAAAAAACAGTTTTTTTCTTTTTTCTTCATTTCGTCGGTTTTGCCCCGGCGGGGCCTGCTGCCACCATCGAGGCCTCGGCCTACGACTTGGCAGAAGCCGTTTTTCCTTTCATGCCCCCCCAGCCAGGTTTTTAAAAGTGCCAGCGGTGTGCAAGGCCTATCTCTCTTACGGACCCGCACAATTGGTGCTTACAGTGCCTGGGTCCAGAGCATCAGGCTTCTACCTGCACCCGCTGTGCCACTTTGAAAAAACGTACATTAAAAAACCGACAAATCCAACAACGTTTGCTTTTCGGTGCCGATATGTCTGACCCTGCGACATCGACACCGGCATCGGCACCACCTCAGTCGGCACCCACTTCGTTGGCGCCGCGCGACACCGCAACACTCAGGTAAGCCGGCTAAGAAGCCATCTCCGTTGGAGCGTCCTCCGGTCTCAGTAGCAGCGAGTCCAATCCTGCCGACCTCGAGGCGCCCACGGAAGCGCTCCGCTCCTATTGAGGTGAGCCCCTTGACATCGGGTGTCTCATCCTCGGAGCGTAGAGCGGCACCACAGGTACCGCAGAAGAAAAAGGCGGTACCGGTGCCTTCGCTGGACGAGCGGATTGCTGCTGTCCTGCAAGTTCAACTTAAGGAACAGTTGCAACAACTCCTTCCCGCACTTTTGACACCGGCCTTCCAGTCCCGGTCCGGTCTGAGCCACCGGTACCGACAGTGGAGCGCCCTCTTTTATCGGCATCCACTTTGTCGATACCGATTCACACTGTTTCCTCGACTTCGATGCCAATCTTAGCACCGGAACCGAGAGCTCAACACCAGGCGGTGCAGACTTCGGTACCGACGCAGCATGTCACATCTCCTGGTACCGTGTCTATGAGGTCGGGTAAGTCGGTGCGCAAAACCCGACACCTGGAACCCTCCACTCCGGAGTCTCGAGACCGTGGCTCTCAGATTCGGGACCCTGATTTGTGGGGTGACTCTGAAGATCCCTTTCTGTCTGAGGGTGAGTGTTCCTCTGATGAAGAGGATCAACTTGTTGCTGATCCCTCTTCTAAGCAGGATTCCACATCTTTTACCTCTTTCTTAAAAGAGATGTGTGAATCTCTTTCTATTCCCTTGGAGACTGAGTCGAAGAAATCCAAGGCATTCCTTGATGCTCTGGACTTTGACCAGCCTCCAAGGGAATTTCTCAAACTTCCTCTCCATGACATCTTAAGAGAGACTTTTTATAAAAATTTAGAGACTCCCCTGACTGTACCGGGAGCTCCTCGTAAATTGGGCTCCTTATACAAGGTTATCCCTATTCCTGGTTTTGACAAACCTCAGCTCCCGCATGAGTCTCTTTTGGTAGAATCCACACTTAAGAAATCAGCAGGAGCTAGTGTGTATGCCTCAGTCCCTCCTGGCAGAGAAGGAAAAGCCATGGACAAATTTGGCAAACGTTTATATCAGAATGCCATGTTAGCCAATAGGTCAGGGAACTACGCTTTTCATTTTTCATTTTATTTAAAGCACCTCATTCAACACATGGCTGCTTTTGAAAAGTACCTCCCTGACCGCAAGAAATCTGCATTTCATGCCTGCTCTTCCTCTCTTCTCCAGTTACGCAAGGTCCTAGTTCGGTCAATTTATGATACATTTGAATTGACTTCTAGGGCCACGGCTATGTCTGTTGCCATGCGTCGGTTAGCATGGCTCAGAGTCTCAGAGCTCGATGTAAATCATCAGGACCGCCTAGCAAATGCTCCCTGCTTGGGTGATGAGCTCTTCGGAGAGTCCATGGATTCCACTACACAAAAGCTGTCTGCCCATGAGACTCGGTGGGATACTCTCCTGAAGACTAAGAAAAAGACTCCACCTGCTCGGCCTTTTCGCCAACAATCTGCCTACCAGCGCCGCTATGCTGCCCGCCACCGGCTATTCAACAGCCTAGACGTCAGCGTCAGCAACAGCGACAACCACCTAGGCCAGCCCAGCAGCAACAGGTGAAGCCTCCTCTACCACAAAAGTCTACCCAACCCTTTTGACGTGGTTCTCCAAAGCATAGCCAGTATTCCACCATCTGCCAATCTCCCTCGACCCATAGGAGGACGTCTTTCTTGTACACCAGCCATTGGGAGAACATCACATCGGATCAGTGGGTCCTCAACATCATCCGCCACGGCTACTCTCTCAACTTTCAGACACGTCCTGCACAAAGTCTGCCAAGAGAGTCTGCTTTGAACACCTCTCAGTCTTCTCTCCTTCTTCAGGAGGTTCAATCCCTCCTCCTCCTGAACGCCATAGAAGAAGTTCCTCTAGATCAGAAGGGGCAGGGATTCTACTCCCGTTATTTTCTGGTCCCCAAAAAAACAGGGGATCTCAGACCCATCCTAGATCTTCGCGATCTCAACAAATGCTTGGTCAAGGAGAAATTCAAGATGCTTTCTCTGGCAACTCTTTATCCTCTTCTCCATCAAAGCGACTGGCTATGCTCCCTCGATCTCAAAGAGGAATACACTCACATTCCGGTCAATCTGGCCTCCAGACAGTACCTCCGCTTCATGATCAATCATTGTCATTACCAATACAAGGTGCTGCCCTTCGGTCTTGCCTCCTCTCCAAGAGTGTTCACCAAATGTCTGATTGTGGTGGCTGCCTTTCTACGCTCTCACCACCTTCAAGTCTTTCCTTATCTGGACGATTGGTTAATCAAGGCCAATTCATCTCAAACAGTGCTCTTGGCCACCAACCAAACCATCCTGTTTCTACAGCTTCTGGGGTTCGAGATCAATCTACCCAAATCTCATCTCATCCCCAAGCATGGAAGATTGGCCATTCAATCCTGGAGGTTGGGATCCATATCCACAAAGCGGAGCCACGCCAGACGATGCATGGCTACTGCAAAGGCGGAGACCCTGGATAAGAGCTCAAACACATCATAGACCGCCTGAAACATGTACAGCCGAAGTTGAGACAGAGTATCCACAAGCCTGCGAAATTCCGCACGGTGCTGGACCGGCAAATCCTCCTGGAAAGAGGGAAGGGACTTAACACACCACTTAAGATAGGAGGTAAAAGTAAAGTTATAATTCAGCACTCTGTTCGCCATCATGGAGTTCTGATACAGGTGTCTCCCAAACTTATCCATCGTCCGGCCCTCCCGGCCCAGCGGGACAGCTGCATACACCTTAGAAGAGTGAGACTTCTTGAGAGTGGACTCCACCACCAAAGAGTGGTGGGAAAGCTGGGCTTTCTCAAACCCTTTACAGGGCACCATCCGGTACCGAGACTCCATTTTAGATGGAATGGCCGGAATGGCATAAGGAGTCTCCAGGTTGCGAAAGAATGTCTGTTGCAATACCGGGTTCAAGGGGAGCCTCAGTGACTCCTTGGGAGGGTGGGGAAGCTCCATTTCCTCCAAATACTCCTTGGTATACTTGGAGTCCGATTGAAGGCCCAAATGCAATGCTCTCCCCATGTCCTGAACAAATCTAGCAAAGGAAGAGGGCCTGCTCTCAGACTGCTCCTCGAGGGGGGTGGTCGAACGAGACCACAAGGCCGCCGAGAAGGGGAAGCCTCCCTGGAATACTGCGCTGGCAGATCACTATCTACGAGCATGGATGTCAAGGAAGCCCTGCTAAAAGAACAGGGTGGGGGTTGACGAAAGCTGACGTTTGGAGGACCCCGGCGGGGAGGACCTTGGGGTCCGGGCCTCCAAGGCCCGATGAAGCCGCTCCGGGGAACCGCAGCCCGAAGACAACCCGCGGGAAAAAGAGGGAGAACCTCCAGAGACGGGGGCCTCGCAAGACCGCGCTCCGGACCGGGCAGGCGACCACAGCAGACTCGGGTCAGACCGAGTCAGGTCCGAGGGTTTAATGGACCCCATATTGCGAGGACCCGGAGACCTACCCCGCCTCGAAGGGATAGTCATGGGGATGCTTCGCAGGCTTCCGAGACGAGGGCGAGAGACGCCGGGACCGATGCCTCGACCGAGGCAGGTCCGAAGGCGAAGCCTGCCTCGAGGGAAGGGGCGAGGAGTCAGACGAGGACAGACGCCGAAACCGACTCGGGCTGCTCCACAACGCGCGAGGCCGAGGACAGGGCAAGCTGAGCCAAAGCCGAGGAGATGATCGCCTTCAGCACATCCTCGAACATCGGCACCGAGACCATATTTGGACATATAGGTGCAGCAGTGCGGTCCACCGAGGGCGACCTCGAGGAAGAGTATTGCCTTATGGTGGAGGCACCCTTGGAGTTCTTAGACGATGGTCTCGTAGAGGCCGGTGAGACTACACTCACCGCCTGGATGGCCAGAGACTCTGAGGAAGGCTTCTTCGGTAGCTGAACTGAACCTGAAGATGAAAGAGGGGACTTACCTGGAGCCGAGGTCTTCAAAGTTGAGGTCCCCGAGGCCTTCGAAGTCGAGGGAGACTTGCCCGGGGCCGAGGTCTTCGAGGCCGAGGTCAAGGCCGAGACCGGAGCCGAAGCGGGGTCAGTCTCCATGGCGAAGTGCTCCGCAATATGGGCCCGACGCCACCTGAGAGCCCGAGGTTGTAGAGTGGAACAACGAGGACAGAAGTCCGTCGGGTGATCAGCTCCCAGGCACAGGATACACCAGCGGTGCAGGTCTGTGACAGAAATAACCCGACCGCACTGCATACACTTTTTAAACCTGGTGAGATGCCAGGACATAAGGAAACACGGCCGCGGTCACGATAAACCGGGAGCCCCCGGTTCACCAAAAGGAAAAAGGAAAAAAAAAAAATCACACGAGTGGAGGAAAAGAAAACTACAAATTACCGCACAGCGACTCCCGTGAAAATAAAGAAGCCGTGGTGCAAGAAAGGCACTTAGAACGCAGAGAAGAGAGACAAGGCTTTCTGGTTCCGCAGAAAACTAAGAACTGAAGACCACGAGGAGGGGATGCGCCCTCTAGTGGAGCAGGAAGGCACGCGTGCGTGGTGCAGCACTAGCAAACTTGAGGTCTTCAATCAAGTTTGCTTGAAAAACTGTCCGCGTCGGGGATCCGTGGATGACGTCACCCACATGTAGAGAATATGCTGCCTACTTGTCCTGGGATAAGCACAGTTACTTACCGTAACAGGTGTTATCCAGGGAAAGCAGACAAATATTCTCACATATGGGTGACATCATCCATGGAGCCCCAATGCAGACAGCCTCGTAAGCAGACTTGCTTGAAGAACTTTTAGAAAGTTCACGTCTGCCACACCACGCATATGCGAGTGCCTTCCCGCCCGACATAGGGCACGCGTCTCCTCAGTTCAGATAGCTAGCTAATACAACAACTGGGAGAGTTGGGTAGGTTGTGAAAATATCTGCCTGCCGTCCCTGGATAACACCTATTACGGTAAGTAACTATGTTTTATCCCAGGACAAGTAGGCAGCATATTATCAACATATGGGTGACCTCCAATCTAACCTGAATGGGATGGTGAGAGTGTTGGCAATTCAGGAGAATACATTTTGTAATACTGCTTGGCCAAGGTGGCCATCCCGTCTGGAAAAAGAATCTAGACAATAATGAGAGGTGAATGTATGAACTGAGGACCAAGTGGCAGCTTTGCAGATTTCCTCAATAGGAGTAGATCTAAGGAAAGATACAGATGCCGCCATGGCTCTAACTTTATGGGCTGTGACTCAGGGGTGTCAAAGTCCCTCCTCAAGGGCTGCAATCCAGTCAGGTTTTCAGGATTTCTCCAATGAATATGCATGAGATCTATTAGTATACAATGAAAGCAGTGCATGCAAATAGATCTCATGCATATTCATTGGGGAAATTTTGAAAACCTGACTGGATTACATTACATTACATTAGGGATTTCTATTCCGCCTGTGCCTTGCGGTTCTAGGCGGATTACAGTATAGAAAATATCTGGGACATTCCAGTAGAATTACATTTCAGGATAAGAGTAAGTTACAGGAACAGTAATGAGTTATGTTACTACAATTTCACAGAAGATAATACTTATTACAGAAGATAATACATATAACAGAAGATAATGCATTTTACAGAGGTAATACATGTCAACTCGATCGGTTAAATCGGGTGTAGTGTAGAAGAATTACAGTACATTCTAGATCACAGATAAAAAGATAATATAGGTGGGTATTTCCGAAGTCGTTGATTGGGAGCTCATTGGGTGGTGGTTAGAGTGATGGGAGATATTTTTTGAACAGTAATGTTTTTATTTCTTTGCGGAACTCTTTTGTCGTTTTGGTCAGTAATTTTGAGATGTCAGAGTCTATTTTAGCTGCCTGTGTCCCCAGGAGGTTGTCGTAAAGTTTCTTACGACGAGTACCGTTGAGTGGTGGGTAGGTGAAAAGGTTCTGTGTTCTCCTTCTTCTTGGTGGGAGGTAGTGGTGAAAACGGTTATTTAGGTAACTGGGTGCCGTGCCGTGGGTTACTTTGAAAATGAGACAGTAGAGTTTGAATTGTGTTCTTGCTTTTATTGGTAGCCAGTGGGATTCAAGGTATGCATTGGTAATGTGGTCGTGTTTGCTGAGTGAGTATATGAGTCTGAGGGCTGTGTTCTGGATGGTCTGTAGTTTTTTTTATTGTGTTGGTAGGGCAAGGTAACTATTATAAAAGGAGTAGTTGACTGATTCCGGGGGACTAATCATTTTTCAGCTACAAGTTCAGAATGGTCCCTCTGTAGCCCATTTCATTTTGCTACTTACTTCATGTGAAACGCTTGCCTCCTCGGACCTCCTCTGCTAGAGACTTGTTTTTGTTATCTTTGCGTCGTGTTTGGAGGATCCTGTGTCAATGGATGCGTATCCCATATTGTGTGTCTCCTTATTTACCATTGCAGGGAAATGGAGACTTTGTGCCAGGGATGCCCCCAGTGGAGCTGGCAATATGGAATGATGTTTCTAATCCATATCTTTTTCATTTTGTCCATTCGAATGGTTCATTATACACTTTGGAGGACCTCATTCGGGAACAAGGATGGACTGCTTCTAACTGGCTCCCTTATGCTCAGCTTTCTTACTATGTTCGTTCCTTGCCACAGGACTGCCTAACAGACAGCCGCTTGGAAATTCTTTCTGAGGCGCTATGTTTGTCAGCTCAGACGCAGATCCCTTTAAGGTATCATTATCGTTATCTTCAGGACTCTTTCGGTGAAATGCCCTATGCTCACTACGCTTCACAATGGACTTTGGACTTGCCTTGTGAGGTTACAGACCGAATGTTACAGAAGGGTATTCACCGGGTGGCTAAATTGACCCCTAGAGTGACTTTGATTGAACTGACTTACAAATTTCTGTTTCGTCTCTACAGGTCTCCGGCGTATTTGTATCAAGCTACTCTATGTGCTTCGGCTGAATGCCTTAAATGTCATCATTCTCCTGCTAATATGGACATCAGTTCTGGACTTGTACGCGGATACAAACTTTTTGGCAGCAGGTCCATCAGCATATTGTGGTCATGTGGAAGTACAACTTTGTGCTTAGCCCGCTTCTGCTGTTTACTGTGGATGTTCTTCCGAGACCCTCTCCGAAGGGTTTCAGGGGCTTATTTTGTTGGACAAGAAAGTGATACTGCATTGCTGGATATCATCTGATTCTCCGATCTTGTCTCATTGGCGCATACTGCTGATTAAATTGGCATCCATGGAACGACTTCAAGTATCTTCTATGGACACGCAGCAGGGCCGTGCCTATTGTTCTTGTTGGGCACCCTTTTGGAACACCCTGATGCCCAGAGCCCGCAGTCATTTGTTGAATGTTTAAACTATTTTTCTGTTTTCGACACACTGGAATGGGGATTGTGGTTTGCTATTGTTCCGTTTGGTCACTGGGGGAGGGGATGGGAGGGTGGGAGGGTTTTTAGGTTAGCATGGTGAATTCCGCTAAGATTGTTGGTACTCATATTTGTGCTTTGTACGCTGTGTTATTCTGAACTTGTTTGATTTTTTGAAATTTAATAAAACATATTATTCCAAAAGGAGTAGTTGACTTGAAAAACCTGTTGTGAAATAACATATGGTGAAATCAAAGTGGTACTTGTGTACCGGTTAATGAAAGATGTGCACAAAACAGGAAAGTGGATTGAAAAAAAACACATACCTAAAGATGAGTATTCAAATAGAAAGATTGTGGACATGAAACGAGAATATGAATAAAACTTTAAGAAAAGATTAAATAGAAGTCAATGTCCAAGGGAAGAAAATATATATATTTGTTGCAGCAAGACTCCCTTTGGCTGAATCCATGCAGATTCTAACCTATTAAACTGTTTATCTACATATTCCATAATTATATTCTTTACAATAGTTTGTACTATCCTGCTCAACACTGAAGTCAGGCTTAGTGGTCTATAATTTCCTGGCTTACTCCTGAAACCCTTGGGAGACTTGGAGTATGTCAGATAGAAACGTTTGCTAAATGACTAAATACACAGTGTGTTAAATATTCAACTTAGGCTTCAAATATTCAACTTACTTAGTCAAGGGGGGTTATTTACTGTGTGCTATGCCCTTGTTGGGCAAACTTCACGAGCATATATTGGGCAAACTTCACGAGCGTTTAAAACCCGCCTGATAGAGCATAGGCACTGTATTTCAAAATGCAGAGAAGCTCTGGTTCGTCGCTGTATGTAGAGAAAATATGCCTTCAAGAATTCACAGTGCATTATATCAATTCAACCAGTGTTTATTTTAAATCAAATATAATTTAACCTCTAATTCTTTACGTATCTTTAATGTAATTATGGATAAAATTGTATGTATATGGTTTTAAACTGTTTTATTTGTCCCCCTCCAAATTATTATTGTTATACGCATTGAAAATACTTGATATTGTGTTTAAATCAAAATCTCAATAAACTTTAAACTTGTGGCAATATTAAACAAAAACTTCGACAAATTGAACAACAGTGGATTTATAGGACCAATAAGACGGAACCACATGGGATTAATGACCCTATTGAGTGGCAAGCTTTCTATGGAGATTAATCTAATTTAAAAAATCATTTGTTTTTTCCCTGTATTAAATTTTTGTTCTTCTCTCCTGTGTCTCTTTAAATTGAAGACAATTTTGGATTGGCTGGGCAGTGCTGGCATCTTGTTGAAATCTGAGTGCCATTTTGTTTTTGAAAAACGTTCTCAGCTTAACTCCTGAAGCAGTGGGTGTGACCTGCGAAACAAGGCTCTTGAGGTTTGATCTGAGAGGCTATGAGTGAATATGTAGAAGGATGAGTTGAATTAAGCTTGGGGCAATAACAGTTGGGAAGTTATTGGCGGTTTACACAATTGAAACAGAACTGCCATCTAAATCCTGCACTAAGAGAAGGGGGAGTTTTTAACTAGACTACAGCAGCCCAGTACTTAGAAGAAGCTGTTCTTCTGGAGATCCTTCTTCATTCACAGTTAAGTGTTTCTTGAGCACGTTTTTCTTCTCTTTTCTTCATATTCTTACTTTTTTCTGGGAGAGGACTGATATACTCTGTTTTTTGGGGAACAGATTGCTTTTTCCTACTGACTTGTTGATTTTTGTAGTAGGTTTTTTGTTCTGCTGCTTCTTTTTTCTAGAGTTATAAGCCGGTGATAATTTCCTGTGCTCCAGAGTAGCATATTTTCATTTAGCCTCTTGGCTGATGTCCATGCTTGTTGAGCCTTTGAGGTATATGGTTTTGTAAATGCTCATAGTCATATTGGTCCTCTTCCAGCCTAAGTAAGTTGAATATTTAACACTCTGTTTTGTATACTTATTGGTGTGTTCCCTTTTGGATTTTTTCATTACAGAATGTTTTAAATTACATCATCTTATCAATGTGTCTGCATTAGGCTAAAGTTTACAGAGAGCCCCTGTTAAGCAGCCCTCCTGTGGGGGAACAGGGTGAATACTGAACAATGCAAATGGCTTTTTGTTCAGTGTTCTGTTCTGTAAGTACAGAATGTTAGCAGTGCATTGCCGTTCAGAAATTCCCCAGGAATGTATTTTGCTTTTCTGAATTTGATACCAAGTGACCTGGCCCCTTAGATTCCTTTCTCCATCTTAAAGTAGATAGCCTCATAGTTCTGTTGGAAGCACACAAATAAATAGTCTATATTGATTATATTTAAAGAGCTATATTACTGAATCTGTTAATGATTAGCATCTTTACCTTTAGATTTTGGCAAATACTCTATACACGAGCTATTGTTTTTTCATTCACATGCTGCTAGATACCTAATAATGAGTATGTACAAACAGTTCATTTGGAAGGCTACTGTGAAGATCGAATGTTTGATCAGCGTGACTTGAGATTTGAAATTGGGGAAGGAGAAAGCCATAATATTCCTCCCGGTCTGGAGAAAGCCTTACAGCAAATGGAGAAGGGTGAAGAATGTGTGGTGTATCTGAAGCCTATGTAAGTCCTTTTCTAGCTGTAACTTCCATAATTATTCTTCCTGAATTTCTGGTTTTATGGATTGTCTTGAGTCTTGTAGGACAGACTCTCTCTTCAGTTTGATGTCATTTATGATACTGGTATAGATAATGAAGCTTTCTTGTACAATAACCTCTGGAAGCTTCATCTTAGGGTTATCTATCTCTTTCAGCCTTTAGCTAGAAGGACTCAAAATCAAATTCTAGCTCCTTCCTCTGTGCTCGTATCTCTATACTCGCCCCTGGACTTCCAATCTAGTTCCTGCAGCCTTGTTGCAGGGTTCTGTCTCTTCTGCTCATGATTAATTTTCAATTTTTAGTCACATCAATTTGTTTTTGGCGCAGGTCTTGCCCCAGTGCTGTGGATTCACCCTGCGGGGACATCCTTTGGCAGGAGATTGCAGGCTTTTACTTTGCTATTGTCTGCTTCTGGGGGGTTACCTGTTAGTGAGCCTGCAGTCATCCCCCTGGACAGCCTGCAGATCAGATCGTGTCTTCAGGATCTGGAGCCATCTCTCCCCGGGTTCGTCCACTAAGGGGTAGAGCGCAAGCTTCTCGGTTCTATGGAGGTGCACCGGGATCAAAACCGGACTGCGTGGCTTCCCTAATTTTCCTGAGAGGTTCTGGTAGTTACTGTCTGGGGTGACTGGGAAGATGAGAGACGGTCAGAAGACCTGAAATCCAGTTTTCTCAGCTCCTGAGGTACTGATCTCGTTACTTGCTCTGTGTTAGCTGGCTTGACATTGATTTCTATTTCAGCACATGTCTCTGTAGTGTCTGTGTGCCCACGAGTTTGGCAATTTTGGGGGGTTCTGAAATCGGGTTTTTGTGTGATTTCCCTGCATTTTCTGATTCCCCCACCTGAAAAATTGCCATTTTTCTGTGTTCCCTGTGATTTTCCCGGGCTGTTTTAAGGCAAAATCAGCACTCGAGGTGGCCATCTTGGATTTTCTTTAAAACTTTTAAAAGTGTATTTTTTGACCTTAGGAGCTTTGTTTTCACTCCAAACTTCACAGATGGTCTCCTCAGGACAGCATGGCATGGATTCATGCCATCTTTGCAGCGGATGGCTGCCAAATTCACAGCCGTGTATCACATGCACCGTGGCCCGCAAAGGGGGGGGGTGAGGCATGCACGGATCCTGCACAACCCACTGGAGAGGCCTTAGTTTCCTCCATTTCAATCGGAAACTCGATTGCTGCGTCTGGGGCGCCTAAAATGGTTGCGGAGTGCACTTCAGGAAACACAAGTGCAGTTCCGGGGCAAAGTCTCATAACTCTGCTAAGCATTCCAAATCTGCAGAGCGACTCTTTCTGCCGATGACTATTTTTCCCCGGAATTTGTGGATATGATGTATCAGGTCTTTATGCGTAACTCAGAATCCAGTACAGCAAATGGGGTCCTCTGGATTCTACCGTGTCTCTATGTCTATGTCTATGTCTATGTTTTGAGGGCACCAGAAAGCAGACGGATGGTTCCCGCCATTGATTCTGCTTCGGTTTCTGTGCCTGTACTGTCACACATTTCTTCAGCAGAGTCCATAGATGTGGCTAATCTAGCGGATCTTAGTGATCCCCAGGCAAGTTGGTCCCGAGATCTTGGGGATGACCCAACAGTACACCGGCTATTTAAAACTAGACACCTGCCTGACATTATTTCTGAGTCCCTCAAAACCCTGTATCTGGATTCAGACCATATGGAAGAGGCAGAATGTTCCGTTATGAGTGATGAGCCTCCACTCTCCGCTTCCTTTCCAGACAATCCAGATTTGGCTAGGATACTCTTAGAGGTCTGGGAGTCCCCGGAAGGGTCCCTTAAATGTGCTAGGGCCATGGCGCAATTGTATGCCATGGACCTGAATTTCTCCAAACGACTGGTCCCACTGAAAGTGAATTCAGCTATGGCGCAGGTCACTAAGCGCACTTCTTTATCCTCTGATGGAGGGGTCATTGTGAAAGATGTTCAAGACAGGTGGGTAGATTTTGTCCTTAAGCATCTTTTTGATTCTGCTGCAGCGGGAGTGAGAGCTACAGCGGCCATTTCCTTTGTGACTTGAGCGTGTCACACCAAGCTCCACCAGCATCCCAAGGAGGTTGTCCTGCGGGACCTTGACTTCCTAGTATCGGGGTAAATTATTTGGCGGATGCCCTCTATGACATGATGAAGGTTTTTGTTAAGCTTGGAGCTTTTATTCAGTCTCCATTCGGCGAAGGCTGTGGATTCGCCAGTAGTCGGGGGATTCTTCTTCTAAGACTATGCTGAGCAGGTTACCTTTCAAGGGTTTGCTTTTATTTGGCCAGGGTTTGGATGACCTCATGGCCAGTATTCAGGACTGTAAGCCTAAGGTGCTACGTGGGTCGAAACCTCGTCCAACAAGGGGTTCGAGATGGCCGAATTTTTGTCCCTACCGGCGCCATCACCAGTATGTTGGGCCCCCTGATGACAGGTCAATGATTCGGAACCCCTGCCAGACCTTGCTTTTGAGGTCCAGCCAGACAGTCTTAAAACAACCATCCTCCTGTCCCTCACAAGAGGAAGTTCTGACGTCAGGCCTCTGGCACCTCTCCCTCGGATCAGGGGGCAACTTTCAGTCTACCTACTAGAGTGGGTCCTCGAAGTGCTCAGAGAGGGTCTCAGACTGCAGTTTTTCCGACGTCCGCCAGTTTTTTTCCTGACCTCGCCCATGGTAAAGTCTGGACAGAGCCCGTAGAGTGTGAGCCACAGTTCGCAGGTTGCTAGATCTGGCAGCAATAGAACCTGTTTCATAAGATGACTTGGGCTCCAGGAGATACTCGATATACTTCATCGTGCCAAAGAAAAGCAAGACCAGTGGTCTCAAACTCAAACCCTTTGCAGGGCCACATTTTGGATTTGTACTTGGAGGGCCTCAGAAAAAATAATTAATGTCTTATTAAAGAAATGACAATTTTGCATGAGGTAAAACTCTTTATAGTTTATAAATCTTTCCTTTTGGCTAAGTCTTAATAATAATATTTTAATTTATAGCTAAAGAGAAGTGATCAAGAAACTGTTTTATTTTATTTTTGTGATTATGATAAACATACCGAGAGCCTCAAAATAGTACCTGGCGGGCCGCATGTGCTCCCCCCCAGGCAGCGAGTTTGAGACCACTGGGCTAGACCCATTCTGGACCTAAAGGCAGTGAATGCCTTCTTGCGAGTTCCACGTTTCCAGATGGAAACAATGCATTCAGTGGTGGCAGCAGTGGTGCACGTGGAGTTCTTGGCTTCCTTGGATCTCATGGAAGTGTACCTCCACATCCTGATCTTCCAGAACACAGGAGGTTTCTGAGATTCCATGTGCTCGGGCGGCACTTCCAATCCGTGGCTCTGCCCTTCGGGCTGGCCTCAACATCTAGATCCTTCACCAAGGTCATTGTGGTAATAGGTGCCCACCTACGCTCTCAGGGTGTGCTAGTCCATCTGGCTGATCAGAGCTCCCTCGCTGGAGGATGGCTGCAAGGCGGTTCACCAGGTGGTGCTTCTGCTGGAGCATCTCGGCTGGGTGGTCAATCTGAAGAAGAAGAACCACATCGAGCCGACAGGATTTGGAGTATGTGGGCGTCCGGTTCCACACGGGCAGGAACTAGGTGTTTCTGCCAGACTCCAGGAACATCAAGCTATGGAGTACCATTCGGGCTATGATGGACATTCAGGGTCCGATGGCCTGGCAGTACCTGCAGGTACTGGGTCTTATAGTTGTGACCATAGATGTGATCCAGTGGGCCAGAGCTCGACTCCACCCTCTTTAGCTGTCCCTCCAGAATTGATGGAATCCCCAGTGGGATTCACTGGGTGTGAAACTGCCTTGGTTGGCGGCGGCCCGCAGCAGCATTCTGTGGTGGCTAAATCTAATGACTCTGGACAGAGAGCTTCCTCTGAGTGTCTTGGATTGGGTGACACAACAGACACGAGTTTGTACAGTTGTGGGGCAGTTTGCAGATCTGTCCCAGTGCAGGGCCGATGGACTATGTGGGAGAGCAGATGGTCGATCAGTCGCCTGAAACTTTGAGCAATCCGTTTGACCTTGTTACGATTTAAACAGTATCTCCATTGGAAGGCCGTTCATGTTTTCTCAGACAATGTAATGGTTGTCGCATATGTCAACCATCAGGGGGACACAAAAAGTCCCCTGCTGCGCTTGGCGACTCAGATGCTCTTTTCCTGGGCGTGAAGGCATCTGGTGGCCTTATCCGCAGCCAACGTGGCCAGCGTAGACAACGTTCAGGCAGAATTTCTAAGTCGACAGATTTTGGATCCGGGAGAATGGTCCCTGTCCAGGCTAGCATTAGATGCCATAGTCCGACAGTGGGGACCATCCATCCTTCAATATGATGGTGTTGGCCAAGAACTGGAAGGTGGACAGATTTTTCAGCCGCCGCTTAGAGGTTGACAGCGAAGGGCTGGATGCCCTAGTTCAACCTTGGCCCGAGGGAGAACTTCTCTATGTCTTTCCTCATGTCCCATGATAGGGCGTGTTCTGCGGTGGGTGGCCTCTCACGTGGGTCTGGTGATCCTAGTGTCCCTGGACTGGCCCAGAAGGCCATGGTACGCAGACCTAGTGTGGTTGAGTATGGACAGGGGTCTGCAGCTGCTCATGCAGGGCCCCATAACGCTTCAAGATCTGGACCGCTTTGGTCTTATGGCTTGGCGCTTGAGCATTGACAGCTAGGGGCTACTTGCTTGCGGTCATCACTACGCTCCTTCAGAGCAAGAGGAAATCCACTGTTTTGGCCTATGCGAAAGCCTGGAGATGCTTTCAGGTTTGTTGTGAGAGGGTTCAGGTGGATCCCTTGGCCCCTTCAGTGGTGCATGTCATGGACTTCTTGCAGGTTGGCCTCAGTTAGGGTCTTGTAGTTTCTTCTTTATGTGTTCAGATTGCGGGACTTTTGTGTTTGGGTCTCATTGCTTTCAAGGGTTCCCTGGCGTCTCACCTGGACATTGTCCACTTCTTGCGAGGAGTGGAGAGATTGAGGCCTCCCTTACGATTGCATTGTCCAACGTGGAACTTGAATTTGGTTCTCCACTTGTTGGCTCGTCCACCCTACGAACCCCTGGATTGGAGATCTCTGGAAGATCTTACCATCAAGACCATTTTCCTCGTTGCGGTCACTTCAGCACGGAGAGTTTCGGAGCTTCAAGCTTTGTCATGAAGGGATCCTTTTCTCCATATCACGGAGTCTGTGGTCATCTTGAGGACAGTGCCTTCTTTTCTTCTGAAAGTGGTTTCCGCTTTCCATGTCAACCAGGAAGTTCGGCTGCCTGCTTTTGTTCTGTCGGGCTCCAAGTCCAAGGACTGTGTTTTGCGGTCTCTGGACATGCGGTGTCTCCTTTTGAGATACCTGGAGGCCATGAATGACTTCCGTCTTCTGGACCATCTGTTTGTTCTGGCGGGTCCTACTCGTCAGGATCAGCCAGCTTTCAAGGCTACCATCTCAATAGATTTGTGCTGCCATTTCCACTGCTTATGTGTCAGTGGGGAAGAAGCTTCCCCTTGGGGTGAAGGCTCACTCTACCATAGGAATGTCTTCCTTGTGGGCAGAATCCACTGCGGTCTCTCCTGAAGAGATTTGTAGGGTGGCCACTTGCGCCTCTTTTCATACGTTTACCAAGTTTTACTGAGTTGATGTGGCGGCTAAGCAAGATGCAACTTTTGGGGCTTTAGTCCTGGCAGCAGGCTCATCGGGCCCCTCCTGATGTGTTGGACAGCTTTGATACGTCCCTATGGTGAAGCTTTCAGAGGTTATTGTACAAGAATAAAAGATTAGGTTACTTACCTCTGCTAATCTTCTTTCTTGTAAATATCCTCTGGAAGCTTGATACCTGCTTGTGGTTCTGTCCGATTCACAGGTCGCCTGCCAGTAACTGGTAAGCTGGAGTTCTGTCTTTGACCAGCTTCGCAGAAAATCCCATGTTTGTTCCTTGTATGTAAGGTTTGTGGGGGTAGAGGGGTCCCTTGGTGGTGGCCCCTTTTGTCCCTGAGGCCGTGTCTGTCTCCTTTATCAAAAAGTTATACTGTGTTTGATTTGTTATTCAAATTTCATGTTATAATTTGGCCTTATGGCACTAATTGTTAGAATTTTTCTCATGAGCAGAATTGATATGTAGCGCGGAGTCCCCGCACCCTTTCTCTTTCTCTCTTCTTGTGTTTCCTGTTTGTACTAGATATACCTAGATTTGATACTGACTGGAAGTCCAGGGGTGAATACATGGATATGAGCACAGAGGGAGGGGCTAGAATTTGATTTTGAGTCCTGCAGCTCAAGGCTGAAAGAGATAGATAACCCTATGGTGAAGCTTCCAGATGATATTTACAAGAAAGAAGATTAGCAAAGGTAAGTAACTTAATCCTTCATAATAAGGACACTTTAATCTAGTTGAATAATTTGAAGATAGATAGCTGTAATCGGTAATTCATGTTTAGTGTCTTAAACTAAGTTGCAGAAAGCATGTATGGCAGCGTTTCCCAAACTGTGTACTGCAGCAAACTCCACAGGGGTGACGTGTAGGAAGAAGCAAACAAGCTGCCAGTGTGGCACCCCACCTTCCTTCCCCCAGTAGGAAACCTCTATCTCTTTCTCTTCCTTTGCAGCTTACAATCTTTATGCCACCTGCAGCTTAAACATGATGCCTTCAGTGATACTGGAAGCTTTCCCTCTGCTGCAGCAGCCCACCTCTCTGGAGACAGGAAGTTGAAGCAGAGGGAAAAGCTTCCAGGACTACTGAAGGTAGTGTGTTTAAGCTGCTAATGACTCGAAGATTGCAAGCTGCAGTGTGGGGGGTGGAAGGGTGAGAGATAAATGCTGTACCCAATTAGGAGTGAGGGAGAGGTAAGCAAGAAAACTGCCAGATCAGGTAGGGGGTGGAGAAAGAAGGAGATAGATGCTAGACTAGGGCCTAGATTCACTAACCTTCCGATCCGTGGGCGATTGGAGTCAGGCCAACCGATTCACCAACCATCTTCATGTAAACGGGGGCGATCGGAGGCATGCCCCCAACCGACTGCACAGATCGCTGATTGAGCGATTGAGTTGGGGAGAGCCCTGACAGTAGTGACAGGAGAAGCAGCCTGCTGTCAGAACTTCTGCCGGCTTTAGAAATTTTTCTTATTTTTTTTAATGGGACGCAAAATATCAGACCTATATAAAAAAAAAAAAAAAAAAGCCTCCCACTACCTGACAAAGTGGCCCCATGCTGAACAATCCCCCCATGTGCGGCAAAATGGCAGGAGGGATGCCGATCGGCCCTACGCACATACAAACCCCCGACTGGCACACCCCCCCCACCCCTCCGACCGGACTGACCCAACACCCCCCTTGTATCTAAAAGTAGGGAGCAGGAGGGGTGCTCAAGCCCTCCTTCTTCTTAGACCTCCAGTGCAGTCTTCAGGAGCAGGAGGAACCGCAAAGTCCTTCTCCTCTTCCCAACGCAATGCGAATGTGGGCCTTAGGCCCCGCCCTGGTGCATCATGTGATGCATAGGAAGGAGCCTAAGGCCCTGATTGGCTCAAGCGCCTCAGGCTCCTCCCTTGGGAAAGGCCTGAGGCGCCTGAAACAATCAGGGACTTCCTTAGGGCTGAGCCTAAGGAAGTCCTTGAGTGGCCAAAGCAATAGACAATCGGGGACTTCCTTAGGTCAACCCTAAGGAAGTCCCTGATTGGCTCAGGCAACTTAGGCTCCTCAGCCAGTTAGGGCTATAGGCTCTTCCCCATGCATCACAAGATGCACCAGGGCGGGTCCTAAGGTCCCCATTCGCATTGCGTCTGGAAGAGGAGCAGGAGGACTTTGCGGTTCCTCCTGTTCTCGAAGAACTGCGCTGGAGGCTTAAGAAGCAGGAGGTACTGAGCACACCTCCTGCTCCCAACTTTTAGGTACAGGAAGGGTGTCCAGTCGGGGGTGGGGGGGAGGTGTGTTGGTCTGGTCGGTTGCTGTCAGTTGGTGGTAGGAAAGAGTTGGCATCCCTCCTGCCATATTCGAGCGGGGAGGGCAGCGTCAGGTGGAGTGGCAGGAGGGCATCCCTCCTGCCATTTGTGGGTTGCGGGGGGAGGGGGGGTGCAGCCGGCCCTTGGCCATTTTTGGACAGGTCTCTCTTTTTTCATTTTTTTTAATAGGGCAGATATTTTGCATGTGTAACACATGTAAATATCTGTGCCATGGGAAAAAAATGAAAAGACAGGCAGACCTGTTAAAAAACGCTGCTCCTTCCTCCCCCCCCCCCCCCAACAAACATGGGAAATTTCAGGGCAGCAGAGAGCAGGAGAGTCGGCAAGGACAGTAGCGACTGGTCCTCAGCAGTTGCTTCTTTTTGGATCAGCCAGCCCAATCGGTGTGCCTGAATTTTGTTAGTGAATCGCATCCTTCCTACTTTGCATGCCGTTTCCCCCTCATTTGCATGCACGGATCGGAATCAGATTGGTACAGAGGTTAGTGAATCGGGTTGGAGAAAAATTGGGTCGCAAAGGGGTCGCAAACCGATCAGTACACAATTGGTTTGCTTAGTGAATCTAGCCCTAGGTAAGGAAAGAAAAGGGAAGGGAAAGGTAGGGGAAGAGAGATGGCAGACCAGGGGGGAGGTAACTATTGAGTATTTCTTTTGGCTTGAAGTGAAAAAATTACTGATAAGAGCATTCTGTCAAGTGGTCTTAGCCTTTCCACGTGACCCTCTCAGAAGTTTAGATTTATCTATATCTATCTATCTATATAGATATATATTTTTTAAAATTTTAATCTTTATTCCAAATTTTTTAGTCAACATTATTCAAACACAACCCCATACAACAAATAATCAGAACATAGCATCATACAGAGTCATCAGATAACAGCACCGTTAATACAGGAGCAAAATCTATTGGTGAGGTAAGCCAAGAAAGAGACTTATATAAGTTTACAAGTTTATTAAAAGTTAATTGATATACCGCCTAATCAGGCTTCAAGGCGGTTTACATATTTAAAACAAAGGATGATACATAAAATATTAAAATAAACAAACATATGCAATACAGATTAACATGAATCACACAGACTTGAACAGGAATGAAAGGGAAAAAGGGGAAGAACTACAATATTTGGATAGAAAAGAATAGAAGGGAAGAACGATGGAGAAGGGAGACTTAAGGCTGCATTGGTGCCGGAAAAAAAAAAAATATATATATATATATACAGCATCCTTAAAAGGACGAACATAGGTCAAACGCATCTTTGAACAGGAATGTTTTTAAATTAAATTTGCAGGTTTTTAGTGATACCAAGATTCAAAAGAATGCCACCTCTTCTGGAAGGCAGCTAACTGATTATGATGTATAGCAGTCAGCTTGGTTAAATAATAAGCTTGCCAAATACTATGAATAATCTGGGAGAAAGTGGGTACATTAGGTGAAGACTGCAACTTCACTATTGTTGACCCCAATGCAAACACGAAGCACCTTAAAATGATAATCATCAATATCCGGTGATTGCCATTGCAAAAGAAAAAGTTTATGATCACATGGTATAGAAATTTGAAGCATATCAGAAAATAAATGAGCACATCGTGACCAAAATGTTTGATTCCTGGGACAGTACCACCACATATGAACATAGGTCCCTGGATTTCCACAACCTTTCCAACAATCAGCAGACCTATCTAGATCATATTTAAATATATGTGATGGGACAGATACCATCGATATAGTACCTTGAAACCCTGCTCAATCAAATTAGCAGAAATAGATAGTTTAAACATATTAGCATGTATCTTGTCCCAGTCCTGAGCAAGCAAGGGTGCACCCAAATCTAGAAGTTGATATTTTTAATGAATGTAAAATAGGACATGCAGTGAATATATATACAAAGTTTTAGAGCAGGATCTCAACTTCTTCCAAAGTTATTGGCCTCATTATTGGGGCCACTTTTTTCATTCCATGGAAGATAGTAAAAACACATCTACTTTTGGTTCAGAGTGTGGAAAAGATAGTTGCTTGACAAAGCTAAAAGTCATATTTCTAGTACAACTTTTTGTGCTGAATCCAAATACAGTGGTGCCTCACACAACGAACTTAATTGGTTCCAGGAGCAAGTTTGTTATGTGAAACGTTCGTTATGTGAAACGCGTTTTCCCATAGGAATACATGTAAAAAAAAATAATTCGTTCTGCAGCATAAAATATGCTAAGATGACATAAAAAAGATAAATTTTTTGTTATTATTTAGATACATCTAAAAACATACATCTCCCTGTCCTTTTACTTCCACTATCTTCCTATCCCATCTCTATTCCCTTTTGTCCCTCTCCCCATGATCAATCATCTCACCACCTCTCTCTGCCCTCACCCTCAGGGTTCAAGATTGCTTCCACTCTTTTTCCTGTTGTTCTCTCTGCCTGTCACCCTATGATTTAGCATCCCTTCTGCCCTTGTCCAATATTTCCCCTTCTCTCCCTCCCTCTCATCCCCTGCTCCAACATGTGCTTTCAGCGGCCTTCTCCCCCCTTAAGCGTCTTTTCTTCTCCACTCCACCTTTCCTCCCTCCCTGCCTCCACCTTTGTGGCGCTTTTGCACCCGACCGACAACAGAACAGGCCCGGTCGGACAAATCTCCCTGTCCTGTAGCGCGAATCTAAATTACCTTCTTACAGCAGCTGGATTATTGAAGCTGCTGTAAGAGGTAATTTAGATTCGCGGCTACAGGGCAGGGAGGTTTGTCGGCCGGGCCTGTTGTCGGTCGATCGGGGGACCTGACCAGCTGTGCACATTCTTCGGGGCGGACCGCCCCCTCCCCCCTCTTTCGTTCGCCATTGCCTTCTTCCTACCTGCCCTGCCGCAGCCGCACACAGCCGACCGGAAGTCTTCCTGATGTCAGCGCTGACGTCGGAGGAAGGGAGGGCTTTGCTTAAGCCCTCCCTCCGACGTCAGCGCTGACATCGGGAAGATTTCCGTTCGGCTGTGTGCTGCGACAGGGCAGGTAAGGAGAAGGAGACTACCCTCGACCAACCCCGCTGCGATCCAACCCCGCAGGAACCCCGGAAGGATGCAGCTCGGGCGACTGTTGTGTGAAACGAAGTACGTTATACGGATCACGACATAAAGTTCGTTGTGCGCAGCGTCCGCTGTGCGAGGCGACCGTTATGCGAGGCACCACTGTATACCACTCACATCAAAGCATGTACCAATGATCTTTCACTGTGGGACCACGAAGTTGATAAAAAAGTTTGTCATGGAATGCACAGGCAAATATTTGACACAACATAACTCCTGAACAGAAAGCACAATAGGGCTCAGATTTTAAGAACTGGAAGAGATTATGGCTTGAGAATGACACGGGGACAAATTTTTCCCTGTCCCTGCGGGAACTCATTTTCCCGTCCTATCCTGGCGAGTTCTTTTCCTGTTCCTACCCCATTCCTGCAAGCTCCATCCTCATCTGCACAAGCTTCAAACACTTTAAAATTCTAAGCTTACAGGAATGGGGCAGGGCCTGGGACGATGACAAAACTCGCGGGGATGTGATGAGGAAATTGAGTTTCTGCAGAGACAGGGACAAATTTGTCCCTGCGTCATTTTCTGATTATGCTCATTAAATCACAGTTTAATGACTTAAATACTAAATGTAAATTATAACAGTGCTCAGACCCGCAACCAACTGATATGTCCAACTTAATGTGAACTAAAGTGATTGCCCAGTAGGACAATCATCGTGCCTGTTGGTCAAACCAGCTCAGCAGCTAGGTGCAGATCACCCATGGTGGCAGCCTTAAGTGATTTAACATAAGAACAAAAGCAATGCCTCCGCTGGGTCAGACCTGAGGTCCATCGTGCCCAGCAGTCTGCACACGCGGCAGCCCAACAGGTCCAGGACCTGTGCAGTAATCTTCTATCTATACTCCTCTATCCCCTTTTCCAGCAGGAAATTGTCCAATCCTTTCTTGAACCCCAGTACCGTACGCTGCCCTATTACGCCCTCTGGAAGCGCATTCCAAGTGTCCACCACACGTTGGGTAAAGAAGAACTTCCTAGCATTCGTTTTGAATCTGTCCCCTTTCAACTTTTCCGAATGCCCTGTTGTTTTATTTTTCAAAAGTTTGAAGAATCTGTCCCTTTCCACTCTCTCTATGCCTTTCATGATCTTGCAAGTCTCTATCATTTCCCCTCTGTCTCCTCTTCTCCAGGGAAAAGAGTCCCAGTTTCTCCAATCTCTCAGCGTATGAAAGGCTTTCCATACCTTTTATCAGGCGTGTCTTTCTCCTCTGAGCCCTTTCGAATATCGCCATATCCTTCTTAAGGTACGGCGACCAATATTGGACGTAGTCCTCCAGATGCGGACGCATCATCACCCGATACAACGTTAAGATAACTTCTTTCATTCTGGTAGTAATACCCTTCTTGATTATACCTAGCATTCTATTCGCTCTCTTAGCGGCCGTTGCGCACTGTGCCATCGGTTTCATTGTCATGTCCACCATTACCCCCAAGTCCCTTTTTTGGGTACTCTCCTTCAATAACATCCCTCTCATCGTATAGCTATACCTCGGATTTCTGCTTCCCACTTGAGTTTCACTGTTTGCTGCTTCCTCAGGAGGGGAAACTAAAATATAAACAAATTGAGCCTGACACTCACATTGTTACACACACAGCATCGCTAAATATAACCTTCAATCTAAATATCATAAATCATACCTCATTTCAGCTTCTGTATCATGGAAAACTTCCAACCAGAGCCAAGCAGCTCACTCTACGTTAACTAAAGGGCTCACATAGTACTGCTTGAAATTTCAAAGCCTGCACAGGTCAGCACCCCCTAAGGCATGTCAATTGTAAATAAACCTGGTCGTTTGTCAGCCCCATTGGTGGCCCATTGGTTGACACAGGGCCATAGGGTGGCAGAATTAAAATACATAGTATTGGTGCATATGGCCCAATGCTGTCTTGTGATCTTACTCAGCATCTTCTGGAAAAAAGAACAAAGGTATATTTACAATTGGCATACCTTAAGCCAGGGGTGCCCACACTTTTTTGGTTTGCAAACTACTTTTAAAATGACCAAGTAAAAATGATCTACCAACAATAAAATGTTTAAAAACAAAGCACACTGTACGTAGAGAAAATGTTAATTATTATTTATATTTGGGGGTTTTTTTCAGAGAGGTCAAGGCAGATGACTAAAATATGCAATGTCATCTCAGTAACAGTTATACAAAAATAGACAAATATACCCCCTCCCCTTTTACCACGATAGCGGGTATTAGCTCAGGGAGCTGCGCTGAATGCCCTGTGCTGCTCCCAGCACTCATAGTCTCCCTGCGCTAAAAACCGCTATAGCGGTTTAGTAAAAAGGGGCCATAGTGCAAAATATAGACAGCATATATAAATTCTCAAAACGGCCACATTTTGATCACTAAATTGAAAATAAAATCATTTTTCCTACCTTTGCTGTCTGGTGATTTCATGAGTCTCTGGTTGCACTTCCTTCTTCTGCCTGTAAATCCAATATTTATTTCTTTCTGCCTCCTGCATGCTTCCTCTCTTCCAGACCTCATTCCATTCCCCAGCCAACATCTGTCCCTCCATGAGTCCAACTTTTTCTTCCTCACTCCCTGCCCCCTCCCCTTTCTTTCTGTGTGTGTGTCTGTGTCCTTCTCTGTCTGTGTGTGTCTGTGTCCTTCTCTGTCTGTGTGTGTCTGTCCTTCTCTGTCTGTGTGTATCTGTGTCTTTCTCTCTCCCTGCCCCTTCCCCTTTCTTTCTGTTAGTCTGTCTTCTCCCCCCCCCCCAGCGCCAGGCCAGGAGCGTACAAGCGCCGGGCCCACAAGCCTCCCCCCCCCAACATCAGTTCTTTAGCACTCTCCAGACCAGTAGAGGTTAACTTTACGAATGGGTATATATCTAATCATGACCAGCAGGTGGAGACTGAAAACAAAACTTTGGGACAGTATATCCTAGCCCCTCCTCTCTATTTCCCTCAGTCTTCTTTCAGTCTCCAGCAGGTGTTGAGTGATCTGTACCCATCTCCCTTGGTAGGGCTGTTGGAATTTGTTTAGGGGGTTTATTGTCCCTGTTTTTAGCCGGACGGAGCTTGGGCGGACTCTGTTTGGGGGTTCGTCCGACCTCGGGGGTGTTAAACCCGGCGGGTCACGAGCGGGGTCCCTCCCCCCACTTCCTCCACCTCCCCACATTTTTTTAGAGGAGCCTCAGCAGTAAGCCTTGCCCCCTAAGTCAAGCAAGGCATATTGCTTCGAGAGCCTGTGGAGTCTGTTCTGTAAAAAAAAAAAAAAAAAAAAATCCTGAGGTAGTGCTGGTCTGAAGGGTTGTTTCCCTTTAAGAAAACTGTATTTTACTGTATTTTTTCATGTAACCAGCACTTTTTTATAGCTAGGTCGCGTATGGAGCAATTGTGCCCTTCTCCGGGGGAGTAGGACACAATTTTAGTCCAGCCGCGAGGCACTCGCGGCCGGCCTGAACTCGGCGGTTTGGGTCGGTGAGGTGGTGGAGCTCCGTCGGCAGCGGCTGCAGGCGCCCAGAGCTCCCCGCCGATGGTGCCTCGCGAGTCGGCTTGGAGCAGTGGGGAAGCCCGGTCTTCCACAACCGCCCACGGAGGGATTCCCCGAAGGATTCCCTCTCAGCTGATTTTTTGACAGCTGATGCCGGCTTGCCTGCTTTAGCGGCTGAGACTATTCAGGTTTCTCAGCCGCTTCAGGCTATGGAGGGAGCTTTTTTGGCGGGAAAACCGCCATCTTCTCTGTCTGGCCCCTCCATTTTGTCTTCCACCTCAGGTGACCTTCCCCCTGTTTTGACTATGCAGGGGCAAGGTTCTGCTGGGTCCCCTGCTGTGGCAGGGAGTCCCTTGGGACCCTCGGGGGGTTTTTCTCCTGAATTTTTCTTTTCTTTATGCAGAGCCTATTTTCAGACGGCTGGGGGTCCCGGTTGCGCCCAGGGGGTTTCGGGGGGTGGGTTTTCCTCCGCGCTCCCTGCGGCTTTGCCTCTTTCGTCTGGCGTGACGTCCCCTCCGCCGCCTCCCTTGTCCAAGCGTCCGCGGGTGTCGTGGGACGAGAATTTGTGGTCGGAGGAACGGGTCGGTCTGGAGGAGGACCTGGACCCTTCTGAGGAGTTCCAGGACTCTCTGGAGGGGACGGAAGCTGGCGGCGGGTTGTCGGATTTCCCGTTCTCCAGTGACGAGGCGTCCGTGGTGCGCCTTTTTCAGAAAGATGAGCTGCCTGACCTTATTCAGCAGGTTTCTTCGGTTTTGCGTTTTGAGGACGCGCCGCCGGAGACTCCGCGTGTGGGGGACCCCCTGTTACGGGGGATCCGTTCCGTTTCCCGCTCTTTTCCTATGCATCAGGATATTCGGGATATTATTCTGGAGCAGTGGAAAACGCCGGAGACGCCGTTTTGGCTGGCGCGCAGCATGGCTCGCCTGTATCCCATTCCGGAAGGGGATCGGGCTACGTTAGCTTCGCCAGTCGTGGATGCGGTGGTCTCGGCAATTTCCAAGCGGCATACCGTGCCTGTTGAGGGCGGTTCTGCCTTGCGGGACTCTGAGGAGCGCAAATTGGAGAGCATCCTTAAGCAAAATTTTCAGGTCTCTGCCTTTGGGGTCCAGGCGGCTATTTGTGGGGGATTGGTTGCTCGCGCCGTGTTTCGGTGGGCGGAGCGGGTCTTGGATCGAGAGTCTGACGACTGGTCTCTGGTGGATCAGGAGGTAGCGAAGATTGAGATGGCGGCCTCATTCCTCTCAGATGCTCTATATGACTTGGTGCGGATCTCGGCTAAGTCTATGGCTTTTGGCGTGGCCGCAAGGCGTGTGTTGTGGCTGCGCGCTTGGGCGGCGGATGCTGCGTCCAAAGCTAAGCTTACTAAATTTCCCTTTCGGGGGTCGTTTTTGTTTGGAGAGGACTTGGATAAGTTGATTCAGACTTTGTCGGACTCGAAAGTTCCCCGTCTGCCGGAGGACCGTGCCCGTCCGGCGTCTCGGGGGGGTGCGGCCCGGGGGCGTTTGCGGGATTTTCGCAAGTATCGCCCTGGGCGTGGGGCTGCTTCTTTCCAGTCTCCGGGATTTTCCCGGGGTCGGTTCTTCCAGCGCATGCAGCCCTTTCGGGGGGCCCGTCGGGGGGCAGGGAATCCCTCCGCCGGTTCCCCCGCTTCCCGTCCTGCACAATGACGCCTTGCCGGCGCCCCCTTTGGTTCCGGTGGGGGCCCGGCTGCGCGAATTTTTCCCCAAATGGGCCGAGATCACGTCCGATCAGTGGGTCCTGGAGGTGGTGCGGGACGGTTATGCCCTGGAGTTCGCCCGCTCTCTGCCGGATTTTTTCCTCGCTTCTCCATGTCAGACTCCGGGGAAGACGCAGGCTTTTCGCCAGACCCTTCAGCGCTTGCTAGATCTCAGGGCAGTTGTTCCGGTGCCCCCTCCGGAGTGGGGCACGGGCAGGTACTCCATTTACTTTGTGGTGCCCAAGAAGGAGGGGACCTTTCGGCCCATCCTCGATTTGAAAGGGGTCAACAGGGCTCTCAAGATTCCCTCTTTCCGTATGGAAACTCTGCGGTCGGTCATTCTGGCGGTTCAGCCGGGGGAGTTTCTCACTTCTCTCGATCTGACGGAGGCCTACTTGCATGTTCCCATTCGGGCCTCTCATCAGCGTTTCCTGCGCTTTGCGATCTTGGGTCGGCATTTTCAGTTCTGTGCGCTTCCCTTTGGGCTGGCCATGGCTCCTCGGACGTTCACCAAGGTGATGGTGGTCGTCGCGGCAGCCTTGCGGTCGGAGGGCATCCTGGTACACCCCTACCTGGACGACTGGTTAATTCGGGCAAAGTCGTTGCAGGAAAGCTCCCGGTTTACTGCTCGGGTGGTGGAGTTTCTCCGGTCGCTGGGCTGGGTGGACAACCTTTCCAAGAGTCGGTTGGTCCCGGCTCAGCGTCTGGAGTACCTAGGGGTGCTGTTCGACACCTCTTTGGGGAGGGTCTTCCTCCCAGAGGGCCGGGTGAGCAAATTGCAATCTCAGATTCGCCTGCTTTTGGCGTCCCGGTGTCCTCGGGCGCGAGATTTCCTCCAGGTCTTGGGGTCGATGGCGGCGTCCCTGGACGTGGTGAGGTGGGCGCGGGCCCACATGCGTCCTCTCCAGTATGCTCTGCTCCGGAGGTGGTCTCCCCAGAGGCACGGGATGGATGTTCCGGTCCCCCTGCGAGGCTTGGCGCGCTGCAGTCTGCGTTGGTGGCTCCAGACCCCTCACCTAGTTCAGGGGGTGGGTCTGGATCTCCCGCAGTGGACGGTGCTCCTGACGGATGCGAGTCTCCTGGGTTGGGGGGCTCAGTGTTTGGGTCACTCAGCTCAGGGCACCTGGTCCGCGGAGGAGGCCGCCTGGTCGATCAACGTGTTGGAGACCAGAGCGGTCCGTCTGGCGCTTTTGGTTTTCCACTCCCTGTTGCTGGGCAAGTCGGTCAGAGTGCTGTCGGACAATGCCACGGCGGTGGCTTAGGTCAATCGTCAGGGGGGCACCAAGAGCACTCAGGTGGCGCAGGAGACGGCTCTGCTCATGGTTTGGGCGGAATCCCATCTGCTGGACCTCTCGGCCTCTCATATAGCCGGAGTAGAAAATGTTCAGGCAGACTTCCTCAGTCGTCACTTTCTAGATCCAGGAGAGTGGTGTCTCGGCGCCGAGGCGTTTCAGTTGATAGTGCAGGCTTGGGGGCAGCCCCTGATGGACCTGATGGCCACGGGTGGCAACGCCAAAGTGCCCCGCTTCTTCAGTCGTCGCAGGGACGGTCTGGCCGAGGGTCTGGATGCTCTGGTCCAGCAGTGGCCAACGGAGGGGCTGTTGTATGTGTTCCCTCCTTGGCCGCTGGTGGGCAGAGTGCTTCTTCGCATTGTTCACCATCCGGGTTTGGTGGTGCTGGTGGCGCCGGATTGGCCTCGCCGTCCGTGGTATGCGGATCTGGTGAGGCACCTGGTAGCGGATCCTCTTCCTCTGCCTCTCTCGGACGACCTTCTGATGCAGGGTCCCATTCCCATGTTCGACCCGTCTCCCTTCTGTCTTACGGCGTGGCTCTTGAAAGGGGTCGCCTTAGCAAGAAGGGATATTCAGACAAGGTGATCTCTACACTGTTGGGGTCCCGGAGGCTTTCTACCTCTCGGGCTTATGTGCGGGTTTGACGTCTCTTTGAGGAATGGTGTCGGGCGCGGGGAGTGACCTCTTTTCGCGCTTATCTGCCTAACATTCTGGAGTTCTTGCAGGATGGCCTGGATAGAGGCCTGGCTTGGTCTTCTCTCCGGGTTCATATTGCGGCCCTGTCGGCCTTTCGAGGGTTGGTGTCAGGTCAGCGTTTATCGGCTCTTCCTGATGTGATTCGGTTTTTGCGGGCGGCCAAGTTGCTTAGGCCTCCCCTACGGCCCTCGGTTCCCTCTTGGGATCTTAATCTGGTTCTCTCTGTTTTGGTGCGTCCGCCTTTCGAGCCCTTGGACGACTGTTCTTTGAAGGACCTTACTTTGAAGGCGGTCTTTTTGGTGGCCATTACTTCTGCTAGGCGTGTTTCTGAGCTGCAGGCTTTCTCTTGTAGGGCTCCCTTCTTGGAGTTTTCTAGGGAGCGGGTCGTCTTGCGGCCTGTTCCTTTCTTTCTGCCGAAGGTTGTTTCTCCTTTTCATGTCAATCAATCGGTGGTTCTCCCGGTCTTGGGTGGTCGGGAGGGCTCTTCTGAGCAACGGCAGCTGCGCAAGTTGGATGTCGGTCGGGTCCTTCGCTCTTATGTGCAGCGGACCCAGGAATTCCGGAAGTCCGATCATCTCTTTGTCCTCCTGGCGGGTCCTCGTCGGGGAGCGGGCGCTTCTAAGGCTACTATTGCGCGCTGGATCAAGGAGACGATTGCTTCCGCTTATCTTCTGAAACAGCAGCCTGTTCCGGAGTTTCTCAAGGCTCATTCCACTCGGGGTCAGGTGGCTTCTTGGGCTGAGTCGTCGCTCGTGCCTCCAGTGGATATTTGTAAGGCTGCGGTTTGGTCCTCCTTGCATTCCTTTGTTCGTCATTATCGGGTTGATGTGCAGGCGCGTCGGGACGCGGTGTTCGGTGAGCGTGTACTGGTATCGGCCCTTCGGGGGTCCCGCCCGTGAGAGGGACTGCTTTGGTACGTCCCATTCGTAAAGTTAACCTCTACTGGTCTGGAGAGTGCTAAAGAAGGAGAAATTAGGTTCTTACCTGCTAATTTACTTTCTTTTAGCTTCTCCAGACCAGTAGAGGTCCCCACCCTGTCTGTTGTTGTTGTTGTTGGGGCTGTTGCGCGGGCAGTTTTTGGTTTTTGCTGCGGGTTCTAGTATTTTTCTAGGGCCGGGGAGAATTGAAGAACAGCGGCTGTGGCTCGGCTGGCTTAGCTGGCGAGCTGTGGGGACATTCTTCCTTCGGGAATTTCTCCTCTGCATTTTCCAACAGCATTTTGGGTATGTTATTTGTTACTCCTTTTGGAGTATTGTTTTTTCTCTCTGTTGTTTTCCAGTTCTTGGTTCTGCTTGGCTATTCGGCAGACTGAGGGAAATAGAGAGGAGGGGCTAGGATATACTGTCCCAAAGTTTTGTTTTCAGTCTCCACCTGCTGGTCATGATTAGATATATACCCATTCGTAAAGTTAACCTCTACTGGTCTGGAGAAGCTAAAAGAAAGTAAATTAGCAGGTAAGAACCTAATTTCTCCTTCTGACGTCGGAGAGGAAGTTCCAGAACTTCCTCTTTGAGGTCAGAATTGACAGCGGGGGGAGGCTTGTGGGCCCAGCGCTTGTACGCGCCTGGCCTGGCATCAAGGAAGCAGGGAGACCAGAACGCAAAGGCAACGAGAGTCTATCTTGGGATGGGCTCCGCGATTGACTCATGTTGCGTTTGCGATCTACTGGTTGATCTCGATTGACCTTTTGGACACCCCTGCCTTCAGCCCTAATGGTCTTAGAATGGTTTCAGCTAGTGCTGCCCGATTCACGATTTGAATTGATTCACCGATTTGAATCAGGTGAATCGATTCAATTTAAAAAAAAAAAAAATTGGCCTCCCGATTCAATGGCCGACCATTCCCTCATGCCTTCCTAAAGCAGGAGCTGCAGCGCTGCCTCTTGCTGGCCGTCCGTTGCTGCTCCTGCTTGAGGGGGAAGGGTCGGTCAGAAAGGCCTCCCCCAGCTTGCTCACTCTTACTTCATTACCACTAATAGGGCAGGAGGTGGCGCAGGAGGAGTTCCTGGACTTGAAAGAGAACCAGCGCGGCCGCTTCCTGCGCGTCCACCAGACGCTGAACCGCGGGCCGATGCTTCTCCACCTCGCTCGGCACCCAAAGCTGCCGCCATCTTGGATGCACCGGGAGGAGGTGAGGCCTTGTCAAGTCCTGTCCCCGCTTTGCCGCCCGCACACTTCACCGAGTCCAACTTGCGGCGGGTGGATGCCACCATCGCTCACCACTGCAACCGCGATGCTGGGGGGAAAAACTGTGCCTTATACACCTCCAACCCGCTAATATGCGCCACAGCCCCGACAGAGCTTCAGCCGATTACAACCTTCTACATCGTAGACATCACTTCCTCTCTCCTTTTCTATTTTTAATGGAGTTCTTTTCTTGATAAATATGAATTGTGCATTGTAAACCGCTTAGATCCTTTTAGGCTGTTATGCGGTATATAAACTTCTTAATAAACATAATGTTATATATCACAACTGGTTTCACCAGGGCTCATATATTCATAAAGGGATATATAAAGGCACAATATCCAAGCATATCCCTATTTCATTTTCACTTTTATTGAACCTTAGTGACACCACTCAAAGTGCAAGCTTTATTATTCCTTCAAGCTTCACGTGCCAAATCGTCATTGGTTCTCCTCTCACATATATCTCTATAGTGGAGAACTATTTAAATATTTTTTATATTAAATAATATTTAAATTTTAGTTTGAAACCACAAGAGTTAAGCTAAGTAACTTTAATGTTGGGGATAGATTTCAGCCATGTTTCACCTATGCTTTTTCAAGGCTTTTCCCCTATAAAGCAAAACAAAAAGACCCAGCTTTAGAAATTGCCCTTTTGAAAAGTAAGCTCTACCTATATAAGTAGTATCAGAATAAAGGTATATAGTTTTTATTATTATTATATCCTCCAATGCATACCTGTTAGTTGAACCACCATCCTCTGTATATAATTCTTTAAATTGAAAATGCTGGAGGTGTTCTTTGCTGTGCTTTTAAAGTAAACACTGGCTCCAGCTGAGCTATGACGTAAAAATTAAGCCATGCCCAGAAGGATAAACGACAGTGAATTTTTAGCACCAGAAACAGCTGATGCTACGTGAATTTAAAGAAGTATCCCCTAGAATCTGACTTCAAAAGTTATTCTTAAGTCACTAGAGATGAGCCCTCCTCATCCAAAAAAAACATTAGATTCTGCGCTGAGAGAGCCAGCCCCACGAGACTCAATAAATTCAAATTAAAATCTTTTTCATTAGGTACTTTCCCATTATTTCTTTTTCACAGACAGTTTAAACCAAGGAAAGCCAGTTCAGTTCATTGTTAAATCCATAAGGCATAACACTATTACCATCACCATTATTGGAATCTCTCTACCAGGACTCCCTAAATATCCTATTTCAGTAGTATCCTCTAAGGATACCTCACACTGAACCATCCACTCCTGGGCAACTATCGGCTTTCCCCCACATCTCAAATAGAGAAGCTTTTAAACTTAGATGTGGGGAATAGCGACGGTCGCCAGGAGTGGATGGTTCAGTGTGAGGTATCCTTGGAGGATACTATTGAAACAGGATATTTAGGGAGTCCCGGTAGAGAGGTTCCAATAATGATGAAAGAAAGCAAGGAGGGTTTAAGAGGAAGGCAGAGTAAAAGACTCAAATTTTCCCTGTCTTCTCAGCAGCCTGTAGTTCAGTGGTATCAAACTCAAACCCTTAGTGGGGCCACATTTTGGATTTGTAGGTACTTGGAGGGCTGCAGAAAAAATAGTTAATGTCTTATTAAAGAAATGACAACTTTGCATGAGGTAAAACTCTTTATACCTCCAAGTACCCTATTTTTTCTGCAGCCCTCACATTTAAAGTTTAATATCTTTGCTTTCTCAAAACTGACACATTTCAATCACTATATTGAAAATAAAATCATTTTTCTTACCTTTGTTGGCTGGTGACTTTATTTTTCTGTGCTTTTAACTATGTTTCCAGGGCCCTCTTGTCCTTTGACTGTTTTTCTTTCCGTCTTCACTTTCTGCCTTGCATCCATCTTTGGCATTAACTTAATATTCAATTTTTCTACTTTCTTTTCAAAATCTACGTTTCCATGTCTTACCTTCCCTTCTATCTCTCTCTTCTTCCGTCCCTATTTTAATTTTCTGACATCTCTTTCTTTCCTTTCTCTCCTTCCTTCCTTTCCCCTGGTCTGGCATCTGTTTCCTTCCCTCCCCCAACTTTTTATTTCTTTCACCCTGCTCCCTTCTTTCTTTCTCTCTCTCTCCATGCTCGCCCTTTATTTCTGTCTTTCTCTCTCCATGCCCCATTCTGTCTGTGTCCTGTCTCCCTTCTTTCTTTCTGTCTCCCTGTCCTCCCCTTTCTTTCTTTATTTCTCCCTGCCCTCCCCCAAGCCACCACCATTGGGGAACAGGCCAGCGCCAAGGTCTTAGCTCTCCCTGCTTATCATCCCCAGCGCGGGGCCGACCAAATCTTGCCACCCGACGTCCATTCTAACGTCGGAGAGGAAGTTCCGGGCCAGCCAGGCAGCGATTGGCTGGCCCGGAACTTTCTCCCTGACATTAGAATTGACGTTGGGTGGCGAGAATTGGTTGACTCCGAGCTGGGGAAGATAAACAGGGAGAGCTAAGACCTCGGCGCTGGCCTGTTCCCCAATTGCGGTGGTTTGGGGGAGGGCAGTGAGAATGGAAGGGAAGCAGATTGGGGACCCCTGCTTTAGGCGAGCCGTGAGCCATTTGCCGACATTCCCTCCAGAGAGACTTCTGCAAGTCCAATTACAGCAGTTGCGGTCTATACGCGATTGTCCTCTCCACAATCGGAAAACTTGTGAAGTGGAGAGGACAGATCGTGGGCTGCAAAATAGTCCCTGGGGGCCCGCGGGCCGCGTGCTTGAGACCGCTGCTGTAGTTGCAAGGAAAACACACAATTTGAAGTGTCTGTATACAAATACTAAAAAATAAAATAGGAGAGTTAGAGCAGGGGTGCCCAAATGGTCGATCGCAAAGGCAATGCTAGTCGATCATGTTGCCTTTGCAATCTTGCTCTTCCTGCCTCTCGAACCAAGCCATGTGCACACAAGCGCCGGACCTACAAGCCTTCACCTCCCAACGTCAATTCTGGACCTGGAACTTTCTCTCTGACGTCAGAGGTGAAGGCTTGTGGGCCCGGCGCTTGTGTGCACCTGGCTTGGTTCGGGAGGCAGGAAGAGCAAAATTGCAAAGGCAACATGATCGACTCGCATTGCCTTTTCGATCGACCATTTGGGCACTCCTGCTCTAACTCTCCTATTTTATTTTTTAGGCTTCTAGTATTTGTATACAGACACTTCAAATTGTGTTTTTTCCTTGCAACTACACGCCAGGCCTGGCTCGGGGAAGCAGGGAGAAATCGGCGTGGTGGCTCGGGGAAGCAGAGAGAAAGACAGAAATAAAGAGGGGAAAGAGACAAAGAAAAGGGGGGGGGGGGCAGTAAAAAGGCAGAAAGAAAGAAATATTGGATTTACAGAAGAAGGAAGTGCAATCAGAAATTCATGAAATCATTCAAAAATGTAGAAAAAATTATTTTATTTTCAATTTAGCGATCAAAATGTGTCCGTTTTGAGAATTTATATCTGCTTTCTATATTTTGCACTATGGCCCCCTTTTACTAAACCATTATAGTGGTTTTGAGCGCAGGGAGCCTATGAGCATCGGGAGCAGCGTGGGGCATTCAGCGCAGCTCCCTGCGCTAAAAATCACTATCATGATTTAGTAAAAGGGGAGGGGATATATTTGTCTATTTTTGAATAGTTGTTACTGAGGTGACATTGCATATTTTAAAGTCATCTGTCTTGACCTCTGAAAAAAAAACCAAATATAAATAATGAACATTTTCTCTGCATACAGTGTCCTTTGTGTTTTTTAAATTTTATTGTTGGTAGATCATTTTGACTTGGTCATTTTAAAAGTAACTCGCAAGCCAAAAAAGTGTGGGCACCCCTGAGTTAGAGTATATAGCACTGAATGATAAGATAGACATAATAGGCCTCTCGGAGACTGGGTGGAAGGAGGACAATCAATGGGACATTGTGTTACCTGGGTACAAATTATATTGCAAGGATAGAGTAGATCAAATTGGAAAGGGGGGGGGGGGTTGCGCTATATGTTAAAGAGGGAATTGAATTAAGTAAAACAAACATTCTGCATGATATAGATAGCAGTGTGGAATCCTTATGGATAGAAATTTCAATCCAAGATGGCGGATGGAATGGTCAGCTGAGTGGTTCGGTGCAGTCGCTCGAGCGATATATTGATTTCCTTCGCTTTTGAGAGAAGCTTTACCTTTTGGTATGCCGAAAAAGAGGAGCCATAGTGCCGCTGGAGACTCGCGGTGACCTGGCCTGGCTCGGTAATATCAACGAGCTCCTGCGCCGAATGCAGGAAGTGTCGGCTGTGCTGGTACCCCTGTTGGAGGCGCCCTATAGCGAGACAAGAGACGGAGGAGAGCGGATGTGGTCCCTATTCATAAAAGTGGTCACAGGGATGAAGCAGGAAACTACAGGCCGGTGAGCCTCACTTCAGTTGTTGGAAAAATAATGGAAGTGTTGCTGAAAGAAAGGATAGTGTATTTCCTTGAATCTAATGGGTTACAGGATCCGAGGCAACATGGCTTTACAAAAGGTAAATCGTGCCAAACGAACCTGATTGAATTTTTTGATTGGGTGACCAGAGAGCTGGATCGAGGACATATGCTAGATGTAATTTACTTGGATTTCAGCAAAGCCTTTGATACAGTTCCTCATAGGAGGCTGTTGAACAAACTTGAAGGGCTGAAGTTAGGACCCAAAGTGGTGAACTGGGTCAGAAACTGGCTGTCGGACAGACGCCAGAGGGTGGTGGTTAATGGAAGTCGCTCGAAGGAAGGAAAGGTGACTAGGTGCTGGGGCCAATCCTGTTCAATATGTATGTAAGTGACATTGCTGAAGGGTTAGAAGGAAAAGTGTGCCTTTTTGCAGATGATACCAAGATTTGTAACAGAGTAGACACCGAAGAGGGAGTGGAAAATATGAAAAATGATCTGCAAAAGTTAGAGGAATGGTCTAATGCCTGGCAACTAAAATTCAATGCAGAGTAATGCATTTGGGGATTAATAATAGGAAGGCACCGTATATGCTGGGAGGAGAGAAGCTGATATGCACGGACGGGGAGAGGGACCTTGGGGTGATAGTGTCCGAAGATCTAAAGGCGAAAAAACAGTGTGACAAGGTAGTGGCTGCTGCCAGAAGGATTCTGGGCTGTATAAAGAGAGGCGTAGTCAGTAGAAGGAAGAAGGTGTTGATGCCCCTGTACAGGTCATTGGTGAGGCCCCACTTGGAGTATTGTGTTCAATTTTGGAGACCATATCTGGCGAAGGACGTAAGAAGACTCGAGGCGGTCCAGAGGAGGGCGACGAAAATGATAGGAGGCTTGCGCCAGAAGACGTATGAGGAGAGACTGGAAGCCATGAATATGTATACCCTAGAGGAAAGGAGAGACAGGGGAGATATGTTTCAGATGTTCAAATACTTGAAGAGTATTAACGTAGAACAAAATCTTTTCCAGAGAAAGGAAAATGGTAAAACCAGAGGACATAATTTGAGGTTGAGGGGTGGTAGATTCAGGGGCAATGTTAGGAAATTCTACTTACGGAGAGGGTATTGGATGCCTGGAATGCGCTCCCGAGAGAGGTGGTGGAGGGTAAAACTGTGACTGAGTTCAAAGAAGCGTGGGATGAACACAGAAGATTTAGAATCAGAAAATAATATTAAAGATTGAACTAGGCCAGTTACTGGGCAGACTTGTACGGTCTGCGTCTGTGTATGTCCGTTTGGAGGAGGATGGGCAGGGGAGGGCTTCAATGGCTGGGAGGGTGTAGATGGGCTGGAGTAAGTCTTAACAGAGATTTCGGCAGTTGGAACCCAAGCACAGTACCGGGTAAAGCTTTGGATTCTCGCCCAGAAATAGCTAAGAAGAAAAAAAAAAAAAATTTAAATTGAATCAGGTTGGGCAGACTGGATGGACCATTCGGGTCTTTATCTGCCGTCATCTACTATGTTACTATGTATGTTACTATGTGTCTAGTTTGGCATCTAAGCACGTTAAGCAAGGAGTAGAGTCTTTGCAAGTGTCTCGGCAGGAATCCTCACACTCTATCCAAGGAGCAGAGTCTTTGGGAGTGCATCAAGATTCCTCCACCAAGCCTCTGGAGCTTCGATCCACAGCCTCCAGTCCTATCCATTCTTTGGTAGCATCGGCTGCTTCAGTCTCTGAGGCGAAGTCTCCTCGATCTTCGAGATCTGCTTCCAAGCATCGTTCTCACCGACGATCGAGGCCTTCATCGAGGCATACTTCCAGGCATAGTTCTTCTTTTTATTTTATTTTTTTTTAGTTCAATAGTTTTTTATTGAGTATTTTTAGAAAATACAGGAAGCAGTTCAAATACATGAAGTCAAAATAAAGCTTTCTGTATAAAGAGCATATAAATCTATATTTAACTATAGAGGAACATAACAGTGAGAAAGGTTCCTACTATTAGAACTGCATGTGAAGAGAATATAAGAAGAAAGTGAGGGAGAACAACAGAAAAAAGGGAGAAAGATGAAAGAAAAATAAAGAAAAGGAAATTAAAGAAAAGGAAGACAGGAGTGTCTACGAAGCAGAACGTACATAGGTATCTAGGAACGACCAAGGTGATTTGTTAAATTTCAAGTTCGTGAGGGTTCTGGATGTAATTTTTTTCTCATATGCATATGATTCAAATCTATGGTACATACACAGAGAGTTCCACCAAAAAGTATAGTCTAATAACGAAGATGATTTCCAGTTTTTCAGAATGTGCATGAGAGCAGTCACAAACATGATATCAATGAGTTTAGGAGGACAATTTGATTGTGCAAAGCAGGGATGTTGAGAGCAAAGGATTACAATGTCCATAGAGATCTCTTCTGAGCAGTTAGTAATAGATTGTATGGTGCTCCAAATGCGAGTCCAAAAGGATCGGACCTGTGTACAGTGAAAAAGCATGTGGTTGAGAGTTCCTACATCTTTTAAACAGTTCCAGCAAACAGAGTCTTGTTTTAAATTGGCTTTCCACATGCGAAATGGAGTCCATACTGCATGCCACATAATAAAGAACATTGATTGTGAGACTCTAGAACAGGGGTGTCAAAGTCCCTCCTCGAGGGCCACAATCCAGTCGGGTTTTCAGGATTTCCCCAATGAATATGCATGAGATCTATTTGCATGCACTGCTTTCAATACATATTCATTGGTGAAATCCTGAAAACCCGACTGGATTGTGGCCCTCGAGGACCGACTTTGACACCTGTGCTCTAGAAGATAAAAGTGGGCGATTTGTTGAAGACCAGAAAAGTTCCCAATCAATGTCAGAAAGCGGAATAGTGAGTATAGTTTCCCAGTGTTTCATAGATTGGGGTGTAAAAGTGAAGGAATGATCTCTTAAAATACTGTAGAAAAGAGATATCGCCTTGCCTTTAAGTAGAGACAGTATAGACCAATGACGAATAGTATGAGTGGAAGTCATGAAGTCAAAACGTATATGCATAGAAGACAGTGTTTCAGTGAGTGAGAGCCATTGTGAATAAACAGAAGGAGGCAGCGAATATGTAGAGCAAATAATATCAAAAGGAACAGACAGATTTGGAGTAGACAATTGATGGGCAAACCATAGACCCTCCCGCTGCCATCTTTTCCATGAAAGGGATTTGCCATGGTTTTTAATTTTAAAGTTATTCCAAAGGGACATGAGTGGACTATCATAAACTGAGATCTCAGCCAATTTATCTAGAAGATGAAGAGCATGTTGCGTTGAACTCAGCAAAGAGTACTTTCTCAAGTGTCTGGGTATTGGCACTGTTAGTAGGCAGGAGGTGTGTAAAGACATGCATAAAAAGCTCTCCATTTCAAACCAGGCAGGAGGATCTTGGAATAGGGAGTCAGTGAGCCAGTAAGCACCATATTTAGCTAGTGAAGCAATATAATAATGATAAAAATCCGGAAAATTAAGACCACCATTAATCTTAGAGGCTTTCAGCTTGGCGAGAGCAATTCGAGGTTTTTTCTTGTTCCAAATGAATTCAGATAGCTTCCTATTTAGCCATTGAAAAAATGACTTCTGGCATAGAAGAGGAAGCATAGAGAGAATGTAATTGATTTGAGGGGCCAAAGTCATTTTGACGGCTGTTATTCTACCCCACCAGGATAGAAAAAGTGGAGACCATCGAGATGTAGTATTTAGTACTATATTTTTGACTTTGGATATATTAAGATCTTGCATAGTTCTTCTTCTAAAGAACGTCCTTCCTCAACTAAGCCTTGATCTACTCCTACTTCTACTAGACCGCTGACTCCTCGATCTAGGTCTCCCCTTTCAAACCTCGAGGATGCAGCGGTTTCGATTGCTTTGTCCAAGTCGCCATATTCTTTTGATGCCTTCTTTCCGTCCGAAGCCTCATCTTCAACCAAGGCTGCCTCGACGACCTCGAGTCCTTCTCGAGGCAAAGCATTGGCGGATCAGCTATCTTTTTCATCTTTTCTTCATCAGATGGCTGTTGACTTGGCTCTTCAATTAGATGCTGGTTCCAAATACTCTAAGGAGTATCTTGAAGTTATGCATCTGCCTCAACCTCCGGCAGTCACTTAAGTTCCTCTTCATAAGCTTTTGTCTCAGACTTGGCAGATGCTTGGAGACTCCTTATACCATTCCAGCTGTTCCAGGCAAATTGGACTATAGGTATAAAACTCTTCATCGCAAAGGATTCGATAACTCACAGTTATCTCACCAGTCCCTGCTTGTGAAGTCATCTTTAAAGAGGTCCCATCCTTCCAAGGTTTATGCCACCGTTCCTCCTGGAAGGGAAGGGAAAACTATGGACAAATTTGGACGTCGCATCTATCAAAATGCCATGATGTCCTCTAAAGTCCTTAATTAATTAATCAAGCCCCGGTGCTTTAAAATTGGGGCCGTGTCTCGATGTCCTCCGGGCATGTGCAGATATTGACGCAATGACATCACTCGCATTTGTAATGTCATCACGTTGACATCAAAAAAACAAAACTATACTCTTCAAGAAATCCCTGAAAAAGTCTTAATTCCACAAATTCCTTCCTTCTTCCCACTAACTTCCCGACTCCCTGAAATTACCTGATCTGATCTCTCTATTATTTCCTGGAATTGACCAGATATCTTCTTTTGTACTCCATCTTCTATAACTCTTTGTAACCCACCTTGAACCGCAAGGTAATGGTGGAATAGAAATCTCTAATGTAATGTAATCTGCGCATGCCCTGGGGCCCTGAAATTACTATGCCAGTGTTGGGGATGTGGAGGGTTTGCAGAGAGGAGGAGAGGTGCTGGCTGTCTGCCTATAAGACATACCTCTTGCGGTACACCTGGAATCTCACCGCGGCATACAGTTTGTAATACGCTGATGAAATCTAACTTCTGACCAAAGCAAGACCAGCTCAAATATGAGAACGGCTTTTGTAGCAAGAAAGATGCTCTTTCAAGTGATATAAAAAAACAAAAAAATTCGGATGATATACAGTTGAAATGTTTGCACCCTGAAAAACAGCCAAAACTAGTACAAAGCATTAATATACTGTATTTTTTGGCCTATAAGACGCACCTGACCATAAGATACAGGTCAGGAGAAGTCAAGTAGGCATTTACCTCCCCTTTTATGAGCCAGCAAAGTAGGCAAAAATATTAGAAATTTAAATTGTTACATTCCAAACTTGTATGTGAAGTTAGTGCCAGGAGTTGTATTAATACACAAAATTTCAATTCTCTTGGAGGCTTTGTTGGGCTGTAGTGGCTGAATAAATTTATTTATTTAATTTTATTTATTCAGTTTTCTATACCATTCTCCCAGGGGAGCTCAGAACGGTTTTCATGAATTTATTCAGGTACTCAAGCATTTTTCCTTATCTGTCCCGATGGGCTCACAATCTATCTAATGTACCTGGGGCAATGGGGGGATTAAGTGACTTGTCCAGGGTCACAAGGAGCAGTGTGGGTTTGAACCCACAACCTTAGGGAGCTGAGGCTGTAGATTTAACCACTGTACCACTCTCCCATTTTGTGTTACATAGAACAGAGTACTGTGAGAGTGACCTACATTCAACAACCTGTAGGTCTTGCTAAAACTTTTTTACATGGTTTTATTTGACGCTATAGGGAACATCCCACGCAGTTTTTTTTTCAATTTGGAGGATACTGAGTAGGAAAAATTTTTCAATATTGTAGCACTTGACATATAATGACTCTGACACAAAGGGCTCCTTTTACTAAGCTGCGCTAGCGGTTTTAGCGCGTATGCTATACGCTAACGCCAGCATTGAGCTGGCGTTAGTTCTTGGCGCATAGCACAGGGTTAGCGCGCGCTAAAAACGCTAGCGCACCTTAGTAAAAGGAGCCCTAAGGGTGCCTTAAATTGAAAAGTTTGGGAGCCACTGATACATGATCTTGCTCCTTGTTATTAGCTATGATTCACTACAACTGTGCTGTTGATGGCATATCAAAATGCAGCATTTTAGGTCTGAAGTGTAATCTAGTGTGGTATTCAGACTGAGGGGTTTAAGTAGCGGTTTTACTTTGTATGTTTAGAATGTTAACATTCACATTGGTAATATTCCAAGGTAATTTTTAAATATAGTTTAAAAATATAAAATGAAAAGTGTGAGCAATATTTTTTAGTTACCCTTTCATTCAAAGGCTTGTTTGTAAATTAATCTAGTAATATATGATAAATATCAATAGTAATGATCATAAGTCTGTAATGAAGCTAAGATAAGGTTCATATGCCTTGCTGAAGAATTATAAACGTAAGGGTGAATTTTTGTAATGGAAAGAATACTATACTGAATTAATTTGAAAAAGTTTGAGCCTTATTGAACAAGGTATCATGAATCCAGTTTTTCTCAGTCATGTAGGAATAACTTAAAAGATGAATGTTGGCTACTTGTAGTAGTTGTGCATATAGATTTAAATGATATCCCAGCCATTGAATGAAGAGCTCGTTCTAGGTTATATACATGCCATAAAGTATCCACATCGGGATGCCGGGATGCCTTGTGCTCAAAAGGATCCATGTTGGGTTATATTCCTGAAAATACCTTTTCTCTTCTAGGTATGGCTTTGGAAGTACTGGGAATAAGAAGTTTCAGATTCCTCCAAGTTCTGGACTGCGTTATGAAGTAAAACTCAAAAGCTTTGAAAAGGTAGGTGAGGAGCAATAGTGCCTTTACTAGAGAATGACACGGTGACTGTTACTCACCGGAACGGGAGGAAAAATCAACTGCTTGCCACAGGTATGGGGGCAAGGCCATTCACCACCCCGTGGAACGGTGAATGGCCTTTTTCCCACAGTAAAGGATCTACCACAAGTTGCCTCCCTTCTCATCCCTCTAGGTTAGCAGCCCATCCCCACCCCGGCGAGTCCAGTAGCCACCCTCCCTATCGTGAGTCGAACAGATCTATACCCTCACATCTAATGCATTCACTGCCGCCGCTGGGGATCTAATTTAAAAACAAGCATCCTTCTTGTCCTTCAGCTGCTTGCTCCCCTCTGATTTCAGAGCTGTCCTCTGAGGGAAATCTTCTGTGTCAACCGGGGGTCCCAGTTGCCTCACTAACAGTCCTCCTTCCAGCTGGGCTGCTCATTCCTGCTTTAAGTCATATTTGTTTGCAGGGACATGCCGTAGGCAGCATCTCTTGCACGCTGCACGTGGCTGACCCAGAAGGGCATACGAGCCAGGTCTGCACCCTTGTAGTTGATGCTAGGGGTTGCTTTACTTTGTTAATGACTCATGATACTGTGCAGATGTTAATAGGTGTGTCCAAATGCTGGAAGTAGGGAATCCAAGGGCCTCCCCAAATGTCATTTATTCTTATAGATGTGTGGCACATTCTGTACCCAAATGAACAAGATTACTTATGTCTCATGTAACTCCACACAGTCCTGCATCGACTATATTTTGAAATCCAGGGGACTTTTTGAATATTGTGCAAGCAGAAATAGGTCCTTATATGATTTCTGACTATGTATGTGTAGTTGGATTGGGAGGGACATATTGAGAGGTCTCGTAGCTGTCCTTTATGGTTGAACAAGGATCCTAGATTTCATGAATATTTGGTGAAAAGTCGGAAGGACCATTGGTTAAATAATCAGAGACATGAGGAGGATCCAGTGCTGTAGCGGGAAGCTGCTAAAGCAGTCATTTGGGGCGCGATTGTTAGATATGCTCATTTTGTTCGTAAATTGCAGGATAAAGAAATTTTGTGCTTGTCGCGTCGGTTATATAAAGCGAGAAGAAAATTTGCCAGTAAACCAAGCCCAACAAATAAGGACATGTTGATATCATTGCAAACAAAAAACAAAAGGCATTGACCCCAAAATATCCACAAAGAAGAAAATCCAGAGAAAACAAAAAAAAACTCTGGAGTGACGATGTTCCTAAATGGACTTTATTTGAAAGTATCAAAGTTCCAAAGGTACACTAAAATCATCCACATAAAATAATTCCATCCACATAAAAGTAAATCATCCACATAAGAGCCTTAAAGGACCTAGTCCGCTAGGGATACAGGACCCAACCTGGTCCGCGTTTCGATAAAAGTCTTCTTCAGGGGTCCCTGGGGGTCCTATAAAGGTGAGTACGTGGGAAACAATTGTGTGGTGAGCCCCAGGGACCCCTGAAGAAGACTTTTTGTTGAAACGCGGACCGTGTTGGGTCCTGTATCCCTAGCAGACTAGGTCCTTTAAGGCTCTTATGTGGATGGAATTATTTTATGTGGATGATATCATTGCAAGTGAATTTAAACGAAAGACTGTACCAAAGAACACTTAAAACAATGACTTATCAGTACCATCTTTATACATATGGTCAGAAGAGTAGAAACTTGCTTGCATGTTTTATGTCCCCAAAGGAGAACCATAGAAAAATAGTTATGCTTGGAGGGACAAGATCAGGTTAGTATAAGATGAGATTCGTAAAGTGTTTAGGGATTTTTATGAGCGACTATATGCTGCCGCTGAAAAGGCATTCCGTCCCTCTTCGATGCGGAGAAGGTGTTTGATATGTCAGCTGTGATTATCTTTGTTACCTTAGATAAATGTGGATTCACTGGGAGAATTATGCCTATGCTCAAGGCGTTTTAGGCCTCTCTCCAAGGCCCCTCTTTGTCAATAATTTAAAATCATCCCCCTTTGACATTTTTTGGGGCATGCAACCAAGACTATGTTCTTTATCACCTTTATTATTTTCCCTCTCCCTAATTCACTTACTCAGGATATTCATGCTAATCCTGATATACAGAGAATGTGCCTAAGGGAACACTGCTTTAAATTGGCGGCCTTTATAGGTGATATTTTGATGTATATTACAAACCCACAGCATTTTTTTGATTGTGTTAGAATAGGAATATGGTGATTTTGCAGGATTGCTTCTTAACTTCTCCAAATCAGAGACTTTACCATCTTCGGAGGAGCTATAAAGGCTATAGGGAACTTTTTACTATACAATGGGCGATGAGTCATTCCACTACCTAGGTATTCCTCCCTAGTGTTTTCTCCATACATGGTTCTCCTCTGTACTTTAAAACACTGAATTGTAGTTCTGTTTCCTCTTACCTTGTGTAATAGTCGGACTATAAGTCTGTTTGTCTAACCCATTATTTTAAATTTTAAATTGTATGTCTAAATATGTGTTTATTTTTGTCAATTTTGTACTTTGCTTAGTAAAACTAAATAAGCGATTCATCAAACTAAAATAAAACTTGAAACTTAGTCACCTGTCAATGGAGACATGGTTGCTATATTCTTTGAATGATTTATTTGATAAAATTGACAAAAGAACATAAGAATTGCCACTGCTGGGTCAGACCAGTGGTCCATCGTGCCCAGCAGTCCGCTCACGCGGCAACCCTTAGGCCAAACTTGTCTAACTTTATCTTGAATCCCTGGAAGGTGTTTTCCCCTATAACAGCCTCCAGAAGAGCGTTCCAGTTTTCCACCACTCTCTGGGTGAGGAACTTCCTTATGTTTGTACGGAATCTATCCCCTTTTAGCTTTAGAGAGTGCCCTCTCGTTCTACCTACCTTGTGAGAGTGTAAACAACCTGCTCTATCTACTAAGTGTGTTCCCTTCATTATCTTGAATGTTTTGATCATGTCCCCTCTCAGTCTCCTCTTTTCAAGGGAGACATATGCTAGATGTAATTTACTTGGATTTCAGTAAAGCCTTTAATACAGTTCCTCATAGGAGGCTGTTGAACAAACTTGAAGGGCTGAAGTTAGGACCCAAAGTGGTGAACTGGGTCAGAAACTGGCTGTCGGACAGACGCCAGTGGGTGGTGGTTAATGGAAGTCGCTCGAAGGAAGGAAAGGTGAGTAGTGGAGTCCCTCAGGGATCGGTGCTGGGTTCAATACTGTTCAATATGTTTGTGAGTGACATTGCTGAAGGGTTAGAAGGAAAAGTGTGCCTTTTTGCAGATGATACCAAGATTTGTAACAGAGTAGACACCGAAGAGGGAGTAGAAAATATGAAAAAGGATCTGCAAAAGTTAGAGGAATGGTCTAATGCCTGGTAACTAAAATTCAATGCAAAGAAATGCAGAGTAATGCATTTGGGGATTAATAATAAGAAGGAACCGTATACACTGGGAGGAGAGAAGCTGATATGCACGGACAGGGAGAGGGACCTTGGGGTGATAGTGTCCGAAGATCTAAAGATGAAAAAACAGTGTAACAAGGCAGTGGCTGCTGCCAGAAGGATGCTGGTCTGTATAAAGAGAGGCGTAGTCAGTAGAAAGAAGAAGGTGTTGATGCTCCTGTACAGGTCATTGGTAAGGCCTCACTTGGAGTATTGTGTTCAATTTTGGAGACCATATCTGGCGAAGGACGTAAGAAGACTCGAGGCGGTCCAGAGGAGGGCGACGAAAATGATAGGAGGCTTGCGCCAGAAGACGTATGAGGAGAGACTGGAAGCCATGAATATGTATACCCTAGAGGAAAGGAGAGACAGGGGAGATATGTTTCAGATGTTCAAATACTTGAAGAGTATTAACGTAGAACAAAATCTTTTCCAGAGAAAGGAAAATGGTAAAACCAGAGGACATAATTTGAGGTTGAGGGGTGGTAGATTCAGGGGCAATGTTAGGAAATTCTACTTACGGAGAGGGTATTGGATGCCTGGAATGCGCTCCCGAGAGAGGTGGTGGAGGGTAAAACTGTGACTGAGTTCAAAGAAGCGTGGGATGAACACAGAGGATTTAGAATCAGAAAATAATATTAAATATTGAATTAAGGCCAGTACTGGGCAGACTTGCACGGTCTGTGTCTGTATATGGCTGTTTGGTGGAGGATGGGCTGGGGAGGGCTTCAATGGCTGGGAGGGTGTAGATGGGCTGGAGTAAGTCTTAACAGAGATTTTGGCAGTTGGAACCCAAGCACAGTACAGGGTAAAGCTTTGGATTCTTGCCCAGAAAGAGCTAAGAAGAAAAAATTTAAAAATTTAAATTGAATCAGGTTGGGCAGACTTGGTGGACCATTCGGGTCTTTATCTGCCGTCATCTACTATGTTACTATGTAAGAGGCCCAGATTCTCTAATCTCTCGCTGTACGGCAACTCCTCCAGCCCCTTAACTATTTTAGTTGCTCTTCTCTGGACCCTTTCAAGCAGTACCGTGTCCTTCATGTACGGCGACCAGTGCTGGACGCAGTATTCCAGGTGGGGGCATACCATGGCCTGGTACAGTGGCATGATAACCTTCTCTGATCTGCTCGTGATCCCCTTCTTAAGCATTCCTGGCATTCTGGTTGTCCTTTTCACAGGTGCCGCACATTGCGCGGACGGTTCCATCAACTTGTCGACCAGTATTCCTAAGTCTCTTTCCTGGAGGGGCTCACTCAGAGTACCGCACCAGACATACTGTATAAGATTTTTGTTACCGACATGCATCACTTCCACTTATCCACATTAAACCTCATTTGCCATGTCATGGTCCATTTCTCAAACGTGTTTATGTTACGTTGCAGGTCTTCGCAATCCTTCTGCGTCTTCACAATTCTGAATAACTTCATATCGTCTTTAAATTTAATCACTTCGCTCGTCATACCAATTTCCAGGTCGTTTATAAATATGTTGAAGAGCTGCATTATACCAAATAGGGGTAGATCTCTCCACCGCTCTATCATTCATAGGTAGAATAGCACTGATTTAAGATGGTTTCCCCACAGTGGTTATATGTGCTGCAGATGTTGTCATTATGGCGATTGAAGAAGGTCGTAAATCTAAAATTAGATATGCTTATCTAGTTGGTACTTGGAGACAAGAGGGTTTGGGTCTTCCCAATTTTGAACTCTATAATGCAGTTTGTTTGCTATGACATCTGAAAGATTGGGTGATGAATGAACAGCAGTTTACCCCAGTTCGACTGAAATCTGCCTTTTATGCCCCTTATTGTTTGCAAGCTTTGTTACACATGCCAAATAAGACCCTCACTCTTGGTCACCAAACTAGTGTCTTGTTCAAATATTTGAGAGACGGGTGGAAAGCCTTTGGTGTGGCATTTAGGGGTGAACCCCTTGATTACTGATTAATTACAGGGGAAGCCAGTGTTTGGGCTAGGTCTTGATAATCCCACATTTTAGCTTGGGCATGGAAAAAATGCTTTTGGTAGAACATTTTTTGGAATGTTGATTCCTTTTGAGAGGATAAGTGAATCTTTAGGTTGGCGGTGAGGGGATACTTTTTCTTATTGCCAAGTCTAACACTATGTGAGATCCCTACCATTAGAGCAACTTCAACATATGGGCTATAAACTTAGCAATTTTAACACATCTGTATCAGTTGTTCATAAGGCTTTGTATCCATTGGAGAGAATGTAAAGACTGTGCCCTAGAGGCACAAAGCACAGTCGTTAAGACCGTGCGGGTTGCTGTTGGACAAGTTTTTGGCTGATTTCCAAACAGCGATCCATGCTCAAAAATCTTCCCATGCAAATGAGTTGAGTCGATCATGTTGTGATCGCTGTTTCCTAGTGGTCCTACTACTTCCACTTCCTTTGCAGGTCCCCCTAGTCCGTTGAGGATTAGGTCGTTGGTTCCTTGACGAGCTGATCCATAAAGCAGTCCCTCACAGCTTCTAAGAATTCTGTTTCCCTCGCACAGTTCGAGTTTCCAATACTCCAGTCTATCCCGGGTTAGTTAAAATCCCCCATTACCGTCACGTTCCTGTTTTTGCCTTCTTGCCTCAGTTCTGCTGCCAGTTCTTTGTCATTTGCTTCCGTTTGTCCAGGCGGACGATAGTACAGTCCCAATTTTATGTCAAAGCCATTTCTTCCTGGTAATTTAACCCATAATGACTCCAATCCTTCCGCCTTTGTATCCATATCCACTCCGGCCGAGGGAATGGTGTCTTTTATGTATAGTGCTATTCCTCCACCCTTCTTGTGAGTCCTGTCTCTTCTATAGAGTTTGTACCCTGACAGTACTACGTCCCATTGGTTATCCTCATTCCACCATGTTTCCATGATTCCAATGATGTTTAGGTCCTCTTTTTTGGCTGTGACTTCTAATTCTCCCATTTTGGTCTTCAGGCTCTTTGCATTTGCATACAAGTAATTTAAGTCCTGGTCTTTTCTTTTCCCTGCTGGTTTGCCTTGTGTTTTGCTTCTCTTGCCATCCCTTATTTGAGCTGCCAGTCCCTGATTTCCGCTCCTTTCCTCCTCATTTTTTGGTGCATCTTTTTCGTCAGCAACCTGATTTTTCGATTTCACCTGTTCTTCTAATTCTATCTGTTTGCCTCTCTTATTGTTCATCAGTTTCTCTTGTTCCTTGGACTCCTGTTGTTCATCTTTTGCTTGTTCCCAGCATTTTTCCCACTCAGTATCTTCTTTGGATACTCTTGTCTGAACCGTCGACAACAGGTCGACTGTCGACTTTCCCCTTCTTCTTAGTTTAAAGCCTGCTCTATTCCTCGTTCCTGCCGTGCTCAGGTGTAGTCCATCCCTCCTGAAGAGCTTGAAAGTTCCAGAAAGTTGTCCAGTTCCTCACAAAGTGGAATCCCTCTTCTTCGCACCATCTCCTCAACCATGCATTTATTGCTTGTAGCTCTGTCTGCCTCTTCACGTCTGCCCTCGGTACTGGCAGAATCTCTGAGAATGCTATCTTCTGTGTCCTCAGCTTCAGTTTACTTCCTAGGATTTTGAACTGTTCAGTTAGCGTAGTCCTGCTGTAATTTCTCCTGTTGACATCATTTGTTCCAACGTGGATTATCACTGCTGTCTCTTTTGTTTCTGCGCCGTCCAGGATCCTCTCGATTCTGTCGGTGATGTTCTTTGTTCTTGCTCCTGGGAGACAAGTCACTAGCCGATCTTCTCTCCCTCCTGCTACATGACTGTCCACTTCTCTCAGGATTGAGTCTCCCACTACGACTGCAGATTTCCCCTTCTTCAGCTTCCTCACTGGTCTCAAGTCTGTATCCTCGGTGTGGTTCAGTACTTCTCTTTCAGGGTACCGGCCAGTCTTCGCACCCTCTGCTTGCTCGATTCTTCCATGTGGTCCCTCATCCTTGGCATCTGTTGGTTCCTCTCTTCCATCTGTTGGTCCCTGTCCTCCATCTCGTGTGGACGTAGCTTCCTCGCTCCAGTGCTGCTGATGATCCTGTTCTTCCACCTGCCTGTAGGCCTCCTCAATGAATCTCTCGAGCTCCCTTACTTGCTCCTCAATGTGGTTCTCTCTTGCGGGGTCTTCAGCTGTCTTGAATGGTGCTTCCGAGATGTGGAGTCCCTCCAGCTCCTGAACCCTGCACTGCAGTCGACCAACTTCCTTCTTCAGGTTTTCCAGTTCCTGACACCGACTGCATACATATGCCTGCCTGCCCGAGGGGAGGTAGTCATACATATGACACTCTGTGCAGTACACTGGGAAGCTCCTCCGGGTTCCTGCTGCTTCCATTTCTCTTTCTTCGCAGTCCACTAGATGCTCTCTCCCCTGTCTTTTGCGGGCGTGTGCTCTTTCCTATGCTTGGCTCTTCCCTGCCTACTTCTGCCGCTTTGGGTCAGTTGTCCTCTCTTGGGCCTTTTCCTTGTCCCTGGAGCCTGCTGCTTCTTTATCCTTTCCTATCTTGTGTGTGCCTTATTGTGTGTTTTCTTTAGTGTGTATGCTCGCTTCTTCCTTATCTTCCTGCTGATCTCTGGTGTTTTGAAGTCCTTGGCTGTCTTTGCTCGGCCCTTCTCAAGGCCCTTTGCAAAGGCGCTCTCGCTAAGGCAAGCGCCTTTGCTGCTCGCCGAACGGCTGTGCACCGTTGGCTCCCCCCCTTTTAAGGGGGAGTCTGGGCGCTGACTTGGCTGGTGATGTGGTGCGGGTGGGCGGAGCTAACTCGCCGCTGTCAGCTCCTCGCTGCTGCCCTGGTTCCTTCCCTTTTTCCTCTCCCGGCTACCTCTCTTCTTTAGCTCACCATCTCCTATTCCAAACCGCTGCTGATGCCTTCTCCCTCTACCATGTGGCTTATTGTATGTTCTTCGCGCTGCGGCTCCCTCCTCTTAAGGGGGAGTCCGGGCGCTGACTCGGCTGGTGACGCGGTGAGGGTAGGCGGAGCTAAATAGCCGCTGCCCACTCCTCGCCACTGCCCTGGTTCCTTCCCTCTTTCCTCTCCCAGCTACCTCTCTGTTTTACCTCACCTCCTCCTGCTCCAAACTGCTGCCTTCTCCCTCTACCACACGGCTGCTTGTATGTTCTTCGCGCTGCGGCTCCCTCCTCTTAAGGGGGAGTCCGGGCGCTGACTCAGCTGGTGACGCGGTGCGGGTGGGCGGAGCTAACTCTCGCCGCTGCCCTGGTTCCTTCCCTCTTTCCTCTCCCAGCTACCTCTCTGCTTTAGCTCACCTCCTCCTGCTCCAAACCGCTGCCGCTGCCTTCTCCCTCTACCACGCGGCTGCTTGTATGTTCTTCGCGTTGCGGCTCCCTCCTCTTAAGGGGGAGTCCAGGCACTGACTCGGCTGGTGATGCGGTGCGGGTGGGCGGAGCTAACTCTCGCCGCTGCCCTGGTTCCTTCCCTCTTTCCTCTCTCAGCTACCTCTCTATATAGCTCACCTCCTCCTGCTCCAAACCGCTGCCGCTGCCTTCTCCCTCTACCACGCGGCTGCTTATATCTCCCCTCTTCTGCCTTTCCTCCAAAGTATACAGATTGAGATCTTTAAGTCTGTCCCCATAAGCCTTATCACGAAGACCACACACCATTTTAGTAACCTTTCTCTGGACCGACTCCATCCTTTTTATATCTTTTTGAAGGTGCGGCCTCCAGAATTGTACACAATATTCTAAATGAGGTCTCGCCCGAGTCTTATACAGAGACATCAATACCTCCTTTTTCCTACTGGCCTCCATATGCAAACTAGCATCTTTCTAGCTTTCGCTGTCACCTTTTCAACCTGTGTAGCCACCTTAAGATCATCACACACAATCACACCCAAGTCCTGCTCTTCTGTCGTGCACATAAGTTCTTCACCCCCTAAACTGTACTGTTCCCTTGGGTTTTTGCAGCCTAAATGCATGACCTTGCATTTCTTAGCATTAAATTTTATCTGCCAAATTTCAGCCATTCTTCAAACTTCTTCATGTTATTCACACCATCTGGTGTGCCTGCTTTATTGCAGATTTTGGCATCTGCAAAGAGGCAAATCTTACCTGTCAACCCTTCAGCAATATCATTTATAAAAATGTTAAAAGAACAGGCCCAAGAACAGAACCTTGAGGCACACTGCTGGTAACATCCCTTTCCTCAGAGCGATCTCCATTGATCACTACCCTCTGTCGCCTTCCACTCAACCAGTTCCTGACCCAGCCCGACACTTTGGGACCCATCCCAAGGGCAATCAGTTTATTTATCAGACGTCTGTGTGGAACACTGTCAAAGACTTTGCTAAAATCTAAATACACCACATCTAACGCACATCCTCTATACAATTCTCTGATCATCCAGTCAAAGAAATTGATTAGATTTGTCTGACAAGACCTACCTCCAGTGAATCCATGTTGCCTCCAGTCCTGTAATCCACAGGATTCCAGAAACTTGACCATTCTCTTTTTTAAAAACATTTCCATTAATTTGCTTACCACAGAAGTCAGACTGGCCTGTAATTCCCTACTACTTCCTTCCACTTTTGTGGAGAGGGACCACATCTGCCCTTCAACAGTCCTTCGGTACCACTCTCGACTCTAGAGACTCATTGTAAAGGTCAGTCAGCGGAGCTACCAGAATGTCTCTAAGTTTTTTCAGCATCCTTGGATGTACATCATTTGGCCCTATCGCTTTGTCTACTTTTATTTTAGCTAGCTCCTCACAAACACAATCCTCTAAAAATCGATCAGAGTATTACTTCTTCATCCCTATGCACGTTTGTCTAATGTGATCCCGCTCCCAGTGCTTCAGCCGTAAACACAGAACAGAAATAGTTGTTAAGCAATTTGGCCTTTTCTTTATCAGCTTCTACATATTCCTCCCCTTCACCTATGAGTCTCACAATGCCACTTTTGAACTTCTTCCTATCAATAATATATCTAAAAATGTGATGTCTCCCCGTTTTACCATGTTAGCTATTTTTTCTTCCATTTACATCTTTGCTTTCCTGACTACACGACCAGCCTCTCTTAACTTTTCCAGATATTTTTGCCTGTCTTCCTCTTTTTGCGATTTTTTTTTTTTTTTGTAGTTTATGAAAGCTATCCTCTTATTCCTTACCTTCTCAGCTACTACTTTTGAGAACCAAAGCGGCCTTCTTTTCCTCTTACTTTTACTTACTTACCTTACAAAAAGGTTTGACGCCCCTTTCAGTTTTGCCCTTCCAGACGTTCCCACACAGACAACAATTCCTTGACGTAAACCCCTATCTGAACAAAGTTAGTTTTTTAAAAGTCTAGAACTTTTGCTTTTGAATGAGCCCTCTCTATACACATCTTAATATTAAACCGTGCAGTGATCACTGGATGCCAGATGATCCCCCACTGTAACATCAGAAACACTTTCCCCATTTGTAAGCACTAAGTCTAGTATGACCCCATCCCACATGGGTTCTATTACCAACTGCTGGAACAGTTCTCCTTGTAGAGAATCCAGGATCTCCCTTCTTCTAGAAGACCCCGCAGTAGGGATACCCCAATCAACATCCAGCATGTTAAAACCACCTATTAGCAAGACTTCCCCGTTTTTAGAGATATTCTGAATGTCTACTATTAAATCTTAATCTATTTCTTCCTTCTGTGAAGCAAGCCTATATCACACCAATGTAAATATATTCACCATTCCCTCTTTACAAATTGATCTACAGTGCCTCTTCCTTGCTTTGTCTGGCGGATATGAAACAGAGAGTGGGGGTAAATGGATGATACTTGGACTGGAAAAGCATCATGAGTGGAGTGCCACAGGGTTCGGTGCTTGGACCCGTGCTCTTCAACATATTTATAAACGATCTGGAAATTGGTACGATGAGTGAGGTGATTAAATTTGCAGACAACATGATGTTATTCAAAGTAGTGAAGACGTAGGAGGATTGTGAAGACTCGCAATGTGACATAAACACGCTCGAGAAATGGGCCACAACATGGCAAATGAGGTTCAACGTGGATAAGTGTAAAGTGATGCATGTTGGTACCAAAAATCTTATACACGAATACAGGATGTCCAGTGCGGTACTTGGAGAAGACCCCCCCCCCCCCCCCCCCAAGGAAAGAGACTTGTGAGTACTGGTCGACAAATTGATGAAGCTGTCCGCGTAATGAGTGGTGGCGGCGAAAAGGGCAAACAGAATGCTAGGAATTAGAGAATGACACGGGGAAAAAATCTGTCCCCGTCACCACCCCGTCCCCGGCCCACCATCCTCTGCACCGCCCCGTCACCGTCACCGCCATCCCTTTCACCGCCCCGTCACCGCCACTACCATCCCATTCACCGCCCCGTCACCGTCCCCGCTGCATCCATATAAGCCTTAGTACTGTAATATTTAGCTTATTCCTTTATTATAAATCAAAGTTCCTGCTGCTGAACTAGAGAAAGATGTTCAGCTGGCAGGGCTTTGTTTATAAATTTTTATCAACGCAACTAATATACTACTTTATCCTAAAGCAAAAAATAAATAAATAAATATAATTTTTTTTTCTACCTTTGTTGTCTGGTTTCTGCTTTCCTCATCTTCTCATTCAATTCCTTCCATCCACTGTGTGTCTTCTCTCTGCATCTTCCATTTGCTGTTACTGTGCCTCTCCCTTTACCCCCCCTCAATTGGTCTAGCACCCATCTTCTTCCCTCCGCTCCCCCATAGTCTGGCTTCTGTCTTCTTCCCACTCTGTCTTCCACATTTCCCTTCAGGGTCTGTTCCTCTCCACCCTCCTTCAATGTCTGTCCTATTCCTTTCCACCACCACCCTTCCCTCCCTCCTTTACCATCTGTTCCTTTCAACCACCCTTCAGCTCCTCTCACATGACCTATCTACCTTCCTCCCTCTTATTTTCATGGCACGTTACAATGTAATTTGTGCAAGCCACTGGGAGCCTGCGAGTTCGGTCCCTGTCCCATCCCCACAAACCATCTCGCTTCTGTGCTCCTATTTTCCCCATTTTGAATATCTCCCCTATGTATCTGCCATTGCCCCCCCCCGTGTCCATATACCATCCCCATGGCATGTCCCCTTTATGTCTCTGTCCCTATGCCACATGCACATAATTTCCCCTCTTTCTGTTACCTTCCTGTGTCCAGATTTCCCCTATCTTCCTCTTCCATACCAGTGTGTCTTCTTTTCAACCTCATCTAGCTTTTTTCCCTCTTTCTTCCCCCTCCCCCCCCCTGCTTCTAGCTTCTGGCTCACCTGCCTGTCCTTCCCTTTCTTTCCTGCTGTGGGTTTTTCTTTCCGTCTTCATTCCCTTGGCCCAGAATCCTTTTCCCTTTCACTCCCTCCTTCCAGTTTGAGCCGGGAATACGGGCGATCGCACGATCCCCGCAGCCCCCACCCGCCTGCCCAATCGATCCTAGTGTTTAGCCAGCTCTCTCCCTTCTCCTCACCTTAGTTTGCAGGCTTTCTTTTTTGGCGACCTGCACGCTTTCCCAAAGAGCCGTGCACGCGCGGCTGCTCAGTGTTCAATCTTCTGCTCTGATGCAACTTCCTGTTTCCGGTTGCGTCAGAGCAGAAGATCGAAACTGAGCAGCAGCGGGTGCGCAGCTCTTTGATAGCGTGCGGGTCGCCGAAAAAGAAAACCTACAAACTAAGGTGAGGAGAAGGGAGAGAGCTGGCTAATCACTAGGATCGATTGGGCAGGTGGGTGTGGGCTACGGGGACCGCGCGATCCTTCATGCCTCACTGCGGGGACAAGACCATTCACCGCTCCACAGGGTGGTGAATGGCCTTGTCCCCGTCGCCGCAGCGACTGCTACTTTTCGTTCCCCGTTTTGGCGGGTTACCCGCGGCTAAACCCGGTGGCCGCGGGTAAACCGCCACCGTGTCATTCTCTACTAGGAATGATTAAGAAGGGGATCACGAATAGATCAGAAAAGGTTATCAGGCCATGGTACGCCCTCACCTGGAAAACTGCATCCAGCATTGGTCGCCGTACATGAAGAAGGCCAGAGAAGAGCGACGAAAATGGTTAAGCAGTGTTCTCCCCAGAAATTTTTTCCGGTGGGGTGGGGTGTGGCAGGACAGGAAAATTTTGTGGTGGGGAAAATTAAATGTGTACTATTTTATTAGTTAATTATTATTATTTTCCAGTGTTCAACATGACTTCCGTTTTTTAATGTTTGATACTTGTGCCAGAATATTTTTACTAAATTTAAGAAGTATCCAATTCTAGAAGTGAATAATTAGATATTTGCCCTCTTTCAAATGGTATAGAAGTTTAAAAAAGGGAAATGCGTTAATGAAGTCATTAGGTTCAATCTAGCCATTTATTTCAGCATGAATTTAAACAACTAACAAAAAAAAAAGATAAATATAGCTCATCCAGTCATACAAGAAACGGCTCTACAGCAGCTCTAATAATGTTTTGATCACTAGGTTCCTTCCTGAGGTCTCACTGAGGTTATGAAATAGATGCAATCCCCACTTCCAGATCTCTTCCACATAATTTATGGAGAGGTGTTACTGAGCCTTGAAGGAGACCTGTTTGATTGCACTACAGCAAAATAAAGAAGTAGCAGATAAAGATCAAAGTAAGAGCTAGGGCAAAACAGTTTAGGTAAATATGCAGGCAATAATTAGCAATATATTAAAAATATTTTATTTATATTTGTTTATAATGTCATTTGAAAGCTGGTTGATACTAATACAACTAATTCTTTATTCTTCTGGGGGGACGGACAATACCATTTATGTCAAAAGTAAAATTAGAATAGGGTAATTAAATCTTGTAGCATACCTAGTATATATGACAGCCAGTGCTGATCATTTTTTAACAATCCTCTATATAAAAAAAGTTATTTTTAGTAATAATCCATGAATCACACAACAAGGGTGCCCCTAAGAAAAGGCATCATCTTAAACACTGCAGTGAGCACTAGAACACCAACACACGCATTGTAAAACTAAACAAGCCCGATTCTGCACAGTCGATGTTAACAGAAAGCTTCCCTTCTTTTCCCTCCCCCCTCCCCTCAGGACGTAACTTCCGGTTTCGGAGGGAAGAGAAGGGAAGCCTGCAAGCGCAGTGGTACCGTTAGGGCTCCAGAGCACGGGTTCAAGTCGCTTGCTGGTATTTTTTTGTTTTTTTAAAAAAGTCAGGCGGGAATCTTTCGGCGGATCGCCAGGCTGTACGTTAAGCAGTGGCGGCAGCAGGATTCGTGACAGATGACAGCCATGCGGATATCTAAATTAGCCGGGCGGAGTGCCCGGCTAAAAGGCGCTAGGGAGAACACTGGGTTAAGAGGTTGGAGGAGTTGCCGTACAGCGAGAGATTAGAGAAACTGGGCCTCTTCTCCCTTAAAAAGAGGAGACTGAGAGAGGACATGATCGAAACATTCAAGATAGTGAAGGGAATAGACAGGTTGTTCACCTTCTCCAAGGTAGAGAACACTCTCTAAAGCTAAAAGGGGATAGATTCCGTACAAACGTAAGGAAGTTCTTCTTAACCCAGAGAGTGGTAAAAAACTGGAACGCTCTTCCAGAGGCTGTTATAGGGGAAAACACCCTCCAGGGATTCAAGACAAAGTTAGACAAGTTCCTGCTGAACCGAAACATACGCAGGTAAGGCTAATCTCAGTTAGGGCACTGGTCTTTGACCCAAGGGCCACCGCGTGAGCGGACTGCTGGGCACGATGGTCCACTGGTCTGACCCAGCAACGGCAATTCTTATGTTCTTATGCAGATTCTGCAATTGTGGGCTTTAATATGATCTTTAACATATAGTGCTACGCCCCCTCCTTTTCTTCCTATCCTGTCTTTTCTGAACAGATTATAGCCCGGTATAACTACATCCCAGTCATGGTTCTTCGTGAACCACGCCTCCGTGATTGCCACTATATGCAACTCCTCTTCTTCCATTATAGTTTCTAGATCCAGAATCTTGTTTCCCATACTTCGAGCATTAGTATATACTGCTTTCCAGACATTGCACCATTTTCCCCTCCGTGTAGAGATATTCAGTGATTTACTTATCTGAGGGCTTATACTCACCCAGAAGCTTTGATCACCCTGCCCCATCACTTCTAGTTTAAAGCCCTCTTCAGTAGATTAGCCAGCCTGCCTGTAAAGACACTTCTTCCCTTCTTTGATAGATGCACATTATCTCTGCTCAGCAGTCCTTGGAAAATCATCCCATGGTCCAGGAAGCCAAAACGCTCACGGTGACACCATCCACTTAGCCACGCATTTATCTTCAGGATGCGAGCTTTCTGCTCTGTCCTTTACCCTCAACAGGGAAGATGGATGAGAATACCACCTGCACACCTGACTGCTTCACCTTCTCTCCCAGAGCCCCAAAGTCACTTTTGACACATTTGCAAGGGTACCTGGCAGTATCGTTAGTGCCAATGTGGATGAGCAGCATGGGAAAGTAGTCATCAGGCTTGATGAGTCTCGGCAAGCTCTCCGTAACATTTTGGATTTTGGCACCAGGTAGACAGTATACCTCTCGTGACATCATGTTTGGTCTGCAGATGGATGCTTCTGTACCCCTCAGAAGGGAATCGCCAGCTACCACTACCTTACGCCTCCTAGTGGTCATAGATCCAGTAATTTGGGGGATCTCAAGCTTTGATCCTTGGGATGCTCTGATCTCCTCCACTTCCAGGACAGCATACCATTGCCTGCTTCAGATATAGAACTAGAAAGGGTAGAGTCAAATAAGGATATGAAACTGCATTTGTGAAGCAACTCGCTTACCTGTAATGTGTTCCTGAAGACAAAGATAATTTAGTCATTTTCCCTAAAGAAGTTTCTATAGCGATTCTAGAACTTTGCAGCGCACGAAGATGGCTGGGTAGAGGATTAGCTCTGTTGTGACAGGCAAATTTTATTAAGATTTTGGCAGTTAAAATTAAAGAAAAGTGAAGGAAAAGAGAGAATTGAAGTAAGAAATGGCTTCGGGTAAAACTAGTAAAAGTAATCCGGTGAATTCAGGAGCAGGAAGTAAAAAAAGAACAAAAATTGATTCGGTATCCCCGACAGCGGTCCCTTTGCCTCAGGAAGAAATTGATAACAGTGATTTGATGAATGAACTTCAGAAAATTAAAGAAATAGTAAGTGATAACGCTAAAAATATAAAAGATGTGAAGAAGGAAATAGAGAGTCTGACAAATAGAATGCAGGCAGTTGACTTCAAAATTGAGCAGTTAGAAAAGCATGCTGAGAAATCTGAGGCAGAGATGCTGGTGTGTAAAAAAGATCACAGAGAAATAGAGGCGTTGAAAAAGGATTTTGAAGACTTATCAAATCGTGAAAGAAGGAATAATTTGCGTCTGATTGGGATACCTGAGGGGATTGAGCAGAATGATCCTATTCAATTTGTGACTAATTTTATCCCAAAGATCTTGCCATTTAAAAGTTCTTTTCCTTTGGAGATAGAAAGAGCACATCGGATACCGATGAAAAGATCAAATAGTCAGAAGGGTCCCCGTCCAATAATCTTTAAGCTGCTAAGACATCAGCAGGTGGTAGAGATTATAAAGCTGGCTAAAACAAACAAGGATCTTAAATGCCAGGATTCTAAGATCTTTATAGTACCTGACTTTGCAAAAGCTACAGCCTACAAAAGAAAACAGCTTTTGGATTTAAGACCTAAACTGAGAGCAATGGGAGCAAGATATGGATTGATATACCCTGCTATTATGAGGGTAACTTATGAGAATAAAACTTATAATTTTGAAGAAGCAGGCAAATTACAGGAATTTCTAGATCAATATAATTTGCCTATGGTTTCATGAAATTATTTAGAAAATGTAATAAATAATATACTTAGATTATTTTTGGTTTATATTTTTGAGTGAAAATTGAAAGATATTTTATAAAGAAGGAAAAAGTGGAAAAAAAATAGAAAAGGAGAAAATATTTTCTAGAAAATTGTTGCAGTTAGGTTTAAGGGGGATCAACATTTCAAACAAGATTTAAAGAAAAGAAATGAAAAATTTTAAAGAGACAATAAGAAAAGAAGAAAAGAAGATTTTGACAAGGTAAGAAGAGGGATGGAGCATATAGGAAGTGAAGAAAATATGAGGAACAATTATAAGATTTGGATGGTTTCTTAATGTGAATTTATAATTTGCATTTGAGCGTGACTGAGATAATATGAGGACACATAAATGCTGCATTGGAGAAATGTGGGAATTTAGAATATAATAAGATGAAAAATACAAAAGACTATTGATGTAAAGAGAAGAAGATGTGAAGATGGACTGATGGAAATGACTTGAGCATTATTTAGATTTACAATTTGCATCTGAAATTGACTGAGATATAAGGATGATGTTGCAAAAATACTTTATTGGAGAAAGATGAAATAGCAATCTGCAAGAAGATGGAATAAGAGACTGAAACAGCAGGATGAAGATGTACAAGTGTTACAGTTCTGCAGAATGGAGAATAGACTGTAATAGATTGAAGATGCAATGAAAATTAATGAGAGTTTTAAAAAAATATGAGGTCTGCTTGGTTGAAATGTTTGATCCTTCTTTTGATGTAAGGTTAAAAAAAAAAAAAAAAAAATGAATATTATAGGATGGAGTGATGTATGTTCCATTGAAGTTGTGAGAAACTTAGGTTAAAAAAAAAAAAATAAAATAAAATAATAATATTAATCTTGGGGGGGTATATATTGTAAGAAATGGTTTCCGAAATATTGGGTATATACTTTTATAAATATATTAGAGGTATAGGATGGAAGAATGTTTGGAAATTTGAATGAGAGGGGAAGTATATAATAAAGAATTATAGTAAATATAGGTATTTAGGGTATTGAAGAATGGATTGACTGCAGGATAATTTAGTGTTGGTTGTTTGAAAGATTAGAGAAAGAAAAATGAGTATGTTATTGCCTGTGGGGAGTTTATTTTTGCTCAGTAATATGTGCGTTTCGAAGTTTGCATTTGTGTTAGGGGAGGGGAGGGTGGGGGATGGGAATAGGGGGGATGGGGAAAGAGGGGAGGGAGGGAGACTCATATATTGGTTTAAGGAAAAAGAAAAAATGTATATTTTATGTTTGAGTGGATTATATATGTATTTTATATTTTATTTGTAAAATGGGTTTTAAAATTTTTTCTTTGAATGTAAATGGCCTTAATCACCCTATAAAAAGGAAAAAGGTATTGGAATATATTAAACAACAAAATATAGATATATGTTTCTTGCAAGAGACACATTTGTCTGGAACAGAGTCTATGAAGCTGACAGATAAGTGGATAAAACAATGTTTATTTGCACCAGCGGTAAAAAAGAAGGCAGGAGTAGCAATATTGATTAATAAAAAATGTTCAGCAACATTTAATATGGTAAAGGCAGATCCTCAAGGAAGGTGGGTACTTGTTGACATGAGCATGGGCAGTAATACAATGGCGTTACTAAATATATATGCACCTAATTCGAATCAAAGTGAATTCTTTAAATCTCTACAACAATTAGTTTTACCACTGGCTACTACTAATTTAGTGGTGGCTGGGGATTTCAATGCTGTTATAGATCCAATAATGGATAAAAAGCCTAGTAGAATTATGAAATCAATGGGATTAGAAAATTTGATACAAGCATGTAATTTGAAAGATATATGGCGTATTCTTCATTTTAATGATCGGGAATTTACATTTTGTTCACATGTTCATCAATCGTTTTCAAGAATTGATTATATATTTGTTTCAGATCAGATTGTACAGCAAGTTGTAAAAGCTGACATAGAACCAATAGTAATATCTGATCATGGTGGTGTGTGGATAGAAGTTAACTTATTAGATCAAGATAATTCCAAACCTGTATGGAGGTTTGATAATACTTTGCTTGCTGATTCTAAATTTTGCACTGAATTTCAGATAAAAATGAATGAATATTTCAGACTTAATGACCTAGAGGAAATGTCGATTGGAATATTATGGGATGCTTTCAAAGCAACTATGAGAGGACAAATTATATCATATTCTGCGTATAAAAAGAAACAGATAAGAAAGCAATTTGCAAATTTGGAAAAAGAAATTAAAAATTTGGAATTAAAATTGGTTAATAAATGGGAACAAGAGACATTTCAATTATTGTTAAAAAAAAAAATGTGAATATAATGAAATTTCCTCTGGATTAGTAAGGAAAGATATTTTTGCTCAGCAAACGATGTATTATGGTAGTGCAAATAAGGCTGGAAGATTATTGGCAAATTATTTAAAAGCAAAGAAAAGAAAGGAGAAAATAAGCATAATTAAGGATGAATTAGGACATTCTCATTCTCAAATTGGAAATATATTAAAACAATTTTTAAAATATTATAAGTCACTGTATTCTTCTGAGTCTTATTTAGATAAAGAGAAAGATGGGTTGGATTTTTTGAGTTTAGTTAAAGGACCTAAGGTTCCTGATCATATAAAAGGAAGTTTAGATAAACCTATATCATTAAAAGAGTTACAAATGGCATTGAAATCCCTTAGAGTTGGGACCGCTCCAGGTGGAGATGGATTTACAGTGGAGTTTTATAAAGAATTTCAAATTTCCCTTTTACCATATTTATTAAAACTATATCAGGACCAACTGAATAAAGGTTGTATATCAGGCACTATGGCAAAATCTTTAACTATTGTTTTGCCAAAGCCAAATAAAGATCCAACATTGGTGTCAAATTACAGGCCTATATCTTTAATAAATGTAGATGGTAAAATATTAGCTAAGATTTTAGCATTAAGATTGGCTAAAGCTCTTCCGCATATAATAGGAATAAATCAAACTGGATTTGTTGCTCAAAGACACTCTTCAAATAATACTAGACTGGCATTTCAGATGTATTATTTAACAAGACAAATTAATGATCCGGCTTTTTCAGTATCACTAGATGCTGAGAAGGCTTTTGATCGTGTAGAATGGAATTTCATGTATCAAGCTATGGAATGGTTTGGTATTGGATCCGGATTTATACAAATGATTCAAGCACTGTATAGCTCCCCAACTGCTCGTTTATACATAAATAATAATTTTTCAGATGCTTTTAAATTGCAGAGGGGAGTTAGACAGGGTTGTCCATTATCTCCTTTGCTCTTTGATATAGTTCTTGAACCCTTGTTGTTAGCTATTCAACAGGCAAAGGACATAGAGGGTATTCCATGTGCTGGAGTGGAATATAAAGTATCCGCTTATGCAGATGATATATTGCTTCATTTGAGGAATCCGGAAACAACAATTCCATGTCTACTGGAGATAATAGATACATTTGGAAAATTCTCAGGATACAAAATAAATTGGAATAAATCAGAAATTTTACCTTTAAATGTGCATTGTACAAAAGGTATACTTGATTCTTTCCCTTTTATTTGGAAAGAGGATGGTATAAAATACTTAGGTATTTGGTTGAATAAAACACTTGAAGAGACAATGAGAATAAACGAAAAATTTTTATTACAAAAAGTAACAGAGTTATGTGAGCAATGGAATCCTTTACATTTGTCATGGTGGGGAAGAGTTCAAACTGTTAAAATGATGATTTTGCCTGTAGTTTGCTATCAATTGGGAATGATACCAGTGTTTTTTCAGGGGTCTTTTTATAAAAAATTAAATAGTATTCTGGTTAAATTTATTTGGCTGGGTAAAATTGCAAGAGTGGCTCTAGTGTCTTTGCAAAGACCAATTGAGGAGGGTGGGGTAAATTTTCCCAATTTTTATAGGTATCATCAGGCCTATATCATGCGCCAAGGTATGTATTGGGTCCTCCCAGAGCTTTTGGAACAATTACCAGAGTGGTTAAGGGTGGAGAGATCACTTATTTTTCCACTTAGGCTTGATCTTCTGCTTGGTATAAAAGTGCCTAGAATACGTAAAGACAATAGAGTATTAATGGATACTTGGAAAACATTAAGATTTGTAGATAAATTAACTAGTGATTCTATTTTAAAATCGAAACAGCAGACTATTTGGGTAAACTCCAAGATACAAATAGGCGGGTTTAAGATTGTCTGGAAGGATTGGATTAAAGCAGGTATAAGATCCTTAACGGAAGTAATTGATAATGGTAAGCTGCTTGATTTTTCACAATTGCAACATAAATATGGTCTGAATAAAAAACAAAGTTATAAGTGGTTGCAATTGAAGCAGGCTATTCAGGTGGGGTTCCCTGAATGGAAATCTTTAAATGATCATTACAGCTTAGAATTCTTATGTTTCCAGGCAGATTTTCTGGGACACCAGGCCGCAAAGTGGTATAAAATGATATCTAATTATTTGAATAAGAAACCAAAAAATGGATTAAGAGATATTTGGAGCATTGAGATTAAGCATCAAATTAATGCATCTCAATGGCCACGTATTTGGTCTTGGAGAATTAAAGGTACGATGTCGGCATCTATTAGGCAAACATGGTTCTTTTTGTTGCATAGAGCATTCTGGACCCCTACTAAATTACAAAAATTAGATTGCTCTAAGTCTAATAGATGCTGGCATTGTAAAATTGAAATTGGAACTTTAGACCATCTTTTATTTTATTGTCCATGTATTCAGGCATTTTGGATATCAATATGGGATCAAGTTAATATATTGATGGAAAATCATGTAGCATTATCCTACGACACAGTGATTTTTGGAATGTGTATGAGGGCCAAAAGTCAAATATCTGCAGCAAACAACAAATTATTGATGATTCTTACTGGAGTGGGAATTCAACAAATAACGACTAATTGGAAAGACTGTTCTAGATTGAATTGTAGTTTTTGGTGGAACTCAGTTTGTCATTTATATAAGATGGAAAGATTTCTTGCCGTACAGAGGGGATATTTTAAAAGGTTTAAGGAGGTGTGGAGGCCATTAATTGAATATTGTAATGATTAAGGGTTATTCTTTTTCCTTAGGGGATAATTTGTAAAAATGGGGGGGAGGGAGAGTCTAAATATGTATATGTTTGGATAAAATATTTTGTTGATAGGGGAGGGGATGGGAGGTGGGTGGAGGGAATTAAAACATGTGTAATAATATTGCTTAAGAATGTCAAGTGAATGATGTGAATTACTTGTAATAATATTGTACACTTGTTGAAAGAAATAAAAAGGAATAAAGATGAAAAAAAAAAAAAAAAAAAAATATTTCACATCTAAACTTAAAAAAAAAAAAAAAAAAAAAAAAAAAAAAAAAAAAAAAAAGAAGTTTCTATAGCTATTGCATAAGACTGATAGAGCTCTACAAGGAATACTGTAAGCTCTGTGCTACTGGACTTGATGGACCATTGGTCTGATCCAGTAAGGCTTTTCTTATGTTCTTATGGAATCCTGTAAGCTTTCCAAAAGTTATCTGGTGACTGGCACTATCGAATGTTACCTGTTTTCTTGGGATCCATCCCAGGATACTGAGGGAGCTCAGAGAGGTTCTTGCGGGTCCTATTAAATACTTTTTCAACAAATCTCTGGAGATGAAACTGGTTCCTGGGGATTGGGGGAGAGCGGATGTGGTCCCTATTCATAAAAGTGGTCACAGAGATGATGCGGGAAACTACAGGCTGGTAAGCCTCACTTCGATTGTTGGAAAAATAATGGAAGTGTTGCTGAAAGAAAGGATAATGAACTTCCTAGAAACTAATGGGTTACAGGATCCGAGACAACAAGGCTTGACAAAAGGTAAATCGTGCCAAACGAACCTGATTTAATTTTTTGATTGGGTGACCAGAGAACTGGATTGAGGACATATGTAAGATGTCATTTACTTAGATTTCAACAAAGCCTTTGATACGGTTCCTCGTAGATGGCTCTTGAACAAACTTGAAGGGCTGAAGTTAGGGCCAAAGTGGTGAACTGGATTAGAAACTGGCTGTCGGCCAGATGCCAGAGAGTGGTGGTTAATGGTAGTTGCTCGGAGGAAGGAATGATGAGTAGTGGAGTCCCTAAGGGTTCAATGTTGGGGCCAATCCTGTTCAATATGTTTGAGTGACATTGCTGAAGGGTTAGAAGGAAAGGTTTGCATTTTTGCTGATGATACCAAGATTTGTAACAGAGTAGATACCGAAGAGGGAGTAGAAAACATGAAAAAGGATCTGCAAAAGTTAGAGGAATGGTCTAATATCTGGCAACTAGAATTCAATGCAAAGAAATGAAGAATAATACATTTGGGCATCTGGGGATTAATAATTGGAAGGAACCATATATACTGGGAGGTGAGAGGCTGATATGTACGGACGTGGAGAGGGACCTTGGGGTGTTAGTTTCCGAAGATCTAAAGGCGAAAAAACAGTGTGACAAGATGGTTGCTGCTGCTAGAAGGATGCTGAGCTGTATGAAGAGAGACGTAGCCAGTAGAAGGAAAAAGATGTTGATGCCCCTGCACAAGTCATTGGTGAGGCCCCACTTGGAGTATTGTGTTCAGTTTTGGAGACCTTATCTGGCAAAGGACATAAGAAGAGGAGGGCGACGAAAATGATAGGAGGTTTGCACCAAAAGACGTATGCGGAGAGACTGGAAGCCCTAAATATGTATATCCTAGAGCAGGGGTGTCAAAGTCGTTCCTCAAGGGCCACAATCCTGCAGGGTTTTCAGGATTTCCCCAATGACTATGCACTGCTTTCATTGTATGCTAATAGATCTCATGCATATTCATTAGGGAAGTCTTGAAAACCCGACTGGATTGCGGCCCTCAAGGACTGATTTTGACACCTGTGCCATAGAGGAAAGCAGGGACAGAGAAGAAATGATTCAGACGTTCAAATACTTGAAAGGTATTAACATAGAACAAAATATTTTCCAGCGAAAGGAAAATGGTAAAACCAGAGGACATATTTTGAGGTTGAGAGGTGGTAGACTCAAGAGCAATGTAAGGAAATTCTATTTTACAGAGAGGGTGGTAGATGCCTGGAATGCGCTCCTAAGAAAGGTGGTGGAGACGAAAACGGTGACAAGAGTTCAAAAAAGAGTGGGATGAACACAGAGGATCTAGAATCAGAAAATAATAGTAAATATTGAAGAACTAGAGGCAGTACTGGGCAGACTTGGATGGTCTGTGTCTTTATGTGGCCTTTTAGTTGAAGATGGGCTGGGGAGGGCTTCAATGGCTGGGAGGGTGTAGATGGGCTGGAGTGAGCTTTGACAAAGACTTGAGTAGTTGGAATCCAAACACAGTACCGAGTAGAGCTTTGGATTCTTGCCCAGAAATAGCTAAGAAGAAAAAAAAATGAAATTGAATCGGGTTGGGCAGAGTGGATGGAAAATGCGAGTTTTTATCTGCCGTCTTCTACTATGTTAGAATGACTTATAGGTAAATCACTACTGTATATGGTTGAATTATAACTGCACTTTCTGCAATGATCTCGTTAGATTAGCCAATGTAAACATTTAGTTTTATACCAGACTGCAAAGCAGCATACGATGTTTAGGAAATTATACCTAACAGTTATCTATACAGATAGATACACCTTCATGATAACCTTGCACAGATCTATCATCCAACAGAGGTGCTTTAAGGCTTACTTTATTTGATTGCTGCCATAGAAAATGGTAACTTTGGCCTTTATTGATTGCCCATTCCAAATTATAATTCCAGAGTGAGATTTCTTTCTTTTTTGTAGGTTGCACTCAAGAGTACAATATGCTTTTAAAGATTATAGAAGCTCTTGGATCATGGACTATGAAATATCAGTAAAAGTAATCAAGTTTCAAGATATCTGAGCTGTTTACATTTAAAAATATTTTAGATTAAAAACAATTGGGGTGACAAGAGAAAGACTAATGAGGGAAGATATGGAAAACCCAAATGGAAAAATGGGAAAGAAATACATTATCATAATAGAAAAGTAAACAAAGGTAAGCTACATGGGGAAAACCCCTGACCTACATTTCTGGTGCCTACCTTTGCTGGAGGTTCGATTCTCTAAATGGCGCCTTCATGTGATTAACTCGTGATCAGCCACTGATAATGCCATTTACAGAATCTGGGCCTAAGCACTTAACTATTTAGTGCTGAATATTGGCATAATCTGTTAAGTTGCCATGGGTTTCATGATTCATCCATATGGATTATCAAATTTATTTACATAGGCAAAAGAATCATGGGAGATGAACTCAGAAGAGAAACTGGAACAAGGAGCTATTGTGAAAAATAAAGGGACTGTGTTCTTCAAAGTAAGTTCTCAACTGAATACGGTAGTAATTCAGCAGTAATTTTGCAAGTATGATTCAGCATAACTTGATTAAAATTGAAAATTAACAAATTGGATTATTTAGCCCCCTAACTGTTTTGGTCCCATTACTTTAGGGGTTAGTTGAAAACATTTTACTCTTTAAACTCATTCTAAATGGATATGTTGAAGTTGTAAAACGTTTTGCAGTGTTAGGAAGTTGCATAGCTGATTTGTGCTTTTATGTTTAAATCTGTTTTATTAACAAAGAACCACATAACAACAAAGGCAAAACAACAGACAATTACATTTTTGATTGTAGGGGTATACAAGAAGGGGACCCACCCAAGAGGACTGGAGTCTGATGTTCTCCTGGGTTACAGAGACACCCCTCCCTCAAAGCATCCTTCCCCTGCCCTCCTCCCAAAACCAAGTGCATAAAAGTAATCAAGGTCAGAGAGGTGGGGCCAGAAATAGCTGCAGTCGGTTCAAGATGCGACTACGGCTCCTGGGAGGCAAAATGTCCAAATAGGGAGACCAAACACGGACAAAGTCTCTGCTTCTGCGGCGAGAATAGGCCATTTGGGCCTCCCATCCCATAAGTTCATGCAATTTATTCATCCAATACCAAAAGGAAGGATTATCAGCCTCCCAAAAATTCAAAATACAGTCAAATCTCAGTTTACGAGTGCACCGATTTGCGAGTGTTTTGCAAAACATTTGCAAAATAGGCGCCTCGGAAACCAAGTTTGACTCGATTTACAAGCCGCCATCCCCCGCGATCCGGCATCCCCCCCTCCCCCGCTCATGTCATCCCCCTCCCCCCGCTTGCGTCGTTCCCTCCCCCCCCCCCGCGAACCTACATCCCCCTGAGCACCGAAACGAAATCCCTTACCCCAATTGGGCACTGGCACCAGCACCAACGCATAGGACATGTCGGTGCCGGTGCCTGAAGATCCTCCCTCTTCTGGGCTGGGTGGTGCGTTGGAGGTCCTCTCTGTTGCCTGTGCTGGGCTGGATTGGGCTTTGAGCATTTGCGCATGCTCAGAGCCTTCTGGTCTCGCTCTCTCCGAGATTCTCAGATTCAGAATCTCGGAGAGAGCGAGACCAGAAGGCCTTGAACATGCGCAAATGCTCAAGGCCCAGTCCAGCCCAGCACAGGCAACAGGGAGGATCTCCGACGCACCGCCCAGCCCAGAAGAGGGAGGATCTTCAGGCACTGGCATGTCCTATGCGTTGGTGCTGGTGCCGGTGCCCAATCGGGGTAAGGGGTTTCAGTGCTCGAGGGGATGTAGAATTGCGGGGGGGGGGTGACGTGAGTGGGGGGGGGAGGATGCCGGTATGCAGAGGAGGATGCTGGATTGCGGGAAGGGGGGTATGGAGCAGCGCCGGTAGCCTCGGAGGGGGAGGAGGTGGAACGGATCAAAGCGAGTTTCCCTTACTTCCTATGGGGAAACTCGCTTTGATATACGAGCAATTTGATTTATCAGCATACTTCTGGAACGAATTATGCTCGTAAACCAATGTTCCACTGTACACTTTTTCCCCAATATATAACATTTGCTTAAAAACAATTTTTCAGCAGAGGTATAGACTGAAAACAGAGAAAAGTGAGCAAAGAGCATATGAAGCGCAGATAGGGGGACTGGAACATGTAACAGGCCACGCAGGAAGGAAGCCAAATCACCCCCCCCCCATCCGTCCGTCCCAGAAACTCTGAATACTCTCACAAATCAAAAAGCCATGGAAATAAGAATTCACTTCAGTGAGACAAGTAAGACAGTATTGGGTATCCACACAACCCATGTGATAGGCCTGACTCTGGGTGGTATAGGCTCGCAACAGGGTTCTATAGTGGCACTCTCGGAGTTCAGCGTTATGTACCAGAGCTGGGATATGTTTAAGAGCGCGGAGCAATAGATCCACCCCAAGCTCCCTCTCCCCTGCCAAGCATCCAAAACAGAGGAGAGATCCTGAGGGGGCCCAAGGGCACCAAGTTGTTTATGAAAAAAAGAGACCGAGACCTGAGACTCGGGATCTGCCCCCCCCCCCACCCCGAAAGGTACGAAACCAAAGTGCAAAGTCCAAAGAAAGGGAACCCCCGAGAAGAGACAGCACATAGTGGATCAATTGACAATGCGCGTAAACAAGGCCGCAGGAGCGAGGCCTCGCTGCAGCAACTCATCACAGGACAAGAGCCTCCCATCATCCTGCAGAACATGGGAAAGAAGAGCAAAGCCCCGTGCCCGCCATTTACCAAAAAACGATGGGAAAAGAGAGGTTACCAGTCAGAGGCAGCAGAACACTAACCTGAGGGTCCTGATGCCACAGCGGCAAGAACCGCCGCCACGTGTCCCAAAACGGTCTAAACAAGACGCTGCGTCTGAGTAGCAGGCACTTCGAAAAGCGAGCATGGAGAAGCGATAAGAGATGAACGGGATAAAAGTAGTCTTGCTCCAGAGAGGTGTCAGAGTAAAGAGCAGTGCCCAAAACCCAATCTTGGACATGCCGTAGCAAACAAGCCTGATTATAAAGCGCAATATTCGGCACCCTGAAGCCACCCCATTCCCAAGGTCCCAACAGCAAATGCCACCGCAACTTAGGCTTCCTACCCCCCCAACAGAACTAAAAGAAAAAAGAAGAATGTCCCTCTGCAAGAGACCCAGAGGAAGCATCTGTAAAACATAGAGCCACTTAGAGAACAGAATCATTCGGAAGTGGTGCACTCTCCTCATCAGCGAGAGCGGCAAATCATGCCAGTAAGCTAAAATGGATCTAGTAGTGGAAATCGTGACCAACATTCAAACCGGTACAGCTCCCGAACATGCATGAATAGTTGGATCCCCAAGTAGCGAAAAGAAGACTCAGCCCATTGCAATGGAAAAGCCCCACCCAAGACCTTAGAAGATGTGCAGATGAGGCCAGCACCTCCGGGTTCTTCAGATTCAAAGCAAAACCGGAAAAATCCCCATACTCTCCGAACACTCTCCAGAAGAGTAGACAGGGACCGATGTGGATTAGTCAAGAAGACCAGAAGGTCATCAGCAAAAGCCGCGACCTTAAAGTGAGTGGCACCCAACTGGAGGCCGCTGATGTCTACATTAGATTGCAGCTCTCTAATCAAAGGATCTAAATAAAGCGCAAACAACAACGGCAAGAGAGGGCAGCCCTGTCGAGTACCACGATAAATTGGGAAGGGAGTCAAAAGTCCCCCATTAACAGAGATCCATGCCACAGGATCACTATATAATGCCTGGATAGCATTAAAGAAAAAGGGACCCATCCCATACGCTCTAAGAACCGCAAACAGAAACCCCCACCTCACACAGTCGAAAGATTAATGAGTAATGCTGGGGTGCCGTCCGCACCAGCTTTCTCCAGGGCTTGCAAGATACGGCGAACGTTTTTAGACACCGGTCGATCATGGGCAAAACCCACTTGTTGCTCTGACACCAGTGATGGCAGTACCTGGGCCAAATGATTAGCAAGGACCTTAGCCATCCATTTTATCTCAAAATTCAGCAAGGATATGGATCTATAGGATTCCTGCAAAACCGGATCCCTACCCGGCTTGGGAAGGACAATAATTTGGGCCAGATTCAAATACCGAGGCAGAGAGCCTTTGGCCACGGCTTAAATTAAAGATCTCCTTCAGAACAGGAGCGATCTCCTCCACAAGCAACTTATAAAATTTGCCTCGGTAGCCATCTGGCCCCTGAGATTTGCCCAATGGGGAAACACGGATCGCCCACTCCACCTCCTCCACAGTAATAGAATGGTCTAACATTGCAGAGTCCCCAGCGGAGAGGCGCAGGAGATCCAAACTATCTAAGCAGACCCTCCCGTCAAGGAGGTTTGGGCCGGGTGAGTCATACAAAGCAGCAAAAAATCCCGCATAAGACGATTGATATCCTCGGTCTTATGATGGAGAGTCCCCCAAGAGTCATGTATTTTATTTTATTTATTCAGTTTTCTTTACCGTTCTCCCAGAGGAGCTCAGAACGGTTTACATGAATTTATTCAGGTACTTAAGCATGTAATGCCATAATGCCTGCAGATCTGCGATGGGAGCTAGCCATGTGGGCCAGCATGCGACTACTCTTATTAGCAAACCTCCCCCCAATGCAAGAGTTCATTCAATTCCTGCTGTGCCTCTAAAAGCTGTGTCTTAAGTTGCAACGAAGCATGACTGGCGTAACGCCACCAGAGCGCCACCACCCAATGCTCCAACGCAAAAATCGCTCTATGGCAAGTTTTAGCCTCAAAGGCCAAGATTTCTCCGCGCAACACAGCCTTCACTGTTTCCCAGTAAAGGATGGTTTCATCCCTATGTTCCTGGTTAGTGTGTTTAAAATCCTCCCACTTTCTCAACAGGAAATCATGAAAGCGGGCATTTCGATATAAATGACAAGGAAATTTCCACTGGGCCCCACCCCCCCGGACGGGTCCCCAATGCCAGCAAAGTCTCACCCACACCTGGTCTGAGATTTCAAGGGGGCCCAGCACCACCTCCTGTACCACAGGAAGTAGCTCCCTAGAAAGGAGAATGAGGTCAATTCGAGAAAGTGACCCATGGGCCCGAGAGAGATGAGAATAATCACACTCCACCGGGTGCAGAACCCACCAAACATACAGGAGGCCCAAAAAAGAAGAAGCCAAGAGCATAGCCCCAGTACAAGTTTTGAGAGCCACCCTCCCTGATGAAGAAGAGCGATCCAGCCTCGGGTCAGGGACCTCATTAAAGTTCCCCCCAATGATCAGGGGAAGATGCCCAAATTGCAGCAAATGATTACGTAGCTTTTGAAAAAGTTTGGCAGAGGGATTGTTAGGAGCTTATTATTAAGGGCTTATTATTATTGTAAGGGCTTATTATTAAGAGTTACCGAGGCAATAAGGTAACGCCCCCCAGGATCCCGAAGAACCCTGTGAGTTTGCAGTTGAAGACCCTTGCGAAAGAGAATCACCACTCCTCCCTTCCCTCCGAAAGCTGGGATCTCAAGATGGTCACCCACCCACCAAATACAGAGTTTTGAGTGTTCTGCAGAGGACAGTCTAGTCTCCTGCAGAAAAGCCAATAAGGCCTTTTGACGATTCAGCAATTGTAATATTTTATACCTCTTAACCTGGGAGTGTATACCCCCCACATTCCAAGAAACTAAGTATGTTCCAAGGAGAACAACAAAGAGAGAGAAATGTAGATACAGAGTGTGTCCAGCCACTACTCACCTAGCTTTTGCAAGCACCAGAAAGAGCACCCGATCCCCCCTCCCCCCCAACCCAAAGCCCATACCACACCCCAATGGGTGCAACTTCCAAGAAGCAAGATACACCTGCTACAGGGTCCCATCAGTGTGGCCCTCCCCCCGGCCCCCTCACACAGAAGAATAGAGTCCATGGAGAAGGTACAGGGAGAAAATCCAGACCCCAAATGAACCAGCGGTGTTGAGAACCTAGATCCATAAAAGACAACAGGACATCCCCCTCCAGGCCCACAACCCCACAGTACAAACAGAAGAAACAACAGGGGTACAGCCAGGGAACCTGGGAGGGGGCCCCCATATGTAGAGCAAGCCACCCCCCCTCGGAACAAGAAGAAGCAGAACAGACAGAAAAACACAATTGAAACCGCCACCCCCAAGCAGACAACCTGATGCACACAAACCACCAGATTCCATACACACTTCAGTGCACCAAAGCAGACTAAAGACCCCCAAATAACCTCCCAATCAGACACACACCCCAAGTGCCCCCCCAAAACTAGGAGGAGAAGTGTAAAGCCAACAAATTGCCACAGCAAGGCCAAAAGCCCCCTGCAAGGACTAGAATTCAAGACCAAGTCACCAGGCGCTGGCTCCCACAGGTGATACAACCCCAGGGAATTCTCTAGAACTCACGAGGCATCCTCAGGAAGCTGTTCCTCTACAAAACGCTGGGTGGTCTCCGGGGAATCAAAATGATGAGCTTTGCCGGAATGCATCACCCGCAAACGTGTTGGGTATTGAAGGGAAAAAGGGATGTGGCGGCGGACTAAACTGGTGCAGAGCAGGGAAAACTTGCGTCGAGCTTGAGAGACCTCCTGCGGAGTAGTCCTGGAAACAAAGGACCATCTGGTTGTTATACTGAAACTTCTTCCCCCTGCCGCAGGGCCTGGAGTACTTCCAATTTATGGCAATAGTTCAAAATGCGGCAGACCCGTGAGCGGTCAGCTCCATCACACTGTTGCTCCAGACGGTGGGCCCATTCAACCTGTAGGGGGCCTAATTTTTGTGGGAGGGTGAGGGATGCCAGCAACCACTGCTCCAAAAAGTCCTCCAACTTGCCCTCCGAAAGAGACTCTGGCAAGCCAACAAACTGGAGATTATTCCGGCGAGACCAGTTTTCAAGGTTTTCTATCTTGGCCCTGAGTGCCGCAAGGGAAATACTTTGCGCAGCCTGTTCCACAGAGAGCCGCTGTACTGAGTCCTCGGCATTGCTGACTCGCTGCTGTGTGTCCCGCACCTCTATTGTCAAGGTGGCGAAGTGTTGATCCAGCATGTCCAATATGTCTAGGATTCATTGTAATTTGGTGCAGAGGGTGCCTTCCAGGGCTGCCTGTACCTGCGCCATCACCTCCACAACCCAGAGAGAGCTAGGGGATTTTGGGGACGCCAGAGCCATGTGTGCTGCCATCTTGTCATCCAGCGGCTTCCCCCGCTCATGGCTTTTCGCCGGTTGTTTTGCTGCCATCACACAGCAAGCCGCCCCAAACAAGTTGGGGAGATCTGTGGCGCGATCCCCATAGCGGGCAGGCAGTTTAGAAAGGCGAAATCGCCGAGAAAGTGTCTGATCTGTAGCAGGCGCACCAGAGCTGCAAGAATACTCGACCTACAGCCCCATGCTTCCGCTGAAAGTCACTGATTTGTGCTTTTAATTTGTATCTCATCATGCTGCTTGAAGTTTTGATCCTCTGTGTGCCTATGTGTAATGGTCTGTTTCACAACTGAAAAAACATGTTCAATGTTTAAATTTATATAGGAAGGAAAATTTAAACCGGCTTTAATGCAGTATAAGAAGATAGTGTCATGGTTGGACCATGAATCTGGGCTCTCTGAAGAAAATGAAACCAAGGCTAAAGCTCTGCTCCTTGCTGCCCATCTTAACCAAGCCATGTGCCACTTAAAATTGAAAGACTACTTACCCGCCCTGGAGAACTGTTGTAAGGTATGAGCTTGATAAGCACCAAGATAGATTTGTGCTAATGATTTTCACTGTTCTGACGATGCGCAAGCTGCAATGATCTTAGCTCTTTAAGAAAAGTTGTGGTTATAATTTAATATAGAATTTAATACAGAATTAACTTTTAAGTCAACTAAAAATAAAATTCTGTGGTGTACAGTTTACAACTATTACTACAAAACAATTTCATTGTGCCAGTAAGGTTTTATTCAGTATGAATACCTTTTTTATTTTTTATTACATATACACAGGAGTCCGCACATTAGGTTATGGGTGCTCTGTGGACTCAGATTCTCAGAGGGCTTTGCTTTCCTGAGAGCATGGGCATACCTCCTTCTCTAGTCTGGGGAGAACAGTGGCCGTATTGCTGAACACATGCCTGGATGAGAGCCTGAGTATAATGGTGGTCCCCAACCAGGTTTTTTCACCCCTTCAATTCTAACAATCTAACATAGCTTAGGTTATTGCTGAGCACATGCCTGGATGAGAGCCTGAGTGTGGTGATGGTCTCCCACCAGGTTTTTCACCCCCTTCAGTTCTAACAATCTAACAAAGCTTAGGTTATTTTCTAAGTCTGGAGAACGGTGTCATCTCCACAGGGTAGACACTCCCAGCATAGCCCTGATATGCTGGTGGAGTGAGAAGTCATGCAACAGGCTTGAACTGCATTGAATTACCATCTGACTGTAAGTTGTTTGTTCCCGACATTGCTTCTGCTTCAGTTTCTGTGCCTTTGCTGTCACATATTTCTTCGGCGGAGTCTGTAGATGTGGCTAACCTAGCGGATCTTAGTGATCCCAAGATCTTTGGGATGATCCAACAGTACGTCGGCTATTCAAGACTAGCTGCCTGCCTGACATTATCTCTGAGTCCCTCAGAACCTTGAATCTGGATTCAGACCATATGAAACAGGCAGAATGTTCTATTATGAGTGATCAGCGTCCACTCTGCTTCTTTTCCGGAAATCCAAATTTGGCTAGGATACTCTTAGAGGTCTGGGAGTCCCCAGAGGGTTCCCTTAAATGTACTAGGGCCATGGTGCAATTATATCCCATCGACCCGGATTTCACCAAATGCCTTGTCTCACCGAAGGAGGATTCAGCTGTAGTAGAAGTCACTAAGTGCACTTCCTTACCCTTTGATGGAGAGGTCATCCTGAAAGATGTTCAGGACAGGTGGGTGGATTTTGTCCTTAAACGCCTTTTTGATTCTGCTGCGGCGGGAGTGAGAGCTATAGCGGCCACTTCCTTTGTGACCAGGGCAAGTCACACTAAACTCCTCCAGGATCCCAATGAGGTTGTCTTTTGGGACCTTGACTTCTTAGTCTCGGGTGAATTATTTGGTGGATGCCTTCTATGACATGATGAAGGTTTTTGCTTATTCAGTCTCCGCCCGACGAATGCTATGAATTTGCCAGTGGTCGGGTGATTCTTCTTCTAAGGCTATGCTGAGCTGGTTGCCTTTCAAGGGTTTGCTCTTATATGCCCTGGGTTTGAATGATCTCATAGCCAATGTTCAGGACCGTAAGCCTAAAGCGCTTCCTGGTTCGGAACTTCGTCTACCAAGGGGTTCAGGAAGGCTGAATTTTCAGCCCTACCGGTGCCCTCACCAGTACTCCAGGTCCCCAGCGATAGGACAATTTGAAACCCCTTCCAGATCTTGCTTTGGAGGTCCAGCAAGACAACAGTCTTCAAACAATCATCCTGCCTCTTCCAAGAGGAAGTTCTGATGCCAGGCCTCTGGTGTCTCTCCCTCGGACCGGGGGGCAATTTTCAGCCTACCTACTGGAGTGGCAGAGGGTGATTTCAGACCAGTGGGTCCTCAAAGTGCTCAGAGAAGGTCTCTAACTGCAGTTTTTCCAACCTCCGTCGGATTTCTTCCTGACTTTGCCCACGGGAAATCCAGAAAGAGCCCGAAAAGTGCGAGCCACAGTTCGCAGGTTGCAAGATCTGGCAGCAATAGAAGCTGTTCCAAAAGACGACTTGGGCTGTGGGAGATACTCGATATACTTCATTGTGCCACAGAAAGGCTCCGAAGATTGTAGACCTATTCTGGATCTAAAGGCATTGAATGCCTTCCTGCATGTTCCACGTTTCCAGATGGAAACAGTGTGTTCAGTTGTGGCAGCAGTGGCGCCCAGGGAGTTCTTGGTTTCCTTGGATTTCATGGAAGCGTATCTCCACATCCTGATCTTTCTGGAACACAAGAGGTTTCTGAGATTTCACGTGTTCGGGCGGCACTTCCAATTCGCAGCTCTGCCCTTCGTGCTGGCATCAGCACCCAAATCCTTCACCAAAGTCATGGTGAGTAGTGGCAGCCCTCCTGCACTCGAGGGGTGTACTTGTACATCCGTACATGGTCGACTGGCTGATCAGAGCTTCCTCGGTGGAGGAGGGCTATAAGGCGGCTCTCCAGATGGTACATCTGCGGCTGGGTGATCAATCTGAAGAAGAGCCACCTCAAGCCAACACATGATTTGGAGTATCTGGGATTCCAGTTCCACACGGGTTTTTTGCCGGACTCCAGGAAGCTCAAGCTTTGGAGTGCCATTCGGGCCATGTTGGAGGTTCAGGCTCCGACGGCCTGGCAGTACCTGCAGGTTCTGGGCCTCTTTGTTGCGACCGTAGATGTGATTCCATGGGCCAGAGCTCGACTACATCCTCTTCAGGTGACTATCCTGTCTCGATGGAATTCCCTGTGGGATTCACTGGGGGTGAGGTTGACTTGGCAGCGGCCCGCAGCAACATGCTATGTTGGCTGAACCCTGTTACTCTGGACAGAGGGCTTCCTCTGCGAGTCTTGGACTGGGTGACCATGACAACGGACGCCAGTCTGTACAGTTGGGGGGCAGTTTGCAGATTTGTCCCGGCACAAGGCCGATGGACTGTACTGGAGAGCAAATGGTTGATCAATCACCTAAAACTTTGAACGATCCATCTGGTTTTATTACGATTTCAACAGTCTCTCCATCGGAAGACCGTTTATGTTTTCCCAAACAATGCGACGGCTGTAGCCTATGTCAACTGTCGAGGTCACAAAGAGTCCCCTGCTGAATCTGGAGGCTCGGATGCTCTTTTCCTGGGTAAAAAAGCATCTGGTGGCCTTGTCTGCGGCTCATGTGGCCAGTGTAGACAATGTTCAGGCAGACTTTCTAAGTCAACAGATTATGGACTCGGGAGAATAGTCCCTGTCCAGGCTAGCGTTCGAGGCCATAATCCGACTATGGGGCCATCCAATTTGATGGCGTTAGCCACGAACCGGCAGTACACATGGCGGGAGTCAACAGTATTCAAGCAAACTTTCAAAGCAGACCAGACTTTGGATCCAGGTGAGTGGATGCTGTGCTCTGAGGCATTCTGAGCCACTGTGCTGCTCTGGGGTCAGCTTCGCTTTGATCTCATGGCCACGGTGAAAACAAAAAGACAGATTGTTTTTTCTGTCGAAATGCCAAGCCATAAGTGAAGGTCTCAATGTTCTAATTCAGCCCATAATAGGCCAAGTTATTTGGTGGATCGCGACCCATCGGGGACGTGTCATTCTGGTGGCTCTGTATTGGCCTTGCAGACTGTGGTACACAGATCTGATGCGTTGGGGTCCTGGCCTGCCGTTCCACGCACATCCAGAAATTCTTACGCAAGATCCGGTCTGCATGCAGGATCCAAATCGTTTTGCTCTTGCAGCATGGCTATTGAATGTGCAGCCTTAGTGTGCAAAGGATATTCTGATGTAGTCATTGCTACTCTGCTCAAGTCCAAGAAGTTGATTACTGTGTCTGCATATGCTAAGGCGTGGAAGACTTTCCAACACTGGTGCAACCAGGAGAAGGTGGTTCTTGCCTTCCTCCAAGTGGACCTTGATAAAGGCCTTACTGTGGCGTCCCTTCAAGTCAAAGTTGCTGGGCTGTCTTGTTTCAGAGCCTGGGATTGTTCTTCTTTGATTGCGTCTCATCTTGACTGCCAGACCTGTCTTGGGACCTGAACTTGGTGCTGTTTGAATTTACTAAAGCTCCCTTTGAGCCTCTGAGAGACACTTTCCTCTTGGACTTGATGCTCAAGACTGTTTTTCTGGTTACCATTACTTTGGCGAGACGTGTCTCGGAACTCAAAATTCTTTCTTCTCAAAAGCCCTTCCTGAGGATCTCACATACTGGGATTTTTGCACAGTTCCTTCCTTTATGTTGCAGGTAGTTTTGGTTTTTCATATTAATCAGGAGGTGTGTTTACCTGTTTTTCAGCCTTCTGGCTCAAAGATGCAGGATTGCATCTTGAAAATTGATGTGCACAGAGTTCTTCTACACCAGTGGTCTCAAACTCAAACCCTTTGCAGGGCCACATTTTGAATTTGTAGGTACTTGGAGGGCCTCAGAAATAAATAGTTAATGTCTTATTAAAGAAATTACAATTTTGCATGAGGTAAAACTCTTTATAGTTTATAAATCTTTCCTTTTGGCTTTATCTTAATAATAATATTGTCATTTATAGCTAAAGAGATATATGATCAAGAAACTGTTTTATTTTACTTTTGTGATTATGATAAACATACCTAGGGCCTCAAAATAGTACCTGGCGGGCCGCGTGTTTGAGACCACTATTCTACACTATCTGGAGGTCTCTAATGGGTTTCGTCTCTCTGACCATCTGTTTGTACTAACTCATTCTTCCAAGTGGGGCGCTTTTGCTTCCAAGGCCACTATTTCCAGGTGGATCTGGAAGACCATTTCATCAGCCTATATTCTTTCTGGGAAACAGTCTCCTGTTTCTGTAAAGGCGTATTTTACCAGAGGTGTGGCTGCTTCATGGGCCGAAGCTAGAGCAGTCTCTCCAGAGGAGATTTGCAGGGCAGTGACATGGTCTATTTTGCACATGTTCTTTAACCTTTACCAAGTGGATGTTGCGGCAAGTGAGGTCGGCCAGCTGTCTAGGCCTACCCCGAGATAGAGACCTCACACTCTATATACTGGTATCAATCAATAAGTATATTTATTAACAAATCAGTAACAGCTTACAAGAATAAATCATTCAGCATATAGAGTAACAGAATGTGATCTTCAGGCCTGAGGATCCTCTGATGTCAGTTCTACCTACTTCCTCTTACATGCCTGTTTTTATACATTTCTTGGTGGCCAGCACCACGTTGGTCTAAATCACATGATAAATCTTTATTGGTTATTTCTTACACGTCATTACATTTATTAATTCATTAATTGGTTCATAATATCTGTGTCATACCATATGCACGTCCTGTTTACCAGAAAACGTATCCTTTTCCCGCATATGTCCTTTTAATCCTACCACGTCAGCAATTCCAAGCCCTGCCCTTATCACAAGATACTCTTGCTAAATAATTTTCTTTAGAATTCCATTCTTGACCAGGAGATGTGTTCATCATAAACAGGTGTGAGGCTCTGTTGCCATGCAAAAGAGTTAAGTATTGCTTGTTTGTTTCTTCTCTTAAGTTTCGCTTAGGTCAGCAGCTAACTCAGCAGGATATTTCCCAATCAGTATGACAGCTGGCAAATGTATTAAGAAATGTCTTTAGATTGTTAATACTAATTTATTAGAGCAGGGGGATAAAAAGGGGTTTTTCCTTCTTTGAAGTCTGGTTTCTTCACCTTTGATATTATCCAAAGGACTTATTATGCTTTACCTGCATCATGCCAGGACTTTGTAAGTGTGTTTTCCTTTATACCAGAGTTTTCCATGATTTTCTCCTTCCTCTCACAAGGCAGGACTCCGCCTTCAGGTCCTCTGTCTTGAGGGGTGGCGCCCTCTTTGGGACTGCTTTTGTATATCCCCCCTTGTCTAGAATCTTGCCTATTGCACTGGAAAAAAGATTGTGTTCTTATCTTGAAAATATCTTTTCCAGTAGATAAGTGAAGCATTCTAGACTCCTGCCCTTCCTTGCTGTGCCTGCCTACTATCTCATTCAGTTTCTGCTTCTCCAGGTTGTTCTTGAATGCCAGTGAGCCCTTCGGGGTTTTGAAGAATCTTGTATATATGTTTAGGTGCATGCAGGGATCTTTCCTGAGCTTGTTTGATGTTTTTGTTAGTTGTTTTGAAGTTGATGATCTCGTGTTTCTTTGTTGAGCTGAACAGTTGAATTTTGAGAATATTCCCATTGGAGTCCCTACTTCATGTACTGTCATTGGAGCTCTTTGTGCTTTAGTACTAACTACAGGTCACGTGATGCTAGAGCTTCCAGTGAAGTAGAGGAGGGTCACAGAAAAAATTCAGACTAGATTCCTTCTGCATATGGTATATGGCCATTGGGAGAAAACCCACTTGTCAAGAATGTCTCACCTATCTACTGGAAAAGATATTATCAAGGTAAGAACATAATCTTTTTGTTTATTGAAAGTTTCTATACCGCTAATGACTGGGGTGTCAATTCAGAGTGGTTTGCATGAGCTTCTGTAAAGGTGTTGTAGGATCATGAAATGGTTAACTGTTGTTTAAAATATTGCTCTAGCCTACATAACTGAAGAGAGTGTACAATCTATTGACTTCATCTGCCTAAAATGTATGTCCCTGCCTTACCACATTGTAAGCTAAATAGATAAAGAGTTTGAGCCATGATGTACCCTGCCCTTCTGTACATTTAACATTTAGAACTGTAATAGTTAGATAAGTGACCTGCTAGTGTGAGCTTAGGACCAATAATAATTGTAGAAAAGTTATAGAAGTAACAAATGAAAATTGTAGTTTTTGCATATATTAGTTTGCGAAAAAGGCATAAAAGTCCGTGTATTTCCTGTTTCTGACACTCTAGTAGGCAGGCTATTAACTGCACTAGAGTCCGGTATACCGTAATAAATCTCTTGTACTTTCTTCACGCCTCTGACTTTGTGTGTCCAAGTGACCTTTCAGTGTTACAATGCAGAGTTCTTGTACAATCCCCCTTTATTGCGGTACCAGTGGGTTTTATTCATCTTTAGCCACCAGGCACTGTAGAAAGCTCCAGAAGATTGAAGTCTTAACTCCTCCCTCTGCTAGCATATCCTGGAGCATGCCTGTTGGACCCCCGTCTTGCTTTCTACATGCCAGCCTGTAGGAGCTTGTCTCTTCTGCTCGTGTTTTCTTTTGCTAGTTTTCAGTATTTTTATTTTCAGTATTTCCTTCGTGGGTTTGCCCTCGTGCTGTAAAGGTTCCCTGCTACGGGAGATCGCAGACTGTTGGAAAACTTCTGTTTCTTGGGGGTTCCCCGCACGGCAGTAAGCCCCTTGGACAGCCTGCAGGCAGATCGAGGCTTTGGGATCGGGAGCTAGCTAGCTCACTCCAGGTTCGTCTGCTAGTGGGTGTAGTGCAGGGTGAGCGGTTCTGTGGAGGCGCAATGAGATTGGAACCGGACTGCGTGCCTCCGCCAGGTGATTGCACGACGTATATGAGGGTGATGGACATCACCGGCCGTGGTGGTCGGGCCGGTGGGGCAGTTAGAAGACTTGAAATCCAGCTTTACAGCTTCCTGAGAATTTAGATCTCCCTACATGCTGTTTCAGCATTGCCTGCACTTACTCACTGTTCCATTGTTCTGAATGGAAGAAACAGACTGACAGCCAGCCTGTTTTAGAGATTTGGGGGGATCTTGAAAAGGGGTTTTGGGGTGGTTTCCCTGTATGACCTACCTCTTCTGACCTCTAAAATCCCCAAATCACCATTTTCTGGGATTTCCTGTTCATTTCCCTGGCGATTTTAGTGCAAAATCGGCATCCTTGGCCTCCATCTTGGATTTTTCCTGATTTGAATAAAGCTATATTTTTTATAGTTGGGAGCTTTGTTTTTGCTCCTAACTTCACAGATAGCCTTCCCAGGTTGGGATGGAATGGATTCATGCCTTATTTGCGGTGCATGGATGTCATGCGCAGCCGTGTTCCACTTGCACTGCAGCCCGCGAGCTATGTGTTTATATTTACGAGCAGATCAAAATCTTGTTGGGGTCTTCCTGTTCTCTCCTGTAGGGCTATCTCCGGCTTTGAAACTAACTGACTGGGGGCAGCAGAGAGCAGGGAGGAAGAGGAGGTACTGAAAACAGTGATCAGTATCTCCTGCAGTGGACTCAGGGAGCGGATAAAATACCCATGGTTCATCATACCATACTTATCTACTGGAAAAGATATTATCAAGGTAAGAACCTAATCTATTTATATTTAACCCTTCTTTCATTCTTTCTCACTTTCTCTTTCTCACTCTTTCTCTCTCACTTTCTCTTTCTCACTCTTTCTCTCTCACTTTCTCTTTCTCACTCTTTCTCTCTCACTTTCTCGTTCTCTTTCTCTCTCACTTTCTCGTTCTCTTTCTCTCTCACTTTCTCGTTCTCTTTCTCTCTCACTTTCTCGTTCTCTTTCTCTCTCTCTTTCTCGTTCTCTTTCTCTCTCTCTTTCTCGTTCTCTTTCTCTCTCTCTTTCTCGTTCTCTTTCTCTCTCTCTTTCTCGTTCTCTTTCTCTCTCTCTTTCTCGTTCTCTTTCTCTCTCTCTTTCTCGTTCTCTTTCTCTCTCTCTTTCTCGTTCTCTTTCTCTCTCTCTTTCTCGTTCTCTTTCTCACTTTCTCTTTCTCTCTCTCTTTCTCGTTCTCTTTCTCACTTTCTCTTTCTCTCTCTCTTTCTCGTTCTCTTTCTCACGTTCTCTTTCTCACTTTCTCTTTCTTTCTCACTTTCTCTTTCTTTCTTTCTCTTTCTTTCTCACTTTCTCTTTCTTTCTTTCTCGTTCTCTTTCTCACTTTCTCTTTCTCACTTTCTCTTTCTTTCTCACTTTCTCTTTCTTTCTTTCTCGTTCTCTTTCTCACTTTCTCTTTCTTTCTTACTTTCTCGTTCTCTTTCTCACTTTCTCTTTCTTTCTTTCTTTCTCGTTCTCTTTCTCACTTTCTCTTTCTCACTTTCTCTTTCTTTCTCACTTTCTCTTTCTTTCTTTCTCGTTCTCTTTCTCACTTTCTCTTTCTTTCTTACTTTCTCGTTCTCTTTCTCACTTTCTCTTTCTTTCTTACTTTCTCGTTCTCTTTCTCACTTTCTCTTTCTTTCTTTCTTTCTCGTTCTTTCTTGTTCTTTCTCGTTCTCTCGTTCTTTCTCACTTTCTCCTCGTTCTCTTTCTCACTTTCTCTTTCTTTCTTACTTTCTCGTTCTTTCTCACTTTCTCGTTCTCTCGTTCTTTCTCACTTTCTCCTCGTTCTCTTTCTCACTTTCTCTTTCTCACTTTCTCCTTCTTTCTCTCACTTTCTCTCTCTTTCTCACTTTCTCACTCACTTTCTCGTTCTCTTTCTTTTTCTTTCTCTCACTTGTTCTTTCTCTCACTTGTTCTTTCTCTCACTTGTTCTTTCTCTCACTTTCTCCTTCTCTTTCTCTGACTATGTTTCTCGTTCTTTCTCTCACTTGTTCTTTCTCTCACTTTCTCCTTCTCTTTCTCTGACTATGTTTCTCGTTCTTTCTCTCACTTGTTCTTTCTCTCACTTTCTCCTTCTCTTTCTCTGACTATGTTTCTCGTTCTTTCTCTCACTTTCTCCTTCTCTCTCTCACTTTCTCCTTCTCTTTCTCTGACTATGTTTCTCGTTCTTTCTCTCACTTTCTCCTTCTCTCACTTTCTCCTTCTCTTTCTCTGACTATTTTTATTTTTATTTTTTATTTATTTATTTAGATTTTTATCCCGTTCTCCCAGTAGCTCATGTTTCTCGTTCTTTCTCTCACTTTCTCTCACTGTTCTTTCTCTCACTTTCTCACTCTCTTTCTCTCACTTGTTCTTTCTCTCACTCCTTTTCTCGTTCTTTCTTGCTTTCTCACTTTCTCTTTCTCATTTTCTTTTTCTCTGTTACTTTCTCTCACTTTCACTTTCTATCTCACTTTCTTCCTCTCTTTCTCTCACTTTCACTTTCTCTCTTTCTTACTCTTTTTCTCGCTCTCTTTCTCGCTCTCTCTCTCTCTCACTTTCTCTCTCGCTCTCACACTCTCTCACTCTTTCTCTCTCGACAGGAAGGGCCAGGAGCATAAAGTGACTTGCATGCCACTGGCACACAAGCCTTCCCCTCTCCCAGCATCAATTCTGATGTCGGAGAGAAGGTCCAGGCCAGCCAAGCAGCGCCTGGCCCTTCCCTGAGTTGCAGCAGGGGTTAATTAAATGCGGGGGGCAGCGGTGGACCGGGTGGGAGGAGGAATTGAATCAGCCCCCATACCCCCAACAGGTGGTCCGAATATCCCCTAGGGAACATGTACTGCAGGTTGAGAAACCCTGGTTTATAACAATTAATTTATCTGGTGTACACTGCATGGTTTTGACCAATTATTTAACAGGGCATAATTGAACAGAATTCAAAAAATGGTTCTTTATTTAACTGAAATTCTCTTGGGAGCCCTATTTTAGGGACTCCCCTCCTGATTCCACACATGTAACAAATGCAACTTGGTGTACCTTGCTAAGGAGACACTATCTTCAACTCATTGCCTGTTGAAACAAAAGCAAAGATTCAAAAATTTGAGGGGGGAGGGTATTCTCTACCTGTTGCAATTATTTGTTCTAAAAGTAAAGTTCATCACTTAGTCTCTGTCACATAATGATGTTGAGTCTTCCTGGTTGGATGATCTCTGGTGTATACCACATAGGCACTCTGCTCTGAATCAATGGGCAACTTAGAACATAAGAACATATAAGAACATAAGCGTTGCCTCTGCCGGGTCAGACCAGGGGTCCATCGTGCCCGGCAGTCCGCTCCTGCGGCGGCCCCCCAGGTCCATGACCTGAAAGTGTTCCCTACCTAACCTAAAATATCCATACCCTATTCGCTCAATGTCCTGTAAGGTAAACCTCTATCTGTACCCTGTTATTCCCTTTGCTTCCAGGAAATCATCCAGTCCCTTTTTGAACCCCAGAATTGTACTCTGTCCTATCACCTCTCCGGGAAGCGCGTTCCAGGTGTCCACCACCCTCTGAGTGAAGAAGAACCTCCTTGCATTCGTTATGAATCTGTCTCCTCTCAGTTTTTCTGAATGACCTCTTGTTTTAGTTGTCCCTGCTAGTCTAAAGAATCTGTCCCTCTCCACCTTCTCTATGCCCTTCATGATTTTATAAGTTTCTATCATGTCCCCTCTCAGTCTCCGCTTCTCCAGGGTAAAGAGCCCCAGCCTGTCCAACCGTTCGGCATATGAAAGGTTCTCCATACCCTTTATCATCCTCGTTGCCCTCCTCTGTACCCTCTCGAGTATTGCCATGTCCTTCTTGAGGTATGGCGACCAGTATTGGACGCAGTATTCCAGATGTAGGCGCACCATTGCTCGATACAGTGGCAGGATAACTTCTTTTGTTCTGGTAGTGATACCTTTTTTGATAATGCCCAACATTCTGTTCGCTTTTTTTGAGGCCGCTGCACATTGTGCCGCCTGCTTCATTGTGTTATCCACCAATACCCCCAGATCTTTTTCTTGGCTGCTTCCCCCGAGTACCCTCCCTCCCATCGTATAGCTGTACATGGAGTTCCCCTTCCCTATGTGCAATACCTTACATTTCTCCACATTGAAGCTCATCTGCCATTTATTTGCCCACTCACTCAGCTTGTTCAGGTCGCTCTGCAGTTCTTTGCATTCCTCAACAGTTCTGGCCCTGCTGGAGAGTTTTGTGTCATCCGCGAACTTGATAACTTCGCACTTTGTCCCCGTTTCTAGATCATTAATAAATATATTGAACAGCAATGGTCCCAGCACTGACCCTTGCGGAACACCACTTGTGACCCCTATCCAGTCAGAGTAGTGCCCCTTTACTCCTACCCTCTGTTTCCTGTCCGCCAGCCAATTTTTGATCCATCTGTACACGTTCCCTTCCACCCCGTGACTCCACAGTTTCTTCAGTAAGCGTTCATGGGGCACCTTGTCGAAGGCTTTTTGGAAATCTAGATATATAATGTCTACTGGGTCACCTTGGTCCAATTGCTTACTTATCCCCTCAAAGAAATGCAGTAGATTTGTTTGGCATGATCGGCCTTTACAGAAACCATGCTGGCTTGATCTCATCAGATTATTTTTTTCTATATGCTCATTGATACCTTCCCTGATCATTGATTCGACCATCTTCCCCGGAACAGAGGTTAAGCTCACCGGTCTGTAGTTTCCCGGGTCGCCTCTCGATCCTTTTTTGAAGATCGGTGTAACATTCGCTATCTTCCAGTCCTCCGGGATTACCCCTGTTCTCAAGGACAGGTTGCAAATATGCTGCAGTAACTCTGCTGTTTCATCTCTGAGCTCTTTTAGTATTCTCGGGTGGATCCCGTCTGGGCCCGGAGCTTTGTCCGTTCTTAATCTATCTATCTGCCTGAGAACGTCTTCGAGGCTTACCTCCATGCATGATAATTTCCCCTCTTGGTCTCCCCTGAAGATTTTTTCCGGTTCTGGCACACTGGATGTGTCCTCTATTGTAAAGACCGACGAGAAGAACTTGTTTAGCCTACCAGCCACCTCTTTTTCCTCTTTCACCACTCCCTTCCGGTCACCCTCATCCAGGGGCCCCACCTCCTCCCTCGCTGGCTGTTTCCCTTTCACATATCTGAAAAATGGTTTGAAATTTCTTGCTTCCTTTGCTAGTCTCTCCTCATACTCTTTCTTGGCTTTCCTGACTACTCGGTGACATTCTTTTTGTTGCTTCCTGTGCTCTCTCCAGTTTCCTTCAGTTTTGTCCTTTTTCCACTTCCGAAATGATTTTTTCTTGTCTCCTATCACTTTCTTTACTTCACTGGTTATCCATGCAGGGTCCTTTGTCTGATTCTTCTTGGAACCTTTCCTAAATCTTGGTATATATAGGTTTTGTGCCTTGTTTACTGTGTCCTTGAATAGGGACCAGGCTTGCTCCACAGTCCGAGTTTCCTTGGAGCTGTTTTTGAGCTTCTTTCTCACCATTTGTCTCATGGCATCATAGTTCCCTTTCTTGAAGTTAAATGATGTTGCCTTGGTTCTCTTTCCCATAGGTAGTCCTACTTGCACTTTGAACTGAATCATGTTGTGGTCACTGGTTCCTAGTGGTCCTATGATCTCCACATCCTTCGCGGGGCCTTTCAGCCCATTGAGGATCAGATCCAGAGTCGCTGATCCTCTCGTTGGTGCCTCGACTAGTTGTTCCATGAAGCAGTCCTGGACTGCTTCCAGGAACTCCGTTTCCCTTGCACATTTTGAATTTCCAAGACACCAGTCTATCCCAGGATAGTTGAAATCTCCCATAACTATGGTGTTTGGGTTCTTGCATTCCCTTCTCAGGGAACAGATGGCATCACATCCCCACATATCTTGTTAAGTCTCAATGATGGACAATTTAGGCCCAGATTTGGTGCACCCACTGGCTGGTATATTTGTCCGTACAGCTGAGTGCTGGCAGACGTTGTTTAACTCCTGTATTGGCTCGATTCACAGGTCCCACAGGTAAATCTGCAGGATCAAGTCATGTTTAAGGTCACCATTCCTCTCCTCGATAGATTCTCCTTCTGCTGGACCCTTCTCCTTAGGCATGTTTTGTCTATGTTGGTCCGGCACTGGCCACCCTTTTATCAGGTGAAACAGGTTCTCCAATATTGGCAAGCCTGTGAGAGGGTCCTATTCCAATGCCAACTTGAAATCCTGCCCAAGTATGGGGACATGGACTAACAGCTTGTGCGTGGGTGACTAGAAGCGGACCTGGCCCCTGGGAGGGGATCGGGATAGCTTCATAAGAGTTTAGAGACCACGAGTGACCTGCAGGTATGAGTGAGTGTTGGTCCCTGCGCTAAATGGGGACCCAGCAGATCCTTCCCCTGAGGCGGTCCATGCTGTGCTGCTTGAACTCTGCATCTAGGACAATTTGGAGAAAACCAAGCCCAAATTGGTCTCCAACATCATGCTAGATGCCTGTTTAGGGACCATATGGGAAAAACTTTCATGCAGCTCCTTTGTCTCAGCGACTACACTGGTCTTGTATCAGTCCAGTCAGGTGGAGAGCTGTTATGGTGGCAATGTTGCATCTGCCTGCCCCCTCTTTCGGGAGGGGGTGTAGCTGTAGAGAGGACTGTGGATGGTGGACCCGCAGAAGTGAAGCTGGCCTGGTCACTGTTTTTGCTCTCCTTGGTCTCAAGTTAGCCTTGTACTTCTCACAACAGGTGACAATGGGCACCAGGGCATGGTGGTGCCTAGTCTGAACATTGAAGCTGTCACATTAACTGTTTTCCAGAGAGAGTGATTTTTTCCCCTCAAGCAATATGCCTGTTGGTCCTGAGGGAGAATAAGGAGGAAGACCTTCATGAGAATGAAGGTAAAGACCCCCATGAGACCCCAGAATAAATGTTTAATATAGATATTGTGTTGCTGAATTGAACTTTACCCAAGCCTATGAACAATGCAAAAAGTGCATATTTTCTTGTCAGCATAAATATGTTTTTGTGCATCTTTGACCTTTTGCATCTTTGCCCTCTTTGGCAAACACCTGCTGACTGTGACCACATTAGATATTCTGGGACTTTCCAAGAAAGTGCTTGGGTCACAAGAAGAAAACCAAACCACATGAATCTAGGTCAAAATGACTTACCAGAAGTCATACTAACCGCAAGTGAAAAGTGCTGACAGATCTACAATCAAGCCTAGGAAGGAGGGGCGCCACTCTCAGGAATTATTGATCTTAGTATTAAGAATGCATTATGAGGGGAAATAGAGAAGTCATATTTGACACCAAGTGACATCATGCTTCAATATGACTCAATGACCAATATGTATACCATCCAATCAACAGAAATGACAAATATGACAATCCAATAGAAAGTGAGTATGTGATTTGTAACCAGGTAATATTATTGACTTTAGGTTACTGTACTAGAATATAAAAGTCGTATACCTGCTGACCTTGACATAGTAGCGATATCCGAGACCTGGTTCACAGACTCACATGGGTGGGATATGGTTATACCAGGCTACCATCTACTTCGTCGGGACAGAGAGGGCAAATCAGGAGGGGGGGTAGCACTATACACTAAGGATAATATCAAAACTACCAGGATCACAGAGGTTAGATACACAGGGGAATCACTTTGGGTAAACCTGGCCAGAGGGAACGAAAAATGCCTTTACCTCGGTGTGGTATACAGGCCTCCGAGACAACAGGAAGACAAAGACAAAGAATTGATTGAGGACATAGAGAACATCACTTTGCGTGGTGACACAGTACTGTTAGGCGACTTCAACATGCCAGATGCAGACTGGAACACCCTCTCAGCAACTACGAGCGGTAGCAAAAGAATAATAACCTCCATTAAGGGTGCACAACTAAAACAAATGGTATTAGAGCCCACCAGAGAAAAAGCAATACTGGACCTGGTACTCACAAATGGAGACAGTGTCTCGGAAGTATCAGTGGGAGACACGCTGGCCTCCAGTGACCACAACATGGTATGGCTCAACCTCAGGAAAGGCTTCTCTAAATCAAACACAGCAACGAGGGTATTCAACTTTAGGGAGGCAGATTTCGAACACATGAGAGACTTTGTCCATCAAGAGCTGCAAAACCATGCAGAAACTGACAATCCGGAAACTATGTGGTCAAATCTAAAATCCATCCTGAACGAAGCATCTAGCCGCTACGTAAAAACAGTAAGCAAACGCCGGAGAAACAAAAAACCACAATGGTTCAACAAGGAAATTTCGGACCTCATTAAAATGAAAAAAGAATCATTTATCACCTATAAACATCTTGGGAAAAGGGAGGCAAAAGAAGACTATCTGGCCAGATCTAAGGCTGTCAAAAAGGCAGTCAGGGAAGCCAAACTTCAAACAGAGGAAGATCTAGCACAGAACATTAAAAAAGGGGACAAATCCTTCTTTAGGTACATTAGCGACAGGAAGAGAAACAAAAATGGAATAGAACGCCTTAGGCAATCAGATGGAAACTACGCAGAATCTGATACTACCAAGGCAGAACTGCTAAACGAATACTTCTGCTCAGTATTCACCTGTGAAGCACCGGGAAATGGTCCACAACTACAAATAAGAGACAGCCAAAATGACCTGTTTCGTGATTACGAGTTTACACCTAGTAGCGTCTACCACGAACTTTCAAGACTCAAAGTAGACAAAGCCATGGGGCCAAACAATCTACACCCCAGGGTTCTCAGAGAGCTGAGTGAAGTTCTGGCTGAACCACTATCCGTACTTTTCAATCTTTCCATGCGCACGGGAAAAGTACCCCTAGACTGGAAAACAGCTAACGTAATTCCACTCCACAAAAAGGGCTGCAGAACAGAGACAGGAAATTATAGACCGGTGAGTCTTACATCCATAGTGTGCAAACTCATGGAAACACTGATCAAACAGGAACTTGACAAAATTCTAGACGAAGAAAATTTACGTGATCCACATCAACACGGATTTACCAGGGGAAGGTCCTGCCAATCTAATCTGATTGACTTCTTTGATTGGGTGACCAGTCATCTGGATGCCGGAGAGTCCCTTGACGTTATATATTTGGATTTCAGCAAAGCTTTTGATAGTGTCCCACACCGCAGGCTGTTGAACAAACTAAAATCGATGGGATTGGGGGATACATTCACTACATGGGTAAGGGATTGGCTAGATGGTAGGCTTCAAAGGGTGATGGTAAACGGTACCCCCTCCAAAACGTCAGCAGTGATGAGTGGAGTACCTCAGGGCTCCGTCTTAGGGCCGATTCTATTCAATTTATTCATAGGAGATTTGACCCTAGGACTTAGAGGAAAAGTATCACTGTTTGCCGACGATGCCAAACTATGCAACATAGTTGGCAAAAGCAGTGTGCCCGACTTTATGACGCAGGACCTAAGACAGCTTGAACAGTGGTCATCAACTTGGCAGCTAGGCTTCAATGCTAAAAAATGTAAAGTAATGCACCTAGGCAAAAAAAATCCACACAGAACTTACACACTAAATGGTGAAACCTTGTCCAGGACCACAGTGGAACGTGATTTAGGAGTGATCATTAGCGACGACATGAAGGCTGCCAATCAAGTAGAGAAGGCTTCGTCTAAGGCAAGACAAATGATGGGCTGTATCCGTAGGGGTTTTGTCAGCAGAAGACCTGAAGTCATAATGCCACTGTACAGATCCATGGTGAGACCTCATCTCGAGTATTGTGTTCAATTCTGGAGACCACACTACCGAAAGGATGTGTTGAGAATTGAGTCGGTTCAGCGAATGGCTACCAGGATGGTCTTGGGGCTCAGGGATCTCACGTATGAAGAAAGGTTAAAAAAACTGCGGATGTACTCACTGGAGGAGCGAAGAGAGAGAGGGGACATGATTGAGACCTTTAAGTATATTACTGGGCGTATAGAGGTGAAAGATGATATCTTCAGTCTTACAGGTCCTTCGGTAACCAGAGGACACTCGCTGAAAATCAGGGGAGGGAAATTTCGGGGTGATGCTAGGAAGTACTTCTTCACCGAAAGGGTGGTCGATCATTGGAACGAGCTGCCTCAGCGGGTGGTTGAGGCCAGCAGCGTGTTAGATTTCAAGAGAAAATGGGATATTCAGGTGGGATCTCTAGGAGAGTAAGAATCAGGGAGTGGGTCATTGGTATGGGCAGACTCGATGGGCTATGGCCCTTTTCTGCCGTCAATTTCTATGTTTCTATGTTTATGCTTCAGAACGGACTGGGCAACACATGGCATACCAGTACTCTGTGTAAACTCCTCCATTAGTCTAATTTGCTGATACTATATCCTATTTGGATACTATTTTTGATGTAAGCTGTATTTTGTTTATTACTATTAAACATATATTATATATAGCAATTGGTTTGTCAGTGTGAGGTCATTCAAATTACATTGGAGGTTTAGCAGCGCCTTCAGTCCGCCATATCATTCTCTAGATAAGCAAAAATAGTTGAGGTTTTTGCCAGTGATCTGAGCAAGAGCAATAAATGATATATCCATATGAGAAACCCATTGGGTGCTAGCTCCGTGTCTGAAGTTTTTCCTACCTCTATTGGAATGTAGTACCACTGGTGTTTTTGGTGGGTTTAGTTATATAGTTTGTGAGTAGTACTACTGCTGCTAAACACAATACCACAAAATGTGTATATGTGACTATTTGGTTGTGGCCTTGAAATGAAAACTGCTCTTCTGTATTTCCTCCCTTTCCCCATGTCTGTAGGCACTGGAGATAGATAGCAATAATGAGAAGGGCTTATTCAGACGTGGAGAGGCCTATTTGAGTGTGAATGACTTTGAATTGGCTCGAGCAGACTTTCAGAAGGTTTTACAACTGTACCCCAGCAACAAAGCAGCAAAGGTGCAGTTAGCAGCCTGTCAACAAAAGATCAAAGAGCAGCATGAAAAGGAGAAAAAGATGTATGCAAACATGTTCCAGAGACTTATAGAGAAAGATGCAAAGGTAAGTTAGAAATCATTAAATTTAGGGGAAAAATCTTAAAGCAAATCATCCCTAGTTGCTCATGTTCTATAGAAAATTAGTCTGATCTTAAGGGTGGTGGTAGAGATAGTGATGGCCTGAATAAGTGGAAGTGTCCCTGCTTCCTGCATCCAGTAATAAGGGTCTTACCAATACAGTAAAACCTTGGAGTGCAAGTAACTTGGTTTGCAAGTGTTTTGCAAGACAAGCAAAACATTTTATTAAATTTTCACTTGATATACAGTGGTACCTTGGATTACGAGCATAATCCGTTCCAGGAGCATGCTCGTAATCCAAAATGCTCATTTATCAAAGCGAGTTTCCCCATAGGAAATAATGGAAACTCGCTTTGATATGTTCCCACCCCCCCTCCCCCCCCCCCCCGAGGCCAGCAGCACTGCTCCCCCCATGAGAACCGGCATTGCTCCCCCCGAAGGCTCCCCCCGTGAACCGGCACCCCTCTCCCCCCACGATCCGGCACACCCCCCGCCGCGACCTGAGGCTCCCAACCCACCCGAACCCTCTTCTTACTTTAGTGTAGCCTCCGTACCGGCACTGGCACCAGCATGTCCTGTTCATTGGTGCTGGTGCCCAAAGATCTGCCTCCTGTGCTGGGCCTTGAGCATGTGCACATGCTCAAGGCCCAGAACGTGAACTCTCAGGCCTTGAGCATGCGCACATGCTCGAGGCCCAGCACAGGAGGCAGATCTTCGGGCACCGGCACCAACGCACAGGACATTCTGGTGCCGGTGCCGGTGCGGAGGCTACATTAAAGTAAGAGGAGGGTTCGGGTGGGTTGGGGGGACCTCAGGTTGCGGCGGGGGGGTGCCAGATGGCGGCGGGGGGGGGGGGGGCGCTCGCAAATCGAAGCGCGATCAGTTTCTGAGGCGCCGATTTTGCAAATGTTTTGCTCGTCTTGCAAAACACTCGCAAACCGGTGCACTCGTAAACCGAGGTACCACTGTACAAACAATTTTTTGCAATACAAGTACATATAGTATACACACATCACAACTGAGCCGGTGGTTCTTCTCTCTCTGACACTGCAAGAGTGTAGTGACTGTTCTAAACAAGCAAAGTCTTGCAATACGAGTACATACAGTATGCACGTGTCACATCATCACAACTGAGCCAATGGTTCTTCTCTCTCTGATGCTGCAAGAATGTAGTGACTGTTCTAAATGAGCGAGGTCTTGCAATACGAGTACATATAGTATTTTGTATTAAAGTTTTTGGGTTGTGGAAAGAATCGTCTTGAGTTTCCATTATTTCTTATGGGGAAATTCACTTCGATATGCAAGTGTTTTGGATTACAAGCATGTTTTCAGAACGAATTATGCTCGTAAACCAAGGTTTTACTGTATTTGATACTTGGAGGCACAGCCAGAATCAAGAAATAAGTTTTCAATTTCTGTCCTACAGGTAGAACCTGGAAAAGTTCAAGAAATTGGAACCCAAAAAGAGGATGTAGAAATGAAAGAAGAAACTGAAGCATTGGAAAATGAAGCTGGAAATAGATCCTGATCTGAATGCAGATGCATAATGGCAAATTAATTTCATAATGGAGGAGTTTCCACCAAATAGACCTTTATTTTTATATTAGGTTGCTGCAGGAGAGTAGCAGTCTGGGCTACAGCCCTGAAAAACAAATTATATATGTAAGTGTACTATTGGTGGTGGCAGAGATTTGGCACAATCAAAAGGGGTCTTATTTATTCATTCTTGCCCTTTGCAGCTGTATTTTGTGTTCTATGTGCACATTTTTAGTTTGGATATCTTCCAATAAGTTTGATTCTTTCCTCATTTGGACTTTTTGTGATTTTAGCTAAACAAACCCCAATATCTAGAGCTGTTGGAAGATTTTTATAGACAAATTGAGGTGTGGTCATATATGAACTGTTCTAACAGTGGGTGCTCTTGAATATGAAACTTACTCCATGCTCTTCCCATGCTTGTATTTTTGCCAGCTGAAGTGACAAGTAGAAGTCATTAAACCCTTTTACATTAGTGGATAGTCTGTCCCCTCTACAATGCCAAAATTTTTATCCCTGGCTTTGTAAAATTATGCTCTAATTTGAAAATGTGAATGTGGCCTTTGCTATGGGGTTTTGGTTCAAGGCAGCGATTGTTTTTTTTTTTTTGTTTTTTTTAAAATAAAATCTTTGCAATATTATTGTACATGTCAAGTTGTTTGCTACAGTGGGATTTGTTAATGCTGATCATGACAGAAGTGATGGAGTTAAAAAGTGTGAATGAAGCTCGACTGCTCATCCCATGACAAATGCCAACTGTCAACAACTGACTTTCACACATCAGGTTTTAAAGAGGTTTACTTAATATCTGTACTGTTATGACCTAATTATGACTGGGCAATTGCAGCTGAAAAAAAAGCTTTATATACAATTTTGGATGCCTTTACAGGCTCCATTAGTTTGTTTTTACAGGATACTGATTTATAAAGAGTATTGTATATACGACTACCTTGAGGGCAATTTTAGAACTAAAAATGGACAAAAATACTGTGATACACGTATAAGCCAAGGCTCCCTCCAGCCCTTTCTCCCTCACTTGGACCAGTACCTCACTCCTTCTTTTCCACTTTTGGAGTCCAAAATTGCTTCTCTCCCTTCACCAGCCCACAAGTTCAGCATCTCAATCCCCCCCTTCGCTGGAACACACTTTATCCCAGGACAAGCAGGCAGCATATTCTCAACATGTGGGTGATGTCATCCATGGAGCCCTGTAGCGGACAGCCTCACAAGCAGACTTGCTTGTAGAACTTTCAAAGAGTTTGTGAGTACTGCACCACGCATGCGCAAGTTCCTTCCCACCGAACATAGGTCGTGCGTCTCCTGTGAGGTACTTCAGTTTTCAATTTTCCATGGAGCCAAGAAGCACCTGTTTCTCAGCTCTGCCGGTTTTTGAGTTGCCTTCTCACACCCCGGCTTTCTTTTTTCTTTATTTGTTCCTTTCTTTTAGTCGCTGTGCAGCGCTTCTGGGTTTTTTTTTTTTTAAAACCCTTATTTTTCTTCCAGTGGTTCTCGTCCGGCGGGACTTGGGTTCAGGCCATGCTACCGGTCCTCATTTGGTTGCGGCCGTATTTTTTTTTTTTCTATGTCCTGGCCTCTTACTAGATTTAAGAAGTGTAGCCAGTGTAATTGGGCAATTTCTCTCACTGACCCCCATCATTGGTGTATTAAGTTCTTGGGGCCTGAACATTGTCCTGAGACCTGATCGCGCTATGCTACCCTTCAAAAACGAGCTCTCCGAAGGCATTGTGCCAAGATCCTGGATCTTTGGTCCTCTGGAAAAGGCCTTTGCCTCGACCCCCATGGTGGCCTCGTCGTCCAAGTCCTCGACCTCAAGCAAGTCACCCTCGTCCTTGAAGGCCTCGTCTGCTGTGCCTTTTAAGGTCTTGCCTTGGGCAACTCCTTCTGCAGGTATGCTACCTAAGAAGCCTCCAGCTGAGTCTCAGGCAATCCAGGCAACGAGTACTGTCGTGCCAGCCTCTACAAGACTTAAGCGTGCCTTCAAACATAGGGAATACTCATCTTCGAGGTCGCCCTCTATGGAGCGCACTGCTGCACCTTCCAGATCAGAGTCATTGGTCTTGGTGCCTGTCTTCGAGGACATGCTGCAAGCCATATTGACCACGCAGCTTACCACTGTTTTGGCCAAGCTTGCCCCTGCCTCGGCCTTGCTTTCTGCGAGCCAGCCTGAGCATATTGTCAAGGCACCATGAACAAAACCTCTTTGGTCTCGACCCTTGTCCTCCAGTGACTCCTCACCTCGTCCTTCCAGGTCCAGGTCTCCAGCTACTCATCCTGTTCGAGACGTAGTGGAGAAGCCTTGATCGAGGCCTCACTTGAAGCATTCCTCGTCTTTGAGACACCTGGCTTAAAAGAAGAGTAAAGCGTCTCCTCGGAAGAGTACAGAGTCTCCTATGCCTCGTTCATTGAGGCCCATCGAGACCCCTTCCAAGCCCAGGCACAGGTCTCGAACTCCGAAGCTTTCAACACCTTGTACTTCTCTGCCTCGAGACACATCCAGGTCCTGGACTCCTCTCTCGAGACCATCTACAAGGGATCCTCGTTCGCCTGTCTCTACGAGGCACGAGTCGAGACTGTCAATTCCTCATACTCCTGGGACTTCTCCATAGAGACTTCTCAAACATAAGCACTCTCTGACTCCGCCTATATCACACAGCGGAGCTTTTTCTGTGACTCTTACGTTGGATACAGACCTTCCTTCTCAATACTCCAGGGAGGCTTCTCCTTCTTATTCAGCGGCGCCTCGGTCTCGCTCCACTTCTGAGGAATCTTCGACTTCAAAATCCACATCTTTTTCAAGATTCATTTTTGACATGAGTAAGGCTCTTCAGATTGATCTTCAATCTGAGTCTAAGTACACTCCTGAGGATTTGGCTGAGATGGAATTGCCACATCCGCCAAAGGACCCCATGAGACTTCCTATGAATCCTGTTTTGAAACAAACTTTTCTCAGGAATCTCAAGACTCCTTATTCAATCCCGGCTATCCCCTCTAAAATGGAATCTCGTTACCGCACGGTTCTTTGTAAAGGGTTTGAGAAGCCGCAATTGTCTCACTAATCCTTAGTGGTGGAATCATATCTTAAAAATCTAATCCCACCAAGGTTTATGCTTCTATTCCTCCAGGCAGAGAGGGACGCACGATGGATAAATTTGGTTGCTGTCTATATCAAAGTGGTGGGGTTCCTGGGGGGGGGGGATGCCCCTTCTAATCTTAAGGTTGTGTCTGCGTTCCATAAATTTCCTATGTTTTACAGTTTTATGTTTACATTATGTGTTTGATTACAGTTGGCCTTTTTTGGCAGTAGTTACTGCCAAAAAAGGCCAACTGTAATCAAATTTCTTGAGCAGAATTGACTGGTAGTGAGTTCCCTTGCCCTCTCTATCTTTTTTTTCCTGTTTACTGTTGTCATAGATCTACCTGGCTTTTCTATTAACTGAGCATGACAGGAAGCTCCCAGGCAGGTAGCCCAAAGGGGAGGGATCAAGTTTTATTAGCCCTGCAGCAAAAGCTACCAGACATACAAGAACTGTCGAGTTCATCCTCCAGAGGAGGTTTACAAGAAGGAAGATTAGCAGAGGTAAGAAACCTAATCTTTCATTGATTACTTCAAAGGGGGTCATAATTGGATTTCTTGCTTCATAAAACGATATGGTCTATCCGAGCCAGAACGACTGTGGGACAGAGACTGCAAGACGACTGGGAGAAGAAACTTTACAGTTTTAGAGAGTTCGGCGACAAGGAAATAGAGACACTGAAACTAACACCAGATGACATCATCAACATGGATGAGGTTCCAATGCAGATGGACATTCCGGCAGCACACACTGTCGATAAAGTTGGTAAAAAGACCGTATCAGTAACTTCCACAGGTCATGAGCAGACAAGTTTTACAGTTGTTCTAGCTTGCATGGCAAGTGGCAAAAAGCTGAAGCTATTCGTGATTGTTAAGATGGTGACAATGCCATGGGAAAAACTACCCAAGGGTATCGAGGTCTTAGTGTACAAGAAGGGTTGGATGAATGAAGACGTTATGGTGGAATGGGTGTATAAATGCTACAGAAGGTGGCATGGAGGTGGATTTTTTTAACAAGAAGTCCTTGCTAATTTTCGACTCTGCTCATCTGATGAATAGTGTTCACAAGACAGTGAACAAGGTTGGTGGTCAAGTGGCTGTAATGCCTGGTGGACTTACATGTAAACTGCAGCCACTTGATATTACTGTCAATCATGCATTTAAGTGCCTTGTGAGGATTGAGTAGGGAAAAATGGATGACGGATGGTGAGCATACATTCACTCCGTCTGGCCGGCAGCGATGTGCGACGTACAGTCAAGTGTGCGAATGGGTTCTTTCAGCATGGAACAATGTGAAACCAGAAAACATACAAAATGGTTTTTGCAAAGCCGGAATCTTTCCTCCACCTACAAGTCTACCAGCACCACAAGCAATATCTGAGGACGATACCGGTGACAAAAGTGTGTCAGACATTAGCTACAGCAAAGCAGCACACGTCACAATCAAGTTGTTCGGTGACGACGATTACGGATCTGATTTTGAAGGAATTGAAGAAAGGTAAGCCTAATACTGGTAATTTTTGCCTTTCAGTATTGTTAATTTTATTCTGAAGAATTTAATTTTTACATTGCAGCAACGAACCTGAAAGAGATGAATGTGAAGAAGAGGCCGGATGCAGTAGCGCCAAGTGACAGAACATCATTACTGAACCAATGATGGCGTCATTCTTAATTGACTTAAGTGTTGATGTTCATAGATAGTTAAAATAACTATGTATGATTTTTTGAATTAAACAGTACATTTAAATTCAATGAATCATTTGGGTATGTCGTCTTTTGTGTAGTGAATTATAATTTTAGCGAATGAGTTTTTATGTCTTTAGATGAGCCGCCCCATTTAAGCAAGCTGTACCCAAATCACAGGTTATAAAACACATGTATAAGCCGCGGCCTATACATGGGGAAATATGGTGCTTGCCTCACAAAAAGGTTTATCGCCCTTATAAAAACTCCTTTCTGTTTTGCCCACTGCATTTCTACTCCTTCCAGACATTCCCATCTAGACAACAATTCTTGATATAATCCGCCATCCGAACAAAGTTTAGTTGTTTTTTTTAAAGTCTAGAATCGTTTCTTTTGAATGAGCCTTCTCTAGACCTGTCTTAATATTAAACTACACCATGTAGTGATAACTGGATGCCAGATGATTACCCACTGTAACATCAGAAACATCATAAGCACTAAGTCCAGTATGACCCCATCTTGCCTGAGTTCCTTTACCAACTGCTGGAACTTTACCATAACATAACACATGCACAGCATCTGTGCCCATTAAATAAAATGGTATGGTATGTTATAAATATTAATTTCAGGGTAGGACAGGTCAGTGTTTTTGGATTGCTAAAAGTGATAACTTTTTTTGTGCATTGGGAAGCCATGTTAGAGCATCAATCACTGCTAGTTTACATGACATTTCAATTTTAATGGCTTTATTTGCATGGCCGGATCAGAGAATGAGTGTTCATGTGCAAAACTATGCTGTGAGCTGTTTTATGCATCAGGTTGGCAAATCTGATCATCACTAAAACAGTCAAAACCGGTTTAGCAACGATCGCTGACTTTAGTGCATATGGGTCCCAGAGTCAGAAAATCTGCAAACCGTGCTAATCTTCTGTTGACTTTCTCTCCTTGCAGGTATAGATAGGATTAGTCAACAGTCTAGGAACTGCACAAACCCACAAGCTGCAGCTAACCAACAGGACTTATTATTTTAAACCATCAATATTTTTATAAATGACCTGGAAGAGGAAACAACATGCAATATAATCAAGTTTGCAGATGATACAAAACTATGTCGGGCGGTTGGCTCTCAAAGGGACTGCGAGGATCTTCAGAAGGATCTGAACCAGCTGGAAAAGTGGGCGATAAAGTGGCAGATGAATTTTAACATAGACAAATGCAAGGTGATGCATCTGGGAAAGAAAAACAAAGAACATGAATATAGGATATTGGGTGTGACATTAGCCAAATGCGAACAAGAAAGGGATTTGGGGGTACTGATAGACAGAACCCTAAAGCCATCGGCTCAATGTGCGGCGGCGGCAAAGAAAGCAAACAGGATGTTGGGCATGATTAAGAAGGGGATTACGAGTAGATCGGAGGACGTCATAATGCCACTTTACAGAGCAATGGTCAGACCGCACTTAGAATACTGTATCCAACACTGGTCTCCATACCTTAAGAAGGATATAACTCTGCTGGAAAGGGTGCAGAGGTGAGCCACGAAACTAGTCAAAGGTATGGAGAATTTGAGCTACAAAGAACGCCTCAGAAAACTGGGACTGTTCACCCTCGAAAAGAGAAGACTGCGAGGGGATTTGATAGAGACTTTTAAAATATTAAAAGGATTTGACAAAATAGACCAGGAAGCAGCATTACTGACATTTTCAGATGTGACATTGACAAGAGGTCATAACCTGAAACTGAGTGGCAGCAGGTTCAGGACAAATGTCAGGAAGTTTCTTTCACACAGCGAGTGGTGGGTGCTTGGAATGCTCTCCCAGAGGAGGTTGTGGCGGAGACTACTGTTCTGGGTTTCAAGCGCAAGTTGGATGCACACCTTCAATGTTCAAGGTTTATTAATATTTGATTTATTGCTAAATCTGTTTACAAAGCGATGTACATAAGTAAAACATAAAATATGGAGTTACAAATTAAAACTCAATAACATAAGTTTTAAGACAAGACAAACTTGAAATGGAGGGAAAAAAGGGCAAAGATTACATTTGTTTTAAATATAAAAACAAATACGGGAAAAAACATAAGGGAAAGGGTTTAGTTAAAAAATTAAAATATTAAGAAAAGATTATTTAATAAGTATTAAAAGCGTCTTTAAAAAGGTGAGTTTTCAAAGATGAAAAGAAATTGAACTTGTTATACAAAACTTGAAGATTATGACACAATCAACAGCCGTTACCGTCACCAGTATTAACTCTAAGCGTTCCATGAATGGTTTTATATCATCCTATTTTGCTCTTGATTAATAAATTATTCCAATTCAGCAGGATCCCGATAATGACTTGTTCTGTTGTTAAAAGTAATTTTCATTACAGCAGGATACATTAACCCGTACTTCGCCCTCAGTTCTCTCAACTTCGGTCTCAGCTGTAAAAATTGTCTTCTCAGCATGGCAGTGTGCTTAGCAAAGTCAGGGAGAAATAATATACATGAATCTCTCCATTTTATTGTTTTTGCTACTTTTGCTGCTGACAGAATTTCCAAAACTTGCTGAAATCTCAGAAGCCTCAAAATTATCGGACTTGGACCTTGCTGATTATGCGAAGCTCTCGAGGGAAGATGATGAGCCCTTCCTATTTAAAGGGGATATTTAAATTGTAATGAAAGAACTTCTGGTATGAAAGATATTCAAAACTCAATTGGGTGTTGCCTTCCCGAGACGTGGAAGGTACGCCGGAGCTGGAAGTCTCTATCTCGCCCCCCCCCCCCTCGATCTCTCTATTCCTCCATGTCCTATGACGGAGATGTCTGAGCTTGAAAGAAGCCCTGATACCAAAGTGGTTGCAGGAGCATTCCTTCATGAGGGAAGCACAGTCTAACACAGAGTCACGGTGAAAGAAAAACAACAAGGAGCTGAGGGTAAAATCACAACTCCATCGGAGGTTTCCCTTGTGGACATTTGGAAAATGTTTCAGAAAATGGAAGGAACAATTCAAAAATCCACTGAAGAAACAGATAACTTGGTAGGCAAAGTTGACTCTATAGTGAAAACAGTTGAAGAATTAAAAAAAGATACAGAATTGAAGTTTCAAAAAACCAATGATGACATTATAGCTTTAAAATTAGTTAATGAAACTTTAATAAAAGACAAATTAATGATCCATAAGAAAATAGAAGAATTGGAAAATTACAACAGGAGATTAAATTTAAGGATATTAAACTTTCCAAAAACAGTTGATATGTCTCCCGTTGAAATGTTTAGAAAGTATTTGGCAAAGAATTTAAACTTCACACCTGAAATATTTCCTCCGCTAAATAAAATTTATTACCTTCCAATTTCTTCAAAGAAAAGAGGTGGTGAAGTACCTATATCAAATATGGAGCATCTGACTCAGGCTGAAATGGATCTAGGTAATATAAGAGTTATTGGAAGCATCGGTGTTACATATTGAGGAGAGGACAACTCTACTTGCCTTGTTTGTTTTTCAACAAGATTTAAATGCAATAATGAAAATGTAATTTAGAAATGCTCAGGCTCCCTTCATGGGACAACAGGTTTCGATTTACCCTGATGTGAACAAAGAAACCCAAAAGAGGAGAAAACTTTTTCTTTATACGAGACAAGAAGCAAAGGATTTGGGAGCTAATTTTCAGCTTGCATAACCATGTAAATGCCTCATTAAATATGCTGGTGTGAAGTACACCTTTTTTGTTCCAGACCATTTGCAGACTTTTCTGGACTTAAAGATCTCCAAGGGTTAAAGTGGTTTTTAATTTGATATAGAGGAGTTAATCCCATTAATGGCTATAATTTATAATGATTTTCTTATTTAAGTAAATAAGTCATAAGAAAAATAAGAAATGCCTTCGCCGGATCAGACCCTAGGTCCATCCTGTCCGGCGACCCGCACACGCGGAGGCCAATCCCGGTTTTTCCTGCTAAGATCTTGTTTACCCATATCCCTCAATGTGGTTTGCAAGAAGGTGTGCATCCAACTTGCCCTTGAATCCTGAAATGGTGGTCTCCGACACAACCTCCTGTGGGAGAACATTCCAAGCGTCCACCACTCGCTGTGAGAAACAGAACTTTCTAATATTTGTCCTGGGCCTGGTGCCCCTCAGTTTCAGTCCATGACCCCTTGTCCAATAATGATGTTTTTTGCTCTATTTTGTCGAATCCTTTTAGTATTTTGAAAGTCTCTATCATATCCCCTCGCAGCCTTCTCTTCTCGAGGGTGAACAATCCCAGTTTTCCGAGGCATTTATTGTAGCTCAAATTCTCGATGCCTCTTACTAGCTTCGTGGCTCGCCTCTGCACCCTCTCCAACAGGGTTATATCCTTCTTCAGGTAAGGAGACCAATGTTGGATACAGTATTCCAAGTGTGGTCTGACCATTGCTCTGTAAAGTGGCATTATGACGTCCGCCGATCTACTCGTGATTCCTTTCTTTATCATGCCCAACATCCTGTTTGCTTTCTTTGCCGCTGCTGCGCATTGAGCCGACGGCTTCAGGGTCTTGTCTATCAGTACCCCCCATGGTTTGGGGCCACCTCTCCGCAGAATTCTTATTGGGGTCTAAGAAGTGTTAAAAGTATTTCTTTAAAACTATGTTTCTATTCGTTTTAGTTAAACAAGCGTTTTTGCTTGCCTTGTATTTCAATTATAATGATTTTTTAAAAAAACAACCTCAATTGGGTTAGCACCCTCCAACCCTTCTGAGACACCCAAAAGACAGATATTATTCCATCTGCTCCTGTTACTCATCTTCTCAAGCTCCTGGGTTAATCGGGTTATGTTTTTATGATCTGCCTGACACTGTAAAAGTGTGTCGTCAGCCCCCGACATTCACCTTTCCAACTGCTCCGTTCAAGCAGTACAGCTCGACATTTGCTGTGACAGATTGAATAGTTCCTTCTTAACTCCACTGAGCTGCACTGTTTCTTTTAACATTTCTTTGATCGTGTTTAAATCTAAGCATTCCTGCTCAATCGGCTCAGCAGAGAACTTAGGCAGGGGAATTTTGGACGGAGTAGGAGGGTCCTGTTTTGACCGTTTAGTTGATCCCGATGGTAATGCAGCTTCTGTAGATTGCGAAGACCTACAACACAACATAAACACCCTCGAGAAATGGGCCGTGACATGGCAAATGAGGTTTAATGTGGATAAGTGTAAGGTGATGCACGTCTGTAACAAAAATCTTATACACGAATACAGGATGTCTGGTGCAGTACTTGGAGTGACACCCCAGGAAAGAGACTTGGGAGTACTGGTCAACAAGTCGATGAACCTGTCCACAATGCACGGCTGCTGCAAAAAGGGCGAACAGAATCATAGGAATGATTAAGAAGGGGATCACAAGCAGATCGGAGAAGGTTATCATGCCGCTGTACTGGGCCATGGTATGCCCCCACCTGGGATACTGCATCCAGCACTGGTCGCCATACATGAAGAAGAACACGGTACTGCTCGAAAGGATCCAGAGAAGAGTGACTAAAATGGTTAAGGAGTTGGAGGAGTTGCCGTACAGTGAGAGATTAGAGAAACTGGGCCTCTTCTCCCCAAGACACTGAATCCCTTAATACCTTACCACTCACTCTTTAAACCCATTGCTTCTCCCTTCCTCTAATCCTCTTCTCAACTCTAAAGGTCCAACACTTTCTCCCTCTCATTCGGTCATCCACTCTCTCCTTGCTCACACCTCATCCACGTCACAGCAGCAGGTACCCCCTCCCTTCTCCTACACTCACCTCTACTACCTTCACCTCCTCTTGCTCTCTGCCTGTGTGAGGAAAAAATAAACCCCGCTTTTGTTTTGGGGGGGTTTTAACAAAAGAAAAAAGGGAGAAAAGAAAATACCCGAGAACGGGAAGGCAACAAAACAAAATTGAATGACATTAAAAAAAATACAACTTCTTAGCTCTGGGGAAAATTAATAAACTGAGGAGTCGCAAGCCTACGTCGGGCAGGAAGGTTACCCGTTTGGAAAGCTGGACCCCTAGACCCGCCCAGTTACACCCATCTCCACCCCATCATGCCCCAGTCCCACTTCCAACCCTGCCCCCCGCTGCCTGCCAGGTTTTCAAAAGCTGCCAGATCTCCAGACATGTCCTCAAAAGGAGGACATCTGGTAACCTTACACTGTTATCCCTCAAAGCCACACAAAAAGCAAAACCGTGCTGCAGCTGGTGTAACTGCAGGCAGAAACGTTTTGCACTTCTTTCACAGGATGTCCAAAGTTAATTTACACTGGGTTAAAGTTGAAAAACTCATATCCAAGAAACATGGGGCGAGGGCAATAATCTATAGTGCACCTTGGAGTCATGTAACTTTTGAACACAAGCATTTTCTGGTAGAAGACAGATGCCACCTTTTCAACAGTCTCGCACATTAGTCTATCCAGAAGGTGTTTATGTTCTCCTGCTGCAGGTTTAGAAATATTAATGGAAGGAGGAGCAGCTACATCCTGCTGCACTGTTTAAAAGACAATAACCTTAACTTGCCTAGGAGAGAGTATGGCACTGTGGTTAAAGCTACAGCCTCAGTATGCTGAGGTTGTGAGTACAACCCCAGGCTGCTCCTTGTGACCCTGAGCTAGTCTCTTAACCCCCTCCCCCCCCCCCCATTGCCCCAGGTACATTAGATTGATTGTGAGCACCACCAGGACATGCAGGAAAAAATGCTAGAGTACCTGAATAAATTCATGTACCATTCAAAGTTTCCAGGGTGAACAGTATAAAAACATTGAATAAATAAATCTGAATAATTAATTTCAATAAAGATTGACAAGGTTACTAAAATTTTAAATCTCAAGTACTGCTGTTCTTCCCCCCCCCCCCCTCTGGGTGATAAGTTATAGCCTATTCTTACGGCCTCTCTGGTTGTCATTCTAAACTAAAGGGAGTCCCCCCACACAGGAAGAGCATGTCATAAGGGGGTTGGACCGGCAGAGAAGACGGAGTTGCTGGGGACTCCAGTACATGCAGAGCAGCAGCTGTGGAAATAAAAAAAAAAAGGCGGTCTGCTGTTAAGGTGGTCCAGGATCCTGGAAAATCCTGCCTTTTTACCAGGATCTCAATACAAGTCAATGAGGATCCTGAAAATCCTGGTTTTTTACCATGTTCCGCATAAGGGTCCAAGAAATAAGAGGGTTGATACAGTCCTGGGTTATCCTGTTGCCTATAGGCACTTATACTTCTGATTCCACATTATATTCTCTAAGAAAAGCAAGACTACGCACAATCCTTCATGCAACCGCAAAAAGACCAGGACTGGATCCAGTCGACAGCCTTAAAATAACTCCAAAGCCAATATATGCTATCGCAAGGGGTTTTAGTGTTTTTCAACACCACGATTAAATGAAACCGTCCAAATTCATACATAAAAACAACCACAGATAGCCTCTGTACCTAGTAGACGTCATCGATATGCGACAAGGAGTCATCACATGAATCTCAATTAGTAGTGCGCTTCTGCGATTGGCGGGAGCGAGGATATGCTCCCAAACACACTGTTCTGTATTGGTCGGCCTGGGGGAACTGTATAGTTATAAGATGGTGGAATTAGAAGTGGGAGAGAAAGTGGTGTAGTCTGGTTTTGTTTGCAGATCGCCAGCAGGACGTGTAAATCGGAAGTTCTAGTACTGGAGCAGCTTTTATTGTGTATTTAAGTAGGGTTGGAAGAGAAACATTGGGCTGTTTTTCTCCAGCGTGAAACTGCAGTATTTTAAAAGTGCCTTGAACTGTCTAGAAAACACAGTCTCAAGCTTATTTGGTGTAAGTCAATAAGAAGCATAAAACAGATCTCAGGTGACCTCAGATGGAAGTATTGTGAGTGTATGACTGGAAAATGCGATCCTTAAGCTATGTTCAGAGAGCAGTGCTGGAATTCAGTGGAAGCCTCTTTCCTCGTGCCATTTGTTTGGGCGACGTCAACAATGATACGGTGAGACAACTGTGGAGTCTGAAAGGGAGGGGGCTCTCCTCTAATCCTGTTAACCTTAAAAGATTGTCAAAAATGTATCGAGTTAGTCAAATAAAAAGTATCTTTTTTTTACTATTATTCCTGGGGAAATTCTGCACAATGCAATGCAGAATTTGCACAGAATTTTTCTCACTGCGTTCAGAATTTAGCAGCACAGGGCCCAAAGTAGTGCTGCAACTTCGCATATTTATTAAGGTTCCCCCCCCCCCCCCCGAACTTTATTTTCTGATCAGGACTGGCTCAACCAGTGGACCAGGTGAGGTTCTGGCTCCAGGTGCTGAAATCCTTGGCCCCTGAGATCACTGGCATTGTTTCACTTGGTCCAACATTTCTCCCCTTCTCTCTGCAGCCCCTAATCCAGTATTGCTCCTTCTCATCCCTTCCTCCTTTTTTTCCCATTGCCCTTTAAGCATTACCTTGCTTGCTGGTAGTGAAGCATGCACAACAGGCTGGTTTTGGCCACTCTTGGGTTTTCCTTTGCCTCGTCCTGCCTGCAATTTCTTATCAGTGGGATGTTGCAGAGGGAAGACCCAGGGCTGGCCAAAAGCACCTTGCATATAAGAATAGCTTTACTGGGTCAGACCAATTGTCCATATAGCTCAGTATCCCATCTCAAAGTGGCTAATCAAGGTCACAAGTAGCAGGCAAAAATCCAAATAGTAACAACATTCCATGTTACCTATTCAGGGCTAGCAATGGCTTCCCCCATGTCTGTCTCAATAGCAGACTATGGACTTTTCCTCCAGGAACTTACCCAAACTTTTCTTTAAAACCAGCTACACTAACAGCTCTTACCACATCCTCTGTCAATGCATTCCAGAGCTTAACTATTCTCTGAGTGAAAAAAATATTTCCTCCTATTGGTTTCAAAAGTATTTCCCTGTAATCCCCTAGTCTTTGTCATTTTTAATAGAGTAAAAAAATCAATCCACTTGTTCTACACCACTCAGGAATTTGTAGACTTCAGTCATATCTCCTCCGCTCAGCTGTCTCTTTTTCCAAGTTGAAGAGCCCTAAACTCTTTGGTCTTTCCTTATATGAGAGGATTTCTATCCTCGTTATCATTTTGGTTGCTCTTCTTTGAACATTTTCTATTTCCGATAAGGTGATCAGAATTGAATTCAATACTCAAGGTGAGGTTGCATCATGGAGTGATAGATACAGAGGCATTATAACATTTTAAGCCTAGTTTACCATCCCTTTTCTAATAATTTCTAGCATATGTCTGCTTTTTTGGCAACCACTGTACATTGGGTGGAAAGTTTCAGCATTTGTCTACAGTGACACTCAGATCTTTTTCTTGGGCCCTAACCCGTAAGGTGAACCCTAGTATTTGGTAACTAAGATTTGGGTTATTCTTTCCAATGTACCATACATCACTTTGCATTTGTCCATATTAAATTTCATCTGCCATTTAGACACCCAGGCTTCCAATTTCTTAAGGTCTGCCTGCAACTTTTCACAGTCTGCATGCATTTTAACCTGGGCTGGCATTAGGGGAGGGCAAACAAGGCAGCAGCCCTGGGCCCCACAGCAACAGGTGCTCTAGGCATCTCTACCCCTTGTTGGACCATCTCCCTCCCTTCCCATCACCTTCGTGACGCTTTTCAAAATTGCGGTGCTTTTCTTTCTGAGGGGCCAAGATGTGGTTTCTGTTCTCACAAGTTGCATGTGGTTGCCCCAAAGCTTCTTCTCTGACGCAACTTCCTGTTTTTGCCTGGGCAGACCATGGCAGAGAAGAAGCTTTGGGGTAGTTGTGTGCAACTTGTGAACAGCTGCCACATCATAGCCCCTCAGAGAGAAAATTGCCGTGAAGGTGAGGGGAAGTCAGCGAGATGGCCCAAAAGAGGTTTGTGTGAAGAAAGAGGGGGGCAGTTACTGGATGGAAGTGGTTGCTGTCTATATCTCTTTTCTCCTCTCTCCTGTCTTGTTTCATTCCGTCACTACTCCTGCCATTGCAGATCATTTATAAATAAGTTAATAGCACCAGTCACAGTACAGATCCTTACTGCACTCCACTATTGACCCTCCTCTATTGAGAAAAATGGCCATTTAACCCTCCCTTTTGTTTTTTGTTCGATAACCAATTCCTAATCCATAATTTTCTCAGGAGCCTCTCATGATGAACTTTGTCAAAAGCTTTCTGAAAATCATCAACTGGCTCACCTTTATCCACATATTTATTCACAACTTCAAAGAAATCAAGCAAATTGATGAGACAAGACTTTCCTCTGCTGAACCCATGCTGATTCTATCCCAGTGTTCTCCCTAGAAATTTTTTCCAGCCGGGTGGCATGAAAAAGTAGCCGGGTGGTGCAGGGTGGGACGGGGAAATTTGGTGGTGGGGAAAATTAAATGTGTACTATTTTTATTAGTTAATTATTATTTTTTTCAATTCCCAGGTTTCACAAAAGCAAGGGGCATCCTTCTTCCAGTGGCAATTTGGAAAGGAGTCAAAGCAAAACTAGGCATATGCCTATTGCTTACTACATAGAGTGCTGCTGGCAAATATTTTAGCCAGTCTTTAGACTCCAATGGCTGGCATAATTTTACGCAACGCAGTTTTTATTAAATCATTCGATTTTTCAACAAAACTATTCGATTCAGGATGATAAACTGTTATCAATTTGTGTTTAATCAATAGTGAATTTGCCAATTCTTGTAATAATGCATTTTTAAAGTGGCTGGCATTATCTGTGGCTATCTCATAAGGAATTCCATGTCTTGGAATAATTTCATTTAAGAATACCTTTGCCACTTCTCCTGCTGTTTCTTTTTTACAGGGGTAGGTTTCAATCCAGCCCGAAAAAGGACAAACACAAAGTAAAGATACCTCTTACCTTTACATGGTGTAATCATGTCTGTAAAATCCACATGCCACTTCTGAAAAGGTCCCTGCGGGATAGGTAGAGTGCCTGGTGCAACACAAGTACCCCTAGGATTAGTTTTTACACATACAGCACAGCGTAATACAGTCTGCCTTACTATTTTTCCTAAATTAGGATGCCAGATTTGCTGTGACAGTTGACTAATCAAAGTAGCTGCACTTTCATGTAAGGCATTGTGCATTTGTTGGATCATTATCACCAGAGGTACCTGTGCCATACATGGCACACCTGACGAGTTATACCATATACCTTCTATACACTCACACTGTAAATTTTTCCATTGCTGAATCTCTTCCTCTGTTACGCCATCTAGGAGCAGTTGTCTATGCTCTTCTTGTGCTTTTGTAATCTTGCTTCTAGCTCTAGTCTGCACTAGCATTATGCCCTGTTGTTCTACAGCCCATTTTGCTGCTAGATCTGTCTGATTATGCATATATTGCTCCCACGATTCATCTTTCTTATCATGGGCCTTAATTTTACATAATGCCAATGTTTTGTCTGGGTATTGCTGCAATAATCTATCCAATCTCTCTATCAAAGGTAAATGTTGAACTGGATGACCTCCAGAGTCTATGAATCCTCTCTTTTTCCATGTCATTAAATGCAATTTTGCTACTCCTAAAGCATATGCAGAATCTGAGTAGACAGTAACTTTCCTTCCTATATTGTCCTGTAAAACCTGGACTAATGCTGCTAATTCTGCAATCTGAGCTGAATATCGATCTGATGGTAAACAATAAATTCTCCATTCAGTGCTGTCAGCATCCCTATCATACGTTGTGATAGCAAATGCTGCTCTGTTTGTAGCACTGGAACCATCTATAAAACAAATATATCCCTCACCTAGGGGTTTATCATACTGCAATAACACTTGTTGCTGAGGAATCAGAACTGAACACTCGTGCTCAGTACTGTCTTGTATTCCTAAAAAAAGCATAAAACACTTGTGCTGGATCTTTATCCTTCATTTTTGATTGCACATCCACTAAACCAGTGGTAAGCAGAGCCAAATACTTCCCTATACGCTGACTAGTAAATACTACTTCTGGCAATTTTAAAATATTCAAAATATCATGGGAAGTATGTACTGTGGTATGATTGTATGGTAACAAATCCATAATTTTTCCTACCAATGTTGCAGCTGCCACTACTCCTTTTTCACACTGAGAAAAACCCATTTCCACAGGTGTAAAACTTCCAGATAAATATCCACAAACATTGTCATTTTGTTGTAAAACTGCACCCCATCCAGGGTTTCCAATATGTAAATGTACTTGCACTTCCGTCCCAATCAAGGGTAAAACAAACTGTGGAGCATCTCCAATTACTTGTTTTAACTCCTGTATAAGCACCACCAGTGCTGAATCTAATTTCCTTTCAATTTAGCCCTCAAAGGAAGTGTCCTAGTACTTAAACACGGTATCCATTGTCTACAATAATTAAGGAGTCCTAAGAATCCTCGTAATTCCTTCACTGTCTGTGGTAAGGGTGTTTTTTCTATTTCCTGCACTAAATCTTTAGTTAAGGCTCGTACTGACTTGCTTACACGATACCCTAAAAAGGTAACCACCTCTTCTGCTATTTGTAATTTCTCCTTATTACCCCTAAGGGTACGCGTACCACATGTTGAGAAACACTGCCCTTTAGAATGTGATGTAGCATCAATTGAAGGCACAGGATAAAGTTAGACATTTATCATGTGAGAGCACTGTGTGACAAATTAAAACCATTAGCTGCCTTTTAGCATTACAACTAGGACTGGCTGTTTTTTTGTCTCTAAGAATAACCAAATATCTCTTAAAAACTGTCATCAAAATTATAACTCAAGTGAAGAATTTTGAAAATCTTAGATGGTGGTTATCCAGCTGCCTTTTAACCAGGGCTGCTCTTAAGGTTGGGTTTTTTGGGGTGTGTTTTTTTTTTTTTAACTTAATATAAGCTGTTATTATTATTATTAATGGATTAAGGCCTAGATTCACTAAGCTTACTGATCTGGATCGTTGTTGGGCAATTCTTGGCCGAGTTTTGCTGAGCGACAAATTTACAACAGATTCTGCATGCAAATGACCCGATCGGACGCACAAACTGCAGCGATCGAAACGCATGCGCAGAGTATCCTTGTTGGTTATTGATGCAATTTGTGCATGCGCTTGCTCTTCGCACAAGAGAGCTCAAAAGAAAGGGAGAGGGGTGGCTGAAGTTTACTTGCTGGCCATATGAGTGGACATTTTAAAAGGAATGATTTGAATTATTTTTGTGCAGCCAGATTTTGGAACAGAACACACTTTAAACCTGCAGGCTCGCAATGTGCTTTTTGCAGAATATATAAAAAAGGAATTCTTACGCATATGTAAAGATATTTTACAGTTTTATTTTTTATTTTGATTGTTTTATATTGGGTTGTAATCTTGATAATGAGATTTCAGGATGGAAGAGGGCAGAAGAGTCGGCAAGGATAGTAAGCGACTGGTCTTCAGCAGTCACTTCATTTCGGATCGGCAAACCCAATCGGTGTTTCTTCTTCTGCTTAGTGAATCGATGGCTTCCTACTTTTGCATAGTATGAATTGAATGAAACAATGGAAAACCAAATAAAGTGTCCAAAGGGCAAATTTTGAAATTGAAAAATATGGTGGAACACTTGTTATGTATATAATGTGGTTTGAATCAAGGGAAAAAAGAACTCAAAATACCCCGAGAGTGTGATTAATAAGTCACAACCTTTTTGGGGTTGGGTATCATCACTGGTCAAAAACCCTTGAATGTATTATTTTATTTTTTAATTCAATTTTAAACTTTTGTGATGCTTTTGTGATTAATTTTCAAATAAATAATATAAATCAATTTTTTCTTCTTGTAAATGAGCATTAAATGACCAGCAACTGTATAATCAAGATTTATATAATTTTCTTCTTGCTTGATTGTGAAAAACTATTAAGCACTTATCTTAATCACCCGACGGAGGCCCAGTCCGTTTCGCACCAATGGGCTTCTTCAAGGGTAATGATAAGGGCTTATCGGATTGCCAGTTAAACTTCAATGTTGCTCATCGCTCAACATTGAAGTTTAACTTGCAAACCGATAAGCCTTATCATTACCCTTTAAGAAGCCCATTGGTGCGAAACGGACTGGGCCTCCGTCGGGTGATTAAGATAAGTGCTTAATAGTTTTTCACAATCAAGCAAGAAGAAAATTATATAAATCTTGATTATACAGTTGCTGGTCATTTAATGCTCATTTACAAGAAGAAAAAATTGATTTATATTTATATTATTTATTTGAAAATTAATCACAAAAGCATCACAAAAGTTTAAAATTGAATTAAAAAATAAAATAATACATTCAAGGGTTTTTGACCAGTGATGATACCCAACCCCAAAAAGGTTGTGACTTATTGATTACACTCTCGGGGTATTTTGAGTTCTTTTTTCCCTTGATTCAAACCACATTATATACATAACAAGTGTTCCACCATATTTTTCAATTCCTACTTTTGCATGCCATTTCCGCTCATTTGCATGGGTGGATTGGATCGGGTAGAAGATTTATCAGGCATCAATTTAGTGAATTGTGTTGGGGTTGGGGAATGATTGCAAAACCAGTAAAACTGGTTTTGTGCTCAATTGGTCAGGATTGGAAGATTTAGTGAATCTAGGCCTAAATTCTTATAAGATTGAGTTAGAGAATTTCACTTGATTGTGGCTGGTAAAACTTAGTTGTTTTGGTCTGCTTTGCTTTCTTTCTTAGCTTAACGAGTTGGTAGTGGGAGATACCAGTGGAAAACTTTATGTCTATAAGAGCGATGAAAGCAAACCCTGGGTCACACGATCCTGTACTGGTATGGTAAGCAGAGACCTGTCATAGGTTTTGTTCTAGAAACGTATGATGGTTGCTATAGAAAATTGGAATTTTATAGAATTAATTGTAATCATATAAGAATCTCTTAGATAATTTAATCTTGTGTTGTGTGTGTGATTGCTTTTTTTTTTTTTCAATTTAAACTACATTTAATATAACATACTGCCCTAGAATGGCAATTCTTGTGTTCCAGTTTTAAACTACAACAAGGAAGAAATAGCCTGAATATCAGTGCCATCCAGAGCATACAACTGCAAACAGCTAACTAGTACCTCTGCCTAATATCCCATGCCTCATCCTGTCTTCCCTTCCAAGCAAATCAAATTCAAATGGAAATGCATATGTTTTAGATTAATAAAAATAAAATCTAACTGTACCCCCCCATGCCCCCAACACCCGTAAATCATTCCACAGCCACTTGTTACTTTCACATGTGCACATCCTGTCTATAAGGCATTCCTCCTCCTCGTTTTGATGGTAAAACAATTTTATTAGTTTTCAAAATAACATAGTGTATATTCTCAAATATAAGTCGAGACCCCCATGACTCGAATATAAGACTGGGGGCTTAATATTCAAGTGCCATGCCCTACCATGATCTGCAACCAGTGTCCCCTCCCTCACACCCTCCTCTGCCAGGCTCTGCACTCAGCCCCCCTCCCTGCCAAGTTCTGTACCCAGCAACCTTTTCTCCCTGCTCTGCAAGGTTCTGAACTCAGCCCATTTCCCTCCCTGCTCTACCATGCTCTGCACCCTGTCCCCCTTCCCTGCCAGACTCTGCACCCTATCCCACCTTCCTTCCCTGTACCTTCTTCCCCCTCTGGTTTAGTGGTAGGCCGGGACAGGAGGGATCCCTCCCATCTCCCGTACCGGCCAATACTACCCCGCATACATTTTTTTTGCATCCCTGGTGGTCCTGTGGTGTAAGGACAGGAGCAAGCTTTCCGCGCTCCTGCCCCATGCTGAGCCCCTCCTTCCGATGTAATGGGCAGCAGCCAGTGGTGCACCCGGACCGGCATACAGGAGCGAGCTTTTTGAGCTCCCGTCCAGCCCTGCGCCGCTCCCCGGGATTTGCGAGAACTGGCGGCAGCCATTCAGGGAGTGGCGCCGAATGGGAGCTCGAAAAGCTCACTCCTGTGTGCCGGGTGCGCTGCTGGCTTCTGGCTGCAAGATTGGAAGGAAAAGCCCAGCGTTGGGGCAGGAGTGTGGAAAGCTTGTGCCTGCCCATACACCACTGGACCAGGAGGGTGTCGGGTGGTCACTGGGTAATGACCCGAATATAGGATGAGCCCCCATTTTGGAGCCATTTTTTTTGCCCAAAAATCTCATCCTATATTTGAGTATATATGGTATATGCAATTACATCAACTGATAAAAGAAGCATATAATCTTGCCAATTACATGTTAAACCAAATACCCAAACACTCTTCCCCCAACCCCATTCTCTACAGCATTGGCACAAAATTAATTAATTTATTTAAAAACATTTATGAATCGCTTAACTCTAAGCGATGTACAAAAACATTAACATCCACAATTTCAAACACAAACATTATAAAATGCAGTAGAGAATAAGTCAATCTCCCCCACAAAATTTCCTTAATACAGAATTTTTCAAATCTAAAACAAACAATAACCACAGAGTTAGAGAAAGGCGTCCACAAACAATTGTTCAACATCAAACTTCTTTCTGTTGGTGACATGGATTGTAAACATAAATACCAAACAGAAAGAAGTCTTTTCTCTTTTGTAGAAGTACCTACTCCCCCCCCCCCCCCACCTCACCTCGGTTTTTAACAGGGCCAGTGTGAACATGGGCTCTCCCAAGTCCAAACGAATTGCAGTTCAGGGTTCAGCCAAAAGCACATTGTACATTTTTTTTCTTCAACACTATTAATTTCCGGGTTAACAATTTCCATAATTTACTCATCGTTCTCAGTTTAGCAGACATATCAAACAATATAAGTTCCACACATAATTGTACTCTCTGTCTTAGCCTATTCAGGTAAAGTTATATCTTGAACCAAAAATGTTTATAGATATATAATCCCACGCTGCATGATGAACATCATTTTATCTCAGAACAAGTCATCCACGGAGCCCGGATGTGGACAGCTTCGCAAGCAGACTTGCTTGAAGACCTTTTAGAAAGTTTGCGACTGCCGCACCGCGCATGCGTGAGTGCCTTCCTGTTCGATGCACGGCTCACATCTCCTCAGTTCTGAGATTTTCGCAGAGCCGAGAAGTCCTATTTCGACGCTCTGCGCTAGACTCAGTTCTACTTTGTGCCTTGAAAACAGTTAAGTTGAGGGGTTTGTACAAGGACCATGTCTAAAGTGTGTCCTGTTGAATGTGTAGGACCAGAAATTAACAGGCAGAGACATAAATCTTTCAAGAGAGTATGAAGCTCAGTGTCTTTTAATGGTCTCAAAAGTGCACTCCTGCCCAGTGTGTACAACAAAAGCCATTTGGGAACATGGAAAAGGGACACAATATTATATGCAGTATAGGAGTATAGTCAATCTGGTGAAACAGCTAGTGTCTCAAATGTTACAAAAGACAAGCATACAGTGGTACTTCGGTTTACAAGTGCATTTGTTTGCGAGTGTTTTGCAAGATGAGCAAAACATTCGCAAAATTGGCGCCTCGGAAACCGAGCGTGGCTTGATTTATGAGCACCCCCCCCCCCCCCGCGATCCGGCACCCCCCCACCCCCCCGCGACCTGAAGTCCCCCAGACCTATCTGAACCCGCTTCTTACTTTCAGCTCGGCCTCGGCACCGGCATGTCCTGTGCATTGGTGCCGGTGCCCAAAGATCGGCCTCCTCTTCTGTGCTGGGCCTTGAACACCTGCGCATACTCAAGGCCTGCGAGTTCACGTTCTCTCCGATCTCTGAGAATCTCGGAGAGAACGTGAACTCGCAGGCCTTGAGCATGCGCAGATGCTCAAGGCCCAGCACAGAAGAGGAGGCCGATCTTTGGGCACCGAGGCCGAGCTGAAAGTAAGAAGCGGGTTCGGGTGGGTCTGGGGGACTTCAGGTCGCGACGGGGGGGTGCCGGATCGCAGGGGGGAGGGTGCCTTATCGTGGGGGGGGAGGGTGCTGGATTGCAGGGGGGGGCCCTTGGGGGGAGCAATGCCGGTTCTCGTGGGGGTGGGGAATAGAGCAGCGCCGCTGGCCTCAGGGGGTGGGAACGTATCAAAGCGAGTTTCCATTTTTTCCTATGGGGAAACTCGCTTTGATATATGAGTATTTTGGTTTACGAGCATGCTTCTGGAATGAATTATGCTCGTAAACCAAGGTATCACTGTACTTATAAAGCTGTAAATCTGTTCTATCAAGTTTCTATGGAGCTCTTTAGTGTCTATCTTTATTATACAGTTGTGTGACTTGAAAAAGCCAGGTGATATATAAAATGTTAATAAACATAAACACCTGAATATACCGTATATACTCAAATATAAACTGGGATTTTGGGGCCAAAAAATTGGCCCAAAAATGGGGTCCTGGTTTATATTTGGGCCAGCGCCCAGTGCCCACCCACTCTGCAGGCCTATGCTGGGCCGCCAGGCTCTGCACCCTGTCCATTGTACCTTCTCTCCTGCTGGAATCCCTGGTGGTCCTGAGGTGTAGCGGGCAGGAGCAAGCTTTCCGTGCTCCTGCTCCGCTGTTAACCTGGTCAGTCGCTGCCGTGAGTTCCGGCTTAGTCGCTGACAGGTACCAAGCAGGAGCGTACTGTGGCACTGCTGCTAGGTGCTGAGCAGCTTCCTAAATGGCTCCCGCGAATTCTCGTGATAATTCATGGGAGCTATTCAGAAAGCCACTTAGCGCTGAGCAGCAGCGCCAAAGTGCACTCCTGCTCAGTGGCTGAAGCCGGAACTCGCAGCAGTGATAGACTGACTGGGTTAGCAGTGGGGCAGGGAGCACGGAAAGCTTGCGCCTACCCACTACACCTCTGGACCATCAGGGATTCCAACGGCAGAAGAGGTACGATGGACAGGGTAGGAAGGGAGACAGGATGGAGAGTCTGGGAGGGAGGGAGGAGGAAGGGGGCTGGGTGAAGAGCCTGACAGATGAGGGAGGGGGCGCTGTGTGCAGAGGTGACAGGGGAGGGAGGGGCACTGGGTGCAGATCCTGGCAGAGCAGGACACTTGAATATTAAGCCACCCGACTTATATTCAAGTCAACCATTTTTCCTCCTTTTTGGGGGAAAATGGGGATCTCAACATATTTTGATCAACTTATATTCGAATATATACAGTAACTTGCCATGAGCTCAGAGTTGGGACAATGAGTAAAAATCAAATTTAAAATCCTGTGTTAGAAAGAATAAAATAAAGGAAGAATCCCTGATTAGTTAAAAAGGAAGGCTACTGGCACGAAATCTAACTCTGAACCAAAGATACAAAGCTTCTGGATCAAACTAGTCACATTTCTGTTTGCTTCACATAAAAAAGGTTTATTTGAATTTCCTATTGCTCAGATACAAGATTTACATAAAGTATCTATGAGTTAGTATGAAGCCAGTGTGGTGTTTTTTTTTCTTGTTTTTCAGCTAACTTGTGTTGGTGTGGGAGATGTGTGTAATAAAGGAAAGGTAAGGGCTTTCAAACAGTCTGAAGTTCACGCTGTTAAGCTTATTTTAGTTTTAGTTTGATATTTTGCTTGCCAAAGATATCCACAATAGGGGTCTTTATTTGATGGCTTACTATGTAAACAGGGCTTTCAAGAACTTAACCCTCATAGCAGCACTAAAGTTATCTCTGGCCAGGAAACACTTTACATGTTACCTTTTTATACACACAAGATTTTATGCAGTAAAGAGTGATTTTTTTTTTTTAGGAATCAAAAGTTATTACCATGTGCTGTAAAGGTGGCTTTAGGGTGAAAGGCAGTTTCTGGTATGGGGGCACAAGATTAACACTTGTAGTTAGGTCCCTTTGTGTTTTGTTTTTTAATTGAAATTTCACTTTTTCATGATCACAAAATCATTCATAATTAACAGAAACAAAAAGAAAAAGCATACTACCATGGCTTTGGCGGTATAAGAAAATAAATTATTATTATTATGATAGCATGATAGAGACTTATAAGATCATGAAAGGCATAGAGAAGGTGGAGAGGGACAGATTCTTCAGACTAGCGGGGAAAACAAAAACAAGAGGGCACTCAGAAAAAATTGAAAGGAGACAGATTCAGAACAAATGCTAGGAAGTTCTTCTTCACACAGAGGATGGTGGATATCTGGAATGCGCTTCCAGAGGAGGTGGTAGGACAGAGTACGATATTGGGTTTCAAAAAGGGATTAGATGATTTCCTAAAGGAGAAGGGGATTGAAGGGTATAGATCAGGGATCTCAAAGTCCTTCCTTGAGGGCCGCAATCCAGTCGGGTTTTCAGGATTTCCCCAATGAATATGCATTGAAAGCAGCAGTGCATGCACATAGATCTCATGCATATTCATTGGGGAAATCCTGAAAACCCGACTGGATTGCGGCCCTCAAGGAGGGACTTTGAGACCCCTGGTATAGATAGAGGGTTACTATACAGAATAATAAATGATTAAGGAATAAAAGGTTTAGGTAAAGGATCACTTCTAGGTCATGGACCTGGGGGGCCGCCGCGGGAGCGGACTGCTGGACATGATGGACCCCTGGTCTGACCCGGCAGAGGCAATTCTTATGTTCTTATGGATGTGACGAGGTTGATGAGTGTGGTCAAATATTTGGGATTTGTGGATTTGATGCACTGGTGGTTGGCGTGTTTGGTGGGTATGGGTATCCTGTTCCGGAAGGTCGCTCACTGGGATGGCTTTTTTGGCTGTATGGGTGTTATTGGTAGGTAGTTTAATAGTTCCTGTGGTGGTATGAATAATTTGAAAATTGTCGCTGGAACATGAGTGGAATTGTATCTCCTGTTAAACGTAAAAAGATCTTACAAGCTTTGCACAGGTTGCAGGCTTCTGTGGCCCTGCTACAGGAGACTCATCTCACCTCGGCAAGAACATCTTAAATTGAAAACTTGGTGGATTGGGGAAATCCTAGAAACTCTGGCACAAGGAAAGAAAGCAGGGGATTATCATGTTATTTTATTAAAATTTACATGTAGTCCAGAAACATGTGTATCTAGACCTGAGGAGGCGGTATATTGTTGCCTCTTTAGAGATTGATGGGGTCCCTATTTTAATTAGCTCAATTTATACTCTCAATGTATATGATAGTCTTTTATAAAAATATTATCAGTAGGTTTATTGATACCACCGATATTCCGAAGGTGATTGGAGGTGATTTTAACATTGTTGCTGATACTCAATTGGATAAAACCTCCTGTTTACTGCGAGACCGCAAAGACCCTAGGTATTCTTCTTTGTAATATTTTGGGGGTTTGGGATGTTTGGTAAACACTTCATCCATGCTTGTTGATGAAGATTTGATATCACAGATTGAAGAAGCATAGATTGGTCCTACTATCTGACCATGCCCCAGTGTGGCTTATTCTACATTTAGGGAAGGCATCTCAACAATCTATATGCCGGGCTTTTCCAAAGGATTTATATACTGACTAGTCTTTAAGCCCGTTACATTAACGGGTGCTAGAATAGCTCTGTCTGTCTGTGTTTCTTTATCTCTCTCTCCTTGGCCGCTGTCTGTATCCTTCTGTCTCCCCCCCCCCCCCCCCGAGCACAGCTGTCTGCCCCCAGGACACACCTCCCCCCCAAAGCAGCCCCCTTTCCCTCTCCCTAACTGTCTCTCCATGGCCCTCTTCTGTCTTCCCCCCCCCCGAGCAAAGCTGTCTGTCCCCAGCACACCTCTCCCTATCTCTCCATGGCCCCTTCTGTCTCCCCCCAGCACACCCCTCCCCCCCAAAGCAGCCCCCTTTCCCTCTCCCTGTCTCTCCATGGCCCCTTCTGTCTTCCCCCAGAGCAAAGCTGTCTGTCCCCAGCACACCTCCCCCCAAAGTAGCCCCCTTTCCCTCTCCCTATCTCTCCATGGCCCCTTCTGTCTCCTCCCAGAGCAAAGCTGGCCCCAGCACACCTCCCCCCCCAAAGCAGCCCCCTTTCCCTTTCCATGGCCCCTTCTGTCTCCCCCCAGCACACCCCTCCCCCCAAAGCAGCCCCCTTTCCCTTTCCCTCTCCCCCTGGCTCCCGGTATTGATCCCCTTCTTACCCTCCCCTCCATCCCAGCGTCTTCTGGCCTGCTCCTCTTCAAAGCAGCCTGCGATTTTGGTGGCCGGCTTTAGCAAACCTAGCAGGCCGCTCTCCAACTCGGTAGCACGTTCCCTCTGACGCGATCCCGTGGGTCAGAGGGAGCGTGCTACTGAGGTTGGAGAGCGGCCTGCGAGGTTCTTTAAAGTTGGCCACAATCGTAGGCTGCTCTGAAGAGGAGGATCAGCGACAGCAGCGAGTGAGGTGACACGGCAAGGACGCGGGCAGGCAGCGAGTGAGAGGCAGCGGCAAGTGAGGGCGGGCGGTGACGTGCCGAGAACAGGGAGAGAGCACAGTCGCACGCCTTCAGCCCCCGCATGCGCCGTGAGGTTAGAATGTTGCCACAGAAGCACACCTAACAGCGCCACACCTCACGAATTTTCGAGAGCGCATGCGCGCTCTAGCGTTTTATTATTATTGATACTAAATTTAGGGATTATATAAGGGAAAAATGGATGGACTACAAAACCTTTAATTCATGGCATTCCTCAGATAGCATTTTGTTTTGGGATACTGCAAAAGTGGTCCTCAGGGGTGATATTCTTGCTTTTAGTAGTCATAAAAAAATGAGCGATAGAGGCAGAGCTTTTAAGGCTGGAGAGATGTATGGTTTCTTTATACCATCAATGTGGTGATTCCCTTACATCTGCCTTGTGGACCTAATTGATGGTGCTCAATGAATTTCTTCATCAGCGGCAAAAGAACTCTCTCTTTCACTATAAATATCAGTTATATAAATACGGCCAAAAAAGTGGGCGAATGCTGGAGAAGGTAACAGAAGATTTTGGCTTTGATCTCCCACTGGTTCCTTAGTTTATACTGATGCTGAAGTGTCTGCTATTTTTCAGAATTTTTTTTTGCTACTCTTTATACTGCAGATTTAGCCAATGAGGGATTGGATCCTGATATTTACTTTGAAAATGTCACCCTCCCTCACCTTACTCCATCGGAACAACAAAGTTTTAATCTTCTTATATTGGAGGACGAGGTCACTTGGGCTATTACTAAAAGCGCTCTTTATAAGGCTGCGTGTCCCGACGGTCTTAAAGCCGAATTCTATAAACTTTTGAAAGATGACATTACACAACATTTGATAGCTGTGTTTAACCAGATTATTCAGAATCATGCCTTGCCATCATCCCTGTGTTTGGCACAGATTATTGTCTTTCCGAAGCCGGGTAAAGATCTAACTCACCCCTCTTCTTATAGACCCGTCTCATTATTATCTTTTGAGGCAAAATTATTAGCCGCTATTCTGGTTTATAGATTGGCGTGGGCTCTCCCTAAATTTGTCTACCATAGACATACTGTCAAAAATATTAGAAAAATTTTGGGATCCATTGAAGCAGTTCATACTAGGGGTGACAGGACCTTACTTATTTTGATTCTGAGATAAATCTCCTGGAGGCAGTCCAGGTCTTATATTTTAAGCCTCAAGTCTCCATCTTTGTCATTTCTTTGGAGTCAACCCCCCTTTCCCATTTGGCATTGTACAGAGCAGGGGTATCCATTGTTTCCCCTATTTGTGCTCATGCTGGACCCCTTTATCAGAGATATTTTGAATAATCTGGTCATCACTGGGGTCCCAATTGGCTCTCATTCCTTGTTGATATCAGCTTTTGCAGATCTGTTAGTACATCTGTCCAATCCAGAGGGTCTCTCCCCGCACTTCTAGAATGCTTTAAAGAATATAGGGCATTTTCAAGCTTCAAATTGAATATTGATAAATTGGAGTGCTTTGCCTCTCAACCTCAAATGCAACAATACTGGGGATGGAAATTCAAGATGGACAACTGATGTTTTTCACAGTTTGGGGATCCAACTTTCAATAGACCCTACTCGCTTATACCATTATAACATACAATCATTACTGAATGATACAAAACAGAAATTTGCTATTTGACAACAGGTACCCCTTATCTCATTATGATAGAATGTGTTTATTGAATGATCATTTTTCCTTGTTGGCTTTATACTTCCAATCACTTCCATTTTGTCTCTTTGAGTAGAGATCTAAAGCTTCTAAAGGGATTACTTAGGAAATTTTGCTGGGCAGGTAAGAAACCTAAACTTCGTCTGACCTTCCTTTTTTGGTAATTGGGGGATGGAAGTACAATATGGCCTGCCTCCTTCGCCATCTTAAGAGATTGGATTTTAACCATAGAGTGTTTTACTCCATGGAATATAGAAAAAGATCTGTTTGGCACCTATCGTGTCTTTTTTTTTTTTTTGGCTGCAATCTCCTTTACGAAATATACCTTTATCATTTCGAAGACATGTATTGTTGACCACAGTGAGGGGGGGCGTGGAGATTTCTTTTGCCATTGTTACACTGTAATCCATTGAGCACTGATCTGCCAGTTATTGGTAACCTACACTTTATACTGGAATTGCAACAGGAGACCTTTACCCGTTGGGCCTCGCATGGCTTGGTTCTGGTTGGGAATGTTCTTTCTGATGCGGGCCAAGTGCACACTTTTGAAGCTCTACAGTAGCATAGGGGAGTTTGGACAAGTGACTGGTATGCTTATATATAATTAACTCACTACATCCAGGATTTACCGAAAGCTAATTGCTCCCTAAATGTTCAATTTACTTTGCTGACTTTCTTCACTCCTTCCAAACATTCTCAAATTTCTATCTCTAGTTTACACCTGTCCCTCTCTCAACTGATACAAACCAAATCATATACTATACTTCAATGTTGAATGCTTGGAATGAAGAATTACCCGTTTCAATCTTGGAAGGGGATTTGCTCTTGGTTTTGCATAATATCCCTTTGGTGGTCTATAATACTAACTACAAAGAATGTCATTTTTGTACTGTTTTGAGAGCTTACCTACCTCAAACTCAGTTGTTTTGGATTGGAGGGTATGCCATCTGTTGTAAAAGTGGTACAGTTACTTACATCTTTGGCCTAAAGAAATGGGAACATATCACCCCTTTCTACCACCAACTTCACTGGCTGCCATTCGAATCCAGAGTTCTTTTCAAGTTCGCATGCTTCTGCTACAAATCGGTAAATGGCTCATCGCCAAGATACATCAATCCCCACTTTAACCTTTATTGTACCAACAAGAAATCCCGCAGAATTCAGATGTAACTTTGTCATCTCAAAAGATTCCTAGACAAAACCATCGCCTTCCAAGCAGCTAAGATGAACCCATGGCTAGCCCAAATGATACTCGAGGCCCCCACTTACCTCGGCTTCAGAAAATTACTCAAAACTTACCTATTCAGCAAACAAGACCCTTAACCGTCCCCCCCCCCTCCTGTAATAACACCTTGCCCTGCTCTTCTCCTTCATGATAGCTTCTCTCTTCTCTATCTTCTACCCTCTTCCATCATCATCTGTCAAGTTCGGTTAAATTTGTTGTAAATCTGATAAATTGTTGTAAATCTGCATGTCAACGCAGATCCTAATCTAATTGATGTGAACCGCCTAGAACTCGCTGGGTATGGCGGTATATAAGAATAAAATTATTATTATTATTATAAAAATACCTTTACCCATTCATTGTAGTCCTTTATCCATATAGAACTTTTCTGTTCTACTATTTATACTTTTCTGGCCTCTCTGCTACAGAGATCCCTACAACCTGCTCCCTTAGAGGTATTATTTGGGAAACTCACCTGTAGTGGTCCTCTGCCTAAGGGACACAAATGCTTTACATAAGAATAGTCTTACTGGGTCAGACCAATAGTCCATCAAGCCCAGTAGCCTGTTCTCATGGTGGCCAGTCCAGGTCACTAGTACCTGGCTTAAACCCAAGGAGTAGCAATATTCCATGCTACCGATACAGGGCAAGCAGTGGCTTCCCTCATGTCTTTCTCAATAACAGACTAAGGACTTTTCCTCCAGGAACTTGTCCAAACCTTTCTAAAAAACCAGCTACGCTATCCGCTCTTATCACATCCTCTGGCAATGCGTTTTCAGAGCTTATCCAAAAGGCTTGTATAGATGGCAAGAAATGTATTATGCAACAATGGATGTACTCTACCCCTCCTTTGTTTTGGCAGTGGAAAAGCTTAATGCATCAACTTTATCTTCCCAGGTCAAAAGATGCCTGTTTAATCTATAAAAGGAAGAAAAGGTTCTGGTCCATCTGGGCACCTTATATTATAGCCCTTTCCAACAGGGCTCGGAGCCTAATACTTAACCAAGTTAATTTGTAGTTTTCATACGTATATTAAGCCTTGTGCACCTATTGACACCTCATGAACTTTTGATTAGTGATGGATGATTGGGTTGGGTGGTTGGCAGGAAGGAGGGGAGAGGTCTGAATGGTGGTGGGGGGGGTTTATTAGCTTGGTTGTCTGTTAGTGATATGAATAGCATTATATTTCTTGAATATATACTTTATATGATCGCTGTATAGTTCTGCTCTTACATTCTTGCTTGGATGTATCCATTATACGATTCTTAATAAAAAGTTGAAACATAAAAGCTGCTTTATCTCCTTTTTAAACGTTAGTGCCAGTAGCCTGGTTCTATCCTGGTTAAGGTGGAGTCCATACTTTCGGAATAGGCTCTCCCTTTCCCAGAAGGAAGCCCAGTTCCTAACACATGTACATCCCTTCACCCTGCACTGTCGTCTCAACCACTCATTGAAACTTCGGAGCTCTGCCTGCCTCTTAGGTCCTGCACGTGGAACAAGGAGCATTTCTGAAAATGCTACCCTTGAGGATCTGGATTTCAGATTTCTATCTGAGCCTAAATTTAGCTTCCAGAATCTCCCTCCCTTGTTTTCCTATGTCATTAGTACCTAAATGTACCAAGACAGTTGGCCCCTCCCCAGCACTATCTAATATCTAAGTGACACATGAGGTCTGCCATCTTCTCACCAGGCAGGCAAATGACCAGGTGATCTCACGCCCACCAGCCACTCAGTTATCTACATGCCTAATGATTGAATCTCCCACTTTTCTAACTCCTCCCTTCTGGACTGAAGCTCTTGGAGATAGATCCTCAGTGCAAGAGGATATTGCATCTGCAACTCCTGGTGGGCAGGTCCTGTCTATAGGATCATTTTCTGCATCACTAGGGTGGTGGTCTTTTAGGAGACCTCCCTCCTCCAAGGCAGCACAGGGGCTGCCAGACTGGATGTGTAACTTCTCTACAACATCCCTGTAGTTCTCCTCTATGTATCTCTGTCTCCTTCAGCTCCTCCAAGTCTGCAACTCTAGCCTCAAGGGCCTCTGAGAGCCAGGAGCTCTTTGCAGCGAGCACACACACAGATTTCTCACCAACCGGAAGATAATCATACATGTGACACTCAATGCAAAAGTCTGGCTAGCTCTTTCTTGCTGCTGGACTATTGTCTGCATGTTATTGCTGAGCTACTTAATTAAATCCTATTAAGGTACTGGGTATGTTAGACAGGTATAGAGAGCCTTAAGATAATTTGTATTCTTTATTTAGTGTTTGAGTCTTAGCAAGTCATGAAATGTAATAAGAATTATGTAATAACCTGTTTACCTGTTGTTCTAATTGACTATTTAGGACTATAAGTAAAGGATATGAGCTAGGGGTGGGTAGGAGGGAATGTAGACTAAGCCAGACCCTGCCTTCCAAAGATCTCTCTAACAGAACGTTCAAGTTTAAAAACTATAGCAGGCTTTTACTCTATGGAAACTAGCTAAGTAAAGCTTGCTCTTTTAAGGTCTAAAACTATTTTTATATAAAGGAACATACAGTTTAACTTTTATCCCTCAAATTAGCAAAGCTCAGAGCAAAAACCAGAAAAATATCCTCTACTATCTGAAAGATATGTCCTTTCCTTTCCTCTCAGAGAGAAATATGTCCTCTCCTCTCAGAAAGTTTTTCTTACTTTTTTCTCAAATTTGGTTTAGAATTTTGTAGTGGCTGTGAGCGCTGAAGGTTGGTTTCATCTCTTCGACTTGAGCCTTCCTTCATTAAAGCTAGATGCCTCTGGATCCCATGAATTGCTGCTTGGGGATGAGCAGAAGGTGATGTTCATGCAACACATTCCTGCCAACACAAAGGTCATGCTGATCAACGATATTGGTGAGCACTCAGGGAGAAAGCTGGAGGTGGACCATGCATGCTACCATACTTAGAAACGTGTTCCATTTGCCCAGGTAGTACTGTGGAAAGGTGAACTCGCAGATCTTCTGACATTGATACCTGGGTCAATCTTTCTTTTCTATACTTTTGTGTAACCATTCAGGCTAAATTGGCAGTATTTCAGGTGGAGATGTTGTGCAACTGTTACTCTTAGTAATGTTTATTACATAGCCCATTAAAATATTAATCAAATTGTATAAAGGTAAGTATAGTGTATTTTGTGAAACTTAAACAGTAAGTACTAAATAAGAAAGGGAGGCCCCTCCCTCACTCTGAAGACATCAATCAGTGCTATTCTGAATGATAGCACTAGCAGGGCAAGAGCATCTGAAGCTAACCTTAGATTTAGAGTAGAGGATAGGGCTAGGATGGTGTGTGTGTGGAGAGGGGTGAAAGTGGGGAAGGATTGTTTAATCTTTTGAGTAGCATAGACGTTGGTCAGTGATGGGATAAGAGAGGACTTATGCTATTAGTAAGTGGGAAGGGTTATTTTCTTATCTGGGAATTATTATCCTTTGACATAGTGGAGGTGCTGGGAATGTGTGGTCATTTGCCAATGCTTTTTTTATTATTATTATTTTTATTGATAAAGCAGCCAGCATCAAAATAGGAAAACAGAAGTTACAGTGCAATAATAAGAAAAAACAAAGCAAACTGTCCCGGGAGGGCAACAGTATAACACAACCAAGGGAGAACAGAAATAAAAATACCAGCCATTGCCAGCAAATGCAGTGTGTATACAATGCAAAGCTGCAATAGCAATGCCGTTGGCAAACTAGGTATAACTCCCTCGTTGTGAGTACTTGGCTGAAGCCCCAAAATGGCACCCTCTGGGGAAACAAACCAGAGCTGCAACATACAACTGCCAACAATGCACACCAGACGAACCCCCCAGCTAAACCCCAATCAACCCCCCCCCATACACACCAATCAAACACACCCCAGGCATACCAGCTTGAGAGAGTAGAGAGACTGCCGTAAGCCCCCAAGGTCCAACAGAGCAGACTCATAATGGGGTATCTGAAATATCCGCCTCAGCTGCCATCCAGAGTGTTCTTCACAGGGAAACATGAATACGTTTATCGCTAGATAATGCGGAATGATGGGTATGTATCTCAAAGGAGGCAACCTCCTTCATCTTCTGTAACCACTGCGGAAAGGATGCAGGCGTCGAGTCCACCCAATACTGCAGTACTTGTTTTGTCAACAGTAACGCAGTGTATAGAAACTTCCTGTATGGGAAAGTAAAACCCCTTTGAAGGAGTTCCCTTTGATCCCCTAACAGCAACAGGCCATAATCCCTGGGCACCCGTTTCCCAACCAAGTCATCTAGAAAGGGGAGGACCTGGAGCCATACAGTCACATGAGGGCATTCCAAAAACATGTGGACCAGGGTACTTGCAGCCTTCTGGCAATGGGAACAAGTAACATCATCCCAAAGACCCATAGCTTTGCCCCAATCCCGTGAAATGTAAGCCTAGTGCAAGATTTTAAATTGCATTTCTCTACGGACTGTAGAACCAACTAAAAGAGAAATATTAGCAAAGAGGTCCAAAAATTGGGCACTGTTATAGTCAACTGCCAGATCCCTGGACCACAGGCTAGCCACCTTCTCCAGATACAGAGTCTTAGGAGCAAGCATAAGGACCCTATACCACGTAGCTAACTTGTTCATCTGCGAGGGTACCAGCACCAATTGTGCATCTAATATGCCCAGAGACCATTGCTCCCCCCACTGGCATACTAAAGAGGAATAATAATGTCTGGTCTGTAAATAGGCCCAAAACTGAGTAGCAGGGAGCTCCCTTCGGGACTGTAACTGAGCAAAGGTGGGGAAACCCCCCACCCCCACCCCCATCAGAGAGATGCCGCAAGCTGACACAGCCCCGAGACTCCCTCAGGTAGAACCCTGAGATACCCATCCCCGGTGTGAAGTCAGCCTTCCCCACCAAAGGAAGGAAAGGAGAGGCTCTGGGGGAATGCTGCTGTCTCCGTCTCTACCACCTCTACACCATACGCAGGGGGCGCAAAAATTGAACCCGATGACCAAGCCCCAAAGCAGTTTGCGGTGGCACGTGCAGTAAAGATAGGAAGGAATGGGGAGCACACCACGCAGTCATCCACCCAGGAGGCGAGAATTTGTTTCCTCCCATGACGCTCTCATGGATAAACCGCATCAGAGGCCACATTGTATAGACGAAGATCAGGGAAATTCAATCCACTCAGCCGTACACCTAGGGACAAGGTATGGAAACTGATCCGGGCCATCAGATAAAAGAAAGCAGGATATAGTTAAAGGCCCGTTCATCTTTGGTGGTAATCCATAGGGGAACAGTTTACAATGGATATAAAAGTTTAGGCAGTAAGACCATCTTAAACAAAGCTACCCATCCACAAAGAGAGAGCAGCAAGTCCTTCCATTTGATACAAAGAGTCCGGATGGTCTCGATGTGATTAAGGACATTATAGAGGTACATAAGGGTAGGTTGGATACTCAAATAGATCCCCAAATAGCGCATTGGTTTCCAGACACGGGGGATAGGCAGATCATCATGCAAATGCTCATACTTCTCAGATGCCAAGGGCAGCAGTTCTGATTTAGGACAGTTGACCCGAAGGCTCGATATTGTCCCAAAGGCCTGCACAATATTAAGGGCCAATGGCGGATGTAGGTGGGCATTTTCCAAGTACAGAAGAATGTTGTCCGTGAACAAATTGAGGCAGCTCTCCCGGTCTCCAATCCTGATGCCCAGAAGAACAGGATTCGACCTGATCTTAACTGCCAAAGGCTCGATAGCAAGAAGAAAAAGAAGTGAGGACAGCGGGCAACCCTGACGCATGCCCTGTTCCAAAGGAAAGGGAGAGCTAAGATGGCCATTTACCATGAGCAAGGACTGGGGAGAACAATATAGACTACGCACCCAGTCCAAAAAAGCGCCCCCCAGATCATAGCGCCCCATAATCTAGAAGAGATAGGACCAGGAGATGCTATCGAATGCTTTTTCCATATTGAGGCCCACTATAGACGTCCTACTGTCTCCCCCCCGGCGAGAGTAGATAGCCATCATCGCTCTACTCAGATTCATAGAGGCTTATCTACCAGGTACAAAGCCCACTTTGTCTTCATGGATAAGGAGGTGCAGAAATGCATTCAAGCGTGTCACGAGTAATGCCGCCAACAACTTGGCATCCTGGTTAAGGAGCGATATGGGCCTTTAAGAGCCCACCTGAGTTGGGTCCTTTCCCGGTTTAAGCAGTAAAATATGGGCCATATTGTAACATTCCAGACCTTTCTGGGAGTGCATAGTATTGTAAGCCGCACTCAGGGATGGTGGAATAATATCTGAAAGAATCTTATAGTATTTAGGCCCATAGCCTTGGGTGCCTGGGAATTTAGTAAGCTTAAGCCGTTTAATACCGGCTTCCACCTCCAAACACGTGATGGGGGCATTCAAAATCTGAATCTGATCCTGTATGAACTTAGGAAGCACGATGTTCTGAAAAAACATGTTGCGATCCCTCTCCGCATAAGGCCTGTGGGCATACAACTCTGTGTAATAAGTCACGAATTGTTAATCAATAGTAGCTTCTGTCGTATGCATGTGGCCTTGCTAGTCAGTGATAGCTGTAATCACTTGGCGCTTACGAGAGGCCATCAAGCCTTCCCCCCATCTATGGAGTCAATAGCGACAGAAATAGATATCCCATTCTGCCTGAGCTGTAAGAATAACGTCAACGCGTTGTCAAGAGTACTTGCAACCTAGATTTATCCGCAGTCATCAAGCTGCACTGGTGTCATCTGCGTAGCTGTTGCATCTTCCCGGACAATGCCTGTAACTCCACCTCCTGTTGCCATTTCTTACCTGCCACATATGCTATAATGAAGCTTCGAATTACCTTTTTTGATGCCTCCCAAAAGAGGCCCGGGTCAAGGTCAGGGGCATAATTATTGCCATAATACGCCATTCATTGGTCCCGCAGATACCGGTGGAAGGCAAGATCTTTGTCCAAATAACAGGGGAAATGCCAAATCTGTTCAGTAGAGTTGACCGTTATCTGGAGAGAGAGCAACATGGGAGAGAGGAACCTCGACAGGTAGGAAGGAGACAACAGAAAATAATCTAAGCGGGTGTAAAGATTGTGAGGATTAGAGAAAAAGGTATAAGTATGTTCTGTAGGGTGCAACAACCGCAAGATGTCTAAAAGCCCGAGGGTCAAAAAATTGATGCCTTTACCGCCGTGGTCCCGTGGGAAACACTTTGGGACAGCGCAGTCCAGAGTGGGATCAGCCATAATGTTAAAGTCCCCACCCAGAACCAGTTGGTAGTCTGGGTACTGCGTCAACCATGCCAGCATCACTGAAAAGAAGCTATGAGTGTAAATATTAGGGGCATATACGTTACAAAGCAACAGCTTATGTCCCCAGAACTCCCCAAGTACCAGTACATATCTACCCTCTTTATCTTGAATAACTTTATGCATGTGAAAGGACATCTGCCTGTGGATCAAAATGGCCACCCGGGCTGACGATTACTATAAGAGGAAAAATACACCTCTCCAACCCAGTCCCTTCTCAATTTCTCATGTATTGAGACACGTTTCTTGTAGGAAGGCAATATCAACATGCTCCTTGCGAAACCTTGTCATCACCTTCTTTCATTTGATAGGGGAGTGGATCCCGTCCACATTAAGTGTGTATAGTTTTAATTTAACCATACTCTACTGGCCTATCAATGTATAGAAGAGGAGAAAGCTGTCCCATATATAGTGGGAAAGGGACCCCCAGCCAGGTCCCCCCCATCCAGGAGACTAAACATTCCAAAAATCCCTGAGGACTACAGATCAATGCAGCAAGCAAGACTGTGGCCCACTCTCCCAAGCCGCCACACATACACCCCACATTCCCTCCCCCAGACAAACATCCCCATACACACGTCACCCGAAGCACACACTCCCACTCGCGCCCAACCTGATCACCCCCTGAAAACCCATCCACTATTCAGCCCCCGATCCACCCTTCAAACTGAAACTCAACTAGAAACCCCCCAAGCAAAAAGAAGTACATGCATGATATCCAAGCTTGTCAGAAAACAAGGATGCCATCTCTCAGGCCTGCAAGAGAAACAGATAGAGAGTAAGGCCCCCAAAGTGCGCTGGTCAATTCCACCCAAAAAATAATACACAGGATGCCAGGTGGCCTGGCCACCACCCAGGCGTTTAACAGGGAAGATACCTAAGCCTGGCACGAATGTCTGCACCACCCAGCAAAAAAGATTGCCATATGCAAGGTCTGTGCTATACCGGGTAACAAATGGGCTAGGCTCCATCACAGGTGCACCTCCATGTCTTCAGCACAGCAAAAACCAAACTAAAGGCAATCAGGTAGCACAGGTTGCAGGTTCTGCTGGGCCACCCCGCTAGGGCGCAGGCAATTTGGCCTAGAAAGAACGCAGGTCCGCTGGGGTGTCCAGAGTAACTGTCCCGTTGTTGTGATGAATGTGGACTTTAGCGGGATATTGAAGGGCGAATTTGATCCCTCTGGAATACAGCTGAGTACAGTATGGGATCAGGGCTCTGCGGCGGTTGGAAAGCTGGCCTGAAAAATCCTGGAAAAGCAATACCAAGGTATAAGTCTGTCTGTAGGCTTCCATGATTTTCGCCTTAGTAGCATAGTTGAGGAAACGGGCTATCACCGGCCATGGGCAGGCATCTGCCGCACATAGAACCCCGATACGGTTGGTCCTCTCCATGTGTACCTGGCCCAAAGATGTCGCCAGCCCCAGGGTCCGCAGCAGCCAGGTCTCCACCAGATCACCCAGCTCCGCATCCTTCACTGTCTCCGGTAGCCCAATGATGCGGAGGTTGTTTTGGCAGCCGCAATTTTTGGCATCCTCTGCTCTCTCCGCCAAAGTTTTTTTACTTGCGTTTCTATCGCAGCAATGCGCTGCTCTGTCGTCTCCGCCCGGTCTTCTTGTGCCAAGATCTTCTCTTCTGCCTGCTGAATGCGTGCTGTGTGGCCGGCGATACTGTCCTTTACTTCCTCGAGCACGGCATGGAGTTTAGATAACTTTTCATTCAGCAGGGTAGACAGATGGCGGACAGAGACGTGCATGTTGTCTGTGTGCTGAAGCGTGCTGCTAGGCGCTGGGCTGGAAGCCGCCATGGTGGAGGTCTGGACAGGCTTTTCCTTTCCAGGCCGTGTCGTTCTTATGGGCATAATTGCCTGGCTGCCGCTATCAAATCTCTGGGAAGCCCCTCAGAAGAAAGCAGGTATAAATTGGGAGATGGTGGTGCCTCAATATTGTGTTAGTGTAGCTGACAAGCTCTATGTAGGGGGTTTTGTCGAGGAGGAAAGCCGGAGCTCGAGCAAGAGGCATCCGATCAAAGCACTGTCATCACATGACCCCCGGTCATTTGTCAATGCTGCTAACTATAAGGGCAGTATTTTGTTGTTTTCAGTATTGTTTCAGATGGGAAATTACACAGAATAAAATAATGAACAGAGTTTGTTATTTTTAGAATGGCAGCACCTCCATGGAAATTAATGTTACCATTCTAAAGTTTTTAGCTATTTTATAATATGATTCAGGCCATTGAGAACTTTACACTTCTCCTGAATTTTGATTGTGCTGTTACTGTTTTTTCTTGAACTGAAAGCTGTGAAACTTGTGTAATGTGGGTCATCTGACCTTTCTTTGAGGTCTTAAAAGCAATGTTGGGAGGATCAGTCTGAATGTTTCTTAATCATTGGGACTTAACATACCCCTTTCTCTCATTTTTTGTAGATGGGGATGGGCAGTGTGAGCTAGTGCTGGGTTACACAGACCGTGTGGTACGAGCATTTCGCTGGGAAGATTCATCTGAGAACTCTGAGCATATATCTGGACAGTTGGTGCTGCTGAAGAAATGGCTTTTGGAGGGGCAGGTAAGGAGTGCATTGGCAGTAAACTGATTCTCTAAGTAGAAAAGCTAGTGAAACCTCAGAAAACCCAAAATCTCTGTCAAATTTTTTTTTTTTTTAATTGAGCAAATATGTTTTCATATATGGACTATAGTAATACTAACGATTCCCCAAACATGTAATATTCTGTAATAATCAAGGTAATCAGAGAATAGGGTTCCCACAATGGATTGTGTATATCCATCCGCTATAATAAAACCCTTACTGGACATGTGCAGTTCAAACGCTTTGATTTCTGTGCCTCCGTGTCAGACATGCGCAGTAGAAGGAGCCGGCGGTGGTTTCCCCATCGCCCTCTGTGCATGCAGAGGCACCTTAACCACGGAGGCGATGACTACAACGGCGACTTACTCCCGCCCTCACTCCATCTAACACAGGTCCCCCAGGTATTAATCTGCGGCTCGCGGTCAAAGTTATTTTTGAGTTCAAAGCCACCGTGGTGTCTCCTCTCATAAGCTGCACCTGTGTTGGAAGCCTCTCTGAACTAAAAAATAACTTCAGCAAGGGAGCCGGCCAGAAACGACGAAGAGAAATGCTGCTACTCTGCTTCATAGGGAAGGTGGGGGGAATGCTGCTGCTGTACAGGGAAGGAGGGGAATGCTGCTGCTGCTGCTGCTGCTGCTGCACAGGGAAGTGGGAGGGAATGCTGCTGCTGCTGCACAGGGAAGTGGGAGGGAATGCTGCTGCACAGGGAAGTGGGAGGGTATGCTGCTGCTGCTGCACATAGAAGTGGGGGGGAATGCTGCTGCTGCACAGGGAAGGGGGGTAATGCTGCTGCTACACAGGGAAGTAAGGGGGGGATGCTGCTGCTGCACAGGGAAGTGGAGGGGGAGAGGGAAAAGGGGGCCAGGGAGCAATCTTGATTTGCTTGGGGGGGGGAGACAGAAGGGGGCACGCGCATGATAATGAAAGGCAGACACACAGAAAGAGTGGGCAGTGAAAGAGACAGAAAGAAAGAAAGACAGGCAGGGGCCCAGAAAGAAAGACAGCAGATAAAGGAGGCCAGGGAGAGAGACAGACAGAAAGAAAGAAAGATAGACAGGGGGTTAGAGAGACAGACAGAAAGAAAGACAGCAGACAAAGGGGGCCAGGGAGAGAGACAGACAGAAAGAAAAACAGACAGTGGGAGGGAGAGAGATAGAAAGATAGCGGGAGGGAGAGAGACAGAAAGAAAGGAAGAATGAGACAGGGGCAGGGAGACACAGAAAGAAAGAAAGACAGACAGACATATATTCTAGCACCCGTTAATGTAACGGGCTTAAACACTAGTATATAATATTTCCTGAAGTTATCAATCTATGTTCACTTGACACACTAAGTAGGGCTTCCAATTTTAGCCTTTTAACTCTCCCTGATGGGGAAAAAAAGATGTTTGGTGAATAAAAACTGGAAAAACACCACCTCCCCATCTCATCTTGTATCCTGTGGTTTTGTGCTATTTCTGCTCTAATGTAATCTATGACAATTCAGGAAGTTTCTTTGCCTCATTTTAAAGAGTTGTATGGACTATGTTTAGGACAGGATTGGAAATGGACTCAGGAATTATGTAGCTTATGGCCAATTGTACAAAGCTACAATAGCAATGCTGCCATGGTAAATGCACAGAAGCCCATTTCAATTCCTATGGACTTCAGTGCATTTTCCATGGCAGCATCACTATTATTATTATTACTGCAGCTTTGTAAAAGGGGACCTTGGGGTTTACGCTTGACTCTTATTTATCATTGAAAACTCACATTGAGTTAATTGCATGTGCTGCAATTTTTTAAATTTTACATAGTAACATAGTAAATGACGGCAGATAAAGACCTGAATGGACCATCGAGTCTGCCAAACCTGATTCAATTTAAATTTTTTCTTCTTAGCTGTTTCTGGGCAAGAATCCAAAGCTCTACCCGTTACTGTGCTTGGGTTCCAAATTTGCATCTTTTGTGTAAATTGTATTTATCAAAAAGGGATTTTGGATCAGCTTTGGGAAGACTTTTTTTTTCAAATCAAGTTTGGACTACAGACAAACCTCGGTTTGCGAGTGTTTTGCAAGACGAGCAAAACATTCTCACAAAACGTGTCTCGCAAACCGAGTGTTGACTCGATTTGCGAGCACCCCCCGATAACCGGCATCGCTCCCCCCCGCTCGCAAAGGGCCCCCTCCCGCTCAAATCGGCACCCCCCTCGCGAGAACAGGAACCCCCCGCCCGCCCAACTTTAACTCACCCCCCCTTTGGCACCAGCACGCAGCCCACAAGTGCCGGTGCCGCTTGAAGATCTTCTTCCCAGTCTCTGCCGGCTTTGAGCATGCATCTGCGCATGCTCAAGCCCTTCTAATTCTCCCTCTCGCCGAGAATTAGAAGGGCTTGAGCATGCGCAGATGCATGCTCAAAGCCGGCAGAGACTGGGAAGAAGAAGATCTTCAAGCGGCACCGGCACTTGTGGGCTGCGTGCCGGTGCCAAAGGGGGGGTGAGTTAAAGTTGGTCGGGCGGGGGGTTCCTGTTCTCGTGGGGGGGGGCCTTTGCGAGCGGGAGGGAGAGGTTCTCGTGCCGGTGCCAGACGGGGGGGGGGGGTGAGTTAAAGTTGGTCGGGTTGGGGGTGCCTGTTCTTACGGGGGGTGCCGGATCACGCGGGGGGGGGGACGGACTTTGCGAGCGGGGGGGAGCAGCGCCCTGGCCTCGGGGGGGGGGTGGGGGGGTGGGAACGTATCAAAGCGAGTTTCCATTATTTCCTATGGGGAAACTCGCTTTGATAAACAAGCATTTTGGATTACGAGCATGCTCCTGGAACGGATTATGCTCGTAATCCAAGGTACCACTGTATTAGATTTTTTTTTGTGGGCTTGCTGATCTCATCTATTAAAGCTTTAGAGCTTTGCAGTTAGTATAGAATGCTCTGGCAGGTTTGATTTTGGAATATTTTGGAACATACTTTATTTCTACATATATACTGTATAAGAACTTCATTGGTTACCTATTATAAAGGGTAATATTTAAGAATCTGGTGTTAATATTTAGGATTGCTTGTAGGCTTGCCCCAAGATATGTGCAGGAGATGGTAGAATATTGTGTACCTGTGCATTCATTTAAAGCCAGAGGATTTTCAGTTAATGAGAGTTCCTTTGGTGAGAGAAGCAAGACTAGTTTCTACTTGGGCTAGAGCTTATTCTGTGATAGACCCCTCCCTAAGGAGAAAAACGCATAAGGTAAAAGGAGAGGGTGGGGGGAAGTGAGAGAAGAGATTTTTAGGTGGTAGATTTTTAGATAGGGTTGGGTTTTGACTTTACTTTTTTTATATTTTTATGTAATGTTTTATGAATATATGTGGGGTGTTTTTGTTTTTTTTTTTATTTTGGTAAAAATTAGCCACAGCTCAGTTTATTGAACCATACACATAAAACATATCTTAACTTCATTAACATTATTAACATCATATAAAGAGCTCCTCCCGAGCTACCAAATGAATTAGTTTTATTTCCTCGACCCAGCCACCACAGCAAGAGTCAGAGGGGTAGCGTGTCCCTGATGCCCCTTTTCTGGGTCACCTGACCCACCGGGCACGGCTCCCCGTCATCTCAACACTCATCCCCTGATGAGCCCCATGACCCAGTAGCTCTGGAGATCCGCCCCCGAGCTACCAACATATGCCCCCAAGCAACGGGCGGGCGGGTGGGAAAAGCCGTCCTTGAAGACCTCAGAAGGAGCTGAGTCCTTCGCGGTCCCAGCTTTATGACCTCGCCCCCGCGCCCTTCCACCAATCTTTTTAAATTTCCTCAACTGACAGGCCCCCACCCAATCCTTCCCCACTTACTTCCCCCCCCCCCCACCGCCTCTAACCCCAGCCAAGGGTGACACGAGGGCTCTACCAGCCCCGTGTTATATTCCGCCCATCGACACGGGGGTCTCGGGCTCCCATTTACCGTGGCTTTGTAAGAGGAGCCCTAAGTGTGTTACTCAGATGTTTCATTGATGAAACTTGCCACTGTTGACCAATCAAATGAAGTGAGTTTTTAAAATATATCCTTGAAGTGTTGTAAAATTAATATTAGTATAAATTTTTAATGTTTAATACCCAGTCTGAACAAACAAGTCGAGGCAGATTACAAAATTAGTAGTATGTATAAGCTACAAATCTTTTGGTGGCCATCAAAGCTTTGTCATATTCACACTGCGGCCCTTTACATGACAAAGTTTGGAGACCACTGCATTAGGCCATTCACATAACATAGACAAGATACTACGTATATGTGAGTCTAACACCAATGGAACACCTAATAAGCATGATTAGAACATTGAAATAACATATTGTAAATTGATGTTATCGATGGTCATAAAAATACAATGGGATGAACAGTGGAGATGTCCAAACGAGTGGTAAGCTTGTGCGTTTCACAGAGCTCTTTTATTCATTTCAAAAGCACAATGAGTCATGGACATCTCCATTGTTCATTCTGTTGTGTTTGACTTATGAGGTGACTCCTGTTCTGCATCCTAAAAATACAATGAAATATCTTTTTTCTTTCTTTTTTTTTTTTTTTAATTTGAAATATTTTATTAGAATTTTGAAAAGTACAAACAGCAAAATTGGATATCTGCACACACACCAATGCAATATACACCACCATAACATAAGAAGTGTCCCCCTCAACAAGTACAAAATGCAACTGTAAACAGAAAAATGGATATCCTCTCCAAGCTGCACTCCATACCTTCCACCCATATGCACCAGTCTGAAACACGCCACAATTGACAACCCCCTGTTGTTCCTTCAGGAAGTCATCTATCCAAAAACAGTCCCCCCCCTACTTTCCCCTCCCCCCACAGTAAACTTAAATCAAAGAGTCCACATGCCACCGCTGAAGGTCACCCTGAATCTGCTGAATAATATGAGCATAATTCAAAGTATACAACTGAGGAAGGTTGCTTGAAATACATATTCCCAAATACTTAATTGCCCCCAATGCCCACCAGAATGGAAACATCTTAGATAATCGAGTAACATCTTCCGCAGTCAGTGACTCCCAACAACTCAGATTTTTCCTTATTAACAGTAAACCCAGACACTGCACCATACTCCGTAAAAAGTTCCATCAAGATAGGGAGGGAAATCTCCGGATCGTGCACATACAAGAGCACATCATCAGCAAATAATGTAATGCGATATTCCTGATCTCCAACCCAAACCCCTCGCAGATGTAAATGCTCCCTAATATGAACAGCCAGGGGCTCCATCGAAAGAGCGAACAAAAGGGAGGATAGAGGACAACCCTGGTGGGTGCCCCATGCAATAGGAAAAAATTCCATATATCCCCCATTAACACGAATAGTGGCCCAGGGGGCCTGATAGAATTCCTGTACCCAGGCAAAAAAGGAAGCACCCAACCCCATCCTCTCCATCACCTGCCATAAAAATTCCCATCCAATTTGATCAAAAGCCTTTTCAGCATCTATGGTTAGGAGAGCAACCTTATCCAGGGTCCGCTGTGCCACTGGATGAAGCCCGACTGATCCATATGCACTAATTTGGGCAAGATCCTCCCCAAACGGAGAGATAAGACATTCGCCAAAATTTTTGCATCGGTGTTTAAAAGTGAAATTGGGCGATACGCTCCACACCCTGTAGGATCCCTCCCAGGTTTAAGCAGCACCGAAATACCTGCCTCTCCCATGGACAGAGGTAAAGGAAAACTCGCACATACTCCATTAGCAACCCGAACCAGCAGGGGGGCCAATACATCACGATACCGTTTGTAAAAAGAGTTATAGTACCTATCCAGACCCGGCTTTCAAGCTAGTAATAACCCCCACGACCTCCGCCAAGGTAATGGGCTCATTGAGATATTCCATGTCTGAGTCCTTCAACCGAGGGAGAGTCACCTTATTCAGATAGGCAGTAATGGACTCGGAATGTACCCCGTCTACGTTCCCATACAATTTGGTATAAAAGGAAAGAAACATTTTCCTAATGGACCCATCAGTGCAATGTTCAACCCCCCCACCCCCGTATCTTTTATACGCATAATGGTCGCCCTAGCTTGCCGCAATTTAATAAACCAGGCCAACCGTGAACCGACCTTGTTGTTGTTATATTCATATATGGACAGGCAAAGTCTCAGTCTGTAAAAATCTATTTCTTCCATCTGTAAAACGGAAAGCTCTGCACCTACAGGAGCACCTTCAGGAACTGCTCATACACCAAAGGGTCCTGATGCCTCTGATACGAATTACCCAGACTCAATAAGCGCTCTCTAAGGGATAAAGCACGTTGCCCTCTCAATCGTTTAAGGCGAGCCCCGCACTTAATAAAGACTCCTTGAATAACCACTTTGAGAGCATCCCACAAAATGGAATCACTAACTGTAGCACTATCATTATACTGTAGATACTGCTCAATAGCCTCCCCCACCTCCTGCAGCACTTCGGCATTCTTTAGTAATGACTCATTGAGCCTCCAGAAATTGCGGGAGCCCCTGGCATCCCAATAACCCGCACATTCCACCCAAACTGGTGCGTGGTCAGAAACTTGTATGGGGCCTATCTCTGCCGTCCGAATCCCTCCCCACTGATTGCGATGAGTCCAAAGTCCATCGATTCGGGCATAGGAGCGATGAGCATGGGAATAATGGGTATAAGTCCATTGTGATGGGTGCAGCAGATGCCAGCAGTCGACCAAGCCCAGGGAGGCCATCAATGCAAGCAAGGCCCAACGATGGGCTCGAGAAGGTACCCGAGTTCACCCCCTGGGAATGATCCAACTACACATCTGGAGTAACATTAAAATCCCCCCTAAGTATACTGATCCCATCACAAAACTCACCAAATCATCTTTGAGAGAGTTATAGAATGCTGCTTGACCTCATTTGGCCCATAAATGTTAATGACAGTAATAGAGCGTCCCTGCAAAGTACCCTGAAGTGCCAGACACCTCCCTAAGGGATCCCAATACACCTACTGCACCACCAAGCCTAATCCCTTACGAACAAGAATTGCTAGCCCTCCCACCTTTTTAGAAGCCTTCCCACTTTAATGTGTCCAGACTTGCTCAAAAGAAGGCGATTGTAAAACTCCCCACATCCCTTGGCCTCAGGTGAGTCTCCTGAAGCAAATAAATATCCCACTGCATTCTGACCAGCTAATGATATACTATGCTCTGTTTACCTGGACTATTCATCCCATTAACATTCCAAGACCCAATAGAAAGAAGTTTACCATCCCTCCCACCCTGACAATCCCCCTCCCACCTCCCCCCCTACAGAGTGCTGATCCCCACTTGTCAGGATCAGCCAGTCAATAGAAAGTGAAAGCCTCCTTAGGTGACTACCCCAAACTCCCCGCTTCCCCAAACTCTATAACATAAAAAGAAGAAATATGTAGCAACTCCACCTTCACCAAGGATCCCCCAACAGAAAACACCCCTCCAAGTCCCAAAACTCAGCACATCCCCCGCCCTCAACCCACCAGTGTAACAGGAAAGGGGAAAAAGGCATGACCCCCAACTCCATCCAATACTGGAAAAAATAGTAAAAACCCCAGAACTCAAAACAAAGTACCATCCAGTGGCCAAACACCATCCAGCCGGTGCAAGTAGGAAACAAGCAAACATCTTAAACTCCCAAGACATATACAAAGTATAGAAACCAGAGTCATCACACTGCCCAGCGATACTCTGGCCCACAACTGTCCCAGCAAGCTCAACAGAGATACACTGCAAAAGCCTCAGGTAGCAGTTTTGGCGGTTCTCTTTCCCGATCTCAACACTGTGGTCCATGTCCCACGCTGCTCAGAAGTAGCCGCCGCTCCAAAATAGGCACTGATTCGGGAAGATTCACACAGCCCAGCTCACGCATTGCTGACCATACTTCTGCCACTGTACTCACACGATTAGATCTCCTGTTGACAGTCCGCCAAACACCAAAGGGGAAAAGCCAGCGATATTTATATCCACCAGTGCACAAGGCCTGAGTAACTTCTTTAAAGGGCTTGTGTTTCTACAGCGTAAACCATGCCAGGTCCTGAAACACTTCCACAGCCAAATCCTTCCAGCGAAAACTGGGCGGCCGCCTGCAGAACATGCTCCTTCAGGGCATAATCACTAAAAGAGGCTATAATATCTTTGGTTCCCTGACCTGTAGCGGGTCCCAGGCTACGATGTGCACACTGTAGCTTGATCTCATCGGGCACTGCCACTCCATCAGGGAACCAAAGATATTATAGTAAGCAAAGCTCCCGCACCACCAGCCTGCAGTCACGATAAGCCTCCCCCTCCGGAATGCCTTTAAATCTCAAGTTGCAGCGGTGAGATCTGTTCTCGAGATCCTCCATCTGTGCTTGCAAGTCCTGCAACTCCATAGAGATGCGATCAGCAAATTCTTTGAGTCCCAACGCTGAGGTGGATAACACCTCCACGTGGTCTTCAGACGCGGAAACTCGAGCCCCAAGTTCGCCCACATCCGAGCGAAGCTCTGCTAAAGCTATCTTAACATCAATACGCATTCCCACCATCTCCTCCTTCAACTCTCTAAACCACATCTGCATGGTTTTTTGAGCCTCCCTCACCGATCTCCAACTGGTGCGCCGAGATTCCTTCGTCCTCCGACTCCAATTGAGTCGAGGGTCCCGCAGCCATCTTTGTTTTCTCCAGAGCACCACCCAGCACGTCGATCACTGATTTCTCCCCTCCTTCGCCAAAGTATTTATAGTCATCATGCCATTGTATCGAGCGATGGTGCGTCCACATCTGGAATACTGCGTTCAGTATTGGTCGCCGCACCTCAAGAAGGACATGGCGGTACTTGAGAGTCCAAAGGAGAGCAACAAAAATGGTAAAAGGGCTGGAACACTGCTCATACGCCGAGAGGCTGGATAGGCTGGGGCTCTTCTCTCTGGAGAAAAGGAGACTCAGGGGAGATATGATAGAGACCTTCAAGATCATGAGGGGCATAGAGAGGGTGGATAGGGACAGATTCTTCAGACTGAAGGGGACAGCAAATACGAGGGGGCATTCTGAGAAACTGAAGGGAGACAGGTTCAAAACAAATGCAAGGAAGTTTTTTTTCACCCAAAGGGTCGTGGACACTTGGAATGCGCTACCGGAGGAAGTGATCAGGCAGAGTACGGTACAGGGATTCAAGCAGGGATTGGATGGATTCCTGAGGGATAGAGGGATCGTGGGGTACTGAGTAAACCAACCTGGTCGTGCATGTGCAAGACCGGAGGGCTAGGACTTCGATAGGAGGGCAGAACTTAAATGGGAAACCAAGGTGGCAGGGGAGCCCCTTCTGATGATTCAGACAGGCCTTGACCTGTTTTTGGCCACCGCGGGAGCGGACTGCTGGGCAGGATGGATCTGTGATCTGACCCGGCAGAGGCACTGCTTATGTTCTTATGTTCTCCAACTTTTTCCGAGTCGCCATTACCAGGCCAACATAGAATCTCTCAAATGGCTGGAATGGCTCTGCACTGGAAGCTTTGATCCCCACTATTCACTGCAGCCCCGTCGGAGCTCACGGTTTAGGCAGCCATTCACCGGGATGACGTCACTTCCGACCCCATGTTTGTTTTTTTTAACCTGCTGAGAGAGAGAGTTAAATAGAAGTAGGTCTCTGCTGAAGTTACCTCTAGGGCAGTATTCTTTAGGTAGATTTCAAAACAGAAGTATGCAAGTATTTCATTTTGAAAATTTGTCAGTACTTGTCAGTACTTGCCAAATTAATGTAGGCATACTATTTGTGCATGCTTTCAATTACAAAATTGCCCCCAAAATGATCAGAGAAAGGCGTGCATGCATGCATACATCCTGCAGCAAGATGGATTCTTGTACAATCCCACTTTATTCTGGGACCAGTGGGTTATTTCCCTTTACCTGCCAGGACTTTGTAGGAAGCCTCAGAATTTCAGAGACTTCAACCCCTCCCCCCTCATTTCTCATCACTTTGCCAATGCCTCAGTACATCAGTCTTCCTTCCTATAAGCCAGGCTGTAGGAGTAAGGTTACCAGATGTCTGGGTTTTCCCAAACATGTCCTTTTGGAGGCATCTGGGCGGTTTTCCAATTTGCCCTCATTTGTCCAAGTTTTCAACATTTAGAGAGCATGGCTGCAGCGGTGGAGGGCGGCAGTGATGAAGAGCGGCTGTGTCTGTGGTGGGAGGCAACCCACTGATCGGGGGACCCTGGAGAATGTGCAGGCAACGCTACAGTGAAACGCAAGCAAGGCTCAGGGAATAAACCTGGTAAATCCAACAAACTGTCACCAACTGGAGCACAGGGCTTTCCCTGGATTTTGTTCATATAATCGGAAATGTATTTTTTTTAATTTTTTTTTTTTTTTAAAGTCTCTGCCTATCCCTCTTCCGCTGGCTTCTGTGCTGGGCACAAGGACCCCTTTGACTGTTGTCCAGGTCTTTTCTCTTACCTCCCCTAGGGGTTGCCGGCAGGTACACAGGTAGTGCCTGGAGTTGCACCAGATTCGCTTTCTATACCTCTGCTGTTGCAGGAAGGTGCTGCAGTTGTGACAAATATGGCAGTTCTCCAGGATCCTGATCACTGTGGAGCCCCTGATTTGGGGGAAGATCCCACTGCGCAGATTTTTCAAGCACGCGCTTATTTTGGATTTGATCTCTGAATCTCTCCAAGCATTAAAGTGCACTTCTGTCCCCAGTGTGGATTTTGTCCTAAAGCATCTGTTTGATTTGGCAGCCACTGGTGTTCAGGTGGCATCGGCCTCTTCATGACTTGGGCAGGCCATTTAAAGCCGCAGCATGATCCTGACACTGTGATGCTTCGTGACTTGGATTATATGGCTTGTGCCTTGCATGACAGTTTGGAAGTCTTTATTAAGCTTTCTGCCTATTCTTTTTTGGCTCGCAAAATGCTCTGGATCTAGCAGTGGTCTGGCGATTCTTGTAAAGCGATCTTCATCCAGTTGCCCCTTAAGGGACAGCTGCTGTTCGGCCAGGGTCTGGATCTTGGTATCTACTTATGGCCCGTGTGCAGGATCGCAGGCTTAAGTCACTGCCTCTGAATAGATCCCACCCTTCTAGGGGTTCAGGGCATTCTAATTTTCATCCCTTTAGGCGCTCTCGTCCATACTTGGGTCTGTCCACGGGACAGCAGTCCTCTTCATCTGCCAGACCATGCTTTGGTGTATCCTGATGCTAGCAATCCATGGCAAGTTAACCGTCAGCTCCAGCAAAGAAACAGTTCTGATGCCAGGCCGGTGTCTCTTCCCCCATCCCCCGAATAGGGGAGTGGTTGTGTCAGCCTTTCTGGCAAAATGACAAGCAATTACCTCCAACCACTGGGTCTTGGAGGTTCTCAGGGATGGCTACAAGCTAGAGTTTCTCTGTCCTCTGACAGAGTATTTTCTGAATTTTCCTGCGGACTGCCCTGAGAAGGTGCTTCAGGTGCAGGCCACTGTCCTCAGGCTTCTGGATATTGCGGCCATAGAACTCGTTCCAGAGCAAGACTCGGGCTCTGGGAGATAGTCTATATACTTCATCGTTCCAAGAAAGGATCTGATGATTGGAGACCGATTCTGGACCTCAAGATGGTTAAGGCAGCGCTAAAAGTGCATCGCTTCCACATGGAGACGGTGTGCTCAGTGATAGCATCTGGCACAGGGAGTGTTTCTAGCCTCCCTAGATCTCCCCTAGATCTGACAGTTGTATCTCCACATTCCCATTTTCCTGGATCACTAGAAGTATCTTGGGGCAACACTTTCAGTTTGTGGTGATGCCCTTTGGATTGGCGACAAAGTGATGGTGGTAGTGGCAGTCCATCTTCACACCCTGGGTGTCCTATTTTACCCGTATCTGGATAACTGGTTCATCAGCGCTCCCTCGCTGTCCGAGGGGGCGTCAGGCAGTTCAACAGGTGGTGCAGTTGCTGATGCGCCTGGGCTGGGTGATCAACTTCAGGAAGAGTTACCTCGAACTGACACAGGATTTGGAATACCTGGGAGTTTGGTTTCACACGAGACAGAACAAATTGTTCCTGCCTGTCTCCCATCAGGAGAAACTTCGACAGGTTGTCGGGGACTTTCTAGCCACTCTGGTTCTGAAGGCATGCTAGTACCTGCAGGTTCTGGGGACCATGGTGGCAATGATCGATGTGATCTCTTGGGCCAGAGCCCATCTGCATCTGCTGCAGAATGCTCTGCTTTCATGCTGGAATCCCCAGCGGGACCCATTACATGCACCCCTGCCTGCACCCCTGCCCTGAACGACTGTGGAGTGGAACAGCCTTGCATAGTGGTTGCGACTCCTTTGGATCTCAGAGTGATGTATATGACCGTCCCTGATCAGGGCCAGTGGGCGCCTTCAGCGCTAGTGGTCATTCAATTGCCTGGAACTTCAGGCGATTCAGCTGGCGGCTCTTTGCTTCAGGAGTCATCTCAGTCATTGAGTCGTTGTCTTCACGGACAATGCCACGGGAGTGACTTACGTCAACCGGCAGGGGGGCATGAGGAACCCCTCTGAGCGTGGAGGCTCAGCTTTGTTCCTGTAATGGATAAAAGCAGAGCACTGTCCCTGGTCAGGAGAGCTGACCAGATTAAAAGTAAGGATATAGAAATGGCTGACAGTGAGGTAGAGCAGGAAGGGTATGAGCCTAGGAATATCCAGCAGAGTGTGCCATACCAGAATAGATACATCAGAAAGCCTGTTAGGTCCTGCAAGGTATTCACATTTTCAGTCTAGGAGAAACCAGAGTTATTTCCCTAGGGATTTCCAGCCCAACCCCCCTGTTCCTAGGAGAGAGGGGTGGGGCTATGACACATGTAAAAGCAGAGCTCTGAATCACAGAGGGACGACCGGAGAAGGCAGGGATGGAGGCACAGAGGACAGAGAAACAGAAAGGCACGAGCAGCAGAGCAAGCAGGAGTGTCTCTCCTCGGCCCCACAGCAGTGAGGACGTGGATATGGCAGAGGACTTTCCTAGCTTGAGCCCAGCTACTGAGAACCTGGCAAGAGCTTAGGCAGTGGACACAACTGAATTGCTTCTAGATGCCAACTGTAACCCAGAGGGAATGGAGGTTAGTCCATAAGATGAAGGGAAGCAAGGAAACTGTCTCATCTAGCTGCGTTTGTGTGCAGGCTCTCTGTAACCAGAGAACAGGTGTCACTGATTAGGGAGAGAAAGCGAAGTTACTTACCTGTAATGGGAGTTCTCCGTGGACAGCAGGATAAATCAGCCACACTTTGGTGATGTCATCTACGTTCTCCCAATTCTGAATTGCTCTTCCAGGGCTCAGGTGAGGCTTTTGGGAGCCTCATATGAGCATGTGCAGGTAGCCCTATATATACCTCTGCTGGCCCTCACCAATCCAGTGATTCCCTTAGCTTGAGTCATATTGCAGCGTCACCCATAGGGGAGGAGGGAGGGTCTGTGTGGCTGACTTATTCTGCTGTCCATGGAGAACTCCCGTTACAGGTAAGTAACTTTGCTTTCTCCATGGACAAGCAGTCTAAGTCAGTCACACTTTGATGACTCTCCAGCTGCGGGGTGCAAAGGTTGTAAAAGGATAGGGCCCCCTGCGTGGATGATCCCCTCTGCGTCCCCGTTAACTTGCTGAGGTAGGGTGAGGCTGTACAAATATCTTGGTGAGGGATAGAGACAGAAACCCCAAATTACTGAGACCAGTCAGAGGTTATGCGTTGCAACTGTTAGAAACTTTATTCTGTTGGTCCTTAGAACTGGACCGACCCTCTTTTTAAATCTACCAACATGGTAGAGCATATATATCAGTAGCAGATAGCGAACATATCACCAACATGGTGATTAACAAGTTGTTTTTTGTTTTGTAAGACTGTGCAAATTGTGCCAACAGGGCAGAATATAAACTGTCTAACAATCTCTTCTATCTGATTCAGACTAATAGTCCTGTTCAGCTAGTCCAGGTATTGGTGCCATTCGTAGTATGTTGAGACCAAAGTCATTGGAGGACTGCAGCAGGTGATCCAGGTAATAGTGTCTGGTGAAGGTGTGTGGGGTAGACCATGTAGCTGCTCTGCAAATGTCCTGAAGTGGCATGTTGCTGAGGTTTGCCAATGTTGCGGCCATGGCTCTAAGCTGGTGTGCTGTGGTCTTTCCCTCGAGGGACACTCCTTCTTGCTCATAGCATGAGGCAATGCAGTTTGAGATCCAATTGGATATAGTGTGTTTCCCCACTGGTGTACCTGGCTTGTAGGGGTCAAGGGAGACGAATAGTTGTACTGCTTTTTGCCAGGGTTGTGTTCGTTGAATGTATAGGCAAAGGGCACGGGTGCAGTCCAAGGTTTGTAGGAGTTGTTTCGGGCTGTTGGTATGTGGTCCCGGACAGAAGGAAAGGAGCACTATCAATTGGTTTATGTGAAAAGGTAGGAACTTTGGGTGAGTTCTCAGCACTGTGTGATCATGAAGGATCTGTGTGTATGGTGGGTATGTCACCAGGGCCTGAAGCTCGCTGATGCGTCTTGCTGATGTGATGGCAATGAGAAAAGCTACTTTCCAGGTGAAAAATTTGATTGGCACCTCCTCCAATGGCTCGAAGGGGTGCGCTGTTAACCTGCGGAGGATGATGGCCAGGTCACACGCTGGCGGTGGGCGGCGTACTGGGGGGTGCAGGTTTGTAAGCCTTTTCATGAACTTGGACACTAGTGGGTGTGTGGCTAGGGTTCTGTCCTCAATGCGGTTGTGGAAAGCTGATATAGCACTCAAGTGGACCCTTATGGAGGATGTTCTGAGGCCTGTCGTGGATAGGTTAAGTAAGTATTGGAGTACTGCTGGGACCTGGCAGGTGAATGGGTCTTCTCCTTTTGAGTCACACCATATGTGGAATCTTTTCCACTTGAGCCTGTATGATTTTCTAGTTGACGGACGTCTGGCTGCTAGTAGTACCTCAGTCACCCCATGCCTTTCAACATCCATCCTGTCAGTGCTAGTGTTTTCAATCTGGGATGTAGAGTTTGTCCCTGGTCATGGGTGATGAGGTCCGGTCGCAGTGGTCGGCTGATTGGCGGCCATGCCGCCAGCCGATGTAGGAAGGAGAACCACACTTGTCTTGGCCAGCAGGGTGCAATGAATATAACTGTGGCTGCCTCTTGCCTGATCTTCTGGAGCACTCTGGATGAATGGTATGGGGGGAAAGGGGTAGAGCAGGTGTTTCCCCCCAATGTATGGAGAAAGCGTCCCTGGTTTGGCTGTATTGTGCCGGTCTTTTGGAGCAGATTGAGGGCACTTCCTGTTGTCCTCTGCTGCGAAGAGGTCCCTTGTTGGGAGGCCCCACTTGTGGAAGAGATCCTGGGCTACCTCTGGGTGGAGGGACCATTTGTGGGGGTCCAGCTTTCTGCTGAGGCTGTCCACCAGGGCGTTGTTCTGGCCCGGGAGGTAGGTGGCCTGGATGAGAGTATTGGTTGATAAAGCAAATGTCCAGATTTTGTGGGCCTCCCTGCAGAGGGTGAGTGAGCCCATGCCTCCCTGCTTGTTGATATAGAACATTGCCACCTGGTTGTCTGTCTGGATCAGTAAGGTCTTGTTGGAGATCCAGGGGGGCAAAGGCTTGCAGGGCATTCCCAATTGCCCCGAGTTCCAGCAGGTTGATGTGGTGTTTGGCCTTGGATGGGGACCAGGGGCCCTTGGTTCTCAGATGGAGGAGGTGGGCTCCCCACCCCTGCTTTGAGGCATCTTTGGTGAGTGTCAGTTGGTGTTGTTGTGGCTGCTGGAAAGGCTTGCCCTTGAGCAAATTCCGCTGTTGTGTCCACCACTTGAGGTTGTGGCAGATTTTCTGGTCCATTGTGACTCTGTGAGACAGAGGCTGTGTGTGTTGGCTCCAATTTTTCAGAGGAACCACAGCCTCCAGTCCTATCCATTCGTTGGTAGCATCGGCTGCTTCACTCTCCGAGGCGAAGTCTCCTCGATCTTTGAGATCTGCTTCCAAGCATCGTTCTCATCAACGATCGAGGCTTTCATCGAGGCATACTTCCAGACATAGTTATTCTTCTAAAGAACGTCCTTCTTCAACCAAGCCATGATCTACTCCTACTTCTACGAGACCGCCGACTCCTCAATCGAGGTCTCCCCTTCCAAACCTCGAGGATGCAGCGGTTTCGATTGCTTTATCCAAGTCTCCTTATTCTTTTGATGCCTTTTTTTCCGGCCGAAGCCTCATCTTTGACTCAGGCTGCCTCGACAACCTCGAGTCCTTTTCGAGGCAAAGCATTGGCAGATCAGCTATCTTTTTCATCCTTTCTTCGTCAGATGGCTATTGACTTGGATCTTCAATTGGATACTGACTCCAAATACTCTAAGGAGTATTTTGAGGTTATGCATCTTCCTCAACCTCCAGAAGAGTCACTTAAGCTTCCTCTTCATAAGCTTTTTGTCTCAGACATTTGGCAGATGCCTGGAGACTCCTTATACCATTCCAGCTGTTCAAGGCAAATTGGACTCTAGGTATAAAACTGTTCACCGCAAAGGCTTCAATAACTCACAGTTATCTCACCAGTCCCTGCTTGTGGAGTCATCTTTAAAGAGGTCCCATCCATCCAAGGTTTATGCCACCGTTCTTCCTGGAAGGGAAGGGAAAACTATGGACAAATTCGGACGTCGCATCTATCAAAATGCCATGATGTCCTCTAAAGTTCTTAATTATAATTTTCATTTTGCCACCTATTTTGAGTTCCTCATTACTCTTGCCTAAATTTTTTAGTTATTTGGATACTCAAAAACATTTTGAATTTCAAGAAGTCATTGCTTCTCTATCACAACTCCGATTACATCTCCTTCAGTCATCTTATGATGCCTTTGAGTGTCTGCCAGAGCGGCTGCTTGTTCTGTAGCCATGCGCCGTCTTGCCTGGCTTCGTACTATTGACATGGATCCTAATCTTTAGGACCACTTGGCTAATATTCCTTGTGCAGGCAATGACCTCTTTGATGAATCTATCAAGGCAGCCACCAAGAAATTGTCTGACCATGAAAAATCCTTTGCTTCCATTGTCAGACCTAAGCCGAAGTCAGCTCCTGCCAAACCTACACGTCCTCCTCCTATAGAAGCGTTTTGCTTCGAGGACGGCTCCTTGCAATTGCCCTCCTCCTAAGAAACAGCAGCCTCAGAAGCAACAAAATTCTCAACCTTCTGCTGCACCTAAGGCTACTCAGCCTTTTTGACTGTTTAAAACAGAGCATAACCTCCACCATTCTGACTCTGAATTCTTATCCCCCCTATAGGAGGTCGTCTCCATCATTTTTACCACCGATGGACGACAATTACATCCGATCTCTGGGTGCTCACCATCATCCTTCCTTGATGATGGTGAGCACCCAGAGGTCGGATGTAATTGTCTTCATTTCACTCAGGTTCCACCAGAGCTTCCTCCAAGAGAGTATCCTTCCAGCCCATCCCAGACCGCTCTTCTTCTTCAGGAAGCTCAAGCTCTGCTTAGTCTCCATGCCATCGAACCAGTTCCTTTGAAACAGCAGAACAGGGGGTTTTACTCCCGTTACTTCCTTGTTCCGAAGAAGACAGTCGATCTGCGGCCCATTCTGGATCTCAGGGCTCTCAACCAATTTTTGGTTAAAGATTTCGGTTGGGGAATCTGCATTATCAATACAGAGTGCTACCCTTCGGCCTAGCTTCCTCTCCCAGAGTGTTCACCAAGTGCCTGGTAGTGGTAGCAGCAGCTCTAAGGAACTATGGTCTTCAGGTATTTCCCTACCTCTATGACTGGCTCATCAAAGATTCAACATCTCAGGGGGTTATTGTAGTAACCCAACTGACTACCTGGTTCCTACCAAGTTTGGGATTCGAAATCAACTTTCCCAAATCCCAACTTCAGCCCTCACAGAATCTACAATTCATCAGAGCTGTTCTGGATACTATCCAACTCAGAGCATTCATAGAAACATAGAAGATGACGGCAGAAAAGGGCTACAGCCCATCAAGTCTGCCCACTCTGCTTACCCATCCCCTGTCTATGCCCTAATGACCCAATTTCCTTATCTTGACCCTCGTAGGGATCCCACATGGGTATCCCATTTATTCTTAAAGTCTGGCACAACAACGTCTTCCCGCTCTTCCATTTCAGCGAGACACATGATGGTACTCCTAGGTCACATGGCCTCCACAGTACACGTGACTCCTTTTGCCAGACTTCACCTCAGAATTCCTCAGTGGACCCTGGCATCTCAATGGACGCAGGGTTGCGACCCTCTTTCTCGCCACATAAGTCACTCCTTCCTTGAAGCAGTCTCTCTGTTGGTGGATGCTCTCTTCCAATCTCTCCAGAGGCTTGCTTTTTCAAACGCCCCCCCCCCCCCCCCATCAGAAGGTCCTCACGACAGATTCTTCAACCTACGCTTGGGGCGCTCATCTTGATGGTCTCCGTACTTAAGGCCACTGAACCAGTACGGATCGTCGATATCATATCAATCTGTTGGAACTCAGAGCTATCCTCAAAGCTCTTCACGTTTTTCAACATCTTCTTCACAACCAGGTAGTCCTCAAGAAGCTCTGAAGGTTTGGGACTGGGCAATCCGCCACAACACCTTCCTCAAAGCTGTCTATATACAAAGGGCGAAGAATTGCTTGGCGGACAACTTGAGTCGTCTTCTGCAACCTCACGAATGGACACTCCATTCCTCGTCTCTTCATCACATTTTCTCTCAATGGGAAACGCCTCAGATAGACCTCTTTGCAGCTCCCCACAACTACAAATTGCCTCTGTTCTGCTCCAGGATATACTCTCCTCACCGCCTTGAGGCAGATGCTTTTCTTCTGGAATGGACGAATCTCTTCCTCTATGCATTCCCTCTCATTCTCAAGACTCTGGTCAAGTTGAAGACCGATCATGCCACCATGATTCTGATTGCTCGTCAGTGTCCAAGACAACCTTGGTACTCCCTTTTACTTCAACTCAGCATCAGGGAGCCATACCTTCTACCAGTTTTTCCGTCTCTGCTCACACAGAGTCAAGGATCTCTTCTTCATCCCAACCTGCAGTCTCTACACTTGACAGCTTGGTACCTCTCAAAATGACTCCTCTTCAGTTTTCTCAATCTGTAAGAGGCGTTTTAGAGGCTTCTAGGAAACCTACCACTAAACAATGCTATCACTAAAAATAGACTAGATTTTCTAGCTGGTGTTTTTCTCATGATAAGGAGCCTCAACTTTCCTCCTTATCTTCTGTTTTGGATTATCTTTTGCACTTATCCTCTTCTGGCCTCAAGTCTACATCAATCCGAGTCCATCTCTATTCAATTGCAGCTTTCCATCAGCCTATTGATGGGAAACCTCTCTCTACTCATCCAGTGGTTTCCAGATTCATGAAAGGACTTTTCAATGTGAAACCTCCTCTCAAACCGCCTCCTGTGGTTTGGGACCTCAATGTTGTTCTTGCTCAATTGATGAAGCCTCCTTTCGAACCAATAGTCAAGGCTCATCTGAAGTATCTCACTTGGAAAGTGGTGTTTCTCATTGCCCTCACTTCTGCTCGAAGAGTCAGTGAGCTGCAAGCTTTAGTTACTGACCCACCTTTCACTGTCTTCCATCATGACAAGGTGGTCCTCCGTACTCATCCTAAATTCCTCCCTAAGGTGGTATCGGAATTTCATCTCAACCAATCCATTGTTCTTCCAGTATTTTTTCCAAAGTCTAATTCTCATCCTGGAGAATCAGCTCTTCATACTCTGGACTGTAAACATACTTTGGCCTTCTATTTGGAATGCACCAAATCACACAGAACTGCTCCTCAACTTTTTGTCTCCTTCGATCCAAACAAGTTGGGACATCCAATCTCTAAGCGTTCCATCTCCAACTGGATTTTATTTACTTATTTAGATTTTTATCCCGTCCTCACAGTAGCTCAGAACGGTCTACAAGCAAACATTCACAGTGGAGTACATTTGAACAATACAAAGACTATATAGTATTTTAAATACATTTGGACAATACAAAGACTATACAGTAGTTTAAATACAAGGACAATACAGTAATTTAAGTACTGGTTAAAAATGCACTGTACAGCAATTTAAGTAGAAGTTTCGAATGGGGAAGAGAGGTAGAGGGGAGGGGTATTTAAGGGGGGGGTGAGACGTAGACTGTGGTTGAATTTTAGTTGAAGAGGAGGGTCTTTACCGCTTTCCGGAAGGTCATCAATGAGTTCTGTCATCTTTCACTCAACCAATTTTTGATCCAGCCTGATGGCTGCTTGTATCTCATTTTGCTATGCCCAGGCTGGATTACCCCTACACAGTAGAGTCACAGCCCATAAAGTCAGAGCAATGGCAGCTTCAGTAGCTTTCCTCAGATCTACACCTATTGAGGACATTTGCAAGACTGCTACTTGGTCCTCGGTTCATACTTTCACATCTCACTATTGTCTGGATGTTTTCTCCAGACAGGATGGCCAGTTTGGCCAGACAGTATTACAAAATTTATTCTCCTGAATTGCCAACACTCCCACCATCCCATTCTGGTTAGCTTGGAGATCACCTATATGTGAGAATAGGCTGCCTGCTTGTCCTGGGATAAAACTTAACTTAAACTAGCCACCAGGGTGATAAGCTTTAAACAAGCCGTACCGCATGAGTTCCTCAGAATGCCACACGATTTTAACGTATGGTAGCTGTCCTCATAGGAACCTTTATAATATGCTATTTTTCATTCAATATATTATTTTCTTTTTTTTTCTTTTTTTTCAAGTTATAAAGTGCTTGTGCTTAATATTATAATATAATAGTAGCAAATGTAGCTGTTACTTAGCTTTGTCTTAATAAACTGGGTCTGGCTCAATCCCCACCGACGCGTTTCATTATTTCATCAGGGTCGGGGAAGGAGAACGCTGTAAAGAGCAAAGCATTATATTAGCTTAAAGTTAAAGAACCCAGCAATGTTAAAAATTTAAAAAATGCCACAAAGCTTACCAGAGCAGTATATTGTCTTAGCGGAATGCTAAATCCATAGTTAGTGAGCCGGAAGTGAGAACACACCGGCGGAATGGAGGCTAATAACTTAAAATCCTGGATCATGTGACTCAAAACTAGCCAATGCACGTAGGAGGCGGAGCCCGGCACGCTGATGTCATCCTTAGATGAAGTCGAGGCCACTGTAGTCTTGGGGCTGCAGGCAGCATGGTGTCGTCCTGGATCTGTACCTCTAAGATGGCCGGCGGAGGGGATTGGAGACCCTCCGCCGTTTCTGCCACTGTGTGCACTCCCGTGCTTGGCCCGGTCTGCGGGGCGGCCATCAGGGAGGCTTTCATGAAGCCGGAGAGTTTTAAGAGCAGTCTGCTCTATTGTTTCTGGGCTTCTTTAGGCAGCAGGTAAGCAAGGGTTGCCGCAGTTGCCGTTTGGGTTCCCGGGGGGGTCTTTACCGGCGTCGGGTGTGCCGATGGTGTCTTCCCTGCTGCTGGTGGGGATTTTTTCTCCTTCTTGTGCTTGTCTTCCCCCAGGTTTTTGAGCATATGCAGGCGGTTTCTATGAGCTCTTGGAGACATCTTGAGGCACTAGGGCAGGCGGCCATGAGGTGAGCCTCTCCGAGGCAGCGGACACTCACTTCGTGGGGGTCCGTGGAGCTCATTTTTCTCTTGCAGTTCTTAAATTCCGGTTTTGCTGTGTTTCTTTCTGCTTCCTTTGCCATTCTTTTCCTTCTGGTTTTTTTGTCTAATTTTTTTTTTTTTTTTTGTGGAGAGCTGTGATCCGGCCGTTGGGAAGGGCGGATGAACTAAACTGGATTATTGAGGGCCAGCACAGATATATATAGGGCTACCTGCACATGCTCAGATAAGGCTCCCAAAAGCTTCACCTGAGCTCTGGGAGAGCAATTCCAAATTGGGAGAATGTAGATGACATCACCAAAGTGTGGCTGACTTAGACTGCTTGTCCATGGAGAAGGAAAACCTCTCCGTTTTACTCCGGGACTGCCCAGAGGTTTTGTTTGCCAAGTAAGCTGTATCTCTTATCTTGTGAAGCCATTGTGATAAAGCCCCGGTAAAACTAACAACTTATTTAAAGCCCTGCTGTGCTCCATTGGCTGAAAAGCTCAGCTGATGCTAATAAGCTCCATTGAACGGCAGAGCTCTGAACGGAGTCAGAGCTGGAAACTGAACATTTTACTCTGCAAGGTTATCTGCGGAGCTTGTGATTGTATTTCCAAAGTTTGCTACTTTACTTGCCTGCTATGTTTATGCAGTTTTTGCTTTCATTGTTTTGGAATTTATTTTCATGGCATTTCGGTTTATTTGAACCCTGGTGAAGAGGACTATCTTTAAAGCAGAGAAAGTCCAGAAGAATGCAGTTGTATGCCATACTTGAACTTAAGGCCATTCTGACAATTGTATGATCTATTTTTACTTTGTGCCTGATTTATGCATACCCTAAGGGTGGCTGACGGTGTTCAGACCCTTTGCTAATCTTCAGGTTTAAAAGTGGGTTAAAGTGGGTTAAAACCACGAGCTTGCTGGTCACAAAAAAGTAAAAATTATAATAATAAAAAAGTCACATCTCGGAGGGGTCTTGACGCATGCGCAGACCATCTACAGATGGTCTGTGCATGAACAGGATCGCGTACTTGTAATCCGTGTGAGCCAGATGAGGGTGGTCCTCCGAACACCCTCATTTTAATTTTTTACATTGCTGAATTTGTCAGGCCTGCTAGGATCAGCCACGGATCGCCCAGGAAAAATAGGTTAGTGAATCTAGCCCTTAGTTTGGGGAGGGGGGTATCCCTGGTTCAGGCACCCCCGTCTGACAGTGCAGGCTGTCTCTTCTTATAGCACTGTTTTGTCTTTCAGGTTTCTAATGTTTCCTAGCCTGTTCTCTCATTTTTCATAGGTGCTGTTTTGCATTTGTTGATATGAGCAGAATTGATTTACTTGATGGAGAGTTCTCCCCGTTCCTCTCTCTCTTGTTTTTATCCTCTACAGATGTTTCTGGCTGCTTTTCAACTGACTGAGGTACTGGCACAGTGATGAGATATGAGGGGGAGGGGTTTAAGTCTTTGAAATTGAGACTTCCTACAAAGTCCTGGCAGTTAGAGGGAAAAAAACCTACTAGTCCCGGAATGAAGTGTGGATTTACAAGAAAGAAGATTAGCAAAGGTAAGAACCTAATCTTTTGTTATGGCTACAAAATTGAAGGGGAGAGAGTAATTCAGTCTGTGCATTAAAATTAAATAGCTGGATATAGGTGTGTAACTTTAAATGGATAACCACATGTCTTTGTCCTTTGGGCTTGAGCCAGGTGGACAGCTTGTCTGTGAATCCAAGTCCTGATGGAACTCCTGAGCTGATGGTATCTCAGCCTGGCTGTGCTTATGCAATCCTGCTGTGCCCCTGGAAACATACCCAGCCATATTTAGCAGAGGATGAAGTCCCATCAGCAGCCTGCAGGTGAGACAGATTGGGTTTGGGTTTGTCTGTATCTATAGAGAAAGAATATAGCTCATTGTCTGAAGTATAACTCTGTTATTAGTAGCAGACAAATGACTTTGCTCTGGTACTTTGCTGTCTGGACATGTTCTAATTTGAGCCAATGCAAAACTTCTGTTACCCCTGGACAAGAAGGCAGCATATTCTCACATATTAGTGACATCATCCATGGAGCCCAGTGTACTGTCTTTTTAAGCTTTACAAAGCTTTAACTTCCCACACCACGCAAGCACGAGTGCCTTCCTGTGCAACGCCAGCTTGTGAGGTCACTAGTTTTCCATTTTCCGCTGAGTGAAGAATATGTATTGAAACTTTGTCTAGTCGAGTTTGCATTTCCGCTTTGTATTTTTCCTTATTTCTTTCTTGTTAGTTGTTTTTCTTTTCAATCCTTGACAATTTCAAGTAAATTTCTTTATTTTCAATTTCGGAGCCTGTAGGCGTTTTGCAGCCTTCGTCTTTGCCGACAGTGTCGATGGCTTTTCGGCCTTCTTTTCGCTCGACCCATGCTGTTGATCTATCCTGCTGAAACTGTTCATGATCTTCCAGGGCTAAAAACAAAACCGAACAAGAAAAAAAAAATAATGCCTTACCAAAGAATTGGTTTTTATTCTTTTTATTCCTGCATTTTATTTTCTATATGAAGATGTTAAGCCTGAAATCGGGTACCTGGTAAGTTGGATTTCTTCTCTGGACTGTTTCCTAGCGGTACCAGTGCATGGACTTCGACTTCTTTCATCAACATCATCAAGTGTCATAGGCATATCTCACATCGAGTCTCTTGATGCACGACTCTTCTCAGTGCCATCGATTCAGAAGGCTGTTATTCCGAAGTGCACTTCTTCTTGAGGTTCCCAATTCTTTGACACTCTGCTGCATCTTTAGTACCAGGTGAGCAGTATATGGTACCAATGCCACCTTTCCACAGATTGATCGTCTGAGTGATAGTGCTACCCAATTCACAATTCAAATCGATTCACCGATTCGATTCAGGTGAATCGATTCGAATCTATTCAATTTTATTTTATTTTTTAAAAACGACCTCCCAATTCAATGGCTGACCCTTCCCCTGTGCCTTCCTAAAGCAGGAGCTGCAGTGCTGCCTCTTGTTGGCCATCCGCTGCTGCTCCTGCTTGAGGGGGGAGGGTTGGTCAGAAAGGCCTCCCCAGTTTGCAGGCTCGCTGGTGTTATAGCGATCCCTGCAGCTGCCCGTGGTTCTCAGTGCTCTGACGTCAGGGGCAGGATCGCGGCAGAGAGAACGTGCCACTGAGGACCATGGGCAGCTGCAGGGATCGCTATAACACCAGCGAGCCTACAAGCTGCCCTATTAACGATAAGGAGATAAGAGTTGGGAAGGTGCAGGCTGCGGAGGGAGCAGGCGTTAGTTCACGGCGGGGGGAGGAGAAAATGTGCCTTCGGCGAGGGGAGCAGGCATTCATTTGCGGCGGGGGGAGCAGGCTTTCGCAGCGGGAGCAGGCCTTCGCGGTAGGGAGGAGGATGAAATGTGCCTTTGTGGGGGGGGGGGGAAGCAGGCATCGTGGAGGGAGCAGGCCTTCGCGCAGGGAGGAAGGGAGAAAGTGCCTTACTGGGGGGAACAGGTCGTCATGGTGGTGCCTTCAGGGCAGGGAGGCAGGCCTGTGCAGAGGGAGGAGGAGGAAGGAGTAAGAGAGGGGAGGGGAGATGCCAGACCTAGGGTGAAGGGAAGAGAGAGAGACCAAAAAGAGGAGGAGGAAAGCAGAGGAGATGTGCTGGACTAATGGAAAGAGGGAGAGGGAGAGAGAAATGCAAGACCACTAGGGGAAGGGTACAAGAGGAACAGATAACTGTTCTAAAGTAGGTGGGCAAGGTGCAGGATGGCAGGAGCGATAGTAGGAGAAAGCCTGTACCTGGAGCAGGGGATACAGGAGGTAAGGAAGAGAGAAACTGGATATGGGGAGAGATAAGATGCTGGGCATGGAGGGAGCATAGGAACAGGGACACAGAAGAGAGATGCTGGATGAAAGGGTAGATGAGAAAAGGAGAGATGGTGGATCTGTGGATGGTGGGGTCCATCGCTGCAGCTGGGGGGGGATGGAAATGAAAAAAAGGAAAGATGCCAGACCTCCAGGGGAGGAAAGAGAAACAGAAGAGGAGGACATAGATGGAAGATGGATGGTTAGCACGGAGAAAGAAGGAGAGCCTGATCAGAAGACAACCAGACCAACACGACTGGAAAAATGACCAAACGACAAAAGATAGGAAAAATAATTTTATTTTCTGTTTTGTGATTACAATATGTCAGATTTGAAATGTGTATCCTTCCAGAGCTGGTGGTGGACCCTAAACGTGAGCTAAGATTTAATAGAGAGAGGAAAAGTATTTTTTGTTTGTTTATTTTGTTTACACCACAGGACCAGTATGGGTAGGGAGAGGGCAAAGGGGGTGAAGAGGCTATAAATTAAACCCACCAGGATGTTTGAAAAAACCACCCAATTGGGCAGGAAAATCGAATTGAATTGAATCAAATCAAATTTTTTTCCACTGAATCAGGCAGCACTACTGAGTGGTATCAATTCCCTTAGGTACAGGAGAGCACCAACATCACCAGTGTCACTGGCATTTTCAGCATCGAGTCACTCGATGCATGCCTATCATCGTAATCATCAGTCATCGATGCAGATCGACACCTGTGGCACCTACCATACCAGCTTCATAGTCCTTAATACTGGTGCAATCTCTCACTGTATGCAGAGCATCTATCTGGTGAACGGCTGGCCATCGACTTAAAATAATTTTGGCCTCAATTTTACCTTCTGTACTGACACAGCTTTAGCATCGATCTCTGCTTGGTACCAATCCATTCTGAGTTGTGTTATCTACCTGCATCAAAACTTAGTACCGATGCTATGTTTACCCTGGTACCATTGCTGCACCTGTATCTTCAGCGATCGGTACCAGTGCTTTCATTGTCTCCCTCGGTATTGACCTAACCTCAGTAAAATACAATCTTGTCCTGGCAGTGAGAAACCGCATTATTAGCTTTGCCAGATAATGACCAGCTTTAAGCTAGACAAATGGTTCGTGGTTCGCAAATCGTGAAATCACTAATTCGCGGTATGCTCAGACTGCCTCTTCCTGTACTAAAGTCAGGCTACACCAATCAGGAGCTGTGTGTCAAAGCAGCTCCTGATTATTGTAGCCTGACTTTAATAACAGGAAGAGGAAGTAGGAGCATACCATGAGTGATTTTCTGCACCCGCCGGCGCCCCAGCTGCCCTCTCCTGCTTTTTGACAGGCGCAAAACCACATTTGCAGTTTTTTGAAATTCACGGGTGTTCCTGGAATGGAACCCCCATGAATTTCAGGGGATTACTGCCCCAGCCATTGAAAAAAATATGAAGAAGACACCATTCGCTTTACATTAGTCTTTGCTGATTAAATCCACTTGGAAGGCTTCAGCTTCATCATCTATGCTACTTCACCACCAGGATGTGACTGCTGCACTATGGTTAAGTTTGGATGCCATCTTTCCCAGACCTATATGTTGGCTAACAGAGTTCTTTTCAACAACTCTGTCATTTTATATCAAACAGGTCATACAAAACTTGACTGGGTTCAAATAGTATATGCCTTTTCTTTGCCTGCCAAAATTTCCAGACTTCAGTCGACTGCGAAAAATCCATTATAGCTATAGATTTTTTTCATAGTTGAACAATCAAGCCTTTTCACAGCTGAACAATCCTGCTCTGTATCTGCTTCCACCAAGAATCCATCAGACAGTAGAATCAACTTATAAAGATGGCTCTCCCAGTGTACCCATCATAAGAGCTTGGCTTCTTACCATGTCAAGCTTCTGTACAGAGAGATCCACTCGGGGCATAGAGCCTGTTAAGCTTGGATCTTCTCATCTGTTGGGCAACGGGCTCCACTCTGGTGAAGCTCCTATAAGTGGATTACTTTGTTTTCACAATTCTCCTCTGCTACAACTGCTCACAACTTTCCGCATGTTCCGCATGGTTTTTCTGTTGTAGTCTTTTACTGTGCCTACAACGCACCTCATTCGGCCATTGAATTTCAATGAATCTCTCCGGGAGGTTTTTACATTGCCTCTTCCCAGTCTCACAGCTGTTATGTTTTTCGGCCAGAAGGTATCTGTCCCCATCGCCATGCCTCCACTGGCGCCTTCCTTTCTTTGGAATTGGACTGATACCATCAATGTTACGATCTTTATCAAATAGATCAAACGGGATGTTTCACCATTCTTTGAGATTTCTATATTTCCCTTAAAAAAAAAAGACAATAGAAGAAAACTTTAATTCCTTCATTATTCTAATGAAATTGGAAGTCTGGAAGTTTCAGTAGGGGAGGAGAAGACCACTAACACACCCTATTAAGGATGATATTATACTTTCCAAATCTCATTTGTAGTCATTTTGGTCTACCTGGAAAATTTTTATTTCTTGCATAATCCTCTGATTATTCCTTAGTACATTGCTTTATCCCAGGACAAGTAGGCAGCATATTCTCACACATGGATGACGTCACCGACGGAGCCCCGATACAGACACTTTAAAAGTGCATCACCACTTTAAGACTTTAGAAAGTTTGCAATAGCCTGCAACGTGCAAGCACGAGTGCCTTCCCGCCCGACACAGGGTGTATGTCTCCTCAGTTTTTTCATTTCTGCGGAGCTAAGAAGTCGTGTTTCAATGATTGTTAAACTTTTCATGCCTTCCCCCTCTCACGACTTTCTGACTTTAGTCAGACCTTTTTTTCTTTAGTGGTGTTTTCTTGTCATTAAAAAGAAAAAAAAAAAAAAAGAAAACGACAAAAATTAGCTTAGTTTTCCTCATTGTACATAACATAATAGCAGATTTCTAGACCGCATAATGCAGTTAACAAAAGATTGTGCTATGGGAAAATACAGAGGTTTGACTCGGCGGGGCCTCTTTGTTCACCTTAGCCTCCAACTTCAATTTCGCTGAGGTGCTGTTCCCGTCCATGTCAGGCCGCTGACTGAGTTTCTTCAAGCGATGTTGTGTTCGAGGAAAAAGAACAAAGAACCAGCGTGGCTCACTTTAGAGGTGAAGGAAGCAACCAGAAAACTTTGTTTAAGGAATGGAAAAGGTCAAAAACAGATGAAACTGGAATAAGCACAAACAACATTAACGCAGGTGCCATAAGGTGATAAAAGGGGCCAAAAGAGACTAGGAGGAAAAAATAGCCAAGGAGGAGAAAAACTTCAAGCCGTTCTTTCAATATATTAAGGGGAAACGACCCGCAGTGGGACCTTTGGATGACCATGGAATAAAGGGAGTGCTAAAGGAGGACAAAGAAATCGCAGCAAACTGAACACATTTTTTGTGTTTATTTACCGAAGAGGATATACACAGCATATCGGAACCCATCAGACTATATGCTGGCAACGAAGACGGGAAATTGACAGGGTATATTAGTGAAAGGAGGAAGATAAAAAATGGAATTGCTAGGCTAAAAGATGCTGGGAACAAATATGTGGAGAGTGATGAGGAGAAAGCAAATGTGCTAAACAAATACTTCTATTCTGTGTTCACAGAAGAAAATCCTGGAGAAGGACCGATATTGTCTGGCAAAGTTACACGAGAAAATGGAGGAGAGTGTTTATGAGCAACTTGAAAAACTAAAGGTGGACAAAACGATGGGACCAGACGGGATCCATCCCAGGATACTAAGGGAGCTCAGAGAGGTTCTGGCGAGTCCTATTAAAGACTTGTTCAACAAATCTCTGGAGACGGGAGTGATTCCTGGGGATTGGAGGAGAGCGGATGTGGTCCCTATTCATAAAAGTGGTCACAGGGATGAAGCAGGAAACTACAGGCCGGTGAGCCTCACTTCAGTTGTTGGAAAAATAATGGAAGTGTTGCTGAAAGAAAGGATAGTGTACTTCCTTGAATCTAATGGGTTACAGGATCCGAGGCAACATGGCTTTACAAAAGGTAAATCGTGCCAAACGAACCTGATTGAATTTTTTGATTGGGTGACCAGAGAGCTGGATCGAGGACATATGCTAGATGTAATTTACTTGGATTTCAGCAAAGCCTTTGATACAGTTCCTCATAGGAGGCTGTTGAACAAACTTGAAGGGCTGAAGTTAGGACCCAAAGTGGTGAACTGGGTCAGAAACTGGCTGTCGGACAGACGCCAGAGGGTGGTGGTTAATGGAAGTCGCTCGAAGGAAGGAAAGGTGACTAGTGGAGTCCCTCAGGGTTCGGTGCTGGGGCCAATCCTGTTCAATATGTATGTGAGTGACATTGCTGAAGGGTTAGAAGGAAAAGTGTGCCTTTTTGCAGATGATACCAAGATTTGTAACAGAGTAGACACCGAAGAGGGAGTGGAAAATATGAAAAAGGATCTGCAAAAGTTAGAGGAATGGTCTAATGCCTGGCAACTAAAATTCAATGCAAAGAAATGCAGAGTAATGCATTTGGGGATTAATAATAGGAAGGAACCGTATATGCTGACAGGAGAGAAGCTGATATGCACGGATGGGGAGAGGGACCTTGGGGGTGATAGTGTCCGAAGATCTAAAGGCGAAAAAACAGTGTGAAAAGGCAGTGGCTGCTGCCAGAAGGATGCTGGGCTGTATAAAGAGAGGCGTAGTCAGTAGAAGGAAGAAGGTGTTGATGCCCCTGTACAGGTCATTGGTGAGGCCCCACTTGGAGTATTGTGTTCAGTTTTGGAGACCGTATCTGGCGAAAGACGTAAGAAGACTTGAGGCGGTCCAGAGGAGGGCGACGAAAATGATAGGAGGCTTGCGCCAGAAGACGTATGAGGAGAGATTGGAAGCCCTGAATATGTATACCCTAGAGGAAAGGAGAGACAGGGGAGATATGATTCAGATGTTCAAATACTTGAAGGGTATTAACGTAGAACAAAATCTTTTCCAGAGAAAGGAAAATGGTAAAACCAGAGGACATAATTTGAGGTTGAGGGGTGGTAGATTCAGGGGCAATGTTAGGAAATTCTACTTTACGGAGAGGGTAGTGGATGCCTGGAATGCGCTCCCGAGAGAGGTGGTGGAGAGTAAAACTGTGACTGAGTTCAAAGAAGCGTGGGATGAACACAGAAGATTTAGAATCAGAAAATAATATTAAATATTGAACTAGGCCAGTTACTGGGCAGACTTGCACGGTCTGTGTCTGTGTATGGCAGTTTGGTGGAGGATGGGCAGGGGAGGGCTTCAATGGCTGGGAGGGTGTAGATAGGCTGGAGTAAGTCTTAACAGAGAGTTTGGCAGTTGGAACCCAAGCACAGTACCGGGTAAAGCTTTGGATTCTTGCCCAGAAATAGCTAAGAAGAAAAATAAAAAAAAATTAAATTAAAAAAAAAAAAAATTTAAATTGATTCAGGTTGGGCAGACTGGATGGACCATTCGGGTCTTTATCTGCCGTCATCTACTATGTTACTATGTAGTCTAGAAGAGGTATGCAGGCAGACTGATAGACTTAAGAGTGATAAATCCCCAGGACCGAATGGCATCCATCCGAGGGTCATCAAGGAACTGAAAGAGACTATAGCTGAACTGCTTCAGCTAATAGCCAATCTGTCGATCAAATCGGGAAAGATTCTGGAGGACTGGAAGGTGGCGAATGTTACGCCGATCTTCAAGAAAGGTTTGAGGAGAGATTCGGGAAACTACAGACCAGTGAGTCTGACTTCGATACCGGGAAAGATGGTAGAGGCGCTGATAAAGGTCCGCATCATTGATCACCTTGAAGGACACAATCTGATGAGGATAAGCCAGCATGGCTTTAGCAGAGGAAGATCTTGCTTGATGAACTTGCTGCACTTCTTCGAAGGAATAAACAGGCAGATAGACAAGGGTGACCTGGTCGACATTGTATATCTGGATTTTCAGAAGGCATTCGACAAGGTCCCAAATGAATTAAATCATCATGCCGCTGTATCGTGCGATGGTGCACCCGCATCTGGAGTACTGTATCCAATATTGGTCACCGTACCTTAAGAAGGACATGGCGATACTTGAGAGGGTTCAGAGAAGAATGACAAGAATGATAAAAGGTATGGAAAACCTTTCATATGCAGACAGGTTAGAAAGGCTGGGGCTCTTCTCCCTGGAGAAGCGAAGACTCAGAGGAGACATGATAGAGACTTACAAGATCATGAAGGGCATAGATAAGGTGGAGAGGGACAGATTCTTCAGCATATTGGGAACCACAAGAACAAGGGGGCACTTGGAGAAATTGAAAGGGGACAGGTTTAGAACCAATGCTAGGAAATTCTTTTTCACTCAGAGGGTAGTGGGCACCTGGAATGCGCTTCCAGAGATTATGATAGGACAGAGTATATTATGGAGTTTCAAAAGAAGGATTGAATAAATTCCTGAAGGATACGGGGATTGAGGGATTCAGATAGAGGTAGAGATAGGATTTTGAAAGGGTATAGATAGAAGGATAAAGGGGATTGAAAGGTTTTAGACAAGGGATCACCTTACAGGTGATGGACCTGATGGGCCGTTGCGGGAGCGGACTGCTGGGCGCAATGGACCTCTGGTCTGACCCATCGGAGGCAACTTCTTATGTTCTTACTTCGAAAAATTGCAAGCCATGGAATCGAGGGTGAAATATTCACGTGGATTAAAAACTGGTTGGCGGATAAGAAACAGAGAGTGGGGGTAAATGGACAATACTCGGACTGGAAAAACGTCAAGAGTGGAGTGCTGCAGGGTTCAGTGCTTGGACCTGTGCTCGTCAACATATTTATAAATGACCTGGAAATTGGTACGACGAGCGAGGTGATTAAATTTGCAGACGATATGAAGTTATTCAGAGTAGTGAAGACACAGAAGGATTGCGAAGACCTGCAACATGACAAACACGCTCGAGAAATGAGCCGCGACATAGCAAATGAGGTTTAACGTGGATAAGTGTAAGGTGATGCATGTCGGTAACAAAAATCTTATACACGAATACAGGATGTCCACTGCAGTACTCAGAGAGATCCCCCAGGAAAGAGACTTGGGAGTACTGGTTGACGAGTCAATGAAGCCATCCGTACAATGCGTGGTGACGGTGAAAAGAGTGAACAGAATGCTAAGAATGATTAAGAAGGGGATCATAAACAGATCAGAGAAGGTTATCATGCTGCTGTACCGGGCCATGGTACGCCCTCACCTGGAGTACTGCATCCAGCACTGGTCACTCTACATGAAGAAGGATACAGTACTACTTGAAAGGGTCCAGAGAAGAGCGACAAAAATGGTTAAGGGGCTGGAGGAGTTGCCGTACAGTGAGAGATTAGAGAAACTGGGCCTCTTCTCCCTTGAAAAGAGGAGACTGAGAGGGGACATGATCGAAACATTCAAGATAATGAAGATAATAGACTTAGTAGATAACGACAGGTTATTCACCCTCTCCAAGGTAGAGAGAACGAGAGGACTTTCTCTAAAGTTAAAAGGGGATAGATTCCGTACAAATGTAAGGAAGTTCTTCTTCACCCAGAGAATGGTAGAAAACTGGAACGCTCTTCCGGAGACTATTATAGGGGAAAATACCCTCCAGGGATTCAAGACAAAGTTAGACAATTTCCTGCTGAACCAGAACGTACGCAAGTAAGGTTAGACTCAGTTAGGGCACTGGTCTTTGACCTAAGGGCCGCCGAGGGAGCAGACTGCTGGGTACGATGGACCACTGGTCTGACCCAGCAGCGGCAATTCTCATGTTCTTATGACTTATGTGCCTTAAACGTTAACGGTGAGTCCAGAACCACACCTAAATAGTGTACTTCCTTAGAAAAATTCATAACTGTGTCCAACATATTGACCGAAATTTGAATGTCTAAAACTAGAATTTTTGAAAGATACATTATCTTGGTTTTAGAAATGCTCAACATTAATCTATTGACACACTCTGACACTCCTCTTCAAACTCTTATCCACAATCAGCCACAATAGCATTCAGTGCATCCATGATTGCCGTGCAAGTGTCCCACCACCATAGGTCCCATGACCTCAATAATACCACTGTGCACACCTGCATAGAGACATAGAAACATAGAGTATGATGGCAGAAAAGGGCCGACGGCCCAACAAGTCTGCCCACTCAAGATCCCTCCCTCTACTGTACCTAGTGAGACCCAGTGCCAGCACCAGAAAACAATCCTCACATACTGGACAAACAAAGCAATAATGAGAGACAGAAGACAAGAAGGTAGGGAAGTAGAATGGGAGGTGTGGGGTTTTGGGGAAAGGGGGCCAGATGGATGAAGGACTGGGGGGGCTAGCAGTATGGGCAAGGACTTGAGGAAGCAAGACAGGAAATGTGATGGTCAAAAGATTCAGATTGGAGCAAAAGTAACAAACCACTCAGCAACTCTCCACTATCTCTCAGAAACCATCAATTCCACACCTCCTCTCTCCAACTCAGCAAATTCACAAATGGGTCCAAAGACAGGTTTGGCTTTGAACTACATGCTTTTAAAGCAGGTCTAAATCTTACCTGTGTTTTTCTTTCTGGCCCCAGGAAGTCATTTTGCTATCTGTTATCACCAAAATAGTTCATCACCTAACACTGCCCATTTTGCACCCACGACACACCCCTGAAAAGTCCCTTCTGAGAATGTTTTGTTTATAGTGAATATCGTACTTGCACTTTTTTTCTTTTTGATTTGATTACATGATTTAAATGTTTTCTTGTGAAAAACATGTCCCTCTGCTAGTTTATGCCATTTTTTTAATGTTTTGTCTTTTGGTTATGAGCCTCATAATCACCATATAAAAAATCAGCATTTTATTTAATCAGGTTGATATTTAATAATAAACTTTGAAAACTTTGAAACTTTAAAGGGAAATATATGGACAACTGCAGCAGTTAACAGGATATTTCCCTTAGCCAAAGCTATCTGAGGATATTCAGTGATTCTACTACTACTATTGATTATTTCTGGAGTGCTACTAGATGTACGCAATGCTGTACATAGTTGTGAAGGAGATAGTCCCTGCTCAAATGAGCTCACAATCTAATCAATCCTAGCCATACCAAAGTGACTCCTAAAGCAGACAGACTGAGTCCTTCACTGGAACCATGGGAAAAGGCCCTCCTGTGTACCCAGTAAACAAGAGTTGGCTGCATATAAAAACAAGGTTCTAGGTCAGGGGTGCCAAACTCAATCACATAAGGGGCCGAAATCTAAAACATAGGCTAAATCATGGGCTGAATTTTTAATTTATACTTAGGGGTCCTTTTATTAAGGTACTCTAACCGATTTAGCATGCGCTAAATGCGCACCTTAATAAAAGGACCCCCTTAGTCTTAGTAGAAGTATAGGATTACAACCTCTCCAACCCCACGCCAACTCTGTGATGTAAACAAAATAAATAAAAAAGATTTTTCCTCTCTCTTTTAGGTCCTAGTTCATGCCTGCTGTCTAATACCAGCTCTGGCAGGATACACATTTCAAATCTGACATATTGTAATCACAAAACAGAAAATAAAATTATTTTTTCTACCTTTTGTTGTCTGGTCATTATTTAAATCATGTTGTGATCCCAGGCTCCGGTTGTCTTCTGATAACTCGCTTGCCAGGGTCTCCTTTCTTCTTCCCTTCCATTTCCCTTCCCTCCCCCAGAGGGCTGGCATCTTTCCTTTGAGAACCACTGCTCTAGAAAGAACTGGAGAGGAGGGAAGAAAGAGAAAGCAAGAAAGGCCAAATTACTGGTCTAATGCCTGGCAACTAAAATTCAATGCAAAGAAATGCAGAGTAATGCATTTGGGGATTAATAATAGGAAGGAACCGTATATGCTGGGAGGAGAGAAGCTGATATGCACGGACGGGGAGAGGGACCTTGGGGTGATAGTGTCCGAAGATCTAAAGGCGAAAAAACAGTGTGATAAGGCAGTGGCTGCTGCCAGAAGGATTCTGGGCTGTATAAAGAGAGGCGTAGTCAGTAGAAGGAAGAAGGTGTTGATGCCCCTGTACAGGTCATTGGTGAGGCCCCACTTGGAGTATTGTGTTCAGTTTTGGAGACCGTATCTGGCGAAAGACGTAAGAAGACTTGAGGCGGTCCAGAGGAGGGTGACGAAAATGATAGGAGGCTTGCGCCAGAGACTGGAAGCCCTGAATATGTATACCCTAGAGGAAAGGAGAGACAGGGGAGATATGATTCAGACGTTCAAATACTTAAAGGGTATTAACGTAGAACAAAATCTTTTCCAGAGAAAGGAAAATGGTAAAACCAGAGGACATAATTTGAGGTTAAGGGGTGGTAGATTCAGGGGCAATGTTAGGAAATTCTACTTTACGGAGAGGGTGGTGGATGCCTGGAATGCGCTCCCGAGAGAGGTGGTGGAGAGTAAAACTGTGACTGAGTTCAAAGAAGCGTGGGATGAACACAGAAGATTTAGAATCAGAAAATAATATTAAATATTGAACTAGGCCAGTTACTGGGCAGACTTGTACGGTCTATGTCTGTGTATGGCCGTTTGGTGGAGGATGGGCAGGGGAGGGCTTCAATGGCTGGGAGGGTGTAGATGGGCTGGAGTAAGTCTTAACAGAGATTTCGGCAGTTGGAACCCAAGCATAGTACCGGGTAAAGCTTTGGATTCTCGCCCAGAAATAGCTAAGAAGAAAAAAAATTAAAAAAAATAAAAATTTAAATTGAATCAGGTTGGGCAGACTGGATGGACCATTCGGGTCTTTATCTGCCGTCATCTACTATGTTACTATGTTACTAAAAGACCCTGATCATGATTTTAAGGAAGCCTAGGTGCACCACTTGGTGCTACCTAGGGTAGGACTTGGCTTTGGCGTCCATAGGCAAGACCAAATAGTAGATCCTTAGAGCTGGCCCAACCATTAGGCTAGACAGCGTATAGATGCACATTCTTGTCTAGAAAGTAATTTATTTTGAGCAGGGATTGTCTCTTCCATGTTTTGATGTACAGCGCTTCGTATGTCTAGAAGCGCTATAAAAATGATTTGCAGGTGGACAAGATGGCGGCGGTGTGAGCTGTTGGAGACAGAGCTCTGTCTTCTCTAGCATTACTTTTTGAAAATTACTTCTTGGGGTGGCTTGTTCAGCTATGCCTCACACAAAGCGGAAGAGCCCGGCCAATTGATGATAGAGCACTTTCTAACAAGCTCTCCGGTTATTGTTGGGGGAGAAATGTCTGTTGCTCCGACGAAAGGAGCCACCGGAGCCATAGGCCTGGAAATCTCTCTCCCCCCCCCCCTACAGCCCGATCTCCGCCGAATCCAGTGGCCAGCGTCTTCAAACGGAGGGGGTCAAATCGCTGACCGAGATGCTGAGCTGACATTCTCCGGAGTAGCAGAGGGAGCTGACTCCTCTGGGGTGACATTGGCAAACATATTTCAGATTGTCCAGAGACTCGAAACTGCAGCAATAAAATCGACGGACGATATCTCCAAGGTTGTGAGTAAATTAGAAGATTTGTCTGCCTCAGTACAACATATTCAAATGGAAACAAATAAGAAATTTGAGCAAGTTGATAAAGAGTTATCCTCACTGCAGAATTTATCAGCAACTATGGTGAAAGACAGGAATTCCTTACAAAATAAAATTGAACAGTTGGAAAATTTCAATAGGAGATTGAACTTGCGTGATTTGAACTTTCCTAAGTTAAATTTAGTCTCACCTATTGATACTTTCAAGAAATATTTAATGGAGACCTTAAAATTTGAACCAGAGTTGATACTAGTGCTGCCCGATTCTGGAAAAAAAATTTCGATTCGATTCAGCCTATTGAATTGGTTTTTTGATTCGATTTGATTTTCCTGCCCAATTGGGTGTTTTTTTCAAACATCCTGGTGGGTTTATTTTATAGCCTCTTCACCCCCTTTGCCTTCTCCTAACCACACTGGCGCTGTGGTGTAAACAAAATAAACAAACAAAAAAGACTTTCCCTCTCTCTCTTAAATCCTAGCTCACATTTGCGGTCTAACACCATCATCTGGTTTCAAATCTGACATATTGTAATCAGAAAATAGAATTAGTTTTTCTACCTTTTGTTGTCTGGTCATTATTCAAATCTTGCTGGTCCCAGGCTCTGGTTGCCTTCTGATAACTTGCTTGCCAGGGTCTCCTTCTTCCTTCTTTCTCCGTTCTAACCATCCATCTGCCAGCTCTGTCCTCCCCTTCCGTTTCCCTTCCCTCCCCAGCAGCTCTGGCATCTTTCCTTTTTTTTGTCTCCCTCCACAGATCCACCTTTACTTAACTACCCTTTCATCTAGCATCTCTCTCTTCTTCCCCACCACCACAGGGTTCACCATCTCTCCCTTTCTTTTCCCAACTACCCTCCTTTCCAGCATCTCTATCACCTTCCACACCATCCCTTGTGTCCAACTTCTCTCCCTTTCTGTTCCTTCCCTCCCTAAATCCCATTGTCCATTATCTCTCCTTCTCCTCTATATTTAGACCCATTATTTCTTCCCCCCCAAAATCCAGCAAATGCATGTCTCTTTGAACCTTCCCCTTCCCTCCCTCCGTGTACTTCTACACCAGATCACCCCCTGAAGGCCTGTCCCCCCCCCTTGATGGCCTGCCTGTCCCCCCTGAAGGCCTATGCCACCATCCCTGGCCTGTCTCCCCTTTGAAGGCCTGCTCCCCCCTAAAGGTCTGCACTCCCCCCTTGAAGGCCTGTTCCCTCCTTGAAGGCCTGTCCCCCCGAAGGACTGCCCCCTCCCGGGAAAGCCTCCGTGTTCCCCGTGGCCTCCCTGCACCGTTTACCTCATAGCTGCAGTCTGCAGCGAAGATCGCAGTTACAGCATCTTTGTAAACTTGCTTTGAGCTGTTTCCTCTGCTGCAGTCCCGCCCCTCCTCTGACATCAGAGGTAGGATTGCGGCGGAGGAAACAGCTCAAAAGCAAGTTTACAAAGACACTGTAACCGCGATCTTCGTTGCGGACTGTAGCTATGAGGTAAACGGTGTGGGGAGGCCAGTGGAAACACGGAGGCCTTGTGGGGGGGTGCACAGTCCTTCGGGGAGGCCAGGCAGGAAACCGAACGCCAGGGAAGGGGGGGAAGCCAGAGACCAGCACAGCAGCACTTCCCAATTGACTCTCCCTCCTCACCTCTTAAAGCAGCGGCCGGCCAGCATGAGCATCTCCTGCTTTAGGGGGTGAGGGGTGAGGGTCAGACGAATCGGGAAGCCGATTTTGGGGGGGTTTAAATCGATTCGAATCGATTCACCCAAAGTGAATCGGTGAACCGATTCAAATCGTGAATCGGGCAGCACTAGTTGATACCACCAATCAATAAAATCTATTACTTGCCAAGGAAGCTAGATAAATTTCCTCCTCAGGAAATAGACTTAAAGAACTTAACTGGTATTCTTGAAACATCTCAGAAAGAAGTTCAATATCGTGGTACTTTGATAGTTTCTTTTGTATTTGAGCAGGACTTAAATATGTTAATGAAAATTTTCTTTCATTTCTCCCAAAGTTTGTTTAGGGGAGAAAAGATTTGGATTGTTCCTGATGTTACTTGGTCCACTCGAGAGAAGGAAAATATTCCTAAGTATGAGGGAGGAAACTTGAAAAATTAGTGCTACATTTTTGCTTAGTTATCCATGCAAATATATGATTAAATATGCTGGAATGCCGGAGCAACTTCGAAGTTTTTTGGACAGTAAAAAGTATTATATAATATAGATTGGAGGGCTGTTATTAGAAATTTGAACCGGATGGAATCACGTTAAGCCTTTTTCTTTTTTTGATAAAGATATATTGTTTGAGAGCTCCTTATTAGAGAATGACACGGTGACGGTTTACCCGCGGCCACCGCATTTAAGCCGCGGGTCACCGCCGAAAACGGGGAAGAAAACTAGCAGTCGCTGCGGTGACGGGGACAAGGCCATTCACCGACCGCGGAAACGGTGAACAGGTTTGTCCCCGCGGGCCAATGTACCCCCTTCTAGGAACCGCTATTTACCTGTGTTTCACCGCTCCTCGCTCGTCTGGCCAGCAGGCCTGCCTCCGTCCAAATGAGGCGGGCCCGCCCCTCCCCTCCCCTGCCTCCCAATGGCCTCCCCTAAGATCGCCGGCAGGAGGGTACCCAACCCCTCCTGCTGGACCCCCCCCCCAACGAACCCTCCCACCCCGGAACCCCCTTAGTCTTACTTTCCAAGTTGGACCGGACAGCTCCTCGCTCGTCTGGCCAGCAGGCCTGCCTCCGTCCAAATGAGGCGGGCCCGCCCCTCCCCTCCCCTGCCTCCCAATGGCCTCCCCTAAGATCGCCGGCAGGAGGGTACCCAACCCCTCCTGCTGGACCCCCCCTCAACGAACCCTCCCACCCCGGAACCCCCTTAGTCTTACTTTTCAAGTTGGACCGGACAGCTCCTCGCTCGTCTGGCCAGCAGGCCTGCCTCCGTCCAAATGAGGCGGGCCCGCCCCTCCCCTCCCCTGCCTAACCCACAGGATCCTAGGGCCTGATTGGCCCAAGCACCTAAGGACCCTCCTATAGCGGGAGTGGCTTTAGGTGCCTAGAGCAATCAGGCCCTAGGATCCTGTGGGTTGGGCAGGGTAGGGGCGGGCCCGCCTCATTTGGACGGAGGCAGGCCTGCTGGCCAGACGAGCGAGGAGCTGTCCGGTCCAACTTGAAAAGTAAGACTAAGGGGGTTCCGGGGTGGGAGGGTTCGGTGGGGGGGGTCCAGCAGGAGGGGTTGGGTACCCTCCTGCCGGCGATCTTAGGGGAGGCCATTGGGAGGACCGGCAGGAGGGGTTGGGTACCCTTCTGCTGCGATTGTCGGGAGGGCCGTTGGGGGGGTCTACATGAGGGGTTGGGTGCCCTCCTGCCGTGATCGCTGGGGGGAGGGGAGACTTGCAGCCGTAGCCGCGGTCACTATGCTAATCACGGCAGCATTTAAAGTACATGTCGTGTTTGTTTTTGCATTGCTAGCCCCAGGGGTGGTGGAAGATTAGTGATTGAAAAACTGTATGAAAAATAACTATTTTAAATTTAGTGATCAAAATGTGTCAGTTTTGAGAATTTTTATTAATTAATTTTTTCTCTGTGTGTTTTGTTTTTGTATAGTTATTAACTAATATTTAACTAAGTTTTAAAGTTTTAAAGAATGTTTCCTTTATACGTAAATAAAGAAAAGTGAATGGGATTGCAGTGGCGGTGACGGGGCGGTGAATGGGGTGGCAGTGGCGGTGACGGGGCGGTGAAGAGGATGGTGAGACGGGGACGGGGCGGTGACGGGGTTGGTGAGACGGGGACGGGGCGGTGACGGGGATGGTGAGACGGGGACGGGGCGGTGAAGGGGACCAATTTTTTCACCGTGTCATTCTCTACTCCTTATCTCGTTATATTCTTGTCTTTGCACATAATATTGAGGTCTAAGAAAGAAGGGCTATTTAATTCTTTATATTTTGCATAATTTACTTTACTTCTTAAAAAATTATTTCTACAGATTAATCTGTTTACATGGATTTAAGCAATATGTGTTCTTATTTGTTCTGATTTTCTGTAACAAGAGGATTCTTATTGTAATTTTGAAATTCATAAATAAATAATAAAAAAAATGATTTGTAGTTTTTGTTAGCAGTAATATTCAATCCATTAACTGTTTTTAACATTATGCATTTGCAGTGATATCAAAAGTCAAGTTTCAGCTGTTAAACTCATGAAAAGGTATGACGGGATATAAATAAAGCTATTATTATTAGCAACAAGTAAAAAGAATATTTATAAAGAACAATATTTCTTTAAACAAATATTACATACAAAGTCATAGTGCTCTATCATCTTTGGGGAGGATTATTTTCAAAGCTATTTACATGGATAAAACTTGTTCTTTAGCACTCTCCAGACCAGTAGAGGTTAACTTTACGAATGGGTATATATCTAATCATGACCAGCAGGTGGAGACTGAAAACAAAACTTTGGGATGGTATATCCTAGCCCCTCCTCTCTATTTCCCTCAGTCTTCTTTCAGTCTCCAGCAGGTGTTGAGTGATCTGTACCCATCTCCCTTGGTAGGGCTGTTGGAATTTGTTTAGGGGGTTTATTGTCCCTGTTTTTAGCCGGACAGAGCTTGGGCGGACTCTGTTTGGGGGTTCGTCCGACCTCGGGGGTGTTAAACCCGGCGGGTCACGAGCGGGGTCCCTCCCCCCACTTCCTCCACCTCCCCACATTTTTTTAGAGGAGCCTCAGCAGTAAGCCTTGCCCCCTAAGTCAAGCAAGGCATATTGCTTCGAGAGCCTGTGGAGTCTGTTCTGTAAAAAAAAAAAAAAAAAAAAAAAATCCTGAGGTAGTGCTGGTCTGAAGGGTTGTTTCCCTTTAAGAAAACTGTATTTTACTGTATTTTTTCATGTAACCAGCACTTTTTTATAGCTAGGTCGCGTATGGAGCAATTGTGCCCTTCTCCGGGGGAGTAGGACACAATTTTAGTCCAGCCGCGAGGCACTCGCGGCCGGCCTGAACTCGGCGGTTTGGGTCGGTGAGGTGGTGGAGCTCCGTCGGCAGCGGCTGCAGGCGCCCAGAGCTCCCCGCCGATGGTGCCTCGCGAGTCGGCTTGGAGCAGTGGGGAAGCCCGGTCTTCCACAACCGCCCACGGAGGGATTCCCCGAAGGATTCCCTCTCAGCTGATTTTTTGACAGCTGATGCCGGCTTGCCTGCTTTAGCGGCTGAGACTATTCAGGTTTCTCAGCCGCTTCAGGCTATGGAGGGAGCTTTTTTGGCGGGAAAACCGCCATCTTCTCTGTCTGGCCCCTCCATTTTGTCTTCCACCTCAGGTGACCTTCCCCCTGTTTTGACTATGCAGGGGCAAGGTTCTGCTGGGTCCCCTGCTGTGGCAGGGAGTCCCTTGGGACCCTCGAGGGGTTTTTCTCCTGAATTTTTCTTTTCTTTATGCAGAGCCTATTTTCAGGCGGCTGGGGGTCCCGGTTGCGCCCAGGGGGTTTCGGGGGGTGGGTTTTCCTCCGCGCTCCCTGCGGCTTTGCCTCTTTCGTCTGGCGTGACGTCCCCTCCGCCGCCTCCCTTGTCCAAGCGTCCGCGGGTGTCGTGGGACGAGAATTTGTGGTCGGAGGAACGGGTCGGTCTGGAGGAGGACCTGGACCCTTCTGAGGAGTTCCAGGACTCTCTGGAGGGGACGGAAGCTGGCGGCGGGTTGTCGGATTTCCCGTTCTCCAGTGACGAGGCGTCCGTGGTGCGCCTTTTTCAGAAAGATGAGCTGCCTGACCTTATTCAGCAGGTTTCTTCGGTTTTGCGTTTTGAGGACGCGCCGCCGGAGACTCCGCGTGTGGGGGACCCCCTGTTACGGGGGATCCGTTCCGTTTCCCGCTCTTTTCCTATGCATCAGGATATTCGGGATATTATTCTGGAGCAGTGGAAAACGCCGGAGACGCCGTTTCGGCTGGCGCGCAGCATGGCTCGCCTGTATCCCATTCCGGAAGGGGATCGGGCTACGTTAGCTTCGCCAGTCGTGGATGCGGTGGTCTCGGCAATTTCCAAGCGGCATACCGTGCCTGTTGAGGGCGGTTCTGCCTTGCGGGACTCTGAGGAGCGCAAATTGGAGAGCATCCTTAAGCAAAATTTTCAGGTCTCTGCCTTTGGGGTCCAGGCGGCTATTTGTGGGGGACTGGTCGCTCGCGCCGTGTTTCGGTGGGCGGAGCGGGTCTTGGATCGAGAGTCTGACGACTGGTCTCTGGTGGATCAGGAGGTAGCGAAGATTGAGATGGCGGCCTCATTCCTCTCAGATGCTCTATATGACTTGGTGCGGATCTCGGCTAAGTCTATGGCTTTTGGCGTGGCCGCAAGGCGTGTGTTGTGGCTGCGCGCTTGGGCGGCGGATGCTGCGTCCAAAGCTAAGCTTACTAAATTTCCCTTTCGGGGGTCGTTTTTGTTTGGAGAGGACTTGGATAAGTTGATTCAGACTTTGTCGGACTCGAAAGTTCCCCGTCTGCCGGAGGACCGTGCCCGTCCGGCGTCTCGGGGGGGTGCGGCCCGGGGGCGTTTGCGGGATTTTCGCAAGTATCGCCCTGGGCGTGGGGCTGCTTCTTTCCAGTCTCCGGGATTTTCCCGGGGTCGGTTCTTCCAGTGCATGCAGCCCTTTCGGGGGGCCCGTCGGGGGGCAGGGAATCCCTCCGCCGGTTCCCCCGCTTCCCGTCCTGCACAATGACGCCTTGCCGGCGCCCCCTTTGGTTCCGGTGGGGGCCCGGCTGCGTGAATTTTTCCCCAAATGGGCCGAGATCACGTCCGATCAGTGGGTCCTGGAGGTGGTGCGGGACGGTTATGCCCTGGAGTTCGCCCGCTCTCTGCCGGATTTTTTCCTCGCTTCTCCATGTCAGACTCCGGGGAAGACGCAGGCTTTTCGCCAGACCCTTCAGCGCTTGCTAGATCTCAGGGCAGTTGTTCCGGTGCCCCCTCCGGAGTGGGGCACGGGCAGGTACTCCATTTACTTTGTGGTGCCCAAGAAGGAGGGGACCTTTCGGCCCATCCTCGATTTGAAAGGGGTCAACAGGGCTCTCAAGATTCCCTCTTTCCGTATGGAAACTCTGCGGTCGGTCATTCTGGCGGTTCAGCCGGGGGAGTTTCTCACTTCTCTCGATCTGACGGAGGCCTACTTGCATGTTCCCATTCGGGCCTCTCATCAGCGTTTCCTGCGCTTTGCGATCTTGGGTCGGCACTTTCAGTTCTGTGCGCTTCCCTTTGGGCTGGCCACGGCTCCTCGGACGTTCACCAAGGTGATGGTGGTCGTCGCGGCAGCCTTGCGGTCGGAGGGCATCCTGGTACACCCCTACCTGGACGACTGGTTAATTCGGGCAAAGTCGTTGCAGGAAAGCTCCCGGGTTACTGCTCGGGTGGTGGAGTTTTCTCCGGTCGCTGGGCTGGGTGGTCAACCTTTCCAAGAGTCGGTTGGTCCCGGCTCAGCGTCTGGAGTACCTAGGGGTGCTGTTCGACACCTCCTTGGGGAGGGTCTTCCTCCCAGAGGGCCGGGTGAGCAAATTGCAATCTCAGATTCGCCTGCTTTTGGCGTCCCGGTGTCCTCGGGCGCGAGATTTCCTCCAGGTCTTGGGGTCGATGGCGGCGTCCCTGGACGTGGTGAGGTGGGCGCGGGCCCACATGCGTCCTCTCCAGTATGCTCTGCTCCGGATGTGGTCTCCCCAGAGGCACGGGATGGATGTTCCGGTCCCCCTGCGAGGCTTGGCGCGCTGCAGTCTGCGTTGGTGGCTCCAGACCCCTCACCTAGTTCAGGGGGTGGGTCTGGATCTCCCGCAGTGGACGGTGCTCCTGACGGATGCGAGTCTCCTGGGTTGGGGGGCTCAGTGTTTGGGTCACTCAGCTCAGGGCACCTGGTCCGCGGAGGAGGCCGCCTGGTCGATCAACGTGTTGGAGACCAGAGCGGTCCGTCTGGCGCTGTTGGTTTTCCACTCCCTGTTGCTGGGCAAGTCGGTCAGAGTGCTGTCGGACAATGCCACGGCGGTGGCTTAGGTCAATCGTCAGGGGGGCACCAAGAGCACTCAGGTGGCGCAGGAGGCGGCTCTGCTCATGGTTTGGGCGGAATCCCATCTGCTGGACCTCTCGGCCTCTCATATAGCCGGAGTAGAAAATGTTCAGGCAGACTTCCTCAGTCGTCACTTTCTAGATCCAGGAGAGTGGTGTCTCGGCGCCGAGGCGTTTCAGTTGATAGTGCAGGCTTGGGGGCAGCCCCTGATGGACCTGATGGCCACGGGTGGCAACGCCAAAGTGCCCCGCTTCTTCAGTCGTCGCAGGGACGGTCTGGCCGAGGGTCTGGATGCTCTGGTCCAGCAGTGGCCAACGGAGGGGCTGTTGTATGTGTTCCCTCCTTGGCCGCTGGTGGGCAGAGTGCTTCTTCGCATTGTTCACCATCCGGGTTTGGTGGTGCTGGTGGCGCCGGATTGGCCTCGCCGTCCGTGGTATGCGGATCTGGTGAGGCACCTGGTAGCGGATCCTCTTCCTCTGCCTCTCTCGGACGACCTTCTGATGCAGGGTCCCATTCCCATGTTCGACCCGTCTCCCTTCTGTCTTACGGCGTGGCTCTTGAAAGGGGTCGCCTTAGCAAGAAGGGATATTCAGACAAGGTGATCTCTACACTGTTGGGGTCCCGGAGGCTTTCTACCTCTCGGGCTTATGTGCGGGTTTGGCGTCTCTTTGAGGAATGGTGTCGGGCGCGGGGAGTGACCTCTTTTCGCGCTTATCTGCCTAACATTCTGGAGTTCTTGCAGGATGGCCTGGATAGAGGCCTGGCTTGGTCTTCTCTCCGGGTTCATATTGCGGCCCTGTCGGCCTTTCGAGGGTTGGTGTCAGGTCAGCGTTTATCGGCTCTTCCTGATGTGATTCGGTTTTTTGCGGGCGGCCAAGTTGCTTAGGCCTCCCCTACGGCCCTCGGTTCCCTCTTGGGATCTTAATCTGGTTCTCTCTGTTTTGGTGCGTCCGCCTTTCGAGCCCTTGGACGACTGTTCTTTGAAGGACCTTACTTTGAAGGCGGTCTTTTTGGTGGCCATTACTTCTGCTAGGCGTGTTTCTGAGCTGCAGGCTTTCTCTTGTAGGGCTCCCTTCTTGGAGTTTTCTAGGGAGCGGGTCGTCTTGCGGCCTGTTCCTTCCTTTCTGCCGAAGGTTGTTTCTCCTTTTCATGTCAATCAATCGGTGGTTCTCCCGGTCTTGGGTGGTCGGGAGGGCTCTTCTGAGCAACGGCAGCTGCGCAAGTTGGATGTCGGTCGGGTCCTTCGCTCTTATGTGCAGCGGACCCAGGAATTCCGGAAGTCCGATCATCTCTTTGTCCTCCTGGCGGGTCCTCGTCGGGGAGCGGGCGCTTCTAAGGCTACTATTGCGCGCTGGATCAAGGAGACGTTTGCTTCCGCTTATCTTCTGAAACAGCAGCCTGTTCCGGAGTTTCTCAAGGCTCATTCCACTCGGGGTCAGGCGGCTTCTTGGGCTGAGTCGTCGCTCGTGCCTCCAGTGGATATTTGTAAGGCTGCGGTTTGGTCCTCCTTGCATTCCTTTGTTCGTCATTATCGGGTTGATGTGCAGGCGCGTCGGGACGCGGTGTTCGGTGAGCGTGTACTGGTATCGGCCCTTCGGGGGTCCCGCCCGTGAGAGGGACTGCTTTGGTACGTCCCATTCGTAAAGTTAACCTCTACTGGTCTGGAGAGTGCTAAAGAAGGAGAAATTAGGTTCTTACCTGCTAATTTACTTTCTTTTAGCTTCTCCAGACCAGTAGAGGTCCCCACCCTGTCTGTTGTTGTTGTTGTTGGGGCTGTTGCGCGGGCAGTTTTTGGTTTTTGCTGCGGGTTCTAGTATTTTTCTAGGGCCGGGGAGAATTGAAGAACAGCGGCTGTGGCTCGGCTGGCTTAGCTGGCGAGCTGTGGGGACATTCTTCCTTCGGGAATTTCTCCTCTGCATTTTCCAACAGCATTTTGGGTATGTTATTTGTTACTCCTTTTGGAGTATTGTTTTTTCTCTCTGTTGTTTTCCAGTTCTTGGTTCTGCTTGGCTATTCGGCAGACTGAGGGAAATAGAGAGGAGGGGCTAGGATATACTGTCCCAAAGTTTTGTTTTCAGTCTCCACCTGCTGGTCATGATTAGATATATACCCATTCGTAAAGTTAACCTCTACTGGTCTGGAGAAGCTAAAAGAAAGTAAATTAGCAGGTAAGAACCTAATTTCTCCTTTGGCTTGTATATAGAGCAGGATTAGGGCACGGACAAACTTGACTTGTACCTACAACCCGAATGTTTAGGAGGAGCCCTCTTGAATAGTTTATAAGGCTAATTTTGGCCTGGCTAGGCAGTTGCTAGCAGAAAGAAGGGTGGAGGGAGCAGAGCCACCACTTCTAGGGGTTCCGTCTGTTCTTTCCTACTCCCTAGCATTATCTCCCAGGCAGGTGGAGTCAGGAGAACATCTTACCTGCTGTTTCCTCCTCTGTCAGTTTTCTCTGTAGCCAAACCACATGAGGCCTTGTCTAAAGCTACCATCTGGATCCAGATTCACAGGATAGGGTGGATCCAATCCGGGGGTCGGAATGGTGCGGTGCACTATAAAGTGCAATAATGAAAAGCGGACTGTGCAGAATTGGCCTAGACCTCCAGTCTGCGGGTTTGAAAAGCGGGATGTGCTGTATTGGCCTAGACCCCCAGCCTAAGGGTTCACTTCAGTGGCTGTTTTTTTCAGCTTCCTATTGGTTCTGGCACAAGTAGACAAACAATAAAATAAAAGATACCAAAGAAATTTACCTCCTATATTTTATTTCCTTAAAACTGTTGGATGTTGCCCATCTACAGTAAAATCCCTACTGTACCTGAAGGTAACTTATCTTGAACTATAAGTGAAAAAGTCGTGAGCCTGTCCCTTCTTGTTTTGATGTACAGTGCTATGTATGTGTTATAGCGCTGTAGAAATGATTATTATTATTAGTAAATATATAAATAAAAGTAGGAAGCTGAGATAAGTTTCAGCTTACTGCCCATCTTCCTCTCGATTCATGTATCACTCACATACACTGCTGCATACTTGCATACACATCATCAAAGAGCTAGAGCATCTGATTTTAACACATTTTCTTATTCCATTACACTCTGTATTTAGGGGCTTAGGCTGAGCATAATGACATCTTCTACAGACGTTCAAAGACTTTAAAGCAGCTCCTAGAGCAAAGATCCATGAATCCAACTCGGAGCTTAGCACACACATGCATATAAAGCAGTGGTTCAAACAGTGACAGATTGCAGCTTGACCTGCCGCAATCTTTAATCAGGTGAGGGAGGGGAGAAAGCGCTCCAGCTCCTCCCCCTGTAGAAATGGGAGCAACAAGGTGAGCAAAACGGCGCTTACCTTGGCTGGGAGCTTAGTCTAAGCCATGGTCCACAGAACAGTGATGCTAGCCATGGCACATCCCCCATGTGAACAAAACCTACTGAAATGACCGCATTGAATCAGCCTAGACCTGCCTTAGGTGTACCCTAATTCATGCTGGGACCTGTAGTCTTGCTTTTCTTAAGGAATGCAATGGGGAAGTCATAACTACAAGTCCCTGTATGCAGTGGGGTAAACCCAGGCCTAGATCCAGTTGGCAGTTGTAGTTCTAAAACATATTTATAATGATGGTCCTGTCTGCTCGCTTGCGTAGAGTCTACCCAATGTTTAATCTTGCCCTCTACTTATAAATTGGATACCTGAAAATTGTCCTTCCTCAATATGCATGGTGTCCCACAACCCATGGACTTTACAGGTAGTTGTGTTAAGATGAAATAGTCCTAGAGGTATATTTAGAATGTGGCAGGAAAATAATACACCTAAATTGCTTTTTCAGTTAGAGGGGCACTATTGTACCTGAAAAAAACCCAACAACAATCTGTGTGGAAAGTGCTTGCTAGTGTCCATGGGTACTTTTGACAAGTTCCAAATTGTGTTCATTTTCCCTTTGAGAATTCATGCCAAGCCAGGGAGGCTTGTTTGGTGATAGCTCCAATGAAGTGTATTAGCATATTATGGATACTTGAGCCTTAACACTACCATTGTTTTCTTTTTCCATCCTCTTGCAGGGAAGCACCAGTTCGTGACGTGGTTCTGCACCAGACATCTGGTAGGATTCACAATAAGAATGTTTCCACTCATCTTATTGGAAACATTGGTCAGGGTGAGTAATGGGAAAAAAAGGACATGACAAAAGATGCTGAAAAGTCTGAGAGAGAGGATCTGAGTGATGGGTCATGCTGGATAGGGAACGCTAGTAATAGAGAAGAAAAGATTAATGTTTCATCTCGGCGATTCCTGGGAAAGTTTTGAGATAGTCAGAGATTAATGTGGAAAAATGAATATTAGGGGATGAGAAGAATGCTTAGTATGGTGATATAAGACTAACAAAACCTAAAAAGTATAACCAGAAAACAGGCTAAGCACATTAGCAATTATGTTAATAGAAACTGCAATAGTTTCAAATAGTGGAGAAAAAGACCTCAGATATCTTGCTCCAAGTCCAAACTTCATAAGACTCCAGCTTTATCAAGGGCTGCAACATTAATTCTCCATCAGCAGTCTTTGCCTAGCACAAAATTTTCACCCTCACTAAGGGATTGCACTAAACGGCTTGAGCAGGCGGTAGTTTTTCATCTAGTGCGTGCTAAAAACGCTAGTGCACCTTTGTAAAAGGAGCCCTAAATATGTCTGTTTTATCTTCTTATTTTTGTATGGATTCTTAACTTTTTATGTATGTAATTCCTTGTAAACCATTTTGGATAAAAACAGTATAGAAATTTAATAAATAAATCATAGCTGTCAAATTTCAGACCATCCCTCAATCTTCACTAGGTTCTTCTTCATGTTTTCCACACCATCAGAGGTTTCTACTCTATTGCAGATTTTGGTATCATCCGCTAAGAAGCTAATCTTACCAGTCATACCTTCAGCAATATTGCTTACAAAAATGTTAAAAAGAACAGGCCTGAGAACCGAACCTTGAAGCACACCACTAGTAATATCCCTTTCCTCAAAGCGATCTCCATTGATCACTACCCTCTGTCGCCTTCTACTCAACTAGTTCTTGACGTAGCCCGTCACTTTGGGACCCATCCTGAGGGCACTTAGTTTATTTATTAGACGCTTGTGTAGAACACTGTCAATGGCTTTGTTAAAGCCACTCCCTGGCCACCCAGTCAAAGAAGTTGGTCAGATTTGTCTAACAAAACCTGCTTCTAATGAATCCATGTCGCCTCTGGATTAAAAGTATTCCATTAATTTACTTACCACAGAAGTCAGACTTACTAGTCTGTAGTTCTATATCTTCCTTACTTCCACTTTTGTGGAGAAGGGCCCACATCAGACCTCCAGTATCACCCCAGATTCTAGAGAAGCAATGAAAAGGTCAGCCAGCAAAGTCACCAGAATTTCTGTAAGTTCCCTCAGTAGAGAAGATGTGGTATATAAGCTTAAGGTTTAGTTTAGTTTACCTTTGGATTTTACCATCTGGCCCCATCTACCTGTAGTTTAGCGAGCTCCTCACAAACTCAATCCTCTTAAAATCAATCAGTCTACCACACCTCCAGCCCTATTAGCTTTTGTTTTCTTGAGTCTCGCTCCCAGCACTTCAGCTGTGAACACAGAACAGAAATATTTATTAAGTAATTCAGCCTTATCTTTATCAGCTTCTACTTATTCCTCCCCTTCACCTTTGAGTCTCAATTCCACTTTAGCACTTTTCCTATCACTAATATGTCTAAAAAATGTTTTGTCCCCCTGTTTTACTGTGTCGGCTATTTTTTCTTCCATTTGCATCTTTGCTTTCCTGACTACTTAACCAGCCTCTTAATTTTTTTACATATTTTTGCCTGTCTTCTTTCTGCAATCTTTTGTAGTTTATGAAAGCTAGCCTCGTTTTTCCTTATCTTCTCAGCTACTACTCTTGAGAACCAAAGTGGCCTTCTTTTCCTCTTTCTTATACTTACTTTCTTTACAGAATGGTTTGGTGCCCTTGCAATAGCTCCTTTCAGTTTTGCCCGCTCCTTTCCTACTTCCAGATGTTCCCATCCAGATCCAGATGCTTCTAGATTGTTGCCTGAGTAAGACCTGGGCTTCAGTGTCTCTCTCTTATATTTTTAAGTTTTTAGTTCTATTTAGTTTTATTTTGTTCCTTTCATCTACCTTATTCATAGTTTTACAGGGTTCTGCACTTTTTTCTTTTAATTTTCACTCGGGCGAGTCAGAAAACATCTTGGCCTGGAACGGTTCATTTTCAGCAGAGGCCTTTCTTACTGTGTGTGGTGACTGGAGATAGCTGCGGGGAGATCGTTGCTGGAGGCGGGACCAGTGGAAGCATGATTGATCGCTGCTGGTGGTTGCCTAGGATGGGGTGGTGTCTGCTCTCTCATTGGGAAGGAGCTGGTGGTGTCTCCGGATCCATGGAGTGGGACTCCTCCTCCCGGTTGTCCGATGGAGGCAGAGTGCTATATTCTTCGAGAGCTGCCCATGAGCATCCGCTGCCCACCGAGGGCAGTGTGGCACGGCGCTGGAATGTTCTATCTCTGTGCATCTTCTGCCTGGAAGCAATGAGTCAGGGCTGCAGCAGCTGGAAAGCCCGAGTGATATCTGTCCCATCTGGACTTTTGCTATTGGGATTATATAAAATATGCTGAAGCAACAGAACTGCTTCAGGAAACTGGACTTCTGCCAGACTTATTTCATTTTGGTTTTCAATTTTTTCTTCCAGTTTATAAATTTTTATAACTTTTATTCCATTGTTTTTACCCCTATTGTTTTTATTTTATTAACTGAATTCTATTGTTTAATGGTTCCTCCCTTCTATTCCTTTTTACATATTACTTTAATTCATTTAGATTCTCCTATCTGTAAAGTTAGGAATTTCTATGAAATATTCTACATGCTTCTCTCCTCTCCACTCCTTCCTGCCCTCCATAGTCCTCCCTACCCTCTTCTAACACCTTCCTCTGTAATGTCACCTAGAGCTTGTATAGGTATGTGCAACGCACAAATGGAAGAAATAAATAAAATAAAATAACAATTCTTTGACATAATCATCCCTCTGAACAGTTAGTATTTTTTTAAAAAGTTTAGAACCTTCACTTTTGAATGAACCCTTTCTACACCTGTCTTAAAATTAAACCACACCATGTTGTGATCACTGGATGCCAGATGATCATTCACTATAACATCAGAAATACTTTCCCCCTTTGTAAGCACTAGTGCTGCCTGATTCACGATTCGAATCGATTCACCAATTTGAATCGGGTAAATCGATTCGAATCAATTCAATTTAAAAAAAAATTGGCTTCCCAATTCGATGACCAACCCTTTCCCTGTGCCTTCCTAAAGCAGGAGCGGTAGCGCTGCCTCTTGCTGGCCATCCGCTGCCGCTCTTGCTTGAGGGGGGAGGTTCAGTCAGAAATGCCTGCATCTTCCCCCAGCTTCTCCGCTCTTACCTTAAGGCTAATACGGCAGTCTACAGGATCACTGGTGCTATAGCGATCCCTGCAGCTGCCCGTCATCCTCAGAGGCATGTTCTTTTTGCTAGGGGCAAGATCGCGCTAAGGGACCATGCCGCTGAGAACGACGGGCAGCTGCAGGGATCGCTATAGCACCAGCGATCCTGCAGGCTGCTGTGTTAGCTGCTTAAAGTAAGTGCGGCGAAGCTGAGGGGAACATGCAGGCTTGCGGGGGGAGCAGGCCTTCGTGGCAGGGAGGAGGAGAAAGAGTGCCTTCACAGCAGGGGACAGGCCTTCGTGGGGAGAGCAGACCTTTGGCGGGGAGGAGGAGGAAGAGTGCCTTTGCGGCAGGGGGGCAGGCCTTCGTGGTGGGGAGGAGGAGGAAGATTGCCTTCGCAGCGGGGAGAAGGAAGAAAAGTGCCTTCACGGCAGGAGGCAGGCCTGTGCAGAGGGAGGAGGAGGAAGAGTGCCCTCACAGCAGGAGGCAGGCCTGTGCAGAGGGAGGAGGAGGAAGGAGTAAGAGAAGGGGGAGAGGAGATGCCAAACCTGGGGTGAAGTGAAGGGAATAGAGAGACCAAACCAAAAAGAGGGGGAGGAAAGCAGAGGAGAGGTGCTGGACTAATGGAGAGAGGGAGAGAGAAATGCAAGACCACAAGGGGAAGGGTACAAAAGGGACAGATACTGCTCCAAAGCAGGGTGCAGGATGGCAGGAGAGATAGTAGGAGAAAGCCTGTACCTGGGGAAGGGGATACAGGAGGTAAGGAAGAGAAGAAGCTGGATATGGGAATAAGATGCTGGGCATGGAGGGAGCATAGGAACAGGGACACAAAGGGGACAGTACTGGAGAGGAGAATAGGGACAGGGACACAGAAGAGAGATGCTGGATGAAAGGGTAGTTGAGAAAAGGAGAGATAGTGGATCAGTAGATGGTGGGATCCATTGCTGCAGCTGCGGGGGGATAGAGATGAACAAAAGGATCTGCAAAAATTAGAGGAATGGTCTAATGCCTGGCAACTAAAATTCAATGCAAATAAATGCAGAGTAATGACCTCACCAATGACCTGTACAGGGGCATCAACACCTTGTTCCTTCTACTGAATACGCCTCTCTTTATGCAGCCCAGCATCCTTCTGGCAGCAGCCACTGCCTTGTCACACTGTTTTTCACCTTTAGATCTTTGGACACTATAACCCCAAGGTCCCATCTCCCCGTCCGTGCATATCAGCTTCTCTCCTCCCAGCATATACGGTTCCTTCCTAATAGTAGAAGGAACAAGGTGTTGATGCCCCTGTACAGGTCATTGGTGAGGCCCCACTTGGAGTATTGTGTTCAGTTTTGGAGACCTTATCTGGCGAAAGACGTAAGAAGACTTGAGGCGGTCCAGAGGAGGGCGACGAAAATGATAGGAGGCTTGCGCCAGAAGACGTATGAGGAGAGACTGGAAGCCCTGAATATGTATACCCTAGAGGAAAGGAGAGACAGGGGAGATATGATTCAGACGTTCAAATACTTGAAGGGTATTAAGGTAGAACAAAATCTTTTCCAGAGAAAGGAAAATGGTAAAACCAGAGGACATAATTTGAGGTTGAGGGGTGGTAGATTCAGGGGCAATGAAGAGAGGTGTGGGAGAGGGAAAGAGAGGAATGAGATGCCAGACCAATGGGGGTGAAAGGAGAGATGGAAGGGGGAGGCATACAGTTTCTGGAAGGGGCATAGAAGGAGAGAAGATGCCATATAGGGGAAGAGAGACGGCAGACAGTGGATGGAAGGATGAGGAAAGCAGAAACCACAGAAGACAAAGGTAGAAAAAAAATTTGTATTTATTTATTGCTTTAGGAGACATGTGTCATTGTTTCTGTGGTGCACTGTATGCAGAGTCCAGCTTCTTACTGGTTCAGTTTAACCTTTGCCTATGTATTTCTATTTTATCCCCCCTTTTATAAAACTGTGGAGCGTTTTTTAGCGCCAGCCGTGGTGGTAGCAGCTCTGATGCTCAGAATTCTATGAGCGTCAGAGCTGTTACCATCATGGCTAAAATTCACACTACAGTTTTATAAAAGGGGGAGGGGTTAGTTTGTGATATTCCATGTTAGGCGAAGGTGTTTTCTGTGTTCTATATGTTCGAAAGACATGGTTTTTTGTTAGGATTGACTGCAGGATTGATCTGTACTAGTCTGGCTTGTTTAGTTTTACAATGGGTGTATTGATGTTGTACTGCTCACTGCAGTATGTAAGATGCTGCCTTTTCCTAGATACAAGTTTCAAGTTTATTATTTTTCTTGATTAATCGCTTAATCAAATTCAAAGCGATGTACATATTAAAAGATAATTAATAGAGAACAAACAGCACAAACTATAAATACTTACATTAGGTAATACATACTACATTACATAAGGTAAGAGGGGTATTTGAAATACATTTGTTAAATAAAAGTAGAACAGAGGAAAAGCACAATAGGGAAAACATTTAAGTATAAAGGTATAAACTGTTAAAATTATTAATTTATTAATTTTAAAAATTATTAAGTTAAGTATTAAAAGCATCATTAAAAAGAAATGTTTTTAAATTACTTTTAAATTTTACCAAGTCTTGCTCATTACGTAAAAAAATTGGAAGAGCATTCCATGTCTGTGGTGCTGTTACAGAAAATATAAACTGCCGTCTGGTGTTTATAAATTTTAGTGAGGGAACAGTCAGTAAATTCTGATCAATGGATCTTAAAGTTCTGATTGGTTGATATGGAATTAGTAATTTATAAATTAAATCTTGTACTCATGTGTGACATGTGGCTTGTTACTAAAAATCATGTTTTTCGTACAGATTGGGGGGTGTCACATAATGATGGGCCCCGGGTGTCACATATGCTAGGTATGCCACTGCTCGTTACTACTTTATCTGAGATTCAAGTCACAGCTGAAGGCTTATTATTTCCCTACAGATGCTTCTTATCCTGGAATAAACAAAACAAACAAAAAAACTTTATCCCCTTAACCTCTTGTGTTTTTCTTTTGTTTTATTAATTTCCCCTTTCCCTTATAAATATTGCAACTCATCCCTTCCCTGACTATCCTTTTGTCCCAGTTTGTTTACAGTATCGGTCTTTCTCGTCTGTTTTTGGTTGTTTTTTTTTAATCTTGTACCCATTGTTTTTAACTTTAACCGCCTTGATTTGACCACAATTGTTAAGAAATGCGGTATATCAGATAGGAAATTCAAGGGACGGAGGCTTGGAGAAATATTTTATTTAAAAAGCTGTGACTATCACGAATCAACGCTAATAAATTCTAGCTTGTTTGGGATTAAAGAATGACACGAGGACAAATTTGTCCCTATCCCCGCGGGAGCTCATTTTCCTGTCCCGTTCCTGTGAGTTCTTTTACTGTAACTGCCCCATTCCTGCAAGCTCCGCTCTCATCTGCAGAAGATAAACTAATTGTAACTGTACTCCACAGTGGAGTGAGAAATGTGGCTTTTTGTATATTAATGACCTGCAATGAAATATTAAACTTCCAAAGTTTGTGGAATGTATTTTGATTTTGGGGGGGGGGGAGGTTGGTAATAAGTGAGATAAATTTATTTCATCTAGTCCAGTGAATTCCATCCACTTCTACTTTTTTATTTTTATTTATTTTTTTGCTATGAAGAATGTACCTGCTTTTCTGTGGTGTAGTGAAAGGAGTTTGGACCTACCTATTCTTTTAACTTTCCACCTCATAGTAGTACAGTAAATGACAGCAGGACCTGAAGGGCTCATCCAGTTTGCCCAATATTCACTCATTATACATTCATATTTAAATTGTCTTTAATATTTCTAGGTAGTAGACCATAGAAGTCATATTTCTTTTCTCTTCTCTTAACAGGGTCTGGTGCTGGAGACTGCAAATCAGGCCTGTTTGCCATGTGCACTTTGGATGGTAAGCTATGCTAGTTCTTTTATTAAGTTTATTGTACTATTTGGTGTGATCTGTGGCTTGTACAGCTATTGCACTTAAAACTCCTACTTAGTGCATAGGACAATGTCAATCGGGGCTGGCTCAACCATTAGGCAAGGTTAGGTGGTCACCCGGGACAGCAATTTCGGGGGGCAGGCAAAACAAAACAATTGATACTGGCAGCGACACAAACTGAAAGAACTGTCAATGTACTTTTACCTGAAGAAGGGCTGGGCAATTTTCAAATAGCTCATTTACCTATATAAATGACTTTTGGAAATCACACAAGCATACTCATACACACTCTGTTTAATACTTAAAACATGATGCCTTGAGGGGAACAGAGGGGGCCTGAAAGTTAATTGAGGAAGGGTATGGCTGAAGGTTTGCCTAAGGCATTCAGTATTTTTTTCGCAGGCCCTAATGTCTTTTAATATGTTTTGTACATCAAAACTATAAAGGAAGAATGTAAAAGAAATCTAGGACACTATAACCCCAACCTCCATCGTCCTCCCTTTCTCAGTAAATCTACCCATCGGAGGCCGCCTCCTTCATTTCTACCACCGATGTCCATCTCAGTGAGACAAATGATGGTCCTTCTAGGCCACATGGCCTCTACAGTTCACGTGATTCCACTTGACAGACTTCACCTCAGGATTCCCCAATGGTCCCAGATGTCCGACCCTCTGACTCGCCTCATCCGGGTCACTCCTGCTCTACAACAGTCTCTTCACTGGTGGATGCTCTCCTCCAATCTATCCAGAGGCTTGTTACTCCACACCCCCCACCACCAGAAAGTCCTCACGACCGACTCGTCGACTTATGCCTGGGGGGCCCATCTGGACGGCCTCCGCACCCAGGGATACTGGACCAGCACGGACCGCCAGTGCCACATCAATCTCCTGGAACTCAGGGCGATCTTCAACACTCTCCAGACCTTTCAACATCTCCTTCGCGACCAGGTTGTCCTCATTTGCACAGACAACCAGGTCGCCATGTAATACGTGAACAAGCAGGGAGGCATGGGATCGGCCTCCCTCTGCCAGGAAGCTCTGAAGGTGTAGGATTGGGTGACTCGCAACAACACCTTCCTCAGAGCGGTCTACATCAAGGGGGTGGACAATGCTTTAGCAGACAGCCTAAGCCGTCTTCTGAAACCTCACGAGTGGACCATCATATCTTCTCTCTGTGGGGGACCCCTCAGATAGACCTCTTTGCAGCCCCCCACAACTTCAAACTGCCTCACTTCTGCTCCAGGATCTACACCCCTCAGCGCCTCGAGGCAGATGCATTCCTCCTGGACTGGACGAATCGCTTTCTATATGCGTTTCTTCCATTTCCTCTCATTCAAAAGACTCTAGTCAAGCTGAAGTCAGACCATGCCACCATGATCCTGATTGCCCCACGGTGGCCCAGACAACCTTGGTACTCCCTTCTACTTCAACTCAGCAGCAGGGAGCCATACCTTCTACCAGTCTTTACATCTCTGCTTACACAGCATCAAGGATCTCTGCTTCACCCCAACCTGCAGTCTCTTCACTTGACAGCTTGGTTCCTCTCAACGTAACCCCTCTCCAGTTTTCTCAACCTGTGAAAGATGTCCTGGAAGCTTCAAGGAAGTCTGCTACTAGACAATGCTACCATCAAAAGTGGACGAGATTTTCTTCTTGGTGTTTTTCTCATCATCATGAGCCACAACACTCTTCCTTGTCTTCAGTCTTGGATTATCTTTTGCACCTTTCTCATTCTGGTCTCAAGTCTACATCGATACGAGTCCATCTTAGTGCAATTGCTGCTTTCCATCAGCCTCTTCAAAGGATACCTCTCTCTGCTCATCCGGTGGTTTCCAGATTCATGAAAGGACTCTTCCATGTCAATCCTCCCCTCAAACCGCCTCCGGTGGTTTGGGACCTCAATGTGGTTCTTTCTCAGCTTATGAAACCTCCATTTGAACCTCTTCACAAGGCTCACCTGAAGTATCTCACTTGGAAAGTGGTGTTTCTCATTGGCCTCACTTCTGTCCGAAGAGTCAGTGAGCTACAAGCCTTAGTTGCGGACCCACCTTTTACAGTATTCCATCATGACAAGGTGGTTCTCCGCATACACCCGAAAATCCTCCCTAAGGTTGTCTCAGAATTTCATCTCAACCAATCCATCGTCCTACCAGTGTTCTTTCCGAAGCCACACTCTCACTCTGGAGAATCTGCTCTTCATACTCTGGACTGTAAGCGTGCTTTAGCTTTCTACCTAGAATGCACCAAACCTCACAGATCTGCTCCTCAACTTTTCATCTTCTTCGATCCGAACAAGTTGGGATGCCCCGTTTCCAATCACACCATCTCCAACTGGATGGCGGCTTGCATCTCATTCTGCTATGCCCAGGCTGGATTGCCCCTTGACAGAAAAATCACAGCCCACAAGGTCAGAGTGATGGCAGCTTCTGTAGCCTTCCTCAGATCAACATCAATTGAGGAGATTTGTAAAGCTGCCACTTGGTCCTCGGTTCATACCTTCACCTCACACTATTGTCTGGATACCTTCTCCAGACGGGATGGACAGTTTGGCCAAACAGTACTACAAAATTTGTTCTCCTAAGTTGCCAACTCTCCCACCATCCCATTCTGGTTAGCTTAGAGGTCACACATTAGTGAGAATACCTGCCTGCTTGTCCTGGGATAAAGCAATGTTACTTACCGTAACAGGGACAGCAGGCAGCTATTCTCACGTCCCACCCACTTCCCCTGGGTTGGCTTCTCTGCTAGCTAGCTGAACTGAGGAGACACGCTCGGTACATCGGGCGGGAAGGCACTCGCGCATGCGTGGTGCGGGCGACTCGAAACTTCGAGTTTTCTTCAAAGAAGCGTCCGCATCGGGGCTCCGTTGGATCACGTCACCCATTAGTGAGAATAGCTGCCTGCTGTCCCTGGATAACAACTGTTATCCCAGGACAAGCAGGCAGGTATTCTCACTAGTGGGTGATGTCATCAGACAGAGCCCCGGTACGGACGTCTCACAAGCACGTGTTGCTTGTAGAAACTTAAAGTTTCTAGATGCCCGCACCGCGCATGCGCCGGTGCCTTCCTACCCGGAGATCCGGGCGTGTCTCCTCAGTTCTTTCTTTTCCGCGGAGCTGAGAAGTTCAACTTCTTCATGCGCTAGCTGAATTCAGTTAAATTTGCCTTCCTTGTCCGCGTTTTCGTTTTCTTTTAATTACAGTTAACAGTTCTTTTCTTTTTCAAAAAAAAAAAAAAAAAAGAAGATTATTTCCTCCGGCAGGTCGAACGGGCCGGCCACGTGGCTCAGGCCCACTGGCTTCGACCTAGCGGCGGAGATTTTCCGGCCTATGTCCCGGCCAATCACCGGGTTTAAAAAGTGCAGCAAGTGCCAACGCGCGATTTCACTCACGGACCCTCACTGGCGCTGTTTGCAGTGTTTGGGCCCTGACCACATCCCGAAATCGTGCGGGCCTTGCTCTACCCTTACGGCACGCTCATTCAAGCGGCGTTGCCTATTGTGGGAATCGATGTTCAAGATGGACGCAGCTAAGGATCCCTCAGCCTCCACTTCATCTGATACCTCCCCGGTTCGGGCGAAACCGGCATCGACCACTCCTGCATCGAGTGTGGTGAAACCGGCATCGCTCACCCCGACACCATCCACGAGCTCGACGTCGGTGCCTGCCCCGGTCTCCTCGGTTCAGGTACCTCTTCCTTCCACAGTGCCACCAATGGTCATCAAAGTGCCGAAAGCTACTAAGCAGAAGCACTCGGCCTCGAAGGAGCGCGATGTCCGTGCAGGAGGACCCCCTTTCGGTGCGGATCCCTCCTTATCGGCTTCGCTACGGTCCGTGCTGGAAGCTCAATTCGTTGAGCTCATGCAGACCATCGGACCCGGGCTCATCGCTGCCATACAGGGTGACCTCCCGGTACCGGTCCAAAGGGGCGGTCCGCCCCCCTCCCCCTCCCCCACACCGTTCGACCTCGACAACCGACGAGGACGAACGGGGGGAGGGCGGCGATGCCCACGCGGCAAGCCTCGCTTACCGATATGCCGCCATTAGAACCCATTACGCCTCCGCGCCAACATGGGACCAGACCTCCGATCGATACTCGAAGCCCTGGGCATAGTCAGGAAGAGTTCTTCCGTACTCCTTACCAGACTTGGGTAGCATCGCAAGAACCCGCATCGCAAACCCAGTTGCGATCCACTGCTTCCAGCCCTATCCACTTGGGGGCCTCGGGAGACCATGCGATGCACAGACGATCCCGATCCCCGTCCCGCCACCGAGACGGGCACCGATCGAGACACTCATCCTGGCACTCCTCACGCCATTCGGAGGTGTCACCGCAGAAAAAACTGCAACGTAGGGGATACTCCTCATCAGAGGTGTCCCCCCCGAGGGGCCCGGAGTACGAGGAGACACTGGTGCCCGATTCTCCTTGTCACTCCCCGATGTCCACGGACCTGGAGGCCTCCTCCTCCTCCAGCCCGTCCCACAGACCGACGCTGGCGGAACAATTGTCCTTCTCATCATTCCTCCGACAAATGGCGGAGGATCTGGATGTGACCCTTGACACGGGCTCCCGATACTCCAAAGAGTATCTGGACACCATGCATTTACCTAACCCTCCAACGGAGTCGCTTCGGCTCCCCTTGCATAAATTACTGGACCAGACCTTCATGCAGTGCTTCGAAACGCCGTATTCCATACCGGCGATCCCCAGCAAACTCGATGCTCGATACCGCATCGTGCACCATAAAGGGTTCGAGGGCCCTCAACTCTCCCACCAATCCCTACTGGTCGAGTCCTCCCTTAAATGCTCTCATCCCTCCCAGGTCTACGCCTCTGTACCGCCGGGCCGAGAGGGGAGAACGATGGACAAATTTGGTAGAAAATTCTACCAAAACTCCATGATGGCGTCACGGGTGCTAAACTACAACTTCTTTTTCTCTTCCTATCTGGAGTTCTTCTTGCCGGTGCTCCGCAAGTTCACTCCGTTCATAGACAACCAAGCTCGATTCGAGTTCGAGGAAGTGGTAGCCTCCCTCTCCCAATTACGCCTCCAGCTGATGCAATCCTCCTTCGATGCATTCGAACTCTCGGCACGCGCCGCCGCAAGCGCGGTAGCTATGCGTCGCCTGGCATGGCTCCGTACTATCGATATGGATCCCAACCTACAGGACAGACTCGCCAACGTACCATGTGCTGGAGCTGACCTGTTCGATGAGTCTATCGAAACTGTTACCAAGAAGCTGTCGGATCATGAAAAATCCTTTCAATCCATCCTGCGGCCCAAACCCAAACCTCAACAGTCTCGACCTTCCAGGCCACCCCTGATTTACCAGCGGCGTTACACGCCCAGACAAACGCCTGCTGCGAGACAGCCTGCGAAGAGACAACCTCCCCAGAAGTCTCAGCAAAAACCTCAGCCACCGGCTGTACCTAAGGCTCCCCAGCCCTTTTGACGCCCCCCCCCCCGGGAGCATAACCTCGGCCTCTCCCATAGGGGGCCGCCTCCATCTTTTTTACCATCGATGGGAGGCCATAACCACGGACCTATGGGTCCTCACCATCATAAGAGAAGGATACTCTCTTCAATTCCACCGGGTCCCCCCGGACCATCCTCCAAGAGAGTATCCTTCAAGCTCGACGCAGACCGCCCTGCTTCTTCAGGAAGTCCAAACCTTACTTCAGCTTCGGGCTGTCGAGCCGGTCCCGTCAGACCAATTGAACCGAGGGTTTTACTCCCGGTACTTCCTCGTCCCGAAGAAAACGGGCGACCTGCGACCCATTTTAGACCTTCGAGCCCTCAACAAGTTCCTGGTCAAAGAGAAGTTTCGCATGTTGACTTTGGCTTCTCTATACCCCCTCCTCGAGCAGAACGACTGGTTATGCTCCCTGGATCTCAAGGAGGCCTACACTCACATCCCCATTCACCCGGCCTCCCGAAAGTTCCTCAGATTTCGGGTGGGAAATCTGCACCTACAGTATCGAGTGCTACCATTCGGCCTATCTTCGTCCCCCAGAGTCTTCACAAAGTGCCTGGTGGTAGTGGCCGCAGCACTCCGGGACAGGGGTCTACAGGTATTCCCATACCTCGACGACTGGCTCATCAAGGCCCCGTCAGCCCCAGAGGTCACTTCGGCGGCCTTGGCTACAACCTACTTCCTCCAGAATTTGGGCTTCGAGATCAACTTCTCCAAGTCTCATCTACAACCCACCCAGTCCCTCCCCTTCATCGGAGCGGTCCTGGACACCACCCGACTCCGAGCATTCCTGCCTCGGCAACGCATGGAGTCTCTTCTTCATCTCAGCCAGTCGGTGTCTACTCGCCAAACCCTACCGGCGAGACAACTGATGGTGCTCCTGGGCCATATGGCCTCCACAGTACATGTGACACCCTTTGCCAGACTCCACCTCAGGATCCCCCAGTGGACCCTGGCATCACAGTGGAATCAAACGTCCGATCCACTATCCAAACGCATCTTAGTCACACCTGCCCTTCGGCAGTCTCTACTTTGGTGGATGACCTCTTCGAATCTATCCAGAGGTTTGCTGATGCACTCTCCCCCCCATCAGAAAGTTCTCACAACCGATTCGTCGAACTACGCATGGGGGGCCCACCTGGAGGGTCTCCGCACCCAAGGATTCTGGACCAGTGCGGAAAGACTACACCAAATCAATCTACTGGAACTCAGAGCCATCTTCAATGCGCTCCAAGCTTTCCAACACCTACTCCACGACATGGTAATCCTCATTCGCACAGACAATCAGGCCGCCATGTATTATATCAACAAGCAAGGAGGCACGGGCTCGGCCCTCCTTTGCCAGGAAGCTCTACGAGTCTGGGACTGGGCGGTGCGCCACAACACCCTACTCAGAGCAGTATACATCCAGGGGGAGAACAACGTCTTAGCAGACAAACTAAGCCGTCTGCTACAACCGCACGAATGGACTCTCCATTCCAGCCCCCTTCACCAAATCTTCACGCAATGGGGGACGCCTCAGATAGACCTCTTTGCGGCTCCCCACAACGCCAAACTGCCTCAGTTTTGCTCCAGGATCTACACTCCTCATCGCCTCGAGGCAGATGCTTTTCTACTGAACTGGGGGAAACAATTTCTATATGCGTTCCCACCATTCCCGCTGATCCAGAAGACTCTGGTCAAGCTGAAACTCGAACGGGCCACCATGATTCTAATAGCTCCTCGGTGGCCCAGACAACCTTGGTTCTCCCTCCTACTTCAACTCAGCAGCAGGGAACCAGTACCACTTCCAGTGTTTCCTTCACTGCTTACTCAACATCAAGGATCACTACTTCATCCCAACCTGCAGTCTCTCCACCTGACAGCTTGGTTCCTCTCAACGTAACCCCTCACCAATTCTCACAAGAAGTGAGGGAGGTCTTGGAAGCTTCCAGGAAGCCCGCCACTCAACAATGCTACTCCCAAAAATGGACCAGATTCTCCTCATGGTGTGTTTCTAAGTCAACGGAACCTCAGCGAGCTTCCTTATCCTCCGTGCTGGACTATCTCCTACACCTATCTCAATCTGGGCTCAAGTCCACATCCATACGAGTCCACCTGAGCGCTATTGCGGCGTTCCACCAGCCCCTACAAGGGAAACCCCTCTCGGCCCATCCGGTGGTCGCCAGATTTATGAAAGGACCCTTCCATGTTAACCCTCCTCTCAAACCACCCCCAGTAGTTTGGGACCTCAATGTAGTCCTTTCCCACCTCATGAAGCCCCCGTTTGAACCACTCAACAGGGCCCCTCTGAAGTATCTCACCTGGAAAGTGCTTTTCCTTGTAGCCCTTACGTCCGCTCGCAGAGTCAGCGAACTCCAGGCATTGATGGCGGACCCACCATTCACAGTATTCCACCATGACAAGGTGGTCCTCCGCACTCACCCGAAATTCCTGCCTAAGGTGGTCTCCGAATTTCATCTCAACCAATCCATTGTACTTCCAGTATTCTTCCCTAAGCCTCATTCTCACCACGGAGAATCGGCCCTTCACACTCTAGACTGCAAACGTGCCTTGGCTTTCTACCTGAATCGCACCAAGCCACACAGAACCACTCCTCAACTTTTTGTCTCCTTCGACCCTAACAAGTTGGGAAGACCCGTATCAAAGCGCACCATCTCTAATTGGATGGCGGCTTGTATCTCTTCCTGCTATGCCCAGGCTGGATTATCACTTCCTTGTAAGGTCACAGCCCATAAGGTCAGAGCAATGGCAGCCTCAGTAGCATTCCTCAGATCAACACCAATCGAGGAAATTTGCAAGGCTGCCACCTGGTCCTCGGTTCACACATTCACCTCACATTATTGTCTGGATACCCTCTCCAGACGGGATGGACAGTTTGGCCAAACAGTATTGAAAAATTTATTCTCTTAAGTCGCCAACTCCCCCTCCATCCCACTGAGGTTAGCTTGGAGGTCACCCACTAGTGAGAATACCTGCCTGCTTGTCCTGGGATAAAGCAATGTTACTTACCGTAACAGTTGTTATCCAGGGACAGCAGGCAGCTATTCTCACGTCCCACCCACCTCCCCTGGGTTGGCTTCTCAGGCTAGCTACCTGAACTGAGGAGACACGCCCGGATCTCCGGGTAGGAAGGCACCGGCGCATGCGCGGTGCGGGCATCTAGAAACTTTAAGTTTCTACAAGCAACACGTGCTTGTGAGACGTCCGTACCGGGGCTCTGTCTGATGACATCACCCACTAGTGAGAATAGCTGCCTGCTGTCCCTGGATAACAACTGTTACGGTAAGTAACATTGCTTTACGGTAAGTAATATTGCTTTATAGAAAAACTTAAAACTGTACTATCTACAATTCTAGGTGGGGTACAGAATAATATACGTTATAGAGGACAATTTAGACCTCTTCTATCTAAATATGTGTGGAATAGCTTCTATCTAAATATGCATGGAAATAAAACTAACCAAATTCAAGAAGGCATGTGATTAAACATAGATTGCCTGTTTCTTCATCTGGATATTCAGGGTCAGGAGATGGTGTTGGTTTTTTTAGCAGCTAGTGGTCTGTGCGCCACCTTTCCAGATGTGCCCCTGATATTCTTGGGGGATTTCAATACAGTCCTGGACCCAGATACGGATCAGCTGGGAGGGGCCTCTCCAGTGGATTTTAGATTGGCGAGAGGTCTTATTCAATTTTGTAGTGTTTTGGACCTTGTTGATGTGTGGAGATTATACCTTCCTTTGGATAAGGATTTTACACATGTGGCCCATGCTCATCCCATCATGTCCAGAACTGATTATATTTTGGTTGTCACTTCTTTTTTGCCCCGGGTGACTCGAGCAGAGATAGAAGTCCCTACTATTTCAAATCATGCTTTGATATGGGTGGAGGTTCGGGGTATGCAATTTAGAGGTCAACCTGGTCCTTGGAAATTTCCTTGTTTTCTATATTGGGATTGGCGTTTCTGGGCTCATATTATCAAATGCTGGGAGCAATTCTTGTTGGCTAATGTTTCCTCAGCCTCCAATCCGGTGTTAATGTGGGAAACTGCTAAAGCAGTTCTTCGTGGGGAAACTATAGCGTATGTAGCCCAACAACGCAAGGAACAATCGCGTGATCTTTTATATTTACACAAGAAGGTGGAGGTTTGTAAACATCAGTGGATTGCTTCTGGATCCCTGATGGATCATGATTCCCTCCTGGTGGCTCGGGTGGCCCTGCAAACTAAGATTCATGAAGATAGCCAGAGGTCGCATCATTTTTAACGCCATCGGTTTTATAAATATGGTAATCGGTCTGGCAGACTTCTGGCTCATTTGGTACACCTTTGGCAGGGCCCTCATTTTTGTAAAGGACTTTATTCTCAGGGCACTTTTGTCACTGATCGGGACCGCTTGACGGAGATTTTTTATCAGCATTTTTGGGAGTTTTACTCCAAGAGGCAGTCCATCCCAGCCACGTTACATTCTTATTTCCAGACCCTCCATTTGCCTCAATTTTCGGGGGAGTCTAGCCAATTGCTCCATGAGCCTTTCACTGCCTTGGAGATTCATCGGGTGATCAAGGAATCACCTCTGTCCAAAGCTCCGGCCAGGACCTGACGGTCTTTCTTCAGAGTTTTATAAAATTCTGCAAGGTCATATTGTCAAGCATTTGGAGGCTTATTTTGCTCAGGTAGTGTTGGACGGGACTTTTCCAGCCCATGCTAATCGTGTTCATATAGTATTGATCCCCAAGCCTGATAAAAATCTTAAGTCTGTGGACTCTTATCATCCTATTTCGCTAATTAATTTTGAACTTAAATTGATGGCAAAAATTTTGGCCACGCGTTTTTCCTCCCTCTTGCATGGGGTGATTCATCTGGACCAGGTTGGCTTTATACGGGGGAGGCAAGTGGTGTGGAATGTGCGAAAAGTTATGGCTGCATTGAGGCACAGCGTTACTTATTCTCTCCCAGCCCTCCTGATTAGTTTAGATGCCCGTAAAGCTTTTAACTATGTGGATTGGGGATACTTGTTTTTGGCTTTGGGTAAATATGGGCTGGGGGCCCCTTTCTGGACATGGTGCGGATTCTTTATGCCAATCCCAGTGCGGCGGTGCTGGTCAATGGCGCTGTGTCCGCTGGGCTTCGGGTGGAGCAGGGCACTCATCATGGGTATGCGCTTTCTCCCTTACACTTCATTTTATCTTTGTAATCTTTGTTGCACTGTATCAGGGAGGATGGCTCTATTTTGGGCCTTTCCGTGGGCCAGAAGGAAATGCGGTGTCTGGCTTTTGCCGATGATATTTTGTTGCTGTTGACCCAGCCCCAGTGTTCTTTTCAACGGGTCTTGCAGCTTGTCGAGTGTCATGGGTGGTGTCGGGCTTTGAATTAAATTTAGACAAGTCTGAGGCCTTGCCGTTTAGCGGGTATGCTTATGAGGATTGGATCTCCCCTTTTCCTTTGCGAAAGGTGGTGCACAGACTCAAATATTTGGGGATATATATAACAGGTGACCTTAAAAAAGCTTATGTTGAAAATTTCACTGTATTGCTGGGTAAGTCCCGGGACTTATTGGCTCTTTGGACCAAATTCCTGTTGACTTTACGGGGTAAAATTGCTTTGTTTAAAATGGTATTGTTTCTAAAATGGATTAATGTGATCCAGACTTTTCCTATGTATATCACAAATAAGGATGTTGGTCAATATCACAAAGTTTTGCATAAGAAGCTCAGATTGACTTTAGCACAACTCTCTTTGCCGGTGGGGAGAGGTGGTTTGGTGTTGCTGGACCTGAGAAAATACAGCATTGCATGTCTCCTCTGACACTTGGTTGACTGGATTAAGAATACTCATTACTATACTCCTGTTTCTCTTGAACAGCAGTTGATGGCACCAACACATTTGTTGTATTATCTTCATGCGAAAAGACCTCATCTGATTTTTCCTACTCGTTCTCATCCTTTGCTGAAATCTATGAGACAATGTTGGCAATGGTTATGTAAATGTATGCATTTGCCTTTCACCTCTACTGTGCTATTGCCTTCGTGGGGGAATCGGGATCTGGATGGCTCTAAGGCCTACTTGCCGAGCTGGTATGACAATGGTCTCTGTTATGGGTCTCTGTTATGTGCCGGATGTGGTGACAACACGAGGCCTTCCTGACTCCTTCCCAGATCTTCAGGCTCGGGGTGTCTTGCAGGCTCGAGATTGGCTTTCTTATGGCCAAATCACCCATTGTTTACACTCCCTAGACCACTCTACTTTGAAGATATGACGGATATGATTCAGGAAACATTGACTCTGTCTCGCCCATCCCGAACCAGTTTATCCTTTCACCAGGTCAGCTTGGGAAGTTTCAGCGTTCCTTGGGCTATGATGCTGTGGCGGTGGTGTGGAATCAGGACCTTGCTTCTACTGAGCAGCTTACTGGTGAGGGCTTGCGTCTTCTCATGGGACACCTCCTGCGCCTGACTCACTCGGTGGTGCTGCAAGAACAACATTATAAATTCTTGATGAGACTTTACATCTCCCCCTACAGGGCGTTTGTTGCTGGTTTTGCTACTCATGCCAACTGTCCTAAGTGCCATTCAACACCAGCTGGTTTGTTTCATATGTTTTGGTCCGGTGATAGAGTACAAACTTTTTGGTCCTTTGTTGGTCTCCATCTGCAGACAATCATGAGGAGAAGAGTTCTCCTGAGGGCGAATGTTTTGCTTTTCTCTCAATTCCATGGCTCACAATTTTTGAAGTAGTTGTTCATATGGGACCTTATCGAATACCTTCTGAAAATCCAGATATACAATGTCGATTGGGTCACCCTTTCTTTACGGAGAGGTAATGGATGCCTTTAATGCGCTTCTGAGGGAGGTGGTGGAGAGGAAAACGGTGACAGAGTTCAAAAAGGTGTGGGATGAACACAGAAGATCTTGAATCAGAAAAAATAAGGCCAGTACTGGGCAGACTTGCACGGTCTATGCCTGTGAATGGCCATTTGGTTGAGGATGGGCTGAGGGGGAGGGCTTTGATGGCTGGGATGGTTTGGATGGGCTAGAGTGAGCTTTGATGGAGACTTCAGTAGATGGAACCTAAGCATAGTATCGGGCAAAGCCTTAGGTTCTGTCCTAGCAAAAGCTAAGAAGAAGGAAGTTTGAAATTAAGTCAGTAATTCAAAGAGTGGGTGGGGTTGGGCAGACTGGATAGACCATTCAGGTCTTTATCTTCCGTCATCTACTAAGTTATTATGATCTTTAAACAAAATGTAATATTAGGCAAAGTGAACTTGAGTAAGGCCAAGAGCTTTTAAATTTTACTTCATTTTTTTAAGAAACAAAGTTATTCACTACTCGTACGTCCCCTAAACTTGATAACTTGTTGCACCACTCTTAGCAGCAATAATTGCAACCAAATACAATACTTCCCTTTCCCTTTATATCAGTCTTTTACATCACTGTTCAGGAATCTTAGACCACTGTAGAATTGCTTGAATTCAGACATAGGAGGGGTGTTTAATTTACCTCAGTAGGAAAGAAGAGTTTTCAAAAAATGTTTGTTTTATTTTTCAATATAGTCCCCTGATAGCTCCATACACTTCATCCACTTTTCTTGCAGTGACTTTAACCCCTTTGAAAATAATTCTTCTATTTGACCTTCAGACCAGGATATCACAGCTTCCTTGATGTCTTTATCACTTGAGAACCACAGTCCAAAGAGATTTCTTCAAAACTTGGAACAGGAAATAATCTAAGGGAGCCAGGTCAGGATTGTAGGGTGGATAGTTCAGCTGCTGAAACCCACATTCTCAGATTGTTGTGACATGTACACTGGCGCATTGTCGTGAAGAAGCAGTACACCTGCTATGAGTTTTCCTCATCCTTTTCTCCTTGATTGACTCCCGCAAAGCAATCATTGTGTTGGCGTTGTTTTGGTTATGGTTGTTTTGTGTGCAAGAACTCCAGAAGCAAAAATTCTTCATCATCCCAGAAAACAGTTGCCATGATTTGGCCTGCAGATTTTTCTGTCTTGAACATTTGGGGGTGGGAGATGACTTGTGCTTCCATTGCATTGACTCCATTTTGTACTCTGCGATAAACCCAAGTCTTATCTCCAGTCACCAAATGATTTAAAAAATTCACTTGGTCTTCACAGAGCATCTTCAAGTTCTCCTGACAGCACTGGAACCTTGTGGCCTTCTGACATGATGTCAGCATTTTTGGAACCCATCTTGCACTAACCTTAGACATGTCCAACTTTTCATGATTTTCCAAACTGTACCTGCTGAGATGCCCATTTCTTCAGCTATTCGGAAAACTTTAATTTGTCTGTCTGACAAAATTAAATCCTTGAATTTCTTTCACATTTCTGTGGAAGCTGCTTCTACAGGCCATCCAGTATGAGGGTCTTCAGTGGATCCTCTACCACACTTAAACTGCTTTCTCCAAAATGTTACTTTGTAGGATGGGGCAGACTCACCATACACTGCATTCATGGATCTCCTTTGGCTTTTTCCCTTTTGTGAGAAATTTTATCACTGAATGGTGCTCCAAATCTAGCAGTTTCTTACTTAATTCGCATGAGGACTCTCTTGACATCCTGTCTCTTGGAATGTTAGACTCGCACTGAGCTGCAGCGGTGCATGAGTAACCTTGAGACATGTCACAACATGCACAGACTTGTTTCAACATGCTTGCTAAATTTCTTTCGCACTTGGGTAGATGAATTATTGAACGCCCCTCATATTCATAGATTTTCATATAGGAACTGCTCCTTTCAGGTCCTGCCAAAGCATCCTTAGTGGGTTCAAGTTAGGACTTTGACTAGGCCAAACCAAAACATTAATTTTGTTTCTCTCCAAATAAGATTTGAGGATTATCCAGGTGTGTTTTTGCTAATGCCAGATGAATATTGATGTTACTCTTATATAGCATCTGTTTCCATCTTGCTACTCTCCCATGAGTCACAATTTTGCCCAGTCTTTGCATTGTGAACACTGACCTTAGCTGAAGCTAGAAAGGCATGCAGCTCTATGACGATCTGGGATATTTTGCGATTTCCTGGCTGAGTTGTTGCTGCACCCTTGGAGTAAGTTTGGCAAGCTATCAAGATACTGTTCCATGTCTTCTCCATTGTGAGATAATGGCTTTCACTTTGGTTCACTGGACTCCCAAAGCTTTACTAAAAATTTTGTAACCCTTTTCAGACTGATATATTTCAACAACTATTTTTTCTAATCTCTTTTGGAATTCCCTTGATTGCATTCTTATAGAAACTTTGTGATGACTATTTCATTTTTATGGTAAGGTTTACTATATATAATTAAACAGGGCTGCCAGCAATCAAGCCTAGTTGTGTTTAATCAATTAAATTTGGTCAGTTTAATCAATTAAATTTGGTCAGTTGGTTGATTAAGGGAGTAGGGTTTTTTTCCCCATGGATGCTATGGGTATTAGGTAACTTTGTTATATAAATAAAGTAACACAGTAATTAGCAAACTGTGCTGTGTGTAAACAGTACAATTTGTTTAAAGATCAGAAACATGAAATATTAAGGGAAATCAGGAAGGGGTGGGGGAAACTTTTTTCATATTACTGGATCATTCTGATCAACTAAGATTATGTAGAAACAGTTTAATAGCGTAGGACCTACCAGTGTGGAGTGATTTTAGGTTGTTTTGCCCTACTATCTGTGGGATAGTATTCACAGCACCATTCCCAAAGGAAAAGCAGGCTGGGATCCTTCATATTCAAGTGTTACTTTTTGTGGAGTTCAAAGACTTCTTTCAGCTCTCAATGTTCTTTCTAAAAATAGGACTAGTGCCCAGACTCTCTATGCTAGAACAGCTGTATGAGAAATATTCCCAGTCTTAATCTGTATTTGGAGTATCTCCAACTGACCTCATACCAACCATCTTGAGAGTTTGTGGGCTGCTTTGTGAAATATAGGTTAATTTCTTATGGAGGGGTTAATGCTTCCTTAACAGTCTCCCTAAAGAGAGAGATACATCTCGCTGGTTTCAGCAGAATGTCTCTTCTTTCCTTTTTTTTACTTAGTACTGGTTTTATTTAATAAGTCACTCTGCAATTATCTTTCACTAGCTGATCGCCCGGATATAAATTCACTTGAGAATTAATGACACAAATTTTCAGTTTTCACTTTGTTTAGGCTTCACCACACCACAGTTGCACTTCCTTATATGCTGTTAAATGACTGTGTGACATGATTCCAAAAGCTGGCGCTTCTCTCTGCCCCCCCCCCCCCCGCCTCTTCCCATTCCTCCCCTCCACGTGCTCACCCCCTTCCCTTCCCCCATACCTCTATTTGAAGTTGTTTGAGGCATTGCCCGTATATAAATTCCCTTGGGAACATTCACAAGGATTAACATCACACAAATTTTCAGTTTCTGTTTAGGCTTCACCATACCACACCACAGCAGCACTTCTTTATATACTGTTGACTGTGACATCATTCCCCAAGCTTCACACCATTGGTCAAAGCAATATCTGTCTTTTTCGATGATTCTTTACATGTCACCCCCTTCCCACCCCACAGTGTTTGTTCCCAGATAGTAACTGATATGTATTCCAAGTTTGGTTGAAATCTGTCCATGCATTTTGGAGTTATGCTGGAACATCCATCTATCCTTCCGATTTTATATATATAGATAGATAGATTGAGTGGGCATTCTTTGAACATGAGTGGATTTTCAATAGATGCATGTTTACACTCCCACACTATATAACAGGATTAGATAAAGTATCTGGCTTGAAATATATCTGCACACATGTATTTTGGAGTAATGATATTGCATTGAAATATTTTAGAAATGTGACTATTTGTAGGATGTTGCTCCTTTTCTTTGTTAATTTTTGTTGTCTTTCTTTAATAAATGAGCAAATTTCCATACTTAATCCAACATCCAGTAGTGCCCAACCTAACCCAGGATCTTCAGTTTTTACTGAAACTGAATTTATGACCAAAACTGTCCACCTCGTTTTGGCAGAAACTGAAACCATAAATGAAACTGACATCCCCCCCCCCATCCCCCTGAGATTTCTTTCAGCAGCCTTGCAAGATTGCTGCAGGAGGTCTTAGCAGCCATTTTGTGATTGGAACAAACATGAGCAGGAGTGATTTCTCTACCCATGCAGTTTCCAGTTGGAAAATGGCTGTCTGGGTCTCCTGCAGCAGTCTTGGAAGGCTGTTGCAGAAAGTCCTGGCATCCTTTTGGATTGGTCTTTTCTTGCCTCTGAAGAGGCCACTAAACCACCAGGGTTTCACTAAGGTAGACCTGGGGAGGACCTACAAGTGGTTGGGCGGGAAGGAGGAGATGCAGGAAAGTGATCATGAGGGAATGGGGAAAAGGTTTGATTTCAGGTGAAAAAGCACAGACATTTTTGCCAAAATCCCCAGTACCTTTTTGTCCTTTTGCATATGAACATGAAGTGTGGAATTATTTCCTTCCTTCCTTCATTTTACAGTAACAATACAAATCCAGCTGATAATATACTAGGGCTCATTTTCAAAGCACTTAGACCAGGGGTTTCAAACTCAATCACATAAGGGACTAAAATCTGAATAAAAGGCTAAATTGCGGGCCGAATTTTAAATTAAGATACTTAGGGATCCTTTTATTAAGGTACACTAACCAATTTAGCGCTCACTAAATGCGCACCTTAATAAAAGGATCCCCAAGTGACTAAGGCTTAGTCTTAGTAGAAGTATAGGGTTATAACATCTCCAACCCCACGCCGGCTCTGTGATGTAAACAAAATAAGTAAAAAAAGACTTCCTCTCTCCTTTAGATTCTAGATCACGCTTACTGTCTAACACCAGCTCTGGCAGAATACACATTTCAAATCTGACATATTAGGCTCTTTATACGAAGGTGCACTAGCGTTTTTAGCGAACGCACCGGATTAGAAACATAGAAACATAGAAATAGATGGCAGATAAGGGCCACAGCCCATCCAGTCTGTCCACCCTAATGACCCTCCCCTACCTTTACCTTGTGAATAGATCCCACGTGTCGATCCCATTTGGCCTTAAAATCAGGTACGCAGCTGGCCTCAATCACCTGAAGTGGAAGACTATTCCAGCGATCAACTACCCTTTCAGTAAAAAAGAACTTCCTGTTGTCACCTCGCAGTTTCCTGCCCCTGATTTTAGCGCGTGATATAGCGTGCGCTAGCCGAAAAACTTCTCGAGGAGGCGGTAGCGGCTAGCACGCACTATTCCGCGTGTTAAGGCCCTAACGCGCCTTCATAAAAGGAGCCCATTGTAATCACAAAACAGAAAATAAAATTATTTTTTCTACCTTTTGTTGTCTGGTCATTATTCAATCATATTGGTCCCAGGCTCTGTGCTCCAAGACAATGAACTAAGATAGTGATCAAACTTGAAAATACTGGATTGTAAGCATAAAAGTTTCCATGCAAAATCCTGAGAGGAAAGTTTGCATTTTTGCATATAACTTTTTACTTAATAAATAAATGAAAATAATGAAATGTAGAATGGGACCTGAATGCTATTTCTTTTTCTTTTCCAGTGGAAAGCAAAGAAACATGCCATTTTAAAATGCATCTCTACTTTAAAAACAATTATCCAACCCACTGGGTCTGCTGAAGGTTGCTATCAGAAATAATAGTTTTATTTCCTTGACTTCCGAGAAAAACACTTACTCTAAGCATGGAGAGTTGTTATTTTTTTTTTTGTCAAACTGAGACAAATACCAAACCCTGTTTGTAATTGCTCCATGCCTACACTGAAAGATAGATAGCATCTGTAAACCCAAATGTTCTCTGCTCGATACCAGTGCTCTACTTGTGAAAGAGCAACTTCTTTCTTATGCTTCATATGTATTCTTCCAGGTAGACTCGCGCCCCATCATCCGTAGCCTAACCTGCATATTCCCTCTGGCGCGGTCCCGCTTGACGTACGGGACTGCGCCAGAGGGAACATGCAGGTTAGGCTACAGCGACCTGTTAGGATTGCTACAGCCGACCAGCGATCCTCTGCAGGCCTCGTGAACCTACAGGCAATGCTGCGCTTATACCAGCGGGCAAGCTTTAGGGGAAATTTGAAATTGTCTGGCGGACCAAATTTTAGCATACCACAAGCCAGAGTTTGACATGTCTGACTTAGACACGCAAAGTGCCATAGGTTTCTATGATACTTTGTGTGTCAAGTGCTTTGAAAATGAGCATTCATGTCTCTATTACATGGCCATGAATGCTTCAAAAAAGAACATTGAATTTTTTTTTTTTAATTAATATACAGTTTATGGATAAAAAGTACATGCAAATTCTTGCAGATATGTGGATAATATGAAAATTGCCTGGTTGCTGTAATAACGGTAGAAAATGAGTATCAAAAAGAAGTGGTTTTTTTTTGTTGTTGTTGTTGTTTGCAACTGCTTTGAAGTGATCTATGCTTTTTTGCTTATCTCCAGAGAAACAATAACCTTCTTTCTTTTCATTTGCACTCTTGAGCAAGGGTAGGCAACCTGCAGTTTTGAAGGCATGAATCCACTCAGGTTTTGAATATATCTCTAGCAAGAGAGATTTGTTTGCAGACTGCTTCATTTGTATGTAAATTCTCCTTCTTGCATTTTCTTTAGAGAGGTCTTCAAAAACCCAAGAAAATTAGTATCCACCCTGCTCCCTAGCTAGTTGCAGGCACTATTACAACCCAAAATTAGCCCAATAGATGGTGACATGTCCAGGGTTGTAGAGTAGTGAGCAATTTTGGGTGACGGCGTAGTCGTTAAAAATTTTCTGACTCCAATTCCAGGTTTAAAAAAAATAATACTGTATATCAGGGGTGCCCACACTTTTTTGGTTTGCGAGCTACTTTTAAAATGACCAAGTTAAAACAATCTACCAATAATAAAAAATTTAAAAAACACAAAGCACACTGTACACACAGAAAGTGTTAATTATCATTTATATTTGAGTTTTTTTCAAAGATGTCAAGACAGCTGACTTTAAAATATGCAATGTCACCTCAGTAACAACGATACAAAAATAGACAAATAAACCCCCTCCCCTTTTTTGCTAAACCACGATAGTGGTTTTTAGCGCAGGGAGTTGTGCTGCTTCTGATGCTCATAGGCTCCCTGGGCTTAAAACCGCTATCGCAGTTTAGTAAAAGGGGGGCCATAGTGCAAAATATAGACAGCAGATATAAATTCTCAAAACAGACACATGTTGATCACTAAATTGAAAATAAAATCATTTTTCCTACCTTTGTTATCTGGTGATTTGATGAGTCTCTGGTTGCACTTCCTTCTGATTGTGCATCCAATATTTCTTCCCTTCTTTCTGCCTCCTCTCCTCCAGACCGCATTCCATTCCCCAACCAACATCTCTCTCTGTCCCTTCATGAGTCCAACTTTTTCTTCCTCTCTCCCTGCCTGCCCCCTGCCACCCAACACACTCCATTCCCTTCCCAACTTTTTCTTCCTCTCTCTCTGCCCCTCCCCTTTCTCTCTCTCCCCCTGCCCCTCCACTTCTTTGTATGTCTTTTTCTCTCTCTTTCCCTGCCCCCCTTTCTTTCTGTCTTTCTCCCTGCTCCCCTTTCTTTCTTTTGCTCTCCTTGCCTCCTTTCTTTCTGTCTTTCTTTCTCTCTCCATGCCCCCTCCAAGCCACCACTTCCGATTTCTCCCTGCTTCCCCGACAATTACACCAAGCACTGCAGCAACTGCACAAGCCAGGCCCACAAGCCTTCCCCCCCAAGTCAATTCTGATGTCGGAGAGGAAGTTCCGGCCCAGCCAATCGCTGCCTGGCTAGCCCGGAACTTCCTCTCTGATGTCAGAATTGACGGGGAGGGGAAAGCTTGTGGACACAGTGCTTATGTAGTCACTGCAGTGCTTGGCGTCGGAGAAGCAGGGAGAAATCTTGGGCTCCGCAACTGACTCGCGTTGCCTTCACGATCTACTATTAGATCGCTATCGACCATTTGGGCACCCCTGCAGTATATGGTATATTTATTATTTTATACTTATATATACATATCTTTGTCCTGAATCTAAAAGTATATTTACCAGAACTTTAGATCAGAGCAAAAAATTTAAAGCCTAATGTCAGAGTCGGGGCTGAAGTTGGAGTCAGACAGTAGAAAAATAGGAGTCAGAATCAAAGGTTTGGTGATAAGCTCCACAGCCCTGGAAGTGACTGTGTCCCACTCTCATCAGTTCCCTTGCCCCTGATCTCATATCTCTTATTTTACATTTTATCCCCTATTTATTCATCTTGCCCTGCCCCCAACTATCTACAATACATATATAAAGCAGTGTGTATCTGAGTCCCATCTTGCTTTTCATGTAAAGTATGTTACACATACATAATATACTGAAATGTAGTAATTATAGTGTAGAGCTAATAGGCAGGTTGATGTCACATTTGTTTTCTGTTGACAAGTGAACAATCAGGCACACAAGTGTGTGTGTGTGTGTGGCATCATCTGATGGAAATTATATAAAAGATTTGCTTCCTGTTCTTTAGGAACCTTGAAACTGATGCAAGGAACAGATGAGCTGCTATGGTCCATGAAGGTTGATCATCAGTTATTTGCCTTGGAAAAACTTGATGTCACCGTAAGGGAGTAATTTTATAAGTGACTTGAGTGTGAGCAACAATGTTTTGTGCTTTCAATTACATATTTGTAAAATTGCCCAGATGCAGCGGCATAGTGAGGGAAGCTGGCACCTGGGGCAGAGGTGTACGGTATCCCCCCTGGCAGAGGGGGGTGTCTCTTAAATGCATTCAGCCCATCTCCATACCTCTTCTAGTTGTCACCGGCAGTAAGCAGGATCTGCAACCTGCTTCTTGCGCTGGCTGAGCATGTCCTCTGACATCGCTTCCTGGTCCTATGAACAGGGTTGGGGGTGGGGGCAGACCCCGCTTGCTGCCCCTGACAACTAGAAGAGGTATGGGGAGGAGAGGATAGATGACGGCGCCTAGAGGCACTCTGCTCCTCTCCCTGCTAAGCCACTGCCCAGGTTTGCATACACACTAGAGCAGGGGTGCCCAAATGGTCGATCACGATCGATCTGTAGATCGCAAAGGCAACTCGAGTCGATCGCATTGCCTTTGCATTCTTTTTTCCTACCTCCATTTACTAGTGCCGGACCCACAAGCCTTCACCTCTGACATCAATTCTGACTTCAGAGAGGAAGTTCTGGGCCAGCCAATCGCTGCCTGGCTAGCTTGGAACTTCCTCTCCGACATCAGAATTGACGTCGGGGGGAGGGAAGGAAAGGCTTGTGGGCCCAGCGCTTGTATGCACCAGGCCTGGCTCAGGGAAGCAGGGAGAAATCGGTGTGGTGGAGAAGTCGGCACGATGGCTTGGGGGGGCAGGGGGAGAGAAAGAAAGAAAGACAGAAATAAAGAGGGTGCAGGGGGAGAGAGAAAGAGACAGAAAGAAAAGGGGGGAGCAGAAAGAAAGAAATATTGGATTTACAGTCAGAAAAAGGAAGTGCAACCGGAGACTCATGAAATTACCAGACAAAAAGGTAGGAAAAATGATTTTATTTTCAATTTAGTGATCAAATTTTGAAGATTTATATTTGCTGTCTATATTTTGCACTATGGCCCCCTTTTCCTAAACTGCAATAGTGGTTTTTTGCACAGGGAGCCTATAAGCGTCGGGAGCAGCGCGGGGCATTCAGCACAGCTCCCTGCACTGAAAACCACTATTGGGGTTTAGTAAAAGGGGAAGGGGTATATTTGTCTATTTTTGTATAGTTGTTACTGAGGTGACATTACATATTTTAAAGTCATCTGCCTTGACCTTTGGAAAAAACCTCGAATAATTAATAATTAACATTTTCTCTGCGTACAGTGTGCTTTGTGTTTGTTAAAATTTTATTGTTAGTAGATCATTTTGACTTGGTCATTTTAAAAGTAGCTCGCAAACCAAAAAAGTGTAAGCACCTCTGCACTAGAGAGTTACACAGGGACAGAAATCAAACCTGACCCCATGGGAATCAAACATTTCCACTAAGATCCTTTCTATCCTCGCCTATAATCATAACCTTCAGAAGTAGTTATTTCATCTAATTATGCTACTGAAGGACATTAGAGGTTCTGGCAGAGATCCATTTACAAAATACTTTATTAGTTTAGAAATATTGATAGGGAGAATACATACTTTGTAAATGGATCTCTAATATAAATATAAAATATAAATACTCTAGCTCACTGTTCTTCAACTGCCGGTCCGTGTCTGCAGAAAATTCCTGCCAGTCCGTGCAGGGCCGGCAAGATCGAGCTGCAATTTCCTGCCGGTCCACGCAGGGCCAGTGAGATCATGGGGAGCCTCCGACAGTGGCTTTCTCCTCTCCTAGCAGCTGTTGGTATTTGCCAGCACAGTGATTCATGAAGTCAGCCTTGGGGCTTTTGCTGAGTCGTGGCCGCCTCTGATTATGCAACTTCCTCTTTCTTCAGAGGCGGCACGACCCATCAAAGGACCCAAGGCTGCCTTAGTGAATCGCTGTGCTGGCAAGTACGGAGAGGTGCTGGGAGGGGAGAAAGCCACTGTTGGAGGCTGGGAAGCTGCTGGGCAAGGGAAAAAAATGGACAGCTTCTACTGGACCAGGAGGGAAGGAGAAGGAGAGATGCTGCTGGGAGGGGAGGAAGTAAAGGAGTCTGGGAAGCTGCTGGATGAAATGGACCTGGTCCGGTTCTGGTCCCAATACCACCTTGCCCACACTCTGTCGTTTCTGGTACAGATGCATCTGGGGACACCTCCTTAGAAAGAACAGACATGCAGAATGTTTGCATACCCAAAGAGATGTCCATTTATTATGAGTGCTGCATATATATTTATAGCATTTTACATGGGTCATATTTGGTAACAGGATACATAAAAGCAGCTAGAAAGAGGTTGCAAACATAAGGGGGGGTTGGAGTTAGTGGGAAGTTTCCATAATACTGTCTTTTTGTCTAAAGTCTAGCAAATGTTGCTTATCTAAGTCCTGGTTCACAAGAAACAAAATCACTCAGCCAAAGCAGGATGTGGGGTTCATAACATAAAGAGGATATAACCTTGGCAAAACTAATTAGCTTACAGAACAAAATAAGGACACAGAGCTCAGAACAAAAAGAGAAAAGACCCCTTTCCATTGCAAATGCAAGCAGTGTCTCACTTCCGGTTCACCACACAATTGTTTCCCACGTACTCACCTTTAAAGGACCCCCAGGGACCCCTGAAGAAGACTTTTTGTCGAAACGCGGACCGTGTTGGGTCCTGTATCCCTAGCGGACTAGGTCCTTTAAGGCTCTTATGTGGATGATTTACTTTTATGTGGATGGAATTATTTTATGTGGATGATTTTAGTGTACCTTTGGAACTTTGATACTTTCAAATAAAGTCCATTTGGGAACATCGTCACTCCACAGAGTTTTTTTTTGTTTTCTCTGGATTTTCTTCTTTGTGGATATTTTGGGGTCAATTCCTTTTGTTTTTCAATACAACACATTAGCAATTTAAAAAGGACATAATAGAGATTTTAACAATAAGAAGGTGTTTAACCCATCCTTGCATCCAGCTAAAGTACTGGTCCGAAGGCTTAGATAAACCAGAGTTACGTTTGAGCTCAGCAGAGAGGTCCTCTAATTTCTGAATGACCATAGTAACCTTACCCGGAGGACCTGTATTGTCAGGAATAAAGGTGCAACAAGATAAAGTACTGGGGATAATTTTACAGACACCCCCCTTCTCAGCAAGGATCATATCCAGGGCCATGCGGCTAAGCAGAGATTTACCATTTTGGTCCACTCTATTCTGAGCACTTTTCATTTTATAAGCCCAGTCAGTGCCAGTGTTCCACCCTACCACTCCCCAGTATGCACACTTATCCCCCCAATGTGAGTTAGTAACACATATATATATGTCTTTAGTTTTAGGAATATCACGGAACCAGTCACACTGCCATGCGGTTTCAATTGTTGAGCAGTCCCTAATGTCACAGTAGTCAAAGGAGAAGGTGGCCACATGCACACTGCTGGAATTATACCAAAAGGTGATATGCTGTCTCTCTTTCTGGATTCCTACTGAGGGGCAGCCCCCCTTTGGGAGGAAAAGTTCCAACTTGACGTCGCGTTCGCAAAGAGGTGCCTGGGGTGTTGTATACAGATGAGTACGGGCAGAAAGTTTTGTGGACCCGGGACACATCATCCCTGTAGACACAGTTGGCGATGATCCATACAGTAAGAAAAACTAGCAGTAACACTGCTAGAAGGAGAATGATAAAGTTGGTGGAATGCTGCGGCGAGATCATCGTGCTGTTCCACTGGAGGGGGTGAGGTCTGCGCAGGGATGGCTTGCTTCTGGGGTTTTAGGTTAACCCTCTTCAAGGGACTTGCGTGGATCCAAACAGGAGACTCCTCAGTGAGTACAGCGGTCCTGGTTGCCGCGATCACAGTGGTGGGAGGTCCGTCTGTTTCCTACCCTTGGAAAGCTTCTGGACGATGACCACGTCACCAGGCTGGAAGGAGTGGGTAGGAATCTGTGGAGAAAAAGGAGAGGTGCAAGATACGTTTCTTTCAACATGCCCTAATGTTTCTATGAGCTTTTGGACGTATTCTTCCTGTATCAAGGGGAGATCACTACTCAACTATTGAGGGTTTATCTACCCATGGGGTGGGGAAAGGTACCATTAGAATCTCGAAGAGAGAGTAGCCAATGGTGCAGTGCGGCTGCATCCTAATTTCAGCTAGAACAATAGGGAGGAATTTCTTCCAATTTACAAACGTGCCAGCTGTGGCTTTCCTGATTTTGTCCTTGATAGTTCTATTCATGCGTTCGACGATACCTGAGCTCTGTGGGTGATATGGGAGATGAAAGTTCCACTCAATGCGGAGTGCAGTAGCTAAGTCTTTGCATACTCTGGCAGTGAAAGCAGGACCATTGTCTGAGTTAATGTGGGTGGGGCATCCCCACCTAGGGATGATCTCGCAAAGTAAAATGTTCACAACAGTCTGAGCAGTTTCATTTATGGTGGGAAAACATGTCAACAATAACAAGGGCATAATCCTGTCGGGTCCCGGCAGCATGAGGAATATGAGTAAAGTCAATCTGTAAGTCTTTAAAAGGAGAAGTGGGGTAAGTAAGGTATTGGTGTGGTGCTTTATGGGGTATGTTGGGATTAGCGTGGAGACAGGTTATACATCGAGCTATTGTGACAAATCTAGCTCTCTTCCTAGCTTTGACACAGGGTTAGAGAAGATCAGTAAACCCCAATGCAGGAGGGCTGACCAGGTTGGCCCTGCAGAGTATGAAAACGCTGACTTCCCTTAGTCCAGTGTTTTTCAACCTTTTTTGGGCAAAGGCATACTTGTTTCATGAAAAAAATCACGAGGCACACCACCTTTAGAAAATGTTAAAAAATTTAACTCTGTGCCTATATTGACTATATATAAAGTAATTCTCTTGAATAGGAATCAAATAAACACAAAGAAAGTATTTTATAATTACTTTATTATGAAATATTAAGTAAACAGAATAGTGAAAAATTATAAAATACTTTATTCAGTGCGAAACCTGGGCCTGTTTAGCTGAACACAAAGCTGATATTCTGGCTGGAATCGAAGAAAGACACACACGTAGCTCTTCGTCAACAGCTCTCAGTCTCTCTCTGTATTTGGTTTTTATAGCATACAAAAATAGACAAATATACCCTCCATCCTTTTTATTAAACCACAATAGCAGTTTTTAGCGCAGGGAGCTTCGCTGAATGCCCAGCGCTGCTCTTGACGCTCATAGGCTCCCTGCGCTAAAAACCACTATTGCGGTTTAGTAAAAGGTGACCATATTGTAAAATATAGACAGCAGATATAAATTCAGAACTGTGCATAGTAAGTGAAGGGAAGTTTTCATCTCTGGGAATTTACCCAGTTAACTATTAAGTTATTTGGGCAAATTCCTTTGAAAACTGTGGTAATACTGCCTCCACTTTGCTAAATTTAAAATAAAATCATTTTTCCTACCTTGTCTGGTGATTTCTGGTTGCACTTTCTTCTTCTGACTGTGCATCCAATCTTTCTTCCCTTCTATCAGCCTGTATGCTTTCTCTCCTCCACACCTCATTCCCTCCCCCAACTTTTTCTTCCTCTCTCCTTGACCTTTCTTTCTTTTTTTCTGTTTCTCTTCTTTCCTTCTGTTTCCCTGCCTGCCCCCTTTCTTTCTTTCTCCCTGCCGTTCCCCAAGCCACTGCCACTGCCGCTGCCATCGGGGAACAGGACCCACCAATGGATAACAGGCCCCAAAGCCGACGCCGACGCATGCTCTCCCTGATGTCAATTCTGCAATCGGAGAGGAAGTTCCGCCCAGCCAGGCAGCGATTGGCTGGCCCGAACTTCCTCTCCGACTGCAGAATTGACGTCGGGGAGAAGAAGACTTATCGGCTTGATAGATTAGATCGCCAAGACAAAGTGAGTCCTGGGTGATCGACTCACTTTGCCTTGGCGAGCTACTGGCGCCCCTGCCTCGGGCCCCCTGTCAGCTCCGGGCCCCTGAATGCAGGACTGATAGTACTGCCCTGATGGCGGCCCTGCGGCACACCAGGCAACATCTCGCGGCTCACTAGTGTGCCGCGGAACAGCAGTTGAAAAACACTGCCTTAGTCTATGCCTGCTGAGCCAGACAGTATCGGCCAGGGAGCTGTTAGGGCTCCAAGGAACCAGGGGGTGAAGAAACTACAGCTCCCAGAAGGCCAGCCTCAGCTCAAGAAGTTGTCACTGAGGCAAGTTCAGCTGCAGAGAGATTTTTTTCCCTTCCCCCTCTTCAGGGCAGGGAGGGGCGAGTTAGAGGGAGTTAAAACAGAGCAGCTGAGACAGAGAGAGGGGGAGGAACTGAGGAGGCTTCAGAGTGAGCTCCCCAGAGAGCCCCCTGCTCCTCAACTGAGGCCTGGGAAACTTAGCCCCGATTGTGACATGGTGGATATGTCTGATGTGCTGGGGATTGAAGCAGAGGGACAAGTCCAAAGTTGTGAACCCATGGACATTGGAGTTTCAAGTCTGCCCAGCGAGGGGTTTGAGGCCATGGACCTTAACTGAGTAAAGGTGGGGAATGTGTGGCTTTGTTTTGTTTCTTACCTGGTTTTTTTTTTTTTGCTTAAAAGTTTGAGTGAAACAGTGTTTGTATGCCAAACGCTGGGAGCTTAGCAAAGCTAATCTTTAAAGCACTGCAATGCTTGAACCGGGACATTGTACTGACTAGAGAGCTGCACGGGAATGGGGACAAATTAATGCGAATCAATGGCCACGTATTTGGTCTTGAGGATGAAATGTACAATGTCTGCATCTATGAGACAAACATGGTTTTTCCTGTTGAATAGAGCATTCTGGACCCCTGTTCGTTTACAAAAATTGGATTGCTCTAAGTCTAATAGATGTTGGCATTGTCATCTCAAGGCTGGAACTTTAGATCATTTATTGTTTTACTGTCCATTTATTAAAACTTTTTGGCAGTCGATTTGGGATCAAATAAATTGTATGCTAGAAAATCATGTAGCATTGTCATATGACAATTTTATTTGGCATGTCTATGAGAGCTAAATGTCAAATATCCTCTAATAATAACAAACTTTTAATGATTTTAACAGGAGTTGCCATTCAACAAATAGCATATAATTGGAAAGATTTTAAAAGATTAAATTATTGTTTTTGGTGGAACTCAGTGTGTCACATGTATAAAATGGAAAGAGCGTTAGCAGTTCAAAAAGATTATTTTAATAAATTTAAGGATGTGTGGGGGCCATTAATAAATTATTACAATGAATAATTAGCATTTTTCCCTACTTACTATACATGTTGTTTGGGGGTGGGTTTTTGGTGTGTTTTTTTAATTTCACTAATAAAATATAGAACGAATGATATAAGTTATTATATTATGTGGTATAAGAACATAAGAAGTTGCCTCTGCTGAGGCAGACCAGAGGTCCATATTGCCCAGCGGTCGGCTCTCGTGGCGGCCCATCAGGCCTACTGCCTGAACAGTGGTCCCTGACTAATTTTACAATTTACCTCTAATCCTATCCCTATAACCTTACCTCTACTCCTATCTGTACCCCTCAATCCCTTTGTCCTCCAGGTACCTGTCCATACCTTCTTTGAAGTCCTATAGCGTGCTTCTGCTTATCACATCCTCCGGTAGCGCGTTCCATGTATCCACCATCCTCTGGGTGAAAAAGAACTTCCTGGTGTTTGTTCTAAACCTTTCCCCTTTCAATTTCTCTGTGTGCCCCCTTGTACTTGTGGTTCCCCTTAGTTTGAAAAATCTGTCCCTGTCCACTTTTTCTATGCCCTTCATGATCTTGAAGGTTTCTATCATGTCTCCTCTAAGTCGTCGCTTTTCCAGCGAGAAAAGCCCCAGTTTTTTCAGTCTGTCAGTATTAGAGAGGTCCCCCATACCCTTTATTAGCTTAGTTGCTCTTCTCTGGACACTCTCAAGTACCGCCATGTCCTTCTTGAGGAACGGCGACCAGTACTGGACACAGTACTCCAGGTGTGGGTGCACCATTGCACGATACAAAGGCAGGATGACTTCCTTCGTCCTGGTCGTGATACCTTTCTTAATGATACCCAACATTCTGTTCGCTTTCCTTGAGGCTGTGGTGCACTGCGCCGACGCCTTCAATATTGTGTCTACCATCACTCCCAGGTCTCTTTCAAGGTTGCTCACCCCTAGCGGTGATCCCCCCATCTTGTAAGTGAACATCGGGTTCTTTTTCCCAACATGCATGACCTTGCATTTCCCTATGTTGAAGCTCATTTGCCATTTTTTGGCCCACTCTTCCAGCGTTGTCAGATCTTTTTGGAGGTCTTCACAGTCCTCCACGGTTTTGTTTAATATGATTTTGGGGGGAGGGTTGGGATTAAATCTTCTTTTTGATTTTTCTGTACACTTGTTGTAAAATTTAAAATGAATAAAGATTTATTTTTTTAAAAAGAAATTATAATTACACTAGAACCCAACCACACACGCTAGGCATCAGTCTTACACTAACCTTGTCAACAACAGCCAAAGACTGCTGCTATCACAGTTCGAGCGGAAGGTCAGATTTCCCCAGAGGCAGTGCGTACATACTTGCTATACTCGCAGCGGGTCTTGTGCTCACAAATAAAATTTATTTACCGAATCTTGTTGGATCTGGCAGAGTGATTGCTTTGTAGAAGTGAGTTATTCAGAGAGACTCCAAACAGGCAACTTTCTTAAAATGAATAACATTTACTTTATTGCACAAATGATTTTAAAAGCATAAATATTCATATTCAGTTAAAAAGACTTTTCATCCATTATTGTCCTTGATTTGTGGTTTTCGATGAGCCTAGTAGGTAGGGATTCACAAATATGAGAAACAATGTCCTGCTTGTTTTCGGAGAAAGCAAAGTTACTCACTTATAGCATGTGTTCTCTGAGGAGAGCAGAACATGTATTCTTACCCCCTCCTTCCGCCCCTTGGAGTTGTATTTCTTTAGCTTGATATTGTACTGCAGGTCATGTATGCATGCACAGTAGGATATTTCTTAAAGCTATAGAATGCGAAGTTATTCACGCTGGGTTTGTCAGATGACATCACCCAAATGTGAGAATGATGTCCTCAGAGGGCACTGTCAGCCAAGCAGTGCTAGCAGTCAGCATTTTCTGTTGGCCTAACAAATGTCAGCAGAGGCCTGTGGGACATTATATCAATCTGACTCTGGAATGTTGATGCAGATAGACCCTAAATGCTCCTGCACAAAATTCACATACATTAAGCATTCAGCCAGACTGGATTGTTTATCAAGAAGATATGCTACTTGAATGGGACAAAGAAGCCAGAGACTAATCCAATCTACCATTCCTGCAAGTGTCACACCTTCCTTATCAATTAAACGAACCATTGTTTCAAACAGTTTACAAATTATCAACAGGAAGATACTGGGACATACAATAGTTTCTATTTTTAGAATAAGACTCCAACTTATAAAAGCCTCTTCTCTGCAACACCACCCCTCCCCCTTCTCTCTCTATCTCTGGGACCTGAAGCCTGGACCTCCCTTCTTTCTTCTCTCTGGAACCTGGACCCTGGCTTACTCATTCTCCCTGAAGCCTGGAGGACCAACCCCTCACCCCTTCCCTCTAGACTCTGTAATACAGGTAAACTGTCCTCTCTCTCTCTCATACATACACACACACAAGCAGTCTCTGAATTCACTCTGTATATTTAAAGCTTATTTCTTTCTGTACATTTGTAACCCAGTATATGCTGGATGTATATCTGTAATATTAACCTATTTCTGCACATTATATTCTTTATGCAATCACTCTTGGCTGTCATTGTCAGTAATTTTACTTCCTACTGAATCTTCTACAAGGGTATCGAACCCGGGACCAGGTGGAGTGTAAGGCCGCCACATTTGGGGCTTGTTTGCTTCAACATTACCCCTCTAAAACCTTACATTTTGGGTGGGGGCTCATCCTTACATTTTGGGTGCTTGTCTGGGAATTGAACTCTGCAACTGATTTATATGCAGGTACTTTCCTTGTCTCTAGTGGTCTCTCAATCTAAGGTTTTGTACCTGGTTCAGGGTACCTGGGGAGGGTTAAGTGACTTGCCCAAGACCACAAGGAGCTGCAGTGGAAGTTGAACTCAGTTTCCCTGGTTCTCAGCCCACTTTATGTACCTCCACTGCCTAGGCATTCTGTTAAATAATTACGCTCTAAGCATTCTCAAACTACAAGGTATAACTAACGTGACCATTAATTTTTTTCATCAAAAGGGGACATCTATTAATTGTCAGTCCCGTCCTAGCCCAGCCCTAATCCCTCCTTAGCCCCGCCCCAATCCCACCCCCAATTTCTTCCATTCATTTTTCATGTACACATAATCTTATTCATTCATAATGGTAACCATAAAATTTAAAAAAACTACAAAGCACACTATACACAGAGAAAATGTTAATTATCATTTATATTTGTGGGGTTTCAAAGATGTCAAGGCAAATGACATTAAAATATGCAATATCACCTCAGTAACTAAAGAAAAATAGACAAATATAGTGCAAAATATAGACAGCAGATATAAATTCTCAAACCTGACACATTTTGATCACTAAATTGAAAATAAAATCATTTTTCCTCCCTTTGCTGTCTGGTGATTTCATGAGTCTCTGGTTGCGTTTCCTTCTGACTGTGTATCCTTTCTTTCATTTCTTTCTTTCTGCACTCAGGCCCAACAATTGTCCTTTTCTATTCCCTCCCTCCTTCCTTTCTATGTCCTTAGTGCCTCCTTCTTATGTCCTTAGGGCCCCCAGTGCCTCCTTCCCATGTCCTTGGTGCCCCTTCCTATGTCCTTAATGCCCTAGTGTCTCCTTCCTATGTCCTTAGTGCCCCCAGTGCCTCCTTTCCATGTCCTTAGTGCCCACAGTGCCTCCTTCCTATGTCCCCCTCACTGCCTTCCAGACTTTGTCCCACCCCCACCCCCGAAGCCAGCCTACCTCCCTCCCTGCCACACCAAAGCCAGCCAGCTTGCCTGCCTACCTCCTTCCCTCCCTGCCACGCAAAAAAAAAAAAAATCTTCCCTCCAGGCCCGATTTAACCCCCCCCCCTGTCTGCCGCCACCACTGCTGCTCTGCTTACCTCCCTGCTGCAAATCTCGCCCAGAAGCCTTCTTCCCAACGTCAATTCTGACATCGGAGAGGACATTCCGGGCCAGCCAATCACTGCCTGGCTGGCCCGGAACGTCCTCTCCGACATCAGAATTGGCGTCAGGAAGAAGGCTTCTGGGCGCGATTAGCAGCAGGGAGGTAAGCAGAGCAGCAGCGTCGGCGGTGGACCGGGGGAGGGGGTTAAATCGGGCCTTTAGAGAGGCTTTTTGGGGGGGGTTGTGCGGCAGGGAGGGACTGGAAGCGATCACCTGTCCTGTTGTCCCTGCGCACAGCTTCGGAACGCTGTCTCTGAAAACAGGACATTTTGGCGTCTCGAAGCTGTCTGTGGGGACAACGAGACAGGGGATCCAAAAACGGGACGCATGGTCACCTTTGCTATAACTTTAAATAACAGTATAACATTCAGCAAACAGCTAGCTACCTACCACAAAAAACTATAGGGTATTTGTTAAGGATGTGATCTATTTGTCATTGCAGCTTGCTTATTGTTTATACAGTAGAGATATATTGTTCTTCTCACCTTGTTCACCCCTTATTTTTCAGTAGTGAATTCCCTTAACTTAAAGGGTACATGTTTCCATTAAAGATTTCTCCTGTGAGTCAGGAATGTAAAAGTTTTGCTGGTGGTAGATTTTTAATAAATGGGTATTTTCTCCTTTTGAGTCACAGGGCAATGGCCAGGAGGAGGTGGTCGCTTGTGCTTGGGACGGACAAACCTACATTATTGACCACAATCGCACCGTGGTCAGATTTCAGGTGGATGAAAATGTTAATGCTTTTTGTGCTGGTAAGAAGCCACCTTTTCTTAGTGGTCTTTCTGTTTTTGTAATGGTGGGGCAAACGTGGAGAGAGAATAAAGGAAGGAAAGAGTGGTATGAAGGAAAATAAGCAAAGAGGGAAGGGTGGAGGAGAAGATGCAAGAAAGAGATGAAAGATGAAATTATGGAGAGTAGGGAAGAGTGAGGAAGGTGAGGAGAATAGAGTAGTATAGGTAGGATAAAGAAAACCAGAAAGAAAGAAATAAAAACCCAAAGAAATTGAATCTATAACAGGAAAATGGAAAAATCTAGCGCAGTGGTTCTCAACCCAATCCTTGGGGGCATATCCAGCTAGTCAGGTTTTCAGGATATATCCATATGAAAATTCATGAGAATTTAACATACTGAGGCAGTTGTGCATACAAATATATCTCATGCATAATCATTGTGAGTATCCTGAATATCCTGAGAACTGGGTTATAAAATACTGAAGTGGAGTGGTTAGGGTAGATATGAATCACTTATTTACACTTTACAAAAATACTAGGACTAGGGGGCATGCGATGAAGCTACTAATTAGTAGATTTAAAACAAACGAGAAAATGTCTTCACTCAATTAACTCCTGCAATTTGTTGCCAGGGAATGCAGTGAAAGTATTTAGCTTAGTAGGATTTTAAAAGCGTTTGGATAATTTCCTAAAAGAAAAGTCCATAAGCCATTATTAAGATGGATTTGGGGAAATCCACTGCTGATTCCTAGGATAAGCAGAAAAAAATGTTTTATTCATTGAGATCTTGTCAGGTACTTGTGACCCGAATTGGCTTCTGTTGGAAACAGGATACTGGATTTGATGGACCTTCTGTCTGTCCCAGTATGGCAACTCTTATATTCTTATATATGGGTTAAGAAGCACTGATCTAGAGGAAATGCTGAGAGAATATAATAAATAATAAGAAACGTAGACATCAAAGAGGAGGGAAAATGTGGAGAATGATAAAATGAATGAATAAAGAAGGCCTAGAGAAATTAAAATAAATGAAATAATTAAAAAGGGTAAAGGGGGCATTCAGGGAAGGCTACAGCAGAGAGATTAAATGAATTATTTGCTTCAGTGTTCAATGAGGAAGATGTGGGGAAGATACCAGTGCCAGAAATGTTATTTAATGCTGATAAGTCAGAAAAACTGAAACAAATTTCTGTAAATCTGAAAGATGTTGGGGGCAATTTGACAAATTTAAGAAAGCCAAATCACCTGGATGGGATGGCAGTGGCGTACCTAGGGTATGTGGCACCTGGGGCCCATCATTTTTGACACCCCCCATGTAAAAAAATATTTTTTGTAATGACCATGAAACGGAATAAATGGTCAGAATAGAAACAGGCAGTGAAAATTTTCTTATATTCCAAACATAAGATAACATAAATTATGTCTGAATTGTCATGACATCAGAAGTACATATGGAGTAGTTGCAGCTGATGCTTGGGACATTTCTGATTGTGTTAGTTCGGTTTTATGTGTTTTTTGAATAGAAGGGTTTTTATTTCTTTTTGAAGGTTTTGTAGTCTGTGGTCGAGGTCAATAGGTTGTAGAGTTGGGGGTCGAGTGTTGCAGCTCGATTGGCTAGGAGGTTGTCGAACTGTTTTTTTCTTTTGACTTTTTTGGTTGGAGGGTGTGTGAATGGTGCGTGAGTTCTCCTATGTCTGTTTGAGGTGGATTGAATTATTTACCTGAAGAAATTAGTTACCCACTCATCCCACACACATTAATTCTCTTCCATTTTTGTTCCCATTATAAAAAAACACTGATAAGTTCCCAGAAAAAAAATACATTAAAATAAGAAGTGAAAACAAAGGCTCCTACAGATGAGAACATAACATAAGAATAGCCTAACAGGGTCAGACCAATGGTCCATCATGCCCAGTAGCCCATTCTCATGGTAGCCAAACCAGGACACTAATACCTGGTCAAAACCCAAAGAGTAGCAACATTCCATGCTACCGATCCAGGACAAGCAGACACTTCCCCCATATCTTAATAACAGATTATGGACTTTTCCTCCAGGAATTTGTCCAAATCTTTCTTAAAACCAGCTACACTATCTGCTTTTACGATAACTTCTGGCCACTTCATTTTTAAGTTTAGATCTTTCCTTTCAAACAGAGACCTTGCTAGATGTCAAATACAGCACAAGGTAACTTCACATGGACTTAGCTGTGCAGGAAATGTGAATCTCCTCATACACCCACCATATAGTGCAAAAATGTGCAAAGGTCTGTTTTTTTCTTTCAATCACTACATAGCCTAATGCCACACAAGCAGCGCTGTTACAAACATATTCTGTAGGTCAATGCTAAGGATAACAAAGTTTCCTTCCTTGGACCAGAAGGAGATACTGATAAACCACTGGAAGAGATCCCAAAACACCCACCAAAGACCCACTCAGTGTGTGATCCAGTTGAGTGGAGTGGACTAACTGGGGGGTGGAAATGGGCCTGGAGTTTGCTCAGCAGAATTTCCCAGACCACCTCTTCCTCTCAACACATTGACACGCTGCCACCACCACTAGGAACACCTCACTGGGTAGGCCAGCTATGCTATAAACTTTATAAAACAGATTATTATATTTTCTTATAAAGCACATATTTTAACTGAACTCTCTGACATCCTCAGCCTTTCCATTCACAAAAATAGAAGGAAGAAAAGTTCCCATTTCCTGCTGTCTCATGTCCCCGGCCTATACAATATTTTTTTTCTGCAGACCCTTCAAAAGTCTGACCAAATCCTCGTTTCACTTGCATTATAAAGTACTGAGGATGCCATCTCTCCCCAATCCCAGGTCCTAAAGTCTAAGACAGTAGCGCAAACTAATGCTGCCAGATTCAGGAAAAAAAATTTCGATTCGATTCAGCCTATTGAATTGGTTTTTCAATTCGATTTTCCTGCCCAGTTGGGTGATTTTTTTCAAAAATCCTGGTGGGTTTTATAGCTTTTTCACCCCCTTTGGCTTCTCCTAACCACACTGGCGCTGTGGTGTAAATAAAATAAAGAAACAAAAAGGACTTTTCCTCTCTCTGTTAAATCCTAGCTCACGTTTGCAGTCCAACACCAGCTCTGGCAGGATACACATTTCAAATCTGACATATTGTAATCACAAAACAGAAAATAAAATTAATTTTTCTACCTTTTGTTGTCTGGTTATATTTCAAATCTTGTTGGTCCAAGGCTCTGGTTTTCTTCTGATAACTTGCTTGCCAGGGTCTCCTTTCTTCTTTCTGCATGCTAACCATCCATCTGCCAACTCTGTCCTCCCTTTCCATTTCCCTTCGCTCCCCAGGAAGTCTGGTATCTTTCCTTTTTTTCATCTCCCTCCATAGATCCACCTTTTCTTAACTACCCTTTCATCCGGCATCTCTCCCTCCTTCCCCACCACCCCAGAGTCCACCATCTCTCCCTTTCTTTTCCCAATTACCCTCCTATCCAGTATCTCTATCCCTCCTCCACATCATCCCTTGTGTCCAATTTCTCTCCCTTTCTGTTCCTTCCCTCCCTAAATCCCATGGTCCATCATTTCTCTCCCTCTCCTCTATTTTCAGACCCATTATTTCTTCCCTCCCCCAAAGTTTGGCATATGCACGTCTCTTTGAACACCCCCTTCCCTCCGTGTACTTCTAAACCAGGGTCCCCCCTTAAAGGTCTGCCTGTCCCCCCTTAAAGGTCTGCCTGTCCCCCCTTGAAGGCCTGCACCCCCCTTGTAGGTCTGTCCCCCCCTTGAAGGCCTGCCTGTCCCCCCTTGAAGGCCTGTCCCCCCCTTGAAGGCCTGCACTCCCCCCGAAGGCCTGTCCCTCCCTTGAAGGCCTGTCCCACCCCCTTGTAGGCCTGTCCCCCCTGAAGGCTTGCCTACCTGTCCCCCCCCAAAGGCCTGCATCCCCCCCCCGAAGGCCTGTCCCTCCCTTGAAGGCCTGTCCCACCCCCTTGTAGGCCTGTCCCACCCCCTTGACACAGACAGAAACAACTCTGGTGTCGCAGCCTTCTGTGGATAAACTGGTTACGAAGCCTTCCTCCACCCCGTCTTAGCCTCAGGTCAAAGTAGCAGTGAGCCAAGTCCTGCTGACCTCGAAGAGGCCCAAAAAGCGCTCGGCTATCGGTGAGTGCCTCATCATCGGCCTCCTCGTTGCCGGAGCGTAGAGTGGCACTGAAAGTACCGGTGAAAAAGCCAATGGTACCGGTGCTTACCCTTAAGCAAAAGATAGGCAATTTGCTTAAAGAGGAATTGGGTGAGCATTTTCAAATGCTGGTGCTGACCCAACTTCTGCCCGTGTTGACACTGGCTTCCCCGGTGCCAGTCCAATTTGAGCCCTCAACACCGGTTGAACCTGCAATGGAGTTTCCATTGGTGCGGATGCTTCCCATCGCCAACACCAGTCATCCTCGACACAAACATCGCCTGAGTCAACTTCGGTGCAGTCCCGGAAGGCTTTGCAGAAGCTTAAACATCTTGAGCCTTCGACACTGAGTACTCGGCACCGGCCCCATTCTGTTCAAGATTCTGACCTCTGGGGGAACTCTGAAAAGGATCCTCTTCTCTCTGAAGATTGGGATTCTTCAGATGATGACTCTCCTCACCATTCCTCTCAGGAGACTCCTGTTTTGTCTGAGAAGTCCTCTTTCTCCAAATTTCTTCGTGAAATGTCAGAGACTTTATCCATTCCTCTTGAAGCTGACTCCAAACGTTCTAAACAGTTCCTAGAGGCCTTGGATTATGATCAACCACCTAAGGAACTGCTCAAGCTTCCCCTTCATGACATTTTACTGGAAACTTTCTACAAAAATATGGAAACCCCACTTACCATTCCTGTGGCAAGTTGGATTCTCTGTACAGGGTGGTCCCTATCCCTGGTTTTGACAAACCACAGCTTCCACATGGTGGAATCAACCTTAAAGAAACCTTTGGGGACTAGTGTTTATGCCTCTGTACCCCGTGGCAGAGAGGGCAAATCCATGGATCAGTTTGGCAAACGCTTGTACCAAAATGCTATGTTGGCCAACCGTTCTGGCAACTACAATTTTCATTTTTCGTTTTACCTCAAGCATTTAATCAAACAGATTTCATTTTTCCCAAAATACATTCCAGAACGCAAACTTCCTGCTTTTCAGCATCATGCTTCTGATCTGTTTCAATTGAGAAAATAAATGGTTCGTTCCACTTACGACACATTTGAACTCACCTCCCGTGCAGCAGTAATGTCAGTAGCCATGAGACACCTGGCCTGGCTTCGTGTATCTGAGCTGGATATGAATCATCAAGATAGGCTTGCAAATGCTCCCTGTTTGGGAGATGAAATTTTTGGTCCCTCCATGGACACGGCTTCTCCCCATCAATGTCCTGCCTGTTCTAAGAATTTTTGGATAAGTGCGGCAGGTGCCGTGGGCTCTTTTTCAATCGCTCATCGACAAGACCTCAAAGTCATCAATCTCAAAGACGTCTACATCGAAATTGATGTTGGGGGAGTTCAGCAGTGTCGCAGGTCATTATGGCATCAAGTCCATTCTTGTCGACCTTCCAGCGACCATTATTGCGGCTCGCCTATCGTTCATCAAGGGTTGCATCTTACCCAGGTTACCAAGGCGAGCCGTGACACTAATGGTATCGGCAGAGAAGCCTTACGTACTGGTGTCTTTCTTCCAATGAGCTACTGGTTTTTACTACCGGTGTCGCAGGTCATTCTGGCATTGAGTCCATTAATGCTAACCACACGACCATTCCTCTAGTGCACATGTGTCAAACTTAAGGCCCGCAGGCCAAATCCGGCCTGCCTGGTCATTTTATGTGCCCACCAGTTTTACCTTGTGGCCGGCTCCCTCCTCCTCACAGCCATAATGTGCAAGGAGCCGCGTACAACGGTTCCTCGCACGTCCCACACCTCATCCAGAAGCAATCCCTCTGACGTTGCAACGTCGAGAGAAGGCTTCCGGTTCAGGTGTAGGATGCACAAGGAGCCACTGCACGTGGCTCTGTGCACATTACGGCTGTGAAGAGGAGGGAGCCAGCCACAAGATGATACCGGGGGGCATCAGACCACAGGCCGCATAAAACGACCAGGCGGGCTGCATAAAATGGCCAGGTTGGAACTGACTAGAAGGTTAGACACTCGCCGGAGGGAGGCACAGCATGGAGGGAGGGAGACAACAAAGGTAGGGGAAATGGTTTTATTTTCAAGTTTGAATTGTGTCAGTTTTGAGCATTTTAATTTCCTGTCTATCTTTTGCACTGCTCAGGAAGAAATACATTTGTTTCTTTTTCTCTGGGGGTTGTACTGCATGCAGAATCTTGAATCTTAGGGTGTCTTTTTTTTAATATATTAGTACTTTTAGTTTTTGGTCCTGTATTTGCATAGGGATTATCTGTGTTCTGGTAGGAATGAATGTTGAGAAGCATACAGTGTGTTTTGTGTTGTTTAATTTTATGGTTAACCATTACCATTATGTGTTAATAAGATTATATTGTGTGTGTATACATATGAAAAATGAATAGAAAAAATGGTGTTATAATTAGTATTATTATGGGGTGGGGTCTGGCCCGCGATTTAGCCCCTTAATGTGAGCAATTTTCGAGTGAAGGAGGGAATCTATCACGCAGCACGAAAGCAGAGGGATTACAAATGGAATAATTTGCGGGTGGACATTTACCAAGATGTGGCAGCTGCAACCTTGAGAAAGAGGAGAGATATGCAAACGGTGACCACCTATTTATGTAGAGAGGGCCTCCGATATCAGTGGCTCTATCCATTTGCCATGGCACTGATGGTGGGGAGCGCGACACGACGGGTTCGCACAGTGGTGGAGGCCAGGTCGGCACTGCAGGAACTTGGTGCTCCTAACCTTCCTGAAAGGGGACCTGCTGGAGAGCATGGAGAGGAGCGAGCTGGACCTTCTGACTGGCAGTGACAGACCAGAGGAGCGACGGCGCGGAGTACTGAGAGACGTGAGCCCCCTGGCCAACCCACTTGAGCAGTGTGCTGACCACGTTGGACTTAATTGTTGACCTGGATGGCACCCGCTGATGGAGGCTGTGGGGTCTTTCATGGGGAGGGGGGTGGTGGGTGTGTGGCTGGTAACTGTGTTTATGGACGGGTAGGTGGGTTGATTGGGGACTCTGTTCACTGGGGTCTCGGGCAGGGGCCCGATGTGATATGGAAGGAAGTGGCCTCCAGGGGCCTGCATGGGGGATCTGGGCAGTCAGTTGCTGTCTGTCCAGGGAGTTTATATTTGGAGGCTGTGCTGTTGCTGTGTGATGGCAGAGTGTTGATGGGAAGGGAGGGGGGTTCTGTTGGTACGGGATGTAGTGATGGGGATCTGGGAGGAGTGTATTGCATATCCTTAGTGTATTTCTTAGGAGTGGTGGGGGTGGTGGGGTTGCTTCTTCTTTAGGGGATCTTGAGATCTGTTTGGATGGTCTCGAGATACAGTTTTGGGATGGGAATGGGGGGAGGGGGAGGTTTGAGGGGGGGAAGTGGGGTTGGGAGGTGGGGTGGGGGTGAGCTGGTACTCTCTGCACAGACTTAGTACCGGATGGTCTGCTGATGCACAGGTGGGGCCTGGTCATGGGCTGAAGTGGCTGGGTCCTACTGGTACTGATGGTGGAGTATGTGGAGTGGTTAGTGATAGTGGATCCTGGTTAATTTTGTAACTTGAAATGTGGGAGGAATAAATTCCCCCATAAAGCGCTCAAAAATCTTGCCACACTTACAGTGCCAAAAGGCAGATGTGGCCTTTCTCCAAGAGACCCGTTTGACTGATCTTGAGCACGCGAGTGCGTGTGAGCGGTCCTTCGGGGTGGGGGTGCGGGTGCGAGTGCGTGCGAGCGGTCCTTCGGGGTGGGGGTGCGAGCGGCCTGCGGAGGGGGTGAATTGGACGTCGGGGGGGGGGGGGGAACTATGTAAAAAAAAAGTTGTAAAACGCGCTCACGCGTCTAACGCGCATGGTTATGCACGGTTTGTAAAATCGTGCATAACGCGCGCGTTATATGCGTGAAAATACGGTAAGTTAGATGGGATAAATGAGGGCCCATGGCTGTCCAGACCAGCATTAATTGAGCTGGAAAGTCAAAGGAGCAGGAAGAAATCTGGCTAGAAACAGAATGAGTATATAAAATTATTATTCTTCTGAGCTGCAGCTTTTCTTTACCATTGCCAGGTCTGTATGCTTGCAAAGGAGGCCAAAACAGTCCCTGTCTCATTTATGTAAGCTTTAACCATAAAATTTACATCTATTGGGATGTGAAGCTAGAAAGGATGGAATCCACCAACCTAGTAAAAATTCTGGAGACGAACCAAGCATACAGAGATCTCTTAAAGCAACTGAATGTGGGTAAGTCATTTCCTGCTTCTAATTCAACACGTTACAGAAGTAGGAATTGTAGTGGGAACTCTTGCATTCCCCAGATACACTTTTATGTAGAACAGATTTAAAAAAGACATCAGCCTATGACCATAATACTGTCTATCAATATATCTGAATGTTAATGTTAGTTGAAATGCATTGGTCTTCTACTTGAATAGTATGTTTGTTAACCTTTTTAAATGATTCCTAGCATCCTATTTGCTTTTTTGGCTGCCACCGCCACACATTGGGCAGCAGATTTCATCATATTGTCTATGGTGACACCCAGATCATTTTCTTGGGCGCTAATTCCCAAGATGGACCCTAGCTTCCGGTAACTGTGATTCAGGTTAATCTTCCCAACATACATCACTTTGCATTTGTCCACATTAAATTTCATCTACCATTTGGATGCCCAGTCTTCCAATTTCCTAAGGTCCACCTGCAATTTTTCACAATCTGCATGCGTTTTAACAACTTCGAACAGTTTAGTGTCATCTGCAAATTGAATCACCTCACTCGTCGTTCCAATTTCCAGATCATTTATAAATAAGTTAAATAACACTTGTCCCAGTACAGACCCCTGTGGCACTCCACTGTTTACTCTCCTCCATTGAGAAAAATTACCATTTAACCCTACCCTCTGTTTTCTATCTGATAAGCAATTCCTAATCCACAACTGAACTTTGCCACCTATCCCATGACACTTTAATTTTCTCAGGAGCCGCTCGTGAGGAACTTTATGAAAATCTTTTCTGAAAATCTAGATGCACTATATCAACTGGCACACCTTTATCCACATGTTTATTCACACCTTCAAAGAAGTCAAGCAAATTTGTGAGGGAAGATCTCCCTCGGCTGAACCCATGCGGACTCCATCTCATTAAATCATGTTTGTCTACGTGTTCCACAATTTTATTTTTTATAATTGTTTCTTTCATTTTGCCCGGCACGGAAGTAAGGCTTACCGGTCTGTAATTTCCCGGATCTTCCCTGTAGCCCTTTTTTAAAATCGGTATAACATTGGCTACCCTCTAATCTTCAAGTACTACAGACGATTTTAGCAACAGGTTACAGATCACTAACAGCAGGTCAGCAATTTCATGTTTGAGTTCTTTTAATATCCTGGGATATACACCATCCGGTCCTGGCAATTTATCACTTTTTAACTTGTCGATTTGGCTTTGTACATCTTCCAGATTCACTAAGATTTCTTTCAGTTCCTCCGCATCATCACCCTTGAAAACCATTTCCGGTTCAGATAGCTATCTTACATCTTCTTCCGTAAAGACCGAAGCAAAGAATTCATTCAGTCTTTCTGCTATGGCCTTATCCTCCCTGAGTGCCCCTTTCACTCCTTGGTCATCCAACGGTCCCACAGAGTCCCTCACAGGTTTTCTGCTTCTGATGTACCTAAAAAATTGCTATAAGTTTTTGCCTCTTTTGCAAGTTTCTCTTCATATTCTTTCTTAGCTGTCTTTATCAATGCTTTGCATCTAACTTACCAGTGCTTGTGTTTCTTCCTACTTTCTTCATTTGGATCGTTTTTCCATTCTTTAAAGGATGGTTTTTTGGCTCTAATAGCTCTTTCACTTCATCTTTTAACGACACCGGCTCTTGTTTCCTCTTCTTTCCATCTTTACTGATACGTGGAATGCATCTGGTCTTGGCTTCCACAACGGTATTTTTAAATAACATCCTTGCCTGGTTTATAGTCCTAACCTTTGCAACTGATCCTTTTAACTTATTTTTAACCATTTTCCTCATTTTATCATAGTCGCCCTTTCAAAAATTAAATGCCCCTACAGTAGATTTATTTTGCGACGTTACTCCCGGTATCAGCTCAAATTTGATCACGTTACGATCACTGTTTCCCAGCTGTCCCGACTCCCAACACAGTTAACTCCTGTACTATGTCTTGCATTCCACTAAGGACCAAATCTAAAATAGCACCCACTCTTGTCACTTCCCGGACCAGTTGCTCCAAGAAGCAGTCATTTATGACATCTAGGAATTTTTACCTCCCTAGCACTCCCTGATGTAACATTTAACCAGTCAATGTTGGTGTAATTGAAATCAGCACGTAACAAAGCTCATACTCTATAAACAAATATATCTATAGAACCCCCTACAATTCCATTCAGTACTGCCAAATAATCACTCACAGATAGAGGAAATACACCACACACTAAATTCAAAGCAGAAATAGAGGGAAAAGGAGCACAAGAGAACCAGAAGAGAAAAAGAAAGTGGAGCCTTCTCAGCATTTTTCACCAGCTGCTGCTGTCTTTCTTTATACCTGGCGCCATTGTGCAGTGATTGCACTAGCAGTGATAACTTTGAATATGGCTTTTGTATGACTCCTGAAGCAGCCTTGGATCCTGAAGCAGCTGTCGGATCCTGTAGTGAAGACACCATTTCAAGTTCTGCTGTCCCGCATGTGCATGTTTGTTTGGGGGATCATGGCACGAGAAGCATGAGATGACCGGCAGCTAAGTATCTGTTTTTTGCCATCTCATGTGCTGAGTTTAATCTGTGCCTGTTAGTGATTTTTGAACTTTCCCTGCATTTTTAAGACTTTTAGATGTTTCAATCTCCAACTGGGGGGTTTCTACCGATGATACTTGATTCAGTGAACATTTTGATTCAGAAAAACGGAGCCCATATGAGAGAAAGTGGAGTTTTTTTGAGCCCATGAAGCTGAACTGAAACTTTTTCTCCACTTTCTTTTTCTCTTCTGCTCCTTTTCCGTCTGTTTCTGCTTTGGATTTAGTGTGTGGTATATTTTTGCAGTGGTGTATTTCCTCTATCTGTGAGTGATTATTTGGCAGTACTGAGTGGAATTGTAGGGGGTTCTATAGATATATTTGTTTATAGAGTATGAGCTTTGTTACTTGCTGATTTTACATACTCTCCCTTATTAATTTGGTAATTGTCCATTTCTCCAACTTTCCTAATCTCTGAAAACATTTCTTCATCTGTCTGCTCATTTTGTCCCAGGGGAAGGTAGTATAACCCATCCTTTATATTCCTTCCCTTCACACATGGAGTTTCTATCCATAAGGATTCCACAATGCTATCTATGCCATGCAGAATGTTTATTTGATTTGATTCAATTCCCTCTTTAACATATAGCGCAACCCCCCCCCCCTTCCAATTTGATCTACTCTATCCTTGCGATATAATTTGTACTCAGGTAACACAGTGTCCCATTGATTGTCCTCCTTCCACCAGGTCTCCGAGATGCCTATTATATCTATCACATCATTCAGTACCATATACTCTAACTTTCCTATTTTATTTTTTAGGCTTCTAGCATTTGCATAAAGACACTTCAAATTGTGTTTTTTCCTTGCAACTACAGGCTGCTGAGAAGACAAGGAAAATTTGAGTCTTTTACTTTGCCTTCCTCTTAAACCCTCCTGGCTTTCTTTCACCATTATTGGAACCTCTCTGCTGGGACTCCCTAAATATCCTGTTTCAATAGTATCCTCCAAGGATACCTTACACCGAACCATCCGCTCCCGGGCGACTGTCGACTTTTCCCCACATCTCAATTTAAAAGCTGCTCTATCTCCTTTTTAAATGTTAGCGCCAGCAGCCTGGTTCCATCCTCGTTAAGGTGGAGTCCGTCCTTTCGGAACAAGCTAACTGTTAAAGGAAAGATTTATAAAATATAAAGAGTTTTACCTTATGTAAAATTGTCATTTCTTTAATAAGACATTAACTATTTTTTTCTGCGGCCCTCCAAGTACTTACAAATCCAAAATGTGGCCCTGCAAAGGGTTTGAGTTTGAGACCACTACCTTAATCCCACTGGGGATTAAGGGGATGTCATGCTTTAATCCTTCCTGTGGGCAGCTGCTTAACCAGATCACCTTCTGTAACCTGGATGTTCCAAATACCAGGTCTAAATAGGGTTGTCCTTCTTTTTTAGACATGGTCATTTCTTCCATTTTGGTAATTGCTGTTGGATGTTAGATTTCAGGCCTTTCCTAGTCCTGCTCAAAACACCCTTGCTATTTGAATGTCCTTATTTTGCCTTTGCAAAATTGGGATTTGGATGTTTTAAGCACATGAATGTTCATTTTGGCCTTTTGAGACATCCATGTGCATGTTTCCTACTTTGACTAGATATGAATTAGTAAAAGGAAAAAAGTGTTGCATTTGCAAAGCAACATGCTTTGATAAATAAAGACACACTGCTTTGTGAGATGAAGCCCACAGTTTTATCCAGCATACTTTGAGCAAGCCTCATCTCGGGACATAATCAAAGAGAGATTAGCCTTTTGCTGATCACACCACTAGCAAAAGAACAGGAATATGACAGTATCAGTCCCTGCAAATACAAAAGTGGGTGTATTTACTGTAGGTACTTGCTACTCTGGCAGTCTTAAGAGTTTTCTATTTAATTTAACATGGATGTTTCTCTTCTGCACAGACTCTTAAACCTTATTACAATTTGTACAAACAGCTTAGATCCCTTTAGGTTATGTATTGAAGTTTCATCCACAGTGTGCCATGAAAGAAAGCATGCTTTACTGAGGTCTGTGCTGACTTTGATGTAGCCTGTGGGGAAGAGTCTGGAAGATGAGTATTATAGATAATTGGGTTGTTTTGAAGCAGCCCAGTGCCTGGGATGCTGCTGCCTAATTACAGCAATAAAGACTGTAATTCTCTTCTTGCCAAGCAGGGTGCTTTCTTCAATCCAGTAAATGTTATTAATTCATAGAAAGGATAGCATCAGCAGAGGGGAACAGTGTATTAACCTAGTCAGAGAAGACAGACCAGACCTGTTTCCTCCATTGACATGGTTAATCCTGATATTTTAGTGCTGGGAGTGGCTTCAATTCTTATTTTATGTTTCATTTACATTAAAGGTATTGATGATATCTCTGTAGTCAGCGCTTTGCTGCACCAAACATTGTATTTTCCAGAGCGAGAAGAGCAAGACGCTTCTGCCTGAGGAAGAACCTTCAGTGCACACTATGACAGAAGATATAAAAACCTAAATTATTTTGAAAATAATGAATTTTTAGATCTCTGAGCAGATGTTTTGTATCAGTGTTAACATCTCTCTATTTATCAGAGATGTAAGAACTCCTGATCTGCAAATTAACCTGGGAAAACATGGACTACATGCAAAGATAGCCTTCTTGGGCTAGACTGGTGGCCTCCTTAAGCTGGTCTTGTGGCTCTGAGACCTGTTTGATTCCTGACTCAAGTCTTTTGTTACTAGGCTGAGAATACTGTAAACTCATAATCCAGTGGCAGAACTCTGGAAAGATCCCTGATGTATGGTTTCCCCTTCAGCCTAGGGCTATCACAATAACTAGGCTAATTAAGTCAGAACGGAATATAAAAGAAGTGAAAAAAAGGCCCAGGTTGTTGTGAATGAAGGCTCATGGTCCTAGATCCTAGTTCTGGTTCCAACTGAGCCATAAATCAAAAGAACTGGAACAAAAGCAAATTGGAACTTATTGGATGTATACTGACTGTCTTCACAAACTGGGCACTGGATGAAGCTTGGGAGTTTCAGTAGACTCGCACAGCACACATTTATATGGAAATTATTCACTACTGCTAAACTCCGACAAGATGAAACCTAATATTAAAAACTTCCAAAAACCCTCTCTAGCCTGATTTTTTAAGTTTGATATGTCAGTATACCAGACATTAAGAAATGAAAGCCAGCTATGAAGTGTTCAGTGAACTGAGACTAATTACCCCAATGTATTGGAGACAGAGCTTTATCTCTGCATGAGTTCGCATTTAATATAAGCTTTTGTAACCTGTTTATATGATTTTCTCTGTATTGCTGATTAGATTTCATGAAAGAACATAGGATGACTGTTCGCTGTAGCTCAGAAAGGACAAAACCTGTATGGCCTTTGTGAGGACTGATTTGTTAGTTTTGAAATATCTTATGTATCAAGCAGTGTAATAGCCATGTTTCCTGTGAATGTATGGATGTTTTGGGTTAAGATTTAATAAACATGAAAAAGAAGATAATAGAGAATAAACTCTGTTTTGGTAAATTGTTCCTGAACTTGGATATTCTTCGTGATTAGATTTTGTCTAAACTGCAGGGATACCTGTATGTGTCCTGATTCTTAAAATGTCTTTCATGTTATGGGGTTGCTTTCATAGTTTCCTAAATATGAAATGATGGAAAAATTATATAAAAGTGATATATATCTGTCCTTCCATGGTTGAATTACCTTAGCGGACAGGTGGTCTATACCCTAGTGGGCTAAGTGATGCCTGGAGCTGGGACTAGGGACCACCAGCAGCATGAACATGAAGGCCATGGTGCAGCTATGACTGAAAAAGCCAAAAACAGCAGTTAAAGCCCTTTGGATTCCTATCTCTCTTGGTACAGATTTCTACCAAAGGAAGGAAGTTGATGTGGAATGCAAAAGGGCCTTGAGCCATGCAACAGCTCAGTGGCTTTACTACACTCATTTTTGTTGCCACCAGAATCTTTCTGGCAAATGGGAAGGGGAGGAGTGGCGTACCTAGCATATGTAAAAACAACACTTTCAATGGGAGACTAATGTGGTCATAAGATGTTATAGTAGTACAAATTTTTACAGAAGCAATGAGAAACCAGTGCCAGCTCTTAGTTGCTCACAAAGAAGGAAAAACCCTCAGAAAAGGCCCTCCCACCGCCACAATGGTGGATGTAAAGGTGGTTAAGCGATAACCTCATAGGCAAAACCTTCATTCAGAAGTGAGCAATTGAGTAAAAAACTGTGCTTCACATAGATGCTGAATTATAGATAGAGGAAAAAACCACTTATCTTAAGGCTGATCGGCACACCGACGGAGGCCAGCGTTTCACCGACAGGCTACATCAGCATATGTGACACCCGGGGCCCATCATTTTTTTACCCCCCACCATCTATATGAAAAATATGATTTGTAGTAACAATCCACATATCGCACAACAAGAGTGTACCTAGGAAAAGGCAGCATCTTAAACATTGCAGTGAGCACTAGAACACCAACACATACATTATAAAACTAAACAAGCCAGATCCCACACAGTCAATTCATCCTGCACAGTCAATGCCAACTGAAAACTATGTCCTTTTCATACACACAGAACAGAGATACACCCTCGCCCAATATGGAATAATCACAAACTAAAAATAGAAATATGTAGACAAAAGTTAAACTGAACCGCCAAGAAACCATACTCTGCATACAATGCAACACCACAAAAACAGTGACACATGTCCCCTAATACTGTGCAAAATATAAAGACAGTAGATGTAAATTTGAAAAAACTGATACATAGCAACCACCACTTTACAAATTAACAAATAAATGCCAAGGGAGGTTTGTCGGACCAGGGCTGTTGTCGATCGGTCGGGGAAGTGCCACAAAAGTAAGGGGACCTGGCCGGCTGTGCTGCACCCGGGGCGGTAGAGAAGGGGGGGGGAGAAGGACGCTGAAAGGCCATGGTGAAGACAGGAGGGGGGGGGAAAGGACTCTGAAAGCACTTGAAGACAGAGGAGGGAGAAGGACGCTGAAAGCACATGGGGGAATACAAAGGGGTGGAGAAGGACGCTGAAAGGCCATGGGAAGGGCGGGGGGGGAGAAGGACTCTGAAAGCACTTGTGGAAGACAGAGGGGGGAGAAGGATGCTGAAAGCACATGGGGAAGACAAAGGGGTGGAGAAGGACGCTGAAAGGCCATGGGGAAGACAGAGAGGGAGAAGGACGCTGAAAGGACATGGGGAAGATGGGGGGGAGAAGGACATTGAAAGGAAATGAGGAAGAGAGAGTAGGGAGAAGACGCTGGCAGGGAAGAAGACAGATGCCAGACTATGGGGGGAGCGGAGAGAAGAAGATGGGTGCCAGACCAATTTGGAAGGGGGAAGAAAGGGAGAGGCACAGTAACAGAGCAAATGGAAGATGCAGAAGGAAGAGAGACAGTGGATGGAAGGAATTGAATGAGAACATGAGGAAAGCAGAAACCAGGCAACAAAGGTAGGAAAATAATTCTATTTCTTTTTTTTTTTTTTTTTGCTTCAGGATAAAGTAGTATATTAGTTGTGTTGATAAAAATTTATAAACATTAGAGGCTCTGGTAGAAACCCGTTTACAAAGTATGTATTCTTCCCAATTAATATTTTCAAATTAATAAAGTCTTTTTGCTTATTTGTAAATGGGTTTCTACCAGAGCCTTTAATTCAGTAGCATAATTAAATGAAATAACTATTTCTGAAGTTTATAGGGACGGGCGGGGACGGAGGGGATTCCTCACGGGGACGGGTGGGGACGGGTGGGATTCCTTGCGGGGATGGGTGGGACTTTGGCGGGGACGGGTGGGATTTCTGTCCCCGCGCAACTCTCTACCCTAAAGCTAATTTATCTCACGTTTTGGACATGTCCTTTGATACCCCAATTTTGGAATGTTGTTTTTCCTAAAGTTGAGCAAATGTGGGGAATTGATTGGCATTGCAATAGTTATAATATATTTTGGATTTTTGATATGTTAAGCATCCTATTCCAAGAGGCCTAAAAGGCTTTCTTCAAAGAACAATCTTATCAGGTTTGAAAGTCATACTTTATCTTTGGATTGGACCTTTAAGACCAACATATAGTCATTGGTGTTCTAGAATGTTACACATTTTAACAATGGAAAGTATGCAATTATCAGAATGGGACACAATTTTTTACTATTTGGCAACCTTATTTAGATACATTAACACCACACACTCGCAGTCACATGTTATTTAATATTTAATTACAGTTCTAAAATGGGGGAAAAGGGGAGGGAATTGGATATATTTGCTTTTAGCGATAATGTTTATTATTTATTAACTCTGTAAATTTTGGTTTTCTTCTTGTATTTGAAATGATTTTTTACTATTTTGTTTGTATTTGAAATTTAATAAATATGATTTACATTAAAGCAACAAAAATCTTTCTACCTTTTGTCATTTCTGCTTTAATCATCTCTTTGCTCTCTTCTTTCTATACAGTGTTTGTCCTCTCTCCCTTCCATGCAAATTCTGCCCTCTCTTTGCCCCTTCCACCCAGCTTCTGCCCTCTCTACCCCTTCCATCTACTGCCCACACTCTCTCTGCTCCTTCCATCTACTGTCCACCCTTTCTCTCTTCCATATGGCATCTTCCCTCTTTCAATGTCCCTTCAATAAACTGTATATCCTGTGTCTCTTCTCTCCTTTGCACATGATTCATTTCAGCTTCACCCCCTCTTCATTTTTCTGTCTCCACCCCCTCCCCTATACTTTGGCATCTCTCTCTTTCTCTTCTCTTCTCCTTTCCTTCCTTTCTTCCCACTCCACACCATGGTCTGGTATCTCTATCTCCTTCCCTTCCCCTATGCCATGGCATCTCTTCCTCCCCCTCCATGTTCTAGTATCTCCTTTCTCAGTGGAGGACTTAGAATCTACAGTTTAAGGGACTTTCCTAAGGAGCAGCAGTAGGATATGAACCCTGCTTCTTGGTTTGGGTCAGATGCACAAAGCCTCCCATGCTGGGAACGTTGCATTTAGACTGGTTACCAGCATGGGAGGCTCTGTGCGTCTGACCCAAACCAAGAAGCAGGGTTCAGATCCCACTGCTGCTCCTTAGGAAAGTCCCTTAAACTATAGATTCCTGCGAGACTTGAAAAACCATGAGACTTTTCAAACTTCCTGCACCATAGGACTCAAGCTGGTGGAGAGCCTTATCCCTAACTCAAGCTGGTGGAGAGCCAAGGCAAGAGAATCCATTTCCGAAGCATAAGGAGGGAAATTATTTGTGGTGAAAGCCTGAGCGCCAGAGTGCAATTTAAAGGTACCATGGTGGCCTGGGATTTGTTGAGCTTTGGTTTAGAATATACAATAGTATATTAAAAATAAGTGTGTCAAATTGTACATGGATATGCAGAAAGCAGCATGCTCAGTACGGGTCATTCATAACATAACTTTTATTAACAATCCAGCCAAGAAGGGGACATTGGTGAAGACAGTGGTATTGTAAAAGTTATTTAATTTGTACAAAGAGGAAACTGTAGAAATTACAGCACTTGGAGTTGACAGCTCAAAAAATAAATTCTAAGCTTAAGGCTTTCATTATATCTGCAGCTGTGGAAAAGAAGCAAAGAGATTATTAATGTGTCCCAAACCTTATGATGCGAGGTAAGTATCAAGAGGCATCTCTAGCAGGAGAAAAAAAAATCATCTTGTTTATGAATGGAGAGGTATCTGAAAAGCATTCTCACCCCTATTCTGATTGTACATTTTGTGTGAACATCAGTGGCTCGTCAACATTTGGGTGGCAGGTAATAATAACATGATAGAAGGATGACATATAGATAGGGACAAATATTCTAAATAAAATTTGTGGTTTTCCTAATTACATTAAATAAAGTACAGAAATAACTTGTAAAAGGGGTAAAGGATATTCCGCTCTGCTGGTAAATAAATAAATTTCAAACAATACAATTGCAATGGTGAAGTACCTACTATACAGAATGTTGGGGATTATCAGGAAAGGAATGGAAAACAAAGATGACAATGTTAGACAGGTACAAGATCCTTTATTCGAAATCCCTGGGACCACATATATTTTGTTTTTTGAATTTTTCAGTTTTCAGAATGGTAATGTTGTCAGATAAAGATAAGACTATAAGACCACAAAATTGCCACCAAACTTATTAAATTTCAAAATAAGGCAAACAAATACTTCAAATACAAACTTGTTCACCAAAGAGCCTTCAGTCTGTCATATGCCTGCCTCAAATTTTCATTTAAGACAGATATAAAATAAAATATATTGTAGGAGTGCAATTTTCCTACACTGATAACAGCTGATGAACGAGCGCCATGTTGTTTATGGAAAGAGTGTGCACGACTGAGGAAAGAATCACACTGTTCACAAAGAACACCTTTTACAAAGTCACTACCACAGCGTTGCTAGAGAAAGAGTCACAAACATTAAGAACATAAGAATAGCCGTACTGGGTCAGACCAATGGTCCATCAAGCCCAGCAGCCCGTTCTCACGGTAGCCAATCCAGGTCACTAGTACCTGGCAAAAACCTAAGGTGTATCAATATTCCATGCTACCGATACAGGGCAAGCAGTGGCTTCCCTCGTGTCTTTCTCAATAACAGACTATGGACATTAAATACTTAAAGCACTTCAAACACAAACTTGTTCCAAATGTGTAGTCTATAGTCATACATTATCTTTCTTACCAAAAAGGTCTAACATGCATCATTTTCTGTCTGTATTTGGCTATCTTACGATGGTGCAGGAACAGTGGAGTCTTTTTAAAGACTTCTTCCAGTGTCATCTGTCTAATTAACAAAGGTTTCTGTTTCAATAGTCTTTCTGTGATCGAGTACACTGCCATAATCTCATGCTCACTGATAAATGCATATTGTTCCATGCCAGTAATTAACTATAGGAATTTTTTCTCTAGTGTTCAGAAGGTCTTCATCATCACTACTATCCTCATACATTTCTTTAGCACCATTTCAGCAATCTCACCATCACTGAAGGAATACACAACAGGTACATCTGTGTCAATATTCAGCACTTCAATAATAATAATAATTTTATTCTTATAAACTGCCAAAAGCCATATAAGTTCGAGGCGGTTTACAGCAAGAGGCGCTGGACAATCAGCGAAGTGGTTACAATCAAAGTCAGCAATACAATCTTACATAATAAAGAATATGAAAGCTAAAAGGTTCATAGGGTTACAGGATTGAATAAGCAGTGCTGAGTAGATTCTTAGTTAACAAATCAATTGAACAGACTTGTTTTTAATAGTTTTCTAAAATTGAAGTAGGATGAAGAGCGCGCAAAAACGTTACTAAGCCTGTTCCATTTGCCTGCCTGGAAGGCAAGAGTTCTGTCCAAGAATCTTTTGTAGTGGCAGGCTTTTATTGTCGGATAGGTCAACAGATGAATTCTTCGTGTGGGCCTAAGATAACCAGCCAGATTGAAGTGGGAAACCAGGTAAGTGGGGGCCAGACCAGATATTGATTTATAACATAGACAAGCGAACTTAAACAGGATTCGCGCCTCTAAGGGCAGCCAATGGAGTCTTTGATAGTAGGGGCTTATGTATTCCCATTTTTTCAGCCTAAAGATTAGTCGAACTGCCGAATTTTGAATGACTCTGAGTCTTAGCATGGCTTTTTTGAAGGAACCCAAGTAAATAATGTTGCAATAATCGAGCAAGCTCAGGATGGAAGATTGAACCAGTAAGCGGAAGGATGATGCATCAAAGTATTTTCTGATGGTTCTGAGTTTCCATAGAACCGAAAAGCAATTTTTAACTCTGCATTTAGAGTGAGGTGGCTCCCAGGATTTTAATGGAGTGGTCAATAGGGAAGGCCTGACCATTCCAGGAGATTGAAGAGTCTTTGATTTTGTCGTTAGGGCTTGCCAGGAAAAATTTAGTTTTGTCGGTGTTGAGCTTCAATTTGAATTCGGTATCCATCGTTCAATTTCATTTAGAATGGATGATAGATGAATCTTTGTCTTGGAGGTCAGAGAAGTAAGGGGAATAACAATGATGATATCGTCAACAAAGATATAAAATTTAACCTTTAAGCTTTGTAGTAGGTTCCCCAATGAGGCAAGGTAGATGTTGAACAGTGTGGGGGAAAAAGGAGAGCCCTGCGGGACTCCGCAAGACTTAACCCAACTAAAGGATATTTTATTGTCACTGTAGACTTGATATGACCGTTTGCTCAGAAATCCCCGAAACCATTTTAATACGTTACCTGAAAGACCAATTGACTCCAGACATGCAATCAGAATAGCATGGTCAACTAGATCGAAGGCAGTACTTAGGTCTAGTTGCAGAATAAGAGCACTTGTACCCTGACTGAATAAGGTATGGAGGAAGTCTAGAAGTGATGCCATGACAGTTTCGGTGCTGAATCCGGAACGAAAACCAGACTAATAGTCCTGCAGTATGCTAAATTTGTCCAGATACATTACTAGATCCTGGTTGACCAGTCCTTCCATTAGCTTGACGAATAGGGGAGTGCTCGCAATTGATCTGTAATTAGATGTCAGTTTGGTAGATTCTCTAGGGTTTTTTACGATTGGGGTGATCAAAATCTGGCCTAGATCCTCAGGGAAAGTACCGGCTAGTAAGAGAGAAGAGAACCAGTTGTATAACTTGGCTTTGAAAGAGATTGGAGCGACTTTCATAATGTTTGGGGGCAGCAGTCTAATCTGCCTTAGAAAGTGGCATATTTCATGTAATGTTTGGAGAATTGCTGCCAGGATGGTTTAGTGAAGTTATTCCAGGCCATATCTACCCTGTGTTGGGCAACCGGGTAGTTCAAAAGGTTGGTTGAGGAGCCCGCTAGTTTGGATCTCAAATTGATGATTTTGTTGTTGAAAAATTCAGCCAGATCATCTGCAGAAGGTGGGGAATCAAGGGTAGGACAGGATAAGACCTGTATGTCATAGAGATTGTTGACTAATTCAAAGAGATTTCTACTATTGGTGTTCGGCAATCCAATTTTTTGAGCATAAAAGTTAGAGCGTTTCTTTATTATTAGTTTTTTGTATTCGTTTAATTTTAGTCTCCAATTTGACCTCCCCACACTGTCCCCTGATTTCAACCATTGCCTTTCGAGTTTCCATAACACCCGTTTCATATTTCCTAACTCGGTATCATACCAGCCATCCAGATTCTTGTTTCTTATTTTTCTTAGTTTAGTGGGGGCCATTTTGTTTAATATTTGTGTACTCATGTTGGTCCAGGAGTCTGCCGAGAAGGAGTCTGAGTCTGGGCTAGAAGATAAGTCATAGTGTGACCAGAATTCTATTGGGTTCACCATACCTCTGCTAGCAATCATTTTTTTGGGTCTTTTTGTCACCTTGGGTTTGGATGGGAAGCATCTTTCTTGCCAGTAGAAATTGAAACTGCATAAACGGTGGTCTTACCATAGCGAGTCGGTCCATATGGCTTTGTTCCAGTAGATCTTGGGATTGGCTGGTTCTTTGGTGGAAAAAGTGACAAGAGCTAGCTGGTGGCCTTTTTGGTGGGTCTTTTCTGGAGGCGGCACAAAGAAATCTAGTGAAGAAATGAAGAAAATTAGATCTCTGGAGTCACCCTGTTCTGTCTGCTCTAGGTGAATGTTTGGATCGCCAGTAGGTTGTGTGGGCCTAGTGTAGAATTTGTGAGGAGGAATTCGTAGAAAATGTCTTTGGCTGCTGGCCATTTCTTAGGAGGAATGTAGAATAAGGTGATTATTAGAGCGTCTTCTAACTGATCTGACCAGAGTTTACAGGACATGATTTCGAGGTCTGCTGAGGAGTTTGAGGCTAGGATTGTGGACTTGAAAGATTCTTTTAGGATGATGTCTAATCCTCCCCCTTTGTCTCTGCTTCTAGGTAGAGATAAAATTTTAAATCCAGGAGGCAGACAGTCGCGTATAATAATGTCGTTATCTGTGACCAACCAAGTTTCCGTTAGAAGAACAAAATCGGGGTTGGCTTCTTCCAGCCAGTCTTTGACCAGCTGTGACTTATTCCTAATTGAATGTATGTTTAAGTAGAAACCGTGAAGAGTGTGATGATAAGGAGCGTTGGTGGTTACAGAATAGGTAATCTTTCTCAGTTTCCGCTGTCTTTTACAGTAGGGTCTGCTAGGTTTTTGTGAGGGTACGACTGGGATTAGGAAGGGACCCCATTCAGAGCAGACGTATAGAGAAGGATTGTCAGTTCTAAGATGGTCTGAGTTGGCTGGGCGAGATCTTATGAGTACTGGGATAGGGATAGCAAAAAATGCAGCAACTGACCTGCTTTTGTAGCAGATCCAATAGACCATGAGGGCCCAAATCAAACAATTAGTTAAGAGAGCCATCTTATATAGAGTGGTCCAAGAGACTGAAAGGCTTGAGAGAGGAGCTAGTACAGTGGTTCCCAACCCTGTCCTGGAGGAACACCAGGCCAATTGGGTTTTCAGGCTAGCCCTAATGAATATGCATGAAGCAAATTTGCATGCCTATCACTTCCATCATATGCAAATCTCTCTCATGCATATTCATTAGGGCTAGCCTGAAAACCCGATTGGCCTGGTGTTCCTCCAGGACAGGGTTGGGAATCACTGAGCTAGTAGCTTAAATCATGCAGGAAATGGGTAGGAATTGACTGGAGTAATCATGCAGAGGATAGATATCATCAGTGTTTTATCACTGACTTGGAAACCTTCAAAGTCTTTGATGGCTTTGGCCATCAACAATGTTCAATGAAAATGAACCTGTAGAGCAGGGATAGGGAACTCCGGTCTTCGAGAGCCGTATTCCAGTAGGGTTTTCAGGATTTCCTCAATGAATATGCATGAGATCTATTTGCATGCACTGCTTTCAATGCATATTCATTGGGGAAATTCTGAAAACCCAACTGGAATACGGCTCTCGAGGACCGGAGTTCCCTACCCCTGCTCTACAGGTTCATTTTCATTGAACATTGTTGATGGCCAAAGCTTATGCCATGCTTTTTGTAATGGTGTTCTAGTTACATCTTTCCAGGTATTGACAAGTGCATAAATAACATTCTTAAGAATGTCACATGCCTGAGAATGTCAAATACAGTTTTCTAAATTGCATGCTTGATGCAATTAACAGGTTAATTGCATCAAGCATGCAATTTAGAAAACTGTCCTTATACTTGGCCTTCATGGAATGTAAATTTTCTTGGTCACAATATTGTAGTAAGCATATCACATTGCGTGGGAGGTAAATGACAGAAACATTATTTTTCACAAGACATTCTTGAGGTGGATGTGCAGAACAGTTGCCCAGAGCCAATAAAGCTTCACAGTTCTCTTCCAGTTCAGTTCTCTACAATGCACTCTTGCTGCTGGCAGAAAGTGATTATAGAACCAATCACTAAGGGCTCCTTTTACTAAGGTGCGCTAGCGTAACCCTGCACTACGCGGCAAGAACTAATGCCAGCTCAATGCTGACATCCCAGGACAAGCAGGCAGCCTAGTCTCACATATGGGTGACATCATCGACGGAACCCAGATGCGGAAGCCTCGCAAGCAGACTTGCTTGTAGAAACTAGAAGTTTCGAGTCAGCCGCACCGCATAGGGCACCAGCGTAGGGCGCGTCTCCTCAGTTCTCAGTCTTCCGCGGAGCTGAGAAATCCATCTTTGACTCTCTGCATCCAACTTTTTCAACTTCATGCCTTCTCTCACCGCGGTTTGTTATTTTCTTCATGAATCGCTGTTTTTTACTTTATTTTTAGTAAAAAAATATATATATATTATTTTTTCTATTCGGCTGCCGGGGCAGGCCGCTCAGCCGCAGCCCAGGGGCTTCGACCTTGCAGCGGCTATTTTTCCTTCTATGTCCCGGCCAGTGTCAGCATGCGATTTCTCTCACGGACCCACACAGCAGGTGCCTCAAGTGCCTTGGGCCACAACATCATCCAAAGTCATGCGAACGCTGTGCTACTCTTCAACCTCGAGCCCTTAAACATCGTCTACTTTCAATGGAGAAGCTCTTCCAGATGGATTTGACCACTTCCTCGACTCCAAAGCCAACCTTCGTCTTGCCTTCGACCGAGGGCCCTCCTGCCTCCACTGCTTCGACCTCGAACCTCATCAGACCTTCCTCGTTTGCAGCGGCTCTTTCTTCGACGATGTCTACTGTATCTTCCCCTGTATCCTCAGGTCAGATAGCCCAGCAGACAGTTCCACCGATAGCCCAGCACATTTCCACTGCTGTGGCGGATCCATCCTTGCCAGCTTCTTTCCAGACCATATTAGAGCAGTAATTTGTTCAGTTCCTCACCAAAATGGGACCGAAGCTAGCTACTCTAATCCAACCTGGGCATTCTGCAGACTCCTCTTCCTATGCCTCAGTCTGAGTCTACACACTCGACGCAGGGAGCAGAGTCTTTGCGAGTGTCTGGTCTGGCATCTAAGCACGTGAAGCAAGGAGCAGATTCTTTGCAAGTGCATCGGCAGGCATCCTCACACTCCATGCAAGGAGTAGAGTCTTTGGGAGTGTATCGAGGTTCCTCCATCAAACCTCTGGAGCTTCGATCCACAGCCTCCAGTCCTGGACAAAACTGAGGAGAACTGGAAAGAGCACAGGAAGTATCAAAAAGAATGTCACCGTGTAGTTCGAAAGACAAAAGATAGTATGAAGAGAGGCTAGCAAGGGAAGCATGAAATTTCAAACCGTTCTTTAGATGTGTTAAGGGGAAGCAGCCGGCTAGGGAGGAGGTGGAACCGCTGGACGACGGAGACAGGAAGGGAGTGGTGAAGGAGGAGAAAGAAGTGGCAGAAAGACTTAACATGTTCTTTTCATCTGTATTTACAAATGAAGACACAACCAACATACCGGAACCTGAGCAAATCTTCAATGGAGATCAAGCAGAAAAATTAACATCTATGGTAGTGAGCCTTGACGACGTATGCAGGCAGATAGAAAAATTAAAAACAGACAAATCCCCGGGTCTGGACGGAATCCATCCAAGGGTTCTGAAGGAACTAAAGGAGGAAATAGCGGAACTACTGCAGCAAATTTGCAATCTATCCCTGAAAACAGGCGTGATCCCGGAGGATTAGAAGATAGCCAATGCTACACCCATCTTTAAAAAGGGATCAAGAGGTGACCCGGGAAACTAAAGACCGGTGAGTCTGACCTCGCTCCCGGGGAAAATGGCGGAAGCATTGATAAAAGATAACATCGATGAACATTTTGAAAGAAACAAACTTCTGATAACCAGCCAGCATGGATTCTGCAAGGGGAGATCATGCCTAACGAACTTATTGCACTTCTTCGAAGGAATTAACAAACGGATGGACAGAGGAGACCCCATAGACATCATATACCTAGACTTCCAAAAAGCCTTTGACAAGGTACCCCATGAATGCCTACTTCGGAAACTGAAGAACTATGGGGTGGAAGGAGACATACATAGATAGATCAGAAATTGGTTGGCGGGTAGGAAACAGAGGGTAGGAGTGAAGGGCCATTACTCAGACTGGAGAAGGGTTACGAGTGGTGTTCCGCAGGGCTCAGTGCTCGGACTGCTGCTATTTAATATATTTATAAATGATCTAGAAACAGGGACGAAGTGTGAGATAATAAAATTTGTGGATGACACCAAACTATTTAGTGGAGCTCGGACCAAAGAGGACTGCAAAGAATTACAAAGGGACTTGAACAAACTAGGGGAATGGGCGACGAGATGGCAGATGAAGTTCAACGTTGAGAAATGTAAAGTACTACATGTGGGAAGCAGAAACCCGAGGTACAGCTTTACGATGGGAGGGATGTTATTGAATGAGAGTACCTAAGAAAGGGACTTGGGGGTAATGGTGGACATGACAATGAAGCCGACGGCACAGTGCGCAGCGGCCGCCAAGAGAGCAAACAGAAGGCTAGGTATAATCAAGAAGAATATTACAACCAGAACGAAAGAAGTTATCCTGCCATTGTATCAGGCGATGGTGCGTCAGTATCTGGAGTACTGCGTCCAATATTGGTCGCCATACCTTAAGAAGGATATGGCGTTACTCGAGAGGGTTCAGAGGAGAGCGACACATCTGATAAAAGATATGGAAAACCTCTCATATGCTGAGAGATTGGAGAAACTGGGACTCTTTTCCCTGGAGAAGAGGCGACTTAGAGGGGATATGATAGAGACTTACAAGATCATGAAGGGCATAGAGAGAATGGAGAGGGACAGATTCTTCAAACTTTCGAAAAATAAAAGAACAAGAGGACATTCGGAAAAGTTAAAAGGGGAGATTCAAAACGAATGCTAGGAAATTTTTCTTTACCCAACGTGTGGTGGACACCTGGAATGGGCTTCCAGAGGGCATAATAGAGCAAAGTATGGTACTGGGGTTCAAGAAAGGATTGGACAATTTCCTGTTGGAAAATGGGATAGAGGGGTATAGATAGAGGATTACTGCACAGGTCCTGGACCTGTTGGGCCGCCGCGTGAGCGGACTGCTGGCACAATGGACCTCAGGTTTGACCCAGCGGAGGCATTGCTTATGTTCTTATGTTCTCTCCATTCTTTGGTGGCATCGGCTGCTTCCCTCTCCGGGGCAAAGTCTCCTCGATCTTCGAGATCTGCTTCCAAGTACCGTTCTCACCGACGATCGAGACCTTCATCGAGGCATCCTTCCAGGCATAGTTCTTCTAAGGAGCGTCTTTCTTCAACTAAGCCTCGATCTACACCTACTTCTACTAGACCACTGACTTCTCGTTCGAGGTCTCCATTTCCACACCTCGAAGACTCAGTGATTTCAATTGCCTCATCCAAGTCTCCCTATTCTTTTGATGCCTTTTTTCCAGCTGAAGCTTCATCTTCGACCCAGGCTGCCTCAACGACCTCGAGTCCTTCTCGAGGCAACTGGATCAGCTATGTTTCTCCTCTTTTCTTCGTCAGATGGCTGTGAACTTTGATCTTCAATTGGACGTTGGTTCCAGATACTCTAAGGAGTATCTCGAAGTCATGCATCTTCCTCAACCTCCAGCAGAGTCACTTAAGCTTCCTATTCACAAGCTTTTGTCTCAAACTTTTACCAGATGCCTGGAGACTCCTTATGTAATTCCAGCTGTTCCAGGCAAATTAGACTCCAGTTATAAAACTCTCCATTGTAAGTGCTTTGAGAATTCACAGTTATCTCACCAATCCCTACTTGTGGAGTCTTCCTTAAAAAGATCCCATCCTTCCAAGGTTTATGCTACTGTTCCTCCTGGAAGAGAAGGGAAAACTATGGACAAATTTGGACATCGCATCTATCAAATTACAATTTCCATTTTGTAACTTATTTTGAGTTCCTCATTGCTCTTTTGCCTAAATTTCTTACTTATTTAGATACTCAAAAGCACTTTGAATTTCAAGAAATCATCGCTTCTCTCTCACAACTCAGATTACATCTACTTCAGTCTTCATATGATGTCTTTGAGTTGTCTGCCCGGGCGGCTGCTTGTTCTGTAGCAATGTGCCGCCTTGCCTGGCTTCGTACCATTGACATGGATCCTAATCTTCAGGACTGCTTAGCTAATATTCCTTGTGCAAGCAATGACCTCTTCGATGAATCTATCGAGGCAGCCACCAAGAAAATGCCTGAACATGAAAAATCCTTTGCTTCTATTGTCAGACCTAAGCCAAAGCCAGCTCCTGCCAAGCCTACACGTCCTCCTCATATTTACCAGAGGCATTTTACTCCGAAGACGGTTCTTTACACTCGGCCACCTCCTAAGAAACAGCAGAATCATAAGCAACAGAAATCTCAACCTTCTGCTGCATCTAAGGCTACCCAGCCTTTTTGACTGTTTAAAACAGAGCATAACCTCCACCGTTCTGTCTCTGACTTATCTTCCCCCTATAGGAGGTCGTCTCCATCATTTTTACCACCGAGGACAGACAATTACATCCGACCTCTGGGTGCTGTCCATCATCAGGGAAGGATACTCTCTTCATTTCACTCAGGTTCCACCAGAGCTTCCTCCAAGAGAGTATCCTTCCAGTCCATCCCAGACCGCCCTTCTTCTTCAGCAAGCTCAAGCTCTGCTTCGTCTCCATGCCATCGAACCAGTTCCTTTGGAACAGCAGTACTCCCATTACTTCCTTGTTCCGAAGAAGACGGACGATCTGCGACCCATTCTGGATCTCAGGGCGCTCAACAAATTTTTAGTCAAAGAAAAATTTTGAATTTTGTCCCTAGCATCCTTTTATCCCCTTCTAGATCAGAACGACTGGTTATGCTCTCTGGATCTCAAGGAGGCCTACACTCAAATTCCCATTCATCCGGCCTCCCGTCAATATCTCAGATTTCGGGTGGGGAATCTGCATTATCAATACAGAGTGCTGCCCTTTGGCCTGGCTTCATCTCCCACTAACGCTTGCATATGATTCATTTATTGACTATGGAAATTATGCAATTGTCTGAGTGGGAAACTAAACAAGGAAGGTTGTTGCTTACAATTTTTGGACAGATTAACTCCTTATGCCTGTAGTCATGTATTCCTTTGTCATTCTTAATATATTTATTGATTATTTTTTGTAATGCAGTCTGAGATGGATGAGTTGGGAGGGTGGGTGGGTTAGTTTATTGTATAATTGTTTTATTAATTGTGTTGATTTTGAGATTTGTTTTTATTCCTTTTATTCTTTTGTTGAAATGTAATTTTATCTTTGTAAAATTAATAAAAATGGAAAAAAAGACTGCCATGGAGATTAGTGGATACAATGAGCTCAATTACTTCATTTTCTTAATAGCTGATTTCACTCAGTAGAAAAATTCTAAGAGAGTAATTTTTTAAGGTGGCACTTACATAGGCACTATTTGATAAAGACACATAGATGCTAATGTGTCTTTATAAAATACTACTATAAGTGGCAGAAATTGAACTTATCTAGCAGGCATGGACAATTACATTTGTTTTGAGCAGCTGTAAATGTCCACATCGATTATTCAAGTATGTGCATATATTAGTATATGTTATAATATATAGGGCTCGTTTTAAAAAAAGATAGATGTCCAAAAGACATTTGAATGTCTTACTAGTCAAAACGTCCAACTGAGCATTTTCAAAACTGACTTCCCAGATGTCTATTTGGTTATGTCTCCAGTGTGTCTAAATCTTAAGGGGGCATGTTAAAGGTATGCTTTGGGCGGGCTTAAGGCATGCTTAGGACTTGGACATTCTGTAGGGATAATAAAACTTTTAACAAAACGTCCAGGGTATCATTTAGACCAGTGTTTTTCAACCGAGATGTTGCCTGGTGTGCCGCAGGGCCGCCATCAGGGCAGTACTACCAGTCCTGCATTCAGGGGCCCGGAGCTGACAGAGGGCCCGAGGCAGGGGCGCCAGTAGCTCGCCAAGGCAAAGTGAGTCGATCACCCAGGACTCACTTTGTCTTGGCGATCTAATCTATCAAGCCGATAAGTCTTCTCCCCGACGTCAATTCTGCAGTCGGAGAGGAAGTTCGGGCCAGCCAATCGCTGCCTGGCTGGGCGGAACTTCCTCTCCGATTGCAGAATTGACGTCAGGGAGAGCATGCGTCGGCGTCGGCTTTGGGGCCTGTTATCCATTGGTGGGTCCTGTTCCCCGATGGCAGCGGCAGTGGCAGTGGCTTGGGGAACGGCAGGGAGAAAGAAAGAAAGGGGGCAGGCAGGGAAACAGAAGGAAAGAAGAGAAACAGAAAAAAAGAAAGAAAGGTCAGGGAGAGAGGAAGAAAAAGTTGGGGGAGGAAATGAGGTGTGGAGGAGAGAAAGCATACAGGCTGATAGAAGGGAAGAAAGATTGGATGCACAGTCAGAAGAAGAAAGTGCAACCAGAAATCACCAGACAAGGTAGGAAAAATGATTTTATTTTAAATTTAGCAAAGTGGAGGCAGTATTACCACAGTTTTCAAAGGAATTTGCCCAAATAACATAATAGTTAACTGGGTAAATTCCCAGAGATGAAAACTTCCCTTCACTTACTATGCACAGTTCTGAATTTATATCTACTGTCTATATTTTACAATATGGTCACCTTTTACTAAACCGCAATAGTGTTTTTTAGCGCAGGGAGCCTATGAGCGTCAAGAGCAGCGCTGGGCATTCAGCGCAGCTCCCTGCGCTAAAAACTGCTATTGTGGTTTAATAAAAAGGATGGAGGGTATATTTGTCTATTTTTGTATGCTATAAAAACCAAATACAGAGAGAGACTGAGAGCTGTTGACGAAGAGCTACGTGTGTGTCTTTCTTCGATTCCAGCCAGAATATCAGCTTTGTGTTCAGCTAAACAGGCCCAGGTTTCGCACTGAATAAAGTATTTTATAATTTTTCACTATTCTGTTTACTTAATATTTCATAATAAAGTAATTATAAAATACTTTCTTTGTGTTTATTTGATTCCTATTCAAGAGAATTACTTTATATATAGTCAATATAGGCACAGAGTTAAATTTTTTAACATTTTCTAATGGTGGTGTGCCTCATGATTTTTTTCATGAAACAAGTGTGCCTTTGCCCAAAAAAGGTTGAAAAACACTGATTTGGACATTTAGAGCTGTTTTTAAAATGAATAAGGGTCAAAAAGATGCCCAAACTGACCAGAAAAGCACTGGAGAGATAAGGCATGACCTCTTCTTAATCCCCCAGTGGTCACCAACACCTCTCCCAGCACACACAGATGTGAATCCCCTCCCCCCCCCCCCCCCCCCCATATATCCCAGCCTGTTTTACAGTTTCAGATAATCACACAGACAGCTGAGCAGAGCAGAGGGGAACAGAACAAAGGGGCACTCTAGGGGGTGCTGCAGTGAATGTCACATTTAAAAGTCCCAGGTACACATTACTATAACCTGGTTATATTGTATAGGGGGAAGATTGTGGTGCAGTGGTTAAAGCTACATCTTTATCACACTGAGCTTGTGGGTTCTGCTACTCTCCTCATTCTTTGTGTTCTTTTTGGTACTGAGTAATGTTATTTTGCTGCTTGTACTTGCTTGTCTGGACCGTTTGCCATTTTCAATAAACACAACTTGAAAAAAAAAAAAAAATCTAATCTAATCTAAGGCTTGGCTTTATATACCGAGTCATCAGTCTAAGAAAGCTCAACTCGGTTTACAATAATTAACTTAACAAATAAAAACCATAAAAAATAAGACTAAATTTCAGGAAATTAATTTTCAAAGTGTTTAGCAAATAAAGTAATTTTTAAAGATTTGTGAAAAAATTGAAGTGAGACGGAACTCCTTAAAAGAAATGGAAGATCGTTCCAAAGTTGAGAAAACTTAAAGATCAGAGATTGACTAAAAATCTTGACTCCTTTAATCCCTTTTTTGGAAGGAAAAGATAATTTAAATTGTTGGTTACCTCTTGCAAAAGAAAGTCTGTAAGCATTCCAAGATAAGGGAAGGAGAGGAGTAAAGATACCATATATGATTTTAAAAACAACACAAGCACATTTAAATTGAACTCTAAAATAAACCAGGAGCCAATGGAGACTCTGGAGCAACGGAGTCACGTGATCAAATTTACATTTCCCAAAGATCAATTTCGCAGCAGTATTTTGAATCAGTTGCAATCTATAAAGACAAGTTTTTGTGGTAGTGAGGTAGATAACATTGCAGTAATCGAGGCGAGATAATATAATTGACTGAACTAAAATGGAAAAATGACGATGATGAAAGAGGTGTCTGACCTTCCTCAACAAACGCAGGTTAAGAAAACAGTTCTTGACCACAGAGTTAATTTGATCATTAAAAGAGAGAGAGGAGTCAAAGAGGACTCATAAAAACCTTGGCAGAAAACTCAATCTGTAAGGAGGATCCAGAAACCAAAGCTACAGAAAGGGGAAGACAATCCAATTTTGGGCCTAACCATAATAATTTGGTTTTAGTTGTATTAAACTTCATCCGGACTGACTGAGTCCAGGCTTGAAGTTTTGATATATATTTCCTGCAATACCCCCTAGAGCAGCGATAGCGAACCTATGGCACGCGTGCCAACTGTGGCACGCAAAGGCCTTGCAGCTGGCAAGCGCAGGGCCGCCATCAGGGCAGTACTACCAGGGGGTGCACAGGAGAGAGAGCTGAACGGGGACGATGGGGGACCCGCGGGGTTAAATATAACTCGAGCTGCGAGGCTCGTCTTCTACTCCGACTGCCCTGCCGCTCACACAGCCGATCGGAAATCTTCCCCGACGTCAGCACTGACGTCGGAGGGAGGGCTTAAGCAAAGCCCGCCCTCCGACGTCAGCGCTGACGTCGGGGAAGACTTCTGGTCAGCTATGTGTGCGCGGCGGGACAGGCAGGAAATAGAAGACAAGTCTACGCGGCTCGAGCTACATTTTGCTGAGAAAGTTGCTAAGATGGGCTGGGAGGCAAACGGGGAACACAAAAGGGGGAGGGAGTGCGTTTTGGACACACGGCATGAACTTGGGAGAGAGGAAGGGAGGGAAAGAGATGCTGAGGTGGGGGAGGGAATGGGTTTTTGCACACAGAAGGCATGAACTTGGGAGAGAGGAAAGAAGGGAAAGAGATGCTGAGGTGAGGGAGGGAATGGGTTTTTGGACACAGAAGGCATGAACTTGGGAGAGAGAAAGGGAGGGAAAGAGATGCTGAGGTGGGGGAGGGAATGGGTTTTTGCACACTGAAGGCATGAACTTGGGAGAGAGGAAAGGAGGGAAAGAGATGCTGAGGTGGGGGAGGGAATGGGTTTTTGGACACAGAAGGCAAGGACTTGGGAGAGAGGAAGGGAGGGAAAGAGATGGTTGTGTACACGGGGAATAGAATAAAGGAGAATTTTTGGTCATAGGGAGTGAGTGAGGTACAAACAGTGGCATACCAAGATGGGGGTGGGGGCGGTCTGTCCCGGTTTTACGCCCCAAGGGGGTGCACAGCTGGCCACCCTCCAGTGTTCTCCCTAGGCTGGCAAACTGCGTCTCTTTAGCCACTTGAGTGCCACCGCCGCCATTGGGAACAGGCCGGTGCCAAGTTCTCCCTGCTTTTCCCTGTGGGGCCGACCAACTCTCGCGTCAATTCTGATGTCAGAGAGGACGTTTTGGGCCAGCCAATCGCCCAGTGGCGAGATTTGGTCGGCCCCGCGGGGAAGAGAAGCAGGGCGAACTCGGCGCCGGCCTGTTCCCGATAGCGGCAGTGGCAGCCTATTCCCCAGTGGCGGTGGCAGCATTTTCCCAATGGTGGTGGCATAGGGGAGGGCAAGGAGAAAGAAAGAAAGGGGGGGACAGGGAGCCAGAAAAAAAAAAAAGAAAGAGGGCTGGGTCAAACAAAGAAAAATGGGGCACGGAGAGAGAGAGAAAGACAGACATACAGAATGAAAGGGGGTATGGAGAGAGAGAAAAAGAAAGAAGGGGGCAGGGTGAAACAAAGAAAAAGTTTGGGGAGGGAATGAGGTCTGGAAGAGAGGAAGCATACAGGAGGATGAAAAAAGGGAAGAAATATTGGATGCACAGTCAGAAGAATAAAGTGCAACCAGAGACTGATGACATTACCAAAGGTAGGAAAATTATTTTATTTTCAATTTAGTGATCAAAATGTGTCTGTTTTGAGAATTTATATATGCTGTCTATATTTTGCACTATGGCCCCCTTTTACTAAACCGCAATAGCGTTTTTTAGCGCAGGGAGCCTATGAGCTTCAAGAGCAGCGTGGGGCATTCAGCGTAGGTCCCTACGCTAAAAACCGCTATCGCGGTTTAGTAAAAAGGAAGGGGGAATATTTGTCTATTTTGTATAGTTGTTACTGAGGTGACATTGCATAAAGTCATCTGCCTTGACCTCTTTGAAAACCCGCGGAATATAAATGATAATTAACATTTTCTCTGCGTACAGCGTGCTTTGTGTTTTTAAAATTTTATTGTTGGTAGATCATTTTGACTTGTCCACAAAGGTAAGGGGGAGGGAGGGGAGCTGCTGAAAGAGTCTACCTTGACGTGGTTGCAGGCTTACAAATCTTTTGGTCATAGAGAGCGGCGACAGAGAAAAGTATGTGTGTATTCGGCCCATGAATGAAATCATTAAAACATTATAAATTGCCAATAAATTGAAATGAAAACCAAAGGATTGTGAATCAAATTGATTCTCTGACAATACAAAGATTCCAACCTTTAAAAATGATGTTACATAGTTCAGGTAACTTTATAAAGAGTTTTTAGATACTAAAATCTTGTTATTAAGGTTTAATTGACGTGCTGGCACTTTGAGGAAATTCTTTGGTTTTGTGCGGCAGTTTGGGCACTCGGGCTCAAAAAGGTTAGCCATCACTGCCCTAGAGTGTCCCTCTGCTCTGTTCAGATGTCTGTGTGACCAGTTTGATAAGCATGCTGGCTGCTTGGACATCCCAATAGCTTGTTTGTGTGCGTTTTTCATTTGAACATTTTTGTATTTGAAAATGGCAAAAAAAGGGCCAAAACATCTAGATAGGTTATAAAAAAAAAGAAAAAAAGATAGACATCTTACTGTTTGGAAAATGAATATTTTCTCTACTGGATTTCTGGACAGCTTTCTCCCAAAACGTCCAAACTCAGACTTAGACATCCTATCGAATATGTCCTTTCACGCATGTATTAGCAAACTCCATCAACTGGCCACCCAAACTCCACCCCTGTATATGTCTGCCACTAAAATATGCACCACCACATCATTATACATATTTTTATGCCATTCTAATCTTATAAGAGGCCATAAGGTGCATGAAAATTACTTCATTAAATTCTCCTCCAAATGTTTAGATTCTCCGTGCTGAAGCACAAGACTAGGATAGGACTGATCTTTCCTTATACAATAAGAATTCAAACATTCCAGAAAGATTTACTTGCATCAATTGAAAATTCATGAAATACAGTGAGCGTTACTTCAAAACAGTACACAACAAAACACCCAAACCCATTGGGACTCCCTCTGTGCAAGAACTTCAAACACACATCACAGAAGATGTAAGAAGTCCATAAATTCTGCTTTTCTATAAGAAAGGGTGAGAAGCCATTGCTCCCCATGAAGCACAAGGATATTCATAGTCTTCAGTGAGTGTGCGCAAAGATTGTTAGACCTTATTATCCAAATGGATTTTCAGGCTAACAGGAAATGAAGTTATTTAACAGCTTCAGGGCTCTAGAAAACAGACATCTCTATATCTCCATAGCAGGGATTCTCAACCCAGTCTTTGGGACATACTTAGCCAATCTGTTTTTCAGGAGATCCACAATGAATATGCATGAGATAGATTTGCCAGCACTCTCTTTTGTGTGCAAAACGATCTCATGCATCTTCATTGTGGATATCATGAAAGTCTGACTTGTTGGGAGTGTTTGGGTTGAGAATGACTGCTCTAGGCATGTGAAATATTGGCACATTTTGAATATACATGACAGCTTTAAAGATGTTCCATGAATTACCTTCTCTCGCCCTAAGAATCTGGGCAATTTGCTGAGTCAATCGTATGGCAATAACCCACGGATGCGGGGTAGTCACAAACCTTGTGGTCATTGCAATGTATGCTTCAACTCTCTGTCTATCTCCACTTGGTGTCACCCTATTTCTCAGTGTGAGTATAAGTTAAGACAACATACTACTTGTTTGTCTCAATGGGTGGTTTACATTATCATCTGCCCGTGTGACCTGGTGTACGTGGAATGGACAAGCCGCAAAGTAAAAACTAGACTATCAGAACATAAGAGCTGGCTCAACACTTCTACTATCTCTGTCCCATGGTTCCCCACTGTTTGGATAACGACCATGGGTTTGCTGATCTCACCTGGTTCATCATCGAACAACTCCTTGCAAGAACAGTTTTGGATCTTCAAACTCAATGCGGTTCACCCCTACGGCCTCAACGAAAGCATTGAATGGAGCACTATTGTTTAGTTGATTGGCCAATTTTTCTGACCCTGTGATTGGCTGTCCTTTTATGACGTTCCCTTCTTTCCAGTTTGTAAGTGCGTTTTGCCTGCCGCTCTGTTAGCTCCTCCCTCCCTTTGCCGACTGGCTTGTTTCCTGTGCCACTCATGGCCTAATGATCTGTGTCCGCCTAATGCTACAGGTTCCTGAGGAAGGGACCCAGAGTCTCCAAAACCGGGCTTGGTAGAACCTGATATGGCAGCGGGTCTTGTAGCCCTGTCCTTATCTTCTGGACCATGTCTTCAAGCTAAGTCTGCTATTTTGATCTAGGAGTCGGCTGGGGGACTTTCAGTGTGTCCCACTCTGTCTTTATATTAGCACTTTAAATTTGTGATTTACTTTATCACTGCATTAATTTTCTCACTAATTACTGAGTTGAGCACACAAGAGGGATACAGTGATGGTGTGCAGGTGAAGGTTATATCTTCACCAGTATGTGTAAGTACTGGAGAAAGTTCTCCCCTCGCTTTTCCCTCACACTGAGAATTCCTCTCACATATTTATTATTATAATTGTTATTTATTTGAGTGCTTGAGACAGACTGGGTCACTCGGAAAGTCCATTAGACTTTTTTACTACTCTTTGTGGTTGCTATTTAGTATATTTTTGCAGTATTTTGTTTTTGGAGTTATTTTTGCTAGGCATGTGAAAGACACCTCTGCTAAGGTTAGACTTCATAAAATTATGATGGGGCAGTCAGAACATTAAAAAAAAGAAGATTCAAAGGACACAGGGAATCCCACTCCAGAAGCAAAAACAATTACACTTCTCCCTCCGTATCCGCGGTTTCTGTATCTGCGGATTCGCTTAATTGCGATTTTTTGGCTGCTGACTCCACCCCCTAATTTTCCTCACTGAACCCGGCGTTTCACATTGAAAATCGCTGTTCCTGGTGTTGTACGGAGCACATCGCAGGTCGGGTTATTCACGGTTTACTATCTTTTTCAGGTTTATTTTACCGAAAATCCACGAATAACATGTGAAAAGTTATTTGAAGTTTTTCCATGAATACGGAGGGAGAAGTGTATGTAAACAGAGAAGACAAAAAGAATATCAACTTGGCATTGAGAATAAGTTAATTTGATGGCGTGGTAGCTTTCCTCACAGGATGGCTGCTCAGTTGATTACAGTAGATCTGGGCACCCATTCAGCTCATATGCTCCTCAACGGAATCCTCTGGCAAGGGCTCAGAAGACACAAGTGAGTCTAATGAACCCCTGAGCTTTTCTTCTAAGGCATTGACACAGGTAAGCTGCAAAAGACTTCATGGGCGATGTTCTTCCATGACATGCAAGAAAGGCAACTCTTGACCTAGGGCTTTCAGTCGTAGAGTTCCATCATCCAGATCGATACTGCACTAAAGGAAGAGAGAATACAGGTCTCATATCAGAGGGCTAAGATAGGCATAAATTAGAGAAGAGGCAGAGTATCCCTCATTTGAGGAAGATATTAAAGATAATATACACCATATCTAAGCTTCCAATGCATGAAGCAGAGTTTGCTGGTAATGGATGCATCAGCACTAGACTTCACAATGCGCTTGAGGTACACTATGACAAGGTGAAACAATACCTATCATTTATATAAGTAAATCAAGATATCACTGTGCTAGTCATCATCCAAAATCCATATTGACACCATCGGATGCATGTTATATATGTAGAGTTGAGAACAAAAATCTGATCAAGTGGCCATTAACATGTTTTGGGGAATGAGTGTCTATTGTATGTAGTTTGTGGTATTTTATGACTGTATTAATGTAAACTGCTGAGAAAGGACTATGATTTGTATGTAGCAATATTTTATATTTTTCTGAATTTGTAACTGTGTTTTGATATTGTATTTCTGATATATTATTTATTATATTATGTTTTGGGAACTGCTTTGGTTTGCACTATGGGCCTCTTTTATCAAGCTGCGCTAGCAGTTTTTAGCTCTGGCCTGCGCTGCTCCCGACGCTCATATCTACAGAGGCAGTATCCAAATATAGCATAACAATAAAAAAGGCCTGAGGAATAAGGCTTAAAGCAGTGAAACAGGCAAGCAATACATTGGGGAATGTAGACATCACTGGTTTTTAAACAATAAATATACTGTTTAATACAAAAAGAATAGATCATAAATTACATTTTGATATTTGCCAGTATAATGTCAGTGTCACAGGGAGAGCTAAAAATGTCTTACTCTTAGAGACAGCAGAGTCTGAAGTCCAAAGCAAAAATCCGGTATTTCCTCCTCTGTAAAAACAAAGAAGCCAGTTAGGGAATTTGTAATTTTTGTCTCTATTATTAACAAGTTTCCACTATGAGAGGCTACAGTTCAGGACTTTGTACCTTCTGTGGCATTAATTGTACAGTACAAGAAGGAAGTCTTTCCCAAAGAAATGTTTCTACATTGCCCTCACCAAGCAGGATTCCAGCTGACAATAGCTTCTTTCTATTTCTTATTTCAAGTCAAGTTTCAAGTTTATTTAGGTTTGATTAATCGCTTTATCTTAATTCAAAGCGATGTACATAATAAAATTACAATATAAAAAATTAATACATTAAAGAATGTTGACTAAACTGATGACAAATTTAACAATACTAGACACACATAGGAAAGAGAAGGGCTAGAAGTTACAATATAATATACAGATGGGGAAAACATTTAGGGAAGGTACATGAGGGAGGGGTAAAACAGAGTCTTGGAATTATTTTATAATGAAATTATTGTTGATTTATGAAGGCATCATTAAATAAAAAAGTTTTCAGGTTACTTTTAAATTTTTCTAAATTGATTTCTTGTCTCAAGTGGTAGGGTAAAGAATTCCAGGTTTGGGGTGCAGTAACAGAAAAAATAAATTGGCGTCTTGTATTTATGATTTTAAGAGATGGGATTGTTAATAATTGTTGTTCTGTAGATCTTAGTGTTCTATTCGTTGTGTAAGGGATTAATAATTTATAAATAAAAGCCGGAGTTTTAAAAGAAAGAGATTTGAAAGTGAGCAAACTAAGTTTATATATGATTCTGTGGGCAACAGGAAGCCAATGGGCTTCCTTAAGGAGAGGAGTAACATGATCGAATTTTTTGGTCCTTTTTGATTTACACTCCCTGTTGCATTTTTGTTTGATGTACAGTTACTGCCATTATTAAAGGAAGGATTTAATTAGTCCACTTCCACCACAACTGCTAATGGCAAAGTAAGGACCCTATTGCTCTTCTCTCTCTCTGCTACAGTATATGATATAATTGTATTGTTATTGTCCATTCCTGTTTTATTCATACTATACAGTATTTGCTTTTTTTTAAAAAAAAAAATCTTTATTCATTTTCAAACTTACAATAAGTGCGTCAATATGTTAAAAACAGATTAACAATAAGTATATCACTTAATAATCATCAATGGTACAATTGATATTCTCTTAACTCCCACCCTTCCCACCCCTTCCTATTATATATTCAAATGCCTTTTACAATATGTACTAATAAAATTACCCTCCCCCCTCATATTTGAACTCTATTTGCTTTTTATATGTATTGTATATTGTTTCATTTATATTGTATGGTATTTTTTACATGTATTGTATATTGTTTTATTGATTATGGTATAGCATTTTTAGCATTTTTCCTTTTGTTTAGATTTAGGGTTCCTTTTAAGAAGATGCGCTAGCGGTTTTAGCGCACGCACCGGATTAGCGTATGCTAGCTGAAAATCTACCACCTGCTCAAAAGGAGGCGGTAGCGGCTAGCGCACGGGGAAAATTAGCGCGTGCTATTCCGTGCATTAAGGCCCTAATGCGCATTTGTAAAAGGAGCCCTAAGTTTATTTGGGGGGTTTTAATACTTCTTTTAATATCTTTTTATTTCTTTTACATTTTCAAAAATTATTTGTTTTATCTAGTTTTGACTGCTGACGCCAGCCAGCTGGATGAAACACGACTCGTATCGAATCATTTAGTTTTTGTGACACCGTGGCTCCAATAAATCATCCCTCTTACAAAACCGTAGCGTGGTTTTTAGCGCCAGCTGCGGCGATAATAGCTCCAATGCTCATAGGAATTCTTTGAACGTCAGAGCTGTTACCACCGTGGCTGGCACTAAAAACCACGCTATGGTTTTGTAAAAAAGGGGGGGGGGGAGTGTAGTACATTCCACATTAATACCTACCTTGTTGCCACCTACTCTGTTGTTGGTTTTAGCACTTTATTCACTGAGGATCTCTGTTCTCCTGTTTGTCACAGGGATAACATACTATACTAACATGTTATATCATATGTTATATACTGTAAGTTACTCATGCAAGTGGGAGCCCTGCCTGAGGCCTGCTCATGTTCCTCCCTTGTGTTTGGTCTCCTTTTTAAATACCCACTATGTAAGTTAAGTGGGTATTTGCAGAATAGCAGTTAAGCGGAATAAAGGCAATTATTCCCATATGTGTGCAAATATATGTACATGTAGTGAGTGTAATAAAAGTTTCACGTATAATCCAGCGAGTCTTCCCCGCTATCTTTCTGCACGGTATCCTCTGGGTATACCGGTTCCCGAACCATCAACTCTCAGCCGACTGTCGGCTTTCCCCTTCTTCCTAGTTTAAAACTTCTCAATTTCTCTCTTGATGTTGCTTCCAAGTAGCCTCGTTCCATCTCCGCTGAGGTGGAGTTCATCCTTCCTGAATAGCTTGCTCTTCCCCCAGAACACTGTCCAGTTGTGCACGAAGTGGAATCCTTCTTCCTCACACCAGCGCCGCATCCACGCGTTGACTGCTTGCAGCTCCATCTGCCTCTTCTTGTCGTCCCTGGGTACCGGCAGGATCTCCGATAACGCTACCCTCTGCATTCTGGTCTTCAGCTTCCTTCCTAGCAACTGGGACTTGTCCTTCAGTACTTCCCTGTTATAGTTCCTGTTGCTCACATTGTTTGTCCTCACATGGATCACCACTGCCATATCTTCCTCTTCCATGCTGTCTATGATCCTGTCGATGCGGCTCACTATGTCTTCTATCTTGGCTCCCGGTAGGCAGGTCACCAACTGATCCTGTCTTCCTCCCACTATGTGGTTGTCGACTTGTCTGATGGTGGAGTCCCCCACGACGATCACTGTCCTCTCTATCTTCTCTTGCTTCTCTAGCTGCAGGTCCATGTCTCTGGTGTATATCCATCTCTACAGCCATAGGTCCATGTCCTCTGTGCACTTCCATCTTCCCTCATCCTGATGTTGGCTTGCACCGGGCTTGTCTTCTTGTGGATTCCCTCCACTGTTTCCAGATCTCACTGTGGTGTCACCCATTTCTCACTTGTGGTTGTCCTCCAGATGATTCTCACTCTCTGCAGGTTCCACTGTAGCTGGTGATTTTCTATGGCCTCCCTGTATGCTTTCTTGATGAACTTCTCTAACTCCTGGACTTCTTCCTCGATGGTTTCCTCTGGTTTGACGTTCTCTGCATCCTTGTCCTCCTCCTCCACTGCTCGAAGTGCTTCCAGTTCCAGTATTCTGCCCTCCAGGAGTCTGACTTGTTTTTTTAGGGTCTCCAGTTCCCCACATCGAGTGCATACATAAGAACGTCTCCCCAAGGGGAGGTAGTCATACATATGGCAGACGGTGCAGAAAACTGGGTAGCTCAACTTCCCCTTCTGTCTGCTGCTTCCATTGCTGCCCACTTGCCGATCTGCTGTGGCTGTCCTCTGCTCTCCTTGCCTGTTTGTTGTCTTCTGTGTCTGCTATGGTTGCCCTGCTCCTCAAGCTTATCCATGAGGGCCACCACTTGTGCTTGCAGATTCTCCACCCGGGCCTGCACCCGTTGGGCCTTGTCCTCGCCCTCAGAGATCCTTCGTTCTGCCTCTGTGAACCTCTGGGAGTGGGCGTCAAATTTTTCATTAATGCCCTCCACAGCAGATTGCAATTTACATATTTGATTCTAGTTTGCAGTCTCTTTTTTGGTTTGTTTGTTTTTTAAAACTAAATGATGGCCTATGTTTTCCTAGTGTAATAGATATGATGAACTCTTGTTGACATGTAGGTTCCATAATGGACTCTGTATTGGTCCATGTTATCCTCTTTTCCCAGCTGGAAAAAAGCCCCCATGCCTCCTATCCTTAATATATCCTTGATACAGACTGACTACAGTGGAGTGGAATTTCAAGTTCCAAGCTTATTTTAAAAAATTTTATACCGCCTAATCAGACTTCTAGGTGGTGTCCATCAATAAAAAGTATTATACATAATACATTTTAAATTTAAAAAAAAGTATCAGAATTAGTAAGTAGGCACATCAGTAGGGAGTGTTAATAAAACAAACAAAAAAACACAAGATGAACGCTGACAAAAGGGAAGAGGGATAAAGCTACAATAATGATAGAAAAGAAGACATAAAAAGGACAAACATGACCAGGACATAATAACTTGTAAGCAATTGCATGAGAATTTGATAAAATATAATGTTAATCTTAGAAGAAAAGTGGAAATGCTTGAAAACAACTCACAGTATAATAATTTAAGATTGATTAATTTCCCTAGGCTTATGCTGGTAACCCCTAGGGAAATGTTTAAAAGCCATTTACTAGAAATACTGGCCATTTCAGAGGAAATGTTGCCGCCATTTTCTTCAGGATACTACCTTCCTGGAAAAAGTCAAGTTCAAAAATCTTCATTAAATGTATCTGAAATGTTGGAAACATCTGATAAAGAGGCAGCAGTGCCATCCACTTTGATCATATCAGCAGCTCTTTCAATTGATAAAACATGGCTGTTAAAACTTTTCTTCAAAAATAGGCAAAAGGAATTTATAGGTTTAAAAGTACACGTTTCCTGATTTAGCATGAGAGATGCAGCGTCGTCATTGAGAATTTTTGTTATTGAAGCCTGGGGTTACATCTTTGGATGCCACTTTTTATTTGTACTCAAAACATCAGTTGGAAAGTCCCCAAAATTTACAAAATAAATTCTATTGTTGTCTCTTATTTTCTCATTTTCTCACGGACCTCAGTGGTACCATCTGCAAGCCACTAAACTTTTAGAACATACAGAGCATTGGCACCCCTAATCATCATCGGTCCCTTATGGTTCAATTTTTTCATTATTTCATTAATAAATTATATACTTTAAATATATTAGTGCTTATCTTGTGCTACGCGGGTGGGGGGTAAGCACTCCGACGTAGGCTACGTTTCGCCCCGTAGGGCTGTATCAAGGAAATCCCCCTGCAATAGATGAAATTAAATAGTAGTATCGAATTTCCACAATAGCTTTGATACGAGTAACATAAATCATTAATAAACAATCTTATTACTTGTTAAGTTACCTCAAATCAACCTGCTCATGCTCCCCGCGTTAGAAATTCAAGACAGGAAACATGGCCGCGGCGTTTACACTTTTAAATAGCCTAACTCCCTTTCAAAACGTGATGACCGAAATAGAATGGACTACCTTAATATGAGGCAAAAAAAAAAAAAGGGGGGGGGGGCGTGTTTTTTACGTTAAGATCGAGGTCATCACGTTTTGAAAGGGAGTTAGGCTATTTAAAAGTGTGAACGCCGCGGCCATGTTTCCTGTCTTGAGGAGGAGTGTGTGGCGCAGTGGTTGGAGGAGGAGTGTGTGGCGCAGTGGTTGGCTCTACAGCCTCAGCACCCTGGGGTTGTGGGTTCAAACCCCGCGCTGCTCCTTGTGACCCTGGGCAAGTCACTCAGTCCTCCATAGCCCCAGGTACGTTGATAGATGGTGAGCCCACCGGGACAGAGAGGGAAAAATGCTTGAGTACCTGATTGTAAAAACCGCTTAGATAACCTTGATAAGCGGTATATCAAATCCTAATAAACTTAATAAACTTGAAACTTCTAACGCGGGGAGCATGAGCAGGTTGATTTGAGGTAACTGAACAAGTAATAAGATTGTTTATTAATGATTTATGTTACTCGTATCAAAGCTATTGTGGAATCGCTGAAGGAGCGGATATTAGGGGGCGGAGCCTTGAACGTGCCGCAGCTGTGCGGCGGCAGAGGAATCACTGAAGGAGGTAAAATAAAAGCAAAGTAAAAAAAACCACTAATACTAACAGAGACTACAAATAGGTTTAAAATAATTAAACACAGGTAAAATAACTTTAAAAATAAGGTGCCATGCAACACAGCAGTGTCTTCCAGTACAAGCTGAAATAGATGTGAGAGAAAGAGCTGGTGATGCTGATAGGAGGTAAGTGGGATGAGAGAGGGGTTTTTGCAGAGGTCAATGAAACGTGGGGGAGACACACAGCAGTGAGAAAATAGGTCGGGAGGTTGAGATAGAGATGGTCAGAGTGAGGGGGTACGCACACGGAAATTACACACCCTTCCATTACCTGTATACAGGACGGCACACACTCAGGAACAGCTTAGACGTTGTGAAAGCTACTTTGAACACACAGAGCAACCTAATTTAGCTTTGGTTATCGTCTGTGTATGTTTGGAGCCTAACCCCGCCCTCGGAACGCCCAATGTTGTACGTCTTAGGTTAGATGTTTTTGCGGCGTAGGACGTGCAGCTGGCCGACTTTTGATTATGGTCGCTTGTACGTTTTGCCGGGTGAAACGTCCAAACTCCGACTCGTGCGGTTTTTTTTTAGACGTTTTTGAATTTTGATTATGAACCCCTTAGCTTTTAATATAGAAGTCAATCCACCACTTCTTACAAACACCGAGGGCTCCTTTTGTAAAGGTGCGCTAGCATTTTTAACGCACGCACCGGGCTTAGTGCGCACGCTGGCTGAAAATCGACCGCCTGCTCAAAAGGAGGCGGTAGCGGCTAGCGCATGCAGCAGTTTGGCGCGTGCTATTCCGCACGCTAAGGCCCTAGCACGCCTGTGTGAAAGGAGCCCTGAATTTCCTAACTCTAGCCTAAAAGATTGTCTAAAAAAACTGATGCTTACAGAAGAGAGCCATAAAAGGAACTGCGTTTTTTTTAGCTGGTCAAACAGAAGACCAACAAGTCTAAAACAAGAGGTCATTCAGAAAAACTGAGAGGAGACAGATTCATAACGAATGCAAGGAGAGAGGGTGGTGGACACCTGGAACGCGCTTCCCGGAGAGGTGATAGGACAGAGTACAATTCTGGGGTTCAAAAAGGGACTGGATGACTTCCTGGAAGCGAAGGGGATTGCAGGGTACATACTTACAGGACATTAGGCGAACGGGGTATGGATATTTTAGGTTAGGTAGGGAACACTTCCAGGTCATGGACCTGGGGGGCCGCCGCGGGAGCGGACTGCCGGGCGCGATGGACCCCTGGTCTGACCCGGCAGAGGCAATGCTTATGTGCTTATGTGCTTAAGGTGCGCTAACCAATACTGGTCGCCATACCTCAAGAAGGACATGGCAATACTCGAGAGGGTCCAGAGGAGGGCAACGAGGATGATAAAGGGTATGGAGAACCTTTCATATGCCGAACGGTTGGACAGGCTGGGGCTCTTTACCCTGGAGAAGCGGAGACTGAGAGGGGACATGATAGAAACTTATAAAATCATGAAAGGCATAGAGAAGGTGGAGAGGGACAGATTCTTTAGACTAGCAGGGGCAACTAAAACAAGAGGTCATTCAGAAAAACTGAGAGGAGACAGATTCATAACGAATGCAAGGAGGTTCTTCTTCACTCAGAGGGTGGTGGACACCTGGAACGCGCTTCCCGGAGAGGTGATAGGACAGAGTACAATTCTGGGGTTCAAAAAGGGACTGGATGACTTCCTGGAAGCGAAGGGGATTACAAGGTACAGATAGAGGTTTACCGTACAGGACATTGAGCGAACGGGGTATGGATATTTTAGGTTAGGTAGGGAACACTTCCAGGTCATGGACCTGGGGGGCCGCCGCGGGAGCGGACTGCCGGGCACGATGGACCCCCCCTGGTCTGACCCGGCAGAGGCAACGCTTATGTTCTTATGTTCTTAAGTCAGTTGGGACTGGCCCACTTCAGAATTTTACCATTTCTTTTCAGACTTCATGCAATTTCAAAATAATCCTTACAAGTCTGCATTTTTCCTCAGGGGGGGAAAAATAATCTTACCAATAGGAAAAATGCAATCCTTAGGCAAAGAGACTACTAACTTGCTTTTACAGCAGGGACCAAGAAACTGAATAAATTAGATTTTTTGTTTTTGTTTTTTCTTTTGAGTAGATGTAGCTATTGTTCCAAACTATGGATCTGATGTACTAAGTTTTATTTCCAGTAGATAAAGAATAGGGCCAAAAATGTTGCAAGGCATTCATATATCTTATTTGATTGTGTGGGTTATTTTAGAAGTCCTATGTGTGATTTGAATGTGCAGGAAATGGCATTTAGGGGAGAAATTTTCAAGGTGCAGTAAAAGGTGAGCTTTAACTACACCAACCTGCGTACAATAAATTAATTTTAGAATTTACATAATAATGAGCTGCTTTACATGCATTTAAATGTTTTGCATCACATTATCATCACATTAGTGTACGATCAGCTGCATTAGTGCCCTTTAAGTCATGTTAAAGGGTAAGTAACATGACCTAAAGCAGCTTGATAACTTCTCCCAGTGAATGTGTATATTGCATACTGTCACAGGGTCACCTCTGTTCCTAGTGAGGAAGCCTTGCCAGAGAAGGGAAATAGGGTTAAAACCCTTGCAAGTACAGTGGTGCCTCGCATAACGAACACCTCGCACAGCGAACGCTGCACACAACGAACTTCATGTCTTGATTCATACAACGAACTTCGTTTCACACAACGAAGTCGCCCGAGCTGCGTTACTCACTGCGCTTAACTGCCCTCTCTCACAGCCCTTCGCCTGGCTCCCTGTGCAGTGGCGGACCGTCGGCTCGCCTCCTTTTATGGAGGGGCCCGGCGCCTACTGCTGATGCGTTGGGGGGGGCGGAGCTACTCTCGCCGCTTCCCCGATGCTAGAAAAAAAAAAAAAGAAAAGTTAAGTCCCAGTTTTTGCCGCTGAGACTCTGCCCTCTCTCACTGTATACAGTCGTCCTTTTAAGATAAACTCAATATTTTTTATATATCATGGCTTCTAAAAAAAGCAGGAAGGTGATTTCTGTTGAAATGAAACGGGAAATAATTAGAAGGAGTGAATGTGGGGTAAAACAGTGTGACCTCGTCAAAGAGTTTGGCCTCAGCAAGACCACCATTTTCACCATTTTGACAAATTTATCTTTTTTTATGTCATCTTAGCATATTTTATGCTGCAGAACGAATAATTTTTTTTAACATGTATTGTTATGGGAAAACGCGTTTCACATAACGAACTTTTCGCATAACAAACTTGCTCCTGGAACGAATTAAGTTCGTTGTGTGAGGCACCACTGTATTCCTAAACCGGCTAGGGAGAGTCAAAAAGCAGCCCCTAGGAATACTTATAAGCCAAGCCTAACAACACTGAAACCTCCTAAAGAACTGCCTAAAGCGGGCAGATCTGGTTTAGCTTTACCTAATAAATTCCAAAGAAAAAATTGGACAGTTCTCATGGGGAAAATGTATAAACAATGAAGGAACAGAAAAAATATATATCTTAAATGATGGACATCAGTATGAGCCGGAATGGCACAATCCAAAGGATAATTAGGCTCAGGCAGGAACTCATTAGCGACAAGCACTAGACATAAGTCCAAATAAGAACTGCCTCATACATCGTATTGTCCTAATGTATATAAGTTCCAGCAAACATTTTCTCCAACAGAACTTAGCCAATAAATATCTCGCCTGAGCCTAATTATCCTTCGGATTGTGCCATTCCGGCTCATACTGATGTCCATCATTTAAGATATACATTTTTTCTGTTCCTTCATTGTTTATACATTTTCCCCATGAGAACTATATAACTGTCCAATTTTTTCTTTGGAATTTATTTGATACTGTATTGGCAGATTACTTTGTAGGGTTATGGTTGTTTAGCTTTACCTAAGCCAGCTATAAAGAAACAAGTGGAAAGACTACATTTCCCTGCAGGCCTCTACAGCCAGGGGAAGGAAAGAGCAAGGCTGGAATACAAGCCACTTCCAATCCGTCCCAAATAGGTTTAGGCCAGGTGAGGAGCTCTGTAAGAGCAGGCTACACCAACACACCTGCAGGAAGGATTAATCAGCTTCCTGCAGTGAGAGAAAAGGGAGAAACTTTCTCAAAACAGGGGAGCCAGCTTCAGAAGCAGTGGGAGCACCAGCCTCAGAATACACACCAGCTCCCAACCCAGCAAGTCAGAGCCAGTCAGCTTGTTGCAAGTTACAGATTGCAAGCACAAGGAATTAAGAAGCCACAGTCTACCTCCTGGCTACCGAACCAGGTAGAGGTGGGTGATACAGAAATCACAGAGAGTGGTGAAACTGTGTTTGGGCAAGACATTGAGTTAGCTGATGAAGACTTTGTACATGATATGGAGATAGAGGAAACAGAGCAGCCCATTATTGAAAGTATGGAAACAAGCTGATCTTTTCCTGTTAGGGCAGCTGGGAGAAAATGTGGAATGTGTACTACCTTAAGACAAGGCTGGAAAATTTTTGTGTTTGAAGAAAGCTTTACTTTAAGAACCAGGTTTTTGTTTGTTTGTTTTTGTTGGGGGGGTTCTCTCTTTTGGAGACAGTAAGCTATTGTTTGTGTTCTAAATGCTGCCAGGATACCAGGTGATACAAACCTGAAGGAGCCTATTGAAGGTTTTGTTTTGATTTTTTTGTTCAATAAAGTATTCTTGAGAAATTGCACCTCTGACTCTGAACTGGTTGCTTTTCCTTTATTCCAATACCAAGCTACCATTAGAACCTCACAAAACCGCTCGGCTGAGGTTTATGTGCACTGGGTAAGGCCACTTGCTGAGCCCAGCTTGGCCGCGCCCAGTCACAATACACACCCAAATCCCAATTTTAGAAAGATGAGATAGACACATCCAAATTGTAAAGACATACATTTATTAAAGGGGTGGGATCTGAGCAAGTTTTGGACAGGACTTTCCGCTCAAACTCAGGGGCGGAAAATTTCATGGCGACACCAGAAAGTATTTTTTCACAGAGAGAGTGGTTGATCATTGGAACAAGCTTCCAGTGCAGGTGATCGAGGCAGACAGCGTGCCAGACTTTAAGAATAAATGGGATACCCATGTGGGATCCCTACGAGGGTCAAGATAAGGAAATTGGGTCATTAGGGCATAGACAGGGGGTGGGTAAGCAGAGTGAGCAGACTTGATGGGCTGTAGCCCTTTTCTGCCGTCATCTTCTATGTTTCTATCTTTCTATGACTTGATTATGGTGATTATGGTACATTCCTCATTTCAGAAAAGAAATGAACGTTTATATAAACGTCACGATTTACATTTGCAACGAGGGATGTCTAGGTTAGGAAAAGTAGTTTGTTTTCGTCAACTCTCTACTGGAGGGATAAGGGCTAGTTCCAGTGTTTTTGTGCCCTTGCTCCCAAAAGTGATATTGGAAAATGATATAATGTGGGGAGGCATAGGTATTTAGATTTCTAAAAATTTCAAGCATACAAGTGTATGTGCCGGCATATACACATTTATATTCTGAAATAACAATTTACATTGTGCGCCAGCATGCCAACCTGTGTTACTGTGTTGACCCTGATCTTTTAGATGCTGACATTTGTAAAATAGATGTTACTGCACCACTAGAAGTGGCAGGAAATCCCCACGGAAGCAATCAAATCAACATAACAAAGTGGGAAGGTCAAGATGTGCCAGGAAGGTCTTTATTGTCAGTAACATAAAAACATTCAGCGACTCAATGCTGCATGCATTTCAGTACTCAGGGTACCTTCCTCAGGAGTCTTGAAATTTGTTGTTTAAAAACCAAACGGTTATGTTTTAAAGGTATGTTTGGGAAAAAAACGTTCTCTTATAAAGAAGATTGAGACTGACTCTCAAAATAGTGCAATGAAATTTTCTGGTTCACTGTTGCAGAGGGCTTTACTGAGTCGCTGAATGATTTTAAGTTACTGACTGGTACATCTCGACCTTCCAACTTTATTTTGTTGATTAAATAGATGTTCCCACCATATCTAATTGGTGCATATGCATCCATTCTTGATTGCATATTAGAACAGGCTACACATCAGAAGATCCTATTCTGAAATTGACATGTATGGGCCTGGACATCTCAATTCTGATTTTAACATTCTATTTCAAGTGGGGCGTCTTATTTCTTTGTTTAGGAATGATTAGACACAACATGGCATTTCATGCTGGTGCTGTTGCCTGTACCATTCTGGATAGTTTGACAAATAATACTTCAATGACTCTGCCCTAGTCCTTTCTGTTCGCCAAAGGAGGGGGGGGGGGGGCAGGAGGGGGAACGATTTCCATAGTTTGTTTTCCAGGGGCAGAAACAGATAAAGATCACTGGAAAGGAGCCTTAGTACCATCCCATTGTGCATTTAAGAACAGACAGAAACTATATCATACATTGTTAACGTAACCATTTATTTTTTTCATCAAAACGAGACATCTATTAATTTTCAGTCTCGCCCTGCCCCCCAATTTCTTCCATTCATTTTTCATGTATACATAATATCTTATTAATTCATAATGGTAACCATAAAATTGACCCCCCACCAAAGCACACTAGACACAGAGAAAATGTTAATTATTTATATTTGGGGGTTTATCAAATATGTCAAGGCAGATGACTTTAAAATATGCAATGTCACCTCAGTAACTATAGAAAAATAGACAAATATAGTGCAAAATATAGACAGCAGATATAAATTCTCAAAACTGACACATTTTGATCACTAAATTGAAAATAAAATCATTTTTCTTACCTTTGTTGTCTGGTGATTTCATGAGTCTCTGGTTGCACTTCCTTCTGACTATGCATCCAATATTTCTTTCTTTCTACAGCCCCATCCCCTTTGGGTCCAGGTCTCTCTCTTTCTTTTGCCAGCCCCATCCCCTTTGGGTCCAGGACTCTCTCTTTCTTTCGCCAGCCCCATCCCCTTTGGGTCCAGGTCTCTCTCTCTCTCTCTTTTCCCTCTGTTACCCTCCCCAGATAGTGTCAGTTTTTCTTTGTACCTTTATTCCAGGTCTCCCTCTCTCTCCCTCCTCTGTTATGATCTTGCATCATTCTGCTCTTCCTTAGGGTCTCTCCCCCCTCTGTCTGCACTTTGCATAGTCCTGCATGTGCCCCTTTGGTCCAGGCCTTTCTCTCTCTAGTCTTTCTTCTGCTTACAACCCCCCCCTTTCTCTGCCTCTTTCTCTCCTTCCTTCTTCCTTCCTATGTCCCCCTCACTTGCCTTCCATACTTTGTCCCACCCCCTCCCCCAAAGCCAGCCAGCCTGCCTATCTCCCTCTCTCCAGTGTTGAAGCCTGCCTACCCAAAGTGACCCCCCAAATCCCCCCCTGGTCCACTGCCGCTCACTGCAACTGAAGAAAAGGAAGGTCCAGGCGTCGGCCCACAAACCTTCCCGACGTCAATTCTGACATCGGAGAGGAAGTTCCGGGAGCAGGCTTCGGCGCTGGAGGGAGGCAGGCAGGCTGGCTTTGGCGTGGCAGGGAGGGAAAGCGATCGCCTGTTCTGTTGTCCCCATGCACAGCTTCGGGACGCTGTCTCTGAAAACGGGACATTTCGGCATCCAGAAGCTGTGTATGGGGACAACGGGACAGGGGATCTAAAAACGGGATGGTCCCATTCAAAACGGGACATATGGTCGCATTGTGGAGTAGGCGGGGCCTCTACTACAAACCAAGAAGTGGATTAATAACATAAGTGCCATGAACTAGAAGTCCATTGGTTGACTTTGTGGATTCACATTGGCTCTACTAACCTTGAGTTCAATGCACTCTTACTTTCCTTTATTGCTGCTTCTGTATTTCATTAGTGGACCTTTAGAACAAGGTGACAATTCTCTTTGGTTTTATGTACCATTAACCTAATAGTCCTGAGGTGAAATCACTTCAAGGTTCTGACAGGATGTTACAGATTAGAGAACAAATTTGTCCTCGTCCCCGCAGGAACTCAATTTCCCCGTCTTGTCTCCATGAGTTTTGTCGCTGTTCCTCTCCCTGCCCCATTCCTGAAAGCTCTATCTTAACCACACAAACCTTGAACACTTATGAGGCTTGTGCAGATGAGGATGGAGCTTGCAGGAGGAACGGGGCAGGGACAGGAAAAGAATTTGTGGGGGACAGGAAAATGAGTTCCCGCAGGGAGGGGGAAAAATTTGTCCCCCATGTCAATTCTCTATTACAGTGTTCAACATTATCAATCCTTAGCTCTAGCACTAGGCACTCGCACAGATCTACCACCAGATTGTGTTTCATACGAACTATTCTCATTCTTAATCCTATTCCTTCAAAATAATGATGATCTGTCTCCTTTATTGCAACCTCTAGTATTATGAACCAGAATTTTATTACCTCACATTCAAAAGCAATTTATTACATTGGAAGGCTTATCATAAAATGAGACTCTGAATCTCTCACTTTCTCTCAGACTTTCCACAGATGTATTTCCGTGATATAAAGGAACAGTGAACCAGCAGCAGTGAGATGATAATGGATTGATTCCAAGAAACTACTCTACTCACCCACAACAAGTGCTGAACATTCCACCCTCTCCTCACCAAGCTGGATTTTCAGCTGTTCCACTTGGCCAATGATGCTGTAAGGGTATGGGAAACACAGAGAAGATTCCTTGCTTCTGACCTCTGGTGTCTTCTCCAGCCTATGGGAGTATTAACAAGAACATTCTTTTTGGTTCTTCAGTTTAGTTAGAGCCCTACCTAAAATGTGAAAAAAATTTCAAACATTTGAGGTTTAGTGGACCAGACAGACAAAATTTCAGTAAGCAGCTGTTCAGCAGTTTAATGGCAGGTAATTGCTGATTAATAACGCCTGAATCCAGTTCAAGAAGTGCCTGAAAAATAGATTTTTAAACCATATAGTCATAGGGGTTGATATTCTCCTAGATTCAGACAAGTATGAGTGTAAATGCCATTGTTGTAGTCCTCTAAGTGCATATTTGAACATACTACAAAAATCATTATTTTCTAGCTATGCATATTCAATGGTGTGTTCTTTGAAGGTGGATACATATTCACATGAGCAGAGTTTGGGTGTAGCATTGGCAGGGCATATATTCAGACCCCAGAAGGCAGCCCAACTACCTCCCTGAATTTAGCAGTAAGCCCGGCCACCAGCATTGAATTTACAGTCTATGTTAAGCTGCCAGTCTATGTTTCACATGCTGGCCAAGCCATATTCATCAGCTGACTGGAGCATTCTGTGGTGGAAGCTCTCTCCTGGAATGAGGCTCTCTCCCTGGTTTCAGATTCCAAGCCTGCTTAACTACCTCCACAGGTGAATCTAAGGTTCTAATTGGCTGCTGCTTAGGCGGCTTGTGTGCACTAGTTTCCTCCTGTGCTCTCTGTGCTCCTGTTTGTTCCACCCCCACCCCCCTCTCTTGTCTTTATCTGAAATGGGAAATGTGGAATGTGGCACTGGGTTCTTATTTACAGGACTTTTATTAGCCAAGGGCAAATAAGCCTTTGCACTAAGAACATAAGAAATGGCTTCGCTGGATCAGACCCTAGGTCCATCCAGTCCAGCAACCTGCACTCGCGGAGGCCAAGCCAGGTGTTGCCTGCTGAGAAACCTTGTTTACTCGTATCCCTCAATGTGATTTGTGAGAAGGTGTGCATCCAACTTGCCCTTGAATCCCGGAATGGTAGTCTCCATCACGACCTCCTCCGGGAGAGCATTCCAAGCATCCACCACTCGTTGTGTGAAACAGAATTTCCTGATATTTGTCCTGGGCCTGGTGCCCCTCAGTTTCAGTCCATGACCTCTTGACCGAGTCACATTTGACAATGTGAATAACGATGTTTCTTGCTCTATTTTGTCAAATCCTTTTAGTATTTTAAAAGTCTCTATCATGTCCCCTCGCAGTCTTCTCTTCTCGAGGGTGAACAATCCCAGTTTTCCAAGGTGTTCTTAGTAGCTCAAATTCTCGATACCTTTAACTAGCTTCGTGGCTCGCCTTTGCACCCTCTCCAGCAGGGCTATATCCTTCTTTAGGTAGGGAGACCAGTGTTGGACATAGTATTCCAAGTGTAGTCTGACCATTGCTCTGTAAAGCGGCATTATGATGCCCTCCGATCTACTCGTGATTCCCTTCTTTATCATGCCCAACATCCTGTTTGCTTTCTTTGCTGCCACTGCGCATTGAGCCGACGGCTTCAGGGTCCTGTCTATCAGTACCCCCAGGTCCCTTTCTTGTTCGCTCTTGTCCATTGTTACACCTAACATTTTATATTCATGTTCCTTGTTTTTCTTACCCAGGTGCATCACTTTGCATTTTTCTATGTTAAACTTCATCTGCCACTTTTCTGCCCATTTCTCTAGCTGGCTCAAATCTCTCTGGAGTTCTTCTCTGTCCTTTTGTGACCCAACTGCCCTACATAGTTTTGTGTCATCTGCAAACTTGATTATATTACTTGTTGTTTCTTCTTCTAGGTCGTTTAGGAAGATATTGAACAAGATGGGCCCAAGGACCGAACCCTGGGGTACACCGCTCGTCACCTTTTCCCAGTCTGAGAACTTCCCATTTATGTCCACCCTCTGCAATCTGTTTTCCAGCCATTTGCCTATCCATCTTAGTATATCTCCTTCTATTCCATGGCTTTATAGTTTCTTCAGAAGCCTTGTGTGTGGAACCTTGTCGAACGCTTTCTGGAAGTCCAAGTATATTATATCCACCGGTTCACCGCTATCGATTTGTTTGCTCACCTCTTCAAAAAATTGAAGTAAATTTGTCAAACATGACTTCCCCTTCCTGAAGCCGTGTTGACTAGCTCTCATCAGGTCGTGATTTTCCAGGTGTTGCACTATGCTATCCTTTATTAGTGCTTCAACCATCTTCCCAGGCACCGACGTAAGACTCGCAGGTCTATAGTTGCCCGGTTCTCCTCTCGATCCTTTTTTGAAGATTGGGATGACATTCGCTTTCTTCCAGTCATCTGGTATTCGCCCAGTTCTAATTGACAAGTTAGCTAGGGATTGTAAAAGTTCTCTGATTTCTACCTTAAGCTCCTTTAGCACTCTCGGGTGAATTCCATCTGGTCCAGGGGATTTGTCACTTCTTAGTTTGTCGATCTGATAGTATATCATGTCCAAATCCACATTCACTGTGGTGAGGCTATCCTCAATTTCTCTCTTGAATGCTCTCTCTGTTTCTGGCATTGATGCAGTGTCCTCCTTGGTAAAGACAGACGCAAAAAATGAGTTTAGCCTATCCGCAATCTGTTTGTCTTCCTTGATGCACCCTTTTCTTCCTTGGTCGTCGAGAGGGCCCACTGCCTCCTTAGCTGTTTTTTTCCCTTTTATGTATCTAAAAAAGGGCTTGAAGTTTTTGGCTTCTTGCGCTATCTTTTCCTCATAGGCTTTTTTGGCGTCTCTTACCGCCTTGTGACACTTCTTCTGGTCGACCTTGTGACTGTTCCAGGCCTCTGTTGTGTGTTCACGTTTCCATTTTTTAAACGAGTTCCTCTTATCCCTTACTGCATCTTTCACCTCTTTAGTTAGCCAAGCTGGTTCTCCTTTGTTTTTATTTTTCCTTCCTTTGGATATCTGTGGAATGTAGAGATTTTGCGCTTCAGTGATGGTATTTTTTAGTAGGGACCATGCTTGATCGACCGTTCTGATTTTGGCTGCCTTTTTCTTGAGCCGTTTTTTAACCATGACTCTCATGCTGTCGTATTTCCCTTTTCTGAAGTTAAAGGTTGTGGTTTGAGTCTTGGTACATTTCACCTTCCCGAAGCCAATTTTAAAATTGATCATGCTGTGATCGCTCGTCCCCAACAGGACCGTGACCTCTACATCTGTTGTCCTTCCAGTTATGCCATTTAGGACCAAGTCCAAGGTGGTGGTTCCTCTTGTCGGTTCTCCCACCATTTGTTCTAGAAAGCAGTCTCCTATCATTTCCAGGAACTTGGATTCCCTGCCGCAGAAAGAAACGAACTTCTGATAACCAGCCAACATGGTTTCTGCAAGGGGAGATTGTGCCTAATGAACTTATTGCACTTCTTCAAAGGAATTAATAAACGTATGGACAGAGGAGACCCCATAGACATCATATCTAGATTTCCAAAAAGCCTTTGACAAGGTAGCCCATGAACGCCTACTTCGGAAACTGAAGAACCATGTGGTGGAAGGAGACGTACATAGATGGATCAGAAACTGGTTGGCGGGCAGGAAACAGAGGGTAGAAGTAAAGGGCCACTACTTGGACTGGAGAAGGGTCACGAGTGGTGTCCCGCAGGGCTCGGTGCTCGGGCCACTGCTATTTAATGATCTAGAAATAGGGACGAAGTGTGAGATAATAAAATTTGCGGACGATACCAAACTATTTAGTGGAGCTCGGACTAAAGATGACTGCGAAGAATTGCAAAGGGACTTGAACAAACTAGGGGAATGGGCGACGAGATGGCAGATGAAGTTCAAAATTGAGAAATGTAAAGTATTACATGTGGGAAGCAGAAACCCGAGGTACAACTTTACGATGGGAGGGATGTTATTGAATGAGAGTACCCAACAAAGGGACTTGGGGGTAATGGTGGACATGACAATGAAGCCGACGGCACAGTGCGCAGCAGCCGCTAAGAGAGCGAATAGAATGCTAGGTATAATCAAGAAGGGTATTACTACCAGAATGAAAGAAGTTATCCTGCCGTTGTATCGGGCGATGGTGCATCCACATCTGGAGTACTGCGTCCAATATTAGTCGCCGTTCCTTAAGAAGGATATGACATTACTCGAGAGGGTTCAGAGAAGAGTGACAATTCTGATAAAAGGTATGGAAAACCTTTCATACGCTGAGAGATTGGAGAAGAGGAGACTTAGAGGGGATATGATAGAGACTTAGAAGGGATATGAAGGGCATAGAGAGAGTAGAGAGGGACAGATTCTTCAAATTTTCAAAAAATAAAAGAACAAGAGGGCATTCGGAAAAGTTGAAAGGGGACAGGTTCATAATGAATGCTAGGAAGTTCTTCTTTACCCAACGTGTGGTGGACATCTGGAATTTGCTTCCAGAGGGCGTAATAGGGCAGAGTACAGTACTGGGGATCAAGAAAGGATTGGACAATTTCCTGCTGGAAAAAGGGATAGAGGGGTATAGATAGCGGATTATTGCACAGGTCCTGGACCTGTTGGGCTGCCTCATGAGCGGACTGCTGGGTACGATGGACCTCAGGTCTGACCCAGCGGAGGCATTGCTTATGTTCTTATGTTCTCTAGCTCACCTCTAGCTTGTCTATATCCTTTCAGATGTATGGCTTTCAGAATTCTAGATAACATTAGTAGACAAATTATTCTATCACATTTTAGATGCCAGAGTAATTAAAACAAATTGTTGCTCATTTGTAAGTAAAATTTTTCAAGGGCAGGTGTTATTCTTATATGTGTAACTCAACTCATTTCATCTATTAAGAACATTATGCTCCATGTCTTACCCAAGTCTGGTTACACAACTCCTGGAGATGAGGTTCCTCTGGCAGCCTGTATTAATAATAGCTCTCAAGTCTTGGTTGTGGCACTGGAAGAAAGCAAGAGAGATATGAAAAGGTGTCCTAGTAGAGAAACCGATCAGTTTCAGTGTCATATATGATCTTGTCTCTGTGACTACAATGAACAAAAACTAATACTGGAAATAGTTACTATATCTTTTAATATCAGCCTTCTGTTTTTTATTCATGGCTTCTTGCTGACCTATCGACTTCACTATTTGTAGCTTTCTTTAAAAATAACCAATGTTGCGGGAGGGGGGGGGGGCAAGATGGCAGCATGACTAGTGTGCTTGAAGTAGGAATGCTTCTCTTTGTTTTTTCCTTGCCCCTGGATCCAGCTGTTCCTCCGTGTCCAGCGGCGGTAACGATTGGAAGCTAGAAAGGTCCTGGTATTGGAGAGATTGTAGGGAATCTCTTTGTGGAGGGGCGCCGGTTGGAAGAAGGAGCTGCGGTGAATGTGAAATCATTCGAGGTTGGAGCTGTTGTTTTAACCCTGCCGGAGGTAACCCTGACAGACCTCTGGAAAATGCTCCAAAGGCTGGATGGATCGGTACAAAAATCAGCTGAAGAAACTTCGACCATGGTATGTAAAGTAGACTCTGGCTAAAATAGTTGAAGATATTAAGTCTGATAACAGTGTAAAGTTTGCCACAGTTAATGAAGAGATAACAAACTTAAAATCAGTAACTGAAAACTTAATTAAAGATAAGCTATCCATCCATAGGAAAATAGAGCAGTTGGAAAATGTTAACAGAAGACTTAACTTATGCATTTTGAATTTTCTGAAATCATCAGATACTACTTCTATGGATATGTTTCGAAAATATTTGATTCAAATCCTGAAATTCGCTCCTGAAGTTATTTCTCCAATCAGCAAAATTTACTATATACCGACGGCTTTAAAAAAAATCCAGGGGGCGAAACAGGAGCAGTGATTCAAGAATCTCAAAAACAAGAAGTCCCTAAGGATTTAATTCTACTTTTGTAATGCCCAGACTCCTTTCCTGGGGCAATGTGTATGGATTTATCCTGATATATTGATTGTATTTTGATCTGGAATCTGTTTTCCTTTTTCTTGAAACAAGTGTATTGCTTGTAAAATATATTCAAAAAAATAAAAATAAACACTGATTCCTAAGTTTTATTTATTTATTTATTTATTTATTCATTCATTCAAATTTTTTAGCCTGTCCTCCCAAAAGAGCCCAGAACGGGTTACAAGTTTACATGCACAATATAAGTTAGCAATATGATAGTTGGGGTAAGGACTACAAATAAGGATAAGATATATATATATAATACAATATAAGCACAGTAAGAGTGGCAGAGTGAAGATTTCAATTAAAGATAGGTCAATTTTAACAGTAGAGGTACAAACATCTTACAGCAGTAGAACAGTTTCAATATTCAGTGTAAGAAGTCTAACATTTGAGTTTGGTCTTATTTCAATAGCGAATCAGTTATAACTATTCTTTATAAGTCAACGGGGAGGGTTCCAAAGATGGCATATAAGAGATCTAGTCAAAGTTGGCTTAGGGTTAGGAGTTATCCTTGTGGGTGGTAATTAAATAAAAAGATGGGTTTTTACCACTTTCTTGAAGTTTAATAGTCCTGCCAGTGATCTGATGGTTGGAGGGATTTCATTCTATAGTCTGGGTAAGAAGTGAGAATAAACGCATTTGCGGGCGTTTTCTATTAGAAGGGCTTATGCTGATGAAATAGGAAAAACTTCGTTTGCATTGTGATCATAGACGTTGGCTGTGCTGTGCTCTCCCTATAGGTTGATATACGAGATATACTCTCCCTATAGGTTTTGCTCTCCCTAAAGGTTGATATAAGAGATATACTCCACTCCAATGGAGCCAAACGAGATAGGGCCTCAGCTATAAAGGGAGCAAATATTTCCATTCAGACACCCTGAGAACATAAATCACACACAAAAGATAAAAGAAGAGTTGGCCAACTTTTTATTTGTAATCGGTGATGTCATACAGGTGTAGCCAATTATACATTATAAATCAGGAATCATAGCATAAAGGTGGTACACAGCTGTTTTACAAGACCTTGGAGCTGACGTTAGCACAAAAAATACTTCACTAAAAGACCTGAGTAAAAGTTCTAGCAGTGTTCTTACATATGTTACTGCAAACAACCTGAGATGGAGTCCCTAACTAACTAGATCTTATAATAGAGGTTACTTAACTTCCCATGAGGTGGGTGGTTTCTCTAGCCAATCAGAAAACATGCACAAATAGAGAAAAGTGTGTGTGTGCTGCGGGGGGGGGGGGGGGGGGGTATTTTTCTATAGCAGATGGCTAGGCGTTGCTGAGAATCAGATGTTCCTATCTGGCTGTGCCCTGTTATGTCTTGTAGTGCCAGGCACAGCTAATAGCAAAACATATGTAAGGTCCTAGAACATATTTTACTCGCTGGGAAACTATGCAATAAATATGCTATTTTATCAGCACCTTGGAAATTTCTTAGAGAGAAGAAAAAACAATTTACAGGTTTATAAGTGGCTTTAAGAGATGGTGCTTCTGGTAATTAGAAGCCTGTTTTCTCACCCAAAGAATATGGCAGGATCTTTGCATCGGTACTTTTTCAGGAAATAAGAATTGCTATCCTGATTGTTTCTCCTCCCTATTGTGGTCTACCTTTTTATGTTTTCTTTACTTTTAAATTGTAGTTCTCCCAACTTTCCTAATGTTTTTGTTGATCTAGTGTTAAGTGGTTATTTGTCTATTTTGTCTCCCTTTTTTTAATATAATTTGTAAAACGCTTAGAAACCATGATTTGCATTTAATCAAAAATTTTAATAAACTTGAAACTTGAATGTTGAGCCTGTGTTTCTGCTGTCAAAAGTATTCGTTATTCAGTATGAACTGAAGAATCAGTTTTCACATTCCTTTGCAACCTAAAAGTTCCGAGTTATCATATATCTTTTTGCGCTGAGTGCCTTTGAGTGATGGATAGGAAAATGGGGTCTGTGATCTCCTTGTTCTGGTTGGAAGGATACGATTTAGGTGATTGTGTAGATAGGCGGGTGCTGTACCGTAGATTACTTTGAAGAGTAGACAGTATAGTTTGAATTGTATTCTAGCTCGAATCGGTAGCCAATGTGAGTCTAGGTAGGCATTGGTGATGTGGTCAAATTTTCCGAGAGAATAGATTAGTCTGAGAGCTGTGTTCTGAACGGTCTGTAGTTGTTTGATCATGTTAGTGGGGCATGGTAGATAGAGAATATTGCAGTAGTCTACAAGACCTAGTACAAGGGATTGAAGTATAATCCTATATTGTTCTTTGTCAAAGAATTTTCTAATTTTACTTAGGTTGCGCATTGTGAAGAATGCTTTTTGGATAGTTTTGTTTATTTGAGTCTGCATTGTGCAGCATCTGTCTATCAGCACTCCCAGGATTTTGAGTGAAATCTGAATTGGGTATTTGATTGCTTTAATTTCCAGGTCTGTTATGGATGGATTTTTGTCCGTTTCTAGCATAAGGAATTTGGTTTTGTCCGCGTTCAGCTTCAATTTATGGTTGGTCATCCATTTTTCTACTTCCTCCAATATTATTTCCAGGTGACCTGATGAGGTGTGGCCTTGGGTATCGTAGGGGAGGAGAATGGTTATGCCATCTGCGTAGCTGAAAGATGTTACATTTAGGTTGTCTAAGGTGGTACCGAGGGAAGATATGAAGAAATTAAATAGAATGGGTGATAGTGGAGACCTCTGAGGCACTCCGCAAGGGTTAGACCATGGGTCTGATTTAGTATCTTTTAGCTTAACTCTATAAGTTCTTGTTTTGAGGAATCCTTGGAACCAGTTATAGACCCCGCCAGAGATCCCAATGGCATCTAGTATCTGGAGTAGAATGGTGTGGTCTACAAGATCGAAGGTGGCAGAGAGATCTAGTTGGAATATTAGGATCCTGCGTCCTTGGCTGAGGTACTGTCGGGCTATGTCAAGCAGTGTTGCTAGCAGTGTTTCCGTGCTGTGATTTGTTCTGAATCCTGATTGAGAGGAATGTAGTAGATTGTGGTTATCCAGGTAATTGGTGAGGTATTGTGCCACAAGACCTTCAATCAGTTTGACGTACAGTGGGACTGAGGCGATGGGTCTATAGTTGGTGGGAGTGTCTATAGGACCTTTTAGATCTTTCAGTAGAGGGGTGATTATAATCTCGCTTAGTTCTTGTGGGAATTGACCTTCCTTGAGTGTAGATTGTATCCATTGCATGAGGCTAGTTTTGAATTTAAGGGATGCATTTGTAAGTAGGTATGATGGGCAGTTATTCAGGTCGCATGAGGTATGGCTATATTTTTTGTAGAGTCGGTTCAGATCGGACCATTGTAGAGTTGGGAAGGTGGTCCAGGTTCTGTCTGCAGTTATGGCTTCTTCCATTGTGAAGGTTATTTGTATCTCGTCGAGGTTGGTTGAAGAGTTATTGAAGGTGGTTCTAATTGTGGTGATCTTGTGTTTGAAATGGTCTGCTAATTGGGAGGCTGATGGTGGTTTGTTACCTTGAGTGGCTAGGAATGGGTTAGTATCCGTAAGTTTTTTTTTACTAGATTGAAGAGAACTTTTGTGTCAGGGTATTGGTGCCTATTAGTTTGGAGTAGTATGCTTTGTGTTTTTCCTTAAGTTTGATGTTATATTGTTTGATTTGGTTTCTCCAAGCAGTTCTGGTTTGATCTTGTTTCTTTTTTCTCCAGGCTCTTTCAAGTTGTCTGCAATGCCTTTTTAGTAGGAGAAGTTCAGGGTCGAACCATTTGTCGGAGGGTCTGCAGGTTCTGTGTTTGATTTTTTCTGGGGCTAGCTCATTCAAAGTTGTTTCACTTAAGGTACGCCAGTGGTTTACAAAGTTTGTAGGGTCAATAGAGTTGATTGCAGGGTCCACTTTATCCCAAACTGTAGCAGGTTCTATTTTCTGTCTAGATTTGAAAGTTGTTTTTTTGGGCTCGGGTTTTATGTTATTTTGAAATATATACAGAGATATTATAAGAATATGAAATATTTGATGAGATTCATGTGTCCTGTAAGTAAAGATCTTAATGGAGCTTAAATTATTTTCGTTAAATGTTAATGGCCTCAACCATCCTATAAAAAGAAAGAAAATACTATTGTTTCTAAAACAACAGAATGTAGATATATGTTTTATCCAGGAGACTCATCTTAGAATCCCAAAAACTAGAAGGAGACTGGGTAAAACATTGTTTTTTTGCTCCAGCTGTGAGGAAAAAGGCAGGTATAGCAATATTAGTAAATAAAAAATGTAATGCTATATTTAAGATGATTGCTACTGATCATTCAGGAAGGAGGGTACATGTTGACATGAGTCTGGGAAATACTATGCTGGCGCTTTTCAATGTATATGCACCTAATTCGAACCAAATGGAATTTTTAAAATCTCTACAGCCATTGTTATTACCACTGGCTGCTTCTAATTTAGTTGTGGCAGGGGATTTTAACGCTGTTATAGATCCTTTAATGGATAAAAATTCTAGTAGAGTTATGAATTCATTAGGATTAGATAATTTGGTACAGAATTATGATTTGAAAGATATATGGCGAATATTTCATTTTAACGATCGGGAATTTTCTTTTTGCTCCCATGTTCATAAATCTTTTTCAAGAATAAATTATATATTTGTTTCAAATTAGTTCAACAAGTAACACAAGCCTCCATAGATCCAATCATTTTGTCTGATCATGGTGGGGTGTCGATTAAAAATAAAATAATTGATCAAGAAAATAGTAGATCTGTATGGAGATTTGATAATACACTGCTTGCAGAGCCAACTTTTATTGAGAAAGTTCAGTCAAAAATAAATGATTATTTTCAAATTAATAATACGGAAGATATCTCCATCGAGACTATATGGGATGCTTTTAAGGCTACCATGAGAGGTCAAATTATTAGGAAACAAGTTAAAAGACAATTTTCCAGTTTGGAACAAGAAATTAAGCTTTTGGAGTCAAAATTAATTGATAAATGGGAATACTCTATGTTACTGGCTCTTTTAAAAGCTAAAGGTAAATACAATGAGATTTCTTCTAAATTGATAAGGAAAGACTTATTTTCTCAACAAGCTTTGTAGTATGGAAATTCAAATAAGGCGAGACGATTATTGGCAAATTATCTAAAAGCAAAAAAAAGGAAAACAAAAATAATAGCAAATTGGACCGATTTTAAAACAATTTTTAAATTTTTATAAAGGCCTGTATTCTTCTGAGCCTTATTTAGATAATTTTAAATTGCATAAATATTATACCATGACTCTCTCTCTTTTTGCTATAACCTGCTTGAATGGCTCCTTTCTATATTTCTTTCTACCTCATCTACCTTATTGGCGTATGTGCTGGTCCTCTCTTCATGTTCTTTGCTCTCTTTTCTTTACTGCCATGTGACTTTGCTCTGCAGGATCATGCACCTCAGCCATATTGCTCTTCTGTCCCTACCTTTACTTCGATTTTACCTTCCTTTTCTGTAAGTAACTCCTTACTGCTAACTGCTTCTTATCTCCAACACCTTCCTGCAATGTTATTTTTTCACAATATGCTCCTTATTTGTATTTAACAATTATTGGCTATGCTTCACAGTACTGATTACTTGTTAGCCGAGTTCGGATGCCTTTTTCAGCCACTGTCTTATTGTACAGCATGTGAGCTGTAATATTCGATCTATTTGCTTCTGCATTTTCTTCTTATTTTCCCCTTCTCTGCTCTCTTCCCTTACAGCTACTACTGTCTATATCTCTCCGTCGTGTTTACTGATTAAACTGCAGCGCTACTGAGCATTTGTTTACTTTTTATCCCTTTTTCTCTGCGTTTTAATTTTCTTTCTTATCATTAACTATTCTATTCTATTACCATGCTCACTATGTTTGTAGGGACATCTTCCAAATTAACCTCTTTCTCTCCTGGTCTGGGATGTTAATTGCTATTTTATGCCTCTTATTCTTAATACTATCAAAAAGTGTTACTTTCACAGCATGCTCCATTAGTTTACTAGCCATTAGATGTGCCTCATTGCTCTGCTGACTCACATGTTTGCACTGATTGCTGTTAATTAGCCATTGTTGGCTCAGACGTTTCACTTTGCTACAGCACTTGAACTTTTTGACCCTGTTGCTTTTTGCTTTGTTAAATGAGTGTGCACTCAGAGCTACTACTTGCACAATACTGTTTAGCTGGTTGCTGAGTCTGTTCACTCGGCTATCTGTCCCCTCTTCGGCCACCCACAGTGTTTGGCTTGCTGTTTTATTACAGTGGGCTCTCTCCTCCTTTCAGGTATAAACTCCTACTCCTTTACTTTATTTATTTATTCTTTCTATTGGTTTTTCATGATTCATACAGCTTCTATTGTTTCTGGCCTTGTCATATATATTGCTTATGAGTCCTCAATCAAAATTTGTATGGTTCTTACAAGTACCTCAATCCTACTGCATAATACATTTCCTTGCTTCCAATGTCATTATCTATAATCTCTTTAAACGTCAAAGGTCTTAATAATGTGATTAAAAAACGTAAATTACTGTCTTACATTGATGATCTTAAAGCAGATATCATTCTGCTTCAGGAAACTCATCTTAATGATTCTGGATCAAGTAAGTTTCTTAAACAAGGTTTTTGTTCACCTTTGTTTTCCCCTGCTTTGAATGGAAAGAATGGTGTTATTACTCTAATTAAGCAACACCCGTCCATCTCCATATTATCCAGCTCTCATGATACTTATGGTAGATGGGTTAGTACCAAACTTTCTATATCCAATCGTGCATCGCGTATCATTAATATATATGCTCCAAACTTAGATTCTCCTGAATTTTTTCATAATTTGGCTAATCATATTTTACAGGATCCTGATACTCCTATTATTATTGGAGGTGATTTTAACCTTATTTTAGATCCCTCCAAGGACAGGAAATCACGTGCCTCATACAAGAAACCAAAATCCTGGTACGCATTACATGATATTATTTCCCAGCTTCATTTAACAGATCCCTGGAGACTGCAGCACCAAGACCATGATCAATTTACGTTTTTTTCAGCACCACACTCTACCTATTCAAAGATTGATTATTTTCTTGCTAGTGCATCTATCTTACCACACATCACCACTTCTGATATTCACTCCATCACAATTTCTGATCATGCTGCTATTGCCCTGACTTGTTCTTACTTTTCTCTTACACCTCGCAGTAGGCAATGGCGGTTCAATTCCTCTCTCCTCGCTGAGGCCCAATTCTCTGAGTGCATTACTGCTGCCATCCAAGAATTTTTTCATTTTAATATCCCCACACACTCCAATTGGATAACCACCTGGGACGCCTTCAAAGCTTTCATACGTGGGACGATAATTCAGTTCACTGCTCGACTCAACTCCTCTAGAAAACAAGTCCTAAGAGATCTTGAATCTCGCATACGTGAAGCGGAGGCTACCCATATTTCAGACATTACTGATATTCCGGCCCTGACTACTCTGCGTAACCTTAGACTCCAATATAACTCTTTATTGAGCTCATCTGCCGCCAAATCTGTCTTTATCCAGGCTGCTTCTTACTACGCAGATAATAATAAGCCCGGCCACCTGCTCGCGAATTATTTGAAAAAATCCCAAGAGAAGACCACCATATCATCTATTAAGGACCCCGCAGGACAACTTACCACGGATTCTTCAGCCATCTCTTCCGCCTTCCATAATTTCTATCAAGATCTTTATTCTTCTGAAACCACTTCCTCTTTATCTAGTCTCAACTCCTTCCTGTCTTTCCCACACCCCTCTCTCTCTCCGACTGATACTCTTTCGCTTACTTCTCCTTTCACTTCCCAGGAATTCACGGATGCCATTAACTCCATGGCTCCAAACAAATCTCCAGGTCCCGATGGCCTTACAATTGAATTCTACAAAGCCTTTCTACCCATCTTACTTCCACACATGCTGCCTTTCTTTCACTTTTTATGTAATCAAGGTCATTCCACAGGTTCTTTTACAGAAGCTACCCTCATTGTCTTCCCTAAACCAGGCAAGGACTCCCAAGATGTCAAAAATTACCGCCCCCATCTCACTAATCAGTGTCGATGCCAAAATTTTTGCCAAGATCCTCGCCTCCCGTCTACAATCTGTTCTCCCTCTTCTCATTTCTCCAGATCAATCTGGTTTTCTAAATAATCGCTACTCTTCTAATAATACCCAACTATTGTCTCATATTATCCATCATTCCACATCTCATTCAGACAGACTCTTAATTATGGCCCTAGATGCCGAAAAAGCCTTTGATCGTCTTGAATGGCCCTATCTCTTTCATGTCCTTCGTTGGTATGGCTTCCCTGATTCCTTCTTATCTATGATTAAAGTTCTGTACTCTCACCCGACGACACGTATTATGATCAATGGACATCTTTCACAACCCTTTTCTCCGTCCCATGGCACGAGGCAGGGCTGTCCCCTATCTCCCTTACTCTTCAATCTTGCCCTTGAACCACTTTTATCTGCCATTAGGAATGATTCTCAGATTGATGGCTTCCACTATAATGACTTTTCAGTCAAACTATCGGCGTATGCTGATGATGTTCTTCTCTACGTCACTCCGGAGTCTCTCCTCTTTGTACTTGAACAAATTGACCGCTTTTCGGCTGTTTCTGGATACAAATTGAACGTCAATAAATCTGAACTGTTGCCGTTGAATTGTATTGACATTCAATCTGACTCCTCCCAATACGGTTTCATCTGGTCCCCCTCCAAGATCAAATATCTCGGTCTGTATTTTGGGCCCTCTATTGAATCCACTTCACAACTTAATTCAGACTATATCTTCTCTATTATTCGTTCTTGCACCTCTAGATGGTCCCCCCTTAATCTTTCCTGGTGGGGTAGACTATCTACAATACGCATGATGATCACTCCTAAAATCAATTACATTCTTAGTATGCTCCCCTTTCTTTTTCCCCATTCGGTCTATTCTCGCATTGAACAATTACTCTCTTCCTTTTTATGGCAAGGCAAGCAGCCTCGGATTGCACTCCGTAAATTGAAATGTTCTAAGGAGCAGGGTGGGGTCAATTTTCCCAGCTTTCGCGAATATCATTATGCATTTTTGATGTCTCAGGGCTCCTTATGGCTGAATTTGGAGTCTATGCGTATGGCTCCTACTTGGTTACCTTTGGAGTTTGCTATCGTTGATTCTTATATTTTGCATCATGCTCCTGCTATCCCTCTTCCCCAGCTGGCAAAACAAAACCCAATATTGTTGAGTACGTGGCAGGCGCTCAACCATATTGACTCCCTCTCAAACAAGAAATTGATAGACTCAGTATTTGCACCAATCTGGCATAACCCCAAACTTAAGATAGACAATGTGGTGATCATATGGAAAACTTGGCATCAGCATGGAATTTGGCATATTTCCCATCTATTGCATATTGACAAATGGATCACCTTTTCAGATATCATGGCCAAATTTAATATTCCTCCTTCTCAATATTTCAAATGGATTCAACTCCACCATTGTCTTACTGCAAGGTACCCTTCCCCAGCATCTCTTCATACCACCTCAGAATTACACTCTCTGGCTCTTTCCTTCACTGCCTCCAAAGGCCAATCATCTAATTGGTACAAATTTATGCATTCTAAATGTTTCTCTGCAATCCCAGCTTCCCTGACTAAATGGGATATGGTGTTGCAGTCTCCATTAACTGATCATATTTGGAAGGAACTGTGGACCAGAATTTTTAAATCGCTCCACTCTGCCTCCCATAGACAATCCGCAATTTTTCTATACCATCGAGCCTTCTGGACTCCTTCCAAAACAGCCAAAATTAAGAGGTCCTCAGATAGCTCCTGTTGGACTTGTAAATCCTCAGAAGGCTCTCTACGACATATGATATGCGATTGTCCCCATTTACAGATTTTTTGGTCCTCTGTTTGGAATGTGATTACCAAAATTTTTCTTATTAATGACCCCTTTACATTAGATGTGTTAATTCTGGGATCCTCAGCACTATCCTCACCTTTATCTTTGTATCATGACCGCCTTTTGACCCTTTTGTTATTTCTAGCTATTCAATTAATTTTGCAAAATTGGAAAGACTTTTCTAATCTCAGCTTCACTCATTGGTGGAATTCGGTTTGTCTTCATGTTAAATATGAACGACATTTGGCAGAACGCTCTAAATCACTATCCACTTATAATAAAACATGGTCGATACTATTGGAGTACTGCACTCAAGACCTTTGAACTAATATCTATTAGACCTTTACCAGCATAATATCATTCATCTAATTGATTTACTCACTTGCATTTCTAATTGGTGTTTATTATCTACTGCATTCTCAGGACTCATTAGTGACCCCTTCAACATTTATGATAATTGGTTTTACATAGCTTTTGTAGCTATATGTTTTCTATATTTGCTTAAATTATGGTTTCCTATGCACATCCATTGCCCTATCAACTTCTCTGTCTTGCTATTTATTGTGGCTAGAAGACTGTATTGTATTATTTAATGCTTATATGTTTGTTACCGATATATTATCTTTTGTGGTGATGTACTTGAAAGGAGCTGTCACTTCTTTTTCTTGTTGGGCTTTCTCGGAAGCCTATTGTTGTTTATTTTATACCTATAAAATCAATAAAAATATTTTGAACTAAAAAAAAAAGAAAAGGATGGGTTAGAATTTTTAAAATTAATTAAGGGACCAAAAATTCCTGAGCATATAAAAGAAATCTTAGACAAGCCAATATCACTAAAAGAGTTGCAAATAGCGTTGAAGTCCCTTAGAGTTGAATCCACTCCAGGTGGTGATGGTTTCACAGTAGAGTTTTATAAATCATTTCAAAATACACTATTACCTTATTTGTTAAATTTATATCAGGTCCAACTAACAAATGGTTGCATCATAGGTATATGGCAGAATCTGTTACTATAGTTTTGCCGAAGCCAAATAAAGATCCCGCATTGGTTTCAAATTACAGGCCTATTTCCTTAATTAATGTAGATGGCAAACTTCTGGCTAAAACACTGGCTTTACGCTTTGCCAAGGCTCTCCCTTTTATTATTGATATGTACCAAACAGGATTTGTTGCTCAGAGACATTCCTCTAATAACACCAGATTGGCTTTTCATATGTAAAATTTAACAAAAGCCATGAATGATCCAGCCTTTTCTGTATCCTTGGACGCAGAGAAGGCCTTTGATAGGTAGAATGGGCCTTCATGTATCAAGCAATGGAATGGTTTGGTATAGGTTCAGGATTTATACAAATGATCCAAACATTGTATAGCTTCCCTGCTGCTAGATTATATATTAATAATAATTTCTCAGAGAGTTTTAGTCTGCAGAGGGGGGTTAGAAAAGGCTGTCCTTTGTCTCCTTTGCTTTTTGATATTGTATTAGAACCCTTGTTATTAGCTATTCAACAAGCGAAGGAGATACAGGGTATTCCTTATTCAGATCGGGAATATAAAGTTTCTGCTTATGCAGATGATATATTGCTTCATTTGAGAATCCCGAAACAACCATTCCAAGCTTACTAGAATTAATAGAAAAATTTGGAAAATTTTTAGGGTACAAGATAAATTGGAGTAAATCAGAAGTTCTTCCACTTAATGTCCATTGTACAAAAGGTTTGTTTGAAACATTCCCCTTTCTATGGAAAGAGGACAGAATAAAATATTTAGCCATTTGGATAAGAAACACATTGGAAGAAACAATGAAAGTGAATGAAAAATTTTTATTACAGAGGGTAACAGAAATGTGTGAGCAATGGAATCCTTTACATCTTTCTTGATGGGGGAGAGTTCAAACTATTAAAATGATGGTTCTGCCTGTGATTTATCAAATGGGTATGTTACCTGTTTTTTTTCAGGGGTCCTTTTATCAAAAGTTAAATTGTATTCTTACAAAATTTATTTGGCTGGGCAAAAAGGCTAGAATTGCTTTAGTATCTCTTCAAAAACCAATTACAGAGGGAGGGGTAAATTTTCCCAACTTTTATATATTATGGCTTTCTGGAAATCAATTTGGGGCCAAATTAATGGTTTGTTAGAAAATCATGTGGCATTATCGCATGATACAATATTATTTGTCTATGAGGGCCAAATATGTTGACGGACAGACACCAGAGGGTGGTGGAAAATGGAATTCGCTCAGAGGAGGGTCAGGTGAGTAGTAGAGTGCCTCAAGGATCAGTGTTAAGCCCAATTCTGTTCAATATGTTTGTGAGCGACATTGCTGAAGGGTTAGAAGGTAAGGTTAGCCTTTTTGTGGATGATACCAAAATTTATAACAGAGTCGACACCTCGGAGGGAGTGGAAAATATGAAAAAGGATCTGCAAAAGTAGAAGAATGGTCTAGCGTCCGACAACTAAAATTCAATGCGATGAAGTGCAGAGTGATGCATTGAGGGGGGAGGTAGAAATCCGAAGGAACTGTATGGACTGGGAGGTAAGAGGCTGATAAGCATAGATGGAGAGAGGAACCTTGGGGTGATTATGTCTGAGGATCTAAAGCCGGTGGCTGTAGCCAGAAGGATGCTAGCCGGAATAGAAAGAGGAGTAACCAGCAGAAGACGGGAGGAGCTGATGCCACTGTGCCTCCTATGGGAGGAGCTTTATGCATCTGGGCCAATCAGAGGCTTAGGCCCTTCCCCAGATTCATCAGTGAGGAGCCTAAGGCTCTGATTGGCCCAGATGACTAAGGCCCCGCTCATAGGAAGGGCCTTAAACAACCTAGGCCAATCAGAGCCTCAGGCACCTCCCCGGTGCATCCTAGGATGCACCAGGGAGGGAAAGGCCTGCCATTTTGAAGAGGCGGGCCAGTTGGCTGGAGGGAGTAGGCATCCCTCCAGCCATCCATCTAAAGTAATGTAAGGGGGAGAGGACGGGGATTGTCGGAGTCTTGGGGAGGGTGTTACGTGGTGGCAGGAGAACGTGGGTTTCTCTTCCGCTGCTGAGGAGGGTTGGGAGTGTGTTGGTTGGCAGCAGGAGAGATTGGGCATCTCTCTCGCTGCCGGGGAGATGTTGTTTGCGGTGGGGGTTTTGTTTGCGGCAGGAGAGAGTGGGCATCTCTCCTGCTGCCCGGGGGCGAGGTTGTATTTGGCGGGAGAGAGTGGGCATCTCTCCCACTGCTGAGTGGGGCTATAATACACATACTCAAGAAGCGAGCTTTTACCACTCCCACTTAAAAAATAATAATAACTACAATTTATGAGAATCATGTAATTTTTTTTTCATTAGCTACAGTCAAAACACACACCACAAGATACACTTTTAACAGTGCTGGCACTGTATCACACCCCCGGACCAGTTGCTGATTTTTGTCACCAAAAGTCACCGCCGCTCTGAAGTTTGAATTTTTGCATGCGTGGAGAGAATAAAAATCTGCCTCCTGGTGCACATCAATATCAGCTCTAGTCCTACCTAATTAGAAATTTTGTTTATGTAATGTGGAATACCATATCCAGGTATGTACTCTAAGGTTACACATGGAACTCCTGAGGCAATTTTATAAAACCTATTAAGAACATTAAAATTACTCTCATATAGGGTTGGTTTCCTAAGGCATTACACCTCATATCCCTATACAATCACTGAGATTATTTACCTTACAGGGTATGAGAAGTTGTGTAGGTTCCTTCCTGCTTTCTTCTCCCTCAGCTTCCTTTCTCCATACCAGTGGAGACTGGGTCCTTATGTTTTGGTCTCTGTGCTCATCACACAGTTTGCTCAAGTTCCCCTCTAGGAGGCGCCGTTGAACCACACTGTGTGGCTGCTGGCTCCACATAACACACAAATAGAAAGAGAAAAATATATTTGAACATTAGGAGCATTATACAGATAGTTAGAAATAATAGCCATGATCTTGGCTCTGATATACTGTAGAATGGAAGTTACTTTAGAAGACTTATTCACAATTTTCACACAGATTTTCTGATATTTACATGTAAAAATGACATTCTAATGTAAAAGGCAATTTCAGAAAGGGCACAATATACACGTGGATGCTCATATGTAAAAATGTAAGGATTTAAAAAACAAACTGCAGACTCCTATGTACCAGATGCAGGCAATGTTTATTATACCAAATATTTTATGCAGTTGAAAATACCACCTTATAACAAACCAAGTGACCTGACACGGTCCGTGTTTTGGAAAACACTCCTTCCTCAGAGGTCCATGGTTGCTAAGGTATAAAGTAAACCGCAATAAAAGGTATAAAACAACCGCCTGTATGGTATCCTTCTCCACTTAGAGTGTGCGACGCAAAACTAGTAGATCGTGTCAGGTCCCTTGGTTTGTTATAAGGTGGTATTTTCAACTGCATAAAATATTTGGTATAATAAACATTGCCTGTATCTGGTACATAGGAGTCTGCAGTTTGGTTTTTGTTTTTTGCTTTGGCTGGTGATACTGCAGTTTTCGTTGGATTCCTTTGTGTTGTCCAAAATGTAAGGATTGGGCATGGCCTGGGCAGGTAAAAAAAAAAAATCTATATGTGTACTCTCCATTTCATAAAAGGAATACATATATGGGACTTTATATTTCCATGTGGGGATTTAAAGCTGCTCCCTGGCCCTTATAGGTTTTTAAAAAGTTCCCAGCTCTGTACAGGAGAGATTAAGGGAGAATTCCTCCTTAACCCTCCCTCTGTTTATTTCCACCTCCAAAATGAAAATAAATAAGATAGTGGTCTCTGTATTTAATTATCAGGATTCTCATACCTATGTCACCTGTTCCTAAAGTATCTAGACAACTGATCCTCTGTTCTCTCTCCCCTCCCATCCCGAGGGCACTCAGTTTATTTATTAGACGTCTGTGTGGAACACTGTCAAAGGCTTTGCTAAAATCTAAATACACCTCATCTAGCACATATTCTCTATCCAATTGTATGATCACCCAGTTAAAGAAATTGATCAGATTTGTCTGATAAGGCCTACCTCTAGTGAATCCATGTTGCCTCTGGTCCTGTAATCCACAGGATGCCAGAAACTTCACCATTCTCTGTTTTAAAAGCATTTTCATTAATTTGCTTACCACAGAAGTCAGACTTACCGGCCTGTAATTCCCTACTTCTTCTTTACTTCCACTTTTGTGGAGAGGGACCACATCTGCCCTTCTCTAGTCTTCCGGTATCACTTCCGACTTTAGAGACTTGTTGACAAGGTCAGTCAGCAAAGCTACCAGAACTTTCCTAAGTTCCTTCAGCACCCTCGGATATATACCATCTGGCCTCATCGCTTTGTCTACCTTTATTTTAGCTAGCTTCTCACGAACACAACCCTCTGAAAATTAATCAGGGTCTATTACTCCATGATCCCTATTCACGTTTGTCTTCAGCAGTCCTGTTCCCAGCGCTTCAGCCGTGAACACAAAACAGAAATATTTGTTAAGCAATTCGGCCTTTTCTTTATCAGCTTCTACATATTCCTCCCCTTCACCTTTGAGTCTCACAATGCCACTTTTGCACTTCTTCCTGTGACTAAAAAAATGTCTTGTCTCCCCATTTTACCGTGTCAGCTATTTTTTCATCCATTTGGATCTTTGCTTTCCTGACTATACGACCAGCCTCTGTTAACTTTTCCAGATATTTTTGCCTGTCTTCCACTTTCTGAGATTCTTTTGTAGTTTATGAAAGCTAACCTTTTATTCCTTATATTCTCAGCGACTACTTTTTTTTTTTTAAATCTTTATTCATTTCAAATCTTAAATCACACCAATGAAGTATCACACCAATGTAAATATATTCACCATTCCCTCTTTCCAAATTGATCCAAAGGTGCCTCTTCCTTGCCCTGCAAATCCTGTAATTGTGTGGCTTTAATATGATCTTTAACATCTTTAACTCATCTTCTTTCTTGTAAATCCACACTCTGTTCCTGGAACCCGCCTTGGGAGTTGCTAATTCGCCGATTGTCTGCCTCGATAATAATACCTGTTCCTAAAGTATCTAGACAACTGATCCTCTCTTCTCTCTCCCCTCTATAGCGATTAACTTGTTCTATTGATCACTCTCTCCTCAAAAATGGATTTCCTGTTCTATTAACCCTCTTCTTCCTCCCCTCTTAAAGTCAATCAATTTGTATTTTTGCTTAATCTTTGTAAACCGCATAGAACTTCACGGTATTGCGGTATATAAGCTATTATTATTATTATTATTATATAACGCTACTCCCACTCCCTTTCTTCCTACCCTGTCTTTCCTGAGCAGATTATAGCCCGGTATAACTACATCCCAGTCATTATTCTCTGTGAACCACGTCTCCGTAATCGCCACTATATCCAACTCCTCTTCTTCCATCACAGCTTCTAGATCCAGAATCTTGATTCCCATACTTCGAGCATTCCTATACAGTATAATCTCATTATAACGGACTCGCTTATAATGGAATATCGTCTATAGCGGACGAGGTCCACTAGTCCCGGCCGTGTGCCTTTACGAACATGCAGAAAAGCACCGCTTATAGCGGACTCGCATATAACAGAATTTCGCATATCACGGACAAACAATTTGGTCCCCAGAGCAGCTTTTAGCTGTAGTTTTGTTCGGCTATAATGGACATGCAGGCTCTGCCTACAAGGTGTGCGGCGTGTCGGTGATACAGTATCAAAATGCGTACATCACTAAAACATATGAAATAAATGCAACCCAGAAGAAAATGACAGATTATTTTTCTTTCCAGTACAGTGCAACACAATGCTTTAGTTTAGAACATCTTTTAGTGTTCTGTTTTTGCAATCATTTCGTGTCATACCAATGTTTTGCTGAGTTTTGTTATTGATGTTGCTGATATGCTTGTGCAGTGACTGTTGTTCACTGATTGTACGTTGTTTCAAATTGACCTAAATAAAGTTTTTTAAAAAATGCGACTCTGGATATAACGGACTGTTTTGCCAGGCCCCTTGAAGTCCATTATGAGATTATACTGTATACCGCTTTCCAGACATTGTCCCTTTTTCCCATCCGTGTAGAAGTATTCAGTGATTTACTTACCTGAGGGCTTATACTCACCTGGAAGCTTTGATCACCCTGCCCCATCACTTCTAGTTTAAAGCCCTGTTCAGTAGATTAGCCAGCCTGCCGGCAAAGACACTTCTTCCTTTCTTTGATAGGAGGGAGGCCTTAAACACCTTGGACCAATCAGAGCGTTAGGCCCCTCCCCGGTGCATCCCAAGATGCACCAGGGAGGGGAATGCCCAGTTAGACGATACAGCAGCAGCTGAAATGAGGATGTCCGTCTGCGTCCTGCCAGCTCATCTGTTTAAGTAAGGGGGAGGGGGTCACTACTAGCAGGAGAGAGTAGATATCTCTCCTGTTGCGGGGGGGGGGGGGGGGGCAGTCAGGATTATTTTAAATTATTTTTTTATTTGCAGCAGGAGAGAGTGTGCATCTCTCCTGCTGCTGGGTGGAGGGTCATGGCCAGGATGTTAGGTAAGGGGTGTTGTGATGCAGCAGAAAGAATGGGCATCTCTCCCGCTGCATCACAACACAAGGGCAGCAGGAGAGTGTGGTTTGTTTTTTATGTAGGAATGTAGGAAACCTTCGCTGCTATCTGCTGATCATATTTGCATGCAAGATTTTTTAAGAATGTCTCGAGTTTTTAGATTCGGTATCAAAATGGTTGCCTTAACAGACCGTTACTTTTTAATGTGAATTTTTGAAAATCCTGGCTAGAGAAAGCTCCCTGTTTCTAGACTGAGACAATCAGCCAGAAAGCTGTCACCCTTTCCCCAAGACCAGCAGAGGGGGTGAAGTTTGGAGCATGGTAAAAGCCTAAATGCTGCTGAGAGACTGGGAGAGGTCAGAGAGAGAATGCGTCTCTCTCCAGAGATGGAGATGGAGATGGGAAATAGACACCTTTGTGCCAACAAAAGCTCAGTCTGCAAAGGTGGAGTGTATGGACTTCCAAGAATCAGGATTTAAGCTGGTGTAAATGTGAGTCTGCGAGTTTGCTTTGAATAATTCCTGTGGCTTTAAACCTGAAAAGGACTCTTTCTTTTTTTTTTTTTTTTATGAATATTTATTTACCTGAAGGAAGTTCTGAACATTTTCTGAGGAAACTCTGCAAGAAAGGACTGCTGCATGTGTTATTGCAGAGTTTGTGATTTCATTTGCCTTATACCAGTGAGGAACGTTTGCTGCTGGAGCCCAGTGCAGGCTGCTGGAGCTAATTAAATCACTTGTTACCAGCTGTTCACATGAGTTGCCCTGAAAAGGGAAGAGTAGCAGGGAATGTGAAAACTGAAGGCGAATGCCAATCTTTTGTGTTTTAGTTTGAACTTAGCTATCTTGTTGAGCAGGGAAAGAGCAGAGTGTGATACTAATATATTTAAGAGCAGTAGCCAACGGACAAGCTGTTTTGGTTTGAACAACCTGCTGAACCAGGAGTTTCCTGGAAGTGGCCATTTGGAAGCTCGGAAGCTCTTTTTCCCACCTTTAAATTCCTTTAAGCAGAAACAGATACAGTGGTGCCTCACACAACGAACTTAATTCGTTCCAGGAGCAAGTTTGTTATGCGAAAAGTTCGTTATGTGAAACGCGTTTTCCCATAACAATACATGTTAAAAAAAATAATTCGTTCTGCAGCATAAAATATGCTAAGATGACATAAAAAAAGATAAATTTGTCAAAATGGTGAAAATGGTGGTCTTGCTGAGGCCAAACTCTTTGACGAGGTCACACTGTTTTACCCCACATTCACTCCTTCTAATTATTTCCCGCTTCATTTCAACAGAAATCACCTTCCTGCTGTTTTTAGAAGCCATGATATATAAAAAATATTGAGTTTATCTTAAAAGGACGACTGTATACAGTGAGAGAGGGCAGTTAAGCGCAGTGACTAACGACTGCCTGCAGTGCCTGCGCGGAAGGATGCAATACATCGGCAGCTCGGGCGACTTCGTTGTGTGAAATGAAGTTCGTTGTGTGAAACGAAGTTCATTGTGTGAAGTTCGTTGTGTGAAACGAAGTTCGTTGTGTGAATCAAGACATGAAGTTCGTTGTGTGCAGCGTTCGTTGTGCGAGGCGTTCGTTATGCGAGGCATCACTGTACTCTGATATATCATGTTTTGTTTGAGAGCCTGATTTTTCATATACTGTCTCACATAAGGAGTTTGTGTTTTTGTTGCTTGCTGTGGCGGCAGCAGAGTATTGCTATGATTTACAATAAAAGCTTTGGAACTGAAGCCATTCTGACATTTGCACTTTACTAAACAACAGACTATACCGTAACCTCTCACACAGATTAAGGAGAACTCAGAGCCTATTCATTCGCCCCCCTCTCAATGGCACTCGACGAAAGAAACTATACGACAGCCTTTTAGCGACACAGGCAGCAAAAATTGACACTACCATCTGCAATCTACTGATCAATTCAACAGACATCAAAGTATTCCGAAAAGAAATCAAAACTCATCTCTTCAAAAAACACTTCCCATCATCAAAACCTCACCATAGCACTAGAAAATACTCTTATGAACACCACCATCACCACCATTACAACACCTCAACATTGTACAACTCACTTCAGTATCCCGACTGTATTATCTCTATTCATCACTACAACCTATTATTATTTACTATTTGCTTCAATTTCTCCTGGAAATATCCAGACTAACATTTGTAACTTGATACATTCTTGATTCTATGTACTATAACGCTCCTGGAAATGTCCAGTCTTCTAACTTGTAATCCGCTTAGAACCGCAAGGCACAAGCGGAATAGAAATCACTAATGTAATGTAATGTAATGTAATTATCAAGAAAGAAAAGTTTACTTACCAGTGTTATCCAGAAAGCCACACTCTAAACCTGGTAAAACTAGACCTGAGAGTTCCCCAAGTTACAGGGGACACACCAGACTAATATCTGTGGGAGACAGCCCGGACCCCACACCTCCTAGTTTTATATATTAACAAAGTGGGATATCTTTAAATAAATTTATATTTCTAGTGCACATTTTTTGGACATACTATTTGATTTGGAATATTCGTAAATTTTGTTAGCAATTAAGATATATCTCATTTCCTACTTACCCAATATTTCTATAATTTGTTTGCATGTGTCGGTTAGAAAAATGGGCGGAGAAATGGCAGATGAAGTTCAACGTGGAGAAATGCAAGGTAATGCATTTAGGCAGTAAAAATAAGGAATATGAGTACAGAATGTCAGGTGCAACTCTGGGAAAAAGTGAACAAGAAAGGGATCTGGGTGTACTGATAGATAGGACCCTGAAGCCGTCGGCACAATGCGCGGCAGCGGCAAATAAGGCAAATAGAATGTTGGGCATGATAAAGAAAGGAATCTCGAGTAGATCGGAGAAAGTTATAATGCCGCTTTATAGGGCAATGGTCAGACCCCACTTGGAATACTGCATCCAACATTGGTCTCCCTACTTAAAGAAGGATATAAAACTGCTGGAGAGGGTGCAGAGACGAGCAACAAAACTGGTGAAGGGTATGGAGAGACTGGAATATGAGGATAGACTTATAACACTAGGATTGTTCTCCCTTGAGAAAAGGAGAATGCGTGGGGATATGATCGAGACCTTCAAAATACTGAAAGGAATCGACAAAATAGAGCAGAGAAGATTATTTACATTGTCCAATTTGACACGGACAAGAGGACATGAAATGAAGCTAAGGGGGGGCAAGTTCAGGACTAATATCAGGAAGTTCTGCTTCACACAGAGAGTGGTTGACATCTGGAATACTCTCCCAGGGGAGATTATTGCGGAATCGACAGTCCTAGGCTTCAAAAGCAAACTAGATGCATATCTCCTTGAGAGAGGCATATAAAGATATGGTTGGCTATAAAATAAGCCAGGTGTATACCTAGCAGGGCCTCCGCGTGTGCGGATCGCCGGACTTGATGGACCGAAGGTCTGATCCGGAGATGGCGCTTCTTATGTTCTTATGATGGGTAGGACGTTTCATTTGAAAACCCATTTTCTAGTTTTTGATACTGTTTTTGCACGGAAGAGCATTCTGGGCATCCACCACCCTAGCCATGAAAAAGTATTTTGTGATCAAGGGTATCAAAGGGCTCCTTTTACAAAGGTGCGCTAGCACTCGCACAAAGATTAGCGCACCGTAGTTGAAAAATGATTGCCTGCTTAAAAGGAGGCGGTAGCAGCTAGCGCACGCGGCATTTTGGCATGCGCTAAACGTGCGCTAAAACTGCTAGCGCACCTTTGTAAAAGGAGCCCAAAGGTAGATGAGATAAGCAAATATTTCATTAATGAGGCTCCCACTCTTTCAGCCAAAACAACAGTAAAGGTCATCCAGCATTCTAATGTCATCACTTTATTGCTGTACTGAATCCTGGCTTCAGCATAAATAAGTCATGAGATGAGTGCTTAGAAGGCTTTCTTTTTGATGCTGTTTTCTTTCTTCACCAGTTCTCCTATTAATTATTTACTTCTATTGTTTGCTGAAAGGAAACAACACTATTAATCTTGGCACAGTTTCTTTAAGTAGCTCAGCAACAAACAGCTAACACCAAACCAGCCTGTATTAAGAGGACCATGATATGGTAAGGCAAGTTACTCAACAATACATAAGATTGAAATAAAAGCAAGGAATACAAACAAGCTCAAAATATTCAGCTTCAAAAGTAACTAAACCTTAATTCAAAGCCTGGAAATGTTTCAGCACTATTAAAAAAAACAAACTTCTTCAAGATTCTGGGCCTACAGCTGAAACATCAATAAGCAAACACATTAAACACAGTAATTAATGATGGCAGACAAAGATCTGCATGGTCAAAACAGCTTGCCCAACAAGGCAAAGCTACACCTGCTTCTTTGTGCTGGCCATAGTCATTCATGATTAAAACACTGAGGGGCATATTGGAATCAATTCCACTGACATATGAGGCGGTCATATGTGGAACATTATTACATGCTAAGCCCCCTATGGATCGATATAAATGTCTTTTCCTTATCATGACCGGGATAACCATGCAAATGGTAACCCGAAATTGGAAGAATTACGATTGAAAGGGCACATTTGAAAGGATACGTTTTCTGTCTCTGTCTATGCTGGAGGTAATCAAAAACTTGATGTTTGGGAAGAGGTCATTTAATCATGTTAACGAAGTTAGCTGTCTGAGACAATGAAGGCTCAACCCCCCACTGCCATGTACTGGTTGAGAGTGATAAGGGAAGCTTTTAACACCTTTTTATTTAAACAATGAAGTACATATCCTGCTCATTCACCCACCCACCCCTTTTTAGTGTTGATTACTTTTTTGAAGCCTATGTATCCTGTCACCAGATATGGTCTGTACTTACCTCATCTGCTAATACCACTAACCCATGTAAAAGATATATAAATGAATGTAAACTAAATAATCCGATCATTCTTCAAAAAGAAGCAATTCCTACTACTGGTACAATCTCTAATCCTTGGGATGCTGGACTACTGCAACATACTATACCTACCATGTCCCGCAACCATGATGAAGCAATTGCAGACGGTGCAGAATACAGCCCTGAAACTTGTCTATTCACTAAAAAAATATGACCATATCACAGAGGCATACCATGACTCGCATTGGCTTCCAATAGAAGCGAGAGTGAACTTCAAATTCTACTGCTTACTTTACAAGGCTATCAACGGAAGAAGCCCAACTTACTGGAATAACAGACTAAATCAATCCTCCTCAATCAGACACAGAAGAACACATTCACTATTCTATTACCCACCATCCAAAAATGTCAAAATAAAAAAACTTTATGACAACCTAATAGCCTCCAAAGCAGCTAAGTTGGACAAACAACTCACCACTCTGTTATCTTCATCCACAGATTACAAAACCTTCAAGAAAGAAATTAAAACCATACTCTTCAAAAAACACGTTAAACCTATCAAGCACAACAATCCGAACCCAACATCCAACACTCTATAAACCCTTAGTACTCTCTAATTTTTCTAGTTACCAAACATTATCTAAAACCCATAATTCTCCCTTAAAATTTTATTTTATCGTTTAATCTATTACTTCAAAGTTGAAATGTAATTCTTGTTTTAGATTGGATGTAATCCGCCTTGAACCTCAAGGTAATGGCGGAATAGAAATCACTAATGTAATGTAATGTAATTTGGTAAGAGGGGGGGGAGAAAATGATTGTTCTAAGTATAAATTGTATGTTTAATAATATGTTTTATGAACTATTTATGTTCAGATATTTGTATTGCATTGTCAAAGTTTAAAAATCAATAAAGATTTATAAAAAAAAAGAAATAAGCAAATGTTGGCAAATATTAGTACATGTAAAGAAAAATTAGTCAAATAGGTGTAATGATTAATTCAATAAAAAGATTACTCCTTAATTCAATTTTCTACATATTTTTACTTACCGTATTTTTCGCTCTATAAGACGCACTTTTTTCCCCCCAAAAAAATGAGTGGAAATAAAGGTGCATCTTATGGAGCGAATACTAACTAACCCCCTCCCACCTTAATTCCTCTGGCAGTCCAGCACTGCTTTCTCCTGAGCGGCACCGGCAGAGTCAGAGCAGCAAGAAGGCAGGTGCAAGTTTTTCGCTTCCTGCCTTGTTGTCCTGCGCCACGCCCTCAAATTGTCAAACGCATTGAAGTACTTGACATTGCGTTTACAACAAATTTTTAATAAACTGGGGCAGCCATTGGCAGAGCGGCGCGGGATAAGGCAGGAAGTGAAAAACTTGCGCCTGCATTCTTGCCGCTGCCGCTTGGGAGAAAGCAGAAGGGAAGTGCAGGGGTGAAAGCTCCTGCCCTACAACACTGGACCACCAGAGGAGTTAAGGTAAGGGGGGGCCCTGCCTGCCTCTGGGTGGGGGGCCCTCCCTCCCTGCCTGCTTGCCCCGGGGTGGGGGCCCTGCCGGGGCATTGGGGACCCTGCCTCCCTGCCACTAGGCTTGCCTGCCTGCCTGTCACTAGGCCACTAGGCCTGCTTTCCGGCCACAAGACTACAAGGCCTGCCTGCCCAGTCTCTGCCTGCCCTGTGCCCTGTCCAGGCCTATCACCAGAGGAAGGACAGGGTACAGAGCCTGGCAGGGAGGGGGGACAGGGTGCAGAGCCTGGCAAGTAGTGTGGGGTTGGGTGAAGAGCCTGGCAGGGCGAATTTGGTTCAGAATGTTTTTTTTCTTGCTTCCCTTCTCTAAATCTAGGGTGCGTCTTATGGAGCGAAAAATACGGTATTTATAAATATAGCTACCACACTATCTTAAACTAAAAATAAAATTATTTTTCTACCTTTGTTGTATGGCTATTTACTTTTTTCAATTGTGTTGGTATCAGTTTCTGGTTTTCAGTATCTCCCCTTTTGTTTCTCCCATCATCTTTCTCCTCTCTATCTTCCTGCCCTCCCCCCCAATATCTGCCCTCTCTCTCCTCTGTTCTATCCAGAATTTATCTTCCCCACTTCTATACAGCAACTGCTCCCTCTTTCTCCCCTTCTTTCCATATCTTCCTCTTTTCTATCTACCATCTAGTGTTGGCAACCTTTCTTGTCTCTCCTCCACTTTCATCATCTCCCACTTTCACTTCCCTCTTCCATTATCTCCCATCTTTGTCTCTTCCCAACACCATCTGCTCTTTCTTTCCCTCTTCCATCCAGTATAGTGGTACCTCAGAATCCAAATACCCCAGAACTCAAACAACTTGGAATCCAAACTTTTTTTAAAAAAAATTTTGCCCCAGAATCCAAATGCTGCTTTGGAATCCGAACATACGGGAACTGCAAGCATTGCTCAGTCCAAAGCTTCCCCTCTGACGCAGCTTCCTGTTTCCGCGGAACGCGTCAGCGGGAAGCTTTGGGCTGAGCACTGCTTGCAGTTGCTATTGCCGATCTTGCTGTCTATGCTGGCAGGGGCCCGATCTTGCTGTCTATGCCAGGGGTGCCCGATCTTGCTGTCTATGCTAGTGGGAGCCCAATCTTGTTGTCTATGCCACAGCGCATTGTTCCTATACAGCCCTCAGGCCATTTACATGTATATTAGCCATATGTCCAGCAGAAAATAAGAGCAAGAGGAAAGCTGTTAGAGCTTAAGAAAGAGCTTATTGCTAAGCATGAAAGCAGTACATGTGTGGTTGATCTCGCTACTATGTTTGGGTTGCCTAAATCGACTGTGTGTACGACTTTGACAAATAAAGAACCTATCAAAGCAGCTGATGTGGCCAAAGGAGTTACTACACTGATCTCTAGGAGATCAAAAAGTATGGAAGAGATGGAAAAACTGCTCTGTATTTGGATTAATGAAAGACAGCTTGCTGGTGATGTGATTTCTGAGACAATCATTTGTGAGAAAGCCAAGGTTCTTCACAATGATCTAATGAAAGGCTTGCTTGACACTACTGATGAAAAGGAGGAGTTTAAAGCAGTAGAGGGTGGTTCGAGAACTTTAAGAAAAGGACGGGGATCCATAGCGTTGTTATACATGGGGAGGCAGCCAATTCTAATTTGGAAGCAGCTGAAAAGTTTGTAAAGGAGTTTAAGGAGTTTGTGATCAGTGAGGGCAATGTTTTGAACCAAGTGTTCAATTGTGATGAAACTGGCCTCTTTTGGAAAAAGATTCCCAGGCGAACATCCATCTCAAAGGAAGAAAAAGTCTGTGCCAGGCCATAAGCCAATGAAATACCACCTTACTCTGTTGGTGTGTTGTAATGCTAGTGGGGCCTGCAGGATCAAAACTCTCCTTGTATATCATTCAGAAAACCCATGGGTCTTTAAGAAGAATAATACCATTAAGAGCAAACTTAATGTTATGTGGAGATCGAATGTGAAAGCATGGGTTACCAGGCAGTTCTTCACTGAGTGGATACATGAGGAGTTTGCTCCTCGTGTAAAGGCTTATCTGCAGGAGAAAAACCTCCTGATAAAGGCTCTCCTTGTTCTCGACAATGCTTCTACACATCCACCAGGGCTGGAGGATAACTTGATGGGTGAATATAGCTTCATCAAGATAAAATTTTTGCCCCCCAAGGACCAGCAGGTGATCTCAAACTTCCAAAAACTGTACACCAAGGCTATGTTCCAGAAATGTTATGAAGTTACAAATGAAACGGAACTGACTCTCCGAGAGTTCTGGAAGGATCACTACAATATCCTCCATTGCCTAAGAATCATTGAGAAAGCATGGAGGGAAGTGTCTTTGAGGACATTGATCTCTGCCTGGAAAAATCACTGGCCAGAATGTGTTGCTGAAAGGAACGTTGAAGGCTTTGAGGAATCACCTGTTGTTCCTGACATCGTATCTCTGGGCAAGTCCATGGGTTTGGAAGTCAGTGAAGAGGATGTCAACGAATTAGTGGATGATCACAGGACAGAGCTGACAACGGAAGACCTTCAGCACCTCAACCAGCACCAGCAGAAAGAAGTAGCAGAAGAAATTTTTTCAAGGGAGGAAGAGGGAGACGCAGGTACCATACCCACTGCTGAAATCAAGGGTCTGCTCAGCATTTGGTCAAAAATACATGCAGTCATAGAGAAGTGGCACCCCGATAAAGCCCTTGTTAACATGTGTGTTAACTTATTCAATGATAACATCATTGAACATCTTAAAAAAGTTCATAAAGGTCGCCATCAGTAGACCACTTTGGAATGTTGGTTCGCAAAAGACACCACCAGCATGCAGACATCTGAACCACATGATGCCAACATGAAAGGTGACCCCAAGCCCTCTACAAGTGGTACCTTTGCAAAGAGCCTAAAAAGGAGTAGAATGCAGACACCTGAACTACCTGATGCCAACATGGAAGGTGGCCCCAAGCCCTCTACAAGTGGTACCTTGGCAAAGAGCCTAAAAAGGAGCAGAATGCAGACACCTGCCTGGTAACATATGCTTTCACATTCTATCTCCACCTGAACCACCTGATGCTAATCTGAAAAGTGACTTGCCTTCCAAACAATAATCTCTCTCCTGTTCCAGGTTCCACATCATGATTCGTTATCACTGGTTACTTTACATTACTGTACTGAACATTACTTTACTGTACTGTATTATCATTGGTTAATATTTGAGAGTGTTATGAATAAAGAATTACAAAACAAATCCAGTGTGTTTACTGTTAAATTTATTTGAAAACCTGAGTTTGTGGGACCTAGTAACGGATTAATCCAGTTTCTATTATTTTCAATGGGAAAAATTGTCTTGGAACTCGAACGGGGTTCTGGAAAGGAATAAGTTCGAATTCCAAGGTACCATTGTATCTGCCTTCTGTCTTCCCCTTACTCTTCTATAAAACATTTGTCTCTTCTCTCTTTCCATCCAGTGTCTTTCTCTCTCTCATCTCCTCCTCCTGAGTAACCCTTTGAGGCTCCTTTGAGCTATATTTTTCTATAATTAAACTAAACTAAACCTTAAGCTTATATAACATATCTTCTCTATAAGAATAGAGCTTGACACGGTTTACAGAAAATTAAAGAAAAAATACAATAGGGATAGGGATAATATAGAAGGAAACAAAGATCACAATTTTGAAAAAAGCCAAGTTTTCAGATGCATATGAAGCTTAGATCAGACAATCTTTCTTGATTTTTTCTATTCTCATTTAGATTAAGTCTTTTTTATAAAAAAAAAAAAAAAAAACCCCAATTACTTTTAGACCAAGTTTCACCAAAAATCTTTTAATACCCCTCCTGATGTTCTTCCCTAAATGTTTTTCTTTTTGGTTTTTCTTTTTTATTTTTAAACAAATGTAGTTTATCCTTGTATTCCTTATGTATCTTTAAATAATTATGGATAAGATTGTATGTTTATTGTTTTAAATGGTTTTCATTTGTCCCCCCAAATTATTATTGTTATACGCATTGAAATTACTTGATATTGCGTTCAAATCAAAACCTTAATAAACTTGAAACTTGAAACTATTGATTTTCCTAACTTCAATAGTGCAATGCACAAATATATAACATATAATAAGACAATAAAAGCACATTCAACTTACAAATATGCATAACCAACCATTTTCTCCCACCCACCCAATGATTATTCAATAAAACACAGAAACATATATTTTCCCAATAACCTTACCCTTTTCAAATTAATAATACCCTCCCATCATCCCTCCACCCCAACTGTAAATACTCAAAGGTCAAAATTATGACAGAAATAACCCCCCCCCTCACCCTTCCCTAGATGTGTATGAAAATAAACAAAAACTGACTCATAAACTATAGTTTGTAATCGTAATTTTTTTAATATTGTAAGTTAATATGTATTGTTCTGTTTTGGACGACCTGGGAAGAAAAGGGTACATCAAGGAAGACAAACAAATTGCAGACAGACTAAATTCCTTCTTTGCGTCTGTTTTTACGAAGGAGGACACCGCATCAATATCCAAAACAGTGAAAGTGTTCAAGGGAGTAATAGAGGACAGCTTCACCACGGTAGAAGTGGATTTGGACCAGATATACTACCAGATCGACAAACTTAAAAGTGACAAATCCCCTGGACCGGATGGAATTCACCCGAGAGTCTTAAAAGAACTGAAGGTAGAAATTGGGGGACTACTGCAAAACCTTGCCAACCTGTCAATTAGAACTGGACAGATACCGGATGACTGGAAGATAGTGAACGTCATGCCATTTTTCAAAAAAGGATCAAGAGGAGAACCGGGCAACTACAGACCTGTGAGTCTTACGTCTGTCCCTGGAAAGATGGTTGAAGCACTGATTAAAGATAGCATAGTCCGGCACTTGGATACTCATGACCTGATGAAAACCAGTCAACACGGCTTCAGGAAAGGGAAGTCATGTTTGACGAATTTACTTCAATTTTTTGAGACAGTGAACAAACAAATCGATGGTGGACAACCGGTGGATATAATATACTTAGACTTCCAGAAAGCGTTTGACAAGGTTCCACATGAAAGACTTCTCAAGAAACTACAAAGCCATGGAATAGAGGGAGACATACTGAGATGGATAGGCAAATGGCTGGAGAACAGAATGCAGAGGGTGGGCATAAATGGGAAGTTCTCAGACTGGGAGAAAGTGACTAGTGGTGTGCCCCAGGGCTCGGTACTTGGGCCCATCTTATTCAATATTTTCATCAATGACCTGGAAGAAGGAACGTCCAGTGAGATCATCAAGTTTGCAGACGACACAAAGCTATGCCGGGCAATCAGATCACAGAAGGATAGCGAGGAACTTGTGTCAGTTAGAGAAATGGGCAGAGAAGTGGCAGATGAAGTTTAATGTGGAAAAGTGCAAAGTAATGCATCTGGGCAGAAAGAACAAGGAACACGAGTATAGAATGTCAGGTGCAACTCTGGGTAAGAGCGAACAAGAAAAGGACCTGGGTGTACTGATAGATAGGACCCTGAAACTGTCAGCGCAATGCGCGGCGGCGGCAAAGAAAGCAAATAGAATGTTAGGCATGATAAAGAAAGGAATCACGAGTAGATCAGAGAAACTTATAATGCCGCTTTATAGAGCAATGGTCAGGCCACACTTGGAATACTGTGTCCAACACTGGTCTCCCTACCTAAAGAAGGATATAAAACTGCAGGAGAGGGTGAAGAGGCGAGCAACGAAGCTAGTAAAAGGTATGGAGAACTTGGATTACAAAGAACGACTTAGGAAACTGGGACTGTTCTCCCTTGAGAAAAGGAGACTGCGAGGGAAAATGATCAAGACTTTCAAAATATTGAAAGGAATCGACAAAATAGAGCAGGAAAAAAAGTTATTTACAATGTCCAATGTGACACGGACAAGAGGACATGGACTGAAGCTAAGGGGGGACAAGTTCAGGACAAATATCAGGAAGTTCTGCTTCACGCAATGAGTGGTGGACACCTGGAATGCTCTCCCAGAAGAGGTAATTGCGGAATCCACCGTTCTAGGATTTAAGGGTAAGTTAGATGTACATCTCCTTAAGAGTGGCATAAAGTGACATAGGTAAGGGTAAACTAGATGCACATCTCCTTATGAGAAGCTTAGAGTGATATGGGGACTAAAACTATGCCAGGGTACACCTGGCGGGGCCTTCGCGTGTGCAGATTGCCGGACTTGATGGACCTATGGTCTGTTCCGGAGATGGCACTTCTTATGTTCTTTTGCGAGGCCATGTTTTCCTCCTGCTCTGTTGAAGTTCAAGTAAACAGGACACTACAGAGTCCCGTGGTTCCAGTCTGGCAATAAACTCCAGGCTGAAAAGGAGAAATGCTGGGCATGATGCACTGCTGCTCTTCTCAGCTTGTGTGGTGGTGAGAGAGAGGTGATAAAGAGTTGCAGGGAAAGCAATGGAGGGCACCAGTGCCAGTTGTCACTGACTCCTGGTCCCTTTGCATAATTCTGGGCAGCAATTGCAGAATTTAACACAAAAGGGGAATTTTATGCAAATTTGACAATGCTGCAGATGCACAGAATTCCGGTGATGGGATAATCGCTCGCCAGACACCAGCGCGCCGACAAGCCAGCGCTGACAATTCGGCGCAAGAAAGAAGTGTGCCTTGGAAAAACTTAATTTTAAAGAGCTCCGAAGCGGGGTGTGAGTGGGGAACCCCCCACTTTACTACATAGTGTTCGCGCTGCCATTGGGGGGGTGTACAACCCCCCAAATTTATAGAGAAAACGGAACTTTTCCCAAACAAAATCGGAAAAAGTTCCGTTTTCTCTATAATGCAGGGTCCAACTCCCCCACCCAACAGCAGCGCGAACACTATGTAGTAAAGTGGGGGGGGGGGGGGTTCTCCACTCATATTCCGCTTCGGAGCTCTTTAAAATTAAGTTTTTCAGCGGCGCGCTTCTTTCTTGTGCCGAATTGTCAGCGCGCTGGTGTCTCACGCGTGACAGACTATGAACCCAGAATTCCGCAAGAGGAAGGCAGTATGTATAGTAGACAAAGTTATTTTGTCCAATAGCCACTTCACTGTTATCAGAGCCTCAGGCGTGACAAATTTAGATGTCCTGTGCTTCAGTTCAAGTATTAGGAACACTAGGTAAACCTATTTCCTTGCAACTCCTCAACCTTTCTGTCCCCATCCCTGAGATTCTGATAATTAGCTTTAACAATCTTGATCACTCCAAGGCTACCCTTCCCAGAACAATCTTTTTAAAATGTTTAAAGGGATATCACACTCAGTGGCGTACCTAACTTATGTATGAAAAACATGATTTTTAGTAACAAGCCACATGTCACACATGAGTACCTAGGAAAAGGCAGCATCTTACATACTGCAGTGAGCAGTACAACATCAATATACCCATTGTAAAACTAAACAAGCCAGACTAGTACAGATCAATCCTACACAGTCAATCCTAACAGAAAACCATGTCTTTTCGAACACACAGAACACAGAAAACACCTTCACCTATTATGTAATCACAAACTAACCCCTCCCCCTTTTACAAAACTATAGTGTGGTTTTTAGCCATGGTAGGTAGAATTCTGAACATCAGAGCTGCTACCATCACGGCCGGCGCTAAAAAAACGCTCCACAGTTTTGTAGAAGGGGGGATAAAATAGAAATACATAGACCAATGTTAAATTGAACCAGCAAGAAGCTGGACTCTGCATACAATGCAACACCACAGAAACAGTGACACATGTCTCCTAAAGCAATAAATAAATAAGAAAATTTTTGTTCTACCTTTGTCTTCGCTGGTTTCTGCTTTCCTCATCTTCTTGTTACTCTTCCTTCCATCCACTGTCTGCCGTCTCTCTGTCCCTATATGGCATCTTCTCTCCTTCTAAGCCCCTTCCAGAAACTGTATGCCTCCCCCTTCCATCTCTCTTTTCATTCCCATTGGTCTGGCATCTCTCTCCTCTCCTTCCCCACTCCCACACCTCTCCTCTGCAATCCCTTTCCCTTTTTTCCCTCATTTTCCTTTTCAATTTATTTTCTGCATCCATCTAGATTACGTTCTTACTACCCTCTCATTCATCTAGTACCTTCTCTTCTCTCTGTCCACTTCCATCATCTTCTTCCCTCTTTCTCTCCTCCCATTTCCTTCCTGCATTTGCTCCCTTATCTCTCCCATCCACACTTCCATCTAGCATAGGCTCCCCCTCTACTTTCCCCACTACCATCCAATGTCTGCCCTTTCTCTCTCCATCCACCCCCTTCAATCAGCATCTGCCCCCTTTCTTTCCCTCCAATCCAATTACATCCAGTATCCTTTCCCCTTATGCCTCTCTCCCCTTTCCCTGCACAACAATTCCATCAGTACCACCCTACCCCCTTTCTCTCCCTCCACCACTCTTCTATACCATAAGTCCTGCTGCCTCCTCTCCCTTCATGCAGTAGGATCCCGCAATGAGTACGTCTGCCGGCTCTGATCCAGAAGATGTAAGTTACGTCGGAGGGGGTGGACCCGGCAGATGCAGTCATTGCAACTCCCTGCATCTGCCGGGTCCACCCTCTCCGACGTAACTTACTTCTTCCGGAGCAGAGCCAGCAGACGTATTCATCGCGAGACCTTCCTGCACCTCAGTGCGGCTGCTGACTCTGCTCCAGAGCAAGTACATCGGAGGGGGTGCACCGGCAGCCACGCCGAGGTGCAGGTATTTTTCAACAGTAGGGCAGGATGTTCTGGACCGCTATGGGCGTGCACCCGGGGCAGACTGCCCCCCCCACGCCTCCCCCTTAGTACGCCACTGATCACTGATCACTTTTAAATATTAAACTCTGGTGAGTATTTAATGACAATTTCCAAAAATCATTTATCCAGGTACATAGCTAACTAAATGGGTTGTTTGAAAAGTGCAGTGCTTCCTAAGGAACATAAAAGTGTGCACTGATGGTCCTTTGAGTTTGGCTGTCAGGACCGATTGCTTTGCTATGACTGCAGAATATGTAATGTAATTTATTTCTTATATACCGCTAAACTCCGTTATGCAGCTATGCTTTGCTATGACTGCAGACTGTTACACTATGAAGACAGTCCGCAGCTTCCCCTAGGACAGGGGTGTCAAAGTCCCTCCTCGAGGGCTGCAATCCAATCAGGTTTTCAAGATTTCCCCAATGAATATGCATGAGATTATTAGCATCCAATGAAAGCAGTGCATGGAAATAGATCTCATGCATATTCATTGGGGAAATCCTGAAAACCCAACTGGATTGCAGCCCTCGAGGAAGGACTTTGACACTCCTGACCTAGGAAGAAGAGAGCCCAGTTAAGAGCAAGGTGCAAAAAATATGTGTGTGTATTATTACATATGCAGTATATGCAGCAGCCAGACTTTCACAATTAAAAAGCCCCGATAAATAAATTTCACAGCTATTGCTGCTGAATAAAAAATGAGGGATCAGGGATGACGGGAGACTACGTGCACAAAGGTAACATTCACCAAAAGTTACCACTGCAAAGCAGATATGGGCAAGGACAGGGAGGAAAATGAAGGGGATGATCCTACTCATGTGATAGTTTTTGTGGCTCATTTCCGCAATATCCCTAACCCACCCAGGGAGCAAAAAGCCAGGCTCTGGGAATCAGACCTTCCTGCTTTTATTGAATCAACATCTATTTGGGGATTTGGGTTTAGGTTTAGGTTTGTTTTTTTGGGGGGCGGGGGTCCCGTTTTAAAGAACAGGAACAATCTTTGGAAAGCTTTGGAGGTTAACCCTTTCAGGACCATAAGGATCGTAGGCCAATTTTTGTGGTTTTGACAACATTTTTATGGTAAAAAGGGCTTGCAGATGCCAAAAAATTTATTTTTTTTGTGAAATATCATTATTTTTTTTAAAAAAAATCACACTTCTGGCTTACGGACAGTGTGGCAAGTGAATCTTCTCGTCAATCTGGCAACGACGCTAATGAATGAATGTCGGAACCAGTTTGTTTACATAAAGGCAGTATCATATGGAATCCGTACATATCAAATTTAGAACTGTAGACTATCCCAATCAAAATGTATAGGATTTTAAAGTTATGGGACAAATATGTCCCTTGGTCCTGAAAGGGTTAAAGAAATTCCTCCTTACTAACTGTTGGAAGTAGTTAAGTTAGAGCTCATTGTTAAAGCTACAATATCCTTTGTTCTTGTGGAGCCCTAAGAAAAGAAGTGGGATAGCATTAAAATTCAGACAGAAACCCAAAGAGGGTGAAATTGCATTCCTCTCCATCCCTCTAATGCTGTCAATTCAAATGGCACAGTAACTTCTCAGTCAAAGCTTAGCTAAATAATCCCTCTACCTATTTCAGGAAGTCTTAATATAGCCCTCAACTTTGGCAAAATGTAAAGGGGAAGCTGGAAATTTGAATGCCCCCCCCCCCTCCCATATGCTGCAGACCTTGTTGATCAGAATTAGATCGGTTCTAAGTGGACTCACCAGGTCCTTCGAGGTCCCGAGTCTTTTTAGCTGGTCCAGGGGCAGCAAATCTGCAGAGTCCTTGTGCACAAACTGGGTGGCCTGCTTTAAACGCCTCTGCTGGTGCAGGAGAGCTTTATCCCTCAGGTTTGCTTCCTTTCGCTTCGGGTCGGAATCTCCTTCCTCCGCGTCCCCTCGCCTTGCATCCACATCGACTTTGTTCACCCCACCTGTTCTGCTCATGGCGAGATGTTAGCATGCGTCTGGCGGTGACACCAAAGCGCACGAGTAGCACTGGCAACCCCACCAAACAATCCTGTTTTGCCTTAGTTCCTCTGTTTTCCTTCCCTTTTGTCTTTCTTTCCTCTCGGACCAATGTGTGTGCGGGTTGTTGTTGTTTTTTAAGCACTCTATGCATCGTTTTTCCTCCTCCTCCCTCCCCATCGATTGCTCTCCCTCTTGTCTTTAACTCTCTCTGGTATACTTGACTGTGGCTCCACCTTTTCCAGAAGGAAGATCCTGTAGTGAAATTTCACGTCATGAATACATTGCAGTGGAGAGAAGAGGTTATGCTAGCAAGGAAGAAACTCTGCTTCTTTCTTGTTTCAGTGGTTTAGTAGTCTTTACAGAAATCTTCCCTTGTGATGACAATATAAGGAAGATGATTTCTAGAAATAGCAACGTCTGTATATTCTAGGTAGGATTTGCTGCCTGTCACTGCCAATGTCCTTAGTACCCACATCATTTGTTGTATTCTCCACTGTGTGTCTTGCCTCTATCCCGTCCCTCCCTTCCCCCCGCCAATATAAGGAACGTCACATCTCTACATTTCAATCGATAAAGTGTGACGATGGGCAAGTGAGAAGAACAAAGTGGAAAATAAACAGGATTTAGGAAATCTCTGTAACTCCCATAAATAAATTAGCCACCCTTATATACTGCGGTAGCTGGAAAAGTGTCTCCCCCTCCCCCCCCCCCCCCCACCCTCCGCGTTAGTGTACTGTATAATATTAAACACAGGCATGTGGAACCTAAAAATAGTTACCACTCACACATTTAAATTTTAAGAATGAAAAGCCCACTGGTGACCACAGAGCACAGGCATGACAAGCTGAATGATAGATGCTTTGTATGCTATGCACTCAGACATGGTGCCACAGTCACTGCAGCAGACTTGAGGGAGGAGTGGATCTGACAGGGAGGGAATCTGGTTAGCAAGGGCTCAGGAAGTAAAAGTAAGGAATAATTTTTTTTGTAGGACAGAGATGTGATACAAGGGAAACAGAGGGGAATGAGAAGACAAAAGTGGACAGGGAATGCCAATGTTAGTGAGAAGAAATAGGTTACTGATAAAGAGGCAGAATGAAGTGGATGGCAAAAGAAATAGGAAATGGCATAATGAAGACAAGTAACCCCACATCCTCGCCTTCACCAGCCTGGAAGATACAAAAACAACCAAACAAACAACAAAACACCCAAAACAAAACCAGAGGAGTCTCACTGAGAAAAAAAACAAAACAAAGGTAACAGAATTTAGTGAGAAACAGGAGGGAAATGAATGGGATTTGAACAAAGACAACTCTTTATTGTAAAGATGTAGATGGTGGACTCAACACAGGTTGTGTTTTGGCAGCAACTTCATCAAGAGTTCAACAAAAGCCTAAATCCAAACAATAATAAACAATAACAATATGACAATATAACAAATCGGCACAGTAAAAAAACCATGAAATATTAACACTATATGTTGTATATTATGTTAAAGAATGAAAATTAAACATAAAAAAAATATTTTAAAATGGAATAAAACCGTATATTCAAGAAGTAAGGGACATGCAACCTTAGGGCTCCTTTTACTAAACAGTGCTAGAGGTTTTTAGTGTGGGCCAGTGAGGTAAACATTCCCTGGTGCTCATAGAATTCCTATGAGATTCGAAGCATTTGCCTCGCCAGCCCACGCTAAAAACCTCTAGCACCATGTAGTAAAACGCAGTGTTAATCAATTGTAACAATGTCAGAGAGCTGCTACTACTACTAATTTCTATAATGCTGCTAGATATATGCAATGCTGTACATTAAAACATTCAAGAGACAGTCCCTTCTCAGTAGAGTTTACAATCTAATCAGACAGGGAGTTTCTCAGGCATGGGTAAAAGCAACCTCGAAAAAGTGGGCTTTTAGCTTGGATTTGATTACCACCAGGGATGGAACTTGACATACTGACTCAGGCATACTGTTCCAGGCATATGGTACAGCAAGAGAGAAGAAATGTAGTCTGGAGCTGGTAGAAGAGCAGAAGGGTTCAGAAAAGAGCAATGAGCAAGAGTTCCCGGAGAGGAATATAGGGAGAGACAAGAGAGGAGAGATATTGAGGAGCTGCAGAGTGAATGCATTTGTAAGTCAATAAGAGGACTTTGAACTGGATAAAAACATAGAAACATGAAGACAGATAAAGGCCAAATGGCCCATCTGCAGCATCCACTATCTCCTCCTCTCCCTAAGAGATCCCTTGTGCTTGTCCCAAGCTTTCTTGATTTTGTGGAGCAGCATAATAAAAAAAAAGTCTGTCCATTTTGGGCACTAGTTGCCCAAAGTTGGCAGCGTCTAAAGTCCATTCTCAAAAAATGCAACCAAAATATTTTTTTTGAGAATCGCCAATTATATTTCCAGCCGTTTGACCATCCAGACTGCCAAGTCATCTATCTTTATACCACATTCTCGTCCAAAAAACTGTCTAAGTCCCAAACTCCTAGAACAAGACCTTTTGGAATGGGAGGGGCCAACAAAGTGATGGACTGGCCACCCAGACATGGCAACAGAGTAGTGGGGCACCTTACAGGGCACTGCTGTGAACTTCACAAAAAGGGTGCCACATAAATATCTCACCACAACTCCCTTATAAGTCATGGTGAGCCCCTCAAAACAACCCCAAAACCTACTATACCCACCTGTCTACCAACCCAATAGCCCTTATGGCTGCAGGTGGTACCTATATTGTAGTACAGTAGGGTGGGGGGGCTGGTGGCCTCATATTTTCCATGATGAATGCATTGGTTAGAGTGGCTTACGGGCCTGGGTCCTCCTTTCTATGGTTCACTAGCCCACCCCCAAGACTACTTAAGCCACCTCTGTGCAGCTCTACTAGGCTTTCCTATGCCAGGTGCTAATGTTCTGGAGGCAGGTATGTACATTTTTATTCCAATTTTTATGGAGGTGGAGGGGGGGTCAGTGATCACTGGGGGAGTGTGTGGGGGTCTGTCCCTGCAGTAGTTAACTGGTCACTTTGGATACCTTCTGGGCACTTATACCTGTTTTTAGATCGCCTAAGTTTCAACGTATAAGTTCCATCTAGGCAGTCTCGTCAAACTTTCGATTACCACTACAGGACGACTAAGTTTGGTCGGCCCACATCCCGCCCACCTCCTGCCCTAACCACTCCTCAAAAAAAATGCCCATTTTCACTCTGGGCACACAACGGCAGTCAAAAGGCCTATGCTGTCTAAAACCCGTTTCGATTATCAGCACTTGGACGACCTGTGGGTTTTAAGCAGGGTTTTAGACGTATTTTCATTTTGATTATGTACCTCAAAGTGTCTCCACCACCTCTACTGGGAGACTATTCCATGCATCTATCACCCTTTCTATAAAGAAGTATTTCCTTAGATTACTCCTGAACCTATCACTTCTTAACTTCATTCTATGCCCTCATTCTGGAACTTCCTTTCAGATGAAAGAGATTTGCCTCTTGTGCATTTAAGCCATGTAGCTATTTAAACATCTCTATCATATCTCCCCAGTCATTAGTGGCAGTATAGAAGTTAAAAAAATATATATATATCTTCCCTCTCCCACCTTTCCTTCAAAGTATATATATTGAGATCTTTAAGTCTGTCCCCATATGTCTTATGATGATGACCACCAACCATTTTAGTAGCTTTCCTCAGGACTGACTCCATCTTGTTTATATCTTTTTGAAGGTGTGGTCTCCAGAATTGTACACAATATTCTAAATGAGGTCTCACCAGCGTCTTATACATGAGCATCAATACCTCCTTTATCCTACTGGTCATACCTCTCCCTTTGCACTCTAGCATTCTTCTAGCTTTTGCCATCACCTTTTCAATCTGTTTGTCCACCTTTACATCATTACATATTATCATACTCAAGGTCCACTCCTCTTTCTAAACAGTGCCTTTCCCTTGGGTGTTTCCAGCCCAAACGCATGATATTGCATTTCCTAGCATTAAATCTTAACCGTCAAATTTCAGACCATTCTTCAAGCTGCACTATGTCCTTCCTCAAGTTATTCACACCATCAGGGGTGACAAGGAGACGGTTGACAAGGAGAAGGTTGATGTGAACATAATGACTCTGACAGAATGTCATGCAGTAGAAATTTGTATGGATTGAAGGGGAGAGAGATGGTTATGAGGAAGACCTGTGAGAAGCAAGTTGCAGTATTCTAGGCAAGAGGTGATAAGGGTGTGGATAAGGGTTTTGGTAGTGTGTGTTTACACCTGCAAGCATTCCTTATGGATTTGGAAAAAAAAAATACCATTATGTTTGTTCAATAAATTTTATTCATTTTAAAAACAATCATAGTGCATTAACAAATAAACAAAGATAAAATAATACAATAAAAGCACTTTACACTAACAAGCATACCTAAATGAACATTTTAACCCTCCCATCCCTTTAATTAATACTTTATAAACTTAATTCTTCAAAGCCTATCAATAATTATGTATATAATAGTATTTTTATTCTTTCATTTATAATTTTAACCCACCTATTGTATTTATTTATTTAATTCATTTTCTATCCGATTGTCCCCAAACAGCTCAGAACAGGCTACAAGTTAACATACATAATATACAGTTTAAAGATTCTTTTACACGGCAGCTATAAGGTCGCCATATAACTTTTGAAAATGGTTGCTGATGTGATGTCAGACTTTTTTGTATATTTCTTTAATTCTTAAATCATGTATAGAGCTGCTACTTAGCAAAATATTGTCACATCTAGTTTTATTATATATGTGCCATTTGATTATGACAATATTTTGAGCTTTGAACAGCAAACCAAACCAAAAAGGAAAAACCAGAGGTCCAACTGTCTGCAGTAAACAACAATCCAGAACAAACAAACCAAAAACTGCAGACTTGGTACACGATGCAGGCAGACTTTATTTATAACAAGTAAATCATTGATTAAAAACCTTTTACCAGGCAAGGGACCCAACACGGTCCGTGTTTCGTATAATCTTCATCAGGGGTCCACTTTTGATAAAAGGAAAAGTTATCAAAAGTTATCAAAAAGTTATCAAAAGAATAGCCTCGGCGACTTTTCTAGCGTGTTACCAGCGTTTTAGATTCCTTAGCGTGTCACTTACCGCTATTTGTCCAAGGCTATTCTTTTGATAACTTTTCCTTTTATCAAAAGTGGACCCCTAATGAAGATTATACGAAACACGGACCGTGTTGGGTCCCTTGCCTGGTAAAAGGTTTTTAATCAATTATTTACTTGTTATAAATAAAGTCTGCCTGCATCGTGTACCAAGTCTGCAGTTTTTGGTTTGTTTGTTCAATATTTTGAGCTTTTGCATAATGCAATCGATATGATCCATTTTTAACTTTAAGCCCTGCATGGAGCTGTGACATATTCATACAATGTAACTCTTCATTACAAGCCATATTTGATTGTTGTGGATTGTTGATTTTCAGGGATATTGCTGATATCTTTTTATTAGTGCTGGTCTCGGGACTCAAGGATCTACCATACGAAAAACGGCTTGACAAATTACAGCTATACTCGCTCGAGGAGCGCAGAGAGAGGGGGGACATGATCGAGACGTTCAAGTATCTTACGGGCCGCATCGAGGCGGAGGAAGATATCTTCTTTTCAAGGGTCCCACGACAACAAGAGGGCATCCGTTGAAAATCAGGGGGCGGGAAACTACGAGGTGACACCAGGAAATTCTTTTTCACTGAAAGGGTGGTTGATCGCTGGAATAGTCTTCCACTACAGGTGATTGAGGCCAGCAGCGTGCCTGATTTTAAGGCCAAATGGGATCGGCACATGGGATCTATTCACAGGGCAAAGGTAGGGGAGGGACATTAAGGTGGGCAGACTAGATGGGCCGTGGGCCCTTATCTGCCATCTATTTCTATGTTTCTATGTTTCTATAAACAAACCTTTGCTGGTAAGAGTGTTAAGGTAATAATTTTTCAAATTTGTGTTTCACACAATTGCTATGCATGCCGTACTCAACATGTTGCTCCTTGTTTTACACAATTGTCATGTGTAGGGATATTTTCAATAGGACATTTTGAGCAAAACATCCATCTTTTTTTCCTTGCTAGACACCTATTTTATTTTTTTTTTGCCATTATTGAAAAAAAAAAAAAAGTCAAAAACAAGCCATTAGTATGTAGAAGAGGCTAGCATTTTTAATGGATTGGCCAAATAGACATGCCAGCAGAGCAGTGGGGCACCCTAGGGGGCACTGCTGTGAACATCACATTAAGGGTGTCAGGTAAACATCTCAACATAACCCCCATACATTATATGGTGAGCCCTCCCAAACTCCCCCAAAACCTACTATACCCACCTGTCTACCACCCCAATAGCCCTTATGCCTGCAGGTATCATCTATATGGCAGTACAGTGGGTTTTTGGTGGGCTTACACTTTCTACCACATGTACTATTTAGGATGTCCTATGGACCTGGTTCCCTTTCTCTGCAGTCCACTAGTGGGCAGTGCACCCACCAGATTACTCCAGAGATCTGCTGGCCATATTATCTGCAGCTGTCATAAAGACAGATATGTACTGTTTCATATAGATATCTGGGCAGGGCAAGCTTAACCAATAGGCCCAGTAGGCACGTGCCTAGGGCCTGAAATGGTCAGGGGGGCCCGATGAAAGAGGACATCAACATTGTTTTTTCCAAATGGCGATTGGCATTTTCCAGCATCGATCGGCAACACGGGCCCCCCTGATTGGCAACGTGGCCCCCCGATAAGCGACACGCCCCCACCCATCGACAGAAAGTAAGACAAGCAAGCAACGCGGGTAAGAAAGGCAACGGGAACTGTAATTTTGCAAGCGGTGCTGCTTGCCCAAAGCTTCCCTCTGACGCAGCTTCCTATTTCTGCCTGGGCATATAGTGGGGTGGGGCGGGGCAGGGGGCCCAGTGTATTTGTGTGCCTAGGGACCCTCGACGAATTAATCCTGCCCTGTATCTGGGGGTGGGAACGAGTCAGTAATCACTGGGAGAATGTGTAGGGGCCACATTTTCATCTCTCCAGTGGTCATCTGGTCAGTTTGGATACCTTTTCGACCGTTATTTATTTTAAAAATAGGTCCCCCGATGACTCATCTGCTGGCTTTGCTCCGAAAGAAGTAAGTTATGTCGGAGGGGTGGACCCGGCAGACGCAGTCATTGCGGGTCCTTGCCGCAACTCCCTGCGTCTGCCAGGTCAATTCCCTCCAACGTAACTTACCTCTTCTGGAGCAAAGCCTGGAGTCATCGCAGGACCTTCCAGCACGTGGCTGCCGACTCTGCTCCAGAGCTAGTACGTCGGAGTGGGGTGGATCAGCAGCTACAGTCATCGCGAGAAAGGAGCAGGACTGCTGGAATGAAAGAGTGGTGCAGGGAGAGAAAGGGGGCAGGGTGGTATGGAAGGGTAGTGCTGATGGAATTGATGTACAGGGAAAGGGAAGAGAGACATAAGGGGGAAGGATACTGGATGGAATTGGATCAGAGGGAAAGAAAGGGGGAAGATGCTGATTGAAGAGGGATGGATGGAGAGAGAAAGGGCAGACATTGGATGGTAGTGTGGCGGGTAGAGGGGGAGCCTATGCTGGATGGAAGTGCAGATGGGAGGGATAAGGGAGCAAATGCAAGAAGGAAATGGGAGGAGAGAAAGAGGGGAGCAGACAGATGGAAGTGGACAGAGAGAGGAGAAGGTACTAGATGGAAGGGGTAGAGAAAGAGGGCACATGATGGAAGGAGGGGTTAAATAAAAGGAGGCCACATGATGGGGGGAAAAGGATTGAGTTAGGGAAATACTGGAGGGGGTGAGGGAAAGAGGTGGTGAGCTGTAGGTAGACAGTAAAAAAGGAAATTGATGAGAGGGTAGTAAGTACGTAATCTAGATGGATGCAGAAAATAAATTGAAAAGGAAAATGAGGGAAGAAAGGGATTGCAGAAAGAGTGTGGGAGAGGGAAGGAGAGGAGAGAGATGCCAGACCTATGGGGGTGAAAGGAGAGATGGAAGGGGGAGGCATACAGTTTCTGGAAGGGGCATAGGAGAGAAGATGCCATATAGGGGCAGAGAGATGGTAGACAGTGGATGGAAAGAAGAGAGTAACAAGAAGATGAGGAAAGCAGAAACCAGCGAAGACAAAGGTAGAAAAAAAATTTTCTTATTTATTTATTGCTTGCTTTGGGAGACAGGTGGTCACTGTTTCTGTGGTGCACTGTATGCAGAGTCCAGCTTCTTACTGGTTCAATTTAAACTTTGTCTATGTATTTCTATTTTATCCCCCCTTTTACAAAACTGTGGAGCGTTTTTTAGCGCCAGCCATGGTGATAGCAGTTCTGATGCTCAGAATTCTATGAGCGTCAAAGCTGTTACCACCGTGGCTAAAATCTACACTGCAGTTTTGTAAAAGGGAGAGGGGTTAGTTTGTGATGACATATTCCATACTAGTCGAAGGTGTTTTCTGTGTTCTGTGTGTTCGAAAGACATGGTTTTCTGTTAGGATTGCCGGTGTAGGATTGATCTGTACTAGTCTGGCTTGTTTAGTTTTACAATGGGTGTATTGCTGTTGTACTGCTCATTGCAGTATGTAAGATGCTGCCTTTTCCTAGGTACTCATGTGTGACATGTGGCTTGTTACTAAAAATCATGTTTTTCGTACAGATGAGGGGGGGCGGGTGCCAAAAAATGATGGGCCCCGGGTGTCACATATGCTAGGTACGCCACTGGTATGATGCATAAACTTTTTTAAAAAACCAAAATGGGTTGGTGTCTCAGGGCTCCCAGGACCTGAAAGGCTAATATCTGGCCTCATGACCCTGCGTGGGAAGGGTTCCACCTTCAGATACCTTGCATCCAGCAGCTCAACTAGTGTCCCTCTGAGGAGTAGGGAAAGTTTTTGAAGGTACAAGCACTGAAGGAGCTGATCCCCTAATGTTACCACTGTACATAACTATGCAAAACAGGTCACAGTATGGAGCTGACTGCCCACCTACCTCACCATGAAACTCTGTAGCATTTGACCCCTGCAGTGAAAAGATCTGGGCTTTCCTCATTACTAATGATTAGTGCTGCCCGATTCACGATTCGAATCGGTTCACCGATTCACTTCGGGTGAGTCGATTTAAAACAAAAAAAATCAGCTTCACGATTCGGCTGACCCTCCCCCCTCTTCCCCTAAAGTAGGAGCGGCAGCTTGGCTCTTGCTAGCCGGTTGCTGCCACACCTGCTTTAGAGGGCGAGGGGGGAGAGTCAGTCGGGAAGTGCTGCTCTCTGGTTTCCCCCATGGCGTCCAATTCCCCTCCCCCGGTGTTCGGCTTCAACCCCCTGGCGTTCAGCTTCTTCCCTCCCAGCCTCCCTGCACCGTGTACCTTTGAGGAACAGCCTGCAGATAAGATCGCGATGCTAGCGATCTTTGCACTACTTCTGTGCTGTTTCCTCCGCCGTGATCCTGCCTCTGACTCAGAGGAGGGGCAGGACCGCGGCAGAGGAAATAGCTCAGAAGCAGTGCAAAGATCGCTAGCATCGCAATCTTATCTAAAGGCTGTTTCTCAAAGGTAAACGGTGCGGGGAGGCTAGGGGGGAAGCTGGACACCAGTGGGAGGCCAGGGGGAACACGCAGGCCTTCCGGGGGGGAAACAGTCCTTCAGGTGGGGGGGTGGAACAGGCCTTCAGGGGGGACAGGCAGGCAGGCCTTCAGGGAGGGACAGACCTTCAAGGAGGGGACAGGCAGGCATTCAGGGGGGACAGGAAGGCCGGCCTTTAGGGGTAGGATGCAGGCTTTTAAGGGGGAGAGACAGGCCTTCAAGGGGGTGCAGGCTTCAGGGGGAGGTGCAGATCTTCAAGGGAGGTCAGGCAGGCAGGCATTCAGAGGGGACAGGCAGGCCTTCAGGGGTGGGATGCAGGCTTTTAAGGGGGACAAGCCTTCAAGGGGAGTAGACAGGCCTTCAAGGGGGACAGGCCTTCAGGGGGAGGTGCAGGTCTTCAAGGGGGGGACAGGCAGGCAGGCTTTCGGGGGGGGATGCAAGCCTTCAAGGGGGAGGTGCAGGGCCTTCAGGGGAGGACAGACCTTCAGGGGAGGGGGGCCCTGGTGTAGAAGTACACGGAGGGAGGGAGGAAAGGGGGGGTTTAAAGAGACGTGCATATGCCGGACTTTGGGGGGAAAGAAATAATGGGTCTGAAAATAGAGGCGAGAGAGAGATGATGGACAATGGGATTTAGGGAGGGAAGGAACAGAAAGGGAAAGAAATTGGACACAAGGGATGGTGTGGAAGGGGGATAGATATACTGGATAGGAGGGTAGTTGGGAAAAGAAAGGGAGAGATGGTGGACCCTGGGGTGGTGGGGAAGGAAGGAGAGATGCTGGATGAAAGGGTAGTTGAGAAAAGGTGGATCTGTGGATGGAGACAAAAAAAAAAGAAAGATGCCAGACCTCCTGGGGAGGGAAGGGAAACGGAAGGGGAGGACAGAGATGGTAGATGGATGGTTAGCAGGGAGAAAGAAGAAAGAAGGAGACCCTGGCAAGCAAGTTATCAGAAGACAACCAGAGCCTGGGACCAACAAGATTTGACTAATGACCAGACAACAAAAGGTAGAAAACTAATTTTATTTTCTGTTTTGTGATTACAATATGTCAGATTTGAAACGTGTATCCTGCCAGAGCTATTGCTAGATGTGAACTAGGATTTAACAGAGAGAGGAAAAGTCTTATTTGTTTGTTTATTTTGTTTACACCACAGCGCTAGTGTGATTAGGAGAAGGCAAATGGAGTGAAGAGGCTATAAAATAAACCCACCAGGATGTTTGAAAAAAAACAAAAAACAAAACCAAATACCCAATTGGGCAGGAAAATTGAATCGAATGGAAAAACCAATTCAATAGGCTGAATTGAATCGAATCAAAATTTTTTTTCCTGAATCGGGCAGCACTACTAATGATATCATCAGACCTCTGGTGTGAAAAGAAGGTGGGGGGGAGGGGGTTTGATGGGGCTATATCTTGCTTTAGTTCTGGTTACCAGGGTTCGGTTGAAATTAACACCAACTAGACAAAATCAGTGACTGCTTCACATAAACAGACTCTCCCTTAACATCAATAAATCCTGCAGTATACTCTTCCCAATCAGAAATAACAAAATAATAAATGGACAAATCTCTATAAATCGTGTCCGATAAAAATGAAATCAAAAATAAAATTGCTTGGAGTTATCCTAGACAAAGATTTAACTTTCAACGACCAAATAAGCTGTGTTGTAAAAGCCTTTTCCATAAACTTCGGCTCATCCGTTCCCTAGAACTCAATTCTCAAACTGACGCAATTACAACCCTCGTTCACTCACTAGTCATTTCTCATTTAGATTACTGTAACTCTCTATATAACAGAATCACTCAAAAAAGAATTACATCGTCTGCAGCTCATTCAAAATACAGCAATTAAACTTATCTATAAAGTAGGGAAAATATGATCACGTCACTCCTCTTCTGCGAGAAGCTCACTGGCTACCCATTACACACCGTATCGCCTATAAAACATTATTGCTGGTCTTCAAAATCAAACTCTCGCATCTTCCATCTTTCCTCGATAAACTCATCATCCCTTTCTGCTCTTCCAGGACTCGTAGATCGGCTGATCAGAATCTAATGACCATACCTTCCTTTAAAGAATTCTATTACACTAGGAAAAACTAACTTCTCTGTTGGTAGCTCCTACTTTATGGAACGCTATGCCACTCTAACTCCGTCTTGAAAATTCTCTTGACAAATTCAGGATTAAACTAAAAGTTTTTATTCAAAGACGCATACCACACCATCTAAATTTTTTTTCTTTTTTTTCTTCTCCACCAGCCAGCAAATTAAATACAAACCGCTTTTAAGAAGCGATCCCCTCCCCTGATGTTATATCCTCCCCCGATGTTATATCCTCCCCCATCTTCCCTCCCTTTTAAATTGTTTTTCTTTTTATCGATGTATTTATCAACTTTCCTTTTCCCCTGTATCCTCAAGCTCACGTTTGTATTTGTAATTTGACTAATTAATGTTTACACCTCCCCCCTCTTTTTTATAATTACTGTATTTATTTTTAACCTTTTATTTTTAACATTGTAAACCGGTCAAGTGTCCGTTGATGGTCGGTATATTAAAACTTAATAAACTTGAAACTTGATAATGTAGCCTTCTGTTTGGTATACAGTCCACCAGGAGAGTTGGTGTAGGATAGTTCAAGTTTTCTGAATTTATTGTTGGGATTAGATTTATATTTTGGCCTTGTGGTAATTTGGGGGGATTTTAATACTCCGAAACAAACTAACTCTACACGAGGAGGCATGTTTTTGGATGCAATGGAGGGCTTAGGTTTTGGATGTTCCTACCCATACTGTGGGTAATATGTTAGATCTGATTTTTACTCCGCAGGAGCTAGTGGAGATTAGCAGGTTGCAAGTTGAGTTTCAGCCTTGGACTGATAACGCCCTAATAATGGTTGATATGGAGCTTGACCAGAGACACTGTGGGCGAAACAAAAAGATGAGAACTGTGAGGCGTGTTAGATCACATATTGATGAGGTTGCTTTATGGTGGGAATGGGAACCGTGTTTGAGCAGTCTTGAAATGAGCAGTCCCAAGGCTGCGTTAGATGACTGGCTGCGGTCGTTACAGACTGCGGTGGAAATGATAGCGCCCATACATGAGGTAGTAGTACAGGATGGACATAGAAATAAGCAGTGGTGGACTTCTGAGTTGAGGGACTTTCGTAGGGAATTGAGGAAGCTAGAACGAGAATGGCAGAGTGTTAGATCTGAGGATGTAAGAAAGAGATATCAAGTGAAGTTGATGGAATTTAGGACTATGGAACAATCAGCGCAACAAAAGTTTTTTTTTTGTGAAAAAATAAACAGGGTAGTCAACCACCCGTGTGAGTTATTCAGGGTGTTTCAAGTTTCAAGTTTATTTAAAATTTCTTCTAGGCGGTGCACAAATTCATAAAAACATAAAACACTTTAGCTACAATACAAGTTTAAGCTGACATTGCGTCACCAAACTGTAACAATAATTTTCAAAAACTTTTAAAAACAAAGACAACCGGGAACAAAAGGTAAAAAGACAAGAACTACAATACGCAAAGTATAAGAGAACAATTAAAGAAAAAAACAATAGGATGGGCTGCTATAAATAATGTTGAACTCAATAATGTTGAACTCAATTGCCCTTAAAAAGACAGTTAGGTCTCGAAGGCATCAAGCAAGAGCTTTGTCTTTAACTTTGTCTTAAAATTATTAAGAATTGATTCTCCTCCTTCCCCCCCCTCCCTTTGTGATCTGGCATCTCTCTGTCTTTCCCTTCCCCTCCCCCTGCTTTAGTCTGGTATCTTTCCCTTCACCTTTCTTTCCCTGGTCAGGCATCTTTCTCTTCTTCCCCCCTTCCCAATCCAGTGGTCTGATATCTCTCTCCTTCCCCTCTCCTGTGTTCCGCCATCTCTATCTGCCCCTTCTCTTCTCTTTCTTCCCCTGGAGGTCTGGCATTTTTCCTTCCCTTTCCTCCACCATAGTCCAGCATGTCTCTTACTCTTCCCATACTATCCCCCCACCACCAGCGAGATCTGGTGCTTGCTCACCCAGTGCTAATGTAGCCTCTTTGACCGTCGGCAACATAAGTGAAGCAAACACGCTGCCTTTGGCGACCTGGAAGCTTTCTCTCTGCTACTGTTTCCCGCCTATGTGGTAGCAAGGTGCAGTAGTAGTTGGCAAACACTGCCTTTGGTGTCCTGGAAGCTCTTTCTCTCTGCTACTGCTTCCAACCTATGCAGGAACAGGATGCAGTAGCAGTCGGCAAACACACTGCCTTTGGCGATCTGGAAGCTTTCTCTCTGCTACTGCTTCCCGCCTATGCGGAAACAGGATGCAGTAGCAGAGAGAAAGCTTCCAGGTTGCCGAAGGCAGCATGTTTGCTTCACTCCTGCTGCCGACAGCCAAGTTACAGCAGTGCCGGGTGAGCAAGCACCGGATCCTGCGAGGAGGGTGGGGGAGGGAGGACTCTGGATAGGTGGGGAGGGGGAGAGAGAGGAGGACTCCGGATAGGTGTGGGGGGAGGGGTGCACGAGTTGCTATAGGATTACTAGATGTCCGGTTTCCCTGTATAAAAGTTGTAAAATTAAAAGTCACCCAGACACAGTCCTCAAAGAGGATATGTCCGTGGAAATCTAGACATTTGGTAATCCTGCCCCCACAGCCATGCAATGGCAGATGACCCTGAGAGAGGCCCCAGATGGCCCTACTGAACATAAGGGGCAGGACAGGGAGAAGGTGAAAGGATGAGGGAAAGGCAAGCCATGCAGGACTCCAGGAAACATGACTATCCAAAGCCAATGAGAACTCAAGAATCAGACTACAGCTTCCCATGGCAGCTACTTGTTTGGAGCACTCTCACTCAGCCCGGAAGGAAAATGGTCTCCGAGACATTCAGAGCTGTACCTATGTCCACATTCCCCTAATGTCAGTCCTAACAAACCATACATCCTTAATTTGCATAAAAACAGTTTGTATCAGATCCCTCCTAAGGAAGGGAGCACAGAATGGGCAGCTTACCTACTGACAGTGGCAAGAGGAAAAGTCTAGCAGCCTCATGACTTCCAAAGTTCAGCTGCCTGATAATGTGGGTAACAGAGTGGAGATTAAAAATAGTCAGCAAATCAAGTGTGGCAAATTGCAAGGCTTGAGAAGGCTATCCCTCACCAGTGGGAACATTCAATTGAGGGTAAAATATGAAAATAGCATCTAAAGCCAGATTTTGGATGTCATCCCAGGCTAATGTTTTGCCAGCTGGTCCAATAATCAAACATTAAAACATCTATCTTTCAAACATCTAAGTGTGCACGACTAAAAGGAACCTACATAAACATCCAGTTCATGCTCCTATGCTTCTATGGCCATGTCCTCCAAAAAAGCAGCCTCAGGTCCCCAACCCACAAGGTCCACCTCTAATGGGGAGATTGAGCTGCTAGTAAGAGAACTACAGACATGGCACACCCAGTTGTATTGAAGCGGTGACAGGACAATCGCGCACCAAACACGCCACGGGAAAACTTAGTTTTAAAGAGCTCCAACGCAGGGTGTGGGGGGTGCAATCCCCCACATTATAGAGAAAACGGAACTTTTCCCGAAAAAAATCAGAAAGAGTTCCGTTTTCTCTATAATGGAGGGTTCCAACCCCCCAACAGCGGCACGAACACTATGCAGATAAAGTGGGGGGGGGGGGTTTCCCCCACTCACACCTCGCTTCGGAGCTCTTAAAAACTAAGTTTTCATGCGGCGTGCTGGTGTCTTGCACTGAATTGTCTGCCATTCATTGTCGGCACACTGGTGTCTCGCGCGTGACTGACATATGAACCGTTTGATAGCCCAAAAGACAAAGGTATGTGTGCCTACACAAAGGGGAGAGAGTGGGTGGCAACCTGTGAGCATCTTAACGCAGTCTACCACAACAACAGGGACACTGAGGACTGTATATGCAAATGGCACCAGCTGAAACGCAATGTCCACTACAAGACCATGGACAGGCGTCTGGGTGTAGGACACAGCCAACCTGATGATACTAGTAGAGAGGATTGTCCACAGTATCCTTACACAGGTGGGAATCCATGACCTAGGCTAAGGGTAGGCAATTCCGGTCCTCGAGAGCCAGAGCCAGGTCAGGTTTTCAGGATATCCACAATAAATATGCAAGAGATAGATTTGCATCTCAAGGAGACAGTGCATGCAAATCCATCTCATATATATTCATTGTGGATATCCTGAAAACTTGATCTGGCTCCGGCTCTCGAGGATTGGAATTGCCTACCCCTGACCTAGGCAGTCAGGACCTGTCAGCCCAAGCTAAGTATTCAAGTATGTTTGGGGAGACACAGGCTGTGCTATGTTGTATCCTCTATTGTGCACCCTTTCTTCTGCATTCAGGGATGGCTCACTCCCAAGGTAGGTGGGGGGAGGCAATAAGGTACACCAGAATATATGCTGAGTGGCTGCATATCAGAGGACTCATAGCTCATCCATACAACAGGGAGTAGCAGTTAGGCAACTGTGGGGGCCACTCAGCTAGGCGAATGGAGGGTCCTTGTACCTTTATGTTGCGGCCCTTGTTCCCCCTGTACAGTATGTACATTTGCTTCCCCAAACCTCTGTATCTTTGCACTTCTCTCACAAACCTTATGTTTGTCCTTTCCTTGCTATATAGCTGTCTGCCATCTTGGCATCTGAGGGACACAGTACACCTTCCCTTTTGGCTCTAGCAGGGTTACATCTTTGAGTTTTGTAACACTGGTAATGTTTGTCAGCTGTGGTCAGGAAGAACAACTAGAAGGCTATGTTCCATCTAAGGACCGGTGACATGTGGCAAAAAAGTTTTTTGCATGAGTAGAGGATTTACTTGACATGAGCAACAAACCTTACGTTATATTGCCTTGTGATAATCACACATGTGATTATCATTCATTTCATTATTGAAATTTTAACAAACATAAGAAAAAAAAAACCAGAAATGTAAAAGGAGATGATTTTTATCATTATTAATCCTAATTTTTTTCTCACAGCTGGCTTAGTTGCTTTTACTACACTATGCCATATTCATAAGGTCTCCATGTGTGTTTGCCAATATTCTCCATTTATATAGCTTCATATCTGTTTTTGTCTAGCTTACATATTTATGGATGCTTATTGTTTCTCCGTTGCATCCATTTTATTGTATGTATTATATTTCTGTTTTTTTTTTTCTTATGTTTAAAATCAAAACTCTATTTCTACTCAGAGTTTCTCTGGATATCCAAACATTTTCTCTTCTGACCTTTTCTGTCTTCCATAAGTTATAAACTCTATCAACATTAACAATATTTCCAGAATTTAAGAAGAGTTTAAGTCTCATCAGGTTTTCCAAATGTTCAGCATCTAAGCAATTTTTCCTTCTCTCCCACCCGATATTTAAAGATGATCTTTACCAAGACCAGTGCTACCTATATACAGGGCCGGATTAACGGGTAGGCTAGGGCCCAAACTTGTCAGGAGGGTCCGCTGAAGGAGGGCAAACAACGAATATCAGATGACTCAGCATTTTTTTTTTTAACAGCAACAGGCCCCAGGAAAGTAAGATCGGCAACGCGGCCACTCCCGGCATTAGATTCAGCGGTAACCGTTATGTCGCAAGCTGTGCTCAGCCCAAAGCTTCCCCTCTGCCCAGGTGGAAGCAAGAAGCTGCGTCAGAGAGAAACTTTGGCCGAGCAGCAGTACCGCTTGCAATATAACGGTTGCCGCTGATGCCAGCGAGGGGGCACATTGCTAATCTTACTTATCTGCTGATCTTATGTCGATGATGGGGCCTGTCGCCATTTGAAAAAAAAAAAAAATCAGAAAGAAGGTGAGTGGTGACCCGCGTGAAGGGAGAGAGATAGGCCTGGGTTAGAGCCAGGAGAGAGAGAGAAATAGGGTGGCAGTCGGGCAGATGATGGGAGAAGGGAGAGAGAGAGAGAAGGGGGCAGTTGATGTAAGTGGGGAGAACTTGTGCCATCAGCATCAGGCGCATTTAGGAAAGCATCAGCAGCAGCGGTGAGGAGGTAAGGGGCCCTCACCTCCTCACCACTGCAGCTGCTTTCCCACATGCTGGATGGGGGGAAGAAGATAGAGTTAGTGAGAAAGTGGAGGGGTGAAGGAAAGGGATGGCAAGCTATGAGTAGACACGGTGAAAAGAGGGAAACTGAGGACTGAATAGTAAGAAATAATTTAATTTAGACAGAGGCAGAAAATAGAGAAGGAAGACCAGAGAAGAAAAGGAAAGGGGAGAGAGAAAAGGGAAGGAGACAGAGATATCAGATCTGAGTGGAGGAAATGAGAAGAGAGAGATGCTAAAAAACACAGGGGGGAGGGAAGTAGAGATGGAAAGAGAGGGATGCCAGACCAGAGGGGAACAGAGGGAAGATGATGGATGCCAGACCAAAGGGTGGAGGGGCGCAGATAGTTTCTAGAAGGGGAAGGAAGAGAATGAATGACAAGAAGATGAGAAAAGCAGAAACCACATGCCAAAGATAGAAAAAAATTCTATTTTTTATTTTATTGCTTTAGAATAAAGTAGTATTGTAGCTGTTTCGATAAATGGTTAGAAATAGTGATCCTTTTATTGGACTAATTTTAATACATTTTTGACTAACTTTCAGAGACCAAATTCTTACTCAGGTGAGGACAGGATACTGTAACAGCAGTATACTGTACTTTATTGACCTTATTTTCCATTTTTTGCTTTCTTTTTATTTGTTAATTTGTAAAGTGATTTGTTATTTCTCTTTTTTCAAATTTACATCTGCTATCTATATTTTGTTCAGTTTGGGGGGATATGCACCACTGTTTTCACCCCCCCCCCCCTAAACTGTACCATTCCTTTGGTTTGTAGCACAAGCCAGCATGCTGAATGTTCTGCACTGCTCCGATGGTCATAGAATTCCTATGAGCGTCAGAGCAGTGCAGAACATTTAGTCCGTCAGCCAGCGCTATAAATCTCTTCCATGCTTTTGATTACTTATTCCATACTGGGTGAGGGTGATTCTGTGTCCTGTGTGTATGAAAGACATGGTTTTCTGTAAGCATTGACCAACCTTGTTTGGCGAAATGCATCAGGCATGGTTCCTGGGAGCACCTTCAATAAAACTGATTTGAATCTCCTTATTGCCTGCCAATTTTCTTTTGTTCCACGTTGGATTTTTTTGATGGACTGCTTGCCTTGTTGTTTTGTTACAAATTAACATACTCGGAGTGGAACGTACCAGAGGAGTTACAGATTTGGTTGTTTATACGTACATATGGGTTAAAGTTGGACGACAGAGTGAGGCAGTTGAGAGGAGTTGCTAACTTGGTTATTAATATGGACTTATGTTTTGGATAGTATTACTGCTTTACAATGCTTTTATATACGTATGGAAAGGGTTCAGAGTTAAAGTTAAAGGGAAGGAAGGGGGGATTTGTTCAGAGATGTTTGGGGCTTGCATAGAACTAAAACTGTACACTGGCACTGGTTTGGTAATCTTTGTTGTTTTTTTGGATTTTATAAGAAAAGAAAAAAAGAAATACAAGTGGAAATTAAGAAGTAAATACGAAAACAGGTAAATAAATGGGGGCGGGGCAGGTTCTAGGGGGCCCAGTGTATTTGTGTGTCTAGGGGCCTCGAAGAATTAATCCTGCCCTGGTCTCCACTCTCTTTATTTCTTCACAACCTACATAGTGATGTTGCATAGAATATCCCCTGCCTTTCCTTCCTTATGAGTCAATTACTTCTTCCATCACCCTCCAAAAATTCCCTGAAGAAACAAGTGGCAATATTCCCCTCCTCTCATTTGTTCCTTATTTGTTTTTCTTTCCTATACAGTTTGTAGTTCTGCCCCAGCTCCCTTTTGTTTCATGTAAGTCCGGTATTAGTTATCACTTATTTGATGTTGTTTTCATCTCTTTTAATTGTCCTGTTATGGGCGTTGTTTATTTTTTACTTGTTTCCCCGTTATATTTTAATCTATATCTCGCTTAGAAATTAGATAAGCGACTTAATCAAATTTTAATAAAAACTTGAAACGGGTACGAGAGACCAAAGACTCTTTCCCTACCAACACAACCACTTTTATCCCCTTAACTCTCATTCCCCCAGCAGCATCTACTGACACTCAGCTACTGTAACTCTTACCATGTCAATTCACAGAGGCTGGGCCACTCCCCTAGGTGCCCACTCTGCTTCAGTAATCACCTTACACTGGAGAATCTTTCATATGATCACTCCTGGATGGGAAAGCCATTTCTTTGCTGCCAAATTATTGCTTTACTATGTTCTACATCCAAGCCAGTGAGATGACACATGACATTTTTATGTTCAAAGATTTTTCTATCTTTCTATCATTATAATTTCTGTTTTCTTGCATCCCTTTGATCTGCTCCTCTGTGTTGTTCTGATCTCTATCCATATCTGACTGAAATCTTGGCCTATCCCCTTATCTGTTAATAGATGCAGTCATCTTCCCCCACAGCACTCCAGGTGAGGTGCAAATTAAGTGTGCATGTCTCTTTAAGAGGCTGAACAATCCTTTTCTGGTTGCTTGGAAAAGAGATACAAACATGAAGTGAGAGGCTCTGAACAGTATGAAAAGGTTTTTATTCTCTTTCTTCTTTCTGATTTTAGAGACTGATATGCTTGTGAGTATAGAGAGGCAGTGATTACTGATCGATGCTTCGGGGGGGGGGGGGGGAGGGGGATGGGGGGTGGAATAAGAATTAATCAAGTTTCCTAATTTCTGTTTATTTATTCAGAGAAAAAAGGGATAAAGGGATTAAAAGCATTAAAGCCAGCTGCATACTCTTCATACTATGGGCTAGATTCACTAAGCAAACCGATTGTGTACCGATCGGTTTGTGACCCCTTAGCGACCCCAGCCCAATTCACTTACCTATCTTCCGATCATCCTCCGATCCGTGCATGCAAATGAGGACAACGGCATGCAAAATAGGCAGGGACGCGATTCAATGGCTGGGAGGGTGTAGATGGGCTGGAGTAAGTCTTAACAGAGATTTCGGCAGTTGGAACCCAAGCACAGTACAGGGTAAAGCTTTGGATTCTTGCCCAGAAATAGCTAAGAAGAAAAAATTAAAAAATTTAAATTGAATCAGGTTGGGCAGACTGGATGGACCATTCGGGTCTTTATCTGCCGTCATCTACTATGTTACTATGTTACTAAAGAACATATGTAACTATGTTACTATGTTACTAAAGACTGGGCTGGCCGATCAAAAAAAAGCGACTGCTGAGGACCAGTTGCTGAAGCCCTTTCCGGCTGCCCTGCCTTCTGCCGCCCTGCTCTCTGCCCTGTCAGCCCCTAGTCTGCAGCGCTGAACACGCTGCCTGCCTGCCCCGACTCTCCCACCCTTCCCCGCACTGCAAGCCCGTGGTTTTAACCCGCAGGTTAAAACTACGGGCTCCCAAAAGTTCCTTGATCGCCTTGCAGTGCAGGGAAGGGTGGGAGTCGGGGCAGGCAGGCAGTGTGTTCGGGTTCGGGGCTGGAAAGCAGGCGTGTTCGGGGCAAGCAGCACTTTTGCTGCGCTCAGTGTTAAAAAATAGAAGAACAAAAAAAAAAACCCAACAAAAAAACAACTCCAACGGCCCGCCGTGCATGCTCAGACCATCTATAGATGGTCTGTGCATGCGCGGGGATCGCTATAGAGCGATCCGTGCCTGCAGATGGGGCGTTCCTCCGATCGCCCTCATCTGCATGTTAGAGTTTGCAGAATTCATCGGACCTGCCTGGATCGGGCCCGATCGGACAGGTTAGTGAATCCTGGCCTATGTATATGTGAAGGATTTTGAGTGGGAGAAGGGCTCTGTTAAGAATGAGGCTAGAAATCTTTAATGAAGTGACAGGGTTTTGATGGAAGAGGTGGGGTATATAGATGAGGAAGGAATGCAGTCATTGACAACGCATAGGCCTCGGAAGAGGAAGGAAGTGATGGATGAGGAAATGAGCTCTGGTTATCAGGGATTCAAATTTCTAGCAGCCTTAGGATGTCTTCCCTAGCTAGGAAAAAAGGCAGCTAAAACAGGAGAGCTTGATGATCCTCCTTTAGAATTTCTCCAACAGAGCCTGACAAAGACTAGTGACTATTGCATTTCTGGGAGCCTTGATTAAACATCATGTACTAAAGCAAGTCTAGAAATGCACGCATCTTAAAAGAGCAGCTATTTGGTGGGGGGAGGGGATGTTAGTCTGCTTGTCTTACAGTAGCTCTGTATGAGTACGCATGTCTTATTGTTGCTGTACATGGGTGGGTCAGAGGAGAATGTGGGGGTTGGTTGGGAAGTTAACCATCCTTTTTTAAAAATAATTCCTAGCATCCTGTTTGCTTTTTTGGCCACCACCACACATTGGGTGGAAGGTTTCATTGTATTGTCTATGATGACACCCAGATTCTTTTCTTGGGTGCTAACCCCTAAGGTGGACACTAGCATCCGGTATCTGTGATTTGGGATATTCTTCCTAATGTGCATCACTTTGCATCTGTCCACATTAAATTTCATCTGCCACTTGGACGCCGAATCTTCCAATTTCCTAAGATCTGCCTGTAATTTTTCACAATCCGTTGCCCTGCAAAGAAGTGTGGCTGGAAGGCAGGAAGGAGATGGCTGACCTGGATGACTCTGGGACAGTCCTGCGGGAGGGGGGGCACCGAGGTAGTTGGGTCACAGAAAGAAGGGAGCGAGCGAGTGAGCACACCTGCATGTGCATTGGACCAAGGAAGGGAGAGAGAGGGGGAATGAACTAGGGATAAAGGAGGGAGCGCATTGGGACATGGGAGGGGCATGAACATGGGACAAAGGCTGGAAGGAGGGAGGAGCATAAACTTTGGACACAGAAGAGAGGGAGTGAGCATGTTTGGACACAAGGAAGGTAGGGGCATGAACTTGGGACATAGAAGGAGGCACAAACTTGGGACATAGAATGGAGGGAGGGAGAGAGATGCTGTGGAGGGGGAGAGAATAGAAAGGAAGACTTGATGGGCATGAATGTGTGAGTGAGAGGGAAAGAGATGGTTCATATGGGGAATGGAAGAAAGAGGAGAATTTGGGGGCATAGGGAGGGAGAGGATTGAGGTACAGATGCATGGGGAGAGAAAGATGAGAGGGAGAAATGGTGGAGAGGGAGGTGGAGAGGGAGCAGTGGGACATATTGAAAGAGATGCAAGAGGGAGGAATGTTGGACATAGTGTTTCAAGTTTCAAGTTTTCAAGTTTTATTTTGACTTGATGAATCGCTTATTTACTTTACTAAGCGATTTACAAATTTAAAAAAGGTATACGCATATAACAATTTGGTCATTAAATTAATGGGTTTAACTAACAGACTTACAGACTAACAGATACATAAGGTATGAAGGGCAGAACTACAATTGTGGTGGAGGGAATGGAGGGAGAGATGTGGCATGGTGCTGGAGATGGGTGATAGAAGGAGAAATGTTGGGCATGGGGTTGGTAGACAGAGACAAAAGATGTAGCACATGGTCCGGGGAATGAGAGAGGTAAAAATGTTTAATGTGGCAGTAGAGGAGAAGGGAGAGATGCATCCTGGATCCCTCTCTCTCTTTCCCAACTCCCTTTGCAGCAAGGGAGGGAATGAGAGAGACAGATGTTGGACAGTGAGAGAGAGAGAGAGGAAGACATTTGCACAAGTGGGTAAAGGAGAGGAAGAAATGCTGTGCAGGAATAGGGAGGGGAAAAAGAGGGAGATTGGTCCAGGACAGAAGGGAGTGAGGATGCTGTTCAATGGGAGCAAGAGAAAAGAGAGGGAGAAATGCTGGACCATGGCAGGAGGAACCAATGGACAGCAACAGAAGAATTTGCAGAAAATGGGAAAGTGGAAAAAAAGAGAAACTGGGACTACTTGATGGAAAAATAAATCTCCAAATAAAGGTAAAAAAGGAATTTATTGACTCACATGTGTTAGCTTTGGGAAATGTATATAGCAGATGTCTTTGTATCGTGTTCAAAAGAAAAAGAAATGCATTTCTGGTTTTATTTCTCCAGTGCTGAAGTACTTGCTGACCCTTGCTGTGGCTGGTGTAGATCCCCAAGCACCGCCAGCTGAGGACCTCCTCCAAAGATGGCCAGAACTCCACTCCACCAAGCAGATCAGTCACTGGCTGCATCCCTGAGCCACTGAGGTGCCAGCATCTGTGACTCAAGGATGCTATTGCTGTCTGCCAAGTTTGGCAAAAGGAACCCCTGGCCACCTTCAAAGGAAGTCCTCGGCTGACATAGCTTGAGGGCCCTCATCAGCTGGAGTATTTATATTTTATATTTACATTACAGGCTCTGCCAGAGACTCATTTACAAAGTATGTGTTCTTCCTAATTAATATTTCCAAATTAATAAAGTGTCTTTGCTTATTTGTAAATGGGTCTCTACCAGAGCCTTTAATTCAATAGCATAATTAAATGAAATAACTACTTCTGAAGTTTATAAGGATGAGCGGGATTGGTTCAATTCCAGCAGGGATGGGTATGATTCTAATGGGGACAGGCAGAGACAGGTTTACATAGAAACATAGAAACAGAGTATGACGGCAGAAAAGGGCTGACGGCCCAACAAGTCTGCCCACTCAAGAACCCTCCCTCCTCGAGAATCCATCTTTTAAGCATTCCTCTGGAGCGACCCCACCAGACGGTCCCATCGTCCATTGAAGTCGAGCGTGGTACTGGCCTCAACTACCTGACATGGAAGACCATTCCATCGATCAATTACCCTTTCGGTGAAGAATTATTTCCTGGTGTCCCTATGAAATCTTCCCCCCCCCCTGAGTTTTAGCGGATGCCCTCTTGTCGCCGTGGGACCCGTAGGATAAAAGATTTCTTCCTCCACCTCAATGCTGCCCGTGACGTATTTGAATGTTTCTATGATGTCCCCCTTTCTTTGCGCTCTTCGAGAGAATATAAACGCAACCTGTTCAGACATTCTTTGTATGGGAGATCCTTGAGGCCTGAAACCATCCTAGTGGCCATTCTCTGAATCGACTCCATTCTCTTCACATTCTTTTGATAATGTGGCCTCCAAAACTGAATACAGTACTCCAAGTGAGGTCTTACCATGGATCTGTATAACTTCAGGCTTTCGGCTTATAAAGCTTCTTCTAATGCATCCCAGCATTTGTCTAGCCTTTGCTGATGCTCTCTCCACCTGATTGGCAACTTTCATATCATCCCGGATGATTACTCTCAAGTCCCGTTCTGCTGCAGTTCTTGTTAGGTTTTCACCATTCAGGGTGTACGTTCTGCATGGATTTCCTTTACCAAGGTGCATTACCTTACATTTTTTGGCATTAAAATTTGTTGCCAAGTACAGGACCATTGTTCTAGTAAAAGTAGGTCCTGTTCTATGGTGCCGGGCATGGTTGCTCCGTTAGGTTCTGCCGCGCTTGCCCACAATGTTCTGCTGCAGTTTAGCGTCATCAGCGAATAATGTAATTTTGCTTCGAAGTCCCTGAGGCAGATCCCTTACAAAGATATTGAATAGTACTGGGCCCAAGACCGAGCCCTGCGGTACTCCACTTCCGATGTGTTTGAGGGATTACCGTTCACCATCACTCTTTGAAGTCTGCCGCTAAGCTAGTCTTCTACCCATGCGGTTAGTTTTTCTCCAAGGCCCATCGCATTCATCTTGTTCAATAACCTCCAGTGTGGGACACTATCAAAAGCCTTACTGAAGTCTAAATATACGATATCCAGGGACTCTCCCTGATCCAGTTTTTTTTGTCACCCAGTCAAAGAAGTTTATCAGATTGGATTGACAAGACCTTCCCTTAGTAAAGCCATGTTGGTGGGGATGGGTGGAGATAGGCTTGATTTCTGTCCCTGTGTAATAGAGAATGACATGGTGACAAAATTCATCACCGTTCCCGTCCCCGCGGATAACCGCGGGAAATAATCCCATATAATTTTCTAGTGTCTATTTCAACCTCGGTCCTTCTACACCAGCATTCTTCAAAGCAAAGCTTGCGGGTCAGTGGTTGTGGCCGTTCATACTCTGATTCTTATGGGAGCCAAGGATAATGAAGCCATTGTGACATCACTGATGTGATTGGCTCTTAGGCACTGGTGGCATGAGGCATTATGACATCACAATATCTGCTCTGGATATCAGAGACTGTCATTCTGTAGTGTCTGTTTCAACCTCAGTCCTTCTACACCAGTATTCTTCAAAGCAAAGCTTGCGGGTCAGTGGTTGTGGCCGTTCATACTCTGATTCTTATGGGAGCCAAGGATAATGAAGCCATTGTGACATCACTGATGTGATTGGCTCTTAGGCACTGGTGGAATGAGGCATTATGACATCACAATATCTGCTCTGGATACCAGAGACTGTCATTCTTTAGTGTCTGTTTCAACCTCGGTCCTTCTACACCAGCATTCTTCAAAGCAAAGCTTGCGGGTCAGTGGTTTTGGCCATTCATACTCTGATTCTTATGTGAGCCAAGGATAATGAAGCCATTGTGACATCACTGATGTGATTGGCTCTTAGGCACTGGTGGAATGAGGCATTATGACATCACAATATCTGCTCTGGATACCAGAGACTGTCATTCTGTAGTGTCTGTTTCAACCTCGGTCCTTCTACACCAGCATTCTTCAAAGCAAAGCTTGCGGGTCAGTGGTTGTGGCCATTCATACTCTTGATTCTTATGTGAGCCAAGGATAATGAAGCCATTGTGACTTCACTGATGTGATTGGCTCTTAGGCACTAGTGGAATGAGGCATTATGACATCACAATATCTGCTCTGGATACCAGAGACTGTCATTCTGTAGTGTCTGTTTCAACCTCGGTCCTTCTACACCAGCATTCTTCAAAGCAAAGCTTGCGGGTCAGTGGTTGTGGCCATTCATACTCTGATTCTTCCCTCTCTCCTTAAAGAATGACATGAAGATGGTTTCCCGCGGTTATCCGCGGGGACGGGGACGGTGATGAATTTTGTCACCGTGTCATTCTCTACCGTGTAACTCTCTAGTGCAGAAACTGCATTACTGGAGATATCTAATTTTCATACAGTAGTGCAGTTTCTGATTTTATTGGGTCTGGAGTACTGTAATTCAGTCTATTTAAGGTTTGCTAATAAATTCTATCAGAGTGTTACAATGAGTTCAGAAGTGGGAGCCCAAATGGTTTGTAGTTGTTATTATTCCATGTTTGTTTGACCAATTGCTGGACGAATACAATTTAAAATTCTTTTTTTTTTATATATTTTGGGTTCTCCATGGGTTAGCCCCAATGTAATTGCAAAGCTTATGTATTTATTTAATTATTTTTCTATGCCATTCTTCCAATGGAGCTCAGAAAAGTTTACATGAATTTATTCAGGTACTCAAGCATTTTAACCTGTCTGTCCCAATGAGCTCACATCTGGGGCAATGGGGGGGATTAAGTGACTTACCCCAAGTCACAAGAAGTAGCATGGGTAGGAACCCATAGCCTCAGGGTGCTTTAACCGCTGCAGCAAAATCCCCAAAAAAGAGCAAGGTGTGCCTGGTCTTCAAATACCTCTTTATTAATAGTCAATAAATTATATATGCAAATAAACTAAAACAGTCACATAGATAGGACTTGGATAGGTCTGTATTTCGGCTATGGTGCCTGCATCAGGAGTCCTGAAATATACACTAATATAAAATGCAACATGATATAAGAACATAAGAACATAAGCAGTGCCTCTGCCGGGTCAGACCACAGGTCCATCCTGCCCGGCAGTCCGCTCCCGCGTCGGCCCAAACAGGTCACGACCTGTCTGTATCACCAGAAGGGGCTCCCTTGCCACCTTGGTTTCTCATTGAAGTCCTATCTTCCCATCGAAGTCCTAACCCTCCGGTCTTGCACATGCACGACCTGGTTTGGTTTCTATACTCATTACCTGGTTAGCTTTCTATACTTGTGTTACATCCCAGCTCCTCCCTCAGTATCCCATGATCCCTTTATCCTTCAGGAATCCGTCCAATCCCTGTTTGAATCCCTGTACCGTACTCTGCCTGATCACTTCCTCCGGTAGCGCATTCCAAGTGTCCACGACCCTTTGGGTGAAAAAAAACTTCCTTGCATTTGTTTTGAACCTATCTCCCTTCAGTTTCTGAACCTATCTCCCATAAATAACACAACACAGAGATATAATGATGGATTTACATACATACCCAGATGATAAAAATAAACCATTAATTAAATTCAAATGCTGTTAAAACAATAAGAGAATGATGCCTGATTACATTAAAAGAGTGGAGGGGCATAATTTTAAAAAACATGTCTAAGTCCCCTTTTGGCCTAAGGCCTTAAACGTTGAAAGTAGAAGCAGGGAAAATGTCCATTATAAAAGAAAACATCCAAAAGAGGTTTTGTTTTTTTTGATAATGGCCTGCCTCTACATTCAGCTGTTTAAATGCCCAGACCACCCGTTTACACTAACAACATATAATCAACCTAAAAAAAGCCTAACTCCCAAATGCCCAAAACAAGAGCTTTTAGGCGAAGGAGGAGCCAGTCCTTCGCCTAAAAGCTGAATTCTGTAACCAGTGTCTGTCAAAAACAACACCGGTTACAGAATCCACGCCCCACCCCTACAATGATTGGGCCAGGAGAGAGCCCAAACCCTCCTGGCCCCGCTGACAACAATAGGGGCAAGAGGGAGCCCAAGCCCTCTTGCCCCGGCGACAGCCTGACCTTCCTCAACTGGATCGGGGCAAGAGGGAGCCCAATCCCTCTTGCCCCGCGGCACCCCAACGTTCCCCGACTGGATCGGGGCAAGAGGGAGCCCAAGCCCTCTTGCCCCAGCGAGTCCAACGTTCTTCAACTCCATCGGGGCAAGAAGGAGCCCAAGCCCTCTTGCCCCGGCGAGCAGGCTTTTTGATCGTCCAAGTACCCATTTAGATGTTTGTTTTTTTAATTATTATGAGTCCCATAATATACAGGGTAAATTCACATAATCATATAGCATAAAGACCACAACTTGCTGAAGAGAAGATTACTTGAATTGATAGTAAATATATTTTTAAAATAAATAAAATAATAGAAATTTATCATTTTGGTTTTGGACATTTAAGGCTCTTCATGAATCTAAGCCAGACTATTTAGCAAAAAAGCTGAAAAGATCTAGGCCAGATCTAGGCAGGACTTTCTTTTGTAGATACCGTTCTTTTCCCAATTAGCTTCTGCTGAATATCTACAGCAGGGGTGTCAAAGTCCCATCCACAGATCCACCTTTTCTCAACTACCCTTTCATCCAGCATCTCTCCCTCCTTCCCTACCACCTCAGGGTCCACCATCTCTCCTTTTCTTTTTCCAACTACCCTCCTATCAAGTATCTCTATCCCCTCTCCACACCATCCCTTGTGTCCAACTACAGCAGGGGTGTCAAAGTCCCTCCTAGAGGGCCACAATCCGGTCGGGTTTTCAAGATTTCCCCAATGAATATGCATGCGATCTATTAGCATACAATGAAAACAGTGCATGCAAATAGATCTCATGCATATTCATTGGGGAAATCCTGAAAACCCGACTGGATGCAGCCCTCCAAGAGGGACTTTGATACTCCTGATCTACTGGGAGTATGTCAGGGCCCCCATATGGTGGAATGAAAATGTCCTGCTTCTTATTCTTGTCCCCCTTTTTTCCTAATAAACCAACAGCCATGATCTACTCACTGTAGATATTCAACAGGAGCTAGTTGGGAACAGATTTCTGAAGTGGATAAGAACACGGATGCTTCCAGCATGCAGTGGCTATGGGGTCCTTTTATCAAGCTGCGGTAGGGATTTAATGCGCATAATACCGCGCATTAAACCGCCTGCCGCACTAGCCGCTTACGCCTGCATTGAGCAGGCATTCGTTTTTTAGCTGGCCGCGGGGGTTAGCGCATGATGAAATGTCTGACAAACTAACCCCGCTAGCGCGGCTTGATAAAAGGAGCCCTAGGTTTTATGAGTCTGGTTTGTATACATAATGAATATGGAAGGAAGGGGGCACTAGGGGCTGTAGCATCAACTTGCTACTAGTTGTTGTTTTAGTTTGTACTTTTCATAGCATAATCTTTTGTTAACTGAAGTTATGGCTATGCAGTCTAGAAATTTGTTGTTGTGTTGTGTGTTGTTTTATGTTTTTTAGGAATATATACCTGCATTAGTTATTGTATGGGCAATATATCAATTTTAAATAAATTATAAAAGAGTGGTGATCTATAGATCAATTAGATGGGGTATAAATGTAATAAAACATAGGCTATAGGCAAGAGTATTTTGCAGTGAAGGCACTTTTATTTCTGTTGGACTTTGCATCATTTTCGCTTACATTATTTTAGGATAAAATTGCGCTGGATTGTTGTGGCCATGGAGTGAAAAGTGAATAAGCAACATAGGAGAGTAATTTAGATCAAAGAAAAGGAGACTTGTTTCAAATTATTGCCAGTAAAATGAATTCAGACAGAGAAGAGACATTCAGGATCCAATATTTTGTACTGTCAGAAGAAGAAGCATACAGACAATGCAAACTTCATAAAAACCTGTAAGATCTTTGACTTGTCAGGATTGTAGGGGAACAGAAGCAACACAAGGCAAACCATTTGGTCCAAGTTGAATACTGACATGCCAATCAGAAAAAACAGAATCAGCACTTCCTCTAACACTTCCTCATCTACAAAACCAGCACATATAGGGCAAGTCCTTCAGAAAGAACCTTCAGAGGTTCAGAGGCCAGAACACATAGCCCTTAAGACTAAATCAAGAAAACTGAAAAAATTTCCAATTGAAAGCAAACCTGAAGATGGAAGCAGTGAGGGTCCAGCTCCAGCAGAACCAAAGTTAGTGATGGTGGTTCTGAGACCATTTGGTCTAAGGATTTTAAGATGTAGCCCAGTGCCAACAGTCAATGTATCTGTTCAGCACCTGAGAATCTTTGCTGTAAAAAAGAGACATAAAAAAGAGGAACCACTTGAAAGAAACTCTTGGGTGAGACTAAAGAAGCCAACAGACAGCAGGCTAGAAAGTTCCAACAATGAAGCTGTGAAGGAATGGCTGATGAAGAAGACAGCTCTGCTGCAGAGAGAGAAAGCAATCCAGAAGAAGCAGAAAAAGCTGGAACAAAGAAAAGAAGAAGAAATTGAAAGAGAGAAGCAACTAAGAAGTGCAGAATCGGAAAGAATGGTGAGACAATGGATGGAGAAGAAACGACAAGAACAGAAAGTGAACAGGATGCCGTCAAGCAGCATCAGCCCTGATAAGCCAGCAAGACAACACATTCCATCTGGCAGAGCGATGGGCACCCAAGTGAGTCTAGAACCAGTTGTTAGTAAAACCATCAGAGCAGATGTTAACAAGTCTGTCCCACAAAGAAAGGTATCAGACTCTGCAGAGGACACAGAGCTCTAAAGGCTGGAATCTGGCATAGCTCAAGAGGCAGGGGAAATTTGTGAAACCACCATGAAACTCACAAAACTTGGCTTGCACTGCCACAACCAGCTCCAGGAGAAAATAGTGACCTCTGTGGTGCATAAGCCAAAGAAGAGTTTAACCTGCAGTACCATAGGTGAAGACACAAAGGTTCCTTGCTTTTGTAGGGCTGGATATTCAAAACTATGGTACATACGCTACAATCCAAGAATGTGACCCCAAAGACTTCATCTCACAATGGTGCAATATAAGTACAATTACCCTAGACGAGCTAGCCCCAATACAAACAAAAAAACAGAATCAGCAGACGATCAGACAAATGGTTCGACAACGAACTACTCCTACTCAAAAGACAATGCAGATGACTAGAAAGAAAATGGAGAAAAAGTAACCAAGAACACACAAGAGCAGCATGGAAAAAACTAAACCAACAATACAAAGCTAAAAGAAAGACATATTACACAAACCAAATAGGCATAGAAGCCCAAGACACAAAAAAGTATTCCAATCACTAAAAGAACTCACAGACACCAAACCCTATCTAGCCAAAAACGACAACCCTCCCCCTTCAGCCACACTTTTAGCTGAATACTTTAAAAACAAAATTACAACTGCCAGGACAAACTTCGCAGGAACCCCAACCCACCTAGAAGAGATCACAATGGCCCCCCCAGAAAAAGATTCAGCTGCAGCAGATAGAACCTGGTCCCACTTCTTCACAATACAATGGTTCAACCTTAACAAACTCTATAAAAAATACAGCCACGCAGCTTGCAACCTAAACCTGTGCCCTCCATACCTATTAAAAACCTCCAGCCTAAAATTCCGCACTCTCCTCATGCAATGGATACAAACCATACTCACAGATGGCCTTTTCCCCATAAGATCTCTCCGAAATCATTGTCACCCCGATCTTGAAAGACCCGAAAGGAGCAACAGATCAACCATCCAACTACAGACCCATAGCCTCAATTCCACTATATGTCAAGCTAATGGAAGGCCTTGTAGCTAAACACCTCACCAACTACTTAGAAAACCATAACTTGCTCCACCCTACACAGTCTGGATTTAGAACCAACTTCAGCACTGAGACACTACTAGGCTCCCTTCTGGATACAACTAGACACTCAGCATAGGCACTACTAGACCTCAGCACAAGCAAAAAAAAATGCTGATTTATACAACTAGATCTCACCGCAGCATTTGACATGGTAGACCACGACATCCTGTTAGAAATACGAGATACAATAGGAATCACAGGCAAAGTACATACATGGTTTCAAGGATTCCTACAATACAGAGTAAAGACAAACAATGAAATATCAGAACCATGGTCCAACCCCTGTGGCGTACCCCAAGGATCGCCATTATCCCTAACACTCTTCAATCTCTACATTGCATCCCTCAGCACCTGCCTAGACAAAATAGGCTTAACCTCCTATAGCTATGCAGACAACATCACCATTCTCCTTCCTTTTGATCAGCCAACGCCCACCATGACAGACACACTACACAGAACTCTAGAAACAGTGGCAACATGGAAGAAAGACCACAAACTAAAACTGAACCCAAACAAAACAAAATTCATACTTCTCGAAAAAAATAAAACCCCAACCATAACAAACCTAGTCCATATACCTAATTCAGCCCACTCTAAAACTTCTGAGAATGACGATAGACAGATGCTGCACCATGCAACCACAAATCAACAAAATAATACAGAAATCATTCACAGTCATGAGAAACCTAAGGCAAGTTTGAAAATTCTTCAACAGAAAACAATTCCAGCTCATGGTTCAGTCCCTAGTCCTAGGTCTCCTTGACTACTGCATCCTCTATCTACTTGCCCCACAACAATGATAAAAAAAACTACAATGATAAAAAAAAACACAGCCCTGAGACTAATCTATTCACTAAGAAAACACGACCACATCACCGAGGCATACCTTGACTCACACTGGCTCCCAATTCAAGCAAGAATACTATTTAAATTCTACTGTCTATTATTTAAATTCTACTGTCTACTATTTAAATCCATAAATGGTAACAGCCCAGCCTACTTGAAGAACCACCTAATCCAAACTACCACAACCAGACACAGGAGCACCAAGACACCATTCACATACCCTCCAATCAGAGACATCAAACGGGAAAAACTGTACGATGGCCTTCTAGCCACACAGGCAGCAAAACTAGACAACCAACTCTCTAATCTACTAATCACAACCCCAGACTATAAAACTTTCAGAAAAGAAATAAAAACCCTGCTATTCAAGAAATCCACGAAGACTAACTAATACTGTATGAAACATTTCAATCCTGTGCAGCAACCCACTCTACTCTGTAACACCTCTTGACATGTCCAGAAATCCTCTTCTGTAATTCACCTTGCACCGCAAGGTAATGGCAGAATAAAATCACTAATGTAATGTAATACACGTTTAGTGATGGTCACCAAAATTAAAGTACCATTTCTGGGAATTTTCAGCAGAAGTATCCAGATAGTGCCGCTGAAATATTTTTACAGACTATGTGGGCATTCTGCCTACCTCTATGGATAGCCAACACACTTCAGCTGTTATCTGTATTTGGTAAGCACCTTAATCTAAGACAGCAAAATGTCTGTCCTAAATTCAAAGCATAGCAAAACTAGGCTAGAGTCCGACCAAATTTTGTTTTCATTTCAGCACCAAAACCTGCCTGAAATTTGTGTTCAGCCGTGCATTTTCTGCTGAAACCAAAATTGTGCTGTGTAACACCCACCCCCTGACCAGAAAGATCCCCCTTCTTGGACACACAGGAGGTCGTGGGCAGGAATGAGTGAGGATTGTTCCCTGCCTCCACTAGTCACCCATGACACAGTAGGGAGGCTATACTGACCGGTGAGTCTAGGAGGGAGATTACTGCTTACAGGTGGGTCCTGGAGGAGGCTGTTTCTGGTCAGGAGGGAGGAAGTGGGTGTTATTCAGGAGATGGAGTGAGAAAAGTTTTGTTTTTGATATTGACCCAGAATAAACAATCAGTTTTGGCTGCAGATTCAGGTTCATTTAAAATTTTAAAAATACAGGCTCTAAACTATGTTAAGTTAATTCAATGGATGCTAAGGCAGATTTTGGCCTGTTAAGTGAGCTGATGGCAAAAAGGAGAGTGGTGGGGAAAGGCCGGAGCTAGAGTCACCACCAATCACTGTTTGTTCTCCTCACCCCTTATTTACTTCCTCCAAAGTGTAGGAGGAGTCAGCAAGCAGTGCTTTTTATTGGCTGTTTCCTCTTCTGCAATTTTTACTTTTCAGACCGGATCATATATAACAAGAGTCACAGCTGGAATTTTTTAAAGCAATGTTAACTTGAAGGTTTAAATAATGAATTGACCCAACAATTCATAAACAGAAACTATATAAATCAACCAGTATAGAAGCAACTTTCTTTTGCCAGTTTTGCTTAAATCATTAGCCCCCTCCCGTTTCTTAAAATTTTATTTATATACATCAGTTCAAAAGGCAATAGAATTTTTGAACATAACAACTCAAAGTGCAAACATGTAGTGAAACAGCAGCATTTCTCCTGATTCAGGAAAAAAAAAAATTGATTCGATTTTCCTGCCCAATTAGGTGTTTTTTTTCAAACATCCCGGTGGGTTTATTTTATAAAAATCATATAAAACACACACTTCCCACTTGTATTTAAGTGCAAATACTGTTCTATATATACAGGAGTCGGCCTCAGTAACGGAGCCTACGCGTAGTCGTAGTCAATGACTGGGGTATTCAGCGTTGTTTGTTTTAGCTCCTTTCTCTCCAATCATTGGCCATACTCCCGTATATTTATTACAAAGTATCCATTTATTACAAAGTATCCAGTGTTCCCGCTAAGCTGCGCTGGCGTGCGCTGGCGCACAAAATATTACATCGCAGCGCACAAGTTTCACGTCACAGCGCACACTCGAGCGGAGGTGAGAGGAAGCGGCGGCGGTCTGCCCTGATCGCCTAAGATGCAGCAGCGGCGGCTCCTTTCATGATCCCCGTAAATTACGGGGATGCCGCCGCTGCTGCATCTTAGGCGATCAGGGCAGACCGCCGCCGCTTCCTCTCACCTCCGCTCGAGTGTGCGCTGTGACGTGAAACTTGTGCGCTGCGATGTAATATTTTGTGCGCCAGCGCACGCCAGCGCAGCTTAGCGGGAACACTGAAAGTATCCAGTGGATACTTTGTAATAAATATACGGGAGTATGGCCAATGATTGGAGAAAAAGGAGCTAAAACAAACTACGCTGAATACCCCAGTCATTGACTACGACTACGCGTAGGCTCCGTTACTGAGGCCGACTCCTGTATATATAGAACAGTATTTGCACTTAAATGCAAGTGGGAAGTGTGTGTTTTATATGATTTTGTGAAGTTCCCACTAGGGTATTTCAATTTAGTGTGTTAACGGGTTTATTTTATAGCCTCTTCACCCCTTTTATAGCCTCTTCACCACCTTTGCCTTCTAACCATACTGTCACTGTGGTGTAAACAAAAAAGACTGTCCTCTTTCTGTTAAATCCTAGCTCACGTTTGCGGTCTAACCCCAGCTCTGGCAGGATACACATTTCAAATCTGACATATTGTAATCACAAAATAGAAAATAAAATGATTTTTTCTACCTTTTGTTGTCTGGTCATTATTCAAATTTGTTGGTCCCAGGCTCTAGTTGTTTTCTGATAACTTGCTTGCCAGGGTCGTCTCCTTTCTTCTTTCTCTGTGCTAAACATCCATCTTCTATCTCTGTTCTCCCCTTCCGTTTCCCTTCCCTCCCCCGGAGGTCTGGCATCTTTCCTTTTTTTTGTTTCCATCCACAGATCCACCTTTTCTCAACTACCCTTTCATCCAGTATCTCTCCCTCCTTCCCTACCACCCCAGGGTCCACCATCTCTCCTTTTCTTTTTCCAACTACCCTCCTATCAAGTATCTCTATCCCCACTCCACACCATCCCTTGTGTCCAACTTCTCCTCCTTTCTATTCCTTCCCTCCCTAAATCCCATTATACATCTCTCACCTCTCCTCTATTTTTAGATCAATTATTTATTCCCCTCCCAAGTCTGGCATATGCATGTCTCTTTGAACCCCCTTCCCTCCCTCCCTCCATGTAGAAACACCAGGGCCCCCTCCCCTGAAGGTCTGTCCTTCCCTGAAGGCTTGCACCCCCCCCCCCCGAAGGCCTGCCTGTCTCCCCAGAAGGCCTGTACCACCTCTCCAAAGGCCTGTACCCATCCCTGAAGGCCTGTACCCATCCCTGAAGGCCTGCACCCATCCCTGAAGGCCTGCCTGTCCCCCCTGAAGGCCTGTACCATCCCCCTGAAGGCTTGCACCCCCCTCCCAAAGAACTGCACCCCCCCCCCCCGGAAGACCTGTGTTTTCCCCCTTGGCCTCCCGCACACCATTTACCGAATATCAGCAGCTTGCAGAGAAGATCATCAGTGCTAGCGATCTTTGCAAGCTGCCATAGGTCTTCGGAGCTGTTTCCTCTGTCGCAGTCCCGCCCCTCCTCTGATGTCAGAGGCAGGATCGCAGCAGAGGAAACAGCTCCGAAGGCCTATAGCAGCTTGCACCGGCAATCTTCTCTGCAGGCTGATGATATTAGGTAAATGGATGCGTGGAAGGCCAGGGTGGAAGCTGGACACCAGTGGGAGGATCATTTCAACCTGGTATGTCATCAGCTGGTTTTAGAGCAGAAAAGAGAGGGACTCTTACTTACTTGTATCAGATTCTTAAAGATGATGGTACTCTGCCAACTTGTTCTCAGCTACATGCTGAATATAGGTGGTCTCATTTAGATACTTTTTCATATCTCCAATTAGGATTTTATGTATCTTCACTAAATTCTAAATGGTTATGTTCTACAATATTTGAGACTCTATCGGAGGTACTGTGGTGTGATAGTACCTTTAAAATATTTTAGGCATTCAATGTTGGAATTTTCTCAGTCCATGGATTATGATAAAGTGGCCTCTGATTGGAGTATTGAGTTACAAATAAATTTACAAGGTGCTCATATTAAGCGTTGTTTGCAATTATTATATGGTTTATTACCTGCCATTTAATTTTTTGAAATGGGTTACAAATTTGTTTGTCGATTATATATGGCACCTTGGAGAGTTATAGAACAGACATGTCAAATCTGGCCCACGGAGAGTTAAAAATTGGCCCGCCAGACATTTTCAACTTTATACTTAATCTGGCCCGCCAGCACAAACCGCTGCCGCTGCTGCTGCTCTTCACATGCGTCTGCCTTTGTCTGATCTCCTCTTCAAATCAGCCTGCCGAGGATCACTGGCCAGCTGTAGTGAACCTCGCAGGCCGTTGTTGACCTCGGTAGCACGTTCCCTCTGACGCGATCCTGTACGTCAGAGAAGGGGTGGGATTGCGTCAGAGGGAATGTGCTGCCAAGGTCGACAGAGGCCTGCGAGGTTCGCTAAAGCAGGCCAGCAATTCTCAGCAGGCTGCTCTGAAGAGAAGACTAGGCGAAGGCAGATGCGTGTGAAGAGCAGCAGCAGCCGCTGCCAGCTGGCCAGAGGAGACCAGGAAGTCGGGATGGAGGGAGGGTAGGAATGGCAGGCCAAATATGAAGGTGAGACCGGGAAGCAGGGGGGAAAACATGCAGGCCTTTGGGACGGGGACGGGCCCTGGTGTAGAAGTACCCAGAGGGAGAGAAGTAGGGGTCCAGACGTGCATGTGCTGGACTGAGGAGGAGTGAGGGGAGAATAAGAATACAGACATTTAGAGACACAAATGGGGATACTGGACACTGCAGGGAACAGAGTGACCAAGAAAATGCTAGATCAGGGGTGGGTGAAGAATGAAAAAGGGAGATCATAAGCATGGAGAGAGGGAGTAAGGACACAGAGTGGATATTGGACATGTGGGAGGGGAAAGCATTACATTACATTACTGGCTTATATTCCGCCTGTACCTTTCAGTTCTAAGCGGATTACATCAGAATGATAACTGGACATTTCCAGGAAGAGAAATACAAATTACAATTAAGGCGTAAGGTCTAAAGCAATTTTGATGAGTAGATTCTAAGAGGGGGAGAGAGGGGAAAAGTAAGGGATTAGGACGTTTGGGTGAATTTCTTGAATAGTAGGGATGTTCAATGGAGAGGGACAAGAGAGGAAATGCAGAACAAAGGAAGGGAGGGATAGAAAGAGAAGCTAAAAAGAAAGGGAATATGTTTGCTTGGAGGAAAAGTGGGGTGGAGTGGGGAAGAAATAAAACGGAGAGGGAGAGAGATGTGGGCAATGGGATGGAGGGAGGGAGGGAAGGAACAGAAAGAGAGATAAGTTGGACACAAGATACTGGATAGGAGGGTAGTTGGGAAGAGAAATGGAGAGATGGTGGTGGAGGGGGGGAAGGAGGGAGAGATGCTGGATGAAAGGGTAGTTGAGAAACAGACGGTGGATCTGGGGATAGTGAGGTCCATTACTGCAGCTTCAGATTTTAAAGTGTTTGAGGCTTGTGCAGATGAGGACAGAGCTTGCAGGAACAGGGCAGGGACAATAAAAGAACTCTCCAGGAAGGGACGAGAAGATGAGTTCCCATGGGGATGCGGAAAAATTTGTCCCCATGTCATTCTGTAAAACTGTCTCTTTACAAGTTATTTCTGTCCAGTGGCATATCGAAGGCAGGGTGGGGAATGCAGACCGTCCCGGGTGCCAGCCCTAGGTGGGTGCACAGTGTGACATTCCCATCCCCAACGATGACCCTGTCAAGGTTAGGATAGAGGTTAAGCCAACTCCCCTAGCCAGGAATCCAGAAGCAGGTAGAGCCTCAGAGGTTGTAGAGGACGGGGCTGCCTATTCCAAGGACAATGAATCTGACGCAGACCTGGATCCCTTTCTCGACCTAGAGCCTGTCAGAAAAACAAACTCACTTAGGAAATACAACCAGCTCCCAGGGTGTAATATTACCACTGAACTGAGAGGGAGCCAGAGAGCCTCCAAAGCAGTACCTCAGCCACATAGGACAGTGAGTGACTCTTCTCTCTTAAAGCAGCTCTCAAAGAGTCTGAGAGGGACAGCTCAGGAGGGGCTGGCAGAAAAAATTCTCCTGGCCAGGTAAGAGCAAGCTCCCAAACCAGAACCCATTGACTGGGAAAATCCTGTAACACAGGATGTGGCAGAGCAAGAGGTTCCAGAGGAACAAATGGATGTGGCAGAGTTTGTAATGCCTGGAGTGAAATCTCTGGAACCTATGGATGTGAGTGTGGCAGTTTCCTGCCCATGAATTATTCTTTTGTTTTTGGAAGTTTTCCTTAAAGAGTTTTGTTGGGACTATTCCTGGGAAGAAGGACCTGGCAAATAATGTTTTGAAAAGTGGGTTTTTTTCTTTGTTTGTTGCACAGCAGCGGGGACTGAACCTGTTGGGCCGCCGCGTGAGCGGACTGCTGGGCGCGATGGACCTCGGGTCTGACCCAGCGGAGGCATTTCTTATGTTCTTATGACTGGGCTATAAGCAAGTATTGAACCTGTGCCTAGCACTGATTAAGCTACTCTGCACCAGCTGGGACAGAGTTTTTGTGAGGAGCTGGTGTGTTGCTGGTGTTGGTACCAGACCAAGCTTAGGACTTACAGGATTGGGGTACGGTTCACAGAAGACCTCGGGTTGGGGAATTTTGTGGGTGCTTGTTTAAAGCCTTTTTGTGAAAGTGAACACGACAATCCTGTTCCTGAAACACCAGGACTGGAGTGTTGCATAGTGCTAGAGTTTTGTTTTGTTTGTTTAAAAGCCAAGGACCTGGTAAAGACCGGGACTAAGATAAACTGAATTCCAGAGATCCTTGGAATATAGTGAACTGGTGATTGAGAGTTTTGCATTTCCTGAAAGAACTCTTAACCCTTTCAGGACCAAGGGACATATTTGTCCCATAACTTTAAAATCCTATAAATTTTGATTGGGATAGTCTACAGTTCTAAATTTGATATGTACGGATTCCATATGATACTGCCTTTATGTAAACAAACTGGTTCCGACATTCATTCATTAGCGTCGTTGCCAGATTGACGAGAAGATTCACTTGCCACACTGTCCATAAGCCAGAAGTGTGATTTTTTTTTTAAAAAAAATAATGATATTTCACAAAAAAAATCAATTTTTTGACATCTGCAAGCCCTTTTTACCATAAAAATGTCGTCAAAACCACAAAAATTGGCCTACGATCCTTATGGTCCTGAAAGGGTTAAAAACTGCTCTGAACTCAGAACTTAATGATACTTACCTGGAGCAGATTTTTTTGTTTCTATTTTTGGTTTTCCTGTTGGCTTATTGAACTGCCAGGAGCCTTGAAGAAATATTATCTGTTTCTATTTTCCTACTGCCAACAGAAGGACAGTCTTGTTACTTTGGTTTTTTTTCAAAATTAAAACTGTTTGCAATATGTGGAGTATCTGACGTTGGTTTATTATCAGTAATACACCAGTGAACTGAAGTACTGTGTAGGGTCTTCCCTCTTTGGGAGCCACACCAGGGTTGTGCTGCCACATTGCCCTAGCGGGCCCGACTGGCTGACAAAAGCCGGCTGGATCCAGAACCTCCTACGCTGCTTTTCAACGAGACCTCCATCTCAGTGTGGCTGCAGTACTACTTAATCCGAAGCAGAATCGGCAGCTGCATTGAAGTGCAGGAAGGTCCTGCGATGACTGCTTCTGCCGCCTCTGCCTCTGGAAGATATAAGTGATGTCTGAGGGGGTGGACCGGCAGACGCAGTCATCGTGGGACCTTGCCGCAACTCCCTGCATCTGCTGGCCCACCCCTCCGATGTCACGTCTTCTGGAGGCAGAGGCAGCAGAAGCAGTCATTTCGGGACCTTGCTGGTTTGGAGGGAGAGAGGAGCATAGAAGGGTGGTGGAGGGAGAGAAAGGTGGTCAGGATGGTATGGAAGGGTGGTGGAGGGAGAGAAAGTGGCAGGGTGGTATGGAAGGGTGGTGGAAGGAGAGAAAGGGGGCAGATGCTGATGGAATTGGTGTGCAGGGAAAAGAGAGAGACCTAAGGGGGAAGGATAGTGGATGAAATTGGATTGGAGGGAAAGAAAGGGGGCAGATGCTGATGGAAGTGGGGATAAGGGAAAATAGAGAGTGAAATGCCAGACCATGAGGGTGTGGGAGAGGGAAAGGAAGAAGAGGAGAGGAGAGAGATACCAGACCATTGGAGAGGGAAGGGAAGAAGATGGATACCAGACCAAAGGGGATGAAGGGAGAGATGGAAGGGGAGGCATAAAGTTTCTGGAAGGGGAATAGAAGGAGAGAAGATGCCCTATAGAAGGGGCAAAGAGAGGGTAGACAGTGGATGAAAGGAAGAGAGTGACAAGAAGATGAGGAAAGCAGAAACCAGAGAAGACAAGGTAGAAAAAAATTATATTTATTTTTTTTGCTTTAGGGGAGATGCATCGCTGATTCTGTGGTGTTACATTGTATGCAGAGTCAAGTTTCAATATTTAAAATTTCTTATACTGCCAAATCAGCCTTCTAGGTGGTGTACAGATTTGTAAAAACAGAAAACAAACTTTAAGTAAAATACAAGTTTAAGCTGACATTACATCACCAAACTATAACTTTTAATAACTTTTTAAAACTTTTAAAAACAAAGACAAACAGGAACAAAAGGTAAAAGGCAAGAACTACAATAGTTAAAGTAAAAGAGAACAATTAAGAAAAAAACAATAGGAGGGGCTGCTTCCAGCTTCTTTGTGGTTCAAGTTAACCTTTGTCTACGTATGTCTATTTTATTCCCCCTTTTACAAAACTGTAGTGTGGTTTTTAGCCATGGTGGTAACAGCTCTGATGCTCAGAATTCTATGAGGGTCTGAGCTGTTACCACCATGGCTAAAAACCACACTACAGTTTTGTAAAAGGAGGAGGGGTTAGTATGTGATTACATATTCCATAATAGGCGAAGGTGTTTTCTGTGTGTTCGAAAGACAGTTTTCTGTTAGGATTGACTGTGCAGGACTGATTTGTCTGGCTTGTTTAGTTTTACAATGGCTGTATTGATGTTGTATTGCTCACTGCAGTATGTAAGATGCTGCATTTTCCTAGGTACACTCTTGTGTGACGTGTGGAGTGTTACTAAAAATCATGTTTTTCATACAGATGAGGGGGGGGGGGCAAAAAATGATGGGCCCCAGGTGTCACATATGCTAGGTACGCCACTGTTTCTGTCTAATCTTTTTCCCCTGTAACTTCACAGGCTCATCCCTGTATTGTATTTCTTGCAGTTTCAAACACCGTCATAAGTAATCACATCACCTCATTTGTTATTAGATTTCTGGAATTTAATGTCCTTGATATCCAGAACCATTTATTTCCACAACAGAAAAGATCAGCATGGTTGAATGAGTTTCCTGAGCTCATCTGGATTCTTGTAATTGAAACTTTAGCAGAGCTCTGTGTTATTCTACTAATATTCTGATAAGACCAGCTGTATAGTCCTGTGTGCTTTGAAACTGTGTGTCCAGTACATAACCTTATGACTCATGGTCTCAACACCTCTTCACTAGGACTTCTCCAAGTCACAGCTGTGCTCCTTTGGTTTGAAAACACAAAGAGAAGCTTAATTGTCCAAAGTTTGGTGTATTTGCAGTCTACTGATCTGGATACCTAAAATGCATCTGCATAGGCAGCAGAACGCTTTTTTGTTTGGGGGAATCCGCAAGCTCTGCCCCATACCTGCCCAAGCTCCGCCCCAGACCCCACCCCCATAATAGTACTAACTATAATACCATTTTTTCCATTCATTTTTCATATATACACACACAATATAATCTTATTAACAATACATAATGGTTAACCACAAATTAAACTATGCAAAGCACACTGTATGTTTCTCAACATTCATTTCTAACAGAACACCTGGCCTTTGGCACACATGCAGAACACAGATAACCCCTATGCAAATACAGGACCACAAACTAAAAGTAGTAATATATACAAACAAAACCCTAAGATGCATGCAGTACAACTTCCAGAGAAATAGAAACAAATACATTTCTTCATGAACAGTGCAAAATATAGAATAACAGATGTAATTTCTCAAAATGGAAACAATTCAATCACTAAATTGAAAATAAAATCATTTCATAGAAACATGACGGCAAATAGATTGTAACCTACCCTCTCTAACTGCATTCATATGTATTTTTCATACAGTTCTTCACTGTCAGTTTAATTTCCATCCTATAAGTTCACATAGAATTTTTCTTTTTTCAACCATCTTTATTTTCTCTTCTTTATTAATTTCCAGGTACTTTAGTTAGATTGTGAGCCTTCGGGACAGTAAGGGAATTTTTAAAGTACCTTCTTACTTCTCATTTATAATCTTAATGTATATTTTCTTCAAACCGCTTAGAACCTAACGGATGTAGCGGTATATAAGAAATAAATTACATTACAAATAAAGGCCGTCCAGCCACAGTAACCATTATCTCTTTCTCTCTCTGAGAGATCCCACGTGCCTTTCCCAGGCTCTCTTGAATTCAGACACATTCTCTGTTTCCACCACCTCTTCCGGGAGACTGTTCCACGCATATACCACCCTTTCCATAAAAAAGTATTTCCTCAGATTACTCCGGAGTCTATCACTTCTTAACTTCATCCTATACCCTCTCATTGTGGAGTTTCATTTCAAATGAAAGAGATTCGACTCATGCATATTTATATTACGTAGGTATTTAAACAACTCTATCATAGCTCCCCTCTCCCGCCTTTCCTCCAAAGTATACAGATTGAGATCTTTAAGTCTGTCCCCATACTCTTTATCACGACCACATACCATTTTAGTAACCATTTTAGTAGCCTACCTCTGGACCAACTCCATCCTTTTTATATCTTTTTGAAGGTGCAGCCTCCAGAATTGTACACAGTATTCTAAATGAGGTCTTATACAGAGGCATCGATACCTCCTTTTTCCTACTGGCCATACCTCTCCCCATGCAACCTAGCATCCTTCTAGCTTTTGCCATCACCTTTTCAACCTGTTTGGCCACCTTAAGATCATAATAATCCTCAAAAAAATCTTGTGAAACACACTAAATACTTACAAAGTTAGCTAAAACACAAGACAAAATATCGAAACTGGATGTGATGGAGAAATACTTTAAGGATCTCAAGCGCTCACAGCTAAAAGCCTGATGTATTTTTCAAGCTTAAAACCCTAGGGTGAGCTATCATCGGTCCTGTAAATTCTCCTATTTTCTCAATTTTTTATCAAAACATTCTTTTTTCATTTTTGTTATTTTAAATATTTTAAATGTGTTAAATATTGCACAAATCTTATTTTGCTTCATAAAAATACTTTGCAAATCTTTTTTTGATTCATATACTGGTCTTCATTTAATAAACAAGTACTCTCCCATTCAAAAATATAGATTATGGAGTACTTAGCTTCATGACGACGGAAGATCTCCGTTTCGCTCATACTGCTTTTAGAAGAGCTTCATCAGGAAAAGCACCAGCAATAACACAGCAGCATTATAAAGTCAAAATAATGGGAAGACGGCGAAGGATAAAGATAGGCACATTGTGCCCCTGCAACATGCCGTCTTCCCATTATTTTGACTTTATAATGCTGCTGGCATAAATAGTGTTATTTTATAATATTCAGCTGCAAATCCATCTGGACCAGGAGCTTTACAAGCAGATAATGATTTAATAACCTGCTGAATTTCTACTGCTCGCAACAGAACATTTAAAGAGTCTCTCTTCTGATGAGTTAAACATGGCAACATAGCTTCATGACGACGGAAGATCTCCGTTTCGCTCATACTGCTTTTAGAAGAGCTTCATCAGGAAAAGCACCAGCAATAACACTATTTATGCCAGCAGCATTATAAAGTCAAAATAATGGGAAGACGGCATGTTGCAGGGGCACAATGTGCCTATCTTTATCCTTCGCCGTCTTCCCATTATTTTGACTTTATAATGCTGCTGTGTTATTGCTGGTGCTTTTCCTGATGAAGCTCTTCTAAAAGCAGTATGAGCGAAACGGAGATCTTCCGTCGTCATGAAGCTAAGTACTCCATAATCTATATTTTTGAATGGGAGAGTACTTGTTTATTAAATGAAGACCAGTATATGAATCAAAAAAAGATTTGCAAAGTATTTTTATGAAGCAAAATAAGATTTGTACAATATTTAACACATTTAAAATATTTAAAATAACAAAAATGAAAAAAGAATGTTTCGATAAAAAATTGAGAAAATAGGAGAATTTACAGGACCGATGATAGCTCACCCTATGGTTATAAGCTTGAAAAATACATCAGGCTTTTTAGCTGTGAGCGCTTGAGATCCTTAAAGTATTTCTCCATCACATCCAGTTTGGATATTTTGTCTTGTGTTTTAGCTAACACCTTAAGATCATTACATATAATCACACCCAAGTCCTGCTTTTCTGTCATGCACATAACTGTACCGTTCCATCTGGTTTTTACAGCCCAAATGCATGACCTTGCATTTCAGAGCATTAAATTTTAGCTGCCAAATTTCAGACCATTCTTCAAGCTTCGCCAGGTCCTTCTTCATGTTATTCACACCATCCGGTGTGTCTATTCTATTGCAGATTTTGGTATCATCCGCAAAGAGGCAAAAAAATTTTACCCAACAACCCTTCAGCAATATCATTTATAAAAATGTTAAAAAGAACAGGCCCTCAGTTGCATGGTGATTTTGGTTTTCAAACCATCTTTCCCAGTCTCTGGCTGCACATCCTTCTGTCTGTGCTCTTAACTGTGTATCCAGACCCACCTTATCTATTTGCTGTTTTCCTCTCCTTCACTTTCTGCAATACATCTGTCTTTAACTTTTAACATTCAACTTTCTTCCATTTTTCTGCTTTTTTCTCAAAATCTACTCTTCCATGCCTTCCCTTCCCATCTATCCATGTGTACCATCTCCTCCCTCTTTCTCCTCACCTCCTCCCATCTATCCATAAGAAGCATTTCTTCTTATCTTTTCCTTGTCACACCCATTGCTGTGTACCATCCCCTCCCTCTGTCTCCCCTTCCCCTCCATCCCTATGCACCATCTCATCCCTCTCCCATGGTCAGACATCTCTCTCTACTTCCCTCCCTCTTCCCAAGGTCTAACATATCTATCCTCTCCTTTCTGCAGTCTGGCATCTCCCTCTCCCCTCCTTCCCTTCCATTCTGTGGTCTGGCATCTCTCTCTCTCCTTCCCATTCCAGTGGTCTGACATCTCTCCTCCCTCCCAGTGTAACATTTCTTCCTCCCTTTTCACCACTACTATCATGTTCAACAATTCTTCTTCTTTCTTCCTTTCCCCATATACATCATCTCTCTTTCCCTCTCTCCCACACACCTATGTCCAACAATTCTCCGTTCCTTTTCCCTCCTCCATGGCAGCATTTCTTTCTCTCCCTTCCCATTATTCCACCTGTGCAGCATCTCTCCTTTCCTAACCCCCAACCCTCTCCCAATATGTGCAGTATCTGTCATTCCCAACCCCCCAAGCATCTGTCCTACCTTCCTTCCCACCTCCATACTCCCTGCACCCATCCTCTCCCTGCCAGGCTTTGCACCCAGCCCCCTCCCTCCCTCATGAGACTGCATCCAGCCCCCTCCCCTCCCAGACTTTGCACCCAGACCCAGCCACCCCCCAGTCAGACTCTGCACCCCCATCAGACTCTGCTCCCAGCCACACACCCTATCAGACTCTGCACCCAGCCCCCTCCCCACATCAGACTTTGCACCCAGCCGCCACCCCCATCAGACTCTGCTCCCAGCCACAGCCCGTCAGACTTTGCACCCAGCCACAGCCACTCTCCTCACAGACTCTGCTCCCAGCCACCACCACCCCAGCTGCCCCCCCCATGTTTGACTCTGCTCCCAGCCCCCTTTCCTCACGCATGCGCTCTGCACCCTGCTCAGTCATCCTACCTCCTCTGGCCTGGTGGTCCAGAGGTGCCGCTAACTCAGCTGGTCACGGCTGGTTTCTTCTGCTGCTGAGTGGAAGTGTGCTTTGACGCTCTTGCTTGGCGCTCAGCAGCTTCTTTGACTGGCTCCCAAATTGTCATGAATCATGAGAATTTGCGGGAGCCAGTCAAAGAAGCCACTGAACGCCAAGCAGGAGCGCCAAAGCGCACTCCTGTTCATTGCTGCTCAGTTGCTGAAGAAACCAGCCCGGACTACAAGGAATAAAAGTGAGTAAGTGGCAATTTGGGGGGAGGCTACGGCCCCTGTGGTCCCCCCCGTCCTGACACCTATGTTTCAACTGAGAATCTTTCTGAAATACAAAAAATATATAAAATTATGTGTGTCCCTGGAGCTAATTTCTCATTGCAGTAGAGTGCATGGTCGCTTTCACTCAAATGAACAAATTTTAATAACAGAGAAATGTGTAATTACATATACCGTAGGCAGTGGAACACTGTTTGGTTTGAGGTGGGCCCAGAAGCTCCACCCTAGCCCCAGCGGAGTCCTATAGCACAGCCTCTTCCCAGCTGCTGACTCTCCCACCCACCTCCGCCCAGCGCTGGACTTTTAAATCTTCGGGCAGATGCCGCGCAGTGTCAGTGAGGTCTGCTCTCGGAAGTAGAATGAAGAGTTCTGGGGCAGGCCTGCTCGTTGACGCAGCACAGCTGCCTGAAGATTTAAAGTACACAAAGCCGGGAAACGGGTGGGAGAGCGGGCACCAAACAGAGACCGCCAATCTTTGGGGAGGCCATGGCTCCTGTAGCCTCCCCTGTTTCAATATCTATGACATATACAATCTCAATTTCACACAGAACTTCTAGTCTTCATCCTATAAGATAAGGCCCTTAGCCATAGATTTTCACTGGCACTGAACAAATAGTACCACTGAAATCTCCTCTTACCAAGCTGGCACTATCCATATAGTGCAGACACTGCACTGATGTTTTTATTCATACTAGCTGTTTTTCATATAGTTAAATGGTTTAAGTTAGGGCAAAGTCCTTAACTATGTGCATAAGATGGCAGTACTTTGGGCGTTTTGAGCAGGAAACTCTAAAGAATGAGAATCAGACTGTGCTCTATTTCTAGGATTACTTTTCGAAAGTTCAGCAAGCCAGAAGGGCTTTTTCGCCCTTGTGTTCCCAAATGTCGTGGAACAAAGTACGCTTTAGCCTTATGTATCCTGCTCATCTGAAAATCTTTGAGGATGTGGCAGCAGCAAGCTCCTTTTTATAAACTCTGCCAAATTCCTGACCTTGCTTGTCAGGCATGGTTTTGACTTAGGATCTGTGGGCCAGCTAGGTCAGAAGTACAGATTGTGAACTTTCATCTTGCCTGTGGAGCGCAACATAGCTGTTTTTCTTTTCTTGACATCATTCCTAGGTTCCGGTGCTTGCTCGCTCCTGGAAGGAAGCGATGGTGGAACCTATGTTTGCTATTGTTGCCTGGATCTTTTCTGCAGACTTCTCCTTCTATGAGGGCCTTACTGGGCTCTAACTATGCTCGTGGGGCTTTTGGTGCCTGATGCCTGATTTCTGAACTGCAAGAGCAGGAGGGAGCTGTGTGGACTTTAATCTACTAATTTGGACTTTGAGCCTCAGGTTCTAACGTTGTCCCTCTTTCTTTTGTTGCTTATCTGGGGGTGGTGGTATGGAATTATGGTCTATGAATATTGGTCTATGAAGGGTTTTCCCTCTGCGGGTTATTGGGCTGTTATCTTTTCCTTTGCTGGGGTGTCTTTTCTTTCTCTTTTTTTCACTGTGAGGTCCCTAGGCTCTCACAGAAGTGGCACTTGTGAGGTGCTCTGGGGTATTAGGGAGTGGGGTTTTTTGGGAGGGTTGGGGTGGCGGGGGAGGGTTTGGGGGGCCTTGTTGGGCTAAGGGTGCTGGCTTCCATTTTGCTGGAGCTCAGGGGAGGGGGATGGGAGGGAGCAGGCTGGGATGCCTTCCCTTTATGCGATGGATGGGTTCTTTGCTTTTATGTTCTTTGTTTGGTTTCACTTCTATGTCCCTTAAGCTGATTTCTTGGAATGTGGGAGGTATTCATTCGCCAATTAAGAGACAGAAAATTATCCGGCAGCTCTGCAGAAATCAGGCTGTTGTGGCTTTTATGCAGGAGACACATTTGACTTCGGTGGAGCATGCCAAATTGTACACTTGGTGGGTGAGTGAGGTCCTGGATTCCCCAGCTCAGGGAAAAAAAGGCAGGTGTCATTATATTAGTGGGGAAGCATTTGCAATTGCAGGTACATGATACTCTTAGAGATCCTGTGGGTCGGTACATCATAGCTTCTGCTAGTTTGAACTCTAAACCATCTATTCTGTTTAATGTTTATGCCCCAAATAATCCTGTTGTGGGTTTTTTTCATAAGCTGGCAGATCTTTTGCTGGTTTGTGGGGACATTCCTTTGGTGTTGGGCGGAGACTTTAATGAGATGGCCAATCTCTTTTGAGATCGATCGAAGGGGGTGGAAAAAGAAACCTCAGATGAGCGTTTCTATACTTTGTGCATCATTGGAGATGGTGGACACCTGGAGGGCCTTGCATCCTTTGGAGAAAGATTTTACCCATGTCTCTAGAGCGCATGGGTCACTGTCCCGTATTGACTATCTTACTTTGACGCTCTTTATTCTCTGAACTTTCTGACTCTCAGATCAGCCCTGTTGAAATTTCTGATCATGGGTGGGTGGCGGTAGCATGGTAGTTGAATCCGGCTTTGGGTGCGCCTCGTGGGTGGCGCTTCCCTAGTTATCTCTATAAAGGATGGTAAGTTTCATGCGCATCTCCTGACCCTCTGGCGTACATTCCGTGAGACCCCATCACTTGCGTGAGAAATGGCTAAGGCTGTCCTTCGGGGAGAGAGCATTTCTTATGTAAGCTTCCAGCGCAAGGCCCATCAGCGGGAGTTGCTCCGCTTAGAGCGACTGGTTTTCTCTATGTGCCGGTTATTCAATAAAAAGTTTCATAATAATAATAATAAATGCATTCTGATAGAGCTCAGTTACTAGAGCTCGCTTAATGCCTTACTGCACTAGCAGGTGACGAAGTCCATGAATCATTATAAATTCCATCTTTATCGTTTTGCTAACAAAAGCAGTAAACTTCTGGCTAAATAAGTGAAGCAACACTGGGGTAACACCTGCATTGCTGCTCTGATGGATGGGGAGTCTGGAGTGGTTAACTCTGATAAGGACATTAACACAGTTCTACGTACTTTCTTTGAAAAACTATACTCCCACCCTTTGCTGGCCAGTGAGCTGTACCTTTCAGGTTATGATCTGCTGACTCTTTCTGCTTCATCCAAGGTGAAATTGGAAGCACTGTTTTCAGCCATTCAAACTAGTGCCTTGAGGAAGTCTCCTGGTCTAGAAGGCATGTGCAGTGAGTTTTATAAGATCTTGCTGGCTGAGAAAGCCCTACTTCTGGCAGCTGTGTTTAATGAAATGGCTGAGACTGAGAGATTCCGTCAGCACTTAAACGTGGCAGAAATTATAGTCTTGTTGTAGCTAGGCAATGAGCAGAATAAGCCAGAATCCTATGGGTCGATTTCGTTGCTGAACTTTGAGGCGAAACTTTTTGCAAAGGTTCTTGCCAACTGCTTGGCCACTGAACTTCCTAGTCTTATTTCGGACCAGCAGGTTGGCTTTGTGAAGGATCGAGCTGTAGCGAAGTACGTGCATCGTATTATAGCAGCTTTGGGATGGCGCCTCAAGATCAGCTGCCTTCCCTGGTGGAAAGTTTTGATGCTGAGAAGGCCTTTGACCAGGTGGATTGGAACTTCCTGTTCGTGGTCCTACGGACCTACGATATGGGGCCATGGTTCACTCAAGTGGCGGTAACCTTTATAAGGATCTGTAGGCACAGATATGGGCAAATGATATCCTTTCAGATCTTTTCCTGATTTGTAGAGGCACTCATCAAGAGTGCCCCCTCTAGCCTCTGTTATTTATACTGAACTTAGACCCTCTTATTAGAGACATCCAGGCTACAGGATACAGGGGATGGTAGTGGGGGCCCATCACTGTAAGGTGGTGGCCTTTGCGGATGACATTTTGGTTTATTTGACCAAACCTAAGGCCTCTTTGTCTATCCTCTTGGAGAGCTTTCGGGAGTATGGGGACTTCTCGGGTTTTTGGCTCAATTATCAGAAGTCAGAGGCCTTTGCATTCCTGTAAGTCCTGTGTGCGGAGTGGGGATTCGAGTTCCCACTACGATGGGCGCATCTTTCTTTTTGCTATCTCAATATCCAGCTGTCCATTGATATAATAGCTTTGTACTGCTTGAATGTAGATAACTTGCTAGCTGAAACTAAACTGCTCTTGTGATGTTGGATGAATCTTCCTGACAGGCCATGTACACCTTTTTTCAAATGATCGTCTTTCCCAAGTGGCTATACCTTTGCAGATGTTACCGTTATTTCTCCTGAAGAAGGATAACACATGTCTGTGTAAACTAGTTATTTCCTTTTGTTGGGGGGGGGGGGGGGGGTGCAAGAGAGGTAAGATGAACGGGGCATTTTTACAGGATTCTTGGTCCATGGGTGGTATGGGTCTCCCTCATGAACATCTTTATAACCTGGCCTGTTTGCTCTGTTATTTGTGGGACTGGCTTTTTGACAGCTCTCAGTACACTGATGTAGCTTTAGAAAAGGACTATTTTTTTGCCTGGAATCTGATCTACCTCCTGCATGGGAGTGGGACCGGGGTGCTAGGCTCTGGGGTGCGTAGTTGTTTGGTTTGGCCTCTCCAACATGCTTGGAGGTCTCTCTCCTCCTCTTTCTGGGGCCAGTCTCCTAACAGCATGGTTCTTTTGCCCCTAGTAGGTAACGTGGACTGTAGTCCTAGTCAGGACAATATAGTGTTTAAGCATTGGACTCGGAATGGGCTCTGCAGCTTCGGACAATTTCTTACGGCTGAAGGTAAGCTTTCTCACTTTCCAGCTCTCTGAGTGTCTGGTGCTACAGATTATTTTGCCTACCGGCAACTCTCTCACTCCATGGTCTCCTTGCCCGTGGGGTCCCTTAATAAGGGCTCTCTCACCACTCTGCAGGATTTCTTTCATGCTGCTAACTGGGATTGGCTCTCAGTGTCTCAATATCATCACTGACTAGTGGCTTTGCAGCCCTGGAGAGATTATCAGTAGTTGCTGTCCTTGTGGACTCGAGACTTGGATAGGTGCCCTCGTTTTGCGTCTCTGTCTCCTCTGGTGCGGCTGATTCCCATGGTGGTGCAAAGTGCAGAGCTCCAGGAATGCCCATTTAGAGTTCTTCATGGGGATATATTTCCCAGAGGCTTTCCATTTTGGGTGTGCCCTTACGCCCAAATGTCTTAAATGTCACTGGGTTGATAACTCTCTGGCATATGGCTTGTGGTCTTGCACAAAGATTAATGCCTTTTGGATAAATGTTCGTATGTACCTCCAATCACTAGTGGGCTATACCCTCCCAGGTTATGTCGAGGGGATTATCTTTCTTGCAAAAGATTATTTGAGGAAACAATCTGCCAGAGACAATTTGCTCCTTAGTGAAGGTTACATTGTGGGGAAGAAGTGTATTTTGAATCACTGGTTACATGACTCCCCACCCACTATCTGGTATTGGTGCAACAAATTTCATCTTTTAATTGTATGGGAATCTATGTCGGCCCAGTTCTCCAGGCACTGGAGTAAGATCTTTCTGTCTGTTTGGTCTTGTTATTTACTCTATCCCCTACTATCAAGAGTCAAATTGTAAATAGACTGCAGAAGCCCCCCCCTTTCCCCCCAAAAAAAATGTTCTCCCCGTAAAGCTGGGCTATATGTTCTCTTAGGCTTTTGTGGCTGGTGTCATGATTGTTGAGGTGGTCCAGGTCTCATCAAAGCATAATGGCTGAATCATCAGTTCTACCTACTAAGATGTGGCGAGACCTGGACCACCTCAACAATCTTGCTGTTGAACACCTTTAAAATTCAAATTTGTGATTAATGGACTTTCTTGCCAAAATTCAAATTCATGATCAATGGACTTTCCTGTCTCAGTCAACTCAAGCCTCAGCCAATCAGGTTTGAGGACCCATTATATATAAAGACAAAGTACACTCTGAAAAAAGCTACAGCATGACAGCTGAAATGTCGATTCTACCTACCAGACATGGTGAGACCCAGAAAACTGTAACTATTATATAGCATAGGAGGTTAAAAAAATCAGGGAAAGGTTAGTCAAAAGAGGTGGGTTTTAAGAGCAGCTTTAAAAGCATAAAGGTAGGTCTCATGGTGAAAGTGAGTTGGGCGAGTGTTTCAGAGTTTAGAGGCAGCTTAGCTGATGACAGATTCATGAGTGATATCGAATCAAATCACCGATAAAGGAGGAAGGAAAAGCAGGCTGACGATGGAGGAACAAAGAGAACAAAGTGGGTTATAAGGGATCAAATGACAGTTTATATAGGAGGGAGGGTTTGTCGATCAAGCAGCCCTTAAAGGTGAATAAAAGTAACTTGAATTGAATGCAATAGCTGAGGGCTAACCAATGGGTTTTTTGGGTTTTTTTAGTAGGGGAGTGGTATGATAAGAGCCTAACAGTTGACTGTATGAGCTAGAGCAGGAGTCTCAAAGTCCCTCCTTGAGGGCTGCAATCCAGTCGGGTTTTAGGGATTTCCACAATGAATATACATGAGATCTATGTGCATGCACTGCTTTCAATTCATATTCATTGGGGAAATCCTGAAAATCCGACTGGATTGTGGCCCTCGAGGAGGGACTTTGAGATCCCTGAGCTAGAGTCATTTAATGGAATACAGAGGAAGTCCAGCATATAGGGAATTACAGTAATCAAGATTAGAGATCATTAGTGTCAAAAGAAGAGTATGAATAGAGAACATCTCGCTGATTGACCTGCCCTTCTCTGTTGTAAACCGTATTCACTGATTCTTTGTTGTATCTGTATTCACTGATAGTAACTATTCGCATATCTGTATCTGTATTCACTGTTTGTAACTATTCGCTGATTGTCCAGCCCTTCTTTATTGTAAACCACCTCGAACTACTACGGCTTTGGCGGTATATAAGAAATAAAATAATAATAATAATAATTTAGGAGAGAGGAATGAACACAATAGAGGGCAAAGAAGTAAGAGCGATTAACAGCATCAATTTGAGTCTTGAATGTTAAACGATTATTGAAAATAACTCCCAAGAATTTTGATGGAGTCCTTTAATGGGAGTTCTAGTTGATTTACTACAGGGAGATGTGGGGCAAGGGAAACAAATAGACTCACTTTGTTAAAATTAAGATAAAAATGATGGTCTTTTAGCTAGGAAGACATTTCCTGAAGACAGAGATTAAGAACAATAAAATATCTGGATATCATCTGCATAACAAAAGGGTAAACAGTGATTTGATTAGATAAGAGTAAGCAGTGGAGACAGAAAAACGTTGAAAATGAAAGGAGAAAGAATATAACCCTGTGGAACACCAGACAGAATTGGAAGTAAAAGAGATGTGGAATGAGAGTGAAGATGCTGGTAAGTCCTATTAGAGGTAGCTACAAAACCATCAATGCACAGTGCCCAAAATACCAATTGCATTCAAAGATTGTAAAAGCTTGTGATGAACAAGATTGAAGGCTGATGAAAGATCCAATGAGACAATTACAACTGAGTGGTGCTGATCTATGGAAATCCTAATTGTGTCATGGAGTGTCACTAAAAGGGTTATAGTACTATGATTCTTCTTGAAACTGGCCTGGTAAGGGTGAAGAATGAGCGCTTTGTCAAGAAAAGATGAAAGTTGATGATAGACCATTTTCTCTAATACCTTTGAAAAGAAAGATAGATTAGAGATGGGGTGGTAGATAGCTGGATCAGCGGGATTCAGGGATGACTTTTTAAGAAGTGGGGTAATTGGAGTGTGTTTCCAAGAATCAGGAACTTCACCCAGAGAAAAGCTTGTATGTATAATGGGGAGGAAGAGTGGCAGAGAATGAAAACCCTAATGTTGAAATAGATGAGCAGGGCAAGGACTGAGTGCAGAGCCAGATGTGTTCACAGTAGACAGGGCTTCGGGAAGATAATCCAGAATAACCTGATTAAAAGAATTCCAAATGGAAGATGGACAGAGCAGCGAGCCAAGGTGGCAACTAACAACTATGGAAGAACTTGGGAATCTGAGATGTGGTGCTAGAGGCAAGGTGGATGAGTATTACAGTGAAGGAAGACCAAAGAAAGTCAACTTTCATTTGCCAAAAGGAAAGAAGGAAGGAGGTGGGGAAAATAGTAGGATCATATACTCAGGATGAGGAGTCAGAGGGGGCAAGTGTCTCAATAATATGCCCACTGGACGATTACGCAAGGAGAAATAATCACGCTTGGCAGATTGAATGGCAGAGTGATAGAGGCAGAGATGGAATTTGTAAAATACTGTACTGAGGACAAAGAGCATCTTTTTCACCAGGAACATTCATTGTGTCTGAGAGTGCTGTAACAGGGATAGAGTAGTTTTATTTCAGTACTGGAAACTCTCAGATGCTGCGATGTTTAGCTTCTGTTACAGTATACATTTCTTCATGCATGTTGGCAATATTCCTAAAATTATTTTTATTATGCTTTACAAAAGTGAAAATTTATTAGCATTCTGTTTGACGATTTCATAATTGTTCTACTAGGTTTTTCAGTAAAAATATTGGAATTAGAAAATCCATGAAGAAATCAATGTAAAAAAATCCTGCTCTGTTTGAGGCTTAACGTCAAAAGCTACAGAAGCCTTTTAACTTGCGGTGTTTTCCTACTGAGGAAGAAAACGAGAAAAATGGCCACCATTGGAGATTCTTTACACATGCACACACAAATGATCAATTAAGATTCTGCTTGTTTTAAGACTGCATACATGAACTGAGTAAATTATCAGCAATTCGAGCAGGGATGTGGTTTTAATTAATCACTGTTGTTACTCACAAGGTAATAGCAGAGTCTTTCAACCAGTGTTTTTTGAAACATTGAACTTTAAGTCCTATAGTTGTAAAAGTACTGGAGATTGTATGTGAAGCATGTCCAATAGGCAGTGGAGCATGTAGAGGAGTATTAAGTTTTGATAACTACTGAACTGCCCAGTTTTGGGATGTGTTGTGAGAGACTAATTGCCTTCTGGTACTTCTCCAGCACCTTGTGGTACTTTGCCAGCACATGCCAATAGACAGGGCTGTTGTCTCGTAGAGTGAGCCTCCGTGGCGCCCTCATGTACTGACTTAATCCGTTTGAATAATAGGCTTCACTTGCATTCTCAGTCTCATCGAAGGATTGTCGTGTCCTTTGAAATCTGATGAAAGAGATTTCAGTATGTTAAGCAGAGATGATAATTTTCATACTATCTGCTTTAGTGTAAAGTGCACAGGTACCTTTATAATTGTATTTTACCTTGAAAAATTACTGGGGTAAAGAAACATTATAAATTTTTAAACCTGCTTATCACGTAGGCAGAATTTTTAAAGAAAAATGCAACTACAACTTGTGCATTCTAAAACTTTGCAATGCTCAGGACACATCAAGCCAGTCTGAATTTCAAGATATCCACAATGAATATTGTAACTACTGGGGTCCCTCAGAACGGTCAACAGTGCCCCAAGTGGCCATAGGCAAAACTTCTGGTTTGGGTGCGCTACTGAGTTAGCCCTGCAGGTTCAATAAAGAATGAAAACGCACTCCTTTGTTGCCAGCAAAAATTCTCAATGGCACTTTAATTGTCAGAATGTGCCATGGTAAAATAAGAAAAAAAACCAAAATTCAATTCCAGGAAAGAAAACTTCAGGGGCAAAATACTGTGTAGCTTTCAGGATTGTCACTAAACAAAACTTCACTTGCTCTTCCTAAAGAGTTCCTCTTATTCTCAAGAGTCCTTTGCACCAGCCTGCCTAAAATAGGTTTTAGGTAAGTCCAACTTCCTTAAGATGTGGCAGTTCAAACTTTAAACATTTATTCAAGCCAAAAGTATATAGAAGTCTTCAGCTGCTAGCAAGCACAGCTGGGGACAGGGAGTTTACCACAAATTTGCCTTCAAAGCTACTTAAATTGCTTTCAGAATTCCCTCCCAGGATAACGGCTAACTTCTTCCCAAAGTTATGGGCAAACCTCATCTTCCTACTGGCTTGGGCTCACTAGAGAAAAGGTAGAACCTCCCCCCCTTCCCCCCCCAATTTCTCTTCTAGGCATTGAATAGTGCCCTTCCCCCGCAAAAAGCCAAAAAATACCCAGCTAGAGTTTTAAATGCCAGGTACTTAATTCAGGTACCAAAAGTTCAAACAGTTCAGTCAGCAACTATAAAGCATAAAATATTCCTCAAAAGAAAACAGCACATTTGCAGCCAAAAAAGAAACACATTCATTTCAAAAAGATAATGTCCCAAACTCAGCAGGCTTCAAAAACAAAACTCATAGCTCTTGTATTCAGCCTATGTCTATCAATTCTGGCTCCTGAAACAGCTCCTGTGGAATCAGCATTTCCTGGAACTCCATTTGCTCCTCTTGGGCTGGAAGTGCAAATTCAATAGAAGAACCTGCCTCCTCTACTTCCATAGGGTCTGGCAGATTACCCTGGCTTAGGCAGGGAAGCTGCTCCTCAGGGAGAGGCTTGTTCCTCTTCCCTATCCCCTCCAACAGCCTAGTCAAATCTGCAGGCTTTTCAGGGTGGAGCCACGCCCTAACCTGCATGCTCTAGCTCTCTTGGGCTCTCCCAGTGGCTGTTAGGGAGAATTACAAGCACCACAGCAGGCATGAAGCCTGACTGGTCACATTATGCATGAGATAGACTTGCACACAATGAAGCAAATTTCTCTCATAAATACTCTGCTCATTTACCAACTCTACTCACTGCCTGAAACCTCTCCCCCCCAATCTACTAGACTCCACAAATGTCAGTAATACTTGCCCTGGCCTCAGAATCCCCGCATTAATGCGCACCAGAAATAACCCTTCAAAAAAAAACACCCCGAGGAGTTAACTACTCTCTTTAAAGCTCGTTCCTCCTGCCAACCTACCCAACCTCACCTCTGATTCTCTCACCCCAGTCCCAACTGTAACGCCAGATAGGCTTGCTACAAGACCCAAATACTAAAGGACCTACTTGAGGACCTCGATCCTGGATTCCTGTGCATCACAGAATCATGGATCAAAAAAGACGATTTATTCACACAAAATGAACTCTGCTCCTATGGTTACCATGGCCTTTTCTCTCTCAGAATAAACCAGAAATGAGGAGGCCTGGCACTGCTCTATAAATCATTCTTCAACTTTCATCTCCTCAAAAAGGGTAGCTACACTTCACTAGAATACATGTTAGCTTCAGTCAACGACGAACTTCACCCCCACCTATTAGGTATCTTGTTACTATACCGGCCACCAACCCCTGAAATAAATCCTCCGAACTCATCCTTGAGACCATATCAAGCGCCTTCCTAAAATTTCAGAGACTACTGATCATTGGCGATATTAACCTCCATCTAGATGATAACACCAGCAAGGATGCAACTGAATTCAACAACTTCCTCACTTCTCTAGGTTTCCCCTCTCCTGCGTCCTCCCCAACCCACGAAAAGGGGTACACTCTAGACATCATCAGCTTCCTTGACCTGACCGAGCACAAAACTTCTGCCGAAGATGCTCGTTGGGAATATGTCCCTTGGTCCAATCACTTTTTAGGTTCTTTCTGCCTCCCCATTTTCATGTCCCACCTTGGCTCTCCAACCCGTGCCACTAATCCTATTTCCTTCCGAAAAAAAATCGCAAGCATACTGTTCTGGACCCAATTTCTCAACCAACTTCCCTCCTGTCCTAAGCCTGTCGAACCAGAATCCAACTGGCGCAACTGGGTAAACCTCTCCGAGACTACCTACTGTGCTCTTGTCCCTTTATCTACTAAATCTATCTCCTACACCCGTATGGCCCCATGGTATCTACTGTACTACAGAGAACTGAAGCAGAAATGTCGAGCACTGGAGCGTAAATGGAAAAAAATCCAAATCCCCTTCAGATAGTCAATCCTGGAGGGTCAATATCAAGTTCTATAACTCAGTACTAATAAAACCAAGGAAGAACTTCTATGGTGATAAAATTTCCAAATCTAACAATCAGAGTAGTACACTATTTAACATCTGGCACACCTTAACTTCTAAAAACGATTCCACCATTCCCCCCTCCTCCCCATCAGCAGACAATCTAGCAAAATTTTTCAACGAAAAGATCACTATCATAAGGAGCTCATTCCCTCCAGCAGTCTCTTACAATTCTCTGGCCCCCAACGACTCTAACCCTATCCCAGAAGACAGATCTTGGACTGCTTTTGAACTTGTATCTGAACCCCAGTTATCTAAACTCTGTCTCAAACTGAAATCCTGCAAATGTTCCCTGGATCCATTTCCTTCCTACCTGTATGAGAATATTCCTGCGCAGGCCATCTCATCCCTCACCAGACTTATAAACTCTGCTTTACTATCAGGCCTATTCTCCGCAGAAATGGGACATATTACCTTGTCCCCATTACTGAAAAAAGCTGATCTTGACCCTTCCTTACCATCTAACTACCGTCCCATAGCAAATATCCTCCTCCTGACTAAAATGCTATAGGCCATCATTTCCACCCAGCTCTCATCTTACCTGGAGAGATTCTCCATTCTTTTACCTTACCAATATGGCTTCAGACCCAATTTCAGCACTGAATCCCTCCTGATCTCATTAATCTCAAAGGTGCAACAACTATACTCTCGTAATAAGTTTACTGTCCTATTAAAATTCGATCTCTCTGCAGCTTTTGATGTTGTCCACCATGATATTCTAATTTATCAACTTTCGGAGATAGGCATCGACTCCATAGTCCTAGGGTGGTTCTCAAACTTCTTACGTTCCCGTTCCTACACTGTCAACACAAATGGCACCACATCCGCCCCTTGGAAACTGACTTGTGGAGTCCCGCAGAAATCACCCCATCCCCTATTCTGTTCAACATCTACATGTCTTCCCTGAAACTCTTCCATCTATCTCCCCTTGAAACAATCTATACATATGCTGATGACATCCTTGTCCTTCTCAAGACAGACTCGAACCTTACCAACCTCTCTGAAAATATAACAGCTTGCATATCGAAACTCCAATCCTGGTCCCTCTCAGTTCAAATGAAACTGAACGAGTCTAAAACAAAACTACTCTGGCTCGGCCCAAAATTAGAACAGCTGCCTACCCTCTTTCTACTGCCCTCTGGCGCCACACTGCAGCTTGAGTTCTCAAGCAAAGTTCTAGGCATCATTATCGACTCTTCTCTTTCCTTCAATGACCACCTCAACTCCTTGGTAAAATCATGCTTTTTTAGCCTCCACATGCTGAGGAAAGTGAGATCCTGCTTCCACCAACAACATTTTGCCATCCTTGTTCAATCCATCATCCTCTCCAGACTAGACTATTGTAATTCCATCTATCTAAGTCTTTGTGCTCAATCTTTTTATTATTTATATTTGCCATAAAAAAACAAAACACATGGAACCAGGAACAAGAAAAGAAAAAAGAAGAGTACATCAGGGGTGCTTCATTATATGTATAAACAAAGTTACAAATGGGTACTGTGTTCTGCATATTAAAGTAATTTGTATACTTATAGCCAGCTATTCATTCCATTACAAGATGAAAAATCTTAACCTACCATTTAGCAGGAAGAAAAGTATCTGTGAAATGTACAATATCAAGGTGATAACAACAAGGAGGTAATAGATGACCATATCTTATTAAAGGTCACTAATGACTTTGACTTTTCAGCAGCCACTTTCACGTATTTAACATACAAACAGATTGTGTTCCACCAAACACTGGAATTCAAAGTAGTCAAGCCTTTCCAGTTGGCAAGTATTGCTTTAAGAGCCAGTTATATTAAGCAAGATAGTAATTTCATTTGATATTTATCTAGACTGTCATCAAGGGCAAACCCACCAAATATTACAATAGAATATGATAGCTTTGAATATATTGGTAGTAAGTCACAAATTACAGACCAAATATGTGCCCAGTAATTGGAAAGGTGTGGGCAGTAAAACAACATGTGGTCAAATGTGCCTATGTCAATGTGACAAGACCAGCAGTTATTAGTGTTTTTTGAAGCAATCTTAGACAATTTATACGGAGACCAATATGCTCTATGTAAAATAAAGAACATCATTTGCGACATGGCAGCTGACTTGAGAGATTTCCTTGAGCATATCCAGATTTGTTTCCATTGATCTGTATTAAAGGTTATGTTCGTGTCTTTTCCCCATATGCTGGATAAGGCTATGGGAGATGGGAATTTGCCATCTCGTATGATCTTATATCAGGCAGATGCTTCTTTTTTCTTATCACTGAATTCAGAGCACCATTCTATAATAGTTGGTGTTTCCGCCCATAATTGCTGTTTATGAAGAAGAGCAGTTGCGCAGTGATGTAGTTGTAACCAACGGAAAAATTGGTTTCCTGATATGTCAAATCGGTCAGTTAATGACTTAAAAGGCAGTATTGTATTACTATCTAATATCTATTCCAGAGACCATAAACCCACTTTTATCCACGACTTCCACTCAATATATTGGCCTTCTATCTTTATAGGCGGATTGTTCCATATGGGGGATTGTAGCGTAGAGTTCCATTTTACAGCAGCCATATCATCAAGAGCCCTGATCGCTGTCCTGGTTGAGGCTATAATAGGATGACTTGATAAAGATTCTGAAGGTACCATGAAGGCTCGGAAGGGTAGAGATTTAACTCCTAGTAACTCACGTTCCATTTGAAGCCATGGTGGAACTTGATCTTGACGTGGGGTTTGTATCCATCGGGATCCTTGTTAATTAAAAAACGCCACATGGTAATCATAATAGCTAGAAAAATTCACTCCACCATTTTCCTTTGCTGCTTTTAGCTTCTTTAATGCTATACAAGGAGTCTTGTTGTTCCATAGGAATCTGACTAGTATAGATTCCAGTTTGGAGTATATTTTAGTGTGAAGTAAAAATGGTATCGTGGACAAAATATAGTTGAGTTTAGGTGTCAACATCATCTTTATGGTGTCCAATCTGCCCCACCAAGAGTTTCAAGGGCGACCATCTTTCTGTCAAAAATGATGTGGTTTGGATTAGTAGTTCTTCATTGTACTCAGCCGTGACCTCCAGAATCGGACTAAATAAGATGCCCAGATATTTCAATTTAGTTGGGGCGAGTTTCAAGTTCAGCTTAGTAATGGTCTCGCAGCATACTTGGTTATTAAGAGGCATGACCTCGGTCTTGGTTAGGTTCAACTTGTAACCTGACACTTTAGGATAGTCCTTTATTACTGTTAATATGTACGATAATGAGTCTGTCATGGAATAAAGAAGTATGTCATCAGCATAAGCTGACAACTTTGCATTAAAATTGCCTAAATGAAATCCTTCTATTTTAAGGTGTGATCTGATGGCGATCAATAGTGGCTCCATGACTAAATTGAATAACAGTGGGGATAATGGGCATCCCTGTCTTGTGCCACGTGTGGAGTGAAAGATATCAGATGTTGAATCATTGATCCTTAGTCCGGTAGTTGGGTTCTTATATAGTATTCACACCATGTCTATAAAGCCCTCCGGAAAGCCGAACCAACACATCACGTGAAAAAGGAAAGACCATTCTATTCTGTCAAAGGCTTTCTCTGCATCTAAAGACATTGCCAAGAAGGGACACTCAGTTTGTTGTGCCTGGTTTATGATGTGCGAAAATAGCCTCGAGTTCTCATGAAGCCTGTTTGGTCTCTGTTGATTAGCGATGGAAGAACCAATGGGAGTCTGGAGGCTAGTACTTTTGCAAAGATCTTGGCATCTAGGTTGATTAAAGATAGAGGCCGGTAGTTCTTAACATAAAGAGGATCTTTGTCTGGTGTCAACAGCACTATAATGGTCGCTTCTGTGAACGAACCCTTGACTTCACCCGAGGTGATTAGGTGGGAGAAAAGCTGCAACAACACAGGTACCAAGAGGTCCTGGAAGGCCAGATAGAATTTGATTGTTAATCCATCAGGACCGGGTGATTTTCCTTTTGCCATAGATTGTAAGGACTCCAAAGTATGCTGACGGTTTAAGGGAGCAAGTAATGTCGCCTTATTTACATCTGATACCATGTTGTGAGGCACATTTGTCAAATATGGGTCAAATGCAGTGTGATCTGGTGATTCCGGTGTATAGAATTTGGTGAAATTGGTAAAATTGCGAACAGATGTCATCACAGTTCAACCAGAGGGAACCAGCTTCATCTTTTATAGCAGGAATTGCGGTTCTTTCAGTTTTAATCTTTACATATTCTACCAATTAATGCCCACATTTATTAACATTAGCATAGTAAAAAGCAGATTTCATAAACACTTCTTTAGCTGCAGTGGAACTCAATAGTAAGTTTTATTCAAATCTAAGTTTCTGTAACACTTCCAAAGAGGTGTAGTCGTGAGTATTTGACTTGTGCTGGTCTTCAGCTGCTAAGAGTTTGTTTTTTAAATTCTGTTCTTGAATTGCTAGGGACTTTCTGCTCTTCACTACGTATGATATTATCAAGCCTCTTATGTAGGCTTTGAAGCAATCCCAGGTTGTTGTCCAAGATGTATCTTCTGGGTTGTTGATCTCAAAGAATTATTGATGTTTCGTCTCATTTCCAGAATGAAGGTCTCATCAGATGCAAGACTAAAATTTAATCTCCATACTCCTTTTTTGAGCCTTGCACTTAGGTTGTTGAAAGTGAGCACAATTGGAGCATGATCTGAGACTACAATCTTGCCAATGGTGGTAGAGTCAACTTTAGACATTAATGCATAACTTATCAAGAAATAGTCAATTCGGGAATACGATGAGTGGGGAGTCGAAAAGAAAGTATAATCTCTCTCTTCCTGATGTAAAGTCCTCTAGGGATCTCCCAATTTAAAATCACAAGTAGATCTTGAAGTTTAAACCGGATCTGGATTTTCTATATGGTACATTGGATTTTCTGTCCAACAGAGGATTTAGGATTAGATTAAAGTCACCACCTATTATGCATGGGTATTCTCCTGCTGAAGAGATTAATGCAGACACTCATCAAAAAATGTAGAACAGTCTACGTTTGGAGTGTAAATGTTAATAATAACAAATTTAGAGTGGTTCACTAATAAGTCTATCTTTAGCCACCTCCCATTAGGGTCTGCCGAGTGAGCAGTGGCAGTTAGATCTTGTCTTCTACGTATGAAGGTGGACACTCCATTTTTCTTATTTACCGCAGCAGCATATAGAACAGGATAGCACCATTTTAGTGACAATTTGCTGGATTCAAGAGCAGATAGATGTGTCTCCTGCAGTAGTATAATATCAGGACCATATTTAGTTACCTACTTCAGTATTTTGGCTTTTTTATGGGGTTATTGAGACCCTTAACATTTAAGGAAAGGCAGGTTATAGACATTTAAGAGAAATAATGAAGCCGTAGTTCAGTTAGTACATGAAGAAATGCAATGTACAAGCAAAACAATAAGCAGAAACCCTGTTATCAAGCATTGAATAACTCGGGCACCACCTGACATAACAAACTTGTTGGCAAGCGTGCCAACATTTATGTATGAGTGCAGTAAGCCGCACTGGGAGCGTAACAGATAAGAAAAAACTCCAGATAACATTACATAGGTGAGACAGATCATCATCATCATCAAATCTTGTCAGAAAAGTAAACATGAAAACCTTCTAAGATATATTAAAATAACAGAAAATAGCCCATTTGAGCAGCTAATATCAATAATGATTAGTGGAGAAATTGTAAAGTATACAATTACTGTGGTAAGCATCAGCAAAAAGCAGCTAAGAATCATCAAGTGTTATCAATTGGTGAAGGCTGGACGGATTCAATAAATTTGGCCAGGTCAGCTGGATTAGTTCAATTGGTGAAGGCTGGACGGATTCAATAAATTTGGCCAGGTCAGCTGGTTTTATTCTTGTAGGTGACTCACATACAAGCAGGAAAAAGTATTCCAAATTTGGCGCCCATTTCCTTCAGCTTTGGCCTATAAGCCAAGAATTGTTTTCTTCTCTTGGCCGTTTCCTTTGCCAAATCATGGACAAACAGAAGCTTGAAACCTTCAAATATGATCGGTGAGTGTAGCTTCGCGTGTTGCATGATATCCAGTGTTTGGCTGTGTCGCAGCATGGACACCACTATTGGTCTGGGATATCGACTTTGTTGTTGTTTCTGGTGTGGAACTCGAAAGGCTCCGTCGAAATCAAGTGGTTTACTGTCTCTCATTTTTAAGATCTGGGGCAGTAGTGCACCTAAAAATTCCACAAGATCACAAGCTTCCCGCCCTTCTGGTAAGCCAAGGAGTCAAAATCCATTGCGGCGAACTCTGTTGTGCGCGTCTTCCAGCTTGCGCTCTAGTTGAGCTACACGTGAAGATTGCTTATGTAGTGATTTCAGTGATTCGTCTGTCGCTAGTGCTTTGTTTTCCAGCCACTTGTGATTGGCATTTAACAAATTCACCTTTTAGACTGGCTAAGTCATCTTTCATCTCTAGGACGTCTTGTTTCGTTTCAGCCTGAATGCATCGGAGTTCCTCTAAGATGGCGGCCGAGTCGTCTTCATTTTTGTTTGCATTTATTTTGTGCGGAGAGGCAGGCTCAACACTTTTTCTTTTGTTTGGTTTGGCTGCCGCCACGTTAATAAACGCGATGCGATATTAGAAAAGGGATAAAATAATAAAACAAATGACGATTATCGATGCTCTATTTATGGACTCTGTGGAGCTCCTCCGCTACGTTGACATTCGTGTCAACGCTCACTAGCGCCCCCCCCCCTCTAAGTCTAACTAAAAAAAATCTTCAAAGACTTCAACTAATTCAGAACACTGCGGCCAAGTTGATCTTCGCAAAACGCAAATTTGATCATGTTTCCCCACTTCTGTCCAAACTCCACTGGCTCCCAGTAATTTCCAGGGTTCATTTTAAATGTGCCTGCCTAGCTTTTAAGATCCTACACGGCATCCTCCGTCCCCTAATCCCACTATCTTGGAACTCTTTGAGTCCTGACACCACCAGGCCCACCCAAAAACTTAAATTATCCTTCCCCTCGCTGAAAGGTATCCTCTCTGTGTGAAAATTGTGAAAATCCCTCTTCTTCAGAATCACAGGGCTTTGGAATAATCTTACTGCCCCACTACGGAATCAGGGCTCCTTCCAACTATTCCTTAAGCACCTGAAAACTAGGCTTTTCACAAAAATGTAATGCTCTCCTCCCCCAAACCCATTATGTTATTTCTTCCTATATTAAGCTCTTGTAAACCGTGCCGAGCTCTATAATTATGAAGAGGATGTGCGGTATATAAACTTAAGGTTTAGTTTAGTTTAGTTTATGAATATGGATATCTTTAAAACCAGACTGGATTGATGTATCCCAAGGACTGGGTTAAGAACCCCTGATTTAGCAGGATTGAAAGAAAGCAATTTTCAGTTAGCCAATTTAGCTGAATAATTTGCTATAGTAACACCCATTGCAATGGCTTTGAAAATTGCTTCCTTACACAGTCACTGTTTTCTTGTTATTCAGTGTAGCCACCCTCTAAACTAGTATCTCAGGTCATAGGGGTGGTATCTATTCAGGAGAAAGTTGCATTTTCAAAATCATATTTTCATTGTGAATACTGATCAACAGAGAAAAAAGTGCAATAGAATTAGACTCAAAAGGAATCCACCAAAATACAGGCACAGAGGATAACATTCATCATCATAGCATACAGTTCTGTAAAGACAGCGTGCTGTAAAGAAAACCTACCAATTTAGTCCCAAACTGAAAAGGAATTTTCTTCTTCCAAAGACACACCAATATGTATGGAATTAGGCACATGAAGATTGACCTGTGCAGTGGACTATATGTAATGCATCCTACCAGCAATTTCTGGAACAGTAGTAAGTATACACTGTGAACTGAAAAAAAACCACACCAAAATGTTTTTTGTTGTATCTTCCACAGAACTTGGCCGATTCATATGAAATTTAGAGTCTCCTGAGGGAAGTTGATGTAAAATGATATAAACATATAGTATACATATAGTAAATATGTGGAGGGGTATAATCAAAAAAAATGTCTCTAAGTCCCCTTTTGGCCTAAGGTTTTAAACGTTGAAAGTAGAAGCAGGGAAAATGTCCATTATCAAAAAAAACATCCAAAAGGAGATATTTTTTTTTTAAATAAATGGCCTGCCTCTACGTTCAGCTGTTTAAACGCCCAGACCACCACTACGTCTAAACTTACACCATATAATCAACCTACAAAAAGCCTAAAACCTACAAAAAGCCCAAAACAAGGGCTTTTAGGCGAAGGAGGAGCCAGTCCTTTGCCTAAAAGCTGGATTCTGTAACCTGTGTCTGTCAAAAACAACACCGGTTACAGAATCCCCCCTCCTACAACGATACGGGCAGGAGGAAGCCCAAGCCCTCCTGGCCCGCGGCACCCCAATCTCCCGATTACGTTCGGGACAAGAGGGAGCCCAAGCCCTCTTGTCCCGGTGGAACCCCGAACCCCCGATTATGTTAGGGGCAAGAGTGAGCACAAGCCCTCTTGTCCCGCGATCCCCAACCTCCCCGCCGAGTCCGATGGGGCCAGGAGGGAGCCCAAGCCCTCCTGGCCTGGTGATCTCCAACCCCCCTCCCCCCCACGATCCGGCAAGAAGGGAGCCCAAGCCCTCCTGGCCCGCGGCACCCCAAACTCCCGATTACGTTCGGGACAAGAGGGAGCCCAAGCCCTCTTGTCCCGGTGGCACCCCGAACCCCCGATTATGTTAGGGGCAAGAGTGAGCACAAGCCCTCTTGTCCCGCGATCCCCAACCTCCCCGCCGAGTCCGATGGGGCCAGGAGGGAGCCCAAGCCCTCCTGGCCTGGTGATCTCCAACCCCCCTCCCCCCCACGATCCGGCAAGAAGGGAGCCCAAGCCCTCCTGGCCCGGTGACACCCCCTAACCCCCACCCCCCACTATAGTTTTGGTTATATCTGCTGTACGCCTAGGTCTAGGTCGGCCCACCTCCCGTCCACCGCCCGCCCTTTCCCTCCTCTAAAAAAGCCTCTTTTTGCTCTATGCATTTAGAGGCAGGGGAAAGGCCTAAGCTGGTTTTAGATACGTCTAAAACCAGCTTTGATTAAGGGTACTTGGACGATCAGGCTTTTTGATCGTCCAAGTACCCATTTAGGCCACTTTTTAGACTTTTTTTTTTATTATTATGAGCCCCATAGTATATATAATATATCCACTTTAATAAAATCCTTAGCGCGCATGCGCACTTCAATCTTCGTGCTTCGTGATCCGTGCTTCCGTGCTGTGCAAGCACAGTGCCTGCCTCAGCTGATTTCCTGCCCTGATCTCCGACGCCGGCTGACTTTCTGCCTTCTGACTATGCTGCCGCTGCCGGGATGCCTCTTCTTCTCACCCCCAGACCAGCAGTGGCAGCAGCCACGGTTTCATCAAGCAGCAGAGGGGCATTTGCTAAGCCGGCCCATTTCAAAAATGCGAGGCAGGCCAGCCTAGCAAAAGCCCCGAGGCTTTCTGGCCTAGCGGAGGCTGGACAGGGAGCTGGGAAGGTACTACTGGACAAGGGGAAGGTAAAAGTAAGGGAGAAGGGCTACTGCTGGACAGTGGGAGCAGGGAATGGGTGCTGCTGGACGGGGGGAGACAGAAAGAAAGACAGACAGACAGGGGGCAGGTAGAGAGATAGAAAGAAAGAAAGACAGGGGGCCAGGGAGACAGGTGGCAGGGAGAGAGACAGAAAGAAAGACAGACAGACAGGAGGCAGGTAGAGAGATAGAAAGAAAGAAAGACAGGGAGCCAGGGAGACAGAAAGAAAGACAGACAGGGGGAGAAAGAAAGAGGGGAGAAAGACAAATGGGAGAAAGACAGACAGGGGGTAGGGAGAGAGACAGAAAGAAAGACAGACAGGCAGGGAGAGAGAAAGAAAGACAGATATATAGAAAGAAAGAAAGAAAGAAAGAAAAATTCCTAAGTCTACACAGCTATTCTAGCACCCATTAATGTAATGGGCTAAAAAACTAGTACTGTATATATATAAAGGCAGAAGAGTTTTTCCAGAGAGAGATGATGATCACTTAAATCTAATTTGATTGGCTGATCAAAGAACAAGATTGATGGTGTGTGCTACATGAGGTGTTTCAAAGATGCCAATGCGCCAAATGCATGTTATAGTCTTGCATTCTCGGCTCAGTGATTTGTCATTTCCCTAATGAATGCAAGTTGGGATCGTTATGCACTTACACTGGGACTGAATGTACTAACTTTTTGGACTGTTCATGATATCTCCATAGACTCTTGTGGAATTAATTGTTTTTGATATAATAAACGTAACTGTAGCTTGGAAACCAGACATCTCACTTGCCTCTTCTGTATCTCTGGCATATTTCGAGGCAAGACCGTTTCTTCCTTCTGGTTTGTTTTTCCAAATCCCACAAAGAAGACTCAAATATAAAACTGAACAATCTATTATAGTGCAGTGTTTTTCAACCGCTGTTCCGCGGCACACTAGTGTGCCGCGAGATGTTGCCTGGTGTGCCGTACGGTGCAGACACTGATTAGGCCTCAGGCTGGGTCCCGCACGCGCTCCCATGAGACTCCCCCGGTCCCCGCTGCTGTTCAGTTTCGATCTTCTGCTCTGACGCAACCGGAAACAGGAAGTTGCAGCAGAGCAGAAGATTGAACACTGAGCAGCCGCGCGTGCGTGGCTCTTTGGGAAAGCGTGCATGTCGCCGAAAAACAAAACCTACAAACTAAGGTGAGGCGAAGGGAGAGAGCTGGCTAAACAATAGGATCGATTGGGCAGGCGAGTGGTGGCTGCGGGGACCGTGCGATCGCTCGTGTTCCCGGCTCAAATTGGAAGGAGGGAGTGAAAGGGAAAAGGATTCTGGGCCAAGGGGATGAAGACGGAAAGAAAAACCCACAGCAGGAAAGAAAGGGAAGGACAGGCAGGTGAGCCAGATGCTAGAAGCAGGGGGGGGGGAAGAAAGAGGGAAAAAAGCTAGATGGGGTTGAAAAGAAGAGACACACTGGTATGGAAGAGGAAGATAGGGGAAATCTGGACACAGGAAGGTAACAGAAAGAGGGGAAATTATGTGCATGGGGCATAGGGACAGAGACATAAAGGGGACATGCCATGGGGATGGTATATGGACACAGGGGGGGGCAATGACAGATACATAGGGAAGATATTAGAAATGGAGAAAATAGGAGCACAGAAGCGAGATGGTTTGTGGGGATGGGACAGGGACCGAGCTCGCAGGCTCCAGTGGCTTGCAAATTACATTGTAACGTGCCATGAAAATAAAAGGGAGGAAGGTAGATAGATAAGCCACGTGAGAGGAGCTGAAGGGTAGTAGAAAGGAACAGATGGTAAAGGAGGGAGGGAAGGGTGGTGGTGGAAAGGAATAGGACAGACATTGAAGGAGGGTGGAGAGGAACAGACCCCGAAGGGAAATGTGGAAGACAGAGTGGGAAGAAGACAGATGCCAGACTATGGGGGAGCGGAGGGAAGAAGATGGGTGCTAGACCAATTGGGGGGGGGGGTGAAGGGAGAGGCACAGTAACAGCAAATGGAAGACGTAGATAGAAGACACACAGTGGATGGAAGGAATTGAATGAGAAGATGTGGAAAGCAGAAACCAGACAACAAAGGTAGAAAAAAAAATTATATTTATTTATTTATTTTTTGCTTTAGGATAAAATAGTATATTAGTTGTGTTGATAAAAATTTATAAACAAAGCCCTGCCAGCTGAACATCTCTTTCTCTAGTTCAGCAGCAGGAACTTTGATTTATAAGAAAGGAATAAGCTAAATATTACAGTACTAAGGCTTATATGGATGCAGCGGGGACGGTGACGGGGCGGTGAATGGGATGGCAGTGGCGGTGACGGGGCGGTGAAAGGGATGGCGGTGACGGTGACGGGGCGATGAAGGGAACAGCTGTTGACAAAGAGCTACGTGTGTGTCTTTCTTCGATTCCAGCCAGAATATCAGCTTTGTGTTCAGCCAAACAGGCCCAGGTTTCGCACTGAATAAAGTATTTTATAATTTTTCACTATTCTGTTTACTTAATATTTCATAATAAAGTAATTATAAAATACTTTCTTTGTGTTTATTTGATTCCTATTCAAGAGAATTACTTTATATATAGTCAATATAGGCAGAGTTAAATTTTTTAACATTTTCTAATGGTGGTGTGCCTCGTGATTTTTTTCATGAAACAAGTGTGCCTTTGCCCAAAAAAGGTTGAAAAACACTGTTATAGTGAATTGGATTAAAAACCAGTTAACATATAGACAGAACATGTTAATAAATTGAATTCACTCTGAAAAAAGAAAGGTGATTAATAAATGACTCATATTGATTTAAGGATGGTTTTGTTCAATATCTTTGTGAGCCAATTTGTGGAGGTGTCCGGAAAACAGGATATACTAATGCTCGAAGTATGGGAAATAAGATTCTGGATCTAGAAGCTGTAATGGAAGAAGAGGAGTTGGATATACTGGCGATATACTTGCTGTGAACAAGGCTGCCCTGTGAACTTCAATAAGATAAGTTGCTCAACATTTCATATTCAGCTCTTTTCACTGGTTTTCAGCATTATATCTGCTTAATTTCTCTTCTCCTCCCTGTTTCTTACTTTAAAAAAAACAACAAAAAAATAAACCCTTCTCTTTCCTCTGTTAAAACTTATTTCCTCCTCATAGGAATAAAGGTAAGACTTTATTAACTCTAATTAAATCCTGGTGCCTGTGGCTCAGGAGGACTAAAGTAGGGAAAATCCTGTTATAAATCCTGTGTTTTAGGGTAGCCACTGATTTGTTATAAAACCTGCATTTCTGTTTAAAATACTGTGTTTTAGGTGGTGTAGAGCCTATATTTCTGACTTACTAGTTTTTAGCAATTGTGTCTGACTAGGTGGAGAAGGGAGGGGCTCTGATTTACTTCTAAGGTTAACTGCATTATCTTTGGGACAGTGCTGTGAACAAGGCTGCCCTGTGAACTTCAATAAGATAAGTTGCTCAACATTTCATATTCTGCTCTTTTCACTGGTTTTCAGCATTGTATCTGCTTAATTTCTCTTCTCCTCCCTGTTTCTTACTAAAAACAAAACAAAACAAAAAAGCACAAAAAAATAAACCCTTCTCTTTCCTCTGTTAAATCTTATTTCCTCTTCCTCTTCATAGGAATAAGGGTAAGACTTATAGTCCCACCATATATAGAGACCCAAATAATCAGGACTACTCAAATCAAGTCACTTCACAACCAATCAAGATGACCTTTATTCTATGCAATCACTGTGGTGCTTTAATTCCAAGACATACTATTTGGAGGCTTAAGGCTTGCCCCATCTGTCTTCAACTTGCTAGTATTAAGGAGGAGCTCTGCAAACTTAAACAGGAATTGAATACAATTAAAGCAGCTTTCATCACTCCACAAAATCATACCAATTTACCACCTCTACCTCAAAGAATAAAACAGCCCAGGAATGGGTCACAGTAGACTCAGGAAGACTGCGACATGTAACACAGAAACATCCACCTTCACAAATATTACCTCTACAGAATTCCTTCGCTCCACTAGTGCACTGCGATACTCAAGAAAACAGAAGGGAGGTGGGACTGGAACCAATGAAGATAACTCAAGAGAGCAAGCACACCCTAAGCACAAATAAAAAGGCCAAAAACAGAAAACTATTACTGTTGGGGGATTCCATCATCAGAGGCATTAACCTTGGAACACAAGGCGAGGAGACCAAAATAGTGAAATGTCTTCCAGGATCCTCAGCTACCAGGAGTTCCAGGCAAATACAGACTATAATTAAGGAAGAAACTAAGGATTTTAACACTGATGTTGTCATCCACCTGGGAACAAATGACCTGGCCAACAACTCCACACTTGCAGCACAGAAAGCTTTTTGGGAGCTTGGTGAGGGCATGAAACCTTTTATAAATACTTTAGCTTTTTCTGAAATACTGCCTGCATATGGAAAGGGAGAGCAAAGAGTGAAAAACACAGAAGACTTTAATAGATGGCTCAAAGCCTTTTGTCATCAAGAAGGCTTCAGGTACATAGGAGGATGGGGAAATACATGGAAGGACAAGAAGCTATATTGCACTGATGGGCTACATATTACTACAGCAGGAAAAAGAAACCTTGCAGAGAAATTTAGACAATATTTTTCTAGGTATTTAAACTAGAAGGTGGGGGTGGTGTATGTACGAAGGACAATTATAGAGACCACCCCCGGCAAAAGAAAAGATGTGATAGTAGTAAAGACTGCAACATAAGCAATATCAGCAACTCATTTCTTAGTATTGCAATGGAAAGTGAAACGAAACAAAAATCCATACGAAAAAGGAGATTATCGCTGAAAAATAGCTGGAAAGCGATGACCACAAATGCTCGCAGTCTAAGCAACAAAGTTCATGATCTGCAAGCCCTGATGTTAGAGGCAGAACTAGATATTGTCGCTATCACAGAGACATGGTTCAGTGAATCACATGGATGGGATGCAAACAAAGGTGGAGGAGTAGCTCTCTATGTAAAGATCAATATCCAAGCGACCGAAATGCAAGGGACCTGGGGAGAGGAAGAAGCGATATGGATTGCTCTGAAAAGAGAAGATGGAACTTCTGTCTATGTGGGTGTAGTCTACAGACCTCCGACTCAATCGCAGCAAATTGATAAGGATCTGATTGTGGATATCCAAAAGTTTGGAAGGAAAGAGGAGGTTCTGCTGTTGGGAGATTTCAACCTGCCGGATGCAGACTGGAATGTTCCGTCTGCAGAATCGGAAAGAAGTAGGGAGATTGTGGATGCCTTTCAAGAGGCTCTGCTCAGACAAATGGTGACGGAACCCACAAGGGAAAAAGCGATATTGGATCTGGTCCTCACAAATGGAGAGAGTATCTCTAATGTTCGAGTGGGTGCTCACCTGGGAAGTAGCGATCATCAAACGGTTTGGTTTGATATAACAGCTAAAGTGGAGAGCGGCCGCACGATACAAAGTCCTAGATTTCAAACGTACGGACTTTAATGCTATGGGAGAGTACCTGAAGAAAGAGCTGTTAGGATGGGAGGACATAAGAGAAGTGGAAAGACAGTGGTCTAAGCTGAAAGGAGCGATAAAAATGGCTACGGATCTTTATGTGAAGAAAATCAATAAAAACAAGAGAAAAAAGAAGCCGATATGGTTCTCCAACCTAGTGGCTTAGAAAATAAAGGCGAAAGAGTTGGCGTTCATGAAATATAAAAAAAACCAAGAAGAGGACAGCAGAAAGGATTGTAGGGTGAAAATGAAAGAAGCCAAGAGAGAGATACGTCTGGCGAAAGCACAGGCGGAAGAACAAATGGCTAAAAATGTAAAAAAGGGAGACAAAAATTTTTTCAGATATATTAGTGAAAGGAGGAAGATGAAAAATGGAATTGCTAGGCTAAAAGATGCTGGGAACCAATATGTGGAAAGTGATGAGGAGAAAGCGAATGTGCTAAACAAATACTTCTGTTCTGTGTTCACAGAAGAAAATCCTGGAGAAGGACCGAGATTGTCTAGCAAAGTTACACGAGAAAATGGAGTAGATTCTGCGCCGTTCACGGAGGAGGGTGTTTATGAGCAACTTGAAAAACTGAAGGTGGCCAAAGCGATGAGACCAGACGGGATCCATCCCAGGATACTAAGGGAGCTCAGAGAGGTTCTGTCGAGTCCTATTAAAGACTTGTTCAACAAATCTCTGGAGACGGGAGTGATTCCTGGGGATTAGAGGAGAGCGGATGTGGTCCCTATTCATAAAAGTGGTCACAGGGATGATGCAGGAAACTACAGGCCGGTGAGTCTCACTTCAGTTGTTGGAAAAATAATGGAAGTTTTGCTGAAAGAAAGGATAGTATACTTCCTTGAATCTAATGGGTTACAGGATCCGAGGCAACATGGCTTTACAAAAGGTAAATCGTGGTAAACGAACCTGATTGAATTTTTTGATTGGGTGACCAGAGAGCTGGATCTAGGACATATACTTGGATTTCAGCAAAGCCTTTGATACAGTTCCTCATAGGAGGCTGTTGAACAAACTTGAAGGGCTGAAGTTAGGACTCAAAGTGGTGAACTGGGTCAGAAACTGGCTGTCGGACAGACGCCAGAGGGTGGTGGTTAATGGAAGTCGCTCGAAGGAAGGAAAGGTGAGTAGTGGAGTCCCTCAGGGATCAGTGCTGGGGCCAATCCTGTTCAATATGTTTATGAGTGACATTGCTGAAGGGTTAGAAGGAAAAGTGTGCCTTTTTGCAGATGATACCAAGATTTGTAACAGAGTAGACACCGAAGAGGGAGTGGAAAATATGAAAAAGGATCTGCAAAAGTTAGAGGAATGGTCTAATGCCTGGCAACTAAAATTCAATGCAAAGAAATGCAGAGTAATGCATTTGGGGATTAATAATAGGAAGGAACCATATATGCTGGGAGGAGAGAAGCTGATATGAACGGACAGGGAGAGGGACCTTGGGGTGATAGTGTCTGAAGATCTAAAGGTGAAAAAACAGTGTGACAAGGCAGTGGCTGCTGCCAGAAGGATGCTGGGCTGTATAAAGAGAGGCGTAGTCAGTAGAAGGAAGAAGGTGTTGATGCCCCTGTACAGGTCATTGGTAAGGTCCCACTTGGAGTATTGTGTTCAATTTTGGAGACCATATCTGGCGAAGGACGTAAGAAGACTTGAGGCGGTCCAGAGGAGGGCGACGAAAATGATAGGAGGCTTGCGCCAGAAGACGTATGAGGAGAGACTGGAAGCCCTGAATATGTATACCCTAGAGGAAAGGAGAGACAGGGGAGATATGATTCAGATGTTCAAATACTTGAAGGGTATTAACGTAGAACAAAATATTTTTCAGAGAAAGGAAAATGGTAAAACCAGAGGACATAATTTGAGGTTGAGGGGTGGTAGATTCAAAGGCAATGTTAGGAAATTCTACTTTACGGAGAGGGTGGTGGATGCCTGGAATGCGCTCCCGAGAGAGGTGGTGGAGAGTGAAACTGTGACTGAGTTCAAAGAAGCGTGGGATGAACACAGAAGATTTAGAATCAGAAAATAAGATTAAATATTGAACTAAGGCCAGTACTGGGCAGACTTGCATGGTCTGTGTCTGTATATGGCCGTTTGGTGGAGGATGGGCTGCTGAGGGCTTCAATGGCTGGGAGGGTGTAGATGGGCTAGAATAAGTCTTAACAGAGATTTTGGCAGTTGGAACCCAAGCACAGTACAGGGTAAAGCTTTGGATTCTTGCCCAGAAATAGCTAAGAAGAAAAAATTAAAAAATTTAAATTGAATCAGGTTGGGCAGACTGGATGGACCATTCGGGTCTTTATCTGCCGTCATCTACTATGTTACTATGTATATATCACGGAGACATGGTTCACAGAGAACCATGACTGGGATGTAGTTATACCGGGCTATAAGGAAAGACAGGGTAGGAAGAAAAGGAGTCATAGCGTTATATGTTAAAGATCATATTAAACAATAAATATAGAACACTCACGATGATGTAAAGTGCATAATCTATACTCAACCAGAGGGAAACGACCTCAATATACCCCAGAGATTCAATTAATAAGTTGAAACCATTTTGGGGTTAAGGTATCATCATTGGTCCACACCTCTGTTGTGAATACCTATTTTATGTGTGGTTTAATTATCTTTAATAAATAATTATGTAATTAAATATTTGTTTCTCTCATTTTTCAGGATTTTGAAGGTTTCTATCATGTCTCCTCTAAGTCGCCACTTTTCCAGGGAGAATAGACCCAGCTTTTCAAATCTGTCAGCGTATGAAAATTTTTCCATACCTCTTACCAATTTAGTCGCTCTTCTCTGGACTCCCTCAAGTATCACCATGTCCTTTTTGAGGTACGGCGACACAGTACTCCAGATGCGGGCCCACCATTGCACGAAACAGCGGCATGATGACTTCCTTCATCCTGGTCGTGATACCCTTTTTGATGATACCCAACATTCTGTTTCCTTTCTTTGAGGTCCTCGAGGGCCACAGTCCAGTCGGGTTTTCAGGATTTCCCCAATGAATATGCATGAGATCTATGTGCATGCACTGCTTTCAATGCATATTCATTAGGGAAATCCTGAAAACCCGACTGGACTGCGGCCCTCGAGGACCGACATTGGACACCCCTGCCCTAGAAGAAACTATTGGCCGACCCGGTGGGTCTTGTCATACTTTTATGCACCTTTGGCAGAAAGTAAATTTTGGGCCCAAAACGAACTTAGACTTTATTTTTTATTATGCCCCTCCACGTCTACTGTATAAAAGCAGAATTACTCAAAAGCCTGTTGTCCGGTACTGCCCACAAGTCATATCAACCAGCTTGTGTTCATTATCAGTGGTCAGTGAACTCTGCGCTCTACAGGCTGCATCCCCCACTACAATCATGACTGAGGCCTGTCCTCCTATCTCCCAAACTATTCCCCTGTGCTTCCATGGAATGGGCAGCCAGAACATCTCTGCACATCCTGAGAAAATAGGTATAAATATGCCCCACATATAAAGATTGCAGCCTTATGTATCTCACTACCTATCTATCATGAAAACTGGCCAGAGGGATTTACCTGTCCACACCAACTGGAGTTAGGCAACTAATACCCCAGTTCAACTTCATATCTGAGTCTTATGGAGATTTCTGAGGTGTATCCTTAAAGCTGGAGACACTTGCAGATGACGACTGGTTAAAAGTTACATCGGGGAGTGCTAGAGAGGTAAAATTCCTAGATGTCTTAAAGGACTGCTTCTTGGAGCAACTGGTCTGGGAACCGACAAGAAGAGGTGCTATTTTAGATTTGGTCCTTAGTGGAATGCAAGACATAGTACAGGAGTTAACTGTGTTGGGTCCGCTGGGAAGCAGTGATCATAATATGATCAAATTTGAGCAGATACCGGGAGTAACATCGCAAAAGAAGCCTACTATAGGGGTGTTTAATTTTCAAAAGGGCAACTATGATAAAATGGTTAAAAAGAAGTTAAAAGGATCAGTGCAAAGGTTAGGACTGTAAACCAGACATGGATGTTATTTAAAAATGTCGTCATGGAAGCCCAGACCAGATGTATTCCACGTATCAGCAAAGGTGGAAAGAAGAGGAAATGAGAGCCGGTGTGGTTAAAAGGTGAAATGAAAGAGGCTATTAGAGCCAAAAAAACATCCTTTAAAGAATGGTGAACAAATCCAAATGAAGAAAATAAGAAGAAACACAAGCACTGGCAAGTTAGATGCAAAGCATTGATAAAGATAGCTAAGAAACAATATGAAGAGAAACTTGCAAAAGAGGCAAAAACTCATAGCAATTTTTTAGGTACATCAGAAGCAAAAAACCTGTGAGGGAATCTGTGGGACCGTTGGATGATCAAGAAGCGAAAGGGGCGCTCAGGGAGGATAAAACCATAGTGGAAAGACAGAATGAATTCCTTGCTTCGATCTGTATGGAAGAAGATGTAAGAGATCTATCTGAACCAGAAATGGTTTTCAAGGGTCATGATGCTGAGGAACTGAAAGACATCTCGGTGAATCTGGAAGATGTACTGAGCCAAACCGACAAGTTAAAAAATGATAAATCGCCAGGACTGGATGGTATTCATCCCAGGGTATTAAAAGAACTAAAAAATGAAATTGCTGACCTGCTGTTAGTGATCTGTAACCTGTCGCTAAAATCGTCCATAGTACCTGAAGATTGGAAAGTGGCTAATGTTATGCCGATTTTTAAAAAGGGCTCCAGGGGAGATCCGGGAAATTACAGACTGGTATGCTTCACTTCAGTGCTGGGCAAAATGGTAGAAACAATTATAAAAAATAAAATTGTGGAACACGTAGACAAACATGATTTAATGAGACGGAGAAAGAATGGGTTCAGCCGAGGGAGATCTCCATTCTCCTTCCTTACCAATATGACTTTAGACCCAACTTCAGCACCGAAACCCTATTGGCCTCATTAATCTCAAAGGTTCAACAACTTCATTCTCATAATAAATTTGCCTTTAACATAGAAACATAGAAAAAGCGGCAGAAAAGGGCTATAGCCCACCAAGTCTGCCCATTCCAAGTATCCCCCCCATGAATTTACTCCCTTAAAGATCCCACGTGAGTATCCCATTTTTTCTTAAAATCCGTCACGCTGCTGGCCTTTATCACCTGGAGTGGGAGTCTGTTCCAATGATCCACCACTCTTTCGGTGAAGAAGTACTTCCTGGAGTCGCCATGAAACTTCCCTCCCCTGATTTTCAGCGGATGCCCTCTGGTGGTCGAGGGTCCCATGAGCCAGAAGATATCATCTTCTGACTCGATGCGTCCCGTGATGTACTTATACATTTCAATCATATCTCCCCGTTCTCTTCTTTCCTCAAGTGAGTACAGCTGCAACTTCTTTGGTCTTTCTTCATACGTGAGATCCTTGAGCCCCATGACCATCCTGGTGGCCGTTCGCTGAACCGACTCAACCCTCAGCACGTCCTTTCGGTAGTGTGGGCTCCAAAACTGAACACAGTACTCCAAGTGAGGCCTCACCATGGCTCTGTACAACGGCATCATAACATCAGGCCTCCTGCTGACGAAACCTCTGCAGATACACCCCATCATTTGTCTTGCCCTGGAGGAAGCCTTCTCCACTTGATTGGCAACCTTCATGTCCTCGCTAATGATCACTCCTAGATCGCTTTCCGCCGTGGTCCTAACCAAGGTCTCACCATTTAGTACATAAGTTCTACGTGGGTTTCTCCTGCCCAAGTGCATTATCTTGCATTTTTTAGCATTGAAGCCTAGCTGCCAAGTTTTTGACCATTGTTCCAGCAGCGGTAGGTCGTGTGTCATATTATCAGGTAATAAGCTTTTGCCTACTATGTTGCAAAGTTTGGCGGCGTCGGCGAACAGTGATACCCTTCCTCTAAGTCCTTGCGTCATATCTCTTATGAATAAGTTGAATAGAATCAGGCCCAGGACCGATCCCTGCGGCACTCCACTGATCACGTCCGATACTTCGGATGGGGTACCGTTCACCACCACCTTCTGAAGTCTACCGCTCAGCCAATCCCCAACCCATGTAGTTAGAATGTCTCCTAATCCCATCGATTTCAGCTTGTTCAGTAATCTTCGATGAGGGACGCTATCAAATGCTTTACTGAAGTCCAAATATACCACGTCCAGTGACTCTCCGGCGTCCAGTTGTCTAGTAACCCAGTCAAAAAAGTCAATCAGATTAGATTGGCAGGATCTACCCCGGGTGAACCCGTGTTGGTGTGGATCACGCAGTTTTTCTTTGTCTAGGATTGTGTCAATATTCTGTTTGATCAGTGTTTCCATGAGTTTACACACTATAGACGTGAGACTCACTGGTCTATAGTTTTCTGTCTCTGTCCTGCAGCCCTTTTTGTGGAGTGGGATTACGTTGGCTGTTTTCCAGTCTAAGGGGACCCTTCCTGTGCTTAGGGAAAGATTGAAAAGAACAGATAATGGTTCTGCCAAGACTTCCCTTAACTCTCTGAGCATTCTGGGGTGTAGGTTATCCGGCCCCATGGCTTTGTTTACTTTGAGTCTTGAAAGTTTGCCGTAGACACTACTGGGCGTAAATTTAAAATCTTGAAACGGATCTCTTCGGTTATCTCCCATCTGCAGCTGTGGACCAGCTCCCGGCGCTTCGCGGGTGAACACTGAACAGAAGTATTGGTTTAGTAATTCTGCCTTCTCAGAGTCTGATTCTGCAAAGTTACCGTCCGATTGCTTCAGGCGTACTATCCCATCTTTGTTTCTTTTCCTGTCACTAATATAGCTGAAGAAAGATTTATCCCCTTTCTTAATTTTCCGTGCTAGCTCTTCCTCCATTCGGAGTTTGGCCTCTCTGACTGCTATTTTGACAGCTTTGGATATGTCTAGATAGTCCTCTTTTGCCCCCTCTCTGCCTAAATGTTTGTAGGCGATAAATGCGTCTTTTTTCTGTTTAACTAGGTCTGAAATTTCTTTACTGAACCATTGGGGTCTTTTGTTTCTCCTGCGTTTACTTACTGTCTTTATGTATCGGTCTGTTGCTACGTGTAGTATGGACTTCAGAGATGACCACATATCCTCTACATTGTCAGTTTTTGCTTGTTTATGTAGCTCCTGATGGACGAAATCTCCCATGCGGTTGAAGTCTGTGCCTCTAAAGTTGAGAACCCTTGTTGCTGTGTTTGTTTTTGGGAAACCTTTCTTGAGGTTGAGCCATACCATATTATGGTCGCTGGAGGCCAGTGTGTCTCCTACTGAGACTTCTATGACGCTATCTCCGTTGGTGAGAACCAGGTCTAGTAGTGCCTGGTCCCTGGTGGGCTCCAATACCAATTGCTTGAGACGTGCACCCTTTATGGAGTTTAATATTCTTCTGGTGCTACCCGTAGTCGCGGAGAGTGTGTTCCAATCTGCATCTGGCATGTTGAAGTCTCCTAGCATTACTGAGTCCCCGCGCAGTGTGATGTCCTCGATTAATTCCATGTCTATGTCCTCCTATTGCCTGGGAGGTCTATATATCACACCAAGGTATAGGCATTTTTAATTTCCTCTGGCCAGGTTCACCCAGAGGGATTCCCCAGTGTATCTAACATCTGTGATTCTGGTGGTTTTGATGCTTTCCTTAGTGTATAGCGCTACTCCTCCTCCCAATTTACCCACTCAGTCGCAACGAAGTAGGTTGTACCCTGGTATAACCATATCCCACCCATGCGATTACGTGAACCAGGTTTCGGATATCGCTATCACGTCAAGATCGGCGTTTGTTATCTCAGTCTCTAATTCTAGAATTTTATTGCCCAAACTGTGTGCATTAACATACATGGCCCTCCATATCTGTGAAGAGTTTACTTTATGAGTTAGTGTGGCTCCTAAATTATCAGTGATATTTCTCCCTGAATTATTGTGGATATCATTGGTACTTACCTTAGACTTGGTAGTGCGACTTACCTCCTCAGGATGGTTTCTTACTGCTCTGGAATATAAGTATGTACCCTCCCCCAACTTACCTAGTTTAAAGCCCTATGGAGTAGGAGGGCCAATCTGCAGCATTTGACGTTGTCCATCATGATATTCTAATTTTCCACTTTCTGAGATTGGCATTAACTCTACAGTCCTTGACTGGTTCTTGAAATTCTTACGCTCCCGCTCTTACACTATTAATATGAATGGCACCTCATCCTCTCCTTGGAAACCGACTTGTGGAGTCCCACAGGGCTCACCTCTATCCCCTATTCTCTTCAACATCTATATGTCCTCCCTGAAACTCCTCCATCTTTCCCCCCTGGAAACACTTTACACCTATGCTGATGACATCCTTGTTCTCCTTGAGACCGACTCGAACCTCATCAACCTCTAAAAGAGCATATCCTCATGTATAACAAACCTCCAATCCTGGGCCCTCACCGTACAAATGAAACTGAATGAGTCCAAAACAAAACTACTTTGGCTCGGCCCAAAATTAGATCAGCTACCCACCCTCATCCCACTGTCCTCTGGCACCACATTGCAGCTTGAGTTCTCTAGCAAAGTTCTTGGCATCATCATTGAGTCTACACTATCCTTCTACGATCACCTTAACTCCTTGATAAAAAAATGCTTTTTCAGCTTTCACATGCTGTAACCCGTACTGTGATCTGACCGGGACTCTACAGCACCCCGAGTGGTTACAAGAAATAATAGCACTCGCGTGTGACCCGGCCTGGAGTCACCCTGCAGGCCTGAACTGACACCAATAAATACACAAAATCAAAAATTCTCCCAAATAGGTTGAAACGAAAAATGCTTCACTTTTTTTATTCCTGGTAAAGCATAAAAGTCAGGGTATTGTATGTCAAAACAAAGCAGGTAAGTAGCAAACAAAACTTCCATAAGTTCAAATTCAAAAGCAAATGCAACAAACAGTTCCAAAGAATAAAGTTCTAACTGCTTTCTTCTTATTACTTTTTTTTCAGCTTATCCTTCCCTGAGGTTAGGCTCACCTCAGAGCTCAATGCAACCTGCTCCCAAATAGGTTGTCCAGTTCATCAGCAAAATAGAGTTCAAGGCACTAGATTCACTGCACGCAGTGCTCAACAATAAAGCCTCTGGCAGCCATTCATTATACTGCCAGGTAAAGGAGAGTGCCATAGGTTTGCTTTAATTTTATAGCTATTACATAGCCTACAAAAATTCCCTCCCAGGTAACTGCAAACCTCTCCCTACTTGACACTTCCAGCTTCATGAAAGCAAAAGAAAACCACAAAAAGATTCAGGTCAGCAAACAGTTTCTTCAAGCCAACAGAGTTCCAAAACACACTCACTGTTTTAGGTTTAGCACTTGCAGCTGGTGGAAAAACCAACCTCCATGGCTTCCTCACAAGGACTCATTTCCTCAGGCAGGTTGTCAAGTTCCATTGGGAGTTCAAGCTCAGATACTGATCTCTCCAGCATGTCTCCAGCCTCCTGCACCTCCATGGGTGTGGCTGGTTCGCTCCTGTTTGGCCCAAGGAGATTCTCAGGGAGGAAAGGTCTCAACCTTCTCCTTAGCCTGCCTGCCTGCTTGTAATCTACTGCTGGCTTTTGTATATTTGGGACATGTCCTAACCTGGCTGATTCAGCAGTCCTCAAGGTAGCTCTAGAGCTCCTCTTGTGGTGACCTGAATACTGCTGGTCTAGTGGATTTTTGTGAATTTTAGGTTCCCCCTGGTGGTCAGCCTGAGAATCAGCCAAATCCACACTGGAATAGCCTTTAAACACTCCCTTCCGGGTTTTACTATGTGTCCTAGCAGGAACTTTCGCTGGAACCAGGGCAGGCACGATGCCTGTCTGGTTACAATGCTGAGGAAAGCGAGATCCTGCTTCCATCAACACTTTGCTGTCCTCGTACAATCCATCATCCTTTTCAGACTAGACTATTGTAATTCCATCTACTTAAGCCTAACAAAGACTTCAGCGGATTCAGAATACCGCGGCTAAATTAATCTTCGCAAAAAGTAAATTTGACCATGTCTCCCCACTCCTGTCCAAACTTAACTGGCTTCCAGTAGTCTCTAGGGTCCACTTTAAATGTGCATGCCTAACTTTCAAGATCCTACACGGCATCCTTCCTCCCCTCATCCCACTATCTTGGAATTCCTCGAATCCTAACAACACTAGATCCACCCAAAAATTAAAACTATCCTTCCCCTCATTAAAAGGCATATCCCATCCAGGAAAACTAGGGACATCCCTCTCCTTCAGAATTACAGAGCTCTGGAATAAGCTTTCTACCCCACTTTGGAATCTGGGCACCCTCCAACTTTTCTGAAAACATCTGAAAACTTGGCTATTCTCAAAAATGTAATATTTACTCACTGTTATTATACTAAGTTTTTCTAAACTTTCTCTATACTGTCCTGTATCCCTCATTGGAGTTCCTTCTCTATAGCATTCCCTGTAAACCGTGCCGAGCTCTACGAGTGTGGAGATGATGTGGTATACAAACTTAAGGTCTAGTTTAGTTTAGTTAATAGGAAGGTTCTGATGTGTTAACCTCGTAAATAATTGAGTAAATGCCTTATCCCAATTATTAGGAGCATAGATGTTACATAATAATAACTCTTGTCTATGGAGGGTCACTCGAGCTATTAAGTAGAGGCCCTGCGGGTCCGACCATACTTTGAGTAATGACATTCAACCCTTTCCTGTATAAAATCAACGCATCTGCTTTCCTGTGAGATTCTGGGACTTCCAAAACTTCACCCACCCACCAGAATTTGAGCTTCAGATGTTCTGCAGTAGGCAAATGGGTCTTCTGCAAAAAGGCTATGTCAATCTGTTGGCGATTCAATGCCTGTAATATTTTTTGCCTCTTTACTGGAGAAACAATACCATTAACGTTCCGTGATACAAACTTAAGTACCGGCATAATCAAAAGAAACGTCTAAGTCCGTTTTGGGCTTAAGTCGCAAGTTGCCCAAAGTTGGACACAGGAAAAGGTCCATTTTCAAAAAAATACAATCAACATTTTTTTTTCTGGGAAATCGTCCAACTGTACGTTCTGCCGTCTGATCGTCCAGACCACTAAGTCATCCATCTTTATACCCCAAATTCGTCCAAGTCACAAACGCCCAGAAAAAGGCCTTTTGGGCATGGGAGGGGCCAGAAAAATGATGGACTGGACACCCAGACATGGCACAGCTCTCTGATCAGTACAGCAACTGAAGTATATAGCAACTGAAGAGACAAAGAAAAAACTAAAATCTGTGCAAGCAGCTCTAGGAGGCCCCAGGAGCAGAAGATTAGCACCCATCACATGGTCCATCCAAGTCATGAACCGGAAGCCTCTCCCACTAATTGGTTCACAAAATCCAATGCCTCTGAAGCCTGATCAAAGAAGCGGAACCTGCCAGCATGTTGAATTTTGAGGCGTGCTGGATAGAAAAGCGCAAAAAGAATCTTCTTGTCGTGCATTCTGGACCAGGCACCCACAAACTGCTTCCTCTTAGCTGCTAAAGTTGCAGAGAAGTCTTGAAAACAAAGAATTTTCTGGTTTTCATAGCTCAGGGTACCCCTCACCTGGGTTGCCCTGAGTATCTCCACTTTATGTGCATAATTGCTCAACTTGAAGATAACCACTTGTGGCCATGTGGCTTCCGTACAGCGAGGCCCCAAATGATGTGCCCTAACAATCCTAAGAGGGCCTGCTGTAGATTGTATCTATAAAGAGTCCATGAGCCAAGATGGTAACTGCCTATCCAAGATTGATTCAGGAATTCCCACCAGGCACAGATTACTGCACCTAGAACGATTCTCCAGGTCCTCAAGCTATTGGACTCATGAAGTAACTACCATCTGAGTATCTTGGGCATGCAGCAAGGAGTCTCCCAAATCAGACATGCGCTGCTGGTAAGTTCTGAAATCTGCCCAAAGATGACTCACCGAATCATCTAAACCATCCATTTTATCTGAGTTTTTGCAGCTGCATGTTTAGAGTGTCTTGAATCACAGCGCGCACCTCCAAAACAATCTCAGCCATCCACGCTGAGCTCGTTGAAGGCTGAGCTCGCGACTCACTCTCCGCCATCTTAGAATCGACCCCGCGCTGCTTCTCACGGTCCTTTTGGGCAGGTTTGCTCACCATGACACACAGAGGCTAGTGCAAAAGACAGTGGAAGCACTCACAAAGTCCATGGATAGCGCTGGGATGTTTTTATTTAGCTGGTAGAGCTTTTAAGGGGGAGGAAAACGATCGTGGCCTGGGAGCTCAGTCCCCCCACACACCCTTTTTTTTTTTTTTATTTATGCATTTGAAAACAAAAACACAAGAATCCTCTTGTTACAGAAATTCAGAGAAATATAAAATGAAAGATGAAAAAATGACATGTTGTACTGAAAAAATTAATAGGTAATAGAGTGCAAATATACCCCTTTTCGATGAGAAAATTTTCCAATATGTAATATACAAATATTTTAAGAATATCTTTAAACTCTTCCTTAGACCACTATTAATTACTTATGGGAAACAAGAAAATTAAAGAAATAAGGAGATCTCAAATAATATTAAATAAATACTAAAAGTAAAGGGCATAACGTGAGTTAATCTGGTCTAAATTTCTCATGCAGCTCAATTCATGACTGAGTTACCTTTTTTGTGTCCAGAAAACTACGGAGCTGTTCCGGAACAAAAAAAATGTACTTCATTCCTGTATATTTAATTAAACATTTACACGGATAGCTTAGTAAAAAGGTAGCTCCCAATTTTTTTGTCTCCTCCCTCATACTCAGGAATACTTTTCTCCGTTTCTGAGTGGATTTTGTTACATCAGGAAAAATCCATAATTTCTCTCCCAGGAACAAAGTTTGAAAGAAACGAAAATAAGTTTTCATTATAACATTTAAGTCTTATTCAAAGATTAATGAAACAATCAATGTACCATGGTATTGGATTTCTTCCTGGGAGGTTTCAAGTAATCCAGTTAAATCGTTTAAATCTAACTCTTGTATTTTATCAGGTTGTTTATCTTGAGAATGATCTGGTTTCCTTGGCAAAAAGTAAATTCTATTTATTGGTGGAATCATTTCAGAGGAAAACTTCAGTATGTCCATAAGGTATCTTTTAAATGTTTCAATAATCAAGGTGTAATCAAGGCTAATTTAGGAAAATTTAGTACTCTCAAGTTGAGCCTTCTAGTATAATTTTCTAATTGCTCAATTTTTTGTTAAAGAACAGCTCTGCCCTTAACCATATTTACAGAGGAATTTTTGTAATAAGGAAATTTCTTTATTAACTTGTTAGAACTTTGAGTTAGTTTCTAGTTGAATATTCTGAACAGATGTAAATAGGTCACCCAGTTTACTTACTACTTTGGATATATCATTCGCGGATTTAGTAGAAGCAGCTTTGAATCTCTGGAGCACTTTCCATACAGTATCTAAAGTCACCGCTGAGGAGCCAGGTTTCTCTGCTCCTCGATAGTCTGTTGATTCGGCATCCTAGATAACATGGCTCCTCTCTCTGCATGATGGCGTCGGACTCATCTGGGCTTCAGCCATCTCGCGTTCCTCCCGTCCTGGGCCGGATTAGCCAGTGAACGAGTTGCAGGGGGGGGGACAGAGATATTTCGAGCCCCAAGGCTCCGATGTCTCCTTCCAGTGGAGCAGCAACAGGGGGTTCTCCCTCCCGTAGTAACCGGTGAGCTTGTCAGATACCGGTCTATCTGTGCTTGCCTTGGTGAGGAGAGATCCGCCCGGAGAACACCCTTGTGCTTGCTATGGGGCATAATCTTCGAAAGTAATGTTTTCCGCAGAGAACAAACAAGGAAACACAAGGTAAGATAGAGCTCTGGCACTGAATGCTTTCACGCCGCCGCCATCGTTTCCCGTCCCCACACACCCTTTCAACAAGATGGCATCACATGACCCTTACTGAGATATTTAATTTAGTCAGAGGCATAGAAAGTTAGCTAACTTTTGAATTTGAATATCAAATGTGAATGTGTGACTGTTTCTTTGTGTTAATTTCAATCGATTATATACTGTATTTATATCCCCTCTGCTGGCTTAATGCATGAATTCACAACATTGATGAAGATTATGGCTTTTTTGGATTGTAATTCTGATTTCCCTAAGAAAAGCAGGCCTAAAGTACACCTTTGTACAAAGCCATGATGAAGTACTGTCAGACTGAAACCTGAACAAAGTAAACTTGCTCTTAAAAAAACAAATACAAATTGGCAACTCTATTTTGTCTGGAAACACCAAAAGATGAGAAATTGTGTATAGCAATCTCAGAATTTGTCCAAACCTTTTTACAATTTAGCTACAGTCCTACTGCTTTTACCGCTTACTCCGGCAATGAGTTCCATAGTTTAACTCTATGTTGAGCGAAAAAATATTTGTATGCATTAATTGTGCTACTGTGTAACGTCATACAGCGTTCCTAAGTCTTTGTACTTTTTGAAAGAGTTAACAATTGATTTACATTTATCTATTCCACTCCATTCCTGATTTTACAGACCTGTCATATCCACCTGTCATGGCTCTTCTCCAAGCTGAAGCGCCATAACCTCTTTATGAGTTGTTCAATCCCCTTAATCATGTTGGTCACCCTTCTGTGTACCTTTTCTAGCTCCACTACATCTTTTTTTGAGATACAGCGGCCACACAGTACACAAGGTATAATCTCACCATGAAGCAAAACAGATAAAACAAAGACTGATTTATGACATTCTCAAGCCCTTCACTGGTGCTTTCTATTCCTCAGTGCTGTCCTGAGTGGTCATCAATCAGACTATGGGCTGCAGCATGCTCATAATCTCCGAGATGTCATACCACTTTCTCCTCCCCTTCCTGGGTATGCTTCCAAAATAAGAGGAAGTGGCAGGACCATATTCATTGCAGGGGCTGTGAGCATGCAGTAGCTCTGAATCAATACATTCAGCCACCCACCTGAGCTTCTGCTGCATATTTCAGAAGAGCTGAGCAGATATTAGCAGTTTTTGAAATATGGCAAAATAACATCAGCAAGAAAAAAAACCCACTTAGGGAGATCAAAGCACATTATGATATCACTGAGCATTTGCAAAACTGCCCTGTCATTGATTGATGCTGAGCATTTTGAAAACTCTCTCCAATTGGTTAATCATTGTCTTTAAAGAAGGAAACTAGGTATCAAAAAATGTTCACACATCTCCTTGGCTACCAATTGTACTTCCTATTAAAGACATGGAAGGAATTGGAACCAAAATAGCATGGATGGCTCTTACCGTTTAATGCCTTTAGGAATTTGACCATCGCTTGGTAACTTCTGCTTATTGCACTCTTCCAGACCTTTCAGTGCCCTGGAGATCACTTGTACTTTCAGTTTCTCATCCAGAACCAGAGGCTTGGAAGACAAGATCTTGGAGTAGGTGGTGTCTGCTATTCTTGAAGGGTCTGGTATCGAATAGTGGGACTCACAGTGGGCTCTGTTCATTGCAATTTTGGGTAAAAACTTATTTTCATTACAAACTGAATAATGTTGCTGCCACATTTTGCTTTCTTGATGTTTGTTTGGCCTTGGAGAGAATAGTGGAGGCAGAGACCAGTTTTTGTTTATCACAGAGGGGTTTTCCCAAGGGGACCTCAGCATCCGTTGAACTTCCAATTTAATGTCTATCCAGGGAGCAGCCTGAAACATAAATTTTTTAGTTGCTTTAGGACAAAAGCCTGTTGCTGGTAATTCTTTGTCTTTATACAGGAACTCTCTCTCTGCCAGACTAATTTTTCTGGCTGCAGCCATAGCCCATGCTTTGCCTGTCACACAGGAAAAGAAAATATTGTCTTTCAAATATATATGGACAAATCATCCCTTATTCCCTACCTGAAAGAATCACAGCCCTAATTCTATGCTGGTACTAGAGATGATTTTATAAAGCATATTGGGAGAGGGAGATCTGTGACATCCATTTCTGTAGTTCCTTTATTGACTTTATAGGGATTGGAAAGAAAAAGAAATATAACACAAAATATACCGATTTTTATGACTTGTGAACTTTTACTCTTTAATTGAAAACATAGGTATTAAAATTTTTTCTCCTTTTTCTGAAATGCTCAATAAATCTAATATAATAAAAGCCTAAGCGTGCATGCGCACTCTTACCAGCGTGTTCCCTTTTTCCGTGCGCTATAGGTCCCCGCAGGTAAGAGTGCGCATGCGCACTTCCACACATATCTCTCTCTCTCTCTCCCAGAGCGGATGTCGGCTTCAGGCGGCGCGGAGGCTGTCGGTCGCGGCGGCTCTTGGCGTCTGCAGGCCACGGCAGCTGTCGCCGCCTGCAGGCCGTGGCGGCTGTCAGCGGCTGCAGGCCGTGGTGGCTTGAGGCGGCTGTCGGCGGAGGGCAGACGCGAGGTAAGGGGTGCTGCTGGACAGGGGAAGAGACGGGGGAAAAAAGGATAGGAGGCCTACTGCTGGACGAGGGAGCAGGAAAGTGGTGCTAGGAGGGAAGAAAAAGGAAGGGAGGCCTACTGCTGGACAGGGGGGACAAGAAAGAGGTGCTGCTGGACAGGGGGGAGATTTAAAAAAGGGAGAAGGACTGCTGCTGGATAAGGGGAGCAGGAAAGAGGTGCTAGGAGGGAAGAAAAAGGAAGGGAGGCCTACTGCTGGACAGGGGGGACAAGAAAGAGGTGCTGCTGGACAAGGGGGAGATTAAAAAAAGGGAGAAGGGCTGCTGCTGGATAAGGGGAGCAGTGAAGGGGTGGTGGTGGACACAGGGAAGGTAAAAGGAAGGAAGAATGGGTGGACAGCCGAGGAAAAAGAAAGACAGAAATACAGAAAGCGGCTAAGGAGAGAGAGAGAGAGAAAGAAATAAAGACAGACACACACACATATATTCTTGCACCCGTTAATGTAATGGGCTATAAGACTAGTACATTTATAATGTTATAATGTGCTCAGACCCTATTTGTTAAGCTGAATGTGAGCCACAGGCTTAATGGTAACCATCATAGCACACTTAAAGTTCCCTCATGTTCTCCTCTGGCATTAACAGCTTTTTTCAAAATACAGTATATAGTTGAAAAATTCAAAACTACTTATATTACTATGACGTTGCTATGATTTATTTATTTTTAGTATTTATACACCACTTAACGGATTCAGAATGCCGCGGCCAAGCTCATCTTCGCTAAAAGTAAATTTGACCACGTCTCCCCGCTCCTGGCCAAGCTCCACTGGCTTCTGATAATCGCCAGGGTCCACTATAAATGCGCCTGTTTAACTTTCAAAATCCTATATGGTATCCTCCCTCCCTTTATCCCTCTTTCTTGGAATTCCTCAAACCCTAATACCACCAGATCCTCCCACAAATTAAAACTATCCTTCCCCTCGCTAAAAGGCATTTCCCACACAGGAAATCTAGGGACCTCCCTCCACTTCAAAATCACTGAGCTCTGGAACAACCTTACCTCCCCTCTTCGGAACTTGAGCTCTCTCCAAGTTTTCCGCAAACATCTGAAAACCTGGCTTTTCTCAAAAAATGTAAGTCTCCCTCCAACTTAGGAATCAAGGAAACTCTTATATCTTGGCATCCCAAGTCCTGTAAATTTTCTTCACACTTCTACCTCTAACCCTCTGTTGTAGTTCCTTCCTATTTCTCCTACTGTAAACCGCGTCGAGCTCTACGAACGTGGAGATGATGCGGTATACAAACCTAAGGATTAGATTAGATTAGATTATAGCCTAAGTGGTTTACTCAAGCATTTTTTCCCTGTCTGTCCTGGTGGGCTCACACTCTTTCTAATATACCTGGGGCAAAGGGGAATTAAGTGACTTGTCCAAGGTCACAAGGAGCAGTGTGGGATTTGAACCTACAACCTCAGAGTGCTGAGGTTGTAGCTCTAACCACTGCACCACATATTGGCTTAATGGTCCCAATCTAAGCCATAGCTTGTTTGTGAATTAGTGCACTAAACTGAGAGCTCCTTTTACAAAGATGCGCTAGCAGTTTTAGCGGCGCTTAGTGCTAGATGCTAACACCAGCACTGAGCTGGCGTTAGTTCTAGCCGGGTAGCACGGGTTTAGTGCATGCTAAAATTCTGTGTGCGCTAAAAACGCTATCGCAGCTTTGTAAAAGGAGCCCTAAAACTTAGCTTTATATACCGGGTCATCAACCAGAGGAAACTCGACACACTTAACTATATGCTAAAATTACAAGGAGATTTTCAAAATGTTTAGCAAATAGAAAAGTTTTTAAAGATTTACGGAAGGATTGGAAAGGTCTGGGACATCTGAAAATGAGAGGAAGTTCATTCCATAATTGGGAAAATCTAAAAGCCAAAGAAAGGCTGAAATTCTTGACTTCTTTAATTCCTTTCCTAGAAGGGAGGGAAAGTTTAAATTGTTGAGTGCCTCTTGCAAATGAAAATCTGAAAACATTCCATAGAAGAGGAACAAGAGGAATAAAAATACCATATAAAAATTTAAAACTAATATATACATTTAAACTGCATTGTGCTCCATTCTAAAGCTCCATATTCCTGTAACATAATTGTTCTCTCTTTTAATTTCTCCACTCTATCTTCGACTCAAGCTGGGGTTTGCACCATAGGTCATCAGGAAGAGAAATGCAGCAGTGGAGAGAAAACGGCTTCCTGTGACAGACAGAGGCTGGATTACTCTCCTGCTCTTATGTTGGGTTCTTGCATTAGTCCTGCTCTGCCAACCATGGCAGAAAAGAAAATAATCATATTTCTGGGACAGATTATGATCCAGGCTACTGCATTTCTTCAACAAATGGTGGGATGCGCACTAGTGCTGCCTGACTCACGATTCGAATCGGTTCACCGATTCACTTCAGGTGAATTGATTCGAATCGATTTAAAACAAAACAAAACAAAAAAAATCGGCTTCCCGATTCGGCTGATCCTCCCCCCTTGCCCCCTAAACAGGAGCGGCAGCACTGCTCTTGCTGGCCAACCGCTGCCACACCTGCTTTAGAGGGCGAGGAGGAGGGTCAGTAGGGAAGTGCTGCTCTCCGGGTTCCCCTCTTGGCGTCACACTTCCCCGCGATCCTGCCTCTGATGTCAGAGGAGGGGCGGGACCGCGGCAGAGGAAACAGCTCCGAAGCAGTTTGCAAAGATCGCTAGCACCACGATCTTGTCTACAGGCTGCTCCTAATAAGATAAACGTTGCGGGGAGGCCAGGGGGGGGAGGGGAAGCTGGGCACCGGTGGGACAGGCAGGCAGGCCTTCAGGGGTGGGATGCAGGCCTTCAAGGGGGACAGGCAGGCCTTCAGGGGTGGGATGCAGGCCTTTAAGGGGGGAGGGACAAGCCTTCAAGGGGGGAGACAGGTCTTCAAGGTGGGGACAGGCCTTCAGGGATGGTGGCACAGACCTTCAGGGGGAACAGACCTTCAGGGGAGAGGGGCCCTGGTGTAGAAGTACACAGAGGGAGGGAGAGAAGGGGGGGTTCAAAGAGACATGCATATGCCGGACTTTGGGGGGGGGAAGAAATAATGGGTCTAAAACTAGAGGAGAGGGAGAGAGATGATGGACAATGGGATTTAGGGAGGGAAGGAACAGAAAGGGAGAGAAGTTGGACACAAGGGATGGTGTGGAGGGGAGATAGAGATACTGGATAGGAAGGTAGTTAGGAAGAGAAAGGGAGAGATAGTGGACTCTGGGGTGGTGGGGAAGGAGGGAGAGATGCTGGATGAAAGGGTAGTTGAGAAAAGGTGAATCTGTGGATGGAGATAAAAAAGGAAAGATGCCAGACCTCTGGGGAGGGAAGGGAAACGTAAGGGGGAGAACAGAGATGGCAGATAGATGGTTAGCAAGGAGAAAGAAGGAGACCCAGGCAAGCAAGTTATCAGAAGACAACCAGAGCCTGGGACCAACAAGATTTTAATATTGACCAGACAACAAAAGGTAGAAAAAAATAATTTTATTTTCTGTTTTGTGATTACAATATGTCAGATTTGAAAAGTGTATCCTGCCAGAGCTGGCGATAGACTGTAAAGGTGTGCTAGGATTTAACAGAGAGAGGAAAAGTTCTTTTAGTTTCTTTATTTTGTTTACCCCACAGCGCCAATGTGGTTAGGAGAAGCCAAAGGGGGTGAAGAAGCTTTAAAATAAACCCAACAGGATGTTTGAAAAAAACACCCAATTGGACTGAAAATCGAATTAAAAAACCAATTCAATAGGCTGAATCAAATCAAAATTTTTTTCCTGAATCGGGCAGCACTAATGTGCACAGTCAGCCACAATGAGCTGTCCCCCTCTCATATTGCTCTCAGAAATTTTATTCTTCCAGAATAAATACTAGGAGTACTTTACACCCACCAGACAGGACTTATAGACCTTGGGTTTCTATCACATTACAAACCATAAAATTATACTGTTTTGTCACCTTCTTATCCACCCATCTATCGTTTCCTCTCTCTCACCCACCCAGTTCTCCCTCTTTCTCACCTTACCCATCCCTCCCTTCTTTCCTGCGAGACAGCCATTGGAATGCTTTTATGTTTCACTTATATATTCTGATATTTGTCAACATCTGCTTATTTCTGATCTGAAGGGTTACTTTTAAAAGCTAATAAAAATAAATTAAATTAGCCCAATAAAAAGTATCACCTTATTTATGTTTTATTTCTGCTCATATCAGCACAATGCAAGAAACTATACCTACCAGATTGTACTGAAGATGCAACTTTGACAATGAGCTCTGAGGAATAACAAAACTAAAACGACATCATATAAAATGAATACCAATTCTCTTGCCCTCCCAAAAAGCTCTACTTCACAAATATTTGTTACTTTAGGAGGTTTATAGGTTAAAAACATTATGCAATTGTATTGGTTCATGGTTCTTAATCTAGGGCCCTATATACACTTTGCACAGTCTTAATACCTTACTCTTTTTATAAGCTCAAGTTGGTAGACCTTTAGATACAGGACAGCCAAAATTTTGTAGTAACCAAGGTCCTATTTCCTTTGGCTGCTCTCATCTACTTACACTGTGATATGCCAGATCCCCAAGGCTCTCGACATACTTTGATCAAGCACTGGAAAAGCTATTTTCATAATGGTTCACTGTAGAGTCCTCAAGAAATTCCTAAGTCTCTGTTACCATTAGAAGTTACATAAATCCTGCCAGTAAGTAGTCTCCATGGGGACAGAGTCTATGTGCTTAGTCCCCCTCTGTCAGAAAACAAAGCAATGATGACAGGCAGGTACACTGTGCCAAAGTCAGTCACCCACCCTCCTCAGAGCAGGAGCTTTCATCTTATCTTTGCAGACAGAATAAGCTACTGTCTTACTACAAAGACCAAGAAAACTCTTTTTGTGAAGGCTATAAAATAAGTATAAACTTTAATGTTAATTTTCCACTTTCAATCTATATATATAAAATCGTATGTATGTATGTATGTGCCGCGATCACGCAAAAACGGCTTGACCGATTTGAACGAAACTTGGTATGCCAATCCCTCACTACCTGGGGTGATATGTTCTGGGGGTCTCGCGGCCCACCTGCACACCTGGGCGGAGCTACTAACAGAAAATCAGATTTCACCCATTCATGTCAATGGAAAAAATGTAAAACAGCTGCCAACGCAAAAACGGCTTGACCGATTTGAACGAAACTTGGTATGCAGATCCCTCACTACCTGGGGTGATATGTTCTGGGGGTATCGCGGCCCACCTGCACACGTGGGCGGAGCTACAAACAGAAAATCAGATTTCCCCCATTCATGTCAAAGGAAAAAATGTAAAAACTGCCTCCGCAAAACCGGCTTGCCCGATTTGAACGAAACTTGGTATGCAGATCCCTCACTACCTGGGGTGATATGTTCTGGGGGTCTCGCGGCCCAACTGCACACGTGGGCGGAGCTACAAACAGAACTTCAGATTTCACCCATTCAAGTCAATGGGAAAAATATAAAAAGCTGTGGGACCGATTTGAACTAAACTTGGTATGCTGATCCCTCACTACCTGGGGTGATATGTTCTGGGGGTCTCGCGGCCCACCTGCACACATGGGCGGAGCTACAAACAGAACATCAGATTTCACCCATTCATGTCAATGGAAAAAATGTAAAAAGCTGCCATTCTCACAGTAATTCAAAAACGGCTTGACCGATTTGAACGAAACTTGGTATGCAGATCCCTCACTACCTGGGGTGATATGTTCTGGGGGTCTCGCGGCCCAACTGCACACGTGGGCGGAGCTACAAACAGAACTTCAGATTTCACCCATTCAAGTCAATGGGAAAAATATAAAAAGCTGTGGGACCGATTTGAACTAAACTTGGTATGCTGATCCCTCACTACCTGGGGTGATATGTTCTGGGGGTCTCGCGGCCCACCTGCACACATGGGCGGAGCTACAAACAGAACATCAGATTTCACCCATTCATGTCAATGGAAAAAATGTAAAAAGCTGCCATTCTCACAGTAATTCAAAAACGGCTTGACCGATTTGAACGAAACTTGGTATGCAGATCCCTCACTACCTGGGGTGATATGTTCTGGGGGTCTCGCGGCCCACCTGCACACGTGGGCGGAGCTACAAACAGAAAATCAGATTTCACCCATTCATGTCAATGGAAAAAATGTAAAAAGCTGCCATTCTCACAGTAATTCAAAAACGGCTTGACCGATTTGAACGAACCTTGGTATGCAGATCCCTCACTACCTGGGGTGATATGTTCTGGGTGTCTCGCGGCCCACCTGCACACGTGGGCGGAGCTACAAACATAAAATCAGATTTCACCCATTCATGTCAATGGAAAAAATGTAAAAAGCTGCCATTCTCACAGTAATTCAAAAACGGCTTGACCGATTTGAACGAAACTTGGTATGCAGATCCCTCACTACCTGGGGTGATATGTTCTGGGGGTATCGCGGCCCACCTGCACACATGGGCGGAGCTACAAACAGAAAATCAGATTTCCCCCATTCATGTCAAAGGAAAAAATGTAAAAACTGCCTCCGCAAAACCGGCTTGCCCGATTTGAACGAAACTTGGTATGCAGATCCCTCACTACCTGGGGTGATATGTTCTGGGGGTCTCGCGGCCCAACTGCACACGTGGGCGGAGCTACAAACAGAACTTCAGATTTCACCCATTCAAGTCAATGGGAAAAATATAAAAAGCTGTGGGACCGATTTGAACTAAACTTGGTATGCTGATCCCTCACTACCTGGGGTGATATGTTCTGGGGGTCTCGCGGCCCACCTGCACACATGGGCGGAGCTACAAACAGAACATCAGATTTCACCCATTCATGTCAATGGAAAAAATGTAAAAAAGCTGCCATTCTCACAGTAATTCAAAAACGGCTTGACCGATTTGAACGAAACTTGGTATGCAGATCCCTCACTACCTGGGGTGATATGTTCTGGGGGTCTCGCGGCCCACCTGCAAACGTGGGCGGAGCTACAAACAGAAAATCAGATTTCACCCATTCATGTCAATGGAAAAAATGTAAAAAGCTGCCATTCTCACAGTAATTCAAAAACGGCTTGACCGATTTGAACGAACCTTGGTATGCAGATCCCTCACTACCTGGGGTGATATGTTCTGGGTGTCTCGCGGCCCACCTGCACACGTGGGCGGAGCTACAAACATAAAATCAGATTTCACCCATTCATGTCAATGGAAAAAATGTAAAAAGCTGCCATTCTCACAGTAATTCAAAAACGGCTTGACCGATTTGAACGAAACTTGGTATGCTGATCCCTCACTACCTGGGGTGATATGTTCTGGGGGTCTCGCGGCCCACCTGCACATGTGGGCGGAGCTACAAACAGAAAATCAGATTTCACCCATTCATGTCAATGGGAAAAAATGTAAAAAGCTGCCATTCTCACAGTAATTCCAACTACCTGGGGTGATATGTCCTGGGGGTCTCGCAGCCCACCTGCACACGTGGGCGGAGCTACAAACAGAACATCAGATTTCACCCATTCATGTCAATGGAAAAAATGTAAACAGCTGCCATTCTCACAGTAAATCTAAAACGGCTTGACCGATTTGAACGAAACTTGGTATGCAGATCCCTCACTAACTGGGGTGATATGTCCTGGGGGTCTCTTCACCCAAGAATTTATATGTTCTTGCTCCTGGAGGTGAAACTAAAAATGTTGTTTATAATCAAGTTTTGTGTTAGTTGTATTGTATTCATTTTGTCAAATATTTCACATTATAATTTGAATATTGTACTTTTTATAAAGCTGTAAAAAAATAATTTCATTCACCATTATAAAGTATCTTTATTTGAATCCATTTACAGTGTTATTGCTATAATTAAATACCCGTGCAACGCCGGGGCATCAGCTAGTCTATATATATAAAATCGGATGTATGTATGTATGTGCCGCGATCACGCAAAAACGGCTTGACCGATTTGAACGAAACTTGGTATGCAGATCCCTCACTACCCGGGATTATATGTTCTGGGGGTCTCGCGGCCCACCTGCACACGTGGGCAGAGCTACAAACAGATAATCGGATTTCACCCATTCATGTCAATGGAAAAAATGTAGAGCTGCCAACGCAAAAACGGCTTGCCCGATTTGAACGAAACTTGGTATGCCGATCCCTCACTACCTGGGGTGATATGTTCTGGGGGTCTCACGGCCCACCTGCACATGTGGGCGGAACTACAAACATAAAATCAGATTTCACCCATTCATGTCAATGGAAAAAATGTAAAAACTGCCTCTGCATAACCGGCTTGCCCGATTTGAACGAAACTTGGTATGCGGATCCCTCACTACCTGGGGTGATATGTTCTGGGGGTCTCGCGGCCCACCTGCCATGTGGGCGGAGCTACAAACATAAAATCAGATTTCACCCATTCATGTCAATGGAAAAAATGTAAAACCTGCCTCCGCAAAACTGGCTTGCCCGATTTGAACGAAACTTGGTATGCGGATCCCTCACTACCCGGGATGATATGTTCTGGGGGTCTCGCGGCCCAACTGCACACATGGGCGGAGCTACAAACAGAACTTCAGATTTCACCCATTCAAGTCAATGGGAAAAATGTAAAAAGCTGTGGGACCGATTTGAACTAAACTTGGTATGCTGATCCCTCACTACCTGGGGTGATATGTTCTGGGGGTCTCGCGGCCCACCTGCACACATGGGCGGAGCTACAAACAGAACATCAGATTTCACCCATTCATGTCAATGGAAAAAATGTAAAAAGCTGCCATTCTCACAGTAATTCAAAAACGGCTTGACCGATTTGAACGAAACTTGGTATGCTGATTCCTCACTACCTGGGGTGATATGTTCTGGGGGTCTCGCGGCCCACAACTCTATGTTGCTTGCTCAATGGTGGGTTCACCCAAGATTTTATATGTTCTTGCTCCTGGAGGTGAAACTAAAAATGTTGTTTATAATCAAGTTTTGCGTTAGTTGTATTGTATTCATTTTGTCAAATATTTCACATTATAATTTGAATATATGTGTGTGTATGTATGTATGTTCCAGCATAACTCTTCAATGCATGGACATATTTCAACTAAACTTGACATACACATTACTTACTATCTGAGGACAAACACTGTGGGGGTGGGAAGGGGGGGATATGTAAAAATGATTGAAAATGACAGATTTTAGTATCTACCCCATAGTGTTTTCGGGCTCACAGATGAATACTCAGCATAACTCTGAAACGCATGGAGAGATTTCAACCAAACTTTGTACACATAAGACTTACTATCTGGGAAAAAATATTGTGCAGGTGGGACGGGGTAAAATACTGTGGGGGTGGGAAGGGGGTGATATGTTAAAATTATCAAAAGCGACAGATATTTATGTCCAACCCATAGTTTTCGGGCTCGCATAGATAAATACCGACACTCCCGATGCCGTTTAAGTCTAAGTTCAGCCCCATAGAAAGGGACATTCCTTTGGGACATGTGGAGGGTAGGGGGTTGGGACATGGGGGTGGGGCATATGGGACATGTGGGGAGGGGTAACGTGGGGGTGGGACATGTGGGACATAGGGGGGTGGGACATGTAGGGGGTTGGACATTTTGGGATAAATAAATATCCGGGCAACGCCGGGTAATCAGCTAGTAGAAAATAAAAGCATATCTAATCAGCTCAAGCTTGATTAAATGTAACAGATCCCCTACTGTCTGACCATTGCAATTCAAAGAAGCCTCAAGAATTATTCAATTCTAGAACATCTAACGTTCTCCTTGATACTATGGGAATGAATTCTGAGAGACCCCTTTCCCGCCATAGTTTTGCATTAGCCACAGAGACGATCTACAGGTCTCACAAGTTGTTTATTGTTTATTCACAAATCTGATATACCACAGTTCGTACAACAGTGCAACAACTATAAGAGCAGAGAGTAATAGCAACAGCACATGACCATTAATGAAATAAATAGAAAATAGGGGTTTTTATGGCTTTAGCACACAGGAAAGACCTGCATAAAGGCACAGGAAGGCTGATTTTTTTTTATTTCAGCTTTGTAAAAGTACCCAAATACTTTCCCTTTCCCCTTCTCTCCCCCACAGATAGTGAAAAAGAATAGTGAATTTGGGTCCCAAATGACAAAAGCATCTGAATTACTGCTGATTTTATCCCAACCTCAAATTATCCATTGCAACTCATGTCACTCTAAGGCACAGGTGTCAAAGTCGGTCCTCGAGGGCCAGAATCCAGTCGGGTTTTCAGGATTTCCCCAATGAATCTGCATGAGATCTATTTGCATGCACTGCTTTCAATGCATATTCATTGGGGAAATCCAGAAAACCCGACTGGATTCCGGCCCTCGAGGAGGGACTTTGACACCCCTGCTCTAAGGGCTCCTTTTACAAAGCTGCACTAGCGGTTTTAGGATGTGCTAAATTGCCCCGCGCACTAGACGCTAACGCCAGCACTGAGTTGGTGTTAGTTCTAGCCACGTAGCGTGGGTTTAGCGTGTGCTAAAAACACCATCGCAGCTTTGTAAAAGGAGCCCTAAATCTATCCATGAATGGTATTGCTTTATTCCACACAGGCCTAGAATCAGTTGCTTTTGGTGATAATTCCCTAAAAGAAAAGATAAGAGACTGGAGCAGTGGCAGCTTCTGCATTCTACTCATTGCAAGAGGGAATCTGCTATTTTCTTCTAAATAACCAGTTCTTTAAGGGAATATTTCTTGGTTAAAAAAAATATATATATGTTTTGGTTTTTTTTTTTTTTTTTCAGGACTGATGGTCCCTTTAACAAAGCAGAGGTAGAAAATCCTAGCATGCAAATATGATACAGCCCATAGGAACTGAATGGACTGCATTGCATTTGCTACACAGGAATTGCTACTATGGCTTTGTAAAAGGGGTCCTGAGTTAATTAGAAGCAGATTGATATAGATTTACCTGCCTATTGTGACTTAAATATTTTCCTTAGGGATGCTTTTAGTTCTTTGATATAGTCTTGTTGGCGGTCTAGATTTGGACTAAAAGGACAGAATTATTTCATTTGATGGATTATTTCTAATTGCTGTATTATAACTCTGTTCATTTTCTTGATTTTTGTTGTAACATTGGAAATTTGAAAAAAAATAAAATAAATAAAATCCCACTATTCTTCCTATTACCTACATAGTAGTAAGACAATATCCAGGAAAGTTAGAAAGTACAGGAGATACTTCATGTAATTTCCCCATTAAAGACAGTTCAGCAAAATCCACATGTCCATCATCTGTTATAACAGTAGATAATTGCTTTTAAGACAATATTTTTAAAATGTATTTATTAGCAAATACTATGAGGACAAAACACAAAATATATTCATATAATTTCAAAAAATGTAGTCCAACAGTGGCACTGAGAGGCACCCCGATTCAAACCCAGCATGCACCCAGAGTAAGAGGGAGAAAAAAGCCTCAGATTAACGTAGCAGGAAATCAGCTGTCATGTAATGCCCCAAATGCCTGAGCCCGCTGACCCAACGACAGGAAATATAAATCACAATCACTCATCTTTCCAAGTACTTAGCTGGATACACAATCCTGTTGTCACATAGTACCGGAGGTAGCCCAAGTCCTTTTATATTCAAGGCCAAAACTGAAATGCAGTCCTGTTTCAACATGGCTCAACCCGAAGCCCCTTCCTCAGGAACTGAGCAGGAAAAATGCAGCTATAGGTCAGGGTAAATCCTTTTGCCTTTCCTGTCCGGATTTACCCTGACCTACAGCTGCGTTTTTCCTGCTCAGTTCCTGAGGAAGGGGCTTCGGCCCTGAAACAGGCCTGCACTTCAATTCTGGCCGTGACTATAAAAGGACTTGGGCTACCTCTGGTACCATGTGACAACAGGATTGTGTATCCACTAAGTACTTGGAGGGATGAATGATTGTGATATATATTTCCTGTCTTTAGGTCAGCGGGCTCAGGCATTCAGGGCACTACATGACAGTCGATTTCCTGCTTTTTATTGGCATTCCACTTATTGGGCACATGTTTGTCACTGAATTTGCACTTAGTAAGCACACAGGAGCACCTAAAATGATGGTGTGCGGCATAGCTGGAGTAGTATTGCCTGCTCTTTGTTTGCCAGCTCTCTACTGAGCTGATCTTAAGAGCTTTCAAACTCACGCTGAGGGTGCTCCTTCATTAAAAAAAAAAAAAAATGTAAAACTTAAACTGATTTGCTGTTTTTAAATGTGGAGGCCAGGGAATCGTACTGCCAGTAATGCTCTAGGGCAAGGGTAGGCAAATCCGGTCTGTGAGAGCCGGAGCCAGGTCAGGTTTTCAGGATATCCACAATGAATATGTATGAGATGGATTTGCATGCACTGCCTCCTTGAGATGAAAATCTATCTCATGGATATTTATTGTGGATATCCTGAAAACCTGATCTGGCTCCAGCTCTCAAGGACCAAAATTGCCTACCCCTGTCCTAGGGCACACCCTGTTCTTATTATAGTGCAGCCACGCCATGACCAGCCCCAGTGTGCACTATTCAAGGCTTGTGCATTGACCCCCCTGATGAGCCAAGGAATTGGTGGAACAAGGTCGCTTGTTGGGAGTTGTATTGAGCCATGACAATGTGGGAGCTCAAGTCGTCTTTTTCAGCTAAGTCCTTGAACATGCCTTTGCCCTTTTCTAAACCTATGCTGTAAAACTTGGGAGATTTTTTGCCTGTGAAAGTATTGAAAGCGTTTTGTTTTTTTCCTGTGCCTGTTGGTGTGTCACTGCTATGTTAATCTGAGGCTTTTTTCTCCCTCTTACTTTGGGTGCATGCTGGGTTTGAATCGGGGTGCTTCTCAATGCCACGGCCATAGAATCGTTTTTGAAATTATAAAATGTATTTATTAAAATGAAGGAAAAATGTTTATAGTTTTTTTCATTATTACCTAGCTTTAAAAAAGGAGCACAGTGGTTGTTTATTGTGAAAAAACAAACACCCCACCCTCCCCAAGAATTTATATCTGCATTATCTCAAAAATTCTAAGCAGATTACAAATGTAGGACTCCTTTTCTCAAACAGCAGTAGAGCGTTTTATTGCAGGATGGCAAGGCAAATGCTCTGACACTCATTCAATTTCTATGAGTGTCGGAACATTTACCTCACCGGTCTGCGATAGAACACTATCGCTGATTGATAAAAGGAGCCCTTACATACATAACATTAGATAAAAACAACAAATAAATTACTACTTTAAAAAAAACAAACCAAATAAGTACATAAGGTTAATTAAAAAAAAACAAAACCAATAACAAGAATTTCAAGTATCACAACTTAGTAAAACAAATACAATAAAATGCAATACTGTACGAAGTACAGTGGAACCTTGGTTTACGAGCATAATTTGTTCCAGAAGCATGCTCGTAAACCAAATTACTCGTATATCAAAGCGACTTACCCCATAGAAAGTAAGGGAAACTCGCTTGATTCGTTCCTACCTACCCCCCCCCGGAGGCCAGTGGCACTGCTCTATCACCCCCCCCCCCCGAGAACTGGCATTGCTCCCCTCCCGGCTCGCGAAGGCCCTCCCCGCGTGATCCAGAATCCCCCCGCTCACATCGCCCCCCCCACCACGATCCGACATCCTCCCCGTACCCATCACCCACCTGAACACATCACTTACCCCCCCATCTGGCACCCGGCACCAACGCACAGGACATGCCGGTGCTGGAATATCTGTCGTCCTTTTTGCTGGGCCTTGAGCATCTGCGGAGATCTCGAGAATCTCGGAGAGAGCAGGAACTAAGGCCTTGAGCATACGCAGATGCTCAAGGCCCAGCAAAAAGGACAACAGATCTTCCGGCACCGGCATGTCCTGTGCGTTGGTGCCGGTGCCGTGTACCAGATGGGGGGGTACATGATGTGTTCGGGTGGGTGATGGGTACAGGGAGGATGTCAGATCACAGTGGGGGGGGGGGGGGTGCCGGATCACAGGGGGAGGCGTTCGTACATCGAGGCAAGCTCGGTTTCCGAGGCGCCGATTTTGAGAATGTTTTGCTTGCAAAACACTCGCAAACCAGTGCGCTCGTAAACCGAGGTACCACTGTATAAAACAATCGCCATTAAGGCATTGTACCTCCCAAACCATACCTTACTCAAGATAAAAACAGAGTAATCTAAACTACAATGTTATCTTAACTATCAAAAGGAATATCACCAAAACTCCTGGTGAGAGTCATCTTTAGAATATTTATAAACACTGGCATTGATCTAATTGCTTGTACCTAAAATGGCAACTCATTCCATAATTTAGGCCGCTACATAAAAAATTGGAGAAATTAATAAGACACACTGCAGATTCACTTAGAGATACAGTAAGCATCCATCAGCACTCTCCTCATACTCAATGGATTGAATATATGCAAAATAGCATGATACTGAACTGATAGATGTAAATGGAGAAAATGTAATGATTAGGGAGGTGCTCATATAGTCAGGGCTGGATTAAAGGGTAAATCCAGTAGTCACATGCCTCGGGCCCGAAAACAGGGCAGGGGCCCCCGACTGCTTGGTGAGATGTAAGCTTCCCTCTCTTTGACTCCCTCACTGCCTTCTCGCCCACTGCTGCCGCAGTTTGTAAGCAAATTGTACTCATGCCGCAGGGCTGCTCTACTACTGTGCACGTCTACTTCCCTTCTCCCTCCTCCTCATGACATAACTTCCTGTTTCAGAGAAGGGAAGTAGATGCACACAATATTAGAGTAGCTCCGCAGCATGGGTTCAATTCGCTTACAGGCTGCGGCAGGGCGAGGGAGTTGGAGGGAAGTTTACATCACCTCACCATGCAGTCAGGGGGCCCTGCTCTGTTCGCTGCACTCTAACGCCGGCCCTGGAAGGGAACGAGATGCCCGGACAACCTATTTGCCTTCCTCTAATGCTGGTGGAGCCCCATATTCGGGCAGGTAGTTGGGAGCCTAGGAGGAAGAAAAGAATTTGCGTGCTGCCGACGGGTGTGTGTGAGACAGAGAGATTATATTAGAGAAAGGGGGAGAGGAATGCTGTTGCACCTAATTGGTGAGAGGGAAGGAGGAAGACCAAGGAAAGGAGAGGAGGGGAAGAGATGCCAAGACCATGGGAGGGAGGGAAAGGAAGGAGATACCAGATCATGGATGGGGAGATGCCAGACCAGGGGAAAGGAAGGAGAGATGGAAAAGGAAATTAGAGAGATGCCAGGGCATAGGGGAGGGAAGGGAAACTAAGAAGACAGATGCCAGACCAGAGGGAAAGGAAGGAGAGGAGATGCCCGAGCATGGAGGGGGAGGGAGAGGTAGAAGAGGAGAGAGATGCTAGGGCATGGGGGTAGGGAAGGAAAGGATATAGATGCCAGACCAGAAAAATGGAGAGGGGGTGAAGCTGAGATGAATCATGTACAAAGGAGAGAAGGGGCACAGGATAGACAATTTATTGAAGGGAAATAGAAAGAGGGAAGATGCCGTATGGAAGAGAGGGTGTACGCTGGATGGAGAGTGCAGACACTAGCCGGAAGTAAGAGAATGATGAGAAGACGAGGAAAGCAGAAACCAGACAACAAAGGTAGAAATGTATTTATTTATTTTTGCTTTAGAATAAAGTATTATTGTAGCTGTGTTGATAATTGTTTATTAATAGAAAATGGAAATAAGGTAACTAATTTTAATACTTTTTTTTTTTTTTTACAAATTCAGAAACTGTAACTCCTTTTCTCAGGTTAGGATAGGGATACTGTAACAGCAGTATAGTTTACTGACCTGAAGAAAGAGGTTTTAACCTCTGAAAGCTAGGAATGATTAAGAAGGGGGATCACAAACATATCTGAGGTTATCATGCTTCTCTCCCGGGCCATGGTGCGCCCCCACCTAGAATACTAAACTAAACTAAACTAAATCTTGGGTTTATATACCGCAACATCTCCACAGGTGGAGCTCGACACGGTTTACATGGTTAGGGAAGGAACGGAACTCCAATAGATTTATAGAAGTAGGTAAGAAGAGAGGATAGGTGTGATAATACTAGGGAGGGGATGAGGTTACGTTTTGGAGAAGAGCCAGGTCTTCAGAAGCTTACGGAATGGTAGAAGGGGGCTCAAGTTGCGGAGAGGGGAAGGGAAACTATTCCATAACTGAGCGATTCTGAAGTGGAGGGAGGAACCGAGTTTACCAACGAGGGAGATACCTTTTAAGGAGGGGAGGGATAATTTTAGTTTTTGCGTGGATCTAGTGAAGAATGGATTTGAGGAATTCCAGGATAGAGGAATAAGAGGTGGAAGGATGCCATGGAGGATCTTGAAGGTTAAGCAGGCACAATACTGCATCCAACACTGGTCGCCATACATGAAAAAGGACATAGTACTCCTCGAAAGGGTCCAAAGAAGAGCGACAAAAATGGTTAAGGGACTGGAGTTGCCATACAATGAGAGGCTAGAGAAACTGGGCCTCTTCTCCCTTGAAAAGAGGAGACAGAGGGGACCTGATCGAAACATTCAAGATATTGAAGGGGATTGACTTAGTAAAGAGAGATTATTCACCCTCTCCAAGGTGAAGAGAATGAGAGGGCACTCTCTAAAGTTAAAATGGGATAGATTCCGTACAAACATAAGGAAGTTCTTCACCCAGAGTGGTAGAAATCTGGACCGCTCTTCCAGAGGCTGTTATAGGGGGGAAGCACCCTCCAGGAATTCAAGAAAGGGTTAGATAATTTCCTGCGGAACCAGAATGTACGCAGGTAAGGCTATACTCAAATAGGACACTGGTCTTTAACCAAAGGGCCGCCACCTGAGCGGACTGCTGGGCACGGTGGACCACTGGTCTGACCCAGCAGCAGCAATTCTTATGTACGAGTATTAGTCCAATAAAATGGTGGGCACTAAATTTTCTTCCTGCCATGCCCCATACCTCCTACCCAACTGTAGAATATAAATTGGTGGGCTTCCCAAAGCCCTGCCAGCTGAAGATCTCTTCCTCTAGGAAGGAAGGGGGGATTTGGTCAGAGAGATTTTGAGGTTGCATAGAAGAAAAACTACACTGGCACTGGTATGGTAATCTTTGTTGTTTTGAATTTTAAAATAAAGTGGAAATAAGTAAATGGGTAAAAAATGGGGGCCAGGCAGGGCATGTGGAAGGGGGTGGGGTAGGGCAGGGGGACCAATGGACTTGTGTGCCTAGGGGCCCTCAACAAATTAATCCTGCCATGATATACTATGGTTCTATGTAAGAATCTAAACACAGAAGTTCATACAAAATCAAAGTCCTACATTTCAGGAGGGCCAACTTGGTTAAAATGGGGGGGGAGGGAGAGGAATATCTTAACAGGTCTGGCAGGATGATTTCCCCAAATTTATAATCTATTTGATCCAACAGATTGACCTTAATGGATGCAGTGGAGTAAACTAAAAAGAGCTAAAATAAAGGGCAACAAATCTTCACGTCAGAAAAGCAATCAAGAGAGAAAGAGGTGGTTGAAAAAGAGGAAACAGAATATTAGCATTTAAAAAGTACAACAAATTGGATAATGAGGAGCACAGACAATATCTATTAAAACTGAAAGAAACAGGAAAGGTATGATGGATCCTATATTGTAGCAAATTGAGTGCAGTATTAAATGTCCTCTGACCATTTCTACCATAGTTTAACATAATGGGAAAATGTGGATCTAACCTCTATCCTTTCAGGTGTCACATTTTGTGGGGAGATGTCCATGGAGCAATTTGTCTTCTCTTAGGAGCAATATCTCCAAATGGGTTCATTTTGTACACACCAGAACAGTAATGAACTTCAAATCTAAGCCAGGGTATGTTGCAGATGATCTTAGTCTCCCCACCTTCCTTCTGGAGTTCATAAATGCAAGATATATAGGCAACTTATAAAGATGGACTTCAAAATTGCTTTTAATCAGGCCTGTGGTACACAATATGATAGGACATTTTTACCACTTTTTTGGTTTCTGACTACATTGCTTGGTACTCAAGGATCTTTTATATCTCCACTAGTCATTAAGCTCGTTACATTAACGGGTGCTAGAATATATGTCTCTCTCTCCCTGGCCCCCTTTCTTTTTTCTATCCCTCTCTCTGCCCGTGTCTTTCTTCCTGTCTCCCTCCTTCCTGCTGTCTGTCTGTCATTCTTTCCCTGTGCAGCTGCAACAGCATTTCCCTCCCCCTCCAGGTCCCTGTGCAGCAGCAGCATTTTCCCCACCCCCTTCCCTACTCTTACCACGATGTGGCCTGCTCCTTTTGGCCCCTCCCCCTTCCTGCAGTCTAGCCTGCTCCAAGGATCCTTTCCCTTATGTGTTCCCCGCAGATAGGCCCAGCTTCTCCCTGCATGTTACCTGTTTTTTCATTCTGTTGCCCTCCCTCGCGTGGCTGGCTGCCTGCCTGGTCCCATTGAGTGGCTCACGTCTTTTTTGTTGGCGCTTCCCTGCCCGCCCCGTGGTCTGGCCTGCTCCAGGCGAGTGTCACATCGGCTCCTCTTGATCCCTGCCAGCGTCGGAAGCCTTCTCCGACGCTAGTGCGGCTCATGAGAGGAGCCAACTCCGCGATCTTGTGGAGAGCAGGGAGTCCAGCGCTGGCAGCCAGTCCTGCCGGCGAGTGTAGGTAGGTGCTTGGAAGTAGTAAGGCTGGGGACTCGCGCATGCGTACTCCTGCAGCCACGGATCTACATCTCACGGATCAGGGAAAATGGAACATGCAAGTAGGAGTGCGCATGCACAGCTAGGGTTTTATTATATAGGATATGATAAATAGAGCAATTACTTGACATTCACAATTCTATTATAATTGTTAATAGGAACAGGATTGGAGCAGCCCCTGCTTAGAGTGAGTCTTATTAAGACTGGAGTCTATAGAATACTTTCCTTTTTTGGTCAAAAAGATGACTCAGTATGTATGCTAAATGTTTGCCAGAGTTGTAGTGGTCAACACACATACCAATTTCCTCCATTTTCCAACTGCTCCGTCCACTCTAGCTGCCAGTGGAGCATTGTTTGGAAATGAACTTTATTTGTGATTCCTGCTGGCACATTTACATCAAGTGCTTCTGTAGAGAGCAGTGAAATTCAGAAGGAACACCCACCTTTTGGTTTGGGGTTGTTTTTTTTTTTTTTTAATGAGATAGCAAGACCTCTACTTACTGTTGGATAGGTACAGAAGTATTGCCCTATTGGGTCATTCCAAAGGTCCATCAAGCCCAGTATTCTTTTTCCAATTGTGGCCAATCCAGATTACATACCAAAAAAAAAAAAAAGCAAGATTCCATGCTACTAACCCCAATATACCTTAATAGTAGTTTTCCTCTAGGAATTTGTTCAAACGTTGTTTAAAACCCAGATATGCTAATTGCTTTTACCACATCCTCAAGAAATAAATTCCAGAGCTTAACTATACACTCAGTGAAAAAATATTTTCTCTTATTTCTTTTAAATGTGCTGCTTTATAACTTCATTGTGTGTCCCCCTAGTCCTTATACTTTTCAAAAGAGCAAGTCAATTGCTTCACATTTACCCATTCCACTCCATTAGGATTTTATAGACTTTTATTATATTTACATCAGCACTCTCTTCTCTTAGCTGAAGAGCCCTAACCTCTTTAGCCTTTCCTTCCAGGAGAGTCATTCCATCCCTTTCATTATTTTAGTCACCCCTTCTCTATGCCTTTTACAATTCCATTGTATTTTTTGTGTGTGGGGTGGCCAAAACTGCACACAATACTCAAAAGTGCGATCACATCATCAAATGATACAAAGACAATTTATGAAGATGTATTTGCCGCCTTTTAAAAGAAATTTACCCATAGTATAATATAAAGCAAGTATAAACTGGATATTCTATGTGTATTCTTTTTCTTTCCTAATAATTCCTTAACCTGTTTACTTTTATTTTGGCTATCACTGCTCACTGAGCAGCAGATTGCAACATATTGTCCTCAATGCCTAGATATCCTTTACTTGGGTAATGACCCTTTAATACAGAACCTAGCATCATGCAGCTATAACTTGTGATGTGATGCCTTTGCCCTGTCTGTCGCTTCTTTATATTGTTTTACTTTCTTTCTCCAATTGATGTAATGTTCTTGGCTTTTCCTCTAAGCTCTTTCCATTCTCTGAACTTTTTTCTTTAGTGTCATGAGTTTGTTTCTTGGCTTTAGTTGGAGTGTTCTTAGTGAGGCGATGTCTTCTAGGATGGATTTGGTGAGGTTTTGCCAGGAGTCCATGATTGTGTCAACGTCTGCGTCCACAGGGATTCACAACAAAATTAGACAAGTTCCTGCTGAACAAGGACATATGTTGGTAGGGCTAGTCTCAGGGCGCTGGTCTTTGATCAAAGGGCCGCCGCGTGAGTGCACTGCTGGGCATGAAGGACTACTGGTCTGACCCAGCAACAGCAATTCTTATGTTCTTGTGTCCACTGGATGAAGTTGGATTGTGAGCGCATTTCAGATTTTTTTCTGCTGGTATTTTGCCATGTTTTATCTTCTTTAGTGGCCTGCAAGCCCATTTTTGAAGAGATTTCTCCTGGAGTTTCCCTTTGAAATTTCAGGTGAAATCAAGTGCAAAGTACCCATGCTCTCTTTCCTCCCACCTAAACACTCCATTTCCCTGTGGATAAAAACACAGTGTGCATATTTTACTTATATAGTGGGAAGCAATTATAAAAGCCCCTTTATACATGAGTGAACATCTGTTTCAGCATGTAAACATCTTGAATGTTAGCCTCTAGAATAGATGGACAGTAAGAACCAAGTACAGTAGTTGCACTTCACTAGGACTTGTGCTTATTTCAAACCAGATTGCTCTCCAGCTTTCCTACCCATAGCTCAAGAACTCAGTTCTGTTTATGGATGCAATGAAATAAAGGAGAATATACAAGAAAATGGAAGGGCTCATAATTAGAGCAACAGGCTTGGAGTTCTACACTTCCATGTGATCTCTAGAAAAACAGTGACTAAAATAAACACACCTGGTTCAATCACATTAATTTACAAAGTAATAAAGTGACATTTTTAATTAAAAGTTCATTTATAAGAATTTACAATATATACATAAAAATGAAAATCCCACACAGAATCAAAGTTAACAAGCTAGACAGAAAATGAAAGATGTATTTTTTGGAAAAGTTCCCTGGTTACATACTGTCACCCCTTATCCCCTTTATTGCAGAATGGCACTTTGATTCACTATCGCTGTGTTTTGCAGCCCAGAAGTAAATGTAACTGGCCTAGTTTCAGGGATACTCACAGCAAAAATGCTTGAGTGTACTGTATTTGCAGATATCAAAGTCTCACTGAATGCAAATATTTTATGCAAATTCATCATAGCTACTCATAAAACCAGGCTGGTCCAATGATGTCAACTAAGTGTGAAGACTACTACCCTGCTTGTTCTAGGAGAAACACTGCCCTACCATCTGAGTAAAGATTAAATCTGCTCATGGGCAGATGTCAACCATGAAAGAACGGCAACTTCAAGTATTGCACTGGCAAACACAATTGTCTCATCTCTCTAAGACATACAAAAACTGTTCCTTGATATGAACCAGGAGCAGAAGACAGACAGTAGTGAGATCAAATCTGAATATTAAACAAGTAATCAAGCAATACCAATGTTCAGTGGTAAGGTTCTAAAAACTTGCTTAAATTATTTTTTTTTATTAAATACTGCAAGAAAATGGTGTTTGCACATGTGCTGTGTTGGCATGTGGAGAGGGTGAGCTGGAATATCTATTACTACCTTTTCACTTTGATATGTTTCTGAATCCACACTGGTGCAAGAATGTATCATATAAATGCATTAGTACACTGTGCAATCAATAGATGGAGCAGTTTTCTTGATTGAAGAGTCAACCTTAGAGCAGTGACTTCAATTGTATAAAAAGATCTGTGAGAGGTACCCAAAGCTATATGGGTAAAAATAGTGTTAAAATAAACATATCCCCCTTTCCCCATTTGTGATGGGCTAAGCTCTAGCCCAAGCCCCTAACACTGATTTATCCCAGACAAAGTTGCTTTAGCACTGCCCAGTTTCTATCTCAGTTCAGGAATGAGCTGAGACCAACTAACATTGTCCACCCCAAATTCATCATCATCTTCCAGGCCAGTAAAACTAATATCTAGTAGAATTTTGCTCAGGCTGTCATTCATGGTGTCCAGGACCAGCCCTTCTGTCAGGGAGCGATTTCCAGAGCTCCCAACATGCAGCTCCTTTGAGCAAGGTTTGGCAGAATAAGGTGCGGATGTAGGGGAACTTGTCAGAGGTCCAGAAATAACTTCTGGTGACTTGGTGTTAAGAAGCTCCCGTGGAGAATCAAACAGTGGAGTATCTTTAAATGGTGTGCCAGTAAAACCAAGAAACCCTAAGCTGTCCTTAAAAGGGGTAAGCATGGATTCCTGTGGTCCCTGCACTGGACTGAAATCCAGCAAGCTTTCTTCCCTAGTAGGAGGCCCAGTTCTATAGAATTCAGAGCTTCCAGCCTGAGACACAGTACTAACTGGTTTGCTGGGGGTGGACAAGGTTGGCAGTTTGCCTATTTTATGCTTAATGGGTGTTTTAAAGGCACCCCCTTCTTCCTGGGGGCAGCACACTGCTAATACAGGTTCAAAGGGCTGAGTCTGTTGTAGAAAGGAAAAATCAGATGCCAAGCCAGAATCTGAGTTGTTGCACTCTGGGAACACCAGCACCGGTTCTTCCAGGCAAGGTAAAATTAAGCGTTGCTTTCTCCGGGAGATGCTTGGATGCTTCTCTAGCAATGTGTCAGCTAGTTTCCGTGTTGGGGACTCCACAGTAGTGAACAGATCCTCTTCCTCTATATTGGGAAATGTTTCTTCTTGTTTCACAGTGGTAAAGAAAGTCTCCTCTCTCATAGTGGTAAATACTTCCTCTTCCTGTTTGACTGCAATGAAAGGGTCATTCTCGTTCATGACATTAAATGCTTCTTCCTGCTTCACAGAGATGAAGGGATCTTCGTCTCTGACAAAGGCAACTGGTTGAAACGGTAAGGGTTCATCACCAGTCACAGATGCCTACAATCAGAACAAAAAAATTATTGAAATACAGGATATTTTGGCAAACAGAAAAAAATGGAGATTATGTACTTACCCTGGTAAGCTCTTTTCCAGTAGATAGGTGAGACATTCTAGACCAGTGGTTCCCAACCCTGTCCTGGAGGACCACCAGCCAGTTGGGTTTTCAGGATAACTCTTATTAATATGCATGAGAGAGATTTGCATATAATGAAGATGACTGGCATGCAAATCTGCTCCATGCATTTTCATTAGGACTATCTTGAAAATCTGATTGGCTGGTAATCCTCCAGGATAGTGTTAGGAACCACTGTTCTAAACCATAGGGTTATTTCCCTTTACCCACATGGGCTGCAGAAAAGAATTATACGTTTTTCACTCCGCGTCTAGGATACTTCACAGGCTAGCTTAGCTCCTTCTATCAGTCTGTACCCAAGCATAGAAAGGCACTACCATCTGTGAAGTAGAGGTATCTGCAACGACAGGCTAAACAAGTGTTACTATGTTCTGCTCAAAACAAATAAACAGTACTATTAAACGTCAACATAGGCTTCAAAGAAGCTCAGGAACTACTCCCATAGCATGGAGAACATATTCACAAAACTCTCCCAAGCCCCAAAGGACTGACTGCTCTCCATAAAACAGATAGGATAAGCATAGGGAGGACAGACATCTGACCTGAACTTTGAAATCTGCAAGAGGGCACAGCAAGGATAGGGTGGGTGTCTAGAATATCTCACCTATCTACTGGAAAATAGCTTACCAGGTTAAGTACATAATGTTTTCCAGTGCAATAAGTGAGACATTCTAGACCATGGGGATGTACAAAAGCAGTCCCCCAACTAGTCAGGGTGTGCTTGCTACACCGGCCTTCAAGACCGAGAACCCGAAAGTCGAGTTCTGACAGGTAGCACCATCCACTCTGTAGAATCTGGCAAACACAGGAAGAGATAACCACGTCGCCGCCCTGCAAAACTCCTCAGGAAGAAAATATCTAGCTTCAGACCATGAAGCCGCCACACATGCGCCCGAACAGAAACAGGGGACTCTCTCCCTACAAGAATTTACGTGTATGAATATATGTGCATGAAATGGCTCTATGGATCCACCTGGAGAGCGTGACCTTAGAAGTGGGAACACCATGTTTCAACTAATGAGTCATACAGAGGGCCAGAAAGACGAAACTCGTTATTGCCCTCCAGAGAACACAGAAGCATCCTGCACCTGCCTAGTTTCCTCAGAAACCATCCTCATGTTTGGAACTCATCGGATGAAAAACAGGCAAACACACTTCCTGAATGACAGGGAAAGCTGAAACCATTATCTGCAAAAGGGAAGGAACTGTCTGTAGAGAAACTTGTATCTCCGAAATGTGGAAAAAGGGATCCTGACCAGACAACGACCACAGATTGGAAACCCTACGGGCATAAATGATGGTGATCAGAAAACAGGCTCGACAGTTTAAGAACATAAGAATTGCCGCTGCTGGGTCAGACCGGTGGTCCATCAGGCCCAGCAGTCCACTCACGCAGCGGCCCCCAGGTCAAAGACTAGCACCCTAACTGAGACTAGCCTTACCTGCGTAAGTTCTGGTTCAGCAGGAACTTGTCTAACTTTGTCTTGAATCCTTAGAGGGTGTTCTCCCCTATGACAGACTCCGGAAGAGCATTCCAGTTTTCTACCACTCTCTGGGTGAAAAGTAAATTCCTTATGTTCATACGGAATCTATCCCCTTTCAATTTTAGAGAGTGCCCTCTCGTTCTCCCTACCTTGGAGAGGGTGAACAACCTGTCCAGTACCTTGAATGTTTTGATCATGTCCCCTCTCAATCTCCTCTGTTCAAGGGAGAAGCCCAGTTTCTCTAATCTTTCGCTGTATGGCAACTCCTCCAGTCCCTTAACCATCTTAGCTGCTCTTCTCTGGACCCTTTTGACAAGCTTCATCCAAGGCAAGACAAATCATAGGTTGCATACGCAGGGGTTTCGTCAGCCGTAAGCCGGAAGTCATTATGCCATTGTATAGATCCATGGTGAGACCCCACCTGGAATACTGTGTGCAATTCTGGAGGCCGCATTATCGCAAGGATGTGCTGAGACTGGAGTCGGTTCAGAGAATGGCCATCCGAATGGTCTCGGGACTCAAGGATCTCCCGTACGAGGAACGGCTAGACAAATTGCGGCTGTACTCGCCCGAGGAGCACAGAGAGAGGGGGGACATGATCGAGACGTTCAAGTATCTCACGGGCCGCATCGAGGCTGAGGAAGATATCTTCTTTTTCAGGGGTCCCACGACAACAAGAGGGCATCCGTGGAAAATCAGAGGCGGGAAACTACGAGGTGACACCAGGAAATTATTTTTCACTGAAAGGGTGGTTGATCGCTGGAATAGTCTTTCACTGCAGGTGATTGAGGCCAGTAGCGTGCCTGATTTTAAGGCCAAATAGGATCGACACATGGGATCTATTCATAGGGCAAAGGTAAGGGAGGGACAGTAGGGTGGGCAGACTTGATGGGCCATGGCCCTTATCTGCCGCCTATTTCTATGTTTCTATGAGTAGTACCGTGTCCTTCTTCATGTACGGTGATCAGTGCTGGATGCAGTACTCCAGGTGAGGGCGCACCATAGCCCGGTATAATGGCATGATAACCTTCTCAATCTGTTCGTGATCCCCTTCTTTATCATTCCTAGCATTCTGTTCGCCCTTTTCACCACCGCCGCACATTGTGTGGACAGCATATTCGACTTGTCGATCAGAGCTCCCAAGTTTCGTTCCTGGGAGGTCTCTCCAAGTACTGCCCTGGACATCCTTTATTCGTGCATGAGATTTTTGTTACCTATAAGCATCACTTTACACTTATCTACGTTGAACCTCATCTGCCATGTCGATGCCCGTTCCTTGAGCCTGATTAAGTCATGTTGCAGATCTTCGCAATCTCCCTGCATCTTCACTACTCTGAAATAACTTCATATTGTCTGAAAATTTAATCACCTCACTCGTCGTACAAATGTCCAGATCATTTATAAAGATGTTGAAGAGCACGGGTCCAAGCACTGAGCCTGCGGCTCTTCTAGTCCGAGTATTGTCCATTTACCCCCGCTCTCTGTTTCCTATGCTCCAGCCAGTTTTTAATCCACGTGAGTATTTCACCCTCGATTCCATAGCTCGCAATTTTCCGAAGTAGTCGTTCATGTGGAACCTTGTCAAACGCCTTCTGAAAATCCAGATATACAATGTCGTCAAGGTCCCAGACCGGGAACAGATACTTAACAGGTGGCCGGACAGAAGAGCCCCTTTCAAAAAATGAGCAATAACTGAATGCGACGTTAACTAGAACCGACTATCCCGAGATGAAAAACAGGACAGACCGATCCCCAGGGCACACAGACACACCACTGCGAGGACTTTATCCAGACCAGCTTGGAGAAAGGGAAGGAACTGTGGCCCTGGAACCGAACAAAAGCCCCCTGGAGCCTGGTCACCTCAAAGGAGAAAAGTTTCCCACATCTTAATGTAGGCAGACATCTTGGACAACTTCTTAGATTTGAGTAGTGGATCAAACACAAGCTCCGAATAGCCTGTATGATCTAAGGCTGCGTGCTTAAGAGCCAAGCTGGAAGAACAAAGCGACCTGGAACTTCCATGACAACCGGGCCCGAGTGAGAAGGACCAGGTAGACACTAAGGTGCAAACTGCGCCAAACCTGCAAATGCATCAGAGCTGCATACTAGTCTTTGAGGCCAGTCTGGAACTACTAGAAGGACGCGGCCTGGATGACCGTCAAGCCACCAAAGGACCTCAGCCCTGACAGAAAGACAAAAACGAAGAGCACCACGGCTGTACTCTAGCCTCGAGCTTCTGGGCTCAAATCTGTGGCTGAAGCGCGACGCTCTTTTTTTTCCCTGGCCGTGGTCATGAAGTCGATGCGGGTCACAATCGCCCGAAGAACCTGAGGCAACAGGGTATACTCTCCGGTGTCTAGAGTGACGGCTGAAGTCCGCTTGAATATAGTCCACTCCAGCCACATGCGCTGCCGTCAGCATCGGGCGATGACGTTCTGTCCCAAGGAAATGAAGGTGGGACTCCACCAGCCCTTCCAGAGACCTCAGGAAGTCTTTTAGGGCTAGATGAATGATGGGGGCAGTGAGCCCCACCAGCCACAAAGGCTGATATCCATAGTTATCACCATCTAGGAGGCAATGTGCAACAGAACGCCCTGACAGATTGACTGAGGGAGAAGCCTTAAGGCATCTTCATGGCTAAGACATCTAGGCAGTGTGCCCAGCGAGAGAGCCAGGCCTGCTGAAGAGGACGCATGTGCACCCTCATCCAAAGAACCACCTCCGGCAGGTCCCTATGGAGCCCAGAACCTGTAGGGAGTCATGAGCCAAAGGCATCAACTTGTGAGTTTTTATTTTAAGAACTCCAAAATCTGCGAACTCAGCTTCTGTCTCTGAGACTCAGACAGGTATACACGGTCTGTCGCCATATTGAACAGCATCCGCCAGAAATCCAGCACTGTGTGGGCGACAAGATGGCTTTTGCTGATGATTAACTTGACAAACCAGCCCAGGTCCTTCAGAACCCGGAATACCCATTACATTGTGGCATCCCCTGCTTCCAAGGAGGGCGCTCTGAGCAACCAGTTGTCCAGATATGGGTGAACTCGCAACCTCAGAAAGTAGCGGTGAGCTGGAAAAAATGGGAATTTGTAAATATGCCTCCGTAAAATCCAGGGAGGCCAGACACTCCCCCAAAGCCACTGCTACAAAGACTGATTTCACAGTCTCCATCCAAAACAGAGTAAGCTTGAAAGCCTCCTGCAGGTATTTTAGATCTAGAAGAGGTCTCTAATCTACTGATGCATTCTTTAGTATGATCAAGTACACAGAGTATCTGGCCTGAGCCCAAAAGGGCGCTTGGCACCAGCTCTATTGCTCAAATATCCAGGAAGCACTGAAGAGTAGCCTGGACTATGCATGCTGTGTCTAGTCTCCTGGCAGAAGCCACAAACCAATCAAACAGGGGTGGGCAAATTCTAGCTTGTAGCCTGACCGAAGAAAATCCAAGACCCACTAGTCTACTGCAATGTGCATCCAGGCCTGCAGACACTCCAAAATCTGACCACCTACCCACAGAAGAGTCGGCTCCGTTGCATCATTTTTTTTTTTCCAGGCAGGTCGGGCAGAGGCAGGCTGAGAGCACCTGTAGTTCACAAACAGACCCCTGGAACCCTGAAAGGATCTCCGCGACAAGAAAGGAGAATGTGGTCTGTAGGCACAACAAATTCTTCAGAAGCCCCAAAAAGGGGGGGGGGGGGGGGCAATAGCAAGCTAGGCAGGTGTGGCACAAAGGTCATTGCAACAGTAGCTTTAACTCCTAAATTAGCCAAGTCAAAAACTGTCATTAAGCAGTGACGTGCGTCGGGTCACCTGAGTGCCCCGGGCATCACCTAGGGCTGCCATAACAGCTGCTGTCACTCTTGCAACAGAGGATACTGGCAGGAAATAGTGCTAGCATTCCAGAAAAGCCCATCTGGAGAGTCAAACTGTTCCGTAACTATGAGACTGATATCCGGATGCCACAGAAAGAACTCAGAATGCGAGCACAAATAGAAGGAGGCTTGGCATCCAAGTCAAACCCTGCAAAGACTGAGCAATCAGATCAAGCAGCACCAAAGTTAAACAAGAGCACCACAGTCTGATTAGCACCAGGATCCAGACCACCTAAAGGATCCATGGATCAAGCATTAAAATCCAGATCCTCCAAACCGAGCAGCGCAGCCCTTGCAACCAAATGCTCATCGAGGACCAGTTTCACCACTGGCGCCCCCCTGACCTGGCTGCAAAGATGTTGGTGCAGATGCTGAAATTCCTGAGGAGCTAACATTGGACAGAGACTGTGCAGGAGTGGGGGGGGGGGGGGGGGGAACAAAACAGCCAGCAGTTGGATCTCTGGAGCACAAAAATCTCACACACTCTGAGAAGGTATCTGGACCCTGGGGCACAGATTCACCCTTAAATGACTGAAACTTGCACATTTTAGGTTGCAGAGGGTCCGTCTCGCAGCTGGTTGCCGCTGCAGAATCAAGCCCCAAAAGCAAAAAAGGCCGCCACAACGGGCTAGCTGAGCATGTAATCACCTGCTTCTGTGACGGGGAGGCTGAACTAGTAGCTACTGTCCCCCGACCGCGCCATGCAGTACAAAAATGCTCAAAAAGCAGCAAATTTGCACATATTTAGCATGAATCCAAACTAGGAGACCTTCAGGACCCCCATTCCAGCAATTTTCCTGGAAAAAAAATTATTTTAAAGAAACAGGGAAAAGTTGCAAAAAATATCGCTGAAAATCCAAGATGGCCACTGAACCCGAATTCGAGCCAGAAACGCGCTAAGAACGGCATTTCCCGAAATTAAAAAATTATCAAATTAGGATTTTTCAGGAGGAGAAACACAGAGGATCACTGGAAAACACTCAAAACCCCTCGAAATTAAGTTTTAGAAATCGTTGTTGGAGCCTGTCAGCTCCTCTTACTCACAAACGCTGGTCACAGAAACTGCAGATGCTCTCTAGCCCCATTTAAGAGCCAGAGTGAGAATTCACTGCCACATTGCTGGAAAAGCTGTCCTCAAGCTGATCTTCGGGCTGCCAATCAGACTCCACTGTCTGACTATGCCTCCACCCCTGCGGACCACTGAATGCGCATGGCAACAGGCGGTGGCATGAAACGCAGCCTGCACACTGTGGGACACCACTGAGCCCCCTATGCATGCTGAACAGTCTGCGCTTGACCAACCCCCTGCTTAACAGGGCGTGAGATAAGGTCTGAGACAGCCCTGTCATCCAAGGAAGACTAGCATGCTGGCTGGCATTGGCATGTTAGCTACAGACCGAAGTCTGTGAATTCTCAAGCATGTAGCACTTCAAATGTCCATAGAATGCAAAAAAAACCCATGAAAGGGAATGAAACATTGAATTAAAAATAAATTGGAGAAAGCAGAACTAACACACTGCAGTCACATGCAGAAGAGAAAGACTGATGGGAAAAGCTAAGCTAGCCTGTGAAATAACCTAGAGGCAGAGTGAAAAACTTATAAATTCTTTTCTGCAGCTCATGCGGGTAAAGGAAAATAACCCTATGGTCTAGAACAGCGGTCTCAAACTCGCAGGACACATGCAGCTTGCGTCAGAAGCCTCTGACGTCACGATATCAGAGAGAAGGCTTCCGATGCAGGCGCAGATAGCGTGAGGAGACGCCAACGCCGTCCACGGCTTTGAAGGAAAAACAAGTGCAGCAAGGGAGCTGGCCAGAAACTACAGTACTGAAATGCTATTGCACAGGGGAGAGAGGGAGGGAAAGGGGGAAGAGAAATGCTGCTGCTGCACAAGAGAGAAGGGAGGGAGGGGAGGGGGAAGAGAGCTGCTGCTGCATAGGGAAGGGGGGGAAGAGAAATGCTGCTGCTGCACAGGGAAGGGGGGAGGGAAGGTGGAAGAGAAATGCTGCTGCATCCAATTGGGGAGCGAAAGGAAAAGAGGGAGAAGGAAGACAAGGGAGAGGAACGAGAGATGCCAAGTCCAAGAGAAGGAGGGAAAGGAGATACCAGACCATGGAGGGGGAGGGAAGGAGACAGATGTCAGACCAGGGGAAAGAAAGGAAGGAGAGAGATGTCAGACCATGGATATAGGGAGGGAAGGAGAGAGAGAGATGAAGGGAAGGTAAGACATGGAAAAGTAGATTTTGAGAAAAAGCAGAAAAATTGAATGTTAATGCCAAAGATGGATGCAGAAAGTGAAGAGAGAGAAAAAGTGAAGACGGAGAAAGTGAAGATGGAGAGAAAAACAGAAAGTGAAGGCGGAAAGTGAAGACGGAGAGAAAAACAGTCAAAGGACAAGAGGACCCTGTAAACAGTTAAAAGCACATAAAAATAAAGTCACCAGACAACAAAAGTAGGGAAAATGATTTTAGTTTCAATATAGTGATTGAAATGTGTCAGTTTTGAGAAAGGAACTGTGAGGGCTGCAGAAAAAATAGGATACTTGGAGGGTTGCAGAAAAGCACAGTTACTTACCGTAACAGGTGTTATCCAGGGACAGTAGGCAGATATTCTCTACATGTGGGTGACGTCACCGACGGAGCCTCTTAGCGGACGTTTTCGCAAGCAAACTTGCTCGAAGACCTTCAGGCTTGCGATTGGCCCGCACATGCCCCTCCCACCCTGCCTAGGGCATGCGTCTCCTCAGTTCAGATAGCAAGCAAAGAAGCCAACCACGGGGAGGTGGGTGGGTTGCGAGAATATCTGCCTGCTGTCCCTGGATAACACCTGTTATGGTAAGCAACTGTGCTTTATCCCAGGACAAGCAGACAGCATATTCTCTACATGTGGGAGACCTCAAAGTTAACTAAAAAGGGGATAGAGGGAGAATTGGCAAGTTTAGGAGAAAAGATTTTGCAACACAGATTGGCCGAAACAGCCATCACGTCTGGAGAAAGCATCCAGACAGTAATGCGAGGTGAAAGTATGAACCGAGGACTAAGTGGCAGCCTTACAGATTTCCTCAATGGGAGTGGAGCAGAGGAAAGCAACAGACGCTGCCATCACCCTGACCTTGTGACCTGTGACTTGACCCGGTAGGGAGAGACCAGCCTGAGCATAACAGAAAGAAATACAAGCGGCCAACCAGTTAGAAATGGTCCGCTTAGAGACAGAGCAACCCAAGCGATTAGGATCGAAAGAAAGGAACAGCTGGAGAGCAGAACGATGAGGAGCTGTGCGCTTCAGGTAGAACGCCAGCGCATGCTTACAATCAAGAGAATACAGAGCCACTTCTCCAGGATGAGAATGGGGCTTCGGAAAAAACATAGGAAGAACAATAGATTGATTGATGTGAAAATCAGAAACAATCTTAGGCAAGAACTTAGGATGGGTACGGAGAACCACCTTATCGTGATGGAAGACAGTGAAAGGTGGATCCGCTACCAAGGCTTGAAGCTCACTGACCTGACGGGCAGAAGTGAGAGCAATAAGGAACACAACTTTCCAAGTAAGAAACTTCAAGTGAGCCCACGCTAGCGGCTCGAACGGAGGTTTCATCAATTAAGCAAGGACCACGTTAAGATCCCAAACCACCGGAGGAGGTTTGAGGGGCAGGCGAACGTGGAAAAGTCTTTTCATGAAGCGGGAAACCACAGGATGAACAGAGATAGGCTTCCTGTCAATCGGCTGATGAAAAGCAGCAATGGCACTAAGGTGGACTCGAATCGAAGAGGACTTGAGCCCAGCACCAGACAAGTACAACAGATAATCCAGGACAGGTGACAAGGAGGCGAACAGCAGCTCCAGCTGCCGAGTAGCACACCAGGAAGAAAAGCAGATCCACTTCTGATGGTAACATTGGCGAGTGGACTCCTTCCGAGACGTCTCCAGGACATCCAGCACAGGCTGGGAGAACTGGAACGAGGGCATTAAGTCTCGAGGAACCAAGCTGTTAAGTGCAGAGACTGGAGGTTGGGATGAAGCAGAGAACCCTCTGTGTAAGCAGAGAAGGAAAAATAGGCAGAGGAAGAGGCTCCCTGGAACTGAGTTGCAACAGAACCAAGGTTGACGGGGCCACCGAGGAGCTATCAGAATCATGGTGGCACGCGAAGACTTGAGCTTGGTGAGAGTCTTCAGAATCAGAGGGAATGGAGGGAATGCATACAGAACTCGTTCGTCCAATCCAGAAGGAAGGCATCCGCCTCGATCCTGAGAGCGGTGTAAACCCTGGAGCAGAAGCGGGGCAACTTGTGATTTAGGGGGGACGTGAACAGATCGATGTCCAGAGTCCCCCAGCAAGCAAACACCTGATACAGGGTCCCGGAGTGGAGCGACCACTTGTGAGGCTGCAGCAGATGAATCAACCTGTCCGCCAGACAGTTCCACTGGCCCTGAATGTAGATAGCTCGCAGGAATATGTAGCGGTGGATGGCCCAATCCCAGAACCGCACCGCTTCCAGGCACAGGGACCTGGACCCCGTGCCCCCCTGTTTGTTGATATAATACATGGTGACCTGGCTGTCCGTGCGAACTAGCACCACCTGGTCGTGAAGCAGGTGACAAAAGGCCTTCAGAGCGAGGAAAATCGCTCGGAGCTCCAGAAGATTGATGTGACAAAGGCGGTCTGTACGGGACCAAAGACCCTGGGTGCGCAGACCGTCCAGATGAGCCCGTCGATGAGTCTGTCGTGAGGACCTTTTGCGGAGGAGGAGCCTGTAACAGAAAACCTCTGGAAAGATTGGATGAGAGCATCCACCAACGGAGAGACCTCCTCAACAAAGGAGTCACGACAATGCGACGAGAGAGAGGGTCTCGATCCTGGTTCCATTGGGACGCCAGAGTCCATTGAGGAATATGTAGGTCAAGTCTGGCAAAAGGAGTCACGTGAACCATGGAGGCCATGTGACCTAGGAGGACCATCATGAGCCGAGCAGGCACTGCGGCCAGATGGGTCACCATTTGTCACAAACGGATAAGGGTCTCCTGACGAGGCCGAGGTAGGAAGGAACAGAGACGAACCGTGTCCAGGACCGTTCCGATGAACTCGAGACTCGGAGACGGGCAGAGGTGAGACTTGGGAAAATTCACCTCGAAGCTGAGACTCTGAAGGAGCATGATGGTCTGATTCGTCGCTCGCAGGACTTCGTCACGAGGACACTTTGATTAACCAGTCGTCGAGGTAGGGAAACACCTGCAGGCGGAGATGCAGGGCCGCAGCTACCACAACCAGTCATTTCGTCCAGTCATTTTGTGAAAACCCTCGGAGAGACCGCCAGGCCAAAGAGAAGAACACCCGGAATCTCAAATACCGTTGAGAGGCTGGGTGAATTGGAATGTGCGTGTAGGCCTCCTTGAGGTCCAGCGAGCACAGCCAATCCCCCTCGTACAAGAGGGGATACAACATGGGAAGGGTGAGCATTCTGGATCATTCCCGGACCAGAAATTTGTTCAGAGCACGGAGGTCCAGGATTGGACGTAGATCCCCCGTCTTCATGGGCATCAGAAAGTACTGGGAATAAAACCCGGAGTTCCACTGATTCGGGGGAACTTCCTCGACCACCCAAAGGCGAAGCAGGGCCCAAGCTTCCTGCAGAAGGAGAGGGAGCTGAGATCGAGCAGAAGGAAACTCTCTTGGAGGCATGTCCGGGGGTACGCGACTGAAGTGGAGGGAGAACCCCTCCCGGATGATAGACAACACCCAACTGTCGGTGGTAAGACTCTCCCACTGGGCATAGAAATGGTGGAGACAACCCCCGATGGGAAAGGGGGAAGACTCCAGAAAGGGAGCCTGAAGGCTCGGGCTGGAATTGTCAAAAGGATGGCCCGGTCTTTGCCGGGGCCGGCGGCTGAGTCTTAGGTTGACGGGCTGCTGCTGCAGGGGCCGTTTTGCAGGAGGCCTCGAGACAGCAGTAGTGGATTTTTGCGGGTACCTCCGGAGAGTAATTTTATATTGGCAAGCCGGAGAAGCTTTAAGCTTCACCAGAGATGCGAAGGACTGCTCGTGGTCCAAGAGGTGCTTAGTGGCAGCTTCGATGGAATCATTAAAGATCTCATGACCTACACACGGGAGATTGACAAGGCGAGCCTGCAGATTCGGATCCATGTTCACAATCTGAAGCCAAGCGAGGCGACGCATGGCGATGGCAAAGGCTGTAACTCTCAAGGACAATTCAAAGGCGTCTTAAGAGGCCTGGAACATATACAGGCGGAGTTGGGAGAGGGTCTCCTCGAGGAGATGAAACTCCCGACGCCGAGGTTCTGGAACAACCTCCCGGAATGAGAGGAGGACACTGATATAGAACCGGAGGTGGGAAGTGAAGAATAAGTTGTAATTAAGGACACGGTTCGCCATCATTGAATTCTGATAAAGACGGCGACCAAATTTGTCCATCGTGCAGCCCTCCCTGCCCAGAAGGACAGTAGCGTAAACCCTCGAGGGGTTCGATTTCTTCAAGAAAGACTCAACCACCAAGGACTGGTGGGAAAGCTGAGTACCCTCAAACCCTTTCACCGGGACAGTCCAGTAACGGGACTCCAACTTAGAGGGAATAGCCGTAACAACATATGGTGTTTCCAGGTTCCAGAGAAACGTCTGCCGGAGAACCTGATGCAATGGGAGGCGAAGCGCCTCACGAGGCGTATTGTCAACTCCCAATTCCGCCAGGTATTCCTGAGTAAAGCGGGAGTCAGACTGAAGATCTAGGTTCAGAGCTCTGCCCATGTCAGAGATGAAACGAGAAAAGGAGGAGATCCGAGAAGAAGACTCAACCTCTGGGGGAGACTTCGACCAAGATCGTGAGGAGCTTAGAGTGATGTATCTAAGACGCCGACGAGGCGGTGCTGAATTGAGACTCCGAAGAAGGCTTCTTTGCCGGAACACCTGAGGAGGAAAGTGGAGACTTACCCGAGACCGGAGCAGCAGGAGGGGCCGAGGCCGGAGCCTTCAAGGCCGAGGCACCCACCGAGGGCGCCGAGGCTGAGCTTGAGCCCTGTCCCGCAGGATCCATGGGGCCAAAGAGTTGGAGAATCTTGGCCACCCTCCGACGAAGAGCCTGTGGTTGCAAGGTCGCACAACAGGGACACGACTCAACGCGGTGCTCTGTACCCAGGCACTCCACACACCAACGATGAGGATCGGTGTTGGAGATATCCCGGTTGCACTTAGAGCAGTTTTTAAAGCCGGAACAAGGCCGGAAAATAAGAAGAAAGCAAGCCGCGGCCCCGCGCGGCCAGAGGAAGATCGGGAACCCGGTCAAAAATACACAAACGGAAAAAAATGAAAATAAAGAAAATATAAGAAGCGAGCACAGTGACTCAAAGGAAACAACCAAATAAGCCGTGGTGCAAGAGGGACAAAGAGAATGCGCGAAGTAAGGGAGCAGTGCTTCTGGCTCCGCAGAAAACATTGAACTGAGGACACGCTAAGGAGACGCATGCCCTAGGCAGGGTGGGAGGGGCTCGCGCGCATGTGTGGGCCAATCGCAAGCCTCAAGGTCTTCAAGCAAGTCTGTTTGCGAAAACGTCCGCTTGGGGGCTCCGTCAGTGATGTCACTCACATGTAGAGAATATGCTGCCTGCTTGTCCTGGGATAAAAATAGTTAATATTTTATTAAAGAAATGACAATTTTGCATGAGGTAAAATTCTTTATAGTTCATAAATCTTTCCTTTAACTGTTAAAGGAAAGATTTATAAACTATAAAGAGTTTTACCTCATGCAAAATTGTCATTTCTTTAATAAGACATTAACTATTTTTTTCTGCAGCCCTGCTAGTACCTACAAATCCAAAATGTGGCCCTCCAAAGGGTTTGAGTTTGAGACAACTGGTCTAGAATGTCTCATCTATTGCACTTGAATAAGCATTTACTTTTCTTCATGCTCCTCTTCATAAATACTGTAATCAAAGTGCCTGCAAACATTTGTGTGGCCTCATACTCTGCACTATATGTAAAGAGACAACAGTAAAAGTTAGAAGATATTTGGGTGCATAAAGAGGAATGGTCAGCAGGAAAAAGGAATGATACTACCTCTGTATATGTCTCTCATTCGTAGTACTGTATGCTATTCTGGAAAACTGCACTATTAAAAGGATATAAACAGAAAGTTGGTCCAGAGGGCAGCTACAAAAACTATCAGTGGTCTTTATCATAAAAACATATGGAGACAGATCTCACCACTTTGGGTGAATCTCATCATAAAAAGATTAGGTTCTTACCTTGCTATAATATCTTTTCTAGTAGATAGATGTGGTATTCTGGTCAAGCGGGTAATATCCCAAGTGCTTGCGAGCCATGCAGAAAGAATTCACTCCAGATTTTGAATGCATCCCTCCTCCTTCAACCAGAGGACTCTGCTGGCCCCTTCATTTTGTCCCAAAGCAGACAATAACCCTGTAGAGGAACACATGTGAAGGAGGGATATGGGGAAACTCCCCGAACAACTCTGTTTTGAATCTAAAAACATCAAACCAGGTTAAACGTCATCTGACAATCTAATTAGCAACATGTATGTGTAACAATTATAACCCCCAAAGTGTTATAGCAATAAAAGTATAGGCTGTAGACCCTGAAGGCCTAACCAGCATGCAAATGTCAGTGTGGACCAGAACATTTTGACAGATAGAAGACAGGCGCAGGACACAAGGGACAGGGCTGGGACAGGCCCCAGAATGACACACCTATCTACTAGAAAAGATATTAGCAAGATAAGAACAATCTCTTTTTCTAGTGCAATAGGTGTGTCATTCTGGATAAGCAGGATGTACAAAAGCAGTCCCAGATATCTAAGGTGGGAACACTGTGCCAACCCATAACATTAAGGACCCAAAAACAGAGTCCTCCTTTGCCACTACATCCACTCTGTAAAATGTAGAGTGGACCAAGTTGTTGCCCTGCCAATTTCCTTAGGGGAAACTGCCCGAGATTGTGCCCACGAAGCAGCCACGGTGAAGGATATAAAAAGACTTGAAGCAGTCCAGATGAAGGCGAAGAAAATGGTAGGTTTGTGCCAGAAGACGTATGAGGAGAGACTAGAAGCACTGAATATGTATACCCTAGAGGAAAGAAGAGACAAGGGAGATATGATTCTAAGGCCAGTATTGGGCAGGCTTGCACAGCCTGTGTCTTGTATATGGACATTCAGTTAAGGACAAGCTGGGGAGGATTTCGATGGCTGGGATGGTTAAGATGGGCTGGAGTGAGCTTTGATGGAGACTCCAGTAGATGGAACCTAAGCACAGTACTGGGCAGGGCTCTGGGTTTCTGGCCCATAAATATCTAAGAAAAGGACCATTTAAGCTAAATTAATTTATGGAGCATGTATGGTTGGGCAGACTGGATGGACCACTTGGGTCCTATGCTTCTAGCTGAATGCACCTTTACATAAACTGATGACTCTTTCCCACAAGCAATATATGCTGACGAAATGGCCCATCTGTAAATCGTGGCCTTGGAAGCTGACGCATTGCGCCTAGCTAATAATAATAATTTATTTCTTGTATATCGCCTCACCAATAGTTCTAGGCGGCTCACAACAAAAGAACTGAGACATTTCAATCTCAAAAACATACTGCTACTACACTTCCCCCTTCGCGGATTCGGTTATTTGCTATTTTAAAACAAAAAATCCATTTAAATTTTTCGGGCTATTTTAAGCCCTGTAAGCCCCCCCTTAAGTCTTACCTGGTGGTCTAGCGGATTTTCGGGGCAGGAGCGATCTTCCCGTGCAGATCGCTCACAGGAAATGGCTGCCTTGAGCGCCCATCGTAGTCTCGAGAGACTGCAGGGCTTAAAATAGCCAGTGGAAGCGGGGGTTATGGGTAGAACTGGTCCAAATATTATTTGCGGGTTTTAATTTTCACAGGCCGGCTCTGCCCCTAACCTCCGTGGATACAAAGGGAGAAGTGTATAAACACAACATCAGTTAAAAAGTACAATTAAAATGCATATCCTAATAAAAAACACCATCGTAAATAAGCAATTAAGAATCAACATTCTTGTTTATCAAATAGGTAAGTTTTCAGTAATTTCCTAAATGTAAGGTAAGAATAGACTTGGGCAATCAAAGGACTCGTCCAGGAATTCATCTTCCCCGCCTGATATTCTAATGTCCTGTCCAGAAAGGTTTTGTAGCACCAGGCCCTTGGGATAGGGAGACTGCATGTAGACACCCCCCCCCACCCGAAGAGCAGAAAACAACTTCAGTAGTATCACAGGAGGGAGAAGATCAGTCCCATACCATGGATGTGGACTTATGACTCCCCAGGAACCATCGAATACAGAAGATGGGGATCATCGTGGTTGACTCCATCGTATGGCATGTAGACAGCTACACCACAGGAGGGAGAGAGGATAGAATCCTCACCTGCCTGCCAGGAGCGAGAGTGAAGGATGTGGCCAACAGGATCTCCAGGATCATAGACAGCGCAGGGGGAGAGGACACTGCTGTACTTATCCATGTGGGAACCAACGATGTGAGCGGACGGAAGTATGACAGGGAAGAAATGAAGGGCCAGCTCCGCTCACTCGGAAGAATACTGAAGATCAGGGAGGTGAAGGTGGCCTTCTCCAAGATCCTCTCGGTACCAAGAGCAGATGGAAGGAGACAAGGGGAACTGCAAGCGATCAACACCTGGATGAGACGATGGTGCAAAGAGGAAGGCTTTGACTGTGGAGGCTATGTGGTCAACCTTGAAATCAACCCTACACGCAGCAACAGACCGTTACATAAAATCCGTGAGTAAACGGCGAAGAAAAAACAGACCTCAATGGTTTACCTCAGAGATATCTGACCTCGTTAAAGACAAGAAACGAGCATTCATTCACTACAAACGCACGAAGGGTAAAGAGGCTAAAATAAAATATATGACTAAGTCGTCAGCGGTCAAACTGGCAGTCAAGGAAGCCAAGCTCCGAGTAGAAGAAAACTTAACGAATAACATTAAAAAGGGGGACAAATCTTTCTTCAGGTATATTAGTGATAGAAAAAGAAACACAGATGGAATAGTACGCCTCAGAAAACCTGACGGAAATTATGCAGAATCGAATACAGATAAAGCCGAACTACTAAATAAGTACTTCTGCTCAGTCTTCACCTGCGAGGCGCCAGGATCAGGTCCAAAGTTAAATGTGAAGCATAACTCGGGAGACCCATTTCAGAACCACGAGTTTACACCCAGTGACGTATACGACGAACTATCGAAACTCAAGGTGAACAAAGCCATGGGACCGGACAATCTGCATCCAAGGGTGCTCAGAGAGCTGTGTGACGTCCTGGCGGAACCGTTAGCCGTACTCTTCAATCTCTCTCTCAGTACGGGAAAAGTCCCATTGGACTGGAAAACAGCTAACGTCGTTCCTCTGCACAAAAAGGGTTGCAAGGCAGAAGCTGCAAATTACAGACCGGTGAGTCTCACTTCGATTGTGAGTAAGCTCATGGAAACACTAGTCAAACGCAAACTAGACACAATCCTTGATGAGGAGAACCTACACAACCCCCACCAACACGGTTTCACCAAGGTTAGGTCATGCCAATCCAATCTTATCAGCTTCTTTGACTGGGTAACTAGGAGGCTGGACCTGGGAAGAGTCCCTAGACATCGTGTACTTGGACTTCAGCAAAGCTTTTGACAGCGTCCCCCACCGTAGATTACTGAGCAAGATGAAATCAATGGGATTAAGTGATACACTAACTGCACGGGTCAGCGACTGGCTAAGCGGGAGACTTCAGAGGGTATTGGTTAACGGTACCCTCTCTGAAACGTCGAGGGTGACCAGTGGAGTGCCGCAGGGATCAGTCTTGGGCCCGATCCTTTTCAACATATTTATAGGAGACATGACTCAGGGGCTTCAAGGTAAAATAGCATTATTCGCCGACGATGCCAAATTATGTAACAAGTTTCAAGTTTATTGATTTTTGATATCCCGATCATAAAACAAATATCTGACCGGTTAACAATAATAATTAAAAAAAAAAAAAACACTGTGAGTGACACCGCAAGTAAAAATGATTTGTCCGACAGCATGAGGCAGGACCTGCTTTTACTGGAACATTGGTCCACAACCTGGCAGCTGGGCTTCAATGCGAAAAAATGCAAGGTCATGCACCTTGGTAACAATAATCCGTGTAAGACATACACACTGAATGGTGAAACCTTGTCCAGGACTACAGCAGAGCGGGATTTGGGGGTGATCATTAGTGGAGACATGAAATAAGCCAATCAAGTGGAGAAGGCTTCATCTAAGGCTAGACAAATGCTGGGATGTATCCGTAGAGGCTTTGTTAGCCGGAAGCCTGAGGTCATTATGCCGTTGTACAGAAGCATGGTGAGACCTCATCTGGAGTACTGTGTGCAATTCTGGAGGCCGCACTACCGTAAGGATGTGCTGAGAGTTGAGTCGGTTCAGCGAATGGCCACCAGGATGATCCTGGGGCTCAAGGATCTCTCGTGTTAAGACAGGCTGCATAAGTTGCGGCTATACTCTCTCGAGGAACGTAGGGAGAGGTGAGATATGATAAAGACATTTAAGTACATCACTGGTCGCATAGAGGTGGAAGACGACGTTTTCCTTCTAAATGGACCCTCGTCCACAAGGGGACATTCGTTGAAAATCAGGGGGGGGGAAATTTCATGGGGATACAAGGAAGTACTTCTTCACTGAAAGAGTGGTGGACCATTGGAATGAGCTCCCAGAGCAGGTGATCGTAGCCAGCAGCATACAAGATTTTAAGAATAAATGGGATGCCCACGTCGGATCCCTACGAGGGTAGCATAGAGGAGGGCAGCTTGGGGACGAGTGATAGAGCGTAGATTAGGGGAGGGTTGTTGGAGTAGGCAGACTTGATGGGCTATGGCCCTTTTCTGCCGTCATTTTTTCTATGTCTCTATATTTGCAATTGGGCAATGTTCTGGGGAAAAAGCAAGTACTACAGGAAGGATGGATTGCACCTCAACGAGGAAGGAGCAAGAGTATTGACAGGCAGCATGAAGAAGGCCATCGAGAAGGCTTTAAAATAAAGGACAGGGGAAATCCGACAGTCAACCACCAGTCGACGGCCCGGGCGACAGGATATCCCAAAGAAGGAACTACGGACAACTACTCAGACGTAGGAGGGGACGTGCACAAAGCATATAAGAGAGACGACACAGGAACAAAAAAGTATACCGTTAAAGAACCAAGGGAGACTGCTAAGCTTAAAGAGTCCAAGAAAGTTACACACAGGGAACTCAAATGTAACCTGTCGCTAAAATCGTCTGTAGTAGCTGAAGATTGGAGGGTGGCCAATGTTATGCTGATTTTTAAAAAAGGTTCCAGGGGAGATCCAGGGAATTACAGAAAGGTAAGGCTGACCTCAGTGCAAAATAGTGGAAACAATTATAAAAAATAAAATTGTGGAACATGTAGACAAACATGATTTAATGAGACTGAGTCAGCATGGGTTCAACCAAAGGAAGTGTTGCCTCAATAATTTGCTTGACTTCTTTTAATGTGTGAACAAAAATGTGAATAAAGACGAGCCGGTTGATGTAATGTATCTAGATTTCCAGAACGTGTTTGACATAGCTCCTCATGAGGTAACTGAACAAATTAAGAGAGTCATGGGATAGGAGGCAATGTTCAATTGTGGATTAAAAATTGGTTGTCAGACAGAAAACAAAGGGTAGGGTTAAATGGCCCTTTTTCTCAATGGAGGAGGGTAAATAGTGGTGTGCTGCAGGGATATGTCCTGGGAGCAGTGCTATTAAACTTATTTATAAATGATCTGGAAATTAGAACTAAGAGTGAACTAAGAGTGATTAAATTTGCAGATGACACTAAACTGTACAAAGTTGTTAAAACGCATGTGGAATGTGAAAAACTGCAGGAAGACTGGGCGTCCAAATGGGAGATTAAATTTAATGTGGACAAATGCAAAGTGATACACGATGGGAAGAATAATCAAAACCATAGTTGCTGTTGAGAAAGCCTGAAGATAAAGCTCCACTCAAATGAACAGTAAGTGGAATTCAGTCTCAGCTGCGAATTGCTGGTGCTTCCCTGGGGGTTGACATACACCCATACACCACCACTGTGGCATTGTCTGATAAAACTTGAACCACTTGTCCCGCAGACTCTTCTGCAGTTTGCAACACCAACAAAAGGCTCAAAGTTGGGAGGCCAACCAATGCCCCTGGATTGGGAGTCCGGTACAGTGAGTTCCCTTCCAGCCAAATAGACTGGCATCCATTGCAGCAAGCACCCAGCTGGTTATTCAGAGGAGCATGCCCTTTGACGCTGCCTCCAGGTGGAGCTACTAGTACATCCTAGCCTAGGCTACCGTTGTTCACACCAGGAGCATCTGCAGGAAGTCCAATTCCGATGACCACCGAGAAAGAAACATTCTGGAGAGGACTCATGGGAACCTCCACCCAAGGAGCCTTGTCTATTGTGGCTGTCCTAGAACCTAGCACTTGGAATCAGTGCCAAGCAGACATAACTAGAATGGCCAGGAAGCTAAAGCTGCAGTCTGCATGCTTGTGAGATAGACATGACCATCTGCCATGTCGAAAAAAAAAAATCCCCAGGTTTTCCAGATTGTGATTGAATCAGTTGGCTCAGTCGGAATTTCACTATCCAACCTTGACTCTGCAGGACTCAGACCATAAGATCCACTGCTTGCTTCCCTGCTGAGAATGATGAAGCTCTAACCAGCCAGATGCTCAGGTATGGCTGAACCTGCAAGTGCATCAGGACATGAAACCTCAAGAAAACTCTGTGATCTGGAAATATCAGTTTAATCCAGAGAGGCCAAACAGTTCCCCCGGAGCTGCCACCATTATGACTGATCATACTGTCTTCATATGACTTAGGATACAGTGGGATTTCCACTTAACTGAGCCCTGAAGGTACAACGAAGAATATAGAGAATGTACCTGAACCCATATCTTCTGGCAGGACCAGTTCCAAGACACTAATTCTAACAGCCTGTAAGCTGCGGATGCGACTTTGCTTGCTTTTCTGAACACTCCACCAGGGAGTCCACCAACTAGTCATTCAAAGGCTGGAAGAATTTAAGCTCTGACTAATCAATCAGATCTGAGCCCAGGCTTCCTCCTTGTTCGAGAGCCAATCCCTCAGGGGAAACGCTTGACTTGTTGTTAATGTGCTTTTGTGAAGGTTGAAGAGGGATGAAAGTGGATCCCTGGTTCCGAGGGGCGGCTGCTGATGCGGATTGCCAAAAGAGCCTGGAGACATGAAAATTAGGCCAGCCAGAGCCACTGGAGGTTCACAATCTGCTGCCAGAGAGAGGTTGGCAATCTGCCAAGCTGGTCATGCGATCGTAGAGAATGATGCAGGGAAAAAATTTGTCCCCTTCTCCGCGAGCTTGGACTCCATCCCTGCCCCCTCCCCATGAGCTAGGACCCTGACCCTTCCCCACAAACCATCTGATCCCATCCACACAAGCCTTGAATAATTATGATTTTATATTTCACTTATTTTATTAAAGTATAAAAAGAAACAATATTCTGTACACTGCTCTTTGTTGTGAACTGCTTAGAACTATGTAGTGTGTCAGTATATTAAGAATCCCATGCACTTTGCTGTATACATAACCTGTAATATTATGCCTTCCGCACATGTTAGGGATGTGCACTTGGCAACCTGCACTACCAAGAAATATACCCTGGGCTGAGTAATGAGACCCCTCAGCAACAATTCTGAGATGCAGGACCGAAGAGCTGCCTACAAGGAAAAAGGCAGGCATAAAACAAGATGGATTCTGTGAGCACAAAATGGATTGTGTGAAACTTCAGCCTGTCAGTTCTTTGCAAGAGCTGAGGACTTTTCAGCAAGAGCTAAAGGACATTGCCACAGAAGAAACTGCTGTCCTGGCCATCAGATAAGTCCTGGAAGCTGCACACTGAAAATAGAACAAGCTGTTGCCCAAATAGTTCTATGGAAAATATAGTTGAAGGACAGTGCCTCAGAGAAATAGCTGATTATGTCCTGCATGTATCCACTGACTGCAGCACCTAAGATAAAGAAGAAAGAGGAAGGAGGGCGGGGGCACTGAGAAAGGTGAAGGTCATGTTCAGAGGGTCTTTGTGGCCGCTGGGGGGCATTGAGGGACTAGGGACCATACTCAAAAAATTGAGAAGTTATCCAATCTCGCAGGTTCTTTCCCCTGGAATACGCAAACATAGGAAATTGATCAAACCCTTCATGTGTCTGCAGAATATGCCAATTTTTGAGTATGGTCCCTAGTCCCCCAGTGGCCACTTTAAGTGTGGCCATTGCAGTATATGTCTTTATGCCATGGAAACGCAGCAAGTTGTTCACCCCCGCTTGTCTAAGACACATACTTTGAAACAACATACAGATTGTGAGACTCAAGGGGTCGTGTACATGATCTCTTGTCCATGCAATTTATTATATATTGGACACACAATCAGGAGTGTTCGAGTCAGGATCACGGAACACCTCAGTAAAATCCGCAGGGGAGACACTGGGGCCCCACTGGTTCAACATTGGCAGACCAAATCTCACAGGTTGGAAGATCTTAAATTTGTGGTTTTGGAAGTTCCAAGTTTAAAAAGAAGTGGGAACAAGCAGGCTTGGTTATGGAAGAGAGAGCAGTCATGGATATTTCACTGACAGACAGTGACCCCTACTGGATTAAATCGGGAGGTGGAGTGGTGTGCACTGATGATTGACATCCAGGCATAGTATTAAAACCGGGGGATCAACTGCTTCTGATGTCAACAGGAAATGCAATCGGTTTAGCAGTGAAGATTCAGGTATCCAGCCAGAAGCGTCTTGAGTTTGTGAGAGTGTATGGGGTTTGAATACTTATAATGGTTTGTCTCTATCTTCTTTCGTTAGGAAGTTGTTGAACTTGATGTTCCATCCAGCATGGGGGTTCTCTGAAGAAGCCTGTCGGCAAAACGTGTTAGGACCCACCTGTACCTGCTGTAGCAAGTTGGCTTCCTAAACTCTCACAGTTAAGTTTTGCCTATTTTGAGGATCATAGTTTTCACTTAAGCATTGGACATTTTAAATGGACATTTACTAGAAAAAAGAAGAAAAATAGTATAAAAAGACACTCACCAAAATTTAAATACCTTTCTACCATTTGAGGATGGTGCAATGATAGACTCTTTGAAAGTCCTTACAGGGGTTGCTGCCCTGGTTTGGTCACTTTCTTACCATATATTGGTTCTGAGCACCTTCGAGGTTTAAAGGCATTTTCATTTTGGTTTTTGTTTCTTTTTTTGTTTTTGTTAGTTCACAGTCCTTTGGGAACTTTTTCTGTTTGAATTTCACCCAGTTGTTATATTGGGTATATAAATACTAAACATAAAATAAAGGTTGCTGGATCTAGAAGAAATTACTGCCTCAAAACGGAATGGTTTAACAGCACTGAATCTTTGGGCTGACCAGTATCATAACTTAGCCTCCATCCCCTGCGGATCTGTAAAATGAGGGGAGGCGAAACTCAACAGGCACCCTGCGAGACCCTGCTGACTCTACAGATGCCTAAGCCTTCGCTCAAGCCTCTGCAATGCAGTATGCGAGCAATGCTACAAGGCTAGCCAACCCCCAAGCTCCAAAAAGGATTCTGCAGGCTGGCCAAAAGGTACCACAAGGGATCGGCCTATTAGCTGCAAACCTCAGTCTGCTTCTCCTCCACGCAGTCAGAGCTGTACCCTCAACTAGGGGAGTTTTTAGCATCAAAACCAAGAAAATAAAATGTGAAAAAAGGCAAAAGACAAAAAAAATAAAGAAATAAGCAGATCAGAAAGACTCCTTCTGGCTCAAATGCAGAAGGAAAACTGAAGGGGGCAGCAGAGCCTCTGGTGGAGGAGGGAGGGGATTCATTCAAAACCTGGAGTGGATTCCTTCTGCATAGCTTGCGAGCACTGGGATATTAACTGCTTGTCTAGAATGACACACCTATTGCACTAGACAGTTAACAAATCTCAATAAATAAATAATCAAAATGTATATACTTTGGAAGGCAGGAGAGGGGAGATGAGACATTTAAATATCTCCATGGCATAAGTGCACAGGAGGCAAGTCTTTTTCAATTGAAAGGAAGCTTTGGAATGAGGCGGCATAGGGTGAAGATAAAAGGAGAGAGAGAATTTGGTATAATTAAGGAAAACATTTACAAAAAAGGTAGAGAATGCATGCTTACCACTGGAAATAATTAAGACTATGTTCAAGAAAGCATGGGACAAGCACAGATGATGAGTGAAGGAAAAGGAAGGGTTTAGTGAGTTCACTAGTTGGTATTGATGGGCAGATTAAATAGGCTGGTTGGTCTTTACTGTAATTTTCCATTTCAGTGCTAAAATTCAGCAAATTAAATGCATAAGCAATGATGTGTAGTCTCTGAAGTAAACCCTAGGATTAAGGAAGAACATGAAAGTAATATATGATGGTGGTTTAAGATCACTTGGCAGTCTGTTTCAATTATTGTAGCTCAAACGAAAAACACAGATCACTGACAGCATTTTTCATCTTTTGGTTTAGTAGGAGAAAAAGGACTAGATAATCATTTAGCTCAGTCTGATCATCTATGGAAAAATGCTTCTCTTATCCTCCCCCAGGCAGAGGCCGCTAGATCGTCGTCATTTCAACATGCTTTGTGTGTAGCAAGGGCCACCGTTGATACCAGCGATGACAGCACTGCACACCAGAGCATCCAGCTCCAGATGGGACTTTAAAAATATATTTTTAAATAATATGTTTTGGGCAGTGTCAAAGAACATTCAAGCAAAATTAAGGTGTTCTCCCTAGGGCAAAATTTACATTTCAGATTGTATTTACTCTCATTTTGTTGCAACTTTTAATTTTAATAGTGCTTGGAGCAAGAAACAAATGAGTAAAATTTTTACTAAATAAAGATGGCTTTTAATAAGCTGTCCTTATAACCACCACCTAATTATTTTTTTAAAAAAATTTGCTATTTGTGGTAGATTGTTTTTAAAAAATCTATTTGTAAAATATTAGTCATAGTTTTTTTCCATATACATTCTGAGGCAAGCTTTTAGAAACATGTTATGTAGTCCTTGCCTAACCACACCTACTCTTAACAACTCTTACTCTTAACAACACTTACTCTTAACAACACTTACTCTTAACAACACTTACTCTTAACAACACTTACTCTTAACAACTCTAGAAATGACAATTGATAGACTCTTTACAACTCTCTACAAGTGATCTACTCTTTACAACGCTAGAAATGACTATTACTTTTCCATTGTAACCCCCATTCTTTATATCTTTTGTAACCCCCATTTTTATATCTTTTGTAATCCGCCTTGAACCGCAAGGTAATGGCGGAATAGAAATCTCTAATGTAATGTAATGTAATAATAAATTGTGGTAAAATGTTTCCAGAAAGTACAAGTGGACTGAAGTAATATCCAGCATATTCTGCTGCTATGCACGACTACGGTTCATTTTCAGAAAAATGTGCAAGAGTTGCTTGATACTCAGTCTTGAAAAATATTGGAGTTAGATATATTAAGCACTCTTTGGTCACCCTCTTTCAGGGACTAGGATTAGTACTCACACTGCCAATCATGTGGCACTTCTTAAAGAGATTTTGGAGAAGGAAGCCAAGACCTCACGTAGAAGAGGAATAATAAATTTGGAACTTGTGAGCTTTAGGAACAAGCAAGTTAATAGAAACAATGACCTTTGGAGCAATCCGCACACGCTTGCTGCTTTTGCCCAACTCAGCACTAGAGATGGAGGGTTCTTGGGATGGGGACTGGGTGACCTTTGTGGATGGCTGCAGAAGAAGTGATGGGTTTAATGGAAACTGGATGGGAACCAGGTAGGAGCTGACACGAGGAAGCAAGGGCTTCATCCTTCGTTCTAGAAGAGAAGGAATTGATCAGAACATCATAGGGAACAAAGAAGCACAGTCAGCCATACAAAAACAGGCACACTTTAGGGATATGCATTTGTTAGCAAGCATTCATGGCACCTTAAAAATTTTAGTAAATACAAAAATCAATCATATCTGCATTAACCTACCAATTAATGTGTATACATTTGATTTGTGCATGTAAGAGTTCCAGTATGTAAAAAATGTTATCTAAATCAGTGTGTGAAAAACCCAAAATTGAGAAAAAAAAACCAAAAATTGTTTTGCTTGTGCACATCCCAAACACTTAGAACACCTAACAATTTATCAGACCTTCATTCATATGGAATTTCCTCTTATCACTAACTGATAAGTCAACCTACTTTCTCCTTTCATGGTCTATCTCATGTTTCTCTGGTAAGATTTCATATGCCGACTTCATACCACTGGAGCCACCCTTCTTTTTCCTTTATGATATTCAGTCTGGCTCATGCTTTTAGTTCAATTTAACACTTACCTGGTTGGAAGCAGCACTCCCTAACTTAACATCTTATGACTTGCCCTCAAACTCCATGCCTCCAATTTTGTAATTCATACCATTACTACTAGATGAACACATTTATCCCTTCATTCTATAACAAGAGTGCTTAAATTTATAGAATATTATCACTTATACATGTAAATCTAGAATTTAGCTTGTAAACGCAAGGGGCATTCAGAGGAGAGGCATCTAATGTTTACATGTGTAAGTACCACATCAGTAACAGACCTGACATAAGCGGGCATGTCTAAATATAGGTATGGTTAATGTCAGCTTATGCCAGTACTCTTAACATTTTGAAACACAGATGCCATTATAGAATTGGTGTTCAGCGCCAAAGTGTTTAAATTGCAATATAAGGTTATAGAATTGCCCCATTATATAGCCCAGCTGCTCTGTCATGCCAACTTAACATGTGGTGTCCCAAAATAAAGTCCCTGAAAAAGCACCAATACTAGAACCTATTCACATGAGGCTAAAACTACCCCAGCCTTGCAGTCTGTTCCCACCATACAGTCACTGAGCTCCTCAGAACAGAAGATTAGGTTCTTACCTCAATAATCTTCTTTCCAATAGAAAAGCACACGAGCCCTGAACCCATGAGATATGCAGAAGGCAAATTTATATTATCCCAGGACAAGCAGGCAGCTATTCTTGACTGATGGGTGACGGCACCGACGGAGCCCCGGTACGGACAATTTTAGAGTGATTGCACTCTAAGAACTTGGAAAGTTCTGGTAGGCCGCACCGCGCACGTGCCTTCCCGCCCGACTCTGCCTCCCTGCATCACCAGGCACTGCCTTCTCTCCTCAGTTTGTATCAAAGCAGAGATAACCCTTGAAAAAGGAGAAGAAATAAGGAGGGGCAGGGGGAACCATCCCCGACTACATACTTATGTTCTGCAAAATAGCATCAATGAGGTGGAACAAAAACCACCCACGTGAGTGCAACCAGCACTAGCACTTGTCAAGAACAACCCTGCACAGACACTCCTGTCTCTTTGAAACCATAGCTTTGTATTGCTTCATCTTGCTGGAATGTGATTAGACATGCCTCTGTAGCCACATACCTATTTGAGGCTAAAAGCAGCCTACACTGAAAACTGATAAGGTGGGGCTTCAGGACTCATGTACTTTTCTATTGGAAAGAAGATTATCAAAGTAAGAACCTAATCTTCATTCAGTGCAAAAAGCACACAAGTCCTTAACCTGTTGAACGTGTAAAAGCAGTCCCTTGAACCTGCTAGCACTGCAGACCCAAAAGCGAAGTCCCTTTGTGCTGCCACATTTACCATGTAAAACTTAGTAAATGTATGTAGAATGGACCATGTAACTGCCCTACAAATCTCAGGCGAATCCATTTTGGACTCCACCCATGAAGGTGCCACATTTCTGATGGAATGAGCTTTCAAGGAAATTGGTAGATTTTTACCACATAAGAATAGCCTTACTGGGTTAGACCAATGGTCCATCAAGCCCAGTAGTCCATTCTCACGGTGGTCAATCCAGGTCACTAGTACCTGGCCAAAACCCAAGGAATAGCAATATTCCATGCTACAGAAACAGGGCAAGCAGTAGCTTCCCCCATGTCTTTCTATCTGGCTCGTCATGGTATATGGGCTTGTTGTGCCACTGGGGCTCGTGCATATCTATGAAGCTGAAAGCTATGCCGTCGGTAGTTTCACCACCAGAAGGGCCTCCAATGGCGGCAGGTTTCAGCACAGATATCAGACTAATGATATACCATCCATCTGGGCAGCAGCAAATGGGCAGTGTTGGAGGCAGAGGATCGCATCTGATGCGACAATGGCATCATAAAATTTATGCTGCAGAAGACAGGCCTGGCAATCTACTTCTGTATTCTGCCATGAAAACTTAATATCATCAAGTCGCTAGGACTCGAATATGAGTCGATGGCAATAGATATGTATCTGGCAGTCGAGGCCTGTCTTCCTCTGTGTCCAGAGCCCATTAGGACAAAGAGATCTGACAACCAAAAATCATTGGTCACCTTCTAGTAACATCTAGCTATGTTAGCATTTTGTCCTGCTTGTTTATGCCTGTCCTGAAATGTTGGTAGTTGTGCTTCCTGATTCACCTTTGGTAGAAAGGAGGAACACTCCCGCCTCTGTGATTCTGAGGAATGGTTCCCTGCATCATAGGTGTCAAACGGGGGGGGAGGGGGGGGGACGGACGGGACCATAGGGGCCGTGGCCGCCCCTAAAATTCCCGATGCTTCGGTTCCCCACACTTACCTCCTCTTCCTTCCTGCCCGCCCGCTCCACCATCGCTATTATTTTAAAGGCAGCCATGGTGCAGCATTCACTAGATGAGACTTCTGCCGTTGGCCTGCCCCAGAATTCTTGACTCAGCAGCAACCTCCTGTCCCTGCCTAGGCGGGGGCTGCTGACTCATGAGTTCCAGGGCAGGCCGATGTTAGAAGTCTCATCTGGTAGACGCTGTGCCATGGCTGCCTTTAAAATAATAACGACCCTGCGTGACATCATGAAGCGGTAGTGTGAGGTGCTGTGGGGATGGGGAAGTCCAGAGCTGCAGGGCTGGCGTTGGGGGGGGGGAGGTTCGAACAGCGCAGCTAAGCATTTTTGTTACAGGGGAATGCCGGCTGCAGCAGTGCCTCTGAAATGCAGCCTGCTGCCTCCCTCCCCGCGTTGTGTCGTGTTCCGCCCCAATGACACAACTTCCTTTTTCAGTCTGGACGGACCGCGACCCAAAAAAGTGGTGAGGGAGGCCACAGGCTGCGTTTCAGAGTCGCTGCTGCAGCCGGCATTCCCCTGTAACAAAAATGCAAACGGAGGTGAAAGGGGAGGACATGCCAGGCCAGGAAGCCCTCAGGACTGGTTTATTTCTTAAGTAGAATGGGGGATAGGTTTCAATGATGTGCCAGGTGGGGAGTGAAGGGGAAGGACTTATAGGTCCAGAAACATGGGGGAACTAGTGATGGCCTGGAGAGATAGAAAAAGAGAGTAGTTGGATGTGGGGTGCTGTGTAGGAAAGGGGAATGAGATACCTGAAGGGAAGAAGGAAAGAGAAAGGCAGATATGACAAAGGCACGCGCCAACAACTGAGCGCAGCGCGGAGGCGTGCGTCAAAGAAAATAACTTTTTAGGGGCTCGGACGGGGGTGTGTGTGTGGGAACCCCCCCACTTTACTTTATACAGATCGTGGCGCGTTGTGGGGGGTTTGGGGGGTTGTAACCCCCCTCATTATACTGTAAACTTAACTTTTCCCTGTTTTTAGGGAAAAAGTGAAGTTTTCAGTAAAATATGGGGGGTTACAACCCCCCAAACCCCCCACAATCTGTATAAAGTAAAGTGGGGGGGTTCCCCCACACACACCCCCGTCCGATCCCTTAAAAAGTTATTTTCTTCGGCGCACGCCTCCGCGCTGCGCTCAGTTGTTGGCGCGCGCCTTTGTCTTCCGCGGTTTTGACCCGACACCCATTTTCCTTCTCATTCCCATAACCTGCAACCATTCAAACATCTCCGAAATAATCTCAAACAATATAGCAAATGTCCAAACCTGTGCAATCATCAAACTAAAACTTAATGCCACCAAAACCAAGGCTATATGCTTTCATACCAAGCAACAAAACATTGTGACAAATGTCATACTTCAATGTGGCACCACCTTCACAATGGAAAAATTCACTAAAGTCCTTGGCTGTTTAATGGATGACACCTTCACGATGGAACCACAAATCTCAAATCTTTGGAAAAAGACCAGCTACACAATGAGACAACTATGATTCACTAGGCCATACTGCCATCCACACCACTTTGCACTGATCCAGATGATGGTCCTGCCTCAAATGAACTATTGCAATTCTGTCTACTCGAGCATCAATACCATACTAACGTATTTTTTGCTCCTTAAGACGCACCCCAGATTTAGAGAAAGAAAACAAGAAAAAAACAAAACCATTCTGAACCAAATTCTCCCTGCCAGGCTCTGCACCCAACCCCACACTCCTTGCCAAGCTCTACACCCTGTCCCCCCTCCCCGCCAGGCCCTGTACCCTATCCCCTCTCTGGTGGTCTAGTGGTAGGCTGGGACAGGACACAGGGCAGGCAGGCAGGCCTAGTGGCTGGCAGGTAGGGACAGGGCACGCAAACAGCCCCACCTAAGCAAGCAGGTCTCCCCCCCTCCCAGGCAGCACCCCTAAGCAAGCTGGCCTCCCCTTTCCCAGGCAAGAAGGCCTCCCCCTCCCTGGCAGCCCCCCCAAGCAAGTAAGCAAGCCTCCCCCCTCCAGGCAGGCCCAGCTTCTCTCTGCTCCCTATGTTTAATTCGGCAGGCAGGCCCTCCCTCGTTACCTTTTTTTTTTTCATTCTGTTGCCCTCCCTCGCTAGACGCGGCTACATGCCTGGTCCTGGCAAGCAGTGATGGCTGATGCGGCTCGAGTCCTCTTCTTTTCCCTTGCAGCAGAGCGGCGCATAGTTGCTGCCTGCCTGGTCTCGTGCTGCTTCCCACGAACAGTCTCGTGGAAAGTGGCACGAGACCAGGCAGGCAGGCAGCCCTGTGCGCCGCTCCGCTGCAAGGAAGAGGAGTTGAAACGCGAGCCACGTCAGCCATCACTGCTTACCGGGACCAGGCAGGCAGCCATGTCTAGCGAGGGAGGGCGACAGAATGAAAAAAAAAAAAAAAAAAAAAAGGTAACGGGGATGGTGGGGCCAGAGCAAGGGAAAGAAGAGGATTCAAGCTGCAAGCCATGTCAGCTGTCACTGCTTGCCGAGACCAGGCAGGCAGCCGCATCTAGCAAGTGAGGGCGACAATGAAAAAAACATTGGGGGAGGGGGGAGGTGAGTATTCGCTTCATAAGATGCAACCTTATTTACACCCCCTTTTTGGGGGTGGAAAAAGTGCGTCTTATGGAGTGACAAATACGGTAATCCACAAACTTCAACTCATCCAGAACACAGCAGTAAGACTGATTTTCAACCTAAAGAAATATGATTCGATCTCGATCTTCCTCAAACAACTACACTGGTTTCCAATATCATTCCGGATAAGCTTCAAAATATTATGTATCCTACACAACATATTGCATGGAAACTCGGCTTCTCCCCTTAGAACATAAAAAGTGCCTCTGCTGGGTCAGACCAGAGGTCCATCGTACCAAGCAGTCCGCTCGCGCGGCGGCCCAACAGATCCAGGACTGTGTAGTAGCCCTTTATCTATACCCCTCTATCCCCTTTTCCTTCAGAAAACTGTCCAGTTCCTTCTTGAATCCTAATACCGTACTCTGTCCTATCATGCCCTCTGGAAGCGCATTCCAGGTGTCCACTACCCGTTGGGTGAAGAAAAACTTCCTAGCATTGGTTTTGAATCTGTCCCCTTCCAACTTTTCCGAATGCCCTCTCGTCCTTGTGGATTTCGAAAGTTTGAAGAATCTGTCCCTCTCTGTTTTCTCTATGCCCTTCATGATCTTGTAGGTCTCTATCATGTCCCCTCTAATTCTCCTTCTCTCCAAGGAAAAAAGCCCCAGTCTCTCAGTGTATGAAAGGTTTTCCATACCCTTTATCAGACGTGTCGCTCTCCTCTGAACCCTCTCGAGTATCGCCATATCCTTCTTAAGGTACGGCGACCAATACTGGACGCAGTACTCCAGATGCGGATGCACCATCGCCCGATACAAGGGCAGGATAACTTCTTTCGTTCTGGTTGCAATACCCTTCTTGATCATACCTAGCATTTTATTCGCTCTCCTAGCGGCCGCTGCGCACTGTGCCGACGGCTTCATTGTCTTGTCCACTATTACCTCAAAGTCCCTTATACAGATATTCTCAGCAACCTGGTCCACATCCAGAAGAATCCTTAACAGAATTCTCCTAACCTATCGCCCATAGGGAACCTTCAATACAAGCAAAATTTCAACTCCATGCTAACCTATCTGGGAGTAAAAACCTGGAACGATCTCCCAGAAACTATCAGAAAGGAGACCAATTACTCCTTCTGAAAAAAACTGAAAACTTATCTCTTTGACAATTAATTAATATTACATTACATATTTCTATTCCGCCATTACCTTTCGGTTCAAAGCGGATAACAAAAAGAGTTATGGAAAAAGGTTACAAAGTTAGATCAGAGATTGTTTCCAAGAGAGGAATAAGAAGAATCAGGGGTTGGGGAGGGGGTGGTAAGAAGGGGTAATCACGGTATTAAGCTTTATTAAGGGATTTCTTGAAGAGTATAGTTTTTACTTCCTTTCTGAACATCTTATAGTCTGGGGTTGTTAGCAATAGGTTGGAGATTTGGTTATCTATTTTTGCTGCTTGAGTGGCTAGTAGGCCGTCGTATAGTTTTTTTTTCCATTTTACTTCTTTGATTGGGGGTAAGTGAATGGAGTGTGTGTTTTTCTATGCCTGGTAGAGGTAGTTTGGATGAGGCGGTCGTTTAGGTAGATTGGGCTGTCTCCATTTATAGTTTTAAATAGTATACAGTAGAATTTAAATTGTATTCTTTCCTGAATTGGAAGCCAATGTGAGTTAATGAATGCCTCAGTAATGTGGTCATGTTTCTTCAATGAGTAGATGAGTCTCAGAGCTGTATTCTGAATTGTCTGTAACTGTTTAATTATTATTGTAGGGCAGGGGAGGTAGAAGATGTTGCAGTAGTCTAGGATACTTAGGATTAGAGATTGTACTAGGAGCTGAAATTGTGTTTTTTCGAAGAATTTTCAGACTTATCTAAGGTTTCTCATTATTGCGAAAGATTTCTGTATTGTTTTGTTTAGTTGTAGTTGCATGGTGCAGCCTTTTTCAGTAGTCATACCTAGTAGTTTTAGGGTGGTTTGCAAAGGGTAGTTGATAGAGTTGATTTCTAAGTTGGTTATGGTTGGGATTTTGTTATTTTCTAGGAGGATGAATTTAGTTTTGTCTGGATTGAGTTTCAGTTTGTGGTCTTCCATCCAAGTCATAACTGTAATTAGAGTTCAATGTAGTGTGTCTGTCATTAAGAGCTTTGGTTAGTCAAAAGGAATGAGGATGGTGATGTCATCAGCATAGCTATAAGAGGTTAGGCCTTGTTTGTTCAGATAAACGCCGAGAGAGGCCTTATGTAGGTTGAAGAGAGTAGAGGACAATGGGGATCCTTGTGGAACGCCACAGGGGTTGGACCAAGTTTGGATTTTTTGTCTGATTTACTTTGTATGTTCTAGATTTTAAGAAACCTTCAAACCATGAATATACTTTATCTGAGATGCCTATTGAGTCCAAGATTTGCAGTAGGATGTTATGGTCTACCAGGTCAAATGCCGCCGTCAGGTCCAACTGTATGAGCAGCATTTTTTTTCCAATGTTGAGCTGTTGTCTTGCTGTGTCAATAAGGGAGCCTAGTAGTGTCTCTATGCTGAAGTTAGTTCTGAAGCCGGATTGCGTGGGATGGAGTAAGTTATGGTCTTCGAGATAGTTGGTGAGGAGTTTGGCTACTAATCCTTCTGTTAGTTTGATATTTAGGGGTATTGAGGCGATTAGTCTGTAGTTGGATGGGTAGTCTGTTGGTCCTTTTGGGTCTTTTAGGATTGGGGTGATGATGATTTCGCTGAGGTCAGTAGGGAAAATGCCATCTGTGAGCATGGTTTGTATCCAGTGTAGGAGTAAGGTACGGAACTTAGTGCTCGCTGATGACAATAGATATGGCGAGCAGTGGTTGAGTTCACAGGATGCGTGGCTGTACTTATTGCAGTTTGTTGAATTCGGTCCAATGTATCTTAGGGAATTGAGACCAGGTTCTGTCTGCAGCACAAGATTCGTTTTCTGTGGAAAGTATTGTGACTTCAATTAGGTGGGCTGGATTACTATTGAGAGTAGCTCTGGTGTTAGTAATTTTATTCTTGAAGTGTTCTGCTAGGAGGGAGGCTGAAGGGGAGGGGTTATTGTTAGTGGTCAAATAGGGTATGGTGTTAGATCTTTTAACTGCCTTTTCTCCTTTCCTCCTTTTTGTCCCTTTCCCCCTTACCTCCCATGTTTACTCTTCAGTTGCCTAGAGCTTGTATAGGTTTGTGCGACTCACAAATAGAAGATTAGATTAGATCACCAGACAACAAAGGTAGGGAATATGATTTTATTTTCAATTTACTGATTGAAATGTGCCAGTTTTGAGAATTTATATCTGCTGTCTATATTTTGTACTGTTCAGGAAGAAATGAATTTCTATTTCTCAGGTGTTAAAATGTATGTAGAGTCAGATCTTAGGGTTTCGTTTGTGTATATTAGTACTTTTAGTTTGTGGTCATGTGTTTGCATAGGGGTTATTATCTGTGTTCTGCATGTGCGACCGAGGCCAGACATTCTGGTAGGAATGAATGTTGAGAAGCATACAGTGTGCTTTGTGTAGTTTAATTTTGTGTTTAACCATTGTGTGTTGTTAATAAGATTATATTGTGGGTATATATGAAACATAAATGGGAAAAAATGGTATTATAATTAATACCATCATTATTATGGGGAGGGGGTGGGGTCAGGAGTGAAGCTTGGGTGGGGTTTGGTTAGAGTCTGGGCAGAGCTTTTGGGCCCCCAAAACAAAAAAGCCTTCTGCTGCCTATGCCCTGCATGACAAAACTTGAAGCTCTGAAATTCTTCTAGTGGAAATGATTGCTACCAAGAAAACCATCATTATAGTGAGGTCCATTAGTATGGTCTCCTGCAGGGGCTCATACAGGGCCTTATTTAGGGCCTGCAACACAAGGTTAAGGTTCCATGATGCACCCTGCTCCCTTCAAAAACATTGAAATATCTGGGTGAGAGGCCAAGTAACTTCTCTCCAATCAAGCTGAAAAACAAGATGGACCTGAACCTTTAAGGAACTAGCCAATAAGCCTTTCTCTAGGCTTCCATGAAGGAATGAAACGATTGCTGCTATTGGAGCCCTAACTGGCTCTATCTGCTGCTCCACAACCAGTGTTGAAATAATTTCCAGGCTTTCGCATAAACCACTACTGCGACTTGTTTCTTGGAGCGAAGGAGTGTAGCAATGACCACCTCAGAGTATCCTTTTTTGTTTGTTTGTTTATCCCCCGCCCTTATCCAGGGCAAGTTACACACCTACATACAAAATATAAAATGACATAACATACATGTTGCATCAACGACAATCACTATAACCATAAAATAGTCCACAACATAGAATACATCAGTGACCAGCACCCTGCACTCAACAGTCTCCACTCCTCCTCAGCTATCCAATCTTAGACCCTGTACTTCATCTGACATAATAGATGTCTTGAGTAATTTCTTAAAATCTAGTATATTCTGCTTTGACGAATATACTCAGGAAGGTTGTTCCATTCTCTGGGACCAATACATTGGAAAACACTATCCCAGGATGACGAGAGCCTCAGATCCCGCTCAGATGGAATCAGCAGATCAAAATGGTCAGTAGAACGAAGCAATCAAGGCGACTCACATGGAAGGATACTCTAGATCAAGTATTTGGGAGCCAACTTCTGTAGGCACATGAAAATATTTATCAGTAACTTATAGCTGCCAAGCAATGCCCCCCCACCTCCCCCGGCAGTGCTCCCACTCCATCCCACCACGCACCCCCCCCCCCGCACCCCCCGGCGACACTCCCTGTCCCCTTCCCTTACTTACGATGGCTAGCTGGAGAGATGCCTACTCTCTTCAGCCAGCAGGCCCGCCTTTTCAAAATGGTGGGCCTTCCCCTCCCCAGTGCATCCTGGAATGTACTATGAAGGAGTCTAAGGCTCTGATTGGCCCAGGTTGTTTAAGGTCCCTCCTATGGGAGGGGCCTAAGGTTCTTTTTGTCCCAGGTTCTTTAAGGCTCCTCCCATAGAAGAGCCTTAAACAACCTGGGCCAATCAAAGCTTCATCTCCTTCCTGGTGCATCCCAGGATACCCCAGAGGCAAAGGCCCGCCATTTTGAAGAGGCAGGCCTTCTGGCCAGAGGGAGTAGGCACTCCTCTGGCCAGCTATTGTAAGGTAAGGGGGGTTGCGCAACAGTGGGAGTGAGTGGGCATCTCTCCCACTGCCAGCAGGTGAATTGCTTGGCGGTGGGAAGCAGTGGGCCTCTCTCCAACTGCTGGGAGAGGGAGTGTGTCAGGTGGTTGCTTGACATCATCATCGGGAGTGGGCATCTCTCCTGCTGCTAGGGGGGGGGGATCAGGGTGTGTGTTGATTGGCAGCAGGAGAGAGAGTAGGGATCTCTCCCACTGCTGGGTGGGATAACGGGAGGTTGTTGCTTAGTGGTGAGAGTGGGTATCTCTCTTGCTGCTGTGGGAGGAGGGGCTTTGCACTGGGGTTTGTTTGAATTCGGCAGCTTGATTTGGTTTTCTTTGGGGGGGGGGGATTGCATTTATTCTGCGCATGTGCCCATTGCTATCACCAGCAATGCCCAAGCACGGGAGATTTGCCAGACGGTCCTGCAGATTCGGGTCCATGTCAACGATGCATAGCCAGGCCAGGCGACGCATGGCTATAGCAGAAGCTGTGACCCTCAAGGATAGTTCAAAGGCATCATAAGTAGCCTGAAGCATATAAAGGCGAATCTGCGACAGCTTATCCTGAAGCCGGCGGAAGTCTGACTGGCGGTGGGCAGCCAAATCATCCTGGAAAGACGGCATGGATTTGATGCAGTGCTTGAGATAGGAAGTGAAATTGAAATTCAGGACCCGGTTTGCCATCATCGAATTCTGGTATAGGCGCCGGCCGAACTTGTCCATAGTACAGCCTTCCCTGCCCGGAAGGATAGCCGCGTAGACCTTGGAGGCGTCAGATTTCTTTAAAGGAAAACTCCACAACCAAGGACTGGTGGGAGAGCTGAGCCTTTTCAAACCGATAGCGGGATTCCATAGCGGGATTCCATCTTGGACGGTATGGCAGGAATTGCTTATGGTGTCTCCAAATTCTGGAAGAAAGTCTGCTTTAAGACTGGATTCAAGGGGAGACGCAGGGATTCCCTTGGTGGATGAGGACGTTCCATCTTCTCCAGATACTCCCAGGTATATATGGACTCAGACTAGAGGTCCAGTTGAAGGGCCTTACCCATATCCACTACAAACCTGGTGAAGGAAGAAGTCTTGGCAGAAGAATGCCCTTCCAGAGGCGAAGAGGATCTAGACTTCGGGGCAGCAGAGAAAGAGGGAGAGGCCTCCCTCGATTACTGCGCCGGCACATCAGTGTCAACAATCATGGACACCGAGGAAGCTCTGCTAAGAGACAGGTGAGGCGCCGACGAATGCTTGTGTTTGGCCTGCCTGGAAGGCGAGGACCCCGGGGTCCGAGGAACAGAATCCCGGGGGGGGGGGGGGGGCAACCCTCGGTGAGCCCAGGGATGAAGAGACCTTTCGACGAGGCTGCGAGGAGGGGGTCCTCGACCTGCCTCGACTCGGAGACCGAGGAGGTACGGAAGACAGCCGAGATAGAGACCCAGACTCGAAAAGGGCCGAGGCCTCGATGGACCTCGAGGCCCGCGGCTCTGGAGATCTACCCCACCTAGGAGGAGAGTGTCTAGGTCATTTCGCAGACCGCCGCTTCGAAGGCGAGGCACGCTTGGAACGGTGCATCGAATGAGGTCAAGCAGTCGGAGAAGCCTGCCTCGAGAGAGGTGAAGAATCACTCGAGGAAAAATGGTGAGAGCGATGCTGCTTGTCTAGGGGCCCCTCAGTGCAGCACTAGCAAACTTTAAGATCTTCAATCAAGGTTGCTTGAAAAGCTGTCCGCGACGGGGCTCCGTGGATGACGTCACCCATGTTGAGAATATGCTGCCTGCTTGTCCTGGGATAAAGCGAATCTTCACTACTCTCCGCCAACCTCATTTGCATGAGCATTGTTTGGAGAACGACTTTTAAAAATTGCTACAATAACGGCTGCGATGAAGGCCCATTGGTTTTTAACGTGGATTTTTAAGAATCTAGCCCCGAGTCTGCAACTTCTCCCAGGCAGAATAACTGGGAACCTTCATAGCACCCAAAGCCTCTAAGAAAAACGTTGAATATAATCCAACAATAAGAAATTTAGCCAAGCAGTTGAAGACACCTTTTCAACTTGCTTTCAAAAGGAAAAACTGAGGAGAGGGGGCAGTGACTGGTGATGTAAGGAGGCAGAATTGAAAATGTAGATAGTGCCTTCTGCATACCTCACAGGTGAATTTGCAGTACCCACAAGTTCAGGATGCATGTGCTTTTTGCACTGGAATATGCAGTTAACCAGTCAACTGGACAAACAAAAATCATATGCCAAAATAATTCATTTTATACCATTTTTGGAAAGTCACTTTTAGAAAGGAGAGATACACTATGAATCATTGGGTTCATATGAATGTATTCAAGTACAGTATTGATAAGTTCTGCAACTGGGAAATCCGTATCAAGAACACGAGCCCTCTAGTAAATACACAATGTAGTAGCAACTGCAGTCTCTGATCCTCTGCTCTATTTTTGACTCAATCCATTTGTGTGGTTGTGCAGAGGACTTAAACATAAGCAAATACTAGGACACTTCTTGGATCACAAGAGGTGTTTTTTCTCAAAAGACAAATTATTAAAGTCAGAAGCAAATGTGACATGTTCATCTCACATACATTCTGTAGGAAATCAAATCCAAATTTACAAGCTTCAAAGTGCAATAATGGGAGAGTAGTTCAAGGAAACATTGAAAAATCTGGATGGAAATTCTTCTTACCTGAAGGTCCAAGCGAGGCTCCCTTATGGAAAACTGAAGTGGAAGATCAATGTTAGTAAGAAATGTTGGATAGTCAAGATGATAAAAGAAGCAGAGGAGCAGTTGCCCGAGGGGTGAAAGGACAAGCACTTGGCAAGCAAATAGCAACAAGTAGAGGAGGTGAAATGCTCATACGAGACAAGCAACAAAGGAGGAGCTTAACCGGTGGCGCCTGCACCCCAAGAAGTGTGGAGGTCTTGAAATCTGAGGCAATTAATTGAAACTTCCTAGACAGTTACAAGGACAGATTTCAAAGGAATTTGCCCAGAAACAGACTGAATGTAAGTGACGATGTGTGTGATGTACTGTCTAAAGCAGGGGTGTCCAACCTTTTGGCTTCTCAGGGCTGCATTGAACAAAAAAAGGTTTTCTGGGGCCGCACAAATACTAACACTAGCTGATGAGAAAAAAAAAAAAAAAAAAAAAAAAAAAAAAAAAGTTGCGCATGTCTCAAATTTGCAATGACTAATATAGATGTACGTATCTAATAATAAACCTTCATTAAAGGGACACTGTGGAGAGGAACCCAAAAAAAGCAGTAATACTTACACTGACTGATTGATCCTCTACGTGCACTGCTGACAGTGGAAGCAGCCACAGGCTTCTGCATCCCCACTCTGATGGTTCTCCCATTCATTTCTATTACAGCTATGGTGAGCCTCTTCAGAAGTGAGCCTCATCAGAGCGGGGATGCTGAATCAGCTGTCAGCAGCGCATGTGGAGGATCATTCAGTCAGGGTAAATATTATTGCTTTTTTGGACCTCACACTTTGAGCTTAGGCTCCCTCAAAATGAACATCTCCCCTGCTTTAGCTAGGAGGGATCCCCAAGCCTCACCAACTGACGGCCACCTTCTACCCCTCTAACGTCCCAAGTTCTGCAACTGGCAGCAATGTTGCAGAGCTGCTGCTTTCCCTCCATCCTGCCCTCCCCTTTTGGCTTTCATGCATGCATGAAAGCAGTAGCAGCTTGAGGATATTGCCATTGGCTGCAAAGCTTGGAGATTTTGGGTTGCCAGACTGAAGGAAGATGTCTTCAGTTGGCAGAGCTTGGGAATCCCCACTAGCTCAAGTATTTATAATTGCACTCAGGCGGGGAGAAACTTTGGGCTCCAGTCTAGAGAGTTGCACGGGGACAGAAATCCCACCCATCCCCGCAAAAGTCCCACCCGTCCCCGTGAGGATTCCCACCCGTCCCTATAAATTACAGAAATAGTTATTTCATTTAATTATGCTACTGAATTAAAGGCTCTGGTAGAAACCCATTTACAAATAAGCAAAAAGACTTTATTAATTTGGAAATATTAATTGGGAAGAATACATACTTTGTAAACTGGTTTCTACCAGAGCCTCTAATGTTTATAAATTTTTATCAACACAACTAATATACTACTTTATCCTAAAGCAAAAAAAAAAAAGAAATAGAATTTTTTCCCTACCTTTGTTGCCTGGTTTCTGCTTTCCTCATGTTCTCATTTAATTCCTTCCATCCACTATCTCTCTTCTCTCTGCGTCTTCCATTTGCTCTGTTACTGTGCCTCTCCCTTTCTCCCCCCTTCCAAATTGGTCTGGCACCCATCTTCTTCCCTCCGCTCCCCCCATAGTCTGGCATCTCTGTCTTCTTCCCTGCCAGCGTCTTCTCCCACTCTCTCTTCCCCATTTCCTTTCAGCGTCCTTCTCCCCCTTCTGTCTTCCCCATGTGCTTTCAATGTCCTCCCCCCTCTGTCTTCCCCATGTCCTTTCAGCATCTTTCTCCCCCCGTCTTCCCCTTGTCCTTTCAGCGTCCTTCTCCCCCTCCGTCTTCCCCATGTCCTTTCAGCGTCCTTCTCCCCTCCGTCTTCCCCATGTCCTTTCAGCGTCCTTCTCTCCCCCCGTCTTCCCCATATCCTTTCAGCGTCCTTCTCCACCCCTTTGTCTTCCCCAGTGCTTTCAGCGTCCTTCTCTCCCCCTCAGTTTTACCTTAAGCGTCTTTTCCTCTCCACTCCACCTTTCCTCCCTTTCTTCCTCCCTGCCTCTTACCTTTGTGGCGCTTCCCCGCCCGACTGACAACAGAACAGGCCCGGTCCGACAAACCTCCCTGCCCTGTAGCCGCGAATCTAAATTACCTTCTTACAGCAGCTGGAGTATTGAAGCTGCTGTAAGAAAGTAATATAGATTCGCGGCTACAGGGCAGGGAGGTTTGTCGGACCGAGCCTATTGTCGGTCAGTCAGAGGAAGTTCCACAAAGGTAAAGGGACCTGGCCGGCTGTGCACCCCCCCCTATGGCTGCACCTGGGACGGACCTCCCTCCCCGCCCCCCCCCCCCCCCCCCTTGGTACGCTACTGCCGATCGCAGCACACAGCCGATCGGAACGGAAGTTTTCCCGATGTCAGCACTGACGTCGGAGGGAGGGAGGGCTTTGCTTAAGCCCTCCCTCCGACGTCAGCGCTGACATCGTGGAAGACTTCCGTTCCGATCGGCTGTGTGCTGCGGCAGGGCAGGTAGGGAGAAGACGAGCCTTGCATCCAACCCCGCAACCCTCTGAGGCGTCCCCACGGGATCCCTGCGACCCTATTGGGCGTTGCCACGGGATCCCTGCGACCCGAAGGGGGAACCTGTGGGATCCCCGCGGGTTTCCTGTCGTCCCCGTGCAGCTCTGTACTCCAGTCCTTCCCCCAAATCAGCTGTACGCCACTGAATACAAAAATAATTGTGATGCACATATCCCAAAGCCAACATATTCCAGTTAATTCAAAATAAAACAATTTTTTCTACCTTGTCGTCTGGATATTTTGGTTTTCCATCATCTTGGACCCAGTTTCTCTTTATGCTTTTTGTCTATCTTCAACTAATTCTCTTTCCAGTATCTGCTGTCCGTTTTTTAATTTATAATTTTGGAAGTGATTTTCACACATGAATTATGCACATGAATTGCACAGAGCAATTTATAAGAAAAATATAATTTAAGTCTGATGATGAGACAAGCCAATTGAAAAAATAAGCCTAAGAATAATTTAGCTGGTGGTGGGCATGATCTGAAAACTTTAAAACAATATAAAAAGTTCACATACAAAAAAATAAAAAAAAATATTAAATGCTGGGTTTTTTGGGGTTTTGGTTTATGTGAAATATTGACAGCATTTTGAACAATACTTGGCTATATATTTACACTGTTTAGTAGTATAAATGCATGCTACTTGTTAACAGCAGATGACATATGTAGCTGTCAGTAGTCACTAATGGACATGTTTAGAAAGAGGGGTGAGGATTTCATTTATTAGTTAAAGGGGTGTGGGATTAAAAAAAAGGTTAAGAACCCCCACTGTAGGTATAAGAAGAGAATACAGCAGGTGAGCAACACAAATGCATGAAAGGAAGAATGATAGAAGCATGATAGAAGGAACATCCAGAGGATGTCAATATTATGGATACACAGGAGACCAATAAAAGTAAGGGACTACATAATTCCAAGATATTAGAAGTTGATTCCACTCTGGTTTTCTAATGCCAGTTCTAAAGCATTCTGGAGATTTAGAGTTGTTTTACCTATTCTAAAATCAATACTATAAAACCCTGAGTACTCTGGGAATTTGAAAAACAAAGTAAACTAAAAATTATTGAAATTCTGAGTTTTTCTAAATTCTTAATGGGGAAAAGCACTTCATGACCAAAATCAGCACTGGTCACTAGATAATTTACATTATCTTTCTTTTTTCCTTTACTCTGCTTTTGCTTTTTTAAAATATTGTTAACTGCTTTGCTGTGATTTATGCAAATCTGCAGTATATCAGGTTAATGTAAATAAATAATACATCTAAAGGGAAAGTAAACTAGTATCTTTCCTTTGAAAACTGCATAAGGAAAGAGTTCCTACAGAGGTTTGTTCCTTTTCTGCGATTGCTTTCGCCTTTAAAGGCAGAACTATTTGCATGGTTTCTTTCTTTGACTTAACCCTATGCTTCCCAAGGTCCTTTACAGTTAGTTCTACATACACCAATCCTTACAAATACTTCTTCCCAAGGAAAAAGAGTGGGCCATTTGCAGACAGACTATTTATCCAGGTAAATGACTTTTGAACAGCTGACTCAATTTTCAGACAGCCTAAAAGCTCATTTTAAAGAGGAAACTCCCTATGGAGCTTCCCTTTAAAAACTGGACCAGCTGCATCAATGAAATTTGCTTCTCCCCCCACAGGGTTTTCAAAACAAAATCTCTTATGTGTACTCTCACTCCTGTCCTCATTCCTCATCTTTTAGGCCACAAGTACAATTAGTAGCACTGCGGCCAATGTGTGTAGTTTTACTCACATAAAAAAATGGGGTATTTTTCTGCAGGGTTTTGAAAACTGCCCTATTTTATCATACAAGAACTGGTTTTTCATTTGCATGTTTTATAATATTTTATTATATTCCATTGAAATCTGTAAAGAGGCAGCCTAAAAGACAAATAGTCTAACAGGTATCTAATGAAGTGATCAAGAACAAAGGGAAGTTTCTTTATCACACAATGTATAGCTAATTTCTCATTGCTAGAGGTTAGTAAATATAACCAGATTCATGCTCATAAAGGACAAGCCTACAACCATCTCCCCTTCCCTAAACCATCTGCTAGAAACTGAGAGTCTGATAGTGGATGCTCAACGCTACACAGGTCCTATTTCCTATACACTTCCTTTAAGCATGTGTTTTTACCATACTTAGAAATACTGCTAGCAGGTATCTGCCCAAGGATAAACCAATACCAGGCATGAAACTCTTTGTCAATAGAGAAAACTCAGCTGGGCCAAGGCATACCAACATCCTGCCTCCTTCAAAATATTTATACTTAAGCCTTGAGCGTGTGCATGCAACCAAGACCCTGCATCAGCCCAGCTGATTCTTCTTCAGTAGACTAAGCTCAGGTACACACTGCAGCAATGGCACAGCAGCAGCAACAACAACAACAAAAAGTGGAGTAGGCCCAGCAGGAGAAAAGGAAGAGGTGATTCTGGATACCTCTTGGGGAGAGGGGAAAAGCAGAAATGTTAGACTGTTTGTGGGCTGGCCCTGGATGCTAAACTAGATGAACTTTTGGTCCGACTCATTGTGGCACTTTTGAGATTTTTATTTTGACTGAACTGCAGTGTATAAACTCACCTTTCACATAGCTACTTGCTATTGTGCCCTTCTGAAGCTCAGGGATAAATCGTTTCTGGTGCTATAATTGGAAGAGGACAAAGGAAACAAAAAGGTGTATCATTAAGTGAAGAAAGCTCTACATAGGAAGCTCTGCCTGGGAGGGATGGTAAACCTGGCTTTGTGCTTACTACTTTGGATTACTGGTTGTAGAAGGCACCATTACTCTCTCTTATTGATCTAGCATCCTCAATTTCCATCTATAATATTTACAAACCATATATTATTTATGAAGCTGTCCTGTGAGCTAAAGGTAATATGTCTTCCTTTGTGCATGTCCAAGAACCTTTCATGCAGTTGCCTTATTTTTCTCTCCACCTTAGGGCATGCTCAGCAGATTGGATTTAAAATCAGACTATACGTACATCTTTGATTACAGTGGGTCTCCTCAAATTGTTCTACAGCAAGGCTTACAAACTGTCTATCCCCTCTAGCAGAGAGAGACTGATATAGCTCAAGCAGAGGGGATGAATGGGGCATGAATTGCCTAAGTAAAAGGGGCTATGGAACTTTACCCAGGAATAGAACTGTTGTGTGTGTGGAGGGGGGGGGAGGGAGGGAGGGGTTAAACAGCTGCATTTAACTATACCTAGGAGAAAAAAGTGGTAGGAAGGAATATGGAAATGCAGGGGTGATGACCTTGAGACTAGAGAATACATCTGACTGCTAAAGAGACACATACCCTGTAGAACTTCCTGCATGAAAGCACCTTTTTTTTTTAAAAAAAAACAAAAACAAAACACCCCCAAAAAACCCAAAACCCACAAAAAAACCAAGCTCCACATTAGGGGAGAGAAAGAAATCATGTGAAAGTAGGAGGATCCCAAAGGAGACATGGAAAGGCAGAAAGAGAGTAATCCTCTCAATGTTGGCAAGGGAGAGGGCAGTCTCTTACTGGTTCACAGTGCTGAGTTGGTGTCGGAGAGCCTGGATCCAGAGGCTGGTGGCAGCATGGCATTGTAGGAAAGAAACAAAAATAAGTTACAAACCCCCCCCCCAATCAAAATCAATCTTCCAAAAATATATAACATGTTGCAATAGATCAGTGTGATGCCTCCAGGTCAGCTCTTCTAGAAAGTTTCTTATAGTATAAAATACTACCACTCTATGGTCCTTTTCTTCCCTTTTCATCTGAAATATGCTGCCAGTCTTTAGATTTGTTTTAGTAAATTTTATTCACTTGAAGAAGAGTCACCTACATTTGCAGATTTTCTAATCATATTTTATATAGTAAAATTTACTGAAAAGACTCAATACTCCCCTTTCTCCCAACACAGACATTTGGGAGTGGGGGAAGTGTTGGATTTTGCTCTAAGACAGTTACAACACATAAATTTGTAATTATTGTCAGAGTGCCTTTTAATTCAGGGTTTTCAGAAGGCCAAAGTTTGCATGCCTCAATAACACCTTGGTCAGTTGCCACCAAAAATAGCTCCTGTTAACTTTCAGATAAGAACAAGGATGCTATGGCACAGGTGATGGCAGTTAAGTACAGAAGTAGTGATCTAATCACTTCATACGAGTAGATTTCTTAAAACAATCTTGAGACATCCTTAGAAAGATACAGAATGGAGTTGGTCCATAGAGGGCTACCAAAAGGGCATAAAAATGCTGGCAACATAAACCTTGTAAAGTCAGACTTAGGAATTCAAATATTTAGTGCTCTTGTGAACAGGGAAGATAGACATTCAGGCATACCAGAAATATAATTGCACTAGAAGGCATACATGTTTCAAGCAGGAGATGGGGTAATAAAGAAAATATTTCTTCACAGAAAGGGTGGGCGACACGTGGAATGAAGGCGAAATAGTAATGGAATTCAAGAAAGTGTGGAATAACCACAGAGGATCTTAGTTACGGGCATATCTGGAATCATGAAGGATATACTGTATTATAACTGGAAAGGACAATAACTAGAGTAGGCAAGTGGCCCTGCAGCCTTGACCTTTAGTCACATTCTGTCACCTCAATCCCCAGTATAGCATCAGACAGTAAAATGAAAGCTTTGGCTGCACAAGGAAGTGTCATTACCCAGAGAGACCCACCTTAAACACTTGGTCCAGCGTCAGACAACGATTGGCATCAGGGTGAATCGTCCAGAAGGAAATTTTACCATTTGCTGCAGTCTCTCGAACAAACATGTCATGAAGGGAAAGATTGTGTCGAATAGAATTCTGCAAAGAAGCAAGTTCTTAAAACTGAGCAATAGATGTCCGGGTTTCACCATGACTATATCATAGTGTGTTCTTCCCATAGATTATCTGTTCCACTGATCCTTCATGAACTCACCTAACACCAAAAGCAGTTGTATTAGACAAGTATTCTGTGCTTAACAGGGCAATTTTTTAAAGGTTTTTCCATGCACAAACAGCTGTTTCATTTGAAGGAGAAGAGCCTTCATTGAAAGTTTATTCCACTGGGTATCTAGAAACTAAGGGTACAGCAAAAGTGGTACCCCTCCCCTTCAAAACTAAATATATTAATCCATATAGATGAGTTCCGACACAATTGTACATCTCAAATTATGTCTTTCTGCACAGGCCCATATGTTCATCTGTGCTAGTACACCCGAGTCATTTTCTCCTGAGTTTTTACCTCTCTACTGAGTGCTCTTAGACTTCAGTTACAAATACACATATGCCTTAATCCTTTGCCCATTCTCCCTCAGGACCTGCATCAGTATTGTTGCTTAACTTCTACTGTAACTCACCTTGAACAATTTGGAAAAACAGGGATAAACAAAGATTTAATTTGATCTGTTGACAGAACTCCCAGTTGCATTCTTTTGCATATATTTCTAGAGTGCCCTACTATCCTACTATCACAGAGCTGCCTTACAAGCTTTTTATACAACCCTTGAGCTCCCAGTTCTAAGAACTGTGGATATTGTACAGGCTGGTGCTATAAAACCACAGAGCTTAATACTTTTTTAAAATTATATGCACTGCATTACCTTCCACCCAGGCTTAGCTACATGTTTGAAATAGGGAAAATGATCCTCAATCCAGGTGTAAATTTCCTTCAGGGTCATCCGTTTTCCCTCTGTGCTGTTGATAGCAAACTGGATCATAGCCATGTAGGAATATGGAGGACGCTCCGAAAAGGACTCTTGCCATGAGGTGGAAGAGCTGCAAGGTGCGACACTTGCATCCTCCTCACTCTAAGTTAAAATAAAATAAAAAAAAAAGGTAAGAAACTAACAACTTCCACTGCTATTTGAGTATTTAAAAAGGTCTTGGAAATAAATATGATTCTACATCATGATATGCTATCAACTTAACACCTTTTTGCTTAAAGCTTATAATCATGTTCCAGCAGTGCCTATCTCCCCGACATCAATTCACAAGCATCACTATATCTCCCTGTTTTATTGTTATTTTCTCCTCCCGATTTGTATTTAGTTTCTTTATGAAAGGAGAATCTGGTCTAGCTTCTGTACACATTGTAATGATACATGACCACCACACAACGTTGCTAACAATTCTGGTCTTAGGATATTTTCCAAATATTAGCAGAAAATGGCAAAAATTTTCAAACTTCTCCACCTTTAAAGCCTTTCAAAAAGTTAACTATCTTCACCATCTGATGATTAGTACATAGGATATTTTAAAAGTTAACTAGTGGTTTCAATTCTGTTCTTCAAGACAAGTGACTATTTAAAGGGGAAATTAAGTTCTGACCTAATTTTCTTTCTTTTAGACTCTCCAGACTGGTACAGCTTCACTGATGGGTAATACCTCACCATGACCAGCAGGTGGCAACAGACAAAAACCTTTGGTTACAATACAAGTAGCTGTGCTTACCCCTAATCTGACAAGTCTGCCAAATAGCCAAGCAGAACTAAACATTGCAAATTATAACAGTAACAACACTCCGAGCAGGAGTAACAATCAACATAGAGCAATGCTGCTGGAAGATGCAGAGAGAAGCCCCTTCAGCAAAGGTTCCCACAGTTCACCAGCTACAACAGCTGAGCCAAAGCCGCAGTTCTTGTGATCTCCCTGGCCCAAGAAAAATAACAGAACCTGCAGAAAAATCCCACTCCACGTGAAAACAACAGACAGACAGATAGGGTGGGGTGCTGTACTGGTCTGGAGAGTCTAAAAGAAAGAAAATTAGTGGGTAAGAACCTAATTTCTCCCTCTTTAGCACCTCTCCAGACCAGTACATCTTTATTGATGGGAGGTATAAAAGCAGTACTCATCATGGGTGAGACACCCGGAGGGCTGCCACCAAACACCTCATCCCGATGCACCTGAACGTCCAAATTGGTAACGTCGTACAAAGGAATGCAGAGAAGCCCAAACCACAGCTTTACAAATTTTATACAGGAGGCACAAGCAAAGACTCAGCCCAAGAAGCTACCTGACCCCATGTGGAATGAGCCTTGAGAAATTCCGGAACAGACTTTTTCTGAAGAAGATACATGGAAGCGATAGTCTCGTTGATCCAGTGTGCAATGGTAGCCTTGGAAGCGCCATCCCCCTTATAAGGACAAAAAGATGATCCAATTTCCGGAAGTCCTGGGTCCGCTGAACATAAGAGAAAAGGACCCAACAGACGTTCAACTTGCGCAATTCCCTCTGCTACGAAGAGCACTCCCAACAACAAAAGACCAGGCGGACTGTGGACTGATGGACATGAAAAGGCAAAAACACTTTTGGCAGAAAGGAAGAACAGGCCGCAGCATATCACACTCCCTAGAAAACTCCAGGAAGGGAGGCCTACAAGAGAAAGCCTGTAGCTCAGAAACGCGTCTCGCAGAAGAAATAGCCACCAAAAGACCACTTCAAGAGTAAGATTCTTCAACAAGCAGGAACTCAGGGGCTCAAAAGGAGGGCGCACAACCATGGACAGGACCAGATTAAGATCCCAAGCAAGAACAGAAGGCTACATCGGAGGCTGAAACAATTTGGCCACCCTTAAAAAGCAAAACAGATAGAAGGAAAAATGTTAAAGCACCTACTGTACAGCAAACTGCAAAATGCAAATAAGGCCATAAGCTGAACCCAGAGAGAAGACTAGGCCAAGCCCTTGCCCAGGCCTTCTTGCAAGAACTGCAAGATGTGAGGCAAAGAGGCTTGAAAGGAAACCACTCCACACGCAGTACACTAGTCCTCAAAAATACACCAAACACACACAAAAGCTTGAGAAGTGGAAAGCCTCCAGGACCTCAGGAGAGTGGAGATCACTTTATCTGAATAACTTTTCTTACCTAGGCATGTCCGCTCAAGAACCAAGCTGTAAGACCAAAAGGATCCAGATTGAACATTGGACCCTGAATCAGGTTGGGCGAGAGAGGCCGTGAAAGAGGATCTGCCATGAGAAGATGAACCAGATCTGCGTACCATGGGTGCCTGGGCCAGTCCGGGGCCACCAAGATCACACGGCCAGGGTGCCGAGCAATTCGAAAAACTCTGCCCACTATCGACCACGGAGGAAACACATACAAGAGACCTGCCATTGGCCAAGGCTGTACCAGAGCATCAAGCCCCGCTGCCTGAAAATCCCTACGCCAACTGAACAGGGGCGCTTTGGCATTGACACTCGTGGCCATCAGGTCCATGATAGACCGACCCGAAGTCTGCACAACCAACTCAATGGCTGCGGAACTGAGATACCACTCTCCAGGATCTAGCATGTGATGACTGAGGAAGTCTGCCTGAACATTCTCTACTCCTGCTATGTGGGAAGCCGATCTGTCCGGAAGATAAGACTCTGCCTAGGCCATGAACAGAGCTGCCTCCTGTGCCACCAGACGGCTCCTGGTTCCTTATCCGAGAGAACCCAAACAGACTTGCCCGTCAATAACGTCTGGAATGCTAGCAACATCAGCTGGATGGCTCTTGTCTCCAGAACATTGATCAACCAAGATGCCTCCTCTGGAGACCAGCTTCCCTGAATGGAACAACTGAGACACAGATCCCTAGCTGAGGAGACTGGCATCCATGAGAAGCACTGTCCACTGGGGCTGATCCAAACTCACTCCCTGTACCAGATGGGAAGACTGTAGCCACCAATGGAGACTGCAACGAACTAACCCCTAAAAAGGGACGAGAGAGTCCAAAGAGATCACCTGGGGAAACCACCACCAAGCAGAGGATGCTGAAGCGGACCAATGCACAACATCCAGGGAAGTCACCATTGACCCCAAGACCTAGAGAAATCCTGCGCCCGAGGACACTGGGAAGCCTTCAGAAGGCGAATTTGCAGCTTCAACTTGTGCACTTAGGCCTATGAGAGGAAGACCTTCCACAAGGAGATAATGAAGAAAACCTCAAGGTACTCCAGGCACTGAGACGGAGCCAACTGGCTCTTGGACAGGCTGACTACCCATCCCAGCGACTGCAAGAACTCCACCACCCGAACCATAACCCAGGAACTCTACTGAAAAAGACTTTGCTAGGATCAACCAGTTGTCCAGAAAGGGGTGAACCAGAATGCCCTCCTTGCACTAGGCCGCCATCATGACCACCATAATCTTGGTGAATGTCTGCAGAGCCGTGGCAAGACCAAAAGGAGGCGCACAAAACTGATAGTGCCATCCCAGCGAAGGAACCGCTGATGGGAGGTGTGAAGCGGAACATGCAAGTAGGCCTCTGTCAGATCGAGACAGGTCAGGAATTCCCATAGTGAACTGCCAGAATGACAGATTTCAGGGTCTCCATGCGAAAGGACAGAACTTGGAGATCCATGTTGACCCCCTTCAGATCCAAGATGGGCCGAAAAGCCCTCTCTTTGTTGGGCACCACGAAATAAATGGAATACCTGCCAGTGTAACACTCCTGAGGGGGCAAATGGAACTACTACTTTGAGATGTAGCAGTCTTTGAAGCGTCTGGCAAAAAAAACACTTCTTCCATGCCGTTGACAAGGAGAAGCGAGAAAATGATCTGGCAATGAGTGGACAAGCTCCAGAACATAACCATCCCAAATCACCTCCAGGACTCACTGATCCATCGTGATCACTGCCCACATCTGGTAAAAGTCTCGCAACTAGACGCCCACCGGAACCAGGGGAGGCGCCGGCAAGGAGTTATTGGGCGGGACGAGCGGCGGGAGAACCAGTTGGGGTGGGAATCATATCACCCCTGACGGGCCCCAAGAAAGGACTGCATCTGCTGAAAGAAATGGCCCCGCAAACCAAGCCTGGAGCCACAGGGTACGATGAGCAGCCACCCCAAGGGCCAGGGACTTGGCCAACATTTGCAACGGATCAAACATGGCATCAGAGAGATAAGAAGCACCCATCTCAGTCTTGGTTAATTCCTGCTCCACCAAGGACCAGTCAAGACTCACGATCAAGGATACGCCTGAAAACAAGCCCGAATGACCAGACTGCCACACATTGCCGCTTGGACCGCAAGGGCAAGGGTATCAAAATTCTGATTAAGGAGAGACTCCAACTTACGCTCCTCAGAGTCCCTCAAAGCAGAGCTGCCCTCATCAGGCAATGTTTGCCGCTTCGTGATGGCTGAAACCACCACCGACTTCAAGGTATCCCTATCCCCCTCCGGGATGGAATACAGGCGGGCCATAGAACGCGCAAAACAAAAGGGTGCCTCAGGCACTTTCCACTGCGCAAGCACAATATCCTGATGCATAGGAAAAGAGCGGATGCTGAGCGGATCCCCCGAAGCAGGGGGTCCACCACACACGGGGGCTCCTGCTCATTTTCCTCAAAATGCAACACCAAGGAAACCTGAAGATTAAGCTCCTGGAGCTCTTCCCGCTGAAAGATGCACACCACTGACACATTGTCGCCAGCTGGCGGAACTGGAAAAAAACATCCGCCAGCAGCATCTGTCCCCCCAAAAGGATCCCAAAAGGTCCAGGTAATCAAGAGAAAACTGCTCCCCATAAAAAAAAATCATTGTCCCAAAAGAACCTTGGCCGCTTGGATTAGAGAGGAGACGGGAACAAAACTGTTGTTTGGGGGGGGGGGTGTTGACCTGGAAAGGATACGGCGGGGAACCCCCCCTGAAACCTCTGGGGTGGAAGCAGGACGCCCGGCTGCTTGAAGATAAGCCTTCCACAAGGCTAAAACAAAATCAGGGAACAATCCCTGGCGGTCCAATGGGACTCACTGCCAGAGGTCCAGAAGAAATCTTCCCCTGTTTCTCTAATACAGGGGGAGGGTCACTGAGGCTGCAGACAAAATGGAGGTGTTTCCCGCCAAAAATCGGAGCAAAGCCTGCCAAAAAAATGCTCCCGATGCCTGTAGCAGCTGACAAGCCCGAACCGCCCCAGCTGCTAAAGCAGGCAAGCCGGCAGCAGCTGATGGAAGTCCCCAGCAGCTTTGGCGGTAAGGAAAACTATTTCCCGGACAATCGGCGGGTGGGGGAATCCCTGCGTGGGCAGCAAGAGAATCCCAGGCTTCCCTTCCTTCAGCTGCCAGCGTGCGAGGCACACGAAGGGGATCCCTGGATGTCAGCACCTGAAGCCGCCGAGGACTCCCTCTCACGGTGGCCAGCACACCACAAACACTGGCCGCCCAAATCGACCTCGCATCTGGAGCACAATGAGCACTTTTTCCCTTTAAAAGTGCTTATTGCACAATATGTGACCTAGCTAAGTGAAAAAGTGCAGTTAGCAATAAAATTGCAATACAATAACACTGAAGGCTCCCTTCAGACTGGCACTGCCTCAGGATTTTTTTTTCCAGAACAGACTCTACTGGCTCTCTAAGCTATATGCTTTGCTAGTATTGGTGGCAAAGCTTACAGCTGAGGCACTTCTAGAAAAAATATGGGGAGGTAGAGGAAGGGACTCAACTTGTGACCTGTCGAGTGTGACAGCCCCCGAGGTCAGACAGACCTCCCTCCAAGCTTTGTCCGGCACCAGACAGGGACAAAAAGGCCACTATACAAATTCCAACAGGCCTACACTAACCCAGGGAAGACAGCAATATCTTACCACCTGCTGAGACTGAGAGAAGACTGGTCAGATTAGGAGGAAGCACAGCTACTTGTATTGCAACCAAAGGTTTTTGTCTCAGTCTCTACCTGCTGGTGATGGTGAGGTATTACTCATCAGTGTTTGAGCTGTACCAGACTGGAGAGGTACTAAAGAAACCACTTTTATGACTGGCACACTATATGTGTGGAATAGACTCCTGGTACAGATGGTGGAGACAAAGACTGTCTGAACAAGAGATTTTTATTTTGAACTTTCCTTTTGTGTATTATTGTAGGGACAGTTCAAAGCAAAATTAGTCACAGTGTCTACATATACTATATTTAAAGAATATTTGAAAAGGCAGCATATAAATTGGTGCATATATTAAAGCACAATTAAATTGCTCACATTCATAGGTGTTTGGGTAGAAGGAGGTTTTTTATGTCAATGAGGTATCTCTATTTACATTGCTTACCTGCATGCTGACTAGCAGCAAGCTAGAGTCTGAGGCTTTTTCCTCCTTCTTTAAACAAACCTAGCAGGTGAGCTAAATGCATTTACAGCAATCCTTTTGATAGGAAGGTTTGTTAATTCCACAGAGGCTCGTTGGAGAGTTGGCACAAGAATCACTCCCTGCCATTCTCTCCCCTGCAGTGATTGCGATGCATAAGCAGGGCAGGGATGCTAGGAAGCATGTCACAGGATGCAATTTTGGCTAAAGACACTTCTGGGTGTTAGGCACTCACCAGATTATCTGACCTTATGGAAAAAAGCCATCTACCTACAATGCTCCTGAATGTTCCTACTGTTAGATTAGAGTTACATATAAGACTAACTGCCTCAGTTCCTTTATGCAGTTCAGATTGATAGACATGACAGCTTCTGGATCTTTTTTTTTCATTCCTTTTATCAACTAGTATTAACTTATTTTGAAGTAATTAGGAATGAATCCTGCATTCATGCTGATTTCATTCACTTCATAAGAACATAAGAATAGCCTTACTGGGTCAGACCAATGGTCCATCAAGTCCAGTAGCCCGTTCGCACAGTGGCTAATCCAGGTCACTAGTACCTGGCCAAAACCCAGGGAGTAGCAATATTCCATGCTACCGATACAGGGCAAGCAGTGGCTTCCCCCATTTTTTTCTCAATAACAGACTATGGACTTTTCCTCCAGGAAACTATCCAAGCCTTTCTTAAAACCAGATACGCTTTCCGCTCTTACCACAACCACTGACAACGCATTCCAGAGCTTAACTATTCTCCAAGTGAAAAATATTGGTTTGAAAAGTATTTCCCTGTAACTTCAAAGAGTGTCCCCTAGTCTTTGTAATTTTTGACACAGTGAAAAATCGATCCACTTGTACCCGTTCTACTCCACTCAGGATTTTGTAGACTTCAATCATATCTCCACTCAGTCATCTCTTTTTCAAGCTGAAGAGCCCTAACCTTTCAGTCTTTCCTCATACGAGAGGAATTCCATCCTCTTTATCATCTTGGTCACTCTTCTTCGAACCTTTTCTAGCGCCACTATATATTTCTTGAGATAAGGAGACCAGAATTGAACACAGTACTCCAGATGAGATCACACCATGGAGCAATACAGGGGCATTATAACATTCTTAGTCTTGTTAACCATCCCATTCCTAGCATCGTTTGCTTTTTTGGCTGCCGCTGCACATTGGCCAGAAGGTTTCATCGTATTGTCTACGATGACACCCAGATCCTTTTCTTGAGCACTAACCCTAGCATCCGGTAACTTTGATTCGGGTTATTCTTCCCAATGTGTATCACTTTGCATATTAAATTTCATCTGCCACTTGGATGCCTAGTCTTCCAATTTCCTAAGGTCCACCTGCAATTTTTCACAATCCGCATGTTTTAACAACTTTGAACAGTTTAGAGTCATCTGCAAATTTAATCATCAATTTCCAGATCATTTATAAATAAGTTAAATAGCACTGGTCCCAGTACAAACCTCTGTGGCACTCCACTGTTTACTCTCCTCCATTGAGAAAAATGACTATTTAACCCTACCCTCTGTTTTCTATCTGATAACCAATTCCTAATCCACAACTGAACTTTACCACCTATCCCGTGACTTTAATTTTCTCAGGAGCCTCTCATGAGGAACTTTATCAAAAGTTTTACTCCCCCTTCTAGTCTGCTCTCTCACTTGCCAAACAAGACTACACCCATTTGACCGATTCGCACAGCTCCAAACCTTCTCACCTCTTTGCCACACTGAACTCTTTACTCAAAGTCCCCCAACTTCCAACCCCTCCATCACTTTCCCCCCAGACTAGGGCTGAGCACTTCTACAACAAGGTTCACAAAATTAACTTTGAGTTCTCAACTGAGCCACCATCTCAGCCCTTGCCGCCTTCTCTTCCTTTCCTGAAATCACTGAGAAAACATTTTCTCTCTTTCCTCTTCCAAACTCACCACATATTTCTCTGATCCCATCCCCACCCATCTACTTACCATTATCCTCTCTATCTACCATATCCTCAACCTATCACTCGCCAACGCAAATGTGCCCGACGCCTTCAAACATGCCATCATTATGCCACTCCTCAAAAAACACTCGCTGGATCCTACCTGCCCTTCCAGCTATTGTCCCATCTCCTTCCTCCCCTTCTTATCCAAACTACTTGAACATGCTGTTCACTACCATCATCTTCACTTTCTCTCATTTCGAGCTATCTTAGACACACTTCAATTGGTTTTTTGCCATCTTCATTCTACAGAAACTGCCCTTACTAAAATCTCCAATGATCTGCTCCTGGCCAAATCTAGAGGCCTCTACTCCATCCTCATCCTCCTTGACCTATCTGTGGCTTGAAATCACCACCTACTTATCGATACATTGTCCTCACTTGGGTTTCAGGGTTCTGTTATCTCATAGTTTCTTTCTATCTCTCCCATCACACCTTTAGCGTATGCACTGGTGGATTCTCCTTCACTGCCAATTCCGCTATTAGTCGTTGTACCTCTGGGACTACTTTTTTCGATTTACACTTTTTTCTTTTAATATTCTTTATTGAATTATTTCACAATACAAACTTAATCATCCAGTATACAAATCATAAATATATTGAAATCCCATATCCTAAAATAAAACCAAATCACCCGCATCTCCCTCCCAACACCCATTCATCCTTAGAGGACAGGAGGTGAAAAATCTACTTAACATTCAAACCATTCTATTCTATTTCTGAGATGATAGATTCTTCCCATAATTTGTATTTGGACCATACTTTTTGAAACATAGATAACCGATTTCTTCGTATGGCAGTTAGCAGGGATGGTCTCTTCCACATTTTGGTTTACAGTGCTGCGAATGCCTGATAGCATTACAGAAATGATAAGTTGTAGTAGTTCCAGTATGGCTTCTGTGTTTTATTCAGTGATGGCTGCTAACTCTACAGGCTTCTGTGAGGACTCAGAGCTTGCTGACTTGAAGCAATCTTCTCTCAATTTTTTTCACTCTAGATGTTCATGAAGCACATCAGCAATATTCAAATATGTATTTTATGCACATGCAGGTTGCTCTTTAAAGGCTACCACAACTGATACCAGGGTTAGGGAGGGTCATGAATGAGTAAGGATAAGGGGATTTAATATACTGCCTTTCTGTGGTACAATCTAAACAGTTTACATTTATTATATATAGGTACCTTTCTCAGTCCCTCACAATCTAAGTACCTGGCGCAATAAAAGATTTGGTTCTTACCTCTCTAATCTTCTTTCTTGTAAACCCACACTTTATTCTGGGACAAGTGGGATATGCATCTCCAGCTGCCAGACACTGTAGAAAGCTTCAAATAATTAAAGTCATAACCTCTCAAGTCTGCTAGCACATCCTGGAGAATCCAGTCTCCAAGCAGCCAGGAACAAAAGAAAGAAAGAGACAGAGAGAAACAGAGAACTCCCCGCCAAATAATTAATTCTGCTCATATAAACATATGTAAAACAGCAAACAATGAAAACTGTAAAACAGGTTATCACACATTAGAACCTGAACTACAAAACAGTACTATAGTAAGACAAAGCCTGCACTGACAGAAGCGGGTGCTAAATTAGGTGCCCCCAAATATAGTGCTATATCTAGCAGGACCAAAACATAAATCCAGCTTACCAGTATTTCCAGGCAGGTGAACACTGAATCAGGTTCCCGGAATAAAGTGTGGATTCACAAGAAAAAATTCTCTCTCTCTCTCGCTGCCCCTGTCTCTCCTTCTCTCTCTCTCTCAGCCTCTCTTTCTGGCTCTGCCTGCCTCTCTTTCTGGCTCTGCCTCTGTGTCTGTCTGTGTGTGTGTGTGTGTCTGTGTGTATCTCTGTGTCTGTCTCTGTCTGTGTGTGTCTGTGTGTCTCTGTCTGTCTGTGTTGACCCCTGCCAGGGGGGGGGGGGGACATACCGGACCGTATTCTTACCTCACCTAAAGAACTCATTTCACTGGACTTCCTCTGGCCATATGATGCATCGACATCCCATGTAACAGTGGAGAATGATTGTTTGATTTTATCCAGGAAGTTAGCTCTGTCTGACCAATCCAAAGCGGTGAATGCCATTGAATCTTCATCTTTACAAGAACAGATTTAAGACCAAGTGGAAATCTCCTCCAACCAACCTTTTTCTGAGTTTGATGCCATGGTAAAGGAACAAGTGGACCTAGCTGATGCGTGCTCTTCCAATGAAGAAAAGGCTCAGGTAGCACAGTTGTTGTACAAGTATCAAGACCTGTTTGCAGTGGATTCTTACGACACTGGCCTGACCGACCTACATGTGACCAAGATTCCTATGGATCCCCACAGTAAGCCCGTCTTCGTGCGTCAGTATAAGATTCCTTTGGCCTCGTATGAGTCCGTGCAAGAGATACTTGATACCCTGGAAACTAGGGGTATCATTAGGCCTTGTAACAGTACATACAACTCACCCTTGTGGCCAATCCTGAAGAAGAATAACAGTTGGAGAATTGCCGAGAGAGAGAGAGAGTGGGAAAGGCAGAGAGAGAGAGAGAGGCAGGGATGGAAAGGCAGAGAGAGAGAGAGAGAGAGAGAGAGAGAGAGAGAGAGAGAGAGAGGCAGGGATGGAAAGGCAGAGAGAGAGAGAGGCAGGGATGGAAAGGCAGAGAGAGAGAGAGAGAGAGAGAGAGAGAGGCAGGGATGGAAAGGCAGAGAGAGAGAGAGGCAGGGATGGAAAGGCAGAGAGAGAGAGAGAGAGAGAGAGAGAGAGGCGGGATGGAAAGGCAGAGAGAGAGAGAGAGAGAGGCGGGATGGAAAGGCAGAGAGAGAGAGAGAGAGAGAGGCAGGGATGGAAAGGCAGAGAGAGAGAGAGAGAGAGGAAGAGGGAGAGAGATATGGTAGACAGTGGGAAAGTAACAGAAGTGTTGAATATGGCAGTGGAAGCGAAGGTACAGAGGTGGTAGAAGGATGGTGAGCACGGAAAAAGAAGAAAACATCAAATTGGCAGGAGACCCTGGGGAGAGTAAACAGAAGACAAATAGAAATCAGAGCCTGGGACCAACATAATTTGAATAATAAAATGACCAGACAACCAAAGGTAGAAAATTAATTTTATTTTCTATTTTGTGATTACGATATGTCAGATTTTGCGATTACGATGTCAGATGAGCTAGGACCTAACAGAGAAAGTAAAAGTCTTCTTGTTTATACCACTTTGCCAGCATGGGGTCAGAGGGGCAAAGCAGGAATGCGGTGGGTGAAAAGGCTACAAAACAAACCTGCCAGGACATTTTTGAAAAAAAAAAAAAAAAAATGAAAGCCAGTTGGGTGGGAAATGCAAATCTAACCAAATTGAATAATTTTTACCTGAATTGGGCAGCACTAATGCAAAGCAGTAGGTGAGCAATACTAACTGGGGACGTTCCCGAGCTTCAAAAACTTGTCTGCTGATACCACAAGGGATTGGCCTGTCAGCTGCAGACCACAGTCTGCTTCTTCTCCACACAGGCAGAGCCTAACCCTGGAAATGGAAAGCTCTGAGAACTGAAACCAAAAGAAAGATGAAAAACCGACTAAAATAAAGAAGAAAAAGGCAGAGCAGAACAGAAACACTCCTTCTGGTTTGCGTGCAGAAGGGAAAAATTGTAGGTAGCTATAGAGTTATCTATGAAGTAGGAAGATTACAGAAAAAAAATCCAGAGTGGATTTCTTCTGCAAAGACTCGCGGCCATGGGGAGATTACTTGCTTTTCCGGAATGACATACCTATTGCACTGGAAAATAAGTTACTGGATAGCAGGCAAGCATTTGCTTTTCTATATAATAAAATGCAAAAGTCATATAAACTTATTAGCACAGAGGGTAACACAAGAGAGTAGACAATGAGAACAAGACTTGCTGCTTCTTAGGATGCCCTGGCATTCAGGTAAACTCTTCAATAATGACAATGTCATTAGCACTTACGTTTGTCCTCTGGAGTATGTTAATGGGAATCTCTTATGTCATTGTTTTACTTGTTCCCCTTCACAATTCTTTGTGTGAAAAATTACCAATAGAATATTAAAAGTTGAAGGCTAGTTCCATTTGAGATTAGTGTAATATTGCTCACTGCCACAGCAAACATAGTTTTACTATTATTTCATTAGTGAATGTCAGCTCACTACAGAAAATGAAATCCAGGGGAAACTAGTGAGAAATAAAACCAGAGTTCTAGAGAGAATCTGTTGACAACATAAGTTTGGTAATTGCTTTTACTTTAAAATCTTTTCAGGTGCTTAAATGTTTTATTGTCTGAGGAACTATAAATAGATTATCTTCCTAATTTCTTTATATTTTTACTTGATTTCTAAGCATTTAAACATGTTTTCCCTGTACTTGCATACACAGAACACTTACTCTGGCCCCCTCCTTCTCTGGAGATACATTTTCTTTGTCATCCAGCTCTTGCTTCATGCTGCAGGGCCCAAGTCCATCTGAACTCATTTTTCCCAGCCACTGGATGTTGGTTAAACTGTCGTCCAGTACACAATTAGATACCTCTTCGTCATCTGCATGAAAAATATCCACACCTACATCATGGAAAGATTACGTTCTTACCTTGTTAATCTTATTTCTTGTAATCCTATACTCTAGTCCTGAACAAAAGATTAGTTTCTTACCTTTGCTCTTCTTTCTTGTAAATCCACACTTTATTCCATGACCAGTGGGTTATTTCTGTCTACCCGCCAGGACTTTGTAGGAAGCCTCAAAAGTTCAGAGACTTAAACCCCTCCCCCTCATCATTGTCTCAGTGCCTCAGTTAGTCTAAAAGCAGCCAAGAACATCTGTAGAGGAAAAAAAACGGAGAGGGGAATGGGTAGAACATCCTGTAAAGTAAATCAATTCTGCTCATATCAACAAAAGCAAAACAGCAACAATGAAAAATGAGAGATCAGGTTATGAAACATTAGAAACCTGAACAACAAAACAGTGCTATAGGGGTAGACAGCTTGCATTGTCAGCCTGAAACAGGGACCCTCCCAAACTAAGTGCTAATCCCATTCTAATGGCACACTCATAAAGGCTGGTCACAAAACAGAAATCCAGCTTACCAGTACTTGTAAAGGTAGACGATCGGCGAGTCAGCAAATAGGGTGGGTTCCCGGAATAAAGTGTGGATTTACAAGAATGAAGATTAGCAAAGGGAAGAACCTAATCTTCGATTTGTGTACAATTCCACAGAGCAGTCCCAAAAATTCAGGGTGGGTCTGATGAGCCCGCTGCCAGAACAGAGGCACCAAAAGCAGCATCCCGCTTGGCTGCCACATTGATCCTATAGAACTTGGTGAATGTATGTAAGGAGGACTGGTAGCTTCCCTGCAAATCTCGTCCAGAGAAACAGCCGACAGCTCTACCCAAGAGGATGAAACACCTCTGGTGTAATGGGCAACCGGCTCAAAAGTCCCCTTAGAAGATGAATCACTAGACCACTGCTGGATCCAGAGCATTCTGTGAGCCGAAATGGAATAGGCGGCAAGCTTAGCAAAAACTTGCAAGATGTTGGTACAAGGCATCAACCACATAATCCATACCGGAGATGAGATACTCCAAGTCATGAAGCACCACAGTGCTTGGAATGGCAAGCCCAAGCCACAAAGAGGTCAACGCCGCCTTAATACCAGCAGCAGCTGAATCAAACAGACGCTTAAGGACAAAATCCACACATCTATCCTGAACATCCTTCAGGACTACACCCCTATCACTAGGGAGAGATGTGCACTTGGTGACCTGCGCCACCAAGGAATCCATCTTCGGGGAAGCAAAGTGCTTGTTAAAGGCATCTGCCATGGGATACAGCCATGCCAAAGAACAAGCACATTTCAAGGGACCCTGAGGAGTCTCCCAGATATATGCAAGAATCCATACGAGGTCAGGATGATCAGGAAAGGAGGCAGATTGTGGCCTCTGGTCACTCATGAGGGAACATTCTGCAGTGGCCAGCTGCTCAGCCTGCAGGTTAAATTCCTTAAGAGATGCCGAGATCAAATCAACAAGGTACACATGCTTGAAAAATCTGCGAACAGTGGGATTCTCCCCCAAATCTGGGGCTCCGCACTGATCCGGATCCTGGAGATCCGCCTAGTTTGCCACATTGGTGACTGCCACAATGCCTCCTGGCGAAAGCAGAGGTATGGAAAAGGTGTCCGGTGCAACCATGGGCACAGCTGACTTACCTGCTGGCACCCCCGAAGCAAGGCAAGAGAAAAGACCCTGGTCCAGAGGAGCAGGGGTCCCTGTGACCGGCATAGGATCCAGCGGAAGGGAAACAGGCAGAGACTTTTTAACTAAGTATGCATGATGAAGCATATTCACAATAAAACCCATCCTCTGTGGCAGGAGCCATAAGAACATAAGCAATGCCTCCGCTGGATCAAACCTGAGGTCCATCGTGCCCAACCGACCTCTGCACATCAGTTTTGGGCTGTTCGGAGAATTTGCGAGGTTTCTCGTCAAAGACATATTTTGCTAAAGATATATCTTTTTGCTAAAATATATCCAGCATACTCCCCAGGGTCTCTGACGCCATTTTTACAGGATGTTCGGGCAGAAGACCCTCCTTGGAAGTCAAAAGCACCGAATCCGGGCAAGATTCACACCCCTCACGAGCCACAGTGCACATGGAACACAGTTGTGCATCGGACAGCCATCCACTACAATTTAGGAATGAATCCATCCCATCCTGCCCTGGAAAGGCCATCTATGCAGTTTTCTTGTAAAAACGAAGCTTGGAAGTATAACAAATGTTTAAATTCAAAATCAGGAAAAATTCAAGATGGCCACCGCAGGTACCGATTTTGATTAAAAAAAAAAAATAGCCTGGGGGAAAATAATTTTTAAAAATAATCACAGGAAACCCCCCCAAAATGGCTATGTTGGGATTTTACAGATATGGTGAGGGGTAGGGCATGTAGGGACACCACCCCAAACCCAATTTTTAAGACCCCCTTAAAAATCGCTGATTCAGGCTGTCAAGCCTGTACTCACTGTGACATGTGCTGAAAAGGAAACACTGTAGAGCTGAAAACAGCTTACAGGGATATCCTTTGCCTCAGAGAACTGGAAATTCGGATTTTAAATCCGACTAGCCCACTGGCTTGACCACCACAGCCAGAGACCTCATTACCCTCGGACACACCATGCAGAGAAACAGTCTGGCTCCAATCCTGGGCACGCCTCCACAGAACTGATCAGACTTTGCTCTACTTTAGTGTTCTTTAACCACCAGTCCACGGACCGATGCCAGTCCACAGGTGCAGGTCCGGCGAGATCAGGGGGAGCTGATTCAGTACTTGCCTGCAGCAGCACAGTGATTCACTTCGGCAGCCCTGGGGCTTTTGCTGAGTCGTGGCCCGCCTCTGATGATGTAACTTCTTCTTTCCTCAGAGGCGGCGTGTCCCATTAAAGGACCCAAGGATGCCTAAGTGAATCGCTGTGCTGCTGCAGGCAAGTACTAAGAGCTACCGGGAGGGGAGCGGAGGGAAGGAGAGGAAGCCACTGTTTGATCCTGGGAAGCTGATGGACAAGGGAAAATAAAGGGAAAGCTGCTACTGGAACTGGAGGGAGGGAGAAGGAGAGATGCTGCTGGGAGGGGAGAAGGGAAAGGGAAGAGAGTTACTTCTGGACAGGGGAGGAGGAAAAAAAACCAGCAGGGAGATTAGAGGAGGGGACAGAGTCAGGATGGAATGGAGAGCTCAGATGAGGAATGAGAAAGTAGAGAGAGACTGATGCTGGGAAGGGGGTCAGCAGAAAAATAAGGAAAGAGAGGGACAAAGATGCTAGATTTGGTGTAGGAGAGATAAAAATGAAGAGAGCATTGAAGCTGGAATGAATCATGTAAAAAGGAGACAGGGGGCACAGGCTGGATGGAAAGGGAAGAGGGGCATAGAAAGAAGGCAGATAACATATGGAAGGTGGAGATGCTGGATTGAAGAGATAGAGAGGGCAGACACTGGAAGGAAGAGAGTGAAAAGAAGATGAAAGCAGAAACCAGAGATGACAAAAGGTAGAAAAAATAATTTTATTTCTATATTGTGATTAGAATATATCAAATTTGAAATATGCGTCCTGCTAGAGCTGGTGTTAGATATAACTGGGGACTGCAAAGCCCAGGCAGTGCTTCTTTAGCTTCCAGCTGGCTTAGAGCTCTCTCTGACCAGGGGGCAGTTGTCCTAATTGCACTCCCCTAACACTATTCCTGTCATGTATGACTGCAGTATTCTGTTAGTATGATATTTCTGTGTAACATTCTGTAATAATCTGACTTATTCAGTTTTCTTAATAGTAGAGGGGATATATGTGAAGGGAAGGGGAGACCGGAGTTTTGTTGAGCCTTGCTCTGTATTATTTGTATTTATAAAATGACTATTGTACAGAATATTGTTTCTTTTTATACTTTAATAAAACATATTCAATATAAAATTATAACTATTTGAGGCTTGTGCGGATGGGATCAGATGGTTTGCGAGGACCAAGCTTGTGGGGCAGGGCAGAGACGTTTTTTAAAAATTTCAGTCTTAGTAGTTTGCCGGTTCACAAAATAATTCTTTTATTTTCACCGGTCCATAGGTGTAAAAAGGTTAAAGAACAGTGCTCTACTTACTAGCGGACAAACCTGGGGTGAGCAAACTCCCAAGGGAACAGTCCCTGAGCTCCATCTGAAGCGCAGGCTGTCCAGTGGGCTTGCCGATAAGCAGTGAACTCTCTAGAACCCCCTAGAGCAGACTTTTTCCCCAAAGGTCTGTGATCTTCCACAGTCAAAGACGTCCCCACATTTGTTGAAATTTTCAGCAAAATATTATATTACATATCAAAATAAGAATTTTTTTTTTTAAGCCAAAACAGCTGTTAGAATTTGAGGCGAAAGAACGGCTGGTAACTATAGCTGATGATGTATGACTTGCCATATACTGAACATACCGGCCGCAAGATGTCTTGAATATTGCTGCTACTCGTATGATTACCTTTACTTAATACTTTATGTTTCCTGTTGATCTCTCTTAATACTTTTTCTATGTTCTTTATTGTTAAGAAGTTTTGATCTGATTCAAGTTGTAATTATCAAACTTGATTGTAAAACTGAATATGTTATAAATAAAGAATTTTTAAAAAAGCATGCCCCCACAGGAAACCTCCACAGCACGAGGGCAAAAACCGCAAACACAAAATACTGAAGATATGCAAAATTAAAACATGAGCTGAAAAGACAAGCTCCTACAGCCTGGCTTGTATGAAGACAGACTGAGGAACTGAGGCACTGACACAGTGATGAGGTATGAGGGGGGAAGGGGTTTTAAAGTCTCTGAAATTTTGAGGCTTCCTACAAAATCATGGCGGATAGATGGAAATAACTCACTGGTCATGGAAAATAAAACGGGATTGTACAAGAACCTTCGGGTAGTCAATACCTTTGAGAGAAATCCTGTAGGAAGCTTCATTTGCAAAAAATGTGTAAAAAAAAAAAAAAAAAAGCAGACAGAGAAGAGGGAAGGGGTACAGGGATACTCCCTGAGAAACATGTCTAATCTGCTCATATTATTAAACAGCTTAACAAATATCAAACATTTGGAAAACAGAACAAACAATCAAACAATGAACAATTAGAACTCAACCTGCATTAACAGTGTGGGAGTATGGAACATATACACGAACAACAAAATATTCACGGATCGTATTCTTGCTAAGGCTGGACAAAGAAACAAGAAGTCCAACTTACCAGTACTTATTGAAGCAGACAGCAAGTGAATCAGTATCTCCCAGGGCAGGCTTCAGGAATAGAGCGAGGGTTTACAAGAAAGACAATTAACGAGCTAAGAACCTAATCTTTACTTGTTGTATAACACCCATTCTATTCCCAAACCTTTGGGAGATAAAGCAGTCTCTCAAACTTAGGGTGGGACCAATGAACTTGGAAAAAATAAGTACACTCTGGAGGAGAGGAGGGACAGTGGAGATATGATACAAACATTTAAATACTTAAAAGGCATTAATATAGAACCAAATGTTTTCCAGAGAAGAAAAAATGGTAAAACTAAAGGGCATAATTTAAGGTTACAGGGAGGAAGACTTAGGAGCAATGTTTGGAAATTCTTCCTCACGGAAAGGGTGGTAAATGACTGGAATGCCCTCACGAGGGAAGTGGTGGAGAGAAAAATGGTGATGGAATTAAAAAAAGTGCGAGATAAAAATAGAGGATCTTTAATTAGAAAACGAAGGATGTAATTTAAGAACTAAGGCCAGTTTTGGACAGACCTGCACGGTCTGTGTCCCATGGGGTGGGCATAAATGGGAACTCCATTAATATGGAACATGAGGATGTTACTGGCTAGACTTTACAGTAGATATCCTGCAAATGAGATGGTTGGATAGGCTAGAGCAGTGGTCTCACACAGCCCGAGGGCTACATGCAGCCCGCCAGGTACTATTTGGAGACCCTTGGTATGTTTATCATAATCACAAAAGTAAAATAAAACAGTTTCTCGATTATATGTCTCTTTAGCTATAAATTACAATATTATTATTATTAAGACTTAGCCAAAAGGAAAGATTTATAAACTATAAAGAGTTTTACCTCATGCAAAATTGTCATTTCTTTAATAAGACATTAACTATTCTTTATGAGGCCCTCCAAGTACCTATAAATCCAAAATGTGGCCCTGCAAAGGGCTTGAGTTTGAGACCACTGGGCTAGAGTGAGCTTGGACAGCAACTTCAGCATTTGGAACCTAGGACAATACCAGACTTTACAGTCTATGGCCCAGAAATATCAAAGAAGAGACAAGTTAACCTAATCATTTATTTTTTAAATGGGTATAACTTATGGGCAAACTCCCATAAGTTTCTGTGTGGCTTTATGTGCCGTCATTTACTATGTTACTATGAGTTTGTACCTGTGACAGGAGAATACCCGGCCAACGAGGGTCAGGGAGGACTTGGAGGAAGAGAACTCTGTAGAGACCAGAAGTGCCTAGAGGATGTGTCTTATAAATGTTTTAACTATTGTGTTTTAGAAGAACCTAGAAAAGAAGTATTTGGGGGAGTTGAGAGGTGACTGGTAATGACCGCTTGGCCTGATCACATCATCACAGTACCACTCCCACAGAATCTCTCGCATCCACAGATTTGTTATCTCCACCCATTTCTCCATAAATGCTGAAAGCCTCCCTCCAATGCGGGAATCTCGGCCACCAGCTTGGCATCATAACTGCTTCTTTGAAGCAGGGGCAGAATGGGCTCCTAATGACTGTGGGCACCTAGCCCCTCCAAATCATTGTCTGGCATTCTGAAATGGAATCTAGCCTGAGGAACCTCCAGAATATTGGTAGTATTGCCTGGATGCACAAAATGTAATGCACCCCAATCCCTGAGAGGATTGAGGCCTGCTGTCTGGCAAGGATTTTGGTTTACAATATTGTACACTGGCCATAAGGTCAATAAGGTCTTTACCAAAAAGAAGATCTTTGTCTAAAATAGTGCAACTTGAAGCGATAGGCTCAAGTGACAAATGCCGCCACTGCAGCCTCTTTCAAAGCAGAGACCAAAGTCAAAAATCCTTTTGAGAACAAAATCAATCCTGCGGTGTTGGATGTCCTTCAAAACTACACCGCCTTCACTGGGAAGAGAGGTGCACTTGGTAACTTGCACCATCATAAAATCCACCTTTGGGGGGGGGAACATTAGAGCTTGGCCATAGCCTTGGCCACCCGCAGTGGTCCGTCCAACATCTCCCAGTGATCCATAAGAATTTTTGTGATGTCTGAATTAGAGAGTTGCGCGGGGACAGAAATCCCACCCGTCCCCGCCAAAGTCCCACCCGTCCCCGTGAGGAATCCCTCCGTCCCCACCCGTCCCCGCGAGGAATCCCCTCCGTCCCCGCCCGTCCCTATAAACTTCAGAAATAGTTATTTCATTTAATTATGCTACTGAATTAAAGGCTCTGGTAGAAACCCATTTACAAATAAGCAAAAAGACTTTATTAATTTGGAAATATTAATTGGGAAGAATACATACTTTGTAAACGGGTTTCTACCAGAGCCTCTTTTGTTTATAAATTTTAACAACACAACTAATATACTACTTTATCCTAAAGCAAAAAAAAAAAAAGAACTAGAATTCTTTTCCTACCTTTGTTGCCTGGTTTCTGCTTTCCTCATGTTCTCATTCAGTTCCTTCCATCCACTGTCTCTCTTCCTTCTGCGACTTCCATTTGCTCTGTTACTGTGCCTCTCCCTTTCTCCCCCCTTCCAAATTGGTCTGGCACCCATCTTCTTCCCTCCGCTCCCCCCCCTAGTCTGGCATCTCTGTCTTCTTCCCTGCCAGCATCTTCTCCCCACTCTATCTTCCCCATTTCCTTTCAGCGTCCTTCTCCCTCCCATCTTCCCCATGTCCTGTCAGCGTCCTACTCCCCCTCTGTCTTCCCCATGTCCTTTCAGTGTCCTTCTCCCCCCCTGTCTTCCCCATGTCCTTTCAGTGTCCTTCTCCCCCCTCTGTCTTCCCCATGTCCTTTCAGTGTCCTTCTCCCCCCTCTGTCTTCCCCATGTCCTTTCAGTGTCCTTCTCCCCCCTCTGTCTTCCCCATGTCCTTTCAGTGTCCTTCTCCCCCCTCTGTCTTCCCCATGTCTTTTCAGCGTCCTTCTCCACGCCCCCGTCTTCCCCATGCCCTGTCAGCGTCCTTCTCCCCCTTCTGTCTTCCACAAGTGCTTTCAGTGTCCTTCCCCCCCGTCTTCCCCATGGCCTTTCAGCGTCTTTCTCCACCCCTTTGTCCTCCCCAGTGCTTTCAGCGTCCTTATCCCCCGCCCCGGGTGCAGCACAGCCGACCAGGTCCCCTTACTTTTGTGGCGCTTCCCCGACCGACCGACAACAGCCCCGGTCTGACAAACCTCCCTGCCCTTAACCGCGAATCTAAATTTCCTTCCGTTCGCTCTGTGCTGCAAGCAGATCAGGTAGGGAGAAAAGCCACGCGACTTAGTACATCCAGCCCCGCAGGAACCCCGCGACCCTCGGAGGCGTCCCCATGGGATCCCTGCGACTCTAGGGGGTGTCCCCATGGGTCCCGCGGGATTCCCGTCGTCCCCGTTCCCATGCAGCTCTCTAGTCTGAATGCGATGGAAAACAGAAGACTGCATCTTCGGGTGCTACTCATAAGTGAGCAATGAGTAGACAATGCCGAGGAGCCTCCAACTTCATCTCCTGGAGGGATCCAGAGATCATCACTATCAGCGCCGATGGTTTAAACAATCTGCGCATAGTGGGGTCCTCACCAAGATCTGAAGCGTCCTCCAGATATGAGTTCTGTGGCTGCAGTATCATCCACTGTAGAAGTTCCTGCCAGGGAAAGTAAACACATAAAAATAGAATCTTGATCATCTGAGTCACCTGCAGGACTTGTGCTCTTGGGATTCTGGAGGGGGGGGGGGGACCAGTGCTAGCAGAGCCACAATACTAAATGGATTCATGGGGTCCTTGTTAATCAATCAGATAAGCCTGAAACTTCTTCATAAATTCAGGGAGGGAATCTGCCCTTGAGGAGCAGAGGGCCCATGTGATGCCTGTTTTGTATTTTTTTTGTTTTACCTGCGCCCTGGCTCAAATTTTGACTCTTTGCTTGGATGGACTGGGTCCCAGAAACTTCCGAGGGGACTAAAGTAGCAACTCCCATCCTACCCTCAAGAGCCGCACATCACGAGGCACACATATGTTCCTCAGACTGCTATTCACCACAAATAGGGCATGAATCCGAAGTAGCCTAACCTAAGGAGTCCATCCTACCTGTTCTCAATCAAAAAAAGAGGTGTTTTAAGGCAATTAGAAGCTTTAAATTTCAAATTGGGAAATCCAAGATGGCCACCACAGCAATAATTGTAGCACCAAAAATGGCCCGGGGAAGCCACACAGAAAAATAATGATTTTGGGATTTTTGAGGTGGGGGAACCTAGCACTAGCTGCAGAAACCACCAAAAATCAATTTTAAGGACCCCCCTCCCAAAAAAATACAAAAAACGATCTTCCAGGCAGCCTGCTACTTACTCTGCTGTTCTAGGAGCTACATAATGGAGCTTACAGGGAAATCCTCTGCCTCAACAAGCCTGAAATCTGGACTGCTTGCATGTGCTGACTGCATCTTAGGCCCAAAGCACCGGTCAGAGACCTTAATTCCCCTCTGGAACCCGCACACACTAATGCGGAGAGAACTGCAAGCAGGAAAGTTACCATAGAGCCTGTGCTCAAATCCATAGTGGACGATCCTGGGGTAAGCTATGCTGTTAAGGGAATGGTGCCTGAGCTCCTAAACTGTTAATGCAGGCTGTCCAAGTAGGTGCCTACCCCTTGGAAGCAGACCCTCTGTCACAGAGTCTGCACTTTCCCTCAAGGGGATTCTCTGCAGCACAAAAAAAGAAGCCTTGCGAAAGAGCAGAAAATGCTGGATTTAAAGAAAAATAAACAAGAGCAGAAAAGACAAGTTCCTTCTGTCTTGCTTGTAGGAAGACAACTGAGAGCCCATAGGCAAGTATGCAAATGAAGCTTCCTACAAGATGAAGTGTCTAATTGTGTTGTATATCTCTTTCCAGGGTCAAGGAAAGCCTCTAATTCCTTCCAGTTACCATTGGAAACAACTGCAAGGGGGCGAAGTTTTGTAAGACAAAAGTGTATATTTACTAAAATGCAACATACAGTAATATGTGGTATTTACTGTATTTTAACTGGGCCTTATTCCAGAAGAGAACTACTAATATCTACCAGAAACCTTGGGCTAGCATAATGTAGGTATCCAGAACAGTTTCTCAAATTTAACATTTAAAGATGGAAAAATTGAGTCTTACCTGATAATTTCTCCCCTTTAGTTCTACCAGACCAGTCCAGGCTATTGTAAGCAGTTACATCAGTCACCAAGCGGATGGAAACAGAAAAAGAAAGTTTTTATGATTCACCCTTTAAGCGTATTGTGTAGCCATAGAATAGCTTGGTAAGACTAACCGAAAGAAAATTATTAGTAAGACATAATTTTTTCTTCCTTCGCATCCTTACCAGACCAGTCCAGACCACTGGGATATAGCAAAGCAGTGCCCATATAGTATGGAACTAGAAAACTAAATAATTATAGCTGAGCAACACAAAGAACCAAGCAGAAATGACACCCCAGAGTGACTATAAATATCAAAGACTTGTCAGAAAAGAAATCAACCAAATACTACTAAAGAATCTAGGTAAATGCATTGACCAGGATACTATACCACTCAGTTGAACTGAACAGAATGTGGAATACTGGGATCTTAAGTGACCTGAGATGAAATTAAGGAAAAACAGCACTGGAGACAGTAAAAGCCATGCCACTGAGCGGAAACCATGGCTGATTGAACTATGTCACTATGTCATAGTGCTGGTTGGCGAAGGAAAAGATAAAAGACCAATTGGAACTATGAAGCTCTTAGTTTATTTGATACTAGTCATTAAGCCCGTTACATTAACGGGTGCTAGAATACTGTTCACCCTCTATGTTGCCTCTTCCATTCACTGCCCTCTCTTCTCTTTCCATCCAGTGTCCGCCCCCTCTCTCTCTGTCCCATATGGCCTCTCTCCATCTCCTCTTTCCTTTTCCCTTGGTCTGGCATACCTTCCTCCTTCCCTCCATGCCCTGCCATCTGTTCTTCCCTCCAAGCCATTCTCTCCCCCTCTGCTCACTTTCCTCCAACTACTTCATCGGGCAACAGCAGCATTCACAATTCATTGCTGTTGCTGGCTTCAGGTATTCCTCTCTGGCGGGTCCTGTGTTCATGAAAACAGGAAGTAGGCAGGACCGGCCAGAGAGGAAGGCCTGAAGCCGCAACAGCAGCGAATTGTAAATGCTGCTGCTGCCTGAAGTACCTGAGGCAGATGGTTCTCTCCCCTCCCAGCCCAACCCCCGCTGACTCTGCGATCCTCCCGGCGAGATGACTTTAATAACAAACCTCCCTCCAGCGTTGGCAGCCGCAGCACGCTAAACAGGCTGGTTCGCGGCTTTCTTCTGCCGTTGAGTCTCTGTCGCGTCATTGATGACATCATTAGTGACGCGGCAGAGGGACTCAACTGCAGGAGAAAGTCGCGAAGCAGCCTGTTTAACGTGCTGCGGCTGCCAACGCTGGAGGGAGGTTTGTACCGGTATGTGCAGAAGCGATATGTCTCTCCCCCTCCAGTACCTGTGCAGCACTTTGCTGCGGTGCATCCTCCCATCCTGAGTCTGTTTCTCCCGCTTTGTCTAGCCGCCGCATACGCACTCTGGCCACGGACCTACAGATCAGGGATTACAGATCACGCAGGTCTGAGTGCGCATGCGCGGCTAGCGTTTTATTATATAGGATACCACAAATTTAAACAAAAGTAAAATCTAAGCAATTTACAATAAAATAGTAGGGGAAGAGAACAATAGACATACCAGGACAAATGAAATAAATCGCATAAGTACAAGAGGAAAGCAGAAAAGGGAAGAATTACAAATTATATAGGGTTGTGGGAAAAGTTAACAATTGATTTTTTTAAAATGGGGGGGAAAATGTCTCCTCTGCTAAAAGAAGAGCTAGAAACAATTGCGGAAAACCTGACTATAGAAGTGAGGGTCAGGTATTATCAGAAAGTGAATCAAATGCCAAAGTGTAGTAGTAAGCTTTTAGTTGGGACTTGAAAGCATTAAAGGACTGTTCTGACCTAAGATAGAATGGAAGGGAGTTCCATAACGTCAGAGCTATGACAGAGAAACATGATTTTCTGTGGATATCTGTAGGAAGGAATAACCAGAAGGTTTTGCTGACTTGTTTGGCATGTCCTCCCAGGGGCATAAGGCACCAAAAAAAAATAGCTAGAATTAAGGAAGCCTTGACATTTTAAGAACATAAGAACATAAGCAGTGCCTCCGCCGGGTCAGACCACAGGTCCATCCTGCCCAGCAGTCCGCTCCCGCGGCGGCCCAAACAGGTCACGACCTGTCTGTATCACCAGAAGGGGCTCCCTTGCCACCTTGGTTTCTCATTTAAGTCCTGTCTTCCTATCGAAGTCCTAACCCTCCGGTCTTGCACATGCACGACCTGGTTTGGTTTCTATACTCATTACCTGATTAGCTTTCTATACTTGTGTTACATCCCAGCTCCTCCCTCAGTATCCCATGATCCCTTTATCCTTCAGGAATCCGTCCAATCCCTGTTTGAATCCCTGTACCGTACTCTGCCTGATCACTTCCTCTGGTAGCGCATTCCAAGTGTCCACGATCCTTTGGGTGAAAAAAAACTTCCTTGCGTTTGTTTTGAACCTATCTCCCTTCAGTTTCTCCGAATGCCCCCTCGTACCTGTTGTCCCCTTCAGTCTGAAGAATCTGTCCCTATCCACCCTCTCTATGCCCCTCATGATCTTGAAGGTCTGTATCATATATTAAAGTTGGAATCTTGAAAGTAATTGAAAGGATGTGTTCTGACTTTAGGAGTGGGGTGACATGATCATACTTTAAAAGGCTGCATCCGCTGACCAGCCTTGGAGCCACAAAGAATGCCTGGCCACTACACTAAGGGCCATAGTCTTAGAAGTACAAAGCAGGTCATAAACAGCATCTGTGAGAAACGAAGAGCTCATTTCCAGTTTGGCAGCTTCCTGATCCACCAGACTTCAAGCATCAGAGTCTCTGTCAAGAATTCGCTTGGTCAACAAAATCAGGCCCTGGCCACCAATCTGCCACAAATGGCAGCCTGCACTGCCAGCGCCACCACATCAAAGTTCTGCTTTAGAAGAGCCTGAATTACCTCTCTGATGTCCTACCTCCACCTGCTGGTAGGTGCAGAGCAGTGAGCAGCTCTCTGAAATTGGAATCCCAGACATTGCGCTACAACGGTTCACCTTTCCTGAATAACAGATCCCAAAGCATTCTGCTCAACGTCATGCTAGTGAAACCATTTAAATACAGTGTTCCTGCTGAACCACAACGTACGCAGGTAAGGCTAATCTCAGGGCACTGGTCTTTGACCTAAGGGCCGCCGCGCGAGCGGACTGCTGGACACGATGGACCACTGCTCTGACCCAGCAGCGGCAATTCTTATGTTCTTGTGTACATTAGGCCTGTCTTAGATATAGCCCATAAATATCAAATACAGATTCATTCCTTCACGGATGACATCCAACTGTACATAAGAACATAAGCAATGCCTCCGCTGGGTCAGACCTGAGGTCCATCGTGCCCAGCAGTCCACTCACCATTGTGCCCAGCAGTCCGCTCACCTGTGTAGTAATCCTCTATATATACCCCTCTATCCCTTTTTCCAGCAGGAAATTGTTCAATCCTTTCTTAAACCCCAGTACCGTTCTCTGTCCAATACGTCCTCTGGAAGCGCATTCCAGGTGTCCACCACATGTTGGGTAAAGAAGAACTTGCTGGCATTTGTTTTGAATCTGTCCCCTTTCAACTTTTCCGAATGCCCTCTTGTTCTTTTATTTTTTGAAAGTTTGAAGAATTTGTCCCTCTCTACTCTCTCTATGCCCTTCATGATCTTGTATGTCTCTATCATATCCCCTCTAAGTCTCCTCTTCTTGACTAGCCAATTTCTCTCTCTCGTGTGGTATTCCTCTGTGGGTGACTTCTTTGAGGTCATCTGCTTGTTGTTCTCCCTTCCATGTTGGTGTAACTTCATCTTCCATCTGAAGTTCGTCCTCTTCCACCCTCCTCCTGTATGCTTCCTCAATGAATTTCTCGAGTTCCCTGACTTCCTCCTCGATGTGTCTCTCACTCCTGAAGTCCTCAGCTGGCCTGATTGGGTCCTCTGTGGTGTAAAGTCCTTCTAGCTCCTGTATCTTGCCCCCTAGTCACTTGACTTCCTTCTTCAAGCTTTTCAGCTCCTGACACCGACCGCATACATATGACTGTCTCCCCGAGGGGAGGTAGTCATACATATGACAGTCTGTGCAGAACACTGGAAAGCTCATCTTCTGGTTTCCCTCTGCTTCCATTGTCATTCCTAATTTAAGATAACAGTTAAGGTTATGTGTTCCTTCTGTGCCTACTTCCTTCTGCGCCTGCTTCTTGTCTTGCAGCCTTCTTCTTGTGAGTGCTGCCTTTGCTCTACCTTACCTTACTATTGCTTGTGTGTTTGTCCCTTCTGTGCTTGCTTCTTACCTTGCTGCCTTCTTCTTGTGTGTGCTGCTTTCGCATTACCTTACCTTACTTTTGCTTTTGTGTTTGTCCCTTCTGTGCTTGCTTCTTACCTTGCTGCCTTCTTCTTGTGTGTGCTGCCTTCGCTCTACCTTACCTTATTGTTGCTTGTGTGTTTTCATTCCTTCTGCACCTGCTTCTTCCTTACCTTCTGTGCTCCTGTGCTTGCCGCTTCCTTACCTTTCAGTCCTTCCCTTCCCTGGTGCTCTTGTGTGCAGTGACTTGGCACTTCTTGAGGCCCTTCGCAAAGGCGCTCTCACTAAGGCGAGCGCCTTTGCCGCGTGCTGAACAGCTGTGCGCCGTTGGTTCCTCCCCTTTTAAGGGGGAGCTCGGCTCTGGCTCTAACGCGGTGGGGGTGGGCGGAGCGAACTCTCGCCTCTGCCCCAAGCTGCTGTTCTTATCTGGCTTCTGTCCACTCCTTTCTGCTTTTTCTATCTGCCTCCCTTAGTGCTCCTTTCCGATGCTTCTCCTTCCTCCGTTCAGCACCACATGTGCTGCGTTGGCTCCTCCCCTTTTAAGGGGGAGTTCCACTAGGAAAAGCCCATGACGCCTAGATTGCAAAACTCCTAAACTGTCCCTCGGAAATAAAAAAACTGGATATCCATCAACAAATTATAACTAAACGCCTCCAAGACAGAATTCTTTTGGATCCACAGAGAACCCTGCAACTGCACCCGTCCCTCGCTGTGCTGGGACTCTATAACTGCAAAAGACCAAACGTGCAACCTAGTAATACTCCTTGACTACAACCTGTTGCTTTCCTACTACTACTATTTATTATTTCTATAGCACTGAAAGGTGCACGCAGTGCTGTACATTTTAACATACAGTAGACAGTCCCTGCTCAGAAGAGCTTACAATTTAATTTAGACAGAACATTTCAGGGTTGGGGAGGTTATAGTGGTGGTATCTTCCTCATTTTACTACCTATGAAAACTCCAAAAACACAAGGAACTACTTTTTAGAGTCTGACTTCACCCAATTACTCTACGTCTTAGTACTCTCCCACATGGATTACTGTAATGTGCTATTCAACAGTCTCATGGCAAAGAACATATGTTTCCAGCATGTTCTAAATGTGGCGATCAGGCTTCTAAAACACCTCCGTGCCCACGACCCTGTCTCCAGTGTCAGCTCATTGGCTGCTCCTAGCCAAACGTTGTTTCTTCAAGGGCGTGATGATAGCGTTCAAATCCTTGCATGACATGGCACTGAGACACATGATGGCTAAGCTTCTTCCGTACCTGCCAAACCAGTCCCTCCACTCCCAGGATGAAATATACTTCATAACGCCCTCTAGTCATGCCCTTCAATTACAAACCGCCAGACGAAGTTCCTACTCCCACTTCATACCGAGCCACTGAAATCGACTGTCCCCGTAGATCAGATCCCTTGAAGGACTCCTCAACTTTAGGAAAACAATAAAAAAAAACAAAAAAAAACCCCACGTCACCTAACCCCCCCCCTGCCCTTGACCGATGGATTACAAAGAAATGTGTATAGATACCAGAACCAAGTATGTGTCATGTAAGGTAAACTTGTATTGTAAAATCTTGCACTGTAACTATGGCAAATCCAACTTGTAAACCGTCTATGTGTGTCAGTTAGGATAAAACTTGTACTGAAAGAATAACTATGGTAAATTGTAACCGGTAAACTGTATATTATGTATTTTAGAATTAGACCCCCTAGTATGTGTCAAGTTAGGAAAAAAAAATTTGTACTAAAATTAAGGCAAATTCAGTCCAAATCGTAACCTGTTAACTGTACGTGTTTAACAGGCCATTCTGAGCTCTTTGGAGACAATGAGTGAGTGAGAAAGAAAGAAAAAGAGAGAGAAAGAGAAAAAGAAAAAGAAAACCAGAGAAAGAGACTGCTTTCTCAATCTATCCTGACTTGGACAAAAATATAGGGGAGGCCCAATAGAGGAGAAACATAATAAAAGAAGTGATTAATCTAAAAGAAGTCAGAGAGAGCAATGCTGTAAACTGTGGAATGACCCAAGAAAAGCTTGTAAAAGCCACTAAATAACCGATATGTTCAGCATGGATAAGCAGGGGGTCAATGAAGACAGAATTCCCTTGTTTACAACAGAATGAACTGATGTCAAACAAAACTACTCCAACCAAGTATTTCATGTAACCAAGGACAGAAAAGGCTCACAAATATTTACATGAAGGACAAATAACAAGCAGCAACTGATAACAAGGCTCCTCCGAAATCAGGATCATCCTACCAATTTTCCTACCCTGTCAGAAAATGTCAAAATTAAAAATCTAAATAGTCCACAGCTTACCATCGGAAAATCCCCAGTCCTGGCATCTCAACTGATCAGGGATTCACCTGCCGCAAAAAGCTGAACCAGCAGGGCGATCCCCGATTAATCTCTCCCTCCCACCCACAGATGCCCTGTACCTTTGGAAAAATCATCAGGAGGCATGCCCACTGCCTCCTGCCGATAGGGCTGCCTCTTCAAAATGGTGCCCTTTCCCCATCCCAGTGCAACTTGGGATGCATTGAAAGGGGCCCAAAGCCAAGATGTACTGGAAGGAGGAAAGGCCACCATTTTGAAGAGGTGGCCCTATCAGCAGGAGGGAGTGGACTTCCCTCCTGCTAATTTTCTATCCAAAGGTATGGGGGAATATCAGGGGTGTGTGGAAAGGTATCAGGCTCTGCGAAAGGGCAAGAGGAAGATTAAACCTCTTTGGAGGGGGCTGGAGGGAGAAAAAAAAAGTATCTTTATCATCTGCAGCACTGAGGAGGGAAAGGGAGGGACTCGGCAGTACCAAAAATCACCCAGTACCAGATACACCTTGGGGCTTAAATTCCAGGAGTGCTACATTGGATTAGCTTGAAAGCCCCTGCAACACTGATACCCAGATGCTAGCTGGATAAAAGCTCCAAAAAGGAGGAACTGCATGGTCCGGTATGGCGGTATATAAAAATAAAGTTATTATCATCTACTTTGAGTTAGAAAAATATTGAACATTTTATGGATGTATCATACAGTTAAAGGTAAAATAAGAACTACTTTCTTTTTTTGTTACCATCAGCTGGCTAGTGGTCAAACTATTCCTAATGGTCTGGAAAGGAAGTGATGGCAGGATCTATTTTGCCCTCTCATCCAAACCTTCCTCCCCCCACCAATTTTCCTGATAACTAAACTAAGCCAACAGTGCTCAAAAAGCATCAAAGTTCAATACCAGTAAGAGCCCAGTAAAGGCACTGTTAATTTATCACTAGCTCAAAATCCACATCCAAAATAAACTTATGGCTAAATAATATATCATGACAGCGAGAATAAAGTTGAAGTCTTCACTCCAGTATGTACATACAGCACAAGTTTCCTGTACTGATGTTTTTGGCTCTTGCAAATATGGTTAATGCCAGATATACCAATAAAGAAAAAATCTGAGAGAAAAACCTATATATCATATGGATTCACAACATAAGGAGTATAGTTCAACAAAAAGAGAATCCACTAATTAAATATAGTATACTCAAATCATTTAGTTCAAACAATTATAAACTTATTAAATTAATCTATTTATTAAATAATTGTTTGAACTAAATGATTTGAGTATATTTGATTAGTGGATTCTCTTTTGTTGAACTAATGCCAGATATACCACAACAAACATTTTAAGACTCCCGCCACTTCCTCCCTTCAGTATGTGACATTCTGTTATGAATCTTACGTACTGCTTTGATCTTTACATCCTAGCATAGATTCTGACACAAAATGAGTTTCTGATGGCCACTGTCCCGTCTCTTTCATATCTTCGGGATCCTGCTCCACATTCTTCTCTACTTGACTACTTACTCCTTCTGCATCATCTTCATCAGTGTTAGCATGGTCTGTTTGGGAACAATGCTGGGATGCTGATGAGCATACAGATCTGGGGGAGCCACTGCAGCTGATTAGTATGAATTTGTTGGGCCCACTGGTGCCACTCTCTTTGCCCTTCGCAGTCAGGGCTTCAATGATGCTTTGGATATCTGCATGTTTCGGTATTATCACTACTTGTGTGTTGGACATGGTAGGATGGTTGACAATCTTTATCCCAGCTGGAAATTTCTGAGGACTGGGGTCTGTTCTTTCACTGATAGACTCATGGCTGGATGCCTCTTTCTGCACCCTTTCTGGCTGGTAATTAGCTACAACCTGGTCTGTAGTAGGAGCATCTCGCAGGGGAAGAGGTAATTTCCGTCTTCTGAGGATCAGGGGCCTGCGAGGGCTGGTCCTCATTATTGGTTTGTACAATCATTCTCCATTGAAAAATGTAAGAATAGACCCTGGGAAACACAGAAGAGCAGTATCATAGAAGCATCAACAAACAAGAAAGAAAACAGTTTCCATCACACTTAATATATGAAACAAGTTTTTATTTCTTGTATCATCTTTATAGACTGGATGCCACACTACCATTATGAACCTACATACCACTATACTCATTTGCAATGCCTGAACATAACACCAAGTATAATAATAGAACAACTATAAGTTTGAGAACAAGGAGTTTATTATACTTTAGGCCTAATGCAGAAATTGCTCCAGATTTATCAAAAATAATCCTCCAGTACCTTCGTTAAAAAGAATCACTGGGTCAAGATCAGTTTTTTCTATAAAGCAACGTGTGATAAATAAAAACATTTGGAACTAGAATTATCTAATTATAATTTTTCACCGGTGGTAGCATGGAAGGAAAAATTATATTCTTACTTGTTAATTTTCTTTCCTTTAGACACAGCAGATGAATTCAGAGACCAATGGGATAGCACATATCTACCAGCAGGCGGAGATAGAGAAACTGATTAACAGGTAGTCCTATTGGCTGGCACTCCTCCTGTATCTTCAGTATAGCTCCTTGCCCAAGCATCTGTAACCATCAATAGGCATAGCATGTAAAAAACTTCTTTCCCATAACAAATCTCAAAAGGCAATAATACAGAATACAACCATCAATAATAACAAACTTCGAAAGTTGCAAAAAGAAAAAAAAAAATGACAGACAATATCCAGAAAGGGTAGGGCTCTGGATTCATCTGCTGCTTCTAAAGGAAAGAAAATTAACAGGTAAGAACATAATTTTTCCTTCCTTAGCAACAGCAGCAGATGAATCCAGAGACCAATGGGATGTAGCAAAGCAATCCTCAATCTGGGTGGGAATCAAACGCCGCCTCCGCAACAACCGAAGCACCAAACGCATCTACCGCATGCGCCCCCACATCCAACCGGTAATGCTGTGATAAAGCACTCTCGGAAGACCAAGTAGTCACGAGACAAAACTCCTCCAAGGAAAAAACCTCTGGACAGAGCCCAAGAAGTAGCCCTCGCTCTGGCGGAATGGTCATGAAGTTCTTCCGCCAACCGCTTCCCTACTATCAAGCCAGCGTAAAGAATGTCCTCCTGGATCCATTGAGTGATGGAGGTTTTGGACGCCACCAAACATTTGAGGCGTACCTTGAAGAATAAAAAGGTGAACTAAACAACTAAAAGTCGATAGAAACCTAGCTCGCGGAGAACGCTACGCACTTTCAAAAAAATGCAGTGAATAAAAGCACGTCTCCCCATTTCTCCTCCCAGGAAGAAGGAAGGAAAAGTGAGAGTGTTATAAAAGAAAGGATGACACCTCCTTAGAAAGAAATTGTGGTACCGTCTGAAGATTTTGTAAATCAGAAATAGGAATCCCCGCCGAACAAGGCCTGCAACTCAGAAAACTGCCGAGCTAAAGCCATGGCCACAAGAAACCTCGTGTTCAACGGCACAGCCTTGTAGTGTCTCAAAAGACAAGGATGAAATGAAGCCTTCGGTAAACTGCGAAGAAGTACCTTAAGACTGTACTCCAGACAGAGTTTTCTAAGAGGTGTGCGAATATACCGTACTCCGTTTAGGAACTAAACTACATGAAGCTGAGAAGGAAGCGAAGAGCAAGATACCTAGCCTTTGTAACAAGCTAAGAATGGCACTTGAAGCTGAAGGGAATTGAACACTAAGCCCTTGGCAATACACTTGTGCCAAAAAAAGAACTCTGGAAGGGTGCAAATGTTGAGAAGTACCCAAGAAAAGAAAAACCTCCAAAAGGAAGAAGAAACACAGGTGAAGCTGTCTGTATCGCCTGGATAAGAGAAGAAACAACCTGCTTCGCATAACCCTTACACGTCAGCTATGACTTTTCAAAAGCTAGGTCGTAATACCAAAGTAGTATGAATATCCATGTTGATCGGACCCTAGGTGAGCAAATCCAGAGATACCAGGAAACTCAGCAGTTTGGCTGTCGAAAGACTCATCAGATCCGCATAGCAAGGATGGCATAGCCAATCCAGAGATTCTACAAATACTGTGCCCTGAAAGCGAGCTTGAGATGGCAAATCCAAGCCATCATCAGCCAGGGGAAAACACTGAAAAAAAAAGAAACCAGAGGAAAGAAAGAAGCCACGCTGCTCCCCCCTCTTGACTCCCACTCCCCGTGTCCACCGAAGAAGCTAGGAAGCTTAGAATTTCGAGATGAGGCCATGATGTCGAGTTCCAGGAGATCTCACTTCCATACAAAGAGCGGGAACGCCTCAGCCCAAATTCCCAATATTGTCACCGACGGTCTCAGGGCAATGGGTCCAGGACCGCCGGGACAAGGAATAGCTCTTGTGTGCCACTGCGGGCGACACAAGGAAAAAGAAAATAAGGTTAAGCGAAAGGACCCACAAACAAACCAGGTAAGTAAAAATCAAAACCAGGACTGGATTTATTCCTCAGAACAAAATAAACAGGTTGCTTCCCTCGTTTGTTCTTACACCAGTCCTCAAATAAGCAAAAATAAACTTTGTCAGGATTCTGAATTAAACAATAAAGTCCCAAAAACATTAGGGTTGGAATGACTAAATAGTCTCAAAGTTGTAAAATGTCATCAAGGGGTTTTGAACCCATAAACAAGGAACCTTATCTTTAAGCAAAGATGGGCTCTTCATGTAATCAAGAGTTCCAGCTTGTAAAGTTCCATCAAACAAAATAATTCAAAAACAAACAGTCTTTACTCCTATCTGGAAGACTTTAGCTTGTATCAGTGCAACGACACTGATCACTCCAGCAGCAGAAGTGCTGGGACAGGTGGTGTGCTCCATGTGGTAATATACTGCCAACAATTAGGCCCTCAATCCCACCTCATAAACGTAGGGCATACCCCACCACCTTAGCTTGCAAACAGTCACCCTTCCAAAAGGAAGAAAAAGAAAACTTTAAACTAAGATAGCATAAGTCCAGCACAGATTTTAACAAAAATCCTATCCTGCTTCAGACACAGCAGAAATAATAAAGAGCAACTTCAAAAATAGTCCCAACAGTAAACACAGTTATTTGTAATCCAACTAGGCCTTTCCAACACTTGACTTAACCCAGCACACCTCCATGGGTTGGACTCCGTTGTGCATCTCAGCAATTGGCTCCGGATCCAGTTCCATGGCTTGTGAGACTTCCGGTGGGTCGGTAGGTAGCTCTGCCCCAGCTTCTGTAAGCTCCATACATTCTGGCAATGGCTGGCCCTGCAGAGCTCCCAGCACTGAGCTTTGCAGCTGCTGCTGTCCCCAGCTTCTCCCTCTCTAGCAACTCAGACCGCTGGTTTAGGAGCTGGCAACCACGCCCCAAACCCTCAGGTGTAAAGGATATCCAGTTAGTTCCTCTGGGATAGCATGGGGAGGGGAAAACTGCAACTTAGCCCCCAGGCTCCCCCTACTGGAGACAGAAGGAAAGTCAGGTAAAATGCCAAACTGAGTTTTAACCTGCGCAGGCAGACAACTGTCTGCCCTTGAAAGGGGTCTAATTCTTGGGCCAGACCTAGCAGGCACAGTCTGCATATCACAATATCCAGGATGTAGAAGATTTCACTATTACTAACATTTGCACTTTCTAGAGCGTACACAGAGCTGTACACTGTAACCTACAATAAATGGGCCATGCTCAGAGTTCACGGGGAGAAAGTCTATCCAAACTCTTTTCCTGACCTGTAAAATGATCTGCCAACAGAAAAGGAAGATGATGGTCCACCCATTGAAGTACAACCTTAACTTTACTCGCCAACTGAGTACATCACCTACTGCCCAGGCTGTAGAGAAATATCACCATCACTGACTGACAAGACCTTCAGCGCTATTCTGGAAGAATGGTCTGAAGCTCCAGAAACGGTAGCCTGATAGGATCTGTAAGAATAAAGAAACTCTCCTAGGAAAAATCAAGGTTCGCAAAGTACAGAGGAGTATATTGGAACCGTGAAAACAGTACTAACTGCATGCCATGTGAGCGAAATACATATGCCCTTTAAAGTGAATACACGCTAGATGCAATCAAGATGCTGCATCTACCACCCCGTGGAAAACAACAGCATCCTAACAGTATCAGACAAAGCTCACATCGCTAATGAGAGCTTCAGGGATGAGGCTAACAGCCACATAGCGCTTGCTCCTCTGCTATGTGGCTGTTAGCCTCATCCCTGAAGCTCTCATTAGCGATGTGAGCTTTGTCCGATACCTGTTAGGATGCTGTTGTTTTGATAGAATAGGTAACTGGCTCCTGGTTAGAAGGAGCTGAATAGCCCTTCCTGTCTGGTCAGGGGGTCCATCTAGCATGTGCCATGAGAAGATGGTGACAGGAAAAACCAGCGTGATAAGCATGGAAATCTGAAGTCCAGGCCCCCTCAGAAATAGAGAAAGTCGTCCTGGCCACAGGAAGATGCAAAGTGTCATTATGCCCATAGAGACAGCCCAAACTTGGAAACTGTTTGTACTACCTTTAGGCATATATATCCTATGCCACTACTAGACACATGCAGCGCAGCACAGAGGCCCAAATAAGGACAGTTACCAACAGACATAGGCTCAATCTGCAGGGACCCCCAAGACAGACAATGAGATACCCGTGTGAGGGCCTAGGCCCAAGGCTCTCCGGCCGGACAAGGAAGAAACAAAAAAATTTGTATTTATTTATTTTTTATTTTAAAAAGGAGAAATAAAATAGTAGAGCACAGCGACCGAACTTTTCTGAAAAAAAGAAACAGCCGAGGTGAAGAGAAGGCTAAATTGCTGCAGAGATGTAGAAAAATGTGTCTTCTTGTCTCCGCGGAATTAAACGAACTGAGGATCCTCTCAGGAGATGCACCCCCTAGTTCGGGGGGGGGAAGGCATGCGCGGTGCAGTGCTCGAAAGATCGAGATCTTCAAGCAAGTTTGCTTTCGAGGCTGTCCGCTGCGGGGCTCCGTCGGTGACGTCACCCATGTGTGGGAATATGCTGCCTGCTTGTCCTAGGATAAGGGTCTTTATCTGCTGGCATCTACTATGTTACTATGTTACTATGTCTGACATGGAGAAACTGATTGACTCATTTGAGATCCAAAACCGGTCTGACCGATCCCCTTTCTTGGGCACAACAAAGTAAATGGAATACCTTCCATGGCCCCTCTGCTCCGGCAGAACTGGAACCACCGCTCCAAGATCCAGAAGAACCTACAGAGAGCTACTCACCAACTCCTGCTTGACCACCCCCTCGCACGGGGAAACCAAGAAAGAATCTGCGACAGGAGAGGAGAATGCTAATTTGTAACCTTCTCAAATAATGTCCCAAGACCCATTGATCTGACGTTATCATGGCCCACTCCACCAGAAAAGAAGACAGGAGCTCCCCTATAGCCACGACAGAGGGAGCCGAGACCCCGCCATTACGAATTACGTACTACTGGAGGACGAGCTGGCTGAGAGGCTGGGGGTTTGATAGGAAGAAAGGAAGTCTTCTGTGGAAACTTAGGCTTGGAAGCAAAGCCAGATCCATAAGCTGAAGTGAAAGTTGGCTTTCCTGGTCTATACCGTTTGACATCCCGGAAACAGGATCAGGAAGGTGAAACCCTCAATGGTTCCTTAGGCTTAACTTCTGGCAACCTCTGAGTTTTAGAATCACCAAAATCCTTCACCAACTTGTCCAAATCCTCACCAAATAGTCAACTCCTAAAAGGCAGTCTTACAAGTCTAAGCTTGCCGCCCAATGGCACAGCCACAACGATCTGCGAGAAATCACCGAAAAGGGCATCTGCTTCGCTGAAGCGCAAATATCATACAAGGTGTCCGCCAAATACGCTAAACCCGTTTCTACATCCACAAACTCAGAGCCACTCCTGACTCCATCATCCCATCCGCCATCTGTTGAACCCATTTACGCGTGTGCCGCATAGAACTACACACTGCCGCCTGCAAGATGACAGCCGTCACCTCAAAAGAAAGCTTTAGGGAAGACTCAACTTTATGATCTTGGGTCTTTTTCAGCACAACACCCCCTTAACCAGCATGGTAGACTTCTTGGTAACTGCTGCCACTAAAACGTCCACCCTTGGGAGCTTAAATCTCTCCAGCTCATCCCGTACCATTGGGTACAATTGACGCATGGCTTTTGCCACTCTGAGGCCCGACTCAGGCATGTCGCATTGCGCCAAGATAAGCTCCTGCATGGCCTCATGGACTGGGAAGATTTTAGGCAGTTTCCTCGTGCCTGCCATAAGAGGGGTTTGCCGTCCCCACTCCCTGCGAATCGGCCCGAGATATATTCAGACCATGCAATGCTTTAGAAATAAAATAAGATAACTGCAAAACAGCTGCAGCGCAGTGGGGTCATCCACCTTCCTAGACAGCTTGTCATCCATTTCCAGATCCTCAACCTGCCCCTCCTCTAGGGGCTGAAAATGAAAGAAGAGGCTGGAGTCAGATTGAGGGTCCCCTCCATCTGAGGGTATCACCCTATGCCACTTAGCCACTTGTGAATATACCCGAGGCTGACATACAATGGCAGAAGCAGTATTCCCCCCCCCCCCCAAGCTGTTCAGGTTGAGAGCGCAAGAGAAAGGACACAAATTTGGGTGAAAACAGTATGGCCTACACTCCTGACGACGAACCGTCCGGCACAACTACCATCCCTGCTAACGAGGAAAGCCCGATAACATCATTCAGACTTTCCCCAACCGCCAATGTGCTGTGTCTCACCCATCAATGCCAAGATCGAGGGAGAGCGCGGCCGTGCTTCTTTTGTGAGGGAAATGACTATATCCTCCGGCGCCATGTTGGCTTCCTCCCCCGCGATATCCACGCAGCCAGCTGCACACAAACCCAATGGTGTTTGGCACTTCCCACAGCATGAACACTGCTCAACTGCCTCTGCCGCCATTATACCCGAATCTAACACACACACTCAAAGTAATTCACAACATACCCGACTCAAGCTATCTAGAATAAAACTTAAACACTGCTTTCCCGACCTTATCACTGGTAGTTGTAGCCAGTATACGCGTCAAAAAGTGTTACACTGCTACACAGCCCTCAAGGGCTGATAGGCATCAAAGAATCAGTTTGGAGAAGCATACACAGACAGAAAACTGTAAGCAGGTGCAGGAAGGACTGGGCAGGAGACCAGAGGCATCATGTTCAAGAGGAAAGCATATAGAAGGGGCTCAAAAGGAGCCTTAGTAATGCTAGACAACACCAAGTTAAGGTCCCAGGAAGGGAAAGGATGCTTAACCAGTGGTCCAACACAAAAATCCTCCTTCAAGAATCTAGTGGTATCAGGATGAGACGCCAAGGAAAAGACACTCACAAAATTTAAAACAGTAGAGCTCGACCAGCTGGACCTGAAGAAAAGCCATAGTGAGGCCTTTATCCAACCTGGCCTAAGAAATATGAGAATTAATGAGATTGAAGATGAATAAGGGTCCACCTGGTTCTGGGCACACCAATGTTGAAGGCTTCCACGCCTTAGCGTAAGCAAACACCGTGGACAACTGCTTAAGAGTCAGAAGAGTATCAACAACCAGGGCAGAATATCCCTTAAGCTCTAAGGCACAGTTCTTCAATCACCGGTCTGCGGACCGGTGCTGGTCCGCAGGAAATTTTTGCCGGTCCGCACAGGGCCAGCAAGATCAACATCTGAAGCATGCGCTGGGCCGGAGAGATCTTGGGGAGCCTCCAACAGTGGCTTTCTCCCCTCTCCGCAGCGATTCACGAAGGCAGCCTCGGGGCTTTTGCTGAGTCGCAGCTGCCTCTGATAATGCAATTTCCTCTTTCCTCAGAGGCGGCGCGACCCAACAAAGGACCTGAGGCTGCCTTCCTGAATCGCTGCGCTGGGAAGTAAGAAGAGCTGCTGGGCAAGGGAAAAATAGGGACATTTGCTACTGGAGAGGGAGAAGGAGAAGGAGAGATGCTTCTGGGAGGGGAGGAGGGAAAGGAATCTGGGAAGCTGCTGGGCAAGGAAAAAAAGGGACAGCTGCTACTGGAGAGGGAGAAGGAAAGATGCTGCTGGGAGGGGAGGAGGGAAAGGAATCTGGGAAGCTGCTGGGCAAGGAAAAAAACGGGACAGCTGCTACTGGAGAGGGAGAAGGAAAGATGCTTCTGGGAGGGGAGGAGGGAAAGGAATCTGGGAAGCTGCTGGGCAAGGAAAAAAAGGGACAGCTGCTACTGGAGAGGGAGAAGGGAAAGCTGCTACTGGAGAGGGAGAAGGAGAGATGCTGCTGGGAGGAGAGGAGGGAAAGGAATCTGGGAAGCTGCTGGGCAAGGAAAAAAACGGGACAGCTGCTACTGGAGAGGGAGAAGGAAAGATGCTTCTGGGAGGGGAGGAGGGAAAGGAATCTGGGAAGCTGCTGGGCAAGGAAAAAAAGGGACAGCTGCTACTGGAGAGGGAGAAGGGAAATGAATCTGGGAAGCTGCTGGGCAAGGAAAAAAAGGGACAGCTGCTACTGGAGAGGGAGAAGGAGAGATGCTGCTGGGAGGAGAGGGAAGAGAATTACTGCTGGACAGGAGGAGGAGGGAAGGGAGAATGAAAAAAGGAAGGAAACAGCTGGCAGAGAGATTAGAGGAGGGGAAGGGGAGACAAAGGCATGAGAAAGTAGAGAGATTGATGAAAGGAAGGGGTCAGCAGAAAAATAAGCAGAGAGGGACAACGATGATAGATCTGGTGTAGGAGAGATAAAATTGAAGAGAGCAGTGAAGCTGGAATGAATTATGTAAAAAGGAGAGAGGGGGCACAAGCTGGATGGAAAGGGGAGAGGGGCATAGAAAGAAGACAGATACCATATGGAAGGGGGAGAGGACAGACAGTGGATGGAAGGGGCAGATGCTGGATTGAAGAGACAGAGAGGGCAGACCCTGGAAGGAAGAGAGTGAAAAGAAGATTGAAAGCAGAATCCAGAGACGACAAAAGGTAGAAAAAAATAATTTTATTTCTATTTTGTGATTAGAATATATCAGATTTGAAATATATATCTTGCTAGAGCTGGTGTTACACATAACTGGGGACTGCAAAGCCCAGGCAGTGCTTCTTTAGCTTCCAGCTGGCTTAGGGCGCTCTCTGACCAGGGGGCAGTTGCCCTAGTTGCACTCCCCTAAAACTATTCCTGTCATGTGTGACTGCAGTATTCTGTTAGCATGATATTTCTGTGTAGCATTCTGTAATAATTTGGCTTGTTCAGTTTTCTTGATAGTAGAGGGGATATATGTGAAGGGGAGGGGAGACAGGGGTTTTGTTGATCCTGCTCTGAATTATTTGTATTTATAAAATGACAATTGTATAGAATATTGTTTCTTTTTATACTTTAATAAAATACATTCAATATAAAATCATAACTGAGGCTTGTGTGGATAGGATCAAGTTTCCAAGTTTATTATATAGTTTGATTAATTGCCTATTCAACATTCTAGGCGATGTACAAATTGTTAAAAATATTAAAAAATGGGTAACATAATACACAGACATACGATTTATCATATTGAGTTAAAAAACAGATAAGGACATTCTAACATATAGATTAAATCATTTAAATTAAATAATTTGTAAATACAATATCAAAACAACAGGGAAATTATTTAAAGGTTACAATCAATATAAATTTCATATAATAAGGTAAAAACATTAGGAGGGAAGACAAAATGAAAAAAAAGGAAATATGAGATAAAAAGAGATAAAAGAATGAATTATTCACTAAAAGCATCATTAAAAAGGAAACTTAAGTTTGGTCTTGAATTTATCTAAATTCTTTTCCTGTCTTATATACAGTGGGAGATCATTCCAAGATTGAGGAGCAGTCACTGAAAAAATAGTATGACGCCTTGTATTAACAACTTTCAGTGAGGGAATAGCCAATAAATGATTTGTGGGGACCGATTCGCCGAGATGGAGCGGAAACGGGGTTTTTAAATTTTAGTCCTAGTAGTTTGCCGGTCCACAAAATAATTCTTTTTTTTCTGCCGGTCCACGGGTGTAAAAAGGTTGAAGAACACTGCTCTAAGGCTGCAAGCTCAAAAGCCATGCCATAAGGGCAAAGTGACCAGGATCCTCCATGGAGACTGGACACTGCGTGAGAAAGTCCGGATGGGTGCTCAGCCAAAGGCTGCAACAGTTGCATCAGATCTGCGTACCACGGTCTGCGAGGTCAATCTGGAGCTACCAGAATGATGAAGCCCAGATAAGCCTCGATTCTCCGAATGATCCAGCTGATTGGCCAAGGAGGAAAAACATACAGTAGAATCTCCCGAGGCCATGGCTGTACTAGAGCATCCAGTCCTGCGCTGCTGGGCTCAGATCTTTGACTGAAGTGATCCGATTTCTTGTTTCTTGCCATGGCCATGAGGTCAAAGCGGGACCTCCCCCAGTGCCCCACTATCAGTGCTCCACTCGCCTGGATCCAGAGTGTTTGCTGAAGAAGTCTGCTTAAACGTTATCTACTCCCACCACATGCACTGCCGCCAGCACTAGGAGATGACATTCTGCCCAAAGAAAAAGGGAGGCTTCCCAAGCCAAAGAGTGCTCTTGGTCCCTTCCCTGTTGATTGACGTATTTACTACAATTCTTTGAGAAAGTGAACAAACAAATGGATAGTGGAGAACCAGTGGATATAATTTACTTGGACTTTCAGAAAGCGTTTGACAAAGTCCCTCATGCAAGGCTTATGAAGAAACTACTAAGCCATGGAATAGGAGGAGAAGTACACAGATGGATCGGCAAATGGCTTGAAAACAGAAGGCAAAGGGGTAGCATAAATGGGAAATTCTCGGACTGGGAGAAAGTGACTAGCGGCGTGCCCCAGGGCTCAGTTCTTGGGCCTATCTTGTTCAATATTTTTATAAACGACCTGGAAGAGGAAACAACATGCAATATAATAAAGTTTGCAGATGATACAAAACTATGTCGGGCAGTTGGCTCTCTAAGGGACTGCAAGGACCTCCAGAAAGATCTGAACCAGCTGGAAAAGTGGGCGATAAAGTGGCAGATGAACTTTAACATAAACAAATGCAAGGTGATGCATCTAGGAAAGAAAAACAAGGAACACGAGTACAGGATGTCGGGGGTGAAGTTAGCAAAATGCGAACAGGAAAGGGATTTGGGGGATTGACAGTACCCTAAAACCATCGGCACAATGTGTGGCAGCGGCGAAGAAAGCGAACAGGATGTTGGGCATAATTAAGAAGGGGATTACGAGCAGAATGGAAGATGTCATAATGCCACTTTATAGAACAATGGTCCGACCGCACTTAGAATACTGTGCCCAACACTGGTCTCCATACCTTAAAAAGGATATAACTCTGCTGGAGAAAGTGCAGAGGCGAGCCACGAAACTTATCAAAGGAATGGAACATTTGAGCTACAAAAATCGACTCAGGAAACTGGGACTGTTTACCCTTGAGAAGAGAAGACTGAGAGGGGATTTGATAGAGACTTTTAAAATATTAAAAGGATTTGATAAAATAGACCAAGAAGCAGCATTACTGAAATATTCTGATGTGACACGGACAAGAGGACATAGCCTGAAACTGAGTGGCAGCAGGTTTAGGACAAATGTCAGGAAATTCTGTTTCACACAGCGTGTGGTGGGTGCTTGGAATGCACTCCCGGAGGAGGTTGTTCAGGGATTTAAGCGCAAGTTGGATGCACACCTTCGAGGGATACGGTAAATCCGGGTCTCCAAAAAGGAGTACCTAAATGGGCCGCCACATGTGCGGATCGCCGGACTAGATGGACCTCGGTCTGATCCGGTGAGGGCGTTTCTTATGTAGGCTACTGCCATCGAACTGATGGATAAGACCCTGACTACTTGGCCCTCCAGAGTCTTCTGCAATCTCGTCAGAGCTAGTCGAATGGCTCCGAGCTCCAACCGGTTGAGCTGCAACAGGACGACGATTGCAATGGGCTCCCCAGCCCTGAAGGCTGGTATCTCATGCTTGCTCGGGCTTCCATAGTCCAAGGCAGATGGGCCTACAAGGCATCCCTATGTGGAGCCCAGCGAGAGAGCAAAGCATGCTGAAGAGGATGCATGTGCGCCCTTGCCCAAGGAACTACATCCAGTGTGGCAAGCATGGATCCCAGAACTTGAAGATAGTCCCATGCCGAACGAGCCAGTCGCTCTAGAAGGGAAGAAATCTGGGCACATAGTTTCTGCCTGTGGGTTTCTGGTAGGTAGACTCGGCCCGTCGCCGTGTCAAAAAGGACTCCCAGGCATTCCAGCGATTGTATAGGTGTCAGATGGCTCTTCCTTAAGTTGACAATCCAACCCAGGTCCTCCAGCACCTGGAGCACCCACTCTACCATGTGCCATCACTCTGCCAACAAGAGAGCTCTTATCAGCCAGTCGTCCAAGTAAGGGTGAACCTCAAGACCCATCTTTCGCAGGTAAGCTGCCACTACCACCATCACCTTGGTTATGCTCAAGAGCGGTGTCGCCAGCCTAAAGGGCAGGGCCGAGAACTGGTAATGCTGTTCCAGAACATGAAACTGCAAAATTTTGTTGATGGGCCAGAAAAATGGGAATGTGCATGTACGCCTCTGAGATCCAGAAAGGCAAGTAACTCTTCTGGGGCCACTGCTGCAATAACTGAATTCACAGTCTCTATTCAGAAGTGGGGAATCTTGAGAGCTGCATTCACGTGCTGAAAATCCAGAAAGACCTCCAATCTTTGGAGCTTTTCTTTAAAAACGATAAAGTAAATAGAGTACCTGCCTGAGCCCAAGCAGTACCAGCTCTACAGCTTGAATATCCAGTAAGCGCTGAATGGTGGCATGAACCCCGAGTGTTATGTCCAGCAACCTGGAGAGTCCACAAACCAATCTGTCAGAGGCCAAGCAAATTCCAGCTTGTAGCCCAATCGATAATGTCCAAGACCCACTGGTTGGACGTAATGCACATCCAGGCCAGAAGAAACGCTGAGAGATGGCCCCTATTTGCAAAGGGGCATCCTTCGGCCTGGTGTCATCAAGACTTTCAGGCAGAGGGTGCAGAACGGTAGGTGGAAGGCTGGGAGCGCCTGTAGCCAGCAAACCATCATTGGGAGCCCTGGGAAAATCTCTGCAATGTGGCTTTGGTGTACGATCTGGAGCACCATGAACCATGAAAATTAGAACGACCAGAAATCCTGGAGGGTCTGGGTCTACTATCAGGCAGAGTCTTACGGCAATGGTCCATCACAGAATTTATAAGGGAGACCAGACCATTGTCAAACAATAACTGCCCCTTAAAAGACAGCCTAGCTAACTTATCCTTGGAAGTGGAATCACCAGTCCACTGTCTGACCCAAAGATTCCAGTGGAATGAGATGGAGTATGCTGCCACCTTTGCTAACACTTAAAAGGTCATATAAGGCATCAGTCATATAATCTGTTCCAGTCATCAGAGGTTGAGGAGGGGGATCCACCGCCTCAGTCTTCAGCATGAACAATCGAGAATGGGCAGACTAGATGGGCCATTTGGCCTTTATGTTTCTAGAAAAAAAAGATAGCAGCAAACCACAAAAGATGTCACCGAAGCAGCCTCAATACCTGAAGTAGCTGCATCAGAAGGTTTCCTAGGACCACATCCACACAGCAGTCCTGCATATCCTTTAAAACAACACCGTCCTCACTGGGGAGAGAGGTGCGCTTAGTCACCTGCGCCAAAGAATCCACCTGTGCTGACCCAAAAGCTGCTGACACTCCTGTGTCAGAGGATACAAGCAGGACATTTTCAGAGTTCTCTTCAGAGAGTCAAACTGCTCCGAGACCAGAACACTCATATCAGGATGTCAGGGAAAAGTCGCAGACTGTAAGCACACACCACAAAGCCAGGAAGAAGAAGAGCCTGCTGAGTTACAAGTTCAATTCCTGCACTCCGCAGTCATGTCCGACAGAGCCACAAACTTAAATAAGTGCAGGACCATAAAGCACAGTTACTTACCGTAACAGGTGTTATCCAGGGACAGCAGGCATATATTCTCACATGTGGGTGACGTCATCTACGGAGACCCGATGCGGAAGCATTTTCAAGCAAACTTGATTGAAGATTTAAGTTTGCTCTGCTGCTCCACGCATGCGTGCCTTCCTGCTCCACTAGGGGGTGCATCCCCTCATGGTCTCCAGTTCACTTAACTAGCCAAGAAGCCAACCTCAGGGAGGTGGGCGGGTTGTGAGAATATATGCCTGCTGTCCCTGGATAACACCTGTTACGGTAAGTAACTGTGCTTTATCCCAGGACAAGCAGGCATGATATTCTCACATGTGGGTGACCTCCAAGCTAACTGAAAAGGGATGGAGGGAAGTTGGCAATTTAAGCAAATAGATTTCGCAATACCGATTGGCCGAACCGGCCATCGCTTCTGGACAGTGAGTCCAGACAGTAGTGGGAGGTGAAGGTATGAACCGAAGACCACGTGGCAGCCTTGCAGATTTCCTCAATAGGTGTGGACCTGAGGAATGCTACGGAGGCTGCCATCGCTCGGACCTTGTGTCCCGTTACTCGACCATGCAGCGCGACACCAGCCTGAGCGTAGCAAAAGGAGATGCAATCGGCCAACCAGTTGGACAAGGTGCGTTTGGAAACTGGGTGGCCTAACCGGTTTGGGTCGAAGGACAAAAACAGTTGTGGGACTTTCCGGTGTGACTGAGTGCGTTGGAGGTAAAAGGCCAACGCTCTCTTGCAGTCAAGAGTGTGGAGCGCCACTTCTCCGGGGTGAGAGTGGGGCTTGGGAAAAAATACAGGCAAGACAATGGACTGATTGAGATGGAAATCAGACACTACTTTAGGTAAGAACTTTGGATGGGTGCGGAGTACCACCTTGTCGTGATGGAATACCGTGAAGGGTGGGTCCGCTACCAGAGCTTGTAACTCACTATCCCGCCGGGCGGAAGTGAGCGCGAGCAGGAAAATCACCTTCCAAGTGAGGAATTTTGGATGGCATTTGTCTAGGGGCTCAAATGGAGGTTTCATTAGTTGAGCCAGAACCACGTTAAGGTCCCAAACCACCGGGGGGGGGGTTTGAGAGGGGGGTGGACGTTCAAAAGACCCTTCATGAAGCGAGAGACTAAGGGATGGAGCGAGAGGGCTTTCCCTTCCAGGGGCTGATGAAAGGCCGCAATCGCACTGAGGTGTACTCGAATGGAGTTGGTCTTTAGGCCGGAATTAGATAATTGAAGTAAATAGTCAAGGACCAGAGGGACAGGGACCGACACTGGGTCCTGGCTGTGGGAGGAGCACCAGGTTGAGAATCTGGTCCACTTTTGGGAGTAGCAGGTTCTCGTTGAGGTCTTTCTAGAGGCCTCCAATATCTCCTTGACTGATTGAGACACGGGGAGAGCAGTCAGGGGGAGAGAAAACAAGCATTCAGATGAAGAGATTGAAGATTGGGATGTAACAGCGAACCCTGACCCTGTGATAGTAGAGAGGGAAACAGAGGCAGAGGCAGTGGATCTCTGACACTGAGTTGCAGTAGAAGGGAAAACCACGGCTGGCGTGGCCAGCGAGGGGCAATCAGGATCAGGGTGGCTTGTACTGTTTTCAGGTGGACAAGCGTCCGTAGTATCAGAGGAAACGGCGGGAACGCGTACAGGAACCTTCCCTCCCAGTCAAGGAGGAAGGCGTCGGCCTCGAGCCGGTCCGGGGAGTACATCCGGGAGCAGAAGAGAGGCAGCTTGTGGTTGTGGGGGGATATGAAAAGATCTATTTGAGGCGTCCCCCACTTTTCGAACACCTGTCGTAGGATCTGAGAGTGCAGTGACCACTCGTGTGGCTGGAGGAGGCGGCTGAGTCTGTCCGCCAGACAGTTTTGTTCTCCTTGTATGTACACCGCTCGAAGGAAGGTGTTGTTGGAGATTGCCCATTTCCAGAGGCGCAGGGCTTCCCGGCAAAGGGACCAAGACCCTGTTCCCCCTTGTTTGTTTACGTAGTACATTGCTACTTGGTTGTCGGTTCGGATGAGAACCACTCGGTCGTGGAGCAGATGTTGAAAAGCTACAGCTGCGAGGTAGATGGCCCGAAGCTCTAGCACGTTGATGTGGCAGCGACGGTCTTCTGCTGACCACATCCCTTGAGTGCGTAGGCCGTCTAGATGGGCTCCCCAAGCGTACTCTGATGAGTCCGTGGTGAGTATCTTGTTGTGAGGTGGGGTGAGGAAGAGCAAACCTTTGGAAAGATTTGAAGAGTCGGCCCACCAGCGGAGCGATCGTTGCAAAGAAGGCGTCACTGTCACGGGGCGGTCGATCGGGTCCCAGTCTTGACGCCATTGAGAAGCCAAGGTCCACTGAGGAATTCTCAGATGGAGGCGGGCGAAGGGTATGACGTGGACAGTGGAGGCCATGTGGCCCAGAAGAGTCATCATCTGCCGAGCTGATACCGAGGTCAGCAGGGAAAACCTTCGGCTCAGACTTACTAACGCCTCTAGACGCGGAGGGGGAAGGAAGGAACGGAGGCGAACCGTGTCCAGTGTGGCCCCGATGAACTGCAGGGACTGGGAGGGGCGTAGTTGGGATTTTGGGAAGTTTATCTCGAACCCCAGACTTTGTAGGTAGGTAATAGTCTGTTGGGTCGCTGCGATAACCGCTTCCCTGGACGGGGCTTTGATCAGCCAGTCGTCCAGGTAGGGGAATACCTGGAGGCCCTGGGAGCGTAAGCTTGCTGCGACTACCACGAGGCACTTGGTGAAGACCCGAGGTGACGATGCTAGGCCGAAGGGGAGGACACGGTATTGTAGGTGCCAGTCCCCTACCTGAAAACGCAAGAACTTGCGGTGAGCGGGGTGCATTGGGACATGCGTGTACGCCTCCTTCAGATCGAGAGAGCAGAGCCAGTCGCCCTCGTCGATCAGGGGGTAGAGGGTAGAGGGAAAGCATCCGAAATTTTTCCCGTACCAGAAATTTGTTGAGGCGTCTCAAGTCTAGTATTGGGCGTAGGTCTCCCGTTTTTTTCGGTACCAGGAAGTAACGGGAGTAGAAGCCCTTCCCCCGTTGGTCGGGGGGAACCTCCTCCACTGCTCTCAGGTGAAGCAGGTCTCGAGCTTCGGAGAGGAGTAGGGGTAGCTGTGTTCGGTTGGGAGGGCAATTCCTTGGGGGGTTGTCCGGAGGAATGGCCCGAAAGTTGAGAGAGTATCCTGATGAGATCACGCCAAGGACCCATGCGTCCGACGTGACTTGTTCCCAGCGAGGGTAAAAGGCTTTGAGGCGACCCCTGATGGGAAGGAGGCCTGGGACTATGGCGGAGGGGGCCCGCCCCCTTCCGCATATCCCGTCAAAAGGACGGGGATGGTTTGGTAGTCGCAGGCGGTTGGGACTTGGGCATGGCCCGGTGGTGGGCTTGCGGACGCCTGGGTGGGGGCCGCGAAAAGGCAGGAGTGGATTTTTGTGGGTAGCGGCGTGGAGGGGCCCTGTACGGCCTGGACACGGGCGGTTTAGGCTTTTGCCGGACGAGGGAGGCGAACGAGCGTTCGTGTTCGGAGAGGCGTTTTGTAGCCGCTTCGATAGTGTCATCGAACAGTTCTTTTCCCACGCAGGGGAGGTTAGCCAACCGGTCCTGCAAGTTGGGGTCCATGTCGACCAGGCGCAGCCAAGCTAGTCGGCGCATGGCGATAGCAAAGGCTGCCTCTCTGGAGGAGAGTTCGAAGCCATCGTATGCCGCGTGGAATAGATGGAGGCGCAGGTTGGAGAGGGACTCTAAAAGCAGGCCAAACGCTCCTTGCCGGGAGGCCGGTAAGTCAGTCTCAAAGGCTCTCAATAGTCCAATGAGGTGTTTGAGGTAGGATGTGAAGGTGAAAGTGTAGCTTTGCACCCTAGAGGCCATCATTGCATTTTGATATAGTCTCCTGCCGAACTTGTCCAGGGTTCGGCCTTCTCGGCCTGGGGGGACTGCAGCTGAGACCCGGGATGGGTGAGCCTTTTTCAAGGAGGATTCTACTAGCAGCGACTGGTGGGAGAGCTGTGGTTGTTCGAATCCCGGGTAGGGTACTGTGCGGTACTTGGCCTCCATTTTGGAGGGTACGGCTGTGACCATGTAGGGGGTCTCCAGGTTCCTGAAGAAGGCCTGTTGGAGTACCGGGTTAGGTGATAAGCGAAGGGACTCTCTGGTCAGTGATGGCATATCCAGCTCCGCTAGGTACTCCTTAGAATATCTGGAGTCGGACTGGAGGTCTAAGCCCAAAGCGTGGCCCATGTCCTGGACAAAGCGAGTGAAGGATGGGCGGGATGTTCCCGGGGCCCCGTGCGGGGTCGGTGAACGAGACCTCCGTCGGGTGGAGAAGGATGGGGAGGCTTCCCTCGAGTATCGAGGTTCCTGCTCCGATCCATGCTCCGAGACCGGGGAAGCACTGTGAGAGCGTTCCGGGGTCGTCGATCTTCGGCGTCTCGAGGAGCCCCTCGGAGACGATGCCGGGGTTCGGGGTACCGATCGATGTCGAATCGGTGACCTCGACCCGGACTCCCTCGGAGAATACCTGCAACTTCGGGTCGGGGTCCCGGTCCGAGGGGGAGTTCGGAGGATGCGCAGATTGGAGAGTGATAACTCAGCCACCCTTAGTGGTCCCGTACGAGGTGTAGGAGAACGGCCTCGTAGAGTTGGTGAACCTCGGGCCTTCTTGGAGGTACGGCGGTTCAAGGTTTCTGTCGTTTTAGCACGACGTTTTGCCCCGCGGCGGTCTGTGGAGGGAGAGCGTCTCGGGCGCCTCGGCGAGGAGTCCGAGGAGGATGGGATGCGGCGAAGCTTGCGCACTTTTCCCCGAGGTTGCTCGATGCGAGGCTCAGGCTGGTCTGGCACTTGCGGGGTCGAGGTCGAGGCCGTTTGTAACTGGGCCATTGCAGCGGACAGCTCCGACGAGATCATCGCTCGGAGTAGGTCCTGGAAGACGGGCACGGACAGCATCGAAGACATGACCACTGCTTCGGTGCACTCCACCGGGGGCGACCTCGTATCAGAGTATTCCCGTGTGGTGGAGGCACGGCCCGAAGGCTTGGAGGGCTTAGCCGAGGCTGTAAGCGTGGGGCTTCCACCATGCGTCGACGGTGTCCCCGAGGCTGGCTTCTTCGATGTTAAGGAACCTGAAGAAGGAAGAGGGGACTTACCCGGGGCCGAGGCTTTCTGCTGTCCCGAGGGCTTCGGATTCAGGTCTCGGGGCGATGCCGAGGTATTCGGGGCCGAGGTCAAGGCCGGGGCCGACCTCGAGGCCGAGGTAGAGGGTTGGTCCGGAGCAAAAAGGTCCGCCATGCGGGCTTTTCTTCGACGGAGGGCCCGGTTCTGGAAAGTAGCGCACTGGGGGTAGGAGTCGGTTGGATGAGCCGCCCCCAGGCAGAGGATGCACCGGCGATGCGGGTCTGTGATGGAAAGAAGCCGCTCACACCGGGTGCACTTTTTGAAGCCGGTCAAAGGCCGGGACATAGAATCGAAAGTAGCCGCGGCTCGAGTAGCCACGCGGCCACGGGGACCCGGAAGCCTCCGGGTCGTCAAAACGAAGCAGGAATCAAGTTGAAAAGTAAAGAATTCGCGCACAGCGACTTAATCGAGAAAAAACAAGAAAAAAATCGCGGTGCTAGAAGGCAGTTGGGGCAGAGCCTGAAAAACACGACTTCTAGGCTCAGCGGAAAATTTTGAACTGGAGACCACGAGGGGATGCACCCCCTAGTGGAGCAGGAAGGCACGCATGCATGGAGCAGCAGAGCAAACTTAAATCTTCAATCAAGTTTGCTTGAAAATGCTTCCGCATCGGGGCTCCGTAGATGACATCACCCACATGTAAGAATATCATGCCTGCTTGTCCTGGGATAAGATCATCTCCAGGATCCAAGACCTCAAAGGCATCTGCAGATCCAGCACACAGTCCCTGATCTCCCACCCTGGGAAGCACTGTATCTGCAAACAAGGGATCGGTGAAGAAAAACATCAGCATCCAGGTTCCCAGATCAGATAGCACGAAAGCTGCAGGCGGCTTAGGCAAGGATTTGCCCACAGAGGTGGATTGAGACGGCTCAGGAGGAGAGAACACTTGTTCTGGAACTCAGACCACAAAAGTTTCATAAATTTGGCAAAAGTGTCCAGCTCCTTGCACACAGAATCACCCTTAGATGCTTGCATTTGTGTTTCTTAGGGTGCTGATGGTCCACAGCCTGGCTAACATAACACCAGACGAGCCCCGAAAGCAACAACGGCTTCCCCGTCGGGCTATTTGAGCATTTGGTCACCTGCTTCAGCAGGGGAGAAGCTAAGCTGGATGCTGTGGTACAAGGATGCTCTAAAAGCACAAAATTTGCACAATCCTGGCAAGAATCCACATGAGGAGAACTCAAGAACTCCATCCCAGGTTTCCAGGCAAAATTTGCAGTTTTGAAAAAGCAGGGAACTTTAGAAAAAAAGAAAAAAAATTTTTTTTTGCTAAAAACCCAAGATAGCCGCCATAAAACCATTCATGACAAAATTGCGATATTTTTCAAACCTCAAACTTTAAAAACAGCATTTTAGGATTTTTCAGGAAGGGAAACATCCAGAAACACTCAAAACCCCACTTTTCCAACCTCCCCCGATGTCTCTCACAGACTGTCAGACTGACCCGACAGGATCTGTGCTTCAACAAGCTTTCAGCTCTCTCACAGTAGCTGGTTGATAAAATTCACTGCCACAATTCTGTGAATGCTTCTGCAAAACTGATCTTCGTTCGGGGTGCCAGTCAGACTTCTATGTCTGATTACACCTCCATCTCTGCAAACTAACAGATGCGCACCAGGACAGGCAGAAGCATGAAGGTGCAGCCAGTACCCTGCGAGACACTGCCGTACCTCCTAAGGGCACTTAACAGCCTGCGCTCAACCCCTGCTTAACAGTAGGCGAGACCATTCAGGAACTGCCCTGAGCTCCAGAAAAAACTATGAAGGCTGGCTAACACGTACCCAGTGGGATCGACCTGTCAGCTACAGACTGGTCTGTGAATTTTCAAACAGGCAAAGCTTCAAAATTACTCCAAGCACCAAATTTTCGAAAGGGAAGAAATTACATTGAATTAAAAATAATAAAATAGGGAGAGCAGAATAAACACTCCTGAAGGCACGAGTACAGAAGGAAAGGTGGAGCAAAAGAGCCCAGTGAATTACAACAGAGGCAGAGTGAAAAATCCAGACTGGATTCTGCAGCAGCATGTGGCTATGGGGAAATATTCCTATTGTCTAGAACAGTGGTTCCCAACCCTGTCCTGGAGGACCCCCAGGCCAGTCGGGTTTTCAGGATAGCCCTAATGAATATGCATGAGAGATATCTGCATATAATGGAGGTGTCAGGTATGCAAATCTGCTCCATGAATATTCGTTAGGGCTATCCTGAAAATCCAACTGGCCTAGGGGTCCTCAGGACAGGGTTGGGAACCACTGGTCTAGAATGTCACCTATTGCACTGGAACAATGACTAATTGTACAATGGTTTGTGATTAGCATGTAACCATAAGCACTAAGTTAGAGAATTTATATCTCTCTAGACCATCACTTCCCAAACTTTTATCCAATATGATCCCTGCTTTAAAACTTACAAAATTCAGTAACCCCAGATGATATTCACAGCTCGAAGAGCAGCATTAGAAGCGGCAATAGCAATAGCAGAAATCACCACAATATTGTGAGAGCATGCAATCAGACTCCCATATTCTGCATGAGTTTCCAGTTTAACAAGAAGCTCACGTTCAGGAGAACAGGCCTGAGATCTTTCACTAGCTCACAAACTCTATGCCTTGCCAACTGCCATTATTTGGCACAGATCACAGTGAATAGGAAGTGGACTGACGCATAGTTTCGGAGCCACTACTCTAGATCTTATAAGGAACCTGGCAGCATTAATAAGACAACAAAATCTGTGCTACTTCTCAATGATTTGTGAAAATGCTCAACTATATAAAATAAACCATTATTACAAAATAAGGAATACATAATACTCACCCATTAGGTAAAGGTTTTTTCACCAATCATGATTCTATTAGCTCCTAAGAGATAAAGGCACAGATTAGTTAAGGAAACATATCTTGCCAGCAAGCAAAATAACACCACTGACACAACAAAGATTAGCTAAGGCCAAAATTCGCGACATTTTTTTTTTAATGAAAGTCATATGAACTCCTAATGAGACTGTTTTCATTTGACAATAACTGACAGGGTGCCTTTGTGACGCCATCAACCACCGTAGAAGTAGCTAGTTCTAAGACATCAGTCTCATCTGATAGGCTAGGAATAGTCTGTTGCATCACCACATTCCAACTCTGAAGACGTCCCAAGTTTAAAAACAAATGCATGTTTGCATATAATACTTGGTAGAATAAGTTTATGGACTAGTTAGGACTTAAGAGGTTTCTTATGCAATTTAATAATGCCACATATGTCTATTAAGATTATAGTGTTCGACTTAAGTTAGTTAATGTTAAATTTAACTAACGTTTTCAACAAGGATGTGAATAAAAACACAGGATGTGAAAAAAAGGGGGCAGGGAACCATTCTTTTTTTTTTTTCATGTGCATTGGCAAAACTAGCAAACGCTGGCGAATTGTCACCAAGCTGGTATTTTCACCTTCAATCGACGCAGACATTCTATTGGAAGAGTCGAAAGATAAAAGCAACAATTGCATACCACAAGGCCAATTCTGTTGAGATTTTTTTTTAATAGAAAAATCAGCGAAGACTCAGCTGCCACTGACAGTTTTATTAAAGCATAGCGAAGTTTGGTAACGCATATTCAAAGCACGCCACCCTCTTTCTAGAACTAAAGGCCGTTTTTTAACGACACCAGTTAGAACCCATCAGTCTAAGCTCTGACCCAGTCCACAACCACATCACCCTAATAAAACATATGAGCAAGGTGAAAGGAAGCACGTTCCGTTCATGAACATGAGAAAGGTGAATAGGCTTCCTTGGGAAATTTCTCTCACTATCTCCCTACCCTAAAATACAAACTTTGCTTCCCCTTTCACCCTCCCATCCTACTTTTCACGGGGCAGCTCGCTTTCGGGATTTAACCATAAATGGTATATTCTAAACATTCCTTTCCTCCTGCTGGGTCTCCACTCTCAGGTACCATTTTCTCACCTTTCGCTCCATATACCCTATTTCTGCTACCCTTGAGTAAAGACATTCAGCAGTTACGCGGTACTAACCCGCTCCAATCTTCTGTGCCACCCAGTTCCGGGTCCCAAGCAGAATTATGCTCTGGTTTGTAACCACAACTTCTTTGCAGCTTACAGATTTTTCTCTTTCAGTTCTTTCCGCAATTTGAATTTTGGCGCTCCGCTGCACGCTTCTGTCAGGTGACTCGTGCAGGCCAATTAGAGAGGCGAAGACGAGAACCGTTCACTACCGGAAGAAACTATCCGACCAATGAGAGTGCTCGTGACCGGAGTTCGAGGTAAGAGCGGCAGGTGGGCTAGTTCCGGAACCGGGAAACGTCAGGGAGAGTCGGAAGAGAGATGTTTCGGAGTCCGGGGTCATTGTGCTTCTGAGTTGGGAGAGAATAGAATGAGTCTGGATGGGGTGACACCGGAGCTAGGATGCAGATATTTGCTAGGGATTGATCTATGGGATCAGATGTAGGAGCCTTGTTTGCAAAACGTATTTTCTCATAGATATAAAATGGGAGAAAGTCTTCAGTAAATAAGCCCTAGAAAACAATAGGTGTGAGTGCTCAGGAGGTCTTGCAGCCCATCTGCAAATTCCTCCGAGCATGTTAAGAAATACTACTACTACTATTAGCTATAGTCTACTAAATCCAGAGGCTAATCTACTAATTACAACATTATACATTAATAATAAAAACTAAATATTACCATAGCCTAACATATGAGAGGCCGCTGAAAAGTTGTCAATCCAACCAACAAAGTTGGGGCAGCCTCTATCAAGGGCTATACATAACCTGACCATTTATTTTTTTCATCAAAAGGGGACATCTATTAATTTTCTGTCCTGCCCTAGCTCCGCCCCCAATTTCTTCCATTCATTTTTCATGTATGGACCTTGGTTTACGAGCATAATTCGTTCCAGAAGCATGCTCGTAAACCAAATTACTCGTATATCAATGCGAGTTTCCCCATAGAAAGTAAGGGAAACTCGCTTGATACGTTCCCACCCACTGAGGTCAGCGGCGCTGCTTCCCCTCTCCGAACAGCATCCAGCCTTACCCCATCTGGCCCATAGGACGTGCCGGTGAAAGAAGTTCTTGCCTCTTGCCTGGGCCTTGAGCATCTGCACATGCTCAAGGCCTTCTGGTTCTCGCTTTCTCCAAGATTCTCGGGCGGGCTCCTTCGGCTGTGGGCGGGCTGCTTCGGGCTTCCCAGCACCAGACCACCAGACGCATCCCCCTGTAGAGGAGGAAATTTTTTTCCTTGTTTTTTCTTCCACTACAGGGGGGTGCATCTTGTGGATGGGTGCATCTTATAGAACGAAAAATACAGTATTGACTGTCTGAAACTTTTCCCATTTCTGGCTGTGTTTTAAGTCATTCTCATGAATAAGAATGGGTTTCTCTTCTTTGGAGTTGAAATCTTGCTGTTTTGGGGAGCTATCAAAATAGGCTGAGAAGTCTGTACCAGTCAAAGTTTCATTCTTATCAGATAACTTGTTGCTTAGAACATTGATCATATTGTGGACGATTTTGAACAGTTGTTCCCTACTTCAAGTTTCTTGTTGATATACTTGTTTTTATTTTTCAAGATTTCATCATAATAGAGCTTGCTGTGTAGTCTACATTTAAGGTGCAGATCCATCATTGGATTTTTCTTCCACTTCTCCATACTCTCTTGCTCCTTCTTATGCTCTGTGCTGGGGATATCAATCCCAGTCCTGGTCCTCCTAATCAATTCGCACTCAACTCATACAGGTCACTAATCTTATTTCTGTTCCTCTCCTCTCCCCTCCCCTTCTCTGCTTTTCTCATATGCCCTGTGGAATGTCTGATTTGTCTCCAAAAAGCTTGCTTACATCCACAACCTCTTTATCTCTCGTATCCTCCATCTACTTGTACTAAGACCTGGCTCCACCATGAAGACTCTGCTGTAGTTGCTGCCCTGTGTCATGGAGGTTACCATTTCTCCCATACATCTTACCCAATTGGCTGTGGAGGTAGTGTTGGACTGTTACTCTCATCTTCTTGAAGATTTCAACCTCTTCTACCTCAGTCTAACGGCTTTTCTTCTTCTTTTGAGGTCCATCTGTCTATTCGCTCCTCTAGCTCTCCGAGTAGCAGTCATTTATCGACACTCCCCCCCTCCCCCGATAAGTCCCTTTCTCGCTGACTTTGACTCCTGGCTGTCCTTTCTTGAACCTTAATCTCCTTCCCTCATTTTCGGTGTTTTTAACATTCATGCTAATGATCCCTCTGACTCATGCCTTGTCAAAGTTTCCAATGACCTGTTCCTGGCCAAATTCAAAGACCTCTATTCTATCCTCATCCTTCTCAATCTATCTGCTATTTTTGACACCACCTATTCCTTGATATGCTGTCCTCACTTGAATTTCAGGCCTATGTTATTTCTTAGGTTTCTTCATATCTCTCCCATCACACTTTTAGTGTATGCAGTGGTAGATCCTCCTCTATTGCTATCCCACTATCAGTGGATGTACCTCAGAGCTGTCTTGGGACCTCTTATTTTTTCCATCTATACTCATTTCCTTGGTGGTCTGATCTACTCTCATGGTTTTCAGTATCATCTTTATGCTGATGACTCCCAGATCTATCTTTCTACTCCAAAAATTTTCTACAGGAATCCAGGTTCAGGGGGGGGTGTCAAGTGATGCATCTAACTTAAACGGACGTGTGCCTCGAGCTCTCCGACCCCCGGTCTCCAAAATTCTGCTAAACTTCCTCTACAATACTGCCCGATCGGCACTACTACCACCGGAGACCTTCTTAAGGTGCTGTGCGGGAGTGCGGCCTCTGGAACGGTGGTTTGAGCCCGGAATGCTGATACATTCAGTAAAGACGCCGAAGCATAAATCTGCCTTCCCTGTGCCTAAAATGGTGGCGTCGCCGACTCCACCTTCTGCCCTGGCGCAATGGGGAAAGTGGGCACAAGAAATCTCTCGCATGGTGACCGCGGACCTGGAAGATCGTTTCCATAAACTGCAGTCAGCTGTGGACTGCATAAATGAATGATTTGAGTCGCAGGCGAGCCGCATTGCGGTGCTGGAGCAGTGTGTCTCTGACGGTGAGGATGCAGCGCTGTGGGATCGCACTAGCATGGTCGCATTGCAGGCCTAAGTGAAAGCACTGACTGGCCGACTCAATGAACAGGAAAATCGCCAGCGCCAGAACAATCTACGCGTGGTGAGTCTTCCAGAGCTCCAGGCTAACCAAGACCTTTATCACTTCTTTCAAATATGGCTCCCGACTCGGCTGGGCCTGGAGCCACCGGCAGCCGGATTTATCTGCGAGCGAGCGCATCACATGGGTCAACACTCGGGGATAACAACCGTTCTAGGGCAGCGATTGCTCGATACCTCAACTGGAAGGAAAAAGAGCTTATACTACAAGCCTATCGGAAAGCGGGTCAGTTGGAATACGAAGGGAAGAAACTGTTGTTCAATGATTACTCCCTCCATGTGGCCTCCCTTCGTAAAGAAATGGCGCCCCTTTGCACCATGCTTCATCGACAAAGAGTACGTTTTGTGCTGGTGTACCCGGCGCATTTGGAGAGAGGGGAAACCACACACCTTTGCTGATAGAGCGGCGGCACAGCATTTTCTGGACTCCATGCCGGCCATAGCTGATGGGGGAGCCCCAGAGGCTGATCCGGCCGTTTGACACTGCAGTTTGCCCTCCGTATTTTCTCTCTGTGGCCTTAGTCTATTTGTGAGAACTATTGGATACCTGGGCCACTGAGGGTAGTTCTGCCTGGACTCTGCTGGCTTGAGTGTGGGTGAGCTGCATTATCCGGGACGTTCGGGGCCTGGTGACCATTTTGCTCTGTTTTTGGTCCCGTGGCACAGACTGCCTGGTGCCAGCTGTAGTGAGCTTTGTTCATCCTCTCTGATGTTTCACCACTGCTGGGGCCTGTTTGGACCAGGCTGATTGTGGGAGGATGATCTGATCCAGTGAGGGCCAATTTTCCCTACAGCATTGGCAGTTGATGTCTCTGTGGGAGACTGTGGGTCTACGAGAGCTCAGCCATGGACTTTAGGTTGGGAGCGAAGTTTTTTGTTCTTAGTTTTTTCTTTTGTATTGGGGGCTGGGATTTTGGGGATGGCTCTGGGGATGCTCTTCTCTGGGGGAAGTATGTGTGGTGGTTACGTATGTGGATAGGGGAAGGACTGCACGTGTTGTGCAGCATGCCTGGGGGCGGCTGGAGATGCCTCTGAGTCACATGGTATTCTCTGGTGTGCCACTGCTCCAGTTTCCATAGATGGGAGGCCTAGCTGGGGTGCCGTCCATTCACTGTGCTATTTTGTTTCCTGTTATTGCATCTGGGAAAATTTTTACTAATGACTAAGTTGACTATAGCTACCTTAAATGTGGACGGGATTCACTCTCCTGTTAAGAGGAAGCAAGTTTTGACCTGGTTCCGGAGGAGGTGGACTGATATTGCTTTTGTGCAAGAAACCCACCTTTCCATTACTGAACACCTCAAGCTTCGGAGAGACTGGGTGGGCGAGGTCTATTCTTCCTCCTTTGGCACCCGGAAACAGGGGGCTGCAATACTCATTCACAAACAACTGCCCTTTCACCTTCATAAAGTCATCCAAGACCAAGAAGGGCAATATGTTATAGTGCTGGGGGAATTGTGATGGCACAAATGGTTATTATGCAATCTGTATGTTCCTAATGTGTATAATCATAATTTTTTTTCAGCTTTGCTTGCCAAGATAGCCATGTATCCGGACTACCAGCTGCTGGTGGGAGGGGACTTTAACATTACTGTGGATCCTGCCCTGGACTGCAGTCCGGCAAAGGTGGAGGACGAGGGACCATGGAGCCAAGGGGGTTAATTTTTTGCTTAGCCAATTGCAGTTATTGGACACCTGGAGGATCTTGCACCCAATGGAACACACCTACACATTTTAGTCATACCCCCACAATGTCTATGCCCGTTTGGACTACTTGTTGGTCTCACCCTCTCTGCTCCCCAAGGTGTCTGGGATCGACATTGAGGAGGTTCCATTATCGGATCATTCGCCGCTTGTCATGGAACTTCAGTTTACACCGGATTCGTGGGAACGCCATTGGAAATTTCCGTGTTACCTCTATAGCGATCTAGAATTTCATAAATATCTTCGGGAGCAGTGGTTAGAGTACAATTATCATAATAATACTGAGAATGTTCACCCAGTGACATTCTGGGAGGCCTCCAAGGCGGTTCTGCAGGGGTTCAATATCGCTTATCTTTCTTGCAGGCAGAAGAAACTGGATGCTGACTTATTGGCTTTCTCAAGGGAGCTTTGACAATTGAGGGCACGACATTGTACCTCTCTTTCTGCGGATGATAAACTTCGTCTGATGACCATATGGCGACAGATTGATACCATCTTGACCCAGAGGGCCTCTCGAGATATTTATTTTCAGCGGTATAAATTGTACTCCTGGGGGGGTAAGACAGGGAGACTGTTGGCCAATCTGGTCAGGCCTCCGTGCACGCGCCAGGTTATTTTGTCCATTCAGGACAAGAAAGGTAATCGTTTCACCCAGGAGTGGCAGATTCATCAACAATTCTTTCACTTTTATGAATCTCTGTATGCTAACCGACCATTCTCGGACTCCGATAGAGATGCTTTCTTTCAGGTCGCTCAGCTGGAGCAATTGAATATCCCTATTAGCCCTGGGGAGGTGCAGATAGGTATCAAGAAGCTCAAGTTAACTAAAGCACCTGGACCTGACGGGTTTGGATCTGAATACTACAAGATCTTGTCGGATTAGGTCTCCCCAGTCTTGGCGGGGGCGTTTAATGCACTGTCCGAAAAGCAGGGTTTAGGGACCCCTAATCTAGCCCACGTTGTGCTCTTGCCTAAACCAGGCAAGGACCCGGTCCAGGTGGGGTCCTATCACCCCATTTCTCTTCTTAATCAAGACGCCAAACTTTTTACCGCGATCTTGGCGAACAGATTGAATGCATTCTTGCCGCTTTTGATCCATGAGGACCAGGCCGGGTTCGTGCCGGGCTGCTACGCGTCGATGAATCTAGCTCGCACTCTGATGGCCCTCGGGATGGAGGGAACATCGGCTATTGTTGGCCTGGAAATGGAGAAGGCATTTGATAGCATCTCCTGTCAATATCTCTTCTGGGATTTGCGTCAATTTGGCATAGAGGGTCACATTCATCAATGGATTTGTAGCTTATATATCCGACCGCAAGCAAGACTTTTAGTAAATGGTCAGTTCACTGACCCATTTACATTGGGAAGGGGGACGCGACAGGGCTGCCCATTGTCTCCACTACTTTTTGTGTTAACTATCGAACCATTGGCCGCTAGGATTTGCGGAGACCCGACTCTTCGGGGTATCCGCCTTGGGGATAAGGAGAGCCGAATTAATCTATTTGCCGATGATATTCTCCTTTATTTTGACCAACCCTGCCAGGATTTGGGGAATGTCCTAGCTCTTGTTCGCTCCTTTGGGGACATTTCTGGCCTGCGAGTTAATTGCGATAAATCTGAACTTCTCCCATTGTGGTCCACTATGGTGGAGATCTGGCATGCGGGTCTAGAGATCCCACCGGTACGGGGGCCGATGCGTTAACTTGGTGTGTATTTAAGCCCCGATCTCAAGCTTCTGTACCAATATAATGTGCGACACCATCTGGATGAGATCCAGCGTTTGTGTGATAAATGGAGAGACCTTCCGCTGGGAGTCTGGGGGCGTGTGGCTTTGTCTAAGATGGTACTTCTCCACAAAATTCTGTATCCCTTGCAGACCATATCCCTCTGGGTTACTGATAAGGATGTGCGCTTGTTTCGTTCTATAATCTCCTCCTTCATTTGGCGTCATAAGCAAGCACAGATTAGCTATGCCACTTTGGCTTTCGATAAATCTCGGGGCGGTCTGAATCTTCCTGATCTTTGTTTTTACAACGTGGCAGCCCTGTTTCGGTTTATCCACGAAGGTTGGTCGGGTTGTTATAAATTTTCTCCCCGGGGATGGGTGGAGACTTGGTGCGCTCCTCATTCGGTTCTGTCCCTTCTCCATGCTCCGCTGTCAGTTATCCCAGGAGGGGGGCATAAGTTTCCGTTTCTTCTACACCTGCGACGTGCGTGGCAGTGGTGGCGGCGTCAGCAAGGAAAAACTCCGGCAGCTTCCCTCTTGTTGCAGCTGTATGGGAATGTCGACTTTCCCCCGGGAGTGGGACACTCTTGGTTTCAGCAGTGGGAGCAGAAGGGGTGTAGATCCCTTCAGGATTTCCTCATCGTGGGGGGTGGTCAGTTTCCTTCATTTGCCCAATTGCAATCCCCCTGGCATCTGCCCCAGACTCACTTCAGGGCTTACCTTCAAGCTTGGCATTACTACTTGTCCCTTGGTCGCAAATGGGGAGGATGCTTGGCTCTGTGGTCCCTTGGATGTTCAGTTTTTTCAGGTGCCTCCTGCTTTCAACAAATTAGCCACCTGGTAATACCTTTTGAAGAATGCTTCGGTTCTGGGATCTATTGATAGGTTGGCTTCACAGTGGCAATCAGACCTTAACATTACACTCGACCGCAGGGCATTTCTTGATCTTTTTACCAACGTGCAAGCCTTGGGGGGCTCCACGGATTTTCGGGAAATGCAATTTAAAATCCTGCACCAAGCTTATATTTTCAGGGCGCAGGGGGCTCGCATGGGCCTCTGGGAAGGAGAGGTCTGCACTAAATGTAATCGCTCTTTGGGTACCCTCACTCACCATTTCTTGGAATGTCCCGCCTCCGCCTTATGGCTGCAAGTTCTCCCGTTTTTGGAGCGCCTTGTTCAACGCGCTGTGCCCTGGAACTATGGTTTCCTGCTCTTGGGAGATCAACACGATTTGATAGAGGGAGGGCTTACGCTACCCCAGCGCAGGGTTCTTTACATGGCTGTCTTGGTGGCAAAAAAGCTCCTATTGCAACACTGGGTGGCTGACTCAGTGGTCTATTTTCCACAATGGATTGCTCGTTTAGCTGAGGTGGGGCGTTATGAAATACAGCACACCCCAAAGTCTGGGAACCTTGCCCACCGGTGTTACTTAGCTCTCTGGAGGCGAGCCTTAACTTTATGTTACGGTTCAGAGCCGGCGGCTGAGGACCCTATACTCTGACTCTTATTGGAGTGGCTGACGCTCTTTCCTTTTCGCTCCCCTGGGTGGCTGCACTTGTGTGTTTGGTTGTTTGGGGGGTATGAATGAGGGGTGTTTGATGCATGATTGTTGTGACTTGAGGCCAGGTGTTTGGGGTTTGTGTGTGTTTGCTTAGGGGTTTTCTACTACTTAAAAATGTCAATTGTGTTGGGCATCCAACTGCAGGGTTTATGTACTATGACTCATCTGTTGTCAGGTTTTTTCACTTGTTGATTTCCCTGGCTGTTATGCTTTTCTCTGCTTTCCCAACTTCTGGTTGTATGTTCCCTTTGCAATTGCTAATAAAGATTTTTTTTTTTTTTTTTAAAGGAATCCAGGTTCAGATTTCAGCTTGTTTGTCTGACGTTGCTACCTGGATGTCTGAACACCGTTTAAAACTGAACTGAGCTTTTTATCTTTTCTCCTAAACCTACCTCTCCTCTCTCCCCATGCTCTATTTCTATGGATAACTCTCTCATCTTCCCTGTCTTCTCAGCTCGCAACCTCTGGGTGATCTTTGACTCCTTTCTCTGTACAAATCCAATAGATTGCTAAAAGTTGTCATTTCTTCCTCTATAATATCAAAATCCAACCTTTACTTTCTTAGGATACTACCAAAAACCTTAACCATATTCTTTTTTTTGTTTGTTTGTTTTAATATAGTTTTATTGCGAAGCAAACACAATAAAGCAATTATCCAGAAAAGATGATACATGGGAAGGCAACAAAACAGTACACAATGCAAATCTCAAAGCACAGAGAATACACAAGAGCAGAGAAGGAGGACTAGCACATCCAACCGTATAAGCCCCACCCGAGAAAAAGGGGGGAAGAGATTGATACCCAACAAAGTGCCAGCCGTAAAGCAACTAACTCAAGAAAGAAAAGACAGAGAGAGGTAGGAGATATGTACACAGTCAGCGAGTCCGCTTCTCAGTTTTTGTTTAAAACCACCCTTAAACCCCACTACAGAAAGACAGAACCCCCCCCCCCCCACCCAGCCCTCCAACCCCCCACTCCCCCAGCGACTGGAGAAATATAAACAGAGCAGCTAGGACCCGTTCCCAGAGAAACCCATACAGCTGAGGGGACCCCGCCAAACTCCCCCCACACCACGCAGTTCCCAGTGTGCTATTTCGCAAAGGGACCGTTTCCAACTCAGAAGTTCCGGGGCCGCCCCATCCATCCACACGCGGAGCACTCCCCGCTTGGCCACAAGGATAGCAATATAAAGGATATGCCAATGGTCCTCTCCCAACCCCTGGTCTCTCAGCTCTGCATTATGACCCAGAACCATAATCCCGTATGACCACTGGACCGGCACCCCCAGGACCTGTACCAAAAAATCCAGCACCCCATTCCAATAAGTGCCCAGAGCAGGGCACTCAATGAGCATATGCAATAGGGTCCCAGGTGGGCGCCCACATTTCACGCAATCAACGGAGTCCCAGAGACCCGCCCTACCCCCTTCAGCCTAGTAATGTAGTGCGATGGAACAATTTAAATTGAAGCTCTTGCAAAGAGACATTATGTACCCACCGGGAAATATTAGAAAAACAGGTGTGGAGCACCCCAGGAGAAATCTCCTCCCTCAAGTCCAGTGACCAGCTAGAGGCCAGAGAGATCAACTGATTGTCTGCCCTCGCTGTCCCATACCAAAAAGACAGGGAATTGAGCTCAGTGAGTAAGGACAAAAAAATTTGATCCACTTTCAGAAAATGATTGCCCCCGGCTGGCTAGATAATAATGATGCAACTGTAGGTAGGAAAAAAAGGCATATGAGGCAGGTCCTAGGTGGTGCGGAGCAATTCAAACAAAGAAAAATGGGGAGACGGAGAATCCGAATATGGCACATGACCCAAACGGAGACGCTGGCCAAACCGTTTCCCAACACCCCTGAAGCCCCTACCCCATGCAGAAAATCAGGGCTCTGACCAAGCTGCTGGAAGGCCCAATTGCCGTGCCCCTTTCCAATCCGTAAGCGCCACCAGGACAACATAAGAACATAAGAAGTTGCCTCCGCTGGGGCAGACCAGAGGTCCATCTCGCCCAGCGGACCGCTCCCGCGGCGGCCCATCAGGCCCACTGCCTGAGCGGTGGTCTCTGACTGATTTTATAATTTACCTCTAATCCTATCCCTATAACCTTACCTCTACTCTTATCTGTACCCCTCTATCCCTTTGTCCTCCAGGTACCTGTCCAGACCTTCTTTGAAGCCCTGTAGCGTGCTTCTGCTTATCACATCCTCCGGTAGCGCGTTCCATGTATCCACCACCCTCTGGGTGAAAAAGAATTTCCTCTCCCCTTTCAATTTCTCTGAGTGTCCCCTTGTGCTTGTGGTTCCCCATAGTTTGAAAAATCTGTCCCTATCCACTTTTTCTATGCCCTTCATGATCTTGAAGGTTTCTATCATGTCTCCTCTAAGTCGTCGCTTTTCCAGCGAGAAAAGCCCCAGTCTGTCAGTATATGAGAGGTCCCCCATACCCTTTATTAGCTTAGTTGCTCTTCTCTGGACTCTCTCAAGTACCGCCATGTCCTTCTTGAGGTACGGCGACCAGTACTGGACACAGTACTCCATGTGCGGGCGCACCATTGCACGATACAGTGGCAGGATGACTTCCTTCGTCCTGGTCGTGATACCTTTCTTAATGATACCCAACATTCTGTTCGCTTTCCTTGAGGCTGTGGCGCACTGCGCCGACGCCTTCAATGTTGTGTCTACCATTACTCCCAGGTCTCTTTCAAGGTTGCTCACCCCTAGCGGTGATCCCCCCAACTTGTAAGTGAACATCAGGTTCTTTTTCCCAACATGCATGACCTTGCATTTCCCTATGTTGAAGCTCATTTGCCACTTTTTGGCCCACTCTTCCAGTGTTGTCAGATCTTTTTGGAGGTCTTTGCAGTCCTCCATGGTTTTGACCCTGCTGTACAATTTAGTGTCATCCGTAAATTTAATTACCTTACATTTTGTTCCCGCCTCCAGGTCATTAATAAATATATTGAACAGAAGCGGTCCCAGCACCGACCCCTGCGGAACTCCGCTCGTGACCCATTGCCACTACTTCACTCAAATTTCTGACATGGAAGGTGCTTTTCCTCATTGCCATCACCTCTGCCAGGAAGGTTAGTGAGCTGCATGCACTGGTTGCCGACCCACCTTTCACTGTTTTTCACCATGACAAGGTGGTTCTGCGTACCCATCCTAAATTCCTTCCCAAGGTGGTCTCGGACTTCCACCTCAACCAATCCATTGTGTTGCCTGTCTTTTTCCCTAAGCCCCATTCTCATCCTGGGGAACAGGCGACACACACGCTGGACTGTAAGCGTGCCCTTGCATACTACCTTGACCGTACCAGGGCTCACCGCTCGTCCTCTCAGCTCTTTTTGTCCTTCGACCCTAACCGTCTAGGTCGTCCTGTCTCTAAATGGACGCTTTCCAACTGGCTTGCTGCCTGCATTGCGTTCTGTTATGCTCGGGCCGGTCTTTCACTGGAAGGTGCTGTCACGGCCCACAGGGTCAGAGCTATGGCTGCTTCTGTGGCTTTCCTCCGTTCCACTCCCATCGAGGAAATCTGCAAGGCTGCCACTTGGTCCTCAGTTCACACGTTCACTACTCACTACTGTCTGGATACCTTCTCCAGACGGGATGGACACTTCGGCCAATCTGTGTTGCATAATTTATTTTCCTAATGGCCAACCATCCCTCCTCCCTCTCTGTTAGCTTGGAGGTCACCCATGCATTAAGAATATGCTGCCTGCTTGTCCTGGGATAAAGCACAGTTACTTACCGTAACAGGTGTTATCCAGGGACAGCAGGCAGATATTCTTACGTCCCACCCACCTCCCCGGGTTGGCTTCTTAGCTGGCTTATCTTAACTGGGGACCACGCACTCCTCCGTCGGGCGGGAAGGCACTCGCGCATGCGCGGTGCGGCCAACTAGAACTTTCTAGTTAAAAGTGTCCGTACCGGGGCTCCGTCGGTGACATCACCCATGCGTAGAATATCTGCCTGCTGTCCCTGGATAACACCTGTTACGGTAAGTAACTGTGCTTTTTGGGGAAGTGTTGGAGGGCTCATCATAAATTTATAAGGGGGTTATGATGAGATGTACATTTGGGCATACTGGATATGAGGGTCACAGCAGTGCCCTCTAAGGTACCCCACTGCTCTGTTGGTATGTCTTTGTGACCAGTCCATTACAATGCTGGCCCCTCCCAAACCCAAATGGTCTGGATTTAGACATTTTCAACTTGGGACATTTTTGTGATGGAAAATGGTGACCAAAGTTGGACATACTAAGGTTGGATGTCTTGGTGGCCAAGAGGTCTAAATAGGCAATTTTCAAAAGAAAAAAAAAAATTAGATGTCTAGCAGTTTTGCCGGTTTTGAAAATAGCCATTTCCGTTCCCCCCGCTTTAGATGTCTTACAGGAAACATCCAAAGTCAGATTTGGGTATCCTATTGAAAATGCCCCTCATTATGTCCCTAATGGACTCAAAATCTAAATTCTTGGTGTCTGAGGCAATGGAGGGTTTTAAAAAAATCTTTATTGATTTTTAAATTAAAAACAGTAGCAAACAAATAAAAGAGCAGTAGGTATTACATACATTGCACTATTATCTGTACAGGCAACTTATATATCAATCAGGATTTTCAAATTTCCTATATTAAATAATAATACAATTTAACATAATATAGGATTTAATAAATAATAAAGTTACCTAAATGTCACCATCAGTAATTATTTATTTCCCTCCCTTCCGCCCCCCCATGTATGTGTATAGGTAATGAACAAAAAAAAAAAAATTATCATAAATTTAGTCAATGGGCTCCAAACTTTATTAAATACACCACTAAATCCCCTACATTCTGCATTAATTCTTTCATATTTGTATGTAGTGCATACATTCACCCACCAAAAAGCATAACTTATTCTGTCATGGTTTTTCCAGTTACTCATGATCAATTGCATGGCTGTGCCTGTCATGATCATAAAAAGACGGCTCTTGTATTTATTTAAAGTGGTTTTTACATGTAATATAGTTCCACAAATTATATCCTCATATGTTAGTGGAACATTTGAATCCAAAACCAAATTTATTTGTCCCCAAATTGACTTCCAAAATATAAATATAAAAGGACAAAAATACAATAGATGATCCAAAGTCCCAATATGTATATGACAATGCCAACATCTATTGGACTTAGAACTATCCATTTTATTTAACCGAACTGAGGTCCAGAAAACTCTATGTAACAAAAATAACCAAGTTTGTCTCATAGATGCTGGCGTTGTACATTTCAATCTCCAAGTCCAAATTCGTGGCCAACGAGATACAGAAATATACTATTTTATCTCGATGCTCCAGATGTCTCCAAGACTATTTTTTGGCTTTTTATTCAAAAATCCAGAAATCAATTTGTACCACTGGGCAGCCTGATGTCCTACTAGATCAGTTTGGTAGCAAAGGATCTGCAGGCTAAAATAAGTTTTTTTTTTATTGTTTCCACTCTGAATAGCCTGCTTCAACTGCAACCACCTATATTGTTGAGATTTTGAAATTCCAAATGATTGCTGCAGTTGTGAAAAATCAAGCAGATTTCCATTAGATATAACATGATCTAATGTCTGCATACCTGCCTCCATCCAATTCTTCCAAGCGACCCCAGCACCGCCTATTTGAATCTTGGAGTTTAACCATAAGGACTGCAAAGTAGATTTTATTATGGGAACATCTGTTAATTTATCAATAAATGTAATTGTTTTCCACGTGTCCAGTAAAATCACATTGTCCTTAGCATAACTAGGCATTTTAATATTTAATATATGAGATAGTCACATCGGGGACATGATTTTCCACTCAAGGCAATGGAGTGTTAAGTAACTTGCTCAAGGTCACAAGGAGCTGCAGTGGGAATTGAACTCAGTTTGCCAGGATCAAAGCCCACTGCATTAACCATTGGGCTACTTCTCCATTCCTGAAATCAGATGGTGTGAGAAAGGGAATGGTTCTGTACGCCTGCAAATGATTTTCGTGTGTCTGCTAGTAGTCATTTGTTAACAGATATTAATTTTCCTTGCATGAAATTTTTCAAGTTTGAGAATTAATAATTTTTTTCTCAAATGTTTCTACTCCTTCATTGTTTTTAGACATCATGTGGCTTCTAGCTGCTTGCTTTCACAGTGCTGATGCCTCGAAGAAAGAATGCTACCTGCAACCCACGGAAGGCTCAGCTTCTCTTTCATGAGAGTCCACGAAATGGTCCCACACATCAGTATGGAACCCAACTGCCAGGAGCAGAGAACCCTAGACATGTAGCTGCCAAATCAATTGACCAAAGTGTTGCTTGTTCATGGGTACGTAGGTTATAATCCCTTTAACTGAGATGAGTAGATGTCATGTCATTCACTTGGAGAGACTGAAACAAGAACTCCTAGCCATATTCCCTCCCTTTTACATAGGAACTTAGGATAAGTACCATAAATATTCAGCAGTTTTGTAAAGAAATAGATGCTTCTGCAGGGAAAAGGCTGGAAAATTTCAGTATTCAAAATCTTTATCTGTCCTTAAAAATTGTTTTGTAAAACTAGAGCAGTTAAGGCTACAAAACAGGAATAATAAAAAACAGGAATAATAAAAATTTAAAAGGAAAACAGAGTAATTTAATAAAGGTTATTTTAATATCAAATCTCCATCCACTTCCCACATATTGTAACAATGGGGTCAGTCCAGGTCAACTGTACAAGTGGTCCCCACCTTACCATCTTCAGTTTTAATGAAACTTGGCATATAGGTACTCTAACTTATGGCACTAAGCCATTCAAAGTTTCAACCCCTAAAACCTGAAATTCATGTAGTAAGAGGTGCCTAAGTAGAGACCTTAAAATCTTTGTGCATGTTGTACAAAACAAATGGGCAACTTCAAGGGCCTCCTGTACACAGAATATTGCTAATATCAGCCTGAAATTTAGTCTACTGGTGCAACTTTTTGTACTTAATTAGCTTTTAGAGTTTTAAAAGTCTAGGTTAAGCGCTCTTCTGATGCCTCAATGCCAAAGTTGGCCAAAAACTCAATTTGCTAATTTTTGGCTTTATCTTTGGAGTCCAAAAACAAAAAGAGGCACTGGAGATGTCAGAACCAACTTGTGGTTACAATGTCTTTAACAGTTTATACCATAACACAATGATGAGTTCTAAAAACTAAGACAAACAAAGTCCCAACTAGGATCCAAGTTTCGGCTACTCCGTCGCCTTCCTCAGGGGACAATAGCAAACTTATGACGTATTGCTAACAGTGCATATGAACGTGTTGGCGTCTCTACTCCACTTTTGGCATTTCTTTCATGGAGTAGAGACGCCGACACGTTCATATGCACTGTTAGCAGTACGTCATAAGTTTGCTTTTGTCCTCTGAGGAAGGTGACGGAGTCGCCGAAACTTGGATCCTAGTTGGGACTTTGTTTGTCTTAGTTTTTTAAAACTCAACATTGTGTTATGGTATAAACTGTTAATTAAAGACATTGTGACCATAAGTTGGTTCTGATATCTCCAGTGTCTCTTTTTGTTTGCCTCGTTTGGTTTGCTGTTGTTCGAGGCTTGGTACCTTCTTTCCTTTTCCCTTTATCTTTGGAGTGCCATAGATTTGTATCAAATTTAAGTGGTGACTTCTTGCTTGGTATACCTGCTCAACTACTGATTATTATTCATCAATGAAAACTTAAAGGCCAGCTTTCATTTATTTGCAAAGATATTGCAAGTCAAACAGAGCAGCAAAAATGTTAACACATTTTACCCATCAATAAAGCCTTGTATTTCAGTTTTGACACCAGCAATCACTGGTTCTAAAAGCATTGGATAGATCATTATATTCTATGGACACATTAGCGTTTAGCATGCACTAAAATGGCTAGCGTGCCTTAGTAAAAGAACCTCTATATCATTTTAATTTTATATTCCTACTTTTTCTCCTCTAAAACAATTCTTTTCAAGAAAATCATGCTTTTGTTTGATTACAAAATTCCTTTCCCTTTTTTCATTTGTATTTACTAAGGGATAGTACTGGTTTCAATTGTTCATTGAGTAGACTGCTCCATATAGGTGCATTAGCCAGTAGTCCACTCGTATTTGTTTTTTTTAATCTTTTTAGTGTCTCCATCGCCTATATTTAGATTCAACTGATTCTCTAGTAGGTCATTATTTTTAATCCTCCATTCATATAGGTTGTCTCGAAATCATCCTTTTACCTCTAGTACAGCATGGAGTTCCTCTATTCTTTTTTTTTTTTCTTCATTAGATTCCTTCCCTTACCTACGTTCTCTCGTACCAAACATTAGGTCTTCAACCGCCGGTCCGCAGGAAATTTCTGCCGGTCCATGCAGGGCCGGCAAGATTGAGACCTCGTGTCCCGTTGTCCACACACACAGCTTCGGGACAGCGTCCCGAAGCTGTGCTCGGGGACAACGGGACAGGCGATCAATTCTGACATCGGAGAGGACTTTCTGGGCCAACCAATCGCGGCAGGGAGGGAAGGAGGTAGACAGGCAAGCAGGCTGGCTTTGGCCAGGGAGGGAGAGAGGTAGACAGGCTGGCTTGGGGGATGGGGGTAGGACAAAGTGTGGAAGGCAGTGAGAGGGACATGGGAAGGAGGCACTGGGGGCACTAAAGACATGGGAAGGAGGCACTGGGGGCACTAAAGACATGAGAAGGAGGCACTGGGAGCACTAAAGACATGGGATGGAGGCACCGGGGGCACTAAGGACATAGGAAGGAAAGAGAGAGGGAATAGAAAGGGACAATTCTTGGGCCTGAGTGCAGAAAGAAAGAAATGAAAGAAAGGATATACAGACAGAAGGAAACGCAACCAGAGACTCATGAAATCACCAGACAGCAAAGATAGGAAAAATGATTTTATTTTCAATTCAATGATCAAATTGAATTCAATTAGTCCTTCCTACAATATCATCGCAGGAGACATAAACATACACCTAGATGAAGAGGACAATACAGACACGAAAGAATTCAAAAACTTTCTATCCCTACTTAACTACAACCTCCCTTTCTCCACACAAACACACGAAAAAGGCCATCATTTAGATGTGGTAGTCATGTCCACAAGGAAATCCTAGACCCTGTCATCTCGCTACCTGAAGGCTCCTGGAGTCACGATATCTGGTCTAACCATTTTACTTATTACTTCAAGTTAATCTGGTCCCAATGAAAATTTAAAATACGTCCAATGATAAAAAGAGAACATCACACAAGAGGTTATATTAATCCAGAAGAATACTGGTCACAATATGAACTGCAAGCGGAGATAGAGGAAGGAGTCGATTTCTGGGATCACTGGACAACAACCAGCACATTCATTTTAGATAAAATTGCCCCTAAGCGTAATAGCAAAAGCAGTGCAAATAAATATAACAAACAGTTTGACATCGAACTTCTAAAAATGAAACAACTAGCTAGACGACTGGAAAGAACTTGGAAAAAAACAGGAGAATTGACAGACCGTAACAAATGGAGAGCTAACATAAAAATCTACAAACAACTAATAAAAAACAAACGTAAAGCATTCTACTCTACTAAAATCAACTTATCCTGCAATGGCTCACAAGAATTCAATACAAAAGAGCTGTTCAACCTGATTACAAATTTATTTGACACCACTCGCTACACTGTACCCGTACACAATATTAAGTTACCCTCTGTGAATGATTTAGCTCTGCACTTCTATTCAAAAATTAAAAACCTAAGAAACAACTGTTCAACAAATGACCCTAGTGATCATCAAATAGCTAACATACATGGAAATGCAGATATGATCTGGAGTTCCTTTCAGGACATAGATTGGAATAATTATACCAAACTATATAACAAATACTCTAAATCATATTGCATCCTGGACTCATGTCCCCCGGAAATTATGAAAGCGGCACCACTAGAATTCAAACTATCGTTGCTGCACTACTTGGCCCATAACCTAAAAAATGGGAAATTCCTCACTAATAACGGTCACATAATAATAACCCCAATCCTAAAAAATAATAAAGAATCTTCAGCTCTAGTAACCAACTACAGACCGGTAGCATCCATTCCACTTATTGTAAAAATCATGGAGGGATTGGTACATACCCAATTGATGGAATATCTTAATCAGTTTTCTCTCCTACATGAAACTCAATCCGGCTTTAGACCTTTATTCAGTACAGAGACAATAATTGCAGCTATCTTAGATAATCTCCGTCTACTGTTTAGCAAGGGCCTCAATGCCCCCTGATCATGCAATTTGATATGAGCTCCGCCTTCGATTTAGTAGACCATGTGAAAATGCTACAATGCCTAGACGCTATTGGCATTAGGGGTGAGGTGTTGAACTAGTTTCATGGCTTCCTTATGTCCCGTACCTATCAAGTATGTTTCAATTATGATCTCTCCGATACCTGGAGCAATCCATCCAGTGTGCCGCAAGGGTCACCGCTATCCCCATTGCTTTTCAATGTCTACATGTCCTCATTGGGCATGCAATTAACCCAGCTGGGGATAAAATTATTCAGTTAAGCAGATGACTTTACGATCATCATCCCATTTGCTAACTCTATCTCGGAAATTATTCCCAAGGCATCAGAAGCTATAAATTTGATGGAGCATTGGAAAGACTACAAGCTCAAACTTAATTCAGATAAAGACAAAATTTTTTGTTGCTTCGCCACATCCGCTTGACACCAAAACTCCACTATGCATCAATAAACTTAGTTACCCTATTCAGTCCACCATGAAGATACTGGGTATAACCCTGAATCAATGTTTAACCATGAAAGACCAGGTGGACTCCTTAATCAGAAAGGGCTTTTTCACTCTCTGGAAACTTAAATCCATTAAATCATATTTTGATACCTCAGCATTCAGAATCCTGGTACAATCCCTCGTACTGAGTCAACTTGATTACTGTAACATCGCCTATTTAGCAATCTCCCAAAAGAATATGTGATGTTTACAATTAATGCAAAATGCAGCAGTCAGACTAATTTTCGGGCTAAAGAAATTTGATCACGTGACACCTTACTACTGGCAGTTACACTGGCTACCGATGGAAGCACGCGTAAAGTTTAAGTTCGCCTGCCTCTGCTTTAAAGTACTATACGGACTAGCCCCTAAATACATATCTGACCTTTTCTCCTTCTCATCCAACAAACACAAGAGAAGCTCACATTTGAACTTCATTTCCCCCCCAGTTAAAGGATGTAAACTAAAAAAACACCATGAATACCTTCTCTCACATCAGGCAGCATTATGGGATAAAGATCTAGAACAATTGCTTTCGCCCACTTCTTATGAGGAATTCAGGAAGAGCCTAAAAACACATCTATTCCTATTCCTGAAGTATCTAGACAGCTAACCCATACATCTCTCTCCTCATTAACGGTTCTCTTGACTTATCAACCACTTGCTTTCACCTCTTAAGTTCAATCAATTTGTACCTTCTTTTATTCTTTTATAAACCGCATAGAACTTCACGGTACTGCGGTATATAAACTGTTATTATTATTATTATTATCAAAACGTGTCAGTTTTGAGAATTTATATCTGCTGTCTATATTTTGCACTATATTTGTCTATTTTTCTTTAGTTACTGAGGTGACCAAGCTCGCGGAGATGGGGTGGAAACGGGGTTTTTAAATTTTAGTCCTAGTAGTTTGCCGGTCCACAAAATAATTCTTTTATTTCTGCCGGTCCACGGGTGTGAAAAGGTTGAAAACACTGGTCTAGATTATAGCAAGACAACTCGAATCTTTCTGAGTTTCTTGGAACCAACTCTCCCTCCATCCCTTTTATTGAAGTTAGGGAAGTCCCACATGTGAGAATATGCTGCCTGCTCGTCTAAGGATAAAGCACAGTTACTTACCGTAACAGGTGTTATCCTGAGACAGCAGGCAGATATTCTCACAACCCATCCACCTCCCTTAGGTGGCTTCTTCGCTTTGGCATAGAGCTGATGACCTCGCGAGCTGGAGTCGGGCAGGAAGGCACTCATGCAGGCAGTCTAAAAGCTTGCAAAAGTTTAGGTGAAAACAATTTTTATTGAACAAACAGAAAAATAAACAGGGAATGCAACATATGGTACAACAAATGTTTAAAATATTTTTCGTATACAGCAATAATACCCACCATAGTATCCCCCATCCCTCCCAAGAAGGACAGAAAAAGAACACGCAGTAAAGAATAAAACAATACTCCGTCCCCCCTAGCCCTCTCCCCATCATATGAAAGTGTAATGACAGATGCATCAAGGAAAGGCAGCCAGTATACTGCCTTGATAGAAGAAAAACAACAAGCAAATTTTAATACAGGGAAGAAGCATGAATCTTAAACCCTCCAAATGGGAAAGGTCCCAACACTGTCAAAATGATAACTAGGACTCTGATGGGCCCCAAAGTACTCAATAGGGGACCTCCCCCCCACCACACCCCCACAGCCAGCTTTTGCCCAACCAAACCAAGTAAACAAAAACCCAGTATAGTAACAAAACAAAACAACACCCCCCCAAAAAAAACAACGCCCCAATAAACACAAAAGATGAGGAATAGCCAGGAGAACCAAAACAATGAAAAGATACTCCCAGGACGCTAACCCCCCCACCCCACCCCCGCTTAAAGTAACTCAGATGGTCAAGGTATTGAGTATCAAACTGCGGACTCTAGGAGACAAAGAATATACATAAGGACCTCAAACCTTCAGAAAAAAATTTAGATTGGTGAAAAGACGCACACACCCGACCCTTCTCAAGCAACATCAGAGCATGTAAACGATTACGTCAAGCCCAATTAGAGGGAGGGTGACCCGAGACCCATTTCCTCAAAGTAACTTTCTTAGCCACCAACCCAGCCTTTCGTAGAAATAAATGACCTACACCTGGGGGAAAACAAAAAGCTTCATACTTATCCAGGAGAAACCCCACCAGATTAAGAGATATAGGGCGGCCCAACAAGAACTCCAAATACCGGACCCCACGCTTCTAAAAAGACATAACCACAGGACAACTCCAAAATGCATGGAAAAAGGACTTAGATGCATGTTTACATTTTTCACACTGATCGGACTCCGCTAAGCCAGAATGGTACAAATGAACACTGTAGCCACACTGCAGCCTTTGGCCGGGACTCCGCAGTGCCTTCAGTGACCACCAACAAAAGTACACCAGCGTGTGACTCAGACTGCAGTCACCCTGCAGGATTTTTTTAAGGAACTCAAACAACAACACAAACACAGTTGTTGCCTGTCAATAATGAAAATTTACTGTTCAAAATAAAGTTCAGAATGGCATAAAGTATCAAAATAGCATAACGTACAAGGTAACCAACAAAATGTCCAAAACCACATGGTCAGAGGAACCCTCTGACAGCATTCAGGATTTTCACTCCTAAGGTAGTTCTCTCTGTGATTCCCTCTTTCACAGGACTGCTTACAATAAAGCTTCCTTTTTCCCAAGTCTGCTCCTCAGCAGAGCTCAGGTAAGTGCAGTTCATAGGATTCAAAACAGTTCCTGTAGCAAATGCTTTTTAACTCCAATATTCTTGGGACAAACACCAAACCAAAATAAAGCCTCCAGCCTAAAATTGTAGCAGGGCTGGGTAAAGAGGAGTCCACTAAGTTTGCTTTTCAAAAGCACACAGAACAGCTTTCAAAATTCCCACCCGGTTGGTAGCAAACTTCTCCCCACTCACTCTTAGCTTAACAAACAACTGTACCATCCAGAAAGTCTTTGAGAGTGACTGGGAACAGAAAAGAGCCCAGCCACAAAATAAGAAAAAAAAACTCACAGTAGTTCAGCTCAGGCTTGGAAAAGAAGTTGCTAATCCTCTTGGCTTCCCTTGCAGCTTTATCAGACAAAAACAGACTTGTGTTGCAAAAGGTGGTGTGGACCCCAACTTCTTCCACACCCAGGTCGAAGGCATTACCCTAGCTTGCCAGAAATGCCCTACTTGGGAAGAGACCCATGTCTTCCCTCTCACCTCCTCTACCAAGAGCAAACTACTAACCTTTAATGGGGAGGAACCATGCCCTGCTCTAACTGAGCCTATTCTCACCTGGGCTCCTCTCTGTGTCCCCCGGTGGGCATTAGTGAAACCTCAGGGACCAAGGCAGGCATGGAGCCTGACTGGTCACAACATGCGTAAAATACATGCGATGCAAGACCCGAAACTGACATTCCCTGAGTTCAGCAGACATGAGTCAGCATCCGACTAATAAGACAACCCATATCTAAGTCAGTTGGCAACAAACCCAACTCAGGTGCCCGAGTACATAAGGCTTCCCAAGACTTGGTCGGCACAAGGAGGCCTAAAGCTTTATGGAATGCCGTAACAGAAAGTCCCTTATCTGCAAATTCGTCAAAGAAGGTTCAAAGTTTATTTCCCAAGCCCAACCGCAGGCCCTCCACTGTCAATGATCGCACATAATGACCCAGTTGCAAGTAAGCGAAGGAGTCGGTAACCAGAATCCCATCCCGCAGTTGAAAATCGTGCCATGGAGGAAGGATACCATCCGGATGCAGGACATGTACCAATAAAGTCATACCCAACCGTGCCCAGCAGTGGAAGGTGGAAGAAGTCTGGCTCGGCAGAAACTGAAAATTACCCTGAAGAGGTAGTTTCAAGTTTAATAGATTCTTTGATTTGATCGCAAAATCTTATTTCAATGTGATTTACAATAAATAACAAATCAGATAAAATAATAAAATCCACAAACATCACATAGAATACTATTAGTCATTAATACATTAGACATTAATACATTAGGGAAAAGGGCAGTATAAAATACAATATTAAAAAAATAAAACTGCAAAAAAATCGGGCATAGGTTTAATACACAAAGGAAGGGAAACAAGTACCCACATATTTCAGTGAACCTCCACGTCCTATCCTAAAGTATAATAGTACCAGTTTATTGAAAAGCATCTTTAAAAAGCCAGCTCTTTAGAAGACTTTTAAATTTATTCAATAATTTTTCCTAGGTTAATTGAAAGTAAGTTCCAGATTTGGGGGGACCAAAACAGAAAAAATCATGTCTCTCCGGGAGTAGATCACTTTTAAAGAAGGAACTATTAATAGGGCTTTATCCTCTGATCTTAAAGATTTAAATGGGAAGTAAGGTATTAAATATCTTTCTAAAAATGTCGGGGCTTTATTTATGAGTATTTTATGAGTAAATAAGGCTATCTTATAGGTGATTCTATGAATTACTGGTAGCCAGTGTTTCTTCTTTAAAAGTGGTGTCACGTGATCAAATTTTTTCTTTTTCATAATTATTTTTATTGCGGTATTTTGGATGATTTGGATTCTACGTATTTCTTTTAAAGAAGCTCCTTTATATAGAGCATTGCAGTAATCAATTTTTAATATTACCAGTGAATGTATTAAAATATTTAGCGCAGATTCATCAAGAAAAGCTGATAGTGATCTAATCATTCTTAGTCTATAGAAACAGGCTTTTACTAATGTGCTAATTTGTTCATGGTAATTCAATTTTTGATCTAACACAACTCCTAGAATTAGTTGATCAGACACTTCCGGTTGCCCTTCCAGGTGTAACACCAGGATCTTCCAAACATCACAAAGAGAGCCCAGTAGAAGACTAGAGCATAAATAAGAGGGGAGGGAAGTTCACTGGGCATGAAGCAAAGAATTTAAATGCCAGGGCTGGTAAAAGGCTGTTTTGTAATCAAAACATGTAAACACTTCCTGCTCCAAAATCCAGTCTCCAAGATAGTGAAGCAAACAGGCTTGATTATACTGCTGCCTATCAGGGACACCCATGCCTCCTCTAGACCAAGACCCCAACAAATAACAAAAAGTCATCTGGGGATTTTTGCTGCCTCAAAGAAAACAAGATAAAAGCTTATGAAACATGCAAATGTCCTTTTGCAAAAGACGAATAGGTAACACTTGCAAGATATAAAGCCATTTTGGAAAGATAATCATATTGAATAGCTGGATAAGACCATGTAAAGAAAGGGGAAAAATTTCCAATTATCCAGATGCCGACAGGTATAGTCAAAGAGCAAATGTTAATTAGCGGTCCGGAGAGAGGCAACAGAAGACATTAACTGTATTCTCAAGTAATGAAAGGCAAAATCCACCCACTTCAACAGAAGTCTCCCCAGCCACTGATCACGAACCACACGTGAAGGGCCAAGGACTTATCTAGATTCAACCAAAAATCTGAAAAATCCCCATATTTGGCCATCACCATCAATAAAGTGGGTAGGGCAGTCTCCAGATGAGTAAGATGAACCAGAAGTTCATCCGCAAAAGCCAACAGTTTAAACTCCTTTGCGCCAATGCAAACCCCACTAACATTGGGAGTTTGCAAAATATCCCATACCAAAGGATCCAAGGTAAGAACAAACGAGAGGGGATAAAGGACAACCCTGTCTAGTATCCTTCTGGATCACAAAGGACTCGGAAAGCATACCATTGACCCAGATCGCCACCAATGGCAAAGCATAAAGAGCAGAGATAGCGGCATAAAAGAAAGCATTAAAACCATAATGGCAGAGCATGGCAAACAGAAAAGTCCAAGAAATCTGATCAAAGGTTTTTTCTGCATCAAAACTAACCAGTAAAGATGGCACCTGGCGATAAGCAACATATTCCAGAGATGTTAAAGTATGTCGGATGTTGCGAGCCACCTGCCGGTACCGAACAAAGCCTACCTGAGGGTCCGTGATAAGATGGAGAATGCGGGCTAGCCAATTAGCCAGAATCTTAGCAAAAAAATTCACCTCAGCATTAAGGAAGGAGATAGGATGGTAAGAGCTCGGCAAAGTGGGATCACAACCTGGTTTCAAAAGCACTACAATATGAGCAACTCACAAAGACAACGGAAGAGACCTCCCACTCAACATAAGCATTAACAGTAGAAGCCAGTACAGGCGTAATTTCCAGCGAAAGCAGCTTATAAAACTCAGAGCGAAAAACGTCAAGTCCTGGAGCCTTCCAAAGTTGATTAGATTGGATGATCAGACTGAAAGCTAGAAGGATGCTAGGTTGCATAGGGAAAGGTATGGCCAGTAGGAAAAAGGAGGTATTGATGCCTCTGTATAAGTCTCTGGTGAGACCTCATTTAGAATATTGTGTACAATTCTGGAGGCCGCAACTTCAAAAAGATATAAAAAGGATGGAGTCGGTCCAGAGTGTGACAAACCCAGGTCCATTTCGGGGTTTTCTCATAACAAACCCGAATCCGTCCCGGGTTTTACCCCAGTGAGCAGGAAAAAACAGTGCACCTAGATGCAGGAGAGCGGATCAGGTGACTAACCAATTAACTGAGCAAGCTGACTTCTGCTCTGATAATTATAAGGAGGTAGAAGAAACAGGGCAGGATAAGATCAGGAGAAAAAGCCCCACTCCATGCAGACCTGGCCCGGCCACTGTCAGAAATCTGAGGCAATTTGAACAGCCGGTTAAAACCAGGACTAGAGAGAAACCTGCCTGTAATAGCAGGAAACAGGCTAGTATGTGTAAAACCCTTCCCCCACCTTCTCAGAGGGGGAGTGGTTTTCCACAGGATATAATAAGGCTCCTGAGAATAGGAGGGGGGCATACAGGAGAGAGGCATTCAGGAGAGTGGGAAGCTGGAGAGAGTCAGTCTCTCTCAGACTGGCCTATGACAGAGGCAGAGGAATTGTCTCTTACCAGGAAGCCTTGGGAGCAGCCAGAGGAAGAAGCCATGGAGGTTTAGGCAAGCCATGCAGGCACTAAGACCCAGCCATTGCCTATGGAAATCCAGTAAGTCTAAGGATTGGATTTTTCCCTGCTGCTTATACCTCTGTGCTGCTAGCTATACTGTAGGTGTGGGAACTGAATTTAGAAGCTCTCCTTGGAAGCCAAACTTAGAAGCTTTCTTTAAAGCATTTAAGTGTGAACCAACGTATGAGTGTTTGTTTTCTCTGGCTTGTTGGCAAGCTGAGCCAGTACGTTGCCTCCTCTCACAGCTGTGCCTAATTTCTGTAGCAACGTTTCAGAGAGGGAGAAACGTAGGCAGGCTACTGAGGTCTGGAACAGAACCAATGATTTTGTTTGCTATGAACTGTTTGAAAACATTATTTGCTTAATGCATTACTGCTCTGGTGAAGAGGACTGTGACTCACCTGTTTATAAGTCCAGGAGCAGGGAACTGTACTTAATGCAGTGCTGGTCAAGCTTTATCTTCTTGAATGCATTATTTAAACCTTTTGTTATGAGTTCATGCAATATGAGTGTACATTGAACTGCACGGCGGAAGCCTGTATTTTTGAGTTATTTAACCAGTGCTGGAATAAAGCTATTTTTGTTTTGCCATTTCTGACTGGAATTCTTTTACCTTGCATGCTTATGAGGCAGATAGCGTGCCTGAAGTAAGACCTGGAGGATCCCTTGGTAATAAGGGACACGCTGGATCTGAGTTTTAGTCACGTTCCCGGGTGCTCACTGCGGCTACAGGAGCGCGAGTATGACAAGAGGATGGTGTGTGGTCTTGGTGATAAGAAGTATAGGGACAGACTTAAAGATCTCAATCTGTATACTTTGGAGGAAAGGCGGGAGAGGGGAGATATGATAGTCATTTAAATACCTACGTAATATAAATGTGCATGAGTCGAGTCTCATTTGAAAGGAAACTGCAATGAGAGGGCATAGGATGAAGTTAAGAGGTGATAGGCTCCGGAGTAATCTGAGGAAATACTTTTTTACGGAAAGGGTGGTAGATGTGTGGAACAGTCTCCCAGAAAAGGTGGTAGAAGCAGAGACTGTGTCTGAATTCCAGAGGGCCTGGGATAGGCAAGTTTAAAGTTTAATTAATTTTAATATACCAACCATCAACATGCACCTGGCCGGTTTACAATGCTAAAAATGAAAGGTTAAAATAATAAAATAATTTTTTGTAGGGGAGGAAATGTGAACATTAAATAGGCACATGGGATCTCTCAGAGAGAGAAAGAGATAATGGTTACTGTGGATGGGCTATTTGGCCTTTGGCCTTTATCAGACATCATGTTTCTATGTTTCTAACCTCATCAGCTGATATAGGTGCATTCAACATTCGGAGCTGAGGAGCAGACACTCGAGGAGTATGAATATTATCTAAGTAGAGCTCACTCGGCAGTTCCGGGTCCACAGAACCAGCATACAGCTTCAGATAAAATGTGCAAAAAACCTTTACAATCTCAGCATCAGTACAAACTGACCCCTTGCCCTCCCCCACCACCCGAAGCACCCGCCGAGGACCATCTGATGTACGCTAAAAGGTAACCACCTTTATTGCCGTGTAAATTAAACTGAAGTTTAAAATATTGAAGAGATCAGGCATTACATGCCTGCAATAGCTCATTCAAGGAGGCCTGCGAAGCCAACAAGTTACTTCTGCGTTGAAGGGTAGGGTGACAAGCATACCAGATTCGATCCACCCTCACCTGTTTTTCCAAGCGAAGGATTTCTCGATCCCGAGCTTTCTTCTTAAAACTGTCATAAGTGATAATTTCCCCTCGTAACACAGTCTTGGTTGCATCCAAATATAAGACAGGGTCGTCCAGACGAGCCGCATTATATAATTGATGATTCCTCCATTTCCGAAGTAGATGATCTAAGAAAACAGGATCTTTATACAAAACCAAAGGGAACTTCCACCAACGGGCACCTGTACTACCCACCTCCAGAGTACACCAAATAAAGGCATGGTCAGAAACACAATAAGGCCCTATCCCCGCAAACCACGTAGAGGAGAAAAGGCTAGTAGACAGGAGCCAGTAATCTATTCAGGACTGAGTACCGTGAGCGCATGACAGGTGAGTATAGTCCCGTTCTCCAGGATGCAGAGTGCGTCAAGATCTAACGTCCAGAAGATCTAACGAAGAACAAAGGTATACCCCTGATGGAGTCCATACGATCCTGTGGATGGGGGTCAGACTTGTCAAGACTAGGATCATGCACAATATTAAAATCACCTCTCAACACCATAGGCATTCCGGGGTTCTTACTCAAAGCCTTAAACAAATTATTTTAAAAGGCGTTTTCATAAACATTCGGCGCATAAATGTTGCAAAGAAGCATAACCTTCCAGTCCAATACAATATGAGCCAAAACAAAGCATCCAGAGGAGTCCACATAAACATCCTTCACTGTCACATCCAAAGTTTTACGGATGAGAATCAAAACCCCGGCCTTCCAATGAACTGCTAAAGCACCCATCCCCCACCCAACCCACCACCTGGCAAATTTCTCATGTTCCAGAAAGGTCAAGTGAATCTCCTATGAAAAGGCAAAATCCGCCTTATGACAAAGCTTGCTAAAGCTCAAAGTGATACTAAAAGTGATGCTTTTCACTGTCCATGACATCACCCACATATGAGAATATCTGCCTGCTGTCCCAGGATAACACCTGTAACGATAAATAACTGTGCTATTTGGTCACTAGTAGTTTGTAAAGTGTGAAAAAATGAAAATGTTTTGGATGTGCTCCATATGAAATCAGAAAAGAATTCAGTCTTAATAATCTTTCAGACCTTGGATTTCTTACATTGCTGTAATATTAACTTCAAAATGATTATTTCTGTCTGATTTACTTCTAGGTTTCTCCACAGTTTGATGAACCAGTAGAACTTTGCTACGCCAGTTGTCGGAGCCAGCATTGCCCAGCTAACAAAACTGTGCACCTCCAGCATCAAAGTCGAGAAGCTAATCACAATTTGCTGAGTGTAGTGGGTGGATGTCGAAAAAGCACTGTGAAAAAGTTTCCTCCATTAGCTTTTCAAAATTCCATGGCATCACTTGGTACAAGAAACTTATCAGCCTCCCTTTGGGACTTCAGACTTATGAGTCGGAATATAAAAGAAGTGGCTTCCAGTACTGGGTTAGAAACTTCTTCTGGACACTCTTCTGAGAAGAATCAAAGGTGCAACAAAACACAGGACTCTCCCTCTCTTGTATTTCATAATACAGAAATCAATAGTATTTTCAGCCTACCAAATATACAAACTTCAGAAAATAATCCTTTCTGGACCTGCAAAAAGATGCAAAATAGGTCCTCTCAAAGAGACATGTTAGAAGAGAGAATGCCATATTCAAAACAGCATACTATGTTGTGTCAGGACTTAAAGGAGCTTAATGTTTCTGGTAGTACCCCTGAAAGAATGGCATCCATGCATGTACTGGTAGAGGATACCCCAGAACATCAATATGGGATGAGAATAACATGGAGAAGACGCCAAAAACTAATGAAATATCTGAAGGAAAGAGGAAAGCTGAAGAGTTGTGAGATCCAAGTAAAGAGGTGACCAGTTGCATACCAAGGGGGGGGATGTCCACCCCGGGTGCACGCCACAAGGGGGTGCACAGCTGGCCACCCACCGGGGAATAGGCTGCTGCCGGGGAAAGGCTTCCACTGCCGTCATCGGGAACAAGCCGGCCGAGTTCTCCCATCTTTTCTTCCCTGCAGGGCCAACCAACTCTCGCCGCCCAACGTCAATTCTGACATTGAAAAGGATGTTCTGGGCCAGCCAATCGCTGCCTGGCTGGCCCGGAACGTCCTCTCCAACGTTAGAATTGACGTCGGGCAGCGAGAGTTGATCAGCCCCACAGGGAAGAGAAGCAGGGCGAACTCGGAGCCGACCTGTTCCTGATGGCGGCAGTGGCAGCTTATTCCCCAGCGGCGGTGGCAGCATTTTCCCAAAGGCAGTGGCATGGGGGAGGGGAGGGAGAAAGAAAGAAACGTGGGGGGGTGGACACGACAGGGAGCCAGAAAGAAAGGGTGCAGGGTGAAACAAAGAAAAAAAAAAAATAAGGCACGGAGAGAGAGAGAAAGAAAGAGGGCATGGAGAGAGAAAGAAAGAAGGGGGCAGGATAAAAGAAAGAAAGAAAAAGTTGGGGGAGGGAATGAGGTCTGGAGAAGAGGAAGCATACAGGAGGCTGAAAGAAAGGAAGAAATATTGGATGCACAGTCAGAAGAATAAAGTGCAACCAGAGACTGATGAAATTACCAAATGATTTTATTTTCAATTTAGTGATCAAAATGTATCTGTTTTGAGAATTTATATATGCTGTCTATATATATTTTGCACTATGGCCCCCTTTTACTAAACTGCAATAGCGTTTTTTAGTGCAGGGAGCCTATGAGCGTCGAGAGCAGCGTGGGGCATTCAGCGCAGCTCCCTGCGCTAAAAACCGCTATCGTGGTTTTGTAAAAAGGGAGGGGGTATATTTGTCTATTTTTGTATAGTTGTTACTGAGGTGACATTGCATAAAGTCATCTGCCTTGACCTCTTTGAAAACCCGCGGAATATAAATGATGATTAACATTTTCTCTGCGTACAGTGTGCTTTGTGTTTTTAAAATTTTATTGTTGGTAGATCATTTTGACTTGGCCACGAAGGTAAGGGGAGGGAGGGAGGGGAGCTGCTGAAAGACATCTAGTAATCCTTGCAGGCTTGACTGTGCAGGGAATTATTTTTGTAACATCATGTTTTGTTATGTGACTGGCATTATTTAGACTTTAATTTCTATGAATGAATAGAATGAAAATGATATAAAATTACTTGCTTGTTTTTATGTGCGTGCGCTGAAGGAAAGTGGAGAGAAAGTGGGCTGAGGACGCCGAAGGAAAATGGGGAAGAGAGAGTGGGGAGAAGACGCTGATTTATAAATTGACAATTGTACAGAATATTGTTTCTTTTTATACTTTAATATAATAAGTTCAATATAAAACAATTCAAGGCTTGTGTGGATGGAATCAGGTGTTTTGCGGGGATGGGGACCGAGCTTACGGGGATTAGTCCAATAAAATGGTATTTTCTTATTTCTCATTATTTATTTTATTTTTATTTGTTAATTTGTAAAGTGGTGATTGTTATGTATCAGTTTTTCAAATTTACATCTACTTTCTTTATATTTTGCACAGTATTAGAGGACATGTATTACCGTACTGTTTTTGTGGTGTAGTGTTGCATTGTATGCAGAGTCTGGTTTCTTGGCGGTTCAGTTTAACTTTTGTCTACATATTTTTATTTTTAATTTGTGATTATTTCATATTGAGCGAGGGTGTATCTGTCTGGGTGTATGAAAGGGACATGGCTTTCTGATAGCATTGACTGTACAGGATCAATTGACTGTACAGGATCTGGCTTGTTTAGTTTTACAATGTATGTGTTGGTGTTCTAGTGCTCACTGCAGTGTTTAAGATGCTACCTTTTCTTGTTGTGCGATATGTGGATTGTTTTCATATAGATGGGGGGGGGGGTGTCAAAAAATGATGGGTCCCGGGTGTCACATATGCTAGGTACGCCACTGGAAGTGACAGAACCCAGTGGAAACAACAGTCTGATTCCTTGTGCTGTGTAACAGAAACTGTAGTGATATTCCATAAATATTTGATCATCTTTGTATAGGAATAATGAAACATGCGCTGTAGCCTATTACCTGAAAATAAAAACTGTTAAGTAGTGATCATACCTTTATTGCACAACTACATTTTTAAAGGTGGAAGCTTTTGAAAGGAGATGGGCCTCTCTTGGGAAAACCAGAGTATTTATTCCCCAGTGGGCTTTTCCCTGCTCTGCTGCAGGGCACAAGCCATGATACCATAGGTCCAAATTCCGATGTGTTGATTCTTACAAGTGTTCATGAGTTTTAGTTGTAGTTCTAGCATTTTTCACCCTACTGAGTAGGGAAGCTGGAAGTGTTCCCTGTATTTTGATTGCTTATAGCTGGAGCTGTCAGCACTGCCTATTTTTCCTTCTTTCAAAGACTTTTTGTCATACTGATCTCAGATGAGACAAAGAGCATATCACAATATGAAACTTTAGTTAAAATGATAAATAACCTGATGAGGTAGGCTCTCTGTGCATAAGTTCTTCAAGCCGGTTTTTTTTTTTTAATGTTGAGCAGCGGCAGCAGCAGCAGAATTCAGGAGCGGGCTAATCAGGAGGGGAAAAAAAGAGAAGGGAAGGGAACCCGCTCTGCGATCGACTGGCAGGCAGCGGCAGTACACAGATGGACGGGCGGGTGGGGGGGTTTGAATCTGCGGGGGGGGGGGGTTGGATCAGGCATTGGAGGGAGGGAGGGAGGTAGGCAGGCAAGCTGGCTTTGGGGGAGGGACAAAGGCAAGGGAAGCCATAGGAAAGGGGCACTATGGACATGGGAAGGAGGCACTGAGGGCACTAGGGACACAGCACAGAGGCACTGGGGGCACTATGGACATGGGAAGGAGGCACTGGGGGCTCTAGGGACACATCACAGAGGCACCGGGGGCACTATGGACATGGGAAGGAGGCAATGGGGGCACTAAGGACACAGGACTGAGGCACTGGTGGCATTATGGACATGGGAAGGAGGCACTGAGGACATAGGACAGAGGCACTGGGGGCACTGAGGACATGGAAAGGAGACACTGGGGGCACTAAGGACACAGGACAGAGGCACTGGGGGCACTAAGGACACAAGACAAAGGAACTGGGGGCACTATGGACATGGGAAGGTGGCACTATGGACATGGGAAGGAGGCACTGGAGCACTAGGGACTAGTGCTGCCCGATTCACAATTCGAATCGGTTCACTGATTCACTTCGGGTGAATCAATTCGAATTGATTCAAAACAAAACAAAAAATCGGCTTCCCGATTCGGCTGATCCTCCCCCCCTTGCCCCCTAAAGCAGGAGCGGTAGCGCTGCTCTTGCTGTCCGGCTGCTGCCGCACCTGCTTTAGAAGGCGAGGGGGGAGCCTCAGCCGGTTAGTGCTGCTCCCCGGTTCCCCCCATGGCGTCCGGCTTTCCCCTCCCACTCTCGCTCCCCCCCCCACGGCATCTTGCCCCCTTGGCCTCCCCGCACCGGCGTTTACCTTAACGAAGCAGCCTGCAGCAAGATCGCAATGCCAGCGATCTTTGCACTGCTTCCGAGTTGTTTCCTCCGCTGCAGTCCCGCCCCTCTTCTGACGTCAGCTGCAGGCTGCTTCGTTAAGGTAAACGCCGGTGCAGGGAGGCCAGGGGGGGTGAGCAGTCCTTCGGGGTGGGATGGGCAGGTCCTCGGGGTGGGGCGAGCAGGCCTTCAGGGGGGACAGGCCTTCAAGGGGGGGGGAGACAGGCCTTCGGGGGGGATGCAGGTCTTCAAGGGAGAGACAGGCCTTTGTGGGAGATGCAAGCCTTTAAGGGGAGGGACAGGCCTTCAGTACACGAAGGGAGGGAGGGACTGGGGGTTCAAAGAGACATGCATATGCCGGACTTTGGGGGGGGGGAAATAATGGGTCTGAAAATAGAGGAGAGGGAGAGAGATGATGGACCATAGGATTTAGGGATGAAAGTTACAGAAAGGGAGATATAATAATTTATATAGAGATGATGGACCCTGGGGTGGTGGGGAAGGGGGGATAGATGCTGGATGAAAGGGTAGTTAAGAAAAGGTGGATCTGTGGAGGGAGATGAAAAAAAGGAAAGATGCCAGACCTCCTGGGGAGGGAAGGGAAACGGAAGGGGAGAACAGGGATGGCAGATTGATGGTTAGCACAGAGAAAGAAGGAGACCCTGGCAAGCAAGATATCAGAAGACAACCAGAGCCTGGGACTAATAAGATTTGAATAATGATCAGGCAAAAGGTAGAAAAACTAATTTCATTTTCTGTTTTGTGATTACAATATGTCAGATTTGAAACGTGTATCCTGCCAGAGCTGGTGTTAGACCGCAAATGTGAGCTAGGATTTAAGAGAGAGAGGATAAGTCTTTTTTGTTTGTTTATTTTGTTTACATCACAGCACCAGTGTGTTTTGTTTAGAAGGCAAAGGGGGTGAAGAGGCTATAAAATAAACCCACCAGATGTTTGGAAAAAAACAAACACCCAATTGGGCAGGAAAATTGAATCGAATCGAAAAACCAATTCAATAGGCTGAATTGAATCGAAATTTTTTTTCCTGAATTGGGCAGCACTACTAGGGACACAGGACAGAGGCACTGGAAGCACTAAGGACACAGGACAGAGGCACTGGGGGCACTATGGACATAGGAAGGAGGCACTGGGGGCACTAAGGACATAGGACAGAGGCTCTGGGGGGCACTATGGACATGGGAAGGAAGTACTGGGGGCACTAAAGACATAGGAAGGAAGGAGGGAGGTAATAGAAAGGGACAATTGTTGGGTCTGAGTGCAGAAAGAAAGAAATGAAAGGATACACAGTCAGAAGGAAACACAACCAGAGACTCATGAAATCACCAGACAACAAAGGTAGGAAAAATGATTTTATTTGCACCCTTTTGATGAAAAAAATAAATGGTCACGTTATGCATATTCATTAGGGCTATCCTGAAAACCTGACTGGCTGGTGGTCCTCCAGGACAGGATTGGGAACCACTGGTCTAGAATGTCACACCTATTGCACTGGAATATATTTTCTTTATCACTGTATATTCTTCTGATACAAAAAAAAGTTTTAGTTATTTTAACTACCTCTAATACTCTTTCTTTGCAATTGCAATCAAAAGCTAGATGGTGCAGTTGCTAAGGAGACAAGTTAAGAGGAGCTTCCTAAATTGGTGCACTCTTCCTCTCCTGCTCAAGTTCAAGACCCGCTTAACAACTCGCATTGAGATCGTTTTAAAGTCTTAAACAGTGATTCTTCCAGAAACTAGCTTTTCTGATTTGGTTACATCCGCAATATTTTCATTTCGTGAAGCCCATTTGTTGTGCTACGTTTGTTTCTTATTTGTGTTTACAGCGCTGTCAATACATTGCTAAAAGTAGTAGTATATTTTAAATTTACCATTTTTATTTTGGCTATGTTGTAATAAAAATGGAAAACCCAACAACTGTGAATAATGTTTGCATTGTGCTGTACGTAGATACAAAGGGAACCCGAACCCCCCTCCCCCTCCTCAAATTTTAAGCATGCTCAGCTATAGCCTAGAAACCCTTCTTCCTCTTACGGACGCCACGTTCGCGCAAAAGCCAATCGCCTTTGACGCTTCATGGCTCCTGGCCAATGGCGCGTGCTGTTGCTGCAGGGTGCGGTTGCTAGGATCCGATCGGGACGGTATCTGTGGTTGCCCTCAGTTTGAATGCGGCGGGTTGGGAGAGAGAACTGCAAGCTGCCAAGTGCTTAGCAACGTGAGATGGATAGTGCCAGGAGCCGAGTATCCGCAGGACAGTGTGGAGCCAGGTAGGATCGCGAGAGAAGTGGCAGGGCCCGGTTGCTGAGGAAGAGAAGGAAGGTATGGCCAGTGCCACCCTATTAGCTAAGGCCTCAGCGCTGTTAAAAAAAACAACAACCAACAAACAAACCTCGAGGGGTTGCACGTCTCAGACGCTTCAGCCTTTGCCCCACTGTGGCCCGGGGCGCTGTAAAGCGAGGAAAGGGCTCGGAGGAGGAGGCGGGGCTTCAAAGAAACTCAGACAGTAAATAATGGTCGTTTGTTTATTAAACACAAATCCTGCGAGTTCACCCTTTCCTTTCTTGATCTTCTCTGTTTTTGTGAAGCAGGCTGTTAATGTACTAAAATTTGCACTTGTCTGATATATAATGCTAAACTAGAAAAAACAAGGAAGGCAACCAAGTCACATCAAGGTCTGCGTGGGGGAAGCTCAAAGTGCCAAACTTGGCTCACAACTTACAAGCCAAATGCAGTGTAACATGTCAAAAAGCATGTCACACTGTATAATGTTGTAGGGCGCTCTCAGCGTGAACCCTCAGTGATAGGAGCACAGCTCCGACACTTCACTTCTGGGTCAAGGCGATAAGCCTCCACCCGCACACCATCATCGAGCGCCCTGTGTGTGCAAGAATCAAACCAATCAACAATCAAAGTGAGTAAATGAAACTCAACACAAACAACCTGAGCGACCCCCACACAAACCCTGCCAGCCAAACCCCCTCAAAAAGCACGCACAAAATCACAAACAAAATCAAAAACCATACCAAAAAGTGAAAAACATATCCAAGAATAAGCAATACTTATCCAAAACTGTCACACAAACGGAAAAACCGCGCCAGGAGGAAAGGTTCAACTGCGCTGGTTTCGGGAGGAGCCCTTCTTCAGGAACCTGGCCTCCAACAGAACACGAGCAGAGAGCGCGGTTGAACCTTTCCTCCTGGCGCGGTTTTTCCGTTTGTGTGACAGTTTTGGATAAGTATTGCTTATTCTTGGATATGTTTTTCACTTTTTGGTATGGTTTTTGATTTTGTTTGTGATTTTGTGCGTGCTTTTTGAGGGGGTTTGGCTGGCAGGGTTTGTGTGGGGGTCGCTCAGGTTGTTTGTGTTGAGTTTCATTTACTCACTTTGATTGTTGATTGGTTTGATTCTTGCACACACAGGGCACTTGATGATGGTGTGCGGGTGGAGGCTTATCGCCTTGACCCAGAAGTGAAGTGTCGGAGCTGTGCTCCTATCACTGAGGGTTCACACTGAGAGCGCCCTACAACATTATACAGTGTGACATGCTTTTTGACATGTTACACTGCATTTGGCTTGTAAGTTGTGAGCCAAGTTTGGCACTTTGAGCTTCCCCCACGCAGACCTTGATGTGACTTGGTTGCCTTCCTTGTTTTTTCTAGTTTAGGATTTGTTTGGCAAATCAGGAGTGTGTTGTTGTTGATATATAATGCTAACAGGGATTACTTTTTTCCTCCGATTAACGGCTTTTAGAAAATTGGCTGACAGAGTAGAATCATTTGCACGATGAGAAATAATGGCAGCGGTCTCAAAGGTCTGGCACTAAAGAAAGCCAAGAGCAAAGACTGAGCTGCTAAATTGCTGATTCTAGGAGGGAGACTTTTTGGGTCAGTCCTGGTTTTAAGCTTACATCCCAAAACAGTGTGATATTTGTAGTCCATGATTCTATTAATTGAAATCAGTGCTGCAGATCCCATAATGCACCATGATGAGCTTGGCAGAAAACCAGGACCGGCTAAAAAGTCTCCCATCTGGAATGGATAACTAGGCAGCTTTGCTATAGCATGATTAGCTCTCCAGTGCTCAAAAGAAATGATATTCATATTAAATGTATGAAATGAAAGTGAAAGGAAGAGGAAAGAACTTGTCTTGCGCATGTGCACAAGACCAACACTGACCATGAATTCTTGTGCGCATTTGCCAGCCAGGCAAGACTGGAAGTGCAAGCACATATTGGCACTGTTCTTCTGTGCCTTTAAATATTTATGTCAAAATTTTTCATTTGAGAAGCTCATATTTAAGCGCAGGATGGTGCCAGTGTATGCTTGCACTTCGTTTTGCTCAGACTTGCACACATTATCAGTGCCTTAGAGGCTTCCTTCCACAAAACCAGCAGTTTAAAGTGAGAAATTTTGAAAAAATTCTCTCTTCAAAATTTTCAATGCTTCCCTCTGAGCTGAAGGTAAATTTCCATGGTTAAGGGCCGCATTTGTTTCTGTGCTGTTCTCTGGGCATTGGGAGGGAATACCATGTGGCCTCATTAAAGATCTGTTTGAGTACATGTAATACAATTTGTGGCCATCTTTGGTATGCACTAGTCCAATGCTAATTGCCTCTAATATTGACATTAGATTAAGCATATCTCCCTTCCCCCTGTTTCATAAAGGCTTTAAAATGATATTTATTTCCTGAAGGATGTGCTGGTTATTGTTTTTTCTTATTTAATTTGTATATTTGTGTTGTATCTTGTATTTATTTGTTTTGTCAACTATTTTGAATGGCATTTGCCAAGAGGAGGATATATATATATATATATATATATATATATATATATATATATATTATATATATATATATATATATATATATATAAAATATTTAAAATAAATAACAGGGTATTATTTGTCTTTATAGTTGGATAATGCTCCTCAGCTGTTAAGTGTGGATGTTGTTTGCTTAGTAGCAAGAATAATGATGTTGGGTTATTCAGTACACTGGTGGATGGTTGCTGAGCTTAAAAGGTCTCATACCCAAATGCATAGAGCATAATTGTTTTAAAACTGGAATACATAGCATGCTATTTTTTTTCCCCCTAACCTGCTTTTCCCAAGAAGGAAAAGTAAGGTTTTGTGAGCACCATGTGTGTGGGTGTTCCTTCCCTGAATTTCTCCCCCCCCCCACACACACACACACAAGGTCTGTGTTTCATGTCTTATCTTCACCAAATTTTCTCAGATGGCCTAAGAGAGTATTTTTTATTTTTTTTTTTAAGAGTAGACTTTATTAATTTTCTGTGGAATTGAGTTTTTTTATCTTCCGTTTCTGTAACATATACACAGGAGTCCGTGAGGAGTGGCCTAGTTGTAGAGCTGCTGCCTCAGCACCCTGAGGTTATGGGATCGAATCCCAGTACTGCTTTTTGTGACTCTGGGTAAGTCACTTAATCCTCCATTGCCTCTGGTACTAAATAAGTACCTGTGAATCGCTTTGAATGTGTAAGCACAAAACGGTGGTATACAAGTCCCATTCCCTTTCCTTTAGCTGTTGATTCCCACTAATTGCAAATCTGTAGAAGGGTGTCACTTTAATATCTTGAACTCCTCCCCTTCTACAGTGGAGAACAGCTCCCTCTTCAGTTTTTTTTCTGCAAGGTATGTTCTGATATGCTTCTTTTTGTTATTTTCAGATATTTTTCCATTGGGTTTTTGAGTTTCTTTGTGGCTTCGGTGCTTAGAGGTCCTCTTTGGCTTAGTCCCAGGCCAATCTCATTGAATACCTAATCTAATCAGGATTTCTTAATCATACTTTTCCAGTTCAGGTTCAAGGTGATTTTCAGGATAAGAGGCCCATGAAGTAGCATGGGGAAGTAGTTACAACACAATGAAGAATGAAAGTTATATAGTTACAAAGGGAAAAGTTACAACTCAATGTGAAGGAGGGTTACATTGTTGCTTTTAGGCAGCGATTAAGTTACATTGTGGAGGATTGCTGCATTGTTGGGGAGAGTGCGTAGTCACTAAGTTCCTGAAGGTGAGGTGGTTTTGTTCTGTTCTTATGGGTGTTGGAAGTGTGTTCCAGGTTCTTGTGGTGATGTACGTGAAGAGGGTGTTGAATATTTCTTAGTACTTTTACTCCTTTGCAAGAGGGGATGAGAAGCTTGTGGATGTTGTTTATCCTGGAAATTGGTACGATGAGTGAGGTGATTAAATTTGCGGACGATAAGAAGTTATTCAGAGTAGTGAAGATGCAGGAGGATTGCAAAGACCTGCAATGTGACATAAACATGCTCGAGAAATGGACAACGACATGGCAAATGAGGTTTGACGTGGATAAGTGTAAGGTGATGCATGTTGGTAACAAAAATCTTATACACGAATACAAGTCAAGGGTCTCTCCTTCATCCCAACCTGCAGTGTCTACACCTGACAGCTTGGTACCTCTCAACATGACTCCTCTTCAGTTATCTCAATCTGTAAGAGACATTTTAGAGGCTTCTAGGAAACCTACCACTAGACAATGCTGTCACCAAAAATGGACTAGATTTTCTACATGGTGTTTTTCTCATGATAAGGAGCCTCAACATTCCTCCTTATCTTCTGTTTTGGATTACCTTTTGCACTTATCCACTTCTGGCCTCAAGTCTACATCAATCCGAGTCCATCTCAGTGCAATTGCGGCTTTCCACCAACCTATTGAAGGGAAACCCCTCTCTGCTCATCCAGTGGTTTCCAGATTCATGAAAGGGCTTTTCAATGTCAAACCTCCTCTCAAACCATCTCCGGTGGTTTGGGACCTCAATGTTGTCCTTGCTCAGCTGATGAAGCCTCCATTTGAACCAATTGACAAGGCTCATCTGAAGTATCTCACTTGGAAAGTGGTGTTTCTCATCGCCCTCACTTCTGCTCGAAGAGTCAGTGAACTGCAAGCTTTAGTTGCTGATCCACCTTTTACAGTGTTTCATCATGACAAAGTGGTCTTACGTACTCATCCAAAATTGCTCCCTAAAGTGGTATTGGAATTTCATCTCAACCAATCTATTGTTCTTCCAGTGTTCTTTCCAAAGCCTCATTCTCATCCTGGAGAAGTAGCTCTTCATACTCTGGACTGTAAATGTGCTTTGGCCTTCTATTTGGAACACACCAAACCACACAGAACTGCTCCTCAACTTTTTGTCTCCTTTGATCCAAATAAGTTGGGACATCTTATCTCTAAGCGTACCATCTCCAACTGGATGGCTGCTTGTATCTCATTCTGCTATGCCCAGGCTGGATTACCCCTACACAGTAGAGTCACAGCCCATAAAGTCAGAGCAATGGCAGCTTCCGTAGCTTTTCTCAGATCTACACCTATTGAGGAGATTTGCAAGGCTGCTACTTGGTCCTCGGTTCATACTTTCACATCTCACTATTGTCTGGATACTTTCTTCAGACGGGATGGCCAGTTTGGCCAAACAGTATTACAAAATTTATTCTCCTAAATTGCCAACACTCCCACCATCCCATTCTGGTTGGCTTGGAAATCACCCATATGTGAGAATAGGCTGCCTTCTTGTCCTGGGATAAAGCACAGTTACTTACCGTAACAGGTGTTATCCAAGGACAGCAGGCAGCTATTCTCACAACCCACCCACCTCCCCTGATTGGCTATCTGAACTGAGGAGATGCGCCCTACGCTGGGCGGGAAGGCACTCGTGCATGCGCGGTGCGGTCGACTCGAAACTTCTAGTTTCTTCAAGCAAGTCTGCTTGCGAGCTTCCGCATCCAGGCTCCGCTGATGATGTCACCCATATGTGAGAATAGCTGCCTGCTGTCCCTGGATAACACCTGTTACGGTAAGTAACTGTGCTATCTGAGGAGATAAAGTCATTTTAACGGCAGAGATTCTACCCCACCATGATAGGTAGAGGGGGGACCATCTAGTTGTGACTTGAGTAACAATTGTTTTGATTCCAGATGGTTAGGGTTTGGGTTAAGGTTAGGATTAGGGTAAGATTATGGTTGAGGATTACCCTTATCTCTTGATCCCCCGACCTTGAAAAAGAGTTCCGAAACGCGTCGGGAAGGGGAACCGATAAGGATTTAAGATAAGTGATGCACTTTTAAATCTATATCTAATTATAAATAAGCTATATTTAAGCTATAAATTACTAATAAGTTATAAATAAAGAGAAAAGAAAAATAAGAAAAAATTAAAAACATTAATTTAGTACTTTCCATCTATGGGGAATGATGAAGAATCCCAACACCGCTGACTCGTTTTGAGGAAGTGGAATCAGAATTCTCATTGGATTGTACAGCCTGTTTTGAGCGGAATTGTTATTCAGGTCATTTATTGATAGCTTGAAGTGAGTCAAAGAAGTTTGGTAGATTGGGCCATATACATTTAGAAGTATAAATTTGGTGGAATGCAACACAACATGAGCCAGACACCATCTGCCTTCTGTATCCGTTCTATGGGAGAGAATGGAAATGGGTAAGTTATTTTTAAAGAGGTTAGATACTCCATTTTTTTTAATGGTTGCCAGAGAGAAAATATGATTGGAGTAACCTGGTATGGTTAATTTTTGAGCTGCAGTAGAGATTAAGTGAGTCTCTTGTAGAAGTATAATGTCGGGGTTTTTGGCTTTTAGGTAAGTAGGTATGTTTGATTGGGTGATTTAAACCATTTATATTATAAGAAATTACATGTAGTTCAGCCATAGGACAAAAAGAAAATAAAGATTCAAAAATATGAAAACCTCAATTGCATCAAAAGTACCGAAAAGAAAAAGATAAGGAATCTGCTAAAAAGAAAAAGAAAGGGATAAGAGAAAAGTAACCTGTAGAGAGAAAACCAAAGATTAGCAGTGTCCATCTAGGAGAAGCATGGTGGGCACATAAAGCAAGCAATTTGCGGGTGTACCTGTAAGTACAATAGAGAGAACACAGTGGAACATCCACTGCCATCCAGAACAAACATAAGAATCAACGCCATGCCTTACCGAAAAACCAAGAATAATGGGAATGACATTTAACCGGAGAATGCAATATTAGAAACAGCAGTCGGTAAATAAAGTCATTGCATTTTGATGGAGTCTAGAAAATTTCTGAGTTCCACTGGATCCACATACGTGGAGGTGTGATTATTATAAGTCACTTTCATCCTGGCAGGATACATGAGGCCAAATTGTGCTCCGATGTCTTTCAGCTCTTGTCTCAGCGAGAGAAGCCCCTTGCGTTTGGAGGCAGTCAACTTTTCTAGATCTGGGATGATGTACAGACGTTTCCCTTGATAAAGCAGGTGAGGATGCGATTTTGCTACATCCATGATTTTTATAACGTGTTGAAATCGCAGAAGTTTCGCTACTATCGGCCTCGGAGACTTCTGGGATGGAGAGGGATGAGAAGGAACACGATACGCATGTTCAAACTCGAGGGGTTCTTTGAGTTGTAGGCCCAGGGTGCCAGGTAAGAATTCTGATAAAAAAATTGACGCTAGAACCTTCCGCTTGTTCGAGTAATCCAATAAGCCTTATATTATTACGATGGCTCCTGTTCGAAAGGTCCTCGATTTCTCTTTGTAAAACGAGGATCGATTTTTCATGTTTATCAAGTATGGAAAATTTCTCTTTAGTCGACGCGGCTTGTATTTCCAGTGCATTTCCTGGCATCAACAAACTGAGCATTTATAGCTTCAATTTCAATCCGCACTAGTTTAGTTTCCTCAACTTGTGCAGACATAATTTCTTTGAAAGATCTCACCTCCAAGATTAGCAGATCAAGTTGAGAAAGTGTTGTAGTCGGCGCCATCTTTTCAGGCGTGCTGGGGTCTGTTTTAGGCCTCTTCCCACTAGGTTGAGGAGTAGTAGGTTGGTCACCTTTAGTATTTTTTGGCGGGGACATCGGTAGAGATAATTGCAGCCTGTGTAGCCTAATATTGCAAGATTTGTCAGCAAAAGGTATGCGATTTTCTTTAATAGTGGTGTAGTTCTGGAGGAGCTTCTACTCCATGCGTCTGCTCAGAGTCCTTGCCAGGCACCGCCCCTCAGTTCAGTTTTCAATACACCTTACTCTCACCCCAACCCTGCTTTTCTCTGAGGGACAACTATACAGAAATTGGCGAGATGGGAATACGCAGGTCACGAAACAGTTTTGCTAAACTAGGCAAAGAAGAGGTGGGTTTACAGAAATATCTTTCAGATTATGAAAGACTTGCAGACTAATCATATGAACATGTCTAAATACATAAGTAAAATTTTTAGTAATCTCTTTTTTCTCTTTCTTTTGCAGGGTCTTTGAAGATGAAACTGCTAAACTTCGTCAAATAAAGCTGGATAATCAGGTGAGTAGTTATGTGCTTAATACAGTCTCATGTTAGCACTAAGAATAGTTAATATTTTATGGCTTCATGTATTGTGTGATGATTCAATTTTGTATTTATTTTGTATTTATTTAGTTGGTACTTTCTATACCGCAATTCCATAGGTAAAAGTGGTGAACAATCTATAATTGATAGATAGAAAGGAACTTCATTAATGCCAAAGGACAGTGTGGTGTCAGCATACATTCAGACCAGAGTGTCCTGTGTCCATCCCCGCAGGGGTCCAGCAAGCCATCTTCCAGTAAGTTAAAGACTTGATGAAAAAAGTAGGTTTTCAAAGCTTCCTTAAATGCAGAGAATAGTGCTGCCCGATTCCCGATTCGAATCAATGCGTTTTTTTTTTGTTTTTTTTTAATTGATCTCCCGATTCGGTGATCGACCCTCCCCCCCTAAAGCAGGAGCAGCAGTGCAGCCTCTTGCTGGCCAGCCGCTGCTTCTCCTGTATTAGGTGGTGAGGGGGGAGGGTCAGTCGGGATGTGTTGTAGTGTCCCCTGGATTCCCCCCCAGGCTTCCCGCTCTTACATTTACCTAATTACAGCAGCATGCAGAGAGGATCACCGGTGCTGTAGCGATCCTTGCAGGCTGCTGTCGTTCTCCCTGACTTCAGAGGAGGGGCGGGACTGCGGCAGAGGGAACAACAGCTGCGGAGGCCAATGGCATCCTGCAAGGATTGCTACAGCACCGGCGATTCTCTCTGCAGGCTGCTCCGCTGCTGTAATTAAGTCAAGGTGAGACTGGGAGACCAGGGGGGAACATGCAGGCCTTTGGAGGGGGGGCAGGCATTCGGGGGAAGGGGGCCCTGGTGTAGAAGTACACAGAGGGAGGGAAGGGGAGTTCAAAGAGACATGCATATGCCGGACGGGGGTGGGAAGAAATAATGGGTCTAAAAACAGAGGAGAGGAAGATAGATTGTGGACAATGGGATTTAGAGAGGGAAGGAGCAGAAAGGGAGAGAAGTTGGACACAAAGGATGATGTGGAGGGGTGGGGGATAAAGATACTGGATAGGAGGGTAGTTGGGAAGAGAAAGGAAGAACTCATAGACCTTCGGGTGGTGGGGAAGGAGGGAGAGATGCTGGATGAAAGGGTAGTTGAGAAAAGAAGAGATGTTGGATCTGGGGATGGTGGGGTCCATCGCTGCAGCTGCAGGGTTGGAGATGAAAAAAAGGAAAGATGCCAGACCTCCGTGGGAGGGGAGGGAAGGACAGAGATGGAAGATGGATGGTTAGCAAGAAGAAAGAAGGAGATCCTGGCAAGCGAGTTATCAGAAGACAACCAGAGCCTGGGACCAAAATGATTTGAATAATAACCAGACAACACAAGGTAGAAAAAATAATGTTATTTTCTGTTTTGTGATTACAAAATGTCAGATTTGAAATGTGTATCTTGCCAGAGCTGGTGTTAGACCGCAAACGTGAGCTAGGATTTAACAGAGAGAGGAAAAGTCTTTTTGTTTGTTTATTTTGTTTACACCACAGTGCCAGTGTGAGTAGGAGAGGGCAAAGGGGGTAAAGAGGCTATAAAAGGTGTGACGAGGCTATAAAATAAACCCACCAGGATGTTTGGAAAAAAAAACACCTAATTGGGCAAGAAAATCGAATCGAAAAATCATTGCAATAGGCTGAATCAAATCAAAAATTTTTTCCTGAATCGGGCAGCACTAGCAGAGAGTATTAGATGTCATCTTATATATAGGGGTAAGGCATTCCAGAGCTTTGGTACAATAAATAAAATGTTGAGTTTCTGGTGGCCTCCTAGTAAGCCTTGGGAAGGAGGGGGGAGATGGACCATACGATTGGCATCTAGGGAGGGAAGAAATCTTTGTATGTAGGGAAAGATAAGAGGGAATTCTCTGGTGAAGTGCATTATGAGCTAAATAGATCATCTTAAATTGAAAAAAAGGTAACCAATGAATGTGCTTCAGAGGGGGAGTACAATGATCACGAGGACCTGCATTACAGAAAAGCCTGGCTACAGTTTTTTGCAGGATCTGGAGACATTTCAGTTCTGTTTGTATAAGACCTGAGTGGATGATGATGCAGTAGTCAGTGTGGGTCATGACAAGGATAGGAAGAAGGGTACGCAGGGCTGAGTTGTCATGGATATTCTTCAGTGGTCTCAGTCAACGGAGGGCTAGGAATCCTGACTTGATTACATCTGACACATTGGTATGAAATGTAAGGGTCCTATCCAGGTAGCCTCTAAGTATTTGAAACAGTCTACTATCTTTACTGGTGAATCACAGAGGACTGGGGATAAGGTTTTTTTTAAATTTATATCACGTTTCTAAAATGTTATGATGTAATTTTTAATGCAGTGACATGGGGCTTTTTGGCATGCCAACTGACATGCTAGCTCTTTCACCACTTCACTAATCTCTGAATCAGCTCCATGCTTTTGTTCAAAAACCCGGCTGCTTAGTCAACCTTGTGATACTATTTTCCTTAACTGTTGAATTTGCTTCTTGCAACAGCTTATATGTTCATTTTATGTCTGTCTTCTTGCACTCTCTAGCCTGTTGTCTTGCTGCTCCATCCTTCCACTGATGTAAAATGGGTACAAGTGGATAGGTTTTTTTTTAAAAAATTCTATCAAAAAATACAAGGCTAGGGGACACCTGATGAAATTACAGAGATATACTTTGAAAACCAATAGGGCCAAATTTGTTTTCACTCAAAGGAATAGTTAAGCTCTGGAATGCGTTGCCAGAGGATGTGGTAAGAGCAATTAATGTAACTGGTTTTATAAAAGGTTTGGACATGTTCCTTGAAGAAAAGTCCATAACTGCTATTGAGAGAGACATAGTGGAAGCCACTGCTTGCCCTGGATCAGTAACATGGAATTGTGCTACTATTTGGGGGGTTTTCCAGGTACTTGTGACCTGGACCGTGAAGACAGGATACTGGGCTAGATGGACCATTTGGTTTGACCCAATAAAGGCTATTCTTATGTTCTTTTTTTATCATTAAATTTTTATTGAGTATAAAGCATATAACAAATATAAACTCAGTCACAAAGATGGATACTCAGGATTCCCAACATCCAGTACCACTAAATATAAAACCAGCCAAAGACAAAACCCCACTCCCTACAACCCCATGTACTAATACTCCCTACAACCCCATGTACTAATACTAGTGCTCCCTGAATATTACATAGTCCAACATGTACATCCCCCCACATCCCATATGATAGTCCACTCCAAAAACTCCACCCTCCACCCCTCTCCCCATGCACAAGCACTGAAACTGCAGTCCAGTTCAGGATCAATTGCCAGTCTTTTCGATAATGCTCATAATGACTTTTTCCTTAGCAACAGCAGCAGATGAATCCAGAGACTAGTGGGATAGCACACATCTACCAGCAGGTGGAGATAGAGAACTGATTTGCAGGTTCTCCTCATGGATGTAACGTCTCTTGGCCAATTAGTATGCTCTATCTCCAGCAGGCGCATAGGTTTCACGTCCTCTAGCTCCTGGCTTCATCGATGGAAAAATGCTATTAACTCCTGTTGTTTCTTACTTCAGTTGAGTTTGGGGTATCTGTGCCCCCTTAGGTCCCTTCCCCTACTCTTCCCCCTGTTGGCCTAGGGGTTTGTTGGGTCTCTGTATGATTTTCTTATTTCCCTTGGAAAAAAAAAAGAGAGACCGATCTTGGGTAAAGCAGTGCTATACTGTCATTCCCTGTACAACTGCAACTATCAACGTTCCAAAACCTGCATTCATTAGATGGGTGTGTTTTCATTTTTAAGTTTTTTGCTATCGGGGTTATTTTAACCGTGCTTTCATGCTTTGGGGTGTTTTTTTCTAGACGGCAGTGTTGGTTGCGCTGTGGAGCGCGGTGAACTCTGATTTATTCGGCTGGCAGCACTGTTGGGACTGTTGAGAACTTCAGCAGGGCTCTGGAGAATGTGTTGTTTTCTGCACAGCTGAAGCGCGTTCAGTTTGTCTTTCCCTCACTGCATCTTCTTTCCCTTTGCAAGCCTCTTCTTCGTGTGTATGTGGGGGAGGGGGAGGGGCTCGCTGACACAGGGATTGGATTTTCAGCGTGTTGAAAGTTAGCAGAGGTGCAGGAAGCATCGCATACCTACAGTTCAACACTTGTCTTTGCCTTTTTATCCTGACTTCGTGCCTTGGTTACCCGTAGAGTTGGTGCTCTGGGGTTGTCAGCCTTCTCAGCCTGTATTCAGTTTCGGGGATGAACGGACTCAGGCATCTTACCGGCTCTGGGCCTAGGCAGTGTCAGCTGGGGACTATGCGACACAGGATGGTATCCTCAGTGGAGGGCAACCCCTGGCAGAGGTAGATATTTCTCTTGCTCCCTTTTCTGGGGCCTTGGAAGTGGTGCATTGGCAAGAGCTAGCTTTAGGGGAGGTCTGGTGGAGGGGGGCCGGATGTTCCCACAGCGCTCAGGCTATTTGGTAGAGAGGAGTTGACCTCTTTTGTTTTAAGTCATTACAAAGACTTTACAAAGGCTTATTATTCTTATATCTGGAATGCAGTCTTCAGCGGCTCCTACCCTCTCATAGCTGGTACTTGAAAGCCCCTGAGGTATTTCTGGTTCGCAATGCCAGGTGGGAGCTTATTGGCTCAGTGGTCCATACCAGACGTGGATCTCTGGGTGGTGGAAGCAATGGGCCAGTTGTATCCAGTAGCTTAGGACGAGCAGGATATCTTTTCAGCTGCCTAAGGTGAATGCTCGGGTGGCTGCGGTTACTGAGTACACCACTTTACCTGTGGAGGGAGGTGTGACGCTGAAGGGCATTCAGGATAGGAGGCTGGAGTCCTTGAAATTATTGTTTGTGGTTGCAACTTTGACTTTACAGGCTGTTGTGTGTATGTGACTTGTGCTGTGTGTATGAGACTCGTGCTGGACTTCAGAAGATTCAGCTGATTTCATATGAGACTGGCATATCTGGCGGATGCCTTGTAGGTGGTCATTCGTGCGTCGGCTGATCAAATGCCTCTCCCAGTGGTCTCTGGGAGATCATGGAGGCTTCACTACTGGGTGGCGGAGGCTGCTTCAAAACTGTGTGTGGTACAGCGACCTTTGGAGAGTTGCTGGTTATTTGGAGAGGAATTGGAGAAATTCATTTGGGATTTTGGAGATTCCAAAACTCAATGATGCTGGAGCTCAAACCTGAGAGTTCATTTTAAGACTCCTCCCTATAACCGCTTCAGGGTCACTGAGCGGTGTAGACCCAATGGAGCTTCTTATGGTTCCTCTTACGATGCTGCGTACCTTTCTGAACTGATATTTTCGCAGGAGAGTTCTTTGCATCCCTCCAAATGCGGCTGCCTCCTAGGCTGTGCATATCCCATGAGTAAGGGGTCCTGGCTCCCTCCGTCGATTCTAATTGGAGGGGAGGGAGCGGCTATATTCCTTCCTGGTAGAGTGGGCCCAGAGAACATCAGATCAGTGGGTGTTGGAGGTTATTTGAAACAGTTCCAAGTTGGAATTCTCCTCTCCCATTGCAGATTCTTCTTGGGTTCCCTGGGTTCCAGGACGGACAAGGCGGAGTTAGTATGAAACACCCTTGTTTCCTTCTGGAACTAGAGGCGGTAGTCCCTGTTCCTCAAGGAAGCATACTTGCACATTCTCTTCAGACCGCCGCTGCAACTCTATCATTGGTTGTCTGTTCTAGCACAGCATTTTCTCTTTCAAACATGGTCTTTTGGCCTCGCCACGGCTACTCTCATTTTCCAAGGTGATAATGATAGTGATGGCTTTCTTTGGAGACATGAGATGGGATCTGGGTGCTCCCATACTTGGGAGATTTGATTGAGTTGGGCATCTCAGGAGGGTCTGCAGGTAAACCAAAGGGTGTTCTCTCTTCCCCTAGCTCTGGGTTGAGTCCTAGATTGCCCCAGACATTCTCTGATTCCCTTTCTTCTTCTTCGGTCAAGAGTTTGGGATTATGTTTGAGTTCTCAGCTCCATGTTGGTGTCTCTGGAGGTAATGCCAGGGGCATGCTTTCACCTGAGACTTTTGTAGTGGTTTCTCCTAGCCTGATAGTGGTCAGTGTCTCAGGATTTCAGTCGTCTCTTCATTGCTCTCATCGACCTCTATCACCATGTCTTGGTGACTCCTCGGTTGCACTCTGTTTATGAGAATGCCTCGCACGTCTCCTGACTGGTTGGTGTTCTCCATAGATGCCTGCCTGTCAGGAGGGGGGCTCAGAGTCTCCAACCCTCAGCGTCGGGTACCTGGACTCCGGGGAAGGCTCATCGGTCCTTTCACCGACTGGAGTTGTGAGCGATTCGGTTAACTCTGTTGGCATTCCAGACCCGGATCCTGGGGGAGCCAGCCTAGGGGGTTGTCAGATGGTGTCACGGAGGTGTCTTACATCGACTGATAGGGTGACATGAGGAGCACTCAGCTGTCTTTCTGGTCGCCATTGTCTCGGCACAGCGTACATAGAAGCTTCAGGCTCTTTCGTGCAGGGAACCTTTTCTCCGTATGCAGGTGGTGTTCTCTGTACTGTACCTTCCTTTCTGCCGAAGGTGGTTTCGTCCTTTCATGTCAACCAGGAGGTTCAGTTGTCTGTATTTCATTCCACAGGTTCGGAGCACAGAAATCAGATCTTACGCAAATTGGATGTCCGGAGAGTCTTGCTCCATTATTTGGAGAGGACTAATGATTTCAGGCTGTTTGGTAACTTTTTTTTCCTGACTGCTACACCTCACCATGGTTGGCCAGTGTCCAGGATTCGAATGGCCATTTCCGCAACTTACATCACCAATGGTAAGCTGCCACCGATTTCGCTTAAAGCACACTTGACTAGAAGTGTGGCTGTGTTGTAGGCGGAGTCATGCACGATTCCTCCTGATGAAATTTGCAGGGCTGCTACTTGGTCCTCTCTTCATACTTTTACCCGGTTTTGCGGAAGGGATGTGGTGGCTCATTCTGATGTCGCTTTTGGGACCTCGGTATTGAGGGCAGGCTCTTCTGTCCCTCCCTAGCTGCTACCATTGCTTTGGTACATCACTTAGCACAGTGTTCTTCAATCTTTTTATACCTGTTGACCAGCAGAAATAAAAATTATGTTGTGGACTGGCAAACTATTAATACTGAAATAAAAAACTGTTTCTGCCCTGTCCCTACAAGCTCAATCCCCACACACCATCTGATCCCATCCACACAAGCCTCAGTTATGATTTTATATTGAATGTATTTTATTAAAGTATTAAAAAAAAACCAATATTCTGTACAATAGTCATTTTATAAATACAAATAATATGGAGCAAGGATCAACAAAACCCCTGGCTCCCCTCCCCTTCACATATATCTCCTTTACTATCAAGAAAACTGAATAAGCCAAATTATTACAGAATGCTACACAGAAATATCATGTTAACAGAATACCGCAGTCACATATGACAGGAATAGTGTTAGGGGAATGCAACTAGGGCAACTTCCCCTGGTCAGAGAAAGCCCTAAGCCAGCTGGAAGCTAAAGAAGCACTGCCTAGGCTTTGCAGTCCCCAGTTATGTCTAACACCAGCTCTAACAGGATACATATTTCAAATCTGATATATTCTAATGACAAAATAGAAATAAAATTATTTTTTTCTACCTTTTGTCGTCTCCGGTTTCTGCTTTCATCTTTTCACTCTTCCTTCCAGCATCTGCTCTCTCTGTCTCTTCAATCCAGCATCTGCCCCTTCCATCCATTGTCTGCCCTCTCCCCCTTCCATATGGTATCGACCTTCATTCTAAGCTCCTCTCCCCTTTCCATCCAGCCTGCACCCCCCCCTCTCTCCTTTTTACATGATTCATTCCAGTTTCACTGCTCTCTTCATTTTTCTCTCTCCTACACCAGATCTAGTATCTTTGTCCCTCTCTCCTTATTTCTCTGCTGACCCCCTTTCCAGCATCAATCTCTCTCTACTTTCTCATTCCTGTCTCTTCCCTTTCCCTCATCTGATCTCTCCATTCCACCCTGACCCCTTCCCCTCCTCTAATCTCCCTACCAGTTGTTTCCGTCTTTTTTTCCTCCTCCCCTGGTCAGCAATACCCCTTCTCCCTTCCCTCCTCCCACTATCCAACATTAACTATCTTTCTTTTCCTTTCCCTCCTCCCCTCCCAGCAGCATCTCTCCTTCTCCCTCCCTCCAGGTCCAGTAGCATCTCTCCCTTTATCCACCAGCTTCCCAGCTTCCAACAGTGGCTTCCTCCCCTTCCCTCCGCTCTCCTCCCAGCAGCGATTCACTAAGGCAGCCTTGGGCCCTTTGATAGGTCGCTCCACCTCGGAGGAAAGAGGAAGTTGCATCATCAAAGGCAGGCTGCGACTCGGCAAAAGCCCCAAGGCTGCCGAAGTGAATCGCTGCTGCAGGCAAATACTGAGAGCTGCTGGGAGGAGAGGAAGCTACTGTCAGAGGCTCTTGCTGGCCCTGCACAGACCGTCAGGAATTTTGTGCACCGATCTCGCAGGCCCTGTGCGGACCGGTAGGAATTTTCTGCGGACTAGCACCGGTCCACAGACCGGCGGTTGAAGAACATTGACCCAGCATATGGAATCCAGAAGGGACATAATAGAATGGAAGATTAGGTTTCTACCTTTGATAATCTTTCTGTTAGCCCTGTAAGATTCCACACAACCCCCCCTTCTCTGTATATACTCAGTTGTTTGGAATAGCCTACTCTTCTGCCTCGGTTATTCTCCTTATATGCTTGAAGATTTTCTAGCCAGTTGTCATATCCTGTGGGGAGTTTTCTGTGAGTATAGGCATTACCGAATGCTTTTTCGTGGGTTTCTTGTTGCACCCAGCCGGTTAATTCTATATTGTTCCTCAATGTTTTTCTGAGTTTCCTTTGTGCCTGTTTATTACTTGTTCATGTTTTGCAGAGCAGCCCAGTTCAAGACTTTGTTTGTGTTGTTGGGGGGATCTCCCCGTACCCCCTTGTCATGGATTTGTTCAGATATGTTACTTGGCTTTGGGACTTAACTGGATATATTTTATAGCTCTCGGGCTAATGGGGTGGAGGACATGCTCAGAAAAGTGTTGGATTTCTGCAACTCCTGGATTGTGGATTGGGATTGAACACCTAGTGTATCGAATCCTACAGGGACTAACAGAAAGAAGATTATCGAAGGTATAATAAACCTAATCTTCCATTCTAATGTGTTTGACAACATTATCCATATCTGTATTCTGTAAGCATTCTGATAAATGTTTAAAATTTTCTGAGGAGCTGGATAGAGTGGAGTTTCAATTCAAATAAAAATTCTGCTTTGGACTATTCCAGGGGTGTCAAAGTCCCCCCTTGAGGGCCACAATGCAGTTGGGTTTTCAGGATTTCTCCAATGAATATGCATGAGATCTATTAGCATACAATGAAAGCAGTGCATGCAAATAGATCTCATTTATGTTCATTGGGGAAATCCTGAAAACCCGACTGGATTGCGGCCCTCAAGGAGGGACTTTGACACCCCTGGACTATTCGGTGCTGTTTCTGCCACCTTCCTAGTTTTATTATTTCATCATTTCATCAAGTTTATTATAAATTTGATTAATCGCTTATTCAAAATTCTAAGCGATGAACACATCAGTAAAATTAAGGGGGCAACAAAACAAACAAAGAACTAAACCTTACGAAACGTATTGAAGACTAACTTTACAAACATATTAAAACAAGAGGAAAGAAATACAAATTGTTGATAGGAGAGAAGACAATTATAGTAAAAAAAACAATAGGAAGGGAGAGAACAATGAACCTCAGAGAAGTTATGGAGTTGGAATGAAACTCCTAGTCAGGTTTTCTAATTATCAAATGCATCCCTAAAAAGAAAGCTTTTTTGTTTGCTCTTAAATTTATCCAAATTGTTTTCTTCCCTTAAGTAAATAGGGAGGGAATTCCATGCATTTGGTGGTACTGTCTTATAGATTTTACCCTCCAACTGTGTGACATTTTGACTTCATGGATATTTACAGAACATTACTGCTTCATTAATTTAGATGTTTGTTGGATACAAAAATCCTATAATATAAAACAGGCCCATTTTAGGAAATTTTACTGGCTAAATTTAAATGATTGATGAGCAATTTTCATTAGGGTACTCAAAATATTAAACCTTGAATCTCATGTACTGACATAATGTATCTTTATTGTAACCCACCTGCACCCCATGTACTGACAAAACGTATCTTTATTGTAACCCATGTACTGACTAAATGTATCTTTATGGTAACCCACCTGTATCCCTTACACTGACAAAATGCACCTTGATAGTAAACCACTTGTATTGTAACCCACTTTCATCCCATGTACTGACAAAATATATCTTTATTGTAACCCACTTGCATCCCATGAACTGACAAAATGTATCTTTATTGTAAACCACTTCGAACTTCGCGGTATATAAGAAATAAATTAATAAATTATTATAAATATTCATGGCTATAGAAGACCCTATTTCGCCAGGCTCTGATGGGTATGGACCAGAGTTCTTGTTGCCACGGTACTGCAGCGGGTTTATCAGGAACAGCTAGGCAGGGGAGATCTGAGGAGATATCAAAACAGGGTGTATGGAGGAATGAGTAGCCTAGAGTGGCTTGACACGCATGGCGATTGGACGTGCTGACTGAGCTCTCTCCTGCAACAGTGATTATATTTACAAAATTTGCATGCTTACTGAGCTTAACAACAGCAGATAACAAGATCCATCGCTCCTGATTACTTTGAAGAATGTTTGCAACAAAAAATAGTAAAGCGGATTTGCTATCTTCCCCCCTTCCGAGTGGTAAGAGGCCTAAGCATGATCCTTCATCTCCCGATAAAATGGCATGCAGCTCCTGATTGGATAAGGCCCGACTTAGTGCAGGAAGAGGCGGTTGGAGCGTACCGCAAATGATTTCCTGTACTAGCGGCGCTCTGGCTGCCCTCTTGCTGCCCTCTCCCGCTGTCCTCTTCAGGCTCCCCCATGAAAAACTGTATTCGCGTTTTTTTGAGATTCGCGGGGGTTCCTGGAATGGAACCCCTGCGAATATCAGGGGAGTACTGTATACCCACTACTCGCCACCCATAACACCTATGCCAGATTAGATTATTTTTTGATTTCAGCTGGATTATCCTCCATATTCAGTAATTCCATTATTCATTCAATTCTGCTTTCAGATCATGCTCCCACTTCCATTTTTCTTAAATTCTCTGACATCACATTGCCTAACTGTCATTGGAGACTTAATTTACTTTTAATTGATGAGGAAATAGCTGAGAAAATCTGCTCCTTTACAGAGGAATTTTTTCTAATTAATCACTCAGGTCTGGGTCTGTCACCTTGCATAATTTGGGAGTTCTTATAAGGCATCACTCAGAGGCGAAGTAATAAGTCTAATGGCTTGGAAAAAGAAGCAATCCTTTAAACAGTTAAGAGATTTAGGGCTCCTTTTATCAAGCTGCGCTAGCGGGGTTAATGCACGCGACTTCATCACGCGCTAACCCCTGTGCTGGCCAAAAACTACCACCTGCTCAAGAGGAGGTGGTAGCGGCTAGCGTGTCTGGCGGTTTAGTGCGCTCTATTACACGGCTAGCGCAGCTTGATAAAAGGAGCCCTTAGAATCAAATATCAAATATACAGAAACCCAATACATGATTGATCCAAATAATCAGCTAATAAAATCTCAACTCATCAAGTTGAAGTATGAGTATAATTCCTTATCGTCAAAAAATGCAAGAAACCTCTAAAAATGAACATTCAATATTAAAAACAGGTTTCTACTACACAACTTAAAAGTTATGTCTATATTGAGAGGAAAGGTCTCAGAAATCCTGCTCTATTCAATGAATGAACATTGGAATAGCAAATGCAGGTTGGATTCTCGTTCATCGACCAAAACCTCTCGCTCATTCATTTAAATCATCTGTATTATTATATTGTGCTCAATAAATAAATATCAGCAAAAAAGTGCACTTATCTTAAAAACTTCTTCTAAAGTGCTTTAGTGCAATGTGCGGTATGCAGTAAAGTATTTGCCTGACGGGGCCCGTTTTACCAATCAATAATGGCTTCCTCAGGGGTCTTTAATGGAAACTGAAACATAAAATCAAAGTCTCCATTATAATCCTGATAACTTTTAAATTGTACAAAACTTAAACAGTGTAGTACTCACTGTTAGCAGCTATAGCATTGACTTCCAAAAAATGGTGCCGGTGAATTTAGGACGCCAGACATGTGCATTAAGAACAATGGCAACTTTGTCAACAACAGATCTGATTGGATAAATCTCACTCTCCATTCAAGAGCAATGAGACATTGTCAGATTTGCCCAAAGCATGCAAAAAATACAAAAGATCAAAGAAGTAAAGAATGCAAAACAACTTGAATACTCAGAAAAATGTTTTCCACCCGATGTTGATATTCAATCCATTCGGTGTCAATGAGTGTAATTTTGAAAATCCATCTTGCCTCACGCTGTAGCAATTTTTTTTGACGATCACCTCCTCTGATATTTTTAGGTTCTTTATGTATACACAAACATTTGAGTTGACTGAATTGATGGTTCATTTGTTTACAGTGTTCAACTATCGGGGCTGTGACAATGCCCCATTTGAGACTTGATTTATGTTCACTAATTCTAATGCGAAACGCTTTAATAGATTTTCCAACGTAAATTTTTGGACACAGACATAAGATGACATAAATGATGTAGTTTGAATCACATGTCAAAAACTGTTTGATGTTATAAATTTTATTGTCAACTGGATTTTGAAACTCCTTCCTCTGTATGGTTAAATCGCAAATGTTGCCTTTGCCACATCTAAAGAAACCACATGGGAGAGTCTTGTGGTCATCCCTGGTCTTCATGTTGAACACAGCTGGGCACAAAATGTCTTTCAAATTTCTCTCTCTCGTAAAGGCCATCCTTAAAGCAGTGTCTTGAAACAACAGATTTATCTGGAGAATCTTCCAAGTTTTCTTGCATCCGCCGTATATCGCATTACGTAAGTGAAGTCCTTGTCCTCATCGACATTATTCTTGTTATGTCCATACATTAACAAGTCTCGATTTACATACTTTGCACATTTGAATGCACGCCGAACAACTGAATCAGGATATCTCTGAGTCTTCAATTTCTGTAATAGTTCTTTTGCTTGGGCTTTGAACATTTTCAATGTGGAGCAATTTCTTTTTAAACGTAAAAATTGTGAAAATGGGAGACTGTCCCTCAATTTGACTAGATGACAACTCTTATAATTCAATAGTGTATTCTGATCCATAGGTTTAATGTGAATGTCAGTTTCAAAATGATCAGACACTTGCCTGATGTTCAAATCTAAAAAAGAAATTGCCTCACAAGAGCTGTTCATGGTGAACTGTATGCATTCATTACATGAGTTTAACCAATTAAAGAACAGCAATAATTCAGCATCTGTTCCTTTCCAGAGTGCAAAAACGTCATCAATAAAACGGAACCATTTGAATAATTTACCACCAAAACGGGAATGATGTAACCACTCAGCCTCAAATCTGGCCATAAAAAGATTGGCTATGGAAGGAGCAAAAGTAGCTCCCATGGCCACCCCAGATTTTTGTTTGTAAAACTGTCCATCGTACATGAAAAAATTTTCAGTCATTGCCAATCTGGCCAATGTGAGCAAAAATTCAGATGGAATCATAGTCGGTCTTATACGTGCATCCAATATTCGTTTAATTGTCAACAACACCTCCTAGAAGGCCTTGAGCATGCACAGATGCTCAAAGCCCAGTACAAGCAACAGGGAGGATCTTCGGGCACCGGCACTGGCATGTCCTGTGCGTTGGTGCTGGTTCCAGTGCCAGAGTGGGGTAAGCAATTATGTTTGGGTGGGTAGGTGAGTGGGGGATGCTGGATTGTAGCGGGGGGGGGATGCTGGATCGCGGGGGTGTGTGTGGAGCAGCGCAGGTGGCCTCGGTTGTGGGGGGTAAAGTGGAGCAGTGCCGGTGGCCTCGGGGGGGGGGGGAGGTGGAACGAATCAAGCGAGTTTCCCTTACTTCCTATAGGGAAACTCGCTTTGATACATGAGTAAATTGGTTTACGAACATACTTCTGGAACAAATTATACTCGTAAACCAAGGTTCCACTGTATATCCAAAAATGATATGATTCAAATTGAATTCTGTTGGTCTGATGACCCAGTTAAATAATTGGGCATCTCCATTCATAAAAATAATCACTTAATTATGGAAATAAATATTTCTAAACTTAAAGCAGTTGTTACTCACTCCTTTAATAAGTGGTCCCTCTTAAACATAAGAACATAAGCCGTGCTTCTGCTGGGTCAGACCCGAGGTCCATCATGCCCAGCAGTCCGCTCATGTGGCGTATGTGTCTGTCTGTCTTTGGGGGCTTTCCTGCATGCTCTCTTCCCCCCCCCCCGCCCCCATTGCCATTTTTTTAGGGCTCCCTGTGTTTTTCCTGGGCTATTTTTAGTGAAATTCAGCACCTGCATTGGCCCTCTTGGATTTTTCCTGATTTGATTTTAAAGTTACTTTTAGTTCTTGCAAGCTTAGTTTTTTGCAAGAAAACCACACAGATAGATTCCCCAGGGCAGGTTGTGATGGATTCATGCCTTATTTGCGGTGGATGGTTGTCGGGTGCGCTGCCATGTTCCTTGTGTGCTGTGGCCCACAAGGGGGGCGAAACTTGCTTGGACCCGGTGCCTTCGACCTCTGAAGGGGGTCTTCCCACTATTTCTGTCCCGGAACCTGCAAAAATGGCATCTGGAGAGTCCCGGGGAGTGCGTAGGCGATGCTTCAGCGAAACGCAAGTACGTTTTGGAGTTAAACCTCGCAAATCCTTCAAACATTCAAAGAAAGGTCTGCAGGAGTCTACTCCCGCCATGGAGGATGGGTTTTCCCCTGATTTTATTAATATGCTGTATCGGGCTTATTTGGCTAAGTCGTCTCTGCCTGTCTCACTTCCGCAGGTGTCCTTCTCGGTCACATGGACCCATACTCATTTGAACCAGGGCTTTTTCTCTTGTTTCCCCTCTGAGGTTCCGTCCAGCAAGCCAGTAGTTCCCGCGGTTGTGCCAGATACCCTTACCATGCCTCTGCTTATGCAGGGAGGCACCATGGCTGCTACAGATGTGGCAAATCTGGCTCAGCCAACAGGACACTCTCCCTGCAGAACATGTATCATTTGTAAACATTGCCTTATTTTGTCTGTCATTAAGAAAAACATCAAACTCAAATATGATACTAACCGCAAGACATCATCTGTGATCTATGGCATCATTTGCCCTTGCAACCTGTGGTATATTGGAAAGACAAAAAGAATGATTAAAATAAGGATTGTAGAGCACAGAAGTTGCATTAGTCGAAATGTACAACATTGGTCAGATAACAATCATACAATAGCAGATATAAAAATTTTTATTTTAAAAACGATCATACCCAGTTTGGGGGGGGGGTAGACTTGAATTTGAGACTCCCTCGAGAGCAACAAAGGATGATTTATGACCTCAATACAGTGATACCTTATGGACTTAATGTAGACATAAAGCCAATACGTTTTTTAAAAATATTGCATTCAATTCAGTTTTGCAACATACATGATTATGATTCTGTTTTTGCCTGCCACAGTTACCTTCTACTTTCTTTCTTTTTTCTTTTTACTTCTTATTTTCATTTTTCTTCCCTTTTCTCCACATTCACTATTTTTTCTTTATCTCCTTCTTTTATATTTAAGTAATGGTTTGCTTTATTTTGTGACTTGTCATGATTTACTCATCACTTTTAAAGTCTGGTTCTTCTGGTCTTTGTTGTCTATTTTGCCATTACCATTAAAAAGAGATATTCACCTGATGGATTTAAGCAAACTAATAAATATAACATTTTAGATTTTCCAAAGGATTGCGTAATTTTCATTTCCCTTGCTAAAGCTATCTCAACAAAAAGTACATCCATTATCTTTATACATTCTTTCATTTTGAAATACGCCCCCCAAAATAACCCATGTATAGACAACATAGTCATACATTAATTGTATAATACACACACTAAATTGAACACTAACAGCTAATAAGCCACGTTGCTATAGTGAAGGCTGACGTTTTCAATTAGACCACAAAGTTCCTGTATAACATTATCCTATTTTAAGACTGACATAACTGATGTAGTAAATGTTTTCTATTGACACACATGGCTTTGCAAATATGTCATTCAATAGTTCTAAGTACGGAAACTATATGATTACAAGCAACGCAGTGAAATGTATTTATTTTAAAAATTTATATACCGTTTAAACCTAAACGGTTTATATATCGTTACATACATAATTCAGTAAGATAAATAAAATCAAACAAGCATTAACATATAAGAATCAAAAAATCACGTGAAGTGCCCATCAAAAGAACAATTGCAAAGATCAGTTCCTAGAAAAATGCATTAACAAATAACTGCGTTTTTAATAATTTTCTGAAATTACTCTTTGTAATTGACCGGCACTATTTAAAGTTTCTGAGACCCGGAGCCTAGTTTCACTTTCATTTTGATGTTTTCAGAAGCCGCTACTCTCTATCGGCAAACTGGCTAAGGCACCGGGCCCTGAGTTTTATAAACTTTTGGACCCCTTGGCCCTCCTACCCCTGCAAGCTTACTTTATGGGACTGCGCACCGTCACCCCCCAAGGGGACACCCGCAACAGGGCTCACATCATCATCCTTCCGAAGCTAGGCCGGCTGCTTGATGCCCTTAGGTCTTACAGGCCCATATCCCTTCTAAACCAAGACATCAAGATCCTGGCCAGTATCCTCGCGGCGCGTCTCAACGTCTTCCTCCCATCCCTCATACAGAGGATCAGGTGGGGGTTTGTGCCGGGCAGACACGTCTCGATGAATCTTCTGAAAGTCCTCGTGGTGTTGCAGTCCCCTCATGCCCCAGCTGACCAGGCACTTATCACTAGCCTGGATGTCAAGAAAGCTTTCGATATGGTCTTCTGGACCCTTCTTTTCGGGACTTTGGAGCGTTTCGGAATTTGGGGTGATTTTATTGATTGGCTGTCTGCTCTATATCATAACCGTTTTACAGCAAATTTTCTGGGCTCAAAATTAACTTTGACAAGATGGAGGCTCTTTTGCTGGGCGCCCCTGCCGTGGAGTCCTGGTGTGCGGGGTTGGGTAGTGGCATAGCGCCCGGGAATTTGAAATATTTAGGCATCATGCTGTACCGGGATCCAAGAAAACTATATGAAGCAAACATTACCGCCATTATTGGGAAAATTAAAACCTTAAGCCATAAATGGTGCTCGCTCCCCCTCTCCTTGATGGGCCGGGTAGCTCTGGTAAAAATGGTGCTGTTCCTGAAACTGCTATACTAAACTAAACTAAACTAAACCTTAGGTTTGTATACCGCGCCATCTCCGCAAGCGTAGAGCTCGGCACGGTTTACAGAGTTAGGAGGAAAGAAACTACAATGAAGGGCTATACCCGCTTCAAACCATCCCGGTTTGGATATTGCATAGTAATGAGCGCTCTTACCACTCTATTATTCGCTCTTTCATTTGGGGGGGGGGTAAAGTGGCCCGTATTAGTGCTCTTAAATTGACCCAGAGTAGGGCCAGGGGTGGTCTAGGCTTTCCCGCCCTCCGCGTTTACAATGTTGCATCACTCCTGCGCTGAATCCATGAACATCTGGTATCTTCCCGTTGTTACTCCCCTCTGGCTCTGCTTGAAGACTGTTGCTCGCCCTGGTCCTTTTTTTATGTTATACATAAGTCGGGGGGGGGAGCGAGGGGCTCCGCATTCATGACTTCTTGTTCCTTTTACCATTCTGTAGAGCCTGGCACTGGTGGTGGCTGAGGCAGGGAAAGCTACCCTTTTCTCTCCTTTCTTCATAACCCAGATTTTGTTCTGGGACTGCGGGGGCTAGTGGGACTGCGGGGGCGCACGGGGCGTGACACGACTCTGGTTGCTGCATTGATTTTAGGTGGGGGACAGTTCCCTTCTCTCGCACAGGTGCAGGCTGCGTGGCACTTACCTTCCACTCACAGTTACACCTATCTCCAAATTCAACACTACTACTGCTCATTGGAATGCGACCATGAGGAGCAGTGGGCCTATGGCAAATTGGATCTGGTTTTCCTTTCCACTCCCACACTGGCTAACAAGATTTCTACCTGGTATGGGGAGGGCAGAGGCTGTTATGGGGAGAGGTGTTTGTTCTTTTTAGTGCAGGAGTGGTCTACCGAGCTGGGGCTGGAGGTCTCCATACATGATATACATCTCCTTTTTCAAACCGTCTACTTTCATGTGAAAGTAGTGCAAGAGACACATTTAAAAATTCTGCATAGAACATACCTACCCGTGCTCACGGGCATACTATGGGGCTGTAGCCTACTGACGTGTATCAAATGTCAAAAAAAGAGGGGTACCTTCCTCAATTCCTATTTTGACTGTCTGCACTTGACTCTCTGGGACTCTGTACAATGCTGCTTGGCTGGGTTGCTGTCGGGGGCTGTGCCCTGGAATGGACCTGCCTTATTGGTGGGGGATGTACAGGAGCAGGCACAACACGGACTGGTCTTGTCTTCACAGAAATTTGTTTTGCATGCTATCTATCCTCTTGGGGAAAAAACTCATTTTGAAATACTGGGTAGAGAATGACACGGTGACAAAATTCATCACCGTCCCCGTCCCCGCGGATAACTGCGGGAAACCATCTTCATGTCATTCTTTAAGGAGAGAGGGAAGAATCAGAGTATAATTGGGTACAACCACTGACCCGCAAGCTTTGCTTTGAAAAATGCTGGTGTAGAAGGACCGAGGTTGAAATAGACACTAAAAAATGACATGGGATTATTTCCCGCAGTTATCCACGGGGACGGGAACAGTGATGAATTTTGTCACCGTGTCATTCTCTAATACTGGGTCTCTGAAGAGGCTCCCCCTTATGCTATGTGGATTGTTCTGATGAAACAGCAGGCACGATATGAGCTGGACACCTACTCGTCCACAGGACGTGTGGAAATCCTATTGTGCTTTATGGAAGGAATTCTTGGACACTAATGCTTGACTATCATTGTTTGCATTTTACTGTTTGTATTTTTGAGTCCAGAGCACTGACTAATTTGTAATGTCCTCGCCATGCTACCCATTGCTACTTAACTTCCCCTACATTGTGGCCCTCTGCCTTATCCTGAGGGCCACCCCTATACCCTTGAACTTGGAGTCCTTGTTGGGTTTCTCTTCACTCACTGCTGGTCTGGTGTTCTTCTTGCAAATGTCTGTTTCCATGGTTTCTTCGATGTATTGCTCTCTGTACATGCTGTTCGGTTGCCTACTGTTGCTTACATGATGTTAAAAAAAATAGAATGCACTGGATCAAACAATGGGCTGGCGATTCCACCTCTAAAGCTTCTCTTGCCAGACTGCCTTTTAAGGGGCAGTTATTCTTTGGAAAAAGTCTAGATAATCTCATGAATTGTATGGTGGATTGTCATCCCTTGACCCTGCCTGATAGTGTACCCAGAGCAGGGGTAGGGAACTCCAGTCCTCGAGAGCCGTATTCCAGTAGGGTTTTCAGGATTTCCCCAATGAATATGCATTGAAAGCAGTGCATGCACATAGATCTCATGCACATTCATTGGGGGAAATCCTGAAAACCCGACTGGAATACGGCTCTCGAGGACCGAAGTTCCCTACCCCTGTTCTAGAGGCTCAGGCCATTCTAAATTTTGTGGCTCATGGTGCTCAACAGTATTCTAGTTCCTTATCGCAAAGTTTCTACCCCAGCTAAAGGCTGAGTTTTTCTGGATCCAGGCATAACCAGTCCTCCGCTTCCTGCGCTGCTCTCTCTACCAGGAAGTTGTAATGATGCCAGGCTGGGAGATGCCTCTCTGCATATAGGGGGTAAGCTCTCAGTATTTCTACAGGCCTAGAATTTCTACTGTATTTCTACTGGTCATCTGACCAGTGGGTTCTGGGCATCATTTGGTCCAACTACCAGCTGGAATTTGCCTGGCCTTTGATGGATTGTTTTGTGGTCTCTCTCTTATGGCATCCGGAGAAGGCAGCCAGAGTGGAAGGTTGCTCAATATTCAGGCCACAGAGCTGGTGCAGCCTGAACACTCAGACTCTGGCAAATATTCCAAATACTTTATCGTGGCAAAGAAAAGCTCAGATGATTGGAGATCATCCAGGACCTTACTCAAGTAAATACAGTGCTCAGAGACCCGTGCTTTCGCATGGACACAGTTTGATCTGTCATAGCTTCAGTAGCCCCAGGAAAGTTCCTAGCCTCTCCAGATCTGACAGAGTCCTATTTGCATAGGCCTATTTTTCCAGATCACAGGAAATTTCTCAGGTTTCATGTCCTAGAAAATCATTATCAGTTTTCAGCTCTATCCTTTGACATGGAGACAGCTCCTCGTACCTTCACCAAGATGATGATTTTAGTAGAAGCTCACCTGAACAAGATGGGACTGCAGGTGCATCCTTATCTGGACGATTGGCTGTTCAGAGCTCCCTCATTGTATGAGGATCAGCGCACAGTGCTTCAGGTGAACCAAGCCACCTTCTTCAGCATGGGATTATCTTCAAGTCCTAGGATCCATGGCTGCCACATTATAATAATAATAATAATAACTTTATTTTTCTATACCGCCATAGTCAGGTGACTTCTAGGCGGTTCACACTGTAAGAAGGCTGGACATTCAGCGAATAACAAGGTCACAATACAATACAATAAGTCAACATACAATACAAGACAAAACAATACAATACAATACAATGAGTGTATACAACACAGTACAATATAATACAACGAATCTAAATATAATACAATACAATACAATTAGACATGGTGCCTTGGGCGAGAGCCCACATACATCCTCTCCAGCATGCGTTACTCTCCCGCTGGTTCCCTCAGTCGGACATGTACTGGGAGCTGGCCTTGGCAATCCCCTTTTTGGGCTTCTTGCCTCCCTTTCTTCCAGCTTTCATAGGGACCTTGGCAGGCCCGGAGCCTGACTGGTCACAGTGCGCACACTTTCCATCAAGGACTCAGCACCGTTGACTCAACGATGCTATTCCTCGTCACAGACATCACCTGAGTCAACACCAGTATGGTTTTGCAAAGCATTGCAAAAACTTAAACACCTTCAGCCTTCGACACCGAGTACTCGGTACTGAGCCCGATCTGTTCATGATTCAGATCTGTAGAGGGACTCTCAGCTGGATCCTCTGAGGCTGAAGGCTCTTCAGATGATGACTCTCCTCAACATTCATCCCAAGAGGCTCCTGTTTTGTCTGAGAAGTTATCTTTCTCTTCTTCTTGAAATGTCGGAGACCTCTTGAAGCTGATTCCAAACATTCTAAACAGTTCCTTGAGGCGTTGGATTACAATCAACCACCCAAGGAACTACTCAAACTTCCCCTTCATGACATCTTACAGGAAACTTTATGTGGCTCCTCATAAGTTGGATTCTTTATATAGAGTAGTCCCTATTCCTGGGTTTGATAAGCCTCAACTTCCACATGAGTTTCTCCTGGTGGAGTTAACTTTGAAGAAATCCTCGGGGGCTAGTGTGTATGCCTCTGTTCCTCCTGGCAGAGAAGGCAAGGCCATGGATTGCTTTGGCAAACAACTGTACCAAAATGCTATGTTGGCCAACTTGTCTGGCAACTATAATTTTCATTTTTCCTTTTACCTTAAGCATTTAATTAAACAAATTTCCACTTTTCAGTAATACATTCCAGAACATAAGCTTCCTGCTTTTCAGCATCATGTTTCTGAACTGTTCCAGCTGAGAAAATACATGGTGCGTTTCACATATGATACATTTGAACTTACTTCTCGTGCTGTGGCAATGTCGGTAGCCATTCTGGATCTCAGAGCTCTCAACAAATTCATCCAGCTTCCAGGAAATACCTCCGTTTACAGATAAATCAATGGCACTACCAGTACAAGGTTCTTCCCTTCGGCCTGGCATCTTCTCGCAGAGTCTTCACGAAGTGCCTGATTGTAGTGGCCGCATTTCTTCGATCACACGGCCTCAAAGTCTTTCCTTATCTGGACGACTGGTTGATCAAGGCTGTGTCATCTCAGGAAGTGGTCCAAGCAACAGCTCAGACCATTTCTTTTCTTCATGTTCTAGGATTCGAAGTCAACTTCCCCAAATCATATCTTATTCTGACTCAACGTCTATAGTTCATTGGGGCAATCCTAGACACCAATCTCAAGAGAGCTTTTCTCCCTCAGGATCGCCTTCAGACTCATTCGTCTTTATCAGCAACTGCTTCCTCTTCAATCCATCACTATAAGGCACATGATGGTTCTTCTAGGCCACATGGCTTTCACTGTGCATGTGACACCAGTAGCACAACTTTACCTTCATACCCCTCAGTGGACTCTTCCCTCTCAGTGGTCTCAAGCGACGGATCGTCTCTTACAGCATATATCTGTAACATCATTTCTTCTGCAGTCGCTTCAGTGGTGGATGACCTCCTCTAATCTATCCAGAGGTCTCCTTTTTCACTTACCCCCTAATCACAAAGTCATCACGACAGATGCAACTCCTTATGCACATATGGACCCCAGGACTGCGAGAATTCATGGGAGCCAGTAAGGAAGCCGCTGAGCACCGAAGCGGGGCAGGAGTTTGAAAAGCTTGCTCCTGCCCGCTGCACCTCCACCACGGATCGGCAGAGGACCTGCTGTCCTGCACCTCCACCATGGATCGGCAGAGGTGTGATAGGGCAGGGAGAAGAAGGGGGGGCAGAGCCTTGTGGCCTCCTTAAAAAAAATTATGGGAGGGGGCATTGACCCGAATATAAAGTGGGACCCCCATTTTTGGGCCAATTTTTTGGCCCAAAAATCTCAGTTTATATTCGAGTATATACGGTAGATTTTTCATGTAGAGTCCTGGGTGTTATCTTGGACTCATCACTTACATTTCATGAACAGATAAATCCTTGACAAAATTTTTTTTTTATTCTGCGCATGTTGAGGAAGATCAGATCACTATTCCATCAAGAACATTGCTCAGTATTGGTACAATCACTGTGCTTTCTCAGCTAGAATATTGTTTATCTGGGCATTAAGCAGAGCAGTCTAAAACGACTTCAGTTAATACAGAATACTGCAGCTAAGCTCATTTTTGGGAAACAAAAGTATGATCATGTTTCCCCTTTGTTGATAAAGCTTCAGTGGGTCCCAGTTCACTTTAGGATCCAGTTTAAATGCACATGCATAATCTTCAAGCTTCTCTATGGAATATTTGATCCTTTTGTCTCCTTATGTTGGAATACCCTTAGACTTTGCCATTTGAGAAGGTATAATTTAGCCTTCCCTTCGTTTAAGGGAATTAAATCTGCTGGGAAGCTCAGTTGATCTTTTGTTTTCAAGTTTGTAGAGATCTGGAATGAACTTCCTAACTCCATTAGGCTTTTAGGCCAGCTGCAATTATTTTGTAAATTCCTGAAAACTTTGTTCTCGCAATTTTTAAAAGGTTTAACTACAGCCTCAACGAAATGATATTATAGTTATTTTTCTTATGCTTTTCTTATGTACTTTAGTTTTTAATTAGTTCTTCCTTCTCTTATGTTTTTTGCTATGTACTCTAGTCTTAATTATATGTGAACCGAGTCGAGCTCCACTGGGAGATGACCTGGTATATAAACCAAAGATTAGATTAGATTAATTTGAATAATTTTAAAATATGAAAGGGTCTCTGTATAGTGATGATGCTCTTGTTTTGATCAATTACTTTTCATAGAGAGCTCTCCTGGAACAGAAACAGAAGAAGAAACGTCAGGAACCCCTGATGGTGCAGCCCAATCCAGAAGTGAGAGTGTGTAGATCCAAACCAAAGAGGAATGAGGAACAGGCTCCCCTTGTGGGATCTCTCAGCACTTTGAGAAATGATGTAATACTAGATGGTATGTAAAAGGAATAACTTCCTCTGCCTATCCAATTGTGGTATTTCTTAAACTGGAAATTTACAAATAAGATTTAAGAAACAAATAAGGCATTCCCTACACTTGCTTTTAATTTTGCATGGTGCCTTTCTTTTGTCTAAGTAAACACCAAAAAGTCCAACAAGACAGAGAACCCATGGGTATAAAACAGTATAAAAGGAAGTGGAAACGGACAATGAACACTCCACTGAAGATCACTGATGTTCATTGTCTGTTCCCACTTCCTTTGTACCACCTTTCTTTTGTCTTACATGTAGTTTTGTCTTTTAGTGCTGTTCAACCATAAAATATTGGTATTAATCTTCAGGTATATACATACCTACCAATGTATTTGCATTTGTTATGCAAGCATGGATCTTTAGGAATGAAAATTGGGGAAGTAATTTTCTAGATACTTCTAAGTGATTCAGGCCCTTTTTACAAAGCCACGCAGCCAAGTGCAATGTGGCAAATGCTCCGACGCCCATTCCCTATGGGGGCCGCAACATTTACCGCAACGGCTTGCGCTGCTGGCTTTAGTAAAAGAGAGGGTCAGATTGTTCAATGTTGGAAATAGGATGCTGACTCAACGGACCATTGTTCTAAACTACCATAACACATTTTATAATACCCCTTGGAACGTTGACTGAATTGAATCTATGACACTGAAAATTAGCTCTGAAAGGGAAGAACATGATTGATTGTCAAAAGAATATATGTGCTCAGCACTGAGTGCTACTTAAATGCATTACATAAGAACATAAGAAGTTGCCTCCACTGAGTCAGACCAGAGGTCCATCGCGCCCAGCAGTCCACTCCCGCGGCGGCCCATCAGGTCCGTGACCTGTAAGGTGATCCTTTGTCTAAAACCCTTCAGTCCCCTTTATCCTTCAATCTATACCCTTTCATAATCCTATCTCTACCTCTACCTATATTCCTCAATCCCCGCATCCTTCAGGAATTTATCCAATCCTTCTTTGAAACCCCGTAATATACTTTGTCCTATCACAACCCCCGGAAGCGCATTCCAGGTGCCCACCACCCTCTTGAGTGAAAAATAATTTCCTAGCATTGGTTATCCCAGGACAAGCAGGCATGATATTCTCACATGTGGGAGACGTCATCTACGGAGCCCCAGCAAGGACAGCTTTTCAAGCAAACTTGATTGAAGTTTCAAGTTTGCTATGCTGCACCACGCATGTGCATGCCTTCTTGCCCACTAGAGGGCTCATCCCCACCTCGTGGTCCTCAGTTCAGTTTTTTACGCGGAGCCAGAAGCCCTGTGGAAATTGTGCTCTCTCTTTTTTGCCTTCTGACACCGCGTCTGAGTCGTTTTTCTCGATCGCTGTGCTTGCTTTATTTTTTTATTCGTTCGTGTGTTTGTTAATCGTCGAAAAAAAAAAAAAGATTTTTCGTTCGGCTCCAGGGGCTCCCGGTAGCCGCGGCCGCGGGACCTCGTTCCGTTCCCGGCCGTTTTCGATTTCATGTCCCGTCCTTTGACGGGCTTTAAAAAGTGCACCCGGTGCGATCGGCTACTTTCTCTCACCGATCCCCACCGATGGTGCTTATTTTGCCTGGGTCCCGAGCACCCCACCGATTCCTGTCCCAGGTGCTCGACTTTTCAGCCAAGAGCTCTCCACCGCCGTCGTGCCAGAATGGCGGAGCTCTTTGCTGTCGACCCCGCGGAGCAGGCCTCGACGTCGGCCTCGGCCCCGGCCTTGACCTCGGCCTTGACTCCCTCGGCCTCGCCGAGACATCCTGCTTCCTCGAAGCCGACGGCCTCGACTTCGAAGTCGACGGGGGGTAAGTCCTCTCTTCCTTCCTCAGCTCTAACTTCGAAGAAGCCATCCTCGGGATCCTCGACGGGGGCGGGTGGGTCATCCTCGGCCCTGCCCCGAGCGTCAAAGTTGGGTGCCCCGCGGGAATACTCGAGACCGAGGTCGCCCTCGAGGGAGCACCCGCCGGCCCCGGATCTACCAGCCTTGATGGCGGTGCCGGCTTTTCAGGACTTGCTCCGTGCCCTCATTACCTCGGAGCTGTCCGGCGCCTTAGCACACCTGCAGCCGGCTTCGGCCGACGTCAAGGCCTGCTCCGCGGGGTCGACAGCAAAGAGCTCCGCCATTCTGGCACGACGGCGGTGGAGAGTTCTTGGCTGAAAAGTCGAGCACCTGGGACAGGAATCGGTGGGGTGCTCGGGACCCAGGTAAAATAAGCACCACCGGTGGGGATCGGTGAGAGAAAGTAGCCGATCGCACCGGGTGCACTTTTTAAAGCCCGTCAAAGGACGGGACATGAAATCGAAAACGGCCGGGAACGGAACGAGGTCCCGCGGCCGCGGCTACCGGGAGCCCCTGGAGCCGAACGAAAAATATTTTTTTTTTTTCGACGATTCCATACCTTTTATCATTTTTGTTGCTCTTCTCTGAACCCTCTCAAGTATCGCATGTCCTTTTTAAGGTACGGTGACCAATATTGGACACAGTACTCCAGATGCGGGCGCACCATCGCACGATACAGCGGCATGATGATTTCCTTCGTTCTGGTTGTAATACCCTTATTAATAATACCCAACATTCTGTTTGCGCATTGTGCCGTTGGCTTCATTGTTGTATCCACCAGCACACCCAAGTCTTTTTCAAGGTTACTTTCCCCTAGTAATAATCCCCCCATTTTGTAGCTGAACATCGGATTCTTTTTACCTATATGCATGACCTTGCATTTCTCTACAAATGAGATTGTTGAGGAATAGAAGCTGGAAAGCAATGACCACAAACGCTCAGTCTAAGCAACAAAAACCAGGATCTACAAGCCCTGATGTTAGAGGCAGACTTGGATATTGTTGCTATCACAGAGACATGGTTCAGTGATTCCTATGGATGGAACGCCAACATACCGGGCTACAGTCTTTTTAGGAAGGACAAAGATGGTCGAAAAGGTGGAGGAGTAGCTCTATGTAAAGACAGATATCCAAGTGACTAAAATGCAGGGGGCCTGGGAAAAGGAAGAAGCAATATGGATTTTTTTGAAAAGAGAAGATTGAAGTTCTATCCACCTGGGTGTTATGTACAGACCTCCAACTCAATCACAGCAAAATGACAAAGATCTGATTATGGATATAGAGAAGCTGGGAAAGAAAGGGGAAGTGTTATTGGGTAATTTCAACCTGCCAGATGCAGACTGGAAAGTTCCATCTGTGGAATCGGAAAGAAGTAGGGAGATCGTGGATGCCTTTCAGGGGGCTCTGCTCAGACAAATGGTGACTGAACCCACGAGAGAAAAAGCGATATTGGATCTAGTGCTCACAAATGGAGAAAATGTCTAATGTCCGAGTGGGGGCCCATCTGGGAAGTAGCGATCATAATACGGTTTGGTTCAATATAGTAGCCAAAGTGGAGGATGGCCACACAAAACTAAAAGTCCTGGATTTCAAACGCACGCATGGACTTTAGTAGCATGGGAGAGTACTTGAAGAAAGAGCTGATTGAATGGGAAGATGTAAGAGAAGTGGAAAAACAGTGGTCCAAGTTGAAAGGTGCAATAAAAAGAGATACTGCCTTTATGTGAAGAAAATAAATAAAAATAAGAGAAAAAGGAAACTGATATGGCTCTCCAAACTAGTGGTGGAAAAAATAAAGGTGAAAGAACTGGAGTTCGTGAAATATAAAACAAACCCAAGAAGAGGAGTATAGAAAGGGATATCTGATGAAAATGAAAGAAGTCAAGAGAGAGATACGTCTGGCGAAAGCACAAGCGGAAGAGCAAAGTCCCAATGGAACCAGGATCAAGATCCTGTCTCTCGTCTCATTGTCGTGACTCCCTTTTTGTCACCTGCTTTGCGACCGAGCTGATCCGCACGGACAACCAGGTCGCCATGTATTATATCAACAAACAAGGGGTCATGGGGTCACTGTCCTTGTGCCAAGAGGCGAGGCGGCTCTGGGATTAGGCCATCCGCCGCAACATATTACTTCGAGCGGTCTACATTCAGGGCCAGCACAATTGTGTGGCGGACAGGTTGAGTCGTCTTCAGCAGTCTCACAAGTGGTTCATCCATTCCTTGACCTTGCATCAAGTGTTTGCTCGTTGGGGGACTCCGGATATCAATCTGTTTGCGTCTCCCCTCAATCACAAGTTGCCCCGCTTCTGCTGCAGGGTTTACACCCCTCTCAGACTCGAGGCGGATGCTTTTCTGCTGGACTGGATGAACCTGTTTTTGTATGCGTTCCCTCCATTCCCTCTGATTCTGAAGATTCTCGTCAGGCTCAAGTCCACGAGTGCCACCATGATTCTGATTGCTCCTTGGTGGCCCCGACAGCCGTGGTTCTCCCTTCTGTTGCAACTCAGTTCCAGGGAACCTCTTCTTCTGCCTGTTTTTCCTTCTCTGCTTACGCAGAGTCGGGGTTCTCTACTTCATCCCAACCTTCAGTCTCTGCACTTAACGGCTTGGTTCCTCGAGACTTAATGCCCTCGTTCCAGTTCTCTCAGCCTGTGCTGGACGTCCTGGAGGTGTCTTGGAAGGAGTCCACTCGCCAATGTTACCATCAGAAGTGTACCCGCTTTTCTTCCTGGTGTGCTACTCGACAGCAGGAGCCGCTGTCTGCCTCCTTATCTGCTGTCCTGGATTATCTGTTAAACTTGTCTGGCGCTGGACTCAAGTCCTCTTCAGTTCGAGTCCACCTTAGTGCCATTGCTGCTTTTCATCAGCCAATTGATGGGAAGCCTATCTCTGTTCAGCCTGTGGTTTCCCACTTCATGAAAGGCCTTTTCCACGTTCATCCACCACTTAAACCTCCTCCGGTGGTTTGGGATCTTAACGTGGTCCTTACTCGCTTGATGAAACCCCCATTCGAGCTGCTAGCGCGGGCTCACTTGAAGTTTCTTACTTGGAAGGTTGTGTTTCTTATTGCTCTCATTTCTGCCCGTCAGGTCAGTGAGCTTCAAGCCTTGGTTGCGGACCCACCTTTCACTGTTTTCCATCATGATAAGGTGGTTCTCCGTACCATCCTAAGTTCTTGCCTAAGGTTGTTTCTGAGTTTCAAATCAACCAATCCATTGTTCTTTCTGTGTTTTTTTCCGAAGCCCCATTCTCACCCTGGAGAAGTAGCTCTGCATTCTTTTGATTGTAAGCGTGCGCTGGCCTTCTACTTGAAGCGCACCGCTCCTCATCGTTCTGCTCCCCAGCTGTTCCTCTCTTTCAATCCAAATTGCTTGGGTTACTCTGTTTCTAAGTGGACCATTTCTAACTGGTTGGCCGCTTGCATCTCTTTCTGTTACGCTCAGGCTGGTCTCTCCCTACCGGGTCGAGTCACTGGCCACAAGGTCAGAATGATGGCAGCGTCTGTTGCTTTCCTCCGCTCAACTCCGCTTGAGGAAATCTGTAAGGGTGCCACTTGGTCCTCAGTTCATACCTTTACCTCGCAATACTGTCTGGATGCTTTCTCCAGGCGTGATGGCCATTTTGGCCAGTCCGTTTTGCAAAATCTGTTCTCCTAACTTGCCAACTCTCCCTCCATCCCATTCTGGTTAGCTTGGAGGTCTCCCACATGTTGAGAATATGCTGTCTGCTTGTCCTGGGATAAAGCACAGTTACTTACCGTAACAGGTGTTATCCAGGGACAGCAGGCAGATATTTTCGCAACCCACCCACCTCCCCGTGGTTGGCTTCTTTGCTAGCTATCTGAACTGAGGCCACGCTGAGGAGACGCATGCCCTAGGTCGGGTGGGAGGGGCATGCGCGCATGCACAGGCCAATCGCAAGCTTGAAGATCTTCAAGCAAGTCTGCTTGCAAAAACGTCCGCTAGGGGGCTCCGTCGGTGACGTCGCCCACATGTTGAGAATATCTTCCTGCTGTCCCTGGATAAAACCTGTTACGGTAAGTAATTATACTTTACTGCCCCGTGGGAGCAGTGAAAAGTCTTACTCCTGTGGTAAAAAAAATTGCGCCCGTGCCAGACTCTGCATCTTCTCCCCAGCTCCTCTTGCGCCTATTTTACCTTCAGGAGCCAGCTATGCCACGATGAAGACAGAAGAAACCTAAAACCAAAGCCTGAGACCAATGTGATTTGAAGAATAAAATTACCAAACAACAACAACAAAAAAAATTATTTTATATTTTGTGATTACACTATTTCAGATTTGAAATATGTATCCTGCTAGAGCTGCTATTAGACATAACTGGGGACCGCAAAGTCCAGGCTGTGCTTTTTTAGCTTCCAGCTGGCTTAGGGCTCTCTCTCTGACCAGGGGGCAGTTGCTCTAGTTGCATTCCCTTAACATTATTCTTGCCATGTGTGACTAAAGTATTCTGTTAGCATGATTTTTCTATGTAGTATTATTCTGTAGTACTTTGATTTGTTCAGTTTTCACAATAGTGAAGGGGATATTTGTGAAAGGGAGCGGAGATGGGTTTAGTTAAACGTTGCTCTGTTTTGTTTGTGTTTATCAAATGACAATTGTCAGAGGAGAAGCTTCCGCCCACACATACGCAACTGCAGGGTGGCACAGGCAGGCTTCGCCGGCATCAGTTTCTTTTCTAAAGTGCCGCGAAGGTAAGGGGGAGGGAGGGAGATAGATTTGGCCAGAGGTAGGGAGGGAGGGAAGGGGCCACGTGCACGATTGGTGACCACGTGCCTTCCCTCCCTTAAGTTTTCTTTACGCCACAAAGGTAAGGGGGAGGGAGGGAGATTCTCGGGCCGCTGAAGGGCGGTGAGGTGGCGAGAGGGAATGGTGGATGCTGTGGGGACGGGGCGGTGAATGGGACGACGGGGACGGGGCGGTGAAGGGGACGGCGGGTTCAGGGACGAGGCAGTGAAGGGGACGGTAGTCCGGTGACGGGGCAGTGAGGGGGACAGATTATTCCCCGTGTCATTCTCTAATAGGCATTATATAAAAACCTAATAAACTTGAAACTTATATGGGGGTCCAGTGAGTGCGGTGCAAAACAAAGTAGATGGATTATAGGAGCGAGGCAGATTTTAATGTGGATCAATCTAATGCTGGTCCTGCAATAAAGCTCCAGGCTCACTGCCACATATGCTATATGATTGTGAACTACTGCAAACATACTGGGCATCAGTATGGAAAACGATATGCTCTATACTAGACATTAATGATAAACTGACTTTGAAAATTTTAATAACGGGGTTATGTGAACCTGAGTCGTCACTATCAATGGATGCCCATAAAGTTAAACTACTCCGTATCCTTTTATACCTAGTGATTAAGAATGTATTATCATCATGGAAATATCTGTCTAAAGTTAATTCAAACATGTAGTGGAATTCAGTGTGCATGTCTTTTAAATACGAAAGGGTATTTGCGCAAAAATTAATGTCTACTAAGAATTTTAATAAGCTATGGGAACCTGTAAGAAATTATTGTAACTATTAGTTTCCTATGTACTCTCTCATGACATTTATATGATATAAAGCTGATTATTACTTTTAGGTTACTCTATTTTTGGCGACTGGTATATTACTATTTATGTAGTCATTTAATCCCGTTTCTTTTGAATCGTGAATATGGCAGTACTATAGCACACCTTCTCCTGCTTGAAACTATGCTTATGGTATAGCTCTGCTTTTTCCTTGTTGATGCTTTATACTAGCTCCTGTATTTGATCATTGCTGACAAAGAGTTAAACATGTATGTATAAGTATTGTTTTCTTTTTCTGTATTGTTACCTATAATTCCAGTAAAAAGATTTGAACTAAAAAAAAATAAACTTGAAACTTAATAAATTATAACTAAAAGAATCCAACAAAGGGATATCATAGCATAAGATAACATAAATAATGGTAATATGATAAATTATGAACTAAAAGAATCCTACAGAAGGATTAAAATATCATGGCCTAAGGTACATAAACAATTGCATAAGAACTTCAAAGTACAATGTGATCAATTATGTCTGAACAAAAATCAAAGACATTAAAATATTGTAAAAAATGGGTTTTTGAACACTAGTTAATCCTAGGTGTGTAAATCTCTGTGAAAATACAAAAAAGTGCACTAAATCTAGGATATATCCAGTGGTGAAAAAAATCCAGTGAGGGAAAAAAATATAATCAAATATATTGTATACAGAAAAACCCAGGGACCATGTGATATGGAATAAATGATATCATGTAATGTGAAATAAAAATGATTCATATCAGGACCGGCGGGGGGAGGGAGGCATAATTGAGCCTGCTGAGTGAAGCCAAACGGGCCATGTGCCATAAATGAAGAAGGGATTTAAAAACCGACTATGAGAAAACGTTATGTACAAATGGATAAAGACATATGCAGCTAAGCTTCTCCTAATCCAACCGGAATTAAGAGTTGGAAGTGCATGAAATGAGGCAAAAAGTGAAACAAGGGGACTACAGGGGGAAGATTAGAACTAAGCTGATAAACAAAGTGCCAGATGGGGCCAGCAAGGGACCCTAGGAAAGAGTGCCAAGTATGGTGAAGGGAGGCGATGGGGTACTGCTAGTCAAAGAAGCCAAAATATTAAAGTGCTTAAAACTGCTCAATAAGGAAACACCCGTAAAAGTGTAGTTAAACTGTGAACTGGCAATCAAAATCTTAGTAAGTATGAATGAAAATAAATATGAAAATGATGCTACTGCTAGTTAGAGATAAATACACGGCTCGAAAGCGAAAGTAATGTGAGCGAAAAAAAGAACACTGATATACTAGTGAGAACAGCAAAAGATATATCTTGGGTAGGTCTATAGTACAACATTGAGAGACAAAACGAAAAAATTACCTTGTCAGTGAAGATGCTGAAATCAATCGAAGCACTTCTGCGAGGCAGGAGTAATGGCGGGGCCCGAAAGCGAAAGTGAAATTTAACAGAAAGTAATGTCATGACGCTATGAGCCATGGGAATCAGGGGCAGGAAATCTAAAGGTACATGAACATGGAAAATGATGAAGATTTTGAGCTTGAAGGCGATAGAATAGAAGTTGTAAAGGATTTCAATCTCCTGGACTCTTTTGTAAACAAAAAAGCAACTAACAGCAACTAGAATAGCACTTGGTTGCTTTTCAATGAAGGCTCTCGACAAAGTATTCCACGCACTCATTTTCTCAGTGGTTAATTACGGATGTGAAAGCTGGACACTACAGAAAGAAGATGGACTCATTTGAGCTTTAGTGCTAGAGAAGGATTTTAGGTGTGCTGTGGACTGCCAGAAGAACTAATAAATCAATTATGAAAGAGATCAAACAGGCTATGTCACTCGAAACCCAAATGATGAAATTATGACTGTCTTATTTTGGTCACACCATCAGAAGAGAGAGATCACTGGAGAAGGACATCATGTTTGGTAAGATCGAAGGAACCAGGTGAAGAGGGCGACCTGCAATAAGATGACTGGACATATTAAAATCAGCCATGGGGATGATGCTTGAGGACCTTTCCAGACTTGCGCAAAACCGATTTATTTTTTAGATCCCCAATTCATCAAGTCGCTAGGACTTGATGAGTTGATGGCACCTAACAACAACTTTTGAAGTTACTACTACTACTTATCACTTATACTGCACTGAAAGGCATATGCAGTGCTGTACATTTTGACATTTATAGACAGTCCCTGCTTGGAAGAGCTTACAATATAACTTGGACAGACAGGCATGACATAGAGGGTAGGGGATGCAGAACCCAAGGTGAGAGGAGTTAGGAGTCAAAAGCATTCTCAAAGAGGTGGGCTTTTAAAAGGGCCTTGAACAGTGCCAGAGACAGAGCCCATCGTAGGGATTTGGGCAGCTTGTTCCAAACATATGGTGTAGCAAGGCAGAAGTCACGGAGTCTGGATTTGGCAGTTGAAAAGAAGGACTCAGGAGGGGCTTACCAGCTGAGCGGAGCTCACAGGGGGATCATAGGGGGAAATAAGTGAAGCGAGATAGTGAGGGTCAGCTGTGTGAGTGCATTTATAGGTCATTAAGAGGAGTTTGAATTGTATTCAGAAACAGATGGGAAGCTGATGAAGTGACTTTAGGGCAGGAGTAACGTGAGTAAAGTGGCTCTCCCGGAGTATGAGTTGTGCAGCCGAATTCTGGATGGATTGGAGGGGAGTGAGATGGCTAAGCGGAAGGCCTGAGAGTAATGAGTTGCAGTAGTCTAAGCTCGAGGTGATGAGGATGTGGATAAGAGGTTTGGTAGTGTGCTCAGAGAGGAAGGGTCGGATTTTGGTAGTATTATAGAAGAAGCAGCAGGTTTTAGTGATATATTGTATCTGGGTGGTGAAGGAGAAAGAGGAGTCAAAGGTGACCCCGAGATTATGGTGGGAGAACCGACAAGAGGAACTGCCACCTTGGACTTGGTCCTAAATGGCATAACTGGAAGGATAACAGATGTAGTGGTCACTGTTCCGTTGGGGACAAGCGATCACAGCATGATCAATTTTAAAATTGGCATCGGGAAGGGGAAACGTACCAAGACTCAAACCACAACCTTTAACTTCAGAAAAGGGAAGTACGACAGCATGAGAGTCATGGTTAAAAAACGGCTCAAGAAAAAGGCAGCCAAAATCAGAACGGTCGATCAAGCATGGTCCCTACTAAAAAATACCATCACCGAAGCGTAGAATCTCTACATTCCGCAGATATCCAAAGGAAGGAGAAATAAAAACAAAGGAGAACCTTTAGTGGCTAACTAAAGAGTTGAAGGATGCAGTAAGGGATAAGAGGAACTCTTTCAAAAAATGGAAACGTGAACACACAACGGAGGCCTGGAACAGTCACAAGGTCAACCAGAAGAAGTGTCACAAGGCGGTAAGAGACGCCAAAAGAGCCAGTGAGGAAAAGATAGCGCAAGAAGTCAAAAACTTCAAGCCCTTTTTTAGATACATAAAAGGGAAAAAACCAGCTAATGAGGCAGTGGGCCCTCTCGACGACCAAGGAAGAAAAGGGTGCATCAAGGAAGACAAACAGATTGCGGATAGGCTAAACTCATTCTTTGCATCTGTCTTTACCAAGGAGGATAGTTAGTAGCAGGGAATCATTCAGGCCACATAAACACGCATTGCTGACATAACACAAACTGTATGAAAAATTATAATATGACGGAGAAAAATAAACCTCAATTGTGGAAGGCTGGGACTACACAAGTGCCCAAACCTATGCACATCATCACGGGTTTATAAAAAAACTCCGTATACATGTAAATAAATAAATCACTTCCATTCATACAGAATCAATTTTCTTCAAAAACTTTTTGTAGTGACAGCAATGTGCACAAAATTCAATGTATTATTCGTATCCGAAAAGGAGTGACCAGAATCCCAAACTTAACTAAATTATTAGCGAGGGCTACAGCTCAATTTCACTTATGTAAGCGGTTGTGGAGGCGTGGAGCAAAAAGTCACAATCATAGAGAAAATACACTCATCTGAAGGCGTAGAACTTCAAAAGAGGCTTTAAACTCCTAGTCCCGACAGAAAAGACTTTCTGTTTCGCCTGGAAAGGCTACTTCAGACGATCCATGCGGTATCCAAATCTCTCCCCGCTTCTTACAACCAAACAATTGACAAAATAGAGCAAGAAACATCGTTATTCACATTGTCAAATGTGACTCGGACAAGAGGTCATGGACTGAAACTGAGAGGCACCAGGCCCAGGACAAATATTAGGAAGTTCTGTTTCGCACAACGAGTGGTGGACACTTGGAATGCTCTCCCTGAGGAGATTGTGATGGAGACCAGCATTCTGGGATTCAAGAGCAAGTTGGATGCACACCTTCTTGCAAATGACATTGGGGATACGAGTAAACAAGGTTTCTCAGCAGGGAACACCTGGCTTGGCCTCCGCGGGTGCGGGTCGCCGGACTGGATGGACCTAGGGTCTGATCCAGCGAAGCCATTTCTTATGTTCTTATGTTCTTATGAGCAGACAAAACAGGAAGGATGAGAGTGTTGTCCACAGATATGGAGAACGAAAGAAGTGGAGAGGTGGGTTTAGGCGAGAAGATGAGCAATTTTGTTTTAGCCATATTCAATTTTAGATGGCGGTGAGACATCCAGGTAACAAAGTCAGACTGAAATTGAGGCTCATATTGTCAAGTACATATGCCTTTTTCCTCCTCACTTTAAATATACTATGTTACTATGTTACTATATATCCATGGGAACTCATCTTTTTAACTCTGCTAAGATATGTATCTTCCACAGTGTACTTCCCACTATTCCAGACCAGTGGAATAGTTATGTCCATTGATCAGCAGGTGGAGATAGAATACATAAGAAGAGCTGTTTGATATAGGTTCTAGCCCCCTCCCCACCAGCTCCTCAGTACTTTCTTTCTCCAAGCATGTGGATGGCCATGACTATCAACTCTGGGATCTGGTATGCTGCTTCTAGTCAACTGGTTTCTAGTCAAACTTCTCTGATGGGTGGTCTTTTGGAATGCACTCTTCTGCAGCCTCTCTACAAACACACATGCACAAGTACACACACAGGCAGAAGCTATTTCAGGGACCAGCAGCAAAGTTTCATGGTCCGTTGATGTTGGCTCACGGAGTTGGCCAAGTGGCCTCACTGTTGAGCATGTTGGGAGGCCTCAGGCAAGTGTCCCTGTAAGTCTGTGAAGAAATGCTCCAAGACAATGCAGGAGGGGAATTCCACGGTTTTAGACAGTATGCAGCAGCAGCTGGCATCACTGCTCGCTGGTTCGGGGAAGATGGTGGCTGAGGATTTGGCTCAGTACAGCGTGGGAAAAGCAGCCATTTTGTTGCTCTTTGGTGCTTAGGGTTCAGTGGCTTCTCAGTTTCCCATGTCGATGGATCCTCCAGGTCCCTCTTCCTCTTTTAATTACCAAGGTTTGCCGCTGCAGGGTTCAATGTTTTCCCCTGAGTTTATCTGGTTTTTCAGTAGATATTTTCCTGAAGCAGGCTCTTCAGCAGCTTCCCCTTCAGAGGTGCTTGCAGCTACTCCAACTCCCAAACATTCCAGGATGACCCTCCCAGAAGATGATGGTGGGGACTTGACTGCCTCTCCTTTGGACGCCACCTTCTTTGGTTCAGAGAGGGGCTTCTGCTTGGGAAGACTTGGAGGAGGGGGAGCTTATCCCTGAGGAAAGGGATGACCCCAAGATCTTGAGACTATTCTGTAGGGAAGAACTGAATTCCCTCATAACAGAGGCTTTGGTAGCACTCCATTGAGGACCTTTCTACCTCCACTTCAGATCTGCCAAAGTCCTTTGTATTGAGGGACCTTCGGGGTCCGCCAAAGGCCTTTCCTGTGCATTCTGATATTCAGGATCAGTTATGGACCTGAAGGTAGGGTGGGCTATGGCTTGGCTGTACCTCTTTTGTTGGTGGAAAAGGAAAAGTTTCAGACACTGTCTATGATAGCTCTTCTTTGTATTATGTTTTAACCATTTATCAAGTGGATTCTTTCTGAGGACTGTTTGTGTCACGTTCATTTTACTTGCATGGTTGTCATTAAAATGACTTTTCAAGCTTGACGGTGTGGTCTTCTATGCTCCTTTTTGTGTTCCTTTGTGATTTGATATAGAGTTTGCTGCTTCTCTTTCCTTGGTTGGAAAAGAAAAAGTGCCAAAGAAGATTAACAACGTGAGAACCTAATCTTTCCTTAAGGATTCATCTGGTAAGTTGAGTGAGCGCACAATGAATCAAGGTTTTCTCTGTTCCCATCAGTTTCAGATGCAAGAGTAAAACCTTTTAGAAAGTTCATTCTGTTTTCAGTCTATTAAAATTTAGAACGCGAACTCCGCAAGGCAAAGGCTACTTATATTCACAATCCCTCTTGAGCGGCCAAGGAGGCTTATTTATCTGCTCAAGCTGCATTGAACGTGCTTCGTCATGAGCGAACCAAGAAATATCTTTTTCATAGACGCTATAATTTCTATCGACATGGCAATCGTTCGGGGAAATTGTTGGCTCTTGTGGCTACTGCATGGCTGGGCTCTCGGTATATCTCTGGGCTCCGGGATGGTCAAGGGACCCTTTGCTATATGTCTTAGGAAATTATTGACATATTTTATAACTATTTTAGTGCTATGTATGCTTCCCCTGACACTGCTGCTGCTGGATCCTCTCTCGCAGATTATTTAGCAGATTCTTCTCTCCCCAAGTTTACTTCTGATCATCTGGTGGCCTTGAATGGACCTTTGACAGCACGAGAATTGCAGAAAGGAATAAAGTCTATGAGTAATGCGACGGCACTTGACCCAGATGGATACTCGTCTGAATTTTATAAGATGCTTTTGCCACAATTATGTGCCCCACTTTTGTCACATTTTGGCCATGTTATTCTTGAGGGGCACTTCCTGGAGGGGTCCAATGTGGCATTGATCTCTTTGATTCCCCAGGCTCTTACTGCCCTATCTCTCTTCTGAATGTTGATCTAAAACTCTTGGCGCGCATACTGGCAGACTGTCTCCCCCCCCCCCCCCATTTTATCTACCCTGATCTGCCCAGAACAGGTGGGCTTTGTCAAGGGCCGGCAGTCTGTGGTTAATGTCCAGAAAGTACTACTATCTATCTTTCACTGTCAATCTTGGGCTACACCTGCAGTTTTGGCCAGTTTGGATGCTGAAAAGGCCTTTTACAAAGTTCGCTGGGATTACCTCTTCGACTTGCTGAATTATATGGGGCTGTCGGGATGGTATTCAGCTGCTCTCTGTGCTCTATATCATCAACCTACTGCGCAATTGTTGGTGAATGGTCAGCGCTGTACCTCCTTTTCTATAGGACGGGGTACTCGCCAGAGCTGCCCGCTCTCCCCCCTGCTATTTGTGTTGTACTTGGAACTCCTGTTGCGTACTCTCATGTCAGATAATACGGTTTTGAAAGTGCAGGTGAGGGTGTGTGATTAAAGTCCTGGCCTTTGCGGATGGCCTCTTGTTGGTCTTGACACAACCGCTGAAGGCCATATTGGGAATGATCGATTAATTTTCCTTTTACTCTGGTTTTCAGCTCAATCGTCATAAATCCCTTATTCTTCCTCTAGAGGACACTTTGCCTCGTCATTGGGTGGGCAACTTCCCTTTTCTTTGGGCTGAAGATTCTATAAAGTACCTAGGTATATGGATTCCGAAAGACCTATCCCGCTTATACGCTCTGAACGGGCAGGACCATTTACAATTTATGGAGAATAAATTACAGCTTTGGTGAGCGTATCCACTCTTGCTATAGGGGAAAATTGCTCTCTTCAACATGTTATTATTTCCATACTGGTTGTATCTTTTTCAGATGTTACTTATCTCTTTTTCTGCTTCAACGCATTGGGCCTTTGTGCGCTTGCTGAACGGTTTTTTGTGGAATGGGAAGCACCCTCGATTGGCGTATCGAGTGGTGGCTTTGCCTAGAGTCAAAGGTGGCTTGGGCTCTTGAATTTGAAACTTTATGTTGTATCATGTCAAATGCGTCATCTCAACGATTGGTTTTGTAATGTTTCACAGTTTTCGTTTACAATAGGGAAACCTCATTACTGCTCCATGCTCCATTGCGTTTTTTTCCTCCTGCTATTAGAATGTTCCCTTTGTATCTTTCGATTCGTGCAGCTTGGTGCCAACTTTGTGGCTTGTTGCGACTTTCTTCAACCACGACGGTACTGCTGCCGATTGGAGGTAAACCTCTTTTTACGCCGGGCTTGACTACGGCTATCTTTCATATTTGGACATCTAAGAATTGAATATATCTCCACCAGGTATTGAGTGAGGATGGTTCCATTCACACCTTTGGCGACCTACAAGGAGAGTTTTGGTTCGCTGCAGGTGATCAATTTGCAAACTGGCAGTTGCGCCATTATGTCTGTTCCCTTCCTGCTGCAATGCTGACAGGAGAGTCCTTGCAGCTACTTCGCAAGGGTCTATGCTTGGAAGCCCAGAGTATCCCGCTGCGATTCCATTTGAAGTCCTGGAGGAGCATCTTCCTAACTTTGATTATACCCATCTAAATCAACAATGGTCTTGCAACCTGGGGGATCTCCATTTCAACTGACCTTTTCAATCGTAGTCTTCGGCAGGCTTCCCAGATGTGCTTATCAGTTGCGCTCTGGGAAATTAATTATAAAATGACTATGCAGTTACACGTATCTCCCAGTCGCGTGCAGCAAATAGCACTGCAGCTGGATGCACACTGCCTTAAGTGTCGTGTTCTCAATGCCACCTTGGGACACATGTTTTTTACCTGTCCCCGGATCAGGGCTTTCTGGGGGAGAATCTTGGATCATATTTCTGTATTATGGCATGCTTGCTGTATAGCTTCCCCTCATCTTTTGTTTTTTCAATGTTAGGGTGCTTGCCCCTGTAGGGTGCTTGCGTTGTTTTCTGCGCCGGGCCATTTTGTTGGGAAAAAAGTTATTCTAGTCAAATAGTTGGAGCCGTCGCCCCCATCCCTACAGCATTGGCGGGCAACTATGATCCAGCTGTTACAGATGGAACGCCAGATGATCCCAAATATAGAGTACAGGGCTGGACAGCAATTGCAGGATGTCTGGGCTCCTTTTTGGAATACTCTGACCCCTGCTATGCGTAGCTATTTACTTAATTTGTAACCATTTTTGCTCTTGCCATTGTCATCTTTCTAGGCATCTCATCCATTACCCTTGATTATCATACTATGATAGCGAAATTCTGATTTTTCTTTAGTGAACCCGGGGGGAGGGGGGGGAAAGAAAATATTAAATCTGTTCTTCTTTTGTCTCGCATATTGTTGTATTCTGCATCTGTATTGACGGACTTGTTTAGCTAGTTTGTATTGTTCCTTGTTTTGTTTAATAAATATGATTGAAAAAAAAAAATATTTAGAACTCACTTCCTCTTATTATCGAAGAAAATTTAAGACACATCTCTTTCATAAATGCTTAATCTAGAAATTGTAATACTATAATACTGTATTTATTTATTTATTTATTTATTTGTAATATTCCTATTGCTATTCACTAGATTCTTGATTTGTGACTTCACTTTGGACCTTACCAGGAGAGGGTGGGTAATAAATGCACAACATAACAAATATTTGGGATGCCATGATTTGACAGAGTACCTTTTTGTTTTCTTAATTGTGGTGTGTTTGAATGATCTGATTTAATCTTCAGGTATTGATGGTCCAGCTGCTTTTCTGAGCACTGATGTGCAGGACATGGGAACAAAAATCCAAATCATGTCTGTGGAGCAGTCCACAACAGAAGACGAGGAAGTAGACAATGATGCAGAAAGCCTTTTGGACACTGCCTCCAAGCCAGACCTTCAGGAGATTCTGGAGAAACGAGGTAAGAAATGGTCCTGGATACATTTTAGTACTCAAAAATTGTTTGGCTATAACTAGCAGATTTATCCATTCTTGTACAATCCCACTCTGTTCCTGGACAAGTGGGTTATGCATCCCATATTGTGAGACTGCTTGTAGGAAGCCTCAGTTACATAATTTTTTCTGACCCTCCTCTCTTACCTTAGGACTTCCCTCTGGTCTCCAGTTACTTTCCTTCAAGCAAGACAGTAGGAGCCAGTCTTTATGCTCATAATTAATTTTATTCTTCTAGTCAGTTTTTTTATGACTTTGCGTTTTTGTGCTGCAAGGGTTTTGTGCAGCTCTGGCTGCGGAAGATTGCAGACTTTGCAGGTAAAGTCTGCTTCTAGGGGGTTGGCTGCTTTGCAGTGTGCTCTTCCTGGACAGCCTGCACTATCAGATCGGGACTTAGGGACTGTTCCTTTGGGAGCTGGCTTTCCCCAGATTCATCTGCTTGTGGGTTGGAGCACAGACTGAGTGGCTCCGTGGAGGTGTGACTAGGATCGGGGCCAATTGCATTCCTCCACCAGGCTGTGTGCACGTCATGTCTGGTGCGACAGAGATCTCTTGTTGAGGGTTAGGTTAGAGTAGCAGTCAGAAGACCAGCAGTCCAGGTTCCTAAGCTTGTTGAGGCAGAGGATCTCCCTGTAAGCTGTTTCTTTTCTGCAGTTCCCCAGCACCTAGCCTAGCCTGTGACAGAGATTTTTTTGGGTTCTCTGAAAATACCTTTTGGGTAGTTTGGAGATTAGTCCTATGTTCCCTCACCCATAAAATCTTAAAATCACTGCATTTTGGTGGTTTTTATAGTTTTCCCGGGCTATTTTTCAACAAAATTGCTCCTTTGGTGGCCATCTTGGATTTTCCCAATTTCAATTAAAAATTATTTTCTATCTCTGCAAGCTTCATTTTTGAAAGAAAACACTCCCCAGGGCAGGAAATGAAAGTGCATGCCTTGTTTGCTGTGGATAGCTGACTGGCAAGCAGCCATGTGCCTTGTGGCACATGAGGGGGGCAAAATATCTTCGGCCTTGGCTCCCTAAACCTCTTTAGGGGTCCTACCACCCAATCCATCTGTAGCCAGCCAAAAAAGTTGAAATTGGCCCATCCAGATCTTGTAAGAGAGCCAAAAAGGGCTCCCAGGAGGTGGCTGATATTCCCCATGGATTTTTTTAAACATACTCTTCCAGGCTTATCCAGCCAAGAAAAAGGCACCAAATCTGCCTCCTATGGCATCCTTGCTGGCGTCAGGGCCTCCCCCTTTCCAGGATGTGGGTAACCAGTTCAGCGTTCCTGGGGTGCCAATGATGCAACCATGCCTCTGCTTACACAGATGGACACCTCAACTGTGGGAGATGTAGCTGCAATCACAGATCGCCTTGACCCAGATCTGGGAGATGCTTTGAATCTGGGCGAGGACCCTCCAGGAATTGAAATTGAAGGTCAGGCAGTCTGTGGTGGCGGAATGCTGTCTCATGAGTGGCACGAAGCTACAGTCTTCATCTTTTCCTGATCATCCAGACCTGATAGGTGCGAGACGTGAGAGAGCCCCGAAACCATTCTAACTCTTCTCCTATAATACCAATAGCATCCAAACATTGCAGCAATTTCCCATGGTCTATTAAATCAAATGCAGAGCTCATATCAAATTGCATGATCAAGGCATTAAGACCTTTACTAAACAAGGAACGTAAATTGTCCAAAATAGCCGCAATTACTGTCTCGGTACTAAATAAAGGTCTAAAACCAGATTGAGATTCATGCAAGAGAGAAAATTAATCAAGATATTCCATTAGTTGAAGATGGATCAATCCTTCCATAATTTTTACAAAAAATGGAATGGATGCTACTGGTCTATAATTAGTGATTAATGCTAATAATTCTTTGGGAATGGAGATATTATAATACAGTGTTCTCCCCAGAAATTTTTTCCAACCGGGTGGCATGAAAAAGTAGCCGGGTGGGGCGGGATGAGGAAATTTGGTGGTGGGGAAAATTAACCCCCTCTTACTAAGGTACGCTAGCATTTTTAGCGCGCTCAAACCCCTGCGCTACGTGGGAAAACTAGCGCCAACTCAATGTTAGCGTTAGCATCTAGCACACATGGCAATTCCTCCGCACGCTAAGCGCACACTATAACCACTATCGTAACTTAGTAAAAGGAGCCCTAAATGTATACTATTTTTATTAGTTAATTATTATTATTATTTTCCAATGCTCAATATGACTTCCTTTTTTAAGGTTTGACACTTGTGCCAGAATATTTTTATTAAATTTAAGAAGTATTTGCCCTCTTTCAAATGGTATAGAGGTTTAAAAAAGGGAAAGGCATTAATGAAGTCATTAGGTTCAATCTAGCCACTTATTTCTGCATGAATTTAAACAACTAAAAAAAAAAGATAAATATAGCTCATCCAGTCATACATGAAATGGCTCTACAGCAGGGGTGCCCACACTTTTTGGGCTTGCGAGCTACTTTTAAAATGACCAAGTCAAAATTATCTACCAACAATAAAAATTTTAAAAAAACACAAAGCACACTGTACGCAGAGAAAATGTTAATTATCATTTACGGTATATTCTGTGGGTTTTCAAAGAGGTCAAGGCAGACGATTCTATGCAATGTCACCTCAGGAACAACTATACAAAAATAGACAAATATACCCCCTCCCTTTTTACTAAATCGCAATACTGGTTTTTAGAGCAGGGAGATGCACTGAATGCCCTGCGCTGCTCTCGATGCTCATAGGCTCCCTGCGCTAAAAACCGCTATTACGGTTTAGTAAAAGAGGGCCATAGTGCAAAATATAGACAGCAGATATAAATTCTTAAAACAGACACATTTTGATCACTAAACTGAAAATAAAATCAGTTTTCCTTTTTGTCTGGTGATTTCATGAGTCTCTGTTTGCACTTCCTTCTTCTGACTATAAATCCAATATTTTTTTCTTTCTGCCCCTCCCCTTTTCTTTCTGTCTCTCTTTCTTTCTCTCTCCCCCTGCCCCCCAAGCCATCGCGCCAATTTCTCACTTCCCCGATTCTTTTCCTACCCCCTAATGCCGATTTTTCCCTGCTTCCACGAGCCAGACCAGGAATGTACAAGCGCCGGACTCACAAGACTTCACCTCTGATGTCAATTCTTATGTTGGAGAGGAAGTTCCATGCTAGCCAGGCAGCGATTGGCTGGCCCAGAACTTCCTCTCTGACATCAGAATTGACGTTGGAGGTGAAGTCTTGTGAGTCCGGCGCTTGTACGCGCCTGGCCTGGCTCAGGGAGGCAGGAAGAAAAAGATTGCCAAGGCAACGCGATCCACTCACATTGCCTTTGCGATCTATTAGTCGATCGCGCTCGACCATTTGGGCACCCCTGCTGTTATGGTATCCTGTCCTGACCTGACCTGAGGAAAGGGGTTTAGTCCCCAAAAAACTGCCTTATTTAAATTTCCTATTTATAAACTTTAATCAATAGATACAATACTAGATTCTACGTAAAGCAACAAAAAAATTTTTTTCTACCTTTTGTCATTTCTGCTTTAATCATCTTGTCTTCACTCTTCTTTCTAGCCAGCATCTGTCCGCTCTGTCTTCCATGCAGCATCAGCCCCTTCCACCCACTGTCGACCCTCTCCCCGTTCCATATGGCATCTTCCCTCTTTTTATGCTCCTTCAATAAACTGTCTATCCTGTGCCCCTTCTCTTCTCCTTTGTACATGATTGATTTCAGCTCTGCCACCTCTCCATTTTTCTCTCTCTGTCAACACCCCGTCCCCTATGCTCTGGCAACTCTCTCTTCTCCTTTCTTTCATTCACACCCCACAGTCTGGTATCTTCCCTTCCCTGATTCTCTGGCATCTCACGTCTTTCCTTTTCTTCCATCTCTCCCTCCCCCTCCATGCTCTGACATCTTCCTTTCCCCTTGGTCTGGCATACTTTCCTCCTTCCCTCCAATCCCTGGCACCTCGTTTCATTCCCTCCCTCATCTTCTTTCTCCCTCCAGTTGGGTGCAGCAAGTCTCTCCCCCTCTGCTCCCTTTCCTCCTTCTGTCACCCAAGGCCTGGCGTCATGAACTTCTTCAGGCAGCAGCATTCACAATTCGCTGCTGTTGCCAACTTCGGGCCTTCTTCTCTGTCGGGTCCTGCCTTCATAGAAACAGAAGTAGGCAGGACCCAGCAGAGAAGAAGGCTTGAAGCTGGCAACAACAATGAATTGTAAATGCTGTTGCTAGCCGAAGAAGTTCATGATGCCAGGCCGAGCACCCGGGGCAAACTGCTACTCTCCCCCCCCCCACGACCCTCCTATCTCTCCCTCCCTACCATAATGAGACTCTAAACAGCTCTGCTCTACTCTAAACAGGCTGCTTCAGGGCTTTCTCCTGCCGTGATTCCCTCTGGCACGTCACCAATGAGGGAAGGAGGGAGAGATAGGAGGGTCGGATCGGGTTTTGGGGGGGTGCCCGGGATGATGATGAGGCTGCTGCTGCTGCCAGCGAATCCAGCAAGGGTGAGGCCCCAAAGCACAGAACTGGCGGGCCCCCCCTGACCATTTCAGGCCCTAGGCCTATGCCTACTGGGCCTATCCTTTAATCTGGCCCTGCTTCCCCCCCCCATATGCCCTGACATCTCTCTCTTCCACTCCATGGTATGGTATCTCCTTTCCCTCCCTCCCATGGTCTTTGCATCTCTTTCCTCCTTTTCCTGATCTTCCTTCTCCCTCCTTCCCTCTCTCTCCCCAATTGGGTGCAGCAGCATTTCTCTTCCCCTCCCCCCATTGGGTACAGCAGTATCATCAGCATTTCTCTTTCCTCCCCCCAATTTGGTACAGCAGAAGCAGCATTTCTCTTCACCCTCCCCCCTAATTGGGTGCAGCAGCATGACTCTTCCCCCTCCCCCTATTGGATACAATAGCAGCATTTCTCTTAACCCCCCCAATTGGGTACAGCAGAAGCACCAGCATTTCTCTTCCCCCTCCCCCTCTAATTGGGTACAGCAGCATTTCTCCTCCCATTCACTCCCCCCCCCCCGTCTCACACACCCGGCAGATTCGCTACAGACAAAGGCAAGTTGCAAGTTTCCCTTCGTCGCTGACCTATCTCCCAAACGTCAGCGACAGAGGGAAGCTTACAACTTGCTGCTCTTGCTTACTTCGGGCCTTTCTCGTTGCCGGGTCCTGCCTTCGCGGAAACAGAAAGTAGGCAGGACCCGGCAGCGAGAAAGGCCCGAAGTAAGCAAGAGCAAGTAAGCTTCCCTCCGTGGCTGGCCTATCTCCCGCATGCTCCAGTGCTCTAATGGTCCATGCCGGCTTCTCTTACCTACCCCCCCCCCCCCCCGACGTAACTTCCGGTTTCGGAGGGAAGCCGGGTTCGAGTCGCTTGCTGGGTTTTGTTTTGTTTAAAGTCCGGCGGGAGTATTTCGGCGGCTCTTCAGCATCGCGTTAAGCAGTGATGGCAGCAGATTTCGGCAGATGACAGCCGGGCGGTAATGTAAATTTGCTGGGCGGAGCACCCGGCTGAAAAGCGCTAGGGAGAACACTGTAATATGACCATTATTAGTGAGGAATTTTCCATTCTTTAAATTATCAGTCAGATAATTCAACAAATTCAGTTTAAAATCTAATGGAGCTGTTTTCATAATTTCTGGGGGACAAGAGTCCAGAGCACAATAATATTTAGCATATGTTATATAATTTTAATATAATTATTCCATTCTAAATCATGAAAGGAGCTCCAAATCATATCCGCTTGTATTACATTTCCTTGCATATTAGGCATTTGATATTCATGAGTATTCTGAAACCGCAGAGGGACTTGTTGAGCTGAGAGACTAAATATTTTCAAAAGAGCTTCACGACAAGATTCACTTAAATGACAAGCTGGTAATGAGTGAACATAGTGTCATAATTGATAGTAAGCAAAAATGTCCGTCCCTGGTAGGCCATAGGTACGTTGTAGAGATGTGAAAGATGCATAATGTCCGGACTCCGTGAACAATTGAAAAATATACTGAAATCCATTTTGCGTCCACCTCTGAAAGGGCAAGCTCTGGATCCCTAGCAGGAAATTACAAATTTCCTGAATCAGGAGATATGGGGAAACAGCAGATGACAGTTTAAGGCAATAACAAACCCAGCGTCATGTCTGGCTCGCAGGGTAAAATATAGGATATGTTGCCACCACAGAGCAGAGGGCCAAGGCTGATACATGTAATATAAAAACTAATATGATAAGGGGAAAGCACCAAAAATTCCAACCGAGAGTCAGAAAAATATGAAATTCCTCTATACCAGTCATTAATGTGTCTCATCTGACAGGCCATCACATACCAGCGAATATTAAGCAATCCATAACCTCACCGCTCTGTAGGAAGACAAACCTTGACAAAGGTCATGTGTGGCCACTTGCCCCCCCCAAGACAAATTGTTGTAACCCTCTCGTGAGTTGTACATAATGTGAATGAGATAGTAAAATTGGCAAAATCTGTATAACCATTTTGGAAAGAGCACCATATTATACAGGACCACCCGTCCCACTGTAGACAAAGGAAAAGGAGACCAGATTTTGAGAGTTTGTAAGATATCAGCCAATAGAGGGCATAAAGGGTAGTAAGATCTTGTGGTTTGAGGGCATGACAAGATGGCGGCGGGGTGAGAATCGCTAAGGAGCAGTGTGAAAGATCTGATGATCGTAGGTGCCTTCCACTGAAACACTTTATCTTGTTTTGCTTTCCTGATGCCACATTCAAAGAGGAAGGGGGTGATAAGGGCCGTACCTTTGCTGGCCCTTTCTTCAACACCCATCCAGCAAACCGTCGACCGCTTCTTCGCGGCTCTGCCGATGGCTACTCAAGTTCCCGGAGGAAATGACCCGGCTTTGGGAGAAGGTGGTGGAGAGCCTTTCCCCCTTTCGGGTCTTGAAATATCCTTATCCCCTCCGGTTCCATCTACCCCCGTGCATCCAGCCTCTGCCAGAGCTCAGCTGCGGGAGATCTATGATCCCGGAAGGAAATCAATGGGGCTTCCTGGCGAGGGCGCTGAACCATTAATGGCAGGGCAGCTGAAGGAACCAACAGAGAGAGAGAGAACTAATCCCTCTCCCATGGAGGCGTCCTTAGGAGACATTTGGTTGCTCCTACAACGACTGGAGACTGCGATGGCCAAAACTACTGAGGAGGTAATAGATATTAACTCTAAGATTGATATTCTTACTAAAACCGTCGACTCGGTAAAAATGGATTTCTCAAACCAAACAGATGCAGGATGATATACAGCAGCTGCAACTGTTTAAAATAGCAACAATCAAAGATAATTAATTCCTCTATACATAGAAAATTAGAACAAATTGAAAATCATAATAAGAGATTAAATCTTCGCATTTTGAATTTCCCAATCTCACCTGGAACTCCGCTTATAGATTTTTTCAAAAGATACCTAATTGAGAATTTGGAAGTTTCCCCTGACAATATTCCTCCTTTAAACAAGATTTATTACCTGCCGAATAAAAAGATTCCTCAAAGAGAAACGGAGAAAAATAATGGACGAGAGAAACAGATTGATTTTGATAATGTTACTGCTATTTTGGAACAAACTTTGAATTCAGACACTGAAAGAGCTATGCTTCTAACATCCTTTGTTTTTGAGCAAGGTCTAAATATGATTCTAAGACTATATTTTAAGAATTCTCAAAAACTATTTGGAGAACAGCGGATTTGGATCTATTCAGACGTTTCAAAAGTGACTCGAGCGAAGGAAAGATTTCCTTTCCCTATGTCAAGAAACTCTTAAATTGGGGGCTATGTTCTTATTAGCTTATCCCTGTAAATGTCTGGTGAGGTATTTGGGAATTAAGTACGTATTTTTTTCTCCAGACCACTTGAAGGAGTTCCTAAAAGTCAAAAAGATCATTAAGCACTGATTAAGAATGGATTATAATTAGATGGTAGCCATGCCACACTAAGCTTTTTTCTTTGAATTTATTTTTAATTTAATGTCTCCAATATTATCTGATTATCACACCCTCTATATTGTGGTCTAAGGAGGGGATAACTCTGTATTTGCATAAGTTTTGTATAATTGGTAAAAAATTTTCTTTTTCTGTGTTGCATTGAACAAGATTATTCTTGTGAATTGAAGTGAAAATTCAATAAAGAAATAAAATTTTTTTTAAAAACATCTTGTGGTAACCCCCCAAATATTTAATTGGCCCAGAAAAATAGAAAATCTCCCTTCCAATTGTCCTGTAGAGTATACGGGATAGCTAGGGCCTTTGATTTATGGCAGTTCAAAGAAATCCCTGAACAGAACCTGAATTCCTCAAGAGATTGTAAGAGTTGTGCAGTCGATTTTAATGGCTGAGTCAGTGTAAACAGTAAGTCGTCAGCAAAAGCTAAGGCCTTTACAGTGTGGCCAGAGATCGTAATGCTAGATACATCCGGACCCTTCAAGATCGTTCTTAAAAGGGGCTCTAAATACAGAAGAAATAACAGCCATCCACCCCCATATAATCCAGCACACCAAACAAATACTTCCAATCCACTTGATCAAAAGCTCTCGTCGCATCTAGACTAACTAACAGCATAGGTATGTCATGATGTTGTGCATGGGCCATAGCCAATATCATCTTGTGGACATTATGCACAGACTGCCTGCCTCTCACAAAACCCACCTGGTCTGGGCCAATAAGTCCAGGAAGGAGGTGTGAAAGCCAGTCTGCTAGAATCTTAGCTAAAATTTTAATGTCCACATTAAGGAGCAAGATAGGGTGGTAGGACTCAGGAGATGAAACATCCTTCCCAGGTTTCAATAACAGAGTGATCAAGGCCTCATTAGCGCCCAGTGGAAATCTTCTCCTATGGATAACGTGAGTGTAATAATCCCGTAGAGATGAACAAATATGTGATGACAATAGTTTATAAAACTCGGCTGTAAATCTATCAGGGCCAGGGGCCGAATAATTACACTTTGTCTGAATCACCTTCTGTAATTCTCTAATGGTAATGAGCGTATTCAAAGACACTTTATCTATGTCAACTGGAATTTTCTTTCCTTTAATCACAACAGATGAATCCAGGATCCCACCATTTGGGACTCCTTGTTCATTTGTTTTTATTGTATGTCTTATTTTGCTGCTTTTGTTATGAGGAATACTGACTTACTAGGGTTCATAGTCAGATTCTGTTGCGCGCATCTTATATAAAAAGATAGCAAATGAAAATATATACATACCTTGCAAATGAAGAAATTTGGAAGTAGTGTCGCTCTCAACAAAGGCGAGTGAAATCCGCGCAAGAGAAATACCTGTTATAGAGCAAGTTCTAGACAAGACCTATAACGGACACAAGCAGCGAAAGGAAGGTGGACTTTTCTGAGCAAGTATAAAAGGAGCAAACGTAACAATCACAAAGATGCTAGCGAAGGGAGGGCGGGCTGTTCCAAGCACGTAAAAAAAGATGCTAACGTAACGAATCACAAAGAGGCTAGCGAAATGAAGGCGAGCTGTTCTGAGCACGTAAAAAAGGAGCTAATGTAACCATAATAATGTGAATGTGCGCGTGATTGTCGTTGCACTGATTTGTCCTTCCGCTTAATTGTCTTGTGCGCAATTATCGTTGCGCGCAATTGTCGTTGGGATCAATTTTCTTGCGCTTAATTGTCGTTGGGCTCAATTGTCGTTGCGCTCAAATGTCTTGCGCTCACTTGTCTTCGCGCGTTTGTCTTGCACGCATTTGACTTGCCACCCTAACTAGTGAGCTTACCATCCCATATATGAGAGCTCATTTTGATGTTCTCTATCTCTACCTTCTGATGGATGGACATAACCCACTCATGTCTGGATTCATGTGCTTTGACTAAAGAAAAGAAAATTATCAGGTAAGAACATAATTTTACCTTCTTTATGATATATCCTTGCCTTAGAAAAGATAAACATATATTGTGAGTTCAGACAAAATTGTCCATGCACTTGTTTGAAATATCTCATATGCCATTTGCCTATGTGTGAATCATTCTTTATCACCTTATCTAATTGCCCCTGTGTTCTACTAGGGATCTCTGGCAGTTTAAACTTTGATGAAGAGGACACAGATGAAGAGGAGAAAACTAGATCAAGGTCTCGTTCACCAAATTCTGAAAGTGTACGACCTGCGTCTGCATCCAGTAAGAAATCAGTTACTGTAAGTGTCGCACTGAATTTTCCACTCATTTTCTTTCTAATCTAATTCCAGTACACCAAGTCCAATTAGATTCATTCCTTTCTTCAAGGGAAGATTTCCTAATAGGCAAAATAGACCAGCTGGCCAATATGACTTTGGAAGAGAATGCCAAACACAGGAGTTGTGAGAAAGAGAATGACCGTTTTATGTGATTGCAACCCATGATTTTGAAGGAGGGTACCCCAAAGATGGTAGCTATTTCAGAGAAAGACACTTTGGCTCTGGAGGGGGATGACCAGCTGTTCTATTTTTTAGGGGTATCTGAAGGGTTTTATCTGAGGACAAGCAGGAAGTATATTCTCATATATAGATGACGTTATCCATGGAACCCAGGCATGAATACGCAAAAAGTATGCTATCACTTTAAATCTTTAAGATCGCCTTAGGCCCCTCCCAGTGTATCCCAGGATACACTGGGAAGGAGAAGGTTCCCCAGTTTGAAGAGGTGGTCCTGCTGACAGGGGGGAGTGAGCATCATTCCTGCGGGTCTTCTAAAAGAGGTATGGGCGTTTTGGGGACCTTGGGGCCAGGTAAGGGGGTCTAGACTGCTTGTTTTGGTTTTGTTTTTAAAGTACTGGGAGTAGGGGGTCTCAGCAGCATAAGGATGTCTGGTTGCAGCATTGGGGGTTTGCTGGTTGGCTCCCAGGGGATGGATGTCCGTGGAGGGGGGGGCTTGGTGGGGGTATTTTTTTCTGTAGCCCCAGTTTTTGTGCATTTGTTGTGTGAGCACACAACACAGCACAATAGCTGAGTCCATTAAAATAAAACCAAAAAAGTCCCGGCTAAGCTGCAAAGACACTTTTTGGTTTTATTTTATATGGGCTCAGCTGTTGTGTTGTGTACATGTAAAACACATGGACAATAGCTGCCGTGCTGGTGATCCTCTTGATTTTTAAACGGTGAGCGCAGGGGATTACAGACTGAGTGAGGGATTAGAAGAAGAACATCCTGCCTGGAGCTGCCCTGTTTGACCCCCTCCCTATCATTCCTGGAAGGAGGAGGAGGAGGAATGGAGAAATACTGGATGGGAAGGTATTTGGGAAGAGGAAGACAGAAATGGTGGACCTGGGGGATGGTGGGGAGGAGGAAAGGAGGAAAGGAGAGATGCTGGATAGGAGGGCATTTGGGAAGAAAAAGGGAGAAATGGTGGAATTGGGGGTAGTGGGAGAGAGGGGAGGAAGAAGAAGAAGGGACAGATGCTGTATGGGAGGGCAGTTAGGGAAAAAAAGGGAGAGATGGTGTATTTGGAGGTGGGAGGGAAGGAGGAGGATGATGGAAGAGATGCTGGATAGGGAGGGCAGTTGGTAAGAGAAAAGGAAAGATGGTGGACCCAGGAGTGGTAGGGAAGTAGAAAGTAATACTGGATGGAAGGGCTTTGGTAGATGGGGAAAATTGGGGAGAGGCAAGGAGGAGGGGAATTTGGGGTCCCTTTCCTTAATTTCTGCCCTGAGCTCCAGCAGGTCTAACACCAGCCCTGTTTAAGAGTCCTGCTCCCCCTGACCTCCCTCTACCTCAGAACAGCTGGTCTTCCTCCCCCACCCCCTCCCGAGAACTTCTAGTGCTGCTGCTGGTACCACTGCTCCCCATTCCCCTGATGAGCTGCTGGTGCCACTGCCCCATTCCCCCCTCCCCCCAGTGATCTGTTAGTGCCGCACAGAACCAGAGTCAGAAAATAAGATTAGAAAGAAAATCACAAGACAACGGTAAGATAAATGATTTTATGTTTAGTTTAATTGAAATATATCAATTTTGAGAATTTACATCTGCTATCTCTATATTGCTCTGTACAGGGGACGCTTTATGCGATTAATCGTACGATTAAAAATTTTAATCACGATTAATCATTCAATTAAGATTTTTAATCAATGTACAGCCCTACATAGGACCATTTCAGGTACACACATCTACATAACTAATGTGGCTGGTGCCTAGGTCATTAACACCGAGACATTTCCTTCATGTTTTGCTCTAATTTGCTGAAGAGAACGCTTAAAGTCAGGAAGTTGCAGTAAGAAAAACCTTTTGGGTCAACTTCATGTACATCAAGAATGGCTGGAGACTCCAATGCCTAAGCTCAACATTCAACAACCCCAGCATCGACACTGGCACCAATGGCATCGACAACCCGTTCCACTTCTACTTCATCAGTGCTGCCTTCCTCAGGGGAACTTTGTAAGAAGCATAAATACGGTTCTCCAGGCATTCTTTGGCATCATCTCAGGCATCTTTGCCATCGACACACCGACCATTGCTGCAATTGATGTTTGGAAAACTGGAAAGAATACAGCTCCGATGGTTTCTCACAATATTCATCATCACCATGAATTTTCCCAATTGACATGGTATATTTTGGAGCAAATATCTTCTACCTTCAATGGCGACAAGCATACTTACCTGTTACATTTAGATACACACGACCTGATGAAAGCAAGTCAACATGGCTTCAGGAAAGGGAAATCATGTTTAACGAATTTACTTCAATTTTTTGAGACCGTGAATGAACAAATTGATAGTGGAGAACCGGTGGACATAATATACTTAGACTTCCAGAAAGCGTTTGACAAAGTTCCACACAAAAGACTTCTCAGGAAACTACAAAGCCATGGAATAGAGGGGGATATACAAAGATGGATAGGCAAATGGCTGGAGAACAGAAAACAGAGAGTGGGCATAAATGGGAAGTTCTCCGACTGGGAGATAGTGACTAGCAGTGTACCCCAGGGCTCGGTACTTCGGCTGATCTTATTTAATATCTATATAAATGACTTAGAAGAAGGAACATCCAGCAAGATCATCAAGTTAGCAGACTACACAAAGCTATGCCGGGCAATCAGATCGCAAAAGGATAGCGAGGAACTCCAGAGAGATTTGTGTCAGTTAGAGAAATGGGCGGAGAAATGGCAGATGAAGTTTAATGTGGAGAAATGCAAAGTGATGCATTTAGGCAGTAAGAATAAGGAACACGAGTATAGAATGTCAGGTGCAACTCTGGGTAAGAGCGAACAAGAAAAGGACCTGGGTGTACTGATAGATAAGACCCTGAAACCATCAGCACAATGTGCGGCGGCGGCAAAGAAAGCAAATAGAATGTCGGGCATGATAAAGAAGGGAATCACGAGTAGATCGGAGAAGGTCATAATGCCTCTTTATAGAGCAATGGTCAGACCTCACTTGGAATACTGCGTCCAATATTGGTCTCCCAACCTAAAGAAGGCTATAAAACTGCTGGAGAGGGTGCAGAGACGAGCAACAAAACTAGTAAAAGGTATGGAGAATCTGGAATACGAGGATCGACTTAAGAGACTGGGATTGTTCTCCCTTGAGAAAAGGAGACTGTGAGGGGATATGATCGAGACCTTCAAAATACTGAAAGGAATCGACAAAATAGAGCAGAAAATACTATTTACATTATCCAATTTGATACGGACAAGAGGACATGGATTGAAGCTAAGGGGGGACAAGTTCAGGACTAATATCAGGAAGTTCTGCTTCACTCAGAGAATGGTTGACATCTGGAATGCTCTCCCAGAGGAGATTATTGTGGAATCAACCGTCCTAGATGCACATCTCCTTACGATAGGCATAGAAGGATATGGGTGACTAAAAATTACTCCAGGTGTACACCTGACAGGGCCTCCGCGTGTGCGGATCACCGGACTTGATAGACCGAAGGTCTGATCCGGAGATGGCGCTTCTTATGTTCTTATGGGTTTCTTTTGTCACATCAGGAAATATTTGAACTCTCTGTCCCATAAATTCTTTGTGTCTATTTTGGAAGTATAACTTTAGAATCCAGTTCTTGTCGGGTAAGAGGAAGACTGTGACTAATAAAGTAGCTGGCCTAGCAACCTCCTTTGTTGAGGTTTTCAGGATCGTAGTTAAATCCATCTGTTCGCCCTCTACCGGACGTTGTTCCTCCGAGATTTTTGTAGGAAGATAATATATTTTTGAAAAGGGTGGAAAAGTATCTTCTGGAACATTAAGTACTTCCAAAAAATATTTCTTTAGGACTTCTTTGACAGACAATAAAGGTACCTTTGGAAAATTCAATATTCTAAAATTATTTTTTCAATTATTATTTTCCAAAATTTCCATCTTTCTTCTTAGATTAAGACTATCTCTAATTAAAGTTGTTTGTACCTCCTTTACTTCCAAAATCTCTTTCTCAACTTTTTCTACCTTAGTTTTTACAACCATTATATCCTGTTTAAATCCATTTAATTCCTCCCTTTGTTCAAAAAGTTTATTTTCTAAGTCCTTTATTTGTGGTGACAAAGTCTGTCCCAGCGCAGTTACCAAATCCCATAGAGAATCTAGGGTAACATTGATAGGTTTAGGCATTGAAAATATACTTGCAGTCATTAATCCAGCCTATGCTGTTCCCGGTGTCTTTTAAAAACCAAACTAAAAGAATTTCTGGCACAAAAAGATCCTAAGTTTATATAAAAAACAGAACAATTCAGCTGAAGAAAGAAGAAAGAAGAATGAAGATGGAAAAAAATGAAAATAAAGAAGATTATTAAAAAAAAAAAAAAAAAAAAAAAAAATATTTTTTAAGACATAAGAAATGTTATTAACTGGAAATAGTATTTATTGGAATAATGGATGCAATAATATAATAATATTTAAAAATCAGCATCCAATATTATTAATTATTATTATATTAAAAAAAAAAAAAAAAAAAATATATAAAAATATTTATTATCAAAATATAAATAAAAAATTATATATAAAATACAAGTTTTAATCAAATTAGATAATACATTTAATTATATAGCATATTAAATTATTAAGATTAAGTAATAATAAATGAGTAACAAAGAAATTATCATTAAATATTGAAAAAAAAAATTTTGTAATTGTTATATTGAGAATAAGATTTAATAATGAAATATATTAATTTATTATAAAATCAATATTTTAACTCTGTATAAGGAAATTATAATTTTAAGAAATATATATAAGAAAAATAATTGATTATTTACAGAAATAATTAACAAAATAGATGTCTAATAAATATTTTATTTTATTTAATTATTCAGTCATAATAACTTATTATGATAAATAAGAAAATAAGTAAATGAATGATAGATATTTAATAAAATATGAATTTATTATAAAACTTATGTATTGACATAAAATGTATATTTTAATCAATTATTCATTCAAATTAATTTATTATGAAAATGATTTATGAAAATGATTGAAACACATTATTATTAAGATTCATATTATATATTTATATTAAAAATGGATATACTTAATTTATATGAAGATATATAGAGATATATATAGAGAATAAGAGCTACATTTGAAATATGTTTATCTATTAAGAATATTATATTATATGTATGCATATTGAATATAATTTATGATTCAAATATATATAAATTTCATATATTTATAAAATTTTATAGATTAAATGAATATAATTTTTAAGAATATAAGGGTAGAAATATAAAGAATGTATTGAATTCAAAAATATGTTTTTAAATAATATAATGAATTATTAGTTGCCTGGAGATGGAGTTGTAGGTTTTGCATGACCAATGCGTGTTCCAAATCAGAATAAGATAAAGGGTGGGAGGGGAGGGAAATTAATGGGTGGGATAGGGGATAAATTTTTAATGAATGTGCTAGGAACTAATCATATAAATAATCATAGAATAGTGGATAAATATTGGATAAATATAATTATTAATTAGATGGATCTAAAAATGTATTCACTGAATGTCAATGGTTTAAATCATCCTATTAAGAAGAAGAAATTGTTATCGTTCCTTAAAAATCAAAATGCGGACATTTACTTTATTCAAGAAACTCATCTATCGGAAATTGAATCAAAAAAATTATCTGGAGGTTTTATTTCTAAATGTTTATTTGCACCGGCTTTAAAGAAAAAGGCTGGAGTGGCTGTTTTAATAAATAAAAAATGTAATGCAGATTTTAAATTAATTAATTATGATCCCTTAGGAAGATGGGTACATGTCGAAATGGTTCTGGGAAATACTACCCTGAATTTATTCAATTTATATGCTCCTAATACGAATCAAATGGAGTTTTTTAAACAAATTCAACAGTTGCTTTTACCACTGGCTACATCTAATTTAATAGTAGCAGGGGATTTCAATGCTGTAATGGATCCGATATTGGATAAAAAACCAAGTAAAGTTATAAAATCATTAGGCTTAGATAATTTGATACTATCTTGTGATTTAGTAGATATATGGCGAATTCTTCATTTTAATGATCAGGAATTTTCTTTTTGTTCTCAGGTCCATAAATCTTTTTCACGAATTGATTATATATTTGTTTCTAATAATATAGCGCAGCGTGTCTTAAAAGCAGCAATTGATTCCATTATAATTTCAGATCATGCTGGTGTGTGGATTAATCTTCAAAATTATGATGTTGAAAATTTTGATTTAATTTGGAGATTTAATAATGATTTATTAGCGGATTCAAAATTTCTTGAAGACTTTAAAATAAAAATGCAAGAATTCGTTCAATTTAATGAATCAGATGATATTAATGCTGAGATCTTATGGGATGCTTTTAAAGCAACTATGAGAGGAAATATTATTTCATATTCAACATTTATTAACAAACAAAAAAAAAAAACAATTTATTGAGATGGGAAAGCAAATTAAATTATTAGAAAATAAATTAATTGAGAAATGGGAAAATAATACATTACAAGAATTATTAAAATTAAAAGTTAAATACAATGAAATTTCTTCTCAAATTGTGAGAAAAGACATTTTCAACAAACAAGTACAATATTATGGAAATTCAAATAAAGCGGGGAAATTATTAGCAAACTTTCTAAAAGCAAAGAAAAGAAAATCTAAGATTATTGCAATTAAAGATACACAAGGTAATACACATACCAACACAAAAGATATTATAACACAATTTCTTGATTTTTATAAAGAATTATATACTTCCAATTCTTATAAAAATAAAGAACAAGACGGATTAACTTTCTTAAATTCATATATTGGACCAAATATTCCAGATCATATAAAAGGAAGTTTAGAAGAACCTATATCTTTAAAAGAATTAGAAACAGCATTGAAGTCTCTTAGAGTTGGATCCGCTCCAGGTGGAGATGGGTATACTGTTGAATTTTATAAATTTTTCCAAAATATTATATTACCACATCTGTTAAATCTATATCAATATCAATTAAAGAATGAAAAAATTTCTGGTACTATGGCAGAATCGATAATTATAGTCTTACCAAAACCAAACAAAGATCCTACTCTGGTATCAAATTACAGGCCTATTTCATTATTGAATGTGGATAATAAATTAATGGCTAAAGTATTAGCATTAAGATTGGCAAAAGCTCTCCCTTTCATTATTGATGTACATCAAACAGGATTTATTGCTAAAAGACACTCATCAAATAATACTAGATTAGCATTCCACTCATTAAATTTAGCAAAAAATATAAATGATCCAGCTTTTTTAATATCTTTAGATGCAGAAAAAGCTTTTGACAGAGTGGAATGGAATTTTATATACCAAGCTTTACAATGGTTTGGTATAGGATCCGGTTTTATTAAAATGATTCAGACATTGTATAGCTCTCCTGGAGCAAGATTATATATTAATAATAATTTATCAAATAGATTTAACTTGCATAGGGGAGTTAGACAGGGATGCCCTCTGTCTCCTTTACTTTTTGATATTGTCCTAGAACCTTTATTAATTGCAATAAACAAAACTAAGGAGATAGAGGGAATATCATTTACCAGTTTTGAATTTAAATTATCTGCATATGCAGATGATATATTATTATATTTAAGAAAACCGGAAACTACTATTCCATGTATACTAAATTTAATAGAAAAATATGGTACTTTTTCTGGATATAAAATTAATTGGAATAAATCTGAAATTCTCCCAATAAATGTTCATTGTACCAAAGGATTATTTGACCCATATTCATTTATTTGGAAAGAGGATGGTATAAAATACTTAGGAATTATGATCAAAAATACAATAGAAGACACAATCAAAGAGAATGAAAAACTTTTATTAAAAAAAATAACAGAAATGTGTGAGCAATGGAATCCATTACATCTTTCTTGGTGGGGAAGAATTCAAACAATTAAAATGATGATATTGCCTGTGGTTTGTTACCAAATGAGTATGATTCCAATATTTTTTCAGGGGTCATTTTATAAAAAACTTAATAATATTCTTACAAAATTTGTTTGGTGTGGGAAAAGACCAAGAATCGCTTTAGTATCATTACAAAGACCAATTGTGGAAGGGGGGGTAAATTTTCCAAATTTTTATAGGTATCATCAAGCCTATATCTTAAGACAGGGTATGTATTGGATCCTCCCAGACCTTTTAGAAAATGTACCAGATTGGCTATATTTAGAATGGCGGCTCCTGTTCCCTTTATATCCAGAACAATTAATAACCATAACAATGCCTAAAAAATACAAAGACCACAGAATTTTATTTGACACTTGGAAAACATTGAGATATATCAGTAATCTATCACCAGAACCTATTATTAAATCTCTAACTCAATCAATATGGATAAACTCCAGGATCAGAATTGGCGGAAATAAAATCGTCTGGAAACAATGGATAAATGCAGGAATAAGAACATTGAATGATGTCATATCAGAAGGATCACTGCTTAGTTTTTCACAATTGCAAAACAAATTTGGTTTAAATAAAACACAATATTTTAAATGGATGCAATTGAAGCAGGCCATTCAGGTAGGGTTCCCTGAATGGAAAAATCTAAATAATCAATATAGCCTACAGGTTCTATGTTTCCAGACGGATTTTTTGGGTCACCAAGCCGCAAAATGGTACAAATTGATATACGGATTTTTAAATAAAAAAAAGAAAACAGGTCTTAGAGATATTTGGAGTATTGAGATTGGACAGAAAATTTCTGAATCTCAATGGCCAAGATTTTGGTCCTGGAGATTAAGATCTACAAGGTCAGCATCTATGAATCAAACATGGTTGTTCTTATTACATAGAGTGTTCTGGACCCCAACGCGCCTGCAAAAAATAGATAGTACTAGATCTAATAGATGCTGGCATTGTAAATTAGAAATAGGGACGTTAGATCATTTAATCTTTTTCTGTCCCTATGTAAATGCTTTTTGGAATTCAATTTGGCCCCAAATTAATAAATTACTAGAAAATCATGTAGGACTCTCATATGACACCATATTATTTGGCACTGCAATGAGAAATATGAATCCGATTTCAGCAAATAATAATAAGCTATTACTGATATTAACAGGAGTCGCCATGCAACAAATTACCCAAAATTGGAAAGATTACACCAAATTAAATTACACATTCTGGTGGAATTCTGTTTGTCATATTTATAAAATGGAAAAAATAATAGCTTTACAACAGGGAAATCTTCTTAATTTTAATAAAATTTGGCAACCATTGACAAATTATTCTAATGATTAGTTCTTAGCACAAAGATAAATAATTATACATGAATGGGGTGGGTTTTGAATAATTAATGAATTATATTATATAAAAAGGGAATGGGATTTATACTATACATATTATTGTATAAGTGTTATCATATTATTTTTCAACATGATGTATTATTAATGATAATATTTAAGATATGTAATAATTAATTGTATATTATATTACTTAAATAATGTAAGAATGGAAAACTTATAAATAAAAATTTAAAAAAAAAAAAAAAAAAAACAAACTAAACTGCAGACTATATATAGGATGCAGGCAATGTTTATTATACCCAAAGAGAATGCAGTGAATATACAACCTTATTACCAACCTACGGACCCGACACGGTCCGTGTTTCGGACAACACACCTTCCTCAGGAGTCCTAATAGATATAAATTTATACCTTATTTACCATGGTAGGTCATCCTTCTGTTTATATCATCACTTCACTAACACAGTTGTTTTTGTGGATTTATATTGGTTCACTTCAATCACATTGGCGAAGCTCTTTATAAGGCTCATACATCTTAAGTTTATGGATTAGTTTAATCATCTCTTTTAACCTTTTTCAAATCCTGATCTCTGTACACATTTTTGAGTTCTGGCAAAATGAATGTAGATATAGCCGTATACTGTTGTTTCACTCATTTCCTTTTAAGCACTGTCACTTATTCACTATGTCACTGTCTAATTTGTTCCGTGTTATGACACCAATATCATTAATACATTAATTATTAACACCATGGCACCACAGCACTATTTACACATTTTATTATGCAAAATGTTTAGCATTACATGCATCATTTCAGGATTGATATATTTATTAGGACCCCTGAGGAAGGTGTGTTGTCCGAAACATGGACCGTGTCGGGTCCGTAGATTGGTAATAAGGTTGTATATTCACTGCATTCTCTTTGGGTATAATAAACATTGCCTGCATCCTGTACATAGTCTGCAGTTTGTTTTGGTTTTTGCTTGCTGTTTTATTCACTGCAGATCTCGTTGGATTTTCCCTTTTTTCCCGGTGTCGTTTACCCATGTGGGTCTTGTCTTTCTTCTTGGCCCTTCGCTGTTGTGGCCGCAGGAGTGGTCTTGTCCAGTGCTTCACTCGATTTAGCCTCCTGGGAAATGGAGTCTGCCTCTTCGGACTAGCTACTTTCTCGCGGTGAGCTAGCACTCTGCGATTGAGAGGGCGGGATTCTGGCGTCAAGGGTGAGATTCTGGCGTCGGGGCTCAGCGTCGATTCCAGCCCAAGGAAACTCGCAGCAGCCTCACTCCTAGCCCGCGGTTCCAGCGGGTGATTCCCCGACTATGTCGACTCCTTGTAAAGACGTTTCAAGAAGTCATCCATAGTCACTTGTGGAGGGGTCTCCAAGCGCCTCGAGGCTCCAGAGACGCTTTTCCCTCTCCTCTTTGGCATCAGGTATTGTTCAAAGAAGTAAATAGTTGACGAATTCAGTGAGCGTCTCACATACACTCAGCAAATCTTGGATTTTTTTCTGATTCAATTTCTGGATTTGTCATTTGAAAGCATACCTTCCTTTTGGACTAAATGAAAATGTTGAAAAGTTTTTCAACATAGGCTCCTACGGGTGCCTTTTGCTTTCTGTGTTTCTTCAGGTTTTTCTTTCATTTTTTCAGCTCCTCTGTTTTCTTTATCAATCTATGCAGAACATTTTTCTTTAATTTTTTTCATTTTATCCGTGGTCTGTTACCTTAAATAAAAGCTCTCTAAGGATTGTTATGCTTCACAACTGAGCACGTTCTGACGTCAATTTTTTACATCTTTATTTACTGAGTGCATTTCCTTCCTGGGAGCTCTTGGGTGTCTTTAAATGCCCTGGATGCCATTATTGCTCACTGAGCTTTAGTGTGATTGTGCCGAGCTGCTATCTGCAGGACTTATTGTTGCTGACCTTTATTGAATGGACTGGCTGTTCTTTCGTCTCTCCAGTATTGCTTCCCTGCTCCTGATGAAGATTTTGAAACGGGGCCCCGTCGAGTGGAAATAGAGTGACTATGTGAACTTGATGGGACTCTGCTAAATTTAATTTTTACCTTAGCCATTTGCTTTTTAGCAACGTTATGAACTCTGCACTTTTACATAAGAACATAAGAAGTTGCCTCCGCTGAGGCAGACTAGAGGTCCATCTCGCCCAGCGGTCCGCTCTCGCGGCGGCCCATCAGGCCCACTGCCTGAACAGTGGTCTCTGACTAATTTTACCTCTAATCCTATCCCTATAACCTTACCTCTACTCTTATCTGTACCCCTCAATCCCTTTGTCCTCCAGGTACCTGTCCAGACCTTCTTTGAAGCCCTGTAGCGTGCTTCTGCTTATCACATCCTCCGGTAGCGCGTTCCATGTATCCACCACCCTCTGGGTGAAAAAGAACTTCCTGGCATTTGTTCTAAACCTTTCCCCTCTCAATTTCACTGAGTGCCCCCTTGTACTTGTGGTTCCCCATAGTTTAAAGAATCTGTCCCTGTCCACTTTTTCTATGCCCTTCATGATCTTGAAGGTTTCTATCATGTCTCCTCTAAGTCGTCGCTTTTCCAACGAGAAAAGCCCCAGCTTTTTCAGTCTGTCAGTATATGAGAGGTCCCCCATACCCTTTATTAGCTTAGTTGCTCTTCTCTGGACTCTCAAGTACCGCCATATCCTTCTTGAGGTACGGCGACCAGTACTGGACACAGTACTCCAGGTGTGGGCGCACCATTGCACGATACAGTGGCAGGATGACTTCCTTCGTCCTGGTCGTGATACCTTTCTTAATGATACCCAACATTTTGTTCGCTTTCCTTGAGGCTGTGGCGCACTGTGCTGACGCCTTCAATGTTGTGTCTACCATCACTCCCAGGTCTCTTTCAAGGTTGCTCACCCCTAGCGGTGATCCCCCCATCTTGTAAGTGAACAACGGGTTCTTTTTCCCAACATGCATGACTTTGCATTTCCCTATGTTGAAGCTCATTTGCCATTTTTTGGCCCACTCTTCCAGCGTTGTCAGATCTTTTTGGAGGTCTTCGCAGTCCTCCATGGTTTTGACCCTGCTGTATATTTTAGTGTCATCCGCAAATTTAATAACCTCACATTTTGTTCCCGCCTCCAGGTCGTTAATAAATATATTGAACAGAAGCGGTCCCAGCTCCGACCCCTGTGGAACTCCGCTCGTGACCCATTTCCAATCTGAGTAATGGCCCTTTACTCCAACCCTCTGTTTCCTGTCTACCAGCCAGTTTTTGATCCATCGGTGGACCACCCCTTGCACCCCGTGGTTCCATAGCTTCCTTAGCAGTCTTTCGTGTGGTACCTTGTCGAAGGCTTTTTGGAAGTCAAGGTAAATGATGTCTATGGATTCCCCTTTATCCACCTGGCTGTTTACCCCCTCAAAGAAGTATAATAAGTTCGTGAGGCATGACCTGCCCTTGCAGAAGCCATGCTGGCTCGACTTTAGCTGCCCATTGTTTTCGATGTGTTCCCAGATGCTGCCCTTAATCAGTGCTTCCATCATCTTTCCCGGGACCGAGGTCAAGCTCACCGGCCTGTAATTTCCCGGGTCTCCCCTTGAGCCTTTCTTAAAGAGGGGCGTGACATTTGCTATTTTCCAGTCCTCCGGAATCTCTCCAGTTTTTAAGGATAGGTTGCATATCTGTCGAAGTGGCTCAGCTATTTCGTTCCTTAGTTCCTTGAGTACCCTTGGGTGAATGCCGTCCGGACCTGGCGATTTGTCGTTCTTTAACCTGTCTATCTTATTATTATTATCACTTTGATTGTGTTTTGAATTTTTTTCGGGGGGGGGGGGGGGTTAAAAATGCCTCTTAGTCTTTTTGCTCCTGTTTTGAATTTACATTCAGGGTTTATTATTTGTATTTAATTAAAAACAAATAAACAACAAACTACTATTTAGACCTTAAAGGTCTGGTGCTAGTCACCTATGGACACTTGCCTGGGGCCAAACAAAAATAAAAAACGAAGAGTTGACTGAGCCCGTACTGAGGCTTCTTTACATTTATATTTATATTTCCTTTTACGGGTGTGGATTTCTAACAGGTAGCTTAAAGCTTTTTGCCAATTTTTCTTGGTACACTCAGTTCTTACCAACATCTCTCAAATGACCTGCTAAAAGAAATGCATAATGTGTTCCACTTTCGATGCCTTTGACATTGTTTCTTACACATAAGCAGTGTCTATTGCCATGCGCAGGCAACCATAGCTCAGAATCTAATCTCAAGGAGCTTCTACTCGGGCAGAAAAGGACGTAAAAGTCTCACAGTCTCAGTCCAAGCAACAACAGTCCTTTTGACTCCATGCTAGAGATCATTGTCAATCTATCTCAACTATTACCTCAGACTCTTCCCCACTGTATTCATTGATGGTTCCTGATAGCATCAGATCGCTGGGTCCTCCGAGTGGTGAGTCTGGACTATGCCATTAATTTACAGAAATGTGCTTAGTTTCAGGAAGTTATTGAAGACATATCTTTATATCCAGGCATTTCATTGAAGTAAGGGTTGATTGTATATAAGAAGACTTGTGTAGTAGATCAATCATAAAGATGCTCCGTTAACTTTATTGATGGTTTTTGAATTTTGTATATGTCTGTTGGTGATTGTGGATGATTTTTAACGTAAGCTGCCTAGTTTTTAGGCAGATAATTAATTTTTTAAATAAATAAATAAAAACACCTCCAAATTATCCTCCAGAAGAGTTGAGTTTCCACTCGCATCAGAAAACCCTCCATCAGGAGCTCTCAGCCCTCCTGCAGCTCAATGCCATAGAGCAAGTACTTTCACAGTAGAGGAGCCAAGTGTTCTAATCAAACTTTTTTCCTGTGTCATAGAAGACCAGAGAACCCCATTACCACTGCTGGAGAAAAATGATTGGCTCTGCTCTCTAGACCTCAAGGGAGCCTACACAAACATTTCCATTCTCCTAGCCCACAGCAAATAATCTTCGCTTTTGAGTGGGTACACATCTCTTCCAGTTTTCAGAGATCAGTTGTTTAATCAAATTACTCTCATCCAAATGGACAATCAGATTGCAATCTGCTATGTGAACAAGTAGGAAAGCATGGGATCCTGTCTCTTGTGTTAATAGGCAGTCAGGGGGTGGCATTGGGACTTCATCTATGACATGGTCCTTAGAGCTACATATATCGCAGAGAAAAACAACAGCCTGGCAGACAGAGAGAGCAGGGTAATGCAACTGCAAGAGTGGTCTCTGAACATGGGCATTCCTCGGAAGATGTCAAAGAGTGGGGCACCCCCTTGGTTGATCTCTTTGCTGCTCATCTTAACAAAAAGTCCCTTAGTTTTGTTCCGGGCAGAGATCACACAGCAGGTTAGCACTGGATAGTATTTTCTGGGCAGTAGCCAGTAGAAATTTCCTGAAGATGTCTGTGGTGACATTTAAGTAGCTGGGCAAGCTAGTAATATAGGATGGAGTCCATGTAGCTGTACATTCCTCCTGTAAAGATACCTGATCAAGACTCCTAGGGTTTTGCATACATCAGAAGGTTTTTCAGTGAGGACTGACAGAGGCTTATAGACTGCAATGTTGAAGTGTTTCCTCTATGCTTCTCATATATATTTCAGTCTGCTCATAGCAATCATGTCTCCTCTTGCTGATATATTTAATAATGTACATAATAGTCTTTAAGTGCACTGGTCTTGCTCTGATAAGACTGTTTATTCATCCTCAGGAATCTGGCATCTCCTCCATGGCATCTCCAGGCCTGCAATCAGATACTCAGTTGGTAGAAGTGGTGAATTTGGAAGAGTTTGCTCTAAGTCCTGCTCAGCGTGGTGTCACTGTGAAATGTCGGATAACCAGAGATAAGAAGGGGATGGATCGAGGCCTCTACCCCACATATTTCATGCATCTGGAGAGAGATGATAACAAAAAAGTATGTGATCTTACCAATTCACTAGGTATTCTGATATCCTGGGTGAAGTTTACAATTCTTTGTAGACTGAGAATAGTAGATAATCTGTGAAATGAGCAAGTCCTAAAGAGTACTATTGGTTGGATATGGAGGATTTTGTCAAATATGGCATGGTGATAGGAGTAGTTTTGTACTGTTTTGTGGCATAAAGAACATATGAGTCAAAGAATATATCTTCAAGAGGAAAGTAACCAGGGATTTTTGTGTTTATGTATATGTGAATTCATACCAGTAAGAATCACATTATCTGGCAAGTATGGGGAATATGTAGTACCAATATATTGTGGCCGGGTCAGGATCTCGGCTAGGAAAGACCCGGCTTGGACCTCAGGCAAGATTTGAGCGCCTTTGATTTGGTTGGTGAAAAGAAAAACACAGAATTTTTCTCGATTCAGTTCAAAATAAGGTTTACACTTTATTTGACCACAAGAAACCCCCCCCCCAAAATATCAGACTTAAATCCAGTGATAATTTCAATTCAGTTCAGTCTTCACTGCCACCTGAGTAAAGCATCCAAAGTTCATTGCCACCAGGCTTCATTTGCCACTAATACTAATGTCAAAATAATATTATAGTCTCTGTTGGGACCCCTACCCGCAGGTAGCTAGGTTCCCTCTTTGGGAGCAGTCGGCCAACTTACTCCCCTCTCTCAAGACAATGCCTGCTATATTATAGGATAGCCAGTTCCAACAATAAAGCAAAACAGTATTCATTGGCTTTTAACGCCTCAGCATTCATTGCTTTTCTCTCTTGGGACCTCTCCCATTTTGCCCTTCCTGTGCATACAGATGTTCTATGCCCCATCCAAGTTTCCAAGCACCCCTTTCTACTTCACAGCAGTTTAGAAGTTTGTTCAGGGAATGTGCATGGTCCCTGTTTCTTGTCAGCACTCTGTAGCCCTCCCCCAGCACATACACGTTCCTAGCTCATTTAATATTCTGGCTGGCGAAACATTTGCAAAGAGCAGTCTGGAAAGCAGTTACATTAAAACTCCATGCCAAATTATATTCTAGGATGGCTCTCCCAGCCCATACTACTGGTATCACAATCATCAGCTATTTCCATGCTTTCTGCATTTACATTTTCCCATTCCCCTCCCCCTTACAGAGTAGATAGAATTGCTGGCTGGCCAAGCTTCTCTTTCCCGCTCTGTAGCATAACTTTGCCTTTCCCTTATAAATCCCTTTGCAGGGTTCCAGTACTTAGCTGCTTGGGGAATTTCTGTTTGTCCTTCTCTGGGTGGCTAAGAACATAAGATTTGCTGCTGCTGGGTCAGATCAGTGGTCCATCGTGCCCAGCAGTCCGCTCACATGACGGCCCTTTCTGTGTCTGTGGAGGGAATGTCCAGTGTGGAGCTGTGTGCTGGGTTCATATCTCCCAGCTTCAGTTGAGTTTAATTTATTCCCATTCTGCTTCATGTCTGAAGGCTTATGTGCTTGCAGCTTCCCAGATGTAGCCCCCGCCTCCTTCTAGGTTGATTCTCTGTTTCACAGCTTGGTTTTGCAGGGAAACTTCTCTGCTCTCGGGAGAGGAATAAGGGCAATTAGACTGTGGTTTGAGAGCCCTCCCTTCTAGGTTTCCTGGTGGATGGCTCTCTTGTTTTAACCCTGCTTGTTTTACTTTGGCTAAAATCATATTCTCGGGTTGCTGAACTGGCTTAGTTCTAGGGATTGTGGGTTTTAAAGCAGAGTTTTTCTCCGTGACAGGTGCCTCCCTATCACAATATCGAGGCGCCCTTCATTTTTTTCTGTTTCCTACTGGAAGGGGCTACTTTAAATTGAAATTTGTGGAAAAGATATTGGCTTTTTAGGTTACTAATTGGGAGAGAAAACTAGGCCCTATAATACAAGCATCTGTATCTTTTATGGTCATTATAGGAAAATGTTAAAAACTTACTTCTTTAAGCATTTTTGGGGAGAATAATGTGGATGTAATGTATGTTTCCATTGCTATTTTGTAATTCTCTGTAAATGCACAGCTCTTTTTATGTTAACCATATAGAACTCTGAGGTGTTTGCAGTATACAAATGGAGTGTTGTGTTATGCTGAGTATTTGAGACCCCTTTACTCCAGCATCATCCTCTCCCTATTTCGTCCATGCAAACTTGACAAGGAAGCAAATAGAATAAAGCAGCAAAAGGCTACTCTGTTCTCCATCCCAGCCTCCTAGACCCTCCCCTCTTCTCCTGTTCCTAGGTTTATACTGGTGTGAGCAGAGAAAAGCTATTCCAGTGCAATAGGTGAGAAATTCTAGACAGGTCTTTGTATTTTTCCTTTCTGCTCGTGTGCCTGAAAGAGTGTTTCTGTTCTGCTCTCCCTTTTTTCTTATTTTATCTAGTTTTTGTCCCTTTTTCAGGATTTCTTTGTACTTGAAGTGTTTCTTCAGCTCTTGACTGTGTAAAGAAGATGCAGACTATGGTCTGCAGCCGACAGGCTGAACCCTGGTGGTACCTTTTGTCCAGCCTACACTTGTTTATTTGGAGTTCGGGGCCATCCATGTTTTATTTTCCTCACTCTCTGTTAAGCAGGGGTTCAAACGCAGGCTGTTAGGTGTCTTTTAGAGGTTCAGTGGTATCTCGCAGGGTGCTGGTTGCATTGTTGCCTCCACCCTTTCTCTTAGCATGTCTATAAGTCCACAGGGTTAGAGGTATGGTCAGGTGCCATGTCTGAATGACAACCCAAAGATCAGCATCCAGCTACTTTAAGAGAGCGGAGGTAGGCTGCAGCACATTACCAGGACAGTTCACAGAGAGTAAGGCTGTCGCAGCCTGTGAGGTGAATCGAAGGGTCTGAATTTCACTGTTTTGAAGGCTTCTGCATATACCACTGTGTTCCCCTACCTCAAAAATCCTAAAATTATCATTTTTGTACTTTGCTTAGGGTAAAAAAATGCAATTTTGGTGCAAATTTCTTGGTGGCAGCCATCTTGGATTTTTAGCAATCCTTTTTTCTTGTACAACCCTCTGGAGGCTGAATTCAAGGGTTCTTGTATGTCTGGTAGCTTCTGCTGCAGGGCTACAAAAACTTGATCCCTCCCATTTGGGCTACCTGCCCGGGAGATTCCTGTCATGCTCAGTTTTGTACCTTCAGCTTCTCTGCATGGTTGAAATCAGTTTCTTCTGCTCATGATTTGTTTTCAATTCCTAGTCTTTTTGATTTTTTTTTTTTTTTTAAAATTCTTTATTTATATAATTTTACATTTTCATCAAGCATAACAATCTTGACAAAGGGTCAGAATATGCACAAATAGGAAATAAAAATTAACATATGCATACGCATAAATGTATAAGAAATACAAAACAATTATTTAGTCCACAAATAATGGATTCAAGACATGGAAATAAAAAAATAATAATACATTCCACTGTAATAAGAAAATTATCCTATATAGAGTAACAGCTCTGGTTATCCACGCTACAGCCGATGGTCAGGTCATAAATCAATGGACTAAGCAGACCCTTCCTTTGGTCCTAAAAAGTTTATTAATTGTTTAGGCTCAAAAAAAAGAAAATTTTTATTTTGACAGGAAATAAAACATTTCGCTGGAAACTTTAACAAAAAAGTAGCTCCGAGGGCTAGGGTTCTGGGCCGCAAGGCCAAGATCTCCTTCCTATGCCTCTGAGTTTTTTGTGATAGATCTGGAAAAATCCTAACATTTGAACCCAAAAATTTATCATTTAAATGGCGGAAATATAAACGTAAAACATTCCCTATCACTTTCCAGAGCTAGAGTCAGCAAAAGAGTAGTTCTATCTGTAACCACCTCAAGAGAACTTTCCAAAAATAAAGACAAATCTACATTGTCCTTAGATGTTCCCTTAGGGGTCGACTTCCCTTGAGATCTCTTTAGTCTTTTTGATTTATTTTGCGGGTTTGCCCATGTGCTGCGTATCAACTCTGTGCGAGTGATCCTTCGGTGGGAGATCGCAGACATTTAAAAATTTGTCTTCTTCTTGAGGGTACTCTCTAAGCTTAATCTGCAGTAAGCCCTCTGGACAGCCTGCAGAATGGATCAGGTCTCCAGGATCAGGAACCATCTCTCCCCTGGTTCATCTGCAAAGGGGTAGAGAGCAGGCTGCTGCTGTTCTGTGGAGGTACACCGGGATCGGAACCACACCGCATGTCTTCCCTGATTTCCCTGAGGGGTCCTGGTGGTTGTGATCTGAGGTGACAGGGAAGATGAGGCGGTCAGAAGACCTGAAAAATCCAGTTTAATCAGTTACTGAGGTACTGATCTCCTTGCTTGTACTGTGTATTGCAGGCTGCCATAGACTTTCATTGCAGCACATGTCTCTGTGGTGTCTGTGAGTCATAGAATTTGCCAATTTTGGGGGGTGCTTAAATCGGGGTTCTGGGAGGTTTCCCTGCATGCCCTGGTCCCCCACCTGTAAAATCCTAAAATCACTGTTTTTTGCGTTTTCCTGCGTTTTTAACGGGCGTTTTTCAGGCAAAATCGGCACCTGTGGTGGCCATCTTGGATTTTCTTTAAAGTTTTTTAAACTATATTTTTTGGACTTCACAGATGGCCACCTCAGAACAGGATGACATGGATTCATGCCGTAAATGCAGCGGATGGCTTGCGGTTTTGCAGACATGTATTCCGTGCGCCACAGCCCACAAGGGACGTAAACCATGTGTGGATTCCACATTATCCTCCTCCAGAGAGGCCCTGCTATGTGAAGTGTGCAAAGAACACTTGGAAGATAATGTAGCCATGTGGCAAAATATCTTATGGTTTGACAAAACTAAATATTTTTTTCTTGAATGGAAAATGTGACATTTGTGGCACAAACCCAAGAAAGTATAGCATCCAGAGAACACTATCCTTACTGTGAAACATTGTAGTAGCAACATCATGTTTAGGATTTTTTTTCATCATTGGAGACTAGGGCATCAAGATAAAGTATCAATGACTAGAGAAAATTGCAGAAAAGTCCTTAAGGAATATCTGATGCATTCTGCAAGAAAGCTATACTGGGACATATGTTCACCTTTTAGTTTAATCTTGACCTAAAGCTTGCAGCTTATTTGCCATACTGGCTAAGGAACAAAACTATAAATGTCTGTGGGTGGGCTAGTCAGTACCAGCTTCAATCCAATAGAAAATTTGTGGCATGACTTGAAGATGATGAATATTAATGCTCCTCAAGGATATTGACAGAGCTTGAAACATTTTGTAACGAAGAATGATCTAGTATTGATAGATTTAGATGTGCAAAGTTGGAGACCTATCCCAACAAATTTGTAGCTGTAATTACCCATACAGCAAAGAGTGCACTTTAAGATTCTTGCAACCATTCATCAGATATTGTATCATGTGTCCCCAAAGGTATTACAAGAGTTCTTTGAAATATATAAATCCGGAAAATATTTAAGATCAGAAAATAAAATGAAATTAAGTTTGGAAGGTAGGATGTCTATCGTGCAAGTCAGGACTGGAGCATCAATGATGTTGGTGGCTGGTGTAAAACTTTGGAATGCCTTGCCTGGTATTTTGTGATTTTGTGCTTGGAAGATTAATTTTAAGAAAATGTTGAAAATGCAATTATTCGTTAATGCATTCCTATGCTAATGACTTTCTAATTTAAAGATATGGTTCTCTGGAATATTCTGATAAGAGCTTAATATTTAATGTCCTTTTGCATCTCTAATTGTTAAAACTTGACCTGATAATGCTTGTATATATACTGACTTGGTATTTTGTTCTCCACTATAAGAAGGATGATAAAAATGTGTTTGTCTAGTTACGTTTGTGATAAATGTGTGGTGATCATAGGGGTGCAGGATAATATGTATGTAATATGTAAACCACATAGTTGTATGCGGTATATAAATTTTTAAATAAATAAATAAAAATAAATAATTCTTTATAGATAAGCAGGGGAATGTATCTGACAGCTCTCTGTGTTGGCACTCCCCGGTTCAGAAAAGTCTACTTTAGACTACTCTCAACCTATGTAGGGGTTCCGCCTCCAGTCCTTTCCTACAATCAGTCTCTTATTATCCATAAATCATGGAAAGGGCTTTCTACACATGCTTCTTGACTCCTCTAAACTCAAATAAATAAATAAATAAAGCTATTTATCAAAAGACCAATGGTTTTCAATTTCCCACCAATACCGTATTTTCGCGGATATAACGCGCACTCGTGTAAAACGCGCACACGGGTATAGCGCGCAGAAATCACAATGACATGTACAAAAACTTTTGTATACCGCGCTCACGGGTATACCGCGCATGATGCCCGACGCTCCTTTCGCCCGCCCTGACTTTCCGTGCGCTGTCCCGACTCTCCGTTCACCCCCCCTGACTTCCGTGCACTGCCCTGACTTTCCGTGCGCTGTCCCGACTCTCCGTTCACCCCCCTGACTTTCCGTGCACTGTCCCCCCTTGAAGTCCTGTCCCCCCTTGAAGGTCTGTCCCCATCCTGAAAGCCTGATGCCCCCCCCCCGACGTCCGATACATCCCCCCCCCCGGCAGGACCACTCGCACCCTCACCCCGAAGGACCGCCGACTCCCCAACAATATCGGGCCAGGAGGGAGCCCAAACCCTCCTGGCCACGGCGACCCCCCTAACCCCACCCCGCGCTACATTACGGGCAGGAGGGATCCCAGGCCCTCCTGCCCTCGACGCAAACCCCCTCCCCCCCAACGACCGCCCCCCCCCAAGAACCTCCGCCCGTCCCCCAGCCGACCCGCGACCCCCCTGGCCGACCCCCACGACACCCCCACCCGCCTTCCCCGTACCTTTGTGTAGTTGGGCCAGAAGGGAGCCCAAACCCTCCTGGCCACGGCGACCCCCTAACCCCACCCCGCACTACATTACGGGCAGGAGGGATCCCAGGCCCTCCTGCCCTCCACGCCCCCCCCCCCCCCCCCAACGACCGCCCCCCCCAAGAACCTCCGACCGCCCCCCCAGCCGACCCGCGACCCCCCTGGCCGACCCCCACGACCCCCCCACCCCCCTTCCCCGTACCTTTGGTAGTTGGCCGGACAGACGGGAGCCAAACCCGCCTGTCCGGCAGGCAGCCAACGAAGGAATGAGGCCGGATTGGCCCATCCGTCCTAAAGCTCCGCCTACTGGTGGGGCCTAAGGCGCGTGGGCCAATCAGAATAGGCCCTGGAGCCTTAGGTCCCACTTGGGGGCGCGGCCTGAGACACATGGTCGGGTTGGGCCCAGTGGTCCAGGGTTAGAGTGCAAGGCTCACAGACTCAGGACCATTGCTCCATTTCCCACCTTCACCCCACCCTTACTCTTTCCCAGCTACATTCGATGACTTCTCACTGATCTGTGGGCTAACAGAACTGCCCAACATAGCCAGTCCTCAATAAAATCAACCTTGAAAAACCTAAGATAAAGAAAAAGTGTAACTTCTGTAACACTGCTCAGACCATTGTAGGCAAAGGGAAACACACCAGCTCCTGAGACTGTGACTGCAAGAGCAGTAAAGAACCTCTTATTGACCCTCAACCTTCTTCCTCCAGCACAGTTCTGAGGAAGCAATCTGTCTCAGCAAAGGGCCTTTCTGCCAAGCAACATAAATCTAGAGACTACAAAGTCCATGGTATTCCCCAGTTCTGCAGCACCTCAGAGATACTGCTCACAGCGTCTTCGTCCAACTTTTAAAGTTTTCAATTCATCTTTGAATATAATATATGTAAAATATGCTTGAATTATATTATTGGTGGAAGGGAAGGGACTTAAATTTATGTATTTACAATGATAATAGAAAAGATTTTCAAGTGATTTGTATGAACCAATTGTTGTATTATTGTTCACTTGTTGTGAGATATAAAAATGAATAAAGATTTGGGAAAAAAAAAAAGTTTTCAATTCAGGATAGTCCTTCGTTCAGGATGATCCTGCTTTTTTTCAGCCACGAAGTACTACCACAATTGTCCCAGAACTACTTCAGGCAGAACTGGTCCTTTTGCATGACAATTCCCAGTGCTCTCTATGGTTTTCTTGACCACCCTGATCCTCGCAGTATTCTTCCTTTATACAAGATGATCTTCTCTACCCCCCTGCCTCCCCCCACCCCCACTTCCACCACTAGAACCCTGCTCCTGTGGAAGCTGCTGGCTTTTGCATATAGCCCAAAGCTGATACTTTTATTATTATTATTTTTTTAAATTTTATTCTTATATACCGCCAAAGCCATAATAGTTTGAGGCGGTTTACAACAAGAAGTGCTGGACAATCAGGGAATAAAACACAATATAAAATCATCAGTACATACATACATACATACAATGTGAAAATAAAAACAGTAAAACCTTAACTTACAAATCGATTAAATAATTTTGCTTTTACTAATTTTCTAAAACTAAAGTAGGACGAGGAATGCATAATGATATTGCCCAACTATTCATTCAGTTTTCCTGCCTGGAAAGCAAGAGTTCTATCCAAGAATCTTTTATATCGACAGGCCTTCATTGTAGGATAAGTGAAGCCTGTTAGAACTGTTCAGTCTAAAATGAGAGACCAGATACGTAGGGGCCAACCCAAATATTGATTTAAAACAAAGACAAGAAAATTTGAACAGAACTCTTGCTTTCAGGGGCAACCAGTGCAATTTTTGATAATAGGGACTTAGATGTTCCCATTTTTTCAACCCAAAGATCAATCTAACAGCCGAGTTTTGAATAACTCAAAGTCGTTGAAGGGTTTTCTTAAAAGTTCTATCTCCTTCAGAGGATCAGTCTGGGTAAGAGCCACTGGCGAAATTTTTATAGCCTAAATTTGTACAAAAGATTCATGTATTGGATCATCCTTACCAGTTCTTGGCTCTACTCTTTGGGCTGGCAATTGAGCATGGAAGCACACGCGTACTAAGCAGCCGTAAGCGACTAGCTTTCGCTCTAGGTGTGTAAGCAGTACATGAAAAATAACACATGACGCAAATTTCTTTAAAATAGTTATTTCCGTTTATTAATTGTCAGAATGGTCCTCAAAAGGGTTATTGCGTCATCTGGGAAATCTTTACAGATGCCAAACGCTGGCCTTCCTGACAAAGATTTCAACTCGATAATTCGTTGCTCCCCAATATATATCTTTTGTCCTGCATGACATCATTACTTGTCAGCCAATCCATTAACAGAGGCTGTCCTTAGATTTGGACAAAGAACTTCTTTTTAACATGGAATGTAAGTTCCAGAAAATCATATTTTTTGTTTACATTCATTTCTGAATATACATAAACCCATTATTACATATTCAATATTCTTTTTGTCCTTTTCAAAACTTATAATAATAATTTTATTTCTTATATACCGCTATACCATGAGGTTCAAAGCGGTTTACAGTATAGATACCATAAATATGCAATAAAAATTGAAATAAATGAAAAAAGGTACTAGAAATTCCCTAACTGTCCCAAAGGCTCACAATCTAGCTAAAGTACCCAAGAAAAATAATTATTAGATAAAGCAGATAGTATAGATAAAGACATAGATACAATATATCAGAGAATATTTCTGGATATGTTACATAGGAAATTATTTCTGATTACATTTCATAAGAAATAACATTACATAAGAATTACATAACATAATAAATTACATTTCATGGGAAAATTAATTCTGGTTACATTGCATAAAAGCTTATCTGATTTTCATAAAATGTTAAGTAGAAGGTTATAGTGGAAGATAATATGGATTAAGTTGATTTTTTTGAAAACCTGTTGCTAATTAGGATATTGAGATGATGATACCAGGGAGTAGACTATACATGGGAATGTTATAAAGAGAGTAGGCAAAGAAGGAGTTTAAGTAGGTTGAATATACTTATTTCAGACACTTCGTCTATGTAACCTGCTGAAAAGTTTTTGGCCCTTCCTTTCAGCATCAGACAAAGGAGGAGGGATATTTCCCCCTCCCTTCTCTAAACGTTACAAGAACTGACAGGTTCAAATTACACTGGCACATTCCTAAGTGTGGGCTCCCAGTGCCCCCCTTCCTATGCTAGAGACTGATACAGGTCTCTGAATCTAACTTAATTATTTCCAGATGTTGCCTTAGGATTTTTCCTTAGTGTTCTTTCAGGTTTAAAATATATAAAATATTAGAAATTAAGTACACACCATTCTTTCATATATATCTTTCATACATCCATCATTCGCTTGGGGCCCCTTTCATCCACATATATCCATACCATGTATTTCATTCATATTTAATGCAAGAAAACTTTCTCTATTATGCCCAGTATACCCAGCTCAAGCCCATCTGGTATCAATTAGACCACGAGGGAAGCTCAAGGCGGGAAAAACCTGAACAGAGACAGAGAAAGAGAGAGAATATAATGGAGGCAGTTTCATACCTCCATGTATTATATATATCCTGATTTCCTCTGTGGTCTTACTTCACCGAACAATTCACATAAACATGAAATTCCCATTTTCCTACGCTACACACCGATTTCCTGGTCTCTTGTTAATTATCCTGACTTTTTCAAAGTTTTATATGTGTTTGCATGTATATAAAACCCTCTGATCAAAACTAGGGAGGTCTCTGTGTAGCTCTGCTAACGCTTCTGTGTAATATACGCCAACCCATGCCTCTTCACAATGACTTCCCATACCTTCACCAAGGTGATGGTGGTCGTGGTAGCTTACTTACCCAAAATGGGTTTTGCAGGTATGCTCTTACTTGGCCAACTGGCTGATCAGAGCTCCCTCATTGGCCAAGGGTCGACACATGGTGGATCTGATAATCCAGGTGCTAGAGGACCTGGGCTGGATTGTGAACTACAGAAAGAGCAATCTGACACCCACACAGTCTTTGAATATCTGAGCTTCCAGAAGCATGCAGACAGAAACTGTGTGTCCAGATGTCTTCCCTTCTGGAGTAGCTGGCTCCTTCGGCGTGGGACTATTTTCAGGTCTTGGGGTCCATGGCTGCTACATTGGATGTGATTCCTTGGGCAAGGGCATATATGCATCCTCTCCAGCATGCCTTACTCTCTCGCTGGGCTTAACAGGCTCAGGCCAGCATGGCTTGTGGGCTTCTCCTGCAGTTGCTCTGCAAGGGTGTTCCACTGCGGATTGCCTCCTGGTTTGTGTTGATGACAGTTGTCATCCTTTGGGAAAGAGGAACCCACTGCAGTTGTCGTCCCATCCAGATGTGTTAGACACCCTGTCAGAGGAAATGGTCAATCAACCAGTTGGAGCAGAGAGCTATTCAGCTGGCTCTGATGCAATTGCAGAAGACTCTGGAGGGCCAAGTGGTCAGAGTCTTCTCCGACATGGCTCTGATGTGATTGCAGAAGACTCTTGAGGGCAAAGTGGTCAGAGTCTTCTCCGACAATGCAACGGCAGTAGCCTATGTCAGTCATCAGGGAGGGACCAAGAGCACCCCTCTACATGAATGGATTCTGAACCCTCTCATGATGAAACATTTCTACAACCTTTGGAGGATCTCCAGGGATAGATCTGATTTGTGTTGCAAGAAAATGCACAGTATGCAATGTTCTACTCTCTTGAGTCCAAACCTTTTTGGAATCGGGGCATTGAATATGCTTCCCCCCAACCCTTTGCCTTGATCTGTAGAAAGTATCCTTCTCTCGCCACACTGGCCAAGGCAAATTTGGTTTCTGTGGCTTCTAACACTATCCATAAATCAACCCATATCACAGGAAACCACCCAACACTTGTGACACCGCACTGGGGCCTGTTTCTTTATCCCAACCTCAAGAGTTTTTATTCTTGGAGATTGTAATTTAACTGTCTCCTCTTAACAGAACTGGTGAATGGTATTACAGTTTAATCTTGTTATAACGGACTTGCTTATAACGGAATATTGTCTATAGCGGACGAGGTTCGCTGGTTCCAGCTGTGCGCCTTTATGAACATGCAGAAAATCACCGCATATACCAGACGCGCATATAACGGACAAATAATTTGGTCCCCAGAGCCGCTTTTAGCTGTTGTTTTGTTCGGCTATAATGGACATGCAGGCTCCACCTACAAGGCACGGGGAGTGCCGGTGATACAGTATCAAAATGTAGCCCAGAAGAAAATGACAGATTATTTTTCTTTCCAGTACAGTACGACATAATGCTTTAGAACATCTTTTAGTGTTCTGGTTTTGCAATCATTTCATGTCATACCTATGTTTTCTTAATTTTTGTTATTGATGTTGCTGATATGCTTGTGCAGTGACTGTTGTTCATTGTACATTGTTTCAAGTTGACCTAAATACACTTCTAATAACTTCTCGTCTGGCTCTGACCCACCTCCCTCCTGCCTTTCCCCCGGCATCTTGTTCTTACCTGGTAGTCTAACAGGCTTTCGGGGCAGGAGCGATCTTCCTACGCTCCTGCCCCGTGCAGATTGCCAATAGGAAATGACTGCCGTGAGTTCCCATAGTCTCTTGAGACTATGATGGGAGCTCATGGCAGCCATTTCCTATTGGCGATCTACACAGGGCAGGAGCGTAGGAAGATCGCTCCTGCCCTGAAAGCCTGCTAGACCACCAGGTAAGGCCGGGATGCTGGGAGGAAGACTGGAGGGAACATCCGAAACTATGGTGTGTCTCCTCCCCCCCAAAAAAAAAAAAAAATTGTGAATATGTGAAACCGCGAGTGTCGAAACTGCGAATGGGGAGGGGGAAATTTTAAAAAAATGCAACTCTGTATATAACGGACTGTTTTTCCAGGTCCCTTGAAGTTTGTTATAACGAGATTATACTGTATTGGCATCTTGGAAATCTGCAACTCAGACATCATATTGGTTCAAATGGCACCATTTCACTCAGAGTGAAGACTCATAATCAAAACCATTTGATGTTCTTTCTGGCCCAGTTCTTCTCAGTCTTTTGGATTCAAGGAGGCCCCAAAACATCTTAGTGCATTTGCACCTTGCAACCATTTCAGCTTATTACTATCAGGTTGAAGGGAAACCTGTCTCTAACCATTCTCTTGTCTCACATTTCATGAGAGATTTTATGAACATGAAGCCATATCCAGCTTGAGATCTCAACATGCTAATAGCAAAACTTATGGAAAGTCCATTTGAACCTCTAGGTGCAGCCTAACTTAAGCATCATGTAGAAAATGTTTTTTTTAGTGGCCAGAACCACAGAAAGAAAAATCAGTGAACTGTTAGTATTAGTCTGTTATCAACACTACACCCAAGTAATTTTATGGACCCATCCTAGGTTTCTTCCCCCCCAAATTTGATTTTCACCTCAATCAATTTGCATCCTACCAATTTTCTTCCCTCCAGCTCACCCTACACAGTAGATGTTTCACTACATGCTTTGCATTGCAGATGAGCAATTCCTTATTATCTGGAAGCTATGAGAGATCTGTGAAGGACCTTGCAGCCTTTTATTGCTTACTAGTCTTTAAGCCTGTTACATTAACAGGTGCTAGAATAGATGTGTGTGTCTGTCTTTCTCTCTCTCTCTCCTTGGCCGCTGTCTGTCTTTCTTTCTTTCTGTCTCTCTCTTTCCTCAGCTGTCCACCACCATCCCTTGCCTGCTCCCCCTATCCAGCAGTAGCCCTTCTCCCTTCCTTTTACCTCCCCCATATCCAGAAGCATCCCTTTTATGCTCCCCCTTTCCAGCAGCAGCCCTTCTCCCTTCGTTTTACATTCGCCCTGTCCAGCAGCACTCCTTCACTGCTCCCCCTGTCCAGCAGCAACCCTTCTCCATTTGTTTTACCTCCCCCCCTGTCCAGCAGCACCCCTTCACTGCTTCCCCTGTCCAGCAGCAGCCCTTCTCCCTTCATTTAACCTCCCCCTGTCTAGCAGCACCTCATCCCTGCTCCCCCTGTCCAGCAGTAGGCCTTCCCCCTTCCTTTTACCTCCCCCTTGTCCAGCAGTAGGCCTTCTCCCTTCCTTTTACCTCCCCCCTGTCCAGCAGCACCTCGTCCCTGCTCCCTCAGTGCAGCAGTAGGCCTTCTCCTTTCCCTGCTCCCCCTGTCCAGCATCCACTAGCCCAGGCAGCCTCGGGGCTTTTGCTAGGCCGGCCCACCTCACATTATCGAAGTGGGCCTGCCTAGCAAATGACCCGCGGCTGCTGCGTTTGCTGGTCCGGGGGTGAGAAGCGGCGTCCCGGCAGCGCAGGAGTCAATTCGCCACCGCTGTCGCAAGTCGTGGGGCACGCGCCGGAAATCGAATTCGGCATGGAGGCAGACAGCACGGCGGCAGGGATCACAAAACCCTAAGTGCACATGCGCGCTTAGTGTTTTATTAAAGAGGATAATACTAATGCCTGCTTCCATATGAATAGTCTAACTGAATATCAGATTGTTCTGCCTTTTGTTACACACTTGCGGGATTCAACCCATTGGGGCACACTGGAGCTTATAAGCTCTGAGCAAAGACTGCCTTCATTGCCAATCTTACATCTTTCCTCTATTATGGACATTTGAAAAATAGACACTTGGGCATCACAACAGAGTTCCTCATAGACAGTGGAGGAATGAACATAAGAAATGCCTCCGCTGGGTCAGACCTGAGGTCCATCGCGTCCAGTAGTCCACTCACGCGGCGGCCCAACAGGTCCAGGATCTGTGCAGTAAATTTCTATCTATACCCCTCTATTCCCTTTTCCAGCAGGAATTTGTCCAATCCTTTCTTAAACCCCAGTACCGTACTCTGCCCTATAACGTCCTCTGGAATTGCATTCCAGGTGTCCACCACACGTTGTGTAAAGAACTTCCTAGCATTTGTTTTGAATCTGCCCCCTTTCAACTTTTCCGAATGCCCTCTTGTTTTTTTATTTTCTGAAAGTTTGAAGAATCTGTCCCTCTCTACTCTCTCTATGCCCTTCATGATCTTGTAAGTCTCTATCATATCCCCTCTTAATCTTCTCTTTTCCAGGGAAAAGAGTCCCAGTTTTTCCAATCTCTCAGCGTATGAAAGGCTTTCCATTCCCTTAATCAGTCATGTCGCTCTCCTCTGAACTCTCTCGAGTAACGCCATATCCTTCTTAAGGTACGGTGACCAATACTGGACGCAGTACTCAAGATGTGGACGCACCATTGCCCGATACAGCGGTAGGATAACTTCTTTCGTTCTGCTTGTAATACCCTTCTTGATTATACCTAACATTCTATTCTCTCTCTTAGCGGCAGCTACGCACTGTGCCGTCGGCTTCATTGTCATGTCCACCATTACCCCCAAGTCCCTTTCTTGGGTACTCTCAGTCAATAACATCCCTCCTATCGTATAATTATACCTCGGGTTTTTGCTTCCCACATGCAATACTTTACACTTCTCAACATTGAATTTCATCTGCCATCTCTCTGCTCATTCCCCTAATTTGTCCAAGTCACTTTGCAATTCTTCGCAGTCCTCCTTTGTCCGAGCTCCACTAAATAGTTTGATGTCGTCCGCAAATTTTATTATCTCACACTTCGTCCCTGTTTCTAGATCATTTATGAATATGTTAAAAAGCAGCGGCCCGAGCACCGAGCTCTGCGGAACACCACTCGTGACCTTTCTCCAGTCTGAGTAGTGACCCTTCACCCCTACCCTCTGCTTCCTACCCTCTAACCAGTTTCTGATCCATCTATGCAACCATACGTGCCCCCTCCCCTCAAAAAAAAAGAATTGACAAAATGGAAAATGAGCTGGTCAACCCCCAAAAAATTTTTCTTTGCTACTTAAAACTTAAGAAGTATTCTTAGTTAATTTAATGACGCTGATATCAGATCTGTAATTGAACTTCAGCTAGCCCGTCAGGTTTCTGACATACACGTTACTGATTTTTTAGACAGTTTGCCATATCGGCACAATATTGCGAGTATGAACTGTCCCCCACCAAACTTGTGTTAAGGAGTTTACTCTGAAAACAAGCACGAATACAATAAGGAGATATGTTAAAGCATATATTTACGCCTTTCAACTCACACAAAAGTGATGTCAGCATGTTCTGAAATGTTTGAGACACTTGCTTTTACGCTTGTACTGTACATTTGTCTCTCTTTGCAAGAACAAACAATAGTCTCCCATCATACTGGGATTAAACTTTCTCTGATATCTGCTTTCCATCACCTTGATATCTTGGTGAAATCTTTACCCATTCTCATCGCTGACATCACCAATATTGGGTGGGAAAAAGTCGAGGTGACAATGTAAGAAGTGTATTTTAAGTGACATTCTGGCACCCATTAGCTGATATGCTGTCAGCATGTTCTCCACAAGCTCAGCATAATTCTCTGATCTGTGATTACCAAGAAAATTCTGGTCAACCAGCACGAATGCTTCCCATGCTGCTGATTCAGCTGGGTTCAGCTTCTGTTTGAAAGCATCATCAAGGATCAGTTCACGGATTTCAGGTCCAACAAAAACACCTTCTTTGATTTTGGTTTCACTTTTCTTAGGTGCTGAAACACATCACCATATCTGTCCATCGCTTTGACAGAATTTTTCAGTAGACCTAGTTTTATGTGAAGTGCTGGAAGATAGATTTTCTCACAATGACCTAACGGCAGGTGCTTCACATTGTATCTGCCAGGTGCGGATTCATCTCAGTTTGGCCATTGTTTCTGCCTGTAGTGGTTGGCATCATGATGACTGTTCCAAAGACACAAGAAGCACATGTATTTGGTGTACCCCAGTTGCAGACCCAGAAGGAGCGACACAAAGGGGAGAGTGTGGTGCAGTGGTTAAAGCTACAGCCTCAGCACCCTGAGGTTGTGGGTTCAAACCCACGCTGCTCCTTGTGACCCTGGGTAACTCACTTAATCCCCTCATTGTCCTAGGTACGATAGATAGATTGTGAGCCTACCAGGACAGATAGGGAAAAATGCTTGAATATCTGAATAAATTCATGTAAATCGTTCTGAGCTCCCCTGGGAGAATGGTATAGAAAATTGAATAAATAAATAAACTTTGAGATCACACCCAAACAGGAGATCCTACCTCCTCAAGGTAGAGCAAAGAAAAACAAAGGGAGAGATCTGTGGTGCTCAATCTTTTTATAAAAGATGAGCACCACAGGTCTCCCCCCTTTGATCACAACAGAGGTTCCACTGGTGATCTGCATAGCATTTGAGTTTTAAAAGTGTCTCCATTGACTCGTATGTTTCTTCAACCCAACTGCAAGAGCAACAGGAACAGATGGCTTCTGATTTCCATTGTGTAAAAGTACTGCTTTAAGGCTTGCTTTTTCTTGAATCAATGAATAGTCTCCATTCATCAGAAACATGTTCATATCCCAGTTCACACATGAGACCATTAATATCAGTACAGAAGCAAATGTTTCCTTCCATTTAGTAAAAGGAAGCCAGGATGGTGTGACGATCATGAAAAAAAAGGTATTTTGGTGTCCTGCCTTAAAAAATTCCATTGCTTCAGCCTTGAACCCAACAATTCTGTTTTCTCCTTTGACAGTGACAAGTCTCTAACCAGATCATTAAGATCTTCTTGAGTAGCAGGTGAGGTTGTTTTCATCCAGTTCAGATTCATACAACTCCTTCACAGCAACAGAGGCACATTGTGTTGCAGATGTGGAAGGAGGAATTAGAACTGGATTCTCCGAGTCATGAGGAACGGGTTTAATTGCTGACGGGCAATCAGGATACACAATTTTTGATTTATTCCTCTTTGTGAATCCAGCAATTTTTGTCATGCTTGACAAACTTGCTGCAATTCTTATGTTCTTATGAGTGATGATTTGTTGGTTTACGCCACACCATGGGTACAGTGAAAGGCATCTTCTTCTGTTTCCCGTTCAGCCACTGTGTTAATCTGGAATAGCAGACAGAGCAGCACACATGAGGTGCCCACACTTTATCTTGGTTGCCAACTTTTTAGCCAAAATAATGCTGTATGCACTTTGAAGTCTGCTGGACAGATTCTTTTGCTGATCTTGTGCAGTAAATTATCTGCAGACATAACAGAAATTATCATGATAGTTAACACAACTTCGTCTGTTCATAATAATTATAATATCTTGGACAAAAACAAGCAAAATATAAAATTCACAAGTAGAAAAAGCAGCACAATCACTTTTTAGTATAAACTTTAAAATTACTGTGATCGATGAGTTGTCCTATAATGCAATATTGTATTATAGAAACAGTAAAATACCGATGGTTCACGGTAACATTATTGATGAAAATGATATAACATAAGAATTGCCGCTGCTCGGTCAGACCAGTGATCCATTGTGCCCAACAGTCCGCTCCCGCAGTGGCCCCTAGGTCAAAGACCAGTGCCCTAACTGAGACCAGCCCTATCTGCATACGTTCCGGTTCAGCAGGAACTCGTCTAACTTTGTCTTGAATCCCTGAAGGATGTTTTCCTCTATAACAGCCTCCGGAAGAGCGTTCCAGTTTATACCACTCTCTGGGTGAAGAACGTCCGTTCGTTTGTACGGAATCTGTCCCCTTTTAACTTTAGAGAGTGCCCTCTCGTTCTCCCTACCTTGGAGAGAGGGTGAACAACCTGTCTTTATCTACTAAGTCTATTCCCTTGAGCATCCAAGTACCTAATTTTATTTTATTTTATTGTAACCCGTTCTGAGCTTCTGGGGAGGACGGGCTATAAAAATGAACAAATAAATAAATATTTTGAATGTTTCTATCATGTCCCCTCAGTCTCCTCTTTTCAAGGGAGAAGAGGCCCAGGTTCTCTGATGCATAACTTAAAAACAGAGTGTGATAGACGAAAACTGTTTTCAGATTTAGAGTCAGCATATTGCCCTTGTTAAGGTACAGGTGACAGAACTCCAGTAGCAAAATGCTTGTTGGCCAGTGTAATGTTTCCATCTCAGCTGCGATACGAAGTGTGGAGTGGGGGTTCTTAAGATTAGTCTGAAAGAGATCTCCAGCCCACAAGACTCTGTCAATAATGTCACACTGGAGCTTGACTTCATTCCTCTATCTGTAGATAACCCCATTACAAGTAAGCAACTCTGGTTTGCTGCAAAAGGTGTTTCCATTAAGTATAGACTTGGGAGGGGTGAGCATGGAAATTCATTCTGTTGCATTCAGTTTCATTTTGGGGAATGTAGGCTTTGTTCCCTGATGCAGCATTTTTCCTCTGAAAGGTATAGAGTGGAAAATAAACTCATCATTGTGGTTGATTCGGTTTTACTATATTGCCTTTATTGAAGTTTACTCCAAAGTTTGGAAAGGATTTAGATGCATTCAGATCTAATGTACTTATAAACCAGAATATGAAAAACATTTAAGAGTATGTAAACTTTCTATAGTCATGTTTATTTAGAGGGATACATGCACAGTCATAGCTCGCTACATAAACTAATAGTGTGGCTTGAGGGGAAGAGACCTTCCTTTGAATAGCAAGTGGAAGTATGTGTATGGGACGGTTGGCTGGGGGGATGGAGGAGAAGAAATAACATCAAAATTCTAGTAGAATTCTTGATGCTGATCTAATTTTTTTTTTCAGACTTTCATCCTTGCAGGTAGGAAAAGGAAGAAGAGCAAAACATCAAACTACCTCATTTCAGTTGATCCAACCGATTTGTCACGCGAGGGTGAGAGTTTCATTGGCAAACTTAGGTGAGATGCTTTCCAGGTCAGAGATATAGTTGGCTAGTGAATGTTGGATATACAAGGCAGTAACCTTGGTATGTTCTTGGGAAAACTCTGTTTCTATGAGCAGCATCACATTGCACAAAAAAGAAAAAAGAGTTTTATTGGATGGTGTGGATGGGTTGGTGGTCATGAGTATGCCTTCTTGATACAAATATTTAAATGAGTAAATGTGTATGGACAGATCAAGCCATAGAAACACTTCCAAATGTAGAGCATAGCTCCCCATCTTTTCTGCTTGCAGCACCAGTATTCATCTTTGTGCATCATTATCATGCAGATTGCCAGGGATGTAGTTTGGGATTTTAAAGAACAGGATGAGCTGTCAATTTATTGGCTTCCCTATGTAGCATACCAACCCTACTTTAACAACACTAACTGCCAGGACTCTGTGATTCTGCCAATTATAGCAGGTACTAGAGTACCATGATGTTGGGAAAACAAACACACCAGATTGCTATATGACCCTACAGAGAAATTGCTGGCTAATAGAATGACTCACCTCTGTCACAAGGCAAAATAGATTGATACTCTCCAAATCAGAGTAAGTGATCACAAATTATAAATAGATATATGCAGACAAAAACTGAAAAGGAAATCAAGATGCCAACCAACACTGCAGAAGTATAGACAACCTGCATTCTAGCAGTCGGCTTCAGGAGATGGAAAAAAGGAACAGGTATTAGAGAGAGAAAAGGTTACAGTATGCACATCCCTCTCAGAGTGTAGCAAAATATGAAGTAGTACTGAATTACTGTACAACAACAGAGTAGTGACATTTTCAAAATTGAAAAAAATGGTATTCAATGTATAATAATTGTAAATTTAAACTAAAAACAGAAATCACAATCTCATATAAACTGAGAATATTCTGTCATTTTGTGATTTTTCAAAGAAAATAATTGATTTTGGAGCCACAAATATAGTTGATATCATATAAGAACATAAGAATTGCCGCTGCTGGGTCTGACCAGTGGTCCATCGTGCCCAGCAGTCCGCTCACGCGGCAGCCCTCCAGTCAAAGACCAGCGCCCTGAGACTAGCCCTACCTGCGTGCGTTGCAGTTCAGCAGGAACTTGTCTAACTTTGTCTTGAATCCCTGGAGGGTGTTTTCTCCTATGATAGTTTTCTACCACTCTCTGGGTGAAGAAGAACTTCCTTACTTTCGTACGGAATCTTGATGGTTCTGACATGAAGAGTATTTCTGGAAAACTGTGGAAAAGCCTAGAAGCTTGCCCAGGCATGTGACTATTTTCTTGCTTGACTAGTACCATACTTGAGCCCCCTCAGTCAGAACCATCATGGAACATGGCCAGGAGGCTAGAGTTGGAATCTACTTTTGATGATGGTTCAGTGACACTTGTCCTTTGGGCCCCAGCTGATAAGAGCAGCTATAGCTGGAACTTACCTCCTGCCACTGGACTGATAGCAATAGTATGTCATTCAGATGCCTATCTTGCATACCCTTTCCAGTGGCCATGTTTTTATTCCATATTGTCCTTAAATGAAAACTCAGTTCCTCTTCTTGTCAGGGAATATCTATCTTAAACAGTTCTGTTTTCCTATTGTTTCCATCGTAATTTTAACCTTATTGAAGTTCTCTAGAAGCAAATTTTAAACATTTCTTGGAATACAGTAGACTGTCTGTTAACCGGCACCCATAGGGATTGGTAGATGCTGGATAAATGTAGTTTCTAGTTGCTTGAGAGTTCCTATTAAAAATAGACCAAACTAATCCTATACCCATACTATGCCATACCATAAACAGTTCCAGACAAACTACCGGACATGTGGTAGGCAAAGCGTGGGCAGCATATTCCACTTAAATTTCCGCCAGAAATCAATTTTATTTTCATTTTTATTTAAAGTATTACAGTATCGCTTTGATTTTATTTTGCTGATTGCTTATGAGTTCTGGTTGCTTGAGTTCCAGTTAACAGAGAGTCTACAGCTTTACATAAAGGGTGCCAGGCATACATTTCATTATAAGTCCCTTATAGTGTATGGTGAGCCCTCCAAAATGCTCCCAGAACCTACTATAGCCACCTGTCTACCGTCCCGATAGCACTTATGGCTGCAGGTGTCACCTATATGGCAGTACAGTAGGTTTTAGGTGAGTTTTGGTGGGTTCACACTTTCCACCATAAATGTAGTGGATAGGGTGGGATATGGGCCTGGATCCCCCTCTCACTCACCAGGCTACTCCAGATACCTGCTTGTTTCTCTACTAGCATTTCCTATAATATCTGCGGCTGGTATATACTGTCTCTTTCACAGTTTTGGGGAATGGATGGGAGGGAGGGAGTGACCATTGGGAGTGTGTGGGGGGTCATGCCTGTATGTATCCAGTGGTCATCTGGTCAGTTTGGGTACCTTTTTGGCTCTTATGAGCTTTTAAAACAGTTCTATCTCCAAACATCTAAATGACACCCTGGATGTCTTCAAAAAGATTTGATTATCTCTAACCTCACCCTAATTATGCCCAAAACAGACCTCTAACACGAATCGTTAAGATTTAGACGTACTGAAGGGAAAATGACCTGCAAAACGTCTAAAATAAGTAAGTTTTGAAAATGGCATTTGGGCAATTAAAACATCCAAGTGCTGATTTATGCTGTCTTTTGAGCAATTTTCTTTTTTGAAAATGAGCCCTATAGGTTTTATATTTGGATGGTGGCTGAATTTTGATGTTCTCTATATAATATTTGTTTGGCCTGAAACACCCTGGCCCCTCTTCTACCTACAATTGCAGATGATACAAAGTTATTCAGAGTAGTAAGGATGCAGGAGGATTGCGAAACCTGCAACAAGACATAAACACGCTTGAGAAATGGGCTGTGACATGGCAAATGAAGTTTAACATGGACAAGTGTAAGGTTGATGCATGTTGGTAACAAAAATCTTGTACACGAATACAGGATGTCTGGTGCAGTACTCGGAGAGACACCCTAGGAAAGAGACTTGGGAGTACTGGTCGACAAGTCGATGAAGCCGTTCGCGCAATGTACGGCAGCGGCGAAAAGGGCAATCAGAGTGCTTGGAATGATTAAGAAGGGGATCACGAACAGATCGGAGAAGGTTATCATGCTGCTGTAAGAGGCCATGGTACGCCCTCACCTGGAATACTGTGTCCAGCACTGGTCGCCGTATTTGAAGAAGGACACAGTACTACTCGAAAGGGTCCAGAGAAGAGCGACTAAAATGGTTAAGGGGCTGGAGGAGTTGTCATAAGTGAGAAATTAGAGAAACTGGACCTCTTCTCCCTTGAAAAGAGGAGACTGAAAGGGGACATGATTGAAACCTTCAAGATAATAAAGGGAATAGACTTAGTAGATAAAGACAGATTGTTCACCCTCTCCAAGGTAGGGAGAACGAGAGGGCACTCTCTAAAGTTAAAAGAGAATAGATTCCGTACAAACGTAAGGAAGTTCTTCTTCACCCAGAGAGTGGTGGAAAACTGGAGCGCTCTTACGGAGGCTGTGGTAGGGGAAAACACCCTCCAGGGATTCAAGACAAAGTTAGACAAGTTCCTGCGGAACTAGAACGTACGCAGGTAAGGCTGGTCTCGGTTTGGACACTGGTCTTTGACCTGGGGGCCACCGCGGGAGCGGACTGCTGGTCACGATGGTAGAGGGCTGGATTCTATAATATTGCCAGTAAAATCTGACAGGTTGCTGTAGTAGCTGCTTTTAAGAATGGTTTGGACAATTTCCTGGAGAAAAAGTCCATAGTTCGTTATTGAGAAAGACATGGGGGAAGCCACTGCTTGCCCTGGATCAGTAGCATGGAATGTTGCTACTCCTTGGGTTTTGGCCAGGTACTGGGGACCTAGATTGACCACAGTGAGAACGTGCTACTGGGCTTGATGGACCTTTGGTCTGACCCAGTAAGGCTATTCTTATGTTTTTATGTACATGCTTAAATTATGCTGTATAGCAAGTTGTTTACAAAATTCAAACATAAGGAGAAGCAGCAAATTAAAAATAAAAATTTAGTTGATACCTACTGCTCAGCCCACTCCTTTTTTCAAGTTGTCAGTTCCCAATTTTTCTGTGCAGGCTTGAATTGCGGCTTTGTTAGCCCTTCCTTGGAGGTTCTTTTCTCCCACAGTTTTGTTTTATAAGTTTGCTGCTTCTCATTTTTTTCTATGAGAAGTAAGCCACTAAGTTGCTTCAAATGGTGCCTACACTGTACTGACTAGATGTATTCTTTAGGTTTAGAACAATGCTTATCAAACATACTATGGCTGTGATCCCATTATCAAAGCCACAGAAAGTATATGACCCTTGAAGGTTTGAGCCCATGATGCCTCTATGGAGGGTTTACCCAGATCATGACTCCATTTGGGCTTCTGATCCACAGTTTGGAAAGCTGTGGCTTAGAACATGATGATCCTGGATATGCCATCTGTTCAAAAATTTTTCTTGGCACCATCAAGTACCAGAGATTGTATCTGATGGACATTTGTGGTAAGATCTTGAAGTCTGATGCACCATCACTAAGGTTAGGTATTTGCATCACAGGATCTGTAATCTTCACCAATCACTTACAGTCCCATGAAGGTGAGATCATTCTCCTCAGAGTCAAGATTCAAGAAGAGGCACAAGAGCAGGATCCTTTCTGCCCTTCCCATGAGAAAGCTTCCTTAGAGTTAATTTCAAATCAGAGTTGGCATTGATCTTCATTAGTACAAGGCTCTAAGAGCAGGAAGACACGTAGTGACCACTGTGATTTGCCTTTCAAACATTTTCATCTAAAGACTTGTTTGGTCTCCGAAATTGAGTCTTAGGCAAGGGAGCACATTAAAAAATGCCTAAATATATTTATGAGTGTAAATGCCCACTTATTTCTTTGAATGTCTTAATGTTGCCCCGGGATCAGGGTTGTCTGGGCTTATTAAATGTGGATAGATTTACCATAGCTTGCTAATTAAGACACTTGAATGACTAATCATTTCTCTTCTCCTGCAACTGAATATGCTTCTTACTCGCCATATCATTTTAGTTATTTATTACATGCCACCAATCAACCTAAATGCAAATTTGATTATGGTGCAGTGTTTTTGTCCCCTGTCAGACTTACATGGAAGAGATTATGTACTTTATTGAACATCTCGCCAAAGATGACACCTTGCTTGCCTATTGTTGGTCAGTGGGGATTTTCTTCCAGGACTGTATGGGAACACCTTTCGTAGATGGTCCCAGAAGGGTTTTCTCTACCTCTCCCAAGCTCTGCAGGATGATGGCACACCGGAATCTTTTGATACTTTAAAAATAACCTTTCATCTATCATCCAAGGACTGATATTCCTACAAGCAATTACATCATTAAATATCCTCCCTACCTAGAGCTGGCTTAAGGGCAGAAATTCAGGAATGGTTATCGGAGGCTTTGTGTTTGAGTGCGCAAATTCCTATACCATTGAGATTTCACCATAAGTATGAAGAGTCTACTGGTGATGTAATTATGCTGGGCATGCTGCTAAATGGTCTCAAGAACGCTAATCGATTATTATTTCTGATTTGTTAAAGAAGAGCATTAAATTGGGAAAAAAATTGCTTTATCTGCGGTGGAGAGGGAGCAATACTATAAGTTCTTATTAGAGTCTATTTTGCACCAAACAGGATGTTTTGGGCCCATCTAACCCCTACGGATGCCTGTTCAAAGTGAACTGCACCACATGCCACTCTAGGACATATGTTCTAGACTTGTCCTTGTATAGCTGCTTATTGGCATCAGTTAATTGCATGGATTGGAACTGTACTTGGAGACTTCTGCCTACCTCCCTTTTCATTTTCTATGGTTCCAATTCATGCGGGTTGCACAGCCTTTGTTCATAAGGCCATTCTCTTGGGCATTAAAGCAATTCTACAATGTTGGCTGACACCACAGACACCTACTTTCGCACATTGGAGAATTTTGATGATTCAATAGGCTGGACTTGATCGTCAAGTTATAAGGCACATGGACTTTTGGACCTGGCACCTTATTTATTCGTTGTTGGTTACCATTTTGTAATACTTTGACGCATCGGGCCTGCAGTAGATTACTGAATTAAGTGCTATTTCAGGTCCTATTCTGACATGTTGTACTGCTTTTATCCCAGGACAAGCAGGCAGCCTATTCTCACATGTGGGTGACATCATCCACGGAGCCCGGATGCGAAAGCCTCACAAGTAGACTTGTTGTAGAAAACTTCAGAAGTTTCGAGTCTGTCGCACCGCACATGCGCGAGTGCCTTCCTACCCAGCACAGGGTGTGTCTCCTCAGTTCTCAGTTTTCCGCGGAGCCGCAAAGTCTGTCTTTGACACTCTGCACTGAACTTAATTTGCGTCGTGCCTTCTCTCACCGCAGCTCGTGTTTTATTTTTCTTATTACCGTGTCGCTGTGTTTTTTCTTTTCATTCATTTAGTTTGGAAACTGCTGCTACACCCTCAACCTTGGACTCGGTCAAGCCTGCTGTGGGGTGTCCTCCTACCTCTACAACTCCGACCTCGAGTCTCATCAGACCTTCCTCATTTAGATCGTCTTCGACCTCGAGTAAATCTGCCAAGTCTTCTCCTAAGCTTCCCTCAGGTCAGATACCTCAACAGACGGTTCCAGCGGTGGTTCTCAAGCTACCCAAGCATCACTCCTCCAAGTCGAGGCATGCTTCTTCTGCCCCCTTAGAGCCTTTAGTCTCAGCAAGTGGTCCAGTTTCAGACTCGGATCTACAATTGCAGGCTACCATCCAGACCATTTTAGAGTGGAAATTTGTTCAGTTACTGAGCAAATACAGTTCTGCCTTGACTCTGCTTCCTGCAGTCCAGCCTGGGCACTCAGCAGTCTCACAAGAGGTCGAGTCATTGCCTGTGCCTCGAGCTGAATCTACACACTCTATGCAAGGAGTCGAGTCTTTGCGAGTGTCTCGACTGGAATCCTCACACTCCATGCAAAGAGCTGAGTCTTTGGAAGTGTTTTGATATTCCTCAATCCAAACCACTGAGTCTATGGAGTTTCGATCTACAGCTTCCAGCCCTATACCCTCTCCAAAGGCATTGCCCATTTCGAGGCACAGGGCGAAGTCTCCTTGACCTCACACGAGACCTGCTTTCAGGCAGCACTCTCATCACCGGTCAAGGCCCTCATTGAAGCGCCGATCCTCTTCCAGAGAGAAGCTTTCTTTGTCCATGGTTTCCAGTTCTTTGAGGCCTCCAACTCCTCGATCGAGGACATCGATAGCAGAACCCGAGGACTCAGCTGATTCCAATGCCTCGTCCCAGTCTGTCTATTCGCTGGGATACCAATACTCCAGAGAGGCCTCACCTTCGTTTTCCACTTGAGGTGCCTTGAGATCATCAAGTCTCTCTTGAGACCATGCTCTGGCGGATCAATTGTCCTTTTCCTCCTTCCTCCGTCAAATGGCTGAGGGCCTGGATCTTAAATTGGATGCTGGTTCAAAGTACTCTAAGGAGTATTTGAAGGAGATGAGTATGTCTCGATCTCCTGCAGACTTAACAGGCTGGAGACTCCTTATGCTATCCCTGCTGTTCCAGGCAAGTTGGAATCGAGGTATAGAACTCTATATTGCAAGGGCTTTGAGAACTCCCAACTATCTCATCAATCCCTTCTTGTGGAATGTTCATTGAAGAGGAGTCATCTTTCCAGAGTCTATGCTACCATACCTCCTGGAAGAGAGGGCAGGACCATGGACAAGTTTGGCCGTTGTCTTTATCAAAATTCGATGATGGCCTCCAGGGTTTTAAATTATAATTTGATCTTTATTACTTACTTCAAGTATTTTATTGATATACTCCCTGTTTTTTTTAAAGACCTTGGTCAACACAGGCTTTTAGAGTTTTGGCAAGTTATTGCTACTTTGGCGCAACTCAGATTGCATCTTCTTCAGTCATCTTATGATGCCTTTGAACTTTCCTCGAGGGTCACTGCATTCTCAGTAGCGATGCGCCGTCTGGCCTGGCTTCGCATCATTGATATGGATCACAACCTTCAGGATCGTCTGGCTAATATTCCTTGTGAAGGCAATGACCTCTTTGATAAATCGATAGAGGCCGCCACCAAGAAGTTGTCTGAGCATGAGAAATCTTTTGCTTCCATCATCAGACTAAAGCCTAAGCCATCTCCTGCAAAGCCTTCTCGACCTCTTCCATCCTATCAGAGGTGTTATCCTCCAAGGGCAGCTCCTTACACTCGAGCACCCCCCAAGAAACAACAGCAGAAGCAACAGAAACCTCAGCCTTCTGCTACACCCAAGGCTTCTCAGCCTTTTTGACTGTCTCAAACAGAGCATAACCTCCATCGTTCTGCCTCTGTTCTCTCCTCTCCCCATAGGAGGTCATCTCCATCATTTTTACCATTGATAGGAGATCATTACATCCGACTTCTTGGTGCTGTCAATAATCAGGGAAGGATACTCTCTTCATTTCGCTCAGATTCCATCAGAGCTTCCTCCAAGAATGTATCCTTCCAATCCATCCCAGACCGCCCTTCTTCTTCAGGAAGCTCAAGCTCTGCTTCATCTCCGTGCCATCGAGGAAGTTTCCTTGGAACAGAAGAGCATGGGGTTTTACTCCCGTTACTTCCTAGTTCCGAAGAAGATGGGCGAACTGCGACCCAAACTGGATCTCAGGGTTCTCAACAAATTTTTGGTCAAAGAAAAATTTCACATGTTGTCCCTGGCATCCCTTTAATAATAATAATAATAATAATAGTTTATTTTTATATACCGCCAAACCATCAGTTCTTGGCAGTTTACACAATAGTAATTACATCAAGTAATTAAAATATAGATCCAAATAACAATGTCTTATAAAAGGAAATAACACAATTCAATAAAAGAAACTGACTAACAAAATACAACCCTAACTTATTCAAAATAAAATATGAACAATACAGATTATATATACTAAAATAGATAAGCAACTGTAAACCTTACTCCATAAAAATAATTTTAAAAACTGCCTATCGTAAATATTTGGAAATCTATCCCCATCTAGATCAGAATGATTGGTTATGTTCTCTGGATCTCAAGGAGGCTTATACTCATATTCCCATTCATCCAGCCTCCCGTCAGTACCTCAGATTTCGGGTGGGGAATCTGCATTTTCAATACAGAGTGCTGCCTTTTGGCCTGGCATCATCTCCCAGAGTGTTCACCAAGTGCCTAATGGTGGTAGCAGCAGCTCTAAGGAACCATGGTCTTCGGGTGTTTCCCTACCTGGACGACTGGCTCATCAAAGATTCAACATCTCAGGGGATTATTGTAGCAACCCAATGGACTACGTGGTTCCTACAAAGCTTGGGATTTGAAATCAACTTTCCCAAATACCACCTTAAGCTCTCTCAGAATCTACAGTTCATTGGAGCTATCCTGGACACTGTCCAGCTCAGAGCATTCCTTCCTCAGCAGCTTCCTCAGATGCTCTTCTTCAGCTGTGTCACAAAGTGTCTTCCCACTCTGAGCGAAACACATGATGGTACTACTCGGTCACATGGCCTCGACCGTTCACGTGACTCCTTTTGCCAGACTTTACCTCAGAATTCCTCAGTGGACCCTGGTATCTCAGTGGACGCAGGCTTGCAACCCACTCTCTCAACACATTACAGTCACTCCTTCATTGAGACAATCTCTCCACTGGTGGATGCTCTCTTCCAATCTCTCCAGAGGTTTACTGTTTCAGACACCCCTCTCATCAGAAGTTCCTCACGACAGATTCCTCGACCTACACTTGAGGGCACATCTCGACAGTCTCCTTACTCAAGGCCATTGGTCCAGCACAGATCGTTAATATCATATCAATCTGTTGGAACTCAGAGCAATCTTCAATGCTCTCAAAGCTTTTCAGCATTTTCTTCAGGACCAGATAGTCCTTATTCGGACAGACAATCAGGTCGCCAAGTACTACATCAACAATCAGGGAAGAACAGGATCTCTCCCTCTTTGTCAAGAAGCTCAAAATTTTGTGACAAAATTTCCATGATCGGGATGGTGTGGAGCTAAAGCAGAAGGGGGGACTTTTTCTTGATACAGCCTTCAGGCGAAACATGTCGGAATGACAGGTCCCTTCCCGATAACTATTGACAAAGGGAAAACTCAGAAAATGCAAGAAAAAAGATAAGTTAAAAGATTATTTATTTACTCATCATGCACTAAAGCACTTTATATAGGACTTCCGGCGGAAACATGGAGCCTTAGACAGCGTGTTGCTACGGCTCCGCTACACCTACCCGCGGCGCGGCAACTAACCGGCATTACTGCCCCCTGGTTCGGGTCAACAGTGGCTCGGGGGAGGTTGCTGAAGAAGCGGAGCACCTTGTAAGAACTTTTCTTCGCGGCTCGGCTTTGCCGTGTCGGGACGGCTGGGGGCCACGTGGCGCCGCGGGTGGCGTGCGGCCACGAGTCGGGTCTGCTGGGCTGCTCCCCTGCCGGTCTATATCTGTGTGCAGCCTTCTCCTCGTGCAGTGGAGGTTGCTGGGGGCGCGGCACGACTCTGCACCTGTCCTCCTGGTGGCCCTGCAGTTGCGATTTCGGGTCTCCCGGGGCCTAGTGGTGCTGGTGAGGGCGGATGTCTGTGACTCTGATCCCGGAGTGTGGAGTGGCTCTCCCCCAGCAGGTTTGATTCTGGATTTGCTCTTTTCCCTGAGCTGGAAAGCTTACTGGAGGCGCGGTGCGTCTCTGACCTCATCCTCCTAGCAGCCCGGTGGTTTCGGTCTCGGGGTTCCCGGTGGCCACGTGGAGCAGCAGAAGACGTGTGGTTGCACCCCTGATATCCAGGCACGGGGCGTGGCTCTTCCTCTGCAGGCCAGATCCCGGGTTTGGTCTTCTCCCGGTGCTGGGGAGCTTCCTGGTGGCGCGATTAGATCTGGGAGCCTGGGGTAGGCTCGCCATGGCGACTAAGGCGGTCCGGAAGGATCGGGAGAGGAGTAAACTGCCAGAGGCCAAGATGGCGGATCCCATGGCGCCTCCATCGCCGGAGGCTCCTCACTCATCCTGGGTTTCCGCAGTCACGGCGGAGGTTCAGGCTGTCCTCGAGGGCTCTCTGGGGGACAAGCTGCAGCGCATACTTGATAAACTGGACACGCTGGACCAGCGATTTGCCTCTCTCACGTCGGAGGTCAAGGAGACTCGGCAGCGGGTGAGTGCTGCTGAGGATCACGTTCAGCAGCTTGCCCGGGAGCAATCCGCACACACTACAGCGTTGGCGGCGTTGCGTGCCAAGGTGGATGACCTGGAGAACAGATCCCGCCGTAATAATCTTCGGTTTGTTGGCCTGCCTGAATCGGTGCGGGACGTGGAGCTGGGGGCGATGTTGGAACGCTGGTTGCCTGAGTCTTTATCTTTCTCATCTTCTTCGGGCCCATTGCGGGTGGAGAGGGCGCATCACTTAGGGCAGCGGAGAGAAAATGCTGACAGACCTCGGGTGGTCATTTGCTGTATCCTGAACTATCATCATAAGATGGAGGTCCTACGTGCGTTGCGGCAGGGCAAGAAGCTCTTGTATGACAACAAGCCCATACTCTGCTTTCAGGACTACTCAGCGGAGGTTTCTCAGGCACGACGCAAGTTTTCACCTTTATGCACCCGACTCATCCAGCGTCACATTGCTTTTTCTCTGCAATACCCGGCTCGCCTGAGGTTGACTCATCTGGGTAGAGCTCATCATTTCGACACCTTGGAGGCCGCGCAGCGTTTTGTGATGGAGATGTTGCCTGAGGAACCACCACAGGGAGCAGCTGTGGACTGAGGAGATCCCTGTTGGGGCCGGATCTGTGGTTTGAGTTTGGACTGGGGGTCTTTCTTCTCTTCCTTCGAGTTGGGGCTCTGGGTTTTCTTGTAGTTCTGCCTGGCTGGTGGGTGGGAGGCAGGAGGGGGGTTGACCTGTTGGTTCTTTGTTAGATGGGGTCTGTTCCTGACCTATTTGGGTTTTTGAGCGTTGGGGATTTGGCTTGGTGAGTGTGTTTGCGGGTAGGTGGAGACGGGAGAGTCGGGCAGCATGTGCGGTATACGGGTGTGCGCGCGGTATATAAAAATTTCTGTACATAAATTTGTGTTTTTCGCGCGCTATACCCGTGTGCGCATTTTACACGGGTGCGCATTTTCTACGTGAAAATACAGTAATTGTACTTGATTTTAGAATGGCAAATGATGTCAGTTAGTTTCTTGTTTTGTTCCTTTTCAGAGATATACATAGGTCCATGATGGATAGGTTGGTCTAGCCTGAGTAAAGGCCAGAAATCCTTTTCATGTTCCATATTTATTTCCCAAATATTAAATATATGTTTGTAACTCTAAAACTTCTACTCTATGTATTTTTGGGGTGAATTTATATCCATGATAGACTTGTATTTTTTGGCACCAAAGAAACAGAAGGATGAGCTCTATCTCTATTTCTTTTCTCCAATTTTAGGTCCAACCTTATTGGAACCAAGTTTACAGTGTATGACAATGGGGTGAGCCCAACCAAGAACCAGGGATTGCTGGAAAATTCCAGACCTCGACAGGAACTTGCCGCTATATGTTATGTAAGTGATATTTCAGCTTCTTTTTCTTTCTCAAAGTTGACAGATAGTAACAGTAGCATTCACTGTATTACATGTATATTCAGTACTGCAGAATATACCTATTAAACACTAGTGCTCACATTTAAATTAAAATTTTGCTTCTGCAGAAGATTACCCTACTTCCTTTTCACTGCAGCTAACAATTCAGTGATTACATATACCTACCCCTACCCCACCCATTGGAGAATTTCTTCCCTCTCTAAACCTCATAGACTAACCCTTCCCTTTCAAAGCCCCCTTTCACCTGGCCTACCCCTAAAATTACACTCATGCAATTTCTCCACCATCCTCTAAACCTGCACCCCCCACTCTCAACTAACTTACTAATCTCCAAAGCAGGCAACATACAGATGCATACCGTGCATATATGCACACAAGGATTGTAAATAGAAACTTGATGGCAGGTAAAGGCCAAATGGCCCATCCAGTCTACCCATCCACAGTATCCACTATCCCCAAAAGATCCCACATGCCTGTCCCACGCTTTCTTGAATTCTCTGTTCCTTGTAGGTTGATCTGTATTCCATTTTCTTTATTCTACCATGCATAACCATGCGCGTTATACGTGTGAGCGCATTGTACAAATTTTTTTTTCCATTCTGATCCGGCATTCCCCTTGTGAACCGGCATCCTCCCCCCCCCCCCCGCTCGCGTCACTCCCCTGCCCCGCGATCCTACATCCCCCCCAGCACCGCAAAGACAACTCTTACCCGATTGGGCACCGGCACCAGCACCAATGCACAGGATGTGTCAGTGCCAGTGCCCGAAGATCCTCCCTCGTTGGGTTGGGCTGGGCTGGGCGGTGCGAGAGAGATCCTCCTTCCTGTGCCAGGCTGGACTAGGCTTTGAGCATTTGCGCATGCTCAAAGCCTTCTGGTCTCGCAATCTCGGAGAGGAGGATGGGGGGAGGATGCCGGTTCGGAGTAGGCGGGAGGAGGTTTTAGCATGCGCGGTATACGCATGTGCGCGCTATATTAAAATTTTATTACATAAATTTCTGTTCCCCGCACGCTATACCCGTGTGCGCGTTTTACACAGGTGCGCGGTATATGAGTGAAAATACGGTAATTCTCTTTCTTCCTCCCCTCTTAAAGTCAATTAATTTGTTACCTTTGCTTAATCTTCTGTAAACCGCATAGAACTTCACGGTATTGCGGTACTTAAGCTGTTATTATTATTATTATTCCCCTAGTTTGTTCAAGTCCCTTTGCAATTCTTCGCAGTCTTCTGTAGTTCAAGCTCCACTGAATAGTTTGGTGTCATCTGCAAATTTTACTATCTCACACTTCGTCCCTGCTTCTAGATCATTTATGAATATATTAAATAGCAGCGGCCCGAGCACCAAGCCCTGTGGGTCCCCACTCGTGGGATGCTTTAAGGCTACCATAAGAGGACAGATAATATCATATTCAGCATATATTAGGAGACAGTATAAAAAGCAATTTTCTGATTTGGAGCAAGAAATCAAATATTTGGAATCTAAGTTGAATGAAAAATGGGAACAAAATACTTTGCAGGCTCTTTTAAAAATAAAATGTAAATACAATGAGATTTCTTCAAAATTGATAAGGAAAGATTTGTTTTCTCAGCAAGCTCTGTATTATGGAAACTCAAATAAGGCGGGAAGATTATTGGCGAATTATCTTAAAGAAAAGAAGAAATAAAATTATTGCAATTAAAGATGAGAAAGAAAATATACATTCTCATATTGGTCCTATTTTAAATCAATTTTTAAATTTTTATAAAGATTTATATTCTTCCACGCCTTATTTAGATAAAGAAAAAGATGGTTTAGAGGTCCGAAAATTCCTAATCATATAAAAAAAAGTTTAGAAGAGCCTATTTCATTAAAAGAATTGCAAGCAGCGTTAAAGTCTCTTAGAGTTGGATCCACTCCAGTTGGTGATGGTTTCACGGTAGAGTTTTATAAATCATTTCAAATTACCCTATTACCTCACCTATTAAATTTATACCAGACTCAGCTGAATAAAGGTTGCATTACAGGTACTATGGCAGAATCTTTAACTATAGTCTTGCCGAAGCCAAATAAAGACCCTACTTTGGTTTCAAATTACAGGCCTATTTCTTTAATTAATGTAGTTGGAAAACTTTTAGCTAAATCATTGGCTTTACGCTTAGCTAAGGCTCTTCCATTTATTATTGATATGCACCAAACAGGGTTTGTTGCTCATAGACATTCTTCTAATAACACCAGGTTGGCTTTTCATATGTTAAACTTAACAAAAGCCATGAATGATCTGGCCTTTTCTGTATCTTTGGATACAGAGAAAACCTTTGATCGGGTGGAATGGACCTTCATGTATCAAGCATTGGAATGGTTTGGGATTGGTTCTGGATTTATACAAATGATCCAAACTTTGTATAGTTCCCCTGTTGCTAGATTGTATATTAATAATAATTTTTCAGAAAGATTTAATTTGCAGGGGGGAGTTAGACAAGGTTGTCCCTTATCTCCTTTGCTTTTTGATATTGTATTAGAACCCTTGTTATTAGCTATTCAGCAAGTGAAGGAGATACAGGGCATCCCTTACTTAGATCAGGATTACAAAGTCTCTGTATATGCAGATGATATACTACTATATTTGAGAAATCCAGAAACAACCATTCCATGCTTGCTTGATTTGATAGAGAAATTTGGAAAATTTTCAGGATATAAGATAAATTGGAGTAAATCAGAAGTTCTTCCACTTAATATACATTGTACAAAAGGTCTGTTTGATCCATTCCCCTTTCTATGGAAGGAGGATGGAATAAAATATTTAGGTATTTGGATAAATAATACACTGGAAGAGACAATGAAAGTGAATGAAAAATTTTTATTACATAAGGTGACAGAAATGTGTGAGCAATGGAATCCTTTACATCTTTCGTGGTGGGGGAGAGTTCAAACTATCAAAATGATGAAATTCCCTGTGGTTTGTTATCAAATGGGTATGATATCAGGTTTTTTTCAGGGGTCCTTTTACAAAAAATTAAATTGTATTCTAACAAAATTTATTTGGCTGGGTAAAAAGGCTAGAATTCCTTTAGTATCATTACAAAAACCAATTACAGAGGGAGGGGTAAATTTCCCCAACTTTTATAGGTATCATCAAGCCAGGGTATGTATTGGGTCCTCCCAGAGCCCTTAGAAAATATCCCAGATTGGTTGTAGTTGGAATGGCGACTCATGTTCCCTCTGCGACTATGCCATGTTCTCAGTATCAAAATGCCTAGATTATATAAAGAAAACAAAATACAGTGGTACCTTGGATTACGAGCATAATCCGTTCCAGGAGCATGCTTGTAATCCAAAATGCTCGTTTATCAAAGCGAGTTTCCCCATAGGAAATAATGGAAACTCGCTTTGATAGGTTCCCCCCCCCCCCCGAGGCCAGCAGCGCTGCTCCCCCCCACGAGAACCGGCATCACTCCCCCCGAAGGCCCCCCCGCAATCCGCACTCCGCCATCGGGCACCCCCCCGCCGCGACCTGAGGTCCCCCCAACCTACCCGAACCCTCTTCTTACTTTGCTGTAGCCTCCGCAGCGGCACCGGCACCAGCATGTCCTGTGCGTGGTGCCGGTGCCTGAAGATCTGCTTCCTGTGCTGGGCCTTGAGAGTTCACGTTCAACGTGAGAGTTCACGTTCGACGTGAACTCTCAGGCCTTGAGCATGCGCACATGCTCAAGGCCCAGCACAGGAAGCAGATCTTCAGGCACCGGCACCAGGCACAGGACATGTTGGTGCCGGTTCCGCTGCGGAGGCTACAGCAAAGTAAGAAGAGGGTTCGAGTGGGTTGGGGGGACCTCAGGTCGCGGCGGGGGGATGCCCGATGGCAGCGAGGGGGTGCCCGATGGTGGTGGGGGGGGGGCCCGATGGTGGCGGGGGGGGCCCGATGGCGGCCGGGGGTGCCGGATCGCGGGGGGGGGGGGGGGGTGCCGGTTTGCAGGGGGGGGGGGCGCTCGCAAATCGAAGCGCGCTCGGTTTCCGAGGCGCTGATTTTGCGAATGTTTTGCTCGTCTTGCAAAACACTCGCAAACCGGTGCACTCATAAACCGAGGTACCACTGTATTAGTAGATACTTGGAAAACCTTACAATATGTCAATAATTTAACACTTATTCCAATACATAAATCAACAAATCAGACTTTATGTCTAAACTCCAAGATTCAAATTGGCGGTTTTAAGGTTATCTGGAAGCATTGGATGATAGCAGGAATACGGATTTTAGATGATGTTATATCTAATCTTAAGTTGCTTGAATTTTCACAGTTGCAACACAAATTTGGACTTAATAAATCACAAAGTTTTAGATGGTTGCAGCTGAAGCAGGCCATTCAGGCAGGGTTCCCTGAATGGAAAAATTTAAATAATCAATATAGTTTAGAGTTCTTATGCTTTCAGGTGGACTTCCTGGGACACCAGGCTGCACAGTGGTATAAATTGATATCTGGATTCATGAATAAAAAACCAAAAAATGGTCTTCGGGACATTTGGAGTATTGAGATTAAGCATCAAATTTCTATATCTCAATGGCCACGAATTTGGACTTGGAGGTTAAGATGTACAATGTCTACATCTATGAGACAAACTTGTTTTTTTCTTTTACATAGAGCATTTTGGACCCCAGTTTGTTTACAAAAGATAGATTGCTCTAAGTCTAATAGATGTTGGCATTGTAATCTTAAAATAGGGACTCTAGATCATTTATTGTTCTATTGTCCATTTATCTTGGCCTTTTGGAAATCAATATGGGGTCAAATAAATTGTTTATTGAAAAACCCAGTTGCGTTATTGTATGATGCTGTTTTATTTTGCATGTCAATGAGGGGTAAAAGCCAAATATCATCTAAGAACAACAATCTTTTATTAATTATGACAGGAGTCGCCATACAACAAATAACGAGTAATTGGAAGAGACTTTACTACAGTTTTTGGAATTCGTTGTGTCATATATATAAAATGGAAAAAACAATATCTATACAGAAAGAGAATTTCAAAAAATTTCAAGATGTGTGGAGGCCATTAACAAATTACTGCAATGAATAGATTTCATTTTTCCCTATATGGTATAAGCTCAAAATAGGAGGAGGGATAATTTAAAAGTTGTTTATAAATGGGAAGAAAGATAGGAAAGTATCTATTAAATAATATAAATGTTTATTATATAATATGAAAAGGGAGGGAGGTAAATTCTATAATTTGATTATTGTTGATCATTAAGTGTTTTATATAAGTTTAAATGATTGTACCTGTTGATATACTTATTGTAAGTTTGAAAAATGAATAAATTTATAAAAAAAAAAACAAACAAACAAAAAAAAAACTTGCATAATAAACTTTTCACTCCTTGTCTTCCAGGAAACCAATGTACTTGGTTTCAAGGGTCCCAGAAAAATGACTGTGATCATTCCTGGAATGAATATGAACCATGAGCGAACTATATTCAGCCCTCAAAATGTAAGTTTAAAATCGTGATGATCAAATCTTAGCACGATGACTAGCTCTAGGGCCAGTGCGTGTTAATCTTTGTCCATGACCCCCATTTATACAGCCTCGGAAGCATGCAACCCCTCCCCAGTGGTGTGTGCCATTGATGTCCTATGGAGCAGTGGTTCCCAGCCCTGTCCTGGAAGACACCAGGCCAATCGGATTTTCAGGGTAGCCCTAATGAATACGCATGAGAGAGATTTGCATATAATGGAAGTGACAGGCATGCATATCTATTCCGTGCATATTCATTATGGCTATCCTGAAAACCTGATTGGCCTAGTGGTCCTCCAGGACAGAGTTGGGGACCATTGCTATGGAGGGCCCACCCAGATTGTGACTCCAAATGTATTTGGGAATATGTGCTCTAAGGCATTTTCACAACTGAAAATGGCAGATTTCATGCTTTGGACATGGTGATGGTATTGAAAGCTTTTAAATAAGATGGCACAACTGGCATGAAAACTATGAATGCTATATAAATCCCACTGGTCCAAGTGCATGAAATAGTTTTTCTAAAAGAGAGTATTTAAAACATGGTGGGGCTGACCTGACAATCATCACTATTAATGTAAGACAGTAAATTAACATTTGGTTAGATAGAAAAATGTGTGTTGGTACCAGCATGGTAGGAATAATGCTCAAGAGAAAAGCAACAAAAGCAGAGTGTACTAATGGTAAGGACAGAAAAATTCTCGGATGGCATAAAGAACATGTACTAGTTTCTAGGGAGAAAATTTAGTAACTTTTGATTGCAGTGTGCAAATGAACCCTCTGGACTAACATGGTGAAAAGTAAAGAAATTATACTAAATATTTTATTAAGCACAATTTTGGAAGATTTGTTAAAGTTGCTGAACTAGTTTCTTCTGCAACCTGAACACATCTTGTAAGTGTGTGTGTGTGTGTATGGGATGTATTTTTCTCTGTTCAAAAAGCAATAAAATCTGCCTATCTGTGCAAATCATTTGCGTGCAGTCGCTGTTTGAAAATCGGCCAGAGAATCGCCCAACAGCAATTGAGTTGCTATCTTTAGTGAATCTGGGCCATAGACTCTTAGCATAGCAGGCTGTAGCTAGCTGGCTTCTCTGTATTTCAGAGTACCTGTCTAGCCAGCCTGCTTTAATTGTTAAGGACACTTAATTGTTGAGGACTGTTCGCTCTAGATTTTGTCTGAAACTTGATGCCAGACAGAGTGGCCCGGAGTCAGTGCTGAGGGCCGGTGTGGGAGCTGGAAGCATTGTACCCCCCTCTCTGTTGAAGCAGATGAAGCTGAGGTAATTGGGGTCTCAGCCCACTGTCCAAAGACGGCTAGCAGTTTGAAGCAGATGACATCTGGGTTTTATGCTTGCCTGAGGCAGAAATCTTCTCGCGTTTAAAATCTGCTGTGGTAACTCAAGCAGTTCCCAGCACAAGCAGACACGTGTGAATACTGGCTATTGCAGCCTATGGGGAAAATGGTGGAGGGGAGTCTGAAATTTGTATTTTTAAAGGGTTTTGGTGCCAGATTGGAAGTTTCACACTTTAAAAACCTCTTCCCTGAATTTTTTGAGCTTTTATATAGCTCTCTCAAGCCAAAAAAGTTAAAATCGCTATAGCAGTGGCCACCTTGGATTTCCTGATTTGATTTTAAAAGCGTCTATCTGCTTTAATATCATTTTTGCTTAAAAACAGTTTAGATGGTCTTCTCAGGCTCTGATACCCTGGATTCATACCAGATTTGCACTGGATGGCCAATTGAAGATATAATCCATGTGCCATGGGGTACATGGAGATGGGGCAGGGCCTCAGGCTCAGCCTCCTCTGATCCCTTGAGGGTGCTTGGATTGTAAATGGACCACTCTGGAGGATCTAAAAGCTTGGAATAAGAACAGGAGAATCTGCCTTCACAACAGTGAATAGCAAGGAACAACAACAAAGGTGACCAATGAAAGATTAGGTCTCTTACCTCTGCTAATCTTCCTTCTTGTAAATCTCCTCTGGAGGCTGAACTAGAGGGTTCTTGTATGTCTGGTAGCTTCTGCTGCAGACTATTAAAACTTAATTCCTCCCCTTTGGGCTACCTGCCCAAGAGCTTCCTGTCTTACTCAGTTGGTAGAAAAGCCATATAGATCTATGACAACAGGAAACAGAAGAAAAGAAAGAGAGGATGCGGGAACTCCCGCTACCTGTCAATTCTGCTCAAGAAATTATTATACTAAAAACTATGGTCAAAAAAGGCCAACTGGAGTCAAACACATAATGTAAACATTATAAAACTGCAAAACATAGGAAATTTATGGAGCGTAGACGCAGCCTGAAGATCAGAAGGGCACACCCCCCGGGAACCCCACCAACCCTTAAATCTTACAAAGGAGAATACGCATGTAATTCTTAGGGAAGCTGGTCAAAGACAGACATGCAGCTTATCATCGAAAATCCATCCTTCTTATCTCTCTAGCTTGTCAGCTGCCTTCGACACTGTCAACTATCACCTCCTCATTGATACCTTATTGATCACCGGCTCAGCCCTCTTATGGTTCACTTCCTACTTCAAACACTGTCATTTCAAAGTCTACTTGAAAGAGAAAATCTCATCTCCTATTACTCAAACTTTCGGCGTTCCTCAAAGCTCTATTCTTTTTCCTTTACTAGTGTAGCCAGTGTCAACGTGTGATTTCTCTCAAGGACCCTGACACCAGGTGCCTCAAGTGACTTGGGCCACAACATCATCCGAAGTCGTGCGAATGCTGTGCTACTCTTCAGCCTCGAGCCCTTAAATGTCGTTTACTTTCAGTGGAGAAGCTCTTCCAGATGGATTCGTCCACTTCTTCGACTCCAAAGCCGACCTCAGTCTCACCTTCGACCAAGGGCCCTCCTGCCTCCACTACTTCGACTTCGTCCAAGTCTCCCTATTCTTTTGAGGCCTTTTTTCCAGCTGAAACTTCATCTTCGACCCAGGCTGCCTCGACAACCTCGAGTTCTTCTCGAGGCAAAGCATTGCCGGATCGGTTATTTTTCTCCTCTTTTCTTCGTCAGATGGCTGTGGACTTGGACCTTCAATTAGATGCTGGTTCCAAATACTCTAAGGAGTATCTCGAAGTCATGCATCTTCCTCAACCTCCGGCAGAGTCACTTAAGCTTCCTATTCACAAGCTTTTGTCTCAAACTTTTACCAGATGCCTGGAGACTCCTTATGCAATTCCAGCTGTTCCAGGAAAATTGAATTCCAGATATAAAACTCTCCATTGTAAAAGATTTGAGAATTCGCAGTTATCTCATCAATCCCTACTTATGGAGTCTTCTTTAAAAAGATCCCATCCTTCCAAGGTTTATGCTACAATTCCTCCTAGAAGAGAAGGGAAAACTATGGACAGATTTGGACGTCGCATCTATCAAAATGCCATGATGTCCTCTAAAGTCCTCAATTATAATTTCCATTTTGTCACTTATTTTGAGTTCCTCATTGCTCTTTTGCCTAAATTGCTTACCTATTTAGACACTCAGAAGCACTTTGAATTTCAGGAAGTCATCGCTTTTCTATCACAACTCAGATTACATCTACTTCAGTCATCTTATGATGCCTTTGAGTTGTCTGCCCGGGCGGCTCCTTGTTCTGTAGCAATGCGTCGCCTTGCCTGGCTTCATACTATTGACATGGATCCTAATCTTCAGGACCACTTGGCTAATATTCCTTGTGCAGGCAATGACTTCTTCGATGAATCTATCGAGGCAGCCACCAAGAAATTGTCTGAACATGAAAATCCTTTGCTTCTATTGTCAGACCTAAGCCAAAACCAACTCCTGCCAAGTCTACACGTCCTCCTCCCATTTACCACAGGCATTTTGCTCCGAGGCCGGCTCCTTACACTCGCCCTCCTCCTAAGAAACAGAAACCTTCTGTTGCACCTAAGGCTACCCAGCCTTTTTGACTGTTTAAAACAGAGCATAACCTCCACCGTTCTGTCTCTGACTTCTCTTCCCCCTATAGGAGGTCATCTCCATCATTTTTACCACCGATGGATGACAATTACATCCGACCTCTGGTTGCTGACCATCATCAGGGAAGGATACTCTCTTCATTTCACTCAGATTTCACCAGAGCTTCCTCCAAGAGAGTATCCTTCCAGTCTATCCCAGACCGCTCTTCTTCAGGAAGCTCAAGCTCTGTTTCATCTCCATGCCATCGAACCAGTTCCTTTAGAACAGCAGAACAGGGGGTTTTACTCCCTTTGCTTCCTTGTACTGAAGAAGACGGGCGATCTGCGGCCTATTCTGGATCTCAGGGCTCTCAACAAATTTTTAGTCAAAGAAAAATTTTGAATGTTGTCCCTGGCATCTCTTTATCCCCTTCTAGAGCAGAACGACTGGTGACCCTGGGCAAGTCACTTAATCCTCCATAGCCCCAGGTACGTTAGATAGATGTGAGCCCACCGGGACAGAGAGGGAAAAATGCTTGAGTACCTGATTGTAAAAACCGCTTAGATAACCTTGATAGGCGGTATATAAAAATAATAAACTTGAAACTTGTTATGCTCTCTGGATCTCAAGGAGGCCTACACTCATATTCCCATTCATCAGCCGTCAATATCTCAGATTTCGGGTGGGGAATCTGCATTTTCAATACAGACTGCTACCCTTTGGCCTCACTTCCTCCCCCAGAGTGTTCACCAAGTGCCTGGAAGTGGTAGCAGCAGCTCTCAGGAACCATGGTCTTCAGGTATTTCCCTACCTAGACGACTGGCTCATCAAAGATCCTACATATCAGGGGGTTATTGTAGCGACCCAACGGACTACGTGGTTCCTACAAAGTTTGGGATTCGAAATCAACTTTCCCAAATCCCAACTTCAACCCTCACAGAATCTACAATTCATCGGAGCTGTTCTGGATACTATCCAACTGCAGCAGTCAAAACAGCAGTCAGAGAGGCCAAACTTGCAGTGGAAGAAACTCTAGCAAAGAACATTAAGAAAGGGGACAAATCCTTCTTCAGGTATATTAGTGACAGGAAAAAAAAACACAAACGGGATAGTACGCCTTAGAACACTGGACGGGAACTATGTGGAAACTGATTCTGATAAAGCCAAACTACTGAACGAATACTTCTGCTCGGTCTTTACCCACGAGGCACCAGAGCACGGACCACATCTGGAAGCAATGTCAAGCACGGAAGACCCTTTCAGAATTTTGAGTTCACACCAGCTGACGTCTACAGCGAACTGTCAAAACTCAAGGTGTGCAAAGCCATGGGTCCAGACGAATTGCACCCGAGAGTGCTCAGAGAGCTGTGCAAAGTCCTGGCGGAACCATTAGCCATGCTCTTCAATCTTTCCCTAAATACAGGGAGAGTCCCCCTGGACTGGAAAAAAAGCTAACGTCGATCCTCTGCACAAAAAGGGTTGCAGAGCAGAGGCTGCGAACTACAGACCAGTGAGTCTCACATCGATAGTGTGTAAAATCATGGAAACACTAATTAAACGTAAATTAGACACGATCTTGGATGAAGGGAATCTAAGGGATCCAAATCAGCATGGATTCACTGAGGGTAGGTCATGCCAATCCAATCTCATCAGCTTATTTGATTGGGTAACAGGAAAGCTAGTCTCGGGAGAGTCTCTGGACATAGTGTACTTGGATTTCAGCAAGGCTTTTGACAGCGTCCCACACCGCAGGCTTCTAAACAAGATGAAATCGATGGGGTTGGGCGAAACAATAACTGCATGGGTCAAGGATTGGCTTGATGATAGACGTCAGAGGGTGGTGGTCAACGGCACCCTCTCTGAAACATCGGAGGTGACCAGCGGGGTGTCGCAGGGCTCGGTCCTGGGTCCACTCCTTTTTAACATTCATAAGGGACTTGACACGAGGGCTGCAGGGTAAGGTAACATTATTCGCTGATGACACCAAACTTTGCAACATAGTAAGTGAAGGATGTTTGCAGGATAATATGACACAGGACCTTCTTGCGTTGGAAAACTGGTCCTCAACATGGCAGCTGGGTTTCAATGCTAAGAAATGTAAGGTCATGCACCTCGGTAGCGGAAATCCATGCAGAACTTACACCTTAAATGGAGAAACATTGGCTAGGACCTCAGCAGAACGAGATTTGGGAGTAATCATCAGTGCAGACATGAAGGCTGCCAAACAGGTAGAAAAGGCCTCATCCAAGGCAAGACAAATGATGGGATGTATCGATAGAAGTTTCATCAGCCGGAAACCAGAAGTCATAATGCCACTGTACAGGACCATGGTGAGACCTCATCTGGAGTACTGTGTGCAAATTCTGGAGGCCACATTACCGTAAAGACGTGCTTAGAGTCAAGTCGGTTCAGCGGATGGCACTAGGATGATCTCGGGGCTCAAGGGTCTCTCGTACGAAGAGAGACTGAACAGATTGCAACTCTACACTCTGGAGGAACGCAGGGAGAGGGGAGACATGATTGAGACATTTAAATACATCACAGGACGTGTCGAGGGAAGATGACATCCTTTTTCTCAAAGGACCCTAGGCCACAAGAGGGCATCCGCTTAAACTTAGAGGGGGGAAATTTAGTAGTGACACCAGGAAGTATTTCTTCACTGAAAGAGTGGTGGATCACTGGAACAAGCTTCCGGTGCAGGTGGTCGAGGCCACCAGCGTGCTTGACTTCAAGAATAAATGGGACATCTACGTGGGATCCCAACGAAGGTCGAGTTAAGGAACTGGGTCATTAGCATTCAGACTTATGGGGGTGGGTCAGTTGAGTGGGCAGACTTGATGGGCTATAGCCCTTTTCTGCCGTCATCTTTCTATGTTTCTAATGTCTGGATGCTCTCCTTCAACTCTGTCATACAGTGTCTTCCCGCTCTTCCATCAGCGAGACACATGATGGTACTACTGGGTCACATGGCCTCCACAGTACACGTGACTCCTTTTGCCAGACTTCACCTCAGAATTCCTCAGTGGACCCTGGCTTCTCAATGGACGCAGGTTTGCGACCCACGTTCTCAACACATAACAGTCACTCCTTTGAAGCAGTCTCTCCGTTGGTGGATGCTCTCTTCCAATCTCTCCAGAGGCTTGCTGTTTCAAACGCCCCCTCATCAGAAGGTCCTCACGACAGATTCTTCGACCTACACTTGGGGCGCTCATCTCGATGGTCTCCGTACGCAAGGCCACTGGACAAGTACGAATCGTCAATGTCACATCAATCTATTGGAAATCAGCGATTTTCAAGGCTCTCAATGCTTTTTAACATCTTCACGACCAGGTAGTCCTCATTCGGACGGACAACCAAGTCGCCATGTATTATGTCAACAAACATGGAGGGACGGCGTCTGCATCCCTTTGTGAAGAAGCTCTGAAGGTTTGGGACTGGGCAATCCGCCACAACACCTTCCTCAAAGCTGTCTACATTCAAGGGGCGAAGAATTGTTTGGCGGACAACTTGAGTCGTCTTCTGCAATCTCACGAATGGACACTCCATTCCTCGCCTGTTTATCACATTTTCCCACAGTGGGGAACACCTCAGATAGGCCTTTTTGCAGCTCCCCACAACAACAAACTGCCTCAGTTCTGCTCCAGGATATACTCTCCTCATCGCCTCAAGGCAGATGCTTTTCTTCTGGAATGGAGAAATCTCTTCCTATATGCATTCCCTCCATTTCCTCTCATTCTCAAGACTCTAGTCAAGTTGAAGAACGATCATGCCACCATGATTCTAATTGCTCCTCGGTGGCCGAGACAACCTTGGTACTCCCTTCTACTTCAACTCAGCAGCAGGGAGCCATACCTTCTACCAGTTTTTCCTTCTCTGCTTACACAGAGTCAAGGATCTCTGCTTCATCCCAACCTGCAGTCTCTACACCTGACAGCTTGGTACTTCTCAACATAGCTCCTCTTCAGTTTTCTCAATCTAAGAGATGTTTTAGAAGCTTCTAGGCAGCTTACCACTAGACAATGCTATCACCAAAAATGGACTAGATTTTCTTCGTGGTGTTTCTCTCATCATAAGGAGCCTCAGCATTCCTTCTTATTTTCTGTTTTGGACTATCTTTTGCACTTATCCAATTCTGGCCTCAAGTCTACATCTATCCGAGTCCATCTCAGTGCAATTGCAGCTTTCCATCAGCCTATTGAAGGGAAACCCCCCTCTCTGTTCATCCGGTGGTTTCCAGATTCATGAAAAGACTTTTCAATGTCAAACCTCCTCTCAAACTGCTTCCTGTGGTTTGGGACCTCAATGTTGTCCTTGCTCAACTGATGAAGCCTCCATTTGAACCAACTGATAAGGCTCATCTGAAGTATCTCACTTGGAAAGTGGTGTTTCTCATTGCCCTTACTTCTGCTCGACGAGTCAGTGAGCTGCAAGCTTTAGTTGCTGATCCACCTTTCACGGTGTTCCATCATGACAAAGTGGTTCTTCGTACTCATCCTAAATTCCTTCCTAAAGTGGTCTCGGAATTTCATCTCAACCAATCCATCGTTCTTCCAGTGTTTTTTCTAAAGCCTCATTCTCATCCTGGAAAATCAGCTCTTCATACTCTGAACTGTAAACATGCTTTGGCCTTCTATTTGGAACACACCAAACCACTTAGAACTGCTCCTCAACTTTTTGTCTCCTTCGATCCAAAGAAGTTGGGACATCCGATCTCTAAGCGTACCATCTCCAACTGGATGGCTGCTTGTATCTCATTCTGCTATGTTCAGGCTGGATTACCCCTACACAGTAGAGTCACAGCCCATAAAGTCAGAGCAATGGCAGCTTCAGTAGCTTTCCTCAGATCTACACCTATTGAGGAAATTTGCAAGTCTGCTACTTGGTCCTCTGTTCATATTTTCACTTCTCCCTATTGTCTGGATGTTTTCTCCAGACGGGATGGCCAGTTTGGCCAGACAGTATTACAAAATTTATTCTCCTAATTTGCCAACTCTCCCACCATCCCATTCTGGTTAGCTTGGAGGTCACTCATATGTGAGAATAGGCTGCCTGCTTGTCCTGGGATAAAGCACAGTTACTTACCGTAACAGGTGTTATCCAGGGACAGCAGGCAACTATTCTCACAACCCATCCACCTCCCCTGGTTGGCTTTTCTCTGCTAGCTATCTGAACTGAGGAGACACACCCTACGCTGGGCAGGAAGGCATGCATGGTGCGGTCTACTCGAAACTTCTAGTTTCTTCAAGCAAGTCTGCTTGTGAGGCTTCTGCATCCGGGCTCCGTCGATGACATCACCCATATGTGAGAATAGCTGCCTGCTGTCCCTGGATAACACCTGTACGGTAAGTAACTGTGCTTTTTATTGCCTCCTTCCCTTTAATTAATTTGTTTTTAATGATGTAATTATTAACTTTCCCCCCTTTACCCTCAAACTCATGTTTGTATTTGTAATTTGTCTATTTAATGTTCACATTTCCCCCTCCTGCCCCCCTAGAAAAATTTATTTTAACCTTTTTTAGCTTTGTAAACCGGACAGGTGCACGTCGATGGTCGGTATATTAAAATTTAATTAAATTTGAAATGTGAAACCAGTTACTGAAGAGGCGACCTGCGAATCGGACAAAACAGATGGGCAGGAGTTCAGCCTCCAGGGGAGATTTACAAGAAGGAAGATTAGCAGAGGTAAGAAACCTAATCTTTCATTCTTGTACAATCCCTCTGGAGGCTGAACCAGAGGGATGTATCAAAGCTGTCCCAATTCTCAGGGGGGCCTGATGTGCCCGCCACCAGAACAGAAAGCCAAGGGCCGCATCACCCTTAGCCACCACATCAAGCCGGTAAAACCTGGAAAAAGAATGAAGGGAAGGCCAATGTGGCCGCCCGCCTAATCTCCTCAGGCAAGACCACATGAGATTCAGCCCACGAGGAATCCATTCCTCTGGTAGAGTGAGCCTTCACCCCAAGGGGAGACGTCTTCTTCGCCACCACATAGGCCGTGGAAATGGCCGCACCTAACCAACGTGAGATGATAGTCTTGGAAGCAGGCCAACCCTGGCACGCAGGGCCTGCCAGGACAAACAGATGGTCCGACAGACGGAAGTCTTTACGGGCCTCTTGGTTTCTCAAGAGGAAACACTGCAAATCCAGAGACCGCAAAACACTGTCCTTAGACAAGGAGCAAAGGTTGGCAACCAAACTTCCTGGTTGACTTGGAAAGAGGAAACCACTTTCTGAAGAAAAAAAGGCACAGTCCTCAAAATCACCATAGACTCCGTAATGCGAAGAAAAAGATTTCTGCACGACAAAGACTGAAGTTCCAACATCTCTGTGCCAATGTGACCGCCACAAAAAAGACGGTTCTAATGGGAAGAGCCTTCAGAGAAATCCCATCCAGGGGTTCTTAGGGTGGACGAGTCAGGGAGCTTAGGACCAAATGCAGGTTCCAGGACGGGAAGGGAGTCGCAAGGGAGACCGAAGCCAACATCTGGGTAAGACGCCAGAAAATCCCTGAATGAAGAGGGACCTAAACAGGAAAGTCCTGCAATCTGGACACATAGAGAAGAGACCGCCATACCCTTTCTGAGGACATCCTGCAAGAAGTCCAGAACACGAGCCACCGAGTGTACGAAAGGGTCCACCTGAACTCCTGCACACCAAGCCTGAAAGCACCTCCAAGCCTTTGCATAAGCCAATACAGTTGATTTCCGCTTGCTCTGAAGGAGTGTGGCGATAACTGCAGAGGAATAACCCCTGGACCTGGATTGGCCACTATCAGGACGGGCTACTGGTGTAGATGGACCATTTCTCTAATCCAGTAAGGCTAATCTTATGTTCACAAAGTTTTACAGGATTGATATAGTGGCTCACCAGGACACAGGTTTTGGATCCTCAGTGCTGGCAGCAGGCTCATCTGCCCCACCCTGGATTCTGACTGCTAAGGTATGTCTCTTCTGTTCAGGTCCTGTGCTCCTGTTGCACTGGAAAGAAAGATTAGGTTCTTCCTTGATAATCTTCTTTCCTGTAGATGAAAACAGAGTTCCTGAAGCCCACCCATCAGATATTATTTTGCCTGCTTGCTGTTTTCTGAAGAGTACTGTATTGTAGTGCACTGTCTACCTCAGACAGGTATGTCTAACCTTATCAAGCAGGGATACAAAATGATGAGGCTTCTGAAATTCAGGAGACTAATGAGAATTGTTAAGAAATCCTTAACTGTAAGTGCAGGTTGCACTCAGGTAGGTGGCTTGTTTTATTCCATCTTATTTTTCATTCAAATGTTTAATTCATGTGGTTTATGCATGTTCCTTACAGAACAGAACAGTAATTATTATTCGGGGAGTTTCCCCATGCTCCTCCTTTTTGTGTATTCTTTCTAGGATTTTAGATTGCTTTGGTACAAACTGAAGGGCTACAACGCAGCCCACTGGGGAAGGAAGCAGAACCAAAGAAAATGATTGACATCTTCTAAAACAAACTCAACAGTTTAAGGGTGACTACCTATCCGATTAGGTCCTCTGCTTCTGTCAACAGGACCAAAGAGGTAAGAACCTAATCTTTCTATCCAGTACAAAGAGATGAAAATATTGACTATTACATATACTTTATAAAGGCAACATAAGTGCCTGTGTGCCTTTATAAAATGGGTCTGTCAGACCTATCCATAACAGCAGTGAAATTCTTTTGCACAAATTTTAACCTATTCTGAAGGAAGTATAAATGTATGCGTGTACTTTGTTGTAGTAATTTTATAAATTTTTAATGCTTGTAAAGAATGTTTTTTTCATGTGGAAACACTCTTTTGAAATTGTGTGTGGGTATACACGCACAAATTATTGTTACACCACAGTATAATACCTATTTTATGTAATTTGTGTGTAGCATTCTGGGAATGTTGTGATTTACCTATGTATTTTATAAAGTTTCTGATTCTGTTTATCATTTGAAATTGCAGAGGTTAATTTTTGAGGCAGTTAAGTGCTTTGTTTAGGTCAGAAAAATAGGGATGTATTTGTGTCAATTTTTTTTAGCATTTTTCATGAATTACATTCAGGGACACAACACAATTTATTTCAAATTTTACATTCTTACTGGAAATTCACATTCACACATCCCTTTTCCACGTAAAATATTAGCTTTCACATTCACATAGCTTTTATCCACAAAAATATGTGCCTTCACATTCACTCAGTCTTTTTGAATGTTAAATGGGTTGTAGTAAAACAATGCATACATTTTCATTGCAGCGGTGGTGGCAAAAATGAATCGTAGGCTGAGAGCAAGTTGCTACAAGGATCAAGCTTAAGAGGCAGCAGACTTCATTGTGAGTTCACAGGGCTCAGCTATAGCAGCAACAGTGGCAAAAACTGCTTTTTTTTCTAAAATGCAGATTCCCCTGTTCAAAAATAATCCCTTATATGGGTGAGCAAAAGGAGAATAGAGGAGGAAGCAACACCTGGGATTTTATTTTCTAGTTAATTAGACAAGATTACTCTAGTTATAGAATAGGTGGGATCAATCAGTAAACTGCAACTCCCACCCTGCCCTACACTGTGACCAGGTGATTGGAGATGGAGAATCAAGAGGCCTGTAAATGGCTCAGTGGGAGGAGGTATCTTTTGGTTAGAGAGTCATGCAGAGACAAAGATTCATTCCCGTCCCCAGTCTTAATTTTCTTCCCTGCATCTCCCCCCTCAAAGCAGAAAGATGATTTTATGCAGTTTTATGGGCCTAAGGCATTACAAATAAACATTTTAAACCTATAATGGGGGCTCTAACTTTTATTCTAATTGCTAGGCAGGATGGACCACTGGTCTGACCCAGCAGCAGAAATTGTTATGTTATGAAAGAACAGCAATAAAAGTACAACTTGTGAGAATGCTGGGATCTGCATTGTGCACAGAAACCCAAACATCAGCTCAATACTAGTGGAAGTTTAGTCCAGACAATAATTTTAGTTCTAACTATTCACATGCAAAACATGGAATTTTAATTCTTATTTTATTCTAGTTCTACCAATGATGAAACTTTTAGTTTTTATTCAGTCCTGTTGCAAAATCTGTAGTTCTTATTCAGTTCACAAGCTCACGACAAATATTTTAGCTGTTCCAAAAATTTTAGTTTTTATTCTGTTCACAAAATCATAACAAATAAAGCAAAAGGTGAAATTTTTTAATGTGAGCAAAACAGACACAATTGCAAACTGTCAAGAACAACCCTCAGAATATCACACACACAAATAACTTAATGATTTTTTCATTGTGAAAGCAAACCAATAACACATGGCAAACCAAACAACATAAATAGACAATGTCAATTTCCAAGCACAACAAAGCCAACAAATAAAAGAAAAAAATCAATCAAGTATAGCCATCAGAATATCACACGCAAATAACTTAGGGCCTCTTTTATAAAGTTACGGTAGAAATGCTGTCATGGTAAATGCACTGAATCCCATAGGAATTGAATGGACTTCAGTGCTTTTACTGCAGCATCATTGCTACTGCGACTTTGTAAAAGAGGCCCTTAGTGCTTTTCTCTCAGTCATTTCCAGAAACCATGAAACCTATACAGGCAATCCTTAACATTAATCTTGTTGCCTTTTCAGTAAGAAACCAGATAACCCAAACAGAGAAAATAATATCAATGTCCACTACAACTATTCAAGTTTAGCATTAAGTTTTAGAAATACTCTTGTTTCCAAGCTACTAAACAGACTGGATTAGTATAGATTGATTCTACATAGACTTTCAGTGCTTTCAGAATAACTGGCCTCTTTCACATAGACAGACCCTCAATAAGCATATTGGCTTTTCTCAAAAAATGTAAGTCTCCCTCCAACTTAGGAATCAAGGAAACTCATATCTTGGCATCCCAAGTCCTCTAAATTTTCTTCACACTTCTACCTCTAACACTCTGTTGTAGTTCCTTCCTATTTCTCCTACTGTAAACCGCGTCGAGCTCTACGAACATGAAGATGATGCGGTATACAAACCTAAGGATTAGATTAGATAAGTATCTACAAACTAAAAATAGAAATAAGTAGACAAAAGTTAAACTGAACCGCCAATGCAGTTCAGTTTAATTTTTGTGTTACTATTTCTGTGGTTTTGCATTGGGGGCTACAACAGCAGCAGGAGCAGGAAAGAGTTGAATTCTTTCCTGCCCCCAAGGAGGCCATTAGACCACCACTACTACTACTACCACTAAACTATTTCTAGAGTGCTACCAGACGTATGCAGTGCTGTAAAGAGTCATGAAGGAGATAGTCCCTGCTTGAAAGAGCTTAGAATCTATCTAAACAGACAAACAGAATGCCAGCGTGAGGGATACAGTTGGGGGAATGGTTAATCTCCTGGCTAGGCTAGGGTCTATTAAGATAGGGTGCAAGAAGGGCTAGCCTGTGTACCCATTTCTGCCTCAGTTTTACTCAAATTATTCCCTTGGAATTACTGTTTCAATTTCACTCAAACTGTTCCCTTGGATAGAAAACAGAGGGTAGGGTTAAATGGTCATTTTTCTCAATGGAGGAGAGTAAACAGTGGAGTGCCGCAGGGGTCTGTACTGGGACTGGTGCTATTTAACTTATTTATAAATGATCTGGAAATTGGAACGATGAGTGAGGTGATTAAATTTGCAGATGACACTAAACTGCTCAAAGTTGTTAAAACACATGCGGATTGTGAAAAATTGCAGGTGGACCTTAGGAAATTGGAAGACTGGGCGTCCAAGTGGCAGATGAAATTTAATATGGACAAATGCAAAGTGATGCACATTGGGAAGAATAACCTGAATCACAGTTACCGGATGCTAGGGTCCACCATTGGGGTTAGCACCCAAGAAAAGGATCTGGATATCATTGTAGACAATACAATAAAGCCTTCCACCCAATGTGTAGCAGCGGACAAAAAAGCAAATAGGATGCTGGGAATTATTAAAAAAGGGATAGTTAACAAGACTAAGAATGTCATAATGCCCCTGTATCGCTCCATGGTGCGACCTCATTTAGAGTATTGCGTTCAATTCTGGTCTTACCTCAAGAAAGATATAGTGGCGCTATAAAAGGTTCAAAGAAGAGCGACCAACATGGTAAAGGGGATGGAACTCCTCTCATATGAGGAAAGACTAAAACGGTTAGGGCTCTTCAGCTTAGGAAAGAGACAGCTGAGGGGAGATATGATTGAAGTCTACAAAATCCTGAGTGGAGTAGAATGGGTACAAGTGGATCGATTTTTCTCTCCATCAAAAATGTATATAAACTGTTTATATAAACCAGTTTCCCAAACCTGTCTTGGAAACCACACAGCTAATTGGTGTTTCAGAATATCCATGATTCTATAGTGATATGATTGAAGTCAACAAAATCCTGAGTGGAGTAGAATGGGTACAAGTGGATCGATTTTTCACTCTGTCAAAAATAACAAATACCTTTAAAACCAATAGGAGAATAGTTAAGCTCTGGAACGCATTGCCAGAGGATGTGGTAAGAGCAGATAGCATAGCTGGTTTTAAGAAACATTTGGATGATTCCTATGGGTGGCCAAGATGGCGGGGGTGAGCTAAGCGGGTTGAGGTCGAGCTCTCATATTTTGAATTTCTTCCCACAAAATGTCGCATACCCAAGCGCAAAGGCATAATCCAAATGGGGCCCTTACCTTCGGATTCGTCTATGCCAATGCGCCAGACGCTGCTCAACTTCACCGCCAGACCTCCTCTTGTTGCTGGAGTGTGAGGTACCATGGCGTTGCTCTCCCTGGACTTGGAAGGCACGCCAGAGCCGGAAGTTTCTCTCTCGCCTTCCGACCTCTCTATTCCTCCGTATCCTGCGATGGAGACATCTGAGCTTGAAGGAAGCCCTCTGATACAGAAGCGGTTGCAGGAGCATTCCTTCATGAGGGAAGCACAGCCAAACATGGAGCTGCGGTGAAGGAAAAACATCAAGGAGTTGAGGGTAAAACCATAACTCCCTTGGAGATTTCCCTTGTGGATGTTTGGAGAATGCTCCTGAAAATGGAACAATTCAAAAATCTACTGAAGAAACAATGAACTTGGTAGGCAAAGTTGACTCTCTAGTAAAAACAGTAGATGAAATTTAAAAAGACACAGAATTGAAGTTTCAAAAAACTAATGAGGACATTATAGTTTTAAAATCAGTTAATGAAACTTTAATAAAAGATAAAGTAATGATCTATAAGAAAATTTGAACTGGAAAATTACAACAGGAGATTAAATTTAAGGATATTAAATTTCCCAAAGACAGTTGATACGTCTCCGGTTGAAATTTTAGAAATTACTTGACACAGAATTTAAACTTCACCTGAAATGTTTCCTCTGTTAAATAAAATTTATTATCTTCCAATTTCTTATAAAAAAAAAGAGGTGTTGAAGCAACTACAACAAATATGGAGCCTCAGACTCAGGCTCAAATGGATCTAGGCAATATATCAGAGATATTGGAATAATCGTTGTTGCGAATTGAGGAGAGGGTTCTCTGCTTGCCTCGTTTGTCTTTCAACAAGATTTAAATGCAATAATGAAAATGTACTTTAGAAACGCACAGATTTCTTTCATGGGACAATGGGTTTGGATTTAACCTGATGTCAACAAAGAAACCCAAGAAAGGAGAAAACTTTTTCTTAATATGAGACAAGAAGCAAAAGATTTGGGAGCTAATTTTCAGCTAGCGTATCCATGTAAATGCCTCATCAAATATGCTGGTTTGGAGTACACTTTCTTTGTTCCGGACCATTTGCAGACTTTTCTGGACTTAAAGAAGATCACCAAGGGTTAAATTGGTGAATAATTTGATATAGAGGAGTTAATCCTGTTAATGGCCATTAGTTACAAATGATTTTCTTATTTATATAATAAGTCCCTTAGGTTTGGGGCCACTTCCACGTGGAATTATTGTTGGGGTCGAAGAAGAATTTATTGATTATCTAATTTGTAAAATGTATTTCTTTATGATTTTGTTTCTTTTCGCTTTACTTAACCCTTTCAGGACCATAAGGATCGTAGGCCAATTTTTGTGGTTTTGACGACATTTTTATGGTAAAAAGGGCTTGCAGATGCCAAAAAATTGATTTTTTTTGTGAAATATCATTATTTTTATTTAAAAAATCACACTTCTGGCTTATGGACAGTGTGGCAAGTGAATCTTCTCGTCAATCTGGCAACGACGCTAATGAATGAATGTCGGAACCAGTTTGTTTACATAAAGGCAGTATCATATGGAATCCGTACATATCAAATTTAGAACTGTAGACTATCCCAATCAAAATTGATAGGATTTTAAAGTTATGGGACAAATATGTCCCTTGGTCCTGAAAGGGTTAAACGAGCATTTTTGCTTGCTTTGTATTTCAAATTATAATAAACAAAAAAAGAAAGGTTTGGACAAGTTTCTGGAGGGAAAAGCCCATAGTCTGTTATTGAGAAAGACAAGGGGGAAGCTACTGCTTGCCCTGTATTGGTAGCATGAAATATTGCTACACCTTGGGCTTTGGCCAGGTACTAGTGATCTGGAGTGGCCACCATGAGAACGGGCTACTTTGCTTGATGAACCATTGGTCTGACCCAGTAAGGCTATTATGTTCTTACACACGATTCATATGTAAGTAAGCATGGTCTTGGAATATCTGGTGATGTCAGCAGGGTAGAAGGCCATGGTGAGCCACAGAAATCTTAAAACCCCAAAGAGAAGCAAAATATCCCCATTACCAGTCAAAGATTACTAGTAATAACCAACTGACCAGCCAGCTCCTTCAAGTTCTTTATTGCCGGCATCTCTGCAGGTATAAGTGTAAGCACCCCTTGAGGCCACTTGCATGCAGAGATGCTCCCATGTGGTCCCATGTAATAGCGCCACTCACATTTACCAAGATAATTGTTGTGGCGGCAGCACATTTGCGCAGAGCCGGGATTCAAGTTCATCCATACCTAGACGACTGGCTTATCAGGTCTCTGTCCCAGGTAGAGAACCACAGGGCAGTGACACAAGTAGTCCATCTCTTGCAGGAACTGGGCTGAATCATCAATTTCCAAAAGTCATCTGGAATCATCACAATCCCTGGAGTACTTGGGGATTGTATTCAACACAACAGAGGGCAGTGTCTTTCTTCTGGAGGCTCGCAAACAAAAGCTGAGTCGGCAGATTTTAGAGATTCTATCAATGGCATAGCATTATCTACAATTATTGGGGTCTATGGGGACAACAATAGAAGTTGAGAAGTTTTTAAACTAGGAAGAAGGGGAAAGCCGACAGTCGACCGAGAGAGAGAGTCGATGGTTCGGGAACCGGTAAACCCGGAGGATACTGTACAGGAAGATAGAGGGGAAGGCTCACTGGAGGATACCTTACTGTAAGACTCACCGGATCACAGGCAAAACAAATCAAAAGGGACACAAGAGCGAAGGACATGCAAGAAGGGAACAGGCTGCAAACTCAAGTGTATGTACACGAACGCAAAGAGCCTAAGAAATAAGATGGGTGAATTAGAAGCTGTGGCACAAAAGGATAACGTTGACATCATCGGCATCACGGAAACATGGTGGACTGACGAAAATGTCTGGGACACAGTACTACCGGGATACAAACTACCGCAGAGACAGAGTGACTCAAAAAGGAGAAGGTATTGCCATATACATCAAAGAGGGAATTGAATCTATTGGAGAGAACATGCCACAACAGACAGATAAGTTAGAGTCTCTATGGGTCAAAATTCCAGGAACAAATGGACCGGAAACGAGGATCGGCATCTACTACCGACCCCCAGGGCAGTCTGAGGAAATTGATGGAGAAATGATGGATGAGATTAAACGCAACTGTAAAGGAGGCAACGCAGTTATCATGGGCGACTTCAACTATCCGGGGATAGACTGGAACCTAAGCACCTCCGGCTGTGCTAGAGAGACCAAGTTCTTGGATGCGATGTAGGTGATTGCTTCCTGGAACAACTTGTCAAGGAAAATACAAGAGGAAGCTCAAATCTGGACTTAATTCTAAATGGACTCCGAGGATCGGCACAAGGTGTAGAAATAGAAGGGATGCTGGGAAACAGTGATCGCAATATGATCCGCTTCAACTTGGACGCAGCGGCAGAACAGCGATCCAGCACCATGGCCACGGCACTGAACTTCCGAATAGGGAATGACGAAGGGACGAGACACATGGTAGGGAAGAAGATTAAGAAGAGGATGGGGGGGTCACGTGATGCAGCCTACCTAAGCAGACGTCTGTGTGGAGAGCTCCCGCCTCGTCCCCTCTTTAATCGGCGACTATTACCTGCTTTCTGGTTTCCCCTGGGGCTTTTTCGGTGGGCTTGCTGTGCATAAGCTGCTGCTCCCCCCCGGGTGCTTTGGAGATCGTGATGCACCGGGTATGCCTATAAAATCGGCTCGGGGACCCCGGGACAAACCTCTGTCTACCCCCTCCAAGATGGCGGCGGACCAGGCCACTTTTACGATCCCGGCCGGGGACTGGATAACTGACATTACTAAATCTGTGTCGGCTGCTCTGGCGGTTCGCTTAAACAAAATACAATCGGCGGTGGACGAAATGAATGAAAAGTTCGACTCACATACTCGGCGCCTGAATGAAGCAGAGCAGCGCGTGTCTGACCAGGAAGACATATGCGCGAGTATGGCGGCACAGATGGCGGCACTACAACACCAGACCCGGGAGATGGCAGCCCAACTGGATGACCAGGAGAACCGCAGCCGAAGGAACAACTTGCGGCTAATAGGGATCCCAGAATCGGTCACGGAGGCGGCGCTCTATGATGTATTCAGCAAATGGCTGCCTTCGGCTTTGGGTCTTGAAGGGGCTGCTTCCCAGTTTGCCTGCGAGCGGGCCCACCGCATCGGAGCGCGGATTTCTGGGGCCGGGAGACCGCGTGTGGCTATTGCACGCTACGCGAATTGGTGAGAAAAGGACTCGCTGCTCCGCGCGTTCTGGAAGGTGGGGGCCCTGGAGTATGACGGCTCCAAAGTGCTGGCCTTTAATGATTCCATCAGGGTGGCAGCTCTAAGAAAGGCCATGTTGCCCTGCATAACTGGGGGATCAAGTTTGCCCTGGTGTTTCCAGCCCGCCTGCGAGTCTGGCATGAAGGTCAGACCCACTCATTATCTACGGTGGAGGAGGCCAGGGCTTTCCTGGATAAATTGCCTGCCTGAGATCGCTTTCCTGGCCGGTTACAGTTATGGCCTGCTGGGGCTCTCGGGCTCCCGGGCAATCACCGAGCTGGGAGTGGTGTTACTGGGACTGGGATCACTCTTCAGAGTTGCCTGCTCGGGACCTAATGGGTCTTAAGTTCTACCACTTGGACAGCAGTGTCTTTGGGGGAGGATTTGGTGTCCCTGCTTCCTGCCCTCCTTATAGTTTTTTCTCACTGAGTCCTTTGACAGCTGGGGGCAGCGAGGGGACCGCTTCCTCTTGCCCTCGCATTTGGATCTGCATGGTGACCTGTTCCACTTGCTGAGGCTTCCAGCCATGACCATAGTTGGACTTTTTTGACATGTCATTTGACAGAACTACTTTGCTTGTTTATTGTGCCAGTTTGCTTTTGTTGCGCTTTGGTGTTGGGGGGACATAGACGAAGGGGGCGGGGAGGTCTCCGGATAGGCTGGGGGTCTGTTTCTGGGAATGCATGCTGGGGGGAGGGGTGTGCTGGAGGGGGAGGGGGGTGGTGGGAGGGGGGTAGTGCTGGGGGGAGTGAATGGGGGGTATATGTGGGGGTGGATGTGTGTTTGGTTGGGGTGTGTGCGGTTGGGAGGGGGGAGAGTAGGGGATTGCTGAATTCTGTGGGTACTTCATCCGATAGGGGCCGGGCCTAGCTGGGGGGGTCTGGTCTCTCCTTTCATTTTCTATATCTACATTGCGGCACTATCGGTGGCTCTGTATGCTGCACAGCTATGGTTAATTTGACAGTGGTGACTCTTAATGTTGATGGTATCCACTCTCCTATTAAACGAAAGAAAATTCTTACGTGGCTTCGGCAACGTCAGGTGGATATTGCTTTCCTTCAAGAAACTCACCTCACGAGTGCTGAACATGAGAAGCTGCGCAGGGAATGGGTCGGGGATGTGAGGTATTCGGCCTATAATGGCCGTCAGAGAGGAGTGGCTATCCTGGTTCATAAAAACTTGCCCCTGCACGTTCATAAAACAATTCAGGATAAACATGGCAGATATATTGTGGTCGCAGGGGACCTTTGGGGTTTTCAGTTTCTTTTTTGCAATCTGTACGCCCCGAATGTTTATGACCATAGTTTTTACTCTGGGCTGCTGGGTATCCTGGCTCAATTCCCTACTTACCAACTGATTGTGGGAGATGATTTTAATGTCACAGCCGATCCAAAGGTTGGTTGTTCTCCTGCCAGGCCGTGGCCTCGGAATCATGAGCAGCGAGGTGTGAATTTCTTATGTACTCAATTGGCGGTGGTGAAGTGGATGAAGTTGCCTACAAAAGGTTTTGAGTGAGGCACTCCCTCAATAGATCATTTGCTACTCTATTCAACAAAAATGTTCCTCTTTCTGCTCTAGGATAGTGTTGTACAGCAAACTCGTCTTGGATACCTTCCTTTATTGTGGAAATCATTCTGAAATTGTGACAAAATCAGGGAACCATGTTTCTGATATCCTATGCAGGAAAGCAACATAGCCCATTCAGTTCACATTTGCCATGTTGTGAAAAGGGTCCAATGGGTGCTGACCAGGGATAAAAATGTTGTGACATTATACAGGGTATGACATTAAATGGGTTTATATATAATGCTCTAGCCAAGGGAGGGATTGAAAGATGGGAAGAATGGGAACTTTATTTAAATATCTTGTTTCTCATCCAGTGAATGATGAATGCCATGTATTGGAAGCTTCATCTATAGACTATTTTAACATTTGTCTCATTTTTCCACTAATGTCTAAACTATACTGCATACATGTTACTTGATTTTCTAGTTGAATTTTCATTCTCACTGGAAATTGTTGAATATAAGGGATTTTAACCTAGTTAATATAGGGACCCATTAACAGTGTAGGGTCATACAAAGTCTGACAATTAGTATCTCAAACTCATCCTAGAAAAAGAATTACATGCCTCATTGTTGAATATCACTACTGTCACTTTTGAAGTACTCCCCTTGGGAAGCTATGCACCAATACCAGCACCTAGTCCACCCTTCAAAGGAATTTTGGAACTCTTTTCCTGGAATGCCCATCAGAGCTGTCATTGTATTACCCTTGATGTCCTGAATGTCATCAAAATGATAAAAGGGATGGGTCAACTTCTCCGAGGAGAGACTAAATGGGCTAGGGCGCTTCAGCTTGGAGAAGAGACGGCTCAGAGGTGATATGATAGAGATCTATAAAATAATGAGTGGAGTGAAAAGGGTAGATGTGAATCACTTGTTCACTCTTTCCAAAAATACTAGGACTAGGGGGCATGCGATGAAGCTACTATGTAGTAGATTTAAAATAAACCGGAGAAAATATTTCTTCACAAAGCGTGTAATTAAACTCTGGAATTCATTGCCAGAGAATGTGATAAAATTAGTTAGCTTAACGAGGTTTATAAAAGGTTTGGATAATTTTCTAAAAGAGAAGTCCATAGGTCATTATTGAGATGGTTTGGGGAAATCCACTGCTTATTCCTATATTAAGCAGCATAGAATCTGTTTTACTACTTGGGATCTAGCTAGATTCTTGGGACCCGAGTTAGCCACTGTTGGAAACAGGATACTGGAGTTGATGGACCTTTGATCTGTCCCAGTATGGCAATTCTTATGTTTTTATGAGGATACCAACTATGTGATCCACCCAAAGAATAAGTTCTGAGCTTTTTTAAAAAATTGAACTAGCAACAGAATAGTTTGATCCAGCTTGGGGCTCCCAAGCCATGTTGAAGACCCCTGAGATAGAGAACTTCTGCCTTAGGTTGGTGGAACAAGTGTTCAGTAGGGGACCAGCTGTGAAAACATTAGCATTGAAATGCTGAGAGATAAGAACAAAGAAAGGAGGGAAAGGGAGAGGAGAAAAAAAAGTGGAGGTGAAAGAGAAGCCTTTTTTTAATGTGTTCCAAAAACAAGGGAGCTGTTGTGTATTTTAAGCCCATATGGTAAACATCTGGGTGTTTTTTGTTTGTTTTTTTTCTTTTTCATATACAGGAACATGAAACCTTGCTGTCCAAATGGCAGAATAAAAATACAGAGAATATCATTGAACTGCATAACAAAGCTCCTGTATGGAATGACGACACCCAGTCTTATGTCTTAAACTTCCATGGGAGAGTCACTCAGGCCTCAGTGAAGAACTTCCAGATTGTCCATGATAATGATCGTGAGTGTTTAAATAAATGCAAAATGGATTAAGACCTTTTCTTACTGTGGCCCAGATTCTCAAAAGTTTAATGCCGTTGCTAAATTGTTTTCTGATGGTTTAGCCTGCATGCATTTTAGTGGTGGAGTATCAAAACGGCTTATCTCTGTTTTTAGCAAAGTTTCTAGCAGTCTCCGACACTGACATGCAAACGGGGCTCTTCAACTTTAAAATGGGCACTCCGGTGGGTTCTTTAAAATCACTGAGCCATTCTCCAAGAGTGTCGTCGGTTTTTGGTGACAAAAAACAGCGACTGGTCTGGGGGTGCCGGAACAGTGACAGCAGTGTTTAAAACCCTGGAATAGCAGTGTTGGAAATTGCTATAAAAGCAATTTTGAGAAGCAACCACCACCCCCAGCAGCAGGAGAGATGCCCATTCTCTCTCACTGCCACCCAACATCCCCCCCTGCAGCGAGAGAGATGCCCACTCTCTCCAGTTGCCAAGTGAACCCCCCCTAGCAGCAGGAGAGATGCCTATTTACTCCCACTGCCAAGCCCCCCCCCCCCATGCAGTGGGAGAGATGTCCATTCTCTCCCGCTGTATCACAACACCCCCACTGCCTCTCCTCGCTCCTGTACCTTTAATTAGATGGCCTAAATGGTCTAAAATGGGTCTTGGAGAATGGCCTCTTCTAAAATGGGCCTTCCCCTCCTCGGTGCATCCCAGGATGTAGTTCCCTGGTTGAGGGTCCATCTGCGCCCGCTACAGGATGTTTTTGTTTCCCATAGGAGAGGCCTTATACAACCTGGACCAATCAGAGCCTCAAGCCCCTCCCTGGATGCACCGGGGCCTAAGGCTCTGATTGGCCCGGATGCCCCATAGGAGGGGGCCCCTTAGGTGTCCGGGCCAATCAGAGGCCCCTTCCCGGTGCATTCAGGGAGGGGCCTAAGGCTCTGATTGGCCCAGGTTGTAAAAGGCCCCTCCTATGGGAAACAAAAACATCCTGTAGCAGGTGCAGATGGACCCTCAACCAGGGAACTACATCCTGGGATGCACCGGGGAGGGGAAGGCCCATTTTAGGCCCCGGTGCATCCAAGGAGGGGCCTGAGGCTCTGATTGGTCCAGGTTTTATAAGGCCCCTGTTATGGGAGGGGCCTTAAACAAGATGGGCCAATCAGAGCCCCAGGCCCTTCCCAGTGCATTCCAGGATGCACCGGGGAGGGGAAGGCCCATTTTGGAAGAGGCGGGCTAGCTGGCCAGAGGGAATAGGCATCCCGCTGATCAGCTATCTAATTAAAGGTATGGGGGAGAGAAGTTGGAGATAAGGGGGTTGTTGTGGTGCAGCAGGAGAGAGTGAGCATCTTTCCCACTGCTGCTGGGGGGTTTACTTGGCAGCAGGAGAGAGTGGGCATCTCTCCCGCTGCAGGATGTGGGGGGTGTTGGTTGGCAGGAGAGACTGAACATCTCTCCTGCTGTTGTTGTGGTTTTTGTTTTGCTTTTGCATTTATTCTGTGAATGTGCCCATCGCTATCACCACATGGGCACATGCAAATTTAGCAAGTCTTCGCTACTTTCTGCCAACCTCATTTACATGAGCGTTTTTTGGAGAATGACTTGCTTTTTTAAATTCGCTACCAGAATGGCTGCGATAGCAGCCCGTCATTTTTTAACGCGTTTTTATAAGAATCTATTTTATTTATTTATTTATTTTTATTTATTTATTTATTTATCTAGGCCTGTGTTCCTTCTCACTGCCTCTAGCTAAGGTCTGAAAACAATAAGACAGGTGTTGACAAGTTCTCTTTGGCTCTTGGAGTAAGCCCAAGAACTTAGGACCCAAAAACTGAAAACACCTTCAACTTTTCAATCATAAGAACATAAGCAGTGCCTCTGCTGGGTCAGACCAGAGGGCCATCATGCCTAGCAATCCGCTCACGCGGTGGCCCATCAGGTCCAGGATCTGTATACAGTGGTGCCTCGCATAACGGACGCCTCGCACAGCGAACGCTGCGCATAACGAACTTTTTGTCTTGCTCCCTATAACGAACTTCGTTTCACACAACGAAGTCGCCCGAGGGGCCCGGGGGGGGGGCGGAACTACTCTCGCCGCTTTCTAATGTGAGCCGGGAACAGCAGCACCCTCCTGTCTGAATGCAGTGTTCCATCATCTCCCTCCACCTTACCTTAAAAACCGAGTTTTCCGGCTTTCTTTTTCGGCCAGCCACACACTTTCAAAGAGCAGCACATGCGCGCATGCTCTGTTGTTCAATCTTCTCCTCTGACGCAACCGGAAACCGGAAGTTGCAGGAGAGGAGAACATTGATCAACTCCAGCAGCTGCGCGTGCACAGCTTTTTGAGATCGTGCGGCTGGGTGAGGGAGAAGGCTGGCAGGCTCTGCAGGTGAGGTGAGGTGGAGGGAGGGAAATGTAGGGCTGCAGAATGAATTATTTTGTTTTACAGGTATTCTTATGGGACAACAGGGCTGCAGAACGAATTATTTTGTTTTACAGGTATTCTTATGGGAAAACGCGTTTCACACAACGAACGTTTCACATAACAAACTTGCTCCTGGAACGGATTAAGTTCGTTGTGTGAGGCACCACTGTAGTAACCCTCTGTCTATACCCTTCTAGCCCCTTTTCCTTCAGGAAATTGTCTAATCCCTTCTTGAACCCCAGTACCGTACTCTGTCCTATTGTAGGGTCATGAAATGGTTAACTGTTGTTTAAAATATTGCTCTGGCCTACATAGCTGAAAACAGTGTACAATCTATTGGCCTCATCTGCCTGAAATGTATGCCCCTGCCTTACCACATTGTAAGCTAAATAGATAAGAGTTTGAGCCATGATGTACCCTGCCCTTCTGTACATGTAACATTTAGAACTGTAAGATTTAGATAAGCAGAGAAATGAGCTAGTTTCCTATAGAACTATAAGTTGTATCCCTGAACCTATCATAAGTGATGGCTTAGGACCAATAATAACTGTAGAAAGTTATAGAAGTAACAAATGAAAATTGTAGTTTTTGCATATATTAGTTTGCATATGCTTAGTGAAAAGGGCATAAAAGTCCGTGCATTTCCTGTTTCTAATACTCTAGTAGGCAGGTTGTTCACTGCACTAGAGTCCAGCATGCTGTAATAAACCTCTTGTACTTTCTTCACGCCTCTGACTTTGTGCGTCCAAGTGACCTTTCACTATCACACCCTCTGGAAGCGCATTCCAGGTGTCCACCACCCTCTGTGTAAAGAAGAACTTCCTAGCATTGGTTCTGAATATGTCCCCTCTTCATTTTTTTTCATTTGAATTTTTTTATTCATTTTCTTATGTTACAACAAGTGAATTACATATTCTTTATATAAACTTATATATACACACTTGATAAGCTTACATATTGATAAATTGATAAAACTTTTTAAAATAGATGCAATTAATATATCAGAATTTTAAAGTTACATATTTCTTATTAATTATAATAATAATATCCCATCCCTCCCCCTCCCTTTCAATCAAAATTCCATTAGTTATATTATACATTTAAATTTTTATATATTGTATATTATTCAAAAACATGTTCCCCCCTTTCCCTTCTAATCAAATTCTAAACATGGGAAAATTATTGTTCTTTACAAAATTCTGTTAATGGTCTCCATATTTTTTGAAATTTATTAATATATCCTTTTTGTGTTGCTATGGTGAGTTCCATTTTGTATATATGGCAAACAGAATTCCACCAGAAAGTGTAATTTAACCTGTCATGCTTTTTCCAATTAAATGTGATTTGTTGTATTGCTATTCCAGTTAAAATAAATAGAAGTTTGTTATTACTTGATGAGATTTGATTTCTTGCTCTCATTGTTGTTCCAAATAATATAGTATCATATGTCAAGGCTACTGGATTTTCTAACATCCTATTAATTTGGGGCCAGATTGATTTCCAGAATGTTAAGATAAATGGACAAAAGAATAAAAGATGGTCTAATGTCCCAATTTCAACATGACAGTGCCAGCATCTATTAGATTTAGAGCTATCAATTCTATGTAAACGTGTAGGGGTCCATAAAGCTCTATGTAAAAGAAAAAACCAAGTTTGTCTCATAGATGCTGACACCGTACATTTTAACCTCCAAGACCAAAGTCGTGGCCATTGAGATGCATTAATATGATGTTTTATCTCAATGCTCCAAATGTCTCTAAGTCCATTTTTTGGTTTTTTATTTATATATCCGGATATTAATTTATACCACTGTGCGGCTTCATGTCCTATTGAATTTATCTGGAAACACAAGAATTCCAAACTGTGATAATTAGTAAGATTTTTCCATTCAGGGAACCCTACCTGAATGGATTGCTTCAATTGCAACCATCTAAAATATTGTGTTTTATTAAGATCAAATTTATGTTGCAATTGTGAAAACTCCAGCATTTTACCATTTTTTATTATATCATCTAAAATACGAATACCTGCTGTCATCCAGTTTTTCCAGATTATTTTGAAACCGCCTATTTTGATCTTGGGGTTTAACCAAATCGTTTGAGTTGTTGATTTACTAATTGGAATAGGAGTTAGATTACTTATGTATCTTAAAGTTTTCCATGTATCCATGAATATTTTATGTTCTTTGTATAGCCGACTCACACAACAAAATCAAAAATCACCATGCAAAAATTAAGAGAACACAATACTTATCTGAAACTATCTCACAAACTGATAAACGCAAAAAACCGCGCCAGGAGAAGAGGTTCGACCGCGCTGGTTTCGGGAGGAGCCCTTCTTCAGGAACCTGACCCCCGACGGAACACGAACAAAGAGGTCGGCTGGAGGGCGGGGTGATTTTTGCATGGTGATTTTTGATTTTGTTGTGTGAGTCGAGGGGTCTGGCTGGCAGGGTTTGTTTGGGGGTCGCTCAGGTTGTTTGTGTTGAGTTTAATTTACTCACTTTGATTGTTTGATTTAGTGGACTCAGGTCCCTTTAATTTCAGCACACTCAGGGTGCTCAATGATGGTGTGTGGGTGGAGGCTTACCGCCTTGACCCAGAAGTGAAGTGTCGGAGCTGTGCTCCTATCACTGAGGGTTCACACTGAGAGCACCCTATATTATATTCACCCCATTTTGGTTTGTTAGTTGCGAGCCAATTTTGGCGTCTTGAGCGTCCCCCACACAAACCTTGATGTGACTAGGTTGCCTTTTTTTGTTTTTTCTACAGTAGGAATTTTGGCAAATTTGGAGTGTATTGTTGTTGTCAGGAATAAAGGTGCAACAGGATAAAGTACTGGGGAGAATTTTACAGACACCCCCTTCTCAGCAAGGATCATATCCAGGACCATACGATTTTGGAAAGCCATCTGAGAAGTGGGACCTAACTGATCAGCAATACCTTGCAAGGCGTCCCTAGAGTAATTCACAAAGCGTTGCTGATTATAATAAATGTAATTAATCCAATCAACATATCAATAAGATATAAATAGTAATAAGATATAAATAGTAATAAGGGGAATAAGGGACTCAAACCCAGCCTTAACCTGGTCTCGGGCCTTGAATTCATCTGAGACCCCTCTTGGGACCCCTATAGCATCTATGTATACATGCGGATCAAAACTACCAAGGAGATCACGTTTATGTCGAGGCAAAGGGGAGGAGGTGCCATGCGAATAGGAAGGGTGTCCTTCAGAGAGGATATGCAGGGGCATGATAACCTTAGCTAAAGCGCACTGGCCTATCCACTGGTTGGGCAGTCTAACATGGAGCCGAAGGTCTCCACAGAACCAGTAAATATCACCTAGGGTGAAAATCTGATACTGCAACAGTGAGGCATACCTATAATCCAAGACAGAACAAAAACCAGGGGGAAAATTGCCTAAAAAACTACCTTGTGTCAGATTAGAAACATGACGTGTAATTACCCTCATAGACGGTAACGCTATGTTAAGCTTTTTCTGTCCAGGCAGCAAAGGGTATTTGGAACGCCACAGCGCACAAAGGGGATCGGTAAAATTAGAGGAGGTATTGGTAAATAACCCAAAAAAGCATGGTTGGATACCAGGAGAGAGGTCCAGAGGTACAGTTCCTAAATGGGGTCTAGCTTGAGCACATATGTAAAAATTACTCTTATTATGTTGAACAGCAGTGAATTTCATCCATTCTAACCAAAGGTTACGTTCTGAAAAACCTACCTCAGCCATAGTATCTTCAAAGGTGAGGTTGGCAATAGCCATCATGTCAGTAAGTTTATTTAATTTGGGGGCTAGTGGATTAGTATTTTTGGGGCCCACAAAATGGCAGGAGAGGATGAGTGCAGGTAGATAGATCCCGTAAGAAAAACTGGCGGGGCAGATAGCTAGACCCACCCTTAAACCACATGCCCATAACATACATACCTTCATCAGTAGGTCTAGGGTTTTCAATGGTAAGAGAAAGCTTAATAATTTGTTCAGGAGCACTTTTCCTATAACAGTTTCTGACCTTACGAAGGTTCATACGGCTAAGCAGAGATTTACCATTTTGGTCCACTCTTTTCTGAGCACTTTCTGGTTTATAAGCCCAGTCAGTGCCAGTGTTCCATCCTACCGCTCCCCATTATGCACACTTATCCCCCCAGCGTGAGTCAGTAATACATATGTATATGTCTTTAGTTTTAGGAATCTCAGAGGACCAATGGCACAGCCATGTGACATCAATTGAAGAACAGTCCACAATGTCACAATACTCAAAATAAAGGTGGCCACGTGCACACTGCTGGAATTATACCAAAGGGTAGTATTCTGTCTATCTTTCTGGATTCCAATTGAAGGGCAGCCCTTGGGAGGAAGTCCAGCTTGACGTCGTGTTCGCAAAGAGGTGCCTGGGGTGTGGTTTACAGCAGGGGTGTCATTTACAGATGGGTATGGGCAGAAAGTGTCGTGGACCCAGGACACATCCCTGTAGACACAGTTGGAAATGATCCATACAAGAAGAAAAACTAGCAGCAACGCTGCCAGTAGGAGAATGATAAAGTTGGTAGAATGCTGCGATGAGATCATCATGTTGTTCCACTGGAGGAGGTGAAATCTGCGCAGGGACGACTTGCTTCTGGGGTTTTAGGTTAACCCTCTTCAAGCAACTTGCATGGATCCAAACAGGAGACTCCTCAGTGAGTACAGCGGTCCTGGTCGCAGCGATCACAGTGGTGGGAGGGCCAAAGGGGAAATCCGTCTGCTTCCTATCCTTGGAAAGCTTCTGGACGATGACTTCGTCACCAGGCTGAAAGGAATGGGTAGGAATCTGTGGAGAGAAAGGAGAGGTGCAAGACACGTTTCTTTCAACATGCCCTAATGTTTCAATGAGCTTTCTGACGTATTCTTCCTGTATCAAAGAGAGATCACTACTCTCAACTATTGAGGGTTTGTCTACCCACGGGGCGGGGAAAGGTCGTCCCATGAGAATTTCAAATGGAGAGTATCCAGTGGTGCAGTGGGGCTGCATCCTAATTTCAGCTAAAACAATAGGAAGGAATTTTTCCAATTCACAAACGTGCCAGCTGTGGCTTTCCTGATTTTGTCTTTAATAGTCCTGTTCATGCGTTTGACAATACCGGAACTCTGTGGGTGATATGGGAGATGAAATTTCCACTCAATGCGGAGTGCGGTAGCTAAATCTTTGTATACTCTGGGAGTGAAAGCAGGACCATTATCTGATTTGATGTGTGTGGGATATCCCCACCTAGGGATGATTTCGCGAAGTAAAATGTTCACCACAATCTGAGCAGTTTCATATGTAGTGGGAAAAACTTCAGGCCATCAGGAGAACATGTCAACAATAACAAGGGCATAGGGCGTAATCCTGGCGGGTCCCGCTGGCATGAGGAATATGAGTAAAATCAATCTGTAAGTGTGTAAAAGGAGAAGTGGGGTAAGTAAGGTGCTGGTGTGGTGCTTTATGGGGTATGTTAGGATTAGCGCGGAGACAGGTTAGACATCGGGCTATATATGTCTATCAGGGAGCGAAGGTCAAGAATGAAAAAATCACTGGCATGAAGTTGAAATGTCAAGCGAGCACTGCGGTGACCAATGCCATGATATTGGGCAATGAATAAGGGGGAGCTAGCGGCTGGTATACAGGGTTTCCCCTCTTTGCACCAAAGTCCGTTCGAAGGGCGGCTTTGGGCACCGGCCAGACACCAGGCATCAAGTTCAGAGGGGGTAACAAAGGACTGAAGCTGAGAAAAAAGAGAGGAAGGGGGAAAAGCAGGAGGGGAAAGAAGAGGAAGAAGAACAAAGGAGGGAGGGGGGTTCAAAGCAGCTGGTTTAGCAGCGCGGTCGGCCAGAGTATTACCTCTGGCAACTTTCATTCAGGAGACCAGTGTGTGCACGACAATGAAGGATAGCAACTGGAGCAGGCAGGAGCAAGGCAGAGAGAAGGTCCAAAACAAGGGAGGAATGGGAAATGGGCTTACCATCGGCTGCCACAAAGCCACGACGTTGCCAGATAACACAGTGGTCTTGTACAACACCAAAGGCATATTTGGAGTCAGTGTAAATGTTAATGCGTTCACCAGAGAAAAGGTGGCAGGCGCGAGTAAGGGCAATGAGTTCAGCAGCCTGGGCCAAGGGATAGGGAAGGGAAGAGGCATCATGGATAATGTCAGGGAGCTCAACCACAGCATAGGTGTTGTCATTAGGGCATGAGCAGGAACTATCAACAAAAATAGAGGAAGCATCAGGGAGAGGGGTGGAGGACAAGTCAGGGCGGGGGGAAGTATCTTGATGTATCAGAGACACAGGAATGATCAGGAGGAAGGGAATCCTGTTCACCCTTGAGACCCAGAAGCCCATTTAAAAGGAGGGCGGGGCCATAAATTGGGACAGAATATCTGATGGTGAGATTAGGATTAGAAAGAAGGATAACCTCATAACCACTAAGGTGCTGAGCAGACATATGCTGGGTATGAATGTTGCGAAGGAGGGCTTGGACATCGTGAGAAGTGTGAAGGGTAGTGGGGTGACCAAGGGTCAGAGGAGTAGCCATCTCTACCACCATAGCACATGCAGCCAGGGCTCTCAAGCAGGCAGGCATGCATGCCTTGAACTTGAACAAGAGTGACTTTAGAAAAAAAGGCAACAGGGCATAATTTACCACCATGATCCTGTGCCAGGACACCCGCCACAATTATCTCGAGCAAAGAGATGAAACATTTGGTCATAATCAGGGGGACCCAGGCCTGGGCTAGAAACCAAAGCACATTTCAAGTGTCCAAAAGCATCCAACATTTCTTTAGTCCATCTGATAAGATCAGTCATTTCGGGACTTAGGGTCTGTCTCAGAATCTGGTCATAGAAGGAACAATCAGGGATCCATTGGCGGCAGTAACCAATCATACCAAGAAAAGTAAGCATGTCCTTCTTGGTAGCTGGGCAGGGCAGACCCAGAACAGCAGCAATGCGGGAAGTGCTAATTTTCCTTTGACCATGAGACAGGACAAAACCCAGGTATTCCACCTCAGATTTACACCATTGCAGTTTCTTTCTTGACACCTTGTGACCACACACAGACAACCATTGTAAAAGGTTCAAACTATCAGCCTGACAGGTTTCCTGAGTTATGGAACATAAGAGGAGGTCATCCACATACTGGATGAGGACAGAACCATGAGGGGCAGTCCATGGCTGCAGAGTAGCCCGAAGGACAATGGAGAACACCACAGGGGAGTCAACATAGCCCTGGGGCATTCTACACCAAGTATACTGCTATTGCTTAAATGTGAAGGCAAAAAGGGGCTGAGTAGCCTCATCAACAGGGACTGAAAAAAAAGCATTCTTCAGGTCAATGACAGATAAACAATGGCTACAGGTGGAATGGAAGAGAGGAGGGAAGGAACATCAGGGACAATGGGTTCAATGGGAATCACCAAAGCATTAACAGCCCTAAGGTCTTAGACGAAACGGGGGGTGCCATCAGCTTTGACAACAGGATTCATGGGCGTATTGTAAGAAGAGATGGCGGTTTTAATAATACCGGAAGAAAGAAAAGAAGCAATCAGTGGCATCATGACTCTCTCTCCTTTTCCTGGGAGATTGGGTACTGCTTAATGAAAACGGGAGTGAGTGATTTCAGAGAAGCACGATAGGGGGTGCATGAAATAGAGCCTACATCATTGTCGGCGGAAGCCCAAACCGGGGAGTCTGGGGGAAGGGGCAAAAGCATGTCAGGGCAAGTGGAAAGGTAAAGGGTGGACGGAGGATGAATGGGAATGACGGAGGAAAGGACATGCAAACCTCCTGTATCATCTATAGTGAGCTGGATGAGAAGAGGGAAGAAAAGATCACGACCAAGAAGGCTGACAGGGCAATGGGGAATAATAAGAAAGGAGTGCTGGAATAGAGTGAAGCCTGTATCTGGATGGGCTACAGACAGGGGTGTAGTACGGTAAGATTTAGTCAAAACCCCATTAATTCAGCATTCATGCGCGGACCCCGATAGTGTAAGTAAGTTCTAACAGCAGCTGGTCTGGCAGCCAAAAGTGCGTTTGTGCTTTATTTAATTCAGACTGCAAATTAGAGAAATGTTGCTTTAAGTCAGAAAGAGTAAAACAGAATCACATTCTTTAAGGTCAGTGACTAGCGTATCCAAATAAGCTCAGAGAGAATTGTCACAGAGAGAATTTACAATGTGCAAATCTGTCTTTGGCAGTCAGCCAGATGGTCAGTGAAAAAAACATTAGCTTTGCTCCGCACAAGAAAGCCTCTAAAACGGAATTTTTTCTTTCTATGAGCCAGCACAGAACAGATCACTGGAGCAACAGAGATCTTAGGGTGGGCAATCAAAAGACACGGAAACACAGCACAAGAAACGGCAGAAGTTTCCTTCAAAGCAAAGGGTAGCAGCCAAAGAAGGAACTCAAAATATGAGTCAGAGTCAAACTATTGTACATTCGAGAGAGAGACAAGAAACAGTTCTTGTGTACAAACTGCGAAGGAAAGATCTTAGACTGAAAACAGCTATCAAACTCTGCTGGCAAAGCATGCCACAGTACAGTATAAGCGTATAGGCAGTACAAAGTATACGGGGGAAGACTGGTAACAGAGAGAGATGTGTGCAGGAGGGAGAGTGTCACACACACGGGCAACAGAAGCTTTACAAGACTCATCTGTCTAGGAGGAGGAGAATCCTAAGGGTCATTCCATGTCAAGTGATCAGATTCTTGGAAAGTGCCCTGCATGACCATCACGGATTTTGATGAAACTTCATATGCAGAGTCCACCATGTCTCAAACGAACTTTGGTAAAGTTTTAGTTTCGCCTGTGGAATATTTGTGGAGATATAGCCATTTGTTTGACCCCATACCACAATGAAATACAGTACGACAATGACATTCTGACAACTTTGAGACACAATATCTCCCGAGCTGTGTTTCCAAAAAAACTGAAACTTAGCTACCCTGCACAACTTTTTGAGCTCATAGAAACATAGAAATAGACGGCAGATAAGGGCCACGGCCCATCCAGTCTGCCCACCCTAATGACCCTCCCCTACCTTTGCCTAGTGAATAGAGCCCACGTGTCGATCCCATTTGGCCTTAAAATCAGGCACGCTGCTGGCCTCAATCACCTGCAGTGGAAGACTATTCCAGCGATCAACCACCCTTTCAGTGAAAAAGAATTTCCTGGTGTCACCTCGTAGTTTTCCGCCTCTGATTTTCCAGGGATGCCCTCTTGTTGCCGTGGGTCCCTTGAAAAAGAAGATATCTTCTTCCGCTTCGATGCGGCTCTGTTCATTGCTACCAATAACAATTTTTGCCGAGCACTGATTGAATGCCTGAAATACAGTAAACTTGGCCGAAAAAATTAGTGCTCCAAAAAAAATCAAAGTTTGACATTACTTAGCTCCCACAATAATTGAGTAATAAATGCGAAATTTGGCGCATAATGTCTCAGTACAACGTTGTTTTCAAAAGTACAATTTCAACCTCCAAGCTCTTTCCATTAGTTTACAAATTAAGTGTAAAGTTGCTAATTTGTGTAAAAAGGCCAAAAATAGGGTATTTTCAGCCTGCTTTTACAGAAAAATACCTTTTAGAAACTCTTTCAAATCAGTCTCATTAGAAAGAGCATATTTCAAACCCCCTAGAAAAGTGGACTTCATTTTTCAACGCAGGTTAACAATGGCCTTTTTACACAAATTAGCAACTTTATACTTAATTTGTAAACTAATGGAAAGAGCTTGGAGGTTGAAATTGTACTTTTGAAAACAACGTTGTACTGAGACATTATGCGCCAAATTTCGCATTTATTACTCAACTTTTTTTGGAGCACTAATTTTTTCGGCCAAGTTTACTGTAATTCAGGCATTCAATCAGTGCTCGGCAAAAATTGTTATTGGTAGCAATGAACAGAGTTCAAAAAGTTGTGCAGGGTAGCTAAGTTTCAGTTTTTTTGGAAACACAGCTCGGGAGATATTGTGTCTCAAAGTTGTCAGAATGTCATTGTCGTACTGTATTTCATTGTGGTATGGGGTCAAACAAATGGCTATATCTCCACAAATATTCCACAGGCGAAATTAAAACTTTACCAAAGTTCGTTTGAGACATGGTGGACTCTGCATATGAAGTTTCATCAAAATCCGTGATGGTCATGCAGGGCACTTTCCAAGAATCTGATCACTTGACATGGAATGACCCGTAAGTAACCTTGAAAGAGACCTGGGAGTGATGGTAGACACAACATTGAAGGCGTCGGCGCAATGTGCCACAGCCTCAAGGAAAGCAAACAAAATGTTGGGCATCATTAAGAAAGGTATCACAACTAGGAAGAAGGAAGTCATCCTGCCACTATATCGTGCAATAGTGCGCCCGCATCTGGAGTACTGTGTCCAGTACTGGTCGCCGTACCTCAAGAAGGACATGGCAGTACTTGAAGGAGTCCAGAGAAGAGCAACAAAGCTAATAAAGGGTATGGAAAACCTCTCCTATACTGACAGGCTGAAAGAGCTGGGGCTGTTCTCTCTGGAAAAGCGGAGACTTAGAGGAGACATGATAGAAACCTTCAAGATTATGAAGGGCATAGAAAACGTAGACAGGGACAGATTTTTCAAATTATGGGGAACCATAAGTACAAGGGGGCACTCGGAGAAGTTGAAAGGGGACAGGTTTAGAACAAACGCTAAGAAGTTCTTTTTCACTCAGAGAGTGGTGGATACATGGAACGCGCTTCCGGAGGCTGTGATAAGAAGGAGCACGTTGCAGGGCTTCAAAGAAGGTTTAGATAGGTTCCTAGAGGACAAAGGGATTGAGGGGTACAGATAAGAGTAGAGTTAGGTACAGGGATAGGAGTGAGAGGCAAGTATAGGAATAACCAGGGACCACTGATCAGGCAATGGGCCTGATGGGCCGCCGCGGGAGCGGACCGCTGGGCGAGATGGACCTCTGGTCTGCCTCAGCGGAGGCAACTTCTTATGTTCGTATGTTTATGAAAACATTACTTGATATTGCCCCGAAGATTTTCAAGACTCCTGAGGCAGGCCTTTTGTACATGTTGAGTCATAGAGTTATTAGATGAATAAAAGAGTCATTGGATGAATAAAAGGACATTTATGCAGTAGATTGTGTCCCCACCAGTCTATTTAGTACAAATCCACCCCTTGTTTTGTGCCACAGTGATTGGGCACAGGTAGACTCGTATTTAATGTAGAATGGGCTTTGTTAAAATAATTTTTGGAAATTAAACTAATTTGAGCTTGCTATGGCAAAGGATGTGAAAACTTTTGGTTTTCTTAAGAATTATTTTTTGATTATTTCTATAATCTTTTTCTTTGAAAGTGTAGAGTATGCTGGACAGGTCAGTGAAACAAGCGCATATGCATTTTGAGTATTATGGTATTTACTTTAACCTTCAGAATGAGAAAAATGTACAAGTGTGTAAAAACCGTTTACAAGGCACCATATTTTCCCACAGATGGCTTTAGTTTCTCAATTACACCTCTTCTCACCTTCCTTACCAACAGAGCCCAATACAGTAAAAGTGTTGCAAAGCTCTATAAGTTTGTAGAGGTTGTTAGGAGGTAGATTCAAACATGTGTGGAATTTCTTATGCTGGTTACAACAGGCCCAGTCCACCTAAATTCCATATTTTTACAATATGGAAGGCAAACTCTTCAGAGAGGCAGGTGGATAATTTGAGGACTTATACCTTAGTGCAGGGGTCTCAAAGTCCCTCCTTGAGGGCCGCAATCCAGTCGGGTTTTCAGGATTTCCGCAATGAATATGCATGAGATCTATGTGCATGCACTGCTTTCAATGCATATTCATTGGGGAAATCCTGAAAACCCGACTGGATTGCGGCCCTCAAGGAGGGACTTTGAGACCCCTGCCTTAGTGTGTTTAGAGAATACCTTTTAGAAGCAACTTCATTTTATTTCTCCCTGATCATGCTTTTGATTAAATAGTTTTGACATGGCTTTTTTTCCCCTCTTTCTAGCTGACTACATTGTAATGCAGTTTGGTCGTGTGGCAGAAGATGTGTTTACACTGGACTTTAATTATCCGCTCTGTGCACTGCAAGCATTTTCAATCGGACTTTCCAGTTTTGATAGCAAATTAGCATGTGAATAAATTAAAACTTCTGGAAAAGCACCTTCAAGGATTTGAGTACATCTATACTTCTGTTTTGGTGAACTGCAATGAAATCATGGGAAATTGTTTTTGCCAACAAATCAGAATCTCCTTTAATCTCAAGGATTTACTCCCACAGACTGAGTCACTGTAAAAATCCTGGGATACCAGGATGGGCTTTGAGAAGTATGTCTCTTTGTGATGTTTTTATGATACTAATGTAAGTGCTTTGAGAATCTTAGAGACAGTTCTGTTGAAATTTATTTTATCTCCATTTGTAAGTGATTTTAATTGTAAGTCGTGCTGCTCTTAAAATAATTAAAATAAGAAAAATAAGCAAATGTTTAAAAAGCAGATGAGCAGCAGCTAAAGATCATCAATTGTCCTCTCTCAGTTCAAGCTACTGTATAGGAGCATGTCTGTATTCCATCTTTCTATGATACTCCACTGACAGGGTGCATGTATGCATGTGTGGTTGGCGGTGGTGTTACATATGATACTGTGATCCACCAGCACTTTTGGTTTCTGCCAGGTACTTGTGACCTGGATTGGCCACTATTATGTTCTTATGCTTCTTTATATGTGGCATTAGGGATATGCCTGTGAACTGTCTGCCAAGGCTATTCATGGTATTGAATAGCCTATATGTTGAAGACCAGCCAAAAGGCACCATCTTTCTAAATTGTACATAGTTGTTGTCTGAGAGTAGGGTGTAAGTCTTGTGTAAATGAGTTGTAGTCTTACGACTGAAAGAGTTGGTAGGCTGAAATCAACTTTAATACAATACCAAAACTGTGTGGTTACCCAGATCATCCATTAGAATTGCTAAGGTATCATCCTGAGTTCTAGTACAGGAAGAGTTTAAACCAGGAGAGCATTTTGACAAAGGGCTCCTTTTACAAAGGTGCGTTAGGGCCTTAACGCGCGGAATAGCTAGCATTGAGCTAGCGTTAGTTCTAGAAGTGTAGCGCGGGTTTAGCATGCGCTAAAAACGCTAGCGGACCTTAGTAAAAAGAGCCCAAAGAGTCACTTAGTGTCATGGAAAAGTCTGAAACCAAGAGAAAGGGAAAGCACACATAATTTTGCTTATTCTCATTACTTATATGGTTAAACTGCTCTCAATTAAGATTAATTTCTTCAAGGAGGTATCCAACTTATTGAGTTTCTGCTCTCTTCTTGACTATTTAAAATAACCTCTGTGATGATTGCAATAAATACTGGGTCCTGTAGGATTGTTTCACATTAGATATATAGTCTAGTTTCATTCCAATAAAGTGCTCTAGAACACAAAATAGATAACTAAATAAGCGGATGCTTCTTGACCCAATCTTGCTCTTCCCAGGGTGATGACACCTCCAGGAAGATTTTGTTTCTGTAACTTTTCTTAATGGCTGAAAAATTAGATGAGAGCAGTAACCATTCTGTTGTTAACACTTAAACAAAATGCCTTTTAATTTATGCCTGAGAAAATCTAGGCTTATGCAAAATTTGTAACATAATCATGAAATCTAGAAATATTTAAGCAAAAACAAGCATGACATTTCTGAGAATGGATTCTGTTAATCTGTAGGCAGAGATGTATTTTTAAAGCAGTTTCTACAGTAAGACCATAGTATGCATTAGCTGAATTAGAAAAGTAATATAAAGTAGAAATTTCGGATGTAGACAAGGTTAGCTCTGCCACTAGGCAAACTAGGTAATTATCTTGATTGACACACATTTGGAAGGGGACAAGAAGGGGGCAAGTGATGGTGTGCTCTCTCTTTCTTTTGGATTCAGCAGAATTCTTAAAAGCTATCAGTGCAGCATGGAGCCTTTGAGCACATACGTATGCTCAAGACCTGTGAGGTTCTGCCCCATCCAAGAGGATGTTTTGCTTTGAGGGGGACAGGATGTTGTTGGCCTTGAGTGCACCCATGCTCAAAGGCTCCATGCTACAAATGCAGGAACAGTAGATGAAGTGAAGGGGAGGCGTTGGAAAAGAACAGTAGGATAAAGGAGATTCTACACAAAGGGTGTGAGAGAGAAAGGGAGATGGACATTAGAGAATGGGGGAAGAGAAGAGGAGGAGAAACCTGGACACGGGAAGAAGGGGAGGAAAAAAGGAGATGATGAAAGCCTGGATGGGGGGGAGTGTGGAACAGTAAGGGAAATGCTGGACAGGAAGGGCAAAGAAGAGGATTCTGGACATGGTAGGCTGGGGATGGAGAGAGAGAGAGAGAGAGAGGAAGGATTAGTTGGGCTGGGGTAAGGGAAATGAAAGGAGTAGGTAGTTGTAATAAAAAGAAGAGGAAGATCAGGGACTGAATAGTGAGACAGAGGAGTAATATCTGAGTGGATAGAGAAGCAGAAAAATAAATTAGAGAAGCTAACAAGATCAATGTCCTAACTTTATTCAGATAGTTATCCAGTTACCAGTCTGAATATTGCTAGTACTTAGAGAAGTGCTGGTGGCCACATTATTCCTGGATATTTAGTGCTGATATCTGGGTGTGGCCAAGCACTGAATATATGAGTATAAAAGGCCAACAGTGATTGACATTTTAAAAAACTGCTGACCATCATAGACCTTAAAATTTTTTGTTCTACTTTTGTTGCCTAGCCACTTTATTTTTCTAATTTTCTCGCTCCCAGTCTAGTTTCTGCTTCCCTCTGTCTGTCTCTTCTTCACTCTGTTTCCAGGATCTCCTGTCCATTTGCCATTTCTTTTCTCCTAATTTTCTCACTCCTAGTCTGGTTTCTGCTTTCTTCTGTCTGTTCTTCACTCTTTTTCCAGGATCTCCTGTCCATTTGCCATTTCTTTTCTCCTGTCTTCACTTCCTCCTATATTTCCATCTCTTACAATGATCTCTCACTTTTTAGCTTTTCTAATTTTTCTGTTTTTCAATCCATTCATATTTCACTCCTCCTCACCATTCAATCTCCCTCTATTTTATTACTCTAGCTCTCCTATTTTCCATTTTTCTCCTTCCTCAGCTTCTCACCAAATTCTCCTCTCTCTGGTTCAACATCTTCCCTTCCCCCAGTGTCTTTCCTCTTCCCTTCCTTTCCTTACTCTCCATATCAAGGCTTCAAATATCTCTCCTCCCCATGTCCAGCATGTTCTTTCTTTTTTCTTCCCTACTCCATCATCCATTGTCCAAATTCCTTTCATCTTTTCTTATTCATCCTTCATATCCAACATCTTTTCCCATCTTCCCTTCTCATTTCCAAGCCTGCTCCCTCCCTGTGTCTGTTGCTGCCACCCTACCTCTTCTCAGGCTGTTCTGCAGCTCTAAAAAGCAAGTGTTTTCATGCTGAGGACCTTTGAGCATATGCGTACACCTATGGCCTGCCACATCTATTTCCTAATGGAAGCTTACTGTTGGAGGAGGCAGGACAATAAGTCTTGATCATGTACTTTTGCTCAATGTCTGTACACTGTGCTGATAGCTTTTAAGGGCTCTAGGTGGATGCCTGGCCGTGATGGTATTTTACCAGGAAAGAAACAGAATCAAAGTGAAATGTAATCTTATTTTATAATTCAACGCTTTCGTTTTTCTAAAATAGAGAAAATACTTTTGATAAAATTCAGTCATCCTCATCATGCAGAACACTATATCAAATAAAACAAAACTTTTCCATAACTGTAAACAAATTGCTGTTGGAATAGAAAAATTATTAATAGTATGAGACATACCGTGTTTCCCCGAAAATAAGACCTAGCCCGAAAATAAGCCCTAGTCCCGGGATTCGCCAGCAGTTTTCCTTCCCTCCCATTCCTTGTGCAGCAGAACCCTTGAGCGAGCACTGCCCCCCCCAAGCACCCGCCCCCTCCACCCAGCTGAACCCCCATACTTCCCTCCCTCCCATCTGAACCCAACCGACTGCAAGTGAGCCCTACATATTCGGTACCTCCCTAAGCAGCTTCGGGCTGACAGCATTTTAAATAGGTTGCTTTGGCCTTGTCCACCCGTGAATTCACTCTGCCGCATTACTCAGTAACGCGGCAGAGTGAATTCACAGGCGGATAAGGCTGAAGCAGCCTGTTTAGATTGATGCCGGCCTGACACTGCTTATGGAGGTACCTATGTAAAGCTCGCTCGCGGTCAGTGGGGTTCGGATGGGAGGGAGGGAAGGATGGGGGTTCGGATGTGTGGGGGGGGGTGCTCGCTCAAGGGTTCTGCTGCACAAGGGAGGGGAGGGAAGGGAAGCTGGGCAAAGGTCCTGCTTGCACAAGGGATGGGAGGAAAAGGAAGCTGGGCAAGGGTCCTGCTGCACGAGGGATGGGAGGGAGGGAAGGATAGAAGCTGGGTAAGGGTCCTGCTGCACAAGGGATGGGAAGCTGGGCAAGGGTCCTGCTGCATGAGGGATGGGAGGGAGAGGAGGAAAAATGCACATTTGGAGGAGAGAAAGGAAAGAGGAAGAATTGGGGTGAAGGAGAAGAAGGGAGAGATGATCATGCACATACTCTGAAAATAAGACCTAGTGTGTTTTTTGGGCCTAAAATTAATGTAAGACACTGTCTTATTTTCGAGGAAACACGGTAGTACATTTTTTTGGATCTGTCACTGCAAAACCAGCACTAATGTATGACTGTTGGCCTAAGAGTGGTTGTGACAAGTGCTTTTCTGTCATACATTTGCACTTCCTAAATCAACTTCAGCTTGATTCAAGCCATGGTTAAGAGCCAAGAACTTAGAGAGCAGTTTTGGTATCTTGGATAGCTTCTGAATTGTGGTTGTAGCTCAAGAAATATTGAGGATATGAGTTGAACTGGAAGGTTAACTGCACCATCCTTTGTTTTATCCTCTTTCAATCTGGTAGTTGCACTGATGTGCCTTAGTTCAACAAGTGGCTGATTAACATTTGCTATCCTTTGCCTTGCTTCTGTGCCTGAAATGAATTTTTCTCTGCTAGTGGAATGAGCTGTCCTGCACAATACCTCTTTCTGAACGACACAACCATTGTTGCTCCTTTCAAACCCTTATTTTTAACATGTGCATTTGTATTCTTCTGTTTTGTATTTTTTTTAATTGTAGTGAATTATTAGTCTCTCTTTTCTAGTCTTGTCTCAGCCTTTGGTTAAAAGCATTATACTTTGAACTCTCTTGGCATGTTTGCACTTTCCCACTATAAGCCATCTTTGTTATCGGGTATAGTAATTGCAGAACAGGGTACAGGAGAACCTCTTGTGGAAGCACAATAGGTTTAAAATAAAGCCATAATCTGTGTGGTTGTCAGTATTTTTTTTTTTAAAAAGAGCACAGCCTATACTAGTAATACCCTATATTCTCAAAAATATTCTTTTACTTTTAGTAAAGTTCTACAACTTCCTTGTAATTCTCTTGAACTCTTTGATGGTACTCATGAGCTTGCTTGTTGTATCAGATATTGACGGTGATTGTCATAACAGTATGTCTCCCACTAAAAACACAAATGATGATATTCCATCATGCACATTCTCCTCTCCCCAAAGGCTCAGTGAAATTACATGGGAATGCTTAAAGAGTTCAGACAATATTAATAGCTTAAGCTATCTGTTGAAGTGATAGAATATGGGTATTTCTACTTGCTGTGTTCTTTAAAAATAATACATTCTTTTAAACTTTTGACTTAATAAAAAAACATAATGCTGGGCCACACAGTTCTTCCAAAAAGTGTAATTTTCTATCTTGATGCTGCTGTTAGATTTGTTTGTAAATATGAATATGTGTCCTCCCAGCTTTGGCTTGCATTCTATTTTGTGACCTTGGGCATTATTTCAGTGTCACAGATCTACCATTGGAAATCATCTTAATTCAATACAAACATTTCCTTTTTAAAGGGTCCCCTCCCCTTATGAGCTCACACTTTCTGCTTCTCATGCATCAGTGTGTTTGTGTAAGGATCTGAAACAGATGAGCAGAGCAGATTAGTAATTGGAGGAGATTCAAAAATTAACACTTCTAATCTATCCACAGAGAAAAAAATTCTTAATTTTAGCTTCTGAATAAATTATCCAAAAATACTAGTGCTATTGTAACAAAATATTCCATGGAAAATTATGAATCTAACAATGTGTTTAGAATGTAATACATTGTAATGCTACTCTGATGCTGAAAGCTTTATTTCTCTAAATCAGCATACCCTTGCATGTGTGAAGAAAAATTCAAACTCAAAATATATAAATAAATTGGAGAAATAAACTATAATAATAAATTCACCAACCTTATATAATATCAAATAAAGTGAATTGAATAATATATTACTTAATTGAATAAAGTACAATAAAATCTGAATTAGAGTGCTCAGTGTAATATCTTATTCAAAACCAGCAGGTTTGTAGAATAAAGATGTATTGTAGCTACATCATTGCACTCACCTGCCTACCAACCCTTTAACACTTATTAAATCTGGACTATTGTAGTTGACTTATGCAAGTAAAACAATGTGAAAAGTACTTAGCTGAATCCAGATGAAGATGATTGTCAAATGAAAGGTATGGAGTCCAAGATCAATAAACACATCTTCTCAAGATGAAAATAGAAGTATGCATACTTTTAACTGTTGCAGGTGCTGACAATCGTGCAATGAGCTACTCCAAATTTGTGTTGCTGGTTTTGAAGCAATAACCAAATAAAAGTGAGTCCCCAAAACGAAAAAAACTGCTAGAACTTGACAAAAATCACCATGAAACCAAAACTCCTCAACGTGAAATGATAAAATGTCCAAAATTTCCTCAACACCGATTGTGTTTCACCAAGAATTGCTTCATCAGGAGGAAAAAATGAAAACTAAAAATTGACAAATAAAAACATAAAATAATGCAGTTATCAAAAGCTAACATATACAAAAAAATATATTGTATAAACTCAAAATATGAATTACCTTCAGATCTCCTAATGGAGGGAACACGCCGCCAGAGAATCTCAACCATAGAGAACTGAATCAACTGTTTCCCGTAATAAGAAATAGTATGTCATTATCACGTTGTCTTATCACGTGATTATTTGATGTTCATATAAACGTCCATACGTCTTATGTTGATTCAGTTCTCTATGGTTGAGATTCTCTGGCGGCATGTTCCCTCCATTAGGAGATCTGAAGGTAATTCATATTTTGAGTTTATACAATATATTTTTTTGTATATTTTGATAACTGCATTATTTTATGTTTTTATTTGTCAATTTTTAGTTTTAATTTTTTCCTCCTGATGAAGCAATTCTTGGTGAAACACGATCGGTGTTGAGGAAATTTTGGACATTTTATCATTTCACGTTGAGGAGTTTTGGTTTCATGGTGATTTTTGTCAAGTTCTAGCAGTTTTTTTCGTTTTGGGGACTCACTTTTATTTTGTTATTGCTTCAAAACCAGCAACACAAATTTGGAGTAGCTCATTGCATGATTGTCAGCACCTGCAACAGTTAAAAGTATGCATACTTCTATTTTCATCTTGAGAAGATGTGTTTATTGATCTTGGACTCCATACCTCTTATTTGACAATCATCTTCATCTGGATTCAGCTAAGTACTTTTCACATTGTTTTACTTGCATAAGTCAACTACAATAGTCCAGATTTAATAAGTGTTAAAGGGTTGGTAGACAGGTGAGTGCAATGATGTAGCTACAATACATCTTTATTCTACAAACCTGCTGGTTTTGAATAAGATATCACACTGAGCACTCTAATTCAGATTTTATTGTACTTTATTCAATTAAGTAATATATTATTCAATTCACTTTATTTGATATTTGAAAAATTCAAACTGACATACAATCCTGAGAATTGTTTTTAAACAAATAGACCAGACTAAGGGCTCCTTTTACTAAGTCCCATTAGGGCTTTAACGTGCGGAATAGCACGCGCTAGACTTTAATGCCAGCATTGAGCTGGTGTTAGTTCTAGCCGCGTAGCGTGGGTTTAGTGCGTACTAAAATGTGTGTGCTAAAAACGCTAACACAGCTTAGTAAAAGGAGCCCTAAGTATAGAGATTGTTCTGGCTCCTGTAACATTTGCCAGCTGCCTTTATTTTCTTCAGAACCGGCTCATCATGCCTGGTTGTACCCTATTGCTTCTGTGAAGCTGTGGTTCTGAGTTCCCTAAGAAAAGGTGGGCCTAAAAGTCCATGCATGCAGTGGAGTAAAACCAGACTTAGATTGCCCAGTCTTGAAATAATGAAACCAGTTATTAATATTACTCCCCATTATCCCAGGACAAGCAGGCAGCCTATTCTCACATATGGGTGACGTCATCGACGGAGCCCAGATGCGGACGCCTCACAAGTAGACTTGCTTGAAGAAACCAGAAGTTTCGAGTCGATAGCACTGCGCATGCGCGAGTGCTTTCCCACCCAGCGTAGGGTGCGTCTCCTCAGTTCTCAGTTTTCCACGGAGCTGAGAAGTCAGTCTTTGACTCTCTGCGTTTAACTTCGTTACTTTGTGCCTTCTCTGAACCGCGGTTTGTACTTTTTTCTTCACGAATCGCTATTCTTATTTTATTTCTAGTTTTTAAAAAAAAAAAAAATTTTGTTCTTCCGTCCGTTTACCGTGGCAGGCCGCTCAGCCGCAGCCCAAAGACTTTGATCTTGCGGCAGCTATTTTTCTTCCTATGTCCCGGCCTGCCACGGGCTTTAAGAAGTGTAGCCAGTGCCAACGTGCGATTTCCCTTATGGACCCACATCGTCGGTGCCTTAAGTGCATTGGGCCGAAACATCAACCGAAGTCGTGCGAGCGCTGTGGTACTCTTCAACCTAGAGCCATTAAACATCGTCATCTTTTGGTGGAGAAGCTGTTCGGCATGGATTCGACATCGAAGGCGCCTCACCTTCGACCGAGACTCCTCCTGCTTCTACTGCTTCCACCTCGAGCCTCATCAGACCTTTGTCGTTTGCAATGGCTCTTTCTTTGATGACACCTACTGTATCTTCCCCTGTTTCCTCAGGTCAGATAGCTCAGCAGAAAGTTCCAGCGGTCGTGCTTAAAGTGCCTAAGACTTCTAAGTTGAAGCACATTTACACTGCCTCGGTGGAACCTCCAGCCATAGCAGGTGGTCCGGTTTCAGACGCAGATCCATCCTTGCCGGCTTCCTTCCAGACCATGTTGGAGAAGCAGTTTATTCAGTTCCTTATTAATATGGGACTGAAACTGCTTCCTCTTATCCAGCCTGGGCATTCTGCAGACTCCCACGAGGTCGAGCTGCTTCCTTTGCCTCAGTCTGAGCTTACACACTCTTTGCAGGGAACAGAGTCTCTGCGAGTGTCTGGTCTGGCATCCAAGCACGTGAAGCAAGGAGCAGATTCTTTGCAAGTGCCTCAGCAGGAAACCTAACACTCTATACAAGGAGCAGAGTCTTTGGGAGTGCATTGAGGTTCCTCCATCAAGCCTCTGGAGCTTCGCTCTACAGCCTCCAGTCCTATCCATTCTTTGATACCATCGACTGCTTCTATCTCCGAGGCGAAGTCTCCTCGATCTTCGAGATCTGCTTCCAGGCACAGTTCTCACCGACCATCGAGGCATACTTCCAGGCATGGTTCTTCTTCTAAAGAATAACCCTCTTCAACTAAGCCTTGATCTACCCCTACTTCAACTAGACCACCGACTCCTCGTTCGAGGTCTCCAATGTCGAACCTCGAGGATGCAGCAGTTTTGATTGCCTCGTCCAAGTCTCCATATTCTTTTGATGCCTTTTTTCCTGCCGAAGCTTCATCTTCGAACCAGGCTGCCTCAACGTCCTCAAGTCCTTCTCGAGGCAAAGCATTGGCGGATCAGCTATCTTTCTCATCTTTTCTTCGTCAGATGGCTGTGGACTTGGATCTTCAATTAGATACTGGCAACAAATACTCTAAGGAGTACCTCCAAGTTGTGCATCTTCCTCAATCTCCGGCAGAATCTCTTAAGCTTCCTCTTCACAAGCTTTTAAATCAGACTTTTGGTCGATGCCTGGAGACACCTTATACCATAACAGCTGTTCCAGGAAAATTGGACTCTAGGTATAAAACTGTGCATCGCAAAGGGTTTCACAACTCCCAGTTATCTCATCAATCCCTGCTTGTCGAGTCCTTCTTGAAGAGGTCCCATCCTTCCAAGGTTTATGCCACCGTTCTTCCTGGAAGAGAAGGAAAAACTATGGACAAATTTGGACGTTGCATCTATCAAAATGCCATGATGTCCTCTAAAGTCCTCAATTATAATTTTCATTTTATTACTTATTTTGAGTTCCTCATTTCTCTATTACCAAAGTTCTTGACTTATTTGGATACTCAAAAACACTTTGAATTTCAAGAAGTCCTTACTTCTTTATCTCAACTCCGATTGCATCTCCTCCAGTCATCTTATGATGCCTTCGAGTTGTCTGCCCGGGCAGCTGCTTGCTCTGTAGCTGTGCGTTGCCTTGCCTGGCTTCGAACCATTGACATGGATCCTAATCTTCAGGACCACTTAGCTAATATTCCTTGTGAGGGCAATGACCTCTTTGATGAATCTATCGAGGCAGCCACCAAGAAATTGTCTGACCATGAAAAATTCTTTGCTTCTATTGTCAGACCTAAGCCAAAGCCAGCTTCTGCCAAACCTACATGTCCTGCTCCTATCTATCAACGGCGTTTTGCTCCGAGGACAGCTCTTTACACTCGCCCTCCTCTTAAAAAGCAGCAGCCTCCGAAGCAACAAAAACCTCAACCTTCTGCTGCACCTAAGACTACTCAGCCTTTTTGACTGTTTACAACAAAGTATAAACTCCACCGTTCTGACTCTGTCTTCTTTTCCCCCTATAGGAGGTCATTTCCATCTTTTATATCACCGATGGATGACTATTACATCTGACCTCTGGGTACTGACCATCATCAGGGAAGGATACTCTCTTCATTTCACTCAGGTTACACCAGACCTTCCTCTAAGAGAGTATCCTTCCCAGATTGCCCTTCTTCTTCAGGAAGGTCAAGCTCTGCTTCATCTCCATGCCATCGAACCAGTTCCCTTGGAACAGCAGAACAGGGGAGTTTATTTCCGTTACTTTTTGTTCTGAAGAAGATGGGCGATCTGCGGTCCTTTCTGGATTTCAGGGCTCTCAACAAATTTCTCGTCCAAGAAAAGTTTTGAATGTTGTCCCTAGCATCCCTTTATCCCCTTCTCGAGCAAAACATTGGTTATGCTCTCTGGATCTCAAGGAGGCCTACACTCATATCCCCATTCATCCGGCCTCCCGTCAATATCTCAGATTTCGGGTGGGGAATCTGCATTATCAATACAGAGTACTACCCTTCGCCTGGCCTCGTCTCTCAGAGTGTTCACCAAGCGCCTGGAAGTGGTAGCAGCAGCTCTAAGGAATCATGGTCTTCAGCTATTTCCCTACCTCGACAACTGGCTCATCAAAGATTCAAATCTCAAGGGGTTATTGTAGCGACCCAACGGACTACCTGGTTCCTACAAAGTTTGGGATTCGAAATCAACTTTCCCAAATCTCAACTTCAGCCCTCACAGAATCTACAATTCATTGGAGCTGTTCTGGACACTGTCCAACTCAGAGCATTCCTCCCACAACAACGACTGGAAGTTCTTCTTCACCTCTGTCATACAGTGACTTCCCGCTCTACCATCTCAGCAAGACACATGATGGTACTCCTAGGTCACATGGCCTCCACAGTACACGTGACTCCTTTTGCCAGACTTCACCTCAGAATTCCTCAGTGGACCCTGGCATCTCAATGGACACAGGTTTGCGATCCATTTTCTCAACACATCACAGTCACTCCTTCATTGAAGCAGTCTCTCCGTTGGTGGATGCTCTCTTCCAATCTTTCCAGGGGTTTGCTTTTCCAAACGCCCCCCATCAGAAGGTCCTCACGACAGACTCTTCGACCTACGCTTGGGGCGCTCATCTCGATGGTCTCCATACTCAAGGCCTCTGGACCAGTACGGATCGTCAGTGTCTCATCAATCTGTTGGAACTCAAAGCGATCCTCAAAGCTCTCAAAACTTTTCAACATCTTCTTCACAACCAAGTAATAATAATAATTTTATTTCTTATACACTGCTATACCATAAGTTCAAAGCGATTTACAACAAGATACATACAATGAGAGTAAGCAATGTTTACAACAAGAAGTAGGAGATGTTTACAACAAGAAGTAAGAGATATTTACAGCAAGATACATACAATGAGATGTAAGGGGAACAGAAAAGTACTTTCAGGGATACAAAAGTAGTCCTCATTCGGACGGACAACCAAGTCGCCATGTATTATGTCAACAAACAGGGAGGGACAGGATCTGCCTCCCTTTCTCAAGAAGCTCTGAAGATTTGGGACTGTGCAATCCACCACAACACCTTCCTCAAAGCTGTCTACATTCAAGGGGCAAAGAATTGCTTGGCGGACAACTTGAGTCATCTTCTGCAACCTCACGAATGGACACTCCATTCCTCGCCTCTTCATCACATTTTTCTCACAGTGGGAAACACCTCAGATAGACCTCTTTGCAGCTCCCCACAACTACAAACTGCCTCAGTTCTGCTCCAGGATATACTCTCCTCATCGCCTCGAGGCAGATGCTTTTCTTCTGGAATGGATGAATCTCTTCTTATATGCATTCCCTCCATTTCCTCTCATTCTCAAGACTCTAGTCAAGTTGAAGAACGATCATGCCACCATGATTCTAATTGCTCCTCGGTGGCCGAGACAACCTTGGTACTCCCTTCTACTTCAACTCAGCAGCAGGGAGCCATACCTTCTACCAGTTTTTCCTTCTCTGTTTACACAGAGTCAAGGATATCTGCTTTATCCCAACTGTAATCTCTACACCTGACAGCTTGGTACCTCTCAACATAACTCCTCTTCAGTTTTCTCAATCTATAAGAGATGTTTTAGAAGCTTCTAGGAAGCCTACCACTAGACAATGCTATCACCAAAAATGGACTAGATTTTCTACGTGGTGTTTTTCTCATCATAAGGAGCCTCAGCATTCCTCCTTATCTTCTGTTTTGGACTATCTTTTGCACTTATCCGATTCTGGCCTCAAGTCTACATCTATCTGAGTCCATCTCAGTGCAATTGCGGCTTTCCATCAGCCTATTGAAGGGAAGCCCCTCTCTGCTCATCCGGTGGTTTCCAGATTCATGAAAGGACTTTTCAATGTCAAACCTCCTCTCAAACTGCCTCCTGTGGTTTGGGACCTCAATGTTGTCCTTGCTCAACTGATGAAGCCTCCATTTGAAGCAATTGATAAGGCTCATCTGAAGTATCTCACTTGGAAAGTGGTGTTTCTCATTGCCCTAACTTCTGCTCGACGAGTCAGTGAGCTGCAAGCTTTAGTTGCTGATTCACTTTTCACAGTGTTCTATCATGACAAGGTGGTTCTTCGTACTCATCCTAAATTCCTTCCTAAAGTGGTCTCGGAATTTCATCTCAACCAATCCATCGTTCTTCCAGTGTTTTTTCCAAAACCTCATTCTCATCCTGGAGAAGTTGCTCTTCATACTCTGGACTGTAAACATGCTTTGGCCTTCTATTTGGAACGCAACAAACCACACAGAACTGCTCCTCAACTTTTTGTCTCCTTCAATCCAAATAAGTTGGGACATCCTATTTCTAAGCGTACCATCTCCAACTGGATGGCTGCTTGTATCTTATTTTGCTATGCCCAGGCTGGATTACCCCTACCCAGTAGAGTTACAGCCCATAAAGTTTGAGCAATGGCAGCTTCAGTAGCTTTCCTCAGATCTACACCTATTGAGGAAATTTGCAAGGCTGCTACTTGGTCCTCGGTTCATACTTTCACTTCTCACTATTGTCTGGATATTTTCTCCAGACGGGATGGACAGTTTGGCCAAACAGTATTACAAAATTTATTCTCTTAAATTGCCAACACTCCCACCATCCCATTTTGGTTAGCTTGGAGGTCACCCATATGTGAGAATAGGCTGCCTGCTTGTCCTGGGATAAAGCACAGTTACTTACCGTAACAGGTGTTATCCAGGGACAGCAGGCAGCTATTCTCACAACCCACCCCCTCCCCTGATTGGCTTCTCTGCTAGCTATCTGAACTGAGGAGATGCGCCCTACACTGGACAGGAAGGCACTTGCGCATGCGCAGTGTGGTCGACTCGAAACTTCTGGTTTCTTCAAGCAAGTCTGCTTGTGAGGCGTCCGCATCCGGGCTCCGTCGATGACTTCACCCATATGTGAGAATAGTTGCCTGCTGTCCCTGGATAACACCTGTTACGTAACTGTGCTTTACTGCTGCTGCTTGATCCCTTGTCCCTCTAGAAAATTGAAATGCCTTTTATCATGTATCTTATTTATATTTTGCTTTAAATGACATCTGCCTTCTTACATATGTTTGTAACTTTTGTATATTGATGAAACAATATAATATAATTTATATATTTTAAAAAGGTGTTTGACTCTTTATTGCTTCCTGCCTTCTTTTGCATCCCTGAATCTCATAAATCTGTACCATAAATGAAATTTTGAGCTTAAGCTCAGAAATTTTCTTACATAAATATGATTCTGTGAAATTGAGACTAAAAAAGTAAATAGAGTCTGACAATGGTTATGGAACAAGATGTCACATAGGTAGTGATCAAATTATCAGAGGACAAGTAGGATATTCTTTGTCACATATGGGTGATGTCATCCAATAGAGACCAGTGTAGATGCTACCAAGTGTTCTGTAATTTTAAGAAGCCTTTGGCAAGTATACATAGACTTATGAGAATTTGTGTGTTGATGTCTTGTTTGTGACGTGAGGTATTCACCAATAAAAAGTTTTATACTAAATAATGAAGGGGCTTAGTAAGTGTACAGGGGTCAAAAGTGTCAGAGGTAGAACCATGTGCAGGTATCTGGGTGTGTAGCTTCTACGGCGAGCATGCAAGAAGCAAATTTTATGAATGGCAAAGCCTATGGCAAATGTGGGGGCGGGGGGAGTATGCCAGACAAATGCGCACAATGTCTGGAGTTAAAACATCAATACAGTACAATATGACCATACTTCACCTAGATAAAGCTGCATCAAGGACAGTAACTGTTAATCAGGCATAAAATCAAATTAAAAACAAATCATGAGAATTAGTATGTTTTAAATCATACATATTAATTTAAGGCATTATTTTTCTGTAAATAAAACAATTAAAATCACAGTTCCTTATTAAGACACATGTAGAAGTAAACTATGTGGTACTGAAGAATTTTTGCAAGCAGAGTGATTCAAATTCTTGTAAGAAATAGTGTGAAAACATTCCTTTAACAATATGAGCTTGTAATGTGTAGAAATTGTGTTGCATCATATACCTAGGGGGATCATTTAAGCACACCACTCTTAGTCTAGAGCCCACAAAGTACCAGCAAAACTGGAAATATAAGAAAATCTCAGTAAAAATGATTATAAATAGGCACTGAAGAGCAGTTGATTCAAGTTAATAGCAATTTTTTTAAAAATCCTTTTAAAAAAAGGGATACCGTATTTTTTGCTCCATAAGATGCACTTTTTCCCCCCCAAAAGTGGGTGGAAATAAGGGTGCGTCTTATGGAACAAATTTACAACCCCCTTTCCCCCGGTAACTTTAAATTGTACTGGTCGTTGGACGGCAGCCTCCTGTTGATGTTGGGGCCAGCGGTGCACAAGAACACTCCTGCATGGGCCCATGCCACTTCCTGAATGGCTAAAGTCAGTTCTCGCGGGTCCATGCAGGAGTGTGCTTGTGCGCCGCTGGCCCCAACATTATGAGGAGGCTGCTGTCCAGCGACCAGCACAATCAGGAAGTAGCTGGGACTGGCCCACAGTGCCCCACGATCCGCTCATCGGGGAGGGAGAGAGGCAGCGCTCCGATCTGGAGGAGACAGGACCGGTTTCGGAGGTAGGATCTGGATCGGAAGAAACCGCATCAGACTCTGGCTCCGATCCAGCTCAGGGGAGACCATGCCTGGCTTGCGATAACTGCATAACTTCTGCATAAAGTTGAGAGCTTTCCCAGCATCTACCCATACAATTAGGGCAGAAGAAATGTTTTTATTGCACATTGCAAATAACGTGATCCAGTTAGCTATACCTATTCAGGCAGCATTAACTGCACTGCTTTATTTAACATATTAAGTTAATGAACAGATAAGGTGAGTCCTCATCCATTCACTATACCATTCCACTCTAGGTGGTTAATATAGAAATCAATGCTGTTAGCTTGTGCTAATTACCACATTAACAGCTTAATGCATCTTAGTAAATAGGCTTCTGACTATTGCTTTATCAATTAATCTAACATATTGAGAAGTGCAAACTCCAAAGCAATATCCAAATATGGTAGTTTATGTATTTATTTTACATAACAGTGCATTATCCTGGACAGAGTCTTTAGAATCTTATTTCAGTACTTTTTGAATTAAAACTCCTCAGTCTGCACCCTAACCTGAACGTCTATCCTCAACATAGCATTCTTCATCAATGTCCAAAATCCCTGGTAGACTGGAGTCCCCTTCCCTCCCCCTCAAAGAAAGCAATCTGACCCTTTGCTATCTCTAACATTAAAGTCAAAATTCCTGCTAGTCAAGTGGCTTTCCCTGATCCCAATCTGACCTAAAACACTATCCCTCTCCCCCCCCCAGTAACAACAATAACAAAAGCCCCGATAGTCTAGCAGCCTCCTGTCCATCCTCCTCCCTCAATATGAAAAAACCTTCCCTAACACCACTCCCCTTCCTCCACTCATGCTATAAAGAAGTAGGAGAGATGCTATTGACTTTTTCCTTCCTCTGTGCTCTTATTTTGGAAAATGGTTGATCTTGCACAGTGTATCTTGGTATGCACCAAGCAGAATCAATCTGCCAAATTCATACTGAAATGTTAAAGTAAATAATTTATCTATTCTAGGGGTGAGCATGGATCAGTAGTATGGAATATTGCTACTCCTTGGGTTTTGTCCAGGTACTAGTGACTTGGATTGGCCACCGTGAAAATGGGCTACTGGGCTTGCTGGACCATTGATCTGACCCAGTAAGGCTATTCTTATGTTCTTATGATTGGTGCTGGCTCAGATCCGATCTAGAGGGAGACCTTGCTTGAATCCCAGGACTGGTTCTGACGGGCTCCCGCAGCTCCTTCCTTCCCACTTTCAGCCTCTACAGCTAATGGCCAAGTCAGTAGCAGCCCCTGCCTTGCTCCTTCCCCTCCCACCACCCAGGTGAAGCTCAGCACTCTGTCAAATCTTCCAGTAAGACAAGCTCTTTCGTATATTTTTACTAAATAGACCTCAATAGCCTTTGTAAGGTCCAACATCATGTGTATTTTAAATAGATTTCAGTTATCAAAATGATGTAGAGGGGAGGGGGGGGCAGGGTGCAGAGCCTGGCAAAGAGTGTGGGGTTGAGTGCAGAGCCTGGCAGGGAGTGAGGGGGGCTTGGTGCAGAGCCTGGTATATATTAGTATACAATTTGGTTCAAAATGGTTTTTTCCTTGTTTTCCTACTCTAAATCTAGGGTGCATCTTATGGAGAGAAAAATACGATAGTCCTCCAGTCCTACAGCAATCCTCCAGACCTCTCAATAATCAAAGAAGCTTGAACAGAATCAATCACCTTTTCAAAGCTTTGCAAGACCTCTTCTGACACCCAGGCAGTCTGGAAATCCTGAATCCTTCACTTTTTAAAGTCTCAACCTCTTTTCAGACTCCTGCAAGTCCAGCTGTTACCTGCAATCCTTCACTAATTTCAAGTGACCTTCCTGGACATCCTGATTTCTTCACCTTTTCAAAGCTTCACAAGACCTCCAGAATAAAAAAGTCCATTGGTGTTATTGAATGCGAGGACTATATGCTCTGAAAAATTATAATAAAGAGCAATACATTTTCAAATTATTTTCTTATATCTAAGCTTTATTTAATTGTAATATTATTTCTCTGGAGACAAGCGGGGGATATGCAGGCACACTTTGGGATCCTTTTACTAAGGTGCACTAGCTGATTTATCGCTTCCATTATATTCTATAGAAGCGTTAATGTGCACTAATATTTAGCGCATACTAAATCGGCTAACGTGCCTTAGTAAAAGAGGGGGTTGGTGAAGCCTGCTGACTGAGCCTGTATGCCGGTGCTCTTCCCTAGCAAGGTAAGCTTTGAGCTTACTGGGCATGTGCAGGAGTCCCTACTTCTACAGCCCCTCCCCTCAGGTTGTCAATATTTTCTTAGACTGCTCCTAACAGGTTGCAGCTCTCCCATCTCCTTCACAAAACATTTCTTCTTTTTAAAAAGCTTTACTTTTCCCCCTTTTCCCTTAGTAAAAAAGAAAAAGAGGGCACTAATTTTAAATCAAGTACCTTTACAAGTGCTACTAAAAGTTCTAAAAAAAAAAAAAGCTGATGGCAGCAAAAGGTCCACAAGCACAAAGAGGACTTTAAAAAGATAAAAAGGAACTTATCCCGGTAGTGTCAAACACCGACAAACATTTTTTCTCTGGAGTGCCAGTTTCTTTCAGGTAGGCGCTAGGACCAAGAGAACATTTTTTGGCGGCTGACAGAAAAGCCTCACTGGGACGGTGGTTCCCATGCAGGGTCACTTCAAACCGCACCAGTGAGAATATTCAACTAAGCTGCACTCTATACCACTTGCTCCCTCCCCCCAGGGCCCTATTTCGGCACTGCAAGGGCAGGGAAGCTTATCGCCGCCATCAATTTTGGCCTGCTGATTTTGCCTTTTTTTTAGGCAAAATCTAAAAAAAAGGCAAAATCAGCAGTTTGTAGGCCTTCATCCAGAGTTCTACTTGGTTTAGGATATTGGATAGGTAAGTTATGAAACTCGGAGAAATATCGGATAATGGAAGTACGACGGTGATATCGTCAGCATAAATGTGGAAGATGAGATTTAAGCTCTGTAATAGGTGTCCCAATGAGATGAGGTAGATATTGAAAAGGGTCGGTGAGAGCGGGGAGCCTTGGTGGGAGTCCACAGTTGTTGTTCCAGCTGAAGGAGAGGTTATCATCTTTGAGTACTTGATAAGACCTGAGCTCGAGAAATCCCCGGAACCAGGTAAGGGTGTTTCCTGAGATGCCTATTGACTCTAAACAGTGCAGCATGATGGAGTGGTCAAATAGGTCAAAGGCGCTGCTTAGATCCAGTTGGAGGATCAAAGCGTTGGAGCCTTGACTGAGAAGGGAGTGTAGGAAGTTTAGAAGGGAGGCCATTATAGTTTCGGTGCTGAAGCCAGGTCTGAAACCGGATTGGTTGGTATGTAGTAGGTTGAATTTGTCTAAGTATTTGTTTAGGTCAGCATTTACCAGGCCTTCCATTCATTTGGCAGCCAGAGGGATATTTGCGACGGGTCTGTAGTTGGCGATGTTGTTGGTTGTTTCTTTTTTGTTCTTTTTTTTTGAGTTGAGTACCTGAATAAATTACTGTAAACCACTCTGAGCTCCCCTGGGAGAACAGTAAGGGGAATATAAATAGGAAATAAATTCTGGATAGTCCAAATGAGAGCTCAGTCTACTTTAATTCAGAATTCAGTTCCCATTTCACCAGAAGCTTTAAATAGCAGGATGAAATTGCTGGTCCTTGGCATATCTTGAGTGTCCTCTAAGAAGGCAATGAGTTCCCCATCTGCTAATGCTGGGGCTATATCTATCGCTCCTCTAGTTGACATTGCTAGTGATGATGGCAGGTACATAACCTGGACTCATATTTCCAGTTTTAAAATATTTTCTAAGTAATATTTCAGCTGAAAGAAAATGTGTCTAAAGATGGGTCTACAATGACAGGTGGCTTGGAATGTCACAAAGTTTAATTGTGTGAGGACAGGGATACTGGGAACAGATTATTTTCTACACTTCTGAACAGTGCTTTAGCTTTTACCTACAGTACTGTGGTTAAACAGAGACATCCAGTGGTTAAACTAGATCACGACATTTGAAAATTATATACGAAATTTGCCTTTCTCAGTAACATATACCTTGCTAAAAAGAAAACAGGGCAAGGCTTAGAATTAGAAGTTTTTGTCTGAAAAGAATGAATAAATCTATGGTGGGGTTATGGACAAGGTTTGATCTATCACACAACAAAGAAGTCGTGAGGACAAAATGTCAAAAGATCAGCCAGGGGTGTATAGTTCAAAATAACTTTATTGATGAATATGCCACAATAGCTCAAAGACTCAACACCGGCAGTGTTTCTGCGTCTGTGCCTTTATCAAGAGTCTGTCTTGACTGTTGGCACAGTGCATACGTGCACTCGGGAAGAAACGTTGGAAGAGTCTGGTAAAGGTAACGAAGAAACTAGTGTCTCGAGTAAAAACTGTATAGGATTTTAAGAATTGCAGCAACTTAAAGAAATGTTACAGTATCTTCGGTCCAAAGTCAAATAAGCATACAGCATAGCATAATTATACTGAACTTTGTCACTTAGCAACCAATATTTCTTCAAAAATGTTTAGAGTATGATTTATTTTTGTGAGTTGTGTCTGGAATGTCACAGCAAAACATCCAGCAGTAGTCGGCCATCATACTCTCATTCCAGAAACCTTAGTAGCGACACTCCATTAACTGAATGTCCTGCAAATTCCTGAACTTTCTTTAAATTTGGTTGCATTAATACGCCGCATATCAAGCATTTCAGCAAGCGCTGATCTGAGAGAATGTCAATTCCAAGTGCTACATCGTGCATACTTTACCCGGGGTCAGCTGCATAAATCTGGATATAGTGAATCGCCGGATTGTCAAAAATGTACTCAACACACCCATTCATTTCTCCATGCTTTTTGGTCCTGCCCTAGCATACGGGATTTTTGGAGGAAAATTGTGAATTATGTGGTACGTCTCTTATGCAGTACTATTACTATATCCAGGGCAGGATTAATTCATCGAGGGCCCCTAGGCACAAAAGTACACTGGACCCCCCTGCCCCGCCCCTTGTATTTACTTCTTTATTTCCACTTTATTTTTTTTATTTTAAAAATTCAAAACAAACAAAGATTACCATACCAGTGCTAGTGTACAGTTTTTCTTCTATGCAACCTCCAAACATCTCTGAACAAAACTCCCCTTCCTTCCTAGAGAAAGAGATCTTCAGCTGGCAGGGCTTTGGGAAGCCTACCAATTTATATTTTGCATATGGGTAGGAGGCATGGGGCATAGCGGGAAGAAAATTTAGTGCCTATCATTTTATTGGACTAATACATTTCTTACTTAGGGCTCCTTTTATCAGGCCGTGCTAGCGGTTTAAAGCGTGTAATAGCTTGCGCTAAACCGCCGGACGCACTAGCCGCTACCGCCTCCTCTTGAGCAGGTGGTAGTTTTTGGCCAGCGCAGAGGTTAGTGCGTGATGAAAAGTCACGCGTGTTAACCCCGCTAGCGCGGCTTGATAAAAGGAGCCCTTAGCTTTCAGAGGTTAAAACCTCTTTCTTCAGATCAGTAAACTGTACTGCTGTTACAGTAACCCTGTCCTGACCTGAGGAAAGGAGTTATGGTCTCTGAATTTGTAAAAAATGTATTAAAATTAGTTCAATAAACAGTATCATCTTATTTCCATTTTCTATTAATAAACGATTATCAACACAACTATAATAATACCATATCCTAAAACAAAAATAAATAAATAAAACAAATATAAATTTTTTTTCTACCTTTGTTGTCCGGTTTCTGCTTTGCTCATCTTCTCATCATTCTCTTCCTTCCATCCACTGTCTGCCCCATCCAGAAAATGTTTGTCTTCCTCTGCCATCTCTGCCCCTGCCCCCTCCCCCCCTTGGTCTGGCATCCATCACCTTCCCTCTGTTCCCCTCATAGTCTGGCATCTCTCCTTTCATCTCTCTTTCCCTCCTCCTCCTGTGGTTTTTAGCAACTCTCTTCTCATTTCCTTCACTCAGATGTGATATCTCTGTGTCCTTCCCCGTTCTTTGGCATCTCTTTCCTCTCTCTTCCCTTTCCTTTTCTTCCCTGGTCTTCCTTCTCTATTTTCTGCCTCTGTCTAAATTAAATTATTTCTTACTATTCAGCCCTCAGTTTCCCTCTTTTCATTGTGTCTACTCACAGCTTGCCACCCCTTTCCTTCACCCATCCACTATCTCACTAACTATCTTTGTCCCTCCATCCAGCATGTGGGAAAGCAGTAGTAGTGTTGAGTAGGTGAGGGCTGGGCACAAGTTCTCCCCATTTCCATCATCTGCCCTGCTCCCTTTTGTCTCTCTTCTCCCCACTTCCATCATTTGCCCTCCCTGCCCCTTTCTTCCCACATCCATCATCTGCCCTGCTCCCTTCTCCCCACTTCCATCATCTGCCCTGCCCCTTTCTTCCCACATCCATCATCTGCCCTGCACCCTTCTCCTCACTTCCATCATCTGCCCTGCCCCTTTCTTCCTACATCCATCATCTGCCCTGCCCTGCCCCTTTCTTCCCACATCCATCATCTGCCCTGCTCTGCCTTGCCCCCTTCTCTCTCTCACTCCACTCCAGGCCCATGTCACCACTCACCTTTCACTCTGATTTTTTTAGAACGGTGACAACCCCCCCAAGCATCGATGGGCAACACGGGTCCCCCTCGATCGGCAATGCGGCCCCCCGTCGACAGAAAGCAACACAAGCAAGCAATGCGGGTAAAAAAGGCAATGGGAACTGTAATTTTGCAAGCGGTGCTGCTTGCCCAAAGCTTCCCTCTGACGCACCCAGGCGGAAACAGGAAGCTGCGTCAGAGGGAAGCTTTGGGCAAGCAGCACCGCTTGCAAAATTACAGTTCCCATTGCCTTTCTTACCCGCGTTGCTTGCTTGTCTTACTTTCCGTCGATGGGGGTCCGCATTGCTGATTGGGGGGGCCACGTTGCTGATCATACTGGAGGGGTCCATCGCCGTTTGGAAAAAACCAAAGTTGATGCCCTCCTTCATCGGGCCCCCCTGACCATTTCGGTACCTAGGCACATGCCTACTGGGCCTATTGGTTAATCCGGCCCTGGACTACATCCTTGGCTGGTTTGTTATTAGATAAACCAACCGCTGGACTTTTGATCACTTAATTAAATAATAGGTGTGGAATAATACTTTAATATGAAGCCCTCAGAGTCCTGTACTGGTCAATGATCACATTGAAACAGCTATTTGCAGCTATCGGGCTTTCATAGGTTTTGCTTATAATCAATGATAGACTCTTCAAAACAACCACACTTGATAATATGTGCAAAAATTATATATAGAAAAGCGACACTTATCTTTTAGCTAGTCGCTTGTTTCATGGCGTGAACAGATGGCCCGATGGGACCCGTTTCGCCAGTTACTGGCTTCTTCAGGGGTCTATGTGTTCTGGCTACAAAAATTAAAACAATTATTACAAATTGCAACTACACACTTCATGTAACATAGCAACCTTAAAGTGAATTATTTTAAAACTAATGGTACTCACTGTGAACAGCTTGAACTGCCCTTTGCAGATCAAAAAATGGCGCCGGCAAACTGCCGACTCCACGCATGTGCTTTATATTCAAAATTTATGACATCATCATTTGACCCGTGATACAAAGTAGCTATAGTTAAAAATGACTATATAAAGATAAAACTCAACCATAGATAAAGACAGGTTGTTCACCCTCTCCAAGGTAGGGAGAACGAGAAGGCACTCTCTAAAGTTAAAAGGGGATAGATTCCGTAAAAACGTAAGGAAGTTCTTCACCCAGAGAGTGGCGGAAATCTGGAACGTCTTCGGGGGCTATTATAGGGGAAAACACCCTCCAGGGATTCAAGATAAAGTTAGACAAGATCCTGCTGAACCAGAACGTACGCAGGTAAGGCTAGTCTCAGTTAGGGCACTGGTCTTTGACCTAAGGGCCGCCATGTGAGCGGACTGTTGGTCACGATGGACCACTGGCCTGACCCAGCAGCGGCAATTCTTATGTTCTTATGGTCTCCTTTTTGTTTCCCTATTTGCAGATCATTTTCTATGGTGGATTGAGGGGGCTTCTGGAGGTTCTTGCTGCTGCCGTTCAATAGTGTTATTATTTATTATTTTTAATTAGTAGCGAGGGGCGAGAGAGTGTGTAATTTTTTTTTCCAAGGGAAAAAGCAAAACCCCAGCGCAGTGGTGTACCTAGCATATGTGACACCCGGGGCCCATCATTTTTTTGACACCCTCTCATCTGTATGAAAAACATAATTTTTTGTAACAATCCACAGGTCGCACAAGACTGTACCTGGGAAAAGGCAGCATCTTACATACTGCAGTGAGAAGTACAACATCAATACACCCATTGTGAAACTAAACAAGCCAGACTAGTACAGATCAATCCTGCACAGTCAATCCTAACAGAAAACCATGTTTTTTGAATACAAAGAACACAAACACCTTGGCCTAGTATGGAATATGTCATCACAATCCTGCCCTCCCCCTTTTACAAAACTGTAGTGCGGTTATTAGCCATGGTGTTAACAGCTCAAATGCTCATAAAATTCTGAGCGTTGGAGCTGTTACCACCACGGCCGCTGCTAAACAAAACACTATACGGCAGGGGTGCCCACACGTTTTTTGGCTTGCGAGCTACTTTTAAAATGACCGAGTCAAATTATCTAGCAACAATAAAATTTTAAAAAACACAAAGCACACTGTACGCAGAGAACTAAACAAAAATAGACAAATATACCCCCTCCCCTTTTACTAAACTGCGATAGCGGTTTTTAGCACTGGTAGCTACATTGAATGCCCCGTCCTGCTCCTGACGCTCATAGACTCCCTGTGCTAAAAACCACTATTGCGGTTTAGTAAAAGGGGCTATAGTGCAAAATATAGACAGCAGATATAAATTCTCAAAATGGACACATTTTGATCACTAAATTGCACTTCCTTCTTCTGACTGTAAATCCAATATTTCTTTCTTTCTGCCTTTCTTTCTTTTTGCCTCCCATTTCTTTCTCTTTCTTTCTCTCTCCCCTGCCCCCTTTATTTCTGTCTTTCTTTCTCTCTCCCCCTGCTCCCCTCTTTATTTGTCTTTCTTTCTCTCTCCCCCTACCTGCCTTTCTTTCTCTCCCCCTGCCCCCTCTTTATTTCTGTCTTTCTTCCTCTCTCCCCCTGCTCTCCTCTTTGTCTTTCTTTCTCTCTCCCCCTGCCTGCCTGTCTTTCTTTCTCTCTTCCCCTGCCCCCCTCTTTATTTGTATTTCTTTCTCTTCCCCCTGCCTGCCTCTTTTTTCTCTCTCCCCCTGCCTCCCCAAGCCATTGTGCTGATTTCTCCACTTTCCAGATTCTTTGTCTCTCCCTGCCCCCCCCCAAGCCACCACGTCGATTTCTCCCTGCTTCCCCAAGCCAGGCCTGGCATGTACAAATGCCATGCCCACAAGCCTTCCCCTCCCCTCCCCCGAAGTCAATTCTGACATCAGAGAGGAAGTTGCAGGCCAGCCAGGCAGCGATTGGCTGGCCCAGGCCAGAACTTCCTCGTAGACATCAGAATTGACATCAGAGGTGAAGGCTTGTTGGTCTGGCGCTTGTATGCGCCTGGCTCGGCTCAGGGAGGCAAGAAGAACAAGATCACAAAGGCAACATGATTGACTTGCGTTGCCTTTGCGATCTACTGGTCAATCGCGATTGACCATTTCAGCACCTCTGCTCTATGGTTTTGTAAAAGGGGGGATAAAATAGATTGGGATCTCAAAGTCCCTCCTTGAGGGCTGCAATCCAGTCGGGTTTTCAGGATTTCCCCAATGAATATGCACGAGATCTATGTGCATGCACTGCTTTCAATGCACATTCATTGGGGAAATCCTGAAAACCTGACTGGATTGCGGCCCTCAAGGAGGGACTTTGAGACCTCTGAAATAGAAATACGTAGACAAAGGTTAAACTGAACCACCAAGAAGCTTGACTCTACATACAATGCAACACCAAAGAAACAGTGACACATATCCCATAAAGCAAAAAAAACAAACAAACCCATTTTTTTTTCTACCTTTGTCTTCTCTGGTTTCTGCTTTCCTCATCTTCTTGTCACTCTCTTCCTTTCATCCACTGTCTGCCCCTTCTATATGGCATCTTCTCTCCTTCTATGCCACTTCCAGAAACTGTATGCCTCCCTCTTCCATCTCTCCCTTCACCCCCATTGGTCTGGCATCCATCTTCTTTCCTTCCCTCCTCCAATGGTCTGGCATCTCTCTCCTCTCCTTCACTTCCCTCTCCCACACCCCCATGATCTGGCATTTCACTCTCTCCTTCCCCCCCACTTCAATCAGCATCTTTCCCTCCAGTATCCTTCCCCCTTGTCTCTCCCCTTTCCCTGCACACCAATTCCATCAGCATCTGCACCCTTTCTCTCCCTCCACCACCCTGCCCCATCACTCTTCCATACCACCCTTCCCACCACCTTTACATACCACCCTGCCCCCTTTCTCACCCTCCATCACCCTTCCATGTTCCTTTCTCTTTCCCTTCAAACCAATGCTATGCAAGGTCCCGCGATAACTGCAGCTGCCGGCTCTGCTCCGGAAGAAGTGACGTCAGAGGGAGTTGACTGGCAAACGCAGGGAGTTGCTGCAAGGTCCTGTGATGACTGTGTCTGCCGGTCCATCCTCTTCCAACGTCACTTCTTTCGAGCAGAGCCAGCAGACGCAGTCATCATGGGACCTTCCTGCACCTCAGCACAGCTGCCGGTCCACCCCACTCTGACGTCACTTGTTCTGAGCAGAGCTGGCCATATTTCTGTTGATGCCGGGATGGCCGTGTTGCAATCAATGCCGGGGGGTGTGTGTGGCCCGCATTGTCATCGATGCTGGGGGGGGCCCATTGCCATTGTAAAAAAAAAAAAAATTGGAAAGGTGAGTATTGTGTTTGCCCTCCTTCAATGGGCCCCCCTGACAATTTTGGGCCCTAGGCACGTGCCTATTGGGCCTACCCTTTAATCTGGCCCTGGGTCCACCATCTCTCCCTTTCTCTTCCCAACTACCCTCCTATCCAGTATCTCTATCCCCCTCCACATCATCCCTTGTGTCCAACTTTTCTCCCTTTCTGTTCCTACCCTCCCTCCATCCCATTGTCCACCATCTCTCTCCCTCTCCTGTTTTTAGACCCATTATTTCTTCTCCTCCCCCCACCCTCAGTCCGGCTTATGCATGTCTCTTTGGACCCTCTCTTCCCTCCCTCCTTCCATGTACTTCTACACCAGGGCCCCCCCTCAAAGGCCTGCATGTGTTCCCCCTTCGTTTTAGCGTCCTCCGGCTTCCCGGTCTCACCTTCAAAACTAATTACGGTAGCCTGCAGATGATTGCCGGTGCTGTAGCGATTCTAGCAGACTGCCGTCAGCCTCCGCAGCATGTTCCTTCTGCCATGGTCCTTCCCTTCCTCTGACGTATGGGACTGTGCTGCGAAGGCCGATGGCAGCCTGCTAGGATCGTTACAGCAAGGGCGATCCTCTGCAGGCTGCTGTAATTGGCTTTGAAGGTGAGACCGGGAAGCTGGGGGAGAGATGGTGGACAATGGGATGGAGGGAGGGAAGGAACAGAAAGGGTATTTTCTCTCGAGCCAAATCTAATTACTCTGCAGGCCATATCTTGATACTCCTGATCTACTCCATTCTGCAGGCTTTAATTTGCCAGAGTTTTGTTTGGTGATTCCCTCTTCTTATGGTGGAGTGTTTAAGTTTTTTGCTTGTTATGAATTTTCCTGCTACTGCAGTTATAGATCTTAGGGCCCTTTTACAATCCAGCATGTTAGCTAATACTGCATATGTGCAATAACTGTTACCGTGTTAACAGCAGGGAAGGGGTAAAACGCGGACCTCATGGACCTGACGGATCTAAACCCGTACGGCCTTAAAAATCTGAGGTCCGTGTCGGTCCGTGTCGGTGGCGCTTGTAGTTTCTGTCGCTGACAGACCTTGATGAGATTTTTACACTGACGGATCCATCTCAGCAAAGGGAGGGAAAAGTGTTAGGATCCGTCAGCGCTAAAATCTCTTTGAGGTCTGTCAGAGCCAGAGACTAGTGCTGGAGCGGCAGAGCAGAAGCCAAGAGAGCGGGGACATAGGTTTTGGACGTGCGTTATGGAAAAGAAGTCTCCAAACTCCAGCACTAGTCTCTGGCTCTGACAGACCCCGAAGAGATTTTAGCGCTGACGGATCCTAACACTTTTCCCTCCCTTTGCTGAGACGGATCCGTCAGTGCAAAAATCTCATCAAGGTCTGTCAGTGACAGAAACTACAAGCGGCACGGACACGGACCGATACGGACCTCAGATTTTTAAGGCCGTACGGGTTTAGATCCGCAAGGTCTGTCACAAGCAAATTCATGGATTAAATGCATTTCATATTAGGGGTGGAAACTAGGCAGGGCATGGATGCTGAATGAGCATAGATATAATATTGTAGGAAAATCATGGCACTTATCACATTCTGTCAGTTGAGCATTAGTGCCTATTAAAAAGGAGATACTAAAGACATGTGCAATAATTGTGACCAGAGTATTGAGCACTAATGAACACTCTTACTGCAGAGTACAATAGTTGCTGCATTGATCTTGTATTGACTGCATATTAATTTTTTTGCATTAAGACACCATAATTGCAAAATCTATTGCATTTTAGTAAAAAGGTCTTTTAATGTACATAATGTTGAACTTTTGGGGGCTGTGCCCCTAGATATTGAAATCTCCTAATTCATCTTAGGCTGGTGTGTGTGTCGTATTTATGACTTCCTAAATTATTATTTAATTTATTCTTGTTAAGATTATTGGTATTAACTTGATGCATGTGTAAGTTGTATAACATAATATCAGTGAGGTAAGCATATGTATGAAAGAGCTTACTCAATATCTGGGATGCTCAGATATTTGGGCTAAGGTGAAACAGAAGTAAAGGTATAATCCCATGAAAGTCAGCAGCACTGCTTGAAATATTTTAGGATTATCTCTGCTAAATTGTTTTGCTGTGGGTTCAACCATATACAGACTTTTTGCACAGGCCAGTCCCTAAATATGTATAGTACATGGTCTGAAAATAGTGGACACTGCAAGGTCTTAAAATTCCAGAAATGTCAGCAAAGAAATCAGAAGGAAGAAAACACAATGAAAAAGCCACAGCAATTACAGTACAGAAGATTTGAAGGGAAGCAGTAAGTAACCTTAAATGACAAGAGAGTTAAGGGTTAAAGAACACACTTTCCTATTCAAAACTGGCTTTTCATAAATATTCGTGAATAGAAACCTGAATTCTTTGTTAGTTAGCCGAAGTTCTTTTTTTTTTTATTTTAGAGGCTTTATCTTGGGGTACTCCTGCAAGTCTGTTGGCTTAGTCTTTGAATCCTACGTCTTGGCAGCCATTAACTCCTGGCTTCCTATCCTGACTTTTGTATGACCTTCGGTAAGACCACTTTTATCTCTTTGTTTCTCTGAAGTCCACACCGGAATTGTGCTTGCCCCTGGAGTAAGAGAGTTTCTGTTTTGTCAGGACAGTTCTTTCTCAGACTTCCTGTCCTGTAAAAACCTCCCGTTGGATTTTATGCCACATGATCACTGTTTTGGGTGTAGTACAATGGCAGTTTGTACAATGCTCCTCCCTTTCTTTTCCTCCTGTCTGGCTCCGATCTGAGTTTACTGTAAGTTAGAGAATGACACGGTGACAAAATTCAGCACCGTCCCCGCGGATAACCGCGGGAAATAATCCCATGTCATTTTCTAGTGTCTATTTCAATCACAAGCCTTCTACACCAGCATTCTTCAAAGCAAAGCTTGCGGGTCAGTGGTTGTGGCCATTCATACCCTGATTCTTCGCTCTCTCTGTAAAGAATGACACGAAGATGGTTTCCCGCGGTTATCCGCGGGGACGGGGATGACTTTTGTCACCGTGTCATTCTCTACTGTAAGTTTCCCAACCTCGGTCTGTCTCCTCCCCCTGCCCTTTATTCACTACCACCGCCCGATCCCTGGTAAGGGTGGGTTGTTTTGGGGTGGTTGGGGTTTTTAAAAAAAAAAATTCCATGCCTTGCGCTCAGTCACCAACGAAGCCTGTAACTGTGCCCCTGAGCTTCGAGTCTCCTCCCAATCTCTTTCACAAGGCTCGACGTGAACCCAGAAACCCCTCCTTCCAGCTGCGTTCGTTTCATACCAATCCCCATTCTTCAAATTCCAGACTTTCTCCTCGCAAACTCCTGGAAACACCCCCCCCTCACTTTTATTTTAAAATCAGGTCCCCCGCCCCACCCCCGATCCACACAGCCTCTTGCCTCTCCACCTCCCTCTTTGTGCGTTTCAGGTGAGTTTCTTGTAGCCTGGAATTTCCTTTTCTCTCGCTCTCGTTTCCCCCCGTCGAGTCAGCTTTCGGGAATTGCATCGTTCACATTTTTCACATTTTTCCAGACTCCGAACTTCCTGCTTTTGCGACAGATCCTGCACAACAAGACCTATAAATCTCAGCCGATCAAGCGAAGACGATACTGCTTTTTTCATCCTTAAAAAATATTGCTCGCAAACTTTCTTCCCTAAACTTTGGGGGTTATTTTTTATGTTAGTGTATATAGTCCTTAAAAAATGTGGCGGGCGGGATCTGCTTAGCGTTATCTCTGCCAAGAGAAACTAAAGAGAAGCCAATCTGGGGGGGGGGGGGTCGGGGGGTTCAGAGAGCCTTGCAAATGTCTGTTCCTCCGGTGCAATGCTTCCTTGGACCAGAAGAGAGACCGTAAGCCCGGCAGCCTGGGTCATTCCCCCACCCTCCGATTCACTCCCCCACCCTCCGATTCATTCCCCCACCCTCCGATTCATTCCCCCAGCCGCGGCCCTGCGGCTCAGCAGATCCTGGCCGTCGGCCCTGGGAACGGGAAGAGAAGGAGGGGAAATAAGAGAGAGGATAGAGACGAACGAGAGGGATAAGGAGTCACGAGCATTGGGCAGGGAGAGAGAATCTAAGAAGGGGTGAAAGACCAACGAGACAGGAAGAGAGATGAACGAGGGAGAAGGGAGGGGGGGGGAGGGAAGGTCAACAGTTCCAGCAGGAGGACAAAGGAAGGAGAGGCGAGAGATCTTTTCGCCCTTCGGAGCTGAAGTTTCGGTCTGGGCAACTTGTTGCATGGGAGGAAATTCAAGGGCGGCTTCAGGAGTGATTTCGGGAGGCAAGAAGACTGCCGGGGTGGGGAGGGGGGGGCACCAGAGACCTGGAAAGTGGCAGGGGCTCAAATTTCGGTGACTTTTTAAAAACGACACTTTTGAGAGTGTGGTGGGGCGTTAGACCCTGGAAAAGGACACCTGGGATTTGTTGTTTTCTTTTTTCTTCTGAACTACTCTGGAACCCTTATTTACAGTGTCCAAGGTTTGGATAGTTTTAGACTTCCTTGTTTAATGTGCATGTGATTAATTAGGTACATATTTGACCTGTGAGAAAATGATTGTTGTGTTTATTTCTTTGGGAAAGCATTAGGACAAAAGAGTTGAGTGGGGGGGGGGGGGGGGGGAATTGAATGGGGGTCTAAATTGAGATAAAGGAAGGCAGGGATCGGGAAATAAATAATCAGCTGACAGTTTTATTGACGCTATGTACCTAGGGATAAATAGCCATAAAGGATGAAGATAGGGGACAACAGGGTTAAAGAGGAGACATTGGAACTGGAAGGGAAGGTAAAAAGCCTGTCTGCCAACATGGTTCAAGAGAACAGCCTATGTAGGAAAAGCTGTAGATTACAAAAGCAACTTACTGTTCATTAATTTGTAGTGGATCCCTAAGACAAAAGTGAAATAAAACAATATTGGTCATTGAAAAAAAGCAAACTTAACTCTTTTCTTAACAACAATACAAATGTTCCAAAACATTGTGTGAGAATTATCTGATTATGTTCTTAGTTGTTAAAAAAAAAAACCTTTTTTTTTTCACTGCCTCTCCAAAAAGAAAACCTTGCACTCCAGAGATTTTAATTTAAACTATCATTTGCAGTTTTCAGGATGCCATAGGAGATGAGTGAGTTTCTGAGAAATGGTGCTCTTCCAAGAATATCACAGCCACCATCACCACTTCTGGCTGTTCTGATTGTACCCTGCAGGCCCCTTGAATCTACTATTAATATTACTATCCATTACTCTCCCTGTGCGTTCTTGTTGTCTTTGTTATTCCCACCACAGAATTACAACCAGTTGCAGTTTTGGTTGTTGTGATTTAATTCATATTAAGTCAGGGGTGTCCAATGTCGGTCCTCGAGGGCTGCAGTCCAGTCGGATTTTCAGGATTTCCCCAGTGAATATACATGAGGTCTATTTGCATGCACTGCTTTCATTGTATGCTAATAGATCTCATGCATATTCATTGGGGAAATCCTGAAAACCCGACTGGATTGCGGCCCTCGAGGACTGACATTGGACACCCCTGCATTACTCTCCCTGTGCGTTCTTGTTGTCTTTGTTATTCCCACCACAGAATTACAACCAGTTGCAGTTTGGGTTGTTGTGATTTAATTCATATTAAGTGAAAGTGCGGTGTGTTTCTAGCATTTGTTTACAAAGCTGCGTGGCAGTGGCCCTGAAGCCTTTAAATCCCTTTGGGCTTCAGGGCAGCTACCACTTTTACAAAGCCGCGCTAGGGCCTTAACGCATGGAAGAGCATGCGCTAGCTGCCACCGCCTCCTTTTGACCAGGCGGTAGATTTTCAGCCAGCGCGTGCTTAATCCGGTGTGTGCGTTAAAAACGCTAGTGCACCTTTCTAAAAGTAGCCCTAAATGTTTTCGTAAAAGCGAACCTTAAAATTATTTTTGTGGTGCAAAATCTGACTTCTGAAAAATGGTTAGCTGTTTACCCACTGGATGCAACCAAGAGCAAGTTACACATGGCTGTCTTCGGAAGCAGTGAAATGATTATTTTCTCTTTATGTTAAATAATGTGTACTTTGATATTGTCTTTTATTTAAGGTTTTGAATATATTTTTCAACCAAATACTGGCCCTGATTTCTGATTCTTATTGATCTGATGTTCACTTGCACTGCAGAATATTTACTTGATCAATTATTCCGGGCCCAAATACATGAGGAGAAACTGACAAAATATAGCAGCTTCAATTTTCTCACTCCACCCTTAAATTTGAAATTTTTGTAACTGGAATGGAGCAAATTACTGTAATCAAGTTACTACATGGGCAATTATAGATCCATATTCTCTGTCCAGTGTAGCATTGAAGGGTTCTGCCGATTTACTTTTGAAAGATATTTCTTCCAATATTTCTTTACTCCTTGAAAGGTGTTTTTCTTGCTTGCTCTTTTTGAAAACTTTAAATCAAAAAGTATGCTATTGGAGGTCTGCAATGACTTTTATTTTCAAATAGGAATTGTAAGCACAGCAGTAGGAGTAAGAGGGATAGGCTGTTTGCCTTCTACAGAATGACCTTTGTCTTGCTGAAAGAACTGTACTGAAAAGACTGTATGGGCTCCTCTTACTAAGGTGCTCTAGCGTTTTAGCGCATGCAGGATATTACCGTGCGCTACGCGGCTAGAACTAACACCAGCTCAATGCTGGCGTTAAGGTCTAGCACCCGTGGCAATTCTGCACGTTAATGCCCTAACGCACCTTAGTAAAAGGAGCCCTATGTGTCCTTCAAGTTTAAACAATAGGATTTTCATTTTCTTTTATAACGAGAGGAAGAAAAAAATCTTTAAAAGAGAATTCAATTATAGAAATAGTGTGTCAGATCCATTTTTTTGATATTGCCTTCTGTGAAATTATCCAAAAATTGGGTAGGAGGGAGGCTCTTGTGACATCTGGATGATCCCAGGACAAGCAGGCAGCATCTTCTCTACATGTGGGCGATGTCATCAGGACAGTCTCGCAAGCAAAGTTGCTTGTAGATCTTCAGGTTTGCGCGTGTACCGCGCATGCGCCTTCCCACCCGAGTCAGGGCATGCATCTCCAGAGCCAGAAGCCCTGTTCCTCTACTCTGCGTGATCGGAGTGCCTCTTGCACTGCGGCTTGCTTTTTTATTTTGAACGAGTGAGTCGCTCGCTGTGCAGCGCGTTTCCTAAAAAAAAAAAAAAAAAACCCCAACCATTTTAAACTTATATTTTTCATTTCCTTTGTCGTTGACCCGGGGCCCCGGTTCCGGCTAGGCCGACTAACCTCGTGTGACTGCGGCGGTGGGTTGGACTTATGTCCCAGGCTGTTACTGGATTTAAAAAGTGCACTCAGTGCGGTAGGGTTATCTCTATCACTGACCCCACCGTTGGTGCATTGAGTGCCTTGGGGCTGATCATCGGGTTGAGTCCTGCCCGCACTGTGCTACCCTTCAACCACGAGCACTTCGTAGAAGGCAGGCGAAGATCCTCGCACTTTTTGGGGCCATGGATCCCTCAGGCAGTGCAGCCTCGGTCTCGCTCCAGCCTCGACTTTGGCCTCGTCGAAGTCGCCCTCCTCCGCTAGGACTTCAGGGGATGCCCCGTCGAGACCTGTGGCTTCAGGTAAGTCTCCTCTTCCATCCTCAGGTTCCCTAGCGAAGAAGCCTTCCTCGGGGTCTCAAAGGGGTGCGGTGCCCCATGCCCTGTTGAGACCTCCCTCCAAGCGTGCCTCCACACAACGGGAATACTCTTCTTCGAGGTCGCCCTCTGAGCACACTGCTGCACCCGTACGACCTGCTCCGATGGTCTCGGTGCCAATGTTCGAGGACATGCTGAAGGCCATCCTGAAGACTCAGCTTTCCACCGCCTTGAGCCAGCTTGCCCCTGCCTCAACCCTGCTCTCAGCAGGCCAGCCTGAGCGTCCGCTCGTGGTCCCTCGGGATCGGTCTTGTTAATCTCGCCGGCTGTCTTCTATTGATTCTTCCCCTAATGCTTCGAGGCTTGGGTCTCCGACCCTTGGGCCTTGTTCGAAGCACCCGACGAAGTCCGTTTTGTCCTCGAAGCTCCCGCCCTTGAAGCGACCGAGGGACTTGCCTCGGCTCGGCAGTTCTCGAGGCCCTTTGAGGCCTCAACACAGTCGAGATGCCCCTCTCATTCTCGTGGCCAGCCATCCACCTCTGTCTCTCCGGGACACAGCGGGTCGAGGTCGAGGACCCCTCCCTCGAAGCCGTTGAGGCAGTTAGTCTCTTCTCCGGTTCCTTAGACCCCGGGCTCTTCCCCCGGTTGGGTACAGCACCGACGCTCTTCGACCTCCCCAGGGCCTCGAAGCAGGGCTTCCTCATCCTTTTCTCAGGACTCTGAGTTGCCCGCTATATATTCTAGGGAAGCGTCCTCTTCCTTTTCGGTGGCTCGGCGCTCTGATCTTTCTCACCGCATGAGGTCCTACTCGGATCTCCTCCTTCGCGAGGTTTGTCTCTGACATGGGTAAGGCTCTTCAACTGGACCTCCAGTCTGAATCCCGGTACACCCAGGAGTATTTGGATGAGTTGGAGCTCCCTCATCCTCCTAGGGAGTCTTTGCGTCATCCTCTGAAACAGACCTTCTTCCGGAATCTGGAGACTCCTTATGCCATTCCTGTCATCCCTTCCAAGCTGGAATCTCGCTACTGCACGATTCCGTGTAAGGGCTTTGAGAAGGCGCAACTTTCCCATCAGTCCTTGGTTGTGGAATCCTCGCTGAAAAAATCTAACCCCTCGAGGGTGCCATCCCCCTGGGCAGGGAGGGATGGACGATGGACAAATTTGGTCGCCAGTTGTACCAGAACTCAATGATGGTGAACCGGGTCCTTAATTATAACTTTACTTTCACCTCCTATCTCAAGCACTGTCTGAAGGTTCTGCAGTCTTTCCTCGCTGACTTGCCCACTCGTCAGCCGGAGTTCTGTCAACTTCTGGAGACGTTATCCCAAAACCGTCTCTATATGCTCCAGGCTGCCTAAGATGCCTTTGAGCTGTCGTCTCGGGTCACAGCCTTTGTGGTGGCGATGTGTCGCTTGGCCTGGATGCGCATCGTAGACATGGACCCCAATTTGCAGGACCGCTTGGCCAATCTCCCTTGTGTGGGGAACGAACTCTTTGAGGACTTGATCATGGCGGCTACAAAACACCTTTCGGAGCACGAGCAGTCCTTTGCCTCCCTGGTGCGGCCTAAGGCATGAGCCCTCCCTGCTAAGCAGTATAAGTTTCCTCTGCGTTGCTACCCGCAGAAGTCCACCCCAGCTCTTTCCCGCCCGCCTCCTTCTCGGCCTCAGCAGCAGCAGCGTCCATCTAAACCTCAGGCGCCTGTGGCAGCGAAGCCGGCACCATCTTTTTGACAATTGCAATCAGAGCATGCCTATGCCCTTAGTCCATCAACCTTCCCCTCTGCCCATCGGGGGTCGGCTCCGCCATTTTTATCATCAGTGGGAATTGATAACAACCGACTCCTGGGTTCTCACCATAATTTGGGAGGGATACTCTCTTCACTTCTGACAGGTGCCTCCAGATCAGCCCCTAAGAGAGTTTCCTTCCAACAGGTCGCAACTTCCCCTTCTGCATCAGGAGGCTCAGGCTCTCCTCCGTCTCCGGGCTGTCGAGAAGGTCCCTGTGTACCAGCACAACTCAGGGTTTTATTCCCGTTTTTTTCTGGTTCCCAAGAAGACTGGGGACTTGCGTCCCATCCTGGACCTAAGGGCTCTCAACAAATGTCTGGTAAAAGAAAAGTTTTGCATGCTCTCTCTGCCAACATTGTACCCCCTGATGGACGCGGGGGACTCGTTATGCTTACTGGATCTCAAAGAGGCCTACATGCACATCCTGATTCATCCGGCCTCTTGCCAGTTCTTGAGATTTCAGGTGCAGTATCGTGTTCTCCCCTTCGGACTTGCCTCTTCACCAAGGGGGTTCATGAAGTGTCTGGTAGTGGTTGCCGCTGCCCTGCGGACGCAGGGTTTTCAGGTGTTCCCTTACCTCGACGACTGATTCATAAAGGCACCGTCGCGATCGAAGATTGTTTCAACAACCCGACAGACTATTCTGTTCTTTCAACGACTGGGTTTTGAGATCAACTTCCCCAAGTCCCAGTTGTGTCCGTCCCAATCTCTCCAGTTCATCGGAGCGGTGTTGGATATGCTTCGCTTCTGCTCGTTTCTACCTCATCCTCAGCGGGACGCTCTCATCTGCCTTTGCCAAATGGTGTCTCTTCGACCAATCATCTCGGCAAGAAGCATGATGATTCTGCTGGAGCACATGGCCTCCACAATTCATGTGACGCCCTTTGCCAGACTTCACCTTCGCGTTCCTCAGTGGACCTTGGCCTCGCAGTGGCGTCAGGATCGCGATCCGGTCTCTCAACGGATTGCGGTAACTCCTTTATTGAAACAATCTCTCCACCGATGGATGCTCTCTTCCAATCTTTCCAGAGGTTTTCTGTTTCATGCACCCCCTCCACAGAAGGTCCAGACGAGGGACTCGTCCGCCTATGCTTGGGGGGCTCACCTGGACAGCCTCCGAACTCAAAGGCCATGGTCCAGCGAGGAGAGGTGCTTTCACATCAATCTGTTGGAGCTTCGAGCCATTTTCAACGCTCTCAAGGCTTTTCTTCATCTGCTTCGCGACCACGTGGTTCTTGTCCGGACGGACAACCAAATGGCCATGTATTATGTCAACAAACAGGGGGGTACGGGTTCCCTGTTTCTTTGCCAAGAAGCTCTGAGGCTTTGGGAATGGGCGATCAGTCACAACATCTTTCTCAGAGCGGTCTACATTCAGGATCAGCAAAACTGCTTGGCCGACGAGCTGAGTCGCCTTTTACAACCTCACGAATGGTCCCTCCATTCATCGACTCTGCATCAGGTCTTTGCTCAGTGGGGGACTCCGCAAGTGGATCTGTTTGCGTCCCCCCTCAACCACAAGTTGCCTCGGTTTTGCTCCAGGATCTATTCTCCTCTCCGGCTCGAGGTGGATGCTTTCCTTCTGGACTGGACGGGCCTGTTTCTCTACGCGTTCCCTCCATTCCCTCTGGTTTTGAAGACTCTCATCATGCTCAAGTCTGTCCACGCCACCATGATTCTGAAAGCCCCTCGGTGACCTAGACAACCCTGGTTCTCCCTACTGCTTCTACTCAGTGTCAGAGAGCCTCTGCTTCTTCCAGTTTTTCCTTCTCTTCTTTCTCAGAGTCAAGGCTCTCTTCTTCATCTCAACCTGCAGTCTCTACATTTGACAGCTTGGTTCCTCGTCACCTGACTGCCTCGTTTCATTTTTCTCAGTCTGTTCGGGATGTTCTCGAGGCTTCTAGGAAGCGGTCCACTCGCCAGTGTTATTCTCAGAAGTGGACCAGGTTTTCCTCTTGGTGCACTACGTTTCACTTGGAGCCGCAGTCTGCCTCCTTGTCATCTATCCTGGACTATCTGCTGCACTTATCCCGGTCTGGTCTCAAATCTACTTCTATTTGAGTCCACCTTAGTGTCATTGCTGCTTTTCATCTGCTGCTTGAGGGGAAACCGCTCTCTGTTTATCCGGTGGTTTCCCGATTTATGAAGGGTCTTTTCAATGTTCATTCTCTACTCAAACCTCCTCCGGTGGTTTGGGATCTCAATGTTGTCCTTGCTCAGTTGATGAAACCTTCCTTTGAGCTGATTAACCTGGCTCATTTGAAGTATCTCACTTGGAAAGTAGTGTTTCTTATTGCTCTCACGTCTGCTCACAGGGTCAGTGAGCTGCAAGCTTTGGTTGCGGATCCACCTTTCACCATTTTTTATCATGATAAGGTGGTCCTCCGTACTCATCGTAAATTCTTGCCTAAGGTTGTTTCAGATTTCTGCCTCAACCAATCCATTGTTCTTCTAGTGTTTTTTCCTAAGCCTCATTCTCACCCTGGAGAAGTGGTGCTTCACACTTTGGACTGTAAGCGTACGTTGGCTTTCTACTTGCAACGTACTCATGCTCATTGGACTGCTCCTCAACTCTTCATATTCTTTGATCCGAATCGGTTGGGGCGTCCCATGTCTATGCGAACCTTATACAACTGGTTGGCTGCTTGTATCTCTTTTTGCTACGCTCAGGCTGGTCTCCCTCTGCAGGGTCGGGTCACGGGGCATAAGGTCATAGCGATGGCGACTTCTGTAGCTTTCCTCAGATCAACTCCTATTGAGGAAATCTGCAAGGTCGTCGCTTGGTCCTCGGTTCATACCTTCACCTCTCACTACTGTCTGGATACCTTTTCCAGATGGGACGGCCAATTTGGCCAGTCAGTTTTGCGTAATCTGTTCTCCTAAATTGCCAACTCTCCCACCATCCCTGTTGGTTAGCTTGGAGGTCACCCACATGTAGAGAATATGCTGCCTGCTTGTCCTGGGATAAAGCACAGTTACTTACTGTAACAGGTGTTATCCAGGGACAGCAGGCAGATATTCTCGCAATCCACCCACTTCCCCGGGTTGGCTTCTTTGCTAGCTATCTGAACTGAGGCCACGCTGAGGAGACGCATGCCCTGACTCGGGTGGAAAGGCACACGCGCATGCACGGTACACTCGCAAGCTTGAAGATACAGGTTTAGCGATGATCGCTGCTAACCGACCTGCTTCACAAAACAGCCCACTGCGTGTTTTTCACCTCAATTGCTCATTTTCCGATCCGGCCATGCAAATGAGTAAAACCCTATGCAAAATAGTCAAGTGATTGATTCACTTACTTTGCTTGGCTATTTAGCATCGGGTTTTACCGATCTTAAAACCCGATTACTGTAGACCAATGACCCCTGACAATCTCGTATACAGGAGGAGTTGAGGCTATCTGAAGTATCATGCTTGCTGCAGGTATAAAGGACAATTGGCACATGTAATTGCAGAGATGGCTGAGGGGAAGAGATGTTTGAAGTTTACAAAATCCTGAGTGGTGTAGAATGGGTACAAGTGGATTGATTTTTTACTCTATCAAAAATTAGAAAGACTAGGGGACACTTGAAGTTACAGGGAGATACTTTTAAAACCAATAGGAGGAAATATTTTTTCACTTAGAGAATAGTTAAACTCTGGAATGCAGTGCCAGAGGATGTGGTAAGAGCAGTTAATGTAGCTGGTTTAAAAAAAGGTTTGTAGATTCCGGAACTTGAAGCCAGAGAGAATGGCTGGCTAACTGCTGAGCTCCTCCTGAAGGCAGTTTGTAATTAAACTTAAATACTAATTTTCTTCTGAATTTAAAATTAAATTCCTGGGAATGGCTTCAAATAAACAAAAGCTGCAAGAAGCTTCTTCAAAATCTACAGGAAAAACCAAAAGGCTGAAAGAAGACTCACAATCTTCCAGTGAGGTTCCCTTACCTATGGACGCATTGGATTTTATTGAAGTTATGGAGGAATTGAGGAAAATTAACACAAATATAATGGAAGTGAAACAAGAGATGAATCTCATGAACAGCAAATTTGATCTTTTGAACAACAGAATGGATAAGATTGAAAATAAAGTGGAAAAAATTGAAAACATTCAACAGAAATACAAAGAAGATCATAAAATGTTAATGGATATGAATAAAAAAATGATTGACATGGAGAACAGATCTAGGAATCAGAATTTAAGAATTGTTGGACTAAAAGAGGGAATTGAAGGGAAAAACATGATCTCTTTCCTAGAAGAGTTAATACCAAAAATTCTTCCATTAAAAATAAAAGGATCACTGGAAATTGAAAAAGCACATAGGGTTGGAATGAGGAAAGATCAAAACGGAGAAAAACCAAGAACTATAATATTCAGACTACTAAAATTCCAACAGGTACTGGATATTATACAAGCTGCAAAGGAAGTTAAAAATCTTGCATATAAAGATTCTAAGTTGTTTTTCCTTCAGGATTTTGCTACAGAAACTGTTCAAATTAGAAAGCAATTTTTACAACTGAGACAACCACTGAGACAAATAGGTGCTAAATATGGACTATATTACCCTGCATCAATGAGAGTAACGTACAAGGGGAAATTTCATCAGTTTGATGATCCTGGAAAACTTAAAGAATTTTTGTCATCTCTAGAAGTTCCTATGAATTAAGATCAACTGATTTTGAAGGATTGGAATTGGGGTTTTAAAATTTTATTTACATAAATTTAATTTGAGAAGATAAGTTTGTTTTTGAGGGAATATAAAGAGGAATTTTAATTATTTCCATATACTTTATTAAATTCAAAGATGGCAGCTGGCATTAATATGTTAACTGTTTTGGAATGACTGGAATAGTTTCAAATAAAAATGATTAAAATTCTACAAAAGAATGGAGAAGCAGAACATTATGCTAGTTCCGTGGCCTTGGATGACTTCGCCTCTCCTCACATTACCTGGCTTCAGTTTTGAGTTGGTGCAGCCCTTCTCGCCGCTTCTGCTTGTCTCCAGCACATCTAATTCCAGGGATAGTGGACAGATCAATGTAGTGCCTGGCTTAGAGTATAAGTATTTAGTATATTATTTAATTTTGTCTAAGTTTAACACATTTTGGATTCTAGAATTAAAAATCTTTGATGACCATCTTCAAATGTTTTCTTTGGGGAATTTTTTTTCCTCATGGGAAAAAAGGGGGAAAAAAACCCCAAAAAACACCAAACCATTCTATGTATCTAAGATTGGAAACTGGGATGTTTGAGTTATTTTTAATCTCATTCAGTGTTTTATTTACTTGTTTTATTTTGGTTTTATTTCTATAATTTTAAATTTCTTCAGAATTCTTTTATTTAATGGTTCCTCCCTTTTGCAGCTATTCTATATTATAGTGGATTTTACTTTGCTTGGCATTTCAGTTCTGTGCAAAGACATGTGGGATTTGGTTTACATTTACATAAATAGTTTGTATTATTTTTTCTGTTACAGTGTTTCTTTTAATTTTTATGTATTGAATGATGAAGGTCATTTGTAATAGTGAATGGCCTTTCACATGGGGATTAAAAGGTGGAACTGGGATCCAGATAAATGGAGTGTTTCATTTAGAAAATCTTTAAATTGAATATTTTGTAAGTGAACTAATTGAATTTTTAATTTAATTAATTTTAACGTATATGAAATTTATATTGCATTTACATGTTAAAGCTGAATTAAATGTTGGTAAGGGAATTGTTACAGAAAATTATGAGTCTTTGACATTTAGTTTGAAACAATTAGTATAAAATATTAAATTATACAGTTCTTTTTGGTATGATTTATGGGTAGAGATCTATGTAATAGATTGGGGATATATATAGAGTGGAAATTAGGGGATTTAATTATTTGGAATGTTCAATTTTTTATAATATGGGGAAAATAATGAAGTAAAATGCTTTGGAGGGGATGGGTGCTGGTCTGATCTTTTGCCTTCAAGTTACTGTATAATAAGAAAGGGAGGGTTGTGGGAGGGACTAGGGAAGGGGTTTTGGGGCTTTAGAAATATAAGTTTTAAGGAATTAAGGGAAGGGAGGGTTGCACCTTATAGTAAATTAAGGGAATTAAGATTTGAGCAGAAAAATTATATGTTGAAGTATTTGGTGAATATCATATGTGAAAGAATTAATTTGATTAATGGAGCTTAAAATTCTTTCACTAAACGTTAATGGTTTAAATCATCCAATAAAAAGGAAAAGAACACTTTTGTTTTTAAAACAACAAAATATAGATATTTGTTACATTCAAGAGACTCACTTGTCAGCTTTAGAGTCTCAAAAACTGAAAGAAAATTGGATAAAACATTGCTTTTATGCCCCAGCTGTAAAGAAGAAAGCAGGTGTTGCAATATTGGTAAATAAAAGATGTAATGCTACCTTCAAATTTATATCTGGTGATCCTTTAGGAAGGTGGATACATGTGGACATGAAACTGGGAAATACTACAATGGCGCTTTTCAATGTCTACGCATCTAATATCAATCAAATTGAATTCTTTAAAAACCTACAACAATTGTTATTACCACTGGCTACTTCTAATTTAGTTGTGGCTGGGGATTTTAATACTGTTGTAGATCCTATAATGGACAAAAAACCTAGTAGAATTATGAAATCATTAGGATTAGATAATTTGGTACAAAATTGTGATTTGAAGGATATATGGCGAATATTTCATTTTAATGATCGGGAATTTTCATTTTGTTCCCATGTTCATAAATCTTTTTCAAGAATTGATTATATATTTGTGTCAAATACATTACAAGTAACACAAGCCTCCATAGATCCAATTATTTTGTCTGATCATGGTGGGGTGTGGATTAAACTTAAAGTAATTGATCAAGAGGATAGGAGACCTATATGGAGATTTGATAATGCATTGCTGATGGAACCAAATTTTATTGAGGAAATACAATTAAAAATAAATGATTATTTTCAAATTAATAATACAAAGGATATCTCTATAGAAACATTATGGGATGCTTTTAAGGCAATCATGAGAGGTCAAATTATTTCTTTTTCGGCATATCTTAAAAAACAAATTAAAAAACAATTTCATAGTTTAGAACAAGATATAAAGATATTAGAATCAAAATTAGTTGAGAAATGGGATTATTCTATATTACAAGACCTCATGAAAGTGAAAGGGAAATATAATGAGATTTCTTCAAAATTGATTAGAAAAGATATATTTTCTCAACAGGCATTGCATTATGGAAATTCAAATAAGGCGGGAAGATTATTGGCAAATTATCTAAAACTAAAAAAACAAAAAACAAAAATAGTGATGATTAAAGATGAAAAGGGGAATAGTTATTCTCAAATTGGACCAATCTTAAGACAATTTTTAAACTTTTACAAAAACCTATATTCTTCTGAGCCTTATTTAGATAAAGAAAAGGATGGTTTGGAATTTTTAAAGTTAATTACGGGACCGAAAATTCCTGAGCATATAAAAGAAAGTTTAGAAAAGCCAATATTAGTTAATGAATTGCAAGCAGCATTGAAATCCCTTAGAGTTGGATCCGCTCCAGGTGGAGATGGTTATACTGTAGAGTTTTATAAATCATTTCAAATTACCCTGTTACCATATTTATTAAATTTATATCAGACTCAACTTACTAAAGGTTGTATTATGGGTACCATGGCTGAATCATTAACTATAGTTTTGCCAAAGCCAAATAAAGATCCCACACTGGTTTCAAATTACAGGCCTATTTCTTTAATTAATGTTGATGGGAAAATTTTAGCTAAGATTTTGGCTATACGTTTGGCTAAAGCTCTCCCTTTTATGATTGGTACGCATCAAACAGGTTTTGTTGCTCAAAGACATTCTTCTAACAACACTAGGCTTGCATTACATATGTTGAATTTATCCAAAGCCTTAAAAGATCCAGTTTTTTCTGTATCACTTGATGCAGAAAAGGCTTTTGATCGTGTTGAATGGACCTTTATGTATCAAGCGATGGAATGGTTTGGTATTGGCTCGGGATTTATACAAATAGTTCAAGCATTGTATAGCTCCCCTATTGCTAAATTATATATTAATAATAATTTCTCAGAAGATTTTAGGCTGCAAAGGGGGGTTAGACAAGGTTGTCCCTTATCTCCTTTGCTTTTTGATATTGTTTTGGAACCCTTGTTATTAGCCATTCAGCAAACAGAAGAGATACAGGGTATTCCTCATAAAGATAGGGAATATAAGATCTCGGCTTATGCGGATGATATATTGCTCTATTTGAGAAATCCTGAGAAAACCGTTCCTTGCTTACTTGAAATTATTGAGAATTTTGGAAAATTTTCAGGATATAAGATAAATTGGAATAAATCAGAAATTCTTCCACTCAATGTTCATTGTACAAAAGGTTTGTTTGATTCTTTTCCCTTTCTTTGGAAAGAGGAGGGAATAAAGTATTTAGGCATTTGGATTAAAAATACATTGGATGAAACAATGAAAATAAATGAAAAATCGTTATTACAGAAGGTTACGGAGATGTGTGAGCAATGGAATCCGTTACACCTTTCATGGTGGGGGAGAGTCCAAACTATTAAAATGATGATTTTACCTGTGGTTTGTTATCAGATGGGAATGTTGCTGGTATATTTTCAAGAGTCCTTTTATAAAAAATTAAATAGCATTCTTTTAAAATTTATTTGGCTGGGTAAAACTCCTAGAGTGGCTTTGGTATCCTTACAAAGATCAATTTCGGAGGGAGGAGTAAATTTTCCAAATTTTTATAGGTATCATCAAGCCTATATTTTGCGCCAAAGTATGTATTGGGTCCTCCCAGAACTCATGGAAAAACTCCCTGACTGGTTGTGGTTAGAATGGCAACTCATGTCTCCTTTGCGTCTGTGCCATGTACTCAGTATCAAAATGCCCAGCTATAGTAAAGATAATAGTATACTAGTAGATACATGGAAAACTTTGCGATATGTAAGCAACCTAACAACTATTCCAATTTATAAATCTACAAAACAGTCTATATGGGTAAACTCCAAGATCCAAATTGGCGGGGAGAGACTAGTCTGGAAGCAATGGATGATAGCAGGAATACGAATATTGGATAATGTTATTGCTAATGGTACTATGCTTGAGTTTTCACAGTTGCAACATAAATTTGGTCTTAAAAACTCAGAAAACTTTAGATGGATGCAGCTGAAGCATGCCATTCAGGCAGGGTTCCCTGATTAGAAAAACCTTAATAATCATAATAGTATGGAGTTTATGTGTTTTCAGACAGACTTCTTGGGTTACCAGGCCGCCCAGTGGTACAAAATATTAAGTAGATTTAATAAAAAGAATTTAAAAACTGGTCTAAGAGATATTTGGAGTATTGAGATTAAGCATGAAATTACTGCATCTCAATGGCCACGAATTTGGTCTTGGAGGATGAAATGTACGGTGTCAGCATCTATGAGACAAACTTGGTTTTTTCTGTTGCACAGAGCGTTATGGACCCCTGTTAGATTACAAAAAATAGATAGTTCTTTGTCTAATAGATGTTGGCATTGTCATTTAGAAGCAGGAACTTTAGATCATTTATTGTTTCATTGCCCATTTATTATGAATTTTTGGAAATCAATTTGGGACCAAATTAATAATTTATTAGATAACCCGGTGGCATTATCCTATGATACTGTGATATTTGGTATGGAAATGAGAGCAAAAAGTCAGATTTCTGCAAATAACAATAAATTATTACTTATAATGACTGGAGTTGCCATTCAGCAGATCACATTTAATTGGAAGGATTGGAGGAGATTAAATTATAGCTTCTGGTGGAACTCTCTATGCCATATATATAAAATGGAAAGGTTTATTGCAGTACAGCGGGGTTATTTTAAAAAGTTTCAGGATGTGTGGAAACCATTAACGAAGTATTGTAAAGATTAATTCAAAATTGGTTCCCTTATATTTATTTGTTAATTTAAGGTGCAGGGAGGGGGGGATTTTATTATTACATGTTTTATATGATAATGGAATATATGGGAGGGTGGGTTGGGATAGGGATGGGGATAAGAATTTGTGAGATGTGTTAATGATTATTTCTAAGTGATGTATTTATTGTTTATGTGATTGAATATATTTTAACACTTAATGTAATCTTGAAAATGAATAAAGAATATATATATAAAAAAAAAAAAGGTTTGTACAAATTCCTGGAGGAAAAGCCCATAGCTTGCTATTGAGACAGACATGGTGGAAGCCACTGCTTGCCCTGGATTGGTAGCATGGAATGTTGCTACCATTTGGGATTTTGCCAGGTACTTGTGATCTGAATTGGCCTCTGTGAAGATAGGACACTGGGCTAGATGGACCACTGGTTTGACTCAGTAAGGCTATTTTATGTTCTTATGTAAGATGAGTCCGGCTTGGCTTATCTGCAAATTCTTCTTGGTTTTATTTTACCAACTTTTCCAGGTCAGCTCTCAGGGAAGGAGGAAGCTGGTCATTAAAGGGAACTTGTAGGGGCCCATCTGAGATGTGACCTCTGGGCCAAAGTCATCGCTCTGGACTAATGCAACAGTCAATGGGATACATTTTTAAAAATGTATGGATATGGAAGACCTTCGCCACTTTCAATAACTTGCTCTCAGAGCAGGAGAAATAAGACTCGGTTTCCTGGCTGGAAGACTCTCTGCACGGCTTTCTGGTTGTAGGCCTGTGCTTGCCCCACCTGGGTCTTCTCCAGGCAGAGTTTGGCTGATTTCCCAGCCTTCTTCAGTGTCTCCTACACGGTGAGTACATACTCAACCAAATTCCTCCCTCAGTTGGGTTCTTCCTCTCAGGCTTCTTGAACCACATCCAGGATTCCTCTCAGTCTCTCTGCCCATACAGTTTAAATGGAGAAAACCCTGTCAAACTCTGGGGTACTTCACGAATGGCAAACAGCACCTACGGAAGGAGAGAATCCCAGTTCTTCCCATCTTCAACTACAAACTTTCTTAGCATTTGCTTCAGAGTTTTATTGAACCGCTCCACCAGGCCATCTGTATGAGGATGGTAAACAGACATCCATAAAGTCTTCACCTTTAATAGGGCACAGACCTGAGTCATGACCCTGGACATAAAGATATTCCCTAGGTCTCAATATTTCCATCGGGATTCCCATCTTGGAGAAGACTTCCCACAAGGCAGTGGCCACTGTAGTGACCAACATGTTGTACAGAGTAATAGCCTCTGGATATTGAGTGACATTGTCCAGAATGACAAATATGCAAATATTTGTTGCCCTGCGTGGTGCGCTCCAGAGATCCCACAATGTCCATAGCCACTTAATCAAAAAGGGTATTGACTAGGAGCATAGGCATAAGAGGGGCTGATGGAACCATTGCAGGCCTACTCAACTGGCAGGTCGGGAAGGAGTGACAGAATAACTATATTCATTTATATATACCTGGTCAGAGAAACCGGGTAAAAATTAGTAGATAATATAATAGGTAGCATCTGAAAAAGATAAAGCCAGCAAGAACATGTTATGTAGAGAAATTCTAGCATTAAAGACAGAGGGAGAGCCCTCTATACTGAGAACCTGCGCTCTGTAAATTGCAGCCGAGATTTGATGTTGAGAGAATAGAGTTGTGAAAGATCACGAGGAATCCAGACACCAAGATATTTAATACTGTCTTCTGCCCAGGTAAGAGGAAAGGCTCCCTGCCAGGTAGAAGGAATCCCATGTGCTGGGGCCGATCCTGTTCAATATGTTTGTGAGTGACATTGCTGAAGGGTTAGAAGGAAAAGTTTGCCTTTTTGTGGATGATACCAAGATTTGTAACAAAGTAGACACCGAGGAGGGAGTGGAAAACATGAAAAAGGATCTACAAAAGTTAGAGGAAAGGTCTAATATCTGGCAACTAAAATTCAATGCAAAGAAATGCAGAGTAATGCATTTGGGGATTAATAATCAGAAGGAGCCGTATATGCTGGGAGGTGAGAGGCTGTTATGCATGGACGGGGAGAGGGGTGAAAGTGTCCAACGATCTAAAGGCGAAAAAACAATGTGGGAAGGTGGTGGCTGCTGCCAGAAGGATGCTGGTCTGTATAAAGAGAGGAAGTCAGTAGAAGGAAGAAGGTGTTGATGCCCCTGTACAGGTGAGGCCCCACTTGGAATATTGTGTTCAGTTTTGGAGACCGTTTTTGGTGAAGGACACAAAAAGGCTTGAAGCGGTCCAGAGGAGAGCGACGAAAATGATAGGAGGTTTGCGACAAAAGACATATGAGGAGAGACTGGAAGCCCTGAATATGTATACCTTAGACTAGAGGAAAGGAGGGACAGGGGAGATATGATTTAGATGTTCAAGGACTTGAAAGGTATTAACATAGAACAAAATTTTTTCCAGAGAAAGGAAAATGGTAAAACCAGAGGACATAATTTGAGGTTGAGGGGTGGTAGACTCAAGAGCAATGTAAGGAAAATCTTCTTTACGGAAAGAATGGTGGATGCCTGGAATGTATTCCCGAGAGAGGTGGTGGAGAGGGAAACGGTGACAGAGTTCAAAAAAGCCTGGGATGAACACAGAGAATCTAGAATCAGAAAATAATAGTAAATATCGAAGAACTAAGGCCAGTACTGGGCAGACTTGCACGGTCTCTGTCTGTATATGGCCGTTTGGTGGAGAATGGGCTGGGGAGGGCTTCAGTGGCTGGGAGGGTGAGTTTGATGGAGACTTCAGTAGTTGGAACCTAAGAACAGTACCAGGCAGAGATTTGGATTCTTGTCCAGAAATAGCTAAGAAGAAGAAGAAAATAAACCCAACAAATTTTTTGATTGAATCAGGTTGGGCAGACTAGATGGACCATTCGGGTCTTTATCTTCTGTCATCTACTATGTTACTATGTATTTTGATGCCCAGTCTTCCAGTCTCACAAGGTCCTCTTGCAATTTAGGGCTCAAACTTTAACCAGGCCCAGTGGCTGCTATTTGGCCCTGCAGGTTCAGCTGAGAGGGGATATTTGCACTTTGGTTTCTGGTTATGTACCTAATGATAATCACTAAAATTTCTACCTTACCTTGGAACAGGAGCTATCACATATGGGAGCTAGGCTTTGGGTCACGAGGGATGGGGAGGGAATTTTAATATGACTTTAATTCCAGCTTAGACTTTACAGCTTCCTATAAACATTTGGCTAGATTAGTGCTCAAGGACTACAGCATATAACACTAGTTAATGTCTGGTGCCTCTTAAAGCAATGCACTTCCTATTCCAGTTCCTCCCAATGATTCCTTTTCCCATATTTAGATTACATATTCTTTGATAAAAGCTTACGTCCCAATTCTATCCGTATGTCACCTAAAAAATCAGTGCAGATTAGTACAATACTAAGCACGATTCCATAACAGTTAGGCACACTGTATAGATTTACGCTTAGCGCCGCCTAACGGATGTTAGGCATTGCTATGCATCCTAATATTTAAGCGCATCCTATTTATGCCAGGGTTTTCTTGGCCTAGATGCCTGCATCTAAGTTTATAGTTTATTGGTTTATATTCCGCTTTATACAAAGCGGGTTCCAAAAGATACTTACATAATAATATCACATCACATACAATATAAACAAATCAAACAAAACATTTCAGTGACCAGCGCTTACAATTATATTAAAGCTTCAGTTCCCATATTTCATTTTACAAAACAAATACTTTTTCAGTAATTTCTTAATTACACAAATGTACTTATGGCATGCAGATTTCAAGGGGGCGTGTTCTGGTTGTTTTGTGGGGTGGCCTTTTAAAATTTGTGTGTACTTTCCATGTTACAAGGGGATTACATGTATATTTCAAATAATTTCTCAGTCGGCAATTATACCTTCTTCAAATCAAACTTATGTGTTCATTTGAGCCTGGGGTTTTGAGAAGTGATTGAGGGAACAATTGCACTGGCCATAAAAAGCCAAAATTTGAGATTTAGAATTCAGCTCCTTATGTAGCTTTTTGTATCTATATTGATTTTTTTAAAGATATATTTTTGTAATTATATTTTGTCTAATCCACTTTGAAATGCCTACAGACAGATAGATACCACCTATAGCAGGGATCTCAAAGTCCCTCCTTGAGGGCCGCAATCCAGTTGGGTTTTCAGGATTTCCACAATTGAATATGCATTGAAAGCAGTGCATGCACATAGAGCTCATGCATATTCATTGGGGAAATCCTGAAAACCCGACTGGATTGCGGCCCTCAAGGAGGGACTTTGAGACCCCTGACCTATAGCAATGATTTCAAATGAGGAAAAAAATGTTAGACAGACCACAGTGTATTAATATGTTAAGGCTGAAACCTGTAATTCTCCAATTCATAATATTTTCCCAGGTTAATTTTGCCCTGAGTTACAGCATCTGGATATGTTGTGTGTGGTTCCAGGAAGGGAAAGTCTGCAACAAGAACAGGAAATGTCAGTGTTAAGACAGTAAAATCTTAACTCTGCCTAAATCTTTGAAGTTTTGAACCAGGGAAGGATTTTGGTTTAGCTGTAAGTAAAATTGCATCCAATGATTTATCAATGCCATTTTACCCCCTCAGAGATACATCAAATACTAAATATGATTGGGATGAGCAAGCAAATGGAAAGAAATGAGGGGAAAAGTATGCTTCCTGCTCTGCTTAGGCCAGTGTGCCTGAAAGGAACATAACCGTTTTGAGCTCGATTAGAGGGCAAAATGCCAGTCCAAGAGAGATCTGGGAAAGCCAAGTGACTGGAGGCAGCTAGTAGCAAGTTTTCTCATTCCCTAGGAAAGAATGCTTTGTTGTTCAGTGTTGATGGCAGCTGCTTTGCCTTGTGTTGGAGCTGTTACAAGCAATAATAACTTGGAGAGCTGATATTAGGAAACAGATGTGTCAGATTATAGAGTCCGAGGTAAAATACGCTCCCTTTCCATTAGCTCTCTACAATGCTGCCCAAGGCAGCTGTTTTATCAAGTGCTGGCTCTGTGGGGCCATCTGAATGTGAACTTGATGTGATCTGTCTACCAGAGATAGCAATAATATTCATGAAGCATTAAAATCTTTAATAGAATGAGTAGTAACAGAGCAGCTGTAGTTTCAAACATTTATGCTCATTCCTGACTGGAATCCTCAATTTCCTGTTAATTTTGGATGAATATTGTTGATTGAATTTAATGTATAGACTTATTTTTAACTATATTATTTTCTCCTATTTCCTGTCATCACTTTTTTGGTGGTAGTAAAATTAATAAAGCAATAAATAAATAAAAACCAAAAACAACCCTATTTATTCACCACAGCTTTTGACGAGAAATGATTATCAACCTGGAATTCCTAAGAATGCTGGATCTCTTTTTAATTTTTTTTTTCTTCTCTTTCTTTTTTTAAATTGCAGTTCTGTCTTTACAAATTTATTAATTTTGCTTTCCCCTTGTATGGTTGTGAGGTGGTATCTTAAGACTTCCAATAAAATAACTAAAACAAGATCTTTCTTTTTCATTCTAACTTTTTCATTGCTAATGTAAGATTAGTTGTTGGAATTTTGCCCTTTTTCCTATTATGGATCTTCAGTGAATCGGAGCACTGCTATGGTACATTGAACAGAATCTCATACAAGGCATTACATTACATTGGTACATGCAAGACAGGAATATAGTGACCCAGGAAACTACAGACCGGTGAGTCTGACCTCGGTTCCGGGGAAAATAATAATAATAATAACTTTATTCTTCTTTACCGCCACAATCTTGAGACTTCTAGGCGGTTTACCAGCCAAGAGAATGTCCAGCCAAGAGAGCTGGACATTCAGCGAGTTACAATATGCAGATAGTCAGAGGAAATACAGAGTACAGAAATTGTAAGAAAGCGAAAAGATAAAATATACAGTTTGCTAAGAAATTTCCGAGAGGACCTGTTTGGAAAGGTCACGAATTACAAACATACAGCAAAAATTACAATATACAGTTTGTTAAGAATTTTCAGAGGGGACCTGTTAGGAAAAGGTCGCGAATTACAAAAAAAATACAGTGAAAATTACAATATACAGTTTGATAGGAATTTTCAGAGGGGAAGCACTGATAAAAGAAAGCATTGATGAACATTTTGAAAGAAATGAACTTCTGATAACCAGCCAACATGGATTCTGCAAGGGGAGATCGTGCCTAACTAACTTATTACACTTTTTTGAAGGTATTAACAAATGGATGGACAAAGGAGACCTCGTAGACATCATTTACCTACATTTCCAAAAAGCCTTCGACAAGGTGCCTCATGAACGTCTACTCCGGAAACTAAAGAACCATGGGGTGGAAGGAGACGTACATAGATGGATCAGAAACTGGTTGGCGGGTAGGAAACAGAGGGTAGGGGTGAAGGGCCACTACTCGGACTGGAGGAGGGTCACGAGTGGTGTTCCGCAGGGCTCGGTGCTCGGGCCGCTGCTATTTAATATATTCATAAATGATCTAGAAACAGGGACGAAGTGTGAGATAATAAAATTTGCGGATGACACCAAATTATTCAGTGGAGCTCGGACTAAAGAGGACTGTGAAGAAGAAACTAGAAGAATGGGCGACGAGAGGGCAGATGAAATTCAACGTTGAGAAATGTAAAGTATTACATGTGGGAAGCAGAAACCCGAGGTACAACTCTACGATGGGAGGGATGTCATTGAATGAGAGTACCCAAGAAAGGGACTTTGGGGGTAATGGTGGACATGACAATGAAGCCGACAGCACAGTGCACGGCGGCCGCTAAGAGAGCGAATAGAATGCTAGGTATAATCAAGAAGGGTATTACAACCAGAACGAAAGAAGTTATCCTGCCATTGTATCAGGCGATGTGCGTCCGCATCTGGAGTACTGCGTCCAATATTGGTCGCCGTACCTTAAGAAGGATATGGCGTTACTTGAGAGGGTTCAGAGGAGAGCAACACATCTGATAAAAGGGATGGAAAACCTCTCATACGCTGAGAGATTGGAGAAACTGGGTCTCTTTTCCTGGAGAAGAGGAGACATGATGGAGACATACAAGATCATGAAGGGCATAGAGAGAGTAGAGAGGGACAGATTCTTCAAACTTTCACAAAATAAAAGAACAAGAGGGCACTCGGAAAAGTTGAAAGGGGACAGATTCAAAACAAATGCCAGGAAGTTCTTCTTTACCCAACGTGTGGTGGACACCTGGAATGCGCTTCCAGAGGATGTAATAGGGCAGAGAACGGTACTGGGGTTTAAGAAAGGATTGGACAATTTCCTGCTGGAAAAAGGGATAGAGGGGTATAGATAGAGGATTACTGCACAGGTCCTGGACCTGTTGGGCCGCCTCGTGAGCGGACTGCTGGGCACGATGGACCTCAGGTCTGACCCAGCGGAGGCATTGCTTATGTTCTTATGAATAGCAAAGTAATGGATTCTGGGAAGGTGATGTTACAGGAACAAGAAATAGCATAGTAGCTCAAGCATGTCAAACTCGTGGCCCACAACAAACATCTTTGTGGCCTAGCCAATGTAATACAATAAGTTATAACTAGAGTCACGAAATTTCTCCCTCAATCCATCGGCACCGCTGAGCAGTCACCTATGTAAGCCAGTCGAAAACGATGATACAACATACGAGTATTCTTATTAAGTACTACGATGCGGACGCCTTTGGTACCCGAGACAAGTTCGCGCCTCTAGTCATAATGCATCATTTCCCCTCACTAATACTAGCAGTGAATCAGATGATAATAATACCTACCACGCCATTAGTCTTGTATTGACTTGCTTGGTAGGCCTAACAGGAAATATTTTGCCTTTGGAGTACAATAAAAATACGAGTATAGGTTTATTTACATTACACTTATTAATTTGTGCAATTATTTTGTGTCTGGTAAGTTAATATTTAAGAAAATATATTGATTTTTATTGAAATGTTTTATTTTTTGTGTTTAACGATTACTCATTTATTTTAGCTCTTTGTAGTCAGTATGTCTTTATTGAAACCAAGTGGTAGTAAAACTAAACAAAAAATTGCTGATGAACATCATAATTTCGAAGAAAAGAGGGATTTGGAGTATTTTTGCTGTAAAGTAAAAGATAAAATCATTTGCTTGATATGTAGTAATGCTATTAGTGTGCCAAAGTTATATAACATTAAACGGTACTATGAACAGCATAAATCAAAATATGACAATTACGAAGAATTAATGAGACAAGAAAAGTTGAAAGAGGTCAAGTTGGGCTGAAAAAAACAATAGTTCTTGTTTACTAAAGTATCACAAGAAAGTGAAGTGGCGGTGCATACAAGCTACGCCTTTTTGGAGTTGATATCCAGGGAGCGTTTTGGATGTATAATCCACTAGCATTGGGCATGCAGAAGCTGTTAGCTAAGTGGGTGCCCAAATGTTTGAATGCTGATGAGAAATAACATTGCATGGACACTTCCAAGTTGATTTTGTAGCATTTCAGCAAGCTGATGACAACTCTTTGGAATGACTTGTTACTGTTGATGAAACATGGTTTACACCAGTGTTCTTCAACCTTTTTACACCCGTGGACGGGGAGAAATAAAATAATTATTTTGTGGACCGGCAACTACTAAGACTGAAATTTAAAAAAACATTTCCGCCCCATCTCCACGAGCTCGGTCCCTGCAAACCATCTGAACCCATCCGCACAAGCCTCAGTTATGATTTTATATTGAATGTATTTTATTAAAGTATAAAAAGAAACAATATTCTGTACAATTGTCATTTTATAAATACAAATATACAGAGCAAGGACCAACAAAACCCCTGTCTCCCCTCCCTTCACATATATCACTTCTACTATTAAGAAAACTGAACAAGCCAAATTATTACAGAATGCTACATAGAAATATCATGCTAACAGAATACTGCAGTTACACATGACAAGAATAGTATTAGGGGAATGCCCCCTGGTCCGAGAGAGCCCTAAGCCAGCTGGAAGCTAAAGAAGCACTGCCTAGGCTTTGCAATCCCCAGTTATATCTCTAGCAGGATATATATTTCAAATCTGATATATTCTAATGACAAAATAGAAATAAAATGATTTTTTCTACCTTTTGTTGTTTCTGGTTTCTGCTTTCATCTTCTTTTCACTCTTTTCCTTCCAGCGTTTGCCCTGTCTCTTCAATCCAGCATCTGCCCATTCCATCCACTGTTTGCCCCTTCCAGAAACTGTCTGTCTCCCCCTGCCATCTCTCCTCTAGACCCCTCCTTTTATCTGGCATCCTTTTAAGTAGGGATCTGGAACAACACCTTAAGAGACCTAATCCTGAACGCACCAACATACCATTCATTCAGAAAATCACTAAAACCCACTTATTCAACAAATTTATCTGATCCTTCTATTCCACTCTTCTCTTACCTCATCTAATACGTTTCTTCTTCCTACCCTACAACCCCGTTCACTCAACTGTCTTCCATACCTTCCCAAATCTTATTGATGTAACCTCGCTGTCCTTACAGCATCTCTTCTTGTTGTATACCGTCTTGAACTGAAAAGGTATGATGGGATATTAAAAAAGCTATTATTATTTGCCCCCCCCCCCAAAAAAAAAAAGTGCTCATTTACCATCGCAGGACAATGCAACAGATACCCTATGAATCCTACCATCTTGTATCCATCCCCATGCTCTTCAAGCTGGTTCTTCCCCTTATCCTCCCCCTCTATTTTTTAATCTCCCCTGGACTTTCTCTGGAGGTTTGTTTGTGGTGCCATCTTTTGAGCACTTTTTCTGATTTCTTCCAGCACTACATAGCACACAGTAAATTTGAACTGTATGGTGCTTTCTCAGATTCAGATGCACAAAGCTTTGTCAATTCGACAAAAAATGCTGGGTTGGGAGCAATCTACTTTTACCGGGCTATGCGCATACAAATAGCATGCAAATCATGTGTGGAGTAGCCCGGTAAAAGAGGGGAGGAACTGTGCCAGATGCCTGCTCAGAAGAGCACATCACTAGGCACAGCTCCTCCTGCTGCCTGCAGCCACCGTTCTCCCTCTCTACCCAGCTAATGGTGGCTCTGGAACCATTATCAGCTGAGAGCCAGCAGAGGGGAGAGTGGCGGTTGCAGGCTTGGCTGATTCACGGCTTCCCCTGCTGGCTCCAGAGCCATGATCAGATCGGGGCTTCCTTTGCTAGCTAGTTACAATCAGCTGATTGGTGCTTCACCTGGTGGCTCCAGAGCTCTGGAGCTGGCAGGGAAGCCCCAATTAGCTGATCATGGCTAGTTGGCAGGGGAAGCCTTGTTCAGCTGATCGCAGCTCCGGAGCCAGCAGTGGAAACCATGAATCAGCTGAGCCAACACTCTCCTCCCTTCTGGCTCTCAGCTAATCACGGCTCTGGAGCTGCCATCAGTTGGACAGAGAAGGAGAATAGCAGCTATAGACTTTTTTTTGTGGGGGGAGGAAGAGTTCAGCTGTTGTGCACGTGTTGTATGCTTGCACAACACACATACAACAGTTACTGGTAGCTCCAGAGTTGCCAGAACATTTCCCCTGTAAAAGAAGAGGTATTCCCTTTATGCGTCACAAGGAGAGCTCATTAAAATACTAATGAGATTCTTATAATACATTTGCTTAGGGTTCTTGGTGATTGCTATGAGGATTGGTAACAGCCCCCAAGAACCCTTTTGAGCATAGGGAGGAGAGCTTTTGTGCCAGTAAGACTGCTTTAATGAGTCTTACCTGCATGGAAAGCTTTTGAGCATTGGAGCCTGAGTCTTGTGAGAATTAAGTTATATTTTAGGCATTATATAGCTGATATGCACCTAAAGCTGAGAGGTACAGTTTAGTCAGGTACTCAAGCATTTTTCCCTTTCTGTCCTGGTGGGCTCACAATCTATCTAATATACCTGGGGCAATGGGAGGATAAAGTGACTTGTCCAGGGTCACAAGCAGCAGCATGGGTTTGAATCCACAACTTCAGGGTGCCAAGGCTGTACTTTAACCACTACGCCACACTCTATATTAAACTATTATGGAGTTATGCCACTAGCAAGTCTGAGGAAGAGGCTTGGTTGAGATTATGTACTGGGGAAAAATTCAAAGGGCTAGACTTGGGATCAATAGGGGCTACCACTGGCCCTTGGGCCTTGCAATCCAAGTTTCCAATTTTTAATAAAATTTGATGGATCGCGTAATTGTAATGAAGAACACTGGCTTAGAGTTATCACTTGGCATACATTTCAGCTGAATGAGTTGGCCCTGGGCCGAAGAGAGGACATGGCCTGAGTCATCAACTCTTCCCGTTGACTCTCAGTACAGAATGGAGAAAGAGAATCATGTGTCTTAAATCCCATTGCATCATGACTGGGTCAGGGATATGCTCCTTCCAGAGAGAAGTAGCCTGGAAGGAGAAGTGGTATAGTGGTTAGAGCTACAACCTCAGCACCCTGAAGTTGTGGGTTCAAGACCAATGCTACTCCTTGTTATCCTAGGCAAGCCACTTAATCCTCCATTGCCCTAGGTATGTTAGGTGGATTGTGAGCCCACCAGGATAGATAGGGAAACATGCTTGAGTACCTGAATGTAAAAACCACTTAGACAACCTCCATTGATAGGCAGTATATAAATAATTAATAAATTAAATTAATCTAAGCTGTGAAATCTGCCTCTGCAGGGTCCTTAGCCATGTAACTTCTTTTAAGCAAAGACCTCTCTGGAAATCAAACTGAGGTCTTTTGTGTAGGCTGGCCCATAAGAGAGTTCAGTGCTGACCATAAGCATAGTAGCTCTGAATTTGTCTTTACTGCTCCATTAAAAAAATTTAATCCAGAGTGGAGGAAGTGGTTTTGTTTCCTGTTTCCTCCCTTGGTCTCCTGTTGCCTGTGCTGAATTCAGTTTTGCAGTGACTAGGAATCACAGTTGCCTATATCATTCTTAAATGAGTTGCTGGGACTTTTTATGTGAGGATCACTTCAGTGCTCTGCTTTTATTTAATTTTATTTGAAAATGTAGCCCCTTTGTGTATGAAGCCTCCACCTTAATGACTTGCATCTATTCTACAAGACCCTTAACCGTCCCCCCCCCTCCTGCAATAACACCTCGCCCCTCGCACTGTTCTTCTCCTCCTTCATGATATCTTCTCTCTTCCCTACCTTCTATCCTCTTCCTTCCTCATCTTTCAAGTTCTGATAAATTGTTATAAATCTGATAAATTGTTGTAAATCTGCATGTCAACGCGGATCCTAATTTAATTGATGTGAACCGCCTAGAACTCGCTGGGTATGGCGGTATATAAGAATAAAATTATTATTATTATTATTATTCTACTTCTGCGGTTGACATTATAGTCATAAACTAGACAACTGCACGTTTTGCATGGTCATGTTGATAACTTGAAAACAGAAGGATCAAAACAGACAAAAAGACTCACTTTACAGTAGGGGACTCATTTTCAAACCACTTAGACCAGACATGTTAAACTCTGGCCTGCGGTGTAATAAAATTTGGCCTGCCAGACAATTACAAATTTGCACTTAAGCTGGCCCGCCGGCACACATCAGGTACAAGCACCACATCATCTGTAGGTTCACGCGGCTTCCCAGTCTCACATTATAGCAGCCTGCAGATGATCGCTGGTTGGCTATAGCGATCCTATCAGTCTGCCGTAACCGCAGCAGCATGTTCCCTCTGTTGCGGTCCTGTACGTCAGAGGAGGGGTGGGACCGTGGTAGAGGGAACGTGCTGTGGAGGCCAATGGCAGCCTGCTAGAATCGCTACAGCTGACTGGCGATCCTCTGCAGGCTGTTTTAATGTGAGACTGGAAAGCCGGGATGGAGGGAGGGAAGGAACATAGGGCCAAATCTCGGGCCAAAAGGAAAGATGCCAGACCTCCAGGGGAGGGAAGGGAAACTGAAGGGAAGAGGGAAGAAAAAAGAAGGAGACCCTGGCAAGCGAATCAGAAGACAACCAGAGCCTGAGCCCACAACATGATTTGAATATTGACCAGACAATAAAAGGTAGAAAAAATAATTTTATTTTCTGTTTTGTGATTACAATATGTCAGATTTGAAATGTGTATCCTGCCAGAGCTGGTGTTAGACAGCAGGCGTGAACTAGGACCTAAAAGAGAGAGGAAAAGTCCTTTTTATTTATTTTGCTTACATCACAGAGTCAGCGGTGGGATTGGAGAGGTTGTAACCCTATACTTCTACTAAGACTAAGGGGTCCTTTTATTAAGGTGCGCATTTAGCGTACCTACATACACGTTCTAACAGATTTCCCACCCTCTGCTGCAAACTTAGCCGACTACTTTGCCACAAAAATTCATAATTTGAGATCGTCTCTTGTAGATACAAGCATAGACCTATCAATCAATCAGTTTGCCTTAGAAAATGAAGGTTCATCTGCTGATATGATCTGGAATCATTTTGAAAATCCAGATGGAACCAATTTCTCAAGCTTTACTCTAAATATGCAAAATCCAATTGCCTACTGTCCACCGACTATCATGAAATCAGCTCCCCTCCCCTTCAAAGTAGAGGTTGCACGGGAACGGGGATCGCAGGAATCCCGCGAATCCCCCCTAACCCACGGGACTCCCATGGGGACCCCCCTCTGGCTCACGAGACTCCACGGAGACCCCCTTTAGTCAACGGGACTCCCACGGGGATGGAAGGCTTTGGAAGCAGGGTTCGTCCATATAATATAATGGACACGTCAGCCTTAGTAAAAGGGGGTTTATAAGTTAATTACCTGAACAGAAAACAAAAAAGGGTTCCACCAAAGAGATTCCACAAGGAAAACAGCAGCGGAAACACAAAAGAAACTGTGGAATTGATGATCCTGTCAGAAGTAATTGCTGCTTTTTATGGGGATGGGCGGGGATGGAGGTAATCCCTTGTGGGGATGGGTGGGGACGGAGAGGATCATGACAGGGATGGGTGGGGACGGAGAGGATCCTGATGGGGACGGGTGGGGACGGAGAGGATCCGGGCGGGGATGGGTGGGATTTCTGTCCCCGTGCAACTCTCTAATTCAAAGCTGAACTTTTCAACTGGGTTTCTTTATGTATGTGTACTGGTTATTTTCCGGTGGAACTCGGCCATATCCTTGTGACACCTATTATTAAAAACTCCAATGAGTCAGTCTCTTCGGCTGCCAACTACAGACCTATTGCCAACATACCACTTTTTCTTAAACTAATAGAAGGACTGGTTAACATTGATCTCATGAAATATTTAGAGAAGTTCAGCATTCTACACGACTCTTAGTCTGGTTTTCGCACAAATTACAGTACGGAAACAGTCTTAGCTTTGCTGACTGATTACCTCTTCCACTGGGAAAAAGCACAGTGGTACTTCAGTTCGACTTGAGCAGTGCCTTTGACCTTGTTGACCATGACATTCTGCTTAGATGCCTCGATTCTATTGGCATCTCTGGACAGGTACTAAACTGGTTTACAGGCTTCTTAAAAAATTGCACTTACCAGGTACACAGTGAAGGAACCTTCTCTCAATCTTGGTGTAATCCCTGTGGAGTTCCACAGGGCTCCCCTCTCTCCCTTTCACTATTCAATGTCTACCTAGCATCATTGGGACATATGTTATCTGACTTAAAATTGAAATCGTATATATACGCAGATGACATTACAATTATCATTCTCATAACCTCACTGACGCAAGAGACAGAACAACTCACCTCATCTGTCTTCACTAAGGTAGAACAATGGGCTACACAATTTAAATTAAAACTGAACTCAGAAAAAACCAAGATTTTCTTGGCAAGTCCTAATTACAAGATAATGAATACTTCTTTGAGATTAAACGGGTTAGATTACCCAATTAATTCTACTACCAAAATCCTTGGAGTCATCCTGGACCGATGCTTGACTTTTGAAGACCATACTAATGCTCAGGTTAAAAAATGTTTTTTTCACCCTATGGAAACTTCGTACCATCAAACACTATTTTGACTTCCTCTCTTTTTGACTGCTGGTTCAATCTCTGATCTTAAGCATCTTAGATTACTGCAATATTATATACATGGGATCCTTTAAGAAAACCATCAAACGATTGAGAGTCATTCAGAATGCTGCCGTCCATCTCATTTATGGTCTCAAAAAATCGGATCATGTAAGCCTGTATTACAAAAAACTACACTGGCTGCCTCTGCTTCAAAACCATAACAGGTTCATCCCCAATCTACCTGTTGCACCATTTTGAATTTCCAGGCACCACTTGCACACATCGTGCTTATCTGTTTGCTTTTCCATCCTTGAAGGGCTGTATCTACAAGAGATTCCTTGATAGATCACTATCATTCCAAGCAGGCAAATGGAATACATGTCTAACCACCTTCATTTCAAATGCACCCTCCTACCAAACCTTCAGGAAATCAATTAAAACCTATCTCTTTGATAAATTTCTCTGACTCCTTTCCTGCCTTGCTGTATCTTTGAAATGCTTCCAGATAAATCTTGACTACTCTTGGCATGCTAATGTAATTTGAAAGTCCTTTTCTGTAACATCGCTGTCTGTTTCTTCCTCTGTAAACCACTCTGAACTGCTTGTGGTAGTGCGGTATACAAAAATAAAGTTATTATTATTATTATTACCTTAATAAAAGGACCCCTAAGTATCTTAATAAAAAATTTGGCCCGCGACTTAGCCTATGTTTTAGATTTCGGCCCCTTTTGTGATTGAGTTTGACACCCCTAACTTAGACACTTAGGCCCAGATTCTGTAAACGGCTCCTAAATCGTCCGGCACTTAGGAAAATGGCACTGGCCGCATGTCAATCACACTTAAGCACCTTTAACATAATTGTGGCTACAATCGCTTAAGAAAAAACTTAGGCACTGGTAATGTAGACCAGGGTATTAAAGTCCTACGTTTCCAGCATTGTTTTTGGAGAATTGCACGTAGCAGCACTTAGTGATGCCTAAGGTCATCTCTGCCTCTAAATATGCCTACTTTGACCTTAGGCGCTACTAGGCACCATGCTGTGTAGGTGCGATTCCAGCGCCTGTGTTATTTAAAAATGTGTTTTTAATATGTTTAAATGGTGCATTCAATTACTGTGCCAATTAAAGCTGATTAATGCAATTAAGTTAGGCACCAGTAGGCACGATATGAGCGCCTAATTTTTGGCACCATTTACAGAATATGGCCTACAAAGTACCGTAGTAACCCCTGGTATTTTGTGTGTCTAAGTCCTTTGAAAATGAGCATCTATGTTTCCAAATTTCAACCAGTTCCCCTCATGGAAAAATTCAGATTAGCCACCAACCCTTCTATTTTTCCTTCCTTCGCTTAGTATTTGAAATTAATATCCTTCTATTCACACAAGTAGGGACATCAGTATTCCATCATATCCATATCATGAGGAGACCTACGCTCTCTCTCAATCTACCTGCTTTGGTATGCCATTAGCACATAGGTTATTTTCACCAGTGGCGTAGTAAGGAGGCTTGATTTTTTTTTTTTTTTTTTTGGTGGGGGGGTTGGGGAGGGGATTGGAGAGGGTGCAGCTGTTGTACTTGTGTTGTGTGTTTTTGACTTGGTGCCTAATAAGTGCCCCCATGCTGCCTTGGAGGAGCCTGCACCTCTTCTCTACCATGCCATGGGTGCACCTTCCCTTCCCCCTATACTTCTAACTCTTTGCTGGCAGAAGCAGCTTCTCCAACCTTCTGCTCGCACCAGCCTCGGCTCTTTCTCTGATGTTACTTCCAGATCCCTGGTAATTTGTGTGTCAGTGTTTTGAAAATGAGCCTCTTAACGTCATTATGGGGTATGGAATTGGCATGAACTGGGTCTTGCAGTTAACATGAAGATTGCTCCTATATATCAGTTCTTAAGTTGGCAGATAATGCAATACAGTTAACTATATTGTAAGAGATGTAGCTAAATATCGCCTGCATTAGTGGCTGTACTGTTAATAAGTTGTAGTGACCATTGTCCCACATTAGTGGCATAACTGCCTTCCTCACAGTGCTGGGAATGTCCTTAATAGTTACTGCAGAGGTTTTGCAGCTATGGTGGGATAACTTTTGTAGCTGACACATGTTAGGTGCAAAAATTGAATGCAGTTTGGTAAATAGGCCCTTATATTAGAAAATAAATATAAAAATGATCAAAAACTAATAAATATAATGACAAATAGAAACAACATTGAATAGAATATAAGATTTAATAAAATAGAAACTCAGGGGCCCATTCACAAAGGTTTGTAGTAGAGTGAAACTGTTCGCAAAACTAGTGCAGAAAAATTAACCTTGGCATGCTTAAAGTAATGAAAAAGAAACTGATCTCCAAATATATTGTAGAATTGTATCATAAGAACATTAGAATTGCCGCTGCTGGGTCAGACCAGTGGTTCATTGTGCCAAGCAGTCCGCTCACGCGGCAGCCCTCTGGTCAAAGACCAGTGCCCTAACTGAGTCTAGCCCTACCTGCGTAAGTTCTGGTTCAGAAGGAACTTGTCTAACTTTGTATTGAATCCCTGAAGGGTGTTTTTGCCTATGACAGACTCCGTAAGAAAGTTCCAGTTTTCTACCACTCTCTGGTGAAGAAAAATTTCCTTATGTTCGTACGGAATCTATCCCCTTTCAATTTTAGAGAGTGTTCTCTCATTCTCCCTACCTTGGAGAGGGTGAACAACCTGTCCTTATCTATTAAGTCTATTCCCTTCAGTACCTTGAATGTTTTGATCATGTCCCTTCTCAATCTTCTCTGTTCGAGAGAGAAGAGGCCCAGTTTCTCTAATCTTTCGCTGTCCAGCACCTCCAGCCCCTTAACCATCTTAGTCGCTCTTCTCTGGACCCTTTTGAGTAGAACTGTATCCTTCTTCATGTACGGCGACCAGTGCTGGCGCACCATGGCCCGGTACAGCGGCATGATAACCTACTCTGATCTGTTCATGATCCCCTTCTTTATCATTCCTAGCATTCTGTTCGCCCTTTTCGCTTCTGCCGCACATTGCATGGACGGCTTATTCGACTTGTCGATCATAACTCCCAAGTCTCTTTCCTGGGAGGTCTCTCCAAGTACTGCCCTGGACATCCTGTATTCGTGCATGAGATTTTTGTGACCTACATGCATCACTTTACACTTATCCATGTTGAACCTCATCTGCCATGTCGATGCCCATTCCTCGAGCCTGATTATGTCACGTTGCAGATCTTCACAATCCCCCTGTGTCTTCGTATCATCCGCAAATTTAATTACCTCACTCATCGTACCAATGTCCAGATCATTTATAAAGATGTTGAACAGCACGGGTCCAAGCACCAAGCCCTGCGGCACCTCACTGATGATGCTCTTCTAATCCGAGTATTGTCCATTTACCCCCATTCTCTATTTCCTATGCTCCAGCCAGTTTTTAATCCACGTGTGTATTTCACCCTTGATTCCATGGCTTGCAATTTTCCAAAGTAGTCGTTCATTTGGAACCTTGTCAAACGCCTTCTGAAAATCCAAATATACAATGCTGACCGGGTTACCCATGTCTATCTGCCTATTTGCTCCCTCAAAGAAATGCAGCCTTTGCTAAAACCGTGCTGGCTGGTCCTCATCAGCCCCTGTCTATCAAGATGTGGTCCTTTATCAGCAACTCTACAATCTTTCCCGTTACCGAGGTCAGACTCACCAGTCTGTAGTTTCCCGGATCTCCCCTTGAACCTTTCTTGAAGATCGGCATAACATTCGCCACCTTCCAGTCTTCCGGAATCTTTCCTGATTTGATTGACAGATTGGCTATTAGTTGAAGCAATTCAGCTATGGTCCCTTTCAGTTCCTTGATGACCCTTACTTATATGTCTGGTGAAATTCACATACACTCAGAAATGTGTAATCTGGCCAAGAGCCGAAGCTCTTATAGCCAAACCTTCGGCTCTTGGCCAGATTACACATTTCTGAGTGTATGTGAATTTCACTAGACATATAAGTATGTTGATACAATTCTGCAATATTTTTGGAGATCAGTTTCTTTTTCTCCATAACAAATTTATTTTACGAATCTCCTATTTGAGATTGAGTCTAAACTAAAGCTTCCCTACTTATCCCTCTCTTATGCTTAAAGTAATGAACACGTAAATTCATGCCGCATTAAAACAGATCAGATCTGCTGCTCGGTGCAAAATACATCAGTTTTCGTGAGTGGGAAGGGGAAACGCGGAGGCTTACAGGTTAAGAGACTGGAGGGGTGAGGGGAAAAGTGGAAGCTTGCAGTGAGGGAGGAGAGATCCTAAAAATACTTTTACTACACAGATGTTAGGAAATCAGAAATGTGAAATGTAAAGAAAAGCAGATTCCACGGCCATACCATAGAGTGTTACAAGGGCATTATAACATTTTCATCTTTGTTTTCCATTCATTTCCTGATAACAACCCAGACAAAACTAAATTAATCCTCCTAGAAAATAACAAAATCCCAACCATAACCAACTTAGAAATCAACTCTATCAACTACCCTTTGCAAACCACCCTAAAACTTCTAGGTATGACTATTGACAAAGGCTGCACAATGCAACCACAAATTAACAAAACAATACAAAAATCTTTCGCAGTTATGAGAAACCTTAGACAAGTCCGAAAATTCTTTGAAAAAACACAATTTCAGCTCCTAGTACAATCTCTAATCCTAAGTATCCTAGACTATTGCAACATCCTCTACCTCCCCTGCCCTGCAATAATGATTAAACATCTACAGACAATTCAGAATACAGCTCTGAGACTCGTCTATTCATTGAAAAAACATGATCACATTACTGAGGCATTCATCAATTCTCTTTGGCTTCCAATCCAGGAAAGAATACAATTTAAATTCTACTGTATACTATTTAAAACTATAAATGGAGACAGCCCAACCTACCTAAACGACCGCCTCATCCAAACCACCTCTACCAGGCATAGAAAAACACACACCCCATTCTCTTACCCCCCAATCAAAGAAGTAAAACGGAAAAAACTATACAACGGACTACTGGCCACTCAGGCAGTGAAGATAGACAACCAAGTCTCCAACCTATTGACAACAACCCCAGACTACAAGATGTTCAGAAAGGAAATAAAAACTATACTCTTCAAGAAATCCCTTAATAAAGCTTAATACCATGATAAAGCTTAACCCCCCTCTTACCATCCCCTCCCTAACCCCAGATCCTACTTTTCCCTCTCTTGGAAACCTTCTCTGATCTAACGTTGTAACCTTTCTTCCATAACTCTTTTTGTAATCCGCTTTGAACCGAAAGGTAATGGCGGAATAGAAATCTGTAATGTAATGTAATGTTGACATTCTATTTGCTTTCTTAGTCACCGCACATTGAGCTGAGGGTTTCAACGAATCCTCAACAATGAACCTAGATCCTTTTCTTGGGCATTGACTCCTAACATATAACCCATCATCAAGTAGCTATAGTTCGGGTTCCTCTTTCCCAAATGCATCATTTTGAACTTGCTCACATTAAACGTCATCTGCCATTTTGATGTCAAGTCTTCCAGTCTCACAAGGCATTTATCTACCATCTAGTTTCTCTGTTTTGGTGTTTTTAAGACACATTTCTCCATCCTCAAACTTAAATCATATTAGTTTGCAATAGTGTGATTTCATCTTGCACTAGAAGGTTTACCCTGGGGGGTGCATAAAACATAATGATAAATAATGATTATTTTTGTATATGATTAGTATTTTAAAAATAATGCAGTGTAGAGAAGTGGAATTATAAGATCATGGATTGCTGGTGGTGGTAGCAATGCCACTAAAACCCAGTTGTGAGGCTGAAATTCTCCAACACACTCCAGCTCACAAAGTGAGCCCTGACGTGCCCTTTACTGTTTGGAATAGTTGCCATTAAACACCTGCTGATGGCTTACCATGTTGACAGATCTCTGGCATGGGAGCACCTATTAGTCACCAAGTTGGAAACTCTGTGAACTCAGATGGTTTCATTCTTTATCCTGATGTTTTTTCATCTATAGCATTTGTTGGTTTGGGGAGGGGGGAGAGAGAGGGAGGGATGCAGAGTACATACAGGGGAACAAGTTTCAGTTTCTTGATTAGCATACAGCCATCCTCTAAATGTCAACATTACTGAGTATCTTGACCCAGTGCTGAACTTCTTGAATTTCTTGGGGAGGAGGGGGAAACAGTGTCACTATGCCCTTGGACAGCTGGCATTACCAGTGGCACTGTGCAGTAGGTCTATCTACTGAAAAATACTCAGTTTAGCTGGTCTCGAATATTTAGGTCATTGTGTGCTGCTTTGTTCTATGGTTTAAACTATTTTGAAGGGTGGGGATGGAAATAGTTGCTCAAGCCTTTGAAAACTAACGAGCTTTAGATATTGCAGTATAAAATGCTCAAATTAATTTATTAATGAGGCATAAGAATAGCCTTACTGGGTCAGACCAATGGTCCATCTAGCTCAGTAACCCATCCTCATGGTGACCAAAGTAGTTTCTTGTATTTTTGGTCCATGATAATAAAGCTTAGTACTTCTGCTTGATGCTGTCTGTGTGCCACCGTGTTTTGGAGATAAATGCAGCTTTCTCTTATTTCATTTTCAGCCCGGATTTAGAAGGTATCTGATACCGTGTTTCCCCGAAAATAAGAACTACCCTGAAAATAAGACCTAGCATGATTTTCGGGGTAGGCCTTAATATAAACTCTACCCCCAAAATAAGCCCTGGATTCACTGGCAGCTTTGCTTCCCCCTGCCTTTGCCACGCAGCTGAACCCCCGCTGCCTCTCCCACCATTCCATCTCTCCTGTCTGAACCCCGCTGTCTCTTCGACTGTGAGACCTACTACCTCCCTCCACAGAGCAGCGTCGACAGCACTATAAACAGGCTTCTCCCGCTGGGGCATTTCCTCTGCCGCATCACTGATGTTATCAGCAATGCTGCACATGGAAGGCTCCAGAGGGAAACGGCTATGGAGCAGACTGTTGAGTGCTGCTGACGCTGCTCTGTGGATGGAGGTATGTAGGTCTCGCGGTCGGCGGGGTTCGAATGGGAGGGAGAGATGGAAGGATGGGATGGTCAGTGGGAGTTCAGCTGTGCGGCAGAGGGGGGGACTGCTCAAGGGTTCTGCAGCTGCACAGAAGGGAGGGATAGAAGCTGGGCAAGGGTTCTGCACGAGGGAAGGAAGGATAGAAAGATGCTGTGCACAGTGCAAGAGTTCTGCTGCACCGAGGAGAGGGCGGGAGGGATAGAAGCTGCACAAGGGGATGGTTGAGAAGGGAGGAAAGATGCTGCACATGTGGGGGAGAGAAAGGAAAGAGGAAGAATTAGAGTGGAGGAGAGGAAGGGAGAGATGATCATTGCACATGAAAAAAATGAGACCTACCCCGAAAATAAGACCTAGTGCATTTTTTGGGCCCGAAATTAATATAAGACACTGTCTTATTTTCGGGGAAACACGATATTTCAACAGTGTGATCAAGTATAGAGTGCTAATCTTATACATTAGGTTTAGAAACTGAAATCTACAGAATTTTCTCTGTTAAACACCATCTGGCCGATATTCAGTGCAAGTTAACTGGCCAGGAACGGCTGCTAACCTTGCTTGTTGGTGGCTAACTTGTCATTTTCAGCAGCACTTAACTGGTTATTTTTGCTGAAAATGACCCATTAGTGGGGGTTTACTAGGCAGAGTCTGATTGGCTCTCAATTTTCAGAGCTGTGTTAGTGCATACATAGGACTGCTTAAATAAATGTCCTGTCTATATTCGCTAATGCATGGCAAGTTAGCTCTGAATATGGAGTTAACCGGTATGCATTAGCTAGCTCAAAAACAAAAAAGGATATTCAATACCAGTGGCCAGATATGGCCCAGCATTGAATATCTGGGTTTAACGCCAGCAGTGGACATCAACAGTGTTGCCTGCTGCCAGCTGAATATCGGGGTATGTACACAATTTCCTGAAAAACAAACAAACCTCATTCACATACCCCCTCTTTTACTAATGCTTAGCATGGGTTTTAGTGGCGGTAACTGTTCCGACGCTCATAGGAATTCTTTGAGCGTCGGAGCAGTTACCTCCGCTGCCAGCACTAAAACCCATGCTATGCATTAGTAAAAGAGGGGGGATAGTGATCAATTTTCAAAAAAGACTGGTCACCTTACCTAGGGGCCAATCTCAAATATTTACACCAAACCCACAGCGAAGAACTCTATAGCACAACAATAATAATAATAATAACAATTTTTTTATATACCGCAGGACCGTGAAGTTCTATGCGGTTTACGATTAAAGATGTTACAGACTGAGTGGAATCAACAAAGTATAGACTTGATGATTGGCAGTTCTAGAGATCATTTGTTGAAGACTAAGATTGTATAGGCTGGTTTCCTAAGTATTTCAGAAATAGATGTGTTTTTAGACGTTTCCTGAATTCCCTATAGGTAGTAGGCACGAGTAATTGTTCTAGGTCTTTACCCCACAGTGCTGCTTGGTGTGAGAAAAGATGTTGGTGATGACTTTTAAATTTACAACCTCTAACCGGTGGAGAAACAAAGTTCGGGTGTGAGCTTCGCCTATGTCTGTTGGTTGTGAAAGAGAAAAGGTCTGTTATATATTTAGGGGCTAAGCCATAAAGTACCTTGAAGCAAAAACAACCAAACTTGAATTTCACATGTGCCTCCATCGGCAGCCATTGTAGAAGTCGATAGGAAGATGTTACGTGATCGAACTTCTTCAGTCCACAAAGTAGTCTAATGGCAGCATTTTGCACCAGTTGCAATCGCCGCATATTCTTCTGGGGGAGTGCTAAGTAGGCGATGTTACAATAATCGAGTTGACTCAGTATAAGGGATTGTACCAGAATTCGAAATGATGAGACATCGAAGTAGGCTCTGATGGACCAAAGCTTCCAGAGGGTGAGAGAGATTTTCCTAATCAAGGAGTCTACCTGGTCTTTCATGGTCAGGCTCTGGTCCAGTGTTAATCCCAATATCTTCATAGTGGGTTGAATGGGATAGCTAAGCTCATTGATGCACAATGATGCTTTAGTGACAAGTGGGTGTGGCAATGCTATGAAAAATTTTGTTTTCTCTGAGTTTAGTTTTAGTCTGAATTCAGTCATCCATTGCTCCATTCAATTTAATACTTCTGTTGCTTTGGGGGTGACTTCTGAGACTGAGTTAGTGAATGGGATAATTATTGTGAAGTCGTCAGCGTAACTATATAGTTTTATCCCCAGCTGGGACAACTGCGCACCCAATGAGGACATGTAAACATTGAAGAGCAATGGGGATAGTGGTGATCCCTGTGGCACGCCAGATGGATTGCTCCAGGTGTCAGATCGTGATTAAAATGGACTTGGTAGGTGCGTGATATAAGGAAACCTCGAAACCAATTCAGTACCTTTCCTCTGATTCTGATGGTGTCTAGGCATTGTAATAGCTTTCCATGGTCCACCAAGTCGAAGGAAGAGCTCGTGCCAAATTGCATGATTAGGGCGTTGAGGCCCTTACTAAACAAGTAACGCAAAATGATACCCAACATTTTGTTTGCTTTCTTTGAGGCTGTCGCACACTGTGCTGACGCCTTCAAGGTTGTGTCTACCATCACTCCCAGGTCTCTTTCAAGGTTACTTACCCCTAGTAGTGATCCCCCCATTTTGTAGCTGAACATTGGGTTTTTTTTCCCTACATGCATGACCTTGCATTTCCCTATGTTGAAGCTCATTTGCCACTTTTTGGCCCACTCTTCCAGCGTTGTCAGATCTTTTTGGAGATCTTTGCAGTCCTCCATGTTATTAACCCTGCTGTATAGTTTGGTGTCATCCGCAAATTTAAAAACCTCACATTTTGTTCCTGCCTCCAGGTCGTTAATAAATATATTGAACAGGAGCGGTCCCAGCACCGACCCCTGTGGAACTCCGCTCGTGACCCATTGCCAGTCTGAGTAATGGCCCTTTACTCCAACCCTCTGTTTCCTGTCCGCCAGCCAGTTTTTGATCCATCGGTGGACCTCCCCTTGCACCCCGTGGTTCCATAGCTTCCTTAGCAGTCTTTCGTGTGGTACCTTGTCAAAGGTTTTTTGGAAGTCAAGGTAAATTATGTCTATGGATTCCCCTTTATCCACCTGGCTGTTTACCCCCTCAAAGAAGTATAATAAGTTCGTGAGGCATGACCTGCCCTTGCAGAAGCCATGCTGGCTCGACTTTAGTAGCCCATTGTTTTCGATGTGTTCCCAGATGCTGTCTTTAATCAGCGCTTCCATCATCTTTCCCGGGACCGAGGTCAAGCTCACCGGCCTGTAGTTTCCTGGGTCTCTCCTTGAGCCTTTCTTGAAGATGGACGTGACAATTGCTATTTTCCAGACTTTATTGATCATTTCCCACTTATTTTTTAAATCTTATTCTCCCTTATTCATTTTCTCTCTTTTTAATTCTCTATGTTCCCTCTGTCCTTTTCCTTTCTTTCTCTTGTGGTTCAGATGAAATTCTTGCCATATCTTCAGAGAGACCTTTGCTACTGGGACAAACTGTTACCTCACATGATTCAGGGGAGGTCAGAAAGATGGGGAACAGGCTAGAGGTAGCCTACTGTGTGAGGTTTTTCTGCAACTAGTGAGCGCAAGAAAATTACAGTGCTGTGCTTGGAATCAAGGAGTTTGCTGACCGCCTGTACAATCTGAGGCACCCTCAAAACTAGTACACAGAACTGGCAACAAGGAACCTAAAATATTCAAAACCTATGTAAAAGGAGGTAGAAATAACACACAAATTGAAAACTGGACATACAGAGCTAATGGTGATAAAAGGCGGACATGGCAATCTAGAAAAAGTGTTTTTGCCTTTGTTTTCCCTTCTAACAAGATTTTTGCTTGTAATTGCTTTCATCTGGAAGCATAGTAATTTTAAAACCTCTTAGTTATGTCGGTTCCCAGCAGACTTTTTTTGGTTCTGTGCTGATGCCCAGAGTTTTCTTGTGTCTGCACCCCTCATGATTTCAGGGTATGCAGCAACCATCCTTAAAGTGGCATATAAGTAGGCTGATAATAACTTCTGAAAGCAGCCATCTTGAAAGTGGCATGCTTACCCACACAAAACAGCACAACCCTATGGCAATGCGGAGCCACTTTCACTACCTCTTAACTGGTTTCTGTTTTCAGAGACCTCTCTATTCCAAGCCCAATGTTTGTGCTGGTTTCTGCTACAGCTACTTTGATCAACTCTGCTTCAGTCAGGGCATTAGAGCCGATTCAGGCACTCTACAGTACATTCTGCTTCAAATAGCTCCTCAAAACAACCGAACATCCATAATAAAAAAACAGTAACATAAACATAACAGGTCATAAGATAATCACACATTAAGACCCATCAAGGATCAATACATTACATTACATTACATTAATGACTTCTATTCCGCCTGTACCTTGCAGTTCTAAGCGGATTACATCAAAAAGATAACTGGACATTTCCAAGAAGAGGATTACAATTAAAGACATTGGGGCCTAATACAATTTTGAAGAGAGGATACTAAGTGAGAGAAAGAGGGGAAAAGAATGGGGGGTTAGGACATCTGGATGAATTTTTTGAATAGTAGGGTTTTGATTTCTTTTCGGAAAGCTTTGAGGTCTGTTGTATCTGTCAGCAGGTTGGTGATGGAGGGATCCAATTTTGCTGCATGTGTTGCTAGTAGGATGTCATACGTCTTTTTGCGCTTAGTTCCCTTAGTACCTAAGACAATGTAGCTTACTCCTTAGCACATATAAACCTAGACATCAGATTTACTGCAGACTGGTATACAAATCAGCATACATGGGCTCAGTTTGTAAAGGAGCGTGAAAACAGGAACTGGAAGCTTGCCTTAAGTCTAATGGTAACTTATAACAGAGAGAGCACATTCCATGGAACAGGCAAAATGAAGGAGAGCAAGTGAAACTATATATTGATGACACTGTCCAGTCAGTGGCCCTGCCACACCAATATATTTCTCTATGTATCAAACAAGAGGGAAAGATGATGTGCTTGGAATAACTTGTCATTATGGAACATATAAAGGACCACTCACCATGAGAGACCTCAACAACAGTTGGTGCTCATAACCAAAAACAACCATGAAAAACCAGAATAGTGGTTGATGTGTATCTACCAACTCATGCCATTCAACATAAACACATCACTTCCACTGTGAATGTTGTTACAGGTCTGAATGGAGAATAGCTTTATTTCAAACTTGCCATCACAGAAATATATCAACAACACTATTAAGATACATAACTGCTTTCACAAATCATGTGGGTCTTTGATAAAAACACCTCAGTTTTGGCATTTCTTCAACTGTGAAAATCTTTCTGCATACTGTTCAGGAGTTTTGTAATGTAAGTGATGAAATTAATGTTTGGAACTATTTATGAAAAATATTACATTCAACTTGCAGAGCTCTACAGAGTGAAATATGAGACCGAACCCTAACCTGTGCCAGGGATGGTGATTTGGTTTTTTTTAAAATTGGGATTTATTAACTGCCTTTATGAAGAGATTAACCCAGGGCAGTGTATAGCAGATGTAATTTAACGTAACATAAAATTACCAAATATAAACATACTATAAAGACAATAATGGGTCCTTTTACTAAGCTGAAGTAAGCACTAATGCAAGCTAACTGCAGTTTAAAATTCACTACCATAGGGCATGCTTAGGCGTCCAATGATAGTTTTTGTATGTGTGTGTGCTACCCACACATTAGAAAGCCATGTTTATTTTTTAGCGCTAGAGGTGGAGACTAACATGTTCTGTACTAATGCACAAGTGCATGAACCCTTATTTTTTTTAGTCAAAGTTTTTATTGAATTTTTAAGTACAGAAAGAATATTAGGAAAACCATAAACTATACATCATGAGTTATACATGAGTAGTGTATATGCAAAAATACAACAATGAAGAATGGTTCAAAAAGGTAATGACAATGAGGAAAGCTATTAAATAGCAGTATAACTCACACCAGAAATAACAGCAGATTGGCAAACATCAGGAGGCATGAATCAATGTAACTGTACCCTTGAAAGAGAGAGTTGAAAATATGAAAAGAAAAATACAAATCAAGAAGTGGAGCTTTTTAAAATTGTTCACCCTCTCCAAGGTAGGGAGAACGAGAGGGCACTCTCTAAAGTTGAAAGGGGATAGATTCTGTACAAACGTAAGGAAGTTCTTCTTTACCCAGAGAGTGGTGGAAAATTGGAATGCTCTTCCGGAGTCTGTTATAGGGGAAAACACCCTCCAGGGATTCAAGACAAAGTTGGACAAGTTCCTGCTAAACTGGAACGTACGCAGGTGAGGCTGGATTAATTTAGAGCACTGGTCTTTGACCTGAGGGCTGCCGCATGAGCGGACTGCTGGGCACGATGGACCACTGGTCTGACCCAGCAGTGACAATTCTTATGATGGAATCTATTGAACTTCTTAGTTAAATAAACTTCATAACGGTACATTAAACAGACCAGAGACCACCATTGGGAATGAGAAGATTTAGACAAATCTTTCCAAGTTAAATAAACTTCATAACGGTACGTTAAACAGACCAGAGACCACCATTGGGAATGAGAAGATTTAGACAAATCTTTCCAAGAGCTGAGTAAGATTTTTAAAGCTTGGGTAAGCAATATATCCAGTAGTAAAGCGTCAGCTAAAGATAATTCACTTGGGAGTGCAGAAGATTTTAACAGTAACATTTGGTATATCAGTGAGACATTAATAAGGAGTAATGGTAAATAAGGAGCAAAGCATATCCCATACAGATTTCCTGTAAATTTGTATAGAAGGACAGTAGGTGTTTATCCTATGGTCAAGGATCACAAAGGTAGTACTCAAGATATCTCCAACTACCGCCCGATAGCTAACATCCCATTCCTCGCCAAACTCACTGAGAAAGTAGTCTTTCTCAAAATTTCTGACTTTATCGAGAAAACACAAGTGCTGCATCCCAACCAGACAGGTTTCAGACAGTATCACTCCACCGAACTAACTATCACAGGGCTGCTACTACATCCTTTATCACTTAGATTACCACAAATCAGTCTTCCACAGCATTTGACACAATTGATCATCAACTTTTATTACAGTGACTCAGCTATATCGTTATTTCTGGACAAGTCCTACAATGGTTTAACTCTTACTTCTCTGAACGCTGTTCTAAAGTGGTTTTCAACTCTAGCTCCTCAGACACTTTTCCTAATAACTACAGCTTCCCACAAGGGTCAATCTTATCCCCATTACTATTCCAACATTTTTCTGGCCCCTCTTCTAATCTTAAGACAGTCAATCGGTTTCACAATGTTCGCTTATGCAGACGACATACAGCTAATATATCCTATTGATCTCGATAATCTAGAAGAAATTGATATTATAAATCAGAAACTAGAAAAAATCAGGGCCTGGTTGAACATTAACATTCTATTTTTAAACATCAATAAAACAAAACTAATGATCTTCCCTACTAAAGATGGACTATCACTGCTTAGCCTGATTAAATTTGAATTTTCCATGGTACAAATTGTTCCTTAACTTAAACTGCTTGACATAATTCTTGATAGCAAACTTTCCTTCCACAATCAAATCGGTGCTATCGTCTGTGCATGATGCGTTCTCTTTCTAAAGTCCTCGATGCACCATACATAAACATATTAATCCATTCCCTTGTAATTTTCTGTCTTGACTACTGTAATGCTCTTTATAAGAGTATACCACAAAAAGAAATCAGATGTTTACAAATAGTACAGAACACCTCAGTTAAAATAATCTTTAAAGCAAAAAAGTTTGATCATGTTTCTTTGCTGTTGAAAAAAGCTCACTGGTTACCAATTTAACATATAATTACCCACAAAATTATTTTGTTAACATTCAAAACCCGATCTAGTAACTTACCAGAATTTATTAATAGTTTTCTTATTCCTTACTCTCCCCTCAGGTCCCTTCACTCCATCACTCAGAACCTTTGTTATTCTATCTCTGAAATACATCAACACTTTGTGTTCCAATATCTTTTTGGTTACAGCCCCCTCTCTCTGGAATTCTCTACCAAGTTATTTACAAGAAGAATCTACCTTAATCCATTTTAAGTCCAAATTAATAACCTTTCTGTTTAACGAGGCCTTTGGAACATGAATGTCTTTCTCAGAACAATTGGAAGACCAGATACTTTTCTCCCCTTCCTTTTGTTTTTTTCCCTTTTATGTTTTTTTTCTCTTAAGATTGTAGTTCTCCCAGTTTATCCTTATGTTTATGCACGTCCAAAATTGTACTGTTTTGACTAGCAATTATTCTTAAAGAAGGATTCGAGTTCGAACTTCTGGATTCCAAAATGACCGACCATCTAAAAATCCTAGCCTGTAAAATCAATAACACCCAACTAGAAGAATCCTTATCCTGCATACTATTCTATGTCCCGCCAAAAAGCTGGCCCAAAGCCAAAGAAGATTTCTGCGAATTCGTCCTACACAATTCAATTGGCCTTAACTACAACATCATCGCAGGGGACATAAACATACACCTAGATGAAGAGAAAAATACAGACACAAAAGAGCTTAAAAACTTTCTATCTCTACTCATCTACAACCTCCCCATACCCACACAAACTCACGAAAAAGGCCATCATTTAGATTTGGTTGCCATGTCCACAAAGGAAATACTTGACCCAATCATCTCTCTGCCTGAAGTCATGACATCTGGTCCGACCACTTCACTTATTATTTTAAATTAATCTGGTCGCACTGAAAATCCAAAACACGTCCGATGATGAAAAAAGAACATCATACAAGAGGTTATATTAATCCAGAAGAATACTGGTAACAATACGAACTGCAGATGGAGATAGAGGAAGGAGTAGATTTCTGGGACCACTGGACGACAACCAGCACATCCATTTTAGATAAAATTGCCCCTATACATAAAAGCAAAAGCAATGCAAACAAATACAACAAATGGTTCGACACCGAACTACTAAAAATGAAACAACTAACTAGGTGACTAGAAAGAATTTTGAAAAAAACAGGAGAACTGGCAGACCGCAACAAATGGAGAACCAACATAAAAACCTATAAACAACTGATAAAAGACAAACGTAAAGCATTCTACTCCACCAAAATCAACCTATCTTGCAATGGTTCACAAGGAATCAACACAAAAGAGTTGTTCAACCTAATCACAAATCTATTTGACACCACTCGCTACACCATATCTGTGCACAACACGAAGCTACCCTCTGCGAAAGACCTAGCGCTACATTTTGATTCTAAAATTAAAAACCTAAGAAATAACTATGTAAGAAATAACTGCATAATAAACATCCCTAGTGATCACCTAATAGCTAACTTACAAGACAATGAAATACCAACAAACATGACCTGGAGTTCCTTTCATTATTTAGAATGGAATAACTACACCAAACTATACAACAAATACTCTAAATTAGAGAATGACACGGTGAAAAAATTGGTCACCGTCACCGCCCCGTCCCCGTCTCACCATCCTCTGCACCGCCCCGTCACCGCCATTCCCTTCACCGCCCCGTCACCGCCACTGCCACCCCATTCACCGCCCCGTCACCGCCACTGCAACCCCATTCACCGCCCCGTCACCGTCACCGCTGCATATATAAAAGCCTCAAACGGGTACGATTTTAAATACTTTTCTTTAGCTACGGCTGCAAGTCTCCCCTCCCCCCAGCGATCACGGCAGGAGGGCACCCAACCCCTCCTGTAGACCCCCCCCCCAACGGCCCTCCCGACAATCGCAGCAGAAGGGTACCCAACCCCTCCTGCCGGTCCTCCCAATGGCCTCCCCTAAGATCGCCGGCAAGAGGGTACCCAACCCCTCCTGCCGGTCCTCCCAATGGCCTCCCCTAAGATCGCCGGCAGGAGGGTACCCAACCCCTCCTGCTGGACCCCCCCCCAACGAACCCTCCCACCCCGGAACCCCCTTAGTCTTACTTTCCAAGTTGGACCGGACGGCTCCTCACACGTATGGCCAGCAGGCTTGCCTCCGTCCAAATGAGGCGGGCCCGCCCCTACCCTGCCCAACCCACAGGATCCTAGGGCCTGATTGGTCTAGGCACCTAAAGCCACTCCCGCTATAGGAGGGGCCTTAGGTGCTTGGGCCAATCAGGCCCTAGGATCCTGTGGGTTAGGCAGGGGAGGGGAGGGGAGGGGCGGGCCCGCCTCATTTGGACGGAGGCAGGCCTGCTGGCCAGACGAGCGAGGAGCTGTCCGGTCCAACTTGGAAAGTAAGACTAAGGGTGGTGTTTCGGGATGGCGGGGTTTGTTGGGGGAGGGTCCGGCAGGAGGGGTTGGGCACCCTCCTATTGGCGATATAGGGGGCCGTTGGGGGGGCCGGCAGGAGGGGTTGGGCACCCTCCTACCAGTGATCATAGGGGGCTGTTGGGGAGCTGGCAGGAGGGGTTGGATATCCTCCTGCTGCGATCGTCGGGAGGGCCGTTGGGGGGGGGTTGGGGTAGGCAGGAGGGGATGGGTACCCTCCTGCCGCGATCGTCGGGGGGGGAGCCAGTATATTGGGGGGCGGAGTCAATGCGGCAACGTGCAGGTGAAACACAGGTAAATAGCGGTTCCTAGAAGGGGGGACATTGGCCTGCGGGGACAAATCTATTCACCGTTTTTGCGGGCGGTGAAAGGATTTGTCCCCGCGTCTGCGGCGATTTGCTAATGAGGTCACCATAACCCGCAGCCAAACCACAGCCACGCAGCGGTTCGCTGCGGGGAACGCTCCCCGTGTCATTCTCTACTCTAAATCTCACTGCGTTCTGGACACGTGCCCCCCGGAGATTATGAAAGCGGCGCCATTAGAATTTAAACTATCACTGCTACACTACCTAGCCCACAACCTCACTAACAACAGTCATATAAAAATAATCCCAATCCCAAAAAAACGAAAATAATCTTCAGCGCTAATAACCAACTACAGACCTATAGCATCTATCCCATTTATTGTAAAAATCATGGAGGGATTGTTTCATACCCAATTGATGGAATATTTTAATCAATTCTCTCTCCTGCATGAAACTCAATCCGGCTTTAGACCTTTATTCAGTACGGAGACGGTTATTGCTGCTATCTTAGACTATTTGTGCCTATTATTTAGCAAGGGCCACAATGCCTTGATCATGCAATTTGATATGAGCTCTGCATTCGATCTGGTAGACCATGGGAAGATGCTACAATGCCTAGATGCCATTGGAATCAGGGATGAGGTGTTGAATTGGTTTCATGGCTTCCTTACATCCCGTACCTACCAGGTACGCTTCAACTATGATCACTCCGATACCTGGAGCAACTCATCCGGGGTGCCACAAGGGTCACTGCTTTCCACATTGCTTTTCAATGTCTACATGTCCTCATTGGGTGTGCAACTAACCCAACTAGGGATAAAATTATTCAGTTATGCAGATGATTTTACGATCATCATCCCATTCACTAACTCTATCTCGGAAACCATTCCCAAGGCATCCGATGCCATAAACGAGATGGAACAATGGATGACAAATTTTAAGCTCACACTTAATCCAGAAAAAACAAAATTCTTTGTTGCCTCTCCTCACCCGCTTGACAACAAAACCCCACTACACATCAATGAACTCAATTACCCTATTCAGCCCACCATGAAGATACTAGGGGTAACCCTGGATCAATGCCTAACCATGAAAGACCAGGTGGACTCCATAATCAGAAAGGGTTTTTTCACTCTCTGGAAACTCAGATCCATTAAATCTTATTTCGATACGTCAGCATTCAGAATCCTAGTGCAATCCCTCGTACTAAGTCAACTTGACTACTGCAACATATCCTATTTAGCAATCTCCCAAAAGAATATGCGACGTCTTCAAATAATGCCAAATGCTGCGGTCAGACTTATCTTCAGGCTGAAGAAATTCGATCACATGACACCTTATTACCGGCAGTTGCACTGGCTGCCAACGGAAGCACGTGTAAAGTTTAAATTCGCCTGCCTCTGCTTCAAAGTACTATATGGACTAGCCCCCAAATACATAACAGACCTTTTTTCCTTTTCCACCAACAAACGTAAGAGAAGCACACATTCAAACTTCGTTTCCTCTCCAATTAGAGGTTGCAAACTGAAAAAACACCATGATCACCTTCTCTCACACCAAGCAGCCTTATGGGGTAAAGACCTAGATCAACTGCTTTCGCCCACTACCTACGAGGAATTTAGGAAGCGCCTAAAAACACACCTGTTCCTGAAATACCTAAACAACTGACCTGCTCTTCTCTCTCTCCTCAACAACGGTCCTCCTGACCTCTCACCCTTTTCCTCTCTCCCCTCTTAAGTCCGCCTAGAACTTCATGGTTCTGTGATATATATAAACTGTTACTGTTATCATATTGTAATTTTCGCTGTATTTTTTGAATTGCACGGCCTTCTCCTAACAGGCCCACTTGGAAATTTCTTCCAATCTGTATAACGTATACTCTCGCTCAGCAAATTGTATATCTATAATTTTGCTTCCTTGATGTTTCCGCACTCTGTATTTCCTCCGACTATCTGCACATTGTAACTCGCTGAATGTCCAGCTCTCTTGATTGTAAACTGCCTAGAAGTCGCAAGATTGTGGCGGTATAGAAGAATAAAGTTATTATTATTATGATTAAACTCACTGTGCTGTCCAAATTTGTCAATTTTAACTATAATTTATGTATTTTATTGTAATGTACACCGCCTAGAAGCCTGATTAGGCGATATAACAAATTTTAAATAAACTTGGAAATTTGGGAAGGAATTCAAGGTGCTGTTGTTATTGGACAATGCCCCTGGATACTCAGAACCACATGAGAGTGTTGAGGTCATCTATATGCCCCACACAACATCTCTAATCTAGCCTCTCTACTAGAGAGTAATAAGGACATTCAAAGCACACAACACACGGTATTCAATGGAGAGGATTGTCAACACAATGGAAGAAGATCTCAACGTGGAAAACATGAAAACATGGAAAGACTTCACTATTGCCTGTGTCATCAATGTCATTGAAAGAGCTATAAAAGCTGTCAAGCCAGAGACAGTGAACTTGTGCTGGAAGAATCTTTGGCCAGTCCAAGAAATTATGGAAGACAAAGGTGGGTGGGGAATAATAATAATAATAACTTTATTTTTGTATACCGTCATACCCAGAAGAGTTCTAGGCGGTTCACATCAATTAAACAGAGTTACAAGTGGTTTACATCAATTGAGCGTGGTTACAAGCGGTTCGATATCAAATTAATCAAAGTTGCCAGGGGGGGGGGGGGTGAGGGAGAGGAAGTAGAGGGGAGAGGGGTTATTTAGTTAGGAAGGGGCATTAGGATCCTGGTCTTGGAAGAGGCGGGTTTTGAGTAGTTTTCTAAAGCCGAGATAGTTGGGGGCCTTGAGGGCCATTTGGGATAACCATGGGTTTAGCTTGGTGGCTTGGAAGGCAAAGGTTTTGTCAAGTAATTTTTTAGAGTGGCAAAGTTTAGGGAGGGGTAGGCGAAGAGTTGGATTCTCCGGGAGTCCTTGATGCTGTGATTCAGGGCGAAGTGAGGGATGATGTAGCTTGGGGATAAACCAAATATTGTTTTATAGCAGAAGCAGGCGAATTTGAATAGGACTCTGGATTCTAATGGGAGCCAATGGAGTTTGTGGTAGAAAGGGGTGATGTGTTCCCATTTTTTCAGGCCGAATTTCAGGTGTTCTGGATCATTTTGAGTCTCCTGATGTTTTTTTTTGTGGAGCTCAAGTAAATGATATTGCAGTAGTCCAGTATGCTGAGGATGGAGGATTGTACTAGCAGGCGGAATGAAGTGTCATCAAAATATTTTTTTATGGTGCGGAGTTTCCAGAGCACTAAGATACTTTTTCTGACAGTATTATCAGTGTGTTTATCAAGGGATAGGTGTTTGTCCAGTTTGACTCCCAGTATTTTTAAGGTTTGTTCAAGGGGGAAAACGGATCCTTTTACTTGAATTGTAGTGTCTTTGATTTTGTCTTTGGGGGTTGCTAGGAAGAATTTTGTTTTGTCCGGGTTTAGTTTTAGTCTGTAGGATAACATCCAGTGTTCTATCTGGTTGAGTATGCTTGAGAGGGAGGTGAGGAGCTCTGATGTGAAAATGGTTAGCGGGATGACTATAGTGATGTCATCTGCGTAGATAAAAAATTTGAGTTTGAGGCTTTGCAGAAGATTTCCTAGGGAGGCAAGATAGACATTGAACAGGGTGGGGGACAGGGGGAAGCCCTGTGGCACACCACAAGAGTTATCCCAGCTGTATGAGAAAGCGTCGTTTTTAAATACCCTGTATGATCTGTTCCGTAAGAACCCGTGGAACCAGTTAAGGACCTGGCCAGAGATGCCTATGTAGGCGAGGCAGTCTAGGAGAATGTTGTGGTCGACCAGGTCGAATGCCCTGCTCAGGTCGAGTTGTACAATCAAGGCGCTGGAGCCCTGGCTGAAGAGTGTGTGAAGGTGATCTAGGAGAGAGGCTATGATGGTTTCGGTGCTGTGGTCGGAGCGAAAGCCTGATTGATTGTCATTTAGGATATTGAATTTTTCTAGGTATGTGGTAAGTTTGGCATTTACCAACCCTTCTGCTATTTTGGTGAATAGCGGGATGCTTGCGATCGGTCTGTAGTTGGACGGGATATTGGGTGGTTCTTTTGTGTTTTTTATGATTGGGGTGATCGAGATGTGGCCTTGTTCTGCTGGGAAGTTACCGGTAGATAGTAGGAGGTTAACCCATGCCAGCATATTTGCTTTGAAGTGGATTGGCGCCGTTTTCATAACGTTAGGGGGGCAGGTGTCTAGTCTACAGAAGGAGTTGGTGTATTTGTTGTAGTATTTGTTGAAGGTTTGCCAGTCAATAGTTGTGAATTGATCCCAGTTTAGGTCCGCTCTGGACCCTGGGTCTGGTTTGGACCTGTTCTTGTCTTGGAGGGTTGGAAAGTCCCAGTGGGGATTGGCAGGGGCAGTTATCGATGAGTTTCTGTATTTTGGAGTTAAAGAAGTCAGCTGGGTGTTGGCGGTTAGTGTGGGTTCTTCGTCGTGGTTGTCAGTAACTGTCTCGAGATTGTAGAGATCGTTGACCAGTTTGAAGAGGTTACTACTGTTAATTGTAACGTTTCCAATTTAACCACTGCGCCACAATGGATGGAAGAAATTACGTTACAATTAGTATTATTATTATGGGGTGGGGTCAGGGGCAGAGCTTGGGTGGATCTGGGGCGGAGCTTGAGCAGGGGTACTCGGTTAGGCTTAGGGCGGGGGTCGGCAACCTGCGGCTCCAGAGCCGCATGCGGCTCTTTTCTACCTTTGCTGCGGCTCCGGTAGTGTGTCACGCAGGCATGCACCTTACAAGTCCAGCGTCGCGGCGGGAAATAGCCATGCTGAGCAGTGAGCTCAGCACATACACAGATGAAAGCCTTGCTTGCTGATTGGTCCGGCGGCCCCGCCCCGCCGTGCCGCCGGACCAATCAGCAAGCAAGGCTTTCATCTGTGTAGTGCTGAGCTCACTGCTCAGCATGGCTATTTCCCGCCGCGACGCTGGACTTGTAAGGTGCACGCCTGAAAAAGAAATCATCCTGGCCGGGGTCGGTGTCATGCTCCGGAGATCTACAGCCTTCCTATCTCCCTCTCCCTTCTACCTGCTTCCGGCCACATCCCCTGCTCCGCGGCTCTCTTCGGCAACTCAGCAGCAGCGATCGACACAAGCTTCTGACGTCGGGGCCTACCCTCTGCGAGTCCTGCTTGTTTCAACTTCCTTTTTCCAAAAAGGCGGGACTCGTAGAGGGAAGGCCTCGATGTCGGCAGCTTGTCTTGATCACTGCTGCTGACGAGTTGCTGAAGAGAGCCGCGGAGCAGGGGGGTGTTGCCAGGTGCAGGTAGAAGGGAGAGGGCCAGATGCAGGACTCGTGGGTGAGGGAGCAGAAGAGAGAGAGAAAGAGAGAGGGGAGGGAAACAAAAGGAAATCTTTCATACTGGGCTGGGCCGGAGTGGAGGGAGGGTGGAAAGATTCTAGCTACAGGGTGCAGTAACAAAGGAAAAGGGGGGGAAAGCTGAAAATGGAGATAGTGACACAAAGAAGAGAAAGGGTAAGCAGGACCTACTGAATAAGGATAGAGATCCAGAGGGGACATGAAGAGGAGGTGAAATAGAGACATAGAAGTAATGCTGAAAAAGTGTGTGGGGGGGGGGAGATAAAGACATTGAAAGGGCAAATGGTGAACATGGCGTAAAGATAAGGACAGAGACAAATGAAGATTCTGAAAAAGTGGTGAGATAGGGATATAGGTGAGATGGACACAAAGAAGGGTGATGCTGGAAAATAGGTGGAATGGTAATTCTGACAGACACAGAAGGGAAATGCTGGATCAAGGAGAGATGGGGCTCAGGCTGGATGGAATGAGGAGAAATGCCTTGTTGGCCCGGAACTTCCTCTCCTACGTCAGAATTGACGTCAGGGAGCGGAATGCTGGTCAGCGCAACACTTCTGCAGGGAAAGCTTGGGACGGCGGTGGCTTGGGGGCTGTTCCCCGATTGCGGTGGCAGCAAACCGAGTGGCTTGGGGGAGGGCACGGAGACAGAAAGAAGGGGGAACAGGGAGACAGAAAGAAAAAGTTGGGGGAGAGAATGAGGTCTGGAGGAGAGGAAACATACAGGAGGCTGAAAGAAAGGAAGAAAGATTGGATGCACAGTCAGAAGAAGAAAGTGCAACCAGAGACTCATGAAATCACCAAATAGCAAAGGTAGGAAAAATGATTTTATTTTCAATTTAGTGATCCTGTATATAGCATTAAGATAAGAAACAATATATGCAGTGTTAGATTTGTTTTATAATGGTTTTGCGGCTCCAAGTTTTTTTTTCTTTTCGAAAACGGGTCCAAGTGGCTCTTTATGTCTTAAAGGTTGCAGACCCCTGGCTTAGGGGCTTGAAGAAGTTGTGAAATACTGTTTTACAACACTAGTGAAACATGAGATGTAGAGGCTGTTCCAAAATACAGATGAAATGAACTTTGTGTGCCAAGTGTGGGCAACATAAATATCCATTTTAGAAAAAAAAAAAAGCTGAAAATTTCAATGGATTGATAGCACATAAGCATATTTGTGCCAGCACATACATGTTTATCCCTGCTGTTTTAGAAAAATTAATATTTTCCATGTTCTGTCACAGAGACCAGTTTTACTTGCAAGGAAGGGGGAACCTATTCCACAAAAATGGGCTCCACCTTAACCAGGCTGGAACCAGTCTGCTGGCATCAACATTTAAAAGGAGATAGAGCAGTTTTTAAACTAAAAACTGAGGGAAGGCCGATAGGTGCTCAAAAGAGCATGTTCTGGGACAAGTTATCTTTAAAAGATATCATCATAAAAGGGAAGACAGCATCCCGATAGTGAGATCGCAATACAGGCCACAGTAGACCAGACTGATTTTAAAGACTGCAAATTATTTATGCTAACCACTGAGCAAATTGTAAATAGATATGAAAAACACTTTTTGAAATGTCTGCATACAAATGCTAGAAGCCTAAGAAACAAGATGGGAGAGTTAGAATATATTGCACTAAATTAAAAGATTGATATAATAGGCATCTCTGAAATCTGTTGGAAGGAAGATAACCAATGGGATACTGTCATACCATGGTGCAGGTTATATCATAGAAACATAGAACATGATGGCAGAAAAGAGCCACGGCCCATCTAGTCTGCCCACACTAATGGCCCAGCCCCTGACTACCTCCATGAAGAGATCCCACATGCCAATCCCATCTTTTCTTAAAATCTGGCACGCTGCTGGCCTCAATTACCTGTTGTGGAAGATTATTCCAGCAATCAACCACCCTTTCGGTGAAGAAATATTTTCTGGTGTCGCCATGAAATTTCCCACCCCTGAATTTCAACGGATGCCCTCTTGTTGCCTTGGGTCCTTTAAGGAAAAAGAGATCCTTTTCCACCTCGATACAGCCTGTGACATATTTGAACGTCTCGATCATGTCTCCCCTCTCTCTGCGTTCCTCGAGTGAGTACAGCTGCAACTTACCCAGTCGTTCCTCATACGGGAGATCCTTGAGTCCTGAGACCATCCTGGTGGCCATTCGCTGAACCGACTCAACTCTCCGCACATCTTTTTGATAATGCGGCCTCCAGAATTGTACACAGTATTCCAGATGGGGTCTCACCATGGATCTGTACAACGGCATTATGACCTCGGGCTTACGGCTGACGAAACTTCTACGGATACAGCCCATGATTTGTTTAGCCCTGGATGAAGCTTTCTCCACTTGATTGGCAGTCTTCATGTCTTCGCTAATGGTCACCCCCAAGTCACGTTCTGCTACAGTCCTTGCTAGGATCTCACCATTTAGGGTGTAAGTCCTGCATGAATTTTTGCCGCCAAGGTGCATGACCTTGCATTTTTTTGGCATTGAAACTTAGTTGCCAAGTCTTTGACCAATGCTCCAGCAGGAGTAGGTCCTGCGTCATACTGACGGGCATTGAGCTTTTGTCGGGCACTGTGCTTTCATCTGTTGTGCGGTTGCCTACCATGTTGCATAGTTTGGCATCATCAGCGAATAATGTAATTTTACCTCGAATCCCCTCAGCCAAGTCTCTTACGAAGATGTTAAATAGGATCGGGCCCAAGACCGAGCCCTGCGGCACTCCACTGATCACCTCCGTCGTATCAGAGAGGGTACCGTAGTGATAGGGTGGATTGAATCGGTGGTTATAGCGTTATATGTTAAGAAGGCTCTTGAATCAAATGGACTGAAAATTCTATAGGAGCAGAAATACATCTTGAAATCCCAATGGATAGAAATTCTATATGTAAGGGAGAAAAAGGATAGTGATAGGGAGTGTACTACCGTCTGCCTGACCAGGATGAATGGATGGATGCTGAAATGTTATCAGAAATTAGGGAGGCTAACAAATTGGGGAACACCTAATAATGGGTGTTTTCATCTACCAATTCACAAACACATACACACTCAGTTATTTAAACTTTGGCTTATGAGTTTTTCTCACTCTGCCATACTACAATTTAAACAAAAAATAAGCTAAGATTTAAATAACTGAATGTGTATGTATTTGTGAGTTGTTAGTTGAACACACTTGGGTCTCCATTTATTATAATAGTTGATTTCACTACCCCAATATTGACTGGGTAAATGTTACATCAGGGCATGCTATGGAGATAAAATTCCTTGATGAAATCAAGGACCACTTTATGGAGCAGCTGGTTCAGGAACTGACAAGAAGTGAAACAATTCTAGATCTAGTTCTTGGTGGAGCACATGAATTAGTGAGGGAGGTAATGGTCCTGGGGCTGCTTGATAACAGTGATCATAACATGATCAGATTTGATATAATCTCTGGAATAAGATTACACAGGAAATCTAATACAGTAGCACTTAACTTTAAAAAAGGAGACTATGATAACATGAGAAGAATGGTAAAAAAGAAACTCAGAGGTGCAGCTGCAAAGGTCAAAAATATACCATCCTTGAAGCCTAGACTAGATATATTCCATGTGTTAACATAAGAAGGAAGGAAGACCAAACGGCAGCCAGCATGGTTAACGAGTGAGGTGAAGGAAGCTATTAGAGCTAAAAGAGAATCCTTCAGAAAGTGGAAGAAGGATCCAACTGAAAATAATTGTAAACAGAACAAGGAATGTCAAGTCAAATTTAAGGCGCTAATAAGGAAGGCAAAGAGAGACCTTGAAAAGAAGATTGCGCTGGAAGCAAAATCACACAGTAAAAACTTTTTTAGGTATATTAAAAGGCAAGAAGCCGGAAGAGAATCGGTTGGACTGCCAGATGACTGAGGAATAAAAGGGGCTCTCAGGGTAGACAAGGTCATAGCAGAGAGATTAAATGAATTCTTTGCTTCAGTCTTCACTGAGGAAGACGTGGGGGAGTTAATGGTCCCAGAAATGGTATTCAATTCTGATGAATCAGAGAAACTCAAACAAATCTCTGTAATTTGAGATTGAGGAGAGGTAGATTCAAGAGCAATGTTAGGAAATTCTACTTTACGGAGAGGGTGGTGGATGCCTGGAATGCGCTCCCGAGAGAGGTGATGGAGAAGAAAACGGTTACGGAGTTCAAAGAAGCGTGGGATGAACACAGAGGATCTAGAATCAGAAAATAATATTAAATATTGAACTAATGCCAGTACTGGGCAGACTTGCACGGTCTGTATATGGCTGTTTGGGGGAGGATGGGCTGGAGAGGACTTCAATGGCTGGGAGGATGAAGATGGGCTGGAGTAGGTTTTGATGGAGATTTTGGCAGTTGGAATCCAAGCACATTACCGGGTAGAGCTAAGAAGAAAAAATAAAAAATATATAAATTGAATCAGGTTGGGCAGACTGGATTGGTCATTCGGGTCTTTATTGGCCATCATCTACTATGTTACTGTGTAACACTGGATGATGTAATGGGTCAATCTGACAATTAAACAGTAGCAAATCGCCTGGACTGGATGGTATACATCCCAGACTGCTGATAGAATTGAAAAATGAACTTGCAGAGCTATTGTTAGTAATTTGTAATTTTTCTCTAAAATTCATTATATTACCGGAAGACTGCAGGGTGGCCAATGTGATGCCTATTTGTAAAAAGTGTTCCAGAGGTGATCCTGGAAATTATAGACAGTGAGTCTGAAGTTGGTGCTGAGCAAAATGATAGATACTATTATAAATAACAAAATGACAGAATATATAAATAAGCATGGATTAATGAGAGAAAGCCAACATGGGTTTAGTCAAGATAAATCTTGCCTCATCAATCTACTGTATTTCTTTAAAAGGGTAAATGAATATGTAGATAAAGGTGAGCCAGTTGATGTTGTGTATTTAGATTTTCAAAAGGCATTTGACAAAGTACCTCATGAAAGACTTCTGAGGAAATGGGATAGGAGGTAATGTTCTATTATGGATTAAGTACTGGTTGAAAACCAGAAAGCAGGTTTGAATGTTCAATATTCTGAATGGAGAAGGGTAAATAGTGGGGTTCCCCAGGGTTCTTTGCTGGGACACTGCTTTTTAATTTATTTATCAAGAATCTAGAGATGGGATAGTGAGATAATTAAATTTGCTGATGACACAAAGTTGTTAAATCGCAAGAGGATTGTGAAAAATTACAAGAGGACCTTGTGAGACCTTAAGACTTGGCATCAAAATGGTAGCAAGTGAGCAAGTGCAAAGTGATGCGTGTGGGAAAGAGGAACCCAAACTATTGCTTTGTGATGTTGGGTTCTATATTAGGAGTCACTGCCCAGGAAAAGGATCTAGGTGTCATTGTTGAGGATATGTTGAAACCCTCAGCTCAATATGCGGCGGAGGATAATAAAGCAAATAGAATGTTAGTAATTATTAGGAAAGGAATGGAAAACAAAGATGAAAATGTTATAATGCCCTTGTATCATTCTATGGTACTGATGCAACTTGAATACTTTGTGCAATTCTGGTTACCGTATCTGAAAAAATATATAGCGGAATCAGAAAAGGTACAGAGAAGGGCAACAAAAATGATAAAAGGTTTAGGATGACTTCCCTATGAGGAGAGGCTAAAGCAGCTAGGGCTCTTCAGCTTGGAGAAGAGACGGCTCAGGGGGGATATAAAATACTGAGTGGAGTGGAAAGGGTAGATGTGAATCGCTGTTCACTCTTTCCAAAAATACTAGGACCTAAGGGGCATGCAATGAAGCTACTAAGTAGTAGATTTAAAACAAACCGGAGAAAATATTTCTTCACACAATGTGTAATTAAACTCTAGAATTTGTTGCCAAAGAATGTGGTGAAATCAGTTAGCTTAGTGGGGTTTAAAAAAGGCTTGGATAATTTCCTAAAGGAGAAGTCCATAAGCCATTATTGAGATGGCTTGGGGAAATCCACTGCTTATTCCTAGGATAAGCAGCATGTAATCTGTTTTACTACTTGGGATCTAGCTAGGAACTTTAGACCTGGGTTGGCCACTGCTGGAAACAGGATACTGGGCTTGATGACCTTCGGTCTATCCCAATATGGCAATTCTTATGTTACTACAAAAATTACTTTGGCTACCTTATAAATCTTGAGTAGTGTTTAAGGTGTTGGTATTGATTTTTCAAGCAATTGACCAAGAGATACTGTGGCATCTTTCACATGCTGTGACATTTCATTAGTCTCAGCGATTCATAAGATTGGAGAACACGATGTGTTTATCTGTTGATGAGTTACAGCATGTGAGGTATGCTAGGACCAGAGATATAATCTGTTTGGACAATTGAGAATGAAGAATAATTTTCAGAGTTATAAAAATTATTAAAAACATCTCTTTTTATAGAAGCTTTTTAAGTGGTTAAGAAGCAGTGACTGAATGAATGAAGTGATTAATGGAAATGTTATCTGTATATTGATTTGTTTTATTCTGTTTTTTTGGTGTTTATATCTTATGATTATATTTATTTTTTGTAAAGTTATTTTGTATATTTATTTTTTAGGTATAAGTGGAATATAAGTTTTTAAAAATAAATAAATAGGCATAGCCAGAGGTCCTTTATGATGGTCCAATTCTCAATCTACCCCCATGATGTTTTCAATTGTTCCTGGCCTCTGGATGTTCAAAGGCTTGTATACAGGATCTCTCTCTGTATCGGCAATTCCTAGTCCTTCAGCGTGTGCTGTTTGTGTGCCTGCTCGATGGGAACACTTAGGCCCCCTTTTACTAAACCGTGCTAGTGGATTTTAGTGTTGGGAGCTGCGCTGAATGCTGCGCACAGCTCCCGACACTCATAGGAACTCTATGAGCGTTGGAAGCAGCGCGGGGCATTCAGCGCGGCTCCTTGCACTAAAAACCGCTAGCCTGGTTTAATAAAAGGGGGCCTTAGACTCTTTGGGGAAAGGGGCGACAATGATATCCCATTTCCAATCGGGTTCACATCTCCACTCTATGAGGTCTGGAACTGGAGTAACACCTGAAGTTTCGGCAATGAAAGAAGCCTGGAAAAGGCTGGACATTTTCATTTGCCCTGACATAGGAGAGGAGACTGCTGAAGGGGTTCTTAAGAATTCCTTCCTTTATTGAGGTATTGCATAAATCATTGAAGTATATAATCAATGAAGAAAAAGCTTAAACTTTTGGAGCTATCTTGAGTATGTGCTGCCATCTTGCTACCTTGGCTTAGCCCTACGACAATCCATTTTAACCTGGACAGATAGGGAAAATACTTGAAGTACCTATAAGTAAACCACTTTGAATGTAGTTGTATAACTATAAAAAGGCAGTATACAAGTCCCAATCCCCCACTAAAATGGAATCTGTGCTAGAATAGCATGAGTTAGTGGCAAAATAACACATTTTAATGATACTAAACTAAAGCTTAACTTTATATCAAACTCAAATGCAATATATTCATCTTTATACTCATTACCAGCTTCTACATACACCCTATGTAACACCCTCTCCCTCCCAGGGAATCTGGCACTCTTCCTTTGCCTTCTTGCCGTTGGCAGTAAGGATTGCAAATATGAACTCACAGATAGAGAGATATAAATTTTTGTGCTTTGCATAGATACCAGCCCCAGTAGTCTCCTATTGGACTACGGTGTGAACCCGAGTTCTCCAATTCCAATAGGAGGGAGGATCAGTGGCAGTCCAAGAGCTTAGAATACATTTGTTTTCCACCAATAACAATTTACAGATTAGTGTCTTCTCTTCTTTCTCCATCACATCCAATCTAGCAGAGGTATTGAGTAGAAATGCCTCTGGCACTAGATGTATTCTGTGTCCAATTATTCTGCTCATACAGCCCAGTGTTTCTCAACTTGATTCTTGGAGTACCCCCTTGCCAGTCAGGTTTTCAGGATATCCACAATGAATATGCATGAAAGAAATTTGCATATAACAGAAGCAGTGTATGTAAATCAAGTTTATGCATATTCATTGTGGATATCCTGGAAACCTGACTGGCAAGGGAATACTCCAGGACTGAGTTAGAAACACTGATCTTTCTAGTCTATCACTCAGTTCAACCGATGTATGACAGCACAACTCCAGAACGTGTAATAAAGATTGTTCCTTAGCAACAGCAGCAGATGAATCCAGAGACCAATGGGATAGCACACATCTACCAGCAAGCGGAGATAGAGAAACTGATTAACAGGTGGTCCTATTGGCTGGTAATCCTCCTGTATCTCCAGTATGCTCTATCTCCCAGCAGGTGATAGTCACTATTCAGATAGCTCCTGGATTCTGGCTGTGACTGGAACTTTATTTTCTCCTGTTGAGGTTTCTCTTCAGTGAGACTGCCATTCTGTTCCTCCTGTTGAGGTTTCTCTTCAGTGAGCTGGCAATGCTATTTCTCCTGTTGAGATTTTCTCTTCAGTGAGACAGGGGTGTCCGGCTGAACGGTGCCGGCTTTAGGGGTTACACCTGGGCCCCCAACCCAGGTCCCTGCCTCACCCTCCCTCCATTGCTAGAGGTTCTGACAGGGTCTCAATTTTTTTCTTCTTTCCCTTCTGTTTAAAAAAAAAAAAAAGAGACCACAGTTGCTACATTCTGCTCTGTTAGTGCTGCACATCCAGCTCTAACTGGCTTCAACCGGCCCTAACAACAAGCTTGTGAGTATGAATGTATTTTTTACTGTTGTTTGAACTTCAGGTTCTTTTGGGAGTCTTAGTACTGTGGGTTCGGTCAACGTATGTTTAAGGAATTTTATTGAGGCTAAGTTTTATGACTAGAAATCCATTGAGGGAGCTGGGACTTTCCCGCCCTTTGCATGCACGTGCTTGGTTTCCTTGTTGGTTGCAGCGCGGCAGTAGCGGTGCGATTTCTTGCTCGCACTTGTTCTCCTCGTTGGGTTTCAGTGCAGCAGTAGTGGTCCTGTTTATTCTGAGGCTCTCTTTCGTAGGTGTTTTCACGGCCATGTGCAGCCGGTTTATACCAGCGCGCATGAGATGGGACATGTTTTTCCGGTGCTATGGGAATCACCGCACCGTTCTTCTGGTTATTCCCCGAGTCTGATTTTCTTTCTATGCAGGTCGCAGCAGGGTAAATTTTGCAGGGCTTGAATCCGACTATGTATCTAGGAGCGTTGATGCAGCGGCCACGTGTCAGCGAGAATCAGGCGTGCGCTTGGGTCTCCGGCGATGGCAGGAGAGCTGCAGCGTTCCGGTAGTTTATTTACAGCTGACTTTGGTCAGGGTATGCCGCGGCTTCTCTCCTTTCCGGTTCAGACAAGTTGTACGTGTTTCACCAGCTTTGGGAAAACTTGGGCAGATTTATATGTCTATGTCTGTGTTCCTGCTGTATTCCCTTGAAGGAAGCTGCTAGTTTAATCAGACTCTGGGGTTAGCAGTCACGGGGATTACCAGACAGACTCTGACCTATGCTAGGTCACCCAGTCTCGGTTTGTCTCCGGACTGAGCCGACATACGGCAACTCACAGCACTGTGAGATCAGCAGTAAGATAGTGCCCTGTATTTCACACGGGTATCGCATTGTCTCTCTTGGGGTCCCTGCAGATTGAGCCTTTGTCTGTTGGGCCTGTGTGCTGCCCTCATGTGTCTAGTAGTGGCATAGGATATATATGCCTAAAGGTAGTACTAGCAGTTTCCAAGTTCAGGCTGTCTCTATGGGCATAATGACACTTCGCATCTTCCTGCGGCCAGGACTCTTTCTCTATTTCTGAGAGGGCCTGGACTTCAGATTTCCATGCTTATCACGGTGGTTTCTCCTGTCACCATCTTCTCATGGCACATGCTACACGGACCCCCCGACCAGACAGGAAGGGCTGTGCAGCTCCTTCTAACCAGGAGCCAGTTGCCTATTCTATCAAACCCGCGGAGGAGCGTGTGCTATGTGGCAGTTAGCCTCATCCTTGAAGCTCTCATTAGCGATGTGAGCTTTGTCTGATACCTGTTAGGATGCTGTTGTTTTCCACGGGGCGGTAGATGCAGCATCTTGATTGCGTCTAGTATGTATTCACTTTAAAGGACATACGTATTTCGCTCATGTTGCATGGAGTTAGTACTGTTTTCATGGTTCCAGTATACTCCTCTTTACATTGCGAAACTTGATTTTTCCTAGGAGAATTTCTTTATTCTTACAGATCCTACAGTTCTCATCCTGCCGTTCCCTGATCTCCTGCACTTCATTCTGAGGGGATCTTGATTTCTTCCAATGACTCTTCAGGCTTTCTCATGAGGGAGAAGACGCTATAATGTCAGGTCAGGGTGCTGTGAACATTTTTCAGGATACTTGCAACTTTGCATCCTCCTCAGGTTTCCGGTTCGTTCTTGGAGTCTCTATGTTTTGTGTTTCCCTTTTAAGTGTTATTGGTCCTCAGGGCAGATCTTGTAGTTCTTCAGGAACTAAGGGACGTTGTTCCACTTACTGCATGGATCCCATTCTGCTGAATTAGTTTCTCAGGGTTACACATTTCTGCAGAAAAACTGGGAGAATATTTACATTACATACTATGGACTTCGAATCTGCACTAGGTTTGCTTGCCTCTCTTGGAGCAGCGCTTTCGGTTTTGGCACATGCCATTTCGCCTACCCAAGGCTTCACGAACATTTTAGAAAATGTGGGCAGTGGTACCGTTTTGGCGCTACCAGGTGATTCACCTAATTTCTTCTTGACTGACTGCTCGATTCGGACGTCTTCCAGTCGGGCCATTTGACTGACACGAAAAGGGTAGTTTCTTTTCCTCAGTTCTTTGAATGTGAATCTTCAAATTTGCACAGCGCTCTTTTCTCCTGTACTATTTATAGGTATATTGGGGAGATGTTTTTTTTCATATAGGAGAGAAATGTGTTTCTTTCCAGAGACTAGGGCGACGAGTCACAGTCTTAGGTTTGCATTCTTCTTTGGTCACCATGACCAAGAGTATGGGATTCTGTACAGGTTCTAGGATCAATATTGCTGACTGCACTGGGAACTTCGGCTTGCTTTCCCATTATAACGCTACAGCAGTCGCTTTTGTTCTGGTGGTTCCCAGTATCTCAGGGCTCCAATTATTTGGTAGGCTCCTCAAGCTTCGCTCTGTATTATTTGGTGGCTCGGCGAGATTTCTCTTTTCAAAGGCATGCCTCGGTCTTTGCTGGACTAGCTCATAGCCACCAATAATCCCGGGCTGTTGGGTTGGGGGGCTTGGTGCCTTCCATCCTCAGCTTCAGGAGTCTGATCGTAAGAGGCATCTCAGTACTTTTCATTCTTTTACTCTGGAGCATGGTCAGGCTACCGTTTCTGGAGCTTCAGACCATTCTTCCGGAATGACGCTGAAGGTCTTTTCAGTCAGTATTATGAGGGTATTTCTCTACAGCCTGGGCAGTAGGTGATGTACTCAGTTGGCGGGTAGAGTTGTGGTTCTATTTCAATGGGTGGACCTTCATCTTCCTCTTCTGTTGGCAGATCATTTTATGGGTCAGGAAAAGAGTTTGGATAGACTTTCTCTCCGCAAAATCTGTGCATGGCCCATTTATTGTATGTTACAGTGTATAGCACTGTGTACGCTCTAGAAAGTGTAAAGGTTAGTACTAGTGAAATCTTTTATATCTTGGATATTGAGAATTTTGGCTCAGGTGTTCCAGCTCTTTTTGTGAAAGTGAGATCTCCTGGAACTAGACCTCATGGCCTCGTCTCAAAATTCTAAGCTTCCTAGCTTCTTCGGCGGGCACAGGGAGTGGGAGTCAGAGGGGGTAGCAGCATGGCTTCTTTCTCGCCTCTGGTTTCTCTTTTTTTCAGTGTTTTTCCCTTGGATTTGCCATCTCAAGCTCGCATTCAGGGCACAGTATTTGTAGAATCTCTGGGTTGGCTGCGCCATCCTTGCTATGTGGATCTGATGAGTCTTTCGACAGCCGGACTGTTGAGTTTCCTGGTATCTCTGGATTTGCTCACCTAGGGTCTGATCAACATGGATATTCGTACTACTTTGGTATTGCGACCTAGCTTTTGAAAAGTCATGGCTGACGTGTAAGGGTTATGCGAAGCAGGTTGTTTCTTCTCTTATCCAGGCGATACAGATGTCTTCACCTGTGGCTTCTGCTTCCTTTTGAAGGTTTTTCCTTTCTTGGGTACTTCTCAACATTTGCACCCTTCCAGAGTTCTTTTTTGGCACAAGTGTATTGCCAAGGGCTTAGCGTTCAATTCCCTTCAGCTTCAAGTGCCATTCTTAGCTTGTTACAAGGGCTAGGTATATTGCTCTTCGATTACTTCTTAGTTTCATATAGTTCAGTTCCTAAATGTACACCTCTTAGAAAGCCCTGTTCGGAGTACAGTCTTAAGGTACTTCTTCGCAGTTTACTGAAGGTCTCATTTCATCCTTTTCTTTTGAGACTCTAAAGGGCTGTGCCATTGAATATGGGGTTTCTTGTGGCCATGGCTTCAGCTCGGCGGTTTTATGAGTTGCAGGCCTTGTTTGGCGGGGATTCCTATTTCTGATTTACAAAATTTGGGGTGTCAGTTCAGACGGTACCACAATTTTTTTCTAAGGAGGTGTCATCCTTTCTTTTATAACACTCTCACTTTTCCTTCCTTCTCTAACAGTTAGAAATTGCTTTTTTAAATTACGTCGTATTAGATCAATATCCAAATTTCTGACTCCAAAATCTGTTACAATACTGATCCATTCTTTAGTAATATCTAAACTTGATTATTGCAACGCTCTATTCCTTAACATATCATCAAAAGAAAAAAGAAGATTACAACTGATTCAAAACACCGCAATAAAGTTAATATATAATGCAAAAAAGTACGATCATGTTTCTCCGTTGTTGAAAGATTCTCACTGGCTGCCTATTAGCCATAGAATCACATTTAAAATAATGTTACTCATCTTCAAAACTTTAGCTTGTGAAGAACCCCAATTTATATCCAGGTTCTTGATACCCTATAATACTCAACGTTCACTTCGTTCCTCTAACCAAAACCTTCTCTCAGTTCCTTCCTTGAAGATTATTGGTACTAGAAGGGCAGATATTTTTTCAGTGACAGGTCCCCTATGGTGGAATGCCCTTCCCCAATATATTCGTGATGAAAAAGATGTTTTAATATTTAAAAAATCTTTAAAATCTTATCTATTTAGAGATGCCTTCAATGTCTAAAGCAGATTATGTTTTTTTATTTTTTAATAGCTGAGATTTTTTATGTACCCTTACCTATCGTTTTTTTCCCAATTTTCTATTTTAAATGAAATATGTAACTTTTAATTTTTCCATCCCAACTACTTGTTTGTTTTAGTCAAATGTTTATTGTTAATTTGTGAAACTCTTTTACCTTATTATATATTGTAATGTACATCGCTTAGTGATTTCAATAGGCGATAAATCAAATTCTGTTAATAAACTTGATAAACTTGATAAACTTGAGATGTGCTTTTATTCACTGCATTTTTTGAAAGTGCGTAGCGTTCTCCGCGAGCTAGGTTTCTAACGACGTTTAATTGTTTAGATCACCTTTTTGTATTCTTCAAGGGAAGCCTCAAACGTATGGCGGTGTCCAAAGGAGGACATTCTTTACACTTGCTTGATGGCAGGGAAGCGGTTGGCGAAAGAACTTCATGACCATTCCGCCAGAACGATGGCTACTTCTTGGACTCAGTCCAGAGGTTTTTTTTCCTTGGAGGAGTTTTGTCTTGTGACTACTTGGTCTTCCAAGAGTGCTTTCTCTCAGCATTACTGGTTGGATGTGGGGGCGCATGCGGTAGATGCGTTTAGTGCTTCGGTTGTTGTTGAGGTGGCATTTGCTTCCCATCCAGATTGAGGATTGCTTTGCTACATCCCATTGGTCTCTGGATTCATCTGCTGCTGTTGCTAAGGAAGGAAAATTATGTTCTTACCTGTTAATTTTCTTTCCTTTAGACGCAGCAGATGAATCCAGAGCCCCACCTTTTCTGGATATTGTCTGTCGTTTTTTTCTTTTTCAACTTTCGAAGTTTGTTATTATTGATGGTTGTATTCTGTATTATTGCCTTTTGAGATTTGTTATGGGAAAGAAGTTTTTTACATGCTATGCCTATTGATGGTTACGGATGCTTGGGCAAGGAGCTATACTGGAGATACAGGAGTGCCAGCCAATAGGACCACCTGTTAATCAGTTTCTCTATCTACGCCTGCTGGTAGATGTGTGCTATCCCATTGGCCTCTGGATTCATCTGCTGTGTCTAAAGGAAAGAAAATTAACAGGTAAGAACATAATTTTTCCTTCTTGGAGTGTCAAAATAGGTGTCCAGTTATTGCCCCCTAAATGCCTAATTCTATATATGGTGCGAAAAATTGCATGTGCAATTTTGGACATGTATCCAATTCCCATGCACACTCTAATTGCATAATGAGCAAATTAGCACTGATAATTGGATGCTACTAATTATCAGTGCTAATTGGCAATAATTAGAATTTACACATTCAATTTTTAGTCGGCCATGAAAGTGGCATGGGTGGGTCAGAAGTATAACACAAGAGAGTGAAATCCACAAACACAAGATCGCAAACCAAGGAGTGGAAATATCCAAAACAGACTGGTGGACTCAGATGCATTTAACAAAGATCCTTTATTTAATCAAACAAGTAACTCAATGTAGCTGCATCAGGGATAGAAAATGAAAACACAGGCCAGCATTACTGCGAGCATACAACCCACACAGATTTCACAAAGGAAAATGGTGCCATTTTGTATGCTCGCAGTAGTGCTGGCCTGTGTTTTCATCTTCTACCCCTGCCGGTGCCTGGAAGTTTTGACTGATAGCACGTTTTTTTTTTTGTTATTTTTCAGTCTGTCAAGATTGGACTTTGCAATATAGTTGTTGGGACTGTGCAATATATTTATTCTATTGGAGTCGTAGCACCCGTATTGGAGTTTTTTTTGAGAACCCATGAAGCCTTTCTAACTAAGGCCCTTTTTTCTCCAATACTTTTGTTGTGGGTGCTCCTCTATTTTTTTGAGAGTGCTATATAGCAAGTCGCTATAATCCTGCTAGTCTGAATGTGTGTCTAGCATATAATTTTGCTCTGTATTGTGGGACAGGATCCTGGCTAGGCCTAGTTGCCCATCTGAATCCCAGTCCCAGAGTTTGAAGAAAGGTGGTGGAACACAGCATTCAGTGCCTCCTAAGAATTGCACACTGAGATTTCCCTAATTGAATAAGGCAAAACACTTTAATGGTAAACAAACTTCAAACACAATTGCAGAAATGACACAAGCAAAAAGGAAAAGGCTTCTATGAATTCAGTTCATTCTTATTAGGAAACAAGTAAGTTCCACTTTAGCACAAGCCGTGCTTTTAGACTCAGTTCAGTCCATAAACAAAAGTCCAAAACTTTTCCTTCTGGCCTCACTCTGGGGCCTAACAAAATAGTGCAACAGTCAAACACTTCTCCTTTGGAAAACACTCTCCCTGGCTCTGGCTGTGGCTCTGTTGGATAGAGCTGAATCCCCAACAGGCTGGGAGGAGATAGGCTTGTACACCACAGGTGTTGCCGCCCTCTCAAAAGACAGGCTCAGGTTTTACTTCTTCACCCCCAAGCACACCTCAGAGCAGTGCACAAGCTGCTCCAAAAATAAAACACGAAACTTTCAGCTACTGGTTTTTACAGTCCTGGGGTGGCTAGAACCCCGCAATGCCCCAGCATAATACTCTGGCAGGCTTTAAAAGGCCAAATGCAAAACTCCATGGAGTAAAAAACTGCTTAGCTTAACAGCCTACTCACAGTCCATCAGCTATTCTACCCAGTCAGGCAAAACATAGTCCTCTTGGCAGTGATGTACCAAGGGGGGGAGGTCCGCCCCAGGTGCAGCCTTAGGGGGGGTGCACAGCTGGACAGTCCGGAAAATTCCTGGGCTGCGACGGCACTGAATGGCATCGGCGTCCCCCCCTCCGCGACGGCACTGAGAGGCATCGGCGCCCCCCCTGCCCCGCGACAGCACTCAAGTTCGGCCTCCTCCCGGCATCAGCAGAACTTCAGATCAGCAACAGGTGCTCAGTCAATAGCTTCCCCTGACTGAACTGCCTGGGCGGAAACAGGAAGTTGAGTCAGGGGAAGCTTTTTTGCATACTACAAAAAGCTGCACTGGCTACCAATGGAAGCGCGAATACAGTTCAAATTTGCATGCATCTGCTTCAAACAAATCTGGGGCCTAGCACCTTCCTACCTGCAACACACTTTACTCTATACAACCCCACACGAACAACCAGAAACAAAAACATCTTCGCCTATCCTAAAATTACTGGCTGCAAATACAAATCCTACCTTGACAGAACCTTCAAGTTCCAAGCTAACAGACAACAATCCAGGCTGGGAAACTACATAAATAAAACCAGACAGACCTACAACGGCATTCTGAAAATCTATCAAAACCACTCTGTTTGACAAATTCATCACCTAAACAGACCTATGCTTTGTCCCCCTACAACCCAAAGAGAATCTCGGCGAGAGGGAGAATTAGAAGGCCTTGAGCATGCGCAGATGCATGCTCAAGGCCCGGCAGAGGCAGGAAGATCTTCAAGCGGCACCGGCACGTCCTGTGGGCTGCGTGTCAGTGCCATACGGAGGGGGGGGTTAAGTTCAAGTTGTTCGGGTGGGGGGTGCCGGTTCACGCGGGGGGGGGGCCCTTTGCGAGTGGGGGGGAGCAGCACCGCTAGCCTCGGGGGGGGGGGGTTGGGTGGGAACGTATCAAAGTGAGTTTCAATTATTTCCTATGGGGAAACTCACTTTGATATACGAGTATTTTGTTTTATGAGCATGCTTCTGGAACGAATTATGCTCTTAAACCAAAGTTCCACTGTATTTGTTATGTCGTAATAATTCTTAAATATCCTCCAAAAAATATGTGAAACACACAAAAAAACCTAAAAAAGGCTAAATCATAAGTAGAAAGGGATTCTAATCAGAGCTCAAGGAGAGTGTTTTTGAAAGGGTCTCAAGCGCTCACGGCTAAGAGCTCGATATGTCTTACAAGCTAATAACCTTCGGGTGAGCTATCATCGATCTTTTATTCACTACTCCAATTTTATGCTCTGTAATATCAGAAACCCTCTATAGATAGTTTTAGTATTCAGAAAAAATTTTTTAATATACTTTATATTTATTTAAATGTAATACTTCTATGAAATTCTAAAATAGAACTGTCGGGATTTAACTTCACTTAGCTATAATAGCAAGATATCAAAGTGACCTGTCGGAGTTAATAACTTCCATATATAGGTCTTAAATTACTTAGCTTCAATAGCAAGATGTCATAATGGCTACGGAAGATCTCCGTTTCGCTCTTGTTAACTCAAACAGAGCTTCATCAGGAAAAAAGCCGACATTCATACTATTTGTATCGGCTCTGGTTCTAACAAAGGGAACCGTTTAGGAGACACAGCCCAATTCAGACTTGTCTGGAGACGTCTTGAAAGAGGACTGATATCACAGTTTAAATACAAAGGCGTCTGAGGTCACATCCGGAAGCCACCGCCTTACGTCGTAATAATTGTCATGTATTTATTTATTTTTTTGTTGTTGGTGGTTTTCCTTACACATCCAGGGGAGGGTGGGGGGAGGGAAATGTATTTTGATTATTAAAATTACTTAATTATAATATTGTAAACACATATTTGTCTTCTTGTATAAATAATTGGGAGGAGGGGGGAGAAAATGATTGTTTTATGTATAAATTGTGTATTTAATAGTGCGTTTTATGAAATATTTATGTTCAAGTAATTGTATTGCACTGTCAAAGTTTAAAAATCAATAAAGATTTATTAAAAAAAAAAAAGAAGTACATAAGGAGTGGTCTGGATATTTTCTAATTTGCTAAGGAATGGAGCGTATCGCAGGTGATGTTTGAGGTAGATCTAGGTGTGTTAGTTTGGTTTTATGTATTTTTTGAATGGGGTTTTTGTTTCTTTTTTGAAGGTTTTGTAGTCTGTGGTCGAAGCCAGTAGATTGGAGAGTTGGTGGTCCAGCTTTGCTGCTCGAGTGGCTAGGAGGTTGTCGTAACCTCGTGCAGATGAAATTTTGGTGAATTCTCAGCACATTTTGGACTTTTTAGTTCTGAACTGTTCTCTCCACATGGAAAAATATAAGTACTTTTCCTTTTACTGCATTGTCATGAGAAGCAGCAGTTCCACCATCACCACTGAGTTCACATATCACTACTGTTCCTTCTAAGCTAAGCAGGAGTCTTGGCGGGGGGATGGGGCTATTTCACTATCACATTTTCAATAGCGAGGGACAGGCAAGCTCTACAGGACTCCAGGGAACTTGCCTGTCCCTAGCCATTTAAAACAATATTGAAGCACCACCCCCTACTGGCAGCAATGCAGTTGGAGGACTCCTGCTCAGCTTAGAGGGAACTGTGCAAGTTATCATCTCCTCCCCTTTTCCTTTTTTGCTGTGCCCCCTAACATAGTAGGACTCAAGTCCATAAAAAATTATAAGCCAAGTATAGATTTGGGAGTTAGGATGCTGGGCTGTATTGATCTAGGTTTGAGTCAACATTGCTTTTCTTATTTTCATGTTTGAACTTTGCCTGATTAGTCTTTTTCCTCTCCAGGTTTTGTGACAGCTTCTCCAAGCAAAGTCTTGGAGTTTTGAGCCGGCATCATTACCTCAAACGAGTGGAGTTCTCCCACCTCCCCAGAGGGGAGCAACGACACAGGCAGTGAGGCCTTGGACAAACCAATTGACAATGAGGCGGAGGGGGTGTGGAGCCCTGATATTGAGCAGAGCTTTCAGGAAGCACTGGCCATCTATCCCCCGTGTGGCCGACGAAAAATCATCCTCTCAGATGAAGGGAAAATGTATGGTAAGGATGAAGAGATTTATAGCTTGGAGATTTTATGTTTATTTATGAAGTGCTGTGATCAGTTATACTTTATAACAATAATAAAACACTCCCTACTGATAGCCACATTGGAATGGCAGTTAGAGAGAACTAGATAGAAAGGTCTCAGAGTTTCATGCCAAATGCCTGATCTGTGTGGCATAATTTAGAAACATGTGCTTAGCCCTTTCAGGACCATAAGGATCGTAGGCCAATTTTTGTGGTTTTGACGACATTTTTATGGTAAAAAGGGCTTGCAGATGCCAAAAAATTGATTTTTTTTGTGAAATATCATTATTTTTATTTAAAAAAATCACACTTCTGGCTTATGGACAGTGTGGCAAGTGAATCTTCTCGTCAATCTAGCAACGACGCTAATGAATGAATGTCGGAACCAGTTTGTTTACATAAAGGCAGTATCATATGGAATCCGTACATATCAAATTTAGAACTGTAGACTATCCCAATCAAAATTTATAGGATTTTAAAGTTATGGGACAAATATGTCCCTTGGTCCTGAAAGGGTTAGAGAGAAAAAATTATTTATTTATATTTGCCAACTACCTAAGCAAAAGTTCAAGATGAGGTACCTATCAAATCAAAATATCAAATGAGGTACCTATCAAATCAAAAATTACATCATAGTAGAAAGTAATTGTCATAGCAAGTTCAGTGTTATTCAGTTAACAAATAAAAAAATTAATAAATAGCAAATCAACAACATGCAGCAAAAATAATAAGCCAAAAAAATGCACCAATTTGTATACTAGGAACAGGCCTGTAAGAAAGAAAAAACTAAAATAAAGCTTTGAATGCGATTATAAAAATGGTTTATTTAAGCTCTTTGGTGCACTTTAGAGAGAGGGCTCCACAGAAAGCTAAGGTAGAAAACTGTTTCATTTCTATCACTGAGTCATTTAAGTGTGACTTACGAAATCTGCTGTTTCGTGAGGCCTACAATGACTAATGCTGGCTTTTACAAAGCCGCGGTAGAGGTTTCTACTGTGGGCCGGCGAGGGAACTGCACTGACGCTCATAGAATTCTTATGAGCTGTGGAGCATTCACCTTGTTGGCCCACAGTAAAAAACTCTACTGTAGCTTTGTAAAGGGAGCCCTAAATTTTTATTGAACAGAAATTGATGCAGGTTAATGAGATTTTTCTTTGTTTAAAATGCAATGCATATGTAATGAGCAAGAGATGATGAACTCTGTAGTGTTTGTGTTGTACTAGAAACATAGAAACATAGAAAAGACGGCAGAAAAGGGCTATAGCCCACCAAGTCTGCCCATTCCAAATTCCCGCCCCTCTGATTTTACTCCCTTAGAGATCCCATGTGAACATCCCATTGTCTCTTAAAATCTGACACGCTCTTGGCCTCAATCACCTGCAGTGGGAGTTTGTTCCAATGATCCACTACTCTTTCAGTGAAGAAGTATTTTCTGTAGTCGCTATGGAACTTCCCTCCCCTGATTTTTAACGGATGCCCCCTGGTGGTCGAGGATCCCTTGAGGTAGAAGATATCTTCTTCTGACTCGATACGGCCCGTGATATACTTAAATGTTTCAATCATGTCTCCCCTCTCTCTTCGTTCCTCAAGTGAGTACAGCCGTAGTTTATTCAGTCTTTCTTCATACGTGAGATCCCTGAGCCCCAAGACCATCCTAGTGGCCATACGTTGAACCGACTCGATTCTCAGCACATCTTTCCGGTAGTGTGGTCTCCAGAATTGAACACAGTATTCCAGATGAGGCCTCACCATGGACCTGTACAGCGGCATCACTACTTCAGGTCTCCTGCTGACAAAACCTCTACGGATACAACCCATCACTTGCCTTGCCTTGGAGGAAGCCTTCTCCACTTGATTAGCAACCTTCATGTCCTTACTAATGATCACCCCTAGATCACGTTCCGTCGTGGTCTTGGCCAAGGTCTCACCATTTAGTATGTAAGTTCTGTGCGGGTTTCTCTTTCCCAGGTGCATTACCTTGCACTTTTTAGCATTGAAGCCTAGCTGCCATGTTGCTGACCACCGTTCTAGCAGCAGTAGATCCTGCGTCATATTATCAGGCAAGGTGTTTTTACCTACTATGTTGCAAAGTTTGGCGTCGTCAGCGAACAGTGATACCCTTCCTCTAAGTCCTTGGGTCATATCTCTTATGAATAAGTTGAATAGAATCGGGCCCAAGACCGACCCCTGCGGCACTCCACTAATCACGCCTGACGTTTTGGATGGGGTACCGTTTACCACCACCCTCTGAAGTCTACCACTCAGCCAATCCTCAATCCATGTAGTTAGAGTGTCCCCTAATCCTATCGACTTCAGCTTGTTCAATAACCTTCGGTGTGGGACGCTATCAAAAGCTTTACTGAAGTCTAAATATACTACATCCAGTGACTCTCCGGCATCAAGTTGTCTAGTAACCCAGTCAAAAAAGCTGATTAGGTTAGATTGGCAGGATCTGCCCTGGGTGAATCCGTGCTGGTGGGGATCACGTAGGTTTTCCTCGTCTAGGATTGTGTCAATATTTTGTTTGATCAGTGTTTCCATGAGCTTGCACACTATAGACGTGAGACTCACCGGTCTGTAGTTTGCCTTCTCTGTCCTGCAGCCCTTTTTGTGGAGTGGGATAACGTTGGCGGTTTTCCATTCCAAGGGGACTCTTCCTGTGCGTAGGGAAAGATTGAAAAGAACAGATAGTGGTTCTGCCAGGACTTCTCTCAATTCCCTGAGCACTCTGGGATGTAGGTTGTCCGGTCCCATGGCTTTGTTTACTTTGAGTCTTGATAGTTCGTAGTAGACGCTACTGGGCGTAAACTCGAAGTCATGAAATATGTCCTTATGGCTGTCTCCCATTTGAATCTGTGGACCAGCTCCCGGCGCTTCACGGGTGAAGACTGAGCAGAAGTATTCGTTTAGTAATTCTGCCTTGGCAGAATCTGATTCTACAAGATTACCGTCTGATTTCTTCAGGCGTTCTATCCCATCTTTGTTCCTTTTCCTGTGACTAATATAGCTGAAGAAGGATTTATCCCCTTTCTTAATATTCCGTGCTAGATCTTCTTCCATTCTGAGTTTGGCCTCCCTGACTGCTATTTTGACAGCTTTTGACCTGTCCAGATAGTCTTTTTCCGCCTCTTGTTTTCCTAGATGTTTGTAGGTGATAAATGCTTCTTTTTTCTTTTTAACGAGGTCCGAAATTTCTGCACTGAACCATTGGGGTCTTTTGTTCCTCCTGCGCTTACTTACTGTTCTTATGTGGCGGTTTGTTGCTTCATGTAGGGTGGACTTCAGAGTCAACCACATATCCTCCACATTGTTAGGTTGTGCTTGTTTTTGTAACTCCTGATGGACAAAACTTCCCATGCGGTCGAAGTCTGTGCCTCTAAAGTTGAGAACCCTCGTTGCTGTGTTTGACCTTGAGAAACCTTTCTTGAGGTTAAGCCATACCATATTATGGTCACTGGAGGCCAGTTGATCTCCAACTGAGACATCCGTGACGCTGTCTCCGTTGGTGAGTACCAGGTCTAGTATCGTCTGGTCCCTGGTGGGCTCCAGTACCATTTGCTTGAGTTGTGCACCCTTTATGGAGTTCAAAATTCTTTTGCTGCCACATGTAGTCGCGGAGAGTGTGTTCCAATCTGCATCGGGCATATTGAAGTCTCCTAACAGCACTGTGTCTCCCCGTAGAGTGATGTTCTCTATGTCTTCGATTAGTTCTATGTCTTTGTCTTCCTGTTGTCTTGGAGGTCTGTATAATACCCCAAGGTATAGGCATTTTTCATTTCCTCTGGCCAGATTCACCCAGAGGGATTCCCCAGTGTATCTAATATCTGTGATTCTGGTAGTTTTGATGTTATCCTTAGTGTATAGTGCTACCCCTCCCCCTAACTTGCCCTCTCTGTCGCGACGTAGTAGGTTATAGCCTGGTATAACCATATCCCACCCATGCGAGTCCGTGAACCAGGTTTCTGATATTGCTACCACGTCTAGGTCAGCGTTTATTATCTCAGTCTCTAATTCTAGAATTTTATTGCCCAAGCTGTGTGCATTGACGTACATAGCCCTCCATATTTGTGAAGAGATTACCTTTTGGGTTAGAGAGATTCCTAAATTTTTATTGCTAATTCCCTTTAAATTATCGTGAATACTTACCTTTGACTTAGAAGTGTGGGTGTGACTCGCTTCCTCAGGGTGGTTTCTTACTGCTCTGGGATATAAGTATGTACCCTCCCCCAACATACCTAGTTTAAAGCCCTGCGGAGTAGGTGGGCCAGGCGATATCCGAATACATTCTTACCTCTCCTGGTTAGGTGGAGTCCGTCTGGTCCCTGTAGTCCCTGGAGTGTCTCACCGTGGTCTAGGAATCCAAAGTTCATTTCTTTGCACCATTTGCGGAGCCAGTCGTTAGTCCGTTGGATCAGCTCTTCTCTAGCTCTGCCTTTGTTTCTTACTGGGAGGATCGATGAGAACACCACCTGTGCTCCTATCTGCTTCAGCTTCTTACCCAGTACTCCAAAGTCGTTGGGAATGGTCTCCGTGGTACTCCTGGCAGTGTCGTTTGTGCCTACATGGATGAGAAACATTGGAAAATGATCAGTGGGCTTTATAAGCTTGTCTAGGCTGGTGGTGACATCCCGGATCCTGGCTCCGGGGAGACAGCAGACCTCTCTTGACTGCAAATTGGGCCTGCAGATTGGTCCCTCGGTGCCCCTTAGCATGGAGTCTCCAATGACCACCACTCTTCGTTCCTTCCGGGGGGGATGATCCGTGAGCCCTGGATGTGAGGTTTTGTGCTGGGTATTCTCCTGAGCCCCTTCTGTTATTTCCTCGGTGTTTCCATCTTGTAAAATCTGAAATCTGTTTCTGAGAGTGAGTTGTGGGGTTGTTGAAGAGTTATCCTGTTGGAGGGAAAAAGAAGAGGAAGAGAGTGAGAATGAGGTGGATTTTCTTTGCTTGCCCGTAGAGGAGGTTACCAGTTGCCAGGGGCCGGCATCTCTAATCATCTCTTGTACTCCAATCATTGATGTTAGGGCTGGAGGTTTGGGTGTGTCAAGGATGGACCTGTCGTGGGTTCGCTCCGTGATGTGTGACAGTTCCAGGATGGCATCATCGATGAAGGCCTCGTCATCCCTGATACTCCTCAGTCGCTTAACCTCCTCCCTGAGGTTCAGCAGTTCCTGCAAGATGTCCTCGTCTATGTTTCCCTGTCCCAGCTCCTCTGTCTGTGTAGAGGCTGTAGCGAACACTGGGAGGGGGATGGTCTCGGTCTGCACAGAGACCTCTGCCCTCTGATCCGTGTCACCCTCTTCCTTCTTAGTACAGACCTTGGCCATCCCCTGGGTCCCTCCGGACGCTGGGGTGTTGATCTTGATAGTAGCCTTGGTGCTCCGTGTCCTCCCTGTTTCTATTGTTATTTTAATATGAGTGTTTTTGTATGATACCTGTCAAGAACAATTGTATTGTGCAGGCTACAAGTACTTTTATGTGTTTAAATCTTTTTATTAGCAAGAAAAAAAAAATACACAAACAGAGGCAATGGAGGACTGTACTCTGATATCCTCCACAGCCCAACTAAGCCTCCCTGCTCCACCAGAAACCCTTACCCACCCCACCCCTTCCCTTCCTTCCAATCCCTATCCCCAATTATCCAACATACAAAAGAACCCAGATAGGTGGAGTAGTATACAGCTGAAGCCGATTTAAGATGCTACTACGACTTTCTGGAGGCAAAATGTTCAAATAAGGAGTCCAAGAATTGACAAAATCTTTTCTTCTTCTGGGAGAGGCGTAAGCCAACCTGGCCTCCCATACCATCAGTTCATGCGGTTTGTTTCTCCAAAATTGGCAGGGATCGGTGTGGGTTAGTCAGGTAAACCAAGAGGTCATCAGTGAATTCCGCAACTTTAAAATGAGTAGCTCCCAACAATAAGCTGCTGATTTCCACATTGGATTGTATCTCCCTAATCAGAGGATTTAAGGAAAGCACAAAGAGAAGCGGCGACAAAGGGCATCCTTGCCGAGTGCCACAACGAATCACCCCCATTCACCAGTATACAGCGCTTAGATGGCACTAAAAAAGAAAGGACCCATGCCATAAGCCCGGAGCACAGGAAACAGGTACCCCTCCTCACCTGATCAAACGCCTTTTTGGTGTCAAGTTAATAAGCAAAGAGGGGGTACTGTCCACACTAGCCTTTTCCAGGACCAACAAGATTCATCGTATGTTCTTAGAAACTGGTTGATCACGCACAAATCCTACCTACTGTTACGACACCAAAGAAGGAAGTACCCAGGCCAGTTGATTAGCAAGAACTTTAGCCAACAGTTTAGCCTCATAATTCAATAAAGAAATTGGTCTATATGATTCCGGCTTCGGGAGAACAACAATCTGCACAAGATTCAAATAACGGGGAAGGAAACCCTTAGCCATGCTCAAATTGAAAATCTCCGCCAGCACCAGGACCTGACCACTATTATAAAGCTAAGTACTTATACGTCTTAAGAATCCCAATGGTAGATTTAATTTATTGTAAGAATCATTTAGAATTAGACCCAATGAGGATTTGATGCATAAAGCCAGATACTATGAAACTTTTGAGTATAGTGGTGGCATCTCTGAGGGTCTTTTCCTACTATTTGGTTTAGTGAGAGTCTAAAGAGGTGATCTCAATGGATTATCTTATATTATGATGAATTATTTATTTACTCTCCTAAATATCAATACAAGAATTTTGGTGCAGTTGATAATTCAAGAGGCGGCAGATAACCACCCGCGGTCAGAACTGTCCCGCGTCTGGCCCAGGTGGTAAGCCCGCTCAATGCAGAAGGTGCCCACAGTCTTCGGAATAGGCAGGGATTCCATCAACCAGCGTTCCAAAAAATCCCTCCAATCCACTTCCAACACAGATTCAGGCAGTCCTACAAACTGGAGATTGTTCCGGTGGAATCTGTTCTCAAGATCCTCCACCTTAGCCTGTAGTGCTGCCAAGGAAGTCGCATGAGCTGTCCACTCCTTGGAGATCCGCTACACTGAGTCTTCTGTGTTACTGATCCTGTGTTGTGTTTCCCTTTTTAATGTCTACATGTCCTCATTGGGTGCTTGGCTATCTGACTTGGGGGTAAAATTGTTTAGCTATACGGATGATTTTACAATCATCATCCCATTTGCTAATTCTCTTTCAGAAGTATTCCCTATGGCAACAGAAGTATTAGTCTTAATGGAACAGTGGGTGATTGAATTTAAATTAAAGCTTTACTCAGGTAAAACAAAGTTTTTTATGGCTTCTCCATGTCCATATGATACTAAGGGCTCCTTTTACTAAAGTGCTCTAGGGCTTTAATGCGTGGAATAACGTACGCTACATTGCCACATGCGCTAAACCTTAATGCCAGCATTGAGCTGGTGTTAGTTCTAGAAGCGTAGTGCGCTGTAATTTCCTGCGCTAAAAACGCTAGCGCATCTTAGTAAAAGGAGCCCTAAGACATTTTTGATCATAAATAAATTTAGCTACCCTGTTCAATCGACCATTAAGATATTGGGAATAATACTTGATCAAGGCCTGACTATGAAGAATCAGGTAGATTCTTTGGTTAGAAAGGGCTTCCTCACCCTCTGGAAGCTTTGATCTATTAGGGCATATTTTGATATTTCATTATTCAGAATTTTGGTGCAGTTTCTTATGCTTAGTCAGCTTGGTTCAGAATGCGGTGGTCAGATTGATTTTTGGGTTGAAGAAATTCGACCATGTGATACCTTCTTACCGGAAACTGCATTGATTGCCAGTGGAGGCGCGGGTGAAGTTCAAATTTGGTTGTTTCTGTTTTAAGGTGTTATTTGGTTTAACCTCTAAATATATAACTGAGCTCTTTTCTTTTGCAAATAATAAATCTAGGAGGAACTCACATTTGAATTTCGTCTTTCTGTATGCTATAGGTTGTAAATTTAAAAAACATCATCAATGTCTTTTATCATACCAAGCGGCATTTTGGGGAAAGGACTTGGAACATCTGATCAAGCTTTCTAATTTATATGTGGAATTTAGGAGACATCTAAAGACACATTTGTTCTTGAAATATCTGGGTAATCTGAAAACTTGGCTATTCTCAAAAATGTAAATCTCACTATCCTCTTTATAATCACTAATTCTTATGTTTTTCCTTCCTTATATTAAAGTTCCTGTAAATCGTGCCGAGCTCTATCTTTATGGAGAGGATGCGGTATATAAACTTAAGGTTTAGTTTAGTTTAGTTTAGTAATTAGCTTGTATGGATAATTGTAAGCTTAGTAATCTATTTAGATTCGTATAGTTTTATTCTAATCATTTTATTTCTATCTCTTATTCAATTGTATTTTTAATCTTTTGTAAACTGCACTGAACTTCACGCTACTGCGGTATATAAGTTGTTATTATCATTATTATTCCCTTACTTCTGTAGACAAGGTGGCAAAGCGCTGATCCAAGTTGTCTAACTTGTCAAGGATCTGCTGTAGTTTATCGCCGAGCATGCCTTCTATTGCCACTTGCACCTCTGCTGTTACCTCAGTTACCCAGACTGAACTTGGGGTTTCCGCTCACAATCTTTTTTTTGTTAATTTAGCGGCCATCATGTTCGGACTGCCAAGAAAAAGCACCTCCAAGTCATGGCTACTATCTCTGCTCCATGCAGACTAGTGAGAAAGTGTGAAATCGCTGATTAGATGTAGATCCGTGTCTGGCATATTGGAGTTGTAAAATTATGCTGTCTACAGCCCCATGCTTCCACCAGAAGTCCTACAAGTATCCTCTATAATAAAACCCTAAGCGCACATGTGCACTTAGGACGGCGTGTTACCTGACAGCATGATGTGTCCCTCCGTGCCGAATTCCGTTTTTAAACACGGAGGCAGGGAACACGCTGGCGACTCCCCCCTCCCACCCTCACTCATCAACTGCTGCCGCCGTCACTGCTCCTCTTCAAAGCAGCCTGCTGAGGATCGCTGGCCAGCTGTAGCAAACCTCACAGGCCACTCTCTACCTTGGTAGCACGTTCCCTCTGATGCGATCGCGTCAGAGGGAACGTGCTACCGAGATGGAGAGCGGTCTGCGAGGTTCACTAAAGCCGGCAGGCGAACCTCAGCAGGCTGCTTTGAAGAGGAGTAGCAGCGGCGGCAGCGGTTTGTGCTGGTGGACCAGAAGACACCAGGAAGCCGGGATGGAGGGAGGGTAAGAACAGGCATGCACAACAGGGGTAGGCATGGCACTACAGGGGGCCAGGGGGAGAGGGAAAGGGGGCTGCTTTGGGGGGAGGGGTGTGCTGGGGGGCAGACAGCAATCATGCTTTGCTTTGGGGGGACAGAAGGGGGCCACGGAGAGACAGGCAGGCATGGCGCAACAGAGAAATACAGGCAGGCAGGGAGACAGACAGACAGGGGGCCAGGGAGAGACACAGATAGAAAGAATAGCAGACAGACAGACAGCATCCAAGGAGAAAGAGACAAAGAAAAATCCAGACAGACAGACATCTACTCTAGCACCCGTTAATGTAACGGGCTTAAACACTAGTTTTTAAATATACAATGGAGATGGGAAAAAAGAGCAGTTTGAAGAGACTGGAATAAAATGGAGAGGAAAGTTATAGTGAAGAAGAATGAAAGCACTTCATGTTTTTTACATGGTATACTGGCAAAGGTGAGAGAAAGGAAGAAGGAGCAGGTCAGGAAAATCATGTGTGTATGACCTCAAGAAGGGTAGGATGGGACAGTGTTTTTGGAATGTTCCTATATACTCTCACTCTTCCAGGATGAAACAGAGGATGAGACAGTAAAACAAGCAGGCTTAATGAGTTGATATTCAGTGTTGTGTCTGCAGAATTCCTCTAACTCTTAGCACCATGAACAGGTGCAGGGCAGCTGGATAGTCCTTGCCATTTGCAGAGGGTCCCCTAGCAGGCTTTGCTGGCTGATTTATCCCCTTCTATACTGATTTAGCTCTAGGGTTTCTGCCAAGAAAGAGGCTCAGAGAGCTTGTTGCTCTGGTAGATCTGATAGGAGAATAGAGAAGCAAATGCAACACAAGCTCATGGCTAAGTCTCAGAGGACAGCATTTGGATCAGCCCATGTGGCACACACTAAAGAGTTACATTGTGCAATAGGCTAAGGAAGATTTCATGTCCATCAACGTTTGTTGTATTCAGTATCTCTTTCTCCTGCCATTGGATAGGTGGAGATAAACCTAAGGGGCTCCTTTTACTAAGCTGCGTTAGGGCTTTAACGTGCGGAATAGCACACGCTACATTGCTGTGTGCGCTAGACCTTAACGCCAGCATTCAGCTGGTGTTAGTTCTAGCCGCTTAGCGTGCGGTAATCTCCTGCATGCGCTAAAAACGCTAGCGCACCTTAGTAAAAGGAGCCCTAAGTAATAAATACTTAAGCCTCCTCTTTCCTTAAAGCTCTGACTTTGCCTGCTTTGCCCCATTGTTTGATCCTTTTTCGTTTTCTCTCCTTTTACTATACCTTATTGTAGTTCACCCTTAGTCCTCCCGTGCCATGTTAGTCCATTCTGTCTTTGTATCTGATAATATGTACCCCCTGATTTTAAATATTTTGTATAATTGCTTCGTATTATGATAGGCGATATAGCAAATAATCATTAAACTTGAAACTTGAAAAATATATGCAAAGTTGATGAGCTTTATTTTCATTTGTCTTGAAAATATTTTTGATACCTTTGTTGTAGATGTTGAACTGAAATTTTTTTTTTTTTTTTTAAATTGTTTATTTCTATATTCAACAAAACTTACAAGAATACATCTTGCTACAATGAACACAGGGAGGCAAACAACACAGAAGTATTATAAACTCATACATATGGAAATAAAAAGTATTTCTTTATCCCCTTCTTAGGGGAGGTGGTGGTGGTGGTGGCGGTGATGGTAGGGAGGGCATTTGCGTCATCATGTGATATTCAGTTTTGGTGTCTGGAGTTTCTTTTTAAAAGCTAAAAATAATTTGGATACTGTCTGAATATTTCTTTTTGAATGTCATGCCCATTGTGGTTACTCACCCACAAAACAGAACAGCAAAAACAGTGTATAAATGATCCTAAATGTATTATATTATATATACAATATTCAAGTTGAGGTTTCAGAATAAAGTCTTTATTACAATAATTGTCTTACGAAGTCACGCATCACTACGGGCAATCTGCAAGCCCCGTTGGTTCATCATTGGGCTCAGTGCCAGCATACAGTAAAGCAGATCAAAGGGAGGGTATCCGAAACCTTGGAAGGGGGGAGAGAAGGAGGCCATTGGGAGGAGAGATTGAATTTTCTGGAATAGAGGTGGATATATCGTCTTGATACAGTGATTCCAAGGGGTTTAAATTTAGAATTAGAATGGGCCTCATTGCTTTAAATGAGTGTGGATGGGGCTCCTAAGGACTATTAATTAGTTTTCAGTGCATTTTACCATTTTAGTTTACCCCATCAAAAGAAATCATAAGGTTTCCTCCAGAGTTGCGACTTCCTGTTGACGTAATGACGTCACTGGTAACTTCACTCCACTGGAGGGTAATTTAAGAGGCACAAATGTGCGGTGGCCATGTTAACATATATCGTGGTTGGTTGGAGTAGTGCAGAGTTTGCTTAATGGAAATTATATCTCACTCTGATATCGGGATGAGGGGATTCTTAGATTATCAGGGCAGGATTTAGCAGGATGTTTAATAGGGGCAAAGTTATCCCATTAAGGAAGACCACATTAAGATAAGTTAAATCATTAAGTTATTAGGCTAAATTATTTATCAAAGATTTACATATTTAAAACATCAGTGTAAAATTAAAAAGGATCCGGTGAGGAAACAGCACTTAAAACCTAAGACAATGAATTATAGGAGTCTAAGGTGGTGTTTCTGAGGTCCAAAAAAAACTAACAGAAGATATTTGAATGAGAACCTGAGGTGCAACAAAAAGGGAAAGAACATATACATAATCATGGATTAATGAGAGAAAGCCAACATGGATTTAGTCAAGGGAAATCTTGCCTTCCTAATCTATTGCATTTCTTTGAAGGGGTGAATGAATATGTGGATAATGGTGAGCCGGTTGATATCGTGTATTAGGATTCTCAAAAGTCATATGACAAAGTATCTCATGAAAAACTTCAGAGGAAATTAGAATGTCATGGTATAGGAGGTAATATCCTATTATGGATTAAAAACTGGTTGAAAGACCAAAATCAGAGAATAAGTTTAAATGGTCAATATTCTCAATGGAGAAGGGTAAATAATGGGGTTCCCTAGGGGTCTGTGCTGGGACTGTTGCTTTTTAACATATTTATCAATGGTCTAGAGATGGGAATAACTAGAGAGATAATTAAATTTTCTGATGACACAATGTTATTCAAAGTTGTTAAATCACAAGAGGATTGTGAAAAATTGCAAGAGGACCGAAGAGACTGGGTGACTGTGAGACTGGGTGTCAAAACGGCAGATGATTAATGTGAGCAAGTGCAAAGTGAGGAATGTGGGAAAGAGGAACCCAAACTATAGCTATGTGATGCTGGGTTCTGTGTTAGGAGTCACTGCCCAGGAAAAGGATGTAAGTGTCATTGTTGAGGATATGTTGAAACCCTCAGCTCAATATGCGGCAGAGGCTAAGAAAGCAAATAGAATGTTAGGAATTTTAGGAAAGGAGTGGAAAATAAAGATGAAAATGTTATAATGCCCTTGTATTGCTCTGTGGTGCAGATGAAGCTTGAATACTTTGTGCAGTTCTTGGTTGCTGTTTCTCAAAACAGATATAGCGAAATTAGAAAAGGTATAGAGAAGGGCGACAAAAATGATAAAAGGGATGGGATGAGTTCCCTATGAGGAAAGGGGCTAGGGCTCTTCAGCTTGAAGAAGAGATGGATCAGGGGTGATATGATAGAGGTCTATAAAATAATGAGTGGAGTGGAAAAGGTAGATGTGAATCATTTGTTTACTCTTTCCATAAATACTAGAACTAGGGGTCATGCGATGAAACAGCTAAGTAGTAGATTTAAAACAAACCAGAGAAGATATTTCTTCACACATGTAATTAGACTCTGAAATTCGTTGCCAGAGAATATGATGAGATCAGTTAGCTTAGCAGGGTTTAAAAAAGGTTTGGATAATTTCCTAAAAGAGAAGTCAATAGGCCATTATTGAGATGGCTTGGGGAAATCCACTAATTCCTAGGAGAAGCAGCACAAAATCTGTTTTACTACTTGGAATCTAACTAGGAAATTGGGACCTGGGTTGTCCACTGTTGGAAACAGGATACTGGGCTTGATGGACCTTCGGTCTCTCCCAGTATGACAATTCTTATGTTCTAATTATTGATTTTAAACATTTGTTTGGACTTGAAGGCCTGAGGGGCAGCTTATCAAGGCCAAATTAAGTTAGATTCTTGCCTGCTTCTCCATTAGAAAGGCAGAGCTGACAAGGAAATAATCTGCCTGGTATTTACACACAGAACAGTCTCTGGGAAGAGCTGATAATAGAAGACTATGTACCCTGTGCTCTTCTGATAGCCAGATGGACTCAGCCATTTGGGCTCAGAAGATAGTTGTGGCTATTTTGGTTCCAGACTGAAAATCAAATCTATTGCTCCAATTTAAAACTACCTTTTTGTTTCTAGTGACCCTTCAACGTGGGCCTGTGATATGGTGGATCAGATCCAGTCCTGCAGCAGTTCTGGCTGCATGTCAGGTGGCCACAGCTGTGCTGACTGGGTAATAATCTTTTGATTTGCTCCACAGGCTGCACCCTGTTTCCACTCACCTCAGAGCTGCACGGAGATAGTTGCTAGGATACTTGATAATTGATATATTTATTAAGCTGAAAGTGAGATGTCATTCATTAAAGCACAGATTAAAAAAATATGCTAGTGTGTCATTGCAGATTTGAATAACTGCTTTTATAAATTGTGTGGCTTAGGAACTAATGACTTTTATAGAAAGTGTCCCAAATCATAACACTTTATTTGGGGGTCATTTATTTATTCCTATAGCCATTCAGAAGATCTGATTTCAGAATTGCTTTGATAGCTATTTAAAACATGTCTTCCTTTGTTCGTTTTCTGATATCCTTGGACTGCAGGCGGCCATCTTGACATTTAGATGACTCTGCCATGGTGCTGTTTCTGAAAGACCTATTCAGCAAGGTTACCACAGCAACTCAGATCTCCTGCAGTACAATGCTTCTACGTTTGGCCAATTTACTTGTTTTCTGCTTTTAACATTCTAGCTCTGAGCTACAGCGAGGAACTATGCCTCTTGGGAGGATGAGTGTTGTCACTGTCTAGGAATATTAACAGAACTAGACATATCCATATGGACTTCAGTAGTTGGTGGGACTTTTGGTCTGACCTGGAGAGGTAAGGCCAAGAATGGGATGCAGTCCTGGGCAAAAGGAAAAGGTACCTTGAAAGATGCAGTGGGATAAAGTGATGGTGTTAGTAAGGGGGAAGCAGGAATATTTCAGGAACTGTAAAATGGATGGAGGGTTTAGTTGCGAGAATGTTAGGAGATGACAGGGAAAGTACTTTAGAAACTGTAGTATGGAATGAAGGGTATTAATCAAGATGTGATTCTAGACAAAATTTGGGGAAAACTGAGCTATAACAGCACAGAACAAAAAATAAAAGTCTATCTCTTATTTTCTCACAAATTACATGCTGCTCTTTTTTGGATGCCAATTTTAAAATCATTTTTCATAAATAAGCTTTATCTGTTGGCATAAATATTTAGAAAAGTATGTACCTGGCCTATTAAACGGGTTACCTTTTTTATGTAGGGAAAAATGTTTCAGGGGCCAATGTTTGGAAGCAAGTGCATACTTTTCACTTTTTCAAAACATATGTAATCACATAACTTAGCAGGGGTAAATATTTAGAAGTAATATTTCTTAGGCAGGTATTCATGGGCAATTTTCAAAGTGAAAGTACGCATTCTCAGTTTGAAAATCAGTGCAAATTTCTGGCCCTCCTTATTTAAAAGTGAGTAATTATTTAAATAGCAGAAGTGGCTTTGTTTTTCCAAACATTTTGCAACGACTAAATGAAAATAGAATGGCAGCATTTATGGCCTATGTTGATATATCAGCCACTCATCTGCTTGTGGAAACCCTTTTTGAGATTAAAATGAATGAATATCACAAACACAACTGTTTTTAAAAGCATTTCAATTAAATTATTTTTCTTTTTAAATGTTTGATTTAATGTAGTCTTTGATATCTTTATTTTATATAGTTATGCTTATTGTTTTGCTGTTGTTTTAACATATACCTCTTCCTTTACAAAGCCACGCTAGCGTTTTTAGTGCTGGCTGCCGCGGTAATAGCTCCAACGCTCATAGAATTCCTATGAGCGTCCAAGCTGTTACTGCTGCCGCCAGTGCTAAAAACGCTAGCTTGGCTTTGTAAAGGAGGAGGATATTGTTTTACTAAGTTGCAGTAAGCACTAACATGTGCTTACTGTAATTTTAATTCCGTGACTGGGGGCTTGCACAGGCATCCTGTGGTAGTTTTGGAATCAATGTGTGCTACCCACACACTAAAAAGAATAGGTTTTACTTTTTAGTGTGGGGGGCGTGCCTAACATTTCTCTTTCTATCACCCCTCTCCAGTGCCATACCACATTTCTCCCTTCATTCCCTCCAGCACCATGTCCAGCATTCCTTGCATCCTTTTCCATCTGTCCAACTCTTCTCTCTCCACCATAGCATTTAATATTTCTCCCTTCTTCCCTCATCTCCAACATCATGTCCAACAATTCTTTCTTTCTTCCTTTCCCCATGTGCATCATCTCTCTTTTCCTCCTCCTCCATGTCCAAACATTCTCCCTTTCTCTTCCATCTTCTACTAGCAGCATCTCTTTCCTTCCCCTCCCACACCCCAGCCAGCCCATGCAGCATATTTTTCCCACACACCCCTCTCAGCCTGTGCAGCATCTCTTTCCCTCCCTCCCTTCTGACCCACCCCCAGCCCATGTAGCGTCTTTCTGGACCTTACAGGCCTTTCTCTTCAAGCTGCCAGCAGTGTCTCTTCCTACATGCTGCTGGCGACTGACCCGGAAGCCTTCCCTCTGACATGTTTTGCATCAGAGCAAAGCCCTCCCTCTAATGCAAAATGCATTAAAGGGAAGGCTTCCGGGTCAGCCACCGGCAATATATAGGAAGGAATACTGCCGTGGCCTGAAGAGAGCAGTTGTTGATGGGATCACTGTGGACCTGGAGGGGATCCCCGTAGGATTACCGTACCATTGTCCTTGTTCCCATGCAGCACTCTAGGGGGAGTCGGGAGAGCTGGCTAAACCTAGACAGACTCCCCCATTTAAAAAAAAATATCCAGGCATCTGGGCAGTCCTCAAAAAGGAGGGCATGTCTGGGTTTTCCTGGAAGTATACTATATTATACAGGTCTTATATCCTGCAGTTTTCCAACAAGGATTCAATGTGGCTAACAAAACACTTAGTATAGCATTTAATAGTAGGAATTATGAAACAGGCTGGAGAGATCAGCAGATAGAGTTCTCATATCTTATGAGGAGAAGAGTTATGTCTTAAGTGTCTTCTGGAAGCAGAAGTAAGAGGAGTTCTGTCTTAGAGATGTTGTGAGTTTATTCCAAATGTACGGAGCTTGGAATTTGAAGGTGGACTCAAACATATTTTTCTGGTGGATTTGTTGAGGAGACAGGAAGGGGATCTTGAAACATTGCATTGGTCTTGAGTTGAGGAAGGAAGGCGCAACTTTAATGTTTGTGGTGAGCCCATAGGAGTTATCGCCGTATATAGCTTTGTGGATCAAGCATGCCATCTTGAACTATATTCTTTTCCTTATTGGTAGCCAATGTAGTTCTTTCAGAAGTGGGGTGGCCTTGTCCATTTTGCTGGCTCTGAGTATCAATCTGGCCACGGTATTCTGAAATGTTACAGTAGTCCAGGTATGATAGTAGTATTGCTTGACTGATCATCCTAAAGTTGTTTTGCGTTAGGACTGTCCTGATTGTTTTCAGTTGTCTTAGCCTGAAAAAAAATTTTCTCATCACTGCATTGATTTGGTCTTTATAGGTTAAGGAAGAGTCAAGAATGATGCCAAGTACTTTGGAGGTTCTTTCTATTTTTATCTTCTTTCCTTGTGATAGGGTAAAGTTCCTCTCTCAGACAAGCGGAGGGAGCTGGAGCAGTTGAAAGAAAGAGCTAATCTGCATACCATCCTGCAAGGGCTGCTGGGAGCTGTCTGCTCATCCTGAAGGAACAGTGGTACTGAAAAGGATAGGTTCCAAGCAGAGAGCAGAGAAAATTGGGAGCTCCTTTGGGAGTTGAGTGACCCTCATGAGGAAGAATGTTGGCTTAGGCTTAACTCCCAGGAAGCCCAGTACTGGATGGTGCTGATAGGGGGTCTGGTAAGAAAGACAGAAAGAAAGAAAGATGGATGGATGGGTGGATGGATGGATGGATAGATGGATGGATGGGTGGATGGATGTCAAATTGGAGCAGAATAGTCTAAAAGCTTTTACTTAGATTATGTTTTAGTTTATAGATAAATTCCAATAGTAGTGATTTTGTGCTGAAGCCATATTTCCCTGCTGGGGTCTTCCCTCTGCTGCATCACTATATCTATCACTGATGACATAGCAGAGAGAAGGTCCCAGTGGGGAAGTCTGTAAAGAATCCCATTCAGAGTGATTTGGAAGTATGTAAGGCAGTTGGTGGTGTTCTGGTGCACAAAGGGATGGAAGGGAGGGATAGGTATAACACGATGAGAGGGTCAGTGGTGTTCTGGTGCATAAAGGGATGGATGGGAGGGAGGGATCTTAATTAGGGCTTATTTGTGGGGTAGGGCTTATATTAGGACCTACCCTGAAAATCATGCTAGGGCTTATTTTCGGGGTAGGCCTCATTTTTGGGGAAATACGGTATATTTGTTATGGACTGGCAGCGAGAAATTTTTTGTTTTGTTTCTATGAGGCTCTTTTAAAAACATAGAAAGCAGTTTGATTTTAATGTTGTGCAAAAGCGAAAAAGTGATATCCAGACTAACTGCAGCTAAAAGTCAAAAGACCAAAACAATTAAGAAAAAACTGCAGATATGATGTACAAGGTGTAAAACTAATCTTTATTAGAAAAGATTCAGTGTAGCATTCAGAAAAATAAAAATAAATAAAAACAAAAATATAAAAAATGGTCCTCAGATATGGGTCCACAGGACCAGACATGGTCCATGTTTCGGAAAACACTCCTTCCTCAGGGGTCCGGAATGTGATGCGACTACTCAGAGAACCTGATAAACCAAATCAAGCCTGCAAGGTGCGTGAATCCTCTAATCTAGCCATACATTTTCTTCTATACCTCAAGTTTCATAATATGTGTCTGGTTGATGCAGGTGTTGTGGGAGGCCATTCCAAATTTTGGGGCCTTGAAATGTGAAAGTGAATTCATATAACTTCTTTCAGTGTATATCAAAGGTGAAGGGAAAGTTAGCTTAAAGTGTTGCGTCGATCTCAAGTTGAAAAAAGAGTTTGTAACAATAATTTATGGGAATTCTTCCCATAAATAGCTTTGTAGACCATGCATGCAATTTTATATTGAATTCTCTTTCTTATGGATAGCCAGTGTAATTCCCTTAAGGGCGGGGGTAACTCTCTTGAATTGGCTTTGTCGGAAGATTAGTCTGGCAGCTATATTTTGGAGTAGCTGTAATCTCCCATATTCTTTTTCAGTATAAGGCAAGGAATTATAATTTCCAAACCAGAGGACCTTGGTCTTCAGTTTGAGAAAGTTTTTCTTTGTCCATACACAAAGATCTTCAACAACCCTTCCTATATATTGGGTGGTGGCCCCAAAGATATATATCGTCTGCATAGGAGAATATGTGGATTTGTGGGAGTGAGAATTTCATTTCTAACATTCTGAGGAACCGTATACAGTATACTTGAATATAAAATGAGATTTTTGGGCCTGAAAAAAGGCCCCAAAATGGGGGTCTCGGCTTATATTCAGGTCAGTTCCCGCCCCCCCTGTCCCGGCCGACTGCGACAGTGTTTACCTCCTTCCCTCTTCCCCCGCATACCTTTCAGTTCCGTGGTAGTCCAGCAATGGGCCAGGACAGGAGGGATCCATTCCACCTTCTGTCCCGACCAAACTCATGAGTTCCCTCGGTCTCATGGTTGCTATGAGAACTTGCATCAGCAATTCAGGGAGCAGATCTGGAAAGATCACTCCTGTCTCAATTTACTACTGGACCACCATGGGAATGGTAAAAAGCCATACTTACCACTCCCTGAGTCTTCTTTCCTCCCTCTCTCTCTGCCTGCTGCTGTGCATACCTTCTGGAACCAGATGATCCCAAACAGGCTTGCTTGTGGCCTTATGATGCAACTTCCTGTTTTGTGAAAACAGGAAATGGTCACTTGGAGGGACCCGGCAGAGGAAAGGATATAACCCTGCTTGAGAGGGTGCAGAGGCGAGCCACGAAGCTAGTAAAAGGTATGGAGAATTTGAGCTACAAAGAACGCCTCGGAAAACTGGGATTGTTCACCCTCGAAAGGAGAAGACTGCGAGGGGATATGATAGAGACTTTTAAAATACTAAAAGGATTCGACAAATTAGAGCAAGAAACACTGTTATTCACATTGTCCAATGTGACACGGACAAGAGGTCATGAACTGAAACTGAGGGGCAGCAGGCCCAGGACAAATCTCAGGAAGTTCTGTTTCACACAGCGAGTGGTGGACGCTTAGAATGCCCTCCCTGAGGAAGTTGTGACGGAGACCACCATTCTGGGATTCAAGGGCAAGTTGGATGCACACCTTCTTGCAAATCACATTGAGTGATATGGGTTAACAAGGTCTTCATCAGGGAACACCTAGCTTAGCCTCCACGTGTGCAGGTCACCGGACTAGATGGACCTAAGGTCTGATCTGGTGAAAGCATTTCTTATGTTCTTATGTCTGGCTTGAGAAGGTATGTGCAACAGTAGGGAAGGAGGGAGGAAAGAGAAGACTCATGGCAAGGAGAGAGGGCAGTGCAGTCTGGTGCTGGAGGTAGGAATTAGGTGCTGGAAACTGGGAATGGGGGGGGGGGGGGCTGGTGGCGCTGGACACCGAGGATGGTGCTGGAGGTGTCAGACCTACAAGGGAAGGCTGGAGATCAGACATACTGGACCCATGAGAAAGAAGGAATGAAGAGAAGACAATGCAAGGCAGAGATGGGCTGGGGCTGGAAGGAAGGGCACAGCAGGGGGGCTGGAATTGGAACAGGGCTGGTGCTAGAGGGAAGGAAGAATGGTGCTGGGCTCACGGACGGGTGGGGGCTGGAACTGAAGGGAAGGGAGATCGCTGCAGGAGGGAGGCTGGAGTTGGACAGAAGGGAGAGATATGCTGGACCCATGTGAGGGGGCAGATGGAACCGAAGGAAAGGGGGAGAGGTGCTAGAGCTGGAGGAAAGGGAAAAGCTGCTGGAGCTGAAGAAAAGGGAGAAGCTGCTGGAGCTGTGTGTGTGTGGAGGCTGATAGAGAGAAATGGGAGAGGTGCTGCACCTGTGGGAGGGACTCCAAGTCCAGGATCCTCTTTAGCACTGCTGTGCTTGCTGCTGCCTGCCACCAAACTGTGCTGTCCCAACCATAAGAACATAAGAATAGCCTTACTGGGTCATACCAATAATAATAATAATAACTTTATTCTTCTATACCGCCACAATCTTGCGACTTCTAGGCAGTTTACAGTCAAGAGAGCTGGACATTCAGCGAGTTACAATATGCAGATAGTCAGAGGAAATACAGAGTACAGAAACTTTAAGAAAGCGAAAAATAAAATAAACAGTTTGTTAAGAAAATTCCCGAGAGGACCTGTTTGAGAGATGTCGCGAATTACAAAGAATACAGCGAATGTTACGAAAATACAGCAAATTACAAAAAGTACAGCGAATATTACAAAAAATACTGCGAATATTACAATATACAGTTTGTTAAGAATTTTCAGAGGGGACTTTTTAGATGAAAGGTCCAGAAATTTTTTTTTTTTCCGGCCTTTGTAAAAGAGGGCCTATGCTATAAGTGATAATTGGAGGGAAACAAGATTCTATGTATGCCATATGGAAACCACATAGTTGTATGCGGTATACACATTTTTAAATAAATAATAATAATAAATAAATAATGAAAGAAGAATAGATTGATTGTTATGAGGAGTTCAAGGAATGAATATCAAGATTGATTTCTCTTTTCTTGTCAAGTCATTCCTAGGTCCATGATGGGATACTATAGAGACCAGAGCATGGATTTCCCATTGTTTGTTCTGCAGGGTTGGAAAAATTTATAGGCACCAGATTATTAAAGGGTCTAAAAATTGATACCTGCTGCCAGGTCCAGTGGGAGGCAACCTGGGTGGGGTGATTTAAAAAAAGATCAAGTAAAATTTTAAAAAGTATTAAACAGACCATAAATATATAAATGACTAACAAGCATGAGAGGAAAAATAGGTAAAATGAAAACTAAAGGGGAAAAATGCTGAAATCTGAAAAATAGACAGAGTCATAAAAGTAAGAAAAAAAGCTGGAAAATAGACAGTCCCAAGTAAAAATTCAAAACAAAAGGCCAAACAAAATCCTCCCATGTTAAATAAAGCAAACACCCCACCCCCCCCCAAAAAAAAAAAGATAATGATGACAAGGAAAAGTAATCTTTTGTCTTGATTCCTGAAACTCTTGGTGATATATCATGCTGTTATTTAATGCTAACAGCATTTTTCTTGAAATGAGATTCACCCCAAACACTTTAAATAAATCATAACCAAGTACATCACCAAAACATATCATTAGTTTAAAAGACATTAATAACATACGGATGCCCACATTTTCTAAATATTTTCCACACCTGGACAAATGGACCATAACCCTGCTGCAATCCTATTGATGAGATATATTGTCCTGTTGATTGCCTAACCTTCTTTGAAAAAGGTAAAGACTAGGTCCCAGATACAAACAAACATTGAAACAAATCCACCAAAGAGCCTTCAATGTTTTATTGTCAGAAGTTAACCCTGAAATGCTTTTCATTTATGGGGCTGGTTTCAAGGGGATTTCTTAAGGACCAGAGTACTCTGTCCTCATAGGCAATTCTTTATTCGGCATGAGAAATCCTTGATTGAATTGAATCAATATATGAATCTAGTGCTTGGTATAAATCAACTCTCATTACAATCTTGCGGTGTACAGTTGGATACCTCATGGAGAGAACTGAATTGCTGTGTGACTAAGGTATAAGATGACTTTTTTAGTTAGTCAGATGTGTTTTGCTCTCAGCCTAATACATTTTGATATTTGTTTCTTTATTTTCTCTGTACAGAGCAGGTAGATAAAATTCAAGATGCTTTTGGCTTGGATTATTTATATTTGTATTTATTGCTCCATGCCAAAACCCAAGCATGCCTCCTTACCTCTTTCCCCAAAAACATTGATAGAAAGCAGAATGAGATGATTGACAGCAGAATGAAAAATTCTGTGAAAGTGAGTGACAGATGAGCAGCAAGTTATCGTATCCAATAAGTAGATCAAATCCTCATGACATACCTCTTTTAGTGGGCCTCCAGGACGAGACCTTGAGTGAAAAGAGAGAGAGGCAGTAATACCATTGGCTGAAACTCTGAAACCCTATGCTTGATTTTGATATAAAAGACACAACGGCTGGCGGGTACGTTGTGCTATGACAGGCCTCATTGAGAGTTATTCTGAGAATACATGTGATCGAGTTACTGAATGATATTTTATAGGGGCTTTAAAAAATGAGCCATCTGACAGCTTGTGACAGCTTACAGCAGATTCCAGACGAGGGTTTATGACCCTGAGAGCAAACAGCCTTCAGGTTACATAGAAACATGATGGTAGATAAAGGCCAAATGGCCCATCTAGTCTGCCCATCTGCAGTAACCATTATCTCTTTCTTTCTCCAAGAGATCCCAGGCCCTCATGAATTCAGACAGTCTCTGTTTCCACCACCTCTTCTGGGAGACTGTTCCATGCATCTACCACCCTTTCTGCAAAAAAGTATTTGCTCAGAGCCTATCACCTCTTAACTTCATCCTATGCCCTCTCATTGCAGAGTTTCCTTTCAAATTAAAGGGACTCGACTCATGCGCATTTATATTTCGTAGGTATTTAAATGTCTCTATCATATCTCCCCTCTCCCGCCTTTCCTCCAAAGTATACAGATTGAGATCTTTAAGTCTGTCTCCATATGCCTTATAATGAAGACCACATACCATTTTAGTAGCCTTCCTCTGGACCAACTCCATCCTTTTTATATCTTTTTGAAGGTGCGGCCTCCAGAATTGTACACAATATTCTAAATGAGGTCTCATCAGAGTCTTATACAAGGGCATCAATACCTCCTTTTTCCTACTGGCCATACCTCTCTACCTATGCAACCTAGCATCCTTCTAGCTTTCGCCGTCACCTTTTCAACCTGTTTGACCACCTTAAGATCATCACATACAATCACACCCAAGTCCCTCTCTTCCATCGTACACATAAGTTCTTCACTCCCTAAACTGTACCGTTCCTTTGGATTTTTGCAGCCCAAATGCATGACCTTGCATTGGTGGTAAATGCTAAACAGATTGCCAGGCCTTCATGGGATATGGGAAGGAGTCACTTTAGAATGATTACTACACGGGTCCTAACCTGGTGATTTTCTAGATTTTCAGTTTGTCACAAATTTTTTTTTTTTTAACTTGTTGCCCTCTATTTTTCTGCTTGTTGACTCCAGGTTAGAAGGCATCCTCTCAGAATAAACAAAAAGGAACCAAGGAGGCAATATTCAAATGGTCCGCACTGGGACAAAATCTACAGGTACTTTTAACCCAGGCCTTTGGATCACTTTCAAAGTAGAAGTCCTCTGTGTCCACACAACAGGTTTCAAAGTGAATCGTACATGGGCATACTTTTGCTTTAAAAACTGATGCAAAGTCTGCAGGTACTTGTGAACATTGTCCCAACATAGATAAGATGAAAATTGTTGCTGTAATACTGGAGCCTAGAAAACAGAAAAATGGACTGGCACCTGATCTGCAGGAGAATGACACTGAGACAATTTTTTTTTAAATCCCTGTAGGATCTCCCTTTCTCTGCCAGCTCTGTCCTCATCTGCATAAGCCTCAAACACTTAGTGCACTTAGGGGTCCTTTTACTAAGGCGCACTAACCGATTTAGCGCATGTTAAATGCTAAGAATTGTCACCTATAGAATATAGTAAACCTAGTATTACATGTATACAAGCATAGGACAACTGATTTGGTATAAACATGTACATATAAGTGGGATGATGGATTATTGGCATAACCATGCCCATATTAATAACTCTGTAACACCACCACAGAGCTCTGTGTATTTCAGTATAGAGCCCATGCATTGTAACACCTCACAACATCTCTATAGAAGCTTCTGCAACAGAAGGTCGTGCCTCACAAACTTACTGCACTTCTTTGAAGGGATAAATAGCCAGATGGACAAAGGGGAATCCATTGACATCATCTACCTTGACTTCCAAAAAGCCTTCGACAAGGTACCCCACGAACGGCTGCTCAAGAAGCTGTGGAACCACGGGGTGGAAGGGGACGTCTACTGATGGATTAAGCACTGGTTGGTGGGCAGGAAACAGAGGGTTGGAGTGAAGGGCCAATACTCAGACTGGCAATGGGTCATGAGCGGAGTTCCGCAGGGGTCGGTACTGAGACTGTGCCTGTTCAATATATTCATAAACGACCTGGAGACGGGGACGAAATGTGAGGTTATCAAATTTGCAGACGACACCAAGCTCTGCAGCAGGGTTAGAACCACGGAGGACTGTGAAGACCTGCAAAGGGATCTAACGAGACTGGAAGAATGGGCAAAAAAGTGGCAAATGAGCTTTTAATGTAGAGAAATGCAAGGTCATGCATGTAGGGAAAAAGAACCCGATGTTCAGCTACAAAATGGGGGGATCATTGCTAGGGGTAAGTAACCTTGAAAGAGACCTGGGTGTGTTGGTGGATACAACAATGAAACCATCGTCACAATGTGCATCAGCCTCAAAGAAAGCAAACAGAATGTTGGGTATCATCAAAAAGGGTATCACGACCAGGACGAAGGAAGTCATTATGCCGCTGTATCGGGCAATGGTGCGCCTGCACCTGGAGTACTGTGTCCAGTACTGGTCACCGTACCTCAAGAAGGACATGGCAATACTTGAGGGAGTCCAGAGAAGAGCAACTAAATTGATAAGAAGTATGGAAAACCTCTCATACGCTGACAGGTTAGAAAAGCTGGGGCTCTTCTCCCTGGAAAAGCGGAGACTTAGAGGAGACATGATAGAAACCTTCAAAATCCTGAAAGGCATAGAGAAGGTAAATTGAGGACTATGTTAAAAAGTATGGGTTACCTCTTTTTTGCTAATATATAGATCCAATAATGAAAATTGATTTATTTTTGTATTATTTTTTTTGAATTATTATGACTATCAAAAGAAATATTGGATGTATTAATACCGTAAATTGCCTGTTAAGCACAATTGTTGTTTATTTGAAAATTTAAATAAAGAATTACAAAAAAAAAAAGAGAAGGTAGACGGACAGATTCTTCAGACTTTGGGGAACCACAAGTACAAGGGGGCACTCGGAGAAATTGAAAGGGGACAGGTTTAGAACAAATGCTAGGAAGTTCTTTTTTACCCAGAGGGTGGTGGACACATGGAACACGCTCCCGGAGGTTGTGATAGGGCAGAGCATGCTACTGGGGTTCAAGGAAGGTTTAGATAAATTCCTGAAGGATAAGGGGATTGAGGGGTACTGATAAAATTAGAGATAGGTTATAGGAAAAGGCAGAGACCACTGAACAGGTCGTGGACCTGATGGGCCGCTGCGGGTGTGGACTGCTGGGCGTGATGGACCTCTGGTCTGACCCAGCGGAGTCAACTCTTATGTTCTTAACACCTTTGCAGAAGCTCATGTAAACTACTCTGAATTGACTCCCCAGTCATTAGTAGCAGTATAGAAGCTCTCATTAATCATAATTATAATATAATGGGTACCTTAGCATTTAGCACACGCTAATCTTTAGCGCGCGCTAAATTGGTTAGCGCACCTTAGTAAAAGGACCCCTTAGTGTTTGAGGCTTGTGTAAATGAGGACAGAGCTTGCAGGAATGGGGCAGAGACAGAGCTCATGTGGATGGGACAGGGAAAGAGAGATCCCACGGGAACGAGGACAACTTTGTCCCCGTGTCATTCTCTACAGGCTGAGTGCAACACATGTAACATATCTGCTATGCAGAAGTGAACTACAGCTAGGGCAGGGGTCTCAAAGTACCTCCTTGAGGGCTGCAATCCAGTCGGGTTTTCAGGGTTTCCCCAATGAATATGCATGAGATCTATTTGCATGCACTGCTTTCAATGCATATTCATTGGGGAAATCCTGAAAACCCGACTGGATTGTGGCCCTCAAGGAGGGACTTTGAGATCCCTGAGCTAGGAAGATTATCCTTCAAATAGTAGTTTTTTTTGTCTTTTTGTTTTCAGTTGTGATCAGGCAAAGGTATAAATTACTGTATATCGTAATTTCATACAAGGAGTAGTGAGATATTTTTGGAAAGACTTAGGGGTCAGTATTCAAAATGATTTAACTCTCTTGCCTGGTTAAATCACTCATGCCTGCCTATCCACTGATATTCAGCAGCACTTAACCAGACAGTGACACCAAATATCATAGCAACAGCAAATTTAATACCCTAGAGGAAAGGAGAGACAGGGGAGATATGATTCAGACGTTCAAATACTTAAAGGATATTAACGTAGAACAAAATCTTTTCCAGAGAAAGGAAAATGGTAAAACCAGAGGACATAATTTGAGGTTGAGGGGTGGTAGATTCAGGGGCAATGTTAGGAAATTCTACTTTACGGAGAGGGTGGTGGATGCCTGGAATGCGCTCCCGAGAGAGGTGGTGGAGAGTAAAACTGTGACTGAGTTCAAAGAAGCGTGGGATGAACACAGAAGATTTAGAATCAGAAAATAATATTAAAGATTGAACTAGGCCAGTACTGGGCAGACTTGCACGGTCTGTGTCTGTATTTGGCCGTTTGGTAGAGGATGGGCAGGGGAGGGCTTCAATGGCTAGGAGGGTGTAGATGGGCTGGAGTAAGTCTTTACAGAGATTTCGGCAGTTGGAACCCAAGCACAGTACCGGGTAAAGCTTTGGATTCTCGCCCAGAAATAGCTAAGAAGAAAAAAAATAATAATAATAATTTAAATTGAATCAGGTTGGGCAGACTGGATGGACCATTCGGGTCTTTATCTGCCGTCATCTACTATGTTACTATGTTAAAACTGAGCCTTGGTGCTTGGGTATGCAAGTAGTTTATATTATCCTCAGATTGTCAATCCAATTTTTGTAGGATAAAGTTTCAATAAGGTCAAAACTGCTATGTTATGTGTATTTTTTGCACACTTTCAAATACAATTTCCAAACACAAAGTACCCTCATATGCCAAGTTTGAACATATGATTAAAAGCTACTTGTATACATTTAGGCAGAATAAAATTGTTGATTTCCTTAGACTACAGTTACAGTTAGTTTATTTGATATACTGCAATTTTTAACAAAAAAAAGTCAAAGCAGTTAAACTAGGTATAACACCTTTAGTTGCCTTTTAGGTATACAGGAAGTCCCCGTTTTCCGAACATCTGACTTACGCCGGACTCGTACTTACGAATGGGGGGGTCCTGTTCTACCTTCGGTGTTCCAACACACTCCTCTCCCTCCCTCCTGAGTTTCAACGCGCCCCTCTCTCTCTCCATTCTGTGCCCCTAGTACCTGCCTCCCTCTGGTGGGTGTTTACCTTCTTCTGGTTGGCTTCCTCCTCCTTCCAGCCGCAGTCATTTCTCTGCCCAAAGCCGCGGGTGGCGGCTCCTACGTATGTCCCGTGACTGAGCCAGAGGACTTCCTTCTGGGAGGAGCTTCCTCCGACATCATAGGGAAGGCTTCCGGCTTAGCCGCGGGACGTGCGTAGAAGCCGCCACCCGCAGCTTTGTGTGGCTGGAAGGAGGAGGGAGCCAGCCAGAAGAAGGTAAACACCTGCTGGAGGGAGGCACGTACTTGGGGCTGTAGATATCGCTGGTAGGCACTGGTATATTAGGCCAGGATTTTCCTGGCTTAATTTATGGCACCTAACTACAATGCCTAGTGATGTCTAAGTCAACCATGCCTATTCTTCACCCCTAATCATGCTTGCTTTTCAGGTAGGTGTCATTAGGCGTTGGAGGACACCTCAACTTAGGTGTCACTAGGTGCCGTGTGGATATCCGTGCAAAGCCTTAATTGATATTTTAAAGTTGTTTTTAATGGGATTTTAATAGTGTGGTCAATTACAGTGCCATTTAACCCATTAACAAACAAATTGCTTGTGGCATCGCTAGGGATCCGTGGTTAGGGTGTTTAGTGGCGCCTAACCTAGGCACCTTTTATAGAACCAGGCCCTATGTGGTCATGTGAATTTTTAGCAATTGAAAGAAATCGCATGGATTAGATGTACATGCACACCATACATTTTGCATTAAGTGTACGTATAGGCAATGTGCAATTAATGCATCTAATTTTACACTCTTTATTCTGCTTAAACATATGTAATTCCTTTTAACCATTATAGAAACATAGACATAGAAGATGACGGCAGAAAAGGGCTACAGCCCATCAAGTCTGCCCACTCTGCTTACCCACCCCCTGTCTATGCCCTAATGACCCAATTTCCTTATCTTGACCCTCGTAGGGATCCCACATGGGTATCCCATTTATTCTTAAAGTCTGGCACGCTGTCTGCCTCGATCACCTGCACTGGAAGCTTGTTCCAATGATCAACCACTCTCTCTGTGAAGAAATACTTTCTGGTGTCGCCATGAAATTTTCCGCCCCTGAGTTTGAGCGGGTGCCCTCTTGTGGCCGAGGGTCCCTTGAGAAAGAAAATATCATCTTCCACTTCGACACGTCCCGTGAGGTACTTAAATGTTTTGATCATGTCTCCCCTCTCCCTACGTTCCTCGAGAGTGTAGAGCTGCAATTTGTTCAGTCTCTCTTCGTATGAGAGACCCTTGAGCCCCGAGATCGTCCTGGTGGCCATCCGCTGAACCGATTCAGTTCTGTGCACATCTTTACTGTAATGTGGCCTCCAGAATTGCACACAGTACTCCAGATGAGGTCTCACCATAGCTCTGTACAACGGCATCATAACTTCAGGCTTTCGGCTGACGAAACTTCTATTGATACAACCCAATATCTGCCTTGCCTTAGATGAAGCCTTCTCCACTTGATTGGCAGTTTTCATATCTGCACTGATGATTACTCCTAAATCTCGTTCTGCTGAAGTCCTAGTTAAAGTTTCTCCGTTCAAGAAGTACGTCCTGCATGGATTTCCGCTTCCGAGGTGCATGACCTTACATTTCTTAGCATTGAAGCCTAACTGCCAGGTTGAGGACCAACTTTCCAATGTAAGCAGGTCCTGTGCCATATAATTCTGTAAACTGCATTCACTTAATATATTACATAGTTTGGCGTCATCGGCGAATAGTGTTATTTTACCTTGAAGCCCTTGAGTCAGATCCCCTATGAATATGTTGAAAAGGAGTGGACCCAGGACTGAGCTCTGCGGCACTCCACTGGTCACCTCCGATGTTTTAGAGAGGGTACCATTAACCACCACCCTCTGAAGTCTGCCACTCAGCCAATCATTGACCCATGCAGTTAGTGTCTCTCCTAACCCCATCGATTCCATCTTGCTTAGCAGCCTGCGGTGTGGGACACTGTCAAAAGCTTTACTGAAGTCCAGGTACACGATGTCCAAAGACTCTCCCAAGTCCAACTTTCTTGTTACCCAATCAAAGAAAGCTGATGAGATTGGATTGGCAGGACCTACCCTTGGTGAATCCATGCTGACTGGGATCCCGAAGATTCCCTTCATTCAAGATCGTGTCCAATTTGCTTTTAATTAGTGTTTCCATGAGTTTGCACACTATTGATGTGAGACTCACCGGTCTATAATTCGCAGCCTCTGCCCTGCAACCCTTTTTATGCAGAGGAACGACATTAGCTAATTTCCAGTCCAGGGGAACTTTCCCCTTACTTAGGGAGAGATTGAATAGCTCAGCCAACGGTTTCGCCAGGACATTGCTCAATTCTCTGAGCACTCTTGGGTGCAAATTGTCTGGTCCCATGACTTTGTTCGCCTTGAGTCTTGCCTTTGCCGCTTGCCGAACGGCTGCACACCGTTGGCTCCCTTCCTTTTAAGGGGGAGCACGGGCACTGATGCTGCCTCTATGTTGTTTCCTTGGCCAATCTTTTACAAAGCTTAAATGTAATCTTTCACATTTATGCTGATGACATCACAATACTGATACCAGTCATTTCTTTTACCACTGAAATAAAAAATCAGATTACTTTAATCCTAAATCAGATTGAACAATGGATCATTGAATTGAAATTGAAATTAAACACTGCAAAAACCAGATTCTTTTTGGCTAAACGATAAAATTACAGATAAAATTCTCTATTTAAGAGAACAAGAATATCCAATAGCCTTGTCTCTTAAAATTTTAGGAGTCATACTTGACTGCCATTTAACCCTGGGGGAGCATACTAATATGCTTGTAAAGAAATGTTTCTTTGCATTATGGAAGTTGCGTTCCATCAAAAAATACTTTGACCCTACTTCTTTCAGATTACTAGTTCAAGCATTCATTTTAACTATTGCAATATAATCTATTTGGGAGCTTATAAAACCGTCTTGGGAAGATTAAGGCTAATCCAAAATACAGCAGTCTGTTTAATTTTCGGATTAAAAAACAGGAACATGTTAGCCCTTAATACCGTCAGCTGCACTGGTTGCCAATGGAAGCAAGAGTACTTTTCAAATTTGCCTGTATTTGCCTGTATTTGTTATGTGGACTAGCTCTGCTTTATCTCCGCTCTCATTTTGAATGGTACTGTTCGATTAGGCCTACTGGTTTATTTACTTTTCCTAATCCCAAAAATTGCCATTATAAAAAATATTTTGATCGATCTTTGTCTTATCATGCAGGTAAAGTTCAAGTATGGTTAGATGACCTGATTCAACAATCTGCATCTTACTGCACCTTTAGCAAAATTGGTTAAGACCTATTTGTTCAAAAAATTTGTTACTTGATTGATGACTATGTCATAGTTTCTAATTGTATTTTTCTCTATTGAAATACTGTACTGCTTTTCTGTGTGCTTTGTATCATCACTGGAATGTCCAATCCTCTTATTCTGTGAACCGCCTAGAACTTTTTGGGTGTTGGCGTTATAGAAAAATAAGGTTATTATTATTATTTGGATCTCTTCCAAGGATGAATCTTCTTTTTGGGGATTGGTTTCTTCCTTCATTTGGAGAGGTTGTAGGGCTCATACAGGCTATAACAAACTTGCCAGGAATAAGGAACAAGGGGGAATAAATTTACTTGACCTTTGGCTTTATAATGTGGCAGCACTCCTCTTTTGGGTCCGCGAGATTCATACTGGAATTATAAGTACGCCTCGGTTTATGTGTGGGGTATGGCTTCTTCAGTGTGTTCTGTTTTTAATAGTATTCGCTCCTTAACAAAACAAGTTCCTGTATCAAGTCTCCTAAAACCTCTTTGCACTGCTTGAAAGTGGTGGTGTTACAATTTGGAAGGAGTGGTAGGCCCATCACCATTTGTGTAATTTGTAAATAATTCAGATTTCCCAGGGGGCGGGGACAGGGTAAATCCCCATTTGATATTTGACTTAAGAGAGGATGCAGAAATGTGGAACAAGTGATCTCTGCTGGATCTGGCATCCCCTCCTTTGCGCCTGTCAGTCAACATAGACTATCCCATACTCATCATTTCTTTTCGGATCTGCAATTGAGGTACTATATTCAAGTGCTGCAGGGATCCCTCCTCTCCAAAATCACGGGCCTTTGGAACGATCTCACTATCCCGCTGCGGAACCTGGGCTCCCTCCAACTGTTCCGAAAACAACTGAAAACCTGGCTTTTCTCTAATATATAACATCTCCTGCTTACTTCCCCCCTTTTTCATATGCTCTTGTAAACTCTCTCTCCCCTCTCTTCTTGTATTTATAAGCTTTGTAAACCGTGTCGAGCTCCGCTTCCGTGGAGATGATGCGGTATATAAACTTAAGGCTTAGTTTAGTTTAGTTTAGTCATGGGGTTCATACCTCTCTTAACTAGACCTCCTTTTCATGCAAATGCCAGTAAATTGCAATAAATTAGCAGTGTGATACAGACTGGGCAGGAAAATAGGTCTTTCCCCAATTTTGCCACCTTGGCTAATACCTGGAGTTCTCTACAGGGGGTGGTTGTTACAGAACATGAGCTTGTTCAGAGTTTCGTTTCTGCTTTTTGCATTACCCCCAATGTGCTCCTTCATGAATCTCAGTTCAAGCTATTACATAATGTATATGCTACCAAGCTTAGAGGAAAAAATGATGGGATTATGGGATTCTGATATATGTGCTAAATATCAGAGTGGGCAGGATACCATATAGTGCACTATTTCTTGGAATGTCCCACCTTAAAACCCAGGAGCACTAACCACTTTGGCAGATTATTTGGGTATTTCTTGTTTTAAAGTCTATTGCCCCAACCTCTAAGCCAGTGATTCCCAACCCTGTCCTGGAGGAACACCAGGCCAATCGGGTTTTCAGGCTAGCCCTAATGAATATGCATGAGAGAGATTTGCATATGATGGAAGTGATAGGCATGCAAATTTGCTTCATGCATATTCATTAGGGCTAGCCTGAAAACCCAATTGGCCTGGTGTTCCTCCAGGACAGGGTTGGGAACCACTGCTCTAAGCTACCCTTCTGCTCTGCCTGGGTGTCTGTTTAGTCATTTTTCTAAAACTTATGCCAAACAGATGTCCCCATCCTTGTTTATTTATTTATTCAATTTTCTATACTGTTCTCCCAGGGGAGCTCAGAACAGTTGGTACATTAATTTATTCAGGTACTCAAGCATGTTTCCCTGCCTGTCTCAGCAGGCTCCCAATCTGTCTAATGTACCTGGGGCAATGGGAGGATTGTGACTTGCGCTGGGTCACAAGAAGCAGCATGGGTTTGAACCCACAACCTCAGGGTGCTGAGGCTGTAGCTTTAACCACTGTACCACACTCTTCTGTTGTTCATAAGCTGAATGTCTTACTTTGGAAAATGGCAATTCATTTTGGATGCTCTCGGCACAAAAATGTCCATCTCAGCCACTTTCAAACAGAAAATTTGGACATTTTTCTTGTTTGAAAATAGCTTTGAGAGATGTTATATGCAAACCGTCCCAATTCTGACTTAGATGACTTTTCAAAAATGTCCCTCTGTGTATACCCAGCCATACATCAATTGATAGCATCAAATTCCAAATCTCATAGTACTTTCTTTTCTTGTTCCAGGTCGAAATGAGTTGATAGCTCGGTATATTAAACTGCGGACAGGGAAAACACGCACTAGGAAACAAGTAAGTGAAGCATTTTTGTTAGTAATATGAATTTGTAGCATTGATGGTTGGGAGTCAGACCTATTGTGAACAGGTTTAAGTTACACTCTGGGTGATTGTTGAGATGGGAGGGATCCCCCTTTATAACATGTTCTCCTTCCCAAAATGCAGCCATTTATTTATTTTTTAAAATGTCTTAGCTGCCTAACACCTAGGCCAGTTACAGTAAAAACATACCTAATTCATGCTCAAACAACAAATTGTACACATACAAGAAATAAAAACAGTTCATATTTTGCATCATATTCCATACTTCTTTCTTAGTGTTAGTATTCAGCTGTAATACTCTGCCATAGACAAGTGAATTTTAAGTAATCGCTTAAAATATACAGCATTTATGTATAATCTTAAACTACCTGGCAATTGTGACAAACCCAGGTCCATGTCGGGTCTTACCCACAATAAACCCGGATCCGTTCCTGGTTTTGTCCCAGTGAGCAGAAATGTGCACAAGCCACCTAGGAGAGCGGATCAGGTGACTGACCAATTAATTAATCAAGCTGACTCTAGCTCTGACTGGGAAATGGAAATAGCAGAAACAGGGCAGGATAAGTGTGAAAGTTTCACTCTAGGCAAACCTTATCCTGACACTGTTAAATATCTTAGGAAATTTGAACAGCCAGTTAAAACCAGGGCTAGAAAGTATCCCATTTGTGAAAGTAGGGAGCAAGTCAGTGGGTGGAAAACCCTTCCCCCACAGTCTCAGAAGGGGAGTGGTTTTCCATCAGATATAATGAGCCTGCTGAGAACAGAGAAAGGGAAGCAGCCAAGGGAAGCCAGACTCACGAGGCACCCAGGAGAGGAATACCCAGGAGGGTATGAAGCTGGAGAGAGCCAGACTCTCTCAGACTGGCCCATTCTAGAAGCAGATGACGCAGTTCATATCAGGGAGCCTTGGGAGCAGCCAGAGGAGGAAGCAATGGACACCCAGGCAAGCCAGGCATGCACTGAAACTCAGCCATTGCCTATGGAAATATAGTGAGTTTAAACCTGGATGTTTTCTCATGCTGTTCATTCCTCTGTGCTGTTAGGGAATCTGAAAGTTTAGAAACTTCAGTTTTAAAACTCTCCCTGAAAGCTTAAATGCAGAAGTTTTCTTTAAAGCCCTGAAATATATAACGTGGTAGGAGTGTTTGTACTTCCTGGCTGATTGCCAAGCTGAGCCAGCACGTTGTTTTCTCTCAGCTGTGGCTAATCCCAAGTGCACTATTGCAGAGAAGGGAAACGTACATGTGCTATTGAAGGCTTGTGATATATTAATGATTTTTGAAACATACAAATGAACTGTTTGGATAAAAGAATATTGATTTAAAACACTGTTGCTCTGGTGAAGAGAACTAAGACCCATAAGCTTGCAAGCCCAGAAGCAGGGACTGTTGGTAATTGCAGTGTTATTCAAGTTTTGTTTTTGGAACCTTTATGAGTTTGATGTCATGTGCTATGACTGCATACGGCACTGCAAGGCTGATGCCTGAATGTTTTTGAATTATGTTACCATTACTAAAATAAAGCTATTTTTGGTTTTTCACATTCTGACTGAAACCTGTATTCCTTGCATGCATGCCTAAAAGTAAGACCTGGAGGATCCCTTAGTAGCAAGGGACACGTGGGACTGGAGTTTTGGTCATTTTCCTGGGGCTTGCAACATCGGCAAGAACCCGGGGTGTGACACAATGCATCCCATAATCTTGACCTTCCAACTGAAAATGTAGCTTGACTTGTTAACACATAATGTACAGATTCAACCATCAATTTCATCGTTGATTCCAATCTCAAAGATCTATTAGGCATATACAAAGATAGCACTTTATGTAAATATAAAAGTACCTGCCCATAAAGAATTTGATGGATTAACATCAGTATCTTATACTGTACTCGACATTTTACCAGCAACCAATGAAGTTGATTTAAAACTGGTGTAATATGTACCATTTGGTTCCCTCCTTCAAAATGCGAGCTGCTATAATACAGTGACATCTGCAGCAGTGTATCACCCAAGGTAAACACTATATTCATTGACCCTTTCTGACATGGGGCTAGATTAAATAATTGGCAAATAGTTGGTTTATGTCTTAGGGGTCTTTTCACTAAGATGTGCTACCAAATGGGCTTAGCATGCCCTAACAAAGGCCTTTCCTACATACTAAGCCCAAATCTAGCATGTTCCTAAAAAAAAAGGGTTTTATTGATATTTTTAAATTTCAGGTTATGCGCTATTGTTGGCAACTGAAAATAATTAACACAAGAGCCTAGGCGTCCTATTTAGTAGGTACTAAGGGCTCCTAGGCAGTAGGTGTTTCCATGTTAATTATTTTCAGTTACGTCTGCTAGCATTGTCATTAGTGCGTAGCACTAATGTGGGAGCACTTACCGCTTCCTGGTTAGAAGGTGCTAAGAGCTCCCATGTTAACCAATTAGCATGCAGTAATGTGAGCATTCTCCACCTATGACACATATCCTCCAAAAGGTAAATACAAGAAATAGTCTACAATCAGTGTACTCAAATATGAAACTACCGCAAGACATTTTAGTGCATCCTGCAGTACTGTATATACTCGAATATAAAGTCGAACCGAATATAAGTTGAGACCCCCATTTCCCCCCAAAAGGAGGAAAAATGGTTGACTCGAATATAAGTCGGGCAGCTTAATATGTTCAAGTGCCCTGCCAGAATCTGCAAAGGAGGGCAACGAAACTGGTAAGAGGGCTGGAAAACTTCCCATATGCTGAGAGGCTGGATAAACTGGGGCTTTTCTCTCTGGAAAAGAGGAGGCTCAGGGGGGATATGATAGAGACCTTCAAAATACTTAGGGGCATAGAGAGGATGGACAGGGACAGGTTCTTCAGACTAAAAGGGACGACAGGTACGAGGGGGCACTCAGAGAAACTGAAGGGAGATAGGTTCAAATCAAATGCAAGGAAGTTTTTCTTCACCCAAAGGGTCGTGGACAAATGGAATGCGCTCCCGGAGGAAGTGATCCGGCAGAGTACAGTACAGGGATTCAAACAGGGATTGGACAGATTCCTGAGGGAAAAGGGGATCGTGGGGTACTGAGGGAGGTGCTGGGGTGTTGCATAAGTATAGACAGCTCACCAGGTCGTGCAGGTGCAAGGCCGGAGGGTTAGGACATTGATGGGAAGATAGGACTTCGATGAAAAAACCTAGGGGGCAAGGGGGCCCCTACTGGTGATTAAGGCAGGTCATGACCTGTTGGGCCACCGCGGGGGCGGACTGCTGGGCGGGATGGACCTCTGGTCTGACCCGGCAGAGGCACTGCTTATGTTCTTATGTTATGTTCTTATGCACCTAGCATCCCCTCCATCCCCTGTCAGGCTCTGCACCCAGTCCTCTTCCTTCCCTCACTACCTCTGCACCCTGCCCCTCTTCCCCCACCCTGTCTGTCATACCTCCTCTGCCAATCCCTGGTGGTCCAGAGTTGCAGCGGGCAGAAGCGAGCTTTCCGAGCTCCTGCCCCACTGCTAACCCGGTCAGTAGGCCACTGCTGTGGCCGCCACGAGTTCCAGTTCTATCAGCCACTGAGCAGCACTGAGCAGGAGCACGTTTTGGCGCTGCTGCTCGGCGCTGAGCAGTTTCCTGACTGGCAGTGGATTTTCCCAAGCCATCTCACTAATGGCCAATGAACTTCTCTTTTAGGAAATTATCCAAGCCTTTTTAAAATCCTGCTAAGTTAACTGATTTCACCATGTTCTCCAGCAACGAATTCCAGAATTTAATTACACGTTGTGTGAAGAAATATTTTCTCTGGTTTGTTTTAAATTTACTATTTAATAGCTTCATCACATACCTCCTAGTCCTAGTATTTTTGGAAAGAGTGAACAAGTGATTTACCCTTTCCATTCCACTCGTTATTTTATAAACCTCTATCATATCACCCCTGCACCATCTCTTTTTCAAGCTGAAGAGCCCTAGCCACTTTAGCCTTTCCTCATAGGGAAGTCGTCCCATTCTTTTAACCAATTTTGTTGCCCTTCTCTGTACCTTTTCTAATTCTGCTATATCTTTCTTGAGATATGGTGACCAGAATTGTACACAGTATTCAAGGTGCAGCCGTACTATAGATTGATACAAGGGCATTATAATATTTTCATTTTTGTTTTCCTTTCTTTTACTGATAATTTCTAATATTCTATTTGCTTTCTTAGCCATGCCGCTAATGGAGCTGAGGGTTTCAAAGTATCCTCAACAACGACACCTAGATCCCTTTCCTGGACAGAACCCAGCATCACGTAGTTATAGTTCGACTTCCTCTTTCCCACATGAATCACTTTGCACTTGCTCACATTAAAGCTGATCTGCCACTTAGACGCCCAGTCTCCCAAGTTCCTCTTGCAATTTTTCACAATTCTCTTGTGATTTAACAATTTTGTGTCATCAGCAAATTTAATTATCTCACTAGTTATTCCTATCTCTAGATCTTTGATAAATGTGTTAAAATTCTGTGGTCCTAGCACAGACCCCTGGGGACCCCCACTATTTACTCTTCTCCATTCAGAATATTGAACATTTAAACCTACGTTCTGTTTTCTGTCTTTCATCCAGTTATTAATCCATAATAGGACATTGCCTTCTATCCCATGACTTCTAATTTCTTCAGAAGTCTTTCATGAGGTACTTTATCCAATGCCTTTTGAAAATCCAAATAGACAGTATCAACTGGCTCACCTTTATCCACATGTTCATTCACCCCTTCAAAGAAATGCAGTAGATTGGTGAGGCAAGATTTCCCTTGACTAAATCCATGATGCTTTCTCTCATTAATCCATGCTTATTTATATGTTCTATCACTTTGTTTTTTATAATAGTCTCTACCATTTTGCCCGGTACGGACGTCAGACTCCCGGTCTATAATTTCTTGTATCACCTCTGAAACCTCGGCCACATTGGCCACCCTCTAGTCCTCTGGTACAATGCTGGATTTTAGAGCAAAATTACAAATTACTAACAATAACTCTGCAAATTCATTTTTCAGTTCTATCAGCACTCTGGGATGTATACTGTCCGGTCCAGGTGATTTGCTACTGTTCTGTTTGTCAAATTGACCCATTACATCTGCTTTTACTGGAACATTGGTCCACGACCTGGCAGCTGGGCTTCAATGCGAAAAAATGCAAGATCATGCACCTTGGCAACAATAATCCGTGCAGAACATACACACTGAACGGCGAGACCTTGGCTAAGATGGCAGCAGAGCGGGACTTAGGGGTGATCATTAGTAAAGACATGAAAACAGCCATCCAAGTGGAAAAGGCTACATCCAAGGCTAGACAAATGCTGGGTTGTATCCGTAGAAGATTTGTTAGCCGGAAGCCGGAGGTCATAATGCCATTGTACAGAACCATGGTGAGACCTCATCTGGAGTACTGTGTGCAATTCTGGAGGCCACACTACCGTAAGGACGTACTGAGAGTTGAGTCGGTTCAGCGCATGGCCACTAGGATGATCTTGGGGCTTAAGGATTTCTCATACGAGTACAGAGGAAGTGATCAGGCAGAGTACGGTACAGGGATTCAAGCAGGGATTGGATGGATTCCTGAGGGATAGAGGGATCGTGGGGTACTGAGTAAACCAACCTGGTCGTGCATGTGCAAGACCGGAGGGCTAGGACTTCGATAGGAGGGCAGAACTTAAATGGGAAACCAAGGTGGCAGGGGAGCCCCTTCTGATGATTCAGACAGGCCTTGACCTGTTTTTGGCCACCGCGTGAGCGGACTGCTGGGCAGGATGGACCTGTGGTCTGACCCGGCAGAGGCACTGCTTATGTTCTTATGTTCTTATGTTCTTACAGGCTGCACAGGTTGCGGCTATACTCTCTCGAAGAGCGTAGGGAGAGGGGAGACATGATTGAGACATTTAAGTACATCACTGGCCGCATAGAGGTGGAAGACAACATTTTCTCTTTCAAGGGTCCGTCAGCCACAAGAGGACATCCGCTGAGAATCAGGGGCGGGAAATTTCATGGGGATACCAGGAAGTACTTCTTCACAGAAAGAGTGGTAGACCATTGGAACAAACTCCCAGAGCAGGTGATCGCGGCCAGCAGCATACAAGATTTTAAGAATAAATGGGATGCCCACGTCGGATCTTTACGAGGGCAGTATAGAGGTGATACCACCTGTGAGCGACCCCTTAGGAGTTGTTAGGGGAGGGTTAATGGAGTGGGCAGACTTGATGGGCTATGGCCCTTTTCTGCCGTCATCTTCTATGTTTCTATGTTACATCATCCAGTGTTACACAGATTTGTTTGAGTTTTTCTGATTCATCAGAATTGAATACAATTTCTAGCACTGGTAACTCCCCCACATCTTCCTCTGTGAAGACCAAGGCAAAATGATTCATTTAATCTCTCCACTATGGCATTGTCTTCTCTGAGAGCCAAGTTCCACGTTTTATTAAAATTTTCTATCCCGCAACAAAGCATTCTGGGCTTCTTCCCGGCTTCTTTCTTTTAATGTGCCTAAAAAAGTTTTTACTGTGTGTTTTTGCTTCCAGCACAATCTTCTTTTTGACTTCCTTATTAAGTGCCTTGCATTTGACTTGACATTCCTTATGTTGTTTACAATTATTTTCAGTCGAATCCTTTTTCCACTTTCTGGAGGATTCTCTTTTAGCTCTAATAGCTTCCTTCACCTCACTCGTTAACCATGCCAGCTTCCGTTTGGTCTTCCTTCTTCCTTTATTAAAACATGGAATATATTTAGTCTGGTCTTACAGGATGGTATTTTTGAACATCAGTGCCAGTTGTATATTTTTGACCTTTACAGCTGAACCTCTAAGTTTCTTTATTACCATTCTCCTAATGTTATCATAATCACCTTTTTTTAAAGTTAAGTGCTGTTGTATTGAATTTCCCGTGCAAACCTATTCTAGGGATTATATCAAATCTGATCATTATCAAGCAGTCCCTTCCCCGCTGCACCAATTCATGTGCTCTACTAAGAACTAGATCAAGAATTGCTTCATATCTTGTTGGTTCCAGAACTAGCTGCTCCATAAAACAGTCTTTGATTTAATCAAGGAATTTTATCTCCCTAGTATGTCCTGATGTTACATTCACCCAGTCAGTATTGGGGTAGTTTAAATCAACAAATCCACAGGATGAGATAAATCAATCACCAATATACAAAAAACTTTTTATCTCCTACTGTTGGGATAGGACTGTCAAAGGTTAAATAATAACCTGAGGGGGAGAAAAAGACCTCACAACTAACGAGGTACTCATCAAGCCAGCCGAAGCTGCAAAGTGAATAAGCCTTCAGTTCATCACGGGTCATAAAAAAAACCTCCCCCACAGATTAATTAAACGGTATCCTATTCAGCGCTTTGTAGTGCGTGAGTCTGGTGTGACAGTTGTCTCTTTCTCGCTCAAATTTAATTTTGACCCAACGACTCTATTTGCTAATAAGTCTCTGCTCTTGCAGTAGTCGGCTCCTGAGGCAGGGGAAAACGGACAAGCGCGCAAAGCGATTTGTGCAGTTTTAGTAGTCGGTGCAACTTTCAGATAGTTGCTATACTTTGGAAAAATATGCTGCGTCCCTTTCACCATAAGGAGGTAACGTTTCAGAATGGTTAGGCATGCTAAACCCAGTACGCATTACATGCCTTGGATAAATGCTTTTTTTTAATATCAATGGTGCATGTTCCGTCAATTAAGATCATTTTTGGACCAAAACAATCTGATCAAGATAGTCCATGATTACAAGAAAACTTGATTATTGCAATTTACTGTTTCCAGGTATTACTTTAGGCATGAAAGGATTGCATTTTGTCCAAAATACAGCTGTCCATATCACCCCTCTTCTTAAGTCACGCCATTGGCTTCCTGTTTTCGCATGTGAGTAAGTTGAGGGAGGAAGGAAGGAGAGAGAGGGAGGCATAGAAAGACCTGGAAGAAAAGAGAACAAATGCTGGACTGGACATGGGGGGGGGGGATATGCAGGCGTTCGCGGGGCATGCCTTCAGGGGTAGGGGGGCCCTGGTGTAGAAGTACATAGAGGAAGGAGGATTGAAAAAGATGTGCATATACTGGACTGGGAGGGAGGGATGGGGGGAAGAAATAATGGGTCTAAAAACAGAGGAGAGGGAGATAGATGATGGACAATGGGATTTAAGGAGGGAAGGAACAGAAAGGGAGAGAAGTTGGACACAAGGAATGGTGTGGAGGAGGGTGGGTATAGAGATACTGGATAGGAGGGTAGTTGGGAAGAGAAAGGGAGAGCTGGTGGACCCTGGGGTGGTGGGGAAGGAGGGAGAGATGCAGGATGAAAGGGTAGTTGAGAAAAGGAGAGATGGTGGATCTGGGGATGGTGGGGGTCCATCGCTGCAGCTATGGGGATGGAGATGAAAAAAAGGAAAAATGCCAGACCTCTGGGAGAGGGAAGGGAAATGGAAGGTGAGGGCAGAGATGGAAGGCGGATGGTTATCACAGAGAAATAAGGAAACGACAAATGGGCAGGAGACCCTGGCAAGCGAGTTATCAGAAATCAACCAGAGCCTGGGACCAACAAGATTTGAATAATGACCAGACAACAAAAGGTAGAAAAAATAATTTTATTTTCTATTTTATGATTACAATATGTCAGATTTGAAATGTATATCCTGCCAGAGCTGGTGTTAGACCGTGAGTGTGAGCTAGGATTTAACAGAGAGGAAAAGTATTTTTCGTTTGTTTGTTTACACCACAGCACCAGTGTGGGTAGGAAAGGGCAAAGGGGGTGAAGAGGCTATAAAAGGGGTGAAGAGACTATAAAATAAATCCATCAGGATGTTTGAAAAAACAACCAATTGGGTAGAAAAATCGAATCAAATTGAAAAATGGATTCAATAGGCTGAATCGAATCGAAATTTTTTTCCCTGAATCGGGCAGCACTAGTTCTGTGGATTGAAAGTATCTGTTTACTTTGTTTTAGGAGAATTTGGGTTCCTTTTACGAAGCCGCATTAGCGGCTTCAGCGTGCGACTTTTCATCTTGCGCCAACCCCCGCGCTAGCCTAAAAACTACTGCCTGCTCAAGAGGAGGTAGTAGCGGCCAGCGCGGCCGGCAGTTTAGCGCACGGTATTACGCGCATTAAACCGCTACCGTGCCTTCGTAAAAGGAGCCCTTTATCTTTTTTGAAGGACTTTATTTTTTTTGAAAGGAGACTGTTAGAAGAAAACACGGGCTATATTAGGTGATGAAAATTGTGTTGGTGAAATAAAATAGCAAACTCTCATTTGCCTGTGTCTCTGCATGCTTATGATTTTTCTACATTTCCTCGCTTTTTTTCTCACTGGATATTGCTAGCTTGTTTGAGTTTATATTGCAATTTTGCCTTGTTAACTTACTGTTATATAAGAACATAAGCAGTGCCTCCGCCGGGTCAGACCACAGGTCCATCCTGCCCAGCAGTTCGCTCCCGCGGCGGCCCAAAACAGGTCAAGACCTGTCTGAATCATCAGAAGTGGCTCCCTTGCCACCTTGGTTTCCCATTTAAGTCCTGCCTTCCTATCGAAGTCCTAGCCCTCCGGTCTTGCACATGCACGACCCGGTTAGTTTATACTCATTACCTGATTTACTTCCTATACTTGTGTTACCTCCCAGCTCCTCCCTCAGTATCCCACGATCCCTTTATCCCTCAGGAATCCATCCAATCCCTGTTTGAATCCCTGTACCGTACTCTGCCTGATCACTTCCTCCGGTAGCGCATTCCAAGTGTCCACGACCCTTTGGGTGAAGAAAAACTTCCTTGCATTTGTTTTGAACCTATCTCCCTTCAGTTTCTCCGAATGCCCCCTCGTACTTGTTGTCCCCCTCAGTCTGAAGAATCTGTCCCTATCCACCCTCTCTATGCCCCTCATGATCTTGAAGGTCTCTATCATATCTCCCCTGAGCCTCCTTTTCTCCAGAGAGAAGAGCCCCAGCCTATCCAGCCTCTCGGCGTATGAGCAGTGTTCCAGTGTATTAAGTCAAGCTCTAGTTTGCGTCTCATCTCAAATCTGCTGAAATAGGTACGGAAAATAGGAATCCCGTGCTGTGACCACTCATAAAGCAGATCTCAATCCCCATAGCAAAGAGATTTCCCTAGACATTCTAAAAGAAATAGATCTAAAGATAAGGGATATTAGAGAAAAGTTTTGTTTTTGCATTTGTTGGTTTTTTTTTTTGCTGTTTGTTTTCAAATGACTGTCATTAAGAGTGTGCACTATAGGCTACATTCTATGTGGCTGTAATTTTCAAAAAAGATAGATGTCCAAAAGATGGCATAAACTGGCACTTGGACATCTTACTAGTCAAAACATCCAAATAGCCATTTTCGAAACTGACTTTCTAGATATCTTTCTGGTCATTTTGTCTCCAGTGCATCTAAATCTTAAGGGGGCATGTTAGTGGCATGTTTGGGGGGGCTTGGGACTTGGACTTTCTACAGGGATGATGATCAAAAACATTCTGGGCATCATTTAGAGGTTTGGGGCTAGAATAGGTTTTTGGGTTTTTTCTTGTTTAAATCATTTTTTTACTGAGCATACATAAGAACTAACAACACAAAAAGAATAGCATTATAAATATCAAATATTAAGCTCAATCAATTTTCAATAATTTAATTTAAGTCTTATATACCGCTAATAACGTGAGGTTTCTAAGCGGTTTACAAAAATGATGCATGAAAAGATACAATAAATAAAAATAAATAAGATAGGTACTTGGAAATTCCCTAACTGTCCCAAAGGCTCACAATCTAACTAAAGTGCCTGAAGAAACAATTTATGAAAAGTAAAGATAAAAATATAAAGATAGAGATAGAAATGAATATTCCAACAAGATGGTGGCCAGTTAGGTCATCTTCTGTGCTGTCTCCCTTGTCCTGCTTTTGTTTTTGTTTTATTAATAACAATCATCAATCCCATCATGTCAACCCACTTCCCCCACCCATCTAATCCCCCATTCAATATCTATAACAGATGTATTGAGCATATACAAAATCTAGCAATACAGAAAGAATATCATTGCAAATATCAAATATTAGGCTCAAACAATTTCCAATGTCAATCTCCAAATGTACCCTACCAACCCACTTCCCTCATCCATCTAACCCCTTATCTAATAACCAAAGCATATGTATTTTAAATATTAACTAATTATATGACTAATTTCTTGTACCCTTTACGCTTCTCAGGACTGCAAAAAAAAATAAAATAAAATAAAATACTTCTTAAGGTCTTCCTAATAAAACATGACTACGAGCAGTGGGAGTCAATGTATTTAAAAATGGTTGCCAAATTTTAAATAATATTCTGCCCTGTTTCATATCCCAATCAGAAATAGACATAGCCTCCATAAGTACAAGATACTAGAATAGTTTTAAAAACGAATAAGGGTCAAAAAGGTGCCCAAACATACCACCTTACTTCCCAGTGGTTTCCAACCCCCTCCCACCACCCAAAGATTTGAAAGAAACAGTACATTTTCGCTTGTATTACAGCTTCAGATGATCACACAGACATAGCTCAGCAGATCAGAGGGGTACTGCTGTGAATGTTGCATTAAAAAGTCCCATGTACACATTCACTATAACCTGCTTATATAGTTAACCCTCCAAAACCCACCCAAAACCTACTGTACCTACATAAAGATGACACCTGCAGGCATAAGGACTATTATTGTGGTATACAGGTAGGTACAATAAGTTTTGGAGGGCTCACCATACAATATAAGCAGGTCTCCCTTGGACTTTGTAATGTGATGTTCACTGCAGTACTGCCTAGAATACCCCTCTGCTCAGCTATGTGGACAGTTTGCGTTTTTCATTTGGACGTTTTTATATTCAGAAATGACCCAAAAATATAGACGCACTAAGGGCCAAAAAAACCTCTTGCTAGGTCATTAAAAAAAATATAATAGATGTCTTGCAGTTTTGAAAATGGATATTTTCTCTACTAAAACGTCCAGACTCAGACTTAGGGATACTTTTACTAAGCTGCGATAGTGGTTTTAGCGTATGCTGAATTGCCGTTCGCGCTAGACCTTAACGCCAGCATTGAGCTGGCGTTAGCGTAACGCGGGTTTAACGTGCGCTGAAATCCTGCATGCGCTAAAAATGCTATCGCGACTTAGTAAAAGGAGCCCTTAGACATCCATTTGAAAATGTCCCTCCACTTATAGCGCCCAGATAATAACTAGAATGGCACATAGTGTGATTCTACAGGGTACGTGCACCTTTTATAGAATTGAGCTATCGGTGTGTAGCATAACTTTTAGGCATACCCATTTAAGCCAGCTAAAACCATGTCTAAATGCCTGTGCCGAAATTATGAGTGGATCAGGTGTGTTCTATAACAGTGTTCTTCAACCACCGGTCCATGGACCAGTGTCGGTCCACAGAAATTTCCTGCCGGTCCACAGAGCCAGCATGTGCATCAGGCCCAAAACAGTGTTCTTCAACCGCCGGTCCACGGTGCGATCGATGCGGTGTTATCTTCGAGCCAGCTCCCTCTTCCTAACTGATTCAGTGCACAAAGCCACGGGCAGTGGCTCCAACGGGCATCCTGCGCCTGAACCGGAAGCCTTCTCTCTGACGTTGCAACGTCAGAGGGAAGGCTTCCAGATGAGGCACGGGATGTGCAAGGTGCAATTAGTACTATTATGGGGCGGGGTCTGGCCCACAACTTAGCCCAGTGTTCTTTAACCGCCGGTCCACGGACCGATGCCGGTCCACAGAATAATTCTTTTATTTCTGCCGGTCCATAGGTGTAAAAAGGTTGAAAAACACTGTTCTATAACAATATGCATAACTTTTAGGAATGCCCACTATCTGCCCATGCCCCTCCCCTGACCATGCCACCTTTTCAAATTCACACACTAGAACAGGCACATACTTTTTATATAGAATTATGCTTTCCAAATTGTGCGCATAACTTTTAATTAGTGCTGATTAGGCCACTAATTAAGTTGTGCATGTAAATCAGCTGTGCACTCACAACTTAAGGTGCCATATACAGAATTTGGGGTATGCGCATATAAGGATAGATTCAAGAAAGGGTATCTAAAGTTAAACACTGGGATACAATGCCTAACTTTGGGTGTGAGTGCTTATGCCATATCAAAAGCCGATGGAAGTGCTCTTGCCTAACTATAGGCAGTTATGCACATCAATGCTAGTATTCTAGTAGACCCACTCATGTCACACCCCCAATAGCTGCATGCAGTAGAATTTGTGTGTGTATGTTGTAGAACAGTGGTCTCCAACTCAAACCCTTTGAAGGGCCACATTTTGGATTTGTAGGTCCTTGGAGGGCCTCAGAAAAAAATGTTAATGTCTTATTAAAGAAATGACAATTTTGCATGAGGTAAAACTCTTTATAGTTTATAAATCTTTCCTTTTGGCTAAGTCTTAATAATAATATTGCCATTTATGGTTAAAAAGACATATGATTAAGAAACTGTTTTATTTTACTTTTGTGATTATGATAAACATACCGAGGGCCTCAAAATAGTACCTGGCGGGCCGCATGTGGCCCCCGGGCCGCGTGTTTGAGACCACTGTTGTAGAATTTCTGACTAAAGGCATTTGCTTGTGTACCTGCTAATTGATGCCAATGAAGAACAAATATAGCCTTTTATTGCTCATTAACACCAATTATCAGTTCATTTTTAAATGAATATAGTTTTAAGTTTCAAGTTTATTCATATTATTTGATTGAACGCTTTTCCAAATTACAAAGCGTTGTACAAAAGATAAAAATATGATTTTAGAGAAATCACTTATACTTATAATATATGCACGCAACTGACCTCATTCTATTGCACACTAAACACTGAATTCTGATCCAAAATGGCTGCCACTATCTGAATACTGACAGGATGCCTGAGAGTGTCTCTTATACCTTTGAAGAATGCTGAAAAGAAGGGGCAGAAGCGTTGGTGGTGCCTCCCAGCGCTCGGTGCCCATGGTTCCTACAGTCGAAGACATCTTCAGACGCCTTCAAATCAAGCAAGTTTCTTCGGGGAATCGCCCGTTGGGAGCATCGGCAGAGCAGAGTGCTTCGGCGGAAACCCACAGGCTAGACGTTACTCTGAGCCCCAATGTCAGGACGCCTCCCCTTCATCCGCTGCCTCTGGGAGCTAGCTCACCGCGAGAGGAGAGTGCGTCTGACAAGGCAGTATTCTCCTCTCGAGATGCCAGCATATTGGAGGGCTTGCTGCAGGGAACAGCCCAGAAGGATTTGGTCCTTTTGGAGGAACCAGCGACCGGGACATCTTTAGCCAAGGAGGAACAAGGCACTGGGGAGATAAACCAACCATCTGAGCTATCTCAAACTACACCAATAATTTATTTTGCTCCTGTTAAACTCCCAGAAGTCACTTTAGAGTCGCTCTGGGAATTACTTTTGGCTTTGGGAAATTCCCTGAATCCTCAAATTAAAACTTTAGATAAAGAACTGAAGGACCAGAAAGAAGAAATTAATACTTTGAAAGAGGATATTGCATTATTGAAATCTGATATCCAAGAAGAAAAGAAGGACGTAAAAATGATTAAAAGTAATCATGATTTACTTGTAAAAGACAACTTGATTATGAGGAGAAAATTGGAAGTACTTGAAAACAATAGTCAGATTAATAATTTACGTTTAATTAATTTTCCAAAGGTCTCATCAACTTCCTCAAGAGAAATGATAAAGCGTTACTTTCTGGAAAATCTTAAAATTCCTGAGAATTCTCTACCACCATTGACAAGAGTGTATTATTTACCTACAAGGATTCAGGATTTACAGAAGAAAGAAGATGTTGGAAAACCTCAGGAAGGTTCTCTGGATGTTTCCGCTTTATTGGAACAATCAGAAGAGAAGTGGCCATTTCAGCCACTTTCTTATTGACTGTGGCAGACAAAGATTGAATCCTTAAACTTTTCTTCAAAAATAGAACCAGAGACTTCCTTGGTTTCCATATTCAAATTTTTCTGGATGTCTCTAAAGAGACTCAAATAGAAGAAGGGAATTTCTAATATTGAAACCAGGTGTGACCCAGATTGAGGGTTTATTTTTTCTTAGATATCCTTGTAAATGTGTAGTAATCGTACTTTAAAATATGTGTTCTTTGAACCGGCTCATTTGACGGCTTTTCTCTCTATGAAGCGCCTTGAAAATGGAGAAACACCTGTGTCCAAGTACCGTATTTTCACCCATATACCGCGCACCCGTGTAAAACGCGCACACGGGTATAGCGCGCGGGGAACACAAATTTATGTAAAAAAAAATTTCATATAGCGCACACACGCGTATACCGCGCATGCTAAAACCTCCTCCCGCCTACTCCGAACCGGCATCCTCCCCCCCTCGCTTACCCGAGAGAGCATTTTTTTTTTCATTCGAATCCGGCATTCCCCCTGCGAACCGGCATCCTCCCTCCCGCTCGCGTCACCCCCCCTCCCCCGCGATCCTACATCCCCCCCAGCACCGCAAAACATCTCTTACCCGATTGGGCACCAGCACCAATGTACAGGATGTGCCAGTGCCCGAAGATCCTCCCTCGTTGGGTTGGGCTGGGCTGGGTGGTACGGTGCGAGAGAGATCCTCCTTCTTCCTGCGCCGGGCTGGACTAGGCTTTGAGCATTTGCGCATGCTCAAAGCCTTCTTGTCTCGCTCTCTCTGAGATAATCTCGGAGAGAGCGAGACCAGAAGGCTTTGAGCATGCGCAAATGCTCAAAGCCTAGACCAACCCGGCGCAGGAAGAAGGAGGATCTCTCTCGCACCGCCCAGCCGGATGCCGGATCGGATTGAAAAAAAAAAGTTGTAAAACGCGCTCACATGTATAACGCGCACGGTTATGCACGGTTTGTAAAAATCGTGTATAACGCGCGCGTTATATGCGTGAAAATAAGTTAATAATTTAGCTCTATTTCAGTATCAGATAATGTGATTTCTTGATTGTTATTTAATATTATAATCACTCCTATTCTTTAATATTGGATCCTAATTTTGAGGACTAGTGTGTGATTAAGTAGAGAGATATTTCCTACTATGGTTTGATTTATTTGCTGGATTGAAAGTAATAAATACTATGTTTTCTTAATTACACTTTCTGTACAAGATGATATGCTTGTTAAATAATGTGAAAATTTATAAATAAATAAAAAAACCCCCACTGAATTCTATAAATGGCACCTAAAAAAATCAGTGTTGTAAAACTTGCTTAGCATTAGATTGTAAACAGCATTTAAAATTAGGTGCCATTTATAGAATAGCGGTGTGCCACAGGGCTCCCCCCTGTCCCCCACCCTGTTCAATATCTACCTCACCTACCTAGGAAACCTCCTGCAAAGCCTCAAGCTAAAATTCTTTATCTACGCAGACGACATTACCATAGTCAGCCCTCTAACCAATTTCACTCAAGAACTCCTTAACTCCCTCACAAGCATACTTAGTCAGATAGAACTCTGGATGCAATCCTACAGACTAAAATTAAACCCAGACAAAACCAAATTCTTCCTAGCAACCCCCAAAGACAAAATCAAAGACACCACAATCCAAATAAAAGGATCCACATTCCCCCTCGAACAAACCTTAAAAGTACTGGGTGTAACACTGGACAAACATCTCTCCCTCGAGAAACACACTGATATCACAGTCAGGAAAAGTATCTCGACACTTTGGAAACTCCGCACCATAAAAAAATACTTCGACGACTCTTCTTTCCGCCTCTTAGTACAATCCTCCATCCTCAGCATACTGGACTAGTGCAACATCATCTACCTGAGCTCCACAAAGAAAACAATCAGGAGACTAAAGATGATCCAGAACACCGCTGTCCGCCTCATATTTGACCTGAAAAAATGGGACCATATCACCCCTTTCTACCACAAACTCCACTGGCTCCCACTAGAATCCAGAATCATATTCAAATTCGCCTGTTTTTGCTACAAAACAATATTTGGTTTATCCCCAAGCTACATCACCCCTCACTTCACCCTTAACCACAACTATAAAAACTCCCGAAAAATTCAACTCTTCGCCTTCCCCTCCCTAAAACTATGCCACTCAAAAAAATTCCTTGACAAAACCTACGCCTTCCAAGCCGCCAAACTAAACCCTTGGCTAGCCCAAATGGTCCTCCAGGCCTACAACTACCTCGACTTTAGAAAATCACTCAAAACTCACCTATTCCGAGACCAAGACCCTTAATGCCCCTTTTCTACCCTCCTCCTCCCCCCGTCCTGATCTACTCCCCTCCCCCTTCTCCCTCCTCTCCCCCCACTTCGCTCCTTGCTGTTCGCAACTCTATGATCAATTCAATATACAACCACTTGTAACTACTCTCGCCTTGCTGTTTGCAACTCTATGATCAATTTGATATGTAACCACTTGTAATCTCTGTTTAACTAATGTGAACCGCCTAGAACTCTTCGGGGTATGGCGGTATACAAAAATAAAGTTATTATTATTATTAGTGCCGGGAACTGCACCTAGCTTTAAGCATGGCATTTTATATCAACTAAAATGTGGTGTGACTCCTCATGCCTAAATTAGGCGTGGATCTCCCTTATTCTGGAACTACAAATATACATTTAACGACTGCTCCTATCCACTCATGATCCTCCCATTTCCGTGCCTCTATTTTTGACTTGTGCGTAAAATTTAGCCACTGATCCAAAACCTAAATTTATACTCATACATTTTAATGAAAACCAGTTAGCTTGGAATGCTCTCCCGGAGGAGGTAGCTGCGGAATCCACCGTTCTAGGATTTAAAGGCAAGCTAGATGCACATCTCCTTGCAAGGCGCCTAGAAGGATACGGGTGACTAAGGTTACGCCAGGGTACACCTGGCTGGGCCTCCGCGTGTGCGGATTGCTGGACTTGATGGACCTAAGGTCTGATCCGGAGATGGCAGTTCTTATGTTATGTTCTTATGTCTCAATTATCAGCGCTAATTGGCTTGTTATTCAGTTAAGCTGCACATGCAAATTGGATGCACACCCAAATTTGGGTGTGCAGTTTTTTAGCATTTTTTTAATAGAATTCAGAGGTAAACATAAAGTTACATGCAAGTTTATATAATCTGGGGGACATTGTGCACTCTTCTTAAATTGAACGCACTATTTGCATATAGTATGCACTCTTTTCCAAGGGGGAGTGCATGCACGAACCAGTAAACAGGTGTGAATCATTGCACATTTGTGTCCTCTCAGGAAAGTGCACACTTTTACTGAGCTGCGATAGTGGTTTTAGCGCGCGCTTAGTACGCACTGAATTGCCGTGTACGCTAGACCTTAATGCCAGCATTGATCTGGCATTAATTCTAGCCGCTGTGACCAGGCAGGTATACACCAAGCTCAGGTCCCAGTCTGCTCAGAAAAGAAAGAAGTGAAAAAGAAATCCCGGGGAGGAATTGGGAAGGATCAGGTTAGGAATGAGCTAAATAATAGCACTGACCACCGGGGGAGCCCAAGAGGCCCTTGGAACACTGCCAGGGCTGACACAGCAGGGCGTTTCCCCAAACTATATAACCCTGTCTCTCCCAGTAGAAAAGCAAGCCGGCTAGGAAGGAAGCTAGGTCCTTGCCTTCCTAAGGATCCTGTCCAGCCAGACAGGGACAACGAGTGCCAGCCTATGGAAGTGGAGCAATTTGAACAGCCTGAAGTTCTGTCTCAATCTGAAGAGTTGATGGACATCCAAGAGGCTTGGACTCGTGAGGAGAATGCACCTGAACCAATGCAGGTGAACTTAATGCTGAGCCACAAACAGTGAAGGTGTTTGCAAACTATTTGTGTGCTGTGTTTTGCTGTTTGAATGAGGATTGTGCTTTGATAGCTTAGAGAGAGTGTGGGAGAGGATTTGCTTCCACCTGGGAGGGAATTGGTAGTCTGTTTTCAGGCCAGTAATTGTGCAAATCCTGTGACTCTCTCTTTTTCCTGGCAACCATAATTTGTGATTGCCAGAGGCTGTTTTTTTTCCCTTTATTTTTGTGCTATGGACTAAGAAGGAAGGATACCTGAATGTTGGATTATAATTTTGGGTTTTGGGACTGAATAAAGCAACTGCTTTCCTGCAGTCCAAGTAAGCTCTAGGGAGCCAAGGTCTTTGTATGAGGCAAGACCTAGAAAACTGTGGCAAAGTAAAGCTGATAGCTAAACAAGCTGACTTTTGTTTCTTTGCCCCTTTTGGCAATTGTTTGATGTTCTTTTTCTCTGATAATTGCTGTATACAATCTGGAGGGACTTACCTGTTCCAAAGACATTAAGTAAAGTGAACTGTTTATTTAACTTGACTGAGTGTTGGAACTTTATTTTGGAGTTTTGTTTTTCTGAATCCAGTCCTACAGGGTGACTCCATGTCGGGTCACACGCAAATGTACATTGTGGTGTAGCCGTCCTCAGAGCCTTAGAATCCTATCCTGGATTGCTCTGGCGGTCACACCGCGTAGCGCGGGTTTAACGCGCGCTAAAATCCTGCATGCGCGCTAAAATCCTGCATGCGCTAAAAACGCTATCGCAGCTTAGTAAAAGGAGCCCTATATGCAGTAGTGCATCCAATTTAAGAATAGCTTGTATTATCTCCCTAATTCTTTACACTTGCTCATGCAGTCTTACGCTTTGCTTGCAAATTTGTACATACAGGTTATAGAAAAATATCAGCTGCATTTGTAACTTATGGTAATAGTAATAATAATAATAACTTTATTATTTTTTACCACCATAACCAAAATTTCTAGACGGTTTACACTAAAAAGAGCTGGACAATCAGCGAAATACAATGATACAGTAAAAAATATAAATATTTGTAAAATATTCATGACCTTCAGGCCAAGGAAACCCTGGCATAATTACAGTTTGCTTAAAAGTTAGGATGCCTAGTGCATAAATGCCACTTCACATTATGGAAATTGCGAACAATTAGATCTGATTTTGAATCTACTGCTTTTAGATTACTGGTTCAATCGTTACTACTGAGTCTTCTCGATTATTGGTCGCCGCGCCTCAGGGGGGACGTGGCGGTGCTTGGGGGAGTCCAGGGGAGGGCAGCGGAACTGGTAGGGGGGCTGGGAGGTTGGATGGGCTGGGGCTCTTCTCTCTGGAGAAAAGGAGGCTCAGGGGAGATATGATAGAGACCTTCAAGATCATGAGGGGCATAGAGAGGGTGGATAGGGACAGATTCTTCAGACTGAAGGGGACAACAAGTACGAGGGGGCATTCGGAGAAACTGAAGGGAGATAGGTTCAAAACAAATGCAAGGAAGTTTTTTTTCACCCAAAGGGTCGTGGACACTTGGAATGCGCTACCGGAGGAAGTGATCAGGCAGAGTACGGTACAGGGATTCAAACAGGGATTGGACGGATTCCTGAGGGATAAAGGGATCGTGGGATACTGAGGCAGGAGCTGGGATGTAACACAAGTATAGAAAGCTAACCAGGTAATAAGTATAGAAACCCAACAGGTCGTGCATGTGCAAGACCGGAGGGTTAGGACTTCGATGGGAAGATAGGACTTCAATGAGAAACCAAGGTGGCAAGGAAGCCCCTTCTGGTGATTCAGACAGGTCGTGACCTGTTTGGGCCGCAGCGGGAGCGGACTGCCGGGCAGGATGGACCTATGGTCTGACCCGGCGGAGGCACTGCTTATGTTCTTATGTTCTTAAAATAGAATTTCAATAATAAAACTTACTAAGGGCTCCTTTTACTAAGGTGTGCTAGCATTTTTACCGCACGCTACGCTTCTGAATTTAAACCAGAAATCAATCGAACAGCTGTATCCTGAATTATCCTTAATTTCCTTAGAATTTTTTGGGGCGCTCCTAAATAGATGATGTTACAGTAGTCTAAAATAGATAAAACTGTCATTAACTGCCAATCTTCTATAATTGGTGTTAATTGGCACTGTTTAGCAGTTATGTGTGTAACTGCTCTTATTTGGGATTTTGCAAATTGAGTGCACAAAATTCATAATGTGCAAGAAGACCTTGCTCATATAGCCTTGAATGTATAATAAGACAGCTTAAAAGATTAGACCTTTTAGTAGCATTGATTTAAAAATTATTTTGTGGTTCCAATTAGAGATAGCACAGTCCCAGAGTACTCAGTTTCCTGGGGGCCATTACAACCAACAAATGTTTTAATCTATAAAATAGTTCGTACCAAATAAATGATTGCTGTCGTTAATGTTTCAATTATCAGCAGGCTTGCTGTCTGTGAGCTATTAGTATGAGGCAAGCTTGCTTGCTCTGGAGGCAAAAGCAGTCATATAAAAATATTCTCTGTTTGATTCTACTAAATATTTTACTGAAATATCTTCTGCTGCCATAGATAAGAGAATATTTCAGGGAGACCATGCATATCCATAAAAACTCAGTCAGTCAGTCAGCTACTTACCACCCAAAAACAAACATACAACTTATTTGCTTATCTTTCTGCAGGATATCAACTGTTTAAATAGGACCATTGAATATGTGGCCTTAAACTTAACTGGTTAAAAACAAATCATCTTGCCCTTAACCCAGCTAAATACGAGTGCGTATGTTTTCAATCACTCTCTTCCTCAACCTTCCCCATCATCAATAGTCATTCATTAAGGTATTCAGACACTCAAAGGCACACAACGCAAGAAAATGTTTGACAACCTTCTGGCCACACAAGCAGCAAAAATCAACCATTCCATCTCCAATCTTATGACAATATCAGACAACTTCAAAACATTCAGAAAAGAAATCAAAACCCTGCTTTTCAAAAAATTCATCCAAATATCTTAACCCCTCCTCTTTTACCTCCAGAAGATTCACCTACCTTCAGATAACCTTCCCCCAAATTACCCACCTTAACACCTTCCAATTAAACAAATACCATAAATAGATTGTAACCTACCCTCTCTAACTGCATTCCATATGTATTTTTCATACAGTTCTTCACTGTCAGTTTAATTTCCATCCTATAAGTTCACATAGAATTTTTCTTTTTTCAACCATCTTTATTTTCTCTTCTTTATTAATTTCCAGGTACTTTAGTTAGATTGTGAGCCTTCGGGACAGTAAGGGAATTTTTTAAGTACCTTCTTACTTCTCATTTATAATCTTAATGTATATTTTCTTCAAACCGCTTAGAACCTAACGGATGTAGCGGTATATAAGAAATAAATTACATTACATTACATTACATTAGGATCTTAGGTGTAATTTTTGAGAATCAACTAAGCTTCAAGCCTTAGGTCAATTCAGTTATTCGTTCACCTGTCTTTCTTTGCTTTACAAAGCATCAGATCAGTTCAAGCATTTATTTCGTCCAGTCTTCTTTGCATGCTAATCCATGCTTTGATTATTTCTCAAATAGATATTGTAATTCCCTTTACATAGTACTCCCTCTTACTTCACTTAAGTGACTTCAACTCATCCAATTCACTCTGCTTATTGATTCGACTGGGTTATTATGCTTCTGCTCAATCTTGAACACTGGCTCCCACTTTCAGCACAAATCATTTTCAAGATTTTAGTTATGGTTTACAAATCACATTCTGACTCTTTCCAACTATACCTTAGTAAGTTGATTAATCTTTATATTCCCCACCGTACCCTCCGCTCTGCCAATAACAGTTTTCTTGCTCTACCACCCCTTTCAGAAATTAGACTTTTCCTATCTCGTTGGTCTTCCATTATGCAGCCCATAATTTGTAGCTGCTAAAAACAGGAGGCTGATTGGTATTACTTGGTAATCAGTTGTGGTAGTTACTTGAGTTTATTCAGAGATTAACAGACAACATTTTGAGGATTTGCTGCTGTGTTACAATATGAAAGTGCTGAAGCACCAAGTACTGAAATACCATGATTTATTTTTAACTTTCAACTTAAATACCAAGCATTATAACTTGTACAGAAAGAAGTTAAACCTTAGAACTTTATTCCAATAATGTTTCCACTTTAACAGTAAAAAAAAACCCATAACGAAGAAAACAAAAACATAGGTTTAACTTTACTCAATTCATCCAGTGGGATCCAAGATTTAACACTTAGAGGAAAACATAAGAAAATAATCTACCGTATATAGAATCAAGACTATATAGCTGAGAACAAAATGTTTAAATCAATCTAATGAGCTCAAGATTTTTCATTTTTCATTCTCCAAATGACAAAAAGGTAGTTAATTGAAAAGGTTCAAAGAAAACGAAATACCATGATTTAATCATGCACCTCATAAACCCTTTCTTTTTCAAAGCCTGATAGTGCGAGCTAATGCAGTAAATGCTCTGACATCCATAAGGATTGAATGGGTGTTGGAGCATTTGCTATGCAGCACTCACTCGTACAACTATGTAAAAAAGAGGCCCAAAGATTCTTTTATTTCAAAACATCCAAACCATCTTTTATGAAAACAAAAATTAAACCAATATCATTTTTTAAATATTTGATATACTTTTATTTAATAAATAGAAAAAGTCTTCTAATAAACTTGCTGGCTAGAGCATATCTTCATGATATTTCTGTAGGGTGAAATCTCTCAATTTTTTTTCCTGATCCATGACTGCTATTTTTTACCCACTGATATTTAATATAGGTTGATTTTTCCAGTTTTACAGCTAAAGATTAGCTATCATACCTCAGTGACATTGTGACAGGGTGAAGTTCCTGTCATTGGCTAGCAGAGGGAGTCTGAGCAGCAGAAAGAAGGAGGTAATTTGCATAACATCCTGTAAAGGCACCTGGGAGCTGTCCACTCACCCTGAGTGAAGTAGGGTGCTGAAAAGGACAGGTCCAGAGCAAAGAGCTGAGGAAAGCAGACGCTCCTTTGGGAGCCAGGTGCTCCTCAAGGGGAGGAATGCTGGCCTCTGGCCTAACCCTCGGTAAGCATGACCTGTCCAGTAGAGCTTGGGGTGACCAGGAGGGTACCCCAGACTTGACTGGCAAGGGGCTGGGTAGATGTGTAAGTGGCCAGGGGTGTGAGTAATGGGAGAGTCTGCATGAGGAGAGTAGATGAGAGACAGGAAGCAATTCCTCAGGAAGAGTCCTCGGAGAAGGACTGGTAAAGAAGGGCCTGGAAGGAGTAGCCATAGGGCTCGGTATAGCCTGAAATCCAGGGAGGAGCTCAGGCTTGATGATTGACAGAGGGACTGGTAGAGAAGTATCCAGGACCCAAGAAGCTGGGTAGCTTAGGGACTGGCGGTGGCCCCACTAGGAGAGCAAGAAGAGTCAAGGTCCAAGGCTGAGTGGGTCTGGCGAGTGACTGGTAGAGGGACTGGTAATGGCACTGGAAGCTGCCAGAGGAGCCCAAGAGGAAGCAGCATGACAGACCCATGAGATCATTGGTGTGACAAATCCATGGCCAGCATTGTCCCTGTGATTAATAAAAACAGAACACGGTCCCTGATCAGGAGAGCTGACCAGGTTAGAAGTAATGAAATAGAAATAGCTGACTACCCCTCAGACAGTGAGATAGAGCAGGAAGGGTATGAGCTTAAGGATATTCAGCAGGAAGTGCCATACCAGAGTAAATAAGCCTGTTAGGACTTTTACTATGAAGTGGAATCCTGGTCCTGTAAGGTATCCACAGTATCATCAGCCTAGGACAGTGGTAGGCAAACTCATTAGTCAAAAGAGCCATAGATCAGCAGTACAACGATTAAGATTTCTTTTGAGAGCTGTACCCTGCACCCACTATCGCTACGATGGCTACGTCAACCCGACTGACACCCCACTTGCCCGCGCGTAGTCGAAATTGATTCGTGGCAGAGCCTAGAAAAAATTTGTCTCAGTCCCCGTAAGCTTGGTCCCCGTCCCCGCAAACCATCTGATCCCATCCACACAAGCCTCGAATAGTTTTATACTGAACTTATTATATTAAAGTATAAAAAAACAATATTATATACAATTGTCAGCGTCTTCTTTCCACTCTCTCTTCCCCATTTCCCTTCAGCGTCCTCAGCCCTCTCTCTCTCCACTTCCCTTCAGCGCATGCACATAAAAACAAGCAAGCAATTTTATATCATTTTCATTCTATTCATTCATAGAAATTAAAGTCTAAATAATGCCAGTCATATAACAAAACATGATTTTACAAAAATAATTCCCTGCACAGTCAAGCCTGCAAGGATTATTAGATGTCTTTCAGCAGTTCCCCTCCCTCCCCCCTTACCTTCATGGCCAAGTCATAATGATCTACCAACAATAAAATTTTAAAAAACACAAAGCACACTGTACGCAGAGAAAATGTTAATTTTCATTTATATTCCGCGGGTTTTCAAAGAGGTCAAGGCAGATGACTTTATGCAATGTCACCTCAGTAACAACTATACAAAAATAGACAAATTTTACCCCCTCCCTTTTTACTAAACCGCAATAGCAGTTTTTAGTGCAGGGAGTTGTGCTGAATGCCCTGCGCTGCTCTCGATGCTCATAGGCTCCCTGCGCTAAAAACCGCTATTGCAGATATAAATTCTCAAAACAGACACATTTTGATCACTCAATTGAAAATAAAATCATTTTTCCTACCTTTGCTGCCTGGTGATTTCATGAGTCTCTGGTTGCGTTTCCTTCTGACTGTGCATCCTTTCTTTCATTTATTTCTTTCTGCACTCAGTCCCAACAATTTTCCCTTTCTATTCCCTCCCTCCTTCCTTCCTATATCCTTAGTGCACCCGGTGCCTCCTTCCTATATCCGTAGTGCCCCTTCCTATGTCCTTAGTGCCCCCAGTGCCTCCTTCCCATGTCCTTAGTGCCCATTCCTATGTCCTTAGTGCCCCCAATGCCTCCTTCCCATGTTCTTAGTGCCCCAGTGCTCCTTCCTATGTCCTCTTCACTGCCTTCCAGCCTTTGTTCCACCCCCAAAGCTAGCCATCCTACCTCTCTCCCTCCTTGCTGCGCTAAAGCCAGCCTGCCTGCCTCCCTCCTTCCAGCGCCGAAACTGAAGCCTACCCCCCAGACCAGCCCCCGCTGCTGTTGTCTACCTCCGCTTCAAACATCCCTGTTCCACCACCGCTGCCACTCGCCGCAACTAAAGAGAAGGAAGGTCCAGGCGCCGGCCCACAAATCTTCTTCCCGACATCAATTCTGACATCAGAGAGGAAGTTTCTGGGCAAGCCAGGCAGCGATTGGCTGGCCTGGAACTTCCTCTCCAACATCAGAATTGATGTAGGGAAGGTTTGAGGGCCGGCTCCTGGATCTTCCTTCTCTTTAGTTGTGGCGGGCAGCAGCAGACCGGGGGTGGGGGGTGTTTGGAGCGGCGATAGGCAGCAGCAACGGGGGCTGGTCCCAGGGGGGGGGGTCAGACTTTAGCTTTGGCACTGGAGAGAGGGGAAGCGATCACCTGTCCAGTTGTCCCCACGCACAGCTTCGGGACGCTGTCCCTGAAAACGGGACATTTCGGCATCCCAAAGCTGTGCTTGGAGACAACGGGACAGGGGATCTAAAAAGGGGAGAGTCCCGTTGAAAACAGGATGTATGGTCACCTTATCTTTATGGGAAAGGGTAGCAGGTTGGGCACCTCTGCTGTAGCTAGTTGAGCCGCGAGCCGCTCTCAAGTGGCTAAAGAGCCGCATGCAGCTCGCAAGCCGCGGTTTGCCGACCACTGGCCTAGGAGAAACCACGTTCCTCTCCCTAGGGATTTTCAGCCCAACCCCCTCCTAGGAGAGAGGGGTGGGACTATGAGATGCTCAAAAACAGAGCCCTGAATCACAGACAGAGAGAGACAGGAGATGGAAAGCAGAGGCATCAACAGGAGCATGCCCAAGAAGGTGAGGGGAGGAGTCGCTCTCCTCAACCTCAAGGCAGGGAGGACATAGAAATGCAGAGGACTTGCCTAACCAGAGCCCCACTGCTGAGAGCTTGGCTGGAGAGGAGGCAATGGATATTTTTGACTTTCCTCCAGATGCCAGCTGGGACCAGGATATAATGGAGGTTAGTTCCTAAACTAAGGAGAGGACAAAACCTGCCTTTCAAATATCAAGACTGGGTTTTGCTGTTTGCTTCTGTGTGCTTGATAACTCTCTGCAAGCAGGGGTCAGGTGACCTTGATTAAACAGAGAAGGGAAAAGCCTCTCCATTTTCTCCTTGACTGTTCTGATGTTTTGTTTGCTGAGAAGCTGTCAATTTAAACTTGTAAAGTTTCTGTGATAAAGCCTCTGCAACAATAGTAACTTATCTGAAGCAGCCTGCTATGCTAGGTCTATAGAAAAGCTCAGCTGTTGCTGATAAGCCCTGTTAACCAGGAGCTCTGAACAGAGCAAGGGCTGAAAGCTGGACACTGTACCTCACAAGTTAAGCTGGGGACTTTGGCTTTATTGTCTATGTTTTGCTATTGTGCTTGCCTTCCATGTTTTGCAGTTTTCTTGTCTTGTATGAATTTATTTTTCATGGCATTTCTACTTACTTGAACCCTGGTGAAGAGGACTGTCTTTAACCAGAGAAAGTCCAGGGGAATTACATTGCAAGCCATACTTGAACTTTGGGACATTACTGACAACTGTGTGAACCATTTTATTTTGCCTGATTTTGCTCAGCCCACTTACCAAATAAAGACTGGAATTGTGAGTTTAACAATACCTGGACTGTGTCTCCCATTCTTGATAAATTTATCTCAGTGTGGCCTGGGCAGACTAGGTAAGGGGCCTAGGTCTGTTTTACCTGAAAGGCCTTCCTCTTTCCTGAGGAAGCCATGTTGACAGGTCAGAAGAAAACACTGCTAAGCCCGCCTGCAGGTCTAGGCAGGGGCTAGTTGTGTGACATTAGCCAAAGGTCTGGCAAGCGACCAGCGGCCAGTGACGACTGGTGGAGAGACCGGTAAATGGCACAGGAAGCTACCAGACCTGGAGGGCTAATGAAGGGTCAAGAGAGGTCCTGAAGAATGAAGTCCAGGGAGGACCCAGTGATGACCAGGAGGAGCCTGGAGGGACCTGGTCATGTATTTTAACAGGATGTGTTTGTTGTTAACAGTCTGATCCAGTAAGGCTATTCTTATATTATTAGTGTTGTGTTGTTTTAACAGAGCTCAGTGGGATAAGAATGATATCAGCTAATCAGTGCTCATTTTCTAGTCAGGCCATGTCCAGTGTCTGTCCATGCCCTACCCCAATGGTCTCCAGTTGTGGCCCCCCAAGTCGACCATTGCAGACCTGAAACAGTTGGCGGAAGTGCTCTTCAAATCCTATCAATCAATGCATTAATTTCAATTTTGTCTACTTGATATAGCAACTGCAAACAAGTGTGTTACTTAAATATCTCATTTATTGAATTTGCTACTGTTGACAATCCAAAATAAAGTGAGTATCCTTGAAGTATTGTAGAATAAATCTTAGTATTACTTTTTAATGTTTACTGCCTGTCTGAACAAGTGGGTCAAGGCAGTTTACAAAATTAGCAGTATGTGTAAGCTTGAAATGTTTTGGTGGCCCTTAGAACTTTCTCATAGTCACACTGCGGCCCTTTTCATGCAAAATATTGAAGAATATTGCCCTACCCTCTACTGCTAAGATGATTCTAAGCTGTGCCAATTATAAGGCATGCTAAAATTCTCTATGGATGAAAGGTGCTACATGAATTCTAACTTTTATGTTAGTGCTGGATTCTTTTTGTACTATAAAAGATTTGCAGTTCATAATAAATGGATCTAGAGTTTTGCTTTGTTTGTTTGTTTTTTTTCCTAGGTATCAAGTCACATCCAGGTGCTGGCACGGAGAAAAGCACGGGAAATCCAAGCAAAATTAAAGGTACCGTGTTTTTTGTTTCTGCTTTCTTGCAGTCATTAAGCACCTTGACCTAGGTGCTGGTAGGCGCTCTACTGGCGCTTAAGTTAACTGCAAAATGTCATTTAAAAAAGCTTTTAAAAGAAATTTCAAGGCACCTACCAGCGCCTATAAAAACAGTGCTGAAATCGCGCCTACAGAGGCGTTTTACGATGCCTAATGCCACTGTAGGCACGGCTAACGCCAGAAGTGACATTAGGTACTGTAAAGCGCCTCTGTAGGTGCTGGAAATGTAAGCCTTGAAAACTCTTGGCTACATTTCTGACGCCTACCTTTCCTGAAGGCGTAATTCTCTAAATGGTGCTGTAACATGATGACATGAGTAGTATAATGGGTACACCTCATGTCAAAATGATTGACAGCGTCGAGATAAGGATCAACCAATCAGTGTTCACCAGGCCCATGCCCTGCCCACACCACACCCACTGTCACACAAAGCCCTGCCCATGCCCAGCCACACTTCACCCACTCCCACCCAGGCCCAACCCATGCCACACCCCTCCCATAGAAATGAATGGTGGTAGCCCTGCCCATGCCCCACCCCCCCTGTCTACGTCACCTGAAATGGATGTGACTGACATGCCAGAAATGTACTTTCTGATGATGTCAGTGGAAACAGCGTAACTAACGGCCCAGAAATGCGCTTTCTGATGATTTCAGTGGAAATGGTAAATGAAGTGCTGGAAATGCGCTTTTCTGATGAGCTGGAAATGCATTTTCTAATGATTAGTGGAAACAGATTTAGTCTAACCCCCGGAAATGATGTGGCCAGAAGCAAATAAAACAGAAAAAAAATGTGTCTTTTATTTTAACAGCCTTTTAGTTAAAAGACAGAGGTTTTAAGACCTAATTGTTAGAGAGAGCAGTGCCCCCACTTTCAAAGATTTTCATTTTTTTACAGCTCACAAATACAAAAGCCAAACAGTTACAAATGCCTTAAAAAAAAAAAAAGAGGCACTTCAGAATGAGCCTTGGCTAAGACCTGGTTAATGTTTATGGGGGGGGGTGTAGCAGCCCTACTTTCATGGTGACAGCTGATAAGGTGTTTAATCATAAATGTTGCTGCAGCTCCTGCTGTCATGGTGACAGCTGATAAACTCAGAGAGGGTTTAAATATGGGGAAAAAAAAAAACCCTTTCTGAACATGTTCCTGCCTACTATGAGTGCGACGAGGGCAATAGCACATGATATGGGATATTTCTTTAACAAGCTGAATAAAAACCCATACAGTGAGTTCCCTCTAAGCTGAGCAGGAGTCCTCCACCCACAGTCTCACCAATAGAGGGTGCTGTTTTACTGTCACATTTTTCAATTGTGAGGGACAGGCAAGTTCTGCAGGACTCCAGGGAGCATACCTGTCCTTAGCGACTGAAAATATTCCACCCCCTAGTGGTAGCAATGCAGCTGGAGGACACCTGCTCAGCTTAGAGGGAACACTCAACCAAACCCTGTTAAAAGACAGAGTTTTTAAGACATATTTTTTTTATTTAGAGAGAGGTTAACAGAGCTGGCTGGAACAGGGTACAGAAGAAGGAATCTTTATTGAAGCATATGTATTATGATTCGAAACAACTATGGTGGCATTAACCCTCTATTTCAAGCTGCTAAAGAGCATGATAAAGCAATTGGCAGAAAATAAGTGCTTAGAATTTACACAGACCTGTTAGAGTCCATTTTAAAAGAAATAAAACAATTGTGTCAGAAGTTGACAGGCAGTGATAAAGTGACTTAGTGGACATGTCTACCTTGGCCCGTTATAACAATGGTTACAAATACATCTTAACGGTCGTAGATATGCGAGTTAAAAACACAAACCGGTCATGAAGTTGCCAAAGCCTTTGAAACAATATTTAATTTAGGGTGTACACCTGAAAAACTACAAACAGACAAGGGTAAAGAATTTTTAAATAAGTCTCTGAAGAATTTATTAAAACAAAGAGGGGTTCATCATTTTGTGACCAATAGCGATGTTAAAGCAGCTGTAGTGGAAAGGTTTAACAGGACTTTAAAATCCAAAATGTGGCGCTATTTTACTGCTCACAACACCTTTACTTATCAAGACGTACTGCAGGCTATCGTGCACATCTATAATTATAGTTTTCACAGAACGATACAGGCGAGGCCTGTAGATGTGATACCTGCAAATTCTTTGCAGATTTTGAAAACAGTTTACAGCAGTAACATCAAATGCGACCCCATCGAGGGTCTCTTAAAGAAAGGAGACCATGTGAGGATATCAAAAGTTAATGGAAAATTTGAGAAAGGTTACAAGCAAATGTGGACTGATGAGATATATATAATAAAAGATGTTCTAAACAGGGGGCAGAGAACAACATACAAGATACAGGATTGTGATAACGAAGCCATACAAGGTTCTTTTTATCCTGAAGAATTACTAAAAGTCATGCCAAAACAGGACCCATATCAAAAAGGTTCTAAAGGTAAAAGGAGGAAGTAGGAACAAAATTTGTTTTGTGAAATGGAAGGGGTGGCCTGATAAATTTAACAGTTGGGTGAAGACATCAGAGATTCAAGACATCTGATTTTGTCTTTTGAAGCAACACTGAGAAAAAAAAAAGGAATGATGGTGGCTTTTATATCACACTGCCTAGCAATGCTTTGGTGGATATGTTTTCCCATACCAGCTCTAATTCTATCATACAAATAGCTAGGCCTTTGGACGTACAGGGGCCGTGGGAAGTTGGGTTGGTTGAAATACAATATCCACATACTTGGGAGAATATTAAGGAAGACCTAAAGTATGTTGTCAGAGAGGATATTATGCGACCATGGGGAGATTATTGGAAACCATGAATCAAGACATTAGAAGCATCTATAAGCCTGCAATAGCACCGAGAATCATATATAACCCCAACACATGAAGAATTCGTGTAAAATCAGAGGATAAGTCTGTTATTTCTGCAGAGGGTGATTTGGCAACCATTTTGGGGGTAAAGGCTAATGTTAATACACAGCATTCTCATTTCCCTGCAGATATCGAGGGTGGTTTTAACACCCTTTACTTGCACACAGATATTGTAGAGCACCAGTTAGTAGGTGACCATTTTGTACAACTATTGCGTTGTGTTCCAGTTACAGGGTCAAGGGGTAAGTTTATCACCCTAACGTACGATAAACCGCACTATGTCCCTGTGAACAAGCAACACATTGACACCATCACATTTGAAATAAAGATGGATCAGAACAGGCACATCTCATTTCGTTATGGGAAGGTGATCCTTAAGCATTACCTGCGACCCCAGAAGACTGTTGGTTTTTAAAATGTTGGAGACTAAAGATTACAGAAATCCCAAAGCATACAAAAATTATTACATAGCACAAGTTATGGACTTTCAGGATATCATGAGGCCCCGGTCATGCACGGCGCTGGGGTGGGTGGTGTATTTCATAGTCTCTTCAGAAAAGCAATACTGCTTTTGAGAAGGGGTTTTGAAATTATTAAAACACATGTGAAAGGAGCCACAAAAAAACATAGCCAAAGATGTCATGGGTCATGTAGCAACAATCATTCTAAATAAATTGAACCATTCCGTGGAGCAGGCTGGATTAGGTTTGGCAGTGATTAGAAGAGCTGTTAAAAGAAAGAGGACCCAGCTTCAAGAGATTCTGCAAGGACCTCCCATGCCTTTTAAAAGAAAGAAACCCCAAGGTGACAAATTGCAGAAGCTATCCGGAGGATCCAAGAAGAGAAGGGCCCATTCTAGGAAACGTGATATATTCTAAAAAAAAACCAAAACCAACCCACCATGGCTTTTGTACACCACGGCTCTGAAGAATGCATTTTTCCCCTTAAAAGGGGGGTGGGAGGATATTTTGGCTTTCTTTTGAGTGCAAATAATGTGGGGTTATTATATGTTTTCTTATGTGTGAAGAATGTTATTGAATATGGGGGAGGGATATGGGACCTGTTTAGATTTTAATAGGCTATTAAGTGATATATTTAAGTATAAAATGAGGTTATATGCTGTTGCACTTATAGTAAGTTTTAAAAAATGAATAAAGAAAAATGTGAAAAGAAAAAAAAGAACAAAATCTATTTGAGTTAGCCTCAACCCAAGCCAGTATCGAAAAAAGCATTTATGTGGAAATACCACTATTATCAGCTTTATCGGAAACAGCACCTTTGGACTTCTACATGTTTTTCGTACAGATAGGGAAGGTGCCAAAAAATGATGGGCCCCGGGTGTCATATATGCTAGGTACGCCACTATGGGTGCCCACACTTTTTGGGCTTGCGAGCTACTTTTAAAATGACCAAGTCAAAAATGATCTACCAACAATGAAATTTAAAAAAAACACAAAGTACACTACGCTGAGAAAATGTTAATTATTCCTTCAAAGAGGTCAAGGCAGATGACTCTATGCACTGTCACCTCAGTAACAACCATACAAAAATAGGCAAATACTCCCCCCTCCCTTTTTACTAAACCACAATAGCAGCTTTTAGCGCTGAATGCGCTGCTCCCTGCGCTAAAAAACGCTATTGCGGTTTAGTAAAAGGGGGCCATAGTGCAAAATATAGACAGCAGATATAAATTCAGACACATTTTGATCACTAAATTGAAAATAAAATCATTTTTCCTACCTTTGTTGTCTGGTGATTTCATGAGTCTCTGGTTGCACTTTCTTCTTCTGACTGTGCATCCAATCTTTCTTCCCTTCTTTCAGCCTGTATGCTTCCTCTCCTCCACCTCATTCCCTCCCCAAACTTTTTTTTCTTCTCTCTCTCTCTGCCCTTTCTTTCTCCCTGCCTCACTTTCTTTTTTTCTCTCTTCATGTCTCCTTTCTTTTTTTCTGTTTCCCTTCTTTCCTTATGTCTCCCTGCCTGCCCCCTTTCTTTCTTTCTCCCTGCCCTCCCCTAAGCAACTGCTGCCGCCATCGGGAAACAGGCCTCAAAGCCACTGCTGCCGCTGCTGCCGCCCCAAGCTGCCGCCCCAACTGCTGCCGCCCCAAGCCACTGCTGCCGCCCCAAGCTCTCCCTATTTCCCAGCTTCGGACCGCTCCACGGGGCAGTGAATGGCCTTGTCCTTGCGGCGACTACTATTTTCTTGCTCCCCGTTTTGGCAGAGTACCTGTGGCTCCCTGCGGCTAGCCGTGGGTATCAACCACCGTGTCATTCTCTAGTCGGGGGTATAAGAGCGACTAAAATGGTTAAGGGGCTGGAAGATTTGCCGTACAGTGAGAGATTAGAGAAAATGGGCCTCTTCTCCCTTGAAAAGAGGAGACTGAGAGGGGACATGATCGAAACATTCAAGATAATGAAGGGAACAGACTTAGTAGATAAAGACAGATTGTTTACCCTCTCCAAGGTAAAGAGAATGAGAGGGCACTCTCTAAAGTTAAAAGGAGATAGATTCCGTACAAACGTAAGGAAGTTCTTCTTCACCCAGACAGTGGTAGAAAGCTAGAACGCTCTTCTGGAGGCTGTTATAGGGGAAAACACCCTCCAGGGATTCAAGACAAAGTTAGACAAGTTCCTGCTGAACCAGAACATATTCAGGTAAGGCTAGACTCAATTAGGGCACTGGCCTTTGACCTAAGGGCCACCGCAGAAGCAGACTGCTGGGCACGATGGACCCCTGGTCTGACCCAGCAGCAACAATTCTTATGTTCTTATGATTAATCTTGAACAAAGAAGAACAAAGGCTCTTTGGGCTTGTGATACTGTGTTAGAATAATCTTGGAAACATAATATTTTGGAATTCTCGTATTCTAGTACTTTTCCTGATCTTATAGATTATAGTAGTTCTACTTTGTGGGCATAATTTAAAAGTCAAAAACCAACAAACAACAGTGGAGGTCCAGAAGATTGTTGGTGTGCAATTTTATTGATCAAATCACAGAGTGTTGTGCAGTGGCTCAACATGTACGTGTTTTGGCCTCTATGGCTTGCCTCAGGAGCCTAAAATATACATCAGTGTGTCGGGTGGCAGGGTCGGCTTCGGGGGTGGGGCATGGAGGAATCAGCGGTGGCTTCAGCAGGGGGGGCAGGCAGGAAGACAGGAAAAAGTTGGGGGTGAATGCAGTTTATTTGGTGGCAGGGTCGGCTTCGGGGAGTGGGGCAGGGAGAGAGGAAGAAAAAGTTGGACTCATGGAGGGACAGAGCGAGATGTTGGTTGGGGAATGGAATGAGGTCTGGAGGAGAGGAAGCATGCAGGAAGCAGAAAGAGGCTGGCCTGGAACCTTTTCTCTGACATCAGAATTGAGCATGTCGGGTGGCAGGGTCGGCTTCAGGAATTGGGCAGGGAAAAATCGGTGGTGGCGGCTTCAGCAGCAGTGGCTTTAGGGGAGGTACAGGCAGGGAGAGATCCCAGTAGGTGGCCAGCCTGCATAGCCCCCCAACAGGTGGCCCACGTGTCCCCTGAGACACACGTACCATAGGTTGAGAAACACTGATCTATATGGTCCATTCATAACTGGGCGTCTGACCCAGCAGCAGCAAATCTTATGTTCTTAGGTTCTTATGTGGCACATAGCACATGCCAGTCATAAGTTAGGAGCTGTTTATAGAATCATTAGGCGCTGTTAGACATCAAAACCTTAGGCGACCTCAGTTTGAGTATGCCAAGGTTTTCTTGGCCTAAATACCAGTGCCTAAATCCAATATAGGCATCTACATGCAAAACATACCCAAGATCCACCCATAACCTTGCCCACTTTCTGGTAAGCGCCTTGGACTTGGTGCCTATCAAGTTAGGCACCTACTGACCAATTAATTTTAAGTTAAGCCAATTAAGCTTTTTAAATCATTAAAGTTAGGCACCAAACTTTAGGTGTCTTTTATAGAATGTGGGCCAGTGTTTTTATCTAGTAAACACCTGTTTACTACTTGTTGCATCAGGGAATTTTATTGTGTCTAAATTAAAATCTAAAATCAGAAGCCATACAAATGAGTTTCCAGTTTGCTCTTTGTGGAAGCGCATTAAAGCTTACTTACAGAATAATTTCCGAAACCATTTCTGCAGGTAAGAGTGTTTTATGTGCAGAAATAGCCTTATATAAAGTTACTTACTGATATGCATGTGGTTACATGCGGTACAGCTTGTTGTGGGTAATTTTACCTGAATTGAGCAGAGGCATTCATGGGGGGCATGGTTGTCGTTTGAAAATATTCATATATTTACACACTAGTCTTTAAGCCCGTTACATTAACGGGTGCTAGAATAGATGTGCCTGTCTGTCTTTCTTTCTGTCTCTCTCTCTCTTTGGCCGCTGTCTGTTTTTCTTTCTTTCTGTGTCTCTCCTTGACCACTGTCTGTGTGTCTGTCTGTCTTTCTGTCTCTCTCTCTCTCTCTCTCTCTCTCTCCTTGCAGCTGTCTGTCTTTCTTTCTGTCGCTCTCTTTGGCCGCTGTCTGTCTTTCTTTCTGTGTCTCCCCTTGGTCGCTGTCTTTCTGTCTCCCTCTGTCGCTTTCTTTGTGTGTCTGTCTTTCTGTCTCGCTCTCCTTGGCTGCTATCTGTCTGTTTGTCTGTCTCTTTCTCTCTCTCTCTCTCCTTGGCCGCGGTCTGTCTGTCTTTCTGTCTCTTTCTCTCTCTCCTTTGCCGCGGTCTGTCTGTCTTTCTGTCTCATTCTCTCTATATCCTTGGCCGCTGTCTGTCTGTCTTTCTGTCTCATTCTTTCTATATCCTTGGCCGCTGTCTGTCTGTCTCTCCTTGGCTGCTGTCTGTGTGTCTTTCTGTCTTTATTTCTCTCTCTTGTTGGCCGCTGTCTGTGTGTCTTTCTGTCTCTCTCTCGTTGGCCGCTGTTTGTCTGACTTTCTGTCTGTCTGTCTCTCTCTCCTTGGCCGCTGTCTGTGTGTCTTTCTGTCTCTGTCTCTCTCTCATTGGCTGCTGTATGTCTGTCTTTCTGTCTCTCTCTCCTTGGCCGCTGTCTATTTTTCTGTCACTTTCTCTCTCTCGCTCCTTGGCCGCTGTCTGTGTGTCTGTCTGTCTTTCTGTCTAGTTCTCTCTCTCTCTCGCTGGCCGCTGTCTTTCTGTCTCTCTCTCTTTGGCCGCTGTCTGTGTGTCTTTCTGTCTCTCTCTCTCTCTCTCTCCTTGGCCGCTGTCTGTGTGTCTTTCTGTCTTTCTCTGTTTCTCTCTCCTTGGTCGCTGTATGTGTGTCTTTCTGTCTCTGTCCCTCTTGTTGGCTGCTGTCTGTCTTTCTGTCTCTCTCTCTCTCTCTCTCTCCTTGGTCACTGTCTGTGTGTCTGTCTTTCTGTCTCTTTCTCTCGTTGGCCGCTGTCTGTCTGTCTTTCTGTCTCTCTCTCTCTCTCTCCTTGGCCGCTGTCTGTGTATCTTTCTGTCTTTCTCTCCTTGGCCGCTGTCTGTCTTTCTGTCTCTCTCTCTCTCCTTGGCCGCTGTCTGTGTGTCTTTCTGTCTCTTTCTCTCATTGGCAGCTGTCTTTGTGTCTTTGTGTCTCTCTCTCCTTGGCCGCTGTCTGTGTGTCTGTCTTTCTGTCTGTTTCTCTCTCTCTCTCGTTGGCCGCTGTCTGTCTGTCTTTCTGTCTCTCTCTCCTTGGCTGCTGTCTGTCTTTCTGTCTCTTTCTCTCTCTCTCCTTGGCCACTGTCTTTCTGTCTGTCTCTTTCTCTCTCTCTCATTGGCCGCTGTCTTTCTGTCTCTCTCGCTCTTATTGGCCGCTTTATGTCTGTCTTTCTGTCTCTCCTTGGCCACTGTCTGTCTTTCTGTCTCTCTCTCTCTCTCTTTCCTTGGCCGCTGTTTGTGTGTCTTTCTATCTCTGTCTCTCTCGTTGGCCGCTGTCTGTCTTTTTGTCTTTCTCTCTTCCCTTGGCCGCTGTCTGTGTGTCTTTCTGTCTCTGTCTCTCTCGTTGGCTGCTGTCTGTCTTTCTGTCTCTCTCTCCTTGGTCACTGTCTGTCTTTCTGTCTCTTTCTCTCTCTCTCATTGACAGCTGTCTGTGTGTCTTTCTGTCTCTCGCTCCTTGGCCGCTGTCTGTGTGTCTTTCTGTCTGTCTCTCTCTCGTTGACCGCTGTCTTTCTGTCTCTCTCTCTCATTGGCCGCTGTATGTCTGTCTTTTTGTCTCTCTCTCTCTCCTTGGTTGCTGTCTGTCTTTCTCTCTCTCTCGTTGGTCGCTGTCTGGTGTCTTTCTCTCTCTCTCGTTGGCCGCTGTCAGTCTGACTTTCTGTCTCTCTCTTTCCTTGGCCGCTGTCTGTGTGTCTTTCTGTTTCTGTCTCTTTCTCTCGTTGGCCGCTGTATGTCTGTCTTTCTGTCTCTTCTCTCTCGTTGGCTGCTGTATGTTTGTCTTTCTGTCCCTCTCTCTCCTTGGCCGCTGTCTGTCTTTCTGTCTCTTTCTCTCTCTCTCTTCTTGGCCGCTGTCTGTGTGTCTGTCTCTTTCCCTCCCTCCCGTTCCCGCCTGCGCCCTGCTCCCCTTCCTTTGGCTGCCCCCAACCTACCCCACCCCACCCCCGTCTCTGCAGCAGCGCCACCAGCCTCCAGAGCCATGGTAGCGAATAAACAAATCCTCATCCTCGACCCGTTGGTTCGCCGCCGGGCGGGCAGAGATCACAGCTCCTACGAACTGCAACGGTACTCTGACCCACAGTGGAGAGTGGAGGCAGAGGAGAAGGCCGTGCGACCAGGGAGCGGCAGTGGTTGTGGCCTTCCCTCCCCAGCTCCGTAGCTTGGTTGCCGCCACCTCCTTCTCTCCCCGATGTCGGATCCGAATGTGCGCACGTGCCCTGAATGTCCACACGCACGTGCACCGAACGTCCAGGTGCACATACCGTACTCTAACATTCTGCCGGCCACGGAGCTACGGATTACGGAACACGCAGGTAGGAGTGCGCATGCAAGCTTAGGATTTTATTAGTGATAAATTAATCCTGTAAATCTGTACATGTTGAAGAGCAGATGTTAATATAACCTGGGGTAATTTTCAAAGTGGAAATCTTGCTGAAGCCCACACAGCGAAAAAGTATGTGCTTACTTTAGCCTATGTTTGTGTGTGCAATTCTAAAATTTAAAACATATTTGCTATTAATACCATATATACTCAAATATAAGTCGATCTGAATATAAGTCGAGACCCCCATTTTCCCCCCAAAAGGAGGAAAAATGGTTGCCTTGAATACAAGTCGGATGGCTTAATATTCAAGTGCACTGCACTGCCAGGATCTGCACCCAACCCCCTTCCCTCCCTCCCCTTTCAGGCTCTGTACCCAGCCCCCTTCCTTCTCTCCCTCTCCTCCCCTCCCTTCCCTGTCAGGCTCTGCACCCAGTCCCCTTCCCTCCCTTTCCCTGTCAGGCTCTGCACCAGTCCCCTTCCCTCCCTTCCCCTGTCAGGCTCTGCATCAAGCCCCCTTCCTTCCCTCCTTCCCAGGCTGTGCACCTGCCCTGTCCGTCATATCTGCACTGCGATCCCTGGTAGTCCAGAGGTGCAGCAGCGGGCAGTAGCGATCTTTCCACACTCCTGCCCCGCTGCTAACCCAGTTGGTCGGTCACTGCTGCATCCGCCACGAGTTCTTCAGCCACTGAGAGACACCGAGCAAGTACATGCTTTGGTGCTGCTGCTCGCCAGAATTTGTGGGAGTCAGTCAGGAAGCCGCTCAGTGCCGAGCAGCAGCTCCAAAGCAGCTCCTACTTGGTGCTGCTCAGTGGCTGAAGAAACCAGAACTTCCAGCAACCTGCAATAAGTCTAGGAAGGGGGCGCTGGCCCGAATATAAACCGGGACCCCCATTTTTGGGCCAATTTTTTGGCCCCAAAATCCCAGTTTATATTCTAGTATATATGGTAATACTGTGAGCCTAAACCTCTTTCCTTTTTAACTTAATTGAGTGACACCTACGCTCTGCAGTATTAATACGAATAGGTCTCCTGCCCTGTGGAGGATTATAAGCTGAACAGTATTTTAGGCTTCATCATTTTAAAGCTGCCTCTGGATTTTGCTGTCCGGGTGGGCACCTGTGGCATCAGATTGACCCAATGATGAGGAAGAGGAGTTATGTGAAAAAAAATAAGAAAGCCATTAATTCTCCATGGAACTTATCACCTTAGGATCTAAGTTCCAGTTTTTGAAACCTCCAGCTGCATGTAAAGACAAAAGCATACACTGATACACATGAGAGTTACTTTGAGTGGTTAAAATGCATCAAGTCACATTTATTTCCCCAGGAGGCAGCAAGTGGTAGAAGCTGCTTTCTCTCAAAAACTAATGTCCTCTTACATGACTTCTTCGTTATTCAGTCCCCATGAAGATATTTAGGTCCATTGGTTTATTGCATTCTGCTGTGCTATTCAGGGGGCCAGCTGGACTGTGCTGCAGTGTGAGGCCCATGCTGAGAACTTGGCCCAGCTACCTGCAGGGAAAGCTGCCATCCTCCTGTTGGTCCATCCTGTTCAGCTGCAGAGCTGCTGGAGGCGGGTTAGGCAGCATTAGTTGACTTCATTGCTTTCTCCTCTTCCACAGCTTCAGGCTTTCCAGAGCAGCTGGATATTAAGAAAACCTTGTTTCTTCCAACTCCTCCAAACCATGTTTGTTCAGGCTGCTAACTTTAACTTGGATAAAAATGTAGTACTTTTTCTGATTTTGCTTCCATTGTTAAGACTATTGGAGGATATTGGGATCAATTTTTCAATATTTCCCATCCATTTTGCATCAAAAGGAATGTTTGTAAGGGTACAAGAATCCTTATCTATTAACATGAGTATAGCCCAGCTGCTGATTGATATGTGACGTTGTAGCCCTAGGTTGTAGTATCATATGGGCTGGTATTCAGAAGAACTTACAGTTCTACCAAGAGCCAGTAAGGACTAAATTATGCAAATGACACCCAAATTTGGGCATAAAAAAAGAGAGCTCTGAGTTAGAGAGTTGCGCGGGGATAGAAATCCCACCCATCCCCGAGAGGAATCACTCCGTCTCCACCCATCCCCATGAGGAATCCCTCTGTCCCCACCCATCCCCACGAGGAATCCCCTTCTTCCTCGCCTGACCCTATAAACTTCAGAAATAGTTATTTCATTTAATTATGCTACTGAATTAAAGGCTCTGGATTAAAGGAAAGACACTTTATTAATTTGGAAATATTAATTGGGAAGAATACATACTTTGTAAATGGGTTTTTGCCAGAGCCTCTAATGTAAATATAAAATAGAAATACTCAGCTGATGAGAGGACCCCCAAGCTTTCAGCTGAGGACTTCCTCTGCAGTTGGCCGGGGGTCCCTTTTGCCAAGCTTGACAGGCAGCAGTAGCATCCCTGAGTCACAGATGTTGGCACCTCAGTGGCTTATGGATGCTGCCAGTGACTGCTGTGCTTGGTGGAGGGGAGTTCTGGCCATCTCTAGAGGAGGTCCTCTGCTGGCGGTGCTTGGGGATCCCCACCAGCCACAGCAAGGGTCAGCAAGTACTTCAACACTGTAGAAATAAAACCAGAAATGCATTTCCTTTTCTTTTGAACACAATACAAAGACATCTGCTATATACATTTCCCAAAGCTAACATATTTTAGTCAATAAATTCCGTTTTTTACCTTTGTTGTCTGGAAACTTATTTTTCCATCAAGTTGGTCCCAGTTTCTTTTTTCCGCTTTCCCAGCTTCTGTAAATTCTTCTGTTGCTGTCCATTGGTTCCTCCTACCATGGCCCAGCATTTATCCCTTTCTCATCTTTTGTGCCTGCCCACCAGCTCCATGCTTAACATTTCTCTTTCTGTTCTATCACCCCTCTCCAGCACCATGCCACATCTCTCCCTCCATTCCCTTCACCACTTGTCCAACATCTCTCCCTCCATTCCCTTCACCTTGACCAACATTCCTCCCTTTTACATCCCTTTCAATCTGTCCCACTGTTCCCTTGCCACCACATTTCTCACTCTCATCTTTCTCTTCTCTATCATATTCTGTACCTCACTCCCTCCCTAAGACCAAAAATTCTCCTCTTCCATTCCCCATGTGTACACAACCATCTCTCTTTCCCGCTCACTTTCTATTCCCTTCCTCACCTCAGCATCTCTTTCCCTCCCTCTCTCCCCAGTTCATGTCTTCTGTGTCCAAAAATGCACTCCCTCCCACTCCTTCATTCAAGTCCAGATAACAGCAGGGGTTGGAGGCAGCCTGCAGCACGCCTTATGTAGCAGACCCGGAAGTCTTCCCCCGAAGTCAGAGCTGACGTCGGAGGGAAGGCTTTGTGTCAGTCTGGCAGTGACTAAGGTGTCAGGAGGGAGGGGGTAGATACTGGATGTAGGAGGTAAGAGGAGACAGACTGTAGAGAGAAAGGAGGAGGGATCAGACACACTGGATGAAAGGAGAAAGTTAACAGACAAGCTGGAATGCTTGGGGAGAGAGAAAAAGTCAGATGATGAATGTAAAGAAAAGGAGGGGAGGAAGACATTGAATGGACGGGAGGAGAGGGGGAGGATGCGGATGGAAGGGAGGAAAGAGAAAGATGGGGCAGACATTGAATAGAAGGGAGAAAAAGAGAAATGCATCAGATGCTGGGGTGAAAGGGGGGAAAGATGGGCAGATGCTGGATGGAAGGGGGAGAGAAAAGGGTGGATGATGGATGTGACAGGGGGGCAGAAAGGAGGAAGAGAGGAGACAGATCAGATGCTGAGCAGAAGCAAGAGAGAGGGGCAGATGCTGGATGGAAAGGAGAAAGAGAGAGGGCATATGAGGAGAGGGAAGATGCTGGAGAGAAAGGGACCTCAGGTCATCATCAGAATGGCTGTGCAAGTCTACTTGGGTCCAAATGGTGCCACATGTGGCTAGCCCCCCCTCCCTTGTCCATTGTGTCTTCTAGAAGCCAGTATTGTGGTGCAGCCAGGTCCCTGCTAGGTTTTCTCCCCCTAGAATAGGACAGACTCCATGCTTTTGCCGGCAGAGTGGTGAGCCAGCACGATGGCGTAATCAAGCCCCCCTTCCCCTCCCCTCACCCAAGTATCCCTCCCCCAGAACAGAACCGAATCTGGATTCCCAGTGGCTGAGCGGTGAGCCAGTGCCGTGATGCAGTCTGGCCTACTGAGGCATCCCCTACTGAGAACGGAACCAACTCTGCATTCTCAGCCTTTGTGTGAGGGAGGTCTGGTGCCCCAGAGAAAGGAGACCTGCAGCCATAGAGTAAACAGGCAGCACGTACATAGCTGAGAACCTTGCTTGCTGATCCCGCCCCACCCTGCCGCCGGACCAATCAGCAAGAAAGGCTTTCAGCTGTGTACGTGCTGAGCTCACTGCTCAGCATGGCTGTTTCCGCCACGGCGCCGGACTTTTCTCTCAGCTGCATCACCAGAATTTAGGTAGGGCTCAGTAAATGGAATCCTGTTTCCAACCCCATGGGAGTCCTGCGGGCCGGGGGGCATCCCCGTGGGAGTCCCATGGGCTGGGGGGGACCCGCAGGATTCCCGCAATACCCGTTCCCGTGCAGACCTCTAATCTGAGCACTATTCTATAAATCTCATTCTGAGTTGGCGCCATTTATAGAGTAGAACGTAAAACTACAGCCTATTTTGGGCACTACAGCCTACTTTGGGCACAAAGGGCTAGATTCACAAAGCAAACCGATCGTGTACCGATCAGTTTGTGAGCCCTTTACGACCAGATTTCCCTCCAACACCTGCAGCGATCCGATCCTGATCCTCCCATACAAATTAGTACAACCCCATGCAAAATAGCCAAGCGATTGATTCACTAATAATTGCTTGGCTATTTTGAATCGGGTTTTACTATTGGCAAACCCGACTGCTACAGACCTGTCGGTAACTGAGTTACCGACAGGTCTGCAGATTTTTTGACAGGCCTGCCTGTCTTTTTTATTCATTTTTTTTTCCCATAGCACAGATATTTTGCATGTGTTACACACACAAAATATCTGCCCCATAAAAAAATTAATAAAAGACAGGCAGGCCTGTCAAAAAAAATGTGCCCCCAACACACAAATGCGCCCCCCCCCTGAAGAAAAAAAGCACTGCCATAAGCGCTTAAAAAAATAAACAAAAAAACACTGCAGCACTGCAGCACAGCACTCACCCCACCCCTCCCAGCACGGCCCTCGCCCTCAACCCCTCCTAACACGGCCCACCCTCAGCACCAAAAAGTTGGGAGCAGGAGGGGTGTTCAGTCCCTCCTGCTCAGTAGGCCTCCCACCTCCGGCACACCCCTGACCGGCCCACCACTGGTCGAGCCTGCCAGCCTGCCTGCACCCACCTCCCTCCCTCCCCGTACCTTTAAAATAGTTGGGAGCAGGAGGGTTGTCCGGTCCCTCCTGCTCCCTAGGCCTCCGTGATATCAAGTCTTCAGGAGCAGGAGGAAGCGCAAAGTTCTCCTGCTGCTCTCCCGGGCCACTATGCAATAGGGCCTTAGGCCACGCCCCAGTATATCATGTGATGCATGGGGAGGGGCCTAAGGCCCTGATTGGCTGAGGCTCCTCCCTTGGCCAATCAGGGACTTCCTTAGATTCCTCCCTAAGGAAGTCCCTGATTGGCTGAGGCGCCCCAACGATGGCCAACATTTCATGATATAAATCATTTCATCAGAGCTCTGCAATATTAGAGAGCGTCAGCACAATAGAGCAGGGAGTGTATCCTGCTGCAAACACAGTCTGCACTAAGATAGAAAAACAACAGAGAAACAAGCAGTATCCAGTGAAGCATCTAAACGATAAGACTTCTTTTCTTTTTTCATTGTGATTTAAGCTGGTACTTTACTGCTTAGTTATTAGCCAGTATTTGTGAACTTTACAATACATAAGAAAGAGGTTTATCCGGCCAATGATAGAAGCATGGGGTGGGGAGTCACTGAGAAGGCAAAGCTCCCCTTCATAGCTAAGATTTGCCCTGTGGCTTCTGAGACCCCCTTTTTCTTATAATGTAAGAGTTCATTAATGAATTTTCTGGCAGGAGTGGTTGGGTCATAGTTGGCATTACACCCAGCAGATATATAAATGGAGTATTGGAACAATTAGAGAATTAGAATACCACATTTAGCATACCAACAATGCAGAATGACTACTATGTATGGTGCTTATTTTAGACACATTCGCAATTTGGACGTCTATAAACCATCACTTAAAGGTCTACCGTGCATTATTATCTAAATTCTGATTTTATAAAACTGGGATATGGATGTTTAAAACAAATGCCAAGGGGCATGTTGTGGATGAGACTAGGGGGAATCTCCCCCAAAATAGACATTTATTCCACAATATTGAGAAGTGGATTGAATATCTATATTCAAAAAGATGGATGTGGGAGTAGGACATCTAGGTTTTAGAAGAGTGATTAGGGGAGATCATCTCCATCTCTCAGTGATTGGTTTCCCACCCAAAAGTGAAAGAGGCCAGGGATACTAGGCTCTGGGCTCTGTGTCTGTCAAATGGCCATAAGTTGATGGTGTCTGACCTAGTGGTCCAATGAACAATACCTAATCCAAATATATAACTTCACTAGTGAGCAGTACCGTTCCTTATTAATTTACTCCAAAGCAGATTTAACAGTATTTCTGTTTTTGTTGGTTTAATTAATTTGATTTAGTTTAGTTTAGTTTAATTTGATTTAAGGGGAAAAAAGCCTCAGAATATGGAGCCTCTTGCACTGTTGATCCGTGTCACATAATTCAGCAGAAATGCCAAAATTGGATCATAGTCATTGACAAAAACTCCTTATATTTATTTTTTCATTATTCATTTATTTCTGTAATACTTGTTAATCTCTTTATCTTGATTATATTTTTTTAAATAATTTTTTTAATAGCCAACAGTAAGGGTTCCAAAACAATATCAAACAGCAAAGGAGATAACGGACATCCCTGTCTCACTCCCCTTTCCAAGCGAAACTGCTCTGAAAAAGTATTATTAATGTACAATCTAGCAAAAGGAGAGCAATACAAGGTTTGAATCATTTGTATAAATCCAGAACCAATACCAAACCATTCTATAGCCTGATACATAAAGGACCATTCTACTCGATCAAAAGCCTTCTCTGCATCTAAAGAAACAGAAAAGGCCGGATCATCCATTTTTTTTTTTGTCAAATTTAGCATATGAAAAGCCAATCTTGTATTATTTGAAGAATGTCTATGAACAACAAACCCTGTTTGGTGGACCCCAATAATATAAGGAAGAGCCTTGGCCAAGCGTAAAGCTAATAATTTTGCTAATATTTTCCCATCTACATTAATCAAAGAAATCGGCCTATAATTAGCAACCAACAAGGGATCTTTATTTGGCTTTGACAAAACAATAGTTAATGATTCTGCTATAGTACCTGTTATACAACCATTATTCAGTTGATCCTGATATGTGTGAGCAATGGAACCCTTTACACTTGTCTTGGTGGGGGAGAGTTCAAACGGTCAAAATGATGATCTTGCCGGTAATTTGTTACCAACTGGGTATGTTACCAATTTATTTTCAAGGGTCCTTTTACAAAAAGTTAAATATTATATTGACAAAATTTATTTGGCTAGGGAAGAAAGCAAGAATTGCTTTAGTATCTCTACAAAAACCAATTGCGGAGGGTGGGGTAAATTTTCCCAATTTTTATAGGTATCATCAAGCCTATATAATGCATCAAGGTATGTATTGGATCCTCTCTGAGCTCTTAGAACATTATCCAGACTGGCTATATCTTGTTTGGAAAATCATGTCCCCGATGAGACTGTCTCATATATTAAGTATTAAAATATCTAGGTATGCTAAGGATAATGTGATTTTATTGGACACATGGAAAACAATTAAATTTATTGATAAGTTAACAGATGTTCCCATAATAAAGTCTACTTTGCAGTCCTTATGGTTAAACTCCAAGATTCAAATAGGCGGTGCTGGGATCGCTTGGAAGAATTGGATGCAGGCAGGTATTCGGACATTAAATGACGTTATCTCTAATGGAAATCTGCTTGATTTTTCACAATTGCAACAGTCATTTGGAATTTTAAAATATATATATAACAATATAGGTGGTTGCAGTTGAAGCAGGCTATTCAGAGTGGGTTCCCTGAATGGAAAAATTTTAAAACATATTTTAACCTGCAAATCCTTTGCTACCAAACTGATTTAGTAGGTCATCAGGCTGCTCACTGGAACAAATTGATTTCTGAATTTTTGCATAAAAAGCCAAAAAATAGTCTTAGAGACATCTGGAGCATCATAGAAACATAGAAATAGACGGCAGATAAGGGCCACGGCCCATCTAGTCTGCCCACCCCAATGACCCTCCCCTACCTTTCTCTGTGAATAGATCCCACGTGTCTATCCCATTTGGCCTTAAAATCAGGCACGCTGCTGGCCTCAATAACCTGAAGTGGAAGACTGTTCCAGCGATCAACCACCCTTTCAGTGAAAAAGAATTTCCTGGTGTCCCCGTGCAGTTTCCCGCCCCTGATTTTCCACGGATGCCCCCTTGTTGCCGCGGGACCCTTGAAAAAGAAGATATCTTCTTCCACTTCGATGCGGCCCATGAGATACTTGAATGTCTCGATCATGTCACCCCTCTCTCTGTGTTCCTCGAGTGAGTACAGCTGCAACTTATCCAGCCGTTCCTCGTACAGGAGATCCTTGAGTCCCGAGACCATCCGGGTGGCCATTCTCTGGACTGACTCCAGTCTCAGCACATCCTTACGGTAATGCGGCCTCCAGAATTGCACACAGTATTCCAGGTGGGGCCTCACCATGGATCTATACGATGGCATAATGACTTCAGGCTTACGGCTGACGAAACTCCTGCATATGCAACCTATGATTTGCCTTGCCTTGGATGAAGCTTGCTCCACTTGATTGGCAGTCTTCATGTTCTCACTGACGATCACCCCTAAGTCTCGTTCTGCTACCGTTCTTGTTAGGATCTCGCCATTAAGGGTGTAAGTCTTGCATGGATTTTGGCTGCCCAGGTACATAACTTTGCATTTTTTGGCATTGAAGCTGAGTTGCCAGGACCTAGACCAGCGCTCCAGTAGGAGTAGGTCGTGCATCATGTTGTCGGACATTGAATTTATGTCTGTTGTGCTTTTGCCCACTACATTGCTTAGTTTGGCGTCATCGGCGAATAATGTTATTTTACCTCGCAGCCCTTCTGCCAAGTCTCTTATAAAGATGTTGAATAGGATCGGGCCCAGGACCGAGCCCTGCGGCACTCCACTGATTACCTCCGTCATTTCAGAGGGGGTGCCGTTCACCACTACCCTCTGAAGCCTACCTCCAAGCCAGTTCCCAACCCATTTCGTCAATGTGTTGCCCAATCCTATAGAACTCATCTTGCTCAGCAACCTGCGGCATGGTATGCTATCGAATGCTTTACTGAAGTCGAGATAAAACAGTATATTTCTGTGTCTCATTGGCCACGAATTTTGACTTGGAGATTGAAATGTACAGCGTCAGCATCTATGAGACAAACATGGTTATTTTTGTTACATAGGATTTTCTGGACCCCAGTTCGATTAAATAAAATAGATAGTTCTAAGTCTAATAGATGCTGGCATTGTCATACTGGTATAGGGACTTTGGATCACCTGTTGTATTTTTGTCCGTTTATATTAATATATTAGAAGTCAATTTGGGGACAAATAAATTTAGTACTAGATTCAAATGTTCCAATGTCATATGAGGCTATAATTTGTGGAACAATTTTACATGTGAAACCCACTCTAGATAAATATAAGAGTCGTCTATTTATGATCCTAACAGGTATAGCCATTCAATTGATTACAAGTAATTGGAAAAGCCATGATAGAATTAATTATACATTTTGGTGGGTGAATGTGTGTACCACATACAGATACAAATGAATTAACGCAGAATGTAGGGGTTTTAGTGAAGTATTTAATAAAATTTGGAGCCCATTGACTAAATTTGTAAAAACATAATAATGTATTTTCATCATATATCTTCTTTTCTTTGGTTTATTTATCTTTACACATCCAGGGGGGTGGGGGGTTGGAGGGAGGGGAATAAATATTGATAGTGATATTTGGGTAACTTTATTCTTTATTTGTATTGTATGTTAGGATATATTATGATATTATTATATGCAGGAAAATGAAATTATTGAATGATATTTATGTTACCTGTTTAGATAATAGTGGAATATGTGGAATATCTTTTGTTCTTTCATTTGCATGACACTGTTTTTGATTAAAAATCAATAAAGAATTTAAAAAAATAATAATTTTTAAAATTTTCTCAATAATACTCTTTTTTTAGTTTGAATATTTTATTGATTTTAATATACAATGTACAATACCTGTCAATAATACTCTTAATTCAGAAGTACAGACCCTTCTTTTTCAAAACTAAGGTCAGTACTACTGTACCAGCTGCATTTTAACAATTCATGCAACAGTTCATCCACCAATTGCAACAAATGGCCTCTTTTACAAAGCCGTGCTAGCGGCTGTGCTGCGCTAACGGCCCCGAAGCCCATAGAGATTTAAAGGGCTTCGGGGCTGTTGCCACGCGGCAGCCGCTAGCGTGGCTTTCTAAAAGAGGCCGAAAGTAACTTATCTTGTTGTTTGAAGCTCCAGTCACTCCGTTTAACCACAGACGTTTCACACTTGCAGTGTATTTCTTCGTATGTCTTTTTCAAAGTGTTAAAGTTTTAAAATGGGACTGAGAGACTGTCTGTGCCACTGAAAATTAAGCAGGCACAGCTAGCGTTTTGCAGGTCCACTTCTTCCTTCTGCTGCTTCACATTTTATTTCTTGCATCCATTTTGATCCGTTCTGGTCTGAATTTTCCATGTGATGCATGGGGAGGGGGGTCTAAGGCCCTGATTGGGAGGTGCCTTAGCCAATCAGGGATTTCCTTAGTAGGAGCCTAAGGAAGTCCCTGATTGGCCAAAACAATGGATCGGTAAAACCGATGCTAAATAGCCAAGCAATGTAAGTGAATCAGTCGCTTGGCTATTTTGCACTGGGTTTTTACTAATTTGCATGGCCTGATCAGAAAATGGGTGATCTAGGTGAAAAACACATGGTGGGCCGTTTAGTGAATCGAGTTGGTTAGCAGCAAACATTGCTAAACCTGTGAAAACAGGTTTAGCAATGATTTCTGACTTTGGTGAATCTAGCCCATAATAGGTAATAGTCAGGATCTTGAAAGGGATCTTGTAAGTCACAGGGAGCCAGTGCTCAACCATTAAGGGGGGAGTGTAACCTGATTAAACTTCTTTAGTTGCCAAGATATGAAATTCACCATTTCACCAAATACAGTGAATGATCTCAGCTTCCAAAGATGATGCAGGCAATTATGAATCAGGACTGAATCCAAATGATCATGCAGCCATAGTACAGTAATGAGCCAGAATACAAAAACACAAACATAATGAAAACATCAGGTGATAATAACCATAAAAACTGTGATAATGAGGAGCCCACTGGGGCTCTAACTGGGAGTAAAAAGATTTTCCATATGTTCTGACACCCACACTGCCAACAGCTGAATTAAATGATGTGGGTAAAAAAAATACTGCAAATTGATTAGGATCCAAATCGAGCTGTAAGTTTACCACAAGAAAACCTGTTTTATAAAACATTTATAATCTCAAATGGTCAAATGAAATCTGCAGCCGATTAACATAGCACTTAAAGGGCTGAAATACAATATTCTGTGTATTGTGTAAAAAATCTAAAATGGGTATAAATTGTTTCTAGAAAATAAAACTACATTTGTATATACAAACACTGTAGACAAAATTCACCTTTCTACTGAGATACTTTCATATGTGGTGCAGAAATAGGGTGTCAGGTCAAAACCGCGGAAGACAAAGGCGCACGCCGACAACTGAGCGCAGCGCGGAGGTGCGCGCCGAAGAAAATAACTGTTTTTAGGGGCTCCGACGGGAGTGTGTGTGTGGGGGGGAACCCCCCACTTTACTTTATACAGATCGTGCCGCGTTGTGGGGGCGTTGTGGGGGGGTTTGGAGGGTTGTAACCCCCCACATTTTACTGAAAACTTCACTTTTTCCCTAAAAACAGGGAAAAAGTTAAGTTTACAGTATAATGAGGGGGTTACAACCCCCAAAACCACCCACAACGCCGCTATGATCTGTATTAAGTAAAGTGGGGTAGCTCCCCAACAAAAACCCCCGTCGGAGCCCCTAAAAACTGTCATTTTCTTCGGCGCGCGCCTCCGTCTTGCGCTCAGTTGTCGGCGCGCGCCTTTGTCTTCCGCGGTTTTGTCTATGAACCAGAAAAAGATGAATAAATGTCATTGCATTTTGCTGAATAGGCAGTTTAAAAATCTTGCATGTTGACATCTAGATTCTTAAATTGAAATCTAAGGGCTCCTTTTACTAAGTTGCACTAGTGTTTTTAGCGCGCGCTGAAGATTAGGGCGCGCTAACCCCGCGCTACACCAAAAATACTAACGCCAGCTTTATGGAGGCGTTAGCATGTAGCGTGCACGGCATTGTAGTGCGCGCTAAAACCGCTAGCACACCTTAGTAAAAGGAGCCCTAGATGAAGAACAAGATTGATAGATACAATGCGCTAAAAAGTGGTCTGCGCTATCCCCAGCGTGAATCTTTTCTGTGCACTATGGCCACTTTTAGTGTTGCTAGTATATGGCTGAATTTCTTATTTCTGCAATAATGGCCACATGCTAATTTTCCCACTAGCACATGGCCATTATCGTATGAGCACTTATCAGCACTTATTTTGTAAATGGTACATTACATTACATTACATTAGGGACTTCTATTACGCCTATACCTTGCAGTTCAAGGCAGATTACAAAAGAGCTAACTGGACATTTCCAGTGAAGTTACAACAGTTTGGGGGTTTTTGGGGGGTTTTTTGGTTACAAGGGAGGAGAGGTACCTGGATTAATTCCGGAAGAACTTGCAAATTGGATATTACGTTACTGTGTGATATAACAAATAGATTACAGTTAAGAGTACAAATAAGATTACATTATATTTCAGGGATCTGAATACTTGGTTGGTGTTTTGGGGAGGAAGAGATTATTTAAGTAGAGGTTTTGGGGGAGAATTTATCTAGGAGGAGGGGGAAGGGTTGGGTTAAGATATCTGGATAAATTTTTTTGAAAAGTAGGGTTTTGATTTCTTTTCGAAAAGTTTTGAAGTCGCCCGTTGCCGTCAACAGGTTGGAGATGGAGTGGTTAAGTTTTGCTGCTTGTGTCGCCAGAAGGTTATCAAACATCTTTTTGCGCTGAGTGCCCTTGAGTGCAGGGAAGGCAAAAGGGTTCGGAGTTCTTCTTTGTCTTGAGGTGAGGTAAGGGCTCACACACTAATTCTGTGCTAATTAGTTAGCACATGGGAATATCCATGTGCTAACTGATTAGCATAGCCTTACCCACTCTCTGCCCCTAAACATCACCCACTGCAAAACAATTTTTTTTAAAGTAGGGCTGCAAGAAGCTTAAAAATTTTAATCACGTACGATTAAAACGTTTAATCAAAATGCCCCTCTGCCCCTCCCCTTCCCTGGTACATCTCTCTTCTTTGTTCCATCCCCCATATATATATACTGTATATATAAAATCTTACCTATACATGTAAATGCAACATGGTCTGCCTTCTCTTTCTCTGTCCTCTAAAAACATCTGCCCTCTCCTTTTCTGTACTCGCTCTCCCTTCTAATTGCATCCAATGTCTACCCTCTCCTCTGCATTCTATCTCCTCTTTCTATCAACATCTGCCCCCCTCTCTTCTTCTGTAGTAAATTCCCCCCTCTCCCCCCCAAAAAGAGGGCTCACCTGTTGGCAGGAGTGGAGCAGACAGTTACAGTGGCCCAAGGTTGGAGAAAAGCTGCGGGAACAGGCGTCAAGGCAGCTGTGGGGTGGTGACTCATAAAAGTTGCATCATCAGCATTGCATGGCCGGCTTGGTGCAAGGCGTTGAGCATCTGTGCATGCTCAAGGCCCGCCGACTGACTTCTGTCCTCTCCAAAACAAAGCTGGATGTAACTTCCTGTTTCTGGGTCTGGAAGAGCCAGTCTTCGGCCTGCCTTATTAATCATGATTAAATAGTTTAGCGGGCGTTAAAAACTGAATGCGCTCTGTTTTTTAACATGTGAGTAGTGCGTGCACATACAGAAACTACCACGGGATACCTGAGTGTGCTCTATGGTTGTACAAGTGCAACTGTGATAAGTATGTTAGTGCTTACTGCCACTTAGTAAAAGGGCCCCTTAATTCCAATTTCTTTTTTTAATTTTGAAATATGTTTTATTAAATTTAGACATAATAGGGCCTGATACAAACACATGTGATGTGGCACTGAACATATATAATTATTTAAAATAAAAACAGTGGACAAGATGCTTAGTTGGCCTTATTTTATAAAGACTCCTAGGCACCTTTGTGAAATATTAACTCAAATCAACAGCAATAGTGCTTACATTGAACGTATAGACATTACACCTGCTCATAATCTTACTATATTATGGGACAATAAAGATAATAGTATTAGGGGAAATTCATTGAATCACTGGTATACCAAGCATATTTGACACCTGGGGCCAATCATTTTTTAACCCTTCCCTCCTCTATATAAAAAATTATTTTTAGTAGTCACACAACAAGGGTTCACCTAAGAAAAGGCAGCATGGAGGAAGGAGTGGCATAGTAGTTAAAACTACAGCCTCAGTACCCTGAGGTTTTGGGTTTGAATCCCGCCCTACTCCTTGTGACCCTGTGCAAGTTACTCAATCCTCCATTGCCCCAGATATGTTAGATAAATTATGAGCCCACTGGGACAGATAGGGAAAATTCTTGAGTGCCTGATTGTAAACCGCTTTGATAGGCGGTATATAAATATCGTATTTTTTGCTCCATAAGACACACTTTTTCTACCCCCAAAAAGGGGGTGAAAAAGTGGGCGCGTCTTATGGAGCAAATACACCTCCCCCTGCCCCGGTACCTTTTTTAAACTGGCGGTGGTCCAGCATGGCCTCCTGTTGGACGGCAGCCTTTCTCACTACAGAGTGGCGCATAAGGCAGGAGCGCAACCTTTGCGCTTCCTGCCTGGTCCCGTGCCGCTCTGATTGGCTGCCATCAGTTCTTACGTACAGTCCCATTGGTGCCCGGAACCAGATATCGGATAAGTGATTTTTGAAATTGTTTTTAAGTTAATGCACCAATGGGACTGCAATTTTTGGATGTCTACACTATTTATGCTATTGGATTCATTTGAAGATTGCAACAAGTTGTGTGCAGTGACTGAAAATTTGAGGCTTCATTTAAAATCTCTCAGTCCAAGTTGATATCTACTTTATATTTTCTGAGCACACTTTTTTGGATACAAAATGAAAACTATTCCTTGAACGAGGTATAATAAGTTATATAAACAATTTACATAATTGTTCTATAGCTGTTTTACTGTAGGCATTCACAAGGGGCACGATCTGGGTGGAGTGTGGGCAGAGTTGCAAGATCCATGCATTGATTATAATATATGCTAATCTATGCATACATTTACACTTGCTGTTGCTGCTAGATTTGTGCTAGTATTTTGCATAGTTACATGGCGGGTCATTTTCGATATGATGCCTAAATCCAAGTTTAGACGTTTTGCGGAAAGCATCCAAAAATCTAGTAGCTAACAAGACCATTTTCAAAACAAGAAATGCCTATCTTTTTGCTTCAAAAATGGTCATTTCCTAGATGTGTTTGTCCCCCGTGCGTCTATCTTTTTGAACCATTTTTGTACCCCCCCCCCACCCCAACCAAATGATAAATTCACACAAACAGCCATTTGGACATAGGAGAGCGCAGCATTGTCAGTAAATTGGCTACACAGACATCCTAGCAAAGCAGTGGGGCACCTTAGGGGGCAGAGCAGTGAACTTCACATAAAAGGTCCCGATTCATAGTCAAAAACGGGCAGGACAATCGAGCACCAACAATACAGAGCAGACAATCGCGCGCCGGACTTAAATTTAATTTTAAAGTGCTACGAGGGGTTGGGGGGGATGGGAAGGGAACCCTGTAGTTAAGTTAGTACTGTTTGCGCTGCCGTTGGGTGAGGGTGCTGGGGGGGAACCCCCATTATAGAGGGAAGAGACGTTCCTTCCATTTGGTTGAAGGTTAAGTTTTAGTTTTGTTTAGTTTAACCCACAGAAACTCGTAATAATGATTAAAGATGTAACATGTTCTACCCAAGCTTTGTATGTAGATATGATTTTGTAAAGTTATATGCAAATTTTAACTCGCTTAGAACCTCGATATGTGAGGATTTGTCAGGATATAAGTTGACACATAGCATAACTTTATTTTGCATAAGTAAGCTTTTGAAAACTTTGACCACAGTCTGTCTGCAGTAACTGGTTTATCTTTCTGGGTGAGACTTCTGCTTACATGCACTCATAGTTGTGAGCGCTAAGTGTATTCCTTCTTTCTAGGATCAGGCTGCTAAAGATAAAACCCTCCAGAGCATGGCCAACATGTCCTCCGCGCAAATCATCTCTTCCACTGCCTTCCAGACCAAGATGGCATTGCAACGTTTGCCACGACCAGCCTACCCAACTGTTTCTGGAGTAAGTTAAATTTCTAGTGCTTATCTGTATTCACACTGATGCAAATCCTGATTCACTCTATGAATTTTTTAAATAAATGATTTATATGTTGTTTAGTGGATCTAGTATAGTGTCCTGCAAACCTGGAGGGCATCTAGAAATGTGCAGACGTCAATGTGATGATGTCACGTGCATGCATGACGTCATCACGTTGACGGGCATGTGCGGAGGCCCTCTAGACGGGGCCCTGAGCCTGCTATTACTACACCGGTAGAGGGGCACTGGAGGAAGAGAGGTGAAGAGAGGAGCCAGCAAGGAGGAGAGACGCCGGTTCACTGCTTACAGGATGTGCCTCTCACCACAAGAAGCACGTCCTGTAAGCAGTCAGCTGGCGCTGGCGCCTCTCCTCCTCGCTGGCATCGCAGCAAGCCCAGAATCTCACCGTGGTACACAGTTTGTGATACACTGATCTAGTATTTGTGAAAGCTTCTGAACTGACAAAACAACGAACATCAAAGTTTCCATCTCTGTAGGCTGTGCCCCTGAACTCTGTACTAGAGGCCAGTTGTCTTTTTCAGATTCATCTAGTCCTTTTAAGACTGACAATTCAAGAGTCAATTATAATGGAAGTATTTACCCGGAAAGAAATGGTTGGTGACCCCCCCAATTCATTCCAACTTACACTGTTGCTGACATGTGACAGACATTAAGGAGTTTATGACCTAAACATTTTTCCTATAGATACAGGGAGGAGAGAGTTTTAACATTTATTTCTGCACATAAAGCAGTATTTTTATGTGTGAAAATAGGCACTTATAAAATGTGTATATGATATACAGTATTTTGTGGCTGGGCCGGGCCCTTGGCTAGCGAAAGACCCGTCTCGGACCACAGGCCAGATTTTGGGCGCCTTTGATTTGGTTAGTGAAAAGAAAAACACGGAGTTTCCTGGATTCAGTTCAAAATAAGGTTTACTCTTTCTTAGTCCACAAAGAATTCCCCCCCCAAACTATCAGGTTTAAATCCAGTAATAATTTCAATGCAGTTCCGTCTTCACTGGGTTTGCTGTGTAAAGCATTCATTCTCATTATTGTATTTCATTTCAAAGTTCATTGCCGTTAGGCTTCCTTTGCCCCTAATAACCCAGGCCAAAATATTAAAGTTTCTGCAGGTTCCTGGGTCTCCACTTCCTCAGTACAATGACTGGTACATTCTAGCCAGTCCAGAAACAAAACAAAACAAAAAAAAAACAACCCCAAACTTTTCATTGGCTTTCCAACTTCTCAGTTTCATTGCCTTTATTTCTTGGGACCTCTCCCGTTTTACCTAGCAGTGGGGGTGGAAACAAACAACCCTTCCTGTGCATACAGTTGTTTTATGCCCCATCCGAGTGGCAACTTGGAAGTTTATTCAGGGAACTGCCAATCTCCCTGGTTCTCCTTGTCAGCACTCTTCAGCGCGCATGCACGCACCCAGCTCATGGGCTGGAGAAACGTTTGAAAGAGCAGTTCTGATAAACAGTTGGTGTTTGTATGGCTCTCCCACTCTATATTACTGGAGTCACATTCATAATCAGTTATTTCTATACCTTCTTCGTTTACATTTTCCATTTCCCCTCCCCCTTCATGAGAGTTAGAGGAGCTGTCTTACCAAGCTTCCCCTTACCCCTCTGAAGCATACGGTAACTTTGCCTTTCCCTTACAAATCCCTCTGCAAGGTCCCAGTACTTAGCTGCTTGGGGAATTTCTGTTTGTCCTTCTCTGGGTGGCAAAGAGCTGCCTTTCTGTCTCTGTGGATGGAATGTCCAGCATGGAGCTGTGTGCTAGAGAGCTGCATGGGAACGGGGACGACAGGGATCCCGCGGGTTTCCCCCTTCATGTCGCGGGGATCCCGTGGGGACGCCCCCTAGGGTCGCGGGGATCCCGTGGGGACACCCCCTAGGGTCACGGGGATCCCGTGGGGACGCCTCCGAGGGTCGCGGGGTTCCTGCGGGGCTGGATGTATTCAGCCGCGAGGCTCGTCTACCTACCTGCCCTGCCGCACACAGCTGAACGGAAGTCTTCCTGATGTCAGCGCTGACATCGTGAAGACTTCCGTTCGGCTGTGTGCTGCGGCAGGGCAGGCAGGGAAAAGGCAGTGGTACAAGGCGGGGGGCAGTCCGCCCCGGGTGCAGCACAGCCAGCCAGGTCCCCCGACCGACCGACAACAGGCCCGGTCCATCAAACCTCCCTGCCCTGTAGCCGCAAATCTAAATTACTTTCTTACAGCAGCTTCAATACTCCAGCTGCTGTAAGAAAGTAATTTAGATTCGCGTCTACAGGGCAGGGAGGTTTGTTGGACCGGGCCTGTTCTGTTGTCAGTCGGGCAGGTAAGCGCCACAAAGGTAAGGTGCAGGGAGGGAGAAAGGGAGGAAAGGTGGAGTGGAGAGGAAAAGGCGCTTAAGGTAAAACTGAGGGGGGAGAAGGACACTGAAAGCACTGGGGAAGACAAAAGGGTGGAGAAGAACGCTGAAAGGACATGGGGAAGATGGGGGGGGGGGAGAAGGACGCTGACAGGACATGGGGCAGATGGGGGGAGGGAGAAGGACGCTGAAAGGAAATGGGGAAGAGAGAGTGGGGAGAAGACGCTGGCAGGGAAGAAGACAGAGATGCCAGACTATGGAGGGAGTGGAGGGAAGAAGATGGGTGCCAGACCAATTTGGAAGGGGGGAGAAAGGGAGGCACAGTAATAGAGCAAATAGAAGATGCATTGAGAAGAGAGACAGTGGTTGGAAGGAATTGAATGAGAACATGAGGAAAGCAGAAACCAGGCAACAAAGGTTTTTTGCTTTAGGATAAAGTAATATATTAGTTGTGTTGATAAAAATTTATAAACATTAGAGGCTTTGGTAGAGACCCGTTTACACAGTATGTATTCTTCCCAATTAATATTTCCAAATTAATAAAGTCTTTTTGCTTATTTGTAAATGGGTTTCTACCAGAGCCTTTAATTCAGTAGCATAATTAAATGAAATAACTATTTCTGTAGTTTATAGGGACGGGTGGGGACAGAGGGGATTCCTCGCGGGGACGGATGGGGACGGAGGGGATTCCTCACTGGGACGGGAGGGGACGGGGGGATTCCTCACGGGGACGGGTGGGATTCCTCATGGGGACGGGTGGGATTCCTCACGGGGACGGGTGGGACTTTGGCGGGGACGGGTGAGATTTCTGTCCCCGCGCAACTCTCTACTGTGTGCTGGGTTTGAATCTCTCTTCCAGCCTCAGTTGGGTTTAATTTATTCCCATTCTTCTGAAGGCTTACATGCTTGCAGCTTCCCAGGTGTATCCCCATCCCCTTCTGGGTTGATTCTCTGTTTCACAGCTTGGTTTTGCATGGAAACTTCTCTGCTCTTGGGAAAGGAATAAACTTGTGGTTTGGGAGCCCTCCCTACTAGGTTTCCTGGTGGATGGCTCTCTTGTTTTAACCCTGCTTGTTTTACTCTGCCTAAAACCCTATTCTCTGGCTGCTGAACTGGCTTAGCTTTAGGGATTGAGGGTTTTAGAGCAGGAGTTTTCCTCATGACAGGTGCTTCCCTGTCACAATATACATAAGTTATTCACATACAGGCCAATATTCAGTGCTATATAGCTGTCTGGGAACGGCTCTCGTTTGGCTAAACAGCACATGGTGGGCTATGTGCCAATATTCAGAGGCAGATAGCTATTTCCCGCTGAATATCTGGGTCAGCAGATTGCTGGTGACTGGATATGTCACGTGTGGACTGGTTGGCCCTGATTCTACAAAGTGCGTCCCGATTTTAGGCAGCTGTAGGCGTCCTACAGCTGTCTAATCAGCCAATCGGGATGCACGTTTTTAAAAAAAATGCTCCCCAGGCAGGCCGCCTATATTGAAGGCGCCTCCGGGAGCCTAGGGAGGCCCGCAAGACGCCTAAGCTCGCCTAAGGGCCTTAGGCGAACCTAGGCGGCCCTACGCGTCTCCCTAGTAGAGGAAGAGACGCTTACAATGTAGGCCAACAAAATGCTGGTCTACATTGTAAGTAGACGCGGCCGCTATTCTTATTGCGGCAAGGGATCTCTCTGCCGCTATAAGTATAGCGGGCCGCGGCTGCCTGTCCGATCGCTGGCAGGAGGGTGCCCAAACCCTCCTGCCAGAAGATGCCCCCTCCCCCGACACTACCGATCGCTGGCAGGAGGGTGCCCAAACCCTCCTGCCAGAAGATGCCCCCCCCCGACAATATCGATCGCTGGCAGGAGGATGCCCAATCCCTCCTTCCCGAAGACGCATCCTCCCCCCCCGCGCTAACAGCCCCCAAACCTCCACCCCACCAAACTAACCTTTTCTTTTGGCCAGACGGGTCTTGCCCGTCCAGCTGGCAGGCCCGCCTCGTCGAAATGAGGCGGGCCCGACCCTTCCCGGCCCATCCCACCGAAGCCTAAGGCCTGATTGGTCCAGGCTTCTAGAGCCTGGGCCAATCAGGCCTTAGGCATAGCGGGTCCGCCCATCCCCACTAAGTCTAAGGCCTGATTGGCCCAGGCTATGTCTCAGCTGGCCAAATCTAAACTGGAAATTCAATGCTGGTCGCTGGATATGGCGCCGGCATTGAATTTCCAGTTTCACCGTGGATTGCGGGAAACAGCCAACAGCCACCAGCCAGATATAACTTTATCACAGCTAAGTAGAGGCATTCCCGGATGCTGACTTGAGAGAGGTTTATACATATCGGGGTAAGTATTCAGCCTGTGGTGGCAGTCAGCATTTGTTTTGTAGCCACCACTAGTGTAATGCTTCATATATTCAATGCCGAGTCATGATCGGACACTAGCATTGAATATCCAGGTTTATCCAGTTAAGTGTAATATTAAGAACTTAGCACCTAAGCAACACTGGATAAAGACAGGACTGTCTTTTGTAGTCCAATTTATCTGGTTAACTTAGGCGGTTAAGTAAGTGCCACTGAATATATTCGGTTAGCCCTGGACAAGTGATTTAAATGGCCAGAAGCCTCTCCTGGCCTTTTAAATCACTTTGAATATCAAGCCCATTGTTTTTGCTTTTTTAATTCAGAGGGCTGTCACTAAGGCTAACTGAATAGAAAGCCTAGAGCAGGGCTTCCCAATTCCAGTCCTTGAGATCTACTGGTAGGCCAGGTTTTCAGGATATCCACAATGAACATGCATGACACAGATTTGCATACCAAGAAGGCAGGCATATTCTTTGTGGATATCCTGAAAACCTGGCCTGCCAGTAGATCTCGAGGACTGGAATTGGGCAGCCCTGGCCTAGAGTAAATAAGCATGTGCAGAATATGTTGCAAATCATCCTACCCCTGTATGATCCGCACAAGCTCCTTCTACTTCCCTGCCCCCCACCTTCCATTACAATCATTTTTCTCTTCCTCCTGCTAGCAGGAAGAGTGCAATATTTCTTACCTGTATCTGCCTCCTTTCAGCGTCCTTCTCCCCCCCCCATCTGCCCCATGTCCTGTCAGCGTCCTTCTCCCCCCCATCTTCCCCATGTCCTTTCAGCGTTCTTCTCCACCCCTTTGTCTTCCCCAGTGCTTTCAGTGTCCTTCTCCCCCCTCAGTTTTACCTTAAGCGCCTTTGCTAGTTTCAGTCTGAAGCCTGAATGCATAGCACAAGCATGTCCCGTAAGAGTGCAAGCCCATGTGTAATTCCCACGAAACTGGCAGAAGAAGCAGCTGATACAGATAAGTAATAGATCCCCCCTCTCCCCACATACACTACCACCACCAATTGTGGAACCTGGAATGATTGCCCCACTTTGACCCCTTCTTTAGGACTGCCTTGCTTTGTATTACAACCAGTTTATAAGGTTAAAAAACTGCTTTCCATCAACTGTATAAGGGTAAAGAATAGTTTTGACCTTCTCATAAATTTTTGAATCCTCAATTGATTAATGTGATAAAACCTGTGCTGTCCTTTGTGTTACCCAATACTGGGGGGTTTTTTGTATTTGTTTTTACTTTTTTTTATGTTTTGCAGTTCTGGCAAGGGCCATTATCAGGTCAAGCTGGGTCTTCTCAAGAGTGAGTTCTGTTCGGTCTTCCAGATGTATAATGTCTGTAAATATTGATCTCCCTTCCCCAGTCTAATGCTTCCTTTCAGACAGATATAGGTGACATTTTTATCAGCTCCCTAAACCCTTTTTCTGTGGTCTGCAGTAATAAGTGAGAGTCAGTGATGATGTTATATTTAAAGAGCATTTTTCCTTGGTACCCTGCAAAAAATAACTGGACCACTAATCAGAAACCACTGTTGGCGGTATATAAAAAAATAAATTATTATTATTATTATTACTCGTGAATATCAAAGAGGTTACTTTTATAAACCTTACACACCAGTTAGACATTTATAAATGGAATATACACATATGTGGTGGTTTTATAAAAGGATGCAAGATAAATATATAAGTAAGAGCACTTGGGTGGGGGGGGATTGGCTGTCTGAGACATAGCCGGGGCTATGCTGATATTTATCAGCTGGCCAGCTAAGTTCTAGTGACCAAAGATAGACTTACTTTGTAGGCGAGTCTTATCTGGTCACTGAACTTAGCCAGCAAGCCAATAAATGTTGGTGGTGACCCTCTATGTTGTGCAACATAGCTGGTCACCGGGATATTCAGAGGAAGATAGCCGGCTATCTCCCGCTGAATATCGGCAAATAGCTGGCTATGTGCTATTTGGCCAGCCAGATGGTGCTGAATATTGTCCGCCATGTGTATATTGTGGGGGTAATATTTAGTCCTCAGATACCTAAGGGGAGGGGCCTTAGGCATCTGAGCTAATCAGGGCCTTAGGCTTCTCCCTTTGAATCCCATGTGATGCATGGGGGAGGGGCCTAAGGTCCTGATTTGCTCAGACGACAGCCCTTAAGCCCCTTCCTGTGTGGCTTCTGAAAATTGCTGTCTTTTGACTCTCTCTGTCTGTGTTGGTTTAAGAGTGCTCACCTGTAACTGAGAAAGAAAACAAATGTAGAATGGAATAAGTTGAGTGACACAAATGAATGCTCCTGCTGCTCTAATTTACCAATTCATAGGAGCTGCATGATTTGTTGTGTCTAAGGTGACCATACATCCCGTTTTAAAAGGGACCGTCAAATTTTTAGATCCCCTGTCCCATTGTCCCCACACACAGCTTCGGGATGCCAAAATGTCCCGTTTTCAGAGACAGCGTCCCAAAGCTGTGCGTGGGGACAATGGGACATGCGATCGCTTCCTCTTCCTCCCTGCCGCTGTTTGCCAGCCTCCCTCCTTCCTTCCCTCCAGCGCTGATTCAAACCTCCCCCTAGTCTGCCACCGCTGCAGCTGCTTGCCGCCCAGAAAAGGAAGGTCCAGGCGCCAGCCCACAAGCCTTCTTCCCGATGTCAATTCTGACATCAGAGAGGAAGTTCCAGGTCAGCCAGGCAGCGATTGGACATAGGAAGGAGGCACTGGGGGCACCAAGTATATGGGAAGGGGCACTAAGGACATAGGAAGGAGCACTGGGGGCACTAAGGACATAGGAAGGAGGCACTGGGGGCACTAAGGACATAGGAAGGAGCACTGGGGCCACTAAGGACATAGGAAGGGGCACTAAGGACATAAGAAGGAGGCACTGGGGGCACTAAGGACTTAGGAAGGAGCACTGGGGCCACTAAGGACATAGGAAGGGGCACTAAGGACATAGGAAGGAGGCACTGGGGGCACTAAGACCATAGGAAGGAGAAACTGAGGGCACTAAGAACATAGGAAGGGGCACTAAGGACATAGGAAGGAGGCACTGGGGGCACTAAGGATATAGGAAGGAGGCACTGGGGGCATAAAGGACATGAGAAGAGGCACTAAGGACATAGGAAGGAGGCACTGAGGGCACTAAGGATATAGGAAGGGGCACTAAGGACATAGGAAGGAGGCACTGGGGGCACTATGGACATAGGAAGGAGGAACTGAGGGCACTAAGGATATAAGAAGGGGCACTAAGGACATAGGAAGGAGGCATTGGGGGCACGAAGGACATGGGAAGGAGGCACTGGGGGCACTAAGGACATAGGAAGGAGGCACTGGGGGCAGGGCAGGATTAATTCTTATAGGGCCCCTAGGCACACAAGTACACTTGGCCCCCTTGGCCCTGCCCTGCCCTGCCACTATCCCGCCCCCCACCCTGGCTATGTCCTGCCCCCATTTATCTGTTTTCTTATTTACTTCTTTATTTCCACTTGTATTTTTTTAAAATTCAAAACAAACAAAGATTAGCATACCAGTGCACAGTTTTTCTTCTATGCAACCCCCAAACATCTCTGAACAAATCCCCCTTCCTTCCCTTCCCATCTACTTACCCAGGACTTTAACTCTGAACCCTTTCCATGCATATATAAAAGTGTTCAAATATTTGTAAAGCAGTAATACTATCCGAAATATAAGTCTATATTAATAACCAAGTTTACAATGCCTCTCAACTGCCTCACTCTACATCAACCAACTGTAACCCATATGTATGTATAAACAACCAAATCTGTAACTCCTCTAGTACGTTCCACTTCATGTATGTTAACTTGCAACGAAACAACAAGGCAAGCAGTCCACCAAAGAATCCAACATGAAACAAAAGAAGATTGGCAGAAAATAAGGAGATTCAAATCAGGTTAATTCAAAGTGCTCCCAAGAACCATGCCTGATGCATTTCACCAAACAAGGCTAGTCAATGCTAACAAAAAAAACATGTCTTACAAGCAGATCACAGAAAACACCTTCACCTAGTATGGAATATGTAATCACAAACTAACCTCTCCCCCCTTTTACAAAACTGTAGTATGTTTTTTAGCTAAAAAATGCTCTACAGTTTTGTAAAAGGGGGGATAAAATAGAAATACGTAGACAAAGGTTAAATAAAACCACCAAGAAGCTGGACTCTGCATAGAATGCAGCGATGCATGTCCTCTAAAGCAAAAAAATAAATAAATAAATTGAAATTTTTTTTCTACCTTTGTCTTGTCTGGTTCCTGCTCTCCTCATCTTCTTGTCAATATCTTCCTTTCATCTTCTGTCCTTCTGTGCCACTTCCGGAAACTGTATGCCTCCCCCTTACATCTTTCCTTTCACCCTCATTGGTCTGGCATCCATCTTCTTCCATTATATCCTCCAATGGTCTGGCATCTCTCTCCTCTCTTCTTTCCTTCCCTCTCCCACACCCCCATAGTCTAGCATTTCACTCTCTCCTCTCCCTTCCCCCCACTTCCATCAGCATCAGCCCCCTTTCTTTCCCTCCAACCCAATTCCATCCAGTATCCTTCCCTTTCCCTGCACACAATTCCTTCAGCATCTGCCCCCTTTCTCTCCCTCCACCACCCTTCCATACCACCCTTCCATACCACGCTGCCCCACCATCCTTCCAACTACCCTTCCATACCACCCTGCCCCCTTTCTCTTCCTCCACCACCCTTCCATGCTCCTTTCTCCTCCTCCAAACACTGCTGGTGGTTCTGCCCTCTGAGCTCCTTTGCCTGAAGAAGCATTATAATAACTGAGGGCAATGGCCGCCCCCCCGCAGCAATGGCAACGCCCTCCCCTGCAGCAAGGGCAACGCACCCCCCTGCGGCAAAGGCAAAGGGCCCCCCTCCCAGCATCAACCACAATGCATCCGGATCTGTTACTGGAAGGTCCCGCGATGACTGTGTCTGCCGGTCCATCCCCCTCCGACGTCACTTCTTCCGGAGCAAGTAAGTGACGTCGTAGGGGGATGGACTGGCAGAAGCAGTCATCACGGGACTTTCCAGTAACAGATTCAGCTGTATTGCGGTTGATGCTGGGAGGGGGGGGGGCCCGTTGCCATTCATGCCGGGAGGGGGGCCTGTTGCCGTTCATGCCGTTGCTGTTGATGGCAAGATGAGTCATCCTCCTTCAGCGGGCCCCCCTCACAGTTTCGGGTCTTTATCTGCCATCATCTACTATGTTACTATGTAATATAAATGATAATTAACATTTTCTCTGCGTATAGTGTACTTTGTGGGTTTTTTAATTTTATGGTTACCATTATGAATTAATAAGATATTATGTGTGCATGAAAAATGAATGGAATAAATTGGAGGTGGGATTGGGGCGGCAGGGCTAGGGCGGGATTGGGGGTGGGACTGACAATTAATAGATGTCCTGTTTTGATGAAATAAATAAATGGTCACGTTATGTATGTCCATTTGCTAACTGATATTGCTCTTTGGTGTATTTTTGTTGTAGTGTGAAGCCCTTTTTACAGCAGGCCTATGTTCAGCCTCCACTCCCATCTCCCATGCCAGGTATGATAGCTGTGTAAGAATATATGTCCTCTGTCCAAGCAAGGGGAAGTACAATTAATAGAAAGTTTGCCCTGTGTACCACAAGCCATGATTAATCTTCTCCTATGTACTCAATCAATATATTTAGTCTCAAATGCTCAAAAATGAAAACTGTTGTCCATTTCTATTGGTTTTTTATCTTCATGCCCACCTGGAGTGTCATCTCATTCTATTTTGGTGAGTGTTGGGAATTCTCCTTTCCCGTTAAGTTGGACCAGAAAACATTTTGGCCCATATTCTATAAACACCGCTTTAACATAGGCGCTGATGGGCACTTTACCTGTGCCTAAGTTAAGAGGAAAATGCCATTTAAAAGTGCTTATTTCCAGGCATCTTCTGGCACCTAAAAAAATGGGGTTGAAATCGTGCCGACAGAGGTGCTTTAGAATGCCTAACACCATTGTAGGCACACTGGAAGTGGCATTAGGTGCCATAAAGAGCCTCCATAGGTATGATTCATGTCAAAGATAGGTGCCAGACATGCAAGCCTTGAAAACCCTGGCCTACATTTCTTCCTGAAGGTGTGATTCTCTAAATGACATGTGACACGTGATCAGCAACCGCTTTTAAGGCGGATGCCGAAAACCGATATTTAGAGAATCCAGGCATTTGTGTTTAAGGCGCCTTTTATCAAGCTACATTAGGGTTTTTTGATCGCAAGCCACTGAGGCAAAAGCTCTGACACTCATAGGATTCCTATTTGTGTAGAGCTTTTACCTCAGTGACTCGCGATAAAAAACCCTAACACAGCTTGATAAAAGAGGGCCTAAGTGACTAGGGGCTAAATCAATAATCACTGTTCTCTTACTCACTCCCTGTGAGATGGGGGCATTCAATTAGTCATGCTTTCTCCAGTGGGAAAACAGAGACCATGAATTGTCATCACACTCAAAGGAGGCAAATGTTGGATAGGCCAGGAATGATCTTTATTTGGCCCCAGGTACGTTAGCTAGATTGTGAGCCCACCGGGACAGATAGGGAAAAATGCTTGAGTACCTGATTGTAAAACCGCTTAGATAACCTTGATAGGCGGTATATAAAATCCTAATAAACTTGAAACTTGGAACCATTGGCCCTATGGGAAAAAGGGAGTTAAGTTCCTGTGTGACCCTGTTCACTGTTGCTTCCTAACACCATAAACTCATCATTTCATATATCTTTCTTGTAGAAAATAGCTTACTTATATTGTGCATTTTATAAATGTATTTTATACACTGTTTTTTTGTGTAAAAGTACAATATGTACAGTCTTTGAGTATAAAAATACACACAGCTCTATGAATATCATTATTCTCAAGGGAACACACTGTGCATGGTCATGAATAAGTGAAAATGAGTTACTTTATGTTGCATGAATAAGCGAAAATTCACGTGAATAGCGAAAATGGGTTACACTATCCTTACTGGAAGTTTTTTTTAGAACTGCTAAGAGAGGTCTTGACTAGATTGTAAGTCCTCTTGAACAAGGACTGTCTCTTTTATGTTTTGATGTACAGTGCTGCATATGTCTAGTAGTGCTATAGAAATGATAAGTAGAGGTCTCAAGAAATCTGAATTACATACAGCGATCTAGCTGTCCCCCATAAACCTACTCAGTACAAGGACAATGGAATCTACAACCTACTACCTAAGAACTGATATCGTTTAACCCACAGTAGCTCATAATAATGATTAAAGATATTAGAGAATGACACGGGGATTGTTTCCTTTGGCTAGCTGCGGCAAACATGCAGGAACGGAGAAAAAATTGGTTATTTTTGTTGGTATGGGAACAAGACTTTTCACTGCCCTGTGGAGTGGTAAATGGCCTTGTTCCTTCTGTCTGCTACGAGTCGTCTCCCTCCCCACCTACCTTGTGAGTCCAGCAGCCCCCCTCCCTTGCTCCCCCATTTTTTTTTTCTTGCCGGTTTTGACCCATGATTGGGAGTGAGCGAGGGGGGCTGTTGGACCAACAATAGGGAGGGAGGGGGGCTGCTGCTGCACCCACGAAGTGGGGAGGGTTGCTTGTGCAGCTGGATTTGCTGGAGCTGAAGGGAACGGAGACAGGTGCTGGATCCAGTCTGGGAGGCTAGAGGGAAGGGAGAGAGGTGCAGGACCTGCAGGGAATAAGAGAGAAAGGAAGGGAAAGGGACGTATACAAGAGTGCTTCTCCACCCTAACAAATACCAACCGAGTACCCCCGCCCAAACTCCGCCCCTGATTCCACTCCCATAATAAAGTACTAATTGTAATGCAATTTCTTCCATCCATTTTTCATATACACACAATATAATCTTATTAATACATAATGATAAGCCCAAAATTATAAAAACACAAAGCACACTGTACGCAGAGAAAATGTTAATTATCATTTATATTCGGGGGGTTTTCGAAGAGGTCAAGGCAGATGACTTTAAAATATGCAATGTCACCATGCACCTCAGTAACAACTATAGGACAAATATAGTGCAAAATATAGACAGCAGATATAAATTCTCAAAAATGACACATTTTGATCACTAAATTGCAATAAAATTATTTTTCCTACTTTTGTTGTCTGGTGATTTCATGAGTCTCTGGTTGTATTTCCTTCTGACTGCATCCAATATTTCTTCCCTTCTTTCTGCCTCCTTCATGCTTCCTGTCCTCTAGACCTCATTCCATTCCCCAACCAATATCTCTCTCTGTCCCTCCATAAATCCAACTTTATCTTCCTCTCTCCCTTCCTTCCTGCCCCCTCCACTGAAGCCACCGCTGCCGATCTCTCCCTCCCCCCAGTCCATCTCTCCCCAACCCCACTCACAACATGCTCTCTTCCCAAGCACTATTTCTCCCTCTCCTCCACCCTATGTACATTTCTCCCTCTCATCACTCTCACTCTTCCTGGAACAATTTTCTTTCCTTCACTTCCCCCAACCCCACTCACAACTAATATGCTCTCTTCCTATGCACCATTTCACCCTCCCCTCCAGCATGCTGCACCTTTCCTTTCCCTCCCTTTCTCCTTCAAGTCCAGCAGCACCTTTCCCTTCCCCTTCTGCCAGGTTCAACAATACCCCTTCTCCCTTCCCCATCCCCCTTCCCCATGTCTAGCAGTGCCTATTCTCCCTTCCTCCTCTCCCTTCCCCATGTCCAGCAGTACCTCTCTTCCCTTCCCTTTCCCTCCTCTCCTGTCCCACAGCACCTCTCCCTCTCCCCATGTCCAGCAGTGCCTATTCTCCCTTCCCTTTCCCTCATCCCCCATGTCCAGCAGGAGTTCTCCTCTCTTTCCCTCCTCCCCTGTCCAGCAGCACTTCTCCCTCTCCCCATGTCCAGCAGTACCCCTTCACCCTTCCTTTTCCCTCCTTCCCCTTCTCCATGTCCACCAGTACCTCTTCTCCCTTCCCTTTCCCTCCTCCCTTGTTCAGCAGTACCTCCCCTTCCCTAGCGGTAGCTTACTGTGTGCTTTTAACTTCCACACACAGCTGCCGCTAGTGTTCAGATGTGTTTCTATCAGGCAGCCTTGGGGGTCTTTGCTAAGCCAGCCCACCTCTGACGAAAGAGGAAGTTGCATCATCAGAGGCTGGTCAGCTTATCAAAGACTCCGAGGCTGCCTGATAGAATTGCTGGCTAAACTAACACTAGCAGCAGCTGTGTGAGGAATTTAAAAGCTCATAGTGAGCTGCTGCTGCTGGTTCGGGGGGGGGGGGAGGGGAGTACAGATTAGGAAGAGAAGACAAGGAAGGCGGAAGTCATACAGCCCCTACTGTAAAAGACCATTCCTAAACTGTCTAATGCATTTCCCAGGATAAAACAAAGAGCCAACAATGACCTACCTGTAATTGTAATTATGTATTTTAAACTATGACCAAACTGTATTACTAGTTGTACTGATCTACCTCTACTATCAACCCTATTGAACATCTGTAACTTTCTGGATAACTGACCCAACCTTTTGTAATGTAATCCAACCTTGAAATGAATAAGTAATGCCCACTTAGGTGTTAGGCGCGACTAAGCACCATGTGATAGATACCTATCTTTTATAGATTTGGGTAGGCACCTATCATCCAATTAAATTTTTTTCCCAATTATTGAGTCTATTAAGGGTATTTTGCTCTCTTATTCTTCACCTTCCCCTTCTAACAACCACCTCTTCCTTCAAACAATGTAACTTCAAGAACTTGATCTTAACTAGAGAATGACACGGCGACAAAATTCATCACTGTTCCCATCCCCGCGGATAACCGCGGGAAGCCATCTTCAAGTCATTCTTTAAGGAGGGAGGGAAGAATCAGAGTATGAATGGCCACAACCACTGACCCACAAGCTTTGCTTTGAAGAATGCTGGTGTAGAAGGACTGAGGTTGAGATAGACACTACAGAATGACAGTCTCTGGTATCTAGATATTGTGATGTCATAATGCCTCATTCCACCAGTGCCTGAGCCAATCACATCAGTGATGTCACAATGGCTTCATTATCCTTGGCTCACATAAGAATCAGAGTATGAATGGCCACAACCACTGACCCGCAAGCTTTGCTTTGAAGAATGCTGGTGTAGAAGGACCGAGGTTGAAACAGACACCTCAGAATGACAGTCTCTGGTATCCAGAGCAGATATTGTGATGTCATAATGCCTCATTCCACCAGTGCCTAAGAGCCAATCACATCAGTGATGTCACAATGGCTTCATTATCCTTGGCTCACATAAGAATCAGAGTACGAATGGCCACAGCCACTGACCCGCAAGCTTTGCTTTGAAGAATGCTGGTGTAGAAGGACCGAGGCTAAAATAGACTCTAGAAAATGACATGGGATTATTTCCCGCGGTTATCCACGGGGACGGGAACGGTCTTGAATTTTGTCACCGTGTCATTTTCTAATCTTAACCTTTTTTGTAAACTGCATAGATTCCTTGCAGAAAACTGTGATATATAAGACACTGTATTGTATTGTATTATATTGTATTGTATACGTTTGTATTGTATTGTATACGTTTGTATTGTTTGTATTGTATTGTATTAGAGGAATAGATATGAAAGAAAAAGGAACCCCAGGATAGTTGTGAATGGAAGGCTCATGGGACCAGAACTCAGCCCCTGTTCTGAATGAGCCGGAAGCCTACAGAAGAAGAAGAAGGAAATTGCCAGGCCCTCATACCAAATAAAATGTTAACCGTGGGATAAGGATGCAGTATCTTTTCTATTCTTGCATGGGACATTCAGCTCTCTTACAGACTGACTATGATGCTTGGGAAATCAATTCAGAACGGTTTTCATGTATATATGTGATGGTTTTCAAATATAGATTCAGATGATTTCCACTGACTAAGGGCTCCTTTTACTAAGCTGCGTTAAGGCTTTAACGTGCGGAATAGCGCATGCTACATTGCCGTGCGCTAGACCTTTACGCCAGCATTGAACTGGCGTTAGTTCTAGCCGCATAGCGTGCGGTAATATCCTGCGTGCACTAAAAACGCTAGCGCACCTTAGTAAAAGGAGCCCTAAGTATGCTATGTTCTAGCCTTTAATGCATCATGCTGTGTGCATATATTTACAGTAAGTATAGATATGTGTAGTATTATTACAGGAATTCTGTGCATGCGGTAACATTAGAAATCAGATTTCTGCTATTACACTCCCTCATTGTAAAGTAAAAAAAACCCTCAAAAAACTGATTTTTAAAGAAGGTGCAATTTCCAAAATTAATGCCTCATATGGTGAAGGTTTACAATGTTTGTATATGGCAATATTCTGTGAATATTCATGGTAGGGCTCCTTTATCACTGTAAGTCATGCTCATGTGCAGGTAGAAATGAAGTTAGTTGAGAATAGCATTGCAGAGGCTTACTCAAGTGTATTGTATACTTTTGTGAAGAAGTTGAGAAACAGCCATCATTTGGTAAATGAGCATTTACTAGGTTGAATGAAATGTTGAAATAAACCGTGGAATTATCAGCGACAAAGGTGCTTTACTCTAATTTTCAAAACGAAATAGCATGGGTATCCGCACAAACTTCTCAACACATACCTATTCCGTGAACAGGACCCTTAACCCTCTCTCCTCGCAATAATCCAACTCCCGCCCTCCCCCACCAATCCCCCTCCCCTCCCTCTCCCCTCCTGTGTTTCTCTCTCCCTCCTTCTTCCCGGCCAATCCAACTTGTCGCTGCCTGTAATTCTGCTAAATTTCTGCTAAAATGTTCCAACTTTTCCTTCCTCGTTGCTTGTAACCCCGACAAAATGTTGTAAATCCGTGTGCAGATCGGATCCTAATTAATTGATGTGAACCGCCTAGAACTCATTGGGTATGGCGGTATACAAGAATATATAATAATAATAATATTTTGCAGCTGTTTTAGCTTAAATGACCAAGAGGGTAAAGTAGTACACATACTTGCATCCTCTTTTCGTCTTATTCCAGAAAACATCTGGGAACGTCTCTTCACAACCCTGTTGGAAGTATATATACTAGACTAGGCTAAGGAGGGCAGTTGTTGGACAGAACCATAGAAAAGGCCTAGGACGGTCGATTCCGCAATAATCTCCTCTGGGAGGGCATTCCAGGTGTCAACCACTCTCTGAGTGAAGCAGAACTTCCTGACATTAGTCCTGAACCTGTCCCCCCTTAGCTTCATTTCATGTCCTCTAGTCCGTGTCAAATTGGACAATGTAAATAATCTTCTCTGCTCTATTTTGTCGATTCCTTTCAGTATTTTGAAGGTCTCGATCATATCCCCACGCAGTCTCCTTTTCTCAAGGGAGAACAATCCTAGTGTTATAAGTCTATCCTCGTATTCCAGTTTCTCCACAAAACTGGTGAAGGGTATGGAGAAACTGGAATACGAGGATAGACTTATAACACTAGGATTGTTCTCCCTAGAGAAACGGAGACTGCGTGGGGATATGATCGAGACCTTCAAAATACTGAAAGGAATCGACAAAATAGAGCAGAGAAGATTATTTACATTGTCCAATTTGACACGGACTAGAGGACATGTAATGAAGCTAAGGGGGGACAGGTTCAGGACTAATGTCAGGAAGTTCTGTTTCACTCAGAGAGTGGTTGACACCTGGAATGCCCTCCCAGAGGAGATTATTGCGGAATCGACCGTCCTAGGCTTCAAGAGCAAACTAGATGCATATCTCCTTAAGAGAGGCATATAAAGATATGGTGGACTATAAATTACGCCAGGGTACACCTGGCAGGGCCTCCGCGTGCGCGGATCGCCGGACTTGATGGACCAAAGGTCTGATCCGGAGATGGCAGTTCTTATGTTCTTAAAAGCATTAATCGGTATTATCCTACCTGTATTGCTCTGAAAACTGCCCTCCCTGGACGCCGATGCTCAAATGTTCACACCAAAGCCCACAGTGCAGAAGCCTATAATGTAACAATACCGCATAAAAATAGCTAACCAACCCTCAAAACGAATTATATTTCAATTTTATGCATGGTGAAATTGCCCTGTGAAACCAAAAGTAGGAGGCTTGGCCTGACGTGACACGTGCACGCAAGGGTTTTGCAGTAAGCAGGGCTTTTGTAAGCATGTCCGGATGAAACCAAAAGAGCAGCACACATCAGTGCCCTGCACTTATAAATACGAGCCTTTTAAAAATGAGTTGCACTTTAAGGCTCATGCTGAAGTGCAGATAAACAGGTGGCGGTGTGAGCTTTCACTTTCGGTACTACTCGGGCTCGCTCACATTTTGTGTCTCACTTTTGGCGCTTAAAACTTGCATGGGCTTCTTTTCCCTTACAAACGAGAACAAAACCTGCACTTTAATGTGCCATATTGACAAGAAATCTCCTGAAAGCCTTCAAAGCAACCCCCGAGTTGGCGGTAAGTTTTCAGTGTTGAGGCCAGCATTTGCTTCTGCATTGCTGGCTGAGCATGGGGAAGGAATATCAACTGACCCCATTAACATCCATTTGAATGCATTTAAATACAGTTTGCAGCCATCTCTGACACGCACATTCATACGCTGGAGCCCTCTGAACCTTCTGTGCACATTAACGTGTACGCTAGTCTGGTGCTAACTGCCTTTAATGCTGGCGTTAGCTTTTGAGCATCGGCCGATTAATTTTTTTCTTCCAGCTCTTGATTTCTGAACAGAAAATTACAGAGCCCCGGGTGTCCATCTGTGACTGCAGTAGATGTTAGAATGAAAGCAGTAATTGCCCTTTTCATCTGGCCTTCCTGTGTATTTAGGGCTTGAATCCCCTACTGGTTTCTCAGCAGCCCCAGCAGCCCCACCTTGGCAAGGAAGAAGCATTGCCAGCTCCAAGCTTCGGATGTTGGAGTTCTCTGCATTTCTGGAACAGCAACAAGATCCAGACACAGTAAGATCCAGAGCTCGGTACCAGTCTTTAGGTATCTATGGTCCCTGTTTGTGTTTATCTAGATGTAACTGGAGGAAATGAAACAAAAATTACAGAAACCGTGCATAGGAGAAACAATTTATGTGTATTAAGAAATGGGGAGCCTGATGGGGTATGTCGGGCTTGTACAGGAAGGATAAACTGCTTTGAAATGAAAAAAGAACCAGACTGCCGACAATAGGATTGAAAATGTAGACGAGCAGGATCAGCTTTAGGGATGTGCGATGTGTGTACAGTTTAGAAAGGATGCCCCCTAGCTGCAGTGCCAGAGAAGCAGGATACTGCCATGGGTTTAAAAAGACACTGTTGCCTACAAAGCCCCAGGTGGAGATAGAGGGGGAGGGACATTCCTCCTACAACTGCAAAATGCACCATCAGCATTAATGCTGTTGTAGATGAGTTTTTAAACTAAAGACCTTGGGCTATGTTGACTAAACCGCTGTAATGTTTTGTTAACAGAACATTTGGGTATGACTGGAGTCATATAGAAAAAGAATTCTATAGGCACTTAACTAAGAACGGCTTAAGAATAAGCAATAGTATATAATAATCCACAGCACTGCTTATTCAAAATATCTCTATAGAAGCACTTTCTTTTACAGTGGTGCCTCACACAACGAACTTAATTCGTTCCAGGAGCAAGTTTGTTATGCGAAAAGTTCGTTATGTGAAACGCGTTTTCCCATAACAATACATGTTAAAAAAAATAATTCATTCTGTAGCATATAATATGCTAAGATGACATAAAAAAAGATAAATTTACCCCACATTCACTCCTTCTAATTATTTCCCGTTTCATTTCAACAGAAATCACCTTCCTGCTTTTTTTAGAAGCCATGATATATAAAAAATATTGAGTTTATCTTAAAAGGATGACTGTATACAGTGAGAGAGGGAAGAGTCTCAGCGGCAAAAACTGGGACTTAACTTTTCTTTTTTTTTTCTAGCATCGGGGAAGTGGCGAGAGTAGCTCCGCCCCCCCCAACGCATCAGCAGTAGGCGCCGGGCCCCTCCATAAAAGGAGGCGAGCCGACGGTCCGCCACTGCACAGGGAGCCAGGCGAAGAGCTGTGAGAGAGGGCAGTTAAGCGCAGTGAGTAACGCAGCTCGAGCGACTTCGTTGTGTGAAACGAAGTTCGTTGTATGAATCAAGACATGAAGTTCTTTGTGTGCAGCGTTCGCTGTGCGAGGCGTTCGTTATGCGAGGCACCACTGTACTCCTTAGGACCATCAGAGGTGACACACACAATGCAATATCAATGGGAGTTAATTTCACCACATCTCTTCCAAAGTAAAGATTTTTTTTTGTATGTACTTTTTTCATTCTTTTCACTTTAAACTTATTAACTTCTCAAGTGCGATATATGTAGTAAAGACAAAACACTTATCTGCCATGTATAGGCTGTTTCAAGGCAATCTCCCCCCTGTGTAATGTTCTTCCTTCCAAATTGGAAGGAGGAACATTACACATTTTGTGAGCTCATTTATTGAGATTTCCATCTTCTTGTCCTCAAAGGATAACATTGTGATTCCATTTCTAATATATGTACCACGGATCAAACTCAAAAACAATAGGCAACCACAGTCCCACAAAAACCAAACATAAGACAAGGATCCAAACTAGCTGACATAAGTTTTGCCTAATGTAAACAAAAGCAAATATTTCTATAATCAACCACAAATCTTTCTAGTTCCCATACAATATCCCTTCAAACCACCTTTACTTATACCCATAAAAGAGAAAAGAGTGATGAAAATGATAAAGGGGAGGGAATGCTAAAGAGGCAAGGGCTCTTCAGCTTGGAGAAGAGAAGGCTGAGGGAAGATAGGGTAGAGATCTATAAAATCATGAATAAACATGAATTGCTTGTTTACTCTTCCAAAATGACAAGTGCTAAGGGGCATGTAGTGGAGTTACTAAATAGCATATTTGAAACAAATCAGTGAAAATATAATAATAATAATAATAATAATAACTTTATTCTTCTATACCGCCAAAATCTTGCGACTTCTAGGCGGTTTACAATCAAGAGAGCTGGACATTCAGCGATTTACAATATGTAGAAGGAGTACAGAGTACAGAGACTTTAAGAAAGCAAAATTACAAAATATACTGTTTGCTAAGAATTTCAGAGAGGACCTGTAAAGAAAGGTCGCGAATTTAAAAAACAGCGAAAATTACAATATACAGTACTTCTCTATAACTTGTTCTTTCCTTCTGTATCAGTTTCTCTTCACTCAATATGTTTTTTTAAAATTTTAAATTCTTTATTAATTTTCCAAACTTCAATAGTGCCATACACAAATATATCACATATAACAAGCAATATAAACATACTTAACTTACAAATATACATAATCAGCCATTTTCTCCCACCCACTCACCTACCCCATGATTATCTAATAAAACCCAGAAGCATAGATTTCCCCAGTAATCTTACCCTATTCAAATTAGTCATATCCTTCACTCCCCCCACCCATCCCAAGTATAAATATTCAAAAATGAAATTATGACAGAACCCACCCCCTGTGGAATTCATTGCCAGAGATTATGCTAAAATAGTGTAGCAAGGTTAAAATAAAGGTTTGGATAAGTTCCTAAAAGAAAAGTCCATAAACCATTGATAATGTAGACTTAGAAAAAGCCCTGAGTGCTGTCTTGGTGGGGGCACCAGCATCTCTCCGCCCCTCCCCACCCATGCCATGATCATGCCCTCCCTTCCTCCAACCTGTACCACTTTAAATCTTCGCCAGCGCAAGAAACTTCTAGACCTGCTGCTTGCGCTGGCCTGGCTTCTCTCTGAAATCACTTCCAGGTCACGGGGCCAGGAAGTGACATCAGAGTGAAAACCAATACTGGCACAAGCAGCAGGCTGGTGAAGCTGCTTGCGCTGGTGAAGATTTAATGAGGGGGAAGAGAGGACATGAGCGTGACATGGGGGGCTAGGAAGGAGTGGGGAGGAGGGGTTTGCCACCGCCCCCCAGCTATGCCACTGCCACTGGTTTAAATCTGTTCTTGTAAGATCCCGCCAGGAACTTGTGACCTGAATTGGTCACTGTTGGAAACAGGACACTGGACTTAATGGACCTTCAGTGCGACCCAGTATTGTGATGCTTAATTACTTATAACTAGAAAACAGGAACAAAATCCAATGACCTGAAGTAGAACCTCCACCAAGTTATAAAATTCAGGCAACCAACTTGTACAGCCCTCCTGTTTAAAAGAAAACTGAAACAAGATTATTTTTATTCATTCCTAAATACCTGGAAATACAATGGGGGCCTTGATTTCAAGAATCTACATATGCAGTAAAAACGCTCCAGCATCACTTGATATTTTCATGAATAAGGCCCTGCAATTATATAAGGAAGAAATAATATTTGCTGCTTACACATGAGTGCTGGAAGTTATCTCCCTGAGTCTATAAAAGTATGCACCCAAATTTGTGACTTGAATGCACAGTTTATAGAACAGGGTCAGTTACAGGCACAACTTAATTATTGAGCTGCTAATTGACATCAACCAATTATTGGCAGTAATTGGTGTTATTTGACACTGTCATTAATTAGCAGTTCCACTTGTAACTGCCCCTAGTTGGTATTCTATAACCTGCATGCACAAATTCCAGAGCATGCAACTGCAAGGAGAGTGTGGACCTGGGAGGACATGGGCAGGTCAGGAGTGTGCCTATGTGTGCGGTTTATAGAATATTTGCATTAATGCACCTGACTGCCTACATTTGGCTGTTGTAAGTGCATGCATCTAAAAGTTAAGCAGGTAAATGTGAACTTATACTATAACTAGTCTTTAAGCCTGTTACATTAACAGGTTCTAGAATAGATGTGTCTGTCTGTCTTTCTTTGTCTCTCTCTCTCATTGGCCACTGTCTTTCTTTCCGTCTCTCTTTCTCTTTGGCTGCTGTCTGTCTGTCTTTCTTTCTTTCTGTGTATCTCCTTTACCACTGTCTGTGTGTCTTTCGGTCTCTCTCTCTCTCCTTGGCCACTGTCTGCCTGTCTTTCTCCCTCTCCTTTCTGTCTCCCTCTCTCCTTGGCCACTTAATTTCTGTGTGTCTCCCTCTGTCGCTCTCTGTGTATGTCTGTCTTTCTGTCTCTCCCTCTCTCCTTGGCCGCTGTCTGTCTTTCTGTGTGTGTGTCTGTCTTTCTGTCTCTCTCTCTCTCTCTCTCCTTGGTCACTGTCTGTCTGTCTCTCTCCTTGGTCGTTGTCTGTGTGTCTTTCTGTCTCTTTCTCTCTTTCTCGTTGGCAGCTGTGTGTCTGTCTGTCTTTCTGTCTCTTTCTTTCTCTCTCTCTCTCTTTCTCCTTGGCTATTGTTTATGTGTCTTTCTGTCTCTTTCTCTCTCTCATTGGCCGCTGTGTGTCTGTCTTTCTGTCTCTTTCTCTCTCTCTCTCTCCTTGGCTGCTGTCTGTGTATGTTTCTGCCTCTTTCTCGCTCTTTCTCCTTGGCCACTGTTTATGTGCCTTTCTGTCTCTTTCTCTCTCTTTCATGGGCCGCTATCCGTCTCTCTATCTCCTTGGCCACTGTCTGTGTGTCTGTATGTCTTTCTAAATCTTTCTCTCCTTGGCTGCTGTCTGTGTATGTTTCTGTCTTTTTCTCTCTCTTTCTCCTTGGCCGCTGTCTGTGTGTCTTTCTGTCTCTTTCTTTCTCTCTCTCTCTCCTTGGCCGCTGTCTGTGTATGTTTCTGTCTATTTCTCCTTGGCCACTGTTTATGTGCCTTTCTATCTCTCTCTCTCTCTCTCTCTCTCTCTCTCTTATTGGCCGCTGTATGTCTGTCTGTCTTTCTGTCTCTTTCTCTCTCGTTGGCCGCTGTATGTCTCTCTATCTCCTTGGCCGCTGTCTATGTGTCCGTCTGTCTTTCTATCTCTTTCTCTCCTTGGCTGCTGTCTGTGTATGTTTCTGTCTTTTTCTCTCTCTTTCCTTGGCCGCTGTTTATGTGCCTTTCTGTCTCTTTCTCTCTCTCTCTTTCCTTGGGCGCTGCCTGTGTGTCTTTCTGTCTCTCTCTCTCTTTGGCCTCTGTCTGTCTTTCTATCTCTTTCTCTCTCTCCTTGGCCGCTGTCTTGTCTGTCTCTTTCCTTCCCTCTCTCCTGTTCCCTGCCTACGCCCCGCTCCCCTTCCTTTGACCGTCCCCCAGCCCATCCCACCCCCTCTGTGGCAGTGCCACCAGCCTCCAACAAATCCTCATCCTCGACCCGGAAATTCACCCAGAGGGGAGAGTGGAGGCAGAGGAGAAGGCTGTGTGACCACGGAGTGGCAGTAGTTGTGGCTTTCCCTCCCCTAGCTCCGTAGCTCGGTCGCTGCCACCGCCGCCTCCTTCTCTCCCAATGTGCTTCCTTCGGCTCCCAATGTGCGGACGCGCCACACTCTGCAACATTTCTCTGCCAACCAGAGAGCAACGGACGCACGGAGCTACAAAAATTGAAGTGCGCATGTGCGCTAAGGGTATTATTATCTTATATAGCAATTGCTATTATAGAATCTGCACTTAGTTTACAGTATCCTGGCACCCATCTTAGGTGATCTATTGAGAATTACCCCTTGTGGGCCTGATTCTATACATTGCACTAGGGCAGGGGTAGGCAATTCCAGTCCTCAAGAGCCAGAGCCAGTTCAGGTTTTCAGGATATCCACAATGAATATGTATGAGATGGATTTGCATGCATTGCCTCCTTGAGATGCAAATCTATCTCATGCATATTTATTGTGGCTATCCTGAAAACCTGATTTGGCTCCAGTTTTCGAGGACCGGAATTGCTTACCCCTGAACTAGGATGACCAGGTTACCCATTCCACAAAGGAGACTTTTTGGCCAATCCTGGATTTCTGCCAACATTGGATAGAATCATGGACTACATATACTACCCTGCTTTGGGATGTAATTTTAAAACCAGGACTGGCCAACAAGTTTCCCTCCTGGAATGGGTAACCTGGCCACCCTATATAGCACCCAAAAAAATCTTCACCAACTAGATCAGCACTTAGCACAATTCTATAAAAGGCATACACCACATAGATGTTGCTAACATTTAGGTACACCCATTGAGGCCAAGGAAACCAGGCCTATATACCTGCTCCTAAGTTATGCACAGATCAGGCGTATTCTATATCAGTGCATGTAACTTTTAGGCTCCTCCCCAAGCCTTGTCCCCTTTTGAGATTTGTGACTAGAACTGGCACGCACCAAGGGCCAGATTCACCAACCTGCCCGATTGGGCCCAATCCGGGCAGGTCCAACGAATTCAGCAAAGTAAAATATGCAGATGGGGCGACTGGAGGAACTCCCCCATCTGTCAGCATGGATCGCTTTTCTGCGATCCCCACGCATGCGCAGACCATCTGCGCATGCCCGTCGGAGCCGCAATCTTTTTTTTAAAACTTTTACTGGACCTCTGGGCTGGCATAGATTTTTTTTTTTTTTTCTTTTTTTAACTGGAGCCTGTGGTTTTAACACACTTAAGCCCGCGGGTTAAAACCACTGGCTTGCACTGCGGGGAAGGGTGGCAGGCAGGCAATTAGGGCAGTTCAGGGCAGGCAGGCGATCAGGGCAGTTCTGGGCAGGCAGGAGATTAGGGCAGCGGGAGAGTCGGGGCTGCAGGAGGCGTTCGGGGCAGCAGAAGATCGAGGCTGACAGGGCAGAAGCAGGGCGGCCGAAGGCAGGGCAGCTGGAAAGGGCTTGAGCGACTGGTCCTCAGCAGTCGCTTGGGAGTGACCGGCCAGCCTAGTTGGTGTTGCAGGGTTTTGGTTTGTGAATCGGGTCCTTGTCTACTTTGCATGCCGTTGCTATCATTTGCATGCGCGAATTGGAGGATGGTCGGCAGAGAGGTAAGTGAATCGGGCCGGAGGGAAATTTGGTCGCTAAGGGGTCGCAAACCGATCGGTGAACGATCGGTTTGCTTTGTGAATCTAGCCCCAAATTGTGCACATAACTTTTAATCAGTGACATTAGCATCAATTATAAGGAGTTAATTGCCAATTTTCAGCACCAATTACCAGTTTTGTTAAACAAGCTGTGTGTGCACATCAGCTGTGCGCACCAATTTGTGCATGCAACTTATGGTGCTATATGCAGAATTTGAGGGTATATGTATAACTTATAATTCAGACATTTATAAATATAGCCAATTAAGTAGCGAAGTCCTAAAATGTAGATTTCTAATTTTTAAGGGCTTAAGAACAATTACTTCTTCAATCACTAGTCCTAAGCCCCAGCTAAAATGAGCACGTTGCAGAAATTTGTGTGCCTTGAAGAAGATGCAAAAATTAACAGGGAAATTTCTGGACCTTCCACAGAGTCTTGATTTTCTAATTCAATCGAGACTGACAGGTTGTCGAACAATAGAGACTCACTGCATCCCTCCACCTGCCTGCCAGCCAGCCATACTCAGCACTGTCTCCCTGCCCACCCACCCAAATAGTAGCTGCCTTCCTGTTCTTGTACCCCCCCAGGTCTACCTTTAGAAGCCCTGGTGGTTCAGTGGTGAGTTTGGGGCAGGAGTGATGCCCACTTACTCCTGCCAATGGAGGCCCCGTTTTCAAAATGGCTGCCAGGAATATACGTATATAAATTTACTCAAGTGAAATTATGAAACAAATCCTTTTAATCAAATAAAATGCTTATATTTTTAAAAAAGTAGTAAACTTCATCAAGTAGCTATCTCCTAACAAAGAAAACAATCATACATTTACACAGCATATACTGTATACTGAAGTAAACTTTGGAAATTCAGTGCTGTTAGTAGGGTATTTTGATCTGACAGTTTCAAACACATCTACAAATAAATAGGTATCAACAAACATGATCTGTAATTGAGTTTTGGCCTCCAATCTCTAGGTCCCAGTTAGTTTTTGGTACATGTCTAGCTTTAATGCTTGCTTTTTAGGGCTGGATGCTGAAAACCTGAAGTGTACCAAAATCTAACTGGAACATCAGGCCCTGAAAAGCAAGAATTAAAAAATCAGAACTAGACCAGTTTGGGTTTGATGGCTTGTAGTTGTGTTGACAGCATTGATTTAAATACATCAACCAGATGGCTCTGAATCCATGCAGTTCAATTTAGCTCTTATGGCCCTGATATTGAGACCATGGGAGCCAGCCTGGCTACCTCCCACAGTCAATGGCAATCCCAAATGTTCAATGCATTGAATATCCAGGCCAAAGTTTGGTAGCTTGGACTTAGTCAGCCAAACCAATTTTCTTTTTTTTCTTTTTTATTTCAATACATCCAGTATGCATAGATGTGAAAGGAAATACAAAAGTATAACATCACTTAGTTAATCGATCTAAGCACCAAGGAATAGAACAATGAGATATTTATCATAATACAGTCCGCAATCTGGAAAGAAGGAGCAAAATGAAAGAAAACCCCTCGGGAAAAGGGTCCAGAGAAAAGTGACTAAAATGATTAAGGGCTGGAGGAGTTGCCGTACAGCGAGAGATTCGAGAAACTGGGCCTCTTCTCCCTTGAAAGAGGAGACTGAGAGGGGACATGATCGAAACATTCAAGATAATGAAGGGAATAGACTTAGTAGATAAAGACAGGTTGTTCACCCTCTCCAAGGTAGGAAGAATGAGAGGGCACTCTCTAAAGTTAAAAGGGGATAAATTCCGTACAAACGTAAGGAAGTTCTTTTTCACCCAGAGAGTGGTAGAAAACTGGAACGCTCTTCTGGAGGCTGTTATAGGGGAAAACACCCTCCATGGATTCAAGACAAAGTTAGACAAGTTCCTGCTGAATCAGAACGTACGCAGGTAAGGCTAGTCTCAGGGCACTGGTCTTTGACCTAAGGGCCGCCGCGTGAGCAGACTGCTGGGCACGCTGGACCACTGACTCAGTAGTGACAATTCTTATGTTCTTAATAGAAAAAATGAGGAATGAAGAAATAGAGCAGTAATTAGATGTTAACCTTCCCATTTAAATTAATCACCACACTAAATAACATGTTTCATTCTGGCTGCGTCGAGACTCCTTTACCCTCCAAGAAAAAAACCTAATTGGGCAGGTTAAAATATATATATATTTACTCCCTTGATAGGAAACAAAACATTTACAAGGAAATCTCAATTGAAACACTGCCCCCAAGGCAATCACTTTTGGATGAAATAATAGAAATTCTTTCCTCCTGGCTTGTGTCCATTTTGAGAAGTCTGAGAATATATATACCCTTTCACCTAAATAGGTGACTTGTTTTAAATTAAAGTATAATTTCAACAGCATTTCTTTATCCTGTAGGAATACAAGAGAGACCAACAATGTCGCCCGTCCCTGAGTTTCAATATCAGAGGATTGCAATATAGTAGAAACATCCAATTGTGTATTTTCAGCTGCTATAGTTTTTTTCCTTTTGCATTTATTTTGCTTCCAAAACCTTTAAGACTGCTAACATAAAGTTCTTAAAAAGTTCCTGTGGTGACATAAACTTGGCAATCGGAAAATTAAGAATCCTTAAATTCAAATTTTTTTGTTGGTTTTCTACGTTTTCAATCTTCCTTAAGAACATCATTTTATCAGTCATTTGCTTAGTAATCAAATTCATTGTCTCAGTTGTTAACTTCTCTAAATTATTCAAATCCACCTGGTGATGTTGAACAGAAGTCTCTAAAAGACTTATCCTAGAGGTTGAATTTAAGGTAATAGAAACAAAGTTTGTGCATACCGAGTGTAAGTTCTCAATCGCTGTCCAGATAGAATCCAATGTTACTGCCTGTGGTCTCACCAGCAGCTTGAGGGGTGAGATAACTGCCAGATTTTCTTTGGCTTCTTCCCCGGAGAGTGAACTCAGGGCTCCAACGACCTCAACACTGCTTGCTCCCATTGGCTCCACACTCCCAGAATGCAATGGGTCCAACCCAGGAGTTGGCGTTGTTATAATCACTTCCGTGTCTACTTCGGCTGCAGAGCGTGCCTCACTCGATGTGCTCTGTGAGCCCTCTTGCATAATCTGCCCTGCTGATGTTTCTCCGGGCATTGGGAGTGTGTGCGGACCTCGCGGGCTCAGCGAGAGTGACAACTCGCCATCCAAGCTGTGAGCTTCCCCACTCCCGAAGTGGAAGGTTGGAATGTAAAAGCTGTAATTACAGTCTGCCACGGCGTTGAAGAGCCAGAGGTAGGTGGAGGGAGACCTCTCTGTTTCCCCCTTCTTTTAGGCATAAGAAAAGTTTTCCCCCACAATATTAATTCAGGAAATTTGCCTTCAGAGTGGGAGCTCTCTTAGCAAACTGCTCAAGACGCCATCTTGCTCCTCAGCCAAACTGATTTTCATCGGCTAGCTGGCTAAGGCTAATGGCCAAAGATAGACCTGCTTTTTAGGTAAGTCTATATGGCCACATGGCTTAGTGTTCCAGCCGGTGCAAATCAGTGGTGGCCAGCTATGTCGTGCGACATAGTTGATCACTGGGTTAGCCTGCAAGCAGGATATTCAGTGGGAGATAGCCAACTATCTCCAGCTGAATATCATCAGATAGCCAGCCAAACGGGACATAGCTGACTGGGAGCCTTTCCCAGCTGGTTAAGTTCCACTGAATATCGGGGGGAGGGAGGTATGCATTGCTTTCAGCTTTGTATATTCGTATACTGCTTGGTACAAGTTAGCTGAAATAATTATTTGAAAGCTCCATTTTAAGAGTGAAAGCAATTGGTAGAAATTGTGTCTCTATGTTGCATCTAGGAAGTTAATCATGTACTAAGTGATGGGGAACCCCCCCCCCCCAGAGCTGACATGTGCTAATGTTTTCTGATTGCAGTATAACAAGCATCTGTTTGTCCACATTGGGCAGTCGAACCCAAGCTACTCTGACCCCTACCTCGAAGCTGTCGATATTAAGCAGATCTATGACAAATTTCCAGAAAAGAAGGGGGGGGTTGAAAGAACTCTATGAAAAAGGGCCAGACAGTGCTTTCTTCCTTGTCAAATTCTGGGTAAGAAGAGCCATCTTTTTGAACAGTTGTAATGATTTCCTCACAGTGACATCATAATGGCTGCGTATTCATGGGGAAGTTGTACTTGGCTGTTTCATCTCATCTTGAATTCCTTTGGGGCTTTGATCTACAGTATCCTAGACATTTTCATGTTGTTGTTAACTGCTTTAAACCCTTTACCCTTTGTTATGTATGAAAGGCAAAATAGTAAGCACGTCAACCAAAAATGAAAGTATTTAGATTAAATAAACTTGAATATTTGTATCTGCTAACAGAATCAGTAGATAGAAAGATGTAGGCAGAGTACCAGAATGATGCCAGATGAAGACAAATTGGCCCACTCAGTTTGCCAACTTGTTTTCTTCTTTGTCACTTTGTATAGCTAAGCAAATCAATTTTTTTTTATTTTTTATTTATAGACCACTTATAGCCTAAGCGGTTTGCATTCAGGTACTCAAGTATTTCTTCCTATCTGTCCTGGTGGGCTCGCAATCCGACGTACCTTGGGCAATGAAGTGTTAAGCGACTTGCCCAGCATCATGAGAAGCAGTGCTGGGCTTGAACCTGCAACCTTAGGGTGCTGAGGCTTTAGCCCTAACCACTAGGCCACTCCTCCACTCTGAATTACCAGGTTTAAACCAATACCAGTTCTTCTGTTTCCTAGCCATTCTTTCAACTCTCATGCTACCAGTGCCTTCTGTATTTACACTAAGCATGTTTAAATTTCATTACTGCACTGGTTTCTACCACTGCCATTGATAGTTATGGCAGGAATAATCTCTCTTTTTGGTTCATATAAATCTCAAATATAATCAAATTCTTAAGCCCATTCTTGTATCTTACTACCAAGCTTTCTAATAATCTAAACTGCTACTAAAACAGTGAGCCTGTTGTACACATCTTGCAATGCCCCATGAGTTATCCCTGATTTCTTGGAAACCTTGATGCAGGGATACTACCAATGCCAGGGTTGTAGATGAGATTGAGTAGGGTCCACTGTAAAAAGCACGGAATATGAACTCCTCTACCAGTTTTGGGTTTCTAAAATTTGTGTGCTGATATGGGAGGTATGGTGCAGATGAGTGAAGTTCCTCCTGGACGTTTTTGGTGGAATTAGGTGGTGAACAAGAGGGAGGGGGGTTTCCCTAGAAGAAGTTGCAGTGTTCCCTGGAAGTATCATGAAATATTTGTTTCCTGAGTGTGCAACAATGACCAGGGGAGCACTTCAATCCTGGAGAACTGTCTACAAGTTTACAGGGAACAGTGACACATCAAGGACTATTTTGCCATTGATTCTGTAGAGACCAGAGACTGTATCCCATGGAAATTATGACTTTGGAACAAGTTATGAGTAAGAAAGTGGGTGGCATAGACGACAACGCAAGCACTCGGAGGTTTGGATATCCCGGCGCTGGACATAGGCATGGGAGAGCCTATTGCCCTTTCGGGCGTGGAAACATCTGTCTCACCTCCGCCCTCCCTTATCCCTCCGTGTCCAACTGTAACCGGGACTCTGGGGCAGGAGAGCAGTGATCCAGGGATAATCGCAAACGTCATTACAGGTTACTCGTCCTAAGATATGTGATGGCAGTGATTGATGAAAGCATTTAATCCAGCCCCCGAACTGCTGAGCTCGCGAGAAAAATGACGGTGCTCGACTCTCTTCATATGGTATGGGAGGCATGGAGTTGAGTCTCATGATCAACGATTTCAAATTGCTATCGACGGGCGAGCTTCGTTCAAGAATCTGATGAGACAGCTGAAGCTAACATTTCATTCGTTGAACTCCAAGTTGGACTCTTGCCACAAGAATTTGAGCTGTATGTCGCTGTTGACAACGATGAGCCCACATCATCTGACAGCACTAATTCCGATATCTGTAAAAAAAGGACACTGCAGACAACCAAGAGTCTGATGAGAATGGAGATACTGCTGCTGTCATCACGACTAATGAATCACTTGCAGAGATTGTTTCCTTTTCAGACGCACTGAAGTCCCTACACACGCTGCGTTGTTTTCTGGAGATAAATGGCTGTCACGACTATGGACAGTTTTACAGCATCAGTAGTCAGATACACAGCCTGAATTGTGCAATCTGTGTGCAGAAAACAATGACTGATTATTTTAGTAGAATGTTGGTTTTAAAAAAGGTTTATTGCATTAGACCGAACAGTATTGTTTGTATAACTGAACCATATTGCCTTGTGTGGTTTTGGTTGAATAAAAATGTTATTGCATTTGACTACAGCATAATGTGATTTTTCACGACTAAAAAGTGGTACTCCAATTAAGCGGACACTCCATTTAAGCGCATGTGGCAATCTGGTCCGAAGGGCGTGCACTTAAGCAGAGTCGACTGTATATCTTTTGGTATTCTGGTAATTTATGCTGGTTCTTGACACCTAAATGTTGGTGCCCTCTTTATAGAATTACTATCTTGATTTAAAAATTATATCTATATGAAACCATTTCTTCAATATTTTTACTTCTCTGCTATGCAATAATCAGATGTTCCTGTTTATGAATAGATTGAGTAATTTGAGCAGCAGTCATTAAATGCTGTAACACATTAATTGATCCTGAGAATCACCAGACTTAACAGTATATTGTAATAAAGTTCACAGTGGAAAATGGAACACTTCATTGCATTTGAAGATGCTGTAGGTCCAAACCCCACATAGAATCCAAATATATTTTTATGTATGAACATATTTTTATACATCTTTTTGGTTTTGTTACTGTTCCTGCTATTTTGGTAAGATTGACAGACCATTAGAAAATGCCCTGTGACATTTCTCAGAACTTCAGACCTGCATTCCAACACACTATAATGAATTTGATAAATTACTTTCCAAACACGTGGGCAGAGGCAGCCTTGCTCTTTTTGATTGTAATTTTATCTCTGGCACCTGTTCCTCTACTCTAACCATGAACTGTCTCCATACACACATATTTATTAATAGCAAAGGGGAGGAGGTTAAAGCACTTGCACCTTTCATAAGTCTCAGGATGGTGTCTTCTGTATCCAAGGAAAAAAGGCTCATAGTTGGCCTTGAAATGAACAATGTGAGAGTGGTGAAAGGGACCACAATATTGAAGTAATGTGCAAGCCTGGAGGCTGAAATGCGTGTCTTTGTATTTTATTCATCATCTTGCTCTTTAAAAAAAACCCGGAACATAGTGAATGCAAAGTGCCACATTCTCTTCCACTACCCAGGTGAGCACTCTTGGGCATACAGTCTAAGTTTGTAACTGAGATAATGGAGAGTTAGGTTACTTGCCCAAGAAAATTGACCATTTAACCCAATCCACAAGAAGGAAAAAAACCTCCTGTCTGTTCAGCATGGCTCTATGCTATGGTCCATAGTTCCATCTCATCAAAGATGGAGCTAAACTCCAAGATTCTGTGTATGGCCGTTTGGTGGGGGAAGGGCTGGGGAGGGCTTCAGTGGCTGGGAGGGTGTAGATGGGCTAGAGTAGGTTTTAACGGAGATTTTGGCAGTTGGAACCCAAGCACAGAACATAAGAACATAAGCAATGCCTCTGCTGGGTCAGACCTGAGGTCCATCGTGCCCAGCAGTCCGCTCATGCGGCGGCCCAACAGGTCCAGGACCTGTGCAGTAATCCTCTATCTATATCCATCTATCCCCTTTTCCAGCAGGAAATTGTCCAATCCTTTCTTGAACCCCAGTACCGTACTCTGCCCTATTACGCTCTCTGGAAGCGCATTCCAGGTGTCCACCACACGTTGGGTAAAGAAGAACTTCCTAGCAATCGTTTTGAATCTCTCCCCTTTCAACTTTTCTGAATGCCCTCTTGTTCTTTTATTATTTGAAAGTTTGAAGAATCTGTCCCTCTCTACTCTCTCTGTGCCCTTCATGACCTTATAAGTCTCTATCATATCCCCTCTAAGTCTCCTCTTCTCCAGGGAAAAGAGACCCAGTTTCTCCAATCTCTCAGCGTATGACAGGTTTTCCATCCCCTTTATCTGACGTGTCGCTCTCCTCTGAACCCTCTCAAGTAACGCCATGTCCTTGTTAAGGTACGGCGACCAATATTGGACGCAGTACTCCAGATGTGGACGTACCATCGCCCGATACAGTGGCAGGATAACTTCTTTTGTTCTGGTTGTAATACCCTTCTTGATTATGCCTAGCATTCTGTTTGCCTTCTTAGCGGCCGCGGCGCACTGTGCCGTCGGCTTCATTGCCATGTCCACCATTACCCCCAAGTCCCTTTCTTGGGTACTCTCATTTAATAACATCCCTCCCATCGTATAGTTGTACCTCGGGTTTCTGTTTCCGACATGTAATACTTTACATTTCTCAACGTTGAACTTCATCTGTCATCTCGTCGCCCATTCCCCTAGTTTGTTCAAGTCCCTTTGCAATTCTTCGCAGTCCTCTTTAGTCCGAGCTCCACTAAATAATTTGGTGTCGTCTGCAAATTTTATTATTTCACACTTCGTCCCTGTTTCTAGATCATTTATGAATATATTAAATAGCGGCCCGAGCACCGAGCCCTGCAGGATCCCACTCGTGACCCTCCTCCAGTCCGAGTAGTGGCCCTTCACTCCTACCCTCTGTTTCATACCCGCCAACCAGTTTCTGATCCATCTATGTACGTCTCCTTCCACCCCATGATTCTTCAGTTTCCGGAGTAGGCATTCAAGGGGCACCTTGTCAAAGGCTTTTTGGAAATCTAGATATATGATGTCTATGGGGTCTCCTTTGTCCATCCGTTTGTTAATTCCTTTGAAGAAGTGCAATAAGTTCGTTAGGCACGATCTCCCCTTGCAGAAACCATGTTGGCTGGTTATCAGAAGTTTGTTTCTTTCAAAATGTTCATCGATGTTTTCTTTTATCAATGCTTCCGCCATTTTCCCCGGAACCGAGGTCAGACTCACCGGTCTGTAGTTTCCCGGGTCACCTCTTGATCCCTTTTTAAAGATGGGCGTAATGTTGGCTATCTTCCAGTTCTCCGGGATCATGCCTGTTTTAAGGGATAGATTGCAAATTTGCTGCAGTAGTTCCGCTATCTCCTCCTTTAATTCCTTTAGAACCCTTGGATGGATTCCGTCCGGACCTGGGGATTTGTCAGTTTTTACGTTTTCTATCTGCCTGCGTACATCTTCAAGGCTCACTTCCATGGATGTTAATTTTTCTGCTTGATTTCCATTAAAGAATTGCTCAGGTTCCGGTATGTTGGATGTGTCTTCGTTTGTGAATACAGACGAAAAAAATATGTTAAGTCTTTCTGCCACTTCTTTCTCCTCCTTCACCACTCCCTTCCTGTCTCCGTCGTCCAGCGGTCCCACCTCCTCCCTAGCCGGTTGCTTCCCTTTAACATATCTAAAGAACGGTTTGAAATTTCGTGCTTCCCTGGCTAGCCTCTCTTCATACTCTCTTTTGGCTTTTCAAACCACTCGGTGACATTCTTTTTGATACTTCCTGTGCTCTTTCTAGTTCCCCTCAGTTTTGTCCTTTTTCCATTTCCTGAATGAATTTTTCTTATTGCCTATCGCTTCCTTCAATATTTTAGTTATCCACGCCGGGTCTTTTGTTCGACTCTTTTTGCACCCCTTTCTGAATCTGTGGATATACAGATTTTGCGCCTCGCTCACAGTGTTCTTGAGAAAAGACCAGGCATGTTCTATCGTTTGCCATTTTTTGGAAGTGTTCCTAAGTTTCTTCCTTACCATTTCCCTCATTGCTTTGTAGTTTCCTTTCCTGAAGTTGAAAGATGTCGCTATGGTTCTCTTTCCTTTCGGTATTCCTACCTCAACCTTGAACTTGATCATGTTATGATCGCTGTTTGCCAACGGTCCCACTACCTCTACTTCCAGGTAGAGCTTTGGATTCTTGCCCAGAAATAGCTAAGAAAAAAAAATTAAAAAATTTAAATTGAATCAGGTTGGGCAGACTGGATGGACCATTCGGGTCTTTATCTGCTGTCATCTACTATGTTACTATGTTACTCTGTAAATTGGCGGGTCTAAAATTGCCTGGAAGGAGTGGATGCAGGCAGGTATACGAACATTAGAGGATGTTATATTAAATGAAAAACTGCTTGATTTTTCACGGTTGCAACAATCTTCTGGTATTTCAAAATCTCAATTTTACAAATGGTTGCAGCTGAAGCAGGCCATTCAGAAAGGGTTCCCTAATTGGCGAAATTTTAAAAATCATTACAGCTTGCAGATCCTCAGTTTCCAGACAGATTTGCTAGGGCATCAGGCTGCCAGGTGATATAAATTAATATCTGAACTTTTGAATAAGAAACCCAAAAACGCTCTTAGAGACTTTTGGAGCATTGAGATTAAGTAGTATATTTCTGCATCTTGATGGCCACATATTTGGTCTTGGAAGATGAGATGTACAGCGTCAGCATCTATGAGACAAATATGTTTTTTTCTGTTACACCGTTCTTTTTGGACCCCGGTTAGGATGAATAAGTTGGATAATTCTAAGTCTGGATTTCCAGAAAGCCTTCGACAAGGTGCCTCACGAGCGCCTACTAAGGAAACTGTGGAACCACGGAGTGGAAGGGGACATACACAGATTGATCAGAAACTAGCTAGCAAACAGGAAACAGAGAGTAGGAGTGAAAGGTCCCTATTCTGACTGGAAAGGGGTCACGAGTGGCGTCCTGCAGGGGTCAGTGCTGGGACCACTGCTGTTCAATATATTTATCAATGACCTGGAAGCAGAGATGAAGTGCGAAATTATAAAATTTGCGGACAACACAAAACTCTCCAGTAAGGTTAGAACTGTCGAGGAATGTAGAGAACTTCAAAGGGACCTGAACAAACTGAGTGAGTGGGCAAATAAATGGCAGATGAGCTTCAATGTGGAGAAATGTAAAGTCATGCACATGGGAAAAGGAAACCCGATGTACAATTACACAATGGGGAGGGATATTATTGGGGGAAGGCAACCTAGAAAGGGACCTGGGGGTTATGGTGGATAGAACAATGAAACCAGCAGCACAATGCACCGCGGCCTCAAAAAAGGCGAACAGAATATTGGGCATTATCAAAAAAGGTATTGCTACCAGAAGCAAGAAAGTTATTCTCCCGCTGTATAGGGCGATGGTGCGACCGCATCTAGAGTACTGCGTTCAATACTGGTCGCCGTACCTTAAGAAGGATATGGCGGTACTTGAGAGGGTTCAGAGAAGAGCAACAAAAATGATAAAGGGCATGGAGAACCTTTTGTATGCTGAGAGATTGGAGAAGCTGGGGCTCTTCTCCCTAGAAAAGCAGAGACTTAGAGGGGATATGATAGAAACTTACAAGATCATGAAGGGTATAGAGAAGGTAGAGAGGGACAGATTCTTCAGACTGGCCGGGGCAACAAAAACTAGAGGGCACTCGGAAAAATTGAAGGGAGAAAGATTCAGAACAAATGCCAGGAAGTTCTTCTTCACTCAGAGGGTGGTGGACACCTGGAATGCACTTCCAGAGGAGGTAGTAGAGCAAAGTACAGTTTTGGGTTTCAAAATGGGACTGGACAAGTTCCTGAAGGAAAAGGGGATTGAAGGGTACAAATAGAGGGGTACTATACAGTACATAATGCTTTAGAGTAATAGATAATAGAGAATGACACGGTGACAAAATTCATCACCGTTCCCGTCCCCGCGGATAACCGCGGGAAATAATCCCATGTCATTTTCTAGTGTCTGTTTCAACCTCGGTCCTTCTACACCAGCACTCTTCAAAGCAAAGCTTGCGGGTCAGTGGTTGTGGCCATTCGTACTCTGATTCTTCCCTCTATCCTTAAAGAATGACATGAAGATGGTTTCCCGCGGTTATCCACGGGGACGGGAACGGTGATGAATTTTGTCACCGTGTCATTCTCTAATAGATAACTTACAGGTCATTGACCTGGGAGGCCACCGCGGGAGCGGACTGCTGGGCATGATGGACCTGTGGTCTGACTCAGCAGAGGTGATGCTTATGTTCTTATGTTTAATAGATGCTGGCACTGTCATCTAGATATAGGAACACTGGATCATTTACTGTTTTATTGTCCTATGATATTGAGTTTTTGGACATATTAATACTATTTTGGAGTCTGCAATCCCTCTGACGTGTGAGGTAGTGGAACTGTACTACATGTTAAGCCCCCGTTGGATAGATATAAAGGCTGACTCTTCTTAATCATGACAGGAACAGCTATGCAGTTGATCACACGTAACTGGAAAAATTGGGACTGTCTCAATTTCACTTTCTTGTGGGCAAATTAATGTTTAGTGTACAAATATGAAAAAATGAATGCTGATTTGTCAGGGAACACAAAAATATTCAAATAAGTATGAGATCCATTGGCATCTTTTGTAGAATTGTTGTAATTTTATTTTTGCTGATATAGTATTTGCACATTCAAGGTGGGAGGGTGGGTATATCTTTACATGATTCCTTGTTCTTTTCTTTGATGGGTGGGAAGGGAGGGGGGTATTTTTGGGTATTGATAAACTGATTCTGAATGTTTATAAGTGCTTAATTATTATAGTTATGACATGTATGTTATGATGCACTTTTTGTAAGATCTGAAAATTTAATAAAGATTTAAACATAGTACCATCTCATCAAGACAAGGCTAGCTAAAAAGCCTGTCTTTCCATAGCGATTGAAAACACAGTATGAAGCACCACCCCCTTACTGGCAGCAATGTAGTTGGAGGACTCCCCCTCAGCTTAGAGGGAACAGTGGTGCACTCTCTTAGTTTCAAAAGGCATGTCAAAGTTGAGATTGAGTAGGGTAGCAACAGACTCCTGTATGAATTTCATAGGTGCTAATTTTTCAAAATTATTGGGGATGCTAAACTAAATAGAAATTACCTCTCCCTGGACATAGTTAGGAAATGTGTTCAATACTGGAGGATGCTCAGGCACCCACAGAGATGGCTCCTATGGTGAATTTAACTGGGTGATCACCTTCAACTCCTTCCTGGAGTCCAAAGAGCTTCACATTACATTACATTAGAGATTTCTATTCCGCCAATGTCTTGCGGTTCAAGGTGGATTACAAAAAACGTATTACAAAAAGAAGATATCTGGTAATTTCTAGAGGAGATAAAGAGTAGATAAGGTTGCTTCGGGGAATCGGGAATGTATTGGGAAGTGGGAAGGAGCTAGCGGTATTAAGTTGTTTGCAGGAATTTCTTACTATTATTTACATCTTCCAAATCCCTTTGAAACAAGGCAAGCTCCTCTCTGGCAATGTAGTTGGAGGACTCCCCCTCAGCTTGGAGGGAACAGTGGTGCACTCTCTTAGTTTCAAAAGGCATATCAAGGTTGAGATTGAGTAGGGTAGGAACAGACTCCTGTATGAATTTCATGAGTGCCAACTTTTCAAAATGATTAGGGGTGCTAAACCAAAAAGTGTATAGCCCTCAATGGAGACTGCCCCAACTTTGTTGGTTGGGCTGAGAACTTTTCATCATCCCCTCATACTTTATATCGCATGAAAACTACTACTATGCAGTTTACAGAGTTCAAATCTAAATTAAGATGAGAAAAGACAGGTTAAAGAACAGAAAAAATTTTAGTTCTTAGAGGAAGAGAGAAGTTAAGGCTAGCTACAGATCTGTTGAAATAGCTATGTTTTAATTTTTGCCTGAGTTTCATGAAACAGGGTTCACTTTGAATGTCATTCCATAACGAAGCCCCAGCATAACAAAATGCATTGTGACAGGTAACATCCAGCATAATTGGGTATGAGAAGAGAGGTGCAATAAGGCAAGCTGTGAGGGCCGCAATAATCAGCATGGGGCATAAGGTATCAAATATTTGAACATAGGAGCTGAAAGTAATAATCCTTTGTAGATAAGAGTTAGAAATCCATGCAAGCCATCTATCTGTCTGGCACCTCAATAGTTTTCAGCAAGTTAGAAAATTGATGCTTTAAAAGTACTAGCTCTGATTTGATTTCTAAGATAGTGTCTTTAATGCTTTTTTAGCATGTCCTTTAAAGCCAGAAGCTCAACTCTTACTGGTTTAAGCAGATCTTGTAGGTCTGCAGCTGCCAGTGTAATTTTGATCGGCACTGGGGGGTTCTTATCGAAGGAGGCTTCAATTTTGTTTTATTTGTTTGCTGCCATGAAAAAGATGATTGGCAAGGTTAGTGGTCACAGTAAAATTTAACCTAAACCTTGAGGTCAGGAGCTGAATCTCTAAGTAGCCATCTTATGTAGGACTACACTGGAAGTCTCCTAGTTCCCAGAGGAACAGGGTCAAATTGTGATTACACCTATTAGAAAAAATACTAAAGAATCTTCTAGCATTGCATCGAATTTCAGACCCATAGCTAGTATTCCCTTGGATATTAAGTTATTGGAGGGGTGATAAATACTGAATAAGTTCAGTATTTTGCATGATAACCAATCTGGTTTTTGGTCAGGTTTTAGTACCAAAATGATCATGGCCTCTCTGTTAGACTATTTACACTCACTTTTTAGCCAAGGTGTAAGCGCTCTGATTCTGCAGCTGGATCTGAGCAGTGCTTTCGATCTGGTCGATCATAGTATTCTTTTGGATTGTCTAGAATCCATTGGAATTTCGGGAAATATCTTGAACTGGCTTTGTGGATTTTTGGGTAAAAGATCATATCAGATGTTTAAGGATGATATTTTGTCATATCGCTAGGAAAATTCTTGTGGGGTGCTACAGGGTTCCCCTCTTTCCCCTACTTTGTTCAACATCTATCTTATTTCTCTGGGAAACTTGTTGCAAAGCTTAAAGCTTAAGTTTTACATTTATGCAGATGACATTACTATAGTCTGAACTAAACTAAACCTTGGGTTTGTATACCGCATCATCTCTACATTCGCAAAGCTCGACACGGTTAACAAGGGTTAGCGTAGAAAGGAACTCCAGTGAAAGGAAAAGACAAAATGAAGAGAAAATTTAGGACAGAGTAACCAGAGAGAGGAAGAGTTACATTTTTGAAAATAACCAGGTTTTCAGATGTTTACGGAAGATTTGGAGGGAGCTCAGATTCCTAAGAGGAGAGGTAAGATTGTTCCAGAGCTCAGTGATTCTGAAAGGGAGGGAGGAACCTAGTTTTCCTACAAGGGAAACGCCTTTTCGAGAGGGAAAGGAAAGTTTCAGTTTTTGGGTAGATCTGGTGGAATTGGGGTTAGAGGAATTCCAAGAAAGAGGAATAAAAGGGGAGAGAATGCCATGTAGTCATCCCACTAACTTGTCTGGTCACCCGAGTTTATAAATCTTTTTGCAACCACTCTAAATTAGATTGAGCTCTGGATGAAGGCTTTTAAATTGAAATTAAATAAGGAAAAAACTAAATTCTTTTTGGCAACGCCCAATGATAAGCTCAAAGAAACAATGATACATGTGAATGGTTTGGACTATAATAAAGAACAATCCATAAAAATACTGGGAGTAATGTTGGACAAACATCTTACACTGGAAAAACATACCAATTTATTGATTAAGAAATGCTTTTCGGTGCTCTGGAAGCTTCGTACCATTAAGAAGTATTTTGACGAAGCCTCCTTTCGTTTGTTGGTGCAGTCTCAATCTTAAGTATTCTTGACTACTGTAACATTGTATATGTAGGAGCTTATAAGAAAATTCTTTAAAAAAATTAAGAGTAGTCCAGAATACTGCTGTTCGCCTTATTTTTTGTTTAAAAAAAATGGAAGCATATTACTCCTTTCTATCAAAATCTGCACTGGTTGCCGGTGGAGTCTAGAGTTTTGTTTAAGTTTTCATGCATTTGCTATAAAGTAGTTTTCGGCATGGCACCAGGTTATCTGCTCCCTCATTTTTCTTTGAGTCACTCGAATAAAAATACACGGAGAGTGCATCTGTTCACATATCCTTCCATAAAATCTTCTCATTATAAGAAGTTCCTTGAGAGAACTTTCTTATTTCAGGCCGCCAAATGGAATACATGGCTCGGAAAAATGATGCTAGAAGCTTCTTCTTATTTAGATTTTAGAAAATTACTAAAGACACAACTATTCGATAGGTTGGTATCTTAATGTACTCTGTTTCTAATTTTAACATATCTTCTTTTTAACTTTATGTATTTTAACCGCATGGTTTGTATTTTACCTTGATATATTTTATCAGAATTCTTTGTATGGCCTTCTTTGTTGTGAGCTGCTTAGAACCTCCCCAGTATGGCAGCATATAAATAAATTATTATTATTATTAGTTAATGCATAATAAGGCAGCAGTTCCATAACATGGTACTTCCATGTATGTGGCTTAATAATATGTGCAGTGAGTGTATTCTATAAGAAAGTTTACACAAGCCAATGTCTTTATAGAATACTGATGTAAATTCACATCAGCACATCAAAATGTAGGGAGAGAATTTTAGGAGGTGAAGAACATTTGTGTATGAAAGAGGAGTGGGACTTGGGTGTGATAGTATGTGATGATCTTAAGGTGGCCAAAGAGGTTGAAAAGGTGATGGCAAAAGCTTGAAGGATGCTAGGATGCGTATAGAGAGGTATGGCCAGTAGGAAAAAGGAGGTATTGATGCCCCTGTATAAGACTGGTGAGACCTCATTTAGAATATTGTATACAATTCTGGAGACTGCACCTTCAGAAAGATATAAACAGGATGGAGTCGCTCCAGAGAAAGCTATTAAAACAGTCGGTGGTTGTGAGGGAGTCTATAAGACAATTTCACTGCCCCTGCTGGATACTCCCTCACAAATGCCAGAGCCACCTTAATTAAGCTCCTCCTTATGGGAAAGTGACACAGGAAGGAGAAATTCATGTGAACTGTTTTGAGCTCCCCTGGGAGAAAGGTATAGAAAATTGAATGAATGAATGAAAATCAGGGAGGCAGGATTAGAACCAGGAAGTATAACAGACCGGGACAGAACTAGCTTGAGGAAGTCCAGGGAAAAGAAGGAAAAGGAGGTGATTCCCATGTGCATCTTGACTACAACTCTTAGATTCTCTGCTTAGCTGAAGTATGCCAACATTCCTTTTGTTGCTGAACACCTGTGAGTTGTTCTGGCTGGGGGTAAACCCTATTGCCTGACTGAGGAAAGCTGTTGAAAGACTTTGGGGTATGGCACTCACAAACCATGATTCATGTCTTGGGTTCTGTCAGCCATAGGCCCACCTCAGGACTTTGGAACCACAAGAATGTTCATTGTATGCCTGACCCTGTGAAGTAACAGGGGGGCTGGATTTAATCCTCTATAATAAAACCCTAAGTGCGCATGCACACTTCAAACGGCGTGATCCCTGCCTCCATGATTTGTGCCTCCGTGTCAGGCATGCACAGTACAGCGTGCGGCGCATGCGGCGGTGGAGCCTGTGACGGTTTGGTTTGTGTGGTGGTTTCGGGCGCATGCGGCAGTTTCCTCAAGCTTTCTCCAGTTGGAACCTGCGGCAGTTTCCCTGCCTATATAGCCTGCGGCGGTGCAGTGGTTTCTGTGCAGCGGTTTCCCTATCTATACAGCCTGCGTCGGACCCTGACAGAGCTCCTTCATTTTTACAAGGTAGGTGGGAGAAGGGGGCTGGAGCTGAAGCATCTCAGTGCATGAGAAATAGACAGGCAGGGGGCAGCGAGAGAGACAAACAGACACATAGAAAGACAAGGGGCCAGGGAGAGAGACAGAAGTAAAGAAAGAAAGACAGACGACAGCGGCCAAGGAGAGAGAGAGAAAGAAAAAAAAGACAGACAGATAGCGGTCAAGGAGAGAGACAGGAAAAAAGAGAGACAGACAGTGGCCAAGGAGAGAGGCAGAAAGAAAAAAAGACAGACAAACAGCCAGCGGCCAAGGAGAGAGAGAGAGTAAAAGAAAAAAAAAAAAGACAGACAGCGGCCAAAGATAGAGAGAGAGAGACAGAAAGAAAAAAAAAACCCCAGACAGGGCCAGGGAGAGAGAAATAAAGACAGACATACAGAAAGAAAGAAAGAAATGCTTAAGTCTACACATCTGTTCAAGCACCCGTTAATCTAACGGGCTTAAACACTAGTAATAATAATAATAATAGCTTTATTTATATCCCATCATACCTTTTCAGGCAAGTCTCATTTGAAAGGAAGCTTCAGAATAAGAGGGCATAGGATGAAGTTAAGAGGTGATAGGCTCAGGAGTAATCTAAGGAAATACTGTGTTATAGAAAGGGTGGTAAATGCATGGAATAGTCTCCCAATAGAGATAGTAGAGTCAAAGACTGTGTCTGAATTCAAGAAAGTATGGGGCAGGCACATGGGATTTCTTAGGGAGAGGAAGAGATAGTGGATGCTGCAAATGGAGAGACTGGATGGACCATTTGGCCTTTATGTGTCATTATATTTTTGTGTTTCTATGTTTCACATGAATGTTATTCATGACACCTGTAAAATAAATACTATGGCCTAGATTCTGTAAGGTGCGCCTAACTTTAGGCGTGGTTTAGACGTCCTTGAAGTGCAAGTGCCAATCAGCGTCACTTAGGCGCTACTTAGTCATCGTATAGAAGTCCGTACTGTGCCCAGCGCATATTAGACGCGGCTTCCTAAAACCCCAGATAGACGTCCCCATATAGACGCCCTCATATAGACGTCCCTATGATGTTATATATAAAAAGGTGTTTTTTAACTGATTTTACAGATCATTATTTCAGGACTGTAAGCTTTACCACAATTAACCCAAAGTATACCATCATTAAAAGGATAATAAAAACACATATACCATGTTTAAAAGGATATTTATAATATATTAGTTTCAGTGGGAGTTGATATGGGAACATCAGTGTGCATATTGAAAAAATGTGACATGCTAACCTTCACTCTAATCCGCTGTGCTAGACAATGAACCATACAATAATTCTGATTTGATTAGACTACTTCTTATAGGTAGTGAATGGCAGTTAATTCTGCTAGGAGACAGAACACTGCCCTGTTATATCTTTTTTCTTCATGATTTCAGAATTGTATACTTCCAACAGTATAAAAACCAAAAAAGTAACAAAATATGCCATGTTTAAAAGAATAAGCATAAGATTCATTTTTGACTGAGTGGGAGTTGAACTAGAATTATCAGCATGGAAGGGGGGAAGCTTTAATCTTATGCTACACAGAAACTTGTATAGCAACGGTATCATTAACTCCTATAAGAAGTGGAAAGCTGAGCACCATATAGGCTTCTGATAGCTGTAATTTAAGCTCCAGAAAGACTTTAGCAGGATAGCCAGTCTAGGTCATCCAATCAGCTTTCTCTGGGCATCCCAAAGACGTTCTTTGAGAGAGGTTTTTAGAAGTCATTCCTTGTTCTAAATAACACTCTCTTTCTCATGAAACATAGCTACAATCAACTCATTCTTCAAACCAAAGGGAAATTCCATAACTTCAATTGGCCAAGCTTAAAAACAGAATAAAACACAGAACAGACCTGAATGTGGCTTCTAGTTCATTACAAATGGAAGTATGCAGCAGCACAAGCCTGACCTCATTGTGACATCATCAAGGTGCACCTGCAAAGTAGAATGCTACAAGTAAAAGATGGGCCAGGAGTTGAATTCACAATCTCTGGAAGATTAGTACAGCGCTTTTACTCATTGAGCTATAGCACCTTCCACTCTAGTTTTTCTGACTCCCCTGTCATATTTCGCTTAGTGACCTGCTAAGGTAAAATCTGCTTAGCTATCATCTCACAATTAGCCGAGACAAAAGACTGGTAACTCAATGGCTTAAAGCTCTGCTTTCATTGTCCCAAAAGCCAGAATCTCAAGTCGGGTTCAATAAATGTGACATGGATTCCAATACTGCTGTTTTTATCAAATGCAAACTGAACCTTTGGAATAGATTGTTTCTAGTATTGCTAATGTTGTGCTGTTTGAGATGAAAATTAGATGTGATTGGTATGTAGCTTGTCATTTTTATTAAATGAGTATTTTGTCAGCTCAAAAACATGAGGGAGTCAAACCCAGATCAGGCTCACACCCCAACCTTCATTCTAACCGCTGTGCTACAGAATCAGCCATAAAATCTTAGCAATTCTAATTGGATTCTATTGTGCTGTTTAGGTGTCCTTTGGGCAGTAGCATCGGCATGCTTGCGGCTCCGTAACAGAGCGCCCGAAGCATGCCAAATTGGCTGCAGTTAAGCATATCTCAAGCTGTCAGGGTAGGAAACTGACTGAAAGAAGCCACCTAAATTAAGGCACCTAGTTCATCCTCTCCACCTCTCATCTAATCTCATGTTCTCAAATATTATGCTGGTTGCAGGCTGTGAGGCAGGAGACATACCAGCTACTCTGTTTGCTACCCTCCCCCTTTGCAGCCTGGGCCTCATGGAACACTAGATAAGACAAAGGTCAATGTGACCAAGTAGCTGAAGTGGTGTTTATTAAGGAAACACTAATGCCCGGCTGCTACTCAATATAAATAAGCACAAGGTGAAAAAGGTATAAGATTTTTATTGCACAGTCCAGGAAAGCAGCATGCAAGTATAATATCAGGCAACTGCAATTCGATGAGATGGATGACAGGTATGCAGAATAAGGCACTCGTAGGTCCAAGTTGTTACTGTGGTAGAATTGTTAAGGTCCCAGAATCTGCTCCTGGTAGGAGAAGGCAGGCTGAAGAAAAAGGAAGATGGATTGAGACAAATTAAGAGTTGATTGGTAAGTTTTAGACTATCTTTTACAAAAGTGCACTAAATCCATGCATGCGCTAACTACTAATGCGTCCATAGGATAACATGCACATGTTAACCTTTAGCACACGCTAACGGTGCCTAAACGATGTAGCTTCAGCGCGCGGTAAAACTTAACGCGTGCATGTTATCCTATGCACGCATTAGTAATTAGCGCATGAATGGATTTAGCACACCTTTGTAAAAAACTCACCAACTGACTGTTTTCTCTGAAAATCTTCTATAAGTACACCCTTCTGAAGGAAAAACAAGTGTGAAACATGTTAGTATTCTGGAAATATAGATAATTCATCACAAGGGCAAAGAAAAGTTGCAGTACATCATTCTCACCTATTCTTTCTGTTTTGGGATTTGAGCTTTGTCCAGGTGCAAGCTGTGCTGAACCCAGTTTGAACAGACCTGCTCTGACCTCTGGGAAACACAAGGGGAGTCATTAGCCTCTCTGGGGGCCTGAAATCAGGAGATAAAGGGGGAAAAAGTTAAGACAGACATCTGTGGCAAAAATAAACAGAAATCTTTGGAGAATATGTCACACCACAGACTCAGAATAACAGCTAGAATGAACAGAAGCAAAAAAACGCACGGTTCCTTTTTTATAATAAGGATACCTAACAGATTTACCTTTAGCTCTATGCTATGGGTTCCACATATTCATGTAACGTGCATATCCTTTTTACTGTCACCAAAGTTTCAAACAGCATGGGGGGTTTTTTTCAGCCAAGACTCCTGGAACCAAATTTTATTATTACATTCTCAGACCTGCTAATGACCCTGTGGAATGGAGAGAATTGTGGCAGATATCAGGGGAAGAAAAAGTTAATGGAGAATCACTATAAGCAGAATGGGAGTCCAAAAGAACAAATCAGTTCTGCCTGAGCAATATATCATTCTCACCTAGATTTGTTCCTGGAAAGATGAAAAAGGTTAGACAAACATCAAAATTGCAAATTACTATAGCTGCTAATGGTCCTATGAAATGGAGAGTTGTGGCAGATATAGGAAAGAAAAGGTTAAAAGATAATTAAGAAAGGTAAGGTCGAGCTCTACGAACGTGGAGATGATGCGGTATACAAACCTAAGGATTAGATTAGATTAGATTAGATTAGAAATCAGCATAAGCAATAACACAGAATAGGAGTCGTAAAAGAGAAAACACTGCTCTGATGGACCTTCTTATACTAAGGATGCCTAAGTAGCATCTGATGTCATAGGCACCGTTTGGACTTCCCACCAGAAAACTTTCAAATCTGATTGCGCGTGCTTTAGGTGTGGTTTGGGCAAACACACCTGCACTGTCTTTTAATCAATTCCTTCACTTCTCAAAGATTTTACTAGAAGCCATTGTCATCTGCTTAGTCTGTTACCAGATTCTAAACAAAGTTCCCTCTATAGCTCTATGCCTTAAGGAGCTGCTTTTTTATCTTCCATATGTCAGGGGTTCAAGTCTTGAGTGCGGTTAGCAAATATTTGATATTCATTTTTCTACCAGAAAACCTTCAAACTCTTTGGTCATTCCTTTGCTTAAACGTATTTGAGTTGATCTTTAAAATGATCTGCAGCAATTTTCACATGTCTAAAACAGCCTGTTCTCTCTCATCTTAAACCCCCTCCCCACCCCAACACACACTCCTCAAGCATGAAACCACAACCAGCCAAGCTGAATATGAAACAGGAATGTCTCTAGGGTACATCTCAAAAACATGTACCTTCCATCAAAACTTGTTGCCCTTTGCAGATATTGCATAGAAGGAAATACATTCCTACCACAATGTCTTGTAGCAGAGAGAAGATGAATGTATCTGATGCACCTGTGCCTGCAAACTGCAGAATGCGGATGAAAAACAGCAAAGTCCACCACTTATGAGAGCTGTTAAAATGAGTGAAGGTGAGGGTGGGATTTGAACCAGCAAACTTTAGAAGATGGACAAGGTGTAATAAGGCACATTAACCTGGTGAGCCACAAATGGCATCTTTCTGTCAGGAGAGAACTTTCCTCCCATGACAGCTTAGAAGTTTGCCTGGAAAGGGAAATGTGCTGATAAAAACATCAAAGTCCACCATCTAGACCCTCTTATGACAGCTAATAGAAAGCTGTTAAAATGAGTAAAGATGGGATTTGAACCAGGGTACTTGAGAAAATAGACAAGGCGCATTAACCTGATGAGCCACAAATGCTTTCTTTGTGGTGATTGTGATATGATAGTTAATCAGATGATACATAGGTAGGTCAGTCAACTATGATATGAAAGGGCAGTGAGATCCACCTGAGTAGAAGCTGATGTAGCTCTATGGGTTAAACTCCTGTGCTGTTATACAGAGGTTATGAGTCAACACCCAGTGCATTTTTTAATTGTGGCATACTACCTTGAAGGTGCAGCTTGATGATCTCACAATGAGGTCAGCTTTGTGAAGCTGAAGAGCTCCATTTTGGAATGAGGGAAAATGCATGTTAAGATCTGTATCTGGTTTTTCTCTTTTTAAGCGCTGAGAAATGAAGTAATGTGTGCAATAATGATATGTTTTTCATGTTCTTTCTTTGCTCTCAAGAAAGAGCTGATTGCAGCACTGTTTGTTGAGAAAAAAGGGGGTTCTTTTTAAGCAGGAAAGCCAAAGGTGGTGTAATTAATAAATCATGGGCAGAAAAGTACTATATTTTGCATGCAATATGTTTATATTGAAGTGCTCTATTGATATGGTGGCTTATTAAATCTATTAGGAGGGAGACAGAAAGAAAAAAAAAAACATATTCAAACTCACTATAGGAAATATCATTGCGGAAGCGGAAAACACACCTAACTGGCGTCTATAGGAAGTCTCCTGCTACGAAAACTGAAACTGCATTGAAATGAAGCAAAAACTACACTTAGATCATCTTTTCCTTCGCCTACATTTTAGACGCGGTCTAAAGTGCCTATGTAGCATCTATGTAGTGCCTATCCTTAACCACGCACACGTTACGTCCACGTCTACAAACTGAGAACACCTATCTCACTCCTACCTCCGTCTAAGTCCTAATTAACGCTTGTTAAGACCCTTAAATGGCTCATTATCCACTTAAATCGTACGTCTAAACCACGCCTAAAGTTAGGCGCAGTTTACAGAATCTAGGCCTATATACCTACTTTTGACCCATCCTGTATTGAAGCACCCTGTTATGGAATGAGGAGATAAATAACACAAGCCTCATTATTTTTACTAATTATAGAGTAATTTTATAAAGGCATTTTTGCACATATGCCTCTCTATACATGGATTAAAAAATTCCTCTACGATAAAAGTACAGAAGATGACACAAATGTGCATTTTTATGTAGTTCGGGTATAGGCATGTTCAAGGATGGATACTGGTGAAAATCATGCAGAGTCATGATTTATCCGAGTATTTTAAAACATGCATATGTTTGCCTGCACTTTACACATGAACATTTATGCTTGTTCCAGAGCAGGTGTAAGTGTCAATGGCTTAATTTATTCTCTTTGTTTTAGTCATGATTTCTGCAGCTTTTCCGGAACAATGTTATAAAGACATGTATAGTAGGTATCTAAAACAGGTGTGCACTTACCCTCCTCGTCTAACTCAAATAATGCATATTAACAAATAAAGCCCTTAAAATTTAAGATCCCTGAGACCTATTGTACCTGAAATGTATCTTATCTTTGAGCTCAGATATGGAAAGTTATATATTTAAATCCAAAAGAGAAAAGAACAGCGCTATGGTGAAACATAGGCTCTATGTTGGAGAAAGATCCCCTTGCCGTTATGTAACTGAAAGACAGATAAGTATTTCTTTAACATTAAGATAAGCTGGAGATAGAACTAAAGTTAATCGAAGTTGAAGTTGATTTATAGTAATAATAATAATAATAATAATAATAATTTTATTCTTATATACCGCCATACCCAGCGAGTTCTAGGCGGTTTACATTAAATTAGATTAGGATCCACATGAACTTGTAGATTTACAACAAATTTATCGGGTTAACAACAACTGTAGCCAAAAATTGGCAGATGAAAAGGAAATTTACAACAAGTTAGCCAACTTCGTAGATGAAGAGGGCAGAGTTAATTACAACAAATTTATCGGATTTAGAACGGATTTGGTCAGACTTGGTGGATGAGGAAGGAAGTGGGTAGGAGAAGCAGGGGGAGATAGGAGCTATCGTGAAGGAGAAGAGTTGGGTAGGGGGCCCTGAGATTATCTGAAGGGTCGGTTAAGGGTCTTGTTTGCTGAAAAGGTAGGTTTTGAGTGATTTTCTGAAGTCGAGGTAGGTGGGGGCCTCGAGTATCATTTGGGATAGCCATGGGTTCATCTTGGCTGCTTGGAAGGCGAGGGTTTTATCTAGGAATCTTTTGAGTTGACAATGCTTTGGCGAAGGGAATGCGAATAGCTGAATTCTGCGGGATTTCTTGTAGGTGCAGTGAAGATTTAAGTGGGGAGTGATGTATCTTGGCGAAAGACCATTTATCGATTTGTAGCATATGCATGCAAATTTGAAAAGAACTCTGGCATCGAATTGCAGCCAGTGAAGTTGGTTGTAGTATGGGGTGATGTGTTCCCATTTCTTCAGGCCATAGATGAGGCGAATGGCGGTGTTTTGGATCGTTTTTAGTCTCTTGGTGGTTTTCTTTGTGGCGCTCAGATAGATAATGTTGCAGTAGTCCAGGATGCTGAGAATGGAGGATTGTACTAGTAGGCGGAAGGAGGTGTCATTGAAGAATTTTTTTATGGTACGGAGTTTCCAAAGTACCATGAAACATTTCCTGACGATGTGGTCTGTGTTGTTTTCTAATGATAAGTTTTTGTCTAGGATGACTCCCAGTATTTTTAAGGTGGGTTCTAGGGGGAAGGTCATTCCTTTCAGCTGTATTGTGGTGTTTTTGATTTTTTCCTTGGGGGTGGCTAGGAAAAATTTTGTTTTGTCAGGGTTTAGTTTCAGCCTGAACGATAGCATCCAACGTTCGATCTGATTGAAAATATTTGTAATGTAGTCAAGTAGTTCTGGTGTGAAATTGGTAAGGGGGATGGCTATTGTGATGTCGTCTGCATAGATGAAAAATTTGAGTTTGAGGGTGTGAAGGAGGTTGCCTAGGGAGGCCAGGTAGATGTTGAATAAAGTGGGGGATAGGGGGGAGCCCTGCGGGACGCCACAGGTGTTGTCCCAGCTATGTGAGATATTGTTGTCCTTGAGTACCTTATAGGATCTATTTTTTAGGAACCCCTGGAACCAGTTGAGGACCTGATCGGATATGCCAATGTGTGCCAGGCATTCGAGGAGTATGGTGTGGTCGACCAGGTCAAAGGCACTGCTTAGGTCTAGTTGTATGATCAAGGCACTTGAGCCTAGTATGATGAAGAGCATGTGACCGATGAAGATTTTAGTGCATTAGCCTGCTTTTGATAAGTTTTGCTTTATGCAGCGACACCCGCTGAGGTCTGAACATATCAATTCAGAGAGTTGTGGTTTGATTACATTGAAGTATTGGCTCTGAATATAGCATTAAGTGCTGTCGGGCTTTAATTTTCAGGAATGACATGCCACAAAGCATGTCTCTGTAAGTACATTTGGAGCATGTGTAATTTCAAATTCATGGAAAACATTAAGAAAATAAATTAATGCCTGTTTTCTGTGGACTAGATACATCTTCACATCCCCAGGCCCTAAGGAGAGGCCCATATGTCATCCTGTCTTAGCCAGCATGTGTTGTGAACAGAGCTGGCCATAATCTGATTTCATCAACGTGTTAGGTCAGATTTCAATTGCATCATTTATCTGATGCCAGAGCTACACATGCTTTAATTTCAACACTTCAAAACAATTTAAAAGCCTTTAAAGATTGAACTATGTGCCTTTTGAGAAATCAAACCTAAGATGCAGCTTCAAGCTAGAGATGCTTTTTAATCACCATGGATAGAGGTGCACATCTATGAGGGGCGTTCAGTAATTTATCTACCTGAGTTTGAAAGAGGGTAGCAAGTGCGTTGAAACAAGTCTGTGACATGTCTCAAGGTTACTCGTGCATAGTTGTGGCTCAATGCGAGGCTAACATTCCAAGGGACATGATGTCAGGAGAGTCCTCAGACGGTGCACGAAGCACAAAACCTGTACGTCCCCAGGTTTAGGAAAGGGTGCAAAAAGAATCGAACAAAAAACCCGGCGTGGATAACAAATGCAGAGAAAAAGGCGATAAGGGACAAGAAAACATCTTTCAGAAAATGGAAAAAGGGCCCAACAAAGGACAACCAGAAGGAGCTCAAAAGGCAACAAAAAGACTGTCACCGAATGATTAGAAAAGCAAAAAGAGAATATGAGGAGAGACTGGCGGGGGAAGCAAAAAACTTTAAACCATTCTTCAGGTATGTGAAGGGGAAACAACCAGCCAAGGAGGAAGTGGGACCATTGGACGATGGAGACAGGAAGGGAGTGGTAAAGGAGGAAAAAGAGATAGCTGACAGGTTAAACAAGTTCTTCTCATCAGTCTTCACGAGAGAGGACACATCCAATAGCCCAGAACCCGAGGAGATCATAAACGGAGACCATGATGAAAAGCTGGTCCAACTAGAGGTAAGCCGAGAGCATGTCTTCCGACAGGTAGACAGACTGAAGAGTGACAAATCACCTGGTCCAGACGGCATCCACCCAAGGGTACTAAAAGAACTGAGAAACGAAATAGCGGAAATACTTCGCCAAATATGTAACCTATCTTTAAAAACTGGGGAGATCCCAGAGGACTGGAAAATAGCAAACGTCATGCCCATCTTTAAGAAGGGATCAAGGGGTGACCCGGGAAACTACAGGCCGGTGAGCTTGACCTCGGTCCCGGGAAAGATGATAGAAGCACTGGTTAAGGACACAATCTGCGAACACATAGAAAACAATGGTCAACTGAAGGCGAGCCAGCACGGCTTCTGCAAGGGAAGGTCGTACTTCTTTGAGGGAATAAACAGCCAGATGGATAAAGGGGAATCCATAGACATCATTTACCTTGACTTTCAAAAAAGCCTTTGACAAGGTACCTCATGAACGACTATTCAAGAAGCTGTGGAACCACGGGGTGCAAGGGGATGTCCACCGATGGATCAAACACTGGCTGGCAGACAGGAAACAGAGGGTTGGAGTAAAGGGCCATTACTCAGACTGGCAATGGGTCACGAGCGGAGTTCCACAGGGATCGGTGCTGGGACCGCTCCTGTTCAATATATTTATTAACGACCTGGAGACGGGGACGAAATGTGAGGTTATTAAATTTGCTGATGACACCAAACTCTGCGGCAGGGTTAGAACCACGGAAGACTGTGAAGACCTACAAAGGGACCTAATGAGACTGGAAGAGTGGGCAAAAAAGTGGCAAATGAGTTTTAACATAGAGAAATGCAAGGTCATGCATGTAGGGAAAAAGAACCCAATGTTCAGCTACAAAATGGGGGGATCATTGCTAGGGGTGAGCAACCTTGAAAGAGACCTGGGGGTGATGGTGGACACAACATTGAAAGCATCGGCACAGTGTGCGACAGCCTCAAAGAAAGCGAACAGAATGTTGGGTATCATTAAAAAGGTATCACAACCAGGACGAAGGAAGTCATCATGCCGCTGTATCGTGCAATGGTGCGCCCGCACCTAGAGTACTGTGTCCAGTACTGGTCGCCATACCTCAAGAAGGACATGGTAGTACTTGAGGGAGTCCAGAGAAGAGCGACTAAACTGATAAAAGGTATGGAAATCTTTTCATACGCTGACAGGTTGAAAATGCTGGGGCTGTTCTCCCTAAAGAAGAGGAGACTTAGAGGAGACATGATAGAAACCTTCAAAATCCTGAAGGGCATAGAGAAAGTAGACAGGGACAGATTCTTCAGACTGTGGGGAACCACAAGCACTATGGGTCACTCGGAGAAATTGAAAGGGGACAGGTTTAGAACAAATGCTAGGAAGTTCTTTTTTACCCAGAGGGTGGTGGACACATGGAATGCACTTCCAGAGGTTGTGATAGGCCAGAGCACAGTACAGGGGTTCAAGGAAGGTTTAGATAGGTTCCTAAAGGATAAGGGGATTGAGGGGTACAGATAGAAGCAGAGGTAGGTTATAGAAATGGTCAGGAACCACTTCACAGGTCATAGACCTGATGGGCCGCCGCTGGAGCGGACTGCTGGGCGCGATGGACCACTGGTCTGACCCAGTGTAGGCAACTTCTTATGTTCTTATGAATCAAGAAAGAATCTGCTAGATTTGGAGCACTGTTCAGTGATAAAATTTCTCACAAATGAAGGGAAAAAGCCAAAGGAGATCCATGAATGCATGACTGAAGTTTATGGTGAGTCTGCCCCATCATCCTACAAAATAAAATTTTGGAGCAAGCAGTTTAAATGGGGTAGAGATCCATGACCCTCATACTAGACAGCCTATAGAAGCAACTTCTACAGAAATGTGCAAGAAAGTTGAGGATTTAATTTTGTCAGACAAACAAATTAAAGTTTCCTGAATAGCTGAAGAAATGGGCATCTCGGCAGGTACAATTTAGAAAATAATTCATGAAAAATTGGGCATGGGCAAGGTTAGTACAAGATGGATTCCAAGAATGCTGACACCATGTCAGAAGGCCACGAGGCTCCAGTGCTATCAGGAGAACTTGGAGATGCTCCGTGAAGACCAAGTGAATTTTTTTCATTGTGTGGTGACTGGAAATGAGATTTGGGTCCATCACAGAGATCCTGAGTCCAAAATGGAGTCAATGCAGTGGAAGCACAAATCATTTCCCACCCCCAAAAAGTTCAAGACAGAAAAATCTGCAGGCAAAATAATGACAACTGTCTTCTGGGTTGATGAAAGGCTTATGCTTCTGGAGTTCTTGCCACACAAGGCAACCATAACCGTGGAGAGTTTTGCCAACACAATGATCACTTTGCAGGAGTCAATCAAGCAGAAAAGACGAGGAAAACTAACAGCAGACATGCTGCTTCTTCTTAACAATGCGTTGGTTCACATATCACAGCAATCACAGGCTGCCATCCAAGAAAGGGTTTCGGCAGCTGAGTCTTCCACCCTGGCTCCCTCAGATTATTTCCTGTTCCGAGTTTTGAAGAAATCTCTTCGTGGACAGTGGTTTTCAAGTAACGAAGATATCAAGGAAGCTGTGACATCCTGGTTTGAAGGTCAAACAGAAGAATTATTTTCAAAGGGATTAAAGTCATTGCAGGAAAAGTGGATGAAGTATATGGAGCTATTGGGGGGACTATATTGAAAAATAAAACCAAAAGTTTTTGAAAATTCTTTTCTTTCCTACTGAGGTAGCTAAATTATTGAACATCCCTCATATGATAACTACACTCTCTCTTTCTGTGATTCCAGTTATTTTGTTTTAGATTAGGGGTTAGTTGGTTAGTGTCTTTGGGATAAGGTGGCATATGCTTTCATCACATGTCTTCTCATATCTCCTCCCCCTGTCTATTATTATATTGCTTAATTGCGCTTTTCAAGTAACCCTTAAATTTCATTAGCTCTTTAGACCAGGGGTGCCCAATAGGTTGATCGCGATCGACCGGTAGCTCGCCAAGGCAAAGTGAGTCGATCATCCAGGACTCCATTTGCCTTGGTGATCTATCGAGCCGATCAATCTTCCTCTCCCCGACGTCAATTCTGCCGTCGGAGAGGAAGTTCGGGCCAGCCAATCGCTGCCTGGTTGGGCGGAACTTCCTCTCCGACGGCAGAATTGATGTCGGGGAGAGGAAGATTGATCGGCCCGAAGCAGAGAGAGCATGGGTCGGCATCGGCTTTGGGGCCTGTTATCCATTGGTGGCGTTTGGGTCCTGTTCCCCGATGGCAGCGGCAGTGGCAGTGGCTTGGGGAAGGGCAGGGAGAAAGAAAGAAAGGGGCGCTGGCAGGGAGACAGAAGGAAAGAAGAGAAACAGGAAAAAAAGAAAAGGGGCATGAAGAGAGAAAGAAAGAAAGGGCAGGGAGAGAGGAAGAAAAAGTTGGGGGAGGGAATGAGATTTGGAGGAGAGGAAGCATACAGGCTGAAAGAAAGATTGGATGCACAGTCAGAAGAAGAAAGTGCAACCAGAGACTCATGAAATCACCAGACAAGGTAGGAAAAATGATTTTATTTTAAATTTAGTGATCAAAATGTGTCTGAATTTATATCTGCTGTCTATATTTTACAATATGGTCCCCTTTTACTAAACCGCATTAGTGGTTTTTAGCGCAGGGAGCCTATAAGCGTCGAGAGCAGCGCTGGACATTCAGCGCAGTTCCCTGCGCTAAAAACTGCTATTGTGGTTTAGTAAAAAGGGAGGGGGTGGGTATTTGTCTATTTTTGTATGGTTGTTACTGAGGTGACAGTGCATAGAGTCATCTGCTTTGACCTCTTTGGAAAAACCCCGGAATAGGAATGATAATTAACAATTCTATGCGTACAGTGTGCGTTGTGTTTTTTTAAATTTTATTGTTGGTAGATCATTTTGACTTGGTCATTTTAAAAGTAGCTCGCGAGTCAAAGTGTGGGCACCCCTGCTCTAGACCATAACCTAATTTGTAAACACCCCTAAGAAAAGGGTGGTCTGATTCATCTCTTGGAGATAGACTACAAATTCTAATTAAAACTTCTGAAATCAGTTGCCGGTTCCTTCTACTAAGGAAGAGAGTCATCTAACCAGTCTGGTTTTCAGGATATCCCCAATAAATATATTTATAATGAAGGCAGTGCATGTAAATCTAGCTCAATCATATATGTTGGGGTTATTTTGCAAACCAGACTGGATAGGTGTGTCCCAAAGACTGGGTTGAGAGCCCCAGTTTTAGATTAATGTTTGTGTATCTACATGGGGTTCTAGTGAGGAGCAGTACAGCGGCACCCCAGACTTTCTTATAATGGTGCAGTTGTGGAGTGGGAGGTGCTTTTAAAATCTTTAGATACAAATACATTAGTAATAAAATAAAAAATCAGTAGCAAAAGAAATAATGATTTTATTTCAGCTGCCAATAGAATTATCATTTTCTTTTTTTTTTTTTTTTAATTTTGCTGCTATAGCCATTGTTGCTGTCTTGACTACAGAGAGGTGCTAAAAAGGCTGGGTGATGTAATCAACATTTTTAATTCTGACATAAAATTGGACTCAGCTAAATAAATGACATGCTTTATTGCATTTTCACTCCTTCCTAGGCCTCTCCGTGCCTGCAGCACTGAGTTAAGCATCAGGGGAATTCAATTGTATTGAAATGATATACATTTTCACACGGCTGCATCTCATGGTAATTCTGTTAAGCGTTGCCGTTGGTAGAGCAGCGATAAATTCTCCTCTGGTCCTCGCTGAAATTCTGACTAAAAGTTCTCAGCATTTGTGCAGCGCTGACACCTTCAGCATCACTCTGTGATATTCTCTTTTAAGTATCAAGGTGGCTGAGATAAAATCTCTTGACAGATTTTGATTGTCAGGCAACATGCCAGACCTCTGAAGGCCAAATTCTAATGGCCTCCCACAGAGTAACTCTCTAGATACCATAATCTCATTTTGGTAAAATTCCTGAAAGGTATATAAAAGCTAAGGGACAAATTCTATAAACGTTCTGATTTAGGCAGTGGTAGGCGGCCTAACCAGCCAATCAGGACACACATTTTAAAAAAACACACCGAGGCAGGCTGCCTACATTGTAGGCGTCTTCGTGAGCCTAGGGAGGCACGTAGAACCGCCTAAGCTTGCCCAAGGCTAGGCGTGGGTGTGGTTTCGCCCAGAAGTGGCCTTAAGCAAGCTTAGATGGTCCTAATCATCTCCCTAGGGCTGTGATAAGTACCTAAAATGTAGGCCAGCAAAATGCTGGTCTACGTTTCAAATAGATGTGGCCATTGAACTGATCACGGCAAGGGAATCTCCCTGCCGCAGTCAGTTTAGTGGCCACAGCAGGGAACCCATCCAACCACAAAGTCGGCCAGCAGGAGGGATGCCCAATTCCTCCTGCCGCAAAGCCGAAATAATCCCCGGCAGGAGGGATGCCCAATCCCTCCTGCTGCAAACCTCAAAATAATCTCCAGCAGGAGGGATGCCCAGTCCCTCCTGCCGGAACCCCCAAAGCTGACCCTCCCCACTCCCAAATGTCCACGGCAGGAGGAATGCCAAATTCCTCCTGCCTCCCCCCAAGACATCACCCAGTAGGAGGGATGCAAAGTACCTCCTGCCAGAACCCCCCACCTCCCCACCCTCTCCTGAGACACACCCTGACCCCCCCCCCAAGCCTACCCAGACCATACAAGTACCTTTATTAGTTGACCGGCCATAGGGATGTTTATTTCCTCCTGCTGGCAGGCTCGATTCCACTGAATGGCAGGCCTTCCCCTTCCTGGTGCATCATGGAATGCACCGGGGATGGGCCTAAGGCCCTGATTGGCCCAGGCGCTTAAGACCCCTCCTGTAGGAGAGAGGCCTTAGGCACCTGGGCCAACCGGAATCTTAGGCCTCTCTCCCAGTTCATTCTGGGATGCACTGGAGTGGCCTAAGATTCCGATTGGTCAGATCTCCTAAGCTACCTAATGCTGCCTTACAGTGCCGTTATTAGAATCTGGACTTTAATATCTTTATGCTGGTCCTCCACGCATGTTTATACTGCTGTTTACATTAGAGGTCAGCATGAAGGGTGATTATTGCTGTTTCATGTAGATTCTCACCTTCTAATTGTGCAGAATATGTCAGTATCTCATCTGGCCCCCACTTGTGTTTTTTTGTTGGGGTTTTTTTATGTTTGCTGTAAAGGTCGCCCACTATCTCATACAGTCAGGACTTCAAAAATCCTGAATCCAGGATAGTCCACAGTTGGCTAGTATAAAGGCTTTGGCCTGGACTTTGACCAGTGCTGTTGGTGGCTGCCTTAAAAGCGACTGCTGAAAGTGTGTCAATCATGCAATGGTACCAGTTAGAGAATTAACTGGTTTCTCCTGTCGCCATTTTCTCAAGGCACATGCTAGACGGGCCCCCCGACCAGACAGGAAGGGATGTACAGCTCCGTTTAACCAGGAGCCAGTTACCTATTCTATCAAACCCGCAGAGGATCACGCGCTATTTGGCTGTTAGCCTCATCCCTGAAGTTCTCATTAGCGATGTGAGCTTTGTCTGATACCTGTAAGGATGCTGTTGTTTTCCACAGGGTGGTAGATGCAGCATCTTGATTGAGTCTAGTATGTATTCACTTTTAAGGACATACGTATTTTGCTCATGTTGCATGGGGTTAGTACTGTTTTCATGGTTCCAGTATATTCCTCTTTACATTGTGAAACTTGATTTTTCCTAGGAGAATCTTCTTGCAGATCCTATAATCTCATCCTGCCATTCCCTGACCTTCTGCACTTCATTCTGAGGGGATCTTGACTTCTTCCAATGACTCTTCAGGCTTTCTCATGAGGGAGAAGACGCTATAATGTCAGGTCAGGGGGCTGTGAAGATTTTTCAGGATGCTTGCATCTTTGCTCCTCCTCAGGTTTCCAGTTCGTTCTTGGAGTCTCTATGTTTTGTGTTTCCCTTTTCAGTGTTACTGGTCCTCAGGACAGTTCTTGTAGTTCTTCGGGAACTAAGGGACGTTGTTCCACTTACTGCATGGTGCCCGAGACAGGGGCATTGGGCAGGCTGGATCCCATTCTGCTGAATTAGTTTCTCGGAGTTGCACATTTCTGCAGACAACCTGGGAGTATATTTACATTTTCTCTATGGACTCTGAATCGGCACTTGGTTTGCCTGCCTCTCTTGGAGCAGCGCTTTCGGTTTTGGCACATGCCATTTCGCCTACCCAAGGCTTCACGAACGTTTTTGGTGATGTGGGTGGTGGTACCATTTTGGCGCTACCAGGCGATTCATCTAATTTCTTCTTGACTGCCTGCTTGATTCAGACGACTTCCAGTCGGGCCATTTGACTGACACGAAAAGGGTGGTATCTTTTCCTCAGTTCTTCACACATGCATCTTCGAATTTGCACAGCGCTCTTTTCTCCTGTACTATTTATAAGTATCTCGGGGTGATGTTTTTATTCATATAGGAGAGACATGTGTTTCTTTCCGGAGACTTGGGCGTGGGGTCTCGGTCTCAGATTGGTATTCTTCTTCGCTTACCATGACCAAGAGTATGGGATTCTGTACAGTTTCTGGGATCCATATTGCTGCCTCCACTGGGAACTTTGGCTTGCTTTTCCCTTCTTACGCTACAGCAGTCGCTTTTGTTCCGGTGGTTCCCGGTATCTCAGGGCTCCAATTTTTTGGTATGCTCCTCCTGCATCGCTCTGTATGATTTGGTGGCTCAGCACGATTTCTCTTTTCAAGGCATGCCTCGGTCTTTGCTGGACTAGCTCATGACCACCGACCATCCCGGGCTGTCGGGTTGGGGGGCTCGGTGGCTTCCATCCTCAGCTCCAGGAGTCTGGTCTTCAGTACTTGTTCATTCTTCTACTCTTGAGCAGGGTCAGGCTACCTTTCAGGAGCTTCAGATCATTCTTCTGGATCGCCGCTGAGGGTCCTTTTGGTCAGTATTAGGATGGGGGTATTTCTCTACAGCTTGGGCAGTAGGTGTTGTACTCAGTTGGCAGGTGAAGTTGGTCTGCTTCAATGGGTGGACTCTCATCTTCGTCTTCTGTTGGCAGATCCTTTTATGGATCAGGATAAGAGTTTGGATAGACTTTCTCTCCACGGAATCTGAGCATGGCCCATTTCTTGTATGTTACAGTGTACAGCGCTGTGTACGCTCTGGAAAGTGTGCATGTTAGTAATAGTGTAATCTTCTGCATCCAGGATATTGAGATTTGTGGCTCAGGCGTTCTAGCTCTTTTTATGGACGTGAGATCTCCTTGACCTAGACCTCATGGCCTCGTCTCTCAATTCTAAGCTTCCTAGCTTCTTCGGCGGGCCCAGGGAGTGGGAGCTAGAGGGGGTAGCTGTGTGGCTCCTTTCTCGCCTCTGCCTTCTCTTTTTCAGTGTTTTCCACTGGCTGATGATGGCTTGGATTTGCCATCTCGAGCTCGCTTTCCTGGCACAGTATTTGTAGAATCTCTGGATTGGCGGCGCCATCCTTACTATGCGGATTTGATGAGTCTTTTGACAGCCGGACTAAGAAGTTTCCTGGTATCTCCGGCTTTGCTCGCCTAGGGTCCGATCAACATGGATATTTGTACTACTTTAGTATTATGACCTAGTTTTTTTGAAAAATCATGACTGACGTGTAAGGGATATGCGAAGCAGGTTGTTTCTTCTCTTATCCAGGTGCTACGGACGTCTTCTCCTGTGGCTTCTGCTTCCTTTTGGAGGTTTTTCCTTTCTTTGGGTGCTTCTTCACATTTGAACCACTCCAGAGTTCCTTTTTGGCACAAGTGTATTGCCGAGGGCTTAGCGTTCAATTCCCTTCAGCTTCTAGTGCCATTCTTGGCTTGTTACAAGGACTAGGTATATTGCTCTTCGCTTACTTCTCAGTTTCATGTAGTTCAGTTTCTAAACAGAGTGCGGTATATTCATGTGCCTCTTAGAAAGCCTGGTTTGGAGTACAATCTTCACGTACTTCTCAGTTTACCGAAGGCTTCATTTCATCCTTGTCTTTTGGGACTCTAAAGGGCTGTGCCGTTGAACATGGGGTTTCTTGTGGCCATGGCTTCAGCTCTGCAGTTTTCTATGTTGCAGGCCTTGTTCAGCGGGGATTCCTCTTTCTGATTTCCAAAATATGGGGTATCAGTTCGGATGGTACCACTATTTCTTTCTAGGGGGGTATCATCCTTTCTTTTATGTCATGCTCGCTTTTCCTTCCTTCTTCCTGGAAGGAGAAATTGGGAGCAGTGCTTTTATTCACTGCATTTTTTGGTACATACGTAGCGTTCTCCGCGAGCTCGGTTTCTAATGACTTTTAGTTGTTTCTATCTCCTTTTTGTATTCTTCAAGGGATGCCTCAAACGTATGGCGGCGTCCGAAGCCTCCATCGCTCGATGGGTCCAGGAGGACATTCTTTATGCTTGCTTGCTGGCAGGAAAGCGGTTGGCGAAAGAACTTCATGACCATTCCGCCGGAGCGATGGCTACTTCTTGGGCTCGGCCCAGAGGTTTTTTCCTTGGAGGAGATTTGTCTCGCGGCTAATTGGTCTTCCGAGAGTGCTTTCTCTCCGCATTTCTGCTTGGATGTGGGGGCGCATGTGGTAGGGGCGTTTTGTGCTTCGGTTGTTGCGGAGGCAGCGTTTGCTTCCCACCCAGATTGAGGATTGCTTTGCTACATCCCATTGGTCTCTGGATTCATCTGCTGCTGTTGCTAGGGAAGGAAAAATTATGTTCTTACCTGTTACTTTTCTTTCCCTTAGACACAGCAGATGAATCCAGAGCCCCACCCTTTCTGGATATTGTCTCTTGGTTTTTTCTTTTGCAACTTTCGCAGTTTGTTATTATGGCAGATTGTTTTCTGTATTATTGCATTTTGAGCTTTGTTATGGGAAAGAAGTTTTTTACATGCTATGCCTATTGATGGTTACGGATGCTTGGGCAAGGAGCTATACTGGATAAACAGGAAGAGTGCCAGCCAATAGGACCACCTGTTAATCAGTTTCTCTATCTCCGCCTGCTGGTAGATGTGGGCTATCCCATTGGTCTCTGGATTCATCTGCTGCGTCTAAGGGAAAGAAAATTAACAGGTAAGAACATAATTTTTCCTTCACGACCACATCAGTCGTATAGTCAAATCATGCTTTTACAAATTACGCTTGATACGCTCAGTTTCTAAATTTCTTGAGCCCAAATCCATCAATATATTAATTCACTCCCTGGTTATAGCCAAAATGGATTATTGCAATTCTATTTTACTTAATATCTCACAAAATGAAAAAAGAAGATTCCAAATTATTCAAAATACAGCTGTTAAACTTATCCATAATGCCAAGAAATACGACCACATTACGCCCTTAATGATTGACTCCCATTGGCTCCCAATTAGCCACCGCATCACCTTTAAGGTACTATTTTTAGTATATAAAACGCTAATTTTTAACAAACCCCAATTTATATCTAGAATGCTCATCCCTCATAATACTTCTCGATCTCTCCGATCAACTTTTCAAAATCTCTTAACTATCCCATCCCTGAAAATTGTAGGCACTAGAAGACACGATATGTTTTCGGTAATGGCTCCTCAATTGTGGAACTTATTACCTCAATATATTAGAGAAGAAAAGAATCTTACTTCTTTTAAAAAATCATTAAAAACCTATCTTTTTAAAGACGCTTTCAACAGTTAAATTTTAATCATACAACCAAATACTTTTTGTTTATTCTCTCTAAGAAAGAATTGTAACTTTTCCCTCCTTTCCTCCCTGACTCATGTTTGTTATATTTGTAAGTCTGAGGTTATTTTGTTGGTTTTTACAACTATGTTTTTTATGAAGTTGTACATCGCTTAGCAAATTGAATAAGCGATTCATCAAATATCAATAAAAACTTGAAATTTGAAAACTTGATTGTAGCTGCCACTATGCAAATAAATGGTTTTAAATATACAATCCATAGTTGTTGAGTTTAGGATTTAATTTTACTTGTTGGCAACAAATTTTGCTTCTCTCATCTGGCTTTTCTTTTTTGACTTATTAAAGTTGAGCTGTGTAACCTTATAAACCGAAATGAGAAATCTGGCGTTTATGTTTTAGGCTGATCTGAACACAGATGTCCAGGATGAGTCCGGGTCTTTCTATGGGGTTTCCAGTCAGTATGAAAGTCCTGAGAACATGATTATTACCTGCTCAACAAAAGTCTGCTCCTTCGGAAAACAAGTGGTGGAGAAAGTAGAGGTATAGTGAAGACCTTCATCATCTAATCTAATCTAATCTAATCTAATGTTGGCTTTATATACCAAGTCATCATTCTACGAAAGCTTGACTCGGTTTGCAATAATTAACTTAAACTGATAAGAACAATAAAATAAAAGCAAATTTCAAGATCATCAATTTTTAAAATGTTTAGCAAATAAAACGTTTTTTAAAGATTTACGAAAAACTTGAAGCAAACCAGAACTTCATAGGAAAGATGGAAGATCATTCCAAAGTTGTGAAAATCCAACAGACCACCAAAACCTGTTCTTTCTTTCTCTATAATATCTCCCAAATCTAACCCTTCTTCTCTATGCACCCTACCAAAACTCTTATCCACACCCTTATCACCTCTGGCCTAGACTACTGGAACTTATTTCTTAACCCTCTCTCTCTCCACTTCAGTCCATTCAAAATTCTGCCACACAGCTTATATTCCACCAGAGTCGCCATGCCCACATCACTTCACTGGCTCCCGATCCATTTCTGCATACAGTTCAAACTCCTCCTATTGACTTATAAGTGCATTCACTCTGCAGCTCCTCAATATCTCTCCTCTCTTATCTCTCCCTATACTCCTCCCCGGGAACTCCATTCATCGGGCAAGTCTCTCTTATCTGTGCCTTTCTCCTCTACTGCCAACTCCAGACTACGTTCCTTCTCCCTTGCACCATATGCCTGGAACAGACTGCCTGGGTCAGTATATCAGGATCCGTCCTTGGCTGGATTCAAATCCAGACTAAAAGCCCACCTTTTCGAGGCTGTTTTGACTCTTAACCCTCACTCACTTGTACAGTACCCATGTCTGAGAGACTCCCTAACCCTTACTTATCCTGTTTGTCTGTTTGATTAGATTGTAAGCTCTATTGAACAGGGACTGTCTCTTGAATGTTTTAATGTACAGCGTTGTGTACATCTGGCAGCACTTTAGACATGGTGAAGAAGTAGTAGTGATTAATAGTTTAGACCCCACAGATAGTTCTAATGAAACAACTGATTTCATCAGGGGTTAATGCAGCTAGCTTCTGCTGTGATCTATAGCACCATTGGAAATCTGTTTTATAAAGGCATATAAACACCTATATTCCCTTAAAAAATAGATGTAAAATAGGTTCCTTTTTGGACTTCTCACAAAACCATCCTGTTTAAAAGCCCTAAGAGGCAAATTCACTAAAGAATTTATTGATTTTATATACCACATTTATACCTTAATGTCAAAGGGGTTTACAATGACAGTTAGTACAAAATACAATAAACAAATAATTCCATAATAATAAACAAAGCCCCAAAACATATTAGTTAAATCATTTTTGGAATAACTAAACATAAAACATGATAGCCAGTGTTACTGGTAATGTGGACTTCCATGCATTTTTTAAAAAAAATCAGCTACATTATAATGGTGACGGTTCAGATTAACTCAGATGACTGAATGCTTTAGAGCAGTGTTTCTCAAACTTGTCCTGGGGGACCACCATCCAGTCCGGTTTGCAAAATATCTCTAATGAATATGCATAATAGATTTTGCACAGAATGAAGATGACAGGCATGCAAATCTCTCTTATGCATATTCATTACGGATATCTTGAACACCCCACTGGCTGGTGGTCCCCCAGGAGAGGTTTGTGAACCACTGCTTTCAGGAGTCTGTTTTCATGTAGTATTTCAGCATTTCTTTACTTTTGGATTTGCATTCCATATGGATGAGTACCTCAATTATTGCCTATCTCTAACTCCTTCCTGCCTTATTATATCACTGAAATACTTGTTGTATCTCTGACATATTTCCGATTATACCTAACCACTCTCGGCTTCCAATGTAATTGAAATAGGTTATTAATGTACCTGACAATATTTACTGTAACATCACTGTATATGTACAGTCTCTTCCTCTGTAAACCGCTCTGAACTGCTTGTGGTATTGCGGTATACAAATAAAGTTATTATTATTATTATTGTTAAAGCAGGAGTTCTCAACCCAGTGCTTGGGACACACCCCAAACCAGTCTGGTTTTCAAGATACCCACCATAAATATGCATGAGATAAATTTGCATTCCCTGCCTCCATTGTATGCAAATCTATCTCATTTTTATTCCTTGTAGGGATCCTGACTGGCAGTATGTGTTCTAAGGACCAGGTTGAGAACCATAGAGCTAAAGGGAGCTGGTGAACCAGTTGGTGAACTGTTCCCTTTCTTTGTGCTGCCTGTGATAAAAATTACAATGATGATCTTTTTTTTGTTGTTGTTGTTCAATAATTGTTATTAAAATTTCCATAAAATACAATACAATGCATCAAAACTGTTCTTGAGGATTTTAAGAAAGCCCTTTCACCACTGACACAGTTAAGGAACCTATGTGCACAATAGGATGATCAGATTTAAGGTAAGCTGCTGCTGCTTGAGAAATTAGAAGGTGCAGTGGAGAGAAGCTAGGTAAAGGGTTCCCTCTTGTGGACATGTGCTGCTATAGCATCCGTGCTCTGATAATGTTAGAATGAAAGCCCTTGGGTGAGTCCTAGATCATGGTCCCCAAAATGAATGGAGGCAGTACAGGCAAATCTATCTCATACATATTCACTGTGGATCACCTGAAAACCAGACCTTTTCCTTTAAAAAATCTTGAAGGAATGCTAAGATCTGCTTATAGCCTCAATAATATATGCCAACAATTTAAAGTTACAAGGAGGGGCATTTTGTAAGGGAGGAAAGGAGCATTTTAACATAACCAACCATAATGCTTGGTTGTATCTTGGGTATAAAGCTTGAGGGAAATTTTTTCAAAATAACCTGTCAAGATGCAAAGACCATGGGCACTTTGCACCTGTGAACTTTGTATAAATTTGTATTTTTCTGTTTCTTTATTAGGGTCTTATATGACACAACACCTGTTCCAATTGACTTCTTTGATAGCAACCCATTTCCATTAAATTCCTTAACATTTTGAAATCAACTTTATAATATCCCTTCCCTCTCTCCATCCCTGCCATCCAAATGAATTCCTAATATTATACCTTATGTTGCACCTCTGTTTTACCCTACTCCCCAGTTATATATTCTGGTGGGGGGAGGGGGGGGAGAGTGTCTCAGGATCCTAAGCCTCCAAAATTGTGGCACACATGGAGTGGCTGCCGTCCCATGCTGCCTGAACAGCGAAGTTGGCAGTTGGCTTCATCCATCAACACCCACACTCCAGTGCATACTCAGTTCAGCAGAATATGTGTGGGAGTGTTTCAGTGGCTGAAGTATCTTGGTGGTTAACCAGTTATCGCTACTGAAAATGCCAGGTTAGCACTGAAAAAAAGCTAGTAATTTTGTGGGCATTCTGAGGGCTGGGTTAAGTGGACAGGCTTAGTGGGCAAATAAGGCCACATAAAAAGCAGGCTTATTTTTGCCTGTTAAGCCATGGCTGGTTAAGTCTGAATATCAGCTTAACTGGCCATGTGCTAGCCAGCATTGAAAAACCCAGATATTCAATGCCAGTTGCCGGAAACGGCCCGGCATTGAATATTTTGGGTTGAATGCTGATGGTGGGCAGTCAGAGTGTTGTGTGCTGGCAATTGAATATCAGGGTAATTGTTTATGAATTCAAAAATGCCTCCCAGATCTCTGCTATATCATAGCCTTATGCCCTACCCTACACAGAATTTTCTTGCTCAAATTTCTTCCACCTATTTTCTCTTCCAAAAACTGCTCACAATAGTAGCCTGTGAATGTGTGCTTGCCTTTTTGTGCAGGCTAAGTTTGCCTGGGAAATAAACGTGCACATTTCAAAATGTCATGAATATGCACAAGTTCCTAATCCTCAATCCTGGGAGTGTTACTAGATCAAGAACTTTCCTTTCATGACCAGATTAGTTCTGTGGTTAAAAACTGTTTCTATAAGTTACGTCTTATCAGATCCTTATCAAAAGTCTTAAAACCAGAAGCTCTTAACATTTTCATTCATTCTTTGGTCATTTCTAGGCTTGATTATTGCAATACGTTATATCATGGTATAACCCAGAAAGAAATACGAAGACTACAAATTACAAAAATACAGCAATAAAAATTATTACCAATTCAAAAAATATATGATCATGTCATACCTCTGTTACAAAAAACACACTGGTTACCAATCTCGTATAGAATAATTTATAAAATCGCACTGATAACCTTTAAAATCAAACAAACTAACGCACCAATATTTCTGGATCGTCTTCTATGATATTCTCCAGTTAGGACACTTAGATCAACAGAACAGCATCTGCGGACTATCCCCTCTTTAAAATTAATAGGTACCAGGAGATATACTATTTTTTTTGGTTATAGCACCCCAGATCTGGAACAACTTACCAATTTACTTATGTGGTGAATCCTCACTAGAAAAACTTATAAGCTCTTTTAAAAGTTACTTGTATAAGGATGCATTTGAGACATAGATAGCATAATTCATCTATCATTAATGCTTATGCTCTAATACCTAATTTCAATCAGACTTTACGTATAGGTCGCAATCTCCTTTAACTTTTCCTCTAGGCTTAGCCATGCTTTCAAGATTATTTTTATTATCCTCCAGATGTTTTTTCCCTAAATGTATCTCTATTTTCTTGCCCCGATAGTGTCGGGGAGGTCAGGAGTGCCGCGCGGCAGGAGGGCTTGGGCTCCCTCCTGTCCCGATAGTGTCTGGGAGGTCGGGGGTGCCGCCAGGCAAGAGGGTTTGGACTCCCTCTTGCTCCGATGTCATCGGGGGGTGGGAGTGGGTGGATTCTGTAACGGGTGTTGTTTTTGACAGACACCGGTTACAGAATCCAGCTTTTAGGCGAAGGACTGGTTCCTCCTTCGCCTAAAAGCCCTTGTTTTGGATGTTTGGGGCTTAGGCTTTTTTTTGGTTGATTATATGGTATAAGTTTAGACTTAGTGGTGGTCTGGGCATTTAAGCAGCTGAACGTAGAGGCAGGCCATTATCAAAAAAAACCTCCTTTTGGACGTTTTTTTTGATAATGGACATTTTCCCTGCTTCTACTTTCAACGTTTAAGGCCTTAGGCCAAAAGGGGACTTAGATGTTTTTTTTTTATTATGCCCCTCCACACGTTTATCACGTGTATCACGTATATCAAATTGTTTTATTGTTTGTCTCCTAATTTTAAACTGTCATACGCATTGAAGTATTTGACATTGCGTGTACAACAAATTTTTAATAAACTTGAAACTCAAAACACTCCCCAGGAATATTTTTCTTTAACCAGGTTAAACATGCACACTGCACAGATGTTTAAGGGCAGGAAATTTCCAGACAACCCTTCTACCTGGGTAAATCACTTGTGCAATGTATCCTCTACATACCCATTTCTTACCTTTTTTCTCTTTCAGACAGAGTACGCTCGATATGAGAGCGGACGTTACTTGTTTCGTATCCACCGCTCGCCCCTTTGTGAGTATATGATCAACTTCATTCACAAACTGAAGCATCTGCCAGAGAAGTACATGATGAACAGTGTGTTGGAAAACTTCACAGTTTTACAGGTAAAATTCAAGATTTGTGTGTTTTATAGATTGCCTAAGAAAAACCATCAAGGTGATGTACAATACGATAGCAAATAATAAAAACAGAAAGATCTACAATGTAGTAAAAAGAAAAGCTGGAAAAATCGTATGGCTTTATTTAAGCTGTATCATTGGCTGCTAGTTTTTCAGAGAATTAAATTTAAGGTTCTGAAATTAGCCCATTGCGTCTATTATAATCGCCAGCCTAGCTGACCTTTGAAGTCCACGCAAGATAACCAGCTATTGGCCCCCTCCATTAGGATGAAGAAGGCCTTTGGCTGGCCTAGTTTGTGGAACAATTTACCAGAATCTATGCAAGCAGAGATGAATTTTAAGAAATTTAAAATTGCGTTAAAAACTCTTTTGCAGGTTTTTACAGATTAGTATGTTTGGAGAACAGTAGGATTGGCAGTTCAGGTTTTATATAATACTTTGGATAAGATATGATAAGAGGGATGATTGGTCTTGAATGATTGCGTATAGGACTTTTCTATTTTAAATTGGAGTTCTGGTATGTTTATGTATTTGTTGTTTCTCTATATTGTAAACCACTTGAAACTGAATTAAGTAGAGCGGTATATCAGTTTATTAAACATTAAATATACCAGAGCTGCGAACAGCCTAAAGCTTTGCACCAACCCCCAAATTCTATAAAGAGTGTTAAAAATTGTGCGTGCAATTTAACTGAATAACAAGCTAATTAGCACCAATAATTGATTTGTTGTCAAACAATTATTGTGGCTAACTAAAATCAATTACAAGTTAGGCATGAGTCAAAAAAGAAGGCACAGAAGTAGGCAGGTCATGGATGGAATAGTGGGCATAACCACTGTTCTATAAACTATACCTAACTTTCAGCGCAGCTTATAGAATGGCGTTTTTTATTGGCGCTGACTTTTGGTTGCCATATATGGAATTTAGTTCAAAATGCCGGCATAAATAAATGTGTGTTAAGTTCCTAAATTTTTTCTGAGACTTTTCTGATCATGAGGTGAGTATCTGATGGTAGGGTGGTAAGGAGTGGTCTAGTGGCCTGTGACTCTGGGCAAGTCACTTAATCCTTATTTGCCCCAGGTACAAAATAAGTACCTGTATATATATAAAACCACTTTGAATGTATAACTACAAAAAAGCAGTATACAAATTCAATTCCTCCCCCCACCCTAAAATTTTTCAACATTGAGGCACCCACTTTACATTGAACAAAGAATTCCAAAAATATATGTTTGGGAATTCTGTGATTGGACAGGTCTTTATACTGTAGAAATATAAAGACCTGTGGAAAAGATGGAGCAGCTAATTGATTTTGTTGATCAGAATGAAGTGTACAGGGAAAGAATATATGGAATCAGATAAAAATAATGGGAATCCATAATGTATTTTATAGACTAAGGGCTCCTTTTATGAAGGCGCATTAAGCCTTAAGTTTATATACCGCATCATCTCCACGGAAGTGGAGCTCGACACGGTTTACAAAGCATTAAAAATATAAGAAGAGAGAGGAGAAAGATTTGCAGAGCGTATGGATAGAGGGGATGTAAACAGGAGAAGAAATGTTATATGTTAGAGAAAAGCCAGGTTTTCAGTTGTTTTCGGAATAGTTGGAGGGAGTCCAGGTTCCGCAGCGGGATAGTGAGATCGTTCCAAAGGCCCGTGATTTTGGAGAGGAGGGATTTTCCCAGTTTGCCTGCGTGGAGGATGCTGTGTAGAGAGGGGAAGGATAGTTTATGTCTGTGGGCGGATCTGGCGATGAAGGATAGAGGGATTAGGGGCGGAAGGATGCCGTGAATGATCTTGAAAGCCAGGCAGGAGCATTTGAAATGAATTCTGGAAAGTACTGGGAGCCAGTGAAGATTGGTAAGTAGTGGGGAGACGTGATCAAATTTGCGTTTTGCAAAAATCAGCTTGGCAGCAGTATTTTGGATAAGCTGGAGTCTGCGAAGACTTTTTTTTGTTAGGCATAAATAAATGGCATTACAGTAATCGAGTTTGGATAGGATGATGGATTGTACAAGGACGGTGAAATGTTTTTGGTGAAAGTAGGATCTTACTTTCCTCAGCATGTGGAGGCTGAAAAAACATGATTTTGCCAAGGAATTCAGGTGATCGTTGAGGGAGAGGGAAGAATCGATGATGATGCCGAGGACCTTGCTTGAGAACTCAAGGTGCGGAGCAGGGCCTGAGGGTAGTGTGAAGAGGGTGGGCAGGTATACTAATTTTGGGCCGAGCCAGAGTAATTTTGCTTTTGATTCATTTAATTTCATCTGTACAGAGAGGGACCAGGCGTGAAGTCTCATTATGCATGAAGTGATGTTCTCTTGGAGGTTTGTGAGGTTCTGGTCTGTTTCGAGGAGGATAAGGATATCGTCGGCGTATGTGTATATTGTTTCAAGGGGGGGGATAGTTTGAGGAGCTTTAGGGAGGTCATATACATGTTGAAGAGAATAGGGGATAGGGGAGAACCCTGAGGGACACCGCAAGGTGGTGTCCACGGAGCGGATTTAGAGCCGTTAGTGTTGGCCATGTAGGAACGAGAGCGAAGGAAGTTCGAGAACCACTTTAGGACAGAGGAGTCTATTCCTATCTCCGAAAGTTGGTAAATTAGGGCCTTAATGCGCGGAATAGCACGCATTAAAATGCCGTGCTCGCTAGCCGCTACCGCCTCCTCTTGAGCAGACGGTAGATTTTCGGCTAGCACACGCTATCCGGTGCGTGTGCTGAAACCACTAGCGCACCTTCGTAAAAGGAGCCCTAAAACAAATATAAACTTAGTAGCAGCCAACGGACAGATGTGGATGGGACTTGATATGACGTCTTTCTTTTGTTACAATCAAAGTGGTTTATGTAATATATACAGGTTCTTATTTTGTACCTGGGGAAGAGGAGGGTTAAATGGCTTGCCCAGAGTCACAAGGAGCTGCAGTGGGAATCAAACCTAGTTCCCCACGTTCTCAGGTCACTGTACTAACCACTAGTCTACTCCTGCACTTCAGTTTAATTACAGAGCCATGTGATCAATTTTTTTTTCACACCAAAGATTAATTTGACTGCCATGTTTTGGACCAATTGAAGTCAGATACATAGACTCTCTTGAATAAGAACATAAGAACTGCCATCTCCGGATCAGACCCATGGTCCATCGAGTCCGGCGATCCGCACACGCGGAGGCCCAGTCAGGTATACACCTGATGTAGTTTTAGTCACCCATATCCCTCTATGCCTCTCGTAAGGAGATGTGCATCTAATTTGCCTTTGAATCCCAGCACAGTGGATTCCTTAATAACCTCCTTTGGGAGAGCATTCCAGGCGTCTACCACTCGCTGCGTAAAGCAGAACTTCCTGGCATTTGTCCTGGACTTGTCACCCCCTTAGCTTCAAACCATGTCCTCTTGTCCGTGTCGCGTTGGACAATGTAAATAATTTATTTTCCTGCTCTATTTTATCGATGCCTTTCAGCATTTTGAACGTCTCGATCATGTCCCCTCGCAGCCTCCTCTTCTCAAGGGAGAACAGTCCTAGTTTCTTGAGTCGTTCCTCATATTCCAAGTTCTCCATACCTCTTATTAGCTTCGTTGCTCGCCTCTGCACCCTCTCCAGCAGTTTTATATCCTTCTTTAGGTTGGGAGACCAATGTTGGACACAGTATTCCAAGTGTGGTCTGACCATTGCTCTATAAAGCGGCATTATGACTTTCTTCGATCTACTCGTGATTCCTTTCTTTATCATGCCTAACATTCTGTTTGCTTTCTTTGCCGCTGCCGCGCATTGTGCCGACGGCTTCAGGGTCCTATCTATCAGTACACCCAGGTCCTTTTCTTGTTCGCTCTTACCCAGAGTTGCGCCTGACATTCTATACTCGTGTTCCTTATTCTTACTACCTAAATGCATTACTTTGCATTTCTCCACGTTGAACTTCATCTGCCATTGCTCCGCCCATTTCTCTAACTGATACAAGTCGCTCTGGAGTTCCTCGCTATCCTCCTGCGATCTGATTGCCCGGCATAGCCCTTTAACAGTGCAGTGCAGTAGTTGAGGTGTCCAGTCACTGGTGAATGACTAATGATAACGTAGGATTTTCTTATTACAATTTATATATCACACAGAGATGTAGCAATAAACAGAAGTTAAGGGCATGGTAGCCATAACTTTACATTCTAATTGCTTCCCACAGGTAGACTTTGTTCCTTGACTTACATTGCTCACTGGAGTTTGGGCCCATGATTGAGATATTGACCTGCATAAACCAACAGCAGTCAACTGCCTGATTTCTAGGTCTCTGAGGCCCATCTCCATAGTTCAAATTGACACTTGAGGTGTCTTTTGATTTTTGAAGATCCTATTTTGTCCCAAGCTTTTTTGAATTCAGATAGTTTTTGTCTCCTTCACCGTCACTGTAGAACCCGACTAAAAACAGGTTCTTTGGTTTCTGCCAAAACCAAGTCTGTGACCAAAACTGACTGCTTGGTTTTGGCAAAAAACGAAGCCAAAAACAAAACTGGCCTCTGCCCTACCCCAACAGGCCACCTGTCCAAAACGAGTCCCCTTCTGGATCCATCTGCTGGTGGCAGCCTTATCCTAGATATCCAGAATCCCCTGACAATAGCCCCCTTCCTAAATACCCTCCCCCGGGCCTGCCTTGTCATTAGTGAGTACTGGGCCCAGGAGCATCCCCACTTCCTCCTGCAAATGACTGGTTCCATGACCTGACAGCCATGTTGAAACTGGAACAGGTATGGGGCAAGAACGACCCTCAGTTGCTCCTGCCTTTTCCGGTTCCAGTCTCAAACTGGCTGCCAGGACCTCCATTTGTAGTCTCGCAAAACTGTTGCTAGAATCTCAAAAGCCATTTTGAACTGGAGCCAACTGTGCATAGGAGCACATAGAGATGCTTTTGTACCCACAACCCATCAATGACTCAAGAGGGGTCTGCCACCAAGGGGGTGGTTTCAGAAGGGGGACTATCACTGGGATTGGAAGGGTGGGCTAAAAATGGGGCTCTTTGTTTCATTACCAGTAACTAGTCATTCCAAAATGTTGACATCAGTTCGCTGAAAATGCTGCAAAGTCAACTTGGAAGTGTCCACTCGACATCTTTTCTTGTCAGCATTCAAGCATTTGGGCACCCACTTGACTGACAGCTTCTGCATACCCAGCTGCTCTTGGAGTATACACGCAACCCGTTCCCTGGATATCTGCAGTGTCTCAGCAAATGTTTTAGCTGATATTCACTGATCTGGCAAATTCAAGTCACTGACATGGTCAACAATTTTAGGAGCTGACATTGTTTGAGGCCTCCCAGACCTTGCTGCATTTTTGGTCTTGAAAGTTTGCACACCAGTTCTTCACTGTGGAGTATGATGGGCATTTGTCACTTAATGTTTGCATCATACATTCATGGAATTTCATGATGGTTCGCAGTTTCACACTTGAAAATTGCACACTTTTTGTTGACATGGCCCAATCAATGATTTGAAACAATGTCAAAACACAGCATTACGATTCTGCAAATTGGCACTTTGCAAAATAAAATAACATTCTTTTCAGCTACAGTGGCAAAATAATGCTCAGAATTTAGGAAGTTGGTTTTGCTGAGAACTTTTTGTAGAAGTAGCATGCAGGCTTATAGTAGAAGAAAGAGCTTAATTTAATTTTGACATGATCATAACAATGGCACACCAAAGGAAGATGCTACATTCAGTCTGCAGAGGTAGACTGAATATGGAATACTCCCTGCAGCAGCTTCTTTTTCTTTTTTTTTAAACTTTATTTATGTCAACTCGAAACAAGGCACAAAAAAACAACAACCAGTGCAAATACACAGCAACCAATACATGAATAACAGAGATCATAACACCAGTTGCAAACCAAAGCAGTACTAAGCATGAGGTCTTGTTGCAAGTATGAAAGGTTTTCACATGTACCCCTCCCACCCCCAACCCCCGCAGGATCAGTGGAGTGAACAGTATACAGAGTCCTAAACTGCTTCCAGAAAGAAGCATAAGCATTAAGTGACCGGCCCCCTTGTGAACAACGGAGACACTCCCAGGTCACCATTTCAAGCATGGTGTTAGTCCAAAGTTGCAAAATTGGGGGCTCTTCAGTCATCCACACCTGTAAAATGGCTTTTTTAGCCAGAAGGGTGCCCACTGTGAGGAAGCTGTGCTCAGCATCATTCCAATGCAGCAGCTTCAACAGAGAATGGGGAACTCCTGGCTAGTGCCCGATTTCCGATTCGAATTGATTTACTGATTCACTTCAGGTGAATCGATTCGAATCAATTTAAAAAAAAAAAAATTGGCCTCTCAATTCGGTGACTGACCCTCACACCTCACTGACCTAATCTTAAGAGAACCATATCCGTGTCATTGTTGTCTTGGTTGGGCTGAGAACTTTTCAGTACCCCCTTGTATTGTATGGTTCAGTTTTAGATTCAGATCGAAAGGTTTTAGACTTTGGGGAAGGGGACCTAACTTCAAGAAAATGAGTGACTGTATAGTGATTGAGCCTTTCCAAAAATTAGGGGAGCCCAAGAAGGGCTTTCGCATCAGCCCATGGCTTGGCTGCCCAGTGCTGCCGAGTCATTGGAATAATGCTTCTTACAAGGTGGCTTGCAAGCAACACTATTCACTTACTACAGTGCTAAACTACCACAAGTTGGTTAATCCCAAGGTAAATCAAGGTGTGGTAAAAGCCTGCCTTTAACCATACTTTGATAACTTCCCTCAAATAGCATTAAAATAAAATAAAATGCAGCAAAAATAAGTAAACCAAAAGAGCCAACTTAGATAAAACGTTTTGAATATTTAAGTGGTGTTATTGTCTTATATTTTGATGTTCTATAGCAGTGTTTCTCAACCTGCGGCAAGCATACCCCAGCGGGTACACAGACTGTCTGTTGGGGGTGTGCGGCCTGGCCACCGCCAGGGATCTCTCCCTGCCTCTCACCGGGAATCTCTGCCTGCGCCACCCCCTTGAAGCCGCCGCTGTCGGGATGCCTCCCTGCCGCTGTCAGCACACCAACTGCAAAGCCGACCTGGAGTCAACACGCTCCATCCCTCCCCCAACAGAAACTTCATAGCAGGGACAGGCTATGGCCGCGTGTAGTGGCCGGCCCACGAGACTTCCCCCCAGTGTCAATTCTGACATTGGAGAGAAAGTCCCAGGCTAGCCAGGCAGCGTTTGTCTGGCCCGGGACTTTCTCTTCAACGTCAGAATTGACGTCAGGGGGAAGTCTCGTGGGCCGGCCACTGGACGAGGCCATGGCCAGTCCCTGCTATGGAGTTTCTGCTGGTGGAGTGATGGAGCGTGTTGGCTCTGGGTCAGCTTTGCAGTGGGCGTACCAATGGCGGTGACTTCAGTGAGGGGGCAGGCAGGGATTCCTGGTGAGAGGCTTCTGTGGACAGGTCAGCTTCGGGCGGACGGGCAGGGGGGAGGGTTAGTGGGCGTGCAGACAGAGCTAGGGAGGCATTTTGACGTTGACAGCTTCCGCGCGGGGGGTGGGGGGGAGAGGGCAGGCAGGATTCAGGTCGGACGGCTTCAGGGCAGGGAGGAAGTGGGTGGGACAAAGTCCAGCAGGCAATGAGGGGGAGGGGGCACAAACTCGGGACACAGAAGGAAGGGAGGGGGCATGAACGTGGGACAAAGGGAGGGAGGAAGGGAGCACTAACTTGGGACATAGGAGGGAGAGAGGGAATAGAAAGGGACAATTGTTGAGCCTGAGTATGTGAGTGAAAAGGAAAGAGATGGTGCACATGGAAAGGAAGAGGGAAATTGGGCATATAGAGAGAGAGAACGGTGAGGTAGAGATGCATGGGGCATAGAAGGATGAGAGGGAGAAATGGTGGATATGACGGTGGAGAGGGAACAGAGGGATAGATTGAAGGGGATGCAAGGGGGAGAAATCTTGGGCATTGTGATGGAGGGAGAGATGTGGCACGGTGTTGGAGAGGAGTGATAGAAGGAAAAATAGGCATGGGGCTGGTGGGCATTGGTAAAAAATGATCTGGGGGATAAGAGAGGAAGAAAAGTTGGACTCATGGAGGAACAGAGAGATGTTGGTTGGGGAATGGAGGAGAGGAAGCATGCAGGAGGAAGGAAGAAATGAATAAATAAATATTGGATGCAGTCAGAAGGCAATGCAACCAGAGACTCATGAAATCACCCGACAACAAAGGTAGGAAAAATTATTTTATTTTCAACTAGCTGATGCCCCGGCGTTGCACGGGTATTTAATTATAGCAATAACACTGTAAATGGATTCAAATAAAGATACTTTATAGTGGTGAATGAAATTATTTTTTTACAGCTTAATAAAAAGTACAATATTCAAATTATAATGTGAAATATTTGACAAAATGAATACAATACAACTAACGCAAAACATGATTATAAACAACATTTTTAGTTTCACCTCCTGGAGCAAGAACATATAAATTCTTGGGTGAACCCACTCTTGAGCAAGCAACATAGAGTTGTGGGCCGAGAGACCCCCAGAACATATCACCCCAGGTAGTGAGGGATCTGCATACCAAGGTTCGTCCAAATCGGTCAAGCCGTTTTTGAATTACTGTGAGAATGGCAGCTTTTTACATTTTTTCCATTGACATGAATGGGTGAAATCTGATTTTCTGTTTGTAGCTCCGCCCATGTGTGCAGGTGGGCCGCGAGACCCCTAGAACATATCACCCCAGGTAGTGAGGGATCTGCATACCAAGTTTCGTTCAAATCGGTCAAGCCGTTTTTGAATTACAGTGAGAAAGGCAGCTTTTTACATTTTTTCCATTGACATGAATGGGTGAAATCTGATGTTCTGTTTGTAGCTCCGCCCACGTGTGCAGGTGGGCCGCGAGACCCCCAGAACATATCACCACAGGTAGTGAGGGATCTGCATACCAAGTTTCGTTCAAATCGGTCAAGCCGTTTTTGAATTACAGTGAGAATGGCAGCTTTTTACATTTTTTCCATTGACATGAATGGGTGAAATCTGATGTTCTGTTTGTAGCTCCGCCCACGTGTGCAGGTGGGCCGCGAGACCCCCAGAACATATCACCCCAGGTAGTTGGAATTACTGTGAGAATGGCAGCTTTGTACATTTTTTCCATTGACATGAATGGGTGAAATCTGATTTTCTGTTTGTAGCTCCGCCCACGTGTGCAGGTGGGCCGCGAGACCCCCAGAACATATCACCCCAGGTAGTGAGGGATCTGCATACCAAGTTTCGTTCAAATCGGTCAAGCCGTTTTTGAATAACAGTGAGAATGGCAGCTTTTTACATTTTTTCCATTGACATGAATGGGTGAAATCTGATTTTATGTTTGTAGCTCCGCCCACGTGTGCAGGTGGGCCGCGAGACCCCTAGAACATATCACCCCAGGTAGTGAGGGATCTGCATACCAAGTTTCGTTCAAATCGGTCAAGCCGTTTTTGAATTACAGTGAGAAAGGCAGCTTTTTACATTTTTTCCATTGACATGAATGGGTGAAATCTGATGTTCTGTTTGTAGCTCCGCCCACGTGTGCAGGTGGGCCGCGAGACCCCCAGAACATATCACCCCAGGTAGTGAGGGATCTGCATACCAAGTTTCGTTCAAATCGGTCAAGCCGTTTTTGAATTACAGTGAGAATGGCAGCTTTTTACATTTTTTCCATTGACATGAATGGGTGAAATCTGATGTTCTGTTTGTAGCTCCGCCCACGTGTGCAGGTGGGCCGCGAGACCCCCAGAACATATCACCCCAGGTAGTTGGAATTACTGTGAGAATGGCAGCTTTGTACATTTTTTCCATTGACATGAATGGGTGAAATCTGATTTTCTGTTTGTAGCTCCGCCCACGTGTGCTGGTGGGCCGCGAGACCCCCAGAACATATCACCCCAGGTAGTGAGGGATCTGCATACCAAGTTTCGTTCAAATCGGTCAAGCCGTTTTTGAATAACAGTGAGAATGGCAGCTTTTTACATTTTTTCCATTGACATGAATGGGTGAAATCTGATTTTATGTTTGTAGCTCCGCCCACGTGTGCAGGTGGGCCGCGAGACCCCCAGAACATATCACCCCAGGTAGTGAGGGATCTGCATACCAAGTTTCGTTCAAATCGGTCAAGCCGGTTTTGAATTACTGTGAGAATGGCAGCTTTTTACATTTTTTCCATTGACATGAATGGGTGAAATCTGATTTTCTGTTTGTAGCTCCGCCCACGTGTGCAGGTGGGCCGCGAGACCCCCAGAACATATCACCCCAGGTAGTGAGGGATCTGCATACCAAGTTTCATTCAAATCGGTCAAGCCGGTTTTGAATTACTGTGAGAATGGCAGCTTTTTACATTTTTTCCATTGACATGAATGGGTGAAATCTGATTTTCTGTTTGTAGCTCCGCCCACGTGTGCAGGTGGGCCGCGAGACCCCTAGAACATATCACCCCAGGTAGTGAGGGATCTGCATACCAAGTTTCGTTCAAATCGGTCAAGCCGTTTTTGAATTACAGTGAGAATGGCAGCTTTTTACATTTTTTCCATTGACATGAATGGGTGAAATCTGATTTTCTGTTTGTAGCTCCGCCCACGTGTGCAGGTGGGCCGCGAGACCCCCAGAACATATCACCCCAGGTAGTGAGGGATCTGCATACCAAGTTTCGTTCAAATCGGTCAAGCCGGTTTTGAATTACTGTGAGAATGGCAGCTTTTTACATTTTTTCCATTGACATAAATGGGTGAAATCTGATTTTCTGTTTGTAGCTCCGCCCACGTGTGCAGGTGGGCCGCGAGACCCCCAGAACATATCACCCCAGGGAGTGAGGGATCTGCATACCAAGTTTCGTTCAAATCGGTCAAGCCGTTTTTGAATTACTGTGAGAATGGCAGCTTTTTACATTTTTTCCATTGACATGAATGGGTGAAATCTGATTTTCTGTTTGTAGCTCCGCCCACGTGTGCAGGTGGGCCGCGAGACCCCTAGAACATATCACCCCAGGTAGTGAGGGATCTGCATACCAAGTTTCGTTCAAATCGGTCAAGCCGTTTTTGAATTACAGTGAGAAAGGCAGCTTTTTACATTTTTTCCATTGACATGAATGGGTGAAATCTGATGTTCTGTTTGTAGCTCCGCCCACGTGTGCAGGTGGGCCGCGAGACCCCCAGAACATATCACCCCAGGTAGTTGGAATTACTGTGAGAATGGCAGCTTTGTACATTTTTTCCATTGACATGAATGGGTGAAATCTGATTTTCTGTTTGTAGCTCCGCCCACGTGTGCTGGTGGGCCGCGAGACCCCCAGAACATATCACCCCAGGTAGTGAGGGATCTGCATACCAAGTTTCGTTCAAATCGGTCAAGCCGTGTTTGAATAACAGTGAGAATGGCAGCTTTTTACATTTTTTCCATTGACATGAATGGGTGAAATCTGATTTTATGTTTGTAGCTCCGCCCACGTGTGCAGGTGGGCCGCGAGACCCCTAGAACATATCACCCCAGGTAGTGAGGGATCTGCATACCAAGTTTCGTTCAAATCGGTCAAGCCGTTTTTGAATTACAGTGAGAAAGGCAGCTTTTTACATTTTTTCCATTGACATGAATGGGTGAAATCTGATGTTCTGTTTGTAGCTCCGCCCACGTGTGCAGGTGGGCCGCGAGACCCCCAGAACATATCACCCGAGGTAGTGAGGGATCTGCATACCAAGTTTCGTTCAAATCGGTCAAGCCGTTTTTGAATTACAGTGAGAATGGCAGCTTTTTACATTTTTTCCATTGACATGAATGGGTGAAATCTGATGTTCTGTTTGTAGCTCCGCCCACGTGTGCAGGTGGGCCGCGAGACCCCCAGAACATATCACCCCAGGTAGTTGGAATTACTGTGAGAATGGCAGCTTTGTACATTTTTTCCATTGACATGAATGGGTGAAATCTGATTTTCTGTTTGTAGCTCCGCCCACGTGTGCTGGTGGGCCGCGAGACCCCCAGAACATATCACCCCAGGTAGTGAGGGATCTGCATACCAAGTTTCGTTCAAATCGGTCAAGCCGTTTTTGAATAACAGTGAGAATGGCAGCTTTTTACATTTTTTCCATTGACATGAATGGGTGAAATCTGATTTTATGTTTGTAGCTCCGCCCACGTGTGCAGGTGGGCCGCGAGACCCCCAGAACATATCACCCCAGGTAGTGAGGGATCTGCATACCAAGTTTCGTTCAAATCGGTCAAGCCGGTTTTGAATTACTGTGAGAATGGCAGCTTTTTACATTTTTTCCATTGACATGAATGGGTGAAATCTGATTTTCTGTTTGTAGCTCCGCCCACGTGTGCAGGTGGGCCGCGAGACCCCCAGAACATATCACCCCAGGTAGTGAGGGATCTGCATACCAAGTTTCATTCAAATCGGTCAAGCCGGTTTTGAATTACTGTGAGAATGGCAGCTTTTTACATTTTTTCCATTGACATGAATGGGTGAAATCTGATTTTCTGTTTGTAGCTCCGCCCACGTGTGCAGGTGGGCCGCGAGACCCCTAGAACATATCACCCCAGGTAGTGAGGGATCTGCATACCAAGTTTCGTTCAAATCGGTCAAGCCGTTTTTGAATTACAGTGAGAAAGGCAGCTTTTTACATTTTTTCCATTGACATGAATGGGTGAAATCTGATTTTCTGTTTGTAGCTCCGCCCACGTGTGCAGGTGGGCCGCGAGACCCCCAGAACATATCACCCCAGGTAGTGAGGGATCTGCATACCAAGTTTCGTTCAAATCGGTCAAGCCGGTTTTGAATTACTGTGAGAATGGCAGCTTTTTACATTTTTTCCATTGACATAAATGGGTGAAATCTGATTTTCTGTTTGTAGCTCCGCCCACGTGTGCAGGTGGGCCGCGAGACCCCCAGAACATATCACCCCAGGGAGTGAGGGATCTGCATACCAAGTTTCGTTCAAATCGGTCAAGCCGTTTTTGAATTACTGTGAGAATGGCAGCTTTTTACATTTTTTCCATTGACATGAATGGGTGAAATCTGATTTTCTGTTTGTAGCTCCGCCCACGTGTGCAGGTGGGCCGCGAGACCCCTAGAACATATCACCCCAGGTAGTGAGGGATCTGCATACCAAGTTTCGTTCAAATCGGTCAAGCCGTTTTTGAATTACAGTGAGAAAGGCAGCTTTTTACATTTTTTCCATTGACATGAATGGGTGAAATCTGATTTTCTGTTTGTAGCTCCGCCCACGTGTGCAGGTGGGCCGCGAGACCCCCAGAACATATCACCCCAGGTAGTGAGGGATCTGCATACCAAGTTTCGTTCAAATCGGTCAAGCCGTTTTTGAATTACAGTGAGAAAGGCAGCTTTTTACATTTTTTTCATTGACATGAATGGGTGAAATCTGATTTTCTGTTTGTAGCTCCGCCCACGTGTGCAGGTGGGCCGCGAGACCCCCAGAACATATCACCCCAGGTAGTGAGGGATCTGCATACCAAGTTTCGTTCAAATCGGTCAAGCCGTTTTTGAATTACTGTGAGAATGGCAGCTTTTTACATTTTTTCCATTGACATGAATGGGAGAAATCTGATTTTCTGTTTGTAGCTCCGCCCACGTGTGCAGGTGGGCCGCAAGACCCCCAGAACATATCACCCCAGGTAGTGAGGGATCTGCATACCAAGTTTCGTTCAAATCGGTCAAGCCGTTTTTGAATTACTGTGAGAATGGCAGCTTTTTACATTTTTTCCATTGACATGAATGGGAGAAATCTGATTTTCTGTTTGTAGCTCCGCCCACGTGTGCAGGTGGGCCGCGAGACCCCCAGAACATATCACCCCAGGTAGTGAGGGATCTGCATACCAAGTTTCGTTCAAATCGGTCAAGCCGTTTTTGAATTACTGTGAGAATGGCAGCTTTTTACATTTTTTCCATTGACATGAATGGGAGAAATCTGATTTTCTGTTTGTAGCTCCGCCCACGTGTGCAGGTGGGCCGCGAGACCCCCAGAACATATCACCCCAGGTAGTGAGGGATCTGCATACCAAGTTTCGTTCAAATCGGTCAAGCCGGTTTTGAATTACTGTGAGAATGGCAGCTTTTTACATTTTTTCCATTGACATGAATGGGTGAAATCTGATTTTCTGTTTGTAGCTCCGCCCACGTGTGCAGGTGGGCCGCGAGACCCCTAGAACATATCACCCCAGGTAGTGAGGGATCTGCATACCAAGTTTCGTTCAAATCGGTCAAGCCGTTTTTGAATTACAGTGAGAAAGGCAGCTTTTTACATTTTTTCCATTGACATGAATGGGTGAAATCTGATTTTCTGTTTGTAGCTCCGCCCACGTGTGCAGGTGGGCCGCGAGACCCCCAGAACATATCACCCCAGGTAGTGAGGGATCTGCATACCAAGTTTCGTTCAAATCGGTCAAGCCGGTTTTGAATTACTGTGAGAATGGCAGCTTTTTACATTTTTTCCATTGACATGAATGGGTGAAATCTGTTTTTCTGTTTGTAGCTCCGCCCACGTGTGCAGGTGGGCCGCGAGACCCCCAGAACATATCACCCCAGGGAGTGAGGGATCTGCATACCAAGTTTCGTTCAAATCGGTCAAGCCGTTTTTGAATTACTGTGAGAATGGCAGCTTTTTACATTTTTTCCATTGACATGAATGGGTGAAATCTGATTTTCTGTTTGTAGCTCCGCCCACGTGTGCAGGTGGGCCGCGAGACCCCTAGAACATATCACCCCAGGTAGTGAGGGATCTGCATACCAAGTTTCGTTCAAATCGGTCAAGCCGTTTTTGAATTACAGTGAGAAAGGCAGCTTTTTACATTTTTTCCATTGACATGAATGGGTGAAATCTGATTTTCTGTTTGTAGCTCCGCCCACGTGTGCAGGTGGGCCGCGAGACCCCCAGAACATATCACCCCAGGTAGTGAGGGATCTGCATACCAAGTTTCGTTCAAATCGGTCAAGCCGTTTTTGAATTACTGTGAGAATGGCAGCTTTTTACATTTTTTCCATTGACATGAATGGGATAAATCTGATTTTCTGTTTGTAGCTCCGCCCACGTGTGCAGGTGGGCCGCGAGACCCCCAGAACATATCACCCCAGGTAGTGAGGGATCTGCATACCAAGTTTCGTTCAAATCGGTCAAGCCGTTTTTGAATTACTGTGAGAATGGCAGCTGTTTACATTTTTTCCATTGACATGAATGGGTGAAATCTGATTTTCTGTTTGTAGCTCCGCCCACGTGTGCAGGTGGGCCGCGAGACCCCCAGAACATATCACCCCAGGTAGTGAGGGATCTGCATACCAAGTTTCGTTCAAATCGGTCAAGCCGTTTTTGAATTACTGTGAGAATGGCAGCTTTTTACATTTTTTCCATTGACATGAATGGGAGAAATCTGATTTTCTGTTTGTAGCTCCGCCCACGTGTGCAGGTGGGCCGCGAGACCCCCAGAACATATCACCCCAGGTAGTGAGGGATCTGCATACCAAGTTTCGTTCAAATCGGTCAAGCCGGTTTTGAATTACTGTGAGAATGGCAGCTTTTTACATTTTTTCCATTGACATGAATGGGTGAAATCTGATTTTCTGTTTGTAGCTCCGCCCACGTGTGCAGGTGGGCCGCGAGACCCCTAGAACATATCACCCCAGGTAGTGAGGGATCTGCATACCAAGTTTCGTTCAAATCGGTCAAGCCGTTTTTGAATTACAGTGAGAAAGGCAGCTTTTTACATTTTTTCCATTGACATGAATGGGTGAAATCTGATTTTCTGTTTGTAGCTCCGCCCACGTGTGCAGGTGGGCCGCGAGACCCCCAGAACATATCACCCCAGGTAGTGAGGGATCTGCATACCAAGTTTCGTTCAAATCGGTCAAGCCGGTTTTGAATTACTGTGAGAATGGCAGCTTTTTACATTTTTTCCATTGACATGAATGGGTGAAATCTGTTTTTCTGTTTGTAGCTCCGCCCACATGTGCAGGTGGGCCGCGAGACCCCCAGAACATATCACCCCAGGGAGTGAGGGATCTGCATACCAAGTTTCGTTCAAATCGGTCAAGCCGTTTTTGAATTACTGTGAGAATGGCAGCTTTTTACATTTTTTCCATTGACATGAATGGGTGAAATCTGATTTTCTGTTTGTAGCTCCGCCCACGTGTGCAGGTGGGCCGCGAGACCCCTAGAACATATCACCCCAGGTAGTGAGGGATCTGCATACCAAGTTTCGTTCAAATCGGTCAAGCCGTTTTTGAATTACAGTGAGAAAGGCAGCTTTTTACATTTTTTCCATTGACATGAATGGGTGAAATCTGATTTTCTGTTTGTAGCTCCGCCCACGTGTGCAGGTGGGCCGCGAGACCCCCAGAACATATCACCCCAGGTAGTGAGGGATCTGCATACCAAGTTTCGTTCAAATCGGTCAAGCCGTTTTTGAATTACTGTGAGAATGGCAGCTTTTTACATTTTTTCCATTGACATGAATGGGAGAAATCTGATTTTCTGTTTGTAGCTCCGCCCACGTGTGCAGGTGGGCCGCGAGACCCCCAGAACATATCACCCCAGGTAGTGAGGGATCTGCATACCAAGTTTCGTTCAAATCGGTCAAGCCGTTTTTGAATTACTGTGAGAATGGCAGCTGTTTACATTTTTTCCATTGACATGAATGGGTGAAATCTGATTTTCTGTTTGTAGCTCCGCCCACGTGTGCAGGTGGGCCGCGAGACCCCCAGAACATATCACCCCAGGTAGTGAGGGATCTGCATACCAAGTTTCGTTCAAATCGGTCAAGCCGTTTTTGAATTACTGTGAGAATGGCAGCTGTTTACATTTTTTCCATTGACATGAATGGGTGAAATCTGATGTTCTGTTTGTAGCTCCGCCCACGTGTGCAGGTGGGCCGCGAGACCCCCAGAACATATCACCCCAGGTAGTGAGGGATCTGCATACCAAGTTTCGTTCAAATCGGTCAAGCCGTTTTTGAATTACTGTGAGAATGGCAGCTGTTTACATTTTTTCCATTGACATGAATGGGTGAAATCTGATGTTCTGTTTGTAGCTCCGCCCACGTGTGCAGGTGGGCCGCGAGACCCCCAGAACATATCACCCCAGGTAGTGAGGGATCTGCATACCAAGTTTCGTTCAAATCGGTCAAGCCGTTTTTGAATTACAGTGAGAAAGGCAGCTTTTTACATTTTTTCCATTGACATGAATGGGTGAAATCTGATTTTCTGTTTGTAGCTCCGCCCACGTGTGCAGGTGGGCCGCGAGACCCCCAGAACATATCACCCCAGGTAGTGAGGGATCTGCATACCAAGTTTCGTTCAAATCGGTCAAGCCGTTTTTGAATTACTGTGAGAATGGCAGCTTTTTACATTTTTTCCATTGACATGAATGGGAGAAATCTGATTTTCTGTTTGTAGCTCCGCCCACGTGTGCAGGTGGGCCGCGAGACCCCCAGAACATATCACCCCAGGTAGTGAGGGATCTGCATACCAAGTTTCGTTCAAATCGGTCAAGCCGTTTTTGAATTACTGTGAGAATGGCAGCTGTTTACATTTTTTCCATTGACATGAATGGGTGAAATCTGATTTTCTGTTTGTAGCTCCGCCCACGTGTGCAGGTGGGCCGCGAGACCCCCAGAACATATCACCCCAGGTAGTGAGGGATCTGCATACCAAGTTTCGTTCAAATCGGTCAAGCCGTTTTTGAATTACTGTGAGAATGGCAGCTGTTTACATTTTTTCCATTGACATGAATGGGTGAAATCTGATGTTCTGTTTGTAGCTCCGCCCACGTGTGCAGGTGGGCCGCGAGACCCCCAGAACATATCACCCCAGGTAGTGAGGGATCTGCATACCAAGTTTCGTTCAAATCGGTCAAGCCGTTTTTGCGTGATCGCGGCACATACACACATACATACCTCCGATTTTATATATATAGATTTACTGATCGAAATGTGTCAGTTTTGATAATTTATATCTGCTGTCTATATTTTGCACTATATTTGTCTATTTTTCTATAGTTGTTACAGAGGTGACATTGCATATTTTAGTCATCTGCCTTGATCTCTTTGAAAACCCCCCCCCGAATATAAATGATAATTAACATTTTCTCTGCGTACATTTGTGCTTTGTGTTTTTACAATTTTGTGGTTATCATTATGTATTAATAAGATTATATTGTGTGTATATGAAAAATGAATGGTAGAAATTGCATTACAATTAGTACTATGATTATGGGGGTGGAGTCAGGGGTGGATTTGGGGCGGGTCTGGGGCAGAGCGTGGTCAGGGTACTCAGTGGGTGTTTGTTAGGCTTAGGGGGTACTTGGCTTGAAAAGGTTGAAAAACACTGTTCTATAGAGTGTGTGTGTTTATAGACGTGTCTAAATATGTGGTTTTTGTCCTTATGATGAATGTAGGTTGATATTTCAAAGCACATGTTAGTTTCTTTTGTTGATCCAGTAGTCTTATGTTTTTTTTATGGTTTATTAGTGTTTTTATGGTTTATTAGTGTTTTTATGGTTTATTAGTGTTTTTATGGTTTATTAGTATTTTAGCAATGTAAACTGTTTCAATGTCATAAGTCAATATATTAAATAAACATGAAACACGAGATACCTTCAGTTAGAGTAGCATTATATAAATATCGATTAGAAGCATTGTATTAATCTTGTTTTCCTTTTTATTTATTCTAATAGGCCGTAACAAATAGAGACACGCAAGAGACACTGCTGTGTATAGCGTATGTTTTCGAGGTGTCAGCCAGTGAGCATGGTGCCCAACACCATATTTATCGACTCGTGAAGGACTAGCAAATTTTTCCAGTGTGCAGTGTGAGTCCAATGGGGGCAACGTGAAACACCCAAGAGGAACACTGTGCCTACAAACTCTTCATGCCAAAAATGAATATCTTTGAAGACTTTTGTTCTATTTTCAGGAAAGAGCACATTATAGCTATTTTGTGACTGCAAGTCAAAATATGTCAGTGCCATTATTTTTGTGCAAACACTGTAAGTCGAAAAGACAGAGACAAGAAGGAAAGGCAAAGTTGCATGCACGATTTCTATTGCCCAACCGGATATGGAAAGAACTCGGCACAGTTACAAGTTTTCATGCAATGAAGGTAACCAGTACAGGTTCTTTTCTTACAGTGGCATTGAGTCTTCATGTGTCCTGTTGTTTGGTAATACGGTGTTCTCCGAAATTCATTTTTTTTATATTTTAAATCAGTGTATTAAGCAGAAATAATAAAAAAGTAAACACTCTATATCTTTTACAAAGATAAAACATGGCCGTAAGGAATCAAAGGCTTAATTTAAAATGTTAAAACTGCAATCAAATGCATTTAGGTGTGGATACTAAAGAGAAAGCCAGTGTTAGATCTCAAATTTTTGCTCAAGATGGCAAATTATCAATAGATGGTCAGGGCTGGATTCTGTATAGGATGCCCAGGGTCGGAAGCCACCTAAGCGGCTTTTGAGAATCACACAGGGGCGTCCTATAGAGATTCGCATCTGTCCTCATGGATAGGCACCTAAGCCCGCCTAATAACCTGATTCTCTAACTGGTGTCCATTTCACAGGCGCCGGTTAGAGAATCGGGTTGCCGCTGAGCTTATTGCAGCATAGGATCTCCCTTCCACTGTATTCCATTAGCCCCCCCCCCCCCCCTCGGACTCCCCCAGCACCCCAGAACACCCTCTACCTTAAAATGTTGGCCAGCTGGAGGCATCCTTCCTGCTTCCAGCCGGCTGGCCCGCCTTCTCATGAATGGCGGGCCTGCCCCTTCCCGGTGCATCGTGGGATGCACCGGGGAGGGGCCTTAGGCCTTAATTGGCCCAGGCCCTTAAGGCCCCTCTTGTGAGAAGGCAGGCCAGCCGGCTGGAGGCTGGAAGATTGCCTTCGGCTAGCCAACATTTTAAGGTAGGGGTTTCCAGGGGGTTGGAGGAGGCTAGAGGGAGGCTGATGGAGGTCGGCGGGGAGATGCCCTCAATATTCGGCAGGGGGATTGGGCATCCCTCCTTCCAGCAATGTTTGGGGGGTGGGAGGGTTCAGGTTGGAGAAACTGGGCATCCCTCCTGCTGGTGATGTTTGGGATGGGTGGGGGGTTCCGACAGGAGGGACTGGGCATCTCTCCTGCCGGCGATGTTCAGGGTGGACACAGCCGCAGTCACTAAACTTATCGCGGCAGGGAGATCTCTTGCCGCGATTTTAAAAAAGGGTCCCAGGGGAGATCTGGGAAATTACAGACCAGCAAGCCTGACTTCAGTGCCAGTCAAAATAGTTGAAGCAATTATAAAAAATAAAATTGTGGAACATGTAGACAAATATGATTTAATGGGACAAAATCAGCATGGGTTCAGCCAAAGGAGGTCTTGCCACACCAATTTCCTTGACTTCTTTGAAGGTGTGAATAAACATGTTGATAAAGGTGAGCCAGCTGATGTAGATTTTCAGGAAACTTTTGACAGAGTTCCTTATAAGAGGCTCCTGAGAAAATTAAAGAGTCTTGGGATAAGGGGCAATGTTCAGTTGTGGATTACGAATTGGTTATTGGGCAGAAAATGGCTATTTTTCTCAGTGGAGGAAGATAAATCATGTGGAAATTGGAACAATATGTGAGGTGAATAAATTTGCCGATGACACTAAATTGTTCAAAGTTATTAAAAGGCATGCAGATTGAAAAATTGTAGGCAGCTCTTAGGAAATTGGTAGACTGAGCATCCAAACAGCAGATGAAATTTAAGGTGGACAAAACAAAGTGATGCACATCGGGATGAATAACCCAAATCATAGTTACCAGATGCGAGGGTCCACCTTGGGGGTGGCCGCCCAAGAAAATGATCTGAATGTCATTATGGACAATACGCTGAAACCTTCTGCCAATGCATGGTGGTTGCCAAAAAAAAAAAGCAAACGAGATGCTAGGCATTATTTGTAAAGGGATGGTGAATATTGAACTAGAAATATCTATTATCTAAATAATCCCATATATCTAAAAAGAAGAAGGTGTATGACACAAATTGTTAAACTATATTTAGGAAGAGACCTCAGTAACGGAGCCCACGCACAGTCGTTTTTCATAGACCGAAAAGTTCAACGTGGTCACATGCTCCTTTGCTCCAATCATCGGTCTCCTTCCAGAGTGTGTTCTATCCTATGTTCTAAATGTGCTATAAATATTTTAAAGAGAATGTAGCTATTTATTTATTATCATTTATTTCTTTGAATTTATTCTCTATAATAAAGCATCATACTATTTCCTTATGTTAAAAATAATCATAATTCCTCTGATGTAGTATATCAAGTGTCTACACTCATTCATTAAAGACCCAACAGACAGAGCTTATGCACTTCTAATTTTAAATCGTTATTAAGTGTTCAGATAAAAGTATAGGTGCTTAGCAATAATGTTTTAGAGAAAGTACTTAGCTTTCATTTTTTTAACAGCGCTTGTATATCATACGATACCAACGTGGCCAGCGTTTCGTAGACCTAAAATTTTTGTCTACTGCTTCAGGGCCAGTTTTCAAGTGTAACAAGCTATTATTTAAAGTATACTATCAGTCGTCTCAATATCTTTTCGGTCTATGAAAAACGACTGTGCGTGGGCTCCGTTACTGAGGTCTCTTCCTAAATATAGTTTAACAATTTGTGTCATACACCTTCTTCTTTTTAGATATATGGGATTATTTAGATAATAGATATTTGTGGTTTATTCCCATTAGGGGACTCTATTATAGTGTAGTCTATAAACTGGAATATTGAACTAGGCCAGTTACTGGGCAGACTTGCACGGTCTGTGTCTGTGTATGGCCGTTTGGTGGAGGATGGGCAGGGGAGGGCTTCAATGGCTGGGAGAGTGTGGATGGGCTGGAGTGGGTCTTGGCGGAGATTTTGGCAGTTGGAACCCAGGCACGGTGCCGGGTGGAGCTTTGGATTCTTGCCCAGAAATAGCTAGGAAGAAAAATTAAATAAAAAATTAAATAAAAAAATAAAAAAAATTTAGGTTGAATCAGGTTGGGCAGACTGGATGGACCATTCGGGTCTTTATCTGCCGTCATCTACTATGTTACTATGTGAACAAGACTAAAAATGTTACAATGCTCTATGGTGCAACCTCACCTTGAGTATTGCGTTCAGTTCTGGTTGCCTTTTCTCAAAAAGATATAGTAAAACTAGAAAATGTTCAGAAAAGGATGACCAAGATGATAAAAGGGATGGAACTCCTCTCATATGAGCAAAGACTAAAAAGCTTGGAAAAGAGACGGCTGAGTGGAGATGCGACTGAAGTCTACAAAATCCTGAGAATGGGTACAAGTGGATTGACTTTTTTACTCCATGAAAAATTACAAAGACTAGGGAACACTTGATGAAGTTACAGGGAAATACTTTTAAAACCAATAGGATGAAATATTTTTTCACTCAGAAAAGAGTTAAGCTCTGAAACACATTGCCAGAGGATGTGGTAAGAGTGGTTAACGTAGCTGGTTTTAAAAAAAAAAAGTTTGAACAAGTTCCTGGAGGAAAAGTCCATAGCCTGCTATTGAGACAGACAAGGGGGATGCCACTGCTTGTACCAGATTGGTAGCATGGAATGTTGCTACTCTTTGGGATTTTGCCAGGTACTTGTGACATGGATTGGCCACCGTGAAGACGGGTACTGGACTAGATGGACCCATTGGTCTGACCCAGTAAGGCTATTCTTATGTTCTTATATTTGGATACCTTTATTTTTTGAAAATGAAAATGAGTTATTCTAGAACCCATGCACATAAGTGCTAGGACACCCCTGACCAACCCATGCATCTCCCAGGTCACACCCCTTGCAGTTGCACACTATGGGGTTCATAATCAAAAAAAACAAACGTCTAAAAAGTGGCCTAAATGGGTACTTGGACGATCAAAAAGCCTGATCGTCCAAATATCCATAATCAAAGCTGGTTTTAGACGTATCTAAAACCAGCTTAGGCCTTTCCCCTGCCTCTAAACACATAGAGCAAAAAGAGGCGTTTTTAGAGGAGGGGAAAGGGCGGGAGATGGGCTGACCTAGACATAGGCGTACAGCAGGTATAACCAAAAGTTTAGGCAGGTTGCCTAGTCGGCACTTATACATTTTGACTTAGACCAAATCAAGACAGGTATAAGTGCAGAGAAAGGGGCCGCTGAGCTGATGGCGGCTGGCGCGATCAGCTCAGCGGTACAGCAACCTACCCACCCCCTACCACAACCATCGGGGCAGGAGAGATGCCGCAATAGCAATACCACCAAGTACTGGCAAACACGGCACTTGGGATCGCTAAAGCGGCAGGAGAGATGACCCATCTCTCCTGCAGCGATTCACTCCTCCCCCTATCCAATCGAGCCAGGAGAGAGCCCATGCCCTCCTGGCCCTGCCGATTAAGATCGGGGAACCCAAGCCCTCTTGCCCCGGCAATCCTCGAGCCCCCCCCCCCCGCCAATTATGATTGGGCCAGTAGGGAGCCCAAGCTCTCCTGGCCACGCGACCCCCCCTATAAGATCAGGCAGGAGGGAGCCCAACCCCTCCTAACCAGGCAACCACCCTATCCCCCACCCCCCACTAAGATCCGAGCAGGAGGGATCCCAGGCCCTTCTGCCTCGACACAACCCCCCGACCACCCCCGAACCCCAGATCGGGCTGCCGAAAACCTACCCCCTCCCACTGACCCGCAAGACCCCCCCTCCTTCGCCTAAAAGGTCTTGTTTTGGGTGTTAGGGAGTTGGGCTTTTTTTAGGTTGATTATATGTTGGTAGTGTAAATGTAGTGGTGGTTTGGTCATTTAAACAGCTGAACATAGAGGTAGGCCATTATTTTAAAAAAACCTTTTGGACGTTTTTTTTTGCTAATGGACATTTTCCCTGCTTCTACTTTCAACGTTTAAGGCCTTAGGCCAAAAGGGGACTTAGACCTTTTTTTTTATTATGCCCCTCCATGTATTTTGGGCTAGATTTGGTAAATGTTGTGTCAAAAAATCAGTGTCAATAAAACAGTGTCAAAAAATCAGCTCTCAATGCTACTCTGTATTGGGCACTCAAAGATGAGCACCCATTACAGAATAGCATTGAGTGCCAGAACTTATGAATGCTGAAACCATGTGTAATTCCCAGTGCCCAATTTGGGTGTACATCCCCAGTATTCTATAATGCTATAAGCTAATTATAGTTATGCCCCTGACCCACCCATACACCTCAGGTTTCAGGTTTATTTAAATATTTGATATACCGCCTTATTAAAATTCAAAGCGATTTTACATAAAAATAGAGTATAATAAGAAAGTACATTAGAAGTATAATAAGAACGTACACTGACAAACATTAACTTACCGATGCAGGATGAAAATGGGCAGAAATACAATTTGTATAAAGAGAGTGAGGGGAAGAGGGACCAAACCAAAAGGAAAGGGAACAAAATATAAATAGTCTACAATAATGTAAAATAAGCTAAACTGATTAAAAAATGATAAGGAACCTCCCATGGTTCTGCCCCCTTTTGGGTTGCGTGCTATGGGATTTGGGCGCACTTTGTTATAGAATAGTGTGTAATGAGATGTGCATGCAAATCCAAATTGGTGCCAAATAGTGTCAATCAGTGGCGAACCTAGGGTATGTGGCACCTGGGGCCCATCATTTTTTTGACACCCCCCCATGTAAAAAAAATATTTTTTGTAATAACCATGAAACGGAATAAATGGTCATAATAGAAACAGGCAGTGAAAATTTTCTTTTATTGAACCTCATATATGTAACCATTAATCCAAACATAACATAAATTATGTCTGAATTGTCATGACATCAGAAGTACATATGGAGTAGTTGCAGGTGATGCTTGGGACAGTTCTGATTGTGTTAGTTCGGTTTTATGTGTTTTTTGAATAGAAGGGTTTTTATTTCTTTTTTGAAGGTTTTGTAGTCTGTGGTCGAGGTCAATAGGTTGTAGAGTTGGGGGTCGAGTGTTGCAGCTCGAATGGCTAGGAGGTTGTCGAACAGTTTTTTTCTTTTGACGTTTTTGGTTGGAGGGTGTGTGAATGGTGCGTGAGTTCTCCTATGTCTGGTTGAGGTGGATTGAATTATTTAGCTGAAGAAATTAGTTACCCCCCCCCGCCCCATTCCACACACATTAATTCTTTTCCATTTTTGTTCCCATTATAAAAAAACACTGATAAGTTCCCAGAAAAAAAATGCATTAAAATAAGTGAAAACAAAGGCCCCTACAGATGAGAACATAACATAAGAATAGCCTAACTGGGTCAGACCAATGGTCCATCATGCCCAGTAGCCCATTCTCATGGTAGCCAATCCAGGTCACTAGTATCTGGTCAAAACCCAAAGAGTAGCAACATTCCATGCTACCGATCCAGGGAAAGCAGATGCTTCCTCCATGTCTTAATAACAGACTATGGACTTTTCCTCCAGGAATTTGTCCAAACCTTTCTTTAAACCAGCTACGCTATCTGCTTTTACCATAACTTCTGGCCACTTCATTTTTAAGCTGAGATCTTTCCTTCCAAACAGAGACCTTGCTAGATGCAGGAAATGTGAATCTCCTCATACACCCACCATATAGTGCAAAAATGTACAAAGGTCTGGTTTTTTTCTTTCGATCACTACATAGTCTAATGCCACACAAGCAGCGCTGTTACAAACATATTCTGAAGGTCAATTCTAAGGTTAACAAAGTTTCCTTTCTTGGACCTGAAGGAGATACTGACAAACCACTGGAAGAGATCCCAAAACAACTACCCAGGTACAACATCCAAAGACCCACTCGGTGTGTGAACCAGTTGAGTGGAGTGGACTAACTGGGGGGTGGAAATGCCCCGGAGTTTGCTCAGCAGAATTTCCCAGACCACCTCTTCCTCTCAACACATTGACACGCTGCCACCACCACTAGGAACACCTCACCGGGTAGGCCAGCAATGCTTATAAACTTTATAAAACACATTATTATATTTTCTTATAAAGCACATATTTTAACTGAACTCTGACATCCACAAAAATAGGAAGAAAAGTTTCCCCCGGCCTATACAATATTTTTCTTCTGCAGACTCTTCAAAAGTCTGACCAAATCCTCGTTTCACTTGCATTATAAATTACTGAGGATGCCATCTCTCCCCAATCCCAGGTCCTAAAGTCTAAGACAGTAGCGCAAACTAGTGCTGCCCGATTCAGGAAAAAAAAATTCGATTCGATTCAGCCTATTGAATTGGTTTTTCAATCCGATTCGATTTTCCTGCCCAATTGCGTGTTTTTGTGAAACATCCTGGTGGGTTTAATTTATAGCTTTTTCACCTCCTTTGGCTTCTCCTAACCACACTGGCGCTGTGGTGTAAACCAGTGGTTCCCAACCCTGTCCTGGAGGACCACCAGGCCAATCAGGTTTTCAGGATAGCCCTAATGAATATGCATGGAGCAGATTTGCATGCCTCTCACTTCCATTATATGCAAATCTCTCTCATGCATATTCATTAGGACTAGCCTAAAAACCCGATTGGCCTGGTGGTCCTCCAGGACAAGGTTGGGAACCAGTGGTGTAAACAAAATAAAGAAACAAAAAGGACTTTTCCTCTCTCTTTTAAATCCTAGCTCACGTTTGCGGTCTAACACCAGCTCTGGCAGGATACACTTTTCAAATCTGACATATTGTAATCACAAAACAGAAAATAAAATTATTTTTTTTTACCGTTTGTTGTCTGGTCAATATTCAAATCTTGTTGGTCCCAGGCTCTGGTTGTCTTGCTTGCCATGGTCTCCTTCTTTCTTCTTTCTCCGTGCTAACCATCAATCTGCCATCTCTGTCCTCCACTTCCGTTTACCTTCCATCCCCCGGAGGTCTGGCATCTTTCCTTTTTTTTCATCTCCATCCACAGATTCACCTTTTCTCAACTACCCTTTCGTCCAAGGTCTCTCCCTCCTTCCCCACCATCCCAGGGTCTACTATCTCTCCCTTTCTCTTCCCAACTATCCTCCTATCGAGTATCTCTACCCCCCTCCACACCATCCCTTGTGTCCAACTTCTCTCCCTTTCTGTTCCTTCCCTCCCTAAATCCCATTACCCACTCCTCTGTTTTTAGACCCATTATTTCTTCCCCCAAAGTCTGGCTTAATCACGTATCTTTGGATCCCCCCTTCCCTCCCTCCCTCCCTCTGTGTACTTCTACACCAGGACCCCTTCCCCTACAGGTCTGTCCCCCCAAAGGCCTGTCCCCCCCCAAAGAACTGCACCTCCCCCCCGAAGGTCTGTTCCCCCTGAAGGCCTGCACCCACCCTGAAGGCCTGCACCCCCCGAAGGACTGTCCCCCCTGAAGGCCTGCACCCACCCTGAAGGCCTGCACCCCCCCCCCCCCGAAGGACTGTCCCCCCTGAAGGCTGAAGGCCTGCACCCACCCTGAAGGCCTGCACCCCCCTAAAGGGCTGTCCACCCTGAAGGCCTGCACCTACCCTGAAGGCCTACACTCCACCCCTGAAGGCCTACACCCCCCTCAGAAGGTCTGTCCCCACTGAAAGCCTGCACCCCCCCCCCCGAAGGACAGCATCTCCTCCCCGAAGGTCTGTCCCCCCTGAAGGCCAGTTCACCCTTGAACCCCTGAAGGCCTGCACCCCCCCGAAGGTCTGTCCCCCCTGAAGGTCTGTACCTCCCCCTCTACACCCGAAGGACTGTCCCCCTTCCCCTCCACCTCCCCTGCGTGTTCCCCTCTGGCCTCCCTTTACCTGATTCCTCTTCAAAGCAACCTGCAGAAAGGATCGCGGGTACTTCAGCGATCCTTGCAGGTTGCCATAGGCCTCCCGATTTGTCCCTCTGACCGCAGTCCCGCCCCTCCTCTGATGTCAGAGGAGGGGGCGGGACCGCAGCAGAGGGATAACTCGGGAGGCCTATGGCAACCTGCAAGGATCGATGAAGTACCCGTGATCCTTTCTGCAAGTTGCTTTGAAGTGGAATCGCAAAGGGAGCCGAAAGCCTTGGGGTCGGGTCATGAGAAGGGAAGTTCCCGGGCCATGACTCCAAGGCCGGGAGCACCCCCTCATGGCTTGCACCCGGGGCAGACTTTCCCCCCCGTCCCCCCACTCCCCCCTTGGTACGCCACTGGTGTCAATTAGTATTCAATTATTATCGGCACTAATTGGCTCATTAGCTAATTTGTTGGGCAGACATATTGAATCAGCACCACTCTTTCCTCTAAATAACTACACGAACAGGCTACACCCTCAGTTCTTTCTTCCATCTCTGGAGGAAGCCAAGGACAAAACTACCAAACACAAAAGTGTAGTTTAAATATTCAAGGCCTTGGAAGTTTTTGGCATCCTACTAACTGGTAGGGAAACAACCAAGAATCTCTCAGAATTACAAATAACAGGGCACTTTATTAGGATAATGACATCATCAATTCATTATTAAACATACATGGTTCATGCAATCTCCAATCAAATTACAGGCTCAAAGATATCTAATTACAAATTGCATACTTTAGCAATGTACTTCCATTAATTACAATTTATTATTTATTTATTTCAATTTTATCCCGTTCTCCCAGAAGCTCAGAACAGGTTACAAAATGACATTCACATTTGGTTTAAAGGCAGACTAGTCATGACAAAGAAACAGGCTACAGTTAGACAATCACAGATCTTATTCTACCTTCCAGACTGGTCACAACAAAGACAACTTAGGAGGCTAGTCACTGATATTCTGATCAGCAGAAGAGGAAGGTCTTCACTGCTCTTCAGAAGGTCATAAGTGAGTCCAGTGACCTTATCTGTGCGGGCAGCTGATTCCACAGCTGAGGGAAGAAATGGCTGTAGGAATGTTTGCGTGCAGTGCTCATCCAGAGGGATCTCCCTGCGGGAATGCTGAGCGGAGGGGGCGGTTGGGGCTGTATGAGTGTAGCTTGGATGCTATGTAGGCTGGGGTTTTGCAGTGGAATCTCTTGTGGGCCATAACCAGGGCCTTGAAGATGCAGCATTTTTTGACTGGTAACCAGTGGGCTGCATGGCGTGCTGGGGTCATGGAAGCTGAGGTTGTATAGGAGAGAAATTGTTGAGTTCTGGACTTTTTGGAGACGTTTTAGATTCCTTGTGGTGATTCCATTGAATAGGGAGTTGCAGTAGTCTAGCCTGGAGAGTACATAGGCATAGAGCAACTGGGCTAAGACTGTTTCTTTGAGGTAGGGTTTGATCTTCGTAGTTGGCGTAGGTAGTAAAAAGATGTGGGTGGAGAGGGACAGATGTCATCTTAGGTAGTAAATTAACATACCACCAACAAATTAGCGCCTTTGTCCAGAAATGCTTTCACAGACTACAACTTATACACTTGCTTTCCAAAGTTCTTGACTCCTCCGCGTTGAATACACTGATACACTCCCTTGTTATATCCTGTTTAGACTACTGTAACACCTTATACAAAAAGAGATCAGGCACTTACAAACCACTTACAAAACACTGCAATAAATCTAATCAAAAATGCTAAAAAAAATTTGATCATGTTACACCACTCCTAATAAAAGCACATTGGCTCCGCATAACCCACAGAATAACATATAAAACGTTACTCCTGATGTTCAAAACCTTCCATGATTTTTGAATAGTGTCCTAATCCCTTGTATTCTGTCTAGAACTCTGAGATCGCATTCCCAACGCCTCTTATCTGTTCCATCAATCCTTCTTCTAAGTTTAACACGAACAGCAATTTTCTGTTACAGCACCTAAATTTTGGAACACAATGCTCCTAGAATTATGGGAAGAAACAACATTAGACAAACATACAAGATGCAGGTTATGTTTATTAAAACAATAATTTATTGCGGTTAACACACCTTCATCAGGGGTCCTAATAAATGAAGATGAAAATAAATAAAAATTTCAAATATATAAAAATAAATACAAAGACACTTGAAGATGATATGCATAAAGACAAACATCATATGGTGTGAATTCAGAAAAAAGATACTTTAAAGCGCTCCGAGGGTGGATGGGGGAAAACCCCCCCCCCCCCCACTTTAGTTAGAAGTGTTGCCACTGCCATGGGGGGGTTTCACTTAAAAAGAGGGAAAAATTACACTTTCCTCTGTAATAGGGGGTGGTTCCCCCAACCCCTCCCAGCGGCAGCAGCAACACTTGTTCCCCCCCAAAAAAAAAACCTTGGAGTGCTTTAGAGTTAAGTTTTAATCCGGCACGCTGACGTCCTGCATGCATTTGTCTGAGCGGCTTTGTCGGTACGTGGTTATCCCGCGCGCTTTAGTCAATGTACCCAGTGGGGTGGGGGCAGGGCCACTGTAACCACCTATGGGTTACAGCCCCCCCATGGGTTACAACCCCCCCCATTCAGCAGCAAAGCTTCCTTGGCTCCCTGCCAACCAAGTTACTTCCTACCCCCATGCCCATCTTAAAAAACAAGCATAAATTCACAGAGGCATTGCCTAAGCCATACTGCTAATGGCTGTGCTGGTGGACCAGCAGAGCCATCAGCATTGTAGCCTAGACAGCAGATCCATACTTTCATACTGCTTTTTTTTTTTTTTTTTTTTGGCTTGAAGCAGTGTTTGTGGGGATAATGGGCTGATCTTGAATATCTGGATCAAATTCAATATTAAAAAATGCTGCCTGCCACAGACTGCATATTGCCTGCATAATTTTAAAAAAGTGCCAGGAAATGCATAACTCCTGCTGGATATTGGTCTGTCAGTTTTTTGCTCTCTCCCTCTTTGCATTAATTTGCTTGCCTGCATTTTGCTACAGTGCTACTTTTGCATGCTAGGTTCTGTGGTGCTGTTTAAAATGTTTCATTCTGCTAATGGAAACCAGTTTTGCTTCTCACGTGTATAGTTCAGTCATTTCTAATGAAGAACACTAGATGGCGCCTAGATCATGCTTCATCCAGAATATCTATTTTTGGAATGAACAAATCCTAGTTTGATTCAGTGTGGTTAACTGAGTAATTTGTTATGGGCTGGAGTGGTATCTAGGAACTAAACTATGGGTTAAATTCTCTATCATGTTTTATTTTTATTAGCCAAGTTTGTCTCACAAAATACAAAGAAATATACAAACAAGAGCCTGATACATCATACTATATACATTGGAGACGCCACACTGTATTTTTTATAGAAGCAACTGTTCCCTCCTCCCCCCCTTCACATGTAATCAGTTGCAACAAATAGCTGGTCACATCGAAGGAATATATATTATCCAAGTACACATTCAAAAGGCGACTGAGGCCATGATTCTCAAAAAAAACGCGTTAAAAAGCAATGGTCTGCTAACGCAGCTGTTTTGATAGCGAATTGAAAAAAGCGAGATATTTTTTAAAAATCACGCATGCAAATGAGGTTGGCAGACAGCAGCAAAGATTTGCTAAATTTGCATGTGCCCATCACTGGTGATAGCAATGGGCACATGTGCAGAAAAAAATGAACAACCCCCCCCCCCTAAAAAAAAACACAACAGCAGGAGAGACGTTCAATTTCTCCCTCTGCCAACCAACAAACCCCCCCCCCGAAGTGGGAGAGATGCCAATTCTCTCCCGCTGCCATGAAACGCCTGCCACTACCCGGCCGCACGCCCTTCCTGCAATGGGAGAGATTCCCACTATCTCCCGCTGCCAAGTGACCCCCCCCACCATACACCTTCCCCCTCAGCGGTGGCGCCCCCCCCCCTGCAGCAGGAGAGATGCCAATTTTCTCCTGCTACCAAGAAACGCCTGCTGCCGCCCGGCTGTACGCCTCTCCTGCAGTGGGAGAGATGCCCACTCTCTCTCACTGCCAAATGACCCACCCGCCATACTTCTAAGTAGATGAACTGATGGACACAGATTTCCTCCTCCTATCTGGCCTGGGCCATCCAAAATGGGCCTTCCCCTCCATGGTGCATCTTGGGATGCACTGGGTAGGGGCCTGAGGCTCTGATTGGCCTAAGTTGTGATTTGCCGAGTCGCAGGGAACAGGATTAAGCTCAAAGCCTCAAGAGCTGAGGTAACAGCTCTAAGCACTAAACCATGCCTCCCTCATTAAAATGATAAACTGTTAGAATAATACTCAGTTTGACTGTTCTCTCACCATTGGTTTTAACCTGATTATTTATTTATTTGGTTTTATATCCTTTCCTCCTAGGAGAGCTCAGAACAAGTTACAAGGTTACATACATAAGTTTCAAGTTTAAGTTTCAAGTTTATTATCTTTTAATATACCGACCATCAACAAGTATCTGGCCGGTTCACAGTAAAATTATAAAAAGAGAAAAGAGTCATAAATATAAAAAGAAGATGGGTGAACATCAAAAACATAACTTGACTGACATGAAAGTGAGGATAAGAGGGAAAGGAGGGGGAAAGTTACATGTTTTGGAGAAGAAAGGGAGAAAGTGGGAATGGGGAAAAACATATTGGGTGGAGTCGCTTTTTTAAAGCGGTTGGTTAAGTAAATTGGAACCAGCAGAGTGAAGGAGAGAAAAAAGAAAGAGAGAGAAATAGAGAGGAAAAAATTAGGAGAGGAAAGAAACTTTCAGAACATAAAAAAACAAGAGGACATTCGGAAAAGTTGAAAGGGGACAGATTCAAAACGAATGCTAGGAAGTTCTTCTTTACCCAACGTGTGGTGGACACCTGGAATGCGCTTCCAGAGGACGTTATAGGGCAGCGAACGGTACTGGGGTTTAAGAAAGGATTGGACAATTTCCTGCTGGAAAAGGGGATAGAGGGGTATAGATAAAAGATTACTGCACAGGTCCTGGACCTGATGGGCCGCCGCGTGAGCGGACTGCTGGGCGCGATGGACCTCAGGTCTGACCCAGCGGAGGCATTTCTTATGTTCTTATGTTCTAAAGAAAGAAAAAGAAGGTAGCTCTAAGTACAGGCAAAAGCGTCACGAAATAAGAAAGTCTTCAAGTTAGTCTTGAATTTATCTAAATGTTGTTCTTCTCGGAGTTGTTGTGGCAGGGCATTCCACAACGTTGCGGCGACTACTGTAAAATTTATTTTTCGGGTATAATAGAACTCTTTTACGGAAGTGTATTTATACAAAGTGATGGCAAACATGGCATTGCAGGCCAAAGATGGTAAAATATAATTAACAAAGCATGGTAAAACATAACATGACAAAACATGGTATGGTGAGACATAGCATGACAAGCATAGTATTACAAACGTTGCTAACCTAGTATGACACTAAAATATGACATGTACGGTAATATGAAAGAACGTAGCATGGTAGACATGGAAGAGCAAACATTGTGTAGTAGACATAGCATGGCAAATATAGAGGGAAAGATATGACATATAGTAGAATACGAGAGAAAAGTTGACAGTATGACAAATGTGGCAAAGTATGGTATGACAAAACACAAAATGGTCAGATGGTGGGATCTTGAACAGTGGAGGCTATACATCAGGGGTGTCAAACTCAAATCACATAAGGAGCCGAAATCTAAAATGCAGGCTAAGTCATGGGCCGGATTTTTTATTATGATACTTGCCCCCTCCTTTGCTGATGCGCAGTGTGGGCTCCAGCACCGGTGGCGGCTCCAATGCTCACAGGACTTCGGTGAGCGTTAGATCAAGCGCCGGCGCCAAAACCCACACTGCGTGCCAGCAAAGGAGGGGGTTAGTCTTAGTAGGAGTATAGGGACACAACCTCTCCAACCCCACGCCAGCTAAAAAATAAATAAGACTTTTCCTCTCTTTTAGGTCGTAGTTCACGTTTGCTGTCTAACACCAGCTCTGGCAGGATCCAGATTTCAAATCTGACATATTGTAATCACAAAGTAGAAAATAAAATTATTTTTTCTACCTTTTGTTGTCTGGTCATTTTGCTTTTGATCCCAGTTTCTCTTTCTGATTTTGTCTGTCTTCTAATTCTCTTTCCAGTGTCTGCTGTCCATTTTTTTTCTCCTCTTCTCTCTTGCTCCAGTCCCTGACTCCAACATATTGATTTTTCCCTTTCAACTTTTCTCCTTTTTTCTTTTCTGCCTCTATCCATTCAAATCTTGCCCTCTTTCTCATCCTTCTCCTTTTTAAATTTTCAGCTACCTATCAATTTTCCATCTTCTCTTATTCTATACCTCTCCCATTTCTCATCTCACTCCTTTCCCAGCCTCCTATTTCCTTCTATCTCTCCTCTTGGCCCAACATTTTGCTCCCTCTCTTTTCTGTTGTTCTTCTTTCCTCCCCCCTTGATACTGAACAATGAGATGGAAGGAAAAAAAAAAAAAGAGATGCTGCATCTCTCGCTCCCACCCCCAGGTCTAACATTTCTCCATCCCCTTCCATTTCCAAATTCAACTTCTCTCCCTTTCTCTTCCTACTGCCCCCATCCCATCTCTCCCCCTGTCTGCCTGCCTCCCTCCCTCCTCCCAGGTCCACCATTTCTCCCTTTCTCTTCCCAATGTTCTCCCTTCAAGTATCTTTTTCCCTCTTTCTCCACACTACCCCAGGTTCAACCTCTCTCCTTTCATTTTGCCGGTCCAATGTTGCTGCCGGGCCAGGAAATCTCAGGAGTGCTGTTCATGGCTCCTCCTGCTTTTTGCCTGCTGCGGTCTGTCTCCAATGACGAGCAACTTCCTGTTTCCGCCCAGGTGGACCGCGGTGGACAGAGGGCAGGAGGGGGAGCCACGAACAGCACTGTCAAGTCGCTGCAGAGGCCTGTGGACTTTCCAGCGCGGTGTTGTCAGACCGGCACGGAGGGGAGGACACGCTGGGCTCAGAAGGGGAAGATCGGGAACGTTGCCGCGGCCCACATAAAAAGGCCAGGCCAGGTGTGTTTGACACATGTGCTATACATTATACCACTGGAGGTGACTTGGTAGGGTAGAGCATTATATGATGGGCAATATAAAGTGTGAAAGTATATGGCACGGTAGGACAAAGCACATCAGTGTTTGAAACTTGAGACAGTGGAGGGCCAGTATCCTTTTTCGTACGGTCCGGGACATATGGGGTTTTATTGCCTTCCTAAAATTCAGTAGACCTTCTAATGATCTTATGTGGGTAGGAAGTTTGTTCCAGAGGCGCAGTAGGTAGTGAGAATAAGTTCTTTTCCAGGCAGTCTCAAAGGGGGGGGGGGGGGGTGTCCTGAGGGTGCGCATAATCAGTTTTCTTCTTGTGAGTGGAGCAGTTGTTTCAGGGCATAGGGTAGAGGTTTGGTGGCCATATAGCCTGGTACCATGTCATGCAAGTTTGGAGGCCATTACTGACTTTTGAATATACATCGTTTATTGATTGGCAGCCAGTGGGCAGCACGCAGGGCTGGAATGATCGGATCTCACATGTGAAGATCCTTCAGGAGTCATATGGAGGCACTTGTATTTGTGTAGTTGATGGATGATTTTTGTAGTGAGCCTATTTAGGAGCATGTTGTAATAGTCCATACGGGAGAGGACGAAGGCATATAATAGTTGAATGAAGTATCGTCTGGTTTTCCGTAGCTGTCGTAGGTAGTAGAGCGAGGCTGATATTACTTGGGAGACATGGTCAGAGAGAGCTAGCCTTTTACTTTGCGATGCTTAAATTCTCCTAAGTGTTCGTAACCTGGGAATAGCGATGGACAAAAGATTACAGTGCATTAAATTATGCTATATGGAAACAGGAATAGAAGGGATTTGGGAATGCATTAACCACAACTTTGGAGAACGGGAGGGAAATAGGAAGGACAAATGGGAATGGGAAGGAATTTTCCACAATCTCCTCTGTGTACACTCCCTTGTGGTGTCCTTCAAAGCTCTGTCCTTTCTCCACGACTCTTTAATATTTTTAAGTCCCCTTACTTTGAGGATTCAAGAACTTCATATCAAATGTTATATCTAGGTGGATGATAATTTATTAGTCTCTACTCATGATCCAATCAGTCCCAATCCAGGCACCTTACAAGTATGCTTGGATATGATAGACAAGTGCGTTGTGGAAAATAAATTAGTGCTGAATCCTCGGAAAACAACTGCACTGTTGATTACAAGTTTCCCACGATCACTCCACCTTTACGCTCTCAAGCTATTCAGCTCATAAATACAGTGGTGCCTCGCATAACGGACGCCTCGTACAGCGAACGCTGCGCATAACGAACTTTTTGTCTTGCTCCCTATAACGAACTTCGTTTCACACAACGAAGTCGCCCGAGGGGCCCGGGGGGGGGGGGGTGCGGAACTACTCTCGCCGAAGCCGGGAACAGCAGCACCCTCCTGTCTGAATGCAGTGTTCCATCATCTCCCTCCACCTTACCTTAGATGCCGAGTTTTCCGGCTTTCTTTTTCGGCCAGCCACACACTTTCAAAGAGCAGCACATGCGCGCATGCTCTGTTGTTCAATCTTCTCCTCTGACGCAACCGGAAACCGGAAGTTGCAGGAGAGGAGAACATTGATCAACTCCAGCAGCTGCGCGTGCACAGCTTTTTGAAAGCGTGCGGCTGGGTGAAAAAGAAAGCTGGCAAACTCTGCATATAAGGTGAGGTGGAGGGAGGGAAATGTAGGGCTGCAGAACGAATTATTTTTTTTTACATGTATTCTTATGGGAAAACGCGTTTCACACAACGAACGTTTCACATAACAAACTTGCTCCTGGAACGGATTAAGTTCGTTGTGTGAGGCACCACTGTACAATGAAATATGTAGGGGTCTATATAGACTGCTCTTACATTTCACACTCAAATTACCTCAGTAGTTCGATTTTACTTTTACTCATTACGTCAAATACATGTGATCCTTTCTTATACTGATACTCCCAGTTGCGCTTCTCATCTATATGCTCTCATTACTTCAAAACTTGATTACTGCAATGTTATCTATACTGGTCTCCCATCGATAGTGCTCAAGAAACTACAAACAATGTCATGAAGAATATTTTATTTGATTCAATTCCCTTTTTAACATATAGTGCAACCCCTCCGCCCTTCCAATTTGATTTACTCTATCCTTGCGATATAATTTGTACCCAGGTAACACATTGATTGTCCTCCTTCCACCAGGTCTCTGAGATGCCTATTATATCCATCTCATCATTCAGTGCTATACTGTATACTCTAACTCTCCTATTTTATTTTTTAGGCTTCTAGCATTTGCATACAGACGCTTCAAATTGTGTTTTTTCCTTGCAACTACAGGCTGCTGAGAAGACAGGGAAAATGTGTCTTTTACTTTGCCTTCCTCTTAATCCCTCCTGGCTTTCTTTCACCATTATTGGAACCTCTATACAGGGACTCCCTAAATATCCTGTTTCAATAGTATCCTGAAACCTCACACCGAACCATCCTCTCCTGGCCAACTTATTCGTAGTCCCTTGGAGGCTTGGACCACTGTCAATTGTCAGAATGGTAACAATACAGACTCAGTAGTTGCTGATAAACTCTATTTATTAGAGGCATAATCTATTTGGTTTTATTACCATTAATTTTTGTTATTTTCTGCTCTAATTTCTTGCATTCTAGCCACCATCATCTTTTCCCTTCTGTAGACATTAGGAAACTGTTTCCTGGCTACAAAAGTAAAAGCCTTTCAAGTTGCAAGGAAAATTTCCTTTCTGGGATTAGAACAGAAAACCCACAGAAGACGTTTTGATTACAGCTGCAGTTTGCAGGCATAGCTTTGAAAAGTGGTTTCTATCGGGGTATTAACAAGTGCTGTGTGAGTCCTCCGTTCTCCTGCCCCTTCAAGTGGCAATGTTCTATTTGGCAGTTGCAGGCTGAGCAGCGATCCATAAAAAGCATGTCTGGGAGTGGACAAAAGTCTGATTCAATAATGGCTGATGACAAGGTCAAGCCTGCCTGTTGACCAATGGTATAGCAAGACATTTCAATACCGGCGACCCAAATAGAGTCTGCATTGCAATCCATTAAGGTGAGAGTGTAGAGAGCTTTGCTTGTTTACTGATGACTTTACAGTTTGGTTGTATGGTATGAGGATGATTTGAAGACTTACCTCCCCCAGGTCTTCCACGCAGAGGTGAGGCTTTATGCAACGACTGTTCTCTTCCCCTGCTAATTTGTTACATATCTAGAGACAAAACCAGTGCCTTGACGTTGCAATGCAGATGTCTGTGATTTTTGCCAGGATATTGAAAACAGGCCAAGGACCTGGGAGGAGGCAGCAGGTCATCTTGGGTTACAGCTATTTGTTAGAGCCAGAGTTTAATGAATATACTAAAATATGTGCTGAGTTTCCAGCTGACAATAGTCATTGCCCACTGGGTTGAAACTATATAAATAAGCAAGGTAAAGCACCATTGCAAGTGTGGTATTGGGAGAGGCTGAATCAGGCACTAAACATGTCTGCTGGAAGGTTTTGTTTAAAAGAACAAAAACAGGGTGTTGCGTAATATTTAATTTTCCAGAAGGAACATGTTACTGATTCAATATTAGCTTGCAACTTTAAGTGAAAGAAGGTTCTATTTGTACCTTGCATTAGAAAAGAAAGAGAAAACATTTAGCCCGAGGCACAGAAACCCAGTTTCTAGGAAGAAAGAATGAGGTGTACAGTTTCAGCATACAGTGTCAAATTTAATTGCCAAACCTTTTCAAAATACTAATAGTCTGAAGCTGTGTTTAACAAACATTGTTAAGAGGCAGATAATTAGAGGGAATTTGTCTGCTTTGATCTTATGGTCCATTTTTATATCAAAACTAAAATTCAATTGTCATATGGCAGGGTTATTTTAAACAGAGGACCTAGTTCATCACCTTTGGAAAAGCCATTGTTTTGGCCAATCAGGGACTTCCCTAGACTCCTTCCTAAGGAAGTCCCCGATTGGCTGAGGTGCCCCAGGCCCCTCCAAAGGGAGGAGCCTGAGGCGCCTCAGCCAATCAGTGCCTTAGGCTCCTCCCTGCACATAAGATGATGCATCAGGGCGTGGCCTAAGGCTGCACTCGTGGGTGGAGGAGGCGTGGAGCAGGAGGGACTGAGAACCCCTTCTACTCCCAACAATATTAAGGTATGTGGAGGGGGTGGGCCTTGCCCGGTCATCCTACCAGCCTCGGAGGAGGCCTGGAGCAGGAGGGAATGAGCACCCCTCCTGCTCCCGATTCTTAAAGGTGGGGGAGAGTGGGTGGGCCCGGCCCAGCCTAGGTTGAGTGGCAGGCAAGCAAGGAGGGAGTGGGTGTGCTCGGCCCGGCCTGGCCCGGCCCAGCCCAGGTTAAGTGTCAGGCAAGCAGGGAGGGATGGAGGTGGGCCCGGCCTGGTGGCATTTAAGATGGCAGGAGGGAGTTGGCGTCTCTCCTGCCTCGTGTTGGCGGGGCATCGGCGCAGGGGGGAATAGGCATCAGTACGCGGGGGCATCAGCAGTGCAGGGGGGGGGGCTGTGGTTTTAAGCCGTGGGTTAAAACCAGGGGTTTGCTGGCCGGGGAAGGGCAGGAGAACAGCGATGCAGGAGAGATTCGGGGAAGATCAAGATAGAGCAGGGCAGCATTTGGGGCGAGCAGGCAGGAGAGATTGCAGGGCAGAGGGCAGGGCTTCCAGTTGGAAAGATGTTTTCAACTGGTCACCAGCAGTCGCTTCTTCAGGCGATTGGCCAGCCCAGTCGGATCGGAAATTTTGTGTAGTGAATCAGGTCGTTGTCCAATTTGCATGCGTTTCACCTCATTGCATGCAAGGATTCGAAGCGGATCGCAGAAGAGGTAAGTGAATCAGGCCGGATGGAAATTTGATAGTAAAGGGGTCGCAAACCAATCAGTACATGAACAGTTTGCTTTGTGAATCAAGCCCTTAGTGGGTTACAAACAGCATTTCACTTCACAGTGCAAAATCATGGTCAAACCAAACCCCTAACTGGGATGGATGTCTGAAGTCATGCTTTCAGGGTTTTTTTTGTTTTTAAACAGAGTGTACATTGTAGTAATATGAATTTCTGGGGGGGTAAAAGATTCCAGACTGGCAGATTATTTGCTAAGATTACAAAACAAGAATGTTTCAACTGTGCAAATCCTCATTCTAGTGAAATTTTGGATGATTGACACTACTGGCTATAAGTTTTACTCCTTTTGAGGGGAAAACTTATAAAAATCTTTTATTTCATATACTGTATGTGGCTGCATACACTGCTAAATGACCTCTTATACAATACCAATTGGCATATAAGTATGCACTATGACATTAAGGTGCATGTTGCTAGCCCGTTATACTTATCATATGCTATGTAGCTAGCACAGGGTTTAATAGGAAAATTAGTGCATAAGAACATAAGAACAACCATACTGGGCCAGACCAATAGTCCATCTAGCCCAGAATCCTTGCAGAAACCCAAATAGTAGCTGAACGGACACGTATCAGAACTTTAGTAAGTGTCCTTAGGCATATGTTGTTTAAAGATGCAAAGGTAGGCCCTGTTTATCTTTCCCTTCTTTGAAGATGGTATAAGGACATCTATGTTTGTCTTTCTTTCTTTGACATGAATGTTTAAACAGAGTTGTAGTGAAGTGAATTCAATTGTTTTGTTAAGCCGTATTTACAGACAGCTTTAGTTAAGAAGCTCTGCTGGTCAAGGCTTTTTCTTACCTTTTGGACTTCAATCTCTAGATAGGAAAAATGCTGATGTGTTTAAAGTTTCATGTGACCTTACGTCACATGCTGACACATGCTGGCAAACCTGATTCGTATAAATATGTGAAACTCATAATAAAAGACGGACATATTTGAAAGATGGTTTCTGGTCTTTAAGATGTGTCCCCAGGTACCTGACTTACATATGACAGAGACAGAGAAAGTATGGGGCAGGAATTGGGACCTGAATCCTTTTCAGTTGGGGGCACGTCCGCGATGGGCAGATGATATCACCAATATTTTGTGAGTATTTCTGAATTTTTCTGTTCTTTAATACTCACTGGGTAGTGGTGACCTGTACCCAACCCTTTATTTTAAGTTCAAGCTTTGGGTTCTATTATGGAGTTTTTTTGGGAAAAATCTCGGGGTACTTTCGGTAAGCGCCCCTCATGAATATATACGCAGCTGCCATTCTTTCGGAAAGAATGAAATTATTTATAGAACCCCCCTGCCCACTCTGTCATTTGTAAGGTTAACACTTTTATAGAGTATAAGATTTTATTGTCTCTTATTACTGTACCTCGCTTATAAGGTAAGATAAGCGAATATTTTTGCATTGTTATATGGGTTTTGTAATGAGTCATAAAGGCACTTACTCCTAGACAAATGAGACTTGTACGGCTGTGTGTGTGTATGACATTTTTCCTTCAGCTCCCATCTTTCTGTGTCACCAATGTTTACTACTGAGGTAGGACATGCTGTTATGTGGAATGAATTGAAAGCGCTGTTTGAATCAGTCTAAGATCTTTCCCTTGTAGTTTGTACACAAGCATTATTTCTTGTCTTCCTTTTGATCCTGCCTAATTTTGTGCGTTTCTTCTACCGGCTGCTTTCTTTGTGTTCTGTGCTGGATCATATAAAAAAAAAAAAAGAAACAAGAAAAAGAAAAAATTCCGTTTTAAAGGTTTTCTTTCTTGTGCAGAGCAAAGCTAATCTGTTCTTTGCTTTCATTATCAGGGTCTGTGCATGAATGTTTTTGTCCCTTCCCCCAGACTTCTCTGTTTGGGCTTCCACTGACCCCCTATAGTGCTTCTTTGAAGTTACTCATTCTTGGTTTTATAAAGCAGTAAGGTGAGATTCCACTGCTTGTCTCTTGACTTTTCTCCGGCATTATCAAAACCACCATCTCTTCTTATAATACGCCCATCGCTTTTGTTGCCAAAGCTGATGGCATTCCCTGTTTCGACCTAGATTTTCGGGCTGTTAATGTTTTGGTAATTCTCATTGCACTTATGTTTCTTCCACCATTCCATCGGCAGCCAATGATTTTTTTCTGTCATTATCCTAAAGAATGTTTTATTTTTAGTCCCTTTGGTGAGGCTTTTCAGCTCTTTTTTTGCCTTCACCTTTAAGCAACAGTATACCTAGTGTGGAATGTCCTTCGGGCTATTCTACAAGTCATGCACTGCCCCTCATGGTCCTATTCTTATTTTGTACAACTTTTGTGTTCCATAATTCAGGAGACCTGTCAGGCTGATATAATGGTTGTCTGTGTGTGGTCACAAGGTGTCATGAAATAAACTGCACTGGTGTACATCTGAAGTGAAATACCTGGGTTTTGTCCTGTCTCATGGTCAAAGGAAAATCTGCACTTTCTGCATTGCTGCTATTTTGGGTCGGCCCCGCCCAGCTACCAAGAAAGACATGCTTACTTTTCTTGCTATGATTGGTCACTGCCGCCAATGGATCTCTGCTTGTTCCTTCTATGACCAGATTTTGAGACAGACCCTGGTTTCTGAAATGACTGCTCTTATCAGATGGACTTATGAAATGTTGGACATTTAAGATGTGCTTTGGTTTCTAGCTCAAGTTTGGGTTTTCCTGCTTATGCCCACATGTTTTATCTCTTTGTTTGGGACTATTGTAACACCATGAAGGGAGAACATGGCGGTAAGTTACGCTCTGTTGCCTTTTTTTATAGTCACTCCTGTTCAAGAAAGCCCTGGCTGCTTGTGCTATGGTGGTAGAGATGGTTACTTTTCTGATCCTAGGTCACCCCATTACCCTTCATACTTTTCACGATGTCCAAGCCCTTCTTTTAAATAGGCTTCTGGGTCTCAAGGGTGAACAGGATTCTCTTCCTCTCTTTTTTCACAGCTTCAGTCCTTTGTTACCACCCCCTCCTCTGAATTTGATGCCTGGCGTTTGGCAGGTGCCCAAAGCCGCCCTTTTGGACGGACTTTGGTGCAAAGAGGGGAAACCCTGGATACCAGCTGCTAGCTCTCCCTTATTCATTGCCCAATATCATGGTATTGGTTATCGTAGTGCTCGCTCGACATTTTAACTTCTTGCTAGTGATATTTTCATTCTTGACCTTTTGCTCCTTGATACAGAGATATATAGCTCGATAATTACAGCTGGCACGGTTGTGAATTGAAAATAAATTGGAAAATACAATTCCTTTCTATTGTTTTAGCTGAAATTAGGATGTTGCTAATTTAAAATGTTTTTTCCGGATTTATACATAGCCATCCCAGATCCATTTTGGCACGGATATTTCTAATGTTTTCCACGGGTCCTCTTTATCACTGCAGAGATAGAGACGCTCCAAAGAGACATTAGCTTTATGCCTTTTTTCAAATATGAGATGGTTATGATATACATTATTTGTTGTTTTGGTTTTTTTATATCAATGTGTTTATTTGCAGAGTTAAATTCAGCCCTGCACACTTGACAGATGGAGTAATAGCTCCACGCTTAAAACTTTATGTTTTGTCTGTGTCATGTCTACTTGTCTTAGTTTAGTGGGTACCCCAGGATACATAATATTGGCCATTTCTAGAGCTCTTTTTCCACTTCTTACTAGCCTAACTGCGCAATGTTCTTTTACTTATAGCTTTTATATTCTGAATATAGTTTAGTTAGGGGTTATAAGAAAAAGTTTTATTTTATGCAGCGTTTATTTCGTGGTGTTCCCTACATATGATCCATTCAATATACATTTCTGAATACATTCAGTACATCAGTATGGTCTCTCTGAAGTGCATAATAGTTATATGAAGCACGAAAAAACATATCTTTTTGGATTGTTCAATTAAGAACCTTAAGTAAGTGAGTATTGTCTCTCTTTTGCCATGGCTATGCTAAGTGAATGAATTGGTATTGTTGCATGTTGCCACATTCAGTACAGGCAACATGGTTTCTCTTGTTTTCTATCTCTTATTTGGATCACATTGGAGTACAGCTGCTGAATGATATTTGGAATGCTTTTCAAGCATTTCTTTTCAAGTATCTCTTTCTGTATGCACAGACATCTGGCTGTTCTCCCTTTGAGATTCTCACGGGATGACCTTTCCCCGCCCCATGGGTAGATTTTCCCTTGATACAGGAGGAATACGTCCAAAAGCTAATTGAAATATTAGGGCTTGTTCAAAGAAACGTGTCTTGCACTTCTCCTTTCTCTCCACAGATTCCTACCCATTTTTTCCAGCCTGGTGATTGTCCAGAAGCTTTCCAAGGATCGGAAGCAGACGGATTTCCCCTTTGGCCTTCCCACTACTGTGATCGCTGTGACCAGGCCCGCTGCACTCACTGAGGAGTTTCCTGTTTGGATCCACGCAAGTCGCTTGAAGAGGGTTAACCTAAAACCCCAGAAGCAAGTCTTCCCTGCGCAGATTTCACCTCCTCCAGTGGAACAACATAATGATCTCATTGCAGCATTCTACCAACTTTATCATTCTCTTACTGGCACCGCTGCTGCTAGTTTTTCTCCCTGTATGGATCATTTCTAACTGGGTCTACAGGGATGATGTGTTCTGGGTCCACGACACTTTCTGCCCATACCCATCTGTAAATGACATTCCTGCTGTAAACAGCACCCCCGACACCTCTTTGCGAACACGACGTCAAGCTGGACTACTCCCTCGCAAAGGCTGTCCTTCAATTGGAATCCAGAAAAGACCGATAGTATGCTACCCTTTGGTATAATTCCAGCAGTGTGCAAGTTGCCACCTTCTCCTTTGAGTATTGTGACATTGTGGACTGTTCATCAATTGATATCCCAAGGCTGTGCCATTGGTCCTCAGAGATTCATAAAACTAAGGACATATATATATATGTTACTAACTTACGTTGGGGGGATAAGTGTGCATTCTGGGGAGTGGTAGGGTGGAATATTAATACTGACTGGGCTTATAAACTAGAAAATACCCTGAAAAACAGTGGACCAAAATGGTAAATCACTGCTTACTTGTATGACCCTTCATAAGGTTGGACACTGTTATAGGAAAAGTGTTCCTGCACAAATTATTAAGCTTTCTCTTACTATTGACAACCCTAGACCTACTGATGAAGGTATGTACATTATGGACATGTGGTTTAAGGGTGGGTCTAGCTATCCGACCCATCAGTTTTCTTATGGGATCTATCTACCTCCACTCATCTTCTCCCGCCATTTTGTGGGGGCCCCAAAAAATACTAACCCACTGGCCCCTACATTCAATAAACTTACTGACATGATGGCTATTGCCAATCCCACTTTTGAAGATACTGTGGCTGTTGAGGTAGGGTTTTCAGAACGTAACCTTTGGTTAGAATGGATGAAATTCACTGCTGATCAACATAATAAGAGTAATTGTTACATATGTGCTCAAGCTAGACCCCATCTAGGAACCGAACCTCTGGACCTCCCTCCTGGTATCCAACCATGCCTTTTTGGGTTATTTACCAGTATCTCCTCTAATTTTACCTATCCTCTTTGTGCACTCCAGTGTTCTAAATACCCTTTGTTGCCAGGACAGCAAAAGCTTGATATTGCCGTTATCATCTATAAGGGCAATTACATATGTCATGTTTCTAATCTGACACAGAGTAGTTTTGTAGGTAATTTACCCCCAGGTTATTGTTCTGTCTTGGCTCATAGGTATGCCCCATTGTTGCTGCATCAGATTTGATATTTACTGGCTTTATGGAGACTTTTGGCTCCCTGTTAAGCTACCCAGCCAGTGGATAGGCCAGTGCACTTTAGTTAAGGTTACTATGCTTCTGCATATTGTTTCTGAAAGGCATCCTTCCTATTCACATGGTTTTTCCTTTTATTTGTCTTGATATAAATCTGATCACATGTATAGGGGTCCCAAGAGGGGTCCCAGATGAATTTAAGGCCCGAGCTCAGGTTAAGGCTGGGTTTGAGTTCCTTATTCCCTTTATTACTATTAATAAGAATGTTGATCGGATTAGTTAAAATTATTATAATCAGCAACGCTTTGTGAACTATTCTAGGAACGCCTTGCAAAGTATTACTGATCAATTAGGCTCCACTTCTCAGATGGTTCTCAAAATCATATGGCCCTAGATATGATTCTAGCTGAGAATTCTGAAAAATTCTCCTCAGTACTTTAAGCTGTTGTACTTTTCTTTCTGACAATATAGGTCCTCCTATGGACATTCAGAAATTAGCAGACCTCTTTGCTGAGTTCAAATGTAACTCTGATTTATCTAATTCTTGGGATCAGCACTTTAGTTGAATGCATAATCTCTTATTATTTGCACTCTTGTCTTGACTGCTCATGTACTGTGTTATTCGTATTACAGCTCCTAAAAGACCCCTCCTTGAGAGACATACCTAGAGTATCACTCCCTTCCAGCTCATGCTGTGTATTTGTGACGTCATTTACATGACGTAAGAGGGGAATTGAACGGACACGTATCAGAACTTTAGTAAGTGTCCTTAGGCATATGTTGTTTAAAGATGCAAAGGTAGGCCCTGTTTATCTTTCCCTTCTTTGAAGATGGTATAAGGACATCTATGTTTGTCTTTCTTTCTTTGACATGAATGTTTAAACAGAGTTGTAGTGAAGTGAATTCAATTGTTTTGTTAAGCCGTATTTACAGACAGCTTTAGTTAAGAAGCTCTGCTGGTCAAGGCTTTTTCTTACCTTTTGGACTTCAATCTCTAGATAGGAAAAATGCTGATGTGTTTAAAGTTTCATGTGACCTTACGTCACATGCTGACACATGCTGGCAAACCTGATTCGTATAAATATGTGAAACTCATAATAAAAGACGGACATATTTGAAAGATGGTTTCTGGTCTTTAAGATGTGTCCCCAGGTACCTGACTTACATATGACAGAGACAGAGAAAGTATGGGGCAGGAATTGGGACCTGAATCCTTTTCAGTAGCAAAGGTAAAAATCCATGGAATATTGCTGAAATAGCACTACTGAAAAAACAAAAGCGTGGATTAGAAAGAAAATGGCGTAAACATAAAACCCTTATTAACTTAAATAAATACAAATCGCATTCACAATGCTACAAAATCAAAATTTAATGAAACAAAAAGAAAATATTAACTCTAATCGTATCTCAAAAACCAAGAACACTTCAGCATTATATGCTACTAGTCTTTAGGCCCGTTACATTAACGGGTGCTAGAATAGATGTGTGTCTTTGTGTTTCTTTTTTTCATTTTCTCTCCTTGGCTGCTTTCTGTCTGTCTTTCTTTCTTTCTTTCTGTCTCTCTTCCTCCTGCTGTCTGTCTTTCTTTCTGTGTCTCTTTCCTTGACTGTCCAACCCTTCTCCCTTCATTTTACCTCCCCCCTGCCCATCAGCACCTGTTCCCCTCTTCCCCTGTCCAGCAGTAGGGCTCCCTTCTTGTTACCCCCCTCAGCCTGTTACATTAATGGGTGCTAGAGTAATGTCTGTCTGTCTGTTTTTTTTTTTTCTCTCTCTCCTTGGACGCTGTCTGTAATTCTTTCGGTCTTTCTCCCTGGCCCCCTGTCTGTCTATCTTTATTTCTAACTCTATCCTCTTCCCTCACATGTGCCTTTTTTTCTTTCTCCTCCCCACTTACTTCCAAGTCTGCTCCCCCTATCCCTCAGATTTCCATTCAGCAGCTGTCCCTACTCTCCCCCACACTTCCATTCATTGTCTGCCTCCCTCTCTCTACCCCTTCTATCTACTGTTCACCCTCTGTCTTGCCCCTTCCATTCACTGCCCTCTCTTCTCTTTCCATCCAGTGTCTGCCCTCTCTCTCTCTCTGTTTCATATGGCATCTCCTCCTTCCTTTCCCCCTTCCTTTTCCCTTGGTCTGGCATACTTTCCTCCTTCCTTCCATCTCTTCTTCCCTCCAAGCCATTCTCTCCCCCTCTGTTCCCTTAGAAGAGTAATAAATCTTGTTTCATTGTGCTCTGGCTTGCCTCAGACCTGCAATTACTTCAAGGTGACATCACAAGCTGCCGGTTACTTCAACACCGATAGTGCAAGGTACTTGCTTGGATTAGTAATTCCTCCTAGTTCTCTCTCTCTCTGAACTCATACCCTTGGACAAACTATTTTTTTTATATCTTTTTCACTTCAGCATTCTCTTCACATATCTGCAAGCCATGGCTTTAGCCCTTCCTCTCTGACGGGTCCTGTGTTCATGAAAACAGGAAGTAGGCAGGACCCGCCAGAGAGGAAGGGCTGAAGCCGGCAACAGCAGCGAATTTTAAACACTGCTGCTGCCCGAAGAAGCCAGGCTTTAACCGCAGCCGGCAATGCTGGTGGGGGTGGAGGGTTTTCAAATGTTCAGCGGCGGCGGTGCTGGGGGGGGGGGTTGAAAAGCTGTCAGTCGTGAAGTATGCCGCCTGCATACTTTATGGCCGATGGCTTTTCAGTGCTTTAAAAACTTAGCGGCGTAGTGTTTTGCTGCCCTATCCCCTTCCCGCGTTCTGTCCGTCTCCCAGCGGCTCCTCTCACGACCGCCGCCTGCGTCGGAAGCCTTCTCCGACGCAGGTGCGGCTCACCCTTACCGCGCTATCTGCCTGCCCCGGAAGTGTTATTTTTGGTTGTTTTGTCGCCGACTCGGGCTCGGGGCCTTGCGCTGTTGGAGGAGCGGAGCGGGCTTCTGGAGGCGATCGGCGGCTTGCTGCGGTTGGGAAGACTGACTGCGAGCTCCTCAGTACGTGACTGGAGGTGCACTGGTGCGAGGTGAAGAGCAGATGGTGATGTAAAACGCGCGCATGCGCACTCGTGTTTCCACAACGGATCAGGGAACACGACTTTTGAGTGCGCATGCGTGGCCTAGCATTTTATTATATTAGATTATCAAATTTCTATCTGCGGATAAGGAAAAAAACCTTACATTTCAAAAAACAACACTCCATCAGCCCAAGAATTAGCTGATTACTTCACTGGAAACATTAAAAAATAAGATCAACTCTTCCTCAACAAACTACTAGTAAAAGTTTTATCAACAATGAAGAGATTGCGAACCTTCCTTTTTCCACATGCTCGCGTTTTTCAATTCCTTTACTAGCTGAGATCCAACGTGCAATAATGTCTATGAATCTCAAAGGTTCTCCATCTGATACAATACCCCCTCTGATTCAAAAATGATTTTTTTCTATCTTCGGCAATTACACATTCATGATCTGGTTAAAGCCTGTTTGTCCATGGCTATAGTACCTAAAGCTTGGAAGGAAACCACGGTTTACCCAATTATCAAGGATTTCACATTGAGCTCATCAGATATAACCAATTATCGTCCAATATCCAATATTCAATTTCTGGCCAAACTCACAGAGAAGATAGTCTTCAACCAGATTTCAGAATTTGTAGAACACACAAAGGTACTACACCCTAACCAAACTGGTTTTAGACAGCATCACTTGACCGAGTACTCCCTTATAGGTTTGAAAACTTCCATCCTGTATCACCTGGACCATCACAAGTCGGTTCTTCTAATTTCGTTAGATCTTTCTGCAGCGTGCAATACGATCGATCACAACTTGCTTTTGCAATGTCTACAATCAATTGGCATAACAGAGCAGATTTTGGATTGGTTCACCTCTTATCTTGTTGACTGTTAGTCAAGTTACGTTTAACAAAACATCATCTAAGCAGTTCCAAAATTCTTTTGGGATTACTCAAGGGTCAATTCTTTCCCCTCTGTTATTTAACATCTTTCTTGTACCTCAGTTAAAATTAGGACAATCAATTGGTTTCTCAATTTACACCTATGCCAATGATATTTAATTAGTTCATGTTCTAGACCCTGAAAATCCATCAGAAATACACGAGATCAATTCAAAAATGGAATTAATTAGTAATTGGTTGAGCGAGAACATGTTATCATTGAATGTTGAGAAATCTAAAGCCATGCTTTTTGCAAGCAGAAAGGGAATTCAGCTTTCTTGCCCTATCCAAATCAAATCTACCCCATTAAAAATACTCACATCAATAAAATTACTGGGAGTTATATTCGACACGAGCTTTTCGTACCACAAACAAATTAGTGCAGTTGTTAAGAAATGTTTCTATAGATTTAGAATGATCTGTTCACTGTCAAAAATTCTACACTCTACAGTGATTAATATCCTAATCCACTCACTTGTAATTTCCAGTCTTGATTACTGCAATGCTCTCTACAAGGGCTTTACACAAAAAGAGTTACGTCGCCTCCAAATCATCCAAAACACTTCAATAAAGATCATCACCAACTCAAAAAAATACGATCATGTTAACCCCTTGCTGAAAAAAGCACACCGGTTGCCAACTGGACATTATTTATTTTAACATATAAATTCTTCTTTTAACATTTAAAACGTGTACTGTAAATTGTCCCAAATACATAAATAGCCTCTTGATCCCCCTACAATCCTTCAAGAGTGCTACGTTCAGCTTCAAATCACCTTCTCTCCGTTCCCTCACTTAACCATATATATATACAGTACATCTATCTTTTCAGTCACTGCTTTGGAATGTTGCTCCCTTGGATCTAAGAGAAGACTCATCGCTGGATCGGTTTAAATCTAAATTAAAAGCTTTTTTATTCAGAGATGCATTTAGTGTTTGAGTCCTTTTTAGGATGTCGTATGATTTGCTACTTTTAGCCTTTTTTTCTTTAGCTGAACTATGGATTCTAACACTCCCCTTCCATTTGTTTTTCCCGTTTATGTTACTTTACTATTTTTACATTGTAGTTCTTCCTTTTTTATCCTATTGTATCTGTAAGTCTCTAGTCAATTGTGAGTCTTTAAGTGTTGATCTTTGTAAAAATACATAAATCTAAACTTGTTTTTTATTGTACACTGCCTTGAAACTTTGTCTAGGGCTAGGCGATTAATCAAATTTTTAATAAAACTTGGAAACATTCCATGCTACCAATCCTAGGGCAAGCAGTGGCTTCCCCAATGTCTCTCTCAATAGCAGACTATTGACATTTCCTCCAGGAACTTGTCCAAATATTTTTTAAGCTTACTGACCCTTTCAACGAATCTCTAGAGTCAGGAGTGGTACTGCGGGACTGGAGAAGGGCGGATGTGGTCCCTCTCCACAAAAGTGGAAGTAAGGAAGAAGTAGGGAATTACAGGCCGGTAAGTCTGACTTCTGTGGTAAGCAAATTAATGGAAACACCTTTAAAACAGAGAATGGTTAAGTTTCTGGAATCCTGTGGATGGATTCACTAGAGATAGGTCTTGTCAGATCAATTTCTTTGACTGGGTGACCAGAGAATTGGATAGAGGATGTGGTGTATTTAGATTTTAGCAAAGCCTTTAACAGTGTTCCACACAGACGTCTTATAAATAAACTGAGTGCCCTTGGGATGGGTCCCAAAGTGACTGGCTGGGTCAAGAACTGGTGGAGTGAAGGCGACAGAGGGTAGTGATCAGTAGAGATCGCTCTGAGGAAAGGGATGTTACCAGTGGTGTGCTTCAAGGTTCTGTTTTTGGAACTGTTCTTTTTAACATTTTTATAAATGATATTGCTGGAGGGTTGTTGGGTAAGATTTGCCTCTTTGCGGATATCAAAATCTGCAATAGAATACACACACCAGATGGTGTGAATAACATGAAGAAAGACCTGGCGAAGCTTGAAGAATGGTCTGAAATTTGGCAGCTAAAATTTAATGCTAAGAAACGCATTTGAGCTGCAAAAACCTGAGGGAACGGTACAGTTTAAGGGGTGAAGAACTTATGTGCACGACGGAAGAGCGGGACTTGGGTGTGATTGTATGTGATGATCTTAAGGTGGCCAAACAGGCTGAAAAAGTGATGGCGAAAGCTAGAAGGATGCTAGGTTGCATAGGGAGAGGTATGGCCAGTAGGAAAAAGACTCTGGTGAGACTCTGTATAAGACCTCATTTAGAATATTGTGCACAATTCTGGAGGCCGCACCTTCAAAAAGATATAAAAAGGTCCAGAGGAAGACTACTAAAATGGTGTGTGGTGTTCATGATAAGGCGTATGGGGGGACAGACTTAAAGATCTCAACTGTATACTTTGGAGGAAAGGCGGGAGAGGGGAGATATGATAGATATGTTTAAATACCTACGTAATATATATGTGCATGAGTCATAGTAACATAGTAGATGACGGCAGATAAAGACCTGAATGGTCCATCCAGTCTGCCCAACCTAATTCAATTAAAATATATTTTTTTTTTTTTGTAATTTTTCTTCTTAGCTATTTCTGGGCAAGAATCCAAAGCTTTACCCGGTACTGTGCTTGGGTTCCAACTGCCGAAATCTCTGTTAAGACTTACTCCAGCCCATCTACACCCTCCCAGCCATTGAAGCCCTCCCCTGCCCATCCTCCACCAAACGGCCATACATAGACACAGACCGTGCAAGTCTGCCCAGTAACTGGCCTAGTTCAATATTTTATATTATTTTCTGATTCTAAATCTTCTGTGTTCATCCCACGCTTCTTTGAACTCAGTCACAGTTTTACTCTCCACCACCTCTCTCGGGAGCGCATTCCAGGCATCCACTACCCTCTCCGTAAAGTAGAATTTCCTAACATTGCCCCTGAATCTACCACCCCTCAACCTCAAATTATGTCCTCTGGTTTTACCATTTTCCTTTCTCTGGAAAAGATTTTGTTCTACGTTAATACCCTTCAAGTATTTGCAGTGGTGTACCGTCAAGCCGTTTTTGCGTGATCGCGGCACATACATACACATACATCCGATTTTATATATATAGATTGGTTTTAAAAGTGTTTCCCTGTAGCTTCATTGAATGTCCTCTAGTCTTTGCAATTTTTGAAGGAGTAAAAAGTTGATTCATTTGTACCAGTTCTGCTCCACTCAGGATTTTGTAGACTTCAATCATGTCTCCCCTCCGCTGCTTCTTTTCCAAACTGAAGAGCCCTAACCTCCTTTAGTCTTTCTTCATACGAGACCTCTTTATCGTTCTAGACTTCTAGTCACTTTTCTTTGAGCCTTTTCTAATTCCGCTATATCTTTTTGAGATGAGATGACCAGAACTGAATGCAATACTCAAGGTAAGGATGCACCATGGAGTGATACAGAGGCATTATGATATTATTAGTCTTATTTACCATTACTTTTCTAACAATTCCTACCATTCCGTTTGCTTTTAGGGTTGCAGCTGTACATTGTATGGAAGATTTCAGCATATTGTCTATGATGACACCTAGATCTTTTTCTTAGGTGCAGACTCTTAAGGTGGACCCTAGCATCTAGTAACTATAATCTGGCTTATTCTTCCCAACGTGTATCACTTTGCATTTGTCCACATTACAGTGGTGCCTCGCATAACGAACGCCTCGCACAGCGAACGCTGCGCACAACGAACTTCATGTCTTGCTTCCCACAACGAACTTCGTTTCACACAACGAAGTCGCCCGAGCTGCATCCTTCCGCGCAGGCACTGCGCTTAACTGCCCTCTCTCCGCCTGGCTCCCTGTGCAGTGGCGGACCGTCGGCTCGCAGGGGCCCGGCGCCTACTGCTGATGCGTTGGGGGGGGGGGGGCGGAGCTACTCTCGCCGCTTCCCCGATGCTAGAAAAATAACAGCTTTGTTCTCTCCCACCATTGGCATTCTGTTTACATATTGAAAGAAACAGGAAAAAAAAAGCTTATCCATTAAGACCATTTTGTAATAAGTATAAACTAGTATTATAGACAGAATGATCTGCCCAAGGAAATGGACAACATTTTCAACCATGCAGGCATTTAAAAAATGAACAGTTAAGTCCCAGTTTTTGCCGCTGAGACTCTGCCCTCTCTCACTGTAAAATTAGACTCTACTTAGTCTGTCTTTAAATTTAAAAAAATGTGTGTTGTTTTAAAAAACAATTGTGTTTTTAGATGTATCTAAATAAAAATAATAACAAAAAATTTATCTTTTTTTATGTCATCTTAGCATATTTTATGCTACAGAACGAATTATTTTTTTTTACATGTATTGTTATGGGAAAACGCGTTTCACATAACGAACTTTTTGCATAACAAACTTGCTCCTGGAACCAATTAAGTTCGTTGTGTGAGGCACCACTGTATATTTCATCTGCCATTCGGATGCCCAGTCTCCCAATTTCCTAAGGTCTGTCTTCCTGCAACTTTTCAGTCTGCATGCATTTTAACAACTTTAAATTTGCAAACACTAAACTGTTCAGTCACATTACTTGTTGCTCCAATTTCAAGATCATTTATAAATTTGTTAAATAGCACCTGTCCTTGGTACAGATCGCTGCAGCACTGCACTATTCAACCTCCTCTGTTGAGAAAAATGGCCCTTTAACCCTACCCTGTTTTAGATCCAATAACCCATTCTTAAGGCATAACAGAATATTGGCTCCTATCCATAATTTTAGTTTTCTCAGGAGTCTCTCATAAGCAACTTTGTCGATAGCTCTCTGAAAGTCTAGATCCATTAGGAGGCTCATTTTTGAAAAAGAAAAATGTCCAAAAGACGTCATAAAGTGGCACTTGGACATTTGAAATCACCAAAACATACAAATTGCCATTTTTGAAACCTACTTCCTAGAGATGTTTTTCTATACAGTTGCTCTGCAGTGTACCTACATTTCATGGGGGCATGTTGGAGGTGTATTTTTGGTGGGATTAGGGCGGGTTTAGGACTTGGACATCTTGATGCGATAATCAAACATTTTACAAAATGTCCAAGGCACCATTTAGACATTTGAGGCTAGACCTGCTTTAAAAACAAGTAAGTGCTAAAAAGGTACCCAAACTGACCATATAGGCATGGTTAAGAACATAAGAAGTTGCTTCCGCTGAGGCAGACCAGAGGTCCATCTCGCCCAGCGGTCCACTCCCGCGGCAGCCCATCAGGCCCATTGCCTGAGCAATGGTCCCAGACTATCCCTATAACCTACCGCTACTCCTATCTGTACCCCTCAATTCCTTTATCCTCTAAGAACCTATCCAAACCTTCTTTGAAGCCTTGTAACGTGCTCCGGCCTATCACAGCCTCCGGAAGCCCGTTCCATGTGTCCACCACCCTCTGAGTGAAAAAGAACTTTCTGGCATTTGTTTTAAACCTGTTCCTCCACATTCCCCCAGTGGTCATTGACCCCCTACAACTCCCCAAAGATGTGAAACAGTACATACCTCTCTCTATGACAGCAAGAAGATATCTGGAGTAACCTGGTAGTCAGTGCAATGGACCACGGAGAAGAGGATCCAGACCCATATTACACTCTAACTAGTACACTTTTGATGGAAAGTGTGTGCCCACCAAAACCCTTCTGTACTGACATACTGTATAAGTGACACCTGCAGCCAGGGCTATTAGGATGGTAGACACGTGGTACAGTAGGTTTTGGGAGGCTCCCCATGCAATGTAAGGGGGTTATGGCAAGATGTGTACGTGGAATCCTTTATATGAAGTTAACTGCTAGGAAGCCCCACTGCTCTGCTGGTATGTCTGTTTGGCCAGTCTACAGAAAATGCTGGCCCCCTCCTAATCCCAGTGGCTCATTTTGCATTTGGACATTTTGTTTTTCAAAAATGGCCAGAAAAAATAGTTTCACTAAAGGCAAACATGCCTAGAAATGGTCATTAACCCCTCCCACCCCCCAAGATAGATATTTTATGGTTTTGAAAATGGTCAGAACCTTGAAGCTACCATTCAGAGTTTATAGGGTCCCGGCTGAATATTGGACTGGGACCACAGAACTTTTTTTTTTTTTTAAGCAAAAGAAGAGTCCCAGAGCCATTGTTCCCCCTTCTACCCCTCTCCCAAATCAGGTTCCCTCTTTCCCTCCCCCATCCTACTTGCACCCTTGGTGGTCCAGCAGCCTCATTGAGGGCAGGAGTGCTATCTCCTCACCCCTGCTCCATTGTGCTTAAAGATAGGTGCATAAATACAGTATTCTATACTGGCAGGTGTGTGTATGTAATTACTGTTGTAGAATTCGCACTTAAACGCGCATCATCCCGGCACATACATTTTGGCAACCTTTTGAAAATTTACTTCAAACTATAATAAATATAAGTACTTATATTGGTGGGGCATACAGTGATCAATGCATGCTGTCACACATGTTCATGCATATATGTAATATATGTATCGATGTCACAAATACAAAATGCTCACAAAATGGGCACAATTATTCACTTCCCTAACTTCAAGTTCAAGTTCATTTATTCTTGATGAATCGCCTATTTAAATTACTAGGCGATGTACAATAATAATAACATATATTAATAAATTAAACAAGTGCAATGTTAATGTTGACATAAAAACAAATTTGTTGTTAGTTAAAATTTAACACACTTAACAAACTGAGTGTAGACATAAGTTTAAAATAATTTTGTGGGTAAGACATACAAGACATGTGTGGTTAGGAGGGGGAATAGTTACAATTTTTGATAGAAGAGAAAACATAAAAGGGAAGAACAAAAAAAGGGGGGTTATAATAACTGTTTAAAAAAAAAAACAAAAAAAACAAGAAAAAAAAAAAACCGGGTAACGGTTAAAAAATAATCGATTTTTTCACTGTCCTAAGATCCATACGCATCTTTAAAGAGAAAGGTTTTTAACGTTTTTTTAAACAGTGTTAGGTCTTTAAGTTCTCTAATGTATTGTGGTAAAAGATTCCATGATTGTGGGGCCATAACTGAGAACATGTCGTGTCTTCTAGTTCCTATCATTTTAATTGAAGGCACGGAGTTGCTGCCACCCTCCTCCTGGTCAGACTGTTCCTGCCAAGGGAACACAAAGTGTTTCCTGTGCCCGTCCTTAGGAGGGATTATGCTAGACTGAGGTAGGGACTAGGAGAGGCTGAGGATCTGATTTAACAGGCAAGCATCAGTGGCCAGAGAGGTAAGTTTGCAACAGAGGGGCAGAACTGGGAGGAGAACGCTAGATAGGATATGTAAGGGAAATAGATATGTCTGAATCTGAAGCCATCCAAACAATTGGCTCATATGGACTTGATTGTCAGACATCACCAGCATATACTCAGAGCAGGGTAGTATTGGGACTGGGAAAGGGTAGACCGAGGACTAATAAAACAGAGTACATATGAGCTGGCAACATTCAGAAGGGCACATCCTTACCTCACCTGCCCCAAAATGAGTCCTCGCATGCAATCATGCGGCACAGTTTGACAATCACTTACAAACTGTATAAAGATACCCTGGCTACTTCATAGAGAGAGGGTGAAGGGGCTGTAGATGGGAATGGCTCAGGTCAAAAAAGAATTTCTGCCATGTATTCACTATTTCTAGGAGAGAAATATTTGGCACGACTTTATGTACCACCCATGTGTGCAATGTTTATAAAATAGGTCTTGCATACTTGGATTGCTGGTTCTGTCCAGCACGTGCCAATATCTTCAGTAGCATGTACTTTGTACGTGGACAGTCAAAGGGGCAGGGCACAAACAGGGTCAGCTTAAGGCATGCATCCTGAGCATTGCTACCGTAAGTGGTTGTAACACTTATGCGTATACAGACCTGATTATATTAGCATTCTACAGTCTAAGGCTAGTTTTATACTTGAGAATTTTTAGATAAATATAAACCATCTGATTTTGTATTGTCCTTTTGAAAACTATGTATGTATTTTGTGAACCGCTTAGGTTTATGTCCCTTTAAAGAATTGTCCTCGTTGTGCTGAGATTCAGTAGCTATATTGTCCTAGAGAAAAGGCTTTGTTGAAGGTTGTGATACTTTTCATTACACTTATGCGTATGTTAGTCCCTGAAAACACAAACTTAAGAACAGCCAGGCTGAAGACCGTTCTGCGCCCACTTATTACTTACTGTGGGCTTGCCAACAGTTGCTGAATTCTAAACCATGGTATGTAAAAGATGGTGGGTACCTAGGCAGGAAAAGAGTACAGTCATCATTTTTATAGGTTTATTAATAAATTTTTAAACATTAGCACACAGCTTTCAAAGTTTCCTGTTCTGGAACACACCAGCACTATCACAACTTCTGTGGGATGTTAACCACACATGGCAAGCTTTTGTGTTTCAAGCAGATAGATGAAAATTACCCTCCCCCCCAAAAAAAAACAAAAACAAAAACAAAACCCAACCTCTAAAAACAACCTCCTAACCTTCCAAAAGCTGCATGCATTCAGACCAGCAAAAGTTTTAACCAACATTTTTCCAACATCATGTGACAAGATTTCTCTGCGTAGTTCTCTTTGAAAGATATGCTTTGTCCTAGACCCTAAAAAGGTTCTCAGATATGCTTGCCAGCATAAGAAAGTAAGAAAAAAAATATATATTGGATGAAGGACTTTGGCTCTCTTGTCGGCATGTTGACCCACATTTCTTGATGTTCAAAGACTGTCCAAAGATTCCACAGTGATTTCATTGTCTTAATGGAATTGTTTTCTCCTGTAAGTTAGTGATTTAATTCCTCCTTCATAAATCTTGCTTAATTCATTCCACTGTCAAGAATCTCTTCTTAATGGAGCAGTCCTCTGTAAGTCAAGGATAGAGAATGAAATAGTAAACGATATCTTTGCCAGTATGGGCTTGGGGATTTTCATAAACATGAAGCTATACACAGAATTGCAATTCTATAGGTAAAGGATGATGTATTATAAAAGCTTCAATGCATTACCTAACACAGTGTATCTCAAACTGTGTGCCTCTTGAGATTCTAAGTGTGCCGCGGCACACCGAGGAGGAAGAGAGGCACCTGCCAGCTGACTTCCCTACACGGAACAGCGCCAGCGCTGCCCGATTTGCCGAAGGCCTGCATGTTTCCCCCTTCTCTCTAGCATCCTCCGGCTTCCCCCCCTGGCCTCCCAGTCTCACCTTTAAAGCTAATTACAGCAGCCTGCAGAGGATCGCTGGTAGGTAAAATGATTTTATTTTCAATAGTGATTGAAATGGGTCAGTTTTGACAATTGATATCTGCTGTGCATATTGTGTATATATGAAAAATGAATGGAAAAATTTGCATTACAATTAGTAAAGGGGATGGAATCTGGGGCAGAGCTTGGATGGGCCTAGGGAGGTCTGTGGTTGGGGTACTCAGTTGATATTTGATAGACTTAGGGGGTACTTAGCTTGAAGTAGTTGAGAAACACTGCTTTAGGCAATCAGCTGGCGCCAGTGCCTCTCCTCTCCGGCCCTCTTCCCTGCTTGCACCCCCTACTGGCGTCTCAGGGCCCATCATCGATGTGATGATGTCAGGCATATGTGTTAAGTTATCACGATGATGGCTACGTATTTCTGGGTGCCTCAAGCCGTGGCCACTACCTTTAGTACGCCCTCAGCTCGAGAAAGTTTGAGAGACACTGACTTAACACAAGGACTGTGCAAAATTATGTAAACATCATGTGAAATATTCCTAGCATGAAGCTGAATTTCAAAAAAACTGGACTTATATCATTTATTCATCCAATTTGCCCCAAAAACTACTGAACACAGACTCGCTGCTTAAAATCTCAGTGACAGCATAGGTGACTGGATACACACCTCAGTGTTATGACTGAAATTTTGCTTAAACAGCATAGATATGCAAGCCAAACATCAGTAGCACAATACTATTCATGCTGGCTCTGCTAGGAGGAGCACTTCAGAACAGCAATATCAGCATTTGGACATTCAAAAAGACAGGTTGTCCAATCGGTCAAAACAGGGGTTTAGCTGTATATAAAACCAGATTAGGCCTTTTGACTGCCTCTGTGTGCCCAGAGCAAAAAGGAGCATTTTTGGAGTAGTGGGTAGGGCAGGATGTGGGCCAACCTAGACTTACAGGGAGGCTGTAGAAAATCACCAGCAACAGTGGAACTGTCGAGATACACCTACAGAGAGTGTGGACCCAACGGACAACCACCAGGAAGACATGGGTGACACAGCAGCGAGATCTGGAAACAGCGGAGGGAACCCACAAGAGATGAGTCTGGTGCAAGCCAATGCCAGCATGAGAGAAAATGGATGGGAACGAAGGACACAGATCTAAGGCTGGAGAGATGGACATACACCAGGGACACGGACCTGCGGCTAGAGAATCAAGAGAAGATAGAAAGGACAGCAATCGTCGTAGGGGACTCCCATCATCAGACCAGTCGACTGTACACATAGCAGGAGGAAGGTTGGATCGGCTGGTGACCTGCCTACCGGGAGTCAAGGTAGAAGACATAGTGAGCTACATCGACAGGATCATCAACAGTGTGGAAAAAGAAGATACGGTGGTGGTGATCATGTGGGGACGAACAACGTGAGCAGCAGGAACTACAACAGGGAAGTACTGAAGGACCAGTTCCGGATGCTAGGAAGGAAGCTGAAGACCAGAACACAGAGGATAGCATCCTCGGAGATCCTGCCGGTACCCAGGGCCGACGAGAAGAGGCAGATAGAGCTGCAAGCAGTCAACGCGTGGATGCGGCGCTGGTGTGAGGAAGAAGGATTCCACTTCATGCGCAACTGGATGACGTTCTGGGGGAAGAGCAAGCGATATAGGAAGGATAGACTCCACCTCAGCAGAGACGGAACGAGGCTTCTGGCAAGCAACATCAAGAGGGAAGTTGAGAAGTTTTTAAACTAGGAAGAAGGGGAAAGCCGACAGTCGACCAAGAGAGAGAGTCGATGGTTCGGGAACCGGTATTCCCAGAGGACACCATGCAGGATGATAGAGGGGAAGACTCACCAGAGGATACTGTGCAGGAAGATATAGGGGAAGACCCACCGGATCACAAGCAAGACAGATTGAAAGGGACACAAGAGGGAAGAAAATGCAAGAAAGGAACAGGTCGTAAACTCAAGTGTATGTACACGAACGCAAGGAGCCTAAGGAATAAGATGGGTGAATTAGAAGCTATGGCACAAAAAGATAACGTTGACGTCATCGGCATCACGGAAACATGGTGGACTGAAGAAAACGTCTGGGACACTGTACTACCGGGATACAAACTATACCGCAGAGACAGAGTGGCTCAAAAAGGTGGGGGCATTGCCATATACGTCAAAGAGGGAATTGAATCTACTGGAGAGAACACACCACAACTGACGGATAAGTTAGAGTCTCTATGGGTCAAAATTCTGGGAACAAATGGACTGGAAATGAAGATTGGCATCGACTACCAACCCCCAGGGCAGTCCGAAGAAATTGATGGAGAAATGACTAACGAGATTAAATGCAACTGCAAGGGAGGCAATGCAATTATCATGGGTGGCTTCAACTATCCGGGGATAGACTGGAACCTAGGCATCTCCAGCTACGCTAGGGAGACCAAGTTTCTGGATGCTGTAGGCGATTTCTTCCTGGAACAACTTGTAAAAGAAAATACAAGAGGAACAAGCAAATTATTAAGGCTTCTCAGCAGCATAGCCAGAAAGCAATTTTTGAATGGACCAACAGTTATGATGGGTGGGCATGCATGTCTTCTTCTCTCCCTACCCCCACCAAACTTAATTTAAAAAAAAAAAAAAAAAATACCATATATACTTGAATATAAATTTTTTCCCCTCAAAAAAGGAGAAAAAAGGTTGACTTGAATATAGTAACACAGCAAATGATGGCAGATAAATCCAGTCTGCCCAGCAGTCTCATACTCATCATCTAATAATTATTCATCTTACTTGTTAAGTTCCCCCCCCCCAAAAAAAAAAAAAATAACCCCCCCCAAAAAACCACACACACAATAAGCACTCGGATATAATGAACATGGTATAAAATAAGCATATTTATTCCTGATCTGTCTTGCTACATACAGGACACAGACCTTAGACATCTGTACAACCTCGGCCACATTGCCCCAGTGCTTTTCCAGGGATGGAGGAGGGTGGCTTTATTTCTCTTCCATCTCCCACCTTGTGCATCTTTTTTTCCTACAGCATAAGGCCTACCACTTCCCTTTTATATAACTATCACTGGCTTCCTGTGCTTTCCCCCCCCCAGTCTTCACAGTCTCTTGCTTCCATTTACCCTGGAAACATGTAAGGGGCAAACTCACTCATACAGGCAGGATAATTGGAGCTTTTAAACTCAGAAAAGTGTCCAGATATATTAACCATCCTTCTAGCTGTTGGACACAAATGTAAAAATCTGTATAAAATACAGTTGTGCTCAGGAGGACTCAAGAGGGTAGGACAAAAAAGAAAACCGGTAACATTTATAATTTTAGAATTCCTAATTATGATTATATTTTGAGGAAGAATAAACTATCCCCTCCTCCTTTTATGAAGCCACGTTAGGCTTTTTTTTTATCACCGGCTGTGGCAGTATAAGCTCCGACACTCAAGAGAATTCCTACGAGTGTCGAAGTTAATACCGCCATAGCCATTGATAAAACGACCTAACGCAGCTTCATGAAAGGGAACCTATATTTTCTGAAAATATAAGTTTCTAAGTTAACAGTGTCAAAATATTTTAACAAAGCACCAGGCCTTTACTAATAAGATTTTCTAGTTTTGTAGAAGGAGCTTTATGTAGACAACAAAGCCTTAATTTCTATAACCACAGTGTTCAAAAAGCAAATACAATAACTCAGGGAAATTAAACCTGCTCTTTCCAAGAATTCCTTTTTATATATTGAGATTTATTTTTTCAGTCACTGCACCCCAGACTTGGAATTCTCTACCGAGCTATCTAAGGGAAGAAATTAATTTAGATAAATTTAAAAGTAAACTAAAAACTTTCCTTTTTAATAACGCCTTCATAAACTAACTAGCCTCTAAGTGATCTTTTAACAATCATGAGATTATTTCAAAGTTATTCTTTCAAGTCTCACTTTCAATTTTTATCTTCTTTTCAAATTTTATCTTATTAAAATTATTATCTTTACCCTCCCCTTATGTGCCTTCCCTATATGTTTATTTATCTTTTATTTAAATTGTAACTTCTTCCCTACATTTTCCTCTTGTTCCTAGTTTTGTCAAATTTGTCATTACCCTTGTTTGTATTATCTTTTATGATTTTATTTTTATATTGTAATTTTATCATTATGTACATCGCTCCGAATTTAGATGAAGCGATTAATCAAATCTGTATTAAACTTGAAACTTGATTTATTTTAATTCCTCCACTAAATGACAATGATTTTGCTTTCGGAAGTTATACACACATTAATGAACATGTACTATATCAGTATGTATATAACTCTCTGCTGCCCCCTGTGGAGTAGAATCCAGACTAGATTTAACATGAACCAAAAATCACTTGCACAATTTGGTGAAACAGAGGTAGAATCATGTTCAACACAAGCCTCGTCTACTTTCTACTGTCTTTCATTTCACTCTTGTGCTGTTGTTACGTTACTAGAATCACTGCACACAAGATATCCCCTAATCTTTTGCACTTTGGGATCCTTTTGTTAAGGTGCACTGATTTAATGCGCGTTAAATGCTAAGACATCCTATGAGCATCTTAGCAATTAGCTAAATCAGTTAGCGAACTTTTAATAAAAAGGATCCCTTTACAAACTTGCCCTTCTTCCAGGATGACTCATGCATTTGCCCTCCATGTATGCTCTCTTGCCTCACCGGCATCGACACTTACCCATTTGGTGTCAAAGAAAATCTGCCGCCGCCAATGCTGTATGCTGCTTCAGTGCAGGGCTTTGAGCTTCTGTGCATGCTCAAGGTCTGCCGGTTCCATCCTTCTCTGAGAACCTCAGAGGGGGCAGGAGCTGGCAGGCCTTGAGCATGCTCAGATGCTATGCTGAATCAGCATACAGCACTGGCACAACAGCTTCTGTTCAACACCGAACGGGTAAGTGTGATGTTGGCAGGGCACGGAGAGTGTATGGAGGGCAAAGTAACAGGTCATGGGAGGATAGTGGTGCCAGTGGCCATTGCTGGGGGGGGGAGGCGGCAGCAGTGTGTGTGTGTGTGTGACTACAGCGCTGTTGGTCATTGGGGATTAAAGGAAGACAGTATCCCCAGTGATCATGTGGTGGCTCCAATATAAACCGAGATCCTAATTTTTGGGCCATACCTTAGCAAGTGGAAATTCCTAAGTCCCACTAGCTGAAGATATACAGAGTCTGCTGCCCCCATTCAGATAAGTATAGCAGTCAGCAGCAGCATTATGGGCTGCTGAGGCTGGCACTGCAATCATGCTTAATACTTACACATGAGCATGCCCAAGGTACCAATGTCAGCAGCTCGGCATGCTGCCACTCGGGGACAGCTGATGAGGTTGTGTCACCCTGGAACAATTTTTGTTTTTGTGTCCCCTGCCACACCCCCACCTCCCATTTCCCCTGCCTGCCTTAGATTGGCCGGTGACTGGCAGTGACTGGCTATGTTTTGCAACACAACCGATTTTCAGTGACTCACTAGCTAAGGCGCAGGCCAGATAGATCCACATTAAAAGCAGGCCTACCTTTGGCAGCCAATGAATATTAGCTTAGCTGGCAAAGTCCACAGCACCAAAATTTAACCCAGAATTTCAATGCAGGTGGGTGAATATAGCCCCAGTATTAATTATCTGGGATCACTGCCAACCATGGGAGATAACCAGGCTGCCTTCTGCTTTCTGCATCGGTCCCACAGTCATTGGCTAACATACCCTGGCATTCTGGTTTTTAGGATATCCATTGTGAATGTACATAAAATGTTTGCATAATGCTTGCAAACCTCTCCTGTATTCACTGGATAGCCAGTAAACTGGATAGGCCGGTTTTCTTTCTTTCTTTTTTTACTGCTTTCCATCTCTTTCTCTTACTCAGGCCCTCCCATTCTGCTTCTCTTATTTCCCAATCTTTCACTCCCCCACCTCATTCCACCGTTCCCAGCATCTTCTCCCTCCACCCTTGTGCTTCCTCTTTCTCCCCTCCCTGATAGTCTCCTATCTCACTGTTCCTTTCACTCCATTCCCCCAGCTTCTTCCTGTTCATTTTCTCTTCCCTCCTACCTCCCTTCTTCCATGATCCAGAATTTCTCTCTCTTTTCTCTGGGTCCAACATTTTCTTTTTACCTTTCCCCTCCTATGCATCTCTTCCATTGACCACCATCTCTCTCATCCTGGGTTCACCATCTTTTCCCCTGTCCCCTCCACAGCTATATGCAGCACCTCTCCCTCTCTCCCATTGTCCACACCCTCTCTCTCTCTTTTCCTCTGCCTTGCATCCTAGGTCTAACATCTTTCCTCCCCCCCTTACAGCATCTCTCCTTCTACTGCCATGCTCAACATTTCTCCCTCTCTTGCTCCTCCCTATGTCCAACAAGTTTCTCCCCCATTGTCCAGTCTTCCCTTAGCACCCCCACCCACGACACATACCTAACAGCTGGCATGGGAGGAAGGTTCACAGCCTTGCATCTCCATCTCATGACAAGAAATTTTTCTTCAAAAGAGCAGTGGTAGCAATGCCTGTGCCTGACCCCCGACACCTTCCGTTCGCTGCATCTTGCCCAGGTGGAAATAGGAAGTTGTGTCAGAGAGAGGTGGAACGCAGCAGATGGAAGGTGTTGGGGTCAGTTGCGGGCAGCAAATAGGAATCGCCGCTATTGCTCTTTTGAAGAAAAATTTCTTATTAAGAGGGAGAAAAGGAGATGCAAGGCCGTGGACCTTTCATGGGCAGCGAAAAGTAAGTAACCTTGGCTTAACCTACAGGGCCGGTGAGTCAACGGCTCCAGCATTTGGTGTCCTTTATTACTGGTGCCCTGGGCCAGAGCCTCACCTAGTTCATAGGTTAAGCTAGCCCTGCTGCCATGCTTTTCAGATGGGGGCAGTGGTTCCTGATGTCTTCAACTGGCAGAGCTGCCTTAAGGCATGAGCCAGGTGAGGCACTGGCCAAAGCCTTTCTCTTTTTAACTTGAACAAAATGTTTTGATTTTGTGATGCAAATTCGCTGTGTTGTACAGTTTTATTTATTATTGTAAACTGGATCAAGCTGTGAGGTATTGCGATGTATTAATGCATTTATTGTTATTATCGCTAGCTGTGGTGGTAAAAGTTCTGACACTCATAGGTATTCTATGAGCGTCGGGGCTTTTACCGCTGCAGCTGATATTTAAAAAAAAAAAAATGCTTATGCGGCTTCATAAAAGGGGGAAGTGATCTAGAATTTGTGTTAAAAGTGGAAATAGACTCAGGTTCTTTTAAACTGTGTGCGGTAAGCACTAGTGTGCACTTACTACACATTATAAAGCCTTACCACGATTAAAAAAGCTTTTTGTGCACTAAAAATATTTTGATTTTCCTCAGCGGGGGCATGACAGCCTTAATCAGCATGCGAGGCATTGCCACAGGCCCATTAGTGCAGGGGTCTTTACAGCCTACAAAATAGGTGACAGTATGGGCTTATGTGGTAAGTTTTTATAATGGCCGGGTACCAATGGCAAAATTAGCTGGTGGCCAAATAAGAAAAACTTGCCATTGTCCGGCCACTGCACAAATGGCCTTAGTGCATGGGAAAGACTTACATGAGGGCAGTGGCATAGTAAGGGGGGGGCAGTCTGCCCCAGGTGCCATCTTGGTGGGGGCACCGGCACCTCTTTGCCCCCCCCCCATGCCATGCCCTTCCTTCCCTTTAAAATATTTGCCAGTGCAACTACTCTAGCCTGCTGCTCATGCCAGCTTGGCTCCTTCTGAAATCACTTCAGGGTCGTGGGGCCAGGAAGTGATGTTGGAGGGAAAGCCAGTGTGAGCAAAAGGCTGGAGAAGCTGCTGGCACTGGCAAAGATTTAAAAAGATATTGGGGTGGGAAGAGAGGGCGCGAGTGTGGTGTGGGGGTGGAGAGGAGGGTGCCACGCCCTGGGCATCTGCTACCCTCACTATGCCAGTATGAGGGGGGACACAGGCTACTTTTTGCTGTGGCTTTAGCAAAAAGGGTTCCTATAAAAGGGATAAATTGATATTCATTAGGGTTCCCTTATGGCTCCAGAAAAAGGCTCCAGTAGTACGTTGGTTATTTAAGTAATTTAATAAAATGTATTAGTATTTGAAGATACCACTGTTATAGTCACATACTTAGGGCTCCTTTTACAAAGCTGCGATAGTGTTTTTAGTGCACACTAAACCCGCGCTACGTGGTTAGAACGAATGTCAGCGCAATGCTGGCATTAGCGTCTAGCGCATGTGGCATTTTAGCGCGCACTTAAAACCGCGAGAGCAGCTTTGTAAAAGGAGCCCTTCGTTTTTGTATTTTTTTTTATTTCAATCAACAGTGACCCCCCTCCTGAGCAAGAGTGCGAAACTCGAGTCAGGGTTCTACAAATGGCAACTGGCAACTAATTATTTTAATTAGAGCACAAATAGTGGATGCCTGGAATGCGCTCCCGAGAGAGGTGGTGGAGAGTAAAACTGTGACTGAGTTCAAAGAAGCGTGGGATGAACACAGAGGATTTAGAATCAGAAAATAATATTAAATATTGAACTAGGCCAGTTACTGGGCAGACTTGCACGGTCTGTGTCTGTGTATGGCCGTTTGGTGGAGGATGGGCTGGGGAGGGCTTCAATGGCTGGGAGGGTGTAGATAGGCTGGAGTAAGTCTTAGAGATTTCGGCAGTTGGAACCCAAGCACAGTACAGGGTAAAGCTTTGGATTCTTGCCTAGAAATAGCTAAGAAGAAAAAATTTAAATTGAATCAGGTTGGGCAGACTGGATGAACCATTCGGGTTTTTATCTGCCGTCATCTACTATGCTACTATTATATGCAGAGATCTATGGTCGCCAACAGTAAAATCAATAAGCCACCAACCAACCAACCAACCTAAAAGATAAGTGATTTCTCTTATTTATGTTTAAACTTTCATTTAATAGTGTTGGTGTGGGTACCAGTGAGTGGTGATGGGACAGTAAAGGCGATGATGGTCCCATTGGCAACCACAGTTTGGTGTTATTACTCAACAGTTTGGTTTAAGGGTCTGAGCACTTTACTTATTAAATTATATATTTATGTTTAGAGTTTAATTTAATTTAGGATAAAAGCCAGAGCTGTGATATTGGAAGTGGTTCCAGAAAAAGGAGGTTAGATTGAAGCATCTGGATTTTTACTTCCATTGTGGAAGTAAACCCCGGATGTCTCAATCTGTCCTCCTTTTTATGGACCCATAACCCTATATTCTGAAATCTAAGAACATAAGAATTGCCTCTGTCAGGTCAGACCGGAGGTCCATCGTGCCCGGCAGTCCGCTCAAGCGGCGGCCCCTCAGATCCAGGACCTGATAGTACTCCTACCCTAAAACTCTCATACACTTTTCGCTTCTGTCCTGTAGAGTAACCTTCTATCTATACCCTTCAATCCCCTTCGCTTCCAGGAAGTCATCCAGTCCCTTTTTGAAACCCAGTATTGTACTCTGTCCTATCACCTCATTTGGAAGCGTGTTCCAGGTGTCCACCACCCTCTGAGTGAAGAAAAACTTCCTTGCATTCGTTTTGAATCTGTCCCCTTTCAGTTTTTCTGAATGACCTCTTGTTTTTGTTGTCCCCGCTAGTCTGAAGAATCTGTCCCTCTCCACCTTCTGAAGAATCTGTCCTTCTCCACCTAGTTTGAAGTACCCTTAAATGTGGGATACATTAACCCTGTACACAACTGTCAAAAATGAAATGGTTAATCGGGTGCATTGATCTACATTTTAAAAAGTGAACAAATTATCATTCTTTTTTTTTTTTCGGATGCCTACTACGGATTGCTCAAAGAAAGCACTGAAAAAAAGCAGAAGGCGGCACGAACCCAACACCAGATAGCGCTCTCCTCTTCCGCACGGATCTGCCCTTCTCGCACGCAGCCACTGGGACGCATTGCGCAGGTCCGGGTCCTAGCGCCTGGCTCCTGTAAAATGCAGGCACCTCCTGGCACCCCAACGGCTCCCACTCTAGCGCCCCTTCCGAAGGCAAGTCCCTGGCGAAGTCAAAGCTCCACTTGCGCCGAGCCGCCTCCAGGCTGCCGCGCAGCTGCTGCTGAAAATCCCGTTGGAGCTGCTCGTGGTCCACTGGGCCGAAGAGATTTCTGCGCGCGGACATTGGCGGCCCCAGCGCCCCCCTGCGAGATGAAAGCAAATGGCAGTTAGGTGTGAACAGTCGCCTTTTACCCTTAGAACATACATCACAGATACTTTAATAAAAAAAATCACTGGGAGACATAAAAACGAGCACCCAGGCCGATCTCTCCCGTTTTGCCAAGTTTCCCCCGTTTCATGCCCCCTTTTCTTTTTTTTATATCTTTATTCCTTTTTACATTATGCAAACAAGTGTACAATAAATCAAGTCATACTATACATTTTTCACTTGAAACTCTACAGTCCTCTTATACCATAACTTACCACCCCTCCCTCCCTTTTCTTTTTTTTTATTATTTATTTATGCAATTTTAAATAAACCTACAACATAAAAATGCATTAAGAAATAGAAAGCATATTGCTAATTACAAAACAAACCACTAAATATTATTTCCCATTGAAATTCAAAAAGCAAATATATTCATAGCAACTTTCTCTATAAAGTCCTCAATTAAAGCTGGGGAGAGGATTAGGAAAAAGAGGCACATCTCAGAAAAAGAAAATAACTTAATTAAATCAATAATATCGACAATGACAACGTCCCTCCCTTTTCAAATATTTTTGTAATTACCCATCACAATGTCATAAGACCCTCCCACCCTATACATACTAAAGGGGGATAAATACAATTATTTATTATAGTAATCAATTAATGGTCCCCACACATCTTTAAATTTCTTATAATAACCTCTCTTACTCGCCAATGTTTTTTCCATTTCATACACACGGCACACCGAACTCCACCAGAAACAAATAATTCACATGTCCCCTTTTCTGCTTTCATTAACATACAGACGCCCGAGGGCTGTGCGTTTCACACACCTACATCCGGGGCTTCTAGGGCTGAGAAACTCCACGAGTGCGCCTCCTACAGGATCAAAGGTGTTACGCAAGATCATCGGTCCAGACTTCGCAACGGATTCGGGAGTTCGAAGTACTTATAGGTTTGGAGTTTTTTTTTTTTTGTTTTGTTCGTAATCTAGTTCAGAAACTTTGAACACGGGGGGAATATAATGAATACATTGCATTTGAGCGTTATCGAATACTCTGCATAGCTTCTGGAGCAATTCGCGCTCTCCTCATCGATTGAGAGAAAGGCGGGACCTGCTTCTGGATCATTCTTACCTGGTGCGGCAAGGCTTGTCGCAGAGGCAGCTGCAGTGTTCCTGACCGTCCGAGCCCATGTCCTCTTCCCCCCCCTTCTCGCCAAGCAATGAGCCTCCGTGCTCAGGTGCTGCCTTAAGTCTTCGCCTCCTTTTCGCGGTTGATTTCCCCGCCAGAGACTAGCGCGAAGTCATTAACATTTCAGTTACAAATGCCAATGCTACCCCTCCCTTCCCTTCCCTTCCCCCCGCAGCGCCCAATCATACATTAGTACTCCTAAATATTGGCTTTATTACATTCCCCAGCCTACCCCTTTGGAAATTAAACTCTTTGCTAGACCTTTTCCCTTTCCAAGTTCCCATTTGCTAGATTTCAACTGCTGTAGCATTTTCCTAATAAACCCACAGTTGGGAAGCTGCTTAGATGGAACTGAACCTAAGACAGTCAATCAACTAATGGGAGTCTGGAACTTATTTTGAAGGTAGGAGTAAAGATAGTGGAAGGCAAGCACCTGCGTTTTCGTTTTTATGAGTATCCATTGATGCACTCACCTTGACGTCAAGCCGCTAAAACATTTAATGGAACAATATTTTGGGAATGCTAAACACTAATTGCTGTGGGATAAAGTAATTATCCTTAAGGCAACTCAGGGCTGCATCTGCCTATGCTGGGACAGGCAACAGAGGACTCCATGCACTAAACACAGTTGCTAAGACTGTGCGAGTTGCTTTTGGCTGATTGTGGAACAGCGATTGATGGTCCATGCAAATAATTTGCACAGAGGATCGCCCTAATCCCTATTGGACCAGTGACACTGAGCCGGTTTGGGGGAAGACCGAATAGCTGAGTGGCAGGGGAAGCCCCAAAGCAGTCTCCTGCCACTCAGCTGTTGGGGCTTTTTTCTTTTTTAATGATGTTTTACACAAGCACAATATCTACCCCATTAAAAAAAATGCTTGTGCCAGCCCCCCTCCACCAATAATGCCCCCCCGTTAACTCACCCTGGAACCAGAATAGAGGCACAGGAGATGTCCATTCCCTCCTGCAACAGTGGAACCTCTCCATCCCAATCAGTTGCTAGGTTAGGATGGACTGTGGTCTAGATCAGAGGTTCTTAACACGTGGGCTGCTTGTTGGGGGTACGCGCTGTGTGGGTCTCCCACCCCCTTGCTGCTTAATGGCCGCCGGGGATCCCATACCCTCTTTCATGCCCACTGGCCTCCGCCAAAGTCACTGCTGTGGATCCCATGCCCTCTTTCCTGCCCGCTCCCCTCCACTGAAGCCAACCCCGAAGGCTTCCCTACAATGTCAGAGCTGACATCAGAGGGGAGTCTTCCTACGATGTCAGAGCTGACATCAGAGGGGAGTCTTCCGGGTCAGTGGGAGTTCCTAGTTACCTTCATACAGGTGGACTGCTGCTCCTTCCTGCCTTCTACAGCACATGTTGCATGAATGTGGGCAGCCACTGCACGTGGCTGACCTGGAAGCCTTCTCTCCAATGTTAGAGCTGATATGGGAGAGAAGGCTTGTGTGTCAGCCATGAGCAGTGGTTGCCCGCATCCATGCAACAAGTGCCACTGAAGGTAGGAAGGAGCAGCCAAGTTGGATGGCCCTGAAGGAGAGAGGGGACATGATCTGGGAGAAAGGAGCATATTGGGACATGGGATGGGCACAATTTTGGGACAAAGGCTGGGAGGCAGGGAGGTGGGCATGAACTCGGGACACAATGAAGGGAGGGGCATGAACTCGGGACACAAGGGAGGGAGGAAGGAGCACTAACTTGGGATAAAGCAGGGAGAAAATAGAAAGGGAGAATTGTTGGGCATGAGTGTGTGAGTGACAAGGAAAGAGATGATGCACATGGGGAAAGGAAGAAAGGAAAATTGGGCATAGAGAGAGCAGTTGCATGGGGAATAGAAGGATGAGAGGGAGAAATGTTGGATATGGTGGAGGAGAGGGAACAGGGGGACAGCTTGAAGGGGATGCAATGGGGAGAAATGTTGAACATACTGATGGAGGGAGAGATGTGGCATGGTGCTAGAGAGAGGTGATAGAAGGGAAAATGGGCATGGGGCTGGTGGACAGTGGTGAAAAATGCACATGATCCGGGTGATGAGAGAGGAAGAAATGTTGGCCAATAGGGGTGGAGGAGAGACCTACTGTAGAGGCATTTAATTTTCGAAAGGGTGACTATGATAAAATGAGGAAAATGGTTAAAAAGAAGCTAAAAGAATCAGTTGCAAAGGTTAGGACTGCAAATGCTGTTTTATAAGTCAGTACTGCAGGCTGTACTGGTGAAAGACCAGAGTCTGAAAACCCAAGATGGGTATATGGGAGGAAGAGTGGCAGCACATATTGCTGCTTTTGCAATAGGATCTGGGTAAAGCCAGAAGAGTCCCAGGAGAGAGACGGGGCAATAACAGAAATACTAGCCTGACTGAAGGAGCTGCACTCCTTAGAGCTTGCCGTCATCTACCAAGAGGAGCAGCTGGAAAAAGAGAGAGAATGGAGCTGGAGCTAGAGCCAGAATGTTTTGCTACAGGCTCAGTTGAAAGCCAAGACACAAGAGATTGTGAATGTTAGAAACTGCCTGAAGCAGAAAGCAGAGGAGGTTACCCACAGGTAACCTATGTGAAGTCCTCAAATGCAACACTGCAGATGCAGGTAGCAAAGCTAATTGTGGAAAGAGAGAAGACAAAAGAGCTCTCCCAGGTTGCAGAAAAGCAACGGGAGGATGCCATGCTTAAAGTTAGCTTGGCACATGAACAGTGCAGGCAACTAGAACTGCTGGTAGAAAAACTGCGTTGTAAGGAAGCTCAGTTTAAGGCAGAATATCGCCCACTGGTGGAAGAGAAAGCCAGCTGGGGAAAAGAGAAGGACAAAATAACCTGCAAGATGCAGAACTTGCAAGCCCAAGTCAGCCTGTTAACAGTCCAAAGGGAGGGCAGTCAGGCCAAAGCAGAGCAGCTGCAAAGTAGAGCAGGAGTGGCGGCAACAGTACCAAGCTGACAGTATACTGGACTGAAGGAGCAGTTAAAGGGAACAGCAAAGAACTGTGAGGCACTGAAAGCCAAGGCCCAGGTACTGGAGGAGCTGAATGACAATCTCCAAAGTAAGTTACAAGAGAAGTACCTCTGGGAGGAGGAGAGGAAAAATTTAATGATGAATATGCAACAGGAGAAAGAATGGTTGCAGAATCAGAATACCTGGTTGGACGCTGAACTGAAAGCTAAAACAGGAAATCTTATCCCTGACCAGAGGAAAGAAAAACGAGATTTATGAATTAAAATGTAGTCTGGGCAACATAGAAGAGATCACTCGAATGAGGGAGCAAGTAACCTAACTATTCTCAAAACTGTAACACTTCCCCCTCTCTTAGGCCTCTCCCACCCATCCTCACCCTCTTACACCTAATCCTTAAACCCTCCACTGGAGTTCCTTTCTTATCCTAATTCCTGTAAACCGTGCCGAGCTCTGCGTCTACGGAGATGGTGCGGTATATAAACCTAAGATTTAGTTTAGTTTTAGTTTAGACAGTTTGCAGAAGCAGGCTTTGGAATTTGATTTAAAGGCAGATCAGGAGAAACTTCAGAGAAAGATTGTTCAGGAGCCACCGATGCAGAGAGATGTCCTGCGAATGGAAGAGGACCAAGCCCAAGGCCCAGAGAAAGCTTTATGATGTCCTGGTGAGGCTAAGAAGGGAGGCCAACCAGAAGAGGGGTAACTAGGATAACCCTAAAGAGGGGGACCTGGCATCTTCTACAGAATGCTGGAAAGAGTTACTGCAGGCATGGTCCCCTGGTAATGGGAAAGGGTGAAGAGTGCCATAGTGGATTTCTCCAGAAGTGGATAACCCCTAGGGTTTGCTGTTCACTATTACCCGGCACCAGGGTGCCAGTACATTGGCTGTGGATGGGAAGGAATCCCTGTCTAAAGATGCTGCCTGGATGAAGGGAAGGGAAGTTCCCCCCCCCCCAAAAAAAAAGAAGAATGAACACCAGGGGAAAAGGTGTAGTTTGTCAGAGTGATATTGTTCCTATGGATTTCTTACCAAACAAAGTACAGCCTGACTGTATTAAATGGATGCCAGTGGAAGAAAGTAGCTTTGCAGCTAAAATGGACTTAACAATTACTGAACCTAGTGCAATAGTTACGGTAGCCTCAAAGGCCACTCAGAAGAAAATTAAACTCTCAACTTCTGGGGAAAAGAACCAAGAGAAGACTGAAGCTAGTTGGGGAAAAGACTCTGATGGAAACAACCATTATCTTAACCCAAAACCGAAGTCTACCGATCCAGATGGTAAGTGTCCTGAGGTCAAGTGTGCCTTATACCAAAGAGGACATTCATCCAGGATTCTCCAATGGTGGAGGGAATGCAGAAAATGACAGCCAGTAGCCCAAGGACTAGTGGAGGCTACAGGAGACAGAAGAAATAGGTTCAACAAGGGCTACGATGGTACCAGTGGATGCACCTGAAGAAATGCACGGGGCTGCAATGAAGACGTGTAGAGCTCAGAGGGACCTAGTGGCCAAGGAGGTGATTTCTGGGAGCAGCATGGATGATCCAGAGCCCAAACCGCAAGGCCATTGGCGTGATGGGGCCCAATGGCTGAAGTGTTTACTGTGCCTCGCTCACATAAGTATGTGTGTGGAATGGAGGGTGGAAGATGGTGGGTGTGTGATGAGAGTCCAGGGGCAGTCTCAGAATTCCCTTTATGGGTGGGGGTCCTAGTCGCCCTTAGAATAAGTATCCCTCAGCCCTTTAAGGAGGGTCCCCTATTAGAAGCAAGCATCCAACCCAAGTAGTGTTGAGCTGAGGGGGAGGGAGTGTGGAAGAGTAAGGGGTTCTCTTCCACTAATGCTACCATTCCACCTCCATACAGCAGAGACTGCTAGCCCAAGACTGAGTGGACTACATGTCTCAGACTGCACTGGGCTTTACAGCTCAGTGCTGAGTCACCTTAAGAAGGTAACCCTGCTGAGTCAAGGGGCAGGAATTAGCAGGGAGGTGTTTATCTGCCACAGAGGAGACTCATTCAGGGAGGTCCCAGAGTGCAAGGATCCTGAGGGAGAGAAACTTTCCCTAGCTGTGGCTGCATTCAAGCCCTGGGGAGGACTGGAGTGAGGAAACTAGCCGAGACCCCATCCAGGAAGACACTAGAGAGGTGAGCCTCTTAACCACAGTTCTTCAACTGCCGGTCCGTGGACCGGTGCTGGTCCGCAAAAAAATGTTGCCGATCCGCGAAGGATTCAGGTCCCCGCCACAGCAAAAAGTGCTGGCGTCAGCTGACGTGCAACTTCCTGTGCTATGCCGGCACTCCTGCCTTCCACCTCCTACTCCTGCCGCGTATGTCTCTGCACCCCCAGACAAGCAGGGGCAGCTCTGTGTGCTTTTAACTTCGGCATGTCTTCCCTTCCCATCTATCCATGTGTACTATCTTCTCCCCTATTCCCATCTATCTATACAAAGCATTTCTTCCATTTTCTTTCCTTCCTCACCCCTCACCCCCCTGTGCACCATATCTCCCCTCTCTCTTCCCTTCCCCTCCATCCCTGTGTATTACGTCCCCCCTCTCTTTCCCTTTCCTATGGTCTGACATATGTCTTCCCCCTCTTATTGTCTGGGATCTTTATTCTCTCCTTCCCATAGTCTGGCATCTCTCTCCCCTCCTTCCTTTCCCATCTCAACCCTTTGTGGTCTGGCATCTCTCTGTCTTTCCCTTCTTCCCCTTCCTCCTCTTTCCTTTCTCTGGTCTGACATCTCTCTCTTCTTCCCTCCACCTCCTTTCCCATCCGGTGGTCTGATATCTTCCTCCCTTCCCCTCCTCCTGTGGTCAGGTATCTTTATCTCTGTCCTTTTCTTTTCTTCCCCTGGAGGTCAAAGGCATCTTTCCTTCCCTTTCCTCCCCATTCTCGCAGTCCAGCATCTTTCTTCCCCTCCCCTCTCCCCTGTCCTATTCTTACTCACCTAGCGGTGCTGTAACCCTTCAGCCATTATCAGTGTCAGTGAACTAAACACGCTGTCATCGGCAACCCTGAAGCTTTCTATCTTCAGTGTGAAAGCTTCCGGGTCGTTGAAGGCAGTGTGTTTAGTTCACTGATGCTGATAAGAACATAAGAAATGCCTTCTCCAGATCAGACCTAGGTCCATCTAGTCCGGCGATCCGCACACACGAGGCCCATTTAGGTACTCCTTTATGGAGACCCGGTTTTCCCGTATCCCTCAATATGATTAGCAAGAAGGTATGCATCCAACTTGCGTTTGAAACCCAGAACAGTAGTCTCCATCACAACCTCTTCCGGGAGAGCATTCCAAGCGCCCACCACTCGTTGTACGAAACAGAACTTTCCGACGTTAGTCCTGAACCTGCTGCCGCTTAGTTTCAGGCTATGACCTCTTGTCCGTGTCACATCTGAAAATGTTAGTAATGCTGATTCCTGATCTATTTTGTCAAATCCTTTTAATATTTTAAAAGTCTCTATCATATCTCCTCGCAGTCTTCTCTTCTCGAGGGTGAACAGTCCCAGTTTCTCGAGGCGTTCTCTGTAGCTCAAATTCTCCATACCTTTGACTAGTATCGTGGCTCGCCTCTGCACCCTCTCCAGCAGAGTTATATCTTTCTTAAGGTATGGAGACCAGTGTTGAACACAGTATTCTAAGTGTGGTCTAACCATAGCTCTATAAAGTGGCATTATAACTTCTTCCGATCTACTCGTGATCTCCTTCTTAATCATGCCCAACATCCTGTTTTCTTTTTTCGCCGCCGCCGCACATTGAGCCGAAGGTTTAAGGATTCTATCAATCACTACCCCCAGATCCTTTTCTTGTTCGCATTTGGTTAATGTCACCCCCAACATCCTATATTCGTGTTCTTTGTTTTTCTTTCCCAGATGCATCACCTTGCATTTGTCTAAGTTAAAATTCATCTGCCACTTTTTCGCCCACGTTTCCAGCTGGTTGAGATCCTTCTGCAGATTCTCGCAGTCTCTTAGAGCGCCAACCGCCCGACATAATTTTGTAATATCTGCAAACTTGATTATATTGCATGTTGTTTCCTCTTCCAGGTCATTTATAAAAATATTGAACAAGATAGGCCCAAGAACCGAGCCCTGAGGCACGCCGCTAGTCACTTTCTCCCAGTCCGAAAATTTCCCATTTATGCACACCCTCTGTATTCTGTTTTCTAACCATTTGCTGATCCATCTGTGCACTTCTTCTCCTATTCCATGACTTTGTAATTTAGTCATGAGCCTTGCATGCGGGACCTTGTCAAATGCCTTCTGGAAGTCCAAGTAAATTATGTCCACTGGATCCCCCCTATCCATTGGTTTGTTCACCTTGTCAAAGAATTGTAGTAAATTTGTCAAACATGACTTCCCTTTCCTGAAGCCGTGTTGACTATCTCTTATCAGGTTGTGATCCTCCAAGTGTTGTACAATGGTATCTTTAATTAGTGCTTCAATTATCTTTCCAGGAACTGAGGTGAGACTCACAGGTCTGTAATTTCCTGGTTCCCCTCTTGTTCCTTTTTTGAAAATTGGGATGACATTTGCTATCTTCCAGTCATCCGGTATTTGCCCGGTTTTTATTGACATGTTAGCCAAGGATTGTAATAGTTCCCCAATTTCTACCTTAAGTTCCTTTAATACTCTTGGGTGAATTCCATCCGGTCCAGGGGATTTATCACTTTTTAATTTGTCAATCTGGACGTATACCATGTCCAACTCCACATTTACTGTTGTTAGGCTTTCCTCTATGTCGCCGGTGAATATAATCCCTGTGTCTGGCATTGTTGTTGTGTCCTCATTCGTGAAGACAGAAGCAAAGAATGAATTTAGCCTATCGGCTACCTGTTTGTCTTCTTTAATTGTCCCTTTTCTTCCTTGGTTGTTGATGATGGCCGAAGAGTTACAAAAGCGCTGGGTAAGCAAGAACAGGAAATCGCAGGGTGTGTGTGTGTGTGTGGATGGGGGAGGAGGGAGAGGAAGGGAGGAAGACTCCAGATAGGTGTGCGGAGTGTGTGTGTGTGTGTTCTGGAGAGGGGGTAGGACTCCAGATAGGTGCATGGTATGGGGGGGGGGTTGACTGGAGAGGCAACAGGACTCCGGGTAGGTGCGCATGTAGGGGGGAGAGAGAGGGAGGAGGACTTTGGATAGGTTGAGCTGTTGTAGGATTACTGGATGTCTGGTTTCCCTAGACAAAAGTTGTTAAATTGAAAATCTTCCTGGACTTCCAACACAGTCTTCAAAAAGGACATGTCTGGGGAAATCCAGACATCTGGTAACCCTATACCTAAGTGCTACTCTGTAAACACCTGCTTAATTTACATAGCACATATTTGCACGGGGGAACATACGGGGGTGGAGCATGGGCAGGATACAGGTGGGACTCTTACTTACACATATAATTTACAGAATACTGTAAGTTACATGCATCCAATGGCGAAGGCGAAGACCTGCAATGTGACATAATCACGCTTGAGGAATGGGCATCAACATGGCAGATGAGGTTCAACGTAGATAAATGGAAAGTGATGCATGTTGATAACAAAAATCTCATGTATGAATACAGGATGTCTGGGGCGGTACTTGGAGAGACTTCCCAGGAAAGGGACTTGGGAGTTCTGATCAATAAGTCGATGAAGCCATCCATGCAATGTGCGGCGGCGGCGAAAAGGGCGAACAGAATGCTAGGAATGATAAAGAAGGGGATCATGAACAGATCGGAGAAGGTTACCAGGCCATGGTGCGCCCTCACCTGGAGTACTGCGGGCAGCACTGGTCGCCGTACATGAAGAAGGACACGGTACTACTCGAAAGGGTCCAGAGAAGAGCAACTAAGATGGTTAAGGGGTTGGAGGAGCTGCCGTACAGTGAAAGATTAGAAAAACTGGGCCTCTTCTCCCTCGAACAGAGGAGATTGAGAGGGGGCATGATTATAACAATCAAGGTACTGAAGGGGATAAGGACAGGTTGTTCACCCTCTCCAAGGTAGGGAGAACAAGAGGGCACTCTCTAAAGCTGAAAGGGGATAGATTCCGTACAAATGTAAGGAGGTTCTTCTTTACCCAGAGAGTGGTAGAAAACTGGAACGCTCTTCTGGAGTCTGTCATAGGGGAGTCTGTCATAGGGAGTCTGTCATAGGGGAAGGAGTCCTCAGGTTGGAGTGGCATGAAGGGGAAGGTATGACAAACTATGGGGCCCCCTGGAGCTGTTTTAAAGTAAACCATGGGGGTGGGTGAGAGATAAGAAGATATGCTGTACTAGAAATGGTGGAAGGAGATGAAGGAAAAAATAATGTTCTCAGAAACAAAGGGGAGATTCCAGCACCTCCCACAAATTGGCACCCTTGGTTCTTCACCCCTACCTCCAGGGATTCAAGACAAAGTTAGACAAGTTCCTGGTGAACAAGAGCGTACACAGGTAGGGCTAGTCTCAGGGCATTGGTCTTTGACCAGAGGGCCGCCGCATGAGCGGACTGCTGGGCATGATGGACCACTGGTCTGACCCAGCAGCAGCAATTCTTATGTTCTTATGTTCATAGTGAGGGGCAGTGGTGGATGAGCCTAACATCCCTCCCTGGCAGTAGAGGTTCTCTTAAATGCATTTTCCCCATATCTCTTGAAGTTGTTACCGGCAGTGAGCAGGATCCCTTACCTGCTGCTCATGTTGACTGAGACTGCCCTTTGAAGTCACTTCCTGATCCTGCAAACAGGAAGTTATGTCAGATGGAAAGCCAATTTGTGGAAGGTGCTGGAATCTCTCCTCCCCTTTATCTCTTAGTTGTTACCAGCAGTGAGCAAGGCCTTCACCCACTGCTGGTAACAACTAAGAGGTAAAAGGGGGGAGGAGGAGAGATTCCAGCACCTCCCACAAATTGGCACCCTTGGTTCTTCACCCCTACCTCCTTACTACACCACTGCATGCGTTCCTGTTGTACCTAGATGTGCACTTACATCAGTGCTATGGCCGGCATAAGTATGAGTACATAAATACTTGGTTATGCTCAGTGTTGTTTGAAGCAGTGATTTTCAACCTTTTTACACCCGTGGACCAGCAGAAATAAAAAAATTATTTTGTGGACCGGCAAACTACTAGGACTAAAATTTAAAAACCACCTTTTCCATCCCATCTCCGCGAGCTCGGTCACCTCAGTAACTATAGAAAAATAGACAAATATAGTGCAAAATATAGACAGCAGATATAAATTCTCAAAACTGACACATTTTGATCACTAAATTGAAAATAAAATCATTTTTCCTACCTTTGCTGTCTGGTGATTTCATGAGCCTCTGGTTGCGTTTCCTTCTGTCTGTGTATTCTTTCTTTCTGCACTCAGGCCCAACAATTGTCCCTTTCTATTCCCTCCCTCTTTCCTTCCTATGTCCTTAGTGCCCCCGGTGCCTCCTTCCCATTTCTTTAGTGCCTCCAGTGCCTCCTTCCTATGTCCCTCTCACTGCCTTCTACACTTTGTCCCACCCCCACCCCCGAAGCCAGCCTGCCTGCCTGCCTGCCTACCTCTCTCCCTCCCTCCCTGGCCAAAGCCAGCCTGCTTGCCTGCCTACCTCCTTCCCTCCATGTTACGCAAAAAAAAAAAAAAAAAAAAAAGAGCCTCTCTCCTTCCTTTCCCCGGGTTGGCTGCTATCTTACCGCCCTGCTGCTGCTACTGCTAAAGCCGAGAGGAAGTCTTCTTTCCGACATCAATTCTGATGTCGGAGAGGACGTTCTGGGCCAGCCTGGCAGTGATTGGCTGGCCCAGAACGTCCTCTCTGATGTCAGAATTGACGTCGGAAAGAAGACTTCCTGTCGTCTTTAGCAGCAGCAGCAGGGCGGTAAGATAGCAGCCGACCCGGGGAAAGGAAGGAGAGAGGCTTTTTTTTTTTTTGCACGACAGGTAAGGATAGGGTTTGAAAACGGGGCCTATGGTCACCTTAATCTTGACGGCCCTGCGCGGACCAGCAGAAATTTCCTGCGGACCGGCAGTTGAAGCAATGTTTTTCAACTTCTTCAAGCCATGTATCTCCTAAGCCTAATAAATACCAACCGAGTACCCCTGCCTCAGACCTTCCCAAGCTCCACCCCTGACCCCACCCCCATAATAATAGTACTAATTGTAACACAATTTTTTCCATCCACTTTTCATATACATACAATATAATCGTATTAATACATAATGGTAACCACAAAATTAAAAAACACAAACACTGTGTGCACAGAAAATGTTAATTATCATTTATATTTGGGGGGGTTCAAAGAGGTCAAAGCAGATGACTTTAAAATATGCAATCAGTAACAACTACAGAAAAATAGACAAATATAGACAAAATATAAACAGCAGATATAAATTCACAAAACTGACACATTTTGATCACTAAATTGAAAATAAAATTACTTTTCCTACCTTTGTTGTCTGGTGATTTCATGAGTCTCTGGTTGTATTTCCAATATTTCTTTCTTTCTGCCTCCTGCACGCTTCCTCTCCTCCGAACCCCATTCCCTCCCCAACTAACATCTCTCTCTCTCTCTCCCTCGATGAGTCCAACTTTTCTTTCTCTCTCCTCCACCCTTATTGGCAATATGTCTCCCTCTCTCTCTCTCTCTCTCACTATCCATCTGTCTTAAGAGATCCAAGCATCTCTTCCACCCTCTCTACTGCCCCATCCAACATTTCTCCCTCTCTCATCCCCAGGATCATGTGCAGCATTTTTCACCACTGCCCACCAGCCCCATGCCCATTTCTCCTTCTATCACCCCTCTCCAGCAGAATGACACTTTTCTCCCTCCATCACTATGTCCAACATTCCTCCCTCTTGCATCCCCTTCAATTTGTCCCTCTGGTCCCTCTCCACCACCATGTCCAACATTTCTCCCTCTCATCCTTCTATTCCCCATGTATCTCTACCTCACTCCTCCTTTCCCCATGTGCACCATCTCTCACTCATACACTCATGCCCATCAATTCTCCCTTTCTATTCCCTCCCTCCTATGTCCCAAGTTAGTGCCCGTATGTTCATGCCCCTTCCCTTCCTTCTGTGTCAAGTTTGTGCCCCGGCGCCCGCAGCCGACCCATCCACAGAAGCTGAAGTTGCCACCAGCAGGGATCCCTCCCTGCCTGTCTGTCTGCCCGCTGCACCACCCCACACCCCTGATGCCAACCCTGCCACCTCGCCAGAGTAGACACGCTCCAACACCCTCAGCAACAACTCCGCACAGAGATGGGCCATGGAGCATGCACCAACTCACAAGTCTTCCCCCCGATGTCAATTCTGATGTCAGAGAGAAGGTTCCGGGCCAGCAAGTCAGTTATTGGTTGGCCTGGAACCTTCTCTCTGATGTCAGAATTGACGTGGGGGAAGGCTTTTGGGCTAGCCACATGCAGTGTGTTAGTTGATGCATGTGTCCTGGCCCGTCCCTGCGTGAAGTTGCTGCTGAGGAGGGGGAGGGAATGGAGCGTGTTGGCTCCGGCAAGGTGGCAGGGTCGGCTTCGGGGGTGGGAGATGGTGCAGCAGGTGGGCAGACAGGGAGGCAGGAAGGAACTCCCGGTGGCAGTGGCTTCAGTGGGGGGCATGGAGGGATCCCAAGTGGGGGAGGCAGGGAGGGATCCCCGGCAGCGGCCAGGCCGTGTAACCCCAACAGGTGGCCCACGTACCATTGTACCGCGTGTTGAGAAACACTGGTTTAAAGTACCAGGTCAAAGTATATAAATAAAAGTAAAGGTAAATGCATAGTTTGATATTTCAGTAAAAGAAAAAGTATGAAAAACAAATTAAAAATATACTTGAGTAAAAGTAAAAAAGTAAGGTATTAGGTATCATAAGGCACCTCCAAGGTGGAATAATGGCGGCCTTTTTGGATGCACTCTTAAGTACCTCAATTTTTTTTAAAATTGAGTTTATATTGTTTTTTAATTGGTGCAGTCAATTAGTGCGCCAATTAAACAAAGTAAAACCTAACTTTGGGCACTGTTTTAGAATTGGCCCCTAATAGTGCCTAAAATAATACTTTCACTTTTTACTCATAAAGTATTGTAGGTACAATGTCTGTTCTCAAGAATTGCTACCAGCTTAAGCTTCATCTTCACCTTAAAGTGACCCAACTCATCTAACCAGTTTGAACCCAGGCAACTCCAGTGTTCTTATAGGCTATGTTCACTGAACAGCAACATTTAAGATGAAATGATCCACTGTTTGGATGATGAAGTTTGCAGTAGCAAAATCCTGTTCCTACCGTGTTTCCCTCAAAATAAGACAGTGTCTTATATTCATTTGGGGCCCAAAAATGGCACTAGGTCTTATTTTGGGGAAGGGCTTTTTTTTTTTTCATGTACATGATCATCTTTCCATTCCTCTCCTTCACCCCAATTCTTCCTCTTTCCTTTCCCCCACATGTGCAACATCTTCCCTCCCCTCTCACCTATCCCCTTGTGCCTTCCCACTTCCCTCCATCCCTCCCATCCCCCTGTGCAGCAGAACTCTTGCCCAGCTTCCCTCCTTCCCTCCCTCCCTTCCCTCGTGCAGCAGAACCCTTGAGACCCCCCCTGCCGCGCAGCCGAACCTCCGAACCCCTGCTGACCCTCCATCCTTCCCTCCCAACTAATCCTCGCTGACTGCGACCATAAATACCTTCAGGCAGAGGAGCGTCGGGCCAGCAGCACTCACAGGCTGCTTTGCGGCCTTCTCGCTGGGGCCTTCTGTGTGAAAATGGCTTGAAACAAGCGGAGTGAGGATTTTACACGCCACTCTGCTTGTTTCAAGCCATTTTCAGGTTTTCTGCTCAAAGACACGTACATTGTTTTGCTCATATTTTTATCATTGTACTCTACATCATCCGTACCCCTGAGGAAGGCGGTTTCGCCGAAACACGGACCGTGTAGGGTCCATGAGGACAATCATACGTGTATCACTAATTCAGACTTTTATTGGTATTTTTATTGTAAAGAGCTAATAAAAGTCATATTTCAGAACAACCACATCCACAGTCTGTTGTTTTCATCTTTGATTGTTTTCACTGTGGATCACTGGGTCTTCCTTTTGGGTTTTTTTTTTTTTTTGTGTAGCAGATTTTTGAAACAAGAGTGTAGTTTAGCAGTATGCAGTGCAGATATTCATCTTGCAGGAGTCAGCATTTTTGAAATGCCAGCCGCTCTAGGAAAGGAGAAAAAAAAAAATCCAGATATTCAACTCTGAACTCTTCTGCAACATCAAGTCATTAGAGAGCTGGGCTGTCGTTTGTAACCACATGGGAAATGTCAACAATGTTTTCCATGTTAACAAACTAAAATGAGCAGAAAAATGCATTGCATAGTTTGCACACTTTTACGATTAGTTTAAATGTCTTCATTGAATTTCATAAAACACAATAGTTCAACACCAACAATTAATCTAATGACATTTAAGCCCTTCCCCCCTCCCCCCAACAAAATTGTAAAAGTAGATAAATTGGGAGTACAATCCAGAAAGACAAGACAATTAGCATGCATTCTACAAAAGTCATCTAAAAGAGCCCAAACCCTCTTAAAATATTGAACTGAACATTGCCTAACTGCAGCAACGTCTTCATATTTATGCGTAAGACAGACTCCCGCCCACCATGCAGGAAAAGAAAGAACTGTACTATTTCTCCATTCTGATAAAACATGCTGAATTGCTAGACCATAAGAGTATCAAATAATTTGGCCTTATATTTTTTAACTAAATGCAATAAGATAGCAGAATGCAAAATGACAATTTCATAAGTCACCTCTATACCTCCATCCCAGATCAAAACAGGATGTGATGTCAGAGGAGGGGGTGGGACCGTAACAGAGGGAACATGCAGCAGAGGCTGACGGCAGCCTGCTAGAATTGCTACATCACTGGCGATCCTCTGCAAGCTATAATTAGTTTTGAAAGTGAGACCGGGAGGCCAGGGGGAAGCTGGACAACTGTGGAGAGAAGGGGGAAACATGCCGGCCTTCGAGAGGCCCTCTAGTGTAGCTATTAGAAGTACACAGAGGGAGAGGGGCCAAAGAGAAGGGCATATGCCGGACTGAGGATGGGGGGAGGGGAAGAAATAATGGGTCTTAAAACAGAGGAGAGGGAGAGAGATGGTGGACAATGGAATGGATGGATGGAGGGAAAAGAAAGGGAAAGAAGTTGAACCCAAGAGATAGTGTGAAGGGAGGGGGGATAGAAATACTGGATAGGGGGGCGTGTTCATTAGAGAAATGCTGGATTGCGGGATTGGAAACCAAAAAAGGAGAGGTAGCAGACCTCTGGGGGAGGGAAGGGAAAAGGAAGGGGGAGGGGAGGGGAGGACAGAGATGGAAGATGGATGGTGAGCAAGAAGAAAGAAGAAAATGTTAACAGAAGACAAACAGAAACCAGAGCCTGGGACTAGCATGATTTGAATAATGACCAGACAACAAAAGGTAGAAAAAATAATTTTATATTCTGTTTTCTGATTACAATATGTCAGATTTGAAATGTGTATCCTGCCAGAGCTGGTGTTAGACAGCAAATATAAGTTAGGACCTAACAGAGAGAGGAAAAGTATTTTTTGTTTACACCACAGTGCCAGCCTGGGTAGGAGAGGGCAAAGGGGGTGGGGTGGGAGAAGAGGCTACAAAATAAACCTGCCAATTGGGCAGGAAAATAAAATCAAATTTATAAATCAATTCAATAGGCTGAATCGAATTGAAATTTTTTTCCCTGAATCCGGTAGCACTATTGTAACATGATTTTGCCAAACAATGCTTTAATTGCAACCATTTAAAAATGGCAACGGAGGGGCAGGGCAGGATTAATTATTTGAGGGCCCCTAGGCACACAAGTGCACTGGGCCCCCTAGCAATGCCCCTCCCACACCCCACCCCACCCCACCCCCATTTATTTACCTGTTTTCTTATTTACTTCTTTATTTCCACTTGTATTTCTTTTTATCTTTTATTATAAAATTCAAAACAAACAACAAAGATTACCATACCGGTGTACAGTTTTAGTTCTATGCAAGCCCCAAACATCTCTGAACAAATTCCCTCTTCCTTCCCTTCCTACCTACTTGCCCAGGATTTTAACTCGGAACCCTTTCCATACATATATAAAAATGTTCAAATGCATTGTAAAGCAGTAATACTATCTGAAACATAAGTTTATATTAATAACCAAGTTTGCAACTCCTCTCAACTGCCTCACTCTGTCATCCAACTTTAACATATATGTATGTATAAATAACCAAATCTGTAACTCCTCTGGTACTTTCCACTCCATGTATGTTTATTTGTAACAAAAAACCAAGGCAAGCGGTCTACCAAAGAATCCAACGTGGAACAAAAGAAGATCGGCAGACAATAAGGAGATTCAAATTAGAGAATGACACAGAGAAAAATTTTGTCCCCGTCCCCAGACCACCATCCTCTTCACTGCCCCATCCCCGTCTTCAGCGTCTTCTCCTCTCCATCCCCCCCCAGCACCCTTCACGCGGTCCAGCAGCTCCCTCCCGCCGGCCAGCCGTGCATTTCCCTCCTTCCCTCCCTTTCTCTTACCTTCTCTTGTGGCGAAACTGGCAATTTGTATAAGGCTATGTGCTGAAATCGCGTCGGGTTGCCTGCAAGAAAAGTCTCCTCCGATGCAACCGGAAATAGGAAGTTGCGTCAGAGGAGACTTTTCCAGCAGGCAACGCGACGCAATTTCAAGGCTCCGGCTGTAATACAGCGCATAGCCTTATAGAAATCACCAGTTTCAACAAGAAAAGGTAAGGGAAAAGGAGGGAGGGAGGGAGATGCATGGCTGTCCGGCCGGCAGGAGAGAGGCAGCTACCGGATCGAACACTCGTTCACCGCGCGTTCACGCTCCTTCACAGCGCGTGCTAACCATTCACCGCTCCACAGGGTGGTGAATGGCCTTGTCCCCGATCTCGCAGTGACCTTTTTTTTTGGTCACCATTTTGGCAGGTTACCCGCGGCTTGCCGCGGGTAACAACCACCGTGTCATTCTCTAATTCAAATCAGGTTTATTCAAGCTGCTCCCAGGAACCATGCCTGATGCATTTTGATAAACAAGGCTCGTCATCGCTATCAGAAAAACATGTCTTTCATACACACAGGATACAGAACCACCCTCACCCAGTATGGAATAAGTAATCACAAACAAACCGCCCCCCTTTTTTTACAAAAGAATGGAAGAGGTTTTTAGCACTGGCTGGCGGGCTGAATGTTCTGCGGTGTTCTGACGATCATAAGAATTCTATGACCATCTGAGCAGTGCAGAGCTTTCAGCATGCTGGCTTGTGTTACAAACCGAAGGAACGGTACAGTTTAGGGGGTGAAGAAACAGTAGTGCATATCCCCCAATACTGAACAAAATATAAAGATAGCAGATGTAAATTTGAAAAAAGAGAAATAACAAATCACTTGACAAATTAACAAATACAAATAAAACAAAAAATGGAAAATAAAATAATACCGTTTTTTAATTAGCTTTCAGAGGTCAAACCCTCTTTCCTTAGGTCAGTAAAGCATACTGCTGTTACAGTATTCTGTCCTGACCTGAGGAAGGAAAATTTGGTCTCTGAAAGTTGGTCAAACATGTATTAAAATTAGTCCAATAAAAGGATCACCATTTCTATTTCTAAACACTTATCAACACAGCTCCAATACTACTTTATCCTACAGGAAATTTTTTTTTTTTTTTTTTAAATAGAATTTTATTTCTACTTTTCTCATGTGGTTTCTGCTTTCCTCAACTTCTTGTCATTATTTTCCTTCCATCCAGTGTCTGCCCCTTCCAGAAAATATCTACCTCCTTCTGCCATCTCTCCTCCTGCTCCCCCCCCTTTGGTCTGGCATCCATCATCTTCCCTCTGTTCCCCTCATGGTCTGGCATCTCTCTCCTTCCATCTCTCCTTCTCTCCCCCTTGTGGTTTTTAGCATCTCTCTCTTTTCATTTCCTCCACTCAGATCTGATATCTCTGTCTCCTTCCCCATTTTCTGGCAACTCTCCTCTCTCTTCCCTTTTCTTCTCTGGTCTTCCTTCTCTATTTTCTGCCTCCGTCTAAATTTAATTCTTTATTACTATTCAGTCCTGTTTCCCTCTTTTCATTGTGTCTACTCACAGCTTGCCACCCCTTTCCTTCACCCCTCCACTATCTCACTAACTCTATCTTCTTCCCCCCCCTCTAGCATGTGGGAAAGCAGCAGCAGTGGTGAGGAAGTGAGGGCCCCTCACCTCCTAACCGCAGCTGCTGCTTCCCCATATGCGACTGAAGCTGATGGCACAAGTTCTCCCCACTTCCATCATCTGCCCCCTTCTCTCTCTCTTCTCCCCACTTCTATCATCTGCCCCTTCTCTTTCTCTCTTTTCCCTACTTCCATTATCTGCCCCTTCTCTGTCTCCAACCCAGGCAATTCCATCATGTTATCCTGCCCCCTCAGTGAATTGCCTGGGGTGGAGGGAGAGAGAGAAGGGGGCAGATGAAGGAAGTGGGGAGAACTTGTGCCGTCAGCGTCAGGCGCATGTTGGAAAGCAGCAGCGGTGAGGAGGTGACGGGCTAAAAGGTATCTTCCTCTCATCCATCTCCTTGCCACCCTTGTTCCTTGGTCTTTCCCACGATTTCCACAATTTTCAGCCCAGTATCTCCTCTCAGTCTCTGATGGCCTGACATCTCACTGTCCTTTTTCCTTCACTATCTTCCTATCCCATCTCTCTTCCTTCCCCCCATAATTAATCATCTCACCACCTCTCTCTTCCCTCCCCCTCAGGGTCCAAGATTGCTTCCACTCTCTTTCCTGTTGTTCTCTCCCCCTCTCACCCTATGATCCAGCACCTCTCCCGCCCTTATCCAACATTTCCCCTTCTCTCCAACCTCTCATTCCCTGCTCCAACATACCGTATTTCTTGTTCTTCCTGACTGCCCTTCCATCTAGCATCTTCCTCTCCCCAGGCCTGCTGACTTCAACTCATTTACTGCTCTCTCTCCCTCTCTCTGCCGCTGCTGCCAAAGCCTGTAAACGAATTTAACACATGCCGCAGGGCTCAAACAGTGCGTGTGGCGCTGCCGGATTCCCTCCTCCTCCCTTCCACTCATGAAGTAACTTCTCATTTCGTTTATGGAGGAGGAGGAGGAGGAGGAGGGAATCCGACAGCATCACGTGCACTGTTAGAGCCCCACGGCGTGTGTTAAATTTGTTTACAGGCTTCGGCAGCAGTGGGAGAGAGAGCGAGCGGTCACAGGCCCTGTTTCTGTCAATGGAGGGGGCCCTGTGTTGCCGATCGAGGGGGGGGGGGCCTGGTGCTGCCGATTGATGCTGGGTAGGGGCCTGTCGCTGTTTAAAAAACTTTTTTTTTTCAGTGGTCTCCTTCAGCGGGGCCCCCTGACCATTTTGGGCCCTAGGCACGTGCCTACTGGGCCTGTCTTTTAATCCGGCCCTGTGGAAGGGGATTTGGTTTGCCAATCAATTATATTAGGGTAATAACTTTAAAATGTTTGAAGATCTGTGTGCTGTCTATCATTTACCTGCTACACAATTTTTTTAAATGGTTGCAGTTTGCATACTTTTATGAAAGGACTGTGCAGTGTGCACTCTTTTCCCGATAGTGCATTTCATTCAATCCATCACACATATGTGAACCATTGAATATGCATGAGTATTGTGTGCATACATGCACTACTGAGAAAAGAGTGCACACTCTTTCAGTTAGTGGTTATTGCTGAACATCCAGATACTGCAGTGAGTGTCTGGCATGTCCAGATAGCAATAATATTCAGTCAGTATCCAGATAACTGATACAGATACTCTTAGAACAGCTTTTTTGCCGTCCTAAATTAGCCAACTACTCAGATAACTTTGGATTTCCACCCAAACTCTGTCTCTGGGCCAGTAGTGTACCAAGGGGGGGGGGGGTATGACCGCTCCGGGTGCACGCCCTAGGGTGGTGCACAGCCAGCCAGTACCAGAACCTCCTGCCTTACTCTGCCACAGGATCTGCACCTCAGCGCAGCTGCCAGTCCACCCCCTCCGACGTATTTCTTCCGAACCATAGTCAGCAGCCATGGGGAGGTACAGCAAGGTCCCGCAATGACTGCATCTGCTGGCTCTGCTCGAAAGAAGTGATGTCGGAGGGGTATGGACCAGCAGCCATAGTCATCGCAGGACCTTGCAGCAACTCCCCACGTCTGCCGGTCCACCCCCTCTGACATCACTTCTTCCGGAGCAGAGCTGGCAGCTGCAGTCATCGCGGAACCTTGCATAGCATTGGTTTGGAGAGAGAAAGAAGCATGGAAGAGTGGTGGAGGAAGAGAAAGGGGGTGGGGTAGTATGGAAGGGTGGTGGAGGGAGAGAAAGGGGGCATATGCTGATGGAAATGGTGTGCAGGGAAAGGGGAGAGAGACATAAGGGGGAAGGATACTGGATGGAATTGGGTTGGAGGGAGAGAAAGGGGGCAGATGCTGATAGAAGTGTGTGTGGGGGTGGGGGGGGGAGGAAAAAGTGAAATGCCAGACCATGGGAGAGGGAAGGGAAGGAGAGGAGAGAGATGCCAGATCATTGGAGGAGGGAAGGAGAGGAGAAAGATGCCAGATCATTGGAGGAGGGGAGGGAAGAAGATGAATGCCAGACCAATGGAGGTGAAGGAAGAGATGGAAGGGGAAGGCATACAACTTCTGGAAGTGGCATAGGAGAGAAGATGGCATATAGAAGGGGCACACAGTGGATGAAAGGAAGAGAGTGACAAGAAGATGACAGCAGAAACCAGAGAAGACAAAGGTAGAAAAAAAATTCTATTTATTTATTTATTTTTTGCTTTAGAGGACATGCGTCACTGTTTCTGTGGTGTTGCATTGTATGCAGAGTCCAGCTTCTTGGTGGTTAAGTTTAAACTTTGTCTACATACAGTATTTCTATTTTATCCCCCTTTTACAAAATCATAGAGTGTTTTTTAGCGCTGGTAGTAACAGCTCCAATGCTCAGAATTCTATGAGCGTCTGAGCTGTTAACACCGTGGCTAAAAATCGCACTACAGTTTTGTAAAAGGGGGAGGGGTTAGTTTGTGGTTACATCTTCCATACTAGGCGAAGGTGTTTTCTGTGTTCTGTGTGTTTGAAAGACATTGGGCTCCTTTTACAAAGGTGCGCTAGCGTTTTTAGTGCATGCACAAGATTAGCACGTGCTATAGAGTGCGCTAGCTGAAAAATTACCGCCTGCTTAAAAGGAGGCGGTAGTGGCTAGCATACCCATGGTTTTCTGTTAGGATTGACTGTGCAGCATTGAACTATACTAGACTGGCTTGTTTAGTTTTAAAATGGGTGTATTGATGTTGTACTGCTCACTGCAGTATGTAAGATGCTGCTTTTTCCTAGGTACACTCTTGAACGACATGTGGATTGTTTCTAAAAACCATGTTTTTCATAAAGATGGAAGGGGGATGGGGTGTAAAAAAAATGATGGGCCCTGGGTGTCACATATGCTAGGTACGCCACTGGTCTGGACTGGTCTGGACTACCTTATGCTGAACTGTTTTCTGATATGCTGTAACTTCGCTGTAAATGTACAGTCTCTTAACCTGTAAACCGCTCTGAACTGTTTTGTGGTATTGCGGTATACAAAAATAAAGTTATTATTATTATTATTACCTTATCACTTTCGGGATAATGCAGTGGTGGTGTATAAAGATATTAAATGGTACTATCAGGACAGTGCTACTATGTTTCAGAGTGGCATTTATCCAGGTAACAGGGGCTGCTACCTGAACAAATGTTTTTGATTATTGATCCTACAGTTTTTGACCTTTAATGAGCTACTTCTCACATTTCAGACCCAAAATATGCTAATTCAATCGTTCTCTGTGTGCATCCATTGTGGTTGAACTCATAACTGATTGCCAGCAGGGGGCGCTGTTGTAAAGCAACAAATACTTTCTATGTGCTGGCATGCAATTACATCCATTTTACTTTTATGAAATCAGTGCAACTTTCTATAGATTTTCCTCAATTGTTGGCTTCTTTTATGTCCTTGCCTTATCGACTTTATCAAAAAATTTCAAACTGACAAGACATCTGCCATAACATCCATTTTAAGAACTACTGAGTATTCTCTAATGATCAGAGCTGGGAAATTATTTTATCTGATTTTCTGCTAATGTTTTTCATGATTCAGATCATTCTGAATTTTTTATTTGTGTGGATGATATCTTTGTGAACGTAAGTTACATGAGGAGTACACTGAAGACCTTCAGAGACGTCACAGGGTGTTTTAATTAAAAATGTTATTTCTCAGTTCATCAAAGCTTGCACACATAAGCGTGGAGGGGAATAATCGAAAGGAACGTCTAAGTCCGTTTTCATCTAAGTCACAAATCGTCCAAAGTAAAAAACAGCCTAGGACACATTTTCGAAAAATATGTTCAAAATTTTTTTTTTCTTTCGAAAATCATCTAATTATATGTCCTGCTGATCTGATCAGCCAAGTTGCTAAACCGTCCATCTTTATACCACATTTTTGTCCAACTTTTCGTCCAAGTCAAAAATGCCTAGAACAAGCCCTGTTGGATGTGGGAAGGGGTCTGCAAAGTGATGGATTGAACACCCAGACATGGCACCTAAATAGTGGGGTACCTTACAGGGCACTGCTGTGAACTTCACAAAAAAGGGTGCCATGTCTTCTCCTCACTACAGCTCCCTTATAGGTCATGGTGAGCCCCCCCCCAAACCACCTCCAGAATCCCCTAGACCCACTTAGCTACCACCCCAATAGCCCTTATGGCTGCAGGAGCCACTTATATGCCAGTACAAAAGGGTTTTGGGGGTATATAGGGGAGTGTACATGTTTCAATATCAATGCAGTGATTACAGGGGCTTATGGACATGGGTCCTTCTCTGCATGAGTCCCTAAACCACCCCCAAGACAGCTTAAGCCACCTCTGTGCTGGCGTTGTGTAGCACGGTGACGGGACTAAATCGCGTGAGACAACGGCGCGCCGACAACTGAGCGCCGAAGAAAACCACTATTTTAAAGGGCTCTGACGGGGGTGTGGCGCTGGCGTTGTGGGGGGTTTGGGGGGTTGTAACCCCCCCACATTATACTTAAAACTGAACTTTTTCCCTAAAAAACAGGCAAAAAGTTCAGTTTCAAGTAAAATGAGGGGGGTTACAACCCCCCAATCCCCCCACAACGCCAGCGCGATGTCTGTTAAGTAAAATGGGGGGGGGGGTTCCCCACCAACACCCCCCGTCGGAACCCTTTAAAATAATGCTTTTTTTCAGCGCGCCGTCAACCTTGCGCTCAGTTGTCTGCGCTCAGTTGTCGGCGCACCGTTGTCTCGTGCGATTTTGTCTATGAACTGTGTAGCACCTCCATAAAGAACTTAATAATTGCCGCAGCTGGGTCAGACCAGTGGTCCATCGTGCCCAGCAGTCCACTCACGCGGTGGCCCTCAATGCCCTAACTGAGATTAGCCTTACCTGCATACGTTCCAGTTTAGCGGGAACTTGTCTAACTTTGGGCTCCTTTTACATTGAGCTGGCGTTATACTAGAAGCGTTTTTCTAGGCACCGGTAGGCACCTACATTTTTAAATGATAATTTAATTGTTTTTAAATGGCTCTTATCACTTAAGGCACTGTTTATAGAATATTGGGCCTAAGTGGCTTACAGAATTATAGATAATTCTTTACATTGCACAAGCCCTCAGAAAGCACAATCCACGATTTAGCACCTTCCACATAAAAATATCTTAGATCTACATCTGTGCAGACAAATAGAAACAAAAAGGCTTTGGTTATTGACAAGACCCCTCTCCCCTTTCAGTCCCTCAGTCTCTCAAGTTGTAGCCATACAAATAAAAAATTCAGTGTATAAAGGGTTAAACTAGGCATTCTGTATGTTCGGTATTAGCTACATTTTTAGAGCTCTTGGATCACGCACACACATCATATGAAATGAGCAGATTTCTTTCAGACATCTAGTTAATTATTTGTGGAGATTGGTGGTTCATGTTTGTATTCCACCCCCACGGCATAAGAGACTTCTCTAGGTTTTCATTTAAACACAATGTTGGTGGTTTATTTTTCTCCAAAACAGCTCTTTGTATAATTAGCCATCCTCAGACATGACAGAGGTTGCCACTAAGTGATTTGTAAGCCAAAGACCCGTCTTCTAAATGAAACGTTGCAAGCTTAGTTTGCTTTGAATATTCCCCCCTCAGTTTTTCTGTTCCCTAGTTCGGTTGAGACTGTAGATAGCCCCTTTGGGTTGAAGGGAGTAGTAGTCACTGCCCTATGGTTCAGCCAGTGACTTTTTCGTGATTCAAGGCCCCTGAGTACATGGTTCTAGAAAGAGACTGCATAGTTCTAGAAGAACTCTTGGTGCTTGGCTCAAGATAATAGATTGGCAATGCAATGGCAATGCTAGGCAACTTGGGAAGGGAGATATCAGGCTATACAAAAGAGGAAAAATGCTTGCCTAGTTACAAATGAAAGCTCATGGCACCAGGATCTAAAGTTGGTTAATGGTTCCAGATTCACCTGATGTGATTGATCCAGTTATGAATTTACCTACAAGGACTTATAGTTCTGATTTTCCAGTTGCATAGGCTTAGGGGTGGGGAAGGGGGAAGGAGTACAGTTCCTTTAGGAAATGGGTAAGCCCAGGATTTGATCAACCTTGTCAGGCAAATCAGGAGCCAGTTAGCAATTCTGTGGGACACCAGCTCTGGCTCTGATTATGCTGAAAGCCAAAAGCAGCAGCAGAAAACTAGTCAGGCCACAAAATGAAAAGGAATACAAACACATGATGATACAACTTTGCCACGGATTTTCCAGGACACCATGTCAAAAGAGGCAGTAATGTCTTTGACTTATTTCTACCGTACCTTGTAAAGAACAACAAAAAAAAGCCTAGAGGAAGTTTTGCCTGATACAATCAGCTCTGAAGATTTCTCAGGCCCTCTTTGGTGGTTTCTTTGAATCTGGCCATTGGTGTTTCTCCCCTCCCTTCACAGTGGTCCAATCCTAGCTGCGAGTAGGAGCATGCAGCTGGTGCACACCAGGCCCCCCTGCTTCTCCAAACAGTTCTTCCTATTTCTCCTGCCCATGCAGTTTACAGCTCAGATCAGCTATTTTACCTGCATGGTTTTCTGTAGATTTGTGGTGCATTATATTGTTCAAACAGCTTTGAATTAAGCAGGAGAGTTGCTGGCAGCAAGAAATGTCACTAGTGCCACTTTCCTGCTGTGAGCTGGTATTATTAGGCCTCAGGATGCAAGAAAGAAACCAGCAAGATGGGTAAGAGAGCAGCAATTTTAGTGGAGAGAGGAATTACAAGATGCTTAAAGGAACCAGAGGGCTGGCCCCTAAATTCCCACCCTAGATTTTGATTTCTAAAACACTGATCATAACCCATTCTTCCCTTGAGAATAATCTTGTCAAAACAAGTTTCAAGTTTATTAGGATTTGATATACCGCCTATCAAGGTTATCTAAGCGGTTTTTACAATCAGGTACTCAAGCATTTTTCCCTCTCTGTCCCGGTGGGCTCACAATCTATCTAACGTACCTGGAGCTATGGAGGACTGAGTGACTTGCCCAGGGTCACAAGGAGTAGCGCGGGGTTTGAACCCACAACCCCAGGGTGCTGAGGCTGTAAATCCAACCACTGCGCCACACACTGGTCATTATATTACATTACAGCAGCACAGCTTCTGTTTCCAGGTACACACACACACACGCCATAAACTTCAGCAAACTTTTCAAGTGCAAAAGAAAATAAATAACCTTTATAAAAATCACTTTGAATAAATTGTTGGTGGCTTTTCAAAGAGTGTGTGATTAATGTACATGATTCTGTGGCCTGCTCAGTGCTGCGGAAGAAGCGAAGGTTAATGGTAAAAAGTTAATAAGTTTATAGTAGGTGACTTTAATTGCTTTGCCCAGAAATTTCAACACACGCTGACGTGAATGGAGAAGTAATCTATTTGAATAAATATTGTAGTGAACTCAGTGGGGCCATCAATTTGGCTGAAGTTGGGGGTAGGTGGTGGTAACTGAAAACTTTTTCATTGGCAATCAAAGAACTTTTAATTTCTTCTACATATGGCATAAATCCCTCTAGTTAAAGGGGAAGACCAAACTACACAAATCTTCCCTATTTTTATCTTTTCTTCTTCTGGTGTAATTGCAGCTGCTCCCAGCTGCTTTGACTTAAAACACATGAGAATACTTCATCTTTCTCCTGCATTCAGCTTCTGGTACCCCATGTTCTTTCAGCTAGTGAGCCAGGTCCCACATACTCTGTACATTAACACAGCTTCTGATATCCTCAGGTCAATACTTTTCTTCCTTTGTTTCCTATGACTCTATTATGTTTCCTGATGATTATCCTTCACAATTTTATTCTCCATTGCAAATCTTTCCAAACATGCAACTTCCTTCTTCTACTAGCCAGACAGTGTTACTAGCAGGGGCGTGTGGTCAGGGCTTTCAGGGAATTCAGTGAATCCCCAGCACTATTGCCCTACTTTTTTTTTGTTTACTTTTTGCTTGATGCAGTGACTAGTTGAGCAGGTTACCTACTCAACCAATCAAATTCAGAGCAGTGCCCTCAGTGCATTGGGTGAATCCCCTGAGGATCCTGACCATACACCACTGGCTACTAGGCATACATAAGGTGACCATACATCCCGTTTTGAATGGGACCATCCCGTTTTTAGATTCCCCTGTCTGGTTGTCCCAACACACAGCTTCGGGACACCGAAATATCCCGTTTTCAGGGACAGCATCCTAAAGCTGTGCGTGGGGATAATGGGACAGGAGATCGCTTCCTGTCCCTCCCTGCAGCGCAAAAAAAAAAAAAAGTCTCCTTCAAGCCCCCGATTAAAATCCCCCGGTCTGCCGCCGCTGTTGCTCTCCTTACCTCCCTCCAGCGCTGATTCAAACCCACCACCACTGCTGCTAATTGCCACCCAGAAGCCTTCTTCCCAACGTCAATTCTGATGTTGGAGAGGAAGTTCCGGGCCAGCCAATCGCTTCCTGGCTGGCTCGGAACGTCCTCTCAGACATCAGAATTGACGTCGGGAAGAAGGCTTCTGGGTGGCAATTAGCAGCAGCAGTGGTGGGTTTGAATCAGCGCTGGAGGGAGGTAAGGAGAAAGGCTGGAAATCAGCAGTGGCGGTGGAACAGGGTGGGGGGAAGGAAGAAGGGAAGCTTTTTTTTTGCGCGGCAGGGAGAAAAGGAGGTAGGCAGGCAAGCAGGCTGGCTTTGGCACGGCAGAGAGGTAGGTAGGCAGGCAGGCAGGCTGGCTTCGGGGGTGGGACAAAGCCTGGAAGGCAGTGAGGGGGACATAGGAAGGAGGCACTGGGGGCACTAAGGACATGGGAAGGAGGCACTGGGGGCACTAAGGGCATAGGAAGGAGACACTGAGGGCACTAAGGATATAGGAAGGAAGAAGACACTGAGGGCACTGAGGACATAGGAAGGAGACACTGAGGGCACTAAGGATATAGAAAGGGGCATTAAGGAGATGGGAATGAGGCACTGGGGGCACTAAGGACATAGGAAGGAGCACTAAGGACATGGGAAGGAGGCACTGGGGGCACTAAGGGCATAGGAAGGAGACTCTGAGGGCACTAAGGATATAGAAAGGAAGGAGGCACTGAGGGCACTGAGGACATAGGAAGGAGACACTGAGGGCACTAAGGATATAGGAAAGGGCATTAAGGACATGGGAAGGAGGCACTGGGGGCACTAAGGGCATAGGAAGGAGACTCTGAGGGCACTAAGGATATAGAAAGGAAGGAGGCACTGAGGGCACTGAGGACATAGGAAGGAGACACTGAGGGCACTAAGGATATAGGAAGGGGCATTAAGGAGATGGGAAGGAGACACTGAGGGCACTAAGGATATAGGAAGGGGTACAAAGGAGTCTGACCTCGGTACCAGAAAGATGGTATAGGCACTGATAAAGGATCGCATCATTGACCACCTTGACGGACACGGTCTGATGAGGATCAGCCAGCACGGTTTCAGCAAAGGCAGATCTTGTTTGACAAACTTGCTGAACTTCTTCGAGGGAGTAAACAGGCAGATAGACAAGGCTACCCGGTCGACATTGTATATCTGGATTTTCAGAAGGCATTTGAGAAGGTTCCACATGAATGACTACTTCAGAAAATTGCGAGCCATGGAATCGAGGGTAAAATACTCACATGGATTAAAAACTGGCTGGAGCATAGGAAACAGAGAGTGGGGGTAAATAGACAATACTCAGACTGGAAGAGCGTCACCAGTGGGGTGCTGCAGGGCTCGGTTCTTGGACCCGTGCTCTTCAACATCTTTATAAACGATCTGGACATAGGTAAGACGAGTGAGGTGATTAAATTTGCGGACGATACAAAGTTATTCAGAGTAGTAAAGACACAGGGGGATTGCAAAGATCTGCAACGTGACATAATCAGGCTCGAAGAATGGGCATTGACATGGCAGATGAGGTTCAACATGGATAAGTGTAAAGTGATGCATGTCGGTAACAAAAATCTCATGCACGAATACAGGATGTCCGGGGCGGTACTTGGAGAGACCTCCCAGGAAAGAGACTTGGGAGTTCTGATCGACAAGTCAATGAAGCTGTCCGCACAATGTGCTGTGGTGGTGAAAAGGACAAACAGAATGCTAGGAATGATAAAGAAGGGCATCACAAACAGATCGGAGAAGGTTATCATGCTGCTGTACTGGGCCATGGTGCGCCCTCACCTGGAGTACTGCGTCCAGCACTGGTCACCGTACATGAAGAAGGACATGGTACTACTCAAAAGGGTCCAGAGAAGAGCGACTAAGATGGTTAAGGGGCTAGAGGAGTTGCCGTACGGCGAAAGATTAGAGAAACTGGGCCTCTTCTCCCTCGAGCAGAGGAGATTGAGAGGGGACATGATCGAAACATTCAAGGTACTGAAGGGAATAGACTTAGTAGATAAGGACAGGTTGTTTACCCTCTCCAAGGTAGGGAGAACAAGAGGGCACTCTCTAAAATTGAAAGGAGATAGATTCCGTATGAACATAAGGAAGTTCTTCTTCACCCAGAGAGTGGTGGAAAACTGTAACGCTCTTCTGGAGTCTGTCATAGGGGAAAACACCCTCCAGGGATTCAAGACAAAGTTAGACAAGTTCCTGCTGAACTGGAACGTACGCAGGTAGGACTAGTCTCAGTTAGGGTGCTGGTCTTTGACCAGAGGGCCGCCGCGTGAGCTGACTGCTGGATACGATGGACCACTGATCTGACCCAGCAGCGGCAATTCTTATGTTCTTATGAGGCACTGAGGGCACTAAGGATATAAGAAGGGGCACTAAGGACATGGGAAAGAGGAACTAGGGGCACTAAGGACATGGGAAGGAGGCACTAGGGGCACCAAGGACATAGGAAGGAGACACTGAGGATATAGGAAGGGGCACTAAGGATATAGGAAGGAAGGAGGCACTGAGGGCACTAAGGACATAAGAAGGGGCACTAAGGACATGGGAAGAAGGCACTGGGGGCACTAAGGACATAGGAAGGAGACACTGAGGACACTGAGGATATAGGAAGGAATGAGGCACTGAGGGCACTTAGGATATAGGAAGGGTCACCAAGGATATGGGATGAAGGCACTGGGGGCACTAAGGACATAGGAAGGAAGGAGGGAGGGAATAGAAAGGGACAATTGTTGAGCCTGAGTGCAGAAAGAAAGAAAGAGAGGATGCACAGTCAGAAGGAAACACAACCAGAGACTCCTGAAATCACCAGACAGCAAAGGTAGGAAAAATGATTTTATTTTCAATTTAGTGATCAAAATGTGTCAGTTTTGAGAATTTATATCTGCTGTCTATATTTTGCACTATATTTGTCTATTTTTCTATAGTTACTGAGGTGACACATTGCATATTTTAAAGTCATCTGCCTTGACATCTTTGAAACCCCCCCTAAATATAAATGATAATTAACATTTTCTCTGCGTATAGTGTGCTTTGTAGTTTTTAAAAAAATTTTATGGTTACCATTATGAAGTAATAAGATATGTGTAAATGAAAAATGAATGGAAGAAATTGGGAGCGGGGCCGGGGCTAGGGCGGGATTGGGGGCAGGACTGACAATTAATAGATATTAATTTTGATGAAAAAAAATAAATGGTCACATTAGGCATACACAACACTGTATGCATTGTGTTTAGATACTTTCCCTGTCCCTAGTGGGCTCATAATCTAAGTTTCTGTACCTGAGGCATGGAGGGTTAAGTGACTTGCCCAGGGTCAACAAGGAGCAGCAGTGAGAATTGAACCCAGTTTGTTAGAAACAAAACATGAAAATGCAAGTTCAAGGTATATAATCACAGAAAGTGCCATTTTTCTCAATGATAAGTAGCACAAAGCACAACAGCACCTTCCCTGAAGAAGCCTGGGTCATCCTGGTGAAACGGAGTCCACGTAGGGCTTGAAGAGCAGTGCTGGAGTTACATTGTGGTCTTAAAGTTTTGCGCTATCTTTTTGCATTTAAATTATCTTACTATTGAATACTTATTCTGCATTTTGCACTTTCACATTAAGTATCACATAGGATTTTACTTTAAGCAGTATGGTGGCTTTTTAAAGGTCTCTGAGGTCTTTTCATCCCCTGATAGATTGAAGTGACTTGAATCCAGTTTCCCAAGAGCATAGCCTGGTGCACTAACCACTAGGCTACTCCTCCATCCCTTCTCTGTATTCTTCCCTCCCATTCCTTCCCTCTTTTGTCTTGTCCATGGCTTTTCAATGTCAACTCTTTCTTTCTTCTGTCTATCATCCCATTCTCTGGTCTGTGCATCTATCTCTCTTTTCCATACCCTTCTTGATCTCTTGGCTGAAGATACAAGTCCCAAACCTAGCCTTTCAAGGCAACTCTGAACTCATTTGCGCACACAGTTCACTGGAGATTGGCCTTCATTTGCAACAACATGGAAAATGTCAATAATATTTCCCAAGTTGTTGCATGCCATTAAACTAAAACACAGCAAACCACACAGAAACAGAAGGTCAAAACAGTTTTCAATATAAACTTCTTCAGTTAAAGCATTAGCTCTTGACTCATGGACCTCAGTAGTGCCATTCCATGCTATTAAACTTTAAGCATGCAAGACCCCTGATCGTCATTGGTCCCATGTAGTTGTGATCATTTTTTAATATTTTTTACTTTTAGTTTATAATATATTTAGAAAACATATAACTTATCTTTTAGCTACGCGGGTGGGGGTACGCACTCCGACGTAGACTACGTTTCGCCCTTTCGGGCTGTATCAAGGAATCCCCCTCAAATATTCCAGCTCATGCTCCCCGCGTCAGATTTACAAACAGTAAAAAATATTAAAAAATGATCACAACTACATGGGACCAATGACGTTCAGGGGTCTTGCATGCTTAAAGTTTAATAGCATGGAATGGCACTACTGAGGTCCATGAGTCAAGAGCTAATGCTTTAACTGAAGAAGTTTATATTGAAAACTGTTTTGACCTTCTGTTTCTGTGTGGTTTGCTGTATTTGATTTCGGAAGGCTTTAAGAATATTATAGCCACAGCGAATTTGTTTATTAAACTAAAACAGGCAGAAAACGCAATAGTTTGTTAATAATGGTTTGCACTCTTTTGAAAGAGAGTATACTATTTGAACAGAAGGCACATTGCTTTCGAAATGCCCTCTTTTTCTGATAGTGCATCCATTTAAACAAATGCACCAAGTACCGATAATCGAACAGGGTTTTAGACATATCTAAAACCAGCTTAGGCCTTTTCCCTGCCTCTGTGCGCCCAGAGCGAAAAGGGGTGTTTTTGGAGGAGTGGGCAAGATGGGAAGTGGGCGGGATGTGGGCCGACCTAGACTTAGTCTCCGGCAGCCATTATCAAAAACTTTGACAGGTTGCCTAGGCGTAACTTATACATTTTGACCTAGACTAAGTCAAAACAGGTATAAGTTCTGGATCAGGACCCTGGGCTTAGCGGCCCAGGCAACCTGTCTCCCCGCCCCCATAATGATCGCATTAGGAAGCATGACCAGTCCCTCCTGCCCAAAGCCACTGCAACCCCCATGAATGTTCCCTGGCAGGAGAGATGCCCAATCTCTCCTGCTGTAATCCCCCAAATCCTTCCCAATGATCAGCAGCAGGAGGGATGCCAAATTTCTCCTGCTGACACCATCACCCCCGTCAATGTTTCCCAGCAGGAGGGATGTCCAATCCCTTCTACCGACATCCCCATGCCAATGTTTCCTGGTAGGAGGGATTCCCAATCCCTTCTGCTGACATCCCCTATCCCCGCCAATGTTCCCTGGCAGGAGGGATGCCCAATCACTCCTGCCGACACCCCGCACCCCCAGCCAATCCATCCTTCCAATACCCCCCCTGAAAGTTTACTGCCACCCCCACCCACAGACTCTCCCCCTCAAAAGCTCCCTGCCCCTTCAAAAGTTTGCCACCACCACTTTGTTAAACCCTGATAAGCTAATTGCTTTTATCACATTCCCTGGCAATGATTTCCAGCATTCAATTACACATTGAGTGAGGATATATTTTCTCCAATTTGTTTTAAATTTACTACTTACTAGCTTCCCTCTTTTATGGAGATTAGATTAACAATCACTCAAAAATTAATCCTGATAGAGTAAGATCCCTTGACCTAGAATAGCTTGTCCAAGAAGCTGAGAAATAATTAAAAACATGCCTTTTTAATTTTGTGGTCATTACTAGAGTTGATTATTTTTAAGAACTGAAAGCTATCCATATTCAATTAGTTTATGGTCTACTGCAGCGGTGCCAACACTTTTTTGGCTTGCAAGCTACTTTTAAAATGACCAAGTTAAAATGATTTACCAACAATAAAAAAAAAACCAAAACAAACACAAAGCACACTGTACGCAGAGAAAATATTAAATATCATTTATATTCGGGGGGTTTTCCAAAGAGGTCAAGGCAGATAACTTTAAAATATGCAATGTCACCTCAGTAACATATATACAAAAATAGACAAATATATCCCCTCCCCTTTTACTAAACCGCGATAGCGGGTTTTAGCACAGGGAGATGCGCTGAATGCCCTGCACTGCTCCCGATGCTCATAGGCTCCTTGCACTAAAAAACGCTATCATGGTTTAGTGAAAGGGGGCCATAGTGCAAAATATAGACAGCAGATATAAATTCGGACACATTTTGATCACTAAATTTAAAATAAAATCATTTTTCCTACCTATGCTGTCTAGTGATTTCATGAGTCTCTGGTTGCACTTCCTTCTTCTGACTGTAAATCCAATATTTCTTTCTTTCTGCCTCCTGCATGCTTCCTCTCCTCCAGACCTCATTCCATTCCCCAACCAACATTTCTCTCTGTCCCTCCATGAATCCAACTTTTTCTTCCTCTCTCCCTGCCCCCTTTCTTTCTCTTTCTCTCCCTGCCCCCTTTCTGTCTGTCTATCTTTATTTCTTCCTGCCTCCTTTCTTTCTCCTTGCCCACCCCTTTCTTTGTTTCTGTCTGCCTTTCTCTCTCCCTGCCCCCCCAAGCCACCGCAGCTGATTTCTCCCTGCCTCCCCGATGCCAGGCCAGAAGCATACAAGCGCTGGGCCCACAAGCCTTTCCCCCCCTTCCCCCTCCTGTCAATTTTGACATCGGAGAGAAAGTTTCGGGCCAGCCAGGCAGCGATTAGGGCTATCCAGAAAACCCAATTGCCTGGTGGTGTATGTTTTATGTTTTATTTGATATAATGCTTAAGCATATCCTCCAGGACAGGGTTGGGGCCCACTGTTCTATACCACTGTCCTAGGGGAGCTCAGAACAATTTACTTGAATTTATTCAGGTACTGAAGCATTTTTCCCTGTCTGTCCCAGTGGGCTCACAATCTAACTAATGTACCTGGAGCAATGGGGGACTAGATGACTTGCAAGGGTTACAAGGAGGAGCATGGATTTGCACTCACAACCTCAGGTTGCTAAGACTGCAGTTCTAACCACTATGCGACATTCTCAGACATAATATGGTAAAAAATAGCATGGCAAATATTGACAAAGATGAAAACATAGTTAACAAAGCATGGTAAAACATAATATGATAAAACATGGTATGGTAAGCCTTGTTTTGGTTACAAAGTTATATCTATATGAAACTGTTTTTTCCTTTCTCAGTCAGATCGATTTCTTCTTGTGAAATGTTTCATAAAAATCTTAAAACAAAATTATTTCAGAGATTTTTAGTTTGATTTGTGTAATTGTTTATTTCTGCCTCTCTATGCAATTTATGTGCCTTGCGTAGTTTATATGTAATTGAATTTGACTGTTGTAAACCATTTTTGGATCTAGTATTGGGATGATAATGGTATATAAAAATCATATTAGATTAGTTAATAGACATGATAACATGAACAGCCTTAGCAAGAAGAAAATGCTGTACAATGTGCGGCAGCAGCGAAGAAAGCGAACAGGATGTTGGGCATCATTAAGAAGGGGATCACAAGTAGAACGGAAGAGGTCATAATGCCACTTTATAGAACAATGGTCCGACCGCACTTAGAATACTGTGTCCAACACTGGTCTCCATACCTTAAAAAAGATATAACTCTGCTGGAAAGAGTGCAGAGGCGAGCCACGAAACTTGTCAAAGGAATGGAAAATTTGACCTACAAAGATCGACTCAGGAAGCTGGGGCTGTTTACCCTTGAGAAGAGAAGACTGAGAGGGGATTTGATAGAGACTTTTAAAATATTAAAAGGATTTGATATAATAGACCAAAAAGAAGCATTACTGAAATACTCTGATGTGACGAGGACAAGAGGACATAGACTGAAACTGTCACACAACGCGTGGTGGGTGCTTGGAATGAACTCCCGGAGGAGGTTGTGGAGGAGACTACTGTAATGGGATTCAAACGCAAGTTGGATGCACACCTTCTTGCATATCATATTGAGGGATACGGTAAATTCGGGTCTCCAAAAAAGAGTACCTAAATGGGCCTCCGCGTGTGCGGATCGCCGGACTTGATGGACCTCGGTCTGATCCGGTGAGGGCGTTTCTTATGTTCTTATGTTCTGTATGAAGGAAAAATATAGGGCTCCTTTGACTAAGCTGTGATGGTGTTTTTAGCGCTCGCAGGATTTTAGCGCGCGCTAAACTCGCTCTATGCGCCTAGAACTAACGCCAGCTCAGTGCTGGCATTAAGGTCTAGCACGCGCTAAAACCGCTATCGCAGCTTAGTAAAAGGAGCCCATAGTTTCGAGGGCCACAACTAAGAGCGCTTGGGTTAGTAGGTATGAGAAAGCTCTTACCATTTTTCCTTGTTTCTGTCAATAGCAAGGAGAGTTCTAATGCCAAAAGATGAGGTCTGCAGTCTAAAAGGAGTAGTTTCTAATGTGCAGTAAAATGTGACATTTCACTAACCTGCTGTAACTCACTAGGGCAGGTTAGTAACTTCTGTGGCAAATGAATAATGCAATTTTGTATTCAACTACACAAACTGTGCTGTTCCTGAACAAACAATGCTTTGTGCTGGCATTATTTTTCCTTTACTGAGTACATCAGGCTACTAATATGTGACTTGATGCTCCTTGGCAGCTATTTAGGGAAAGAGATTCTGGATTTAGCTCATGCCTTTTCAGTAGTAGATTCAGGAAAGGTAAATATTAAAAAACAGTACACTTCCCCCCTCCCTATTCGCGGTTTCGATTATCCGCGGTTTTCCCCCCAGCCCCCCTCCCCCCGAGAATCGCTTGTTGGCATCGAAAAAAAAACGGCCCCGGGACTTGGAGGGAGGTGATCAGAGGCGGCGGAGGGGGGCAATCAGAGGCGGGGGGGGGGGGCGATCGGAGGTGGCGTGGGGGCGATAGGAGCATGGACCTTACCTGGTGGTCTAGCGGTGACGTGGGGCAGGAGCGTTCTTCCTACACTCGTGCCCCATGCAGAGCCATGCTGTGAGTTCCTGTGGTCTCAAGAGACTACAACAGGGAGTTCCTGTTGTAGTCTCATGAGACCACGGGAATTCAGCAGCACAGCTCTGCAGGGGGCAGGAGTGTAGGAAGATCGCTTCTGCCCCGCATCACCGCTAGACCACCAGGTAAGGTCCGGGGGGTGGGTCAGAGCCGGCCAAAAGTTATTTGTGCGTTTTCCCTATTCGCAAGCCGGCTCTGCCCCAAACCCCTGTGAATATGGAGGGATAAGTGTAATTATTCCCCTATCTCAGGAGGGCTTAGAATCTAAGGGGCACTTCTATAACTGGGCACCAAACCTAAATTATTGCATGCAGTTGTTAGAGTTTAAGTTTAAGTTTTAAGTTTAAGTTTAAGTTTATTAGGATTTTATATACCGCCTATCAAGGTTTTCTAAGCGGTTTTACAATCAGGTACTCAAGCATTTTCCCTATCTGTCCCGGTGGGCTCACAATCTCTCTAACGTACCTGGGGCTCTGGAGGATTAAGTGACTTGCCCAGTGTCACAAGGAGCAGCGTTGGATGTTGAATTGGATGTTGAATCATCAACTTAAATTTAATTAGGATAAAACTAAATTGTTTATTAGATCATCCTAATATGAATTGTGAAACTAAAGTATTAACCATAAATAAACGAATTATCCACTGGCTAGAGTAATAAGGAGTTCATTTTGATCACAACCTTTCACTATTACCTCAGATAAACGTTAACTAAAAGTCTTTTAGGGCTCCTTTTATGAAGGCGCGTTAGCGGGTTTAATGCGCGTGACTCTTCAGCACACGCTAACCCCCGCGCTGGCCGAAAAACTACCGCCCGCTCAAGAGGAGGCGGTAGCGGCTAGCGTGGCCGGCGGTTTAAGCGCACGCTATTACGCGCGTTAAACTGCTAGCGCGGCTTTGTAAAAGGGAGCCCTTAGTCTTTTATGGAAACTTAGAAGGGTTAGAAAGTACTTAGATAATTATCAGTATCCGCCAATTAGTGCAATCTTTAGCTTTGTCTCAACTGGATTATTGCAATGTCACCTTTTTGGATTGCCCTAAATTAATTAAAAAAAAAAAAAAAAATCTCCAAATGCTACAGAATATAGTCATTAGATTGAAAAAAAAGCGATAAGATTACACCTTATTTACGTGAATTACACTGGCTTCCTATAGAAGGGAGAATACTTTATAAATTATATTGTACTAGTATTTAAGCCCGTTACATTAACGGGTGCTAGAATATATGGCTGTCTGTCTTTCTTTCTGTCTCTCTCCCTCCTGCAATTTTTTTCTCTCTCTCTCTCCTGTCTCTGGTCCCCTGTCTGTCTCTCTCCCTAGCCTCCTTTGTCTGTCTGTATTTCTTTCTGTCTCCCCCCCCCCCACTTTCCTTTGCAGAAGCAGCAGTGATATTTCCCTTCCCCTCCAGATCCCTGCTGAAGCAGTAGCAGCATTTTCTTCCACCCCCCATTCCCTTCTCTTCTCCACCCCCACCCCCCCACTTTCCTTTGCAGAAGCAGCAGCGGTATGTCCCTTCCCCTCCAGGTCCCTGCTGAAGCTGTAGAAGCATTTTCCCCCACCCCCCATTCCCTTCTCTTACCGTTAGCTGCCCTGCTCCGTTCGGCCGCTCCCCTTCCCTTCTCGCGTGCTGAAGGTTCTCTGCTGCGGCTGAAGGTTTTTTTTCGGCGGCTCTTCTCACGATCCCCGTGGTGGCTGATCCTCCTGTTCAAAGCGGCCTGCTGAGGTTCGCGGCCGGCTGTAACGAACCTCGCAGGCCGCTCTCCAACTCAGTAGCATGTTCCCTCTGACGCGATCGCGATGTGGAGAGCGGCCTGCGAGGTTCGTTACAGCCGGCTGCGAACCTCAGCAGGCCGCTTTGAACAGGAGCGGTAGCGGTTGTTGCGGGAAGGGGGGGAGTCGGCGACGTGCTGTGAACAGGAGCGGCAGCGGCGGCAGGACCATGAGCCCTCCTCCCGCCATCCGCCGCCAGCTCTGCTCCTGTCGCCCGATGCACCTAACTGGCGCATACGCCTCAAGCCACGAACACAGCACACATGAGGTCCCCACAGGAGATGAGGCGCCACTGCTAACAGCCAAGGTAGGTGCTGGGAAGAAGGCTGGGGACTCACGCATGCGCACTCCTGCGACCACAGACCTACAGCGCACGGAACACGCAAATAGGAGTGCGCATGCGCGAGTTAGCCTTTTATTATATAGGATTCTATTTAAAATACGGTTTGGAGAAACTCCTGATTATATGCCACATCTCATTAAATTTTCTAATAACCCATCTTTGTACTTAAGAAACAATGATACTTTTCAGTATCCAGTCAATTGGAACCTTGGAATCAGAACTTTTAACTCCACGTGGGCATATCAAGCAGCAAAACAGTGGAAAGCATTACCAACTAATATTAACCAGCAATCTAATTTGAAATGTTTAAAAAAAAACCAAAAAAAACAAACCTGAAGAATTTGTTACTAATAATTCCTAAATATTGTAATACTTGTTTTTAATTTGTGTCACCATAATTACTTATGTAAACTGCTGTGAACTTCACAGAGGTTTTAGGCAGTATACAAATAAAGATTGTATTGCATTATTGTTCCAGGAAGATTGGAATGCGAAGGTACGCTTCCATCAAATCCAGGGCAGCCAGAAATTCTCCCGGTTCTACCGCTGCAATGACGGACTGAACAGTCTCCATTTGGAACTGAGGACTCAGGGCGGTGTTGACGTATTTGAGATCCAGGGTGGTCTCCACTCCTTTGAGCCTTTCTTGGTGTCTTTATATCAAGTATCTGCCAGAGCCCAAGTCTTCTGAAGGGACTGATTCAATGACTTGAATATCTAGCAACCTTTGTAATGTTGCCTGGACTTTTTCTGCTTTCTCTGGCTGGCCCACTGGTGAATCCATGAATCAGTCAGAGAGAGGGCTCATAAACTCTATCTTGTAACCCTCTCTGATAATCTCCAGGACCCAGCGGTCAGTAGTTATTTGTTCACAGGCCTCCACGTAGTCCAAAAGCCAAACTCAAATCTTCAGAGGAGCGACTTGAGGGCTGGCATCATTGTGACTTTTTGGCTGGCACTGCGGAGTGGGAACCAGAATCTTGGTTCCTCCAGTTCCCAGAGAATTACTGTCTGGAACCTTGATATGCTTTCTGGTTAGAGGCTCCTGTTGAGTACTTGTGAGAGCGCCGTGACCCTCAAAAAGACCCCTGGCTCTGGCCATTGGCTGCTTGGGGGTCTGCTGACCTGTAAATATCTTGGATGGTGATCTTGTACACTGGCCATAAGTTCATCTAGGCCCTTCCAAAACAGCATCTGTCCCCTGAAAAGGATCCTGATCAGCGTTGCTTTAGAGGTTGAATCACCCGCCCATTTTCTGATCCAAAGCATACAATGGGCAGAAACTGAATGTGCTGAGACTTTCCCCATGACTCTGATTATATCATAGAGTGCATCTGCTACATAGTCTACTCCAGCTAACTCAAGCTGTGGAAGGGGCTCAAGCCTCCACCAGGTTCTGATTATGAAATCAGAACCTGGTGGAGGCTTGAGCCCCTTCCACAGCTTGAGCCTGGAATGACAGCCTTAATTCCTTCAAACTGCCTCCTGAGTACCATATCTACTCTGAGGTCCTATGGATCCTTTGAACTATGCCTCGCTCACTTGTCAGGAAAGTCTGTTTGGTCACCTAAATCAATTTGAATGGGCTTTCTTTTGGTCTAAAACAAATAGACCCCTTTTATCAGCTAGCTTATCGCAATCTCTCTATTTTCTAATGTGGTCAGTCACTTGGACTCCATATCGGATGAAAAAGACCAAACCTATATCCTATATCAAAGGTACTTATAAATAACTCCTTAACCAATGTCGTCCAACTTTGTGTATGTAAGTACCTAAATATTTTATTTCTTTAGTAATCCAGGAGAAGCCAAAATGAGTAATATCGCATTCTGCAATCTGGTCATTTAGAGAAAAAAGGACAGATTTTTCCCAGTTAACTTTATAGCCAGAAAGTTGTACGTAAAGTATGTACAAGCTGTTGCAAGGCTGGATGTATGGGGATTGCGTAGAAAAAGGAGAATATCATCAGCATAGGCCACTATTTTGAGTTCTCTAGTGGAGAATTTGGGATGATTGGCGAATACTTGACAATAATGGTTCTAGAGAGAGATTAAATAAGAGTGGTGAGAGGGGGCATCCCTGTCGAGTGCCCCTACGAAGTTGGATGGCATAGGTTAAGGAGTTATTTATAAGTACCTTTGCTATAGGATTCCAATAAAAAGAGTTTATCCAGGATATAAAGGATTCTCCAAAGTTATACCAGCGCAGGACCTGCAGTAGGAATGGCCATTTGACTCTGTCAAAGGCTTTTTCTGCATCAAGAGCCAAACCCACTGCAGGCTCTGGAGAGTTTTTTTCCGCACAACCATTTTTATTGTGAAATAGTCTGAGGTTATCCCCCAACCACTCTATGTATAATGAAACCAACTTGGTCTGGTAAAATTAAATGTTCAATTACTTTACTAAGTTGATTAGCAATTGGTTGTGCCAAAATTTTATAGTCGACATTTAGAAGTGAGATAGGCCTATAGTTTTTAACTAAAGTGGGATCACGATCTGGTTTAGGGAATACAATTATTGTGGCTTCTGTGAAGTTACGTTGGTATTCAGGGAAATCATGAATGTGATTAAAGTAAGTAAGTAGATGAGGAATGAAATTCGCTAGTTAATCCATCTGGACCTGAAGATTTATTAATGGTAAAAGAAGAAATGGCTGTGTGTAATTCGCCAAAGATCTTCCTATTTTATTATCCCCCCATATAATGACCAGATTTTTGGATAAAAATATCTTGATGAGCTATATTTGAGTATAGGGAGTTATGTTCATATTTCATTTTAAGGAGTTGTGAGATGTGTTATTGTTTCTGGTTGGATCATTGCTATACCTAAATTCCAGTTCTTTAATATTATCTTCCAACGTTTGAATATGTTTTGAGGTTTCTTTCTTTTTCCAGTTTACCAGATTAATAATTTCACCTCTCAGGGTAGGGGGGGGGAGCGGGAAATATCAGAATCAGGGACATTATTGCAAAAGAACTCAGTTGTAAATCCCTCAAGTTTTTCCACAATGTCTTTATCGGTTAATATGCCATTATTGAGTCTACGGGTACGTTGTGATTTAAGTGTGTTGTCCATGTTTAATTGAAGGGAGACTGGTGCATGATCAGATAACGTAATGGCATGAATAGAGGAGTGTTTAATACTATTAGAGAGAGTAGAGGATATTAGAATATAGTCAAGTCTGGCATAGGAGTCATGTGGTGCTGAATAATGTGTGTAATCCTTTTGCGTTGGAAATAGTAAACGCCAGGGATCATGTAGGTTATAGTTGGTTATCATAGATTTTAGTTTGCTTAATGTTTTAAATTTGAAAGAGCGGCAAAGTGAGGTGTGGTCAAGTAATGGATCCAATGGCTGGTTAAAATCACCACCTATAATAATGGGATATGTGGAGTGTGGTAATAAAGCGGATTGTAAAGAGCGAAAGAATTCAGGAGAATCTGATACTGGTGCCAGGATAAAGGAAGTCATCCTGCCTCTTTATCGCGCAATGGTGCACCCACATCTGGAGTACTGTGTCCAGTATTGGTCACCGTACCTCAAGAAAGACATGGCAGTACTCGAGGGAGTCCAGAGAAGAGCGACTAAACTGATAAAGGGTATGGAAAACCTCTCATATACTGACAGGCTAAAAAAGCTGGGGCTATTCTCCCTTGAGAAGCGGAGACTTAGAGGAGACATGATAGAAACCTTCAAGATCATGAAGGGCATAGAAAAAGTGGACAGGGACAGATTTTTCAGATTATGGGGAAACACAAGTACAAGGGGGCACTCAGAGAAATTAAAAGGGGACAGGCTTAGAACAAACGCTAGGAAGCACTTCTTCACCCAGAGAGTGATGGATACATGGAATGCACTTCCAGAGGATGTGATAGGTCAGAACATGCTACAGGGCTTCAAAGAAGGTTTGGATAGGTTCCTGGAAGACAAGGGAATTGAAGGGTACAGATAAGGACTGAGGTTAGGATATAGGGACAGGAGTAGAGATAGGTTAGAGAAAAATCAAGGGCCGCTGCGGGAGCGGACCGCTGGGCACGATGGACCTCTGGTCTGACTCAGCGGAGGCAACTTCTTATGTTCTTATGTTTATCTTGGAATAATGCATGCAGAAAACACCATCTACCCTTGTTGTCTGCTGAATGGGAAAAAACCTGAAGTGGCATAGATGATTTGATGTATATGGAAACACCATTTTTTTTTTTTTAAATGGCTGGTGAAAAGTATGGAAATGAGTACCCTTTAGTAATGGTTTTGGTCCGAGGCTGAAAGGTGGATTTCTTGCAACATTACCGTATTTTCGCGGATATAACGCGCACCTGTGTAAAACGCGCACAGGGGTATAGCGCGCAGAAATCACGATGATATGTACCAAAACTTTTCTATACCGCGCTCAGGCATATAACGCGCATGATGCCCGACGCTCCTTTCGCCCGCCCTGACTTTCCGTGCGCTGTCCCGACTCTCCGTTCACCCCCCTGACTTCCGTGCACTGCCCTGACTTTCCGTGCGCTGTCCCGACTCTCCGTTCACCCCCCCTGACTTTCCGTGCACTGTCCCCCCTTGAAGTCCTGTCCCCCCTTGAAGGTCTGTCCCCATCCTGAAAGCCTGATGCCCCCCCCCGACGTCCGATACATCCCCCCCCCCGGCAGGACCACTCGCACCCTCACCCCGAAGGACCGCCGACTCCCCAACAATATCGGGCCAGGAGGGAGCCCAAACCCTCCTGGCCACGGCGACCCCCTAACCCCACCCCGCACTACATTACGGGCAGGAGGGATCCCAGGCCCTCCTGCCCTCGACGCAAACCCCCTCCCCCCAACGACCGCCCCCCCCCCAAGAACCTCCGCCCGTCCCCCAGCCGACCCGCGACCCCCCTGGCCGACCCCCACGACACCCCCACCCGCCTTCCCCGTACCTTTGTGTAGTTGGGCCAGAAGGGAGCCCAAACCCTCCTGGCCACGGCGACCCCCTAACCCCACCCCGCACTACATTACGGGCAGGAGGGATCCCAGGCCCTCCTGCCCTCGACGCAAACCCCCTCCCCCCAACGACCGCCCCCCCCAAGAACCTCCGCCCGTCCCCCAGCCGACCCGCGACCCCCCTGGCCGACCCCCACGACCCCCCCACCCCCCTTCCCCGTACCTTTGGAAGTTGGCCGGACAGACGGGAGCCAAACCCGCCTGTCCGGCAGGCAGCCAACGAAGGAATGAGGCCGGATTGGCCCATCCGTCCTAAAGCTCCGCCTACTGGTGGGGCCTAAGGCGCGTGGGCCAATCAGAATAGGCCCTGGAGCCTTAGGTCCCACCTGGGGGCGCGGCCTGAGGCACATGGGCCAAACCCGACCATGTGTCTCAGGCCGCGCCCCCAGGTGGGACCTAAGGCTCCAGGGCCTATTCTGATTGGCCCACGCGCCTTAGGCCCCACCAGTAGGCGGAGCTTTAGGACGGATGGGCCAATCCGGCCTCATTTCTTCGTTGGCTGCCTGCCGGACAGGCGGGTTTGGCTCCCGTCTGTCCGGCCAACTTCCAAAGGTACGGGGAAGGGGGGTGGGGGGGTCGTGGGGGTCGGCCAGGGGGGTCGCGGGTCGGCTGGGGGGGGCGGTCGGAGGTTCTTGGGGGGGGGGCGGTCGTTGGAGGGAGGGGGGTTTGCGTCGAGGGCAGGAGGGCCTGGGATCCCTCCTGCCCGTAATGTAGTGCGGGGTGGGGTTAGGGGGTCGCCGTGGCCAGGAGGGTTTGGGCTCCCTTCTGGCCCAACTACACAAAGGTACGGGGAAGGCGGGTGGGGGTGTCGTGGGGGTCGGCCAGGGGGGTCGCGGGTCGGCTGGGGGACGGGCGGAGGTTCTTGGGGGGGCGGTCGTTGGAGGGAGGGGGGTTTGCGTCGAGGGCAGGAGGGCCTGGGATCCCTCCTGCCCGTAATGTAGTGCGGGGTGGGGGTAGGGGGTCGCCGTGGCCAGGAGGGTTTGGGCTCCCTCCTGGCCCGATATTGTCGGGAAGTCGGCGGTCCTTCGGGGTGGGGGTGCGAGTGGTCCTGCCGGGGGGGGGGGGATGTATCGGACGTCGGGGAGTCGGCCGGGCAAGAGGGCTTGGGCTCCCTCTTGCTCCGATCGTGGATGCGGGTGCGAGCGCGTGCGAGCGGTCGTTCGGGGTGGGGGTGCGAGCGGTCCTGCTGGGGGGGTGAATCGGGCGTCGGGCGGGGTGGGAACTATGTTTAAAAACTTTTCTATACCGCGCTCAGGCATATAACGCGCGAGGGGTATGCGCGGTACGTAAAATCACGTATAACGCGCGCGTTATATCCGCGAAAATACGGTACTACGTCAGGGTGGAGAGATCGTATATAATTAGAAACTTTTTTTCATTTTAGGCAATTATTCTTCCCATTGACATTAAAAGATAATAGATGTAAGTCTAGCATACGTCACATAATGTGAATAACATGTCATATTCGGTATATATCTCAGCTGTGGAAAAAAAACAATAAGGTTAACTGAAATAACAAACTGACCTATAACATACAATGATCTAAAAAACATCCTGATCGAAAGAACAACATAACAATGACACATCTTATTAAACCTAATAAGGTTAGCAATGTGACATTAATAAACTGGGAAACAGAGTTGGCAGGGAATGATCCCTCAATGGTTAACCAGAGCACTAGTAAGCTAAATCCAAGATGGCATATTAGATCGAAACAGGTATAGATTGCCATTACTGCTGCAAGGTTCATGCAGATAGATTAGTAGACATCAAGAGAATTATGATTTCACTGCATTTTGATAGAGTCTATGAATTTCTGTAGTTCAGATGGATTGGGATAAGTAAGGGTCTTATTATTGTAGGTGACTTTCATTCGTGCTGGGAAAATTAGGCCGAATTTTGCCCCGATTTCTTTCAGATCATGATGCTGTGGCAGAAATACTTTTCTACGTGCTGCTGTCAATTTTACTAAATGTGGCACAAATAGGATTTTCCGACCTTGGTGTAAGATTTGTTGTTTAGTTTTCATTGTTGTTAAAATCGCCAGCGCGTGTTGGTATCGCAAGATTTTTGCGACTATGGGCCTCGGGGATTTCTGGGCGGCGAGTGGACCCTCTATCCCCTATTGGATCAGGGGTCTCAAAGCCCCTCCTTGAGGGCTGCAATCCAGTCGGGTTTTCAGGATTTCCCCAATAAATATGTATGGGATCTATTTGCATGCACTGCTTTCATTGTATGCTAATAGATCTCATGCATATTCATTGGGGAAATCCTGAAAACCTGACTGGATTGTGGCCCTCGAGGAGGGACTTTGGCACCCCAGGTCTAGAACATTAAGGTTGCCAGTGCACCTGTTTTGAAAGGCAGACATTCTCTTTGGTTATAAACAAGGTAAGATTACACCTTGAATAACCTCAGGGCAAGCTGAGCCCCTACAAATCTGACCATGTGATGTTTTTAAATGAGAGGTTAAAAAAGTTCTTGTTTGTCATATTTCATCCATAGTGCCAAAACTAGTCTCTTGCCCCAGGGCACATCTAGAATTTATAGTTTTGAGGGAGGAGAGAGTTTAAACATGTTGCAGGGCCTTGAAAAGGGATATTTTTCAGTACACACAGTACTGTGCAGCTGCCTGCTTGCTCACACATTTCAATGCTTTTTGCTTTGGCACATTTCGATCTGTGGCATAATTATTGAAGAATGTTAACAGACTTTTATTGCTTTCTCCACTTACACCTGTAGAAATTTAATTTCAAATAAAAAGAAACAACTTATTGAGAAACCAATACTTTACAATGATACCGTACGAACACACTAATCTCATCTGAAAGCTCTCACCTTCTCGTGACTCATTTGTCTGTCTCCTCTGCTGTCTGACTTTTTTTTTCTTGCCATTAGCTAGATGCAAACATCTATAACGTACTTTTTTTTACTTTGAAAGAAAGAAAGAAGGAAGCTCTGTAAGATAAGAAAATAGTACCAGGGAGTGCTTTTTAAGAAAAAAAAAAAAATAAAAAAAAATTAATAGCACATTATTGATCCTGCCTTTGACTAAAGCTACTATCCAACAATTGAACTATGCTACTGTAAATTACCAGGGGAAAGAGTGTAAATTTCCTAGGGGAACTTTTACTAAGCTGTATTAAGTGTTAATGCTTAAAATGCTGCTCTGCAGAATGTGCTCAGGTATCCCTACTGTAGTGCTAAATGTGTGTGTAGTAAATTTTTTTTTTTTTAATGTTGAGGGAATGTATCCAGGGCAGGATTAATTCTTCGAGGGCCCCTAGGCACACAAGTACACTGGTCCCCTAGCCACCCCCTGCCCCACCCCCCCATTTATTTACCTGTTTTCTTATTTACGGTACTTCTTTATTTCCACTTATATTTCTTTTTTCTTTTATTATAAAATTCAAAACAAGAATAAATGCTGAGAATTTGGGGGCATGGTAATATATATAAACTGATTGATATGGGGCCCATTGGCATTTTATATTACCTCATTATAATTGATAATAATTGAGTGTTGACTATCAGTCAGTTTTTGTTTATTGTGGTACATATCCAGGGAAGGGTGGGAGGGGGTTATTTATGTCATAAATTGATTTTTGAATATTCACACTTGGGTTGGGAAGATATCATTATTTAGAAAAGGGTAAGGTTTTTATGGTAATATATGTTTTTGTGTTTTATTGAATGATTATTGGATGGGTGGGTGGGTGGGGGGAAATGGTTGATTATAAACATGTGAAAGTTGAATGTCCTTTTATGGTATCATTATACGTTGCATTTGTTGTATTAATTCAAAACAAACAACAAAGATTACCATACCAGTGCCAGTGTACAGTTTTAGTTCTATGCATGCCCCAAACATCTCTGAACAAATCCCCCACCTTCCTTCCCTTCCCACCTACTTGCCCAAGCCTTTAACTCTGAACCCTTTCCATAGGTATATAAGAACATAAGAACTGCCACTGCTGAGTCAGATCAGTGATCCATCAGTCCGTTCACATGGCGGCCCCTAGGTCAAGACCAGTGCTCCAAATGAGTCCAGTCTCACCAGTTTAGCATGAACTTGTCCAACTTTGTCTTGAAACCCTGGAAGGTGTTTTCCCCTAACAGACTCCGGAAGAGCATTCCAGTTTTCTACAACTCTCTGGGTGAAGAAGAATTTCCTTACGTTTGTACGGAATCTATCCCCTTTCAACTTTAGAGAGGGTCCTCTCGTTCTCTCAACTTTAGAGAGTGTCCTCTCGTTCTCCCTACCTTGGAGAGGGTGAACAGTCTGTCTTTCTCTACTAAGTCTATTCCCTTCAGTATTTTGAATGTTTTGATCGTGTCCCCTCGCAGTCTCCTCTTTTCAAGAGAGAAGAGGCCCAGCTTCCCTATAAAAATGATTAAATGCATTGTAAAGCAGTAATACTATCTGAAACATAAGTCTATATTAATAACCAAGTTTGTGACTCCTCCAAACTGCCTCACTCTGTCGTCCAACTTTAACACATATGTATATATAAACAATCAAATCTGTAACTCCTTTGGTACGTTTCACTCCATGTATGTTAACAAAACAACAAGGCAAGTGGTCCACCAAAGAATCCAACGTGGAAAAAAAGAAGATCGGCAGACAATAAGGAGATTCAAATCAGGTTTATTGAAGGTGCTCCCAGGAACCATGCCTGATGCATTTTGCCAAAGAAGGCTGGTCAATGCTAACAGAAAATTATGTCTTTCATACACACAGGAAGACAAAGGGATTGAGGGGTACAGATAAGAGTAAAGGTAGATTATAGGGATGGGATTAGAGGTAAGTTACAAAATTAATCAGGGACCACTGTTCAGGCACTAGGCCTGATGGGCGGCCCCGGGAGCGGACCGCTGGGCAAGATGGACCTCTGGTCTGACTCAGCGGGGGCAACTTCTTAGGACACAGAACCACCCTCACCTAGTATGGAATAAGTAATCACAAACTAACCGTCTCCCCTTTTTTTACAAAAGCACCGAAGAGGGTTTTAGCACTGGCTGGCGAGCTGAATGTTCTGCGCTGTTGTGACGATCATAAGAATTCTATGACCATCTGAGCAGTGCAGAGCTTTCAGCCAAAGGAATGGTACAGTTTAGGGGGGTGAAGAAATAGTAGTGCATATCCCCCAATACCGAACAAAATATAAATATAGCAGATGTAAATTTGAAAAAAAGAGAAATAACAAATCACTTGGCAAATTAACAAATAAAAATAAAACAAAAAATGGAAAATAAGATAATACCATTTTATTGGACTAATACATTTTTAAATTAGCTTTCAGAGGTCAAAATCTCTTTCCTTAGGTCAGTAAAGTAAACTGCTATTACAGTATCCTGTCCTGACCTGAGGAAGAATTTGGTCTCTGAAAGTTAATCAAAAATGTATAAAAATTAATCCAATAAGAGAATCACTATTTTTTTTTCTATTTCTAAACATTTATCAACACAGCTACAAATAAATAAAAAATATAATTTTTTTCTACCTTTGTCATGTGGTTTCTGCTTTCCTCATCTTCTTGTCATTCTCTTCCTTCCATCCACTGACTGCCCCTTCCAGAAAATGTCTGCCTCCCTATGCCATCTCTCCTCCTGCCCCTTCCCCCCCCCCCTTTGGTCTGAGGGTCCAGAGAAGAGGGACTAAAATGGTTAAGGGGCTGGAGGAGTTGCCGTACAGTGAGAGATTAGAGAAACTGGGCCTTTTATCCCTTGAAAAGAGGAGACAGAGAGGAGACGTGATTGAAATATTCAAAATACTGAAGGGAATAGACTTAGTAGATAAAGAAAGACTGTTCACACTCTCCAAGGTAGGGAGAATGAGAGAGGATAGATTCCGTACAAACATAAGGAAGTTCTTCTTCACACAGAGAGAGGTGGAGAGCTGGAACGCTCTTCCAGAGTCTGTTGTAGGGGAAAACACCTTCCAGGGTTTCAAGACTAAGCTGGACAAGTTCCTGCTAAACTGGGACGTACACAGGTGAGGCTGGACTCATTTTAGAGCATTGTGGTCTTTGACCCGGGGGCCGCCGCGTGAGCGGACTGCTGGGTATGATGGACCACTGGTCTGACCCAGCAGCGGCAATTATTATGTTCTTATGTATTGGTACACCCACGTTTCATCATCAGTAATAACATGGCCCATAAAATCATCTTGGCTCTCCAAAAGGACTTGGCTAACTTTGACTCTCCTTTGCTTTTGCTCATTGGTGAGTTGTTTCGAGACCATTTTTGCACACACCTTTCTCATGCCAAGATTTTCCTGTTTCTCTATTGATGTTTACTTGGTCTGCTATGCTTTTCACAGTCATCCAATGATTTTGACGTACAATTTGATAAATTTTTGCAATGTTTTCATCAGTTCTGCTCGTTACTGACCGCCCTGACCCTGATCAGTGATGCTTTCTCTCCTCAGAAAAATATTTAATCCATTTGTATGCTGCCATTTTCTTCATGAAATGTAAACACCAGCACTATATAAGTATAATTTAGCTAAGAATGAAGATTATATCAGATAGCCCACACGGCTGAAAGAAGTTATCTTACAGCTTTGCCAACCTTCACTCAGAACAGTTTCAGAATTACTATTCACTGGTCCTCAGCGGGCCACCACACACTCAAAAGCTTTCATTGTGTATGGCTTTACGCTCCCACTCGTCATAGGAGCCAGTTCGACTTTCAATTTATATTCAAATATCTTAATAATTAGAAAATTTAAAGTACTTAGCTTCTAATAAGATGCTATGCAGGGAGAATTTGTTCTTAACATCAACATGTTTCGCCCGTTTGAATCGATGGGCTTTATCAAGATTCCTGCTCCCTAAAATATAAAACAAAAACCTAAGTTCCCATACTCGCATGCAAATCCTAACATCTCAATATAGCCAAGCCTAGTTTACTTAAAACATTTTCCCAAATTCCCTCACTCACCTCCTAATAACTTTCAACCGCCATTGTATAAATGTGAAATGGCGGAGCTACTTACTCACACCTGTTTTATAGACTCCCGTCACCGACGTCAGCTCCCCACCAATATGGAGAGATGACGTCAGAAACCGGAGACTACCTAATATTCAATAGGATAGCTGTTAGTTTTTAGTTTTTTATTTTACATACTAGAATAACGGAAGGAGCCCCAAAACCAATCCTCATATCAACGAGGCCCATTCCAGCTCAGTGTTAAGCCCAGCAGGGATAGCCCGCTGAGGACCAATGAATAGTAAATTCTGAAACTGTTCTGAGTGAAGGTTGGCAAAGCTGTAAGATAACTTCTTTCAGCCGTGTGGGCCATTTTCTTCATGGCATTATCCCCATAAACTTGGACCAGTTTTGGAAAAGAGACTTTTGCCAAGTTTAACAAGAAATTTGATGTTTGTTTGTTGCTCTAATTCAAGCTCTGACATTTTTGCAACAGCACACACAAAAACATGCAACAATAATGAACACTACTCAGCAAGACACCACCACATGTCGATAAGAACACAGCTGTGAGACACTGATGGACCAAGGTTATGAAACTTTACAGAGTTGTTGGTACAGTGCTGCCAACGTAAGCGCATGGAGGCAAGTTCACAAATTTAATTGTCAGAGCTAATGTAATTGTAGCTGCTAAATTCCTTTATCTCAATAACACATATTGCACTAGGCAGAACTGAAAGGTGAGGTGTTTGTTACTTTGTAATAATAATAATAATAATAATTTTATTCTTATATACCGCCATATCCAGCGAGTTCTAGGCGGTTTACATCAATTAGAAAATGATCTGCATTGACAGGCAGATTTACAACAATTTACAACAGTCTGCAATGAAGAGTAGAATTACAACAATTTATAACAGTCTGCAATGAAGAGTAGATTTACAACAATTTACAACAGTCTGCAATGAAGAGTAGATTTACAACAAGAGAGTAGGGAAAAATTCACAAACATGTGTAGCTATTTTTTTTCTCCTATACAAACACTTTTTAAACTGTAAAGCCCTATTAGATTGGTGACCTTCTACAATTGGAAAATGACTGTAGTCAGACTTGTAAATTTATGATGAAACATCTCTCTAAGAACTTTAACAGTACCAGAGATGTACATTTAGTCTTTGCAATCTGGTGAATAAGGGCTAGATTCTCTATGCGAGCCGATCATGTACCGATCGGTTTGCGACCTGACTTCCCTCCAACCCGATTCACTAACCTGTGTCCCGATCATCCTCCGATCTGCGCATGCAAATGAGGGGGAATGGCATTCAAATGATGGCAGGCAGCGATTCACTAACAAAAAAAACCTGCAACACCGACTGGGCTGGCTTATCACAAATAAGAGACTGCTGAGGACCAGTCGCTCAGGTCCTTTCTGACTGCCCTGTCTTCTGCCACCCTGCTCTCTGCCCTGTTTTTCTGCTCTCTGCCCCGAACTCCTACTCTCAGCCCCGATTTCCTGCCTGCCCCAACTCTCCCACCCTTCTCCGCAGTGCAAGCCTGTGGTTTTAACCCGTGTGATTAAAGTGGGTTAAAACCACGGGCTTGGTAAGAGAAAAAAAAAAAGAAATTTCCTACTCTGCCGAACACAGAGGACCAGCACATGCTCAAGATCGCTCCGATTCAGTCTGTTGGGGGCGTGATTCCGATCACCATCATTTGCATGAAGGTGATTCGTGAATCAGCCCCCCGGACACGGATCTGATTGGATCCGATTTGTGTCCTTAGTGAATCTAAGTTGCTTATATGCAAAAACAGCACTTACATAAGCTGTGTAAAGACCCAATTCTGATAGATGCCATTGTTATGGATATTATTGACCCATTGCTTCTATTTAGGTAGACTGTTTGTAGCAGGTTATTTGGCAGTGGCTCTACAGAGGAAATTAACCGTTGAAAGGGAATGCACAGTTTCAGCAATCGCAGTTTCAATTATTCACGGTTTTTAGCTTGCTGGCTCCTCCCCCCCCTCAATTACATCAGCTTGCATAGAGAAATCGCTGATTCCAAGTGTTTACAGAGAAAATAGCTAATTCCCAGCACTTTCTTCACTGTGTTTAGCCTCTCCTTCAGGAACAAGCCAGGTCTCCCACCATGTTCACAATGATTTTTAATAGAAAACAGTGAATAACATATGAAAAAATTATTCGTGGATTTTCTGTATTCGCAAGTCTGTTAATCCCCTATCAAAGCGAATACGGAGGGAAAAGTGTAGTTTCAGACCAGCTCACATACATAGGCTTCCTTGAAGTCCATAGAGCATAGCCATTCATTCTGTGCCAATAGGGGATAGAGGAGGGCAAGAGAGAGCATTCGAAATTTCTCCTCGACGAGATATCTCAATGGGATATTTGTTTATATTTCTGAGATCCAGAATGAGTTGCAGTCCTCCAGTCTTCTTTGGAACTAAGAAATAGCAGGAGTAGAAACCCTGGTTTAGTTGAGAAAGAGGAACTTCCTTGATGGCATTGAGAAGAAGTAGGGATTGAACCTCCTGAAGATGAAGAGAGGACTGCGAAGGGTTTGAAGCAGACTCTCTTAGTGGATGATCTGGAGGAAGGGTGTGGAAATGAAGAATGTAACCTTGATGAATGATTTTTTTTTTAATTGTAATTTTCAAAAAATTCTCTGTACAGAATATAAGAATGGAATTTTCCAACAAAAGAAAAATAGAACTATGAAAATATTTAAACAACATTAATGACGAATGATGTTTAACACCCAGAGATCGGATGTCCCAATGATTGATATATAGCTGAAGTTGCCCTACCATGGGCTTCGGCCGACGATGGAGAATGGGAATTGTGGCTATGCTCATAAGGAACACGTCATAAAGGCTCCTGAGGTTTTTGCTGAACATCCGGCTGTTTAGGTGGTTGACGCTGTTGCTGTTGCTTCTGCCTTTTAGGCGGTGGAGAAGCAGTAGCAGGAGACTTAGCAGCAAAATAACATTGGTAAGAAGAGGCAGACTTAAAAGAATGAGGGGCTTGAGGTTTCTTTTCAGGTTTGACCAACGTGTTCCATCTGGTCTCATGGGCAGAGAGCTTCTGTGTGGCAGTGTCGGTAGAGTCACCAAAAAGCTCTTCACCTAGACAAGGAGCATTGGCCAGACAGTTTTGGTGGTTAATGTCCAGGTCAGAGATACGTAACCATGCAAGACATTGCATAGCCACCGACATAGCTGCTGTCCAAGAGGTAAGCTCAAAGGTGTTGTAAGTGGACCTGACCATATATTTGCTTAGCTGGAAAGCAGTGGAGCCCAGATTTTGAAAAGACTTGGTCTTTCGTGGAGGAATGTATTTGGTGAAAGATAAAAATTGTTTGATCAAATGCTTCAAATAGTAGGAAAAATAAAAATGTGTTAATTGCAATTTTGCCCACTTGATATAGTAACTGCAAACAATCTCTTAAGTGTGTTACTCAGGTGCTATCCTTTATGGAGTTTTCTACTGTTGACAATCCAAAATAAAGTGAGTTTCTTAAAATAAATCCTTGAAGTGCTGTAAAATCCAATATTTGCCCGCTCTGAACAAGCAGGTCAGGGTGGTTTACAAAATTAGTAGTATGTATAAGCTTGAAATCTTTTGGTGGCGCCCAGAATTTTCTTGCATTTACACTATAGCCTTTTACATGAAAAGGGTTAGAGACCACTGCTCTACATGGTCCTCATATAATTTTCTTCAGAATGTTACTGTCTCATCTTTAGGTGGCAGTGTTTTCACTGTATGGATATTCTTTTCCAGTTCCCTGTAGAATTGTTTTAGGTTTTCTCTAAATAATCTATTTTGATTTCTCTTTTATGTTTTCTTCATAATCTCCACAATTTTTGTGCTTCAGCTGTAACTTTCAATTTAATATTGGACCATATGAATTTAAGATCGTCCTCTATCAATGCAGCATGCATCAATTTGATATTTTGGATTTTCCTCAGTATCTTTGGTGATCATGATTCTTTTAGGTACCCATCTATCAAGGAGTAGATGTTTCTTTTGGCCTAGAATCCTGAATGGTAAAACCCTCTCTTTAGTAATTTTGGTTGCACAAGTGTATTCAGTTAAAATCCTCTATAATAAAACCCTAAGCGTGCATGCGCACTTAGAACACTGTGATCCCTGCCGCCATGGTGTCTGACTCCATGGCCATATTCTATTTGCGGCACGCGGCGCATGCGACGGTTGGAAGCTGACCTACACAAAAAAAACCCGCTGCCCACAGGAAACAGGAAGCGAAGGACCGCCACATGCAGTCGCGCAATCAACACTAACGTCCGTTTTGGGGGGAGGAGAAACGAGCATACTGGAGCAGGAGAACATGGAGAGAGTGTGAGCGTTGGAGATAGGCGCCGCTGCAGGCACACCGGCAACGGGAAGAGGAGGAGAGGGCCTGATGATAGGGAGAGACCGCTGGAATTGGTACTGCTAGACAGGGAGAAGGTAAAAGGAAGGGATAATGGCTACTAGTGGACAGGGGGAGCAGGGAAGGGGTGCTGTTGAACAGGGGGGAGGTAAAAGTTAGGGAGAAGTGCTACTGCTGGACAGGGGGAGCAGGGAAGAGGTGCTGCTGGACAGGGAGGAGGTAAAACAAGTGGAGAAGGGGGGAGGTAAAAATAAGGGAAAAGGCCTACTGCTAGACAGTGGGAGCAGAGAAGGGTGTGTGTGTGTTGCTGGACAGGGGAGAGAAAAAAGTAAGGAAGAAAGGCTTCTAGCACCTGTTAATGTAACGGGCTAAAAACTAGTCTGTAATATTCTAAGACTGTCTTATAGAAATTATGGCCTTATTCATCTTATTCATCCTTACTCTAGGTGTTAGGATACCCAAGTTGAATCATTCTCTTTCCTGGAGCCCAGAAAATCTAGCTATGTCATTATAAGCCAGCAGCTCAACTGCTAATTCTTCCACCTCTGGGCCCTTCTCCTGCAATTATTCTTCCTCTTCAGTTAACGTCTATTCTTATCCCTTGTTTATCATGCTATTTTGTGTTTTTGGAGCTACATTCTTCATCTCCACCTCAGCTATCACAGAAACCTGTCCCATTGCTGCTTTCAAAATCCTGTGGCATTACCTCTATGGAATGGATTGAAGTAACAACAAAAGAGATGGAAAACAGGTTAAAAAGATCTCCAAATTGGATGAGCCCCAGCCTAGATGGAGTAAGCCGTTTTTGGCTCAGACAGTTACATCTCTCTCCACCAAGACCATGGCATCCTACAAAAATCAATTGATCAGGAGCTAGCTCTGACATCACATTGGCTGATATCAGGCAGAACACTTCTTCCAAAGGGAGATCCATGTAACATTCCTAAAAATAATAGGCTGAGAACTTGTCTACCTAAAGCAGGGGTCTCAAAGTCCCTCGTTGAGGGCCACAATCCAGTCGGGTTTTCCGGATTTCCCCAATGAATATGCATGAGATCTATGTGCATACACTGGTTTCAATGCATATTCATTGGGGAAATCCTGAAAACCCGACTGGATTGCGGCCCTCAAGGAAGGACTTTGAGACCCCTGACCTAAAGTCTATAAGCTGTTCACAGCAATAGATGCCCATAGAACATACTCATACAATCATATAGACTCTATCACAGCAATAGAGCAGAAGGGCAATAAGAGAGGAACATATGGAACAAAATACTAATTAATATTGAATAAAGCCATTATAGCCAATTCTAAGAAAAGCAGAAATCTTAGGGCTCCTTTTACTAAGCTGCGCTAGCGTTTTTAGCGCACGCTAGACGCTAACGCCTCCATAGAGCTGGTGTTAGTTTTTCTGCGTAGTGCGGGGGTTAGCGCATGCTAATCTGCAGCGCACGCTAAAAACACTACCGCAGCTTAGGTTGTTGGTCTAACCACTGCACCACACTCTCCTACAAGTGTGTTGAACGGAGGGGTAAATATGTGGAATAACTTGTAAAATTCATAGTTTCATGTCATTCCCTTGGTTGGACTGAGAACTTTTCAGCACCCTCTTGTAATCCGTAACATGCCCAGTTGACAGCAATTTGACACAAGCATTTACATCAGCCATTGCCTAAATTTAGATGCATAACTGGAGGCTTAAGCTAGCAATCACATTCATAATTGCCAATATAGCATTCATGTTTAAACACATATCATCCCAGCACCTAAGTTTAGGCAATCTGTAGAGAACTGTGAATCTGAATATTATTATACAACCTGAAAATCTGCGGAAATCCATGCAAAACTTACACCTTGAATGGTGAAACACTAGCTAGGACTTCAGAAGAATGGGACTTGGGAGTAATCGTCAGTGCAGACATGAAGGCTGCCAAACAAGTGGAGCAGGCCTCATCCAAGGCAAGGCAAATGTTGGGATGTATCAATAGAGGCTTCATCAGCCGCAAACCTGAAATCATAATGCCTCTCTACAGAACCATGGTGAGACCTCACCTGGAATACTGTGTGCAATTTTGGAGACCACACTACCAAAAAGATGTGCTTCGAGCTGAATCGGTCCAGCGAATGGCCACTAGAATGGTCTCCGGACTCAAGAGTCTCCCATACGAGGAAAGACTGGACAAACTGCAGCTCTACACTCTTGAGGAGCGTAGAGAAAGGGGAGACATGATTGAGGCGTTTAAGTACATCACAGGTCGTGTCGAGGCGGAAAGCGATATATTATTCCCCAAGGGACCTTTGGTCACAAGGGGGCACCCGCTCAAACTCAGAGGAGGGAAATTTAATGGTGACACCAGAAAGTATTTCTTCACAGAAAGGGTAGTAGATCACTGGAACAAACTTCCGGTGCAAGTGGTCAAGGCCACCAGTGTGCTCGACTTTAAAAATAAATGGGACATCCACGTGGGATCCCTACGGGGGTCGAGCTAAGGAACTGGGTCATTAGCACTCAGACTTGATGGGGTGGGTCAGAAGAGTGGGCAGACTTGATGGGCTGTAGCCCTTTTCTGCCGTCATCTTTCTATGTTTCTATATCTTCAGGGTCACCTTCTTGAAATGGAGGACCTGCTGAATCAAACCCAACTGGTACACCTTCCCCTCCGGAAGCCGGGTAACCATTTCATCCGTGCCTATCTCTATGCCCAGGAAGGTAAGAACCCGCACTGGCCCTACCGTTTTTTCTGCCGCACAGGGAACGTCAAACTCCTCTGCCATGCATTCAAATGTACTCTTCAGCTGAGTCCACTAAGTCCATTCGGGACGGCAAGACTGTAACCCAATGGAGAAAGGAACTAAAAAGCTCAAATTAGGTGCACCATGGGCAAACACCAATCGAAATAAAAACTTTCCTCAAAGCAGAAGCCCAAAGAATACAAATCCGGATGCACCGGCAGGAGGCGAAAAGCCACCTTGATGTCAACCTTCGCCAACAAGGCACTCCTACCAGCCCTCAACACCAGTCGCAATGCGCTATCAAATGAGGCATACCACACTGAGCAGAGATCTGCCATGATGCCCTCATTCACAGACACCCCTACCGGCTGGAAAAGGTTATGAATCAGCCAAAATTTCCCTGGCTACTTTTTGGAAATCATGGCCAAGGGTGATATCATCATAACTGCAAAGGAGCGATCGCGGAATTGCCCTGCGATACACTCCAGTGTGAGTTCCCCTTCCAGCTTGGCCCACATGACTGACCTCAGATGCCGCACCGATGACACATTTTGCACCCTACTTTCGCGCTATTCCCCCTGAAAAGGAATAGTGAACCCTTCCCCCAACCCCCACTTTAGCATCACAGCTGCCCCAGGATCACCATAGCACTGCAGCCATGGGCGAAGGGCTTCCACACGCACTGGCTTGGGCAGCCTTCCCACTGCCCTATTGTTTACTTGCCCCAGGCTGAGCTCCCGCCCCCTTCTTGGGGCATTTGATGACCATATGCAGTTGGATGCACTGGGAGCAGGTGTGTTAGAATCTACAATCCAGGAAGGGGCATCCCACATGGTTAAATTTCCAACTAAAGCCAGACCCCCTCTGGCAATCCCTCCGGTGACGGGCCAAAAGAACTGTCTGCTATCCCCTCCTGATGAGGGCCGTCCGGATCCCAGGGCACTGGGGCCAGGTTGACATCCTGTGTTCCACATAACATGAACTCACATTTTGTCACAGAAGGCCTTGTTGTAGTTAAGCCATGACCACCCGCCGAATCGTTGATAGGCGTCCAGCACCAGATTGGCATAGCAAGCCGTAGTCCTGTGGCTACGCCCTGCCCCACACTCTGGCCAAATGCAAAAAGAAGTGAATCCAATTAACTACATTCCGCAACACTGGCATAGCCTTGGAGACCTCACCCTCCTTCCAGTCTTTCTTACCCTTCCTCCGCGTCTTGACTTCCATCAAACGGAATATGTCCACACAAGATCATTTCCAAATCTTGTGGCGCAACCCTTGGGGGATCTGCTCCCACAGCTCAGTCAATGCTACCAACACCGGCGCACTCCTAGCCTGAGACCCCTGAATCCCCGTTTCTCTTCTTATCGCCCGCACCCCTGCCGAAGGTGTACGCAAGGAAGCAGTAGAAGAGCTAGTAGTAGAAGTGGATGAAGAGGATGACAATGACAACAAAAGATACCCACATCTACCCTTGCCCTTCCATTTCGGCCTCACCCTCTTATCCCCAACAGCAGCCCCTGGTGCCATATTGCCCCTTGTAGATCCTCCAGGAACACCAGCTTGTTGATCTGCGTCGTCGTCCACAGTAGCCGCCCACTCTGCAGTAGACTCCTGATCAATAGTATCGATAGTCCTGTGCTGCGCCATCACTCCAGGAGGTTCTCCTTGTGCACAAGATCCAATCCTGCCACCGCTGCAGTCTCCAAACCTGCTCTAGGGTCCTGCGGAGAAAAATCAGAAACAGAAACAGCAACTGGGAATGCCCCACTCCCCTGCACCCCTTTGCCCTGGCTGCCAGCCCCCTCCCTGCATTGAGCCCCAGGGAGGCACTGGGCCATAGGATGGGCCTCCAAGCATCCAGGGGGGATCCCACACATGGGACCCCAGGGATTCACACTCCTGGGGGCCCCTGCACCAACCTGTCCTTTGGGCATACCCACACCAGCCACATCCACAGTACCTCCTCTGTCCCCTGCACCATTACAAACAGCTGCCCTCTCACAAGCACCAGCACAGGCACCATTGCCTGCCACACCCTGTCGACACTGCTATCCTGCACAGCAAGGCTCCCCGCTCTCCCTGCACCCCTCCCCAAGTTGCAGCCTGCAGGCAAATGTGAACACTGCATGCCTGCTCTTCCCCTCCCCCACAGCACCCTAATCGGCGCTGTAGGCCCCGCACTACCACCCTGCCCTCCTCCCTCTGCTGCTCCTAGGCCCGCCCTTGTAATCACTAAAGCTGAGAGTGCAGCCGTGTTAGAGTGGTGTGCCATCCGTCTGATCTCCTCGCTATGCCCAGTGCCCACCTGCTCTCCCTCGCCGAGGGAATCGCCAGCAAGGAGATCTCGGCCTGCTCCTCTGCCCTGCGCCATCCTCTGATCTAGCCGCCATCACCGCAATGCCACTCATCTGCAAAAAGCCACCTCGGAGGACCCAGGAAAACGTCGGGTCCTCCGAGGTCCCGGCTTTATCAGGTCTGCCCGGCTATTAGCCCCGCGCCCCTCCACCTATCGGGAAGCCAACGTGATCCTGCCATCCCCACGTTACAGCCGCCCATCGAGACGAGGGCTCTCGTGCTCACCTTTTCCTATCACATAGACTCACTCATCCTTCAGCACCTATTTCATTTTTTTGCCAAATAAATGGGTGCACTATACAGTATGTATGGAGCATCCCAAGGAGGAGTCTGCTAAAGCATTAAAGCATTGATCTAGTTCCATGACCTTAGAATATCCATTGCATACAGGATTATGCCTCCTCCCTACCTCTGAGGTTTTGTTTTTTTTTTTTTAAATATATTCCACCCATTCCTATTCTTTCCCAAATCACTCTGCCACTTTAATATCCATCTGGTGATTATTATTCTGGGCGTTCTTTGGATATGCCTGGCTTTGGAGGGACATGTTTCTCTGTACCAAAGGGATCAAATTTTTGCGAGTGCTTTTGAGGTCCAGTAAGACACTGCATATCTGGATCCAGGTCTCGAGGCTTTTTAGGCTATTTTCTTATCTCTTCAGAGCGCCTCTCCCGTCTGTTTTTCACGCTTCAGTGCTACTACCGCCGACGCCTGCTTCTCTCAGCGCCTGACTGGAAACAAAACACTTTAGATCATAGCAAGGTCGCTGCAGACACAGGCTTTACATTCACAGGCACAACTATTTAAGGTAGAATGGCAAGGACTGTTGTCTATCTTTTGGGGGGCGGAGACCTATAGATATTATACAGGAAGACAATGTGTATACACTTCTCTTTTTCTCCCAAGGAGATAGTTCAATATGTTGGTGCGTTGTTTTTGTGAATGTTCTCTGGGATGGGGGGAGGGGAGTGGGTTAATGATACATACTAAATAATGCATTGCTTAATTTCAAATAGCTTACTTACTTTTGACATGTTAAACTGTGTATTTTCTGGTATACTCGACCCATTTACTTGGCCTGACATAGTAGATGACGGCAGATAAAGACCCGAATGGTCTATCCAGTCTGCCCAACCTGATTCAATTTAAATTTTTAAATTTTTTCTTCTTAGCTATTTCTGGGCAATTTTTTTTTCCCCCCAGTAAACCTCTGTAACAAAACTATTTTCTACTGTGTCTTCTCAAATCATTCTCCTGCGTCGTAGAATTAGTTTTGCTGCTCAAAGGAGTGACTGCAGTGAACTTACAGATCAAGAGCCATACGTATAACTTCTTTAACCTATTTTGTCCTGCCGCGAGGGAAAAGGCCTAGGCATCTAGAGAATGACACGGTGACAAAATTTATCATCGTTCCCGTCCCCGCAGATAACCGCGGGAAATAATCCCATGTCATTTTCTAGTGTCTATTTCAACTTCAGTCCTTCTTCAAAGCAAAGCTTGCGGGCCAGTGGCTGTGGCCAGTCATACTCTGATTCTTATGTGAGCCAAGGATAATGAAGCCATTGTGACATCACTGATGCGATTGGCTCTTAGGCACTGGTGGAATGAGGCATTATGACATCACAATATCTGCTCTGGATACCAGAGACTGTCATTCAGTAGTGTCTGTTTCAACCTCAGTCCTTCTACACCAGCATTCTTCAAAGCAAAGCTTGAGGGTCAGTGATTGTGGCCATTCATACTCTGATTCTTATGTGAGCCAAGGATAATGAAGCCATTGTGACATCACTGATGCGATTGGCTCTTAGGCACTGGTGGAATGAGGCATTATGACATCACAATATCTGCTCTGGATACCAGAGACTGTCATTCTGTAGTGTCTGTTTCAACCTCAGTCCTTCTACACCAGCATTCTTCAAAGCAAAGCTTGAGGGTCAGTGATTGTGGCCATTCATACTCTGATTCTTATGTGAGCCAAGGATAATGAAGCCATTGTGACATCACTGATGCGATTGGCTCTTAGGCACTGGTGGAATGAGGCATTATGACATCACAATATCTGCTCTGGATACCAGAGACTGTCATTCTGTAGTGTCTGTTTCAACCTCAGTCCTTCTACACCAGCATTCTTCAAAGCAAAGCTTGCGGGTCAGTGGTTGTGGCCATTCATACTCTGATTCTTATGTGAGCCAAGGATAATGAAGCCATTGTGACATCACTGATGTGATTGGCTCTTAGGCACTGGTGGAATGAGGCATTATGACATCACAATATCTGCTCTGGAGACCAGAGACTGTCATTCTGTAGTGTCTGTCTCAACCTCAGTCCTTCTACACCAGCATTCTTCAAAGCAAAGCTTGCGGGTCAGTGGTTGTGGCCATTCATACTCTGATTCTTATGTGAGCCAAGGATAATGAAGCCATTGTGACATCACTGATGTGATTGGCTCTTAGGCACTGGTGGAATGAGGCATTATGACATCACAATATCTGCTCTGGATACCAGAGACTGTCATTCCGTAGTGTCTGTTTCAACCTCAGTCCTTCTACACCAGCATTCTTCAAAGCAAAGCTTGAGGGTCAGTGATTGTGGCCATTCATACTCTGATTCTTATGTGAGCCAAGGATAATGAAGCCATTGTGACATCACTGATGCGATTGGCTCTTAGGCACTGGTGGAATGAGGCATTATGACATCACAATATCTGCTCTGGATACCAGAGACTGTCATTCTGTAGTGTCTGTTTCAACCTCAGTCCTTCTACACCAGCATTCTTCAAAGCAAAGCTTGCGGGTCAGTGGTTGTGGCCATTCATACTCTGATTCTTATGTGAGCCAAGGATAATGAAGCCATTGTGACATCACTGATGTGATTGGCTCTTAGGCACTGGTGGAATGAGGCATTATGACATCACAATATCTGCTCTGGATACCAGAGACTGTCATTCCGTAGTGTCTGTTTCAACCTCAGTCCTTCTACACCAGCATTCTTCAAAGCAAAGCTTGCGGGTCAGTGGTTGTGGCCATTCATACTCTGATTCTTATGTGAGCCAAGGATAATGAAGCCATTGTGACATCACTGATGTGATTGGCTCTTAGGCACTGGTGGAATGAGGCATTATGACATCACAATATCTGCTCTGGAGACCAGAGACTGTCATTCTGTAGTGTCTGTCTCAACCTCAGTCCTTCTACACCAGCATTCTTCAAAGCAAAGCTTGCGGGTCAGTGGTTGTGGCCATTCATACTCTGATTCTTCCCTCTCTCCTTAAAGAATGACATGAAGATGATTTACCGCGGTTATCTGCGGTGACGGGAACGGTGATGAATTCTGTCACCGTGTCATTCTCTTTTTGTTTTTTAAGCCTGTTATTTGTTTTTGATGATTGGCACTTTCAAATTCTATTGATGGCAACCCGTAGCTTATCACCTTTCTCTTCTCATTTTCTCAAGCCGTTAAGGATAACACGAGTGCTGCCATTTGTTATATCCGACAGGAACAAGAGTCCCCAAAGATTACCAGTTACAATAAAACTACTCCCAATGCAGATAAATAACCTGTCACCAACCCTAAAGAATCTTAAAGACACAATAAAGTAAGGGAAACCAATAATGTACCGAAGATGTAAAGTCCAAAGAGACAGACTAACAATACAAGTCACCAGAAACAAAGACGATGTTAATGGCCAGAGGCTATTTATGATCTATTACCTCAGACTGTATGTACAATTTGATAACTTTATGTAGCATATATAATGCTTTGTAACATATTTAACTGTATACAAAATTCGTATGTAACAATATGTTGCCTGTAACCTACCTAGAACTCCAATTAATGAGGATTCGGCAGGATATAAGATTGAACATAACATAACATCACCACTTTAATCTGATTAGCTTTACATACAAATTGAGGAAAATTGAATGAACATTGCTTTTTGGGAAGGGGTAAAACGCGGACCTGACGGACCTCGCGGATCTAAACCCGTACGGCCTTAAAAATCTGAGGTACCGTGTCGGTCCGTGTCCCTGCCGCTTGTAGTTTCTGTCGCTGACAGACCTTGATTGAGATTCGAGCGCCGACGGATCCGTCTCAGCATAGGGAGGGAAAAGTGTTAGGATCCGTCAGCGCTAAAAATCTCTTCGAGGTCAGTCAGAGCCAGAGACTCGTGCTGGAGTTTGGCGACTTCTTTTCCATAACGCACGTCCAAAACCTATGTCCCCGCTCTCTTGGCTTCTGCTCTGCCGCTCCAGCACGAGTCTCTGGCTCCGACAGACCTCGAAGAGATTTTAGCGCTGACGGATCTGGTGGGTGATCTGCTGGCATCTTTGAAAATAACTTATTGCAGACCTAATATGAGACAGCAGGCTGCAGATTGACTGACTCTATATTGAAGGGATTCTCAACCAAGCCCTCACTAACCAGGTTTTCATGATCTCCATATGGAAATGCATGAGATATATTTTATTCCTGGGAGAAGGAGAATTCTGTGCACAATCTGAGGTTCAAATGAAAGTGCAAAATCCAAATTTACAATCCCAGTGCTCTAATTCTACTGATAAATATTCTCCTTGATTAGATGAAATGGCCAAAGGAATTATTCAAGAAGGAATTACTAAACCATAGAAATGTAATCTGGTTGGCATTTAGCTTTAATAAATGCATGAGAGCCTAATGTTTGATTCTAGTAATACAACTTAAAATCTTGTCATAAATCAGGCCATCTTGGGGGGGGGGGGGAGGGAGGGGATTGGGACTTTACCACACTCAAAGCTACAACCAGAATCAATATTAAGATATTAGCATAAGAGTATAGGGGTCTGACTCTGGAAGTAGCACCTGTCATGGCAGGCACCCTCAAATGGATGCCTGCGACGTGTCAATCAGGCACCATGTCCAGAATAGCATCTTTTTTTAAACATAGGCACCTTAAATGTAGGACAGCATTTTAAAGGCCTACATTTTAAGGTGGTAGTCTTGCTCCTAAGGAGGCACATATGGATGCCTATAGACAGTGGCATACCTAGGGTATGTGACACCCGGGGCCGATCATTTTTTAACCCCCTCCCCAATATAAAAAAAATATTTTTAGTAATTTATTTTTATAGCCTGTCCTCCCCAGAGAGCTCAGAACGGGTTACAGTTTAACATTCACAGTGCTACAATATAACATTACATAGGTGTAAACAAAATAAATTAAAAAGACATTTCCTCTTTCTGTTAGGGCTTAGCTCATACTTGCTGTCTAACACCAGCACTTGCAGGATACACATTTCAAATCTGACATATTATAATCACACAATAGAAAATAAAATTATTTTTTTCTACCTTTTGTTGTCAAGTCATTTTATTATTCAAATCATGTTGGTCCCAGGCTTTGGTTTCTTTTTGTTAACTCGCTCACCAGGGTCTCCTGCCCATGTGACTTTTTCTTCTTTCTCCATGCTCATCATCCATCTTCCATATCTGTACCTTCCCTTCCCTGTCTACCATCTCTCTCTCTCTCTCCCCCTGACTTGTGCCCTGGGTCAAACCTTTCTGTTCCCCTCCATGCAGCATCTCTCCCTTCCTCCCCTCCATTATCATGTGCAATATTTCTTTCTCTCTCCCCATACACCATCTCTCCCTGTCCTCCACCCTATGTTCAACATTTCTCCCTCGCTATTCTCCATGCATGTCCTCCTCCCCTCCACCATATGCAGGATTTCTCCCTCTCACCCCTTTCTACTTCTTTGTTGCATCTTTCCATTCCTCTTCTGCAGCCCATGACCAACAATTCCTCTCTCCTATCCCCCTGGGTAGTGAGAGGGAAAAGAGGATGAGATGAAGAAGAAGAAGACCTGGTGTGATACAGGTGAAGCAAAACAAGTCCTTTGGATAAAGGTGAAGTAACCAGACCTCACAAGAGAAAAACCCCCTCCCCTCCCTCTTGCTCTAATAAATCAGTATATTAACTGTAAAAGATATTTCATAACCCACTTGCCAGCTGGCCTATAGTGATTGAGAAATGTTCTGTTTCTGAGTTAGCTATGGTAAGCAAAAACTTGTAAGAAACAAGACTTAAATTCCGATGCATGGCACCTGGCCGGATATTATGCAAAGAGGAACACAGCTCATGGTCAGAAAAACAGAGTACTCAAGAACATTATTTAGCAAGATATATCATGTGTTACCACAGCAGAGAAGGAATTTTAGACTCGGAATTGCATATATGGTAAAGGGAAAAGGGCATTTGCAGGAAAAGGTTAGGCCTTACGGCAAACTGAACAGACGTATAAGATGACACAAATAGATAAGCCAATAAATGAATCTACTTATGTATTGACGTATAAGAAAAATAACCAATAAAGATGTATCATGTGATTTAGGCTAACGTGGTATTGACCACCAAAAAATGTATAAAATCAGGCCTATAAGCAGAAGTAAGGTGAACAGACATCAGAGGACCCTCAGGCCTGAGGATCACATCTGTTCCATTATATGCTGAATGATTTATTCTTGTAAGCTGTTACTGATTTGTTAATAAATGTATACCTATTGAAACCAGTATATAGTGTGTGGAGTCTCCATTCCGAGGTAGGCCTAGACAGCGGCCTACTTCAGTAGCAGCTTTCACCCCTCCCTCCCAGGGCTGGTTTTAGACATGCTGGAGCCCAGGGAAGACATTAAAGAGGGGGGTCCCTCTTCTATCTGCCCATATCCAAATTTCCCCATCCACCTTTAAATGACTTCTTCACACACAAAACAGGTAGACCTTCACCAAATATAGAATAATGGATCACAAATTAGAAATAGAAATATCAGGAGAGACTGGAAGCCCTGAATATGTATACCCTAGAGGAAAGGAGAGACAGGGGAGATATGATTCAGACGTTCAAATACTTGAAGGGTATTAACGTAGAACAAAATATTTTCCAGAGAAAGGAAAATGGTAAAACCAGAGGACATAATTTGAGGTTGAGGGGTGGTAGATTCAGGAGCAATGTTAGGAAATTCTACTTTACGGAGAGGGTAGTGGATGCCTGGAATGCGCTCCCGAGAGAGGTGGTGGAGAGTAAAACTGTGACTGAGTTCAAAGAAGCGTGGGATGAACACAGAAGATTTAGAATCAGAAAATAATATTAAATATTGAACTAGGCCAGTTACTGGGCAACTTGCACGGTCTGTGTCTGTGTATGGCCGTTTGGTGGAGGAAGGGCTGGGGAGGGCTTCAATGGCTGGGAGGGGGTAGATGGGCTGGAGTAAGTCTTAACAGAGATTTCAGCAGTTGGAACCCAAGCACAGTACCGGGTAAAGCTTTGGATTCTTGCCCAGAAATAGCTAAGAAGAAAAAAAAAAAATAAATAAATTTTTTAAATTGAATCAGGTTGGGCAGACTGGATGGACCATTCAGGTCTTTATCTGCCGTTATCTACTATGTTACTATGAACTGGAAACCACAAAAAGTTAAACTTGGCAAGTACTTCTTTTTGAACACAATCAGTGGCATAACCATGAGAGGAGATTGGGCTTCCCACTTTGAGCTTAGGCTCCCTCAAAATGAACATCACCATTGCTGTAGCTGGTAGGGATCCCAAAACCTCACCAACTGACAGCCACTCCCTCCCCCTCCAACTTTCCAAGTTCTGCAGCTGGCAGCAATATTGCAGAGCTGCTGCTGCTGCCTTTCCTCCTCTCTGCCCTCGTTTGGCTTTCATTCATGCATGCATGAAAGCAGTGGCAGCTTGAGGATACTGCCAAAAGCTGCAAAGCTTGGAGATTTCTGGTTACTGAACTGGAGGAAGATGTCTTCAGTTGGCAGGGCTTAGGAAACCCCACTAGCTCAAATATTTATATATTGCACTCAGGCGCAGGGCTGGATTAATGAATAGGCCCAGTAGGCATGTGCCTAGGGCCAAAAACTGTGAGAGGGGCCCGCTGAAGGAAGACGACTCACCTTGCCATTTTTTTTTTTTTTTTTTTTTTTACAGCAACGGCCCCCTCCCAGCATCAATGGCTACAGGCCCCCCTCACATCAATGGCAATGCGGCTGGCTCTGTTACAGGAAGGTTAAGTGCAATATTCAGAACTTAACTGCTTAAGTGACATCACATAAAGATAGAACTGACATGTGGTCTGATATGGCCACTTAAACTGCATAAGTGCTAACTCCACTCCTGGACTGCCCACAAAATAGCTGGCTTCAGTGGACAGCCCCCGCACAATCAAATTTTGCCTGGTTAAATTGTTATGACTATATCAACCCTTTTATTTATTTATTTTTATATATGGTGCCCAATTCGTATGCACAATTTATTTAAAGAGCCAATAACTAACCATAATTGGGCACCAACAACTAATTATTGCAGTTAGGCTCCAATTTAGGATTTGTGTGCGTAGCTTGCGAAGTGCTATTCTGGAAAGATGTATGCACAAATCTTTTAGCATGCAACTGAAAAAGGGGGGTGACATGAGAGGGGCGTGGGCAAGTCACAGGCATTGCTAAGGTTGCGCACAGTATTATAGAATTCGGGGAATCTGTGCCTATCTTATGTGCAAGGATTTATACCAGCTTTCTGTTGGTGTAAATCCTCATGCCAAAACTCATATGCAGATCCTGGCACTATGTAGTATTCTGTAAGCAGTGCCATTTAAAGAACAGCACTTAAGAACATAAGAAGTTGCCTCCGCTGAGTCAGACCAGAGGTCCATCCTGCCCAGCGGTCCGCTCCCGTGGCGGCCCATCAGGCCTAATTACCTGAACAGTGTCCATGACTAATTTTGTAACTGCCTCTAATCTTCTAATTCTATCCCTATTACCTACCTCTACTCCTATCTGTATCCCTGAATCCCTTTGTCCTCCAGGTACCTGTCCAGACCCTCTTTGAAGCCCTGTAGTGTGCTTCTGCTTATCACATCCTCCGGCAGCGCGTTCCATGTGTCCATCACCCTCTGAGTGAAAAAGAACTTCCTGGCGGTTGTTCTAAACCTTTCCCCTTTCAGTTTCACCGAGTGCCCCCTTGTGCTTGTGGTTCCCCGTAATTTGAAAAATCTGTCCATGTCCACTCTTTCTATGCCCTTCATGATCTTGAAGGTTTCTATCATGTCTCCTCTAAGTCTCCGCTTTTCCAGGGAGAAAAGCCCCAACTTCTTCAGTCTGTCAGTATATGAGAGGTCCCCCATACCCTTTATTAGCTTAGTTGCTCTTCTCTGGACTCCCTCAAGTACCTCCATGTCCTTCTTGAGGTACGGCGACCAGTACTGGACACAGTACTCCAGGTGCGGGCGCACCATTGCACGATACAGTGGCAGGATGACTTCCTTCGTCCAAACATTTTTTCCAGTGCCCAAATGTGGGCACCATTTGCTGAATCTAGCTTAAATATGAATCTAAAATTTAAAATTCTTTGCTGAAAAAAAAAAAAGCTGAATCATAAAATAAGTACCTTTTTTAAATAGGGGAGAGGAAATTTGCTCACCTCTAAGAATGTAGATCCCAGATGGGCGTTGGTGGGGCTCTCTTGGTAGTGCGTGGTAGGGGAGTGTGCCGTGTAGTGGTTAGAGCCACAACCTCAGCACCCTGAGGTTGTGGGTTCAAATCCCACGCTGCTCCGTGTGACCTTGGGCAAGTCACTTAGGGCTCCTTCTATGAAAGCCGCGTTAGCGGCTTTATCGCGCGCAACTTTTTAGCGCGATAAACTTTTAAACCTCTAACGCAGCTTCGTAAAAGGAGCCCTTAATCCCTCTTGCCCCAGGAGTGGTTTAAATCATTTGTCACAGAGAAAACTTTCAAAGTTTCTTTTTCCTCCAGTTGCTCCTCGATCGGTAATCTTCCCTGTGGTGTGCCTCAAGGTTCTATACTGTCGCCCTTATTGGCTCTGAGAATTCAGGAACATCAAATCAAATGTTATTTCTATGCTGATGATATATTACTGGTTTTCCCTCAACCAATTGCCTTTACAATCATGTACCAATATGATAACCGAAAATAAATTGATTTTGAATTCACAGAAAACAGTTGGGCTGTGGGTCTCTAGTTCATCACAAACACCAGCTTTATCACCTCTTTTGGGTACCCAACCCATAAAGCTTTCAAATTATTTGAAATATTTAGGTGTCTGTTTGGACCCTGTACTATCATTTCATTTACAAATTTCATCAGTTGTGAAATTCTCTTTAGGAAAGATTTGCTCTATTCATTCTTACATCGATACATCGAGCTGCGAGTCTCTCATTTATGCTCTAGTAACATCCAAATTAGATTATTGTAACATTGGAAACATAGAAACATAGAAGATGACGGCAGAAAAGGGCCACAGCCCATCAAGTCTGCCCACTCCAACAACCCTACCCCCTTGAATTTACCCCCCTAGAGATCCCACATGTGTATCCCATTTCCTTTTAAAATCTGGATTACCATCAGTATCTCTTAAGAAACTACAAACTGTTCAAAATACTGCTATCAGAGTTCTTGTTAATGCTCAGAGATATGATCACGTTTCTCTGAGATATGATCACGTTTCTCTGTTTTTGAAGAAGTACCACTAGCTTCCTGTTAAATTTCACCTTATACATAAGGCCTTGCGTATAAAGATAGAGGTACAGATAGAGGTTTACCTTACAGGACATTGAGCGAATAGGGTATGGATATTTTAGGTTAGGTAGGGAACACTTTCAGGTCATGGACCTGGGGGGCCGCCGTGGGAGCGGACTGCCGGGCACGATGGACCCCCTGGTCTGACCCGGTAGAGGCAATGCTTATGTTCTTAAATCAGGTCAACCAGATTAGTTAGGAAAACTATTAGTTCCCTATAAGCCTTCCCGTAGCCTATGTTCATTGACTGCTCATCCCGTTCATTTGGTACATTTGGCATCGATGCAAAGGTTTGCCTTTTTTGCAGCAGTTCCTCACCTGTGGAATTCACTACAATTCGTTCAGAACTGTCTTATGTAAAATTTAGATCAATGGTTAAAGCGCACCTTTTTGGTTTAGCATTTCTATGAGAATGTTTTGTAAATTATGATCCTGTTTTCTGGCAACTATTTAAACAGGATTTAAACAATTTTATTTTTCTTTGAGATTTGATTATTTAGATTTGATTAAATTTTTACATTTTATTTCTCCTTTGCTCTTTCTTTACAGTTCTTCTTTTGCTTTCCTATTTTTTTTATGGCGTTCTTTTCATTTCTTGTTTTCATATTTTGTACACCCTGCTGTTGGCAAACCGAAATGCAGTTAAAACTTTTAATGAACATAAACATTAGACAGAGTGTGAGCCCATCAGGACAGATGAGGAAAAATGCTTAAGTACCTGTATGTAAACCACTTTGGCTATAAGTGGTATATAATACTTAAATAAATAAATAAATTTTTGGAGGGGGGGGGGAGACTTTGGAAAGATTTTTCTTCTGTCCCCTGGTGCCTTTGGTCCTTTCTCAAGCTACCTTTCCAGTTCAACGTGTGATACTGCCAAGGAGGATGAAAAACAGATATCAAGCTTCACAAATGAAGCAGAATCTACTAAAGCAGGGGTGTCCAACCTTTTGGCTTCCCTGCGCCGCATTGGACAAAAACAATTTTTTTCTGGGGCCGCACAAACGCTAACACTAGCTGATGAGCAATAAAAAGGTTGAGCAGGTCCCAAATTTGCAATCACTAATATAGAAGAAAGGCACCCTTCAGCCGGCAGGCCTGCCATCCCCTTCCTGGTGCATTCTGGGATGCACCATGGAGGGGTGTCACCAACCGGCTCAGGACAATGGGCCCTAAGCGGCTGGGACACGGGAGTTGTGCTCTTGTGAGCCGCGGTGAGCTGCACAAGGAAAATAATAGCGGAAGAAAAATACTGCCATACCAGGTAAGGGTAGTTACTTAAATCAAACTCAGGATTTATTCTTGTACTGGTATTAAACATAAAGCTTGTCAGGATATTTCTGCGATTAGCAAATAGTCCCAAATCAGTAAAAAGAAAAAAAAAACACAAAACAGCAAACTGTCCAAAAAGTGGAAATGTCCCAGTTCAAGTCTTTTCTAAGATGCAGGCTATTGGCTTCAGCCCCTACTCATTTCCATGCAATGAAAAAACAAAACATTCAAAATACAAACAGTCTTTGAATTGACTACCACAGCACTAGTCAGAGCAACAGCTGTGACTTACCCAGCTGCTAGAATGCTGGGCAGGTAGTGCGCTTCACGTGGTGATAAACTGCCAAACAGGCCCACTATCCCACCACAAAATACATGAGGCAAACCCCCACTACCTGGGCTGGTAACAGTCCTTTCTCATGGAAGAGAAACACACAAAAAAAACTTTCACAAAAGTCTTTTCAATCTTCTGGAGCTCTTGATTACTAAAGCTCCTACAAGGCATAACATACCCTTGGAAGTCCTTCATACAATAAGGTCACAGCTACTCACTTTTATTCCCCGAGCGGCTTGCTTTCCATGAAGCAAACTTCCATTGGCAGAATCTCACTCACTGGAGCAGCAGATGAATCCAGGTCAATTTCCATGGCCTGAGGTTCTTCATTCTCCTTCAAAGCAGATTCTTCTCCGGCTTCCATCAGCTCCATAGATTCCAGTGGAGAACTGCCATCAGTATCTCCCAGCCCTGAGCTCTCCTGCCTGTCCTGTGCCTCTCCTCCTTTTAACTGACTTCCCAGGAGCTTTCCTCTCTGGGCAACTAGTTTGCAGCCCCGCCCCCAACCCTCAGGTGGGAAGTATTTCTTATCAGCAACCCTGGGCCTGAGAGGGGGATGGGCGCTCTGCACTCGTGCTCTCTGACTCCCTCTAGAGAGCAAGGGAGGAATAGCATCAGGAGAATCAAAAAAAGGTTTATCAGTAACACTGGGGGAAGGGTTGGCCTTTAAACAGGGCTCTGCACTAGGGACACACCTAGCAGGCATAGGCTGTGTACCACAGGGGCCCATCGAAGTCTTAGGCCTCCTTTCTGGTGCATCCTGGGATGCAGTGGGAGTGGCCTAAGACTCCAATTGGCCAGATACCTAAGTCCCTCCCCTTAGGTATCTGGCCAAATGGAGTCTTAGGATGCACTGGGAAGGAGGCCTAGGACTCTGATTGACTCAGGCGCCTAAGGCCCCTCCTATGAGCCTGTCAGTTGGAGAGTATAAGCATCCCTATGGCTGGGCTTTCTTCTGGAAAGGTACGGTGCATGTGGGAGGGCTTAGGGGTGCTGTTGGGTCTACAGGTTTGGGAAGGTGCTAGGGGGTCTGGAGGGGTGTATCTCCAGTTGGTGGTGGGTTGGGAAGTTCTATGGGTTTGGGTGTAGGAGGGAGTGGGCATTCTTCCTGCCCATCTGCTTCGGGAGGGTTTCAGGGCAGGAAGGAGTGGGCATCCCTCCTGCCTGGCTGCTTTGGGAGAGATTCAGGGGTTTAGGGGCAGGAGGGAGTGGACATCCCTCCTTCTGGGGAACTTTGGGGTGGGGGAGGTTCTTTACTGCAGCCACTCAGCTGATTGCAGCATTGGGGGGGGGGGATTCCCTTGCTACAATAAGCTCAGCGGCTGCATCTATTTGAAATGTAGGCTAGGGAGATGCCTAGGGCCACTTAAGCTCGCCTAGGGCCACTTAAGCTCACCCAAGGCCACTTCCAGATGAAACCATGCCCAGACCTGGCCTACAAAGAAGTAGGTGTCTACCAGCTAATTAATTTTTTTTAAAATTGGTTTTTAATAGTGCTTTTATTATCATCACTGGTGCCGTTTATAAAATCAGGGCCTAAATGCTGTGTAGTCCATTATATTCCTATGGGCTGTATTGTATATCGCACACGCTAAATTTGGTAGAGCACCTTAGTAAAAGAACTTGTTAGTTTCCTATCAGTTAATCAAGAGTATCAAACTTCCCTCTCCTAACGTCTCCCCCAGTCCTCCAATCTCGCTCTATCCCTTTGCACCAAGCTGCCCCTTCCCTCTTCTTCTTCTCTCCCAACAAAGAAAACTCTTGAAACAATGTACTTGCACTCTCCATGTTGTTGGTGCCAAAGATGTTACAACCCCCCCCCCTAGATTTCAGTCTTCCAGAATTCCACAGATATATAGGCATCTCTGCTCTCTTTACGTCTGCTTGCTGTACCAACTCCCAAAATGCTGCCCACTTAAAATGAGATAGCCGATTCTACCCTGTTAACCACTCCCTTGTTTGCACATTAACACACAAATAATGCAAAACAAACTATCTTAACAGTGCCCAGACTCAAATATTTTGCAGCCTTTTCATTGATCATTTCACTCGCCCCTTGGTTGTCACAATAACTCTTTTATTGGACAATTTATATGGCCAAATCGCAAGTTCCACTACCAAAGGGAAGAGCTCTAAAAGGCGATATGTGATACCTCTTTCCCTCCACCATTGTGACTAGGGCTCAGCACACCCCCCCCAAAAAAAAAAATTAAATAAAAATTAAACCCTAACCTGCCAGCTGCATCTGAAAACAGCTCAAGCTCAATCATTGATACTTTGTTTCATGGAACAATTGCCACTCCATTGAAATCTTGCAGGAACTGCCGCCAAAACTACAGGTCTGCTCTGATATCTTGTGACAGCCATCATTAAAGCAATCCCGCTTCTTAGCCTCTGAGGTGGTAAACACCAATCTCTCACCGGATTAGCCATTCATGTGCATCAATGGCTGTTAGACCCACAAAGTCATCTAGACAGTGTACAATTAAATCGACCTTTTCTTTTTTTTTTTCCTGTAACCAAGTGGAAAAAAATTAAGAAAACATTTCAAAACACGAGGAAGAGATGGAACAGCCCACTGCATGCATCTGCTTCTCTAGAGGCGGGAGTGGTACCGAAGGACTGGAGAAGGACAGATGTAGTCCTGCTCCGCAAAAGTAGAAGTAAGAAAGACACAGGGAACTACTATTCAGTGGAAGCTTTCAATTTCCGGTTTCCCCCTGTAACTGTCATTTCACATTGAGACGTGGAGACGTCCGTTTTGAATAGGTATGTTCTCTATACATTCTAAAAAATTTTCTTTTGCCTGGCACATTAGATAGATAGAATTTGTAGGTTTATGATGCACTATTTTCTTTTGTGTTTGTGTTTTAGAGTCTGATCGGTCGGGATACACCCTGAGGCAGCATGAGAATGTGAAACGCTGGCCACCGTTGGTGTTCCGATCAGCAGGATAAGTGGATTTTGTTCCTCTATCTTTAATATTTATTGGCATATGCAGCACAGCATAAGACGTGCATTTAAATTGAAGGTTTTTTGCCATTGAGGTGACCGCTCCACCACCTCTTTGAGCCGTTTTGGTGAGGTGGGAGGGCCTTTTCTGAGGCTTTTTCCTTCATTCTGTAGTAATCTGGTCTATGCTGTGTCTGTCTGATTTACTTTACTGGACTTTACCATACTCCTTTTGAAAGTGTTTATCTTATTAACATATGCTAGGTACGCCACTGGGTGAAATAACTATTACCAGAGATCATAAATAAGAGTGATAAGGCTGAGCTTTCATTCAAAATATAAAACTCATTTGTGGTGAGACCTCAGAAATTCATTCCCCAACTCACTATAGGGCAGTCTAAGCTGATCCATTTGGAGGATTAATTTATCAATTATCAATTAATTTGTCAATCACCACTCAGCAACCTTAATGCAAAATCTTATCGTGTTAAAACAATAAATATTATCTTATATAATAAAAGCTTACCGTCGCATGTGCTTTGAAAACGGCGTGATCACTGCCGCTGTGGTGTGTGATCCGTGGCCGTATTCTACTGCACGTGCCCTGGCTTTTAAACTCTTCAGGCGCGAGCGGCGGCTTGCCGCATGCGCCTCGACTTCTAGACTCCAAGTGGCGGCTTGCCGATGCGCCCCAGCTGTGTGCGAGCGGCGGCTTGCCGCACGCGCCGCGCTGTGAAACTGTTTAGGCGCCAGCGGTTTGCCGCACACGCCCGGCTTTCAAATTCTTCATTTCTTCAGGCTGGCGCACAGGAGGGAGTCACGGTGGCAGTTTGTGTCCAGGAGCTACAGTTTTGTTAGCTGGCTCACAGGATCAACAGGAGGGTGTCCTGCTCTGCCGGTTTCTCTCTAATAAGGTAAGTAAATTGCTAATTCTGCTACTGCTCAGGGAAGTGGAGGGGGAGAGGGAAAGGGGGCTGCTTTGGGGGGAGGGATGTGCTAAGGGGCAGTAGGAGGCCATGAAGAGACAGAGAAATACAGGCAGGCAGGGGGCCAGGGAGAGAGACAGAGAGACAGAAAGAAAGAACAGACAGCGTCCAAGGAGAGAGAGAAAAATTAAAAAAAAAAGACACCAGTCAAGGAGAGAGAGAGAAATAAAAAATTGCACCTATATGCCCCAATGGCACGCAGATCTGCTGGAAAAATGGGAAACCAAACAATTTTTAAGCCCACAACACCCAACAACAAATAAGAAAAATACAAAAACTTACAAGAAATCAACCATATAATGGATATTAAACCTCTCACGGTAAGTTTTCAGTAAACTTTTTAACTGTTAGGTCTGCACATCTATTCTAGCACCCGTTAATCTAACGGGCTTAAACACTAGTAAATATCATAAATATTATTTGAACATTATGGGCTACTTTTACAAAGATGTGGTAGCGTTTTTAGCGCACGCACCGGATTAGCGTGCGCTACCCGAAAAACTACCGCCTGCACAAGAGGAGGCAGTAGCGGGCAGCGTGCGTGGCATTTTAGCGTGCGCTATTCCGCGCGCTAAGGCCCTAATGCACCTTTGTAAAAGGAGCCCTATAAGTGTGGAACTCAGCTTCAAACAGCAATGAAACTTCACAACTGTGATCTCAACGGGGCCCCGTTTCACCTGTGGCTTCGTCAGGAGATCAAGAGAAATGACTATAACTGAACATGCTCCAATCACATTTAACATCCAAAGAAGATCAGCCTCCCATCTTCATAAACATTCAAACTCCTTTTACATGCACATCCAAACATTACTAAACATAAGAACATAAGCATCGCCTCTGCCGAGTCAGACCACAGGTCCATCGTGCCCAGCAGTCCGCTCTCGCGGCGGCCCCCCAGGTCAGTGACCTGCAAGTGATCCTCTACTGAAGACATTTTGTCTTATATAGTACCCCCTCTATCTATATCCCTCAATCCCCTTTTCCTTCAGGAACCTGTCCAACCCCTTCTTGAAACCTAAAATCGAACATATACTAAACAAACTATACGTCGTAAACAATGCCTGCAACACTGGAGGACCAGGTCAAAATTTACTCTGAGTTATAACCTGCATTGTGAATCCTCACATTTAATAGTACATCCTTATTTGACTGTGATCTGTTGTTTTCTATACAGGATCAATGGTGGATATAGGATCTATGGCACCTCCAGTGCTTCTAAAAGCTTCACATGGATTAAATATGGATCATGGTGGGTGAACAAGGACCCTGTTAAACTTTCACCTTTCCTCCCCTTAGGGCAAATATGTTAGCCTGCATCAGCATTACAATTCTGCTCATGCTTCCGATTATTCCCATCCATGCAAAATAATAGTAACATAGTAACATAGTAGATGACAGCAGATAAAGACCCGAATGTTCCATCCAGTCTGCCCAACCTGATTCAATTTAAATTTTTTAATTTTTTCTTCTTAGCTTTACCCAGTACTGTGCTTGGGTTCCAACTGCTGAAATCTCTATTAAGACTTACTCTAGCCCATCTACACCCTCCCAGCCATTGAAGCCCTCCCCAGCCCATCCTCCACCAAACGGCCATATACAGACACAGACCGTGCAAGTCTGCCTTAGTTCAATATTTAATCTTATTTTCTGATTTAGATCCTTTGTATCATCCCACGCTTCTTTGAACTCAGTCACGGTTTTACTCTCCACCACCTCTCTCGGGAGCGCATTCCAGGCATCCACCACCCTCTCCGTAAAGTAGAATTTCCTAACATTGCCTTTGAATCTAATGATGTACTTACCACATTCTTTAACAAAAAAATCTATAAAATACCTCTCTCTCTTTTTGTATAACACATTTGGAACACCACCTGTGGTTTGACCTTGTGTACCATGAACTGGGATACAAAACGTTCTAAACCCTCTACACTGTTTTTTTGTTGATTCCGTTGTCTTGTATATATTTTGACAAAAGCTTTTCTATTTGTACCAGGAAGGTTTGGGATTAAAAACAAAACAAAACCCCCAATAACAAACAACCGACATGGTAGAACTTGAATCTGCCTCCCTTATCACACAATCCACTGGACTAGGCAGTAGGCTACTACTTTGACCAGCTTGTAGCATTCTTCAGAAGTGACATAATACCTGCTGCTGAGATATAGCCTGTTTTGACTTTCCAATTTAGTGGAAATAAACAATTGAAGTAAGAAACAAAAGGAACAAATTATAAAATAATTCCACAATCTGAGGAGAAAGAATCCATCACCTCCAAGGGAAGTTGATTTTCAGTTTGGATTCAATTAACTAACGGCCTGGCTGAGAGACTCCATGGAGGCCTCTGAAGTTCTTCCAGCTGCCTTACCCTCAAGAATAAAATTCAACTGATCAGGTTCATAAAATATATATCTAATACTCTGATAGGTAACGCAGCATTTAAAAGGAAAATGTAACTGAAAAGTTGCTCCCACACTCAAAGTTGACTGACGATAAGCCAGGAATTTCTTCCGTCTGGCTTGCGTCCATTTCGAAACATCAGGAAACATTGAAATTTTGAATCCATGAAATTCCACATTATCAGTCTTATAGAATAGACAGAGAATTGCCTCCTTATCCTGGAGAAAAACGAAGCTTACCAATAAGGTTGCTCTAGTAACTATTTCTTCTTGTTGGGATGTTTCCAACATACCAGTGAGATCCAAATCTCCTGGTACGGTTCCTTTGCTTTTATCCTCTTTAGGAATATTCAAATAATATAGCTTTTGTAACAGTGGCATGTTATTTTTAGGAAATTTCAATACTGATTTTAAGAATGAATGAAATAAATCTCTCGATGTTTGAAATTTGGAGACAGGAAAATTTAAAAGTTTAAGGTTTATTCTCCAAATTTTCCATTTTCCTAGTAAGCAAACACTTTTCCTTCAATTGTAAATTTTACAAATTGTCCATTCTATCGGACTGTTTTTTGAATTTCTCTTCAAAGGTTTTAAATTGAGGTTAGTATTCTGTACTGAGGTAACAAATTAAGAGCATACCTTATGTAATGATTCCAAACCACTCCAAATCGCTTCCATGTCGATCACCTCAGGTCTTGTTAAAGGAGCAGGAAAAGATATTCCGGGAAATACCCCAATGGGTTCTACCTCCTCCTTCCCTGCTTCAATGCAGGTTTCAGTTCCTCCGTCCTCTGATGTCGGCTGTGAAGAAGTCGGCAATCTGTGGACCATATCCGGGGTCAGGGGTGAAATCTGCAACGCCGACGGAGACATCAACTCCGGCACCTCCTGCGCTGCTGATGGTGTCCCCGACATCCTCCCGGGACATGGAGGAACTCCAGGCCCCAATGGACTAAGCGACACCTCGCCCTCCAAGACCGAGGTCTGCCTACCTCGGTCAGCGGATATGTCCGCTCCAACCGGGCCGGCGTATGTTGTTATTGCTGCCTGCCACATCAACAAAGTAGCAGAGAAGGCTGGAAGAACGCCCCTCTGCTTGCCCCTGCACTTAGGCATAGCAAGAGGTAAGGGTGTTTGAAAGAAATGTAAGTTGCCAATAAAGTGCAGGAGCGACTTGCAGATGCGACTCACTCCATCGCCATCTTGGATTCCCCCTGCTTCACTTTCATAGTAGAAGGAAGGTGAAAGCAACCCTAGGTTCTCTCTGCTGTCTGCTAAAAACTTGACAATGGACAGATCTATCTTTATTGTTTGGACACATCTAGGAAATGTATTTGTTTTATGATTGATATTTATGTGATAATTTTCCAGAACATGAATACACAGTTCACATTTTATATTTAACAATGTGCTGTATAAAGTTAAAAACTGCATGGTTGATCGATTTTATTTTTAATGTTATGCCATCTATGTATACAATATGGGGCTCATAATCGAAAGAGAAAAACGTCCAAAAACCGGCCTAAGTCGGCACTTGGATGAACCTTTCTCAAAAACGTCCAAGCGCTGAAAATAAAAATGGGTTTTGGACGTATTTCTAAATGACCTAGGCATTCATAGTGCCGCTTAATGCCCAAAGCTAAACGGGGCGTTTCGGGAGGCATGTCAAGGGTAGGAGTTGGGCGGGACATGGGCTGGCTTAGACTTAGTCGTACAGCATGTATAACCGAAAGTTATACAGCCCAGGATTGACGGAATTTGGACATTGTGACTTAGACCATGTAAAACATGGTCTAAGTCACAAAAACCCACCTAAAGTCACCAGATAAGCACTGCAAACACATAACACAGACCCCCACACACTACCCCAGTGACCACCAATCCCCCACCATATAAATCTGACGTCCGTGTCGGTCCGTGTCCGTGGCGCTTGTAGTTTCTGTCGCTGACAGACCTTGATGAGATTTTAGCGCTGACGGATCCGTCTCAGCAAAGGGAGGGAAAAGTGTTAGGATCCGTCAGCGCTAAAAATCTCTTCGAGGTCTGTCAGAGCCAGAGACGAGTGCTGGAGCGGCAGAGCAGAAGCCAAGAGAGCGGGGACATAGGTTTTGAAGTCTCCAAACTCCAGCACTAGTCTCGCTCTGACAGACCTCAAAGAGATTTTTAGCGCTGACGGATTCTAACACTTTTCCCTCCCTTTGCTGAGACGGATCCCTCAGCGCTAAAATCTCATCAAGGTCTGTCAGCGACAGAAACTACAAGCGCCACGGACACGGACCGACACGGACCTCAGATTTTTAAGGTCGTACGGGGTTTAGATCCCCGAGGTCCGTCAGGTCCGCGTTTTACCCCTTCCCGGTCTTTTCTTCTGTTTTATCTTTAGAGAGTTTTCCCAATGGTGGTAAGAGCTATTATACTACCTCAGTTGGATTGTGTAATTCTTTATATTGTGGTGTTACACTGAATTTAAAAAATAGGCTGCTGTTGCTTCAAAATATGGCTGTACCCCTCTTCTGAATTAATTACATTAGTGGAAGATTGAGAAGGGAGTAAATTGTAAATTGGTAATTCTTGTATATAAATTGTTGCAGGGAATGAGACCGGAGTGTCAAATGACATATATAACTTTCCCAATAAACATTACATTACATTACATTACATTTGTGATTTGTATTCCGCCTGTGCCTTGCGGTTCTAAGCGGATTACAGTTAAAAGAGATCAGGACATTACCGAGAGAATTACATTACAACGATTTAAGTAAATTACATGTTGTGGTATAGAAATACAAGTATAAGATATCTGGATTTATCGATAGAATAACTTGACAGGGTTCAAGTAGTTACAAGGTTCAGTGGGGAAAACAATATAGGCAACTGAAGAAAGATACCTAACTTTGAAGGAATCAGTTAAGTGGATACCTAAGGGAGATGCTTATTTAGGAGAAGGTTAAATGAATGCCTAAGGGAGATGCTTATTTAGGAGTTTGGATATTTTTCGTAAATGAGGTTCAAGGGGATGACTAGTGTGTTATTTGCTGGGGAGAATGCATGTGCGATTGGGGAGGGGAATATTAAATAAGGACGTGTTTTTTGAAAAGAAATGTTTTGATTTCTTTCCGAAACACTTTGATGTCTGTTGTTTTGATCATCAGTTTGGTGATGGTGGGGTCAATTTTCGCTGCCTGAGTTGCTTAGAAGGCTGTCGTAAAGTTTCTTACGTCGGGTACCATGATGAGGGGGGAAGGTGAAAAAATTCTGAGTTCTTCTTGATCTGGGTAGTCGGTAGCGGCAAAGACGGTTGTTCAGGTAATTGGGGGGCCATACCGTGGGTTACTTTGAAAAGTATGCAGTAGAGTTTGAATTGAGTTCTTGCTTTTATCGGAAGCCAGTGAGAGTCTGCATAGGCGGGTGTGATGTGGTTGAATTTGCTGAGTGAGTAGATGAGTCTGATAGCTACCTCCCAGTATAAAGAGTCATTGAGGCTTGGCTTTTCTATAAGTTCATATGGTTGTTTGAAATCTTTGATGAACAAATCTTTTGAGTTTATAGGAACAAAGCTTTGGAATGATCTTCCAACTGCACTAAGAAAAGTTTCTTCTAATTATATCTTTGGAAAATTGTTAAAACCTTTTTTATTTTCAATGATTGTTAAATGAATAATTTTGTTTAGACACTATATCCCCCACCCCCACCCTTTACAAAGCTGCATTAGTCTTTTTTTTATTGCTGGCCAGGGTGGTATTAGCTCCGACGCTCATAGGAATTCTATGAACGTCGGAGTTAATAACGCCTCGGCCGGTGATAAAAAAAGCCTAACGCAGCTTTGTAAAAGGAGCCCAATATTTTTTAAATTGTTATTATCCATCTAGAATCTAATATGAGGATAGTGGCAAAATATAAATAAATAAGAATAGAATTGATATTTGAAAATAAATATAATGCAGACTGTAGTTCTTCACTCTTTATTTTCCTGCACCAAATAATAATAATAATAATTTATTTCTTATATATCACTATACCGTGAAGTTCGAAGTGGTTTACAATAAAGATACATTTTGTCAGTACATGGGATACAAACGGTTTACAATAAAGATACGTTTAGTCAGTACATGGGATGCAAGTGGTTTACAATAAAGATACATTTTGTCAGTACATGGGATACAAACGGTTTACAATAAAGATACGTTTAGTCAGTACATGGGATGCAAGTGGTTTACAATAAAGATACATTTTGACAGTACATGGGATACAAACGGTTTACAATAAAGATACGTTTAGTCAGTACATGGGATGCAAGTGGTTTACAATAAAGATACATTTTGTCAGTACATGGGATACAAGTGGGTTACGTATTTAGAATTCCTGTTTGTTATGACTTGTATTAATTCTCTGTTAGTACCTGTTTATTGGCTTCATGGGAGGGGTGGTAGAAACATCGCTGTATGTTTCCTTCCGAGTAAACTATTGCTCACAGTGGGGTCCTTTTACTAAGGGCTCCTTTTACAAAGGTACGCTAGGGTTTTTAGCGCACGCACAAAATTACTGTGCGCTATACTGCATGGTAGCCAAAAATCTACCGCCTCCTAAAAAGAAGGCGGTAGTGGCTAGCGTGCTCGGGAATTTAACGTGCACTCTTGCGTGCGTTAAGGCCCTAGCGCATTTTTGTAAAAGGAGCCCTAAGGCGCACTAGCCAGTTTAGTGCGTGCTAAGTGCTAGCGCGTCCATAGAATATAATGGATGCGTTAGCATTTAGCGCGCCTTTTCAAGTTCGCCTGCATTTGCTATAAAACTGTATTTGGTCTATCACCAAAATACCTCTCCCCCCACTTCACTATGTATTGCTCCAATAAGAAATCCCGCAGAATTCAGCTGTTTGCCTTCCCCTCCATAAAATTATGCCAGCTGAAAAGATTCCTCGACAAAACCTTCGCCTTCCAGGCGGCTAAGCTGAACCCTTGGCTAGCCCAAATGATGCTCGAGGCCCCGACCTACCTCGACTTCAGAAAACTTCTCAAAACATACCTTTTCCACGAACAGGACCCTTAACCCTTATTCCCCTGCAACAAACCAACTCCCCCCACCCCCTCCTTTCTCTCCCCCTCCCCTCCCTTGGTTCCCTTCTCCCTCCCTCATCTCTTCCAATCCAACTATGATAAACTTCTGCTAAAACCCCAATACTTCCTTCCTCGTTGCTTGTAATTCCGACAAAATGTTGTAAATCCGTGCTCAGACCGGATCCTAATTTAATTGATATGAACTGCCTAGAACTCTTTGGGTATGGTGGTATATAAGAACTAAATAATAATAATAATAAAATGACCCCAGTATGAGTAGAAAATACTTTAAAAAACATATCTGGTGCATGATTGTACTGTGCTAAACCTTGTGCCTGATTTGGTTTGACACATCCACAGTGCCAAACTGTGGGGCACATGAGCCTGTGTTGTCTATTTGAATAATAATGGGGTGCCCTGTTTCCTGTGGTACAGACTTCTGGACATCCAGCAATGAGTGAAGCTGGATGAGTGTACTAGAAATTCCCCAAACCACTGCCATAATATTTTACAGCCCCTGCAGTTAAGGGCTACCAACAAATCTACTGTCCTGTGCTTTATTTCAACATCTCTGGATGCTTTTCTCCTATAAAGGTAAAGGGTATGGAAAACTTCTCATATGCTGACAGGTTGAAAAAGCTGGGGCTATTCTCCCTGGAAAAGCGGAGACTTAGAGGAGACATGATAGAAACCTTCAAAATCCTGAAGGGCATAGAAAAGGTAGACAGGGACAGATTCTTCACACTGTGGGGAACCACAAGTACAAGGGGGCACTCGGAGAAATTAAAAGGGGGCAGGTTTAGAACAAACGCTAGGAAGTTCTTTTTCACCCAGAGGGTGGTGGACACATGGAACGCGCTTCCGGAGGCCGTGATAGGCCAGAGCACGTTACAGGGCTTCAAATAAGGTTTGGATAGGTTCCTAGAGGATAAGGGGATTGAGGGGTACAGATAGGAGTTGAGGTAGGTTATAGGAATAGTCAAGGCCCATTGCACAGGTGATGGGCCTGGAGGGCCGCCGTGGGAGCGGACCGCTGGGCGGGATGGACCTCTGGTCTGACCCAGCGGAGGCAAATTCTTATGTTCTTATCCCATGTTTGGTGAAGGTCATCTAGGTGGCAGACCATTGTATGTCCCTTATTGGTGGACAACAGAGATTCATATTCTTACAGTTTTCTTGGCAATAAGAACATAAGAATTATGGAGTGACTGAAGGTCCATCAAGCCCAGTATCCTGTTTCCCAACAGTGGCCAACCCAGGTCCCAAGTGCCTAGCTAGATCCCAAGTAGTAAAACAGATTTCATGCTGCTTATCCTAGGACAGACAGGTCAAACTCTGGCCCGTGGGGAAATAAAATTTGGCCCACCAAACAATTCCTGCCAGTGCAGAGATTTGGCCCGCTGTTCCTTCCCTCCCTCCATCAGGTGCAGCGCAGCTCCACCAAAGTGAAAAGGAGCCGCGCCAAAATCAGAACCCTGACGCAGTACGTTCCCTCCGATTTCGACACGGCTCCTTTTCACATTGGCGGAGCTGCGCTTCACCTGATGGCTGCGCCTGGAGATGGTTGTGCGCTGTTTGGCCCCTCTTTGGCCTGCGTCTGGCTCTAGTGCTGCACGTTTGCACCAACAGCTGGGCCATGCAGATCCGTGGCGGTGTCCAAGAGGCGGCTCGCGTAGCTCAGAGGCAGCACTTCAGTTTCCTGGTGCCCGGTTGGTACCGCCTGCTTTAAAAAGTCTTAAAACGCTGCCAGTAGATGGGAGGAGCCTAGAGAATGAGACATAATAGACTGCAGCAGCCCACGAAGCAGAGACGGGGGAGGGGTACCTACCTGCTCCAGTACTGTCTACTTGTCTGTCATTGTTCTCAGCCCTCTTCAAAGTGTTCTCTATCTACTGGTCATTGTGCTTCATGGGGCCCTCTACCTACTTGTCGTGCTGCCATTTCTGTGCTCCTACCTGCCTCTCACTGTTTTTATTACCTATTCTCGGTGCCCTCTAGCTGTCTGTCACTTCACTGTACTTCTTCTTTTAGTGCTCTCTCTATCTGCCTAACACTGTCTTTCTCCTGCTTCTTGGTGTTCTCTGATTGCATGTCACTACCTTCTACCCGCTTCTCAGGTCTGTTGTAAGTCAGGTAAACCGCTTTAGTTGTACCACAGAAAGGTGGTGTATGAAATGCATAGCCTTTGACCTTACAAAGCTGGTGTTAGACAGTAAGCGTAAATTAGGTCCTAAAAGAGAGAGGAAAAGGTTTTTTTTAAAATTTACATCACAGAGCCGGCATGGGGTTGGAGAAATTGTAACCTTATACTTCTCCAGAATGAGTCTCCTCCCTTACATTCATTGTCTCTAACCTTCCATTTTACCCTCTCCCCAATTTGTTTACTATTTCTTCCTTCTATGAAAAGATTTTTCCTACTTTGTGCCTCTTTCCATAGTACCGGAACGGGGGTGGTGGTTGGGAGGGGGGGGGGGGAGGCACAGGGGCCATAGAAGCAGCGGGCTAGAGCAAGCTTTCCGTGCTATTGCCTCCTGCTAACTCAATCAGTGGCAGCTGATTTCTTCTGCCACTGAGTGGTAACCAGCAGGAGCATGCTTTAGCACTGCCTGCTCGGCGCTCAGCAGCTTCTTTGGCTCCTGTGAATCGTGGGGAGGGTGTGTGTGTGTGTGGGGGGGGGGGGGGGGGGGGGGGGAGATATCTCTTTTTTTTGTTTTATTCCTTGCTTGAAAATATTGGAAGGGAGGAGGGGTGTTATTCTCTCTGTATCATTACTGATTGATTATAAGTGCTTATTGTGATTATTAATATATATATCTATATATATCTATAATAATAAAACGCTAAGCGCGCATGCGCGCTCCTATCTGCGTGATCTGTATGTCCGTGGCAGGCAGGAGTGCGCATGCGCACTACTGGCAGAGAAATTTTAAAGCGTGGACCTCCCTGCTCTCCAGCTCCTCAAGGCATCGAGAAGCAGTCCTCCATCCAATACACCGAAGTGGCTCTTCTGTTTGCCCTCCTCTTCAAAAAAGCCTACTGAGGCTAGCGGCCGGCAGTAGCGAACCTCACAGGCCGCTCTGCACCTCAGTAGCACGTTCCCTCTAATGTACCAGATCACGTCAGAGGGTACGTGCTACTGAGGTGCATAGCGCCTGCGAGGTTCGCTACTGCCGGCCGCTATCCTCAGTAGGCTTTTTTGAAGAGGAGGGCAGACATGAACGACCAGGAAGCCAAATGCTGGACAGGGGGAGCAGGTAAGGAATGCTGCTGGACAGGGGGAGCAGGGAAAAAGTGCTACTGGATAGGGGGGGAGATAAAAGGAAGGGAGAAGGGCTGCTGCTGTACAGGGGGAGCAGGCAAGGGGTGGTGGTGGACAGCCGAGGAAAGAGAGAGACAGAAAGACAGACAGACAGAAAGCGGCCAAGCAGAGAGAAAGAGAAAGAAAGACAGACACACACATCTATTCTAGCACCCGTTAATGTATATATATATATATATATATATATATATATATAATGTATTGCACTTTATGTTAGCTTGGAAAACTTAATATTGATTTAAAAAAAAAAGAGTAAATTTCTTCATTCCCCCAAGCTATTTTCTAATTAAGATACTGTATCAGACGACTCCACCCACAGTGAGAAAAAAATGGGGTAAACCACTTCCAGCCTAAAAGCACATAAATTCAGATAACCTTTTAACTAGAACACAAGGTGTCAGCCTGCTACTAAAATTAATGAACAGTACTGTGCTTTCTCTTACTCTCCCCACTCCTTCTGTGCAGTAGCTTCCTCTATAACCCCCACCCTTCCTCTCCCGCTGCCACAGCCTCTGTTTTGACAGCCTCTCTGGCTGTCATTCTGCAGGGAGTCCCTGCGCTGACTTCTTCGGTCCTTCTCTGCTGGTCCACCCACACCAGAATGGAGTGTCATAGGGGGCCGGACCTGGCAGCCAAAGATCAAAGATCGAATAAGTACAGCAACATAAGAAACGCCTTCACCGGATCAGACCCTGGGTCCATCTAGTCCGGTGACCCGCACACGCGGAGGCCAAGCCAGGTGAAAAAGAAGAGGAATCCTCTTAAGATAGTCCAGGATCCATGGGATCCTGGAAACTCCTGAAACTCCTGTTTTTGGACCCAGATTTCAATTATGTTAAGCAGCATTCTATGAAATCTGGGAAATCCTGACTTTACTGTGTTCCTACAGAGGCACGTGCCAGTAGTGTTATTCTCAGTCAGGCAGTAAGCAGTAGCATGGGATTGCTGCAGGTTTATACACCATCTCCAGGGTGGCAGAGCAGTGTTAGCTAAAGATACCACATCTCAGCATAATTGAAAGACATCCTGGGCTCATCCTTTATAATGCAAAGCAGCCATTATAGCAGGGACAGGAATTGTGATTGACACCTGCACTCTACAACCTTTTTCATGTAAAGGGCTGCAGTGTGAATATGAGAGAGCCACCATAATATCTCAAGCTTACACATACTGCTAATTATGTAAACCGCCTTGACCTGCTTGTTCAGACTGGATATTAAACATTAAAAAGCAATACTAATATTGATTCTACAACACTTCAAGAAAATATATATATATTTTTTAATCAATTTATTTTGGATTGTCAACAGTAGCAAGTTCCATAAATGAGACACCTGAGTAACACACTTTAAGAGATTGTTTGCAGTTACTATATCAAGTGGGCAAGATTGAGAGTAACACATTTACAGGATTTGAAGAGCATTTCGGCCAACTGTTTGAAGGATTGGAGGATTTCAGGGGTCTTGCACTGGAGACCACTGCTCTGCACTAAATTGAGTCCCGTTCTTTGTGCATAGCACGATTCACTCCCTAGCTGACATGCAGCATCCATCTGCAATGCTGAAAAAGTGAGAGATAGGTTCATTTTCTCAGTGTAGGTGATGGATGCAATATAGGTTTTGCTGTGATTGGCATATATGAAGCTGAAGTCATTTGATGAGTTTAAATGCATAAGAACATAAGAATTGTTGCTCCTGGGTCAGACCAGTGCCCTATTAGAGTCTAGCCTTACCTGTGTATGTTAATAATAATAATAACTTTATTCTTCTATACCGCCACAATCTTACGACTTCTAGGCGGTTTACAATCAAGAGAGCTGGACATTCAGCGAATTACAGTATGCAGATAGTCAGAGGAAATACAGAGTACATAGACTTTAAGAAGGCAAAATTATAGAAGTACAATTTGCTGAGCAAGTATAAGATATACGAATGTAGAGATGATGCGGTATACAAACCTAAGGTTTAGATTAGATTAGATTAGATATACAGCTTAGTAAGTGATGTCTGAGAGGACCTGTTTGGAATAGGCCACACATTTCAAAGAATACAGCGAAAACTTACGATATGGTATAGATAACAGTTTGAAGGTATCACAGTACCGTGAAATTCAATGCGGGCCTTTGAGGGGAGAGAGGAAAAGGGTAGGAGGTCGGGAGGACCGTTATTGAGGAGAGAGAGAGAGGAGAGCGGGTCAGTTGTTTATGTATTTCAGAAACAGGTATGTTTTTAGGCGCTTCCTGAATTCCCCGTAAGTAGTGGGCAAAAGCAGTTGATCTAGGTCTTTACCCCATAGGGCTGCTTGGTGAGAGAGAAGACCAGACACTAAGTGGAAGCGGGGAGGAGAGAGAAAAAAGAACACATGCTAGGTTGGAGGAAGAGGATAGAGTTTAGATATTGGAAGGGGTGAGAGAAAGAGGTGGCAAGCTGTAGGTAGATATAACATAAGAACATAAGAAGCGCCATCTCCGGATCAGACCTTCGGTCCATCAAGTCCGGCGATCCGCACACACAGAGGCCCAGTCAGGTGTACACCTGGCGTAATTTTTTAGTCACCCATATCCCTCCATGCCTCTCGTAAGGAGATGTGCATCTAGTTAGCTTTTAAATCCTAGGACAGTCGCTTTCGCTATAACCTCCTCTGGGAGAGCATTCCAGGTGTCAACCACTCTTTGTGTGAAGCAGAACTTCCTGATATTTGTCCTGGACTTGTCCCCCTTTAGCTTCATTCTGTGTTCTCTTGTTCGTGTTAAATTGGACATTGTAAATAATTTTTTTTTCCTGCTCTATGTTATCGATTCCTTTCAGTATTTTGAAGGTCTAGATCAGGGGTGTCCAATGTCAGTCCTCGAGGGCCGCAATCCAGTCGGGTTTTCAGGATTTCCCCAATGAATATGCATGAGATCTATTAGCATACAATGAAAGCAGTGCATGCAAATAGACCTCATGTATATTCATTGGGGAAATCCTGAAAATCCGACTGGACTGCGGCCCTCGAGGACCGACATTGGACACCCCTGGTCTAGATCATATCCCCTCGCAGCCTCCTTTTCTCAAGGGAGAACAATCCCAGTCTCTTGAGTCATTCCTTGTATTCCAGTTTCTCCATACCTTTTACTAGCTTCGTTGCTCGTCTCTGCACTCTCTCCAGCAGTTTTATATCCTTCTTTAGGTTGGGAGACCAATTTTGGACACAGTATTCCAAGTGTGGTCTGACCATTGCTCTATAAAGCGGCATTATTACCCTCTCCGATCTACTCGTGATTCCCTTCTTTATCATGCCTAACATTCTGTTTGCTTTCTTTGCCGCCGCCGCACATTGTGCCGACGGTTTCAGGGTCCTGTCTATCAGTACGCCCAGGTCCTTAGACACAATGAAAGAGGGAAATTGAGGACTGAATAGTAAGAAAGAATTTAATCTAGAGAGAGGCAGAAAATAAATTCAGACCAGGGAAGAAAAGGAGAAAGGAAGAGGAGAGAGAGAGATGCCAGAGCATGGGGAGAAGGGGAGGAGACAGATACCAGATCCGGGGGGAGGAAAGGAGAGAAAGATGCTAAAATCTGCTAGTGGGAAGGGAGGGAGAGGTGGAAGGGAAGAGCCACACCATGAGGGGAGCAGAGGGAATGTCAGACCAATGGGGGGGGGGGGTGGATGTCAGACCAATGGGGGGGGGGGGGAAAGCAGACAGTTTCTGGAAGAGGCATAGAAAGAGAGCAGATGTCATATGGAATAGGCAGAGAGAGGTCTGCAGTGAAGGTGAACACAATAAACAAAAAAAGGACTGCAGAATGGAATGTACAAGGTTCAGGAACATTTATTAAAAATCTATATCAAATTGTAATCCACAGAAGTGACTCTCATATACATGGAGTATGGACCCAACATGGTACTCACACTGCGTTTGCCCAGCAGAAGTTTTGCCTTTGACTCACAAATTTTTAGTCGCTTTATACAACCATGTTGTCCACCATATGACTCTCTACTTGTGATATATTGGACATTTTGGTCCCCTGCGGAAGGAGTGTTTCTCTGAAACACGGATCACGTTGGGTCCATACTCCATGAATATGAGAGTCACTTCTTTGGATTACAATTTTATACAGATTTTTAATAAACATTCCTGAAACTTGTATATTCCATTCTGTAGTCCTTTTTTTTGTTTATTGAGAAGATGAGAAAAGCAGAAACGAGACAACAAAGGTAGATTTTTTTTTTTTTTTCTATTTCTTTCTTTTTGCTTTAGGATAAAGTATTATTGTAGCTGTGTTGATAAACGTTTATAAATAGAAAATGGAAATAAGGTGATCATTTTTATTGGACTAATTTTAATACATTTTTGATGAATTCAGAGACCAAAACCCCCTTTAAGTTTTTTTAAGTTAAGTTTATTAGGATTTTTATATACCGCCTATCAAGGGTATCTAAGCGGTTTTACAATCAGGTATTCAAGCATTTTCCCTAACTGTCCCAGTGGGCTCACAATCTAGCTAATGTACCTGGGGCTATGGAGGACTGAGTGACTTGCCCAGGGTCACAAGGAACAGCGCGGGGTTTGAACCCACAACCCCAGGGTGCTGAGGCTGTAGCTCCAACCACTGCGCCACACACTCCCTTTCTGAGGTCAGGACAGGGATACTGTAACAGCAGTATAGTTTACTGACCTGAAGAAAGCGGTTTTGACCTCTGAAAGCTAATTGAGAAATGTATTAGTCCAATAAAATGGCGGGCACTACATTTTCTTCCCACCATACCCCATGCCTCCTACCCATATGCAAAATATAAATTGGTGGGTGTCCCAAGCCTTGCCGGCTGAAGTTCTTTTCCTCTAGAAAGGAAGGGGGGATTTGTTCAGAGATGTTTGGGAGTTGCATAGAAGAAAAACTGTACACTGGCACTGGTATGGTAATCTTTGTTTGTTTGAATTAAAAAAAAAGGAAAGAAATAAAGAAGTAAATAAGAAAACAGGTAAATAAATGGGGGTGGGGCAGGGGGCCCAGTTTACTTGTGTGTCTAGGGGCCTTCAAAGAATTAATCCTGCCCTGCTCCTATTTATTTTAAAAGTATCTGCTATAATAAAACCCGTGGAGGGGCATAATAAAAAAAAATGTCTAAGTCCCCTTTTGGCCTATCCCCTAAACACTCTGAAAGTAGAAGCAGGGAAAATGTCCATTCTCAAAAAAAACTTCCAAAAGGAGGTTTTTAAAAAAATAATGGCCTGCCTCTACGTTCAGCTATTTAAACGCCCAGACCACCACTAAGTTTATATTTATATCTATTTAAATAAGTTTACTTTTCTTACCCAAATTATTGTATGTTTAAATGATATGTTACCTAAATTTTTGAACAATTTGTACATCGCCTAGAATTTTGAATAGGCGATAAATCAAACTATTTAATAAACTTGGAAACTTGGAGTTTACACTTACAACATATAATGAACCAAAAAAAAGCCTAAGTCCCAAATGCCCAAAACCAGACTTTTTAGGTGAAGGAGGAGCCAGTCCTTCGTCTAAAAGCTGGATTCTGTAACCGGTGTCTGTCATAAAGAACACCGGTTACAGAATCCACCCCACCCCCAGCAACGATCGCAGCAGGAGAGATGGCTCATCTCCCCTGCCGCAATAACGATACCTCGAAGTGCTGCCAACCGCGGCACTTCAGATCACTATTGCGGCAGGGAAATAACCAATCTTTCATGCCAAGATCCACCCCCCCCCCCATCGGCTCGGGCAGGAGGAAGCCCAACCCCTCCTGCCCCGATGCATCCCCCAACCCTCCATCCGATATGGGCAGGAGGGAGCCCAGGCCCTCCTGCCTAAAGAGCCCCTGCCCCCCACCCCCACTAAGATACGGGCAGAAGGGATCCCAGACCCTCCTGCCTATAATGAACCCCCAACCACCCTCCCGAACCCCCGATCAGCCCCACGAACCCCACCCACCAACCCCTCAACACCCCCTGCCAACCCCGTGACACCCCCTTGTACCTATAAGTTGGACGGATAGATGCCCGTCCGCCCGGCAGGCCCGCCATCTGCTGAATGGCGGGCTATGGGCCTGATTGGCCCAGGTGCCTCAAGCCCCACCCACAGGAGGGGCTTTAGGCGCCTGGGCCAAAATCTATTCTAGCATCCATTAATGTAACTGGCTAAAAAACTAGTGTTCATATAATTTCATTGAGTGTTCCATTGTCTTTGTACTTTTTGAAACAGTGAAAATGGATTCACTTTTACCTTTCTACACCAATCAGGATTTTGTAGATCTCAATCATATCTCCCCTCATCCCATGGCATAGCAAGGGTGAGAGGTGCCTGGGGTAGTGGTGCCCCTCACTGCCCTCTTCTCCACAACCCCACACCCACCCGCTCCTTCCTCACCCCCTCCTGCCACACATGCGTGCCCCTTCCCTTCCCTCATACCTCTTTAACATTCCTAGCATGAGCAGCAACTCCAACCTGCTGCTCACGCCAGCATCAGCTCTTCCTCTGACATCACTTCCTAGGCATGGGTCCAGGAAGTGACATCAGAAGAAGAGCTGGCACTGGAATGAGCAGCAGGTTGGGAGTGCTGCTTGCACCAGGAGCGTTAAAGAGGTAAAGGGGGAAAGGAAGGGGTGCATGGTAGTGGGGGGGGGGGAAGAGGAGGACGGGTGCCAGAGCCCCCACCAATATGACACTCAGGGCGGACCTCACTGCCACTGCCTCAGCCATCTTTTTTTTTTTTTTTTCTTTTTTGAATCTCTAAACAAACTGTATATTGTAAAATTCATTCATTTTTTTCTTTTTTTTTCTGAAAGCTGCGACTTTTCTTTTCTTTACAGGTCTGCTCCGAAATTCTCAGCAAACAGTATATTTTGTAATTTAGATTTCTCCTACACGCAGCTCCTACACGTGTCCTGTGCCTGAACTGGAAGCCTTCTCTCTGACGTCGCAACGTCAGAGGGAACGCTTCTGGATGAGGCGCGGGACGCACAAGGAGCCGCTGCCCACGTCAGTGAGGAAGAGGGAGCCAGCCCGAAGATAACACCGGGGGCGGCATAAAATGGCCAGGCGGGAGCAGGCGCTTAATTGAAGCACAGCATAGAGGGAGGGAGACAACAAAAGTAGGGGGAATGATTTTATTCTTGAGTTTAGTGATTCAATTGTGTCAATTTTGAGAATTTACATCTGCTGTCTGTATTTTGCACTGTTCAGGAATAAATGCATTTGTTTCTTTTTCTCTGGGGTTGTTCTGCATGCAGAGTCTTGAATCTTAGGTTTCCTTTGTATATATTAGTACTTTTAGTTTCTGGCCCCGTATTTGCATAGGGGTTATCTGTGTGCTAGTAGGAATGAATGTTGAGAAGCATACAGTGTGCTTTGTGAATTTAATTTTGTGGTTAACCATTATGTGTTGTTAAGAAGATTATATTGTGTGTATATATGAAAAATGAATGGAAAAAATAGGATTACAATTAGTACTATTATGGGGGCGGTGATTGGGCGGAGATGGGCAGGGTCTGGCCTGCAACTTAGCCCAGTGTTCTTCAACCGCCGGTCTGCGGACCGGTGCCGGTCCACAAAATAATTCTTTTATTTCCACCAGTCCGTAAAAAGGTTGAAGAACACTGGTCTAAGTCACAACATCTAAGTTTCATCCAGGAAGTCTCGTGAAACATTCGATTATCCCTGAAGGATAACTAAGGGCTCCTTTTACTATGCTGTGCTAGCGGTTTTAGCGCACACTAAATTGCCGCACGTGCTAGACGCTAACGCCACCATTGAGCTGGTGTTAGTTTTTGGCGCATAGCACGGAGTTAGCTTAGTAAAAGGAGCCCTAAGTCTGGGCATAGGTAGTGTTTGCTTCTCAGTCTAACCAACCAATCTAGATATTATGTCACAAAGGATGTAAAGTAAACAATGGATTCTTGCCCAGAAATAGCTAAGAAGAAAAAAATTAAAAAAAAATAAAAATTTAAATTGAATCAGGTTGGGCAGACTGGATGGACCATTTGGGTCTTTATCTGCCGTCATCTACTATGTTACTATGAAATGACATAGAACTCAAACAGCACATAATACCATTGTTTCATGTACATTTCTACATTCCAATTTGTAAATTAATGGGAAAGCAATAAGAAATACTATTTTTCTATCTACATTTTATGAAACTTGCTGCTCACTGTAAGCACTGAGTGAAGGGCAGAACAAACAGCAGTAGCAGCATTAAATAACAGAGGCTAACTATGGAGCAAAACAGCAGCAGATAGAGAATTAATTCCCCGAGGTACCAATGAAGTAGGGCAGAGCCAGCAGAGTCAACAGTGCCACAAGATGGAGAAACATGCCTGCAGCAGCAGAAGCAACCTAGAGAAGAGTATGACACTGGCATCAGTGGCATCAACACCCTTAGGGTCTGAGGGGCAGAGCAGAGGGAGCTTAAAGGTTACTGATATAGACCAGTGTTTTTCAACCTTTTTACACCCGTGGACCGGCAGAAATAAAAGAATTATTTTGTGGACCAGCAAACTACTAGGACTAAAATTTAAAAACCCCGTTTCCGCCCCATCTCCACGAGCTCGGTCCCCGCAAATCATTTGATCCCAACCACACAAGCCTCAGTTATGATTTTATATTGAATGTATTTTAGTAAAGTATAAAAAGAAACAATATTCTGTACAATTGTTATTTTATAAATATAAATAATTCAAAGCAAGGATCAACAAAACCCCTGTCTCCCCTCCCCTTCACATATATCCCCTCTACTATCAAGAAAACTGAACAAGCCAAATTATTACAGAATGCTACACAGAAATATCATGCTAACAGAATACTGCAGTCACACATGACAGGGATAATTTTAGGGGAGTGCAACTAGGGCAACTGCCCCCTGGTCAGAGAGCGCCCTAAGCCAGCTGGAAGCTAAAGAAGCACTGCCTGGGCTTTGCAGTCCCCAGTTATGTCTAACACCAGCTCTAGCAGGATACATATTTCAAATCTGATATATTCTAATCACAAAATAGAAATAAAATTATTTTTTTCTACCTTTTGTCATCTCTGGTTTCTGCTTTCATCTTCTTTTCACTCTCTTCCTTCCAGCGTCTTCCTTCTCTGTCTCTTCAATCCAGCATCTGTACCTTCCATCCACTGTCTGTCCTCTCCCCCTTCCATATGGTATCTGTCTTCTTTCTATGCCCCTCTCCTCTTTCCATCCAGCCTCTTTCCTCTCTCATTTTTACATGATTCATTCCAGCTTCACTGCTCTCTTCATTTTTATCTCTCCTACAAAAGATCTACCATTGTTGTTCCTCTCTGCTTATTTTTCTGCTGACCCCTTCCCATCAATCTCTCTACTTTCTCATGCCTGTCTCTCCCCTTCCCCTCCTCTAATCTCCCTGCCAGCTGTTTCCTTCCTTTTTTCCTTCTCCCTTCCCTACTCCTCCTGTCCAGCAGTAACTCTCTTCCTCCTCTCCCAGCAGTATCTCTCCTTTTTCTTCCCTCCAGGTCCAGTAGCAGCTGTCCCTTTTTTTCCCTTGCCCAGCAGCTTCCCAGACTCCTTTCCCTCCTCCCCTCCCAGCAGTATCTCTCCTTCTCCTTCCCTCCAGGTCAAGTAGCAGCTGCCCCTTTTTTCCCCTTGCCCAGCAGCTTCCCAGACTCCTTTCCCTCCTCCCCTCCCAGCAGTATCTCTCCTTCTCCTTCCCTCCAGGTCCAGCAGCTGCCCTTTTTTCCCTTGCCCAGCAGCTTCCCAGACTCCTTTCCCTCCTCCCCTCCCAGCCGCATCTCTCCTTCTCCCTCTCCAGTAGCAGCTGTTCCTTTTTCCCCTTGCCCAGCAGCTTCCCAGACTCCAATAGTGGCTTTCTCCCCTCCCAGCAGCTCTCCTTACTTCCCAGCACAACGATTCAGGAAGGCAGCCTCGGGTCCTTTGTTGGGTCGCGCCGCCTCTGAGGAAAGAGGAAGTTGCATCATGAGAGGCAGCCACGACTCAGCAAAAGCCCCAAGGCTGCCTTCATAAATTGCTGCACTGGTAAGTAAAGGAGAGCTGCAGAGAAGGGAGAAAGCCACTGTCGGAGGCTCCCCATGATCTCTCTGGCCCAGTGCGAACCAGCTGATAATAACTCGATCTTGCCGGCCCTGCGCAAACCGGCAGGAAATTGAAGTTAGTCAATCTCGCCGGCCCTGCACGGACCGACAGAAATTTCCTATGGACCGGCAGTTGAAGAACAGTGATATAGACTACCTACAATTCCAAGTCATGAAGGCATTGAGGCAAGAGATGCTAAGGGGCTCATAATAAAAACAAACCAAAAACGTACAGAAAGTGGCCTAAGTCGGTACTTGGATGATCAAAAAGACAGATCGTCCAAGTACCGATAATCAAATCTGGTTTTAGACATATCTAAAACCAGTTAAGGCCTTTACCCTGCCTCTGAACGCCTAGAGCAGAAAGGGGTGTTTTTGGAGGAGTGGGCCGGCCTAGACTTAGTCGTCTGGCAGCCATAACCAAAAAGGTTTGATAGGTTGCCAGACGGAACGTATACGTTTTGACTTTGATCAACTCAAAACAGGTACAAGTTCCGAATAGGGGCTGCTGAGCTGATCATTGCTGCCACGATCAGCTCAGCAGCCCAGGCAACCTGTCCCCCCGTACCTGTAACGATCGCAGCAGGAAAGATGCCTAATCTCTCCTGCTGCAATTCCCCCCAACCTCGCAATTACTGGCAGGAAGGAGCCCAAGCCCTCCTGCTGGAAACCCTCTCCCTAACCCCCAAACAGTTGACCGGCAGAAGGAAGCCCAAGCCCTTCTACCGGAAACCCTCCCCGAACAGCTGACCGGCAGGAGGAAGCCTAAGCCCTCCTGCCAGAAACCCTCCCCGAACCCCGACGGTGCTCTCCAACCCCTCCACTAACCTTAATTGATGGCTGACTGGACAGGGCTTCCCTCTGTACATCCGGCAGGCCCGCCGTTCTCCGAAAGGCGGGCTTGCCCCTTCCCAGTGCATTGTGGGATGCACCAGGGAGGGGCATAAGACCTGATTGGCCCAGGCACCTAAGGACCCACCCATAGGAGGGGCCTTAGGCACCTGGACCAACTGGAATTGGGCCAGTTGCCTAATGCCCCTCCTATGAGCAGGGCCTTAGGCACATGGGCCAACCTAAGATTCGAATCCATTTGGAGGATGGCAGGCCTGCTGGCAGGATGAAGGACCCTTCCGTCCGGCCATCAACTAAGGTTACTGGGAGGGGCGTTCAGGGATTTAGGGAGTGCGGTTGGGGTTCAGGGGGGAGGTTTTCCAGCAGGAGGGCTTGGGCTCATTCCTGCCGGTCAGCTGTTTGGGGGTTCGGGGGAGGGTTTCTAGCAGGAATGCTTCATCCCCCTCCTGCCAGTAATTGCGAGGTTCCTGGGGATCAAGGCAAGAGAGATAAGGCATCTCTCCTGCCGCGACTGGGGGGGGGGGGGGGGGGGGAGGGACAGTTACAGGATTCTGTAACCGGTGTTGTTTATGACAAATGCCAGTTAGAGAATCCTGCTTTTAGGCAAAGGACTGGCCCCTCCTTTGCCTAAAAGGTCTTATTTTGTTTGGGACGGGCAATTTTTTGGTTGGGAATGTGTTTTAAGGTTAGACGTAGTGGTGGTTTGGGCGATTAAACTGCTGAACATAGAGGTAGGCCACTCTAAAAAAACTGTTTTTAACAATGGACATTTCCCTGCTACTTACTTTCTGCGTCTAGGGACTTAGGCCAAAAGGGGACTTAAATGTTTTCTTTGATTATGCCCCTCCATGTCTCCAGGCTAGAGACTTTTGGCCAGTCCTGGTTTACTCTTCAAAGCACTGGCCACCCTATATTCAAAAGGGTTTAACTGGGTAGGAGAGGCTCCTGTTTGGTTAAACCCCACTGAGCGATCCAGTACACGATATTCAATTATATTTAACTGGTTAGTGACATTAAATATCATCACTAGGTTAGGAGCAGGCCAGGGGTGGAGCACCAATTTAGCCAATTAGCAATGATTTCGAGTCTGCTAACTGGTTAAGTAACCACATAAAGTTAGAACAGCAAAAAGGCAGTTCTAAATTATATGGTGAAATTAACTGAGCACTGGTCTTAATATCAGCAAATGCCTGGTTAACTTCCTGGTGACCGCTGAGATCCAGATATTCAATGGCAAGAGCCATGCATGCCCCAATATTGAATATCCACGATCAGTTCAGAATGCTGCTATGAGCGGCTAAGATGCCGCTCACTGCCGCAGGCCGAATATTGGGCTGTTTGGGATTTGTAGTGCCTGATCCTACCCTTTGAAATCATTGCTCCAATTGCCATAATGCATTAGGATGGGGTGCTCAGAAATCAAGGACTGTTACCAAATTTTTCAGCCTGTTTACAAAAGAATTTACAGAAACTGTGGTTAATTCAGAACTCCACAGTACAATTAATTTTTAATCTGGAAAAAAAAAAAGGATCACATTACTCCTTATTTTCATAAACTACACTGGCTTTCCATAGAGGCCAGGGTAGTTTTCAAATTTGCTGTTTTTGTTATCTGATTATCAATTTGCTTTCAATATATCAAAGCACCCTTCATCTTTTTCGACTTTTAAAAAAAAATTGTTTTCTACTGTAAGGGGCTGCTCTGAATTGAAATATGTGAAAAAGATGTTGGCTTTTCAGGCTGCTAGCTGGGGAGAAAAAACTAGGTCTTATAATACGTGCAGTGCATCTTTATCATATGATCATTATAGGAAAATGTATACTGGCCAGCGAGGTAAATGCTCTGAAGTTCATAGAATTCCTAAGAGTGTTGGAGCATTTACCTCGCCAGTCCATGGTAGAAACCTCTACAGCAGCTTTCTAAAAGAAACCCTTACTTATTTAAACAATTTTATTGGGAATAATGTGGATGTACCGTATTTTTCGCTTCATAAGACGCACCTGACCATAAGACACACCCTAGATTTAGAGGAGGAAAACAAGAAAAAAAACAACATTTGGAACCAAATTCTCCCTGCCAGGCTCTGCACTCTGTCCCCCCTCTGGTGGTCTAGTGGTAGGCCGGGAGAGGGTGGGCAGGGACAGGGCACAGATGTCAAGGCAGATTACTTTTTAAAATATGCAATGTCACCTAGTAACCCCTATAGAAAATTAGACAAATATAGTGCAAAATATAGACAGAAGATATAAATTCTCAAAACTGACACATTTTGATCACTAAATTGAAAATAAAATCATTTTTCCTACCTTTATTGTCTGGTGATTTCTTCTTTCTTTCCTTCCTCAGGCCTAACAATTGTCCCTAACTCCCTCTCTCCTTCCTATGTCCCCCTCAATGCCTTCCAGCCTTTGTCCTCTTCCTTCCCCCTGTTGTCTGGTGATTTCTTTCTTTCCTTCCTCAGGCCCAACAATTGTCCCTCCCTCCCTCCTATGTCATCTCACTGCCTTCCAGCCTTTGTCCTCTTCCCCCCCCCCCACAACTCAGGCCCAACAATTGTCCCTTCCTCTCTCCCTCCTATGTCCCCTCACTGCCTTCCAGCCTTTGTCCTCTTCCCCCCCCCACAACTCAGGCCCAACAATTGTCCCTACCTCTCTCCCTCCTATGTCCCCTCACTGCCTTCCAGCCTTTGTCCTCTTCCCCCACAACTCAGACCCAACAATTGCCCCTCCCTCCCTCCTATGTTCCCCTCACTGCCTTCCAGCTTCTGTCCTCTTCTGACCCCCCCAAGCCTGCCCCCCCCACTTTTTGGATTTAATTACCTCCTGCTGCTGCCGCTGTGAGGACACGTCTATGAAGCAATAGTGTTGGGGGGGGGGGGGTAACGACTCCTGGCTCAGCAGCGCAGCACTGGAATGGAAGGAATTTCTGGGAAGGGCCAAGCGGGTGCAGCGATTGCATACTGCCAGCTCAGAAGCTTTACCCCCGATGTCAATTCTGACATCGAAGAGAAGGTCCAGGCCAGCCAATGGCCCGGACCTTCTCTCCAACATCAGAATTGACATCAGGGGTAAGGCTTCTGGGCTGGCTGCATGCAATCGCTGGCCTTTCCCTTCCTCTACTTTCGGTGGCAGCGAGTGACCAGCAGCAGCAGCGGTGGTGGGTGAGGAGTGTGCGGCGGTCTAAATAAGGTAACGAGGGAGGGAGGGGATTTGGGTATTCACTGCAAAGGATGCACCCTTTTTTCCACCCACTTTTTTTGGGAGAAAAATGTGTCTTATGGAGCGGAAAAATACGATAATACATGTTTCCTTTGTTATTTTGTAATTCTTTGTGGTTGCATAGTTCTCTTTATGTTAACTGCATAGAACTGTGAGATGTTTGTGGTATACAAATGGAGTAACTTGGCAAATCTGCCAAATTATCCAGTGTAAAGGGAGATTTTAGCCTAGTCCTGTCTTTCTGCATTATTGGACCTGCAGTATGAATTTCAATAGATAGAACCAGGGACTATAAATCCCCCAGTTTTATGTTCATAAACTCTCCCTTCTAGAACTGGGTAACTTGGAATCTCTCGAAAGGGCAGGATAAAGAGCAAACGTAGTGTGAATGAGGTAGGCATAACCTTCCAATGAGACAGGCATCAATATCCCAAGATAATGCTAAAACTCTCCCTTTGTCTCTGAAGTCATGTGCATTGTCTGTCTCGGGTTTGAAAAGGCAAGACAAAATTGGCAGGTTCACGCTTCCTTTCCCATCCTTTATGGCTGGTTCAGCTAAAACAGCAAACAAAATGCAACGTAAAGCAAAACAAAACACAGAGTATGAAGATTTGAAAGTGAAGCAAATTTGGAAGGAAATGACATAACCATATACAATACATCATTGGTTTATTTTTTGGCATGTGTCCTTGATATTTTCATGCAGAGCTGCCCAGTTTTGAGACCTTTTGGCCAGTCTTGGTTTTGGAACCTACATCTCAAAGCTGTATGGTATTTGTAGTTCTCAATTACATTGAAATCAATGCTGTAGGCCCCATAAGATGGGTTGTCAGAAATTCAGGGCTGGCTTAAAATCTGCCTCCTATTTTGTGTCATTTTTTTAAAAAAGAACAGCACATCTCTATTGATAGGGTTGCCATATGACTCCAGAAAAAGGAGGACGGATTGAGACATCTGGGTTTTACTTTCATGGAAAACCCTACCTATTGATGGTGGTGGGTTACAGATTTTCAATAAATGACCTATTGGTTATTATTTTTAATTAATCATAGGTCTTGGAATTTCCTATCTATACTTTGAAAACAGAACATGGAGTGAGTTGACTAGCAGAGAGAGATTCTCTGAAGTTCAGAGATGCCAAGGTTACACGGTGGGTGGCACAGATGAAAATCCCTTTCAGGACAGTATAGACCCAGGTCATGCAACAGGTGGCATGGATCCAAATCCTGCTCAGGACAGTACAGATCCAGGTTGCATGACACACAGTGCAAATCCAGATCCTATTCCACTCATCATGAACAGGGCTGGTCCCGAAAATGTCAGGGGAGGCTGCCTAGGGTTACCAGACATCTGGATTTCCTCCTTTTTGCGGACATGTTTGAGGGTCCAGATAGCTTTGGGTTTTGAAAAGCTCCCAGCTAGCAGCTAAGTCAGGATGGCATCTGCGCATGCATGGAGGCAACGCGGTGACATCACATGCATGTGTGTGACATCATTATGTTATACCAGCGCATGCATAGATGCTCTCCTGACAAGCAACCATGTTGAGAGAGTGGGGCTGGGGGTGGAATGGGGCATGACTCAGGTGTGACTCAAGCTGAATGGGGTGGGCCTGGGGGGCAGGGCCATGAGTCCGTTTTTTCATTCCCACAAATCTGGCAACCCTAGGCCTGCCTGTTTGGTACTATGACCAGGGCCGGCATTAGGGGAGGGCAAACAAGGCAGCTGCTTTGGAGCCCACAGCTCTAGGAGACCCTGCTATCTGGACATCTCTTCCCCTTGTCAGGGCATCTCCCTCTTTTCCCCTCACCTTCGTGGTGCTTTTCCAAACCAAAATTTTCTCTCTCAGAGGGGCTCTGATGTGGCAGCCATTCTCACCAGTTGCATGCAAACAGGAAGTAGTGTCAGAGGAGAAGCTTCCGTGTCAAGCCCCTCTGAGAGAGAAAACTTTGGTTTGGAAAAGCATCCATGAAAGTGAGGGGAAGGGAGGGAGATGGCCCGACAAGGGGAAGAGGTTGAGTGGTACTTTAGGTTTATTGTGTGGAGAAAGAGGGAGACAGACACTGGATGAAAGTTGGGGGGGGGGGTAAGAGAGGGGAGCAGACACTGGAAGAAAGTGAGGAAGAGAGAGAGAGAGGGTGGCAAATGGTTGAATGGAAGTGGAGAGGAGAGGAAGGGGATCAGATGCTGGATGAAAGTGGGGAAGAGAGGGAGGGAGGGAAACAGACACTGAATGGGAGAGGGAGAGAGGGAGGGAGAGAGGAGCAAATGCTGAATGGAAGTGGTGAGGAGAAAAGGGGCAGATGCTGGATGAAAGGGGGAGAGGGGGTAGACTACAGGATGGAAGTGGAGGGAGAGAGAGGGGGCAGACACTGGATGGAAGTGGGGGGGGGAATAGAGGGGAGGAGACAGACTGGAAGGAAGTAGGGATGAGAGAGAGAGGGGAGCAGATGCTGAATGGAAGTGGTGAGAAGATGCTAGATTGGGGAAGAGGATAAAGTTAGATACTGGAATGGGGTGAGGGAAAAAGGTGGCAAGCTGTAGGTAGACATAGAGGGAAATTGAGGACTGGATAGCAAGAAAGAATGTAATCTAGACAGAGGCAGAAAATAAATTGAGAAGGAAGACCAGGAAAAAAAAGGAAGGGGAAGTGAGAGGAGAGAGAGATGCTAGAGCATGGGGGGAAGGGGAGGAGACAGATGCCAGATCTGGGGGGAGGAAAGGAGGAAGGAGACAGATATCAGATCTGAGGGGAGGAAATGAGGAGAAAGAAATGCTAAAATCAGCTGGGGGGGAAGGGAGGGAGAGAGAGATGGAACGGAAAAAGACAGATGCTAAACCATGGGGGAGTGGAGAGAAGAAGATGGAAAGGAGAGGTAGACAGTTTCTGAAAGATGAATAGAAAGAGCGCAGATGCCATATGGAAGAGGCAGAGAGAAGGCAAACAGTGGATGGAAGGAAGAGAATGATGAGACGATGAGGAAAGCTGAAACCAGACAAAAAAGATAGAAAAAAATTATATTTATTTATTTTTGCTTTAAGATAAAGTAGCTGTGTTAATAAACGTTTATAAATAGAAAATGGAAATAAGGTGATCATTTTTATTGGACTAATTTTAATGCACTTTTGATTAATTCAGAGACCAAACTCCCCTTCCTCAGGTCAGGACAGGGATACTGTAACAGCAGTATAGTTTACTGACCAGAAGAAAGAGGTTTTGGCTTCTGAAAGAAAGCTAATTGAGAAATGTATTAGTCCAATAAAATGGCGGGCAATAAATTTTCTTCCCACCATACCCTATGCCTCCTACCCAAATGCAAAATATAAATTGGTGGGCTTCCCAAAGCCATTCCGGCTGTAGATCTCTTCCTCTAGGTAGGAAGGGAAGGAAGGGGGGGGGGGGGATTTGTTAAGAGATATTTGGGAGTTGCATAGAAGAAAAACTGTACACTGGCACTGGTATGGTTATTTTTGTTATTTGTTTTGAATTTTTTAATAAATAAAAAAAAAGACATCAAGAGGTAAAGAAAACAGGTAAATAAATGGGGGCAGGGCAGTCGGGGACAGGACAGGCAGGGTCAGGGAGCCCAGTGTACTTGTTTGCCTAGGGGCCCTCAAAGAATTAATCCTGCCCTAATCACGGATTAAGGATATAAACTGAATGCCTCAGATTATTACTCCCACTGGATTGCTCCAGGTGGAGCAGACTGCCACCATGAACACCACAGTACCCTGTCGCAATCCAGATGACAGCAATCCAGGTTCCTGGGTGTTGCTGACTGCCTCTGACAGGATTTGGTATCAATCTAGGGACGTCCCAAGGACAACATGATCATCCGCACTCAGAGCTTCAACCCTTGGTAATCAACAAAGCTTCAGATGATGCCCCAACAGTGACATGGAGCCCCACAGATGGACAGTCAAATGAAGCTAGTTCTGCTTGACCAGTCAGCGAAGTGGCAGTGGAACCACCCAACAGAATCAAAGCATCACAAGCAATCCCGGGACACCCTATACCAAATGCAGCTGAGGTCCAAGCAGTGGTGTAGTGAGGGAAGAAGGCACCCGGGTTGGTGATGTCCGGCATCACACCATGCGTTCCCCCGCACTCTTCCTTGCCAAGGCTGCTCTCTCCACATTCCTTCCCCGCTGTGTGCCCCTCTTCAAATGATCACCAGTGGTGAGCTGCATCTCTAACCTGCTGCTCCCACCAACCTCAGGTCTCCTTCTGACATCACTTCCTGGTCCTGTGACCAGGAAGTGATAATCAGAGTGATTGGACACTTACATCAGGAGTGCAAGTGATTATTTGATGATTCACCTGATGGATCCCCACCTGGGACTTGATGCTAGAAATGTGTTGGTTACCTGGTTGGGGATCCAGGGCATGAGAAGGCATCAGCTCCTTCCTTTCCTCAAGGACTTGCTGGAGACCATGCCTCCCTGAATGCTTCGCTCATACACTTAGAAGGCAATTATATCAATGGAACATCATACAGTCATCTTATCTTGGCAGGGAAGAGGAATCTTTTTGACCTATCTTTCATCCTGGATAGTATCATTCCTTGCTTGCAGCAGGCTGTAGGTATGGAACATGTAAAAGGTAAACCACCAGATTGGTGTATGGATTGAGCACCTGGGTGGAGATATCTGGCATAGAGAATGACACAGTGACAAAATTCATCACCGTTCCCGTCCCCGCGGATAACCGCGGGAAACCATCTTCATGTCATTCTTTAAGGAGAGAGGGAAGAATCAGAGTATAATTGGGCACAACCACTGACCCGCAAGCTTTGCTCTGAAGAATGCTGGTGTAGAAGGACTGAGGTTGAGATAGACACTAAAGAATGACAGTCTCTGGTATCCAGATATTGTGATGTCCTAATGCCTTATTCCACCAGTGCCTAAGAGCCAATCACATCAGTGATGTTACAATGGCTTCATTATCCTTGGCTCACATATGAATCAGAGTATGAATGGCCACAACCACTGACCCTCAAAGCTTTGCTCTGAAGAATGCTGGTGTAGAAGGACTGAGGTTGAAATAGACACTACAGAATGACAGTCTCTGGTATCCAGAGCAGATCTTGTGATGTCATAATGCCTCATTCCACCAGTGCCTAAGAGCCAATCACATCAGTGATGTCACAATGGCTTCATTATCCTTGGCTCCCATAACAATCAGAGTATGAATGGGCTCAGCCACTGACCCGCAAGCTTTGCTTTGAAGAATGCTGGTGTAGAAGGACCGAGGTTGAAATAGACACTAGAAAATGACATGGGATTATTTCCCGCGGTTATCTGCGGGGACGGGAACGGTGATGAATTTTGTCACCGTGTCATTCTCTAATCTGGCATAAGTGGGCCACCTCAATCATCCCTAGGTAATTCAGCCCAGATATGACTCACCTGTAGGCAACAGATTGACCACCTACCTAGCTGGCATTCACAGCAGGTGGGCTGAAAGACTGGGTCAGGTCAAAATGAACTGACACTGTGGCCTAGCTGGAGAGGGTGACAGAGCAGGTCACTGCAGGAACTAATGAACTCACTCCCTGCTGGCAGGACAAGTTGAGGAGAGCTGCACATGAACACTGTATTTAAAGCTTGGATGCTTCCTAGTATGTCTTTCAGAATTGTGCATTAATATAGTTGTGGCCTTTGTTCCCCATATCTCTCTATTTTTATCATTGAGAATATGGGTGCTAGCTGGGTGCACGGATGCGTGCAGCCTCCCTGTTCCCCCAATAACACCTTAACCCTTTGTCTATCTTGAATAGATTGTAAGCTCTGTTAATCAGGGACCATCTCATATATGTGTTGTGAACCGCCTAAAACTCTTTGGGTGTTGGCGGTATAGAAAAATTAAGTTGTTATTATTATGTACAGCAGTATTTCTCAACTCGGTCCTGGAGTGCCCCCTTGCTAGGAGTGTGTGGCGCAGTGGATGAAGCTACAGCCTCAGCACCCTGGAGTTGTGGGTTCAAACCCCGCGCTGCTCCTTGTGACCCTGGGCAAGTCACTTAATCTTCCATAGCCCCAGGTACGTTAGACAGATTGTGAGCCCACCGGGACAGATAGGGAAAATGCTTGAGTAAAACCGCTTAGATAACCTTGATAGGCGGTATATAAAATCCTAATAATAAATATGCATAAAAGAAATTTGCATATAATGGAGGCAGAGTATGCAAATCAAGTTGATGCAAATTCAATGCGGATATCCTGAAAACGTGACTGGCAAGGGGGTACTCCAGGACCGAGTTGAGAAACACTGATGTGTACATCTAATACCACTATAGAAATATAAGTAGTAGTGGTACTAGTAATTTGTTTTGAACTTGGCTTAAGAGTACAAAAGCAACATACTCCAGGGTAGGGTTGCCATATGTCCAGATTTTCCCGGGCATGTCCTCCTTTCGAGGACATGTCCAGAGGTCCGGATGGCTTTTCAAAATCCAGAACTTTGTCGGGATTTTGAAAAGCCTCCTCTCAATCGTGTCGGGCGGGAGGCAATCCGTGCATGTGTGGATGCCACGCGATGACATCACATGCATGTGTGTGTGTGTGTGTGTGCGTGATGTCATCACGTGGCCCCTGGTACTGAATAACTGTTTTGCAGTCAGGTATACCTTTAACACAGGGGTCTTAAAGTCCCTCCTTGAGGGCCGCAATCCAGTTGGGTTTTCAGGATTTCCCCAATGAATATGCATGAGATCTATGTGCATGCACTGCTTTTAATGCATATTCATTGGGGACTTTGAGATCCCTGCTTAACAGGTGTCCAAGTGGGTTGATGCAGAAACTTTTGGGGAAGGGGGAAAGTAATAAAAAATTTGCATCAAAATCTCATTGTGCAATGGTCTGACAAATGGAGTAGTTGTGATCATGTCAGTTTACAAATGTCCCCCCCCCCCACCAGCATTCCAAATTGGTTGGTTGGACTGAGAAGCAAACATTGCTTCACATTCCCCCCAGCCACTGGGTTTTCCCTCTTGGTCGGTTCCTAAAAGGTTCAGTTTCCCTTAAAAAGCAATTTGTTTGCCACAGTTACAGGACCGTAGCGGTGAGAAAAGAGACCGCGGTGCTACCGAACTCAAATTAGCCTGTGTTTATTGTGACAATGTCTTCAGACCACAGGGAAAGATCTAACTAGCATACAAGTTGTTTGCTGCTAGAAAAAGCCCCGAGGAACCGTGCAAAATAATGGGAACTGCGTCCAAAAGTAGAGCAAAGCAGTCTCTAAGAACCTCTCTCAAGGCACCTGCTCCACATCAAACCAAAAGAATATCCTGTCACAGTGTCTACTTCCTCGTTTATGCAGAGTAAAGGAACGTTGCTAATTTAGACTGAGATGGAGTAACGACGACCCCCCTCCCTCCTTTCCCCCCCCCCAAAAAAAAATAGGTCTGAAATCGGCTGCCTCTTCACTATTTGATTCAGCTAAGTCCCTCTTTAATTCTGATTTCTGGACGTTTGGTGTCTGTGCCTTTATTGTCAGTGCACATAACAAATGACATCCAACAAGGCGTCTTGTATAGAGTATTTCTGCCTGGAGAAGCAAACCTGCTTACTTCATCAACTCCCAGAGCTATTAAAACTGGGTTTGTTGCCGGTCGGTCTACCTTAAGAGCGGGCTGTTTAGCAAACGAAGCCAGAGGGGGGGAGGGGGGGGGGATGGGCAGTCCCCTCTGCATTAACCAATCGATCGCCTTCTCTGTTTAAATAGACTTGCCCTGTTAATAATTTTCTTTTTAGTCAGCCTCCCTACCATCGCCATATTGGGAAACTGAAAAAAAGGGTTGTCTTTTCTGTTTTTTTCCGTCTTTTACTACAAGACAGCTTTGGCACTGCAAGGTTTGAGAAACGGCACTTTTATTTTGTTGACCTGTGGGGTTTGCAGCGTCCTGAACCTGGAGCTGAAAACCCGATTTTCTCTGCACCCGGGACATCTTCACTTTATTATTAGCTGTTTTCTTCAATATCAAGAGAGGGGCTTGTTTTCTTCCCCCCCCCTCGCCCCCACCCCAAATTCTGGACTGTTTCCCCCCTCCTGGAATCGAACGTAAATCATAAAAGGAGGAGAAGTGAATATTACATCTGTAAGGAGAGGTGAAAAAAACAAAATGTCAACTATTCGTATTTCTAACGGGAGCCCCAACTCGGAACGGATGGAGGCGAGACTAATGGAAAATTCAAAATTTTCAGCTTGCAGAAATCTCTTCGGACGAGTGGATCGCGAAGAGTTAAAGAAGGAATTCGAGCAGCAGCAGAAGGACATGGAGGACGAATGCAAGGAAAGGTGGGATTTTGATTTCAAAAATCACAGACCCCTGGAAGGAAGAAGATACCAGTGGGAAGCCATGGACCTGAAGGACATGCCTGAATTTTACTACCGGCCTTTAAAAATAAGCTGCCCGTCCGGCAGCGACGAGAGTTTGGATGTAAACGGGAATTGTGCAGATATCCTTCCCAGGGCGCAGGGAATTTCAGGAGGCGCGCGGGTGGTGGGTCCAAAGACCACGGAATCCGAGAGCCAAACGGACTTGATAGACCAGTGCGCTGGGCAAAGAAAAAGATCCGCCACCGATGGTAAATAGCACGCTGAAATGTCACTGTTAGTCTGCGTTTTATTAGACGTCTATGCTGTGGAGCATTGGCTAGTATTACCAAGCAGTTTGGTGCACTAGGCAGTTATTGCTTTATAACCACTCCAGTCGTGCGTTTGAGCTACGAAAGAAAGTAACCAAACCAGTTTACAGGTGGCGTTCCTTCTAAACCAGTGGTCTCAAACTCAAAACCTTTGCAGGGCCACATTTCGGATTTATAGGACCTGGCGGGGCCGCATGTGGCCCCCGGGCCGCAAGTTTGAGACCACTGTTCTAAACGGATCGATTTCAGAAAGGATGATGAGTCTTTAGGGGTATCAGGTGTTCCAGCCGGAAAGCAGAGATGATGTACCTGCAATCTGATGGCTGATCGCTTTCTGAAATCGATTGACAATGCACAGTAAATTATCCTATTAACCCGTCAAACTCTGTGTATGCGGATGTGCGAGACCTGAAGTCATTTCTACAGCAGTTTTACAAAGCATTAACATGAAGATAAAATACATTGTTTAAGCTTATTTTTATATCTCAAGAATCTAGTTTCCTTTTTATTGAAAGGTCACAGCTCCTACTCCCTGTAGCTCCCACCTACCGCCTGCAGATTAAAAAAAAAAAAAGAGTGATGAATACTGTTTTATTTTGGGCCTTGTTTTTTTTTTTTTATAATTTGTATTCTAGATTTCTCCCCTCAGAACAAAAGAGCCAACACAACAGAAGCTACTGCTTTAGGAGATTCACCCAATTCCACAGTGGAGCAAACGCCCAAGAAACCCAGTCCCAGGAGACATCAAACGTAAAAGTGTTCTTGGTGTGTATATATTTACTTCTCAACTATATGTGGGATCAGTGTAAGGGGAATAGGCTCCTGAGTGGAAGTAGGAATGCATGACTTTATTCCTGACGTTGGAAAATGTGTTTTAGAATATTTGTGGGGGTTTTCCTTTGGGGTGGGGAGAGTATTTCTGTCTAAAAAACATCTAAACTTTTTTTTTTTTAAAAAAATAAATTTTAAGTTTTTTAACCAGATGGGCCAACTGTAAACTCATTCTAGAGGTTTTATGGGCATGGTTAGAACTCTAGATTAATCTAGAAGGGAGGTGGGATGCTTATTCATCAGATTAGGTCTTGGGTTTTAATACTGGTTTCATCAGGTTTCTCCATTTTGTATAAATATTGGGAAGGTTCATATCCCTGAATTTTAGAAAGCCAGAAGTTAAATGCAAGTAGAAAATAATTACTAGTTTGTTAACAATGATGTTGCATTTCAGTGTTTAAAAAAAACATATATAACGTGGACATAGATAAGGGCAAATGCTTGAATTGCAAAGCCCTTTGCTTGGAGGGACATAAAAATGACAGTTTATACTACATGAAATCTTGCTCTTATGACTTCACCTACCACTTCCAGAAGCATGATTTTGTTTTTGTACAAAGAAATAATAGGGAGAAATAGTACCTTCTGTTGAACAGATTAATGTGTAAAGCAAAGGCTATATATATCCTATAATTCTGTTGGGGTAAACAACCGGTAACACGTCAGCATGCATGTGTATGCAAATTCAGTACTACCCAATGTTTGGGTGAGTAACTGTCACAGCTAAAATGTGAACATAGCCTGACCCCCAAACATGAAATTAATAACATGGGCTGGTTTAATATTTTTTTTAGATACAAAGTTGCTTTTGGTTTTTAGTATATCAGGCTAAAAGCAAGCTGCATTTGTAATTGTCTAAGAGCTCTTTTCTGGCATGTGACTGGGGAGTTTGTTACCCCCCAAATCTCCACAAAATAAAACATTTGATCCTTAACATGCCGTTTGCAAAATTCGAGTAAGTGGAGGGAATCTCCCATTCAGTCGTTGGACTCCTACAATATGTCAAAGTGCCTGTATATATAGTTTTTGTGGATGGTCGGCCCTCATTCTTGGGGGTTGCTTACCCTAGCGGTTTATTCCTCACAGAGAAGTGGAAATTAGTCATTATTTAATTGATTGCTTCATGAGCTGTTCAGCAGTCTTCCCCAGGAATATCTTACTCTTATCTGCTTTGGTTTTGTTTATATTTTGCAGAATTGAAAGAATGCATTCCTTGTTCATCGGATACACCAGTGCTTGATGAACTGAGGGAGATGTATAGTTATACATATCGATAACTCTCCATGGGATGGAGATACTGTATAAGCACTGAAAAAAACAACACTAAAATGAAGGCAGTCTGAAAAGATCTGTCTCATAATCATTGGATGTAGCATTGTGCAATTAGGTTTTTCCTTATTTGCTTTGTTTTACTACCTGTGTATATAGCTTTTACCTTTTCATGATGTAGCAGTGAAAACCTATTTTGGACAGACTGTTAAAGCAGGTTCCAGTCAATGCTTTTTAGCCAGAATAAAAAATAATATAAAGTTTGTATGGTTTATGTGAGAGAGACCAATGTAGGTTTTTATATTGGTAAAGATGTAATATCCCTTGTGGTGTGTTTGTTTGTTTTTCTTCTTCTAAGATTGCTTATATAATACATGCAATAATTGATTTTTTAAAGCATCTGTTTGTAAGTCTGGTATCTGGGAGAAAGGAAAAAGTTTCCGTTATTTGGAAAAGTGTGAGGTGGGGGAGGGTCTTAGAACTGACCAAATTAATATTAAACCCTTAGGGATTTTTTTTTTTTAAAGACAATCCTTTGTCTTTGATTGGGATATTTTAAACTGGGATTGTAACACATTCCAAGGACATAATATTGTACAGTTCAGATCTCCCTTGGTGTTCTCACCAATTTTACCCTAAAAGTGGATTTTACATCTTTAAACAGTATTTTTTTTAATTGCCTGTGTATCTTTGTGTAAAAAAAAGTTTGAAATATACCTGTGTACATAACTCTGTAAAGACACTGAGAAATTATACTAACTTATTTATGTTAAAAAACAGATTTTTTTTTTTTTTTAAATTTAGAAGATAATTCCCCCCAAGCCAAAGTGGCCTACGTTTGTGCATTTTGTAAATTCTCTATTTTGTAGACATGAGGGGTTTTTGCCTTAATTTTTTTTTTTCTTAAAGAATATGGATGTGTAACTTTGCAGACTGAGCCAGGTTTATGATCACTGTTGTACATCATTAAAATATGTTGATCATTGTTACACATCAAGAAATCAATAAAGAAAACTGCCATATTCATGAATCAATTTTGCCATACTTGTTTGTTTCAAAGCAGATTTTTACTTGGCAGAACAGTAAGGTGGGATCATTTCTGCAGAGCAGATAGGGTAAGTCATACTTCAAAAATAACATTTTGCCCTCAGCAACTGTTCAATGTTAAAATCTGAGAGAGATGCATTTTAGCATACCATCTTCATGCCCTTTCTACATAATTTTTCTCGGCAAGAAACTCATCTTCTTATTTTGGCCAGAGCAAGATGGGTTCTGGCAGCTACCAGAAAGGTAATAACTGATTTAGGGACATTTGGTCTGGATGTTGAGTTGTTGTTGTTGTTTTTAATACTGGTTGTATTTAAATCTTACTCTTTTAAACAGGATATGAAATTGGAAGCTAAATGACACATTTCTTTCTTATGAGTAATATATAGAAATAAAGCAAAGGGGTCCTTTTAGTAAAGTGCGCTAGTGATTTTAGCGTGCGCTTAGCACGCGCTACTTGCTAACGCCTCCATAGAGCTTGCGTTAGTATTTTACATGTATGCACAGGGTTAGCACACGCTAAATATTAGCATATGCTAAACGCTAACGCGTCCATGGACTATAATGGACGCATTAGCATTTAGAGTGCGCTAATAATTAGTGCGTGCTAAAACGGCTAGCGCGTCATAGTTAAAAGGACTCCTAAGGTAATACCATAGGAGCGAATGTTAAAGTTTATGACTGATCAGATCAAATAGATTTGACACCACCTAAGCATATGGATTGGCAGGAGTATATTGTACTGTATATTGGATTTTAAAACTACTCTTTCTCTGAAATGCCATACCAAAAATTAGCATGCATATAACATTTCATTATATTAAGAGGTTTATTGAAAATATACAGATATAGTGGTCATTACTGGTGAGTATACATTTTGGGCTCCTTTTACTAAGGTGCGCTAGCATTTATAGCACACACATGAAATTTCTGCACGCTAAACCGCGCGGTATGCTTCTAGAATAACGCCAGCTCAATGCTGGTGTTAAGGTCTAGCGCGCGCTATTCCATGCATTAAGGCCCTAACACACCTTAGTAAAAGGAGCACGTTGTTTTATTGTACATCCACTAAAATTATTTATTTTTCAATGTCTCTGTTTGAAATAATAAACCATTCGGGGAGGGTGGGGGGAGATTCAACAACGGGCGCTAAGTACATTAGTTCGTGCTACCAAGTACTCCCATAGAAAATAAGTGTCTTTAACAGTGAGCATATACTAACACGCTTAGCACCCTTTGTTGAATCCCCCCTTTAGTGTACATAATTCAAGCCATCTTGAAGTACTACTCACTCTGAACATGAAATGCATACATTTGGATACTTTAGAACTCTGAAAGATTGCAGGAAGACTTTAGGAAATTGGAAGGCTGGGTATCCAAATGTTTTTTTTTTTTTTTTTTTTTGTTTTTTAATTTATTTGGGTGGGGGGAGGGGGTGGTTTTTGCCTTATGAAAAAATTTGGCCTGTGTTATTTGTTGTTGTTTGATTCTGGATTGTGTTTTTTGACCAATAAACAGTTTTGAATATAATATGGACAAATGCAAAGTGATGGATATCGGGAAGAATAATCCAAATCATAGTTACTTTATGCTAGGGTCCACCTTAGTAGTCAACACCCAAGGAAAAGATCTGGGTGTCACTGTAGATACTATGCTGAAATATTCTGCTTAGTGCAACTGCAGCAAAAAATAAAAATACAAAAACAAAAACCAAACAAACAGGATGCTAGGAATTATTAAGAAAGGTATGGTAAATAAGACCAAGAACATTATAATTGCTCTGTATTGCTCCATGGTGTGTTCTCAGCTTAAGTATTACACACAGTTTTGGTTGCCATATATCAAAAAATATGCAGTAGAATTAGAAAAGGTTCAAAGAAGAGTGACCAAAATTATAAATAAAGGGGATGGAATTCCTCTTGTATGAGGAAAGTCTAAAGAGGCTGGGGCTCCAGCTTGAAAAAGAGATGGCTGGGGGGTGGGTATGATGGGGTGTACAAAATCCTGAGTGGTGTAGAATGGGTAAAAGTGAATTAATTTTTCACCCTTTCAAAAAGTACAAAGACCAGGGTACAGTCAATGAAATTATATGGAAATACTTTAAAACAAATAGGAGGAAATATATTTTTTTAATCCACATCCTCTGGAACTCGTTGCCAGAGGATGTGGTTACGGTGGCTAATGTAGCTGGGTTTAAGAAAGGTTTGGACAAGTTCCTGGAGGAAAAGTCCATAGCGTGCTATTGAGACAGAGGTGAAGGAAGCCATTGCTTGCCCTGGATCAGTAGCATGGAATGTTGCTACTATTTGGGTCTCTGCCAGGTACTGTGACCTGAATTGGCCACTGTTGGAAACAGGAAAGTGGACTATATGGAGTGCACCATACTAACCCAGTATGGCTGTTCTTATAGCAGAGGTGGTGTAGTGGACTATTACTGTGCCAGCTCTAAGCAACCCCATGATTAAGCAAATTGCAGTAATTTTGTATTGTATCCCTTAGTTGTTTTGAATAGTTGGTTCCCTTGCTATCAGCCACACACCTCTATCCACCTGCTAACATATCTGGTGTTAAATTGGTCTTTCCACCCTCTTCCTTCTGAAATGCTGAGAACCAGTCAGTGTGTTAGGAAATATGACCTAAAACCAGGGAGGTAAGAAAACTGACCTCCAAAAAACCAAAACAGCGTAGATACCACCTTCCTTGAATTGTGTAGGCCGTGTCACCCTTTTAACTGGCAAGAAAAAAACAAATTAGAGGTCTTTGCGATATTAAGTCTGTTTATCATTTGCCCCTCTGCCATAAAACCAGAAGAGTTTACATCACAATAGAAACAGAACAATGTGACAAAAGCTCTGACGAGGGGGGAATCCCCCCCCCCACCCCAATAACCAAACTGGACGGAGCGGGACGGATCTATAAAGAATTTAAAAGTACAGTATAGGATTCACTTTATAGGCCCCTCTCTCTCCACGTCTTCGCTAGGATTTTCGATTCCCTCTTCGCTGAACAGGTTCCATATCGGTATTCGTCCTTCTGCGTGAAACCCTGCTGGGCATAGATGTTGGAACTTGGGTTAGGAGGGACCATATAGGGCAGTGGTCTCAAACTCAAACCCTTTGTAGGGCCACATTTTGGATTTGGAGGTACTTGGAGAGCCTCAGAAAAAAAATAGTTAGTGTCTTATTAAAGAAATGACAATTTTGCATGAGGTAAAACTCTTTATAGTTTATAAATCTTTCCTTTTGGCTAAGTCTTAATAATAATATTGTAATTTATAGCTAAAGAGACATAGGATCAAAGAAACTGTTTTAGTTTACTTTTGTGATTATGATAACCATACTGGGGGCCGCGAGTTTGAGACCACTGATATAGGGCTTCCACATCTTATCTCTTTGTAGCCTTCCTTCACCCGCACGAACTAAAACCCGCGACGCAAGCGAGAAGCTGGCCACGGGGAACGTGAGCAACGTGGATGCTACGTTGAAGCCAGATCACGAATTCTGTAACGATACACGCACAAGACAAATCAGCCTTTTTTTTTTTTTTTTTGGCAATTGATGACCCAGAGAACCGCTATTCTCTACCAAAGCTATTAAAAAGGCATCAAATGAAAGCAACGTTCGGTGCTACAGCTATGGAGTCATTTCTGATTCCCAGTGAAAGTCGTCGTTTCACCCCCAAAACCGTCCGGGAGGGGAGGGGGGCGGGGGAGCGAAAGGATCTACGTAGCTCCGCACTTTGACCAGCTTGGCCGCGCAGATCCTTTTACCGCTAAAACTCTTCTCAGCGACGCCAGAAAACGTAATAGTGGGTATAGATAGATGTATTTAAAAGATTGGTGTAATAATTGCGCTTCCTTAAAAAAGTTTCGATTTCTCAGGAGCGGAGCCGAGGGTTTACTTTCGCGCCTAGTGTCTCCGCCGAGCTCTTTTCACCTGAGGCCACACCCTGATTTTTTTTTTTCCAAAACCAGGCGGAACGAGACAGCGCAGCCAGTGTGTGCTTGGTAGAGTAGGCCCTGCGCCTCTGCACCCACGGCGGGGAGCATTTTACCCCTTGGTTTGGGGGGGAGGGGGGGGGACAGAGACCTAAAGGAAAGGGGCACCCCCCTCCTCCTATGTTGCAAAGCAAAGGTGGATTGCATCATTACTAAGTCCTACAGGCGCTGCAAACAACATGGCGTGTACCACAGACGGACCCTCCCTTTGCAGTCTCACTCGCGCTTTTTTTTTTTTTTTTCCTTCTTCTAACTCTAAGGACGTTTTATGTGTGAGCCATTAGTACCCAAACGTGTACGTGAGCGACAGCTCACAAACTTTCTCAACCTTTTTTTTTACCATTCAACGATTAAAGAGGAATACCCCTAATTTTTTTTTTTTTTTAACAAACTTTTAAAAAAACTAGATTGGCATGTGCTCAATCCAATGAACAACGTCCCGAGAAAGCAGACCATGGTAAAAAAAACAGCCATTGGTAGCTTAAGGTGGATCCGCTTTGTAGGCGCGGAGGGTTCCAGACGTTTTCAATAGGCAGAAGTCACGGGGTCTGATTTACATAAACGCCAATCGCCCTGCCCATAGTCTATCTGTGATTGGCGTGTGTAGTTCGAATGTGTAATTGTTAATTTGACTGTTGGGGTGATAATGTATCAAAGGCTTACGCACTCTGCTTACTGTACGCCGACATTTTAAATCTTTTCAACAGGGGAACGAACGTGGCATTAAAGGGAAACGTTTATAGCTTTTGGTGGCTCGTTCTGTCGCACAAACACATATGATTTTTTTTTTCCGGAGGGTGGGGGGAAAGGTAACAAAAGACAGAAAATGATACACTTTGGCAGCGTGAAAGGTTTATGCAGCCTCAACCAGGACTCCTGTCTTTTTTTTGTTGTAGAGCCCTTTCTGCCCCCCTTGTAACCTATATGGGCACTTCAACCCTCTCTTTCCCTCCCTCTCAACTGCAGCATCTCCACTTTTTCTTCCCTCCTCTAATTCAGTATCTCCTTTCACCTATCCAGTATTGCCTCTTCTGTCTTTCCTGTCCCTCCCACCTACCTCCTTCTCAATCTCCTCCCCCATCCAGTATCACCCTTTCTGTCTTTCCTGTCACTCCCACCAACACATCTAGTATCACCGACTGTCTTTTTAGATACCCTGTTTCCCTGAAAAAAAAAAGACCTACCCCCCAAATAAGCCCTAGTTAAGATCCCTCCCTCCCATCCCTTTGTGCACCAAAACACCTTGCATACCTCAGGAGCCTCAAAATTGGTGGCAGCACTCTGAATGGGCTGCTTCATGGCCTTCCCCGCTGGAGCCTTCCCTCTGCCGCGTCACTGACGATGTCATCAGTGACGTTGGTGGTGTTCCGGTGCACAAAGGGATGGGAGCGATAATTATAACATGGCAAGTGTCAACGTAGATACTGTGTTTCCCTGAAAATAACACATTCCCCGAAAATAAGCCCTAGTGCGGTTTTTTGGAGCACAAATTAATATAAGACCCTGACTTATTTTCAGGGAAACACGGTAGAAATATTTAGGGCGGCAACAAGATTAAAGCAACATTTCCACACATCATGCCAACCACATTTCACACACCCTTCCTCCCTTCCCCCCCCAAACACTTTTAAATTAGCTATATAAGACACCAGGGCCTTCCATGCATAAAGAAGCTCTCCCCCTTTAGGTAGTGTCAACTACAGTGTCATAATGGAGGGGGGGGGGTGTCCGCCCAGGCTCCATCTTAGTGGGGGCGCTGGCATCTGTTCTCTCCGCCCCCTCTGCCACGCACATGCATCCCTTCCCTTCCCTCATACCTCTTTAATTTTTCCAGCGCGAACAGCATCATGAACTTGCAGCCCGCATTGATATCGGTATCAGATTTACCTGGATATGTCCTCTTTTTAGAGCAGTGGTCCCCAACTTTTTTGACACCAAGGACCACTTTTATAGAAGCAAATTTTTCCAGGAACCGGTAAAGTATGTGTGGGGGGGGGGGGGGGGATAGGATTTGGGGTGGGTTCGTAGGGCAGATTTATACACAATTTATTTTCCTTCAGACCATTGCCCACCATTTTTCTCTCTCTGTCCTCTGTTTCTGGCCCTCTAAGCTCTCCCCCCAATTTGGCACTTCTTAATTAATACCCCCCCTTTGTACTTTAAAAAACCAAACAGTTAGTACAGGAGGCTTTCTCCTCGGCCCAGCTCGTTCTGACCCTTCTCTCCATAACGGTCCGATGTCGCCCTCACCTCCATCACTCTGAAAAATTGCCAGCCTCGGCAGTGATTCAGTAATGTTGCCCGCAGCTCCCTTTCCTGCTTTCCTTCTGCCGCGGTCCACCCGGGCAGAAACAGGAAGTTACAGAAAGGGGAGCTGCAGGCAACGTTACTGAATCACTGCCAAGGCTGGCAGTTTTTCAGAGTGACAGAAAGGGTGGATGACATTGGACCGGCACGAAGAGAAGGGAAATGACATGCTGGGCCATGCCTAGCGTTCTGTTCTCAGTGAAGGGGGCAGCCATTTTGCTGTAACCCTTCACTGAGTCTCCATTGCCGGCAGTTCTCTTGAGGCCCAGCTGTCAGACAGGCCGTGGACTGGGGGTTGAGGACCCCTGTTTTAACCTTATTCCTTTTTAAAGCAGGTCTAAATATGGGCATGCTTCAGGATGCCAGAATGATTTATTTTACTATCCGTTATGGTGACAGGATGCACATTTCCTAACATGTCACACCTACACCGTGTCCACAGAGCACTCACTTTGACAACTTTTTTCTTTCAGCGCCTAGTGTCATAAGATGGTTTTCCCCCCTTGTTTTGATTATACGCTTTGGATGTTTTCTGACCAGATCACCATCCATCTCTCCATTCTCGCATTATTTAAACTTTTTACATAGTAACATAGTAGATGACGGCAGATAAAGACCCGAATGGTCCATCCAGTCTGCCCAACCTGATTCAATTTAAATTATTATTTTATTATTTTTTTAATTTTTTCTTCTTAGCTATTTCTGGGAAAGAATCCAAAGCTTTACCCGGTACTGTGCTTGGGTTCCAACTGCCGAAATCTCTGTTAAGACTTACTCCAGCCCATCTACACCCTCCCAGCCATTGAAGCCCTCCCCTGCTCATCCTCCACCAAATGGCCATACACAGACACAGACCGTGCAAGTCTGCCCTAGAACTGGCCTAGTTCAATATTTAATATTATTTTCTGATTCTAAATCTTCTGTGTTCATCCCACGCTTCTTTGAACTCAGTCACAGTTTTACTCTCCACCACCTCTCTCGGGAGCGCATTCCAGGCATCCACTACCCTCTCCGTAAAGTAGAATTTCCTAACATTGCCCCTGAATCTACCACCCCTCAACCTCAAATTATGTCCTCTGGTTTTACCATTTTCCTTTCTCTGGAAAAGATTTTGTTCTATGTTAATACCCTTCAAGTATTTGAACGTCTGAATCATATCTCCCCTGTCTCTCCTTTCCTCTAGGGTATACATATTCAGGGCTTCCAGTCTCTCCTCATACGTCTTCTGGCGCAAGCCTCCTATCATTTTCGTCGCCCTCCTCTGGACCGCCTCAAGTCTTCTTATGTCTTTCGCCAGATACGGTCTCCAAAACTGAACACAATATATTTTATATTTTTTAAATGAGCCTGAAAATCTTATTAAATTGTGAATAGTTTAGCTCACAAGTTTCCTCTTCAGTTTTAAATTTTTTTTAATTGTTTTACAGATTAAATTAATAGTACTGTACTTTACTGTGATAATGAACACAACACATTATGGGGTTCATAATAAAAAAAAAAAACACGTCTAAAAAGTGTCCTAAATGGCTACTTGGACGATCAAAAAGCCTGATCGTCCAAGTACCCAAACCAAAGCTGGTTTTAGATGTATCTAAAACCAGCTTAGGCCTTTCCCCTGCCACTAAACGTACAGAGTGAAAAGAGGCGTGTTTAGAGGAGGGGAAAGGGCGGGCGGTAGGCGGAAGGTGGGCCGACCTACACTTAGGCATGCAGCAGGTATAACCAAAACCTTAGGCAGGTTGCCTTGTCGGCACTTATACGTTTTTGACTTAGACGAAGTCAAAACAAGTCTAAGTGCCGAAAAAGGGGCCGCTAAGCTGATGGTGGCTGCTGCAATCAGCTCAGCGGCTCCAGCAACCTGCCTACCCCCTACATTAATGATCGCGGCAGGAGAGATGCCTCATCTCCCCTATCGCGATGCTATCACTCCTCTACCCAAACTGCCGCGACCCGTGGCAGGAGAGATGCCCATTCTGGAGCTGGCTGGCCTGCCGGATGGGCGGGCTTGGCACCCATCTGTCCGTCCAACATTTCAAAGGAATGGGGGGGTGGGATTGGGGGTGGGGTGAGTTCATGGGGTCGGCGGGTGGTTGCGGGTCGGTGGGGGGGCCAATCAGGGGTTAGGGGGGGTGGTTATTGGGGTGGTTGTGTTGAGGGCAGGAGGGCCTGGGATCCCTCCTGCCCGTATTGTAGTGGGGGGTGGGGGATAGGGGGTCCGCCTGGGCAGGAGGGGTTGGGCTCCCTCCTGCCCCGATATCGTCGGGGGGGGGGTCGTCGGTGCCGCGGGGCAAGAGGGCTTGAGCTCCCTCTTGCCCCAATGTTATCAGGGGGTGCCGCAGGTGCCCAGGGCAGGAGGGCTTGGGTTCCCTCCTGCCCGACCATAATTGGGGGGGGGGGTTAGCGATCGTGGAGCAGGAGGGCTTGGGTTCCCTCCTGCCCGACCGTAATCGGGGGGGGGGGTTAGCGATCATGGGGCAGTTGGGCTTGGGCTCCCTCTTGCCCCAATATCGTCGGGGGGGGGGTCATCGTTGCTGCGGGGCTAGAGGGCTTGTGCTCCCTCTTGCCCCGATGCTGTTGGGGAGTCGGTGGGGCAGGAGGACTTGGGCTCCCTCTTGCCCCGATGCTGTCAAGGGTTCGGGGTGCTGCCGGGGCAAAAGGGCTTGGCCTCCCTCTTGCCCTGAACATAGTCGGGGGTTTGGGGTGCTGCGGGCCAGGAAGATCGTTTTAAGGTGGGAGGGATTCTGTAACTGTGTTGTTTTTGACAGACACCGGTTACAGAATCCAGCTTTTAGGCAAAGGACTGGCTCCTCCTTCGCCTAAAAGCCCTTGTGTTGGACGTTTGTGGCTTAGGCGTTTTTTTGGTTCATTATGGGGTATAAGTGTAGATGTCGTGGTGGTCTGGGCGTTTAAACAGCTGAATGTAGAGGCAAGCCATTATCAAAAAAAGGATGTTTTTTTGGTTATGGACATTTTCCCTGCTCCTGCTTTCAACGTTTAAGGCCTTAGGCCAAAAGGGGATGTAGATATTTTTTTTTATTATGCCCCTCTATATTTTTACACATACTCCATATGGAATGTTAGAAAGAAATAGGCAATCATATCTGTCTGCAAGCACGAAATCTAACAATTTAAGACTTTGGTGCCACATGACCAAGACCGGGAGGTGGGGAGGTGTGAAGGCACCGCCCCCTCTCTGGGGAATGCCCTTCCATTAGATGTTCGATTAGAGAACTTGCTTGAAAAATTTAAAGGCAAACTTAAAACCTTCCTTTTTAAAGATGCCTTTGTTCCTTAGTATTAGCTTCAGCCTCTTAATTCCTTGATTCATGTGAAGCTTTGAAACATCTAATATTTTTTTTTTTAAATGATTCCCCTTCTAATGTTTTTGCCACTCCCCATTTACCGTCCTTTTTTATTAATTTTACTTCGATGTATTTTAAACAACCTTTCCCTCCCTTACTTTCCCTCCGTTTCATGTACGTTAATCTGAATTTGTCTAGTATTTTTAATATTTGATAAAATATTAAGAACATAAGCAGTGCCTCTGCTGGGTCAGACCAGAGGTTCATCATGCCCAGCAGTCCGCTCACGCGGCGGCCCATCAGGACCAGGACCTATCTATACGCTTCTATCCCCTTTTCCTTCAGGAAATTATCTAATCCCTTCTTGAACCCCAAAACTGTACTCTGTCCTATCACACCCTCTGGAAGCGCATTCCAGGTGTCCACCACCCTTTGGGTGAAGAAGAACTTCCAAGCATTGGTTCTGAATTTGTCCCCTCTTAATTTTTCCGAATGCCCTCTCTTTCTTGTAGTTTTCGAATGTTTGAAGAATTTGTCCCTCTCTACTTTCTCCATGCCCTTCATGATCTTGTAAGTCTCTATCATGTCCCCTCTAAGTCTCCGCTTTTCTAGGGAAAAGAGCCTCAGTTTCTCTAATCTTTCAGCATATGAAAGGTTTTCCATACCTTTTATCAATCCTGTCGCTCTTTTCTGAACCCTCTCGAGTATCGCCATATCCTTCTTAAGGTACGGCGACCAATATTGGACGCAGTACTCCAGATGCGGGCGCACCATCGCCCAATACAACGCCAGGATAACTTATTTCGTTCTGGTTGTAATACCTTTCTTGATAGTACCCAGCATTCTATTCGCCTTCTTAGAGACTGCTGCGCACTGTGCCGACGGCTTCATTGTGTTGTCCACTATCACCCCCAAGTCCTTTTCTTGGGTACTTTCACCCATTACCAGCCCTCCCATCGTATAGCTGTACTTCGGGTTTCTGTTTCCTACATGCAAGACTTTACATTTCTCTACATTAAACTTCATCTGCCATCTCGTTGCCCATTCTCCTAGTTTGTTCAGGTTCCTTTATAAATCTTCGCAGTCCTCTTTAGTCCTAACTCCACTAAATAGTTTGGTGTCGTCTGCGCATTTTATTACTTCGCACTTCGTCTCTGTTTATTTATAATTATTTATAATTATTTATAATTGAACAGCAGCGGTCCGAGTACTGACCCCTGCGGAACACCACTCGTGACTCTCCTCCAGTCCGAGTAGTGGCCCTTCACTCCTACCCTTTGCTTCCTACCCGCCAACCAATTTTTGATCCATTTATGTACGTCTCCTTCCATCCCATGGTTCTTCAGTTTCCGTAGCAGGCGTTCATGGGGTACCTTGTCAAAGGCTTTTTGAAAATCAAAGTATACGATGTCTATGGGGTCCCCTTTGTCCATCCGTTTGTTAATTCCTTCGAAGAAGTGCAATAAGTTCGTTAGGCACGATTTTCTCTTGCAGAAGCTATGTTGGCTTGTTTTTATCAGTTTATTCATTTCTAGATGCTCGTCGATGCTATCTTTTATCAGTGCTTCCGCCATCTTCCCCGGAACCGAAGTCAAACTTACCGGTCTGTAGTTCCCCGGGTCACCTCTCGATCCTTTTTTAAAGATGGGCGTAACATTAGCTATCTTCCAGTCCTCTGGAATCACACCTGTTTTCAGGGATAGATTACAAACCTGCTGTAGTAGTTCTGCTATTTCCTCCTTTAGTTCTTTCAATACCCTAGGGTGGATTCCGTCCGGGCCCGGAGATTTGTCAGTTTTTAATCTAACTATCTGCTTGTGTACGTCTTCAAGGCTTACCTCCATGGATGTTAATTTTTCTGCTTGATCTCCTTTGAAAATCTTTTCAGGTTCCAGCACGCTGGATGTGTCCTCTTTTGTAAATACTGACGAAAAGAACATGTTTAGTCTATCCGCCACTTCATTTTCCTCCTTCACCACTCCTTTCCTTTCTCCGTCATTCAGCGGTCCCACTTCCCTTGCCGGCTGCTTTCCTTTAACATATCTGAAGAACGGTTTGAAATTTCGTGCTTCCCTGGCTAGCCTCTCTTCGTTTTCTCTTTTTGCACTTCTAACCACAAGGTGACATTCTTTTTGATGCTTCTTGTGCTCTTTCCAGTTCTCCCCGGTTTTGTCCATTTTCCATTTCTGAATGAATGTTTCTTGTCTCCTATCGCTTTCTTTACTTCTTTAGTTATCCACGCCGGGTGTTTTGTTTGGCTCTTTTTGCATCCTTTTCTAAATCTGGGGATATACAGATTTTGCGCTTCATTCACCGTGTCCTTGAATAAAGACCAGGCTTGCTCTACGGTCTGCGATTTCTTTGAGCTGTACCTAAGTTTCTTCCTTACCATTACTCTCGTTGCTTCGTAGTTTCCTTTCATGAAGTTAAAAGCTGTCGCTGTGGTTCTCTTCCCCTTCGATATTCCTACTTCAACTTTGAACTTGATCATGTTGTGATCGCTGTTTCCTAAGGGCCCTACTACTTCCACTTCCTTTGCAGGTCCTCTTAGCCCATTGAGGATTAGATCCAGAGTGGCATTCCCTCTCGTCGGTTCTCTTACAAGCTGCTCCTGAAGCACTCCTGTACAGCCTCCAGGAATCCGGTCTCCCTAGCACATTTTGAGTTTCCAAGACTCCAGTCTATCCCGGGATAGTTGAAGTCTCCCATAAAAATCATTTTACCGCTTTTGCATCCTCTCCTGATGTTGTTCGCTAGAAGTCTAGTTCCCGCCGCGCTCAGGTGTAGTCCATCTCTCCTGAAGAGCTTGCTCTTGCCCCAAAATGTTGTCCAGTTCCTCACAAAGTGGAACCCCTCTTCCTCACACCATCTCCTCATCCATGCATTTATTGACTGTAGTTCCGTCTGCCTCTTCACATCTGCCCTTGGTACTGGTAGGATCTCTGAAAAAGCTATCTTCTGAGTCCTCATCTTCAACTTCCTTCCCAGAATCTTGAACTGTTCTATCAGTGCATTTCTACTGTAGTCTCTCCTGCTGACATCATTTGTCCCGATGTTGATCATCACTGTAGTCTCTTCTGTCTCTGCTCCTTCTAGGATCTTTTCAATTTTGTCGACAATGTCTTTTGCTTTCGCTCCTGGGAGGCAGGTCCCTAGTCGAGCCTCTCTCCCTCCTGCTATGTGGCTATCTACTTGCCTTAGGATTGAGTCTCCCACTAGGATCACAGACTTTCCCTTCTTCATTATTCGCTCCGGTCGCAGGTCTATGCTCTCGGTGTGCTTCGCTGCTTCTTCTAGGCATCGGCAAGACCTTGCCTCCCCTTCCTGCGGGATTCCTCTGTGGGCATCTTCTTCCTTGGAGTCAGATTCCTCTTGTTCTCCATTCCATGTTGATGTATCTATGTCTTTCCTCTGATGTTCGTGTTCTTCTACCCTCCTGTAGGCCTCCTCAATGAACTCCTCAAGCTCCCTGACTTGTTCCTCAATGTGTCTCTCTCTCTTGAAGTCTTCAGCTGTCCTGATTGGGTCTTCTGCAATGTAAAGTCCCTCCAGTTCCTGTATCCTGTACTTCAGTTGCCTAACTTCCTTCTTCAAGCTTTTCAGCTCCTGACACTGACTGCATACATATGACTGCCTCCCTGAGGGGAGGTAATCATACATATGACAGTCTATGCAGAACACTGGAAAGCTCATCTTTTGGATTCCCTCTGCTTCCATTGCTGTTCGCCTTTTTGGAGTACTCTCTATTATTGCACTGGTACCTTTTGCTTGTGTGTGTGTGTGTTCTCTTTTGTACCTGCTGCTTGCTACTTCCCTATTCCCTAGTTGTATGTTTTTCCCTGTATGCAATCCTAACGTGCCACGTTTGACTAGTGTTAACTAGTGTTGTAGTGTTCTGTGTTGGTTAGTGTTCTGTGTTGGTTAATGTTGGTGTTCCTAACTTTAAGTCAACAGTTTGCGTGTGTCCTGCTGTTGTTTTGAATGTATGTGCCCTTTGCGTCTTCTGTGTTTTTGTTTTTATGTACTTGTTTGGTTATTTAGCTGTGTTATTTGTTGGCGTCCTTACCTTGCTGTCCTTCCTTGGTGTCCTTAGGTGTAATGACTCGGCCCTTCTTGAGGACCTTCACAAAGGCGCTCTCGCTAAGGCAAGCGCCTTTGCTGCTCGCCTTTGCCGCGCGCCGTTGGCTACACCCCTTAGCTACACTCTCCTCCTTAGAGATCCCAAATCTGAATCCAGCACAAACAGGCTTCTGTTCAAATCATTCCACCAAACACACTCTCTTGAGCCTTATGAACTACATCAGGCTAATCCTTGATATCAATCGGGAAGTTATTTTTACCTTGGACATGTCTGCTGCTTTCAACCAAGTGGACCACACTATTTTTTTTTTTGAACCACCTAAGGGACCTAAGCATTTCAGGACCAGCTTTTCAATGGTTTCATTCCTATTTAACAGGGCGGTCTTCTTCAAACCGCTCCCCTCTGGGGTTCCCCAATTTTCTGTACTGGGTCCAGTTAAGGTTGCACAGTTACTAGGACACTTTAGGGCTGATTCTATAAACAGCACCTAGGTTAGGCGCTGCTAGGTGCTCTAATCATTGGTGCTTAGTGATGCCTAATGAAAATTCACATACAACTCAATTGGTTTTTAAATATTTAATTGGCATGGTAATTAACCACACCATTAAAAACTGATTAAAAAACAATTGTTTTTTTATTGACAATTAAGGTTGCACGTGAATATCCGTGTGGTGCTTAGCGACACCTAAGTTGAGACGTCCTCCAATGCCTAACAATGCCTACCAGAAAAGTAGGCATTCAATCAGTTATTAATCCGAAAACGCTTAACTTCCATACACGCCCCCTTGATGATTATCTTACGACTTGGAATACATCAATTTAATTTCTATTGGATAAGGAAGCCCCAATCATCAACAAATCCATCTCCACTCGAAAAATACGAAATCCTTGGTTTTCTCACAAACTTTTTTTACTTAAACGGCAACTGAGGTCCCTGGAGAGGAAATGGCGCAAAAATAAATCTGCCGAAAATCTAAAATCTTATAAAGAACATGCATCTCTATATAAGACTAAAATTAACTACGCTAAAAAACACAATTATTCTAAAAAAATCCTGAAAGCTAAAAATCCTTCTATCCTTTACTCCATCTTAAAATCCATTACCCCCAATTTGCAAATGGAAGACAATAAAAACAATTTAACAGCTCAAGATCTCGCTGACCATTTCTGTAAAAAAATCAGCGACATACATAAAACCTTTGACCATACCCTATCTGATGGTTTTATTGATAGCTTAAACAACAGCTATCTTCCACTTGCTAAATGTTCCACTTTCAACCTTCCATCTTTAATGGATATCGAACGCCTTTTTCAAAGAGTCAACATAAGAGGCTCCCGCCTGGAAATTATTCCCCCAATAATCCTAAAAAAATTATTCTCCTGTTTTGGCCCATTCGTACATTACTTCATATTAAAAAGCCTCAGCACAGGCTTTGTGCCATCATCTTGGAAATCTGCAGCAATCTTCCCTATAATAAAAGATCGAAAGACAAGTCCAGAGAAAGCCTCAAATTATCGCCCTATCACAAACATTCCTTTCTTGGCAAAATTAACGGAACGAGTAGTATTCGACCAACTGTCTGACTTTGTTGAAGCAACTAATGTGTTGCATCCCATAATTTATCATCTGGACCATCATAATTCCGTCATCCTCTTCTCTCTAGATTTATCGGCTGCATTTGACACTATTGATCACACTCTACTCCTAGATAGGTTAAAATCTATTGGTGTCTGTGACCAAGTTATACAATGGTTTACCTCCTTCTTGTCTGATCGACAATATACGGTACACTTTAATAACACAATTTCAAAATCTTTTTCTCTTAATTATGGTATTTCCCAGGGTTCTATACTGTCTCCGCTACTATTCAACATTTTTCTTTCACCCTTACTAAGTCTATGCCAATCTATAGGCTTTACTATTTATACTTACGCAGATGATATTCAACTGTCTCATCCTTTAAATCCAGAAAATTTGGAAGAGATATATCAGATTAACAAAAAACTAGAGATAATTAAAAATTGGCTTAACTCTAACAGACTGTCGCTAAATATTAAAAAAACAAAGGCCCTACTCTTCCCGTGGAAACAAGGAATAAAGTTGTGCACTCCCTTCATCATTAATAATATTCATATTGATTTAGTTTCATCATTAAAAATACTTGGGGTCATCATCGACGGTAATTTTTCTTATTATGAGCACGTAAGTAACATTATTAAATTTTGTTTTTATCTATTACGTATGATTCGTTCTATTTCCAAGTTTCTGGAACCAAAATCTCTGAATATTCTTATACACTCACTTGTCATTGCCAAGCTAGATTATTGTAATTCATTACTATTAAACATTACTCAAAAAGAAAAGAAACGTTTACAGATAATTCAAAACCTTGCCGTTAAACTTATTCACAACGGTAAAAAATATGATCATTTAACTCCTTTCCTGGTTGATTCACACTGGCTTCCCATTAATCATCGCATTACCTTTAAAATTCTACTCTTAGTATTTAAAACCTTATCTACAAGCGAGCCGCAATTTATAAATAGGATACTTATTCCGTATAACACATCCCGCTCTCTTTGTTCTACGGCCCAAGGTCTACTTGTAGTCCCTTCTTTAAAAGTTATTGGCACCAGACGACATGATATGTTCTCAATAGTGGCCCCCCCAAGTCTGGAACTCCCTACCCCAATACATAAGAGACGAAAAAGACAATAGCCGTTTTAAAAATAATTTAAAAACTTTCTTGTTTAAAGATGCTTTTATCCTCTGATTGAATATATACAGTGCAGTAGACTCCTTACCAAAAATCAAAAAGAAAAAAAAAAAAATGGATACCCCTCCTTATGTTTTTTCCCCTCTATACCTAGTTCTCTTCTTTTCAAAATTATTAATTTTGTAACTTTACCCCTTTACTTCCTTCGTATTGTCTTGTCTGTTTGTCCAACCCCCTTTTTTAGTTGTATTTTTAAATTGTATGTTGTATGCATATTTTGGATTTTAATGTAATTCGCTTAGTAAATTATGTATAAGCGATTCATCAAATTTCTAATAAACTTGTAAACTTGTAGGCATGGTTAGGGACAGAGAATAGGTGTGGTTGACTTAGGCATTGCTTAGGCACCGGTAAATTAGGCCAGGAAACTCTGGCCTAATATACTAGTGCCTACTACAACGATGCCTAGTGATAGCTAAGCACACCTAGGCACTGCTAGGCATGATTCTGTAAAGGACACCTTACTATTGACAACTGCTTGGAGCAGTGCCTACAAGTTAGGTGCCATTAGGTTGCACAATCATGTCTTTGTGACAAAGCCTATGACCTAAAGACTGAAATTAATGAATTGTTGTTACAGTGCTTATGAATAAAATGTATAATTTGTAAATTGTCATTTATTTAACAACATGCTGTACAATTTATGTAGCACTGTAGCTTTTAAGTGTGACTTCTTTAAGTGTACTACTGTAATTTTAGAGACATGTAAGCAGTTAGCACTGTTAATTAGAGAATGACACGGTGACAAAATTTATCACTGTCCCCGTCCCCGCGGATAACCGCGGGAAATAATCCCATGTCATTTTCTAGTGTCTATTTCAACCTCAGTCCTTCTACATCAGCATTCTTCAAAGCAAAGCTTGTGGGTCAGTGGTTGTGGCCATTCATACTCTGATTCTTCCCTCTCTCCTTAAAGAATGACATGAAGATGGTTTCCCGCGGTTATCCGCGGGGACGGGAACGGTGATGAATTTTGTCACCGTGTCATTCTCTACTGTTAATGGCAACATAGGTAGCTATCAGTTGTCATATGAAACATAGAAACATAGAAATAGACGGCAGATAAGGGCCGCGGCCCATCTAATCTGCCCACCCCAGTGACCCAATGACATGTAGTTTAGGAAGGGAGCATGAGGGTTTCACTGATCAGTTAAAGGGGTGAGGGAACCAAAAAGGTTTAAGAGCCCCTTCATTAAGAGCACCTCTTGTTTTTCTGAGTAAGGACGCATTAGCCCCGCTGAACGTCATCTGTACTGCAAGTGAGATCTCAGTTTTCCTTTATAATATGTATCAGTTTATAGGATACCTGTGTTTGTGTTCTGTTTCAGCTCAAAACGCTTATAAGACTCTTGCCAGATGAAAATGAGCTGGGCTGATTGCGTTTCATTGTTAGGATGACAGTGCCTGGGGATTTGACACAATAAATCATTGGGATGGTATTAAATAGATTTGCCTGCATGGATGACATCAGCTAGGAACCCACAAAAGGTTCATTGTAGATGGTGCATTTATGGCCAATCGACTCACTGCGGTGTAGACCACAGTGCCAGAGCAGGTATATGTTTCCATTCATGGCATCCAGTAAAATGAATACTCTTGCTTATTTAACTCAGCTTTATCATTCTTTCACCAGCTCTTGAGATATAATCTGTTCAGGACAGGAAGTGGGTGACCTGATTGCTGCCATTTTCCTCTGATGAAATAGTTGTAAATAATAAAATATGTTTTTGTGGTGAATTCTGGGGCTGCTAATACGTGATAATCTGATGACAATAATAATAATAACAACTTTATTCTTCTATACCACATCGAAGAGGGCTGGACAATCAGCGAATTACAGAATGCAAAAAGTGAGAGTACAATGGACAGAAGGAAAATATAAATTTAGTGTGGCTTCTGTTTAGGAGATGAATCTGTCAAACAGCACGGTTTTAATTACTCTCCGAAAGGCGCCGTAGGTCAGCCTGGCTCCATTGATGTGGTAACCCAGCCAGGACTGCTGTTTGCTTGCTTGAAACATGAAAGACCTGTCCAAAAAGGATTTGTATTTGCGGCCGGTGATCCTTGGGTATGCAAATATGTTACAGTCTCTGGTTGACCGTGTGGGGTTGTGTAGTACGAAATGTGGTAGAAGATAGGAAGGTGCTAGTCCTCAGGCCTGCTTGAAACAAATACAGGCAAACTTCAACATTATTCGCGCCTTCATTGGCAACCAGTGTAACATTCTGTAGTAGGGGCTAATGTCACTTTTCCTGGTGTCAGGTCAAAAGCGTGCCGGGACAAAGGCGCGAGCAGACAACTGAGCGTAGCGCGGAGGTGCGCGCCGAAGAAAAAGACTGTTTTTAGGGGCTACGACGGGGATGTGGGAGGGAATCTCCCCACTTTACTTTATACAGATCGCGCTGCGTTGTGGGGGGTTGTAACCCCCCACATTTTACTGAAAACTTAACTTTTTCCCTGTTTTTAGGGAAAAAGTTACGTTTTCACTAAAATGTAGGAGGTTACAACCCCCCAAACCTCCCCCAACGCCGCAGCGATCTGTATTAAGTAAAGTGGGGGGGCTCCCCAACAAAACCCCCCATCACAGCCCCTAAAAACAGTCTTTTTCTTCGGCGCGCGCCTCCGTCTTGCGCGTTACTGTCTATGAACCCTTTTCCTCAGTCCGAATATCAAGTGGACTGCCGTGTTCTGTACTATTCTTAATTTTCATACTGTTTTCTTGGGGTGAACATGCTGTGAAACACCATGGTTTGAGGTCTTGATTACTTGTTCTTTGCAGGAAGACTTCAAATAATCTTTATGTGTGTTGAATATGTAAATGTAATAAATTTATGAACAGCACTATATGTAGCGTGAAAAGATTCCTGTGAGAGGACAGTTCATTAATTGTCAAAGTTGGAGGGAAATCAATCTAAATCACCCCCCGCCCTTAATCTCTCACTTACAGCAAGATTTTTAATAGGAAAAGACCCTCAGAGATACCACCACGATACTCAAACACTTCATAGTATCTGGCTTTATGTATCCATTCCTCACCGGGTCTTATTATATTTGTCTCAAAACATTTTGCTATTTGCCGTTTAAAGTTAGTGAAGATATCCCTGAGAGTTTGACCACTAATATAAAGCTAAGTATTTAAACATCTTCACTAACTTTAAACGGCAAATAGCAAAATGTTTTGAGACAAATATAATAAGACCCGATGAGGAATGGATACATAAAGCCAGATACTATGAAGTGTTTGAGTATCGTGGTGGTATCTCTGAGGGTCTTTTCCTATTAAAAATCTTGCTGTGAGAGATTAAGGGGGATGATTTAGATTGATTTCCCTCCAACTTTGATGAATATGTTAATGTAAACACATGGAGGCAAGGATTTTGTGGTGCGACACACTCATAAAAACAATGGTGTTCACACCTCCTAGCTCAGACAATAATCTCTAGCTTCCTCTGAAAATGAAAGTCATAATTTAATACATTTATTTTGCTTCTTGGGATTTATTTAACGAAGTCTAAATAGTCACACTCCTCTCTGTGTATTATTGTACTGAAGAGCTCTGTAACTAATTACTTATACTGCATCTATGACTAGTGCGGGGACATGGTAAAAGCATACTGATACCCAGGGCAGGATGGGTTCTAGATGAAAAGGTAAAATTATGTCCTTACCTGATAATTTTCTTTCCTTTAGTCACAGCAGATGAATCCAGAGACTAGTGGGATTGCATCCATCAACCATAAGGGGGAGATAGAGAGTACTGAATTGTCCTCGGGTATATCTTGGATGCCTTGCCTCATGGCCAACCAGTATAGGTCTTCTCAAAGCACCTAAAAGTAAATTACCTAAACGGCATGAAACATAAGACACATATGCAACTTCTTCCCTCACATGCGCTACCCGAACCAATGATGCTTCAGACTGAGAATGCATCTTCAGCCGAAAGGCATGCCCAAACTACTCCTGAGAGCGACAAACCCTGCAACAGAGTGGGGCCCTGGATTCATCTGCTGTGACTAAAGGAAAGAAAATTATCAGGTAAGGACATAATTTTACCTTCCTTGTCATCAATAGCAGATGAATCCAGACTAGTGGGATGTACCAAAGCAGTCCCAAATGTAAGGAGGGAAATAAACAATACCGCTGCTTCCTTTGAATCCATTTCGGTGTCAGGGCTGGTAGCCGCAGGAACTCAGCATTGGCTCCACGCCCCCAGGGCAGAATCCAGACATTAAAACACGATTTCACTTTTACCCAATGGTGCAAGGTAACAAACCTTTCCTGTAGTCCACCAATGGACAGATCCTCAGAGACCGGCTCATCCCCTCAATCACAGGAGGGAGGATGGGGAAGAGACCTGGGGGGTGGAGGGGTTCCAAAGTTCCCTAAGCTCTACTGAAGCCAAAGCAACAGGAGCAGACCACCCTTTTTTCCTCTTTCCAGGAGTTGAAGCCAGGAGCTAGAAGAATAGCAGCCATTCAACCTGCTGAAGATAGAGTATACTGGTTGGCCAGGAGGCTGGGCATCTAAGATATATACCTGAAGACAATTCAGTACTCTCCATCTCCCCCTGCTGATTGATGGACGTAATCCCACTAGTCTCTGGTTTCATCTGCTGTTGATAACAAGGAAAGTACATTAGTTCTTCCATTGTAATATAAGTACATTTTAATTCTCCCACAAAGAGAGTCCTATAAGGGCTGGACTGCAGAAAAGGAAGCAGTGGGTAAGAAGTGCTGCTTGATGACTTTTCCTGTTGACTGTTAGACAGTGCACAGTGTGGGGAGAATTGACAGACCTCTGGCAGCAGTGACTTCGCTCTACTTTATCCCATGCTTCTTTCTGCCAGCAGCCAGGGCTAGGCCCACTATATTTGATAAGCCCCACTATATTTGATAAGGGATAGGCAACCTTAGTTTTTGGGGATGCCGCAACCCAGTTGTGTTTTCAAAATTTCCCCAATGAATATGCATTAATTCAAAACAAGGAAGCCACCCCACTGATTACTTCACAACAATAATAAAACACTTATCTTATATAATAAAATGCTAAGCGCGCAAGCGCACTCCTGCCTGCGTGTTCCGTGATCCGTAGGTCCGTGGCAGGCAGGAGAGCACATGGGCGCTTACAAAGGTCCCAAACTCGAGCGCTGTGGCCGACTCTTTTATACTGCACGGCCGAACTCTGCAGCTCCTCTCTAGAGCCTCACCAGCACTCCAGTGCTGTAGCTGACGAACTCACAGCCACACCTAAGCGCCAGTTCCTCTATGACAGCTAGCGTAGTGAGGGGCCGGGACTTAGGAGAAGGAGAGCAGGCCCGGGATTCGGCCAGCCCTGGCCAGGCAAGACCCCCCTTTCCCGCTGCACCCAGGCCCCAGCGGTCCCTGCCGGTAGGAGGAGGGCTTCGAGGGAGCCGGCTGTCGGCGGAGGGCAGACGCGGGCCCAGGACGGACTTGCTCCAGCTCGCGCCATCTTCAAAATTAAAAATAAACGGCCCCACACTGCCTCCCTGTTCGCGCAGACCTCCATCAACGAAAAATGGCACTACCATTTGAAGTTTATTTTAAAAGTTTAAAGTCGCTGCGGTTCCTCTCATGAGCCGCACCTGTGTCGGAGAAGGCTTCTGATGCAGGCAGCGATCATGAGAGGAGCCGCCACGGCAACTTTAAACTTTAAAAATAAACTTCAAATGGTAGTGCCGTTTTTCCATTTCTGGCTGTGCCCTTGCCATCTCTTTTGCTTTCTCCCTAGCCCCCAGTGCCCTACAGGTCTGTACCTTTGTATTTATCCTTTCGAGTGCGCTTTTTAATACTCGAGGCAGCAAAACAGCCATGCAGGTGGTGCCTGAGCAACAAGCCAGTCTTGCTGTCTTATCCCACCAGACCTTCTGTTTCTTAAGGATTAATTATGTGCCAAGAATAAATAGGGAGCCGATGCAGAAGCTTTGTGGAGGGAGACAGCAGAAAGGGGAGAGGTAAGTGGTACATGCTGAGAGGGAGACCAAGGCAGAAACTGAGGAAGATCCAAAGGCAATTGTCTAACTGGTATAAGAAACCTAGATGACATAGGGATAGCTGCTGTTTCCATCTTAATCTTCATGGAGGCTTGTGTCCTAGACATTGCCTCCTGATTCACCTTGAGCTCCTGCAGCCCTTCTCCTCTCTTATGGACTCCATTGAAGGAAGAAGAAGAAGATCCTTGGGCAGTAGAGAGAGGATCTTATATATTTCCTCCAACATATTAAAGAAAACATTCCCTGATCATTGAAAGATAGGTAAGCCCAACATCAATGATATCACACTGCATAGTAGGATTAGATTGGGTGAAAAAATATGACGGAAGGTGAACCACAAAACCCAGAGTGCACACACAAAAAAGAAAGCTAAAAATCAGAACTCTGGGCTTGTTATTATTGCATAGTGATCACATAATCCAGCATTTCACCTTCAGGGGTTAATGTGCAGTCACATCAATATCAAATAAACTCTAGCAGTAGGAGCACTTTGAACGGAAGAAAGAAGAGTCTCTTCACTGTCTATCAGCTGCCTCTTCTAGTACCTCTTATACTGGTGGAATTACTGTATGCATACTGTATACACTGTAGGGAATTAAGTACCGAAAAATCAAAAGAATGCACAACAAAATAAAACTATGTAACACAATTTTTGTTCCTGGGCAGTAAGTGTAATTTCCTAATTGCTTATGTTTAAAAAGTATAGAAAATCTCTGTTAGTTCCATAAAACTTTGCTGAGGAGAGGCATTTATGATAGGATGTCTACCAATTCTAATCCTTCTAAAAACGTAAGAATTGCCACTGCTGGGTCAGACCAGTGGTCCATCGTACCCGACAGTCCGCTCCCGTGGCGGCCCCTAGATCAAAGACCTATGCCCCAACCGAGACCAGCCCTACCTGTGTGTGCTCCAGTTCAGCAGGAACTCGTCTAACTTTGTCTTGAATCTCTGGAGGGTGTTTTCCCCTACGACAGCATCCAGAAAAGCGTTCCAGTTTTCCACCACTCTTTGGGAGAAAAAGAACTTCCTTATGTTTGTACAGAATCTATCCCCTTTTAACTTTAGAGAGTGCCCTCTTGTTCTCCCTACCTTGGAGAGGGAGAACAACCTGTCTTTATGTTTCTATCAGGTCCCCTCTCAGTCTCCTCTTTTCAAGGGAGAAGAGGCCAGTTTCTCTAATCTCTCGCTGTACGACAACTCCTCCAGCTCCTTAACTATTTTAGTCACTCTTCTCTGGACCCTTTCGAGTAGTACCGTGTCCTTCAAGTAAAGTGACCAGTGCTGGACACAGTATTCCAGGTGGGGGTCGCACCATGGCCCGGTACAGCAGCATGATAACCTTCTCCGATCTGTTTGTGATCTTAATCATTCCAAGCATTCTGTTCACCCTTTTCACCACCGCGCATTGTGCGGACGGCTTCATCGACTTGTTGACCAGTACTCCCAAGTCTCTTTCCTGAAGGGGTCTCTCCGAGTACTGCACCAGACATCCTGTATTTATGTACAAGATTTTTGTTACCAACATGCATCACCTCACACTTGTCCATGTTAAACTTCATTTGCCATGTCATAGACCCCTCTTAGAGTGCCCCTCTGTTCTGCTTGCTATGCTTGGCTGTCTATGACTAGTTTGCTAAGAATGTTGGCTGCTTGGATGTCCAAATAGCTTGTTTTTGTGCGCTTTTCATTTGGATGTTTTTGTATTCGGAAATGGACAAAAAAGATAGACGTACTAAGGGTTAAAACATCTAGATAGATAATTTTCAAAACAAAAATATAGATGTTTTACAGTTTTGAAAATTAATATTGGATTTCTGGACTTCTTTCCCAAAACATCCAAACTTAGATTTACCCCCTCTTCTACGAAACTGCGATAGCAGTTTTTAGCACGGTGAACCGCGCTGCTCCTGATGCTCATACAGTTCCTATGAACATCGGGAGCAGCATGGGCCATTCAGCGCGGCTCTCTGCGCTTCAAACTGCTAACGCAGTTTAACAGAAGAGGGGGTTTGTCTACCAATTGTCCTGCCTTGTTAGAATGACTTGCCATCAGCTGATCATGGCAGTGGATTCTGCAATCAGCTGAATTGTCAGGATTCCCCCAAACCAGGGCTTCATGGGGTCCTGCCAGCTCAGTTGATAGGAGATTCCCCTGCCATGATCAGCTGAACTAACATGGATATCCATGGCTTTCAAGGGTGATGATGCGGAGGAATTGAAAGAAATCTCGGTGAATCTGGAAGATGTACTAAGCCATATTGAACATAAGAATAGCCTTACTGGGTCAGACCAAAGATCCATCAAGCCCAGTAGCCCGTTCTCATGGTGACCAATCCAGGCCACTAATACCTGGGCAAAACCCAAGGAGTAGCAATATTCCATGCTACCGATTCAGGGAAAGAAAGCAGTGGCTTCCCCATGTCTTTCTCAATAACAGCCTATGGACTTTTCCTCCAGGAACTTGTCCAAACCTTTCTTAAAAGCAGTTCCAGAGCTTAACTATTCTCTGAAAAAAAATTTCATCCTATTGGTTTTAAAAGTATTTCCCTGTAACTATGAGTGTCCCCCTAGTCTTTGTAATTTTTGACGAAGTGAAAAATCGATCCACTTGTACCCGTTCTACTCCATTCAAGATTTTGTAGACTTCAATCATATCTCCCCTCAGCCATCTCTTTTCCACGATGATACCCAGATCCTTTTCTTGGGCGCTAATCCCCAAGGTGGACCCTAGCATCCAATAACTGTGATTCAAGTTATTCTTTGCATTTGCACTTTGCATTTGTCCACATTAAATTTCATCTGCCATTTGGACACCCAGTCTTCCAATTTCCTATGGTCTGCCTGCAATTTTTCACAATCCACATGGGTTTTAACAACTTTGAACAGTTTTTAGTTTCTTCTGCAAATTTAATCACCTCACTCGTCGTTCCAATTTCCAGATGATTTATAAATAAGTTAAATAACATCGGTCCAATATGGACCCCTGCGGCACTATACTGTTTACTCTCCTCCATTGAGAAAAATTACCATATAACCCTATCCTCTGTTTTCTATCTAATTACCAATTCCTAATCCACAACTGAATTTTGCCACTTATCCCATGACACTTTAATTTTCTCAGGAGCCGCTCGTGAGGAACTTTATGAAAAGCTTTTTGAAAAAAGCTTTTGATAGAGATACATTATATCAACTGGCTCACCTTTATCCACATGTTTATTCACACCTTCAAAGAAGTCAAGCAAATTGGTGAGCAAGTACTCCCTCTGCTGAACCCATTCTGACTCCGTCTCATCAAATCATGTTTTGTCTACGTGTTCCACAATTTTATTTTTTTATAATTGTTTCTACCATTTTGCCCGGCACTGAAGTGAGGCTTACCAGTCTGTAATTTCCCAGATCTCCCCTGGAGCCCTTTTTAAAAATTGGCATAACATTGGCCACACTCCAATCTTCAGGTACTACAGATGATTTTAATGACAGGTTAAAGATCACTAACAGCAGGTCAGCAATTTCATGTTTGAATTCTTTTAGTACCCTGGGATGTATACCATCTGTCCAGGGGATTTATCACTTTTTAACTTGTCGATTTGGCTTAGTACACCTTCAGATTCACTGAGATTTCTTTCAGTTCCTCTGCATCATCACCCTTGAAAACCATTTCCAGTTCAGGTAGATCTCTTACATCTTCATCCGTAAAGACCGAAGCAAAGAATTAATTCAGTCTTTCAGCTTTGGCCTTATCCGCCCTGAGCGTCCCTTTTGCTCCTTGATCATCCAATGGTCCCATAGATTCTCTCACAGGTTTTCTGTTTCTGATGTACTTAAAAAAATTGTTATGAGTTTTTGCCTCTTTTGCAAGTTTCTCTTCATATTCTTTCTTTGCTGTCTTTATCAATGCTTTGTATCTAACTTGCCCCTGCTTGTGTTTTTTCTTATTTTCTTCATTCGGATCCTTTTTTCATTCTTTAAAGTATGATTTTTGGCTCTAATAGCCTCTTTCACGTCACCTTTTAACCACGCCGACTCTCGTTTTCTCTTCTTTCCACCTTTGCTGATACGTGGAATACATCTGGTATGAGCTTCCACGATGGTATTTTTAAATAACATCCATACCTGGTTTACAGTCCTAACCTTTGCAACTGATCCTTTTAGCTTTTTTTTAACCATTTTCCTCATTTTATCATAGTTGCCCTTTCGAAAATTAAACACCTCTACATTAGATTTCTTTTACGATGTTACTCCCGTTATCAGCTCAAATTTGATCGCGTTATGATCACTGTTTCCCAGCGGACCCAACACAGTTAACTCCTGTACTATGTCTTGCATTCCACTAAGGACCAAATCTAAAATAGCACCCCCCTCTTGTTGGTTCCTGGACCAGTTGCTCCAAAAAGCAGTCATCTATGACATCTAGGAATTTTACCTCCCTAGCACACCCCAATATATCATTTAACTATTCAATGTTGGGGTAAATAAAAGCACCCATTATTATAGTGTTGCTCATTTTTCCAGCTTTCTTAATCTCTGAAAACATTTCTTCATCTGTCTGCTCATTTTGTCCCAGGGTATGGTAGTATAACCCTACCTTTATATTCCTTCCTTTCACACATGGAATTTCTATCCATTAGAATTCCAGATTGCTATCTATGTCATGCAGAATGTGTATTTGATTTGATTCAATTCTCTCTTTAACATATAGCACAACCCCCCTCCCTGAAGTCACATCAGCCAGTCAGCAGCTCTAAACAGGCAGGAGCGACCTTCCTTTGATCCAGCCCATGCAGAGCCACTAGCTGATTGTTTGCCGTAAACTTGTGGCAGCCAATCAGCTAGAGGCTCTGCACGGGCAGAAGCAAAGGAAGTTTGCTTCTGATGCGGCTCTCTGCTGGACTACCACGGATTCTAAAGGTACGCGAGGGAGGTAACAATTCTTAGAATCTGCTGGGACAGGAGGCGGGAGGGATCCCTCCTGTCCCGGCCCACTGTTGGACCACCAGGACTTACGGCAGACCTGGTGGAGGCCTGCAAGGCATCGGGAGGAGGGGGACAGGGTACAGAATCTGGCAGGGAGGGAGGGGGTGGGTGCAGAGACTGGCAAGGCAGGGGAATGAGTGAGTGAGGGGGCTAGTGTAGAGCCTGGCAGAGCAGCTGGGGAGGGGGAAGATTGCACTGCACTTGAATATTAAACCCCCCCTTTTTTTTTTGGGGGGGGTGTGTGTGTGTGAAAAAGTTTACCTTGGTTTATATTTGAGTATATATGGTATATGTTGAGTGAAGAAATATTTTCTCCAGTTATACTGTAAATCTACTATGTAGTAACTTGCATACCCATTAGTCTTAGTATTTTTGGAAAGGGTAAACAAGTGATTTATGTTTACCCATTCAATTCCACTCGATATTTTATAGACCTTTATCATACGAGAATCTCCTGTCATTCTGTGTCTAACTCTGAAGGATAGATTTCCGAAAGGTGGTGGTGATACAGAATGGTAAGTCAAAAGGAGAAGAGACGAATGTTATAGGTGACTGAGAAAGAGACCAAAATATGACATTGTTCAGCACAAACAAGTGAGTACATTAACTTTGGTTAAAGGTACATACTGTACATTGCACAGTTTAGCACAGGGATGTCTAACCTTGATCCTTGAGGGTCACAATCTAATTGGGTTTCTAGGATTTCCCCAATGAATATGCTTGAGATTATTTGCATGCTCTACCTTCATTGTCTGCAAATAGATTTCATGCATATTCATTGTGGAAATTCTGAACACCTGACCTGATGAGGTCCATCCAAGTCCCACATATTTATAGCAGGGAATTTTCAAATTCCCTGCTATAAATATGTGGGACTTGGATGGACTTAAAAAATGAACATTTTTCTGTGAAAATAAAAAAAAAAATAAAAAAGTACTTTTTAAAAAAAAAAATCTAGAAAAAGGTGCCCTAACTGACCAATGGAGGGATTATGGCATGACTCTCTCTTAGTACCTCAGCAGTCACTGACCCACTCCCAGCTCCCAATGATGTAACAGTGACAGTAAGTACCAGGCTCTGACAGCTCCAGATATTATGACAATTCCTATGAAAGCAGTGAGCAAGTAGATAAGAGTATATACAAACTGTTACAGTAATCAAGGCCTCAGGCGCCTCTCGTCCTCGCTATGCTACTGCACTCAGGTCAACTGACTACATTGTATAATTTGCTAAAACCTTATGAGCCTTCATGAGAATTGCATTCTAGCCAGGCTTTTCTAAGTTCTGGCAGTCAAAAGTGCAAAATTGGAATGCATTTGAAAAGGTGCCTTCTTTTATGCTCTACCCATAATGTGGAACTCTCTTCCATAAGACTTAAGGGAGGAATTATCCTTACCTCGGTTCATTTCTGTTTATTTCAGTAGGCTGATGGGATTTTATTAGAGGAAAAAAACTTCAGAGTACTACGAGAAAAGAAAACTTCATTTTTTAAATTGGGTTCTTATATGGGTACTCTTTGGGATGGTTTATCTGCCCAAATTGATGGAGTTCTTTTCTTTTTAAATATCTTTTTTAATATTGTAAACTGCTGAATTTGACTGTACAGTGAAATGGTGTTACGAGAATGAATAAAGCAATGGAAGGAGGATGGATTGAGACATCTGGGTTATATTTCTATTCAAAGCAATGGAAGTAAAATCTGGATATCTCAGTCCGTCCTCCTTTTTTGGAGCCTTATGGTAACCCTAGGTGCAGTAGTAAGTTGGATATGCAACAAGCACAAAACCAAGGAAACAAAGCCTCACGGTGAGCAAGCAGCAAAGAAGCAGTGGGGAAGGAACTGTGCACGTCAACTAGGGATAATATAAAATTTAGTTAGAGGTTGCCTTGCTGTGTACCTATGTGACAGAAATGCTGGTACCACTTTTGTGCTGAAGAGACGCCGGTGTGTTTGTTTATGATTGCTTCTTTTGCTTATTATGTGATTAGATTGACATCTACTGGATATCTATTGTACCCCTGAGGTAGGCTCTTAGAGCCGAAACATGGACAGTGTCGGATCTGCGAAATAGACTGATCTCAACACCTTGGTTCAACACAATACAGATTGTTTCCATTCATCTTGTGCATTTTATATAGATTGATTTTATTTGGATTAATACATTTTATATTATCCCTGGTTGACGTGCACAGTTCCTACCCCAGTGCTTCTTTGCAGTGGTGAGCTTGGATAGAAACAATCCTCCAATGCTCCTGCCTGTGCAGTTTCCATACCAAAAGTGGCTGCTGTGAGTTCCTGCAGCAATCATGAGAGACTGCTTTTGAAACCTGTGGCAGTCATTTTCAGTATGGAGACTGCACGGGTAGGAGCACTGGAGTAGCACTCGTGCCCCAGCTCACCACTGGACCACTAGGGCTTTAAGGTAGGCCCTGGAGGGGGGCTTTATTTGTACAACAGGAAAGAGGAAGTGGGTGGGAGTTTCCAGTTCAGGGAGCAGGGGGTGGAATCAGCCATGGCAGAACAACTCGGGGAAGGGAGGGAATGGCAGGAATGCTGAATGCCACAAGAAAGGGAAGGTAGGCCCAAATATAAACCAAGATTTAATTTCTGATGTCCTTTTTTTTTGGGCCAAAAAATCTTGATTTATATTCAAGCTACTTAGTAAATAGGTTCCTTTATTTTTAACACATGGGATAGATTTTTTAGTTTAACCTTATCAATTCAAAAGGATTTTGTTGTTTAGGATCCAAGGGGTTGAAATTCAAAGCAATTTCTCTGGCCAGAATCACCTCTTGGCTGTTAAATCGTTTGTGCAGGGCTATCCACTACTAATCATCAGATATCAGCGCCACTGAATATTACCACAGATTTCTAAAGTGAGAGCTAGCTATTTTTGTGGGTGGGACATAGCTGGAACTTATGCAGTTACTGTATATACTCAATATAAACTGAGATTTTTGGGGCCAAAAAAATGGCCCAAAAATGAGGATCTCAGTTTATATTCGGGTCAGCGCCAACCCGCCTCCCTCCCGGCAGGAGCGACCTTCCTTCACTCCTGCCCGTGCAGAGCTGCTAGCTGATTGGCAGGAGTGAAGGAAGGTCACTCATGCCGCGATTCACTGCTGGACCACTGGGGATATTAAAGGTACACAGAGGAGGCAGGAGGGAGGTAAAAATTCTTAGAATCGGCTGACAGGAGGTGGGAGGGATCCCTCCTGTCCCAGCTACCACTGGACCACCAGGTCTCACAGCAGGCCTGGTAGAGGCCTGCAAGTCATTGGGAGGGAGGGGGGACAGGGTACAGAACCTGGCAGGGAAGGAGTGGGGCTGAGTGCAGACTGGTAGGGAAGGGGAGTGAGTGAGTGAGAAGGCTGGATGCAGAGCTTGGCAGAGCAGTGAGGGAGGGGGAACAGGGTGCAGAGCCTGGCAGGCCAAGGCAAAGCAATTTATATTCGAGTATATACAGTAAACACCAGTATTCAACATGTAACTACCTAAATTAAGTGGCCAAATTTGACTGCATGAAAGTCAGTCCTATCTTTATATGGTGCCACTTAGGTGCTGAATATTGCACTTACCGTATTTTTCGCTCCATAAGATGCACTTTTTCCCCCCTAAAAGTGTGTAGAAATAAGGGTGTGTCTTATGCAGCAAATACCACGCCCCCCAGTACCTTGATGTGATCCTGGCGGTCCAGCGCTGCTTCGGCAGTCTCCCCTGTTGGACGGCCCCGTGAGTCCTCATCTGCCGCGGCAGTGAGAGGCAGACGCGAGCCCTGAGCGCACCTGCCTGGTCCCGTGCCACCGTCCAAATGGTGTCATCAGCTTGGTCCAGCACTAAGGCACGGCAGATGATAGGTTGTATCAAGAGAAATTTCGTCAGCCGGAAGCCGGAAGTCATAATGCCATTGTACAGAGCCATGGTGAGACCTCATCTGGAATACTGTGTACAATTCTGGAGGCCACATTACCGCAAAGATGTGCTTAGAATTGAATCGGTTCAGCGGATGGCCACCAGGATGGTCTCGGGGCTCAAGGGTCTCTCGTACGAAGAAAGACTGAACAAATTGAAGCTCTACACTCTCGAGGAACATAGGGAAAGGGGAGACATGATTGAGACATTTAAGTACATCACAGGACGTGTCGAGGTGGAAGATGATATTTTCCTTCTCAAAGGACCCTTGGCCACAAGAGGGCATCTACTCAAACTCAGGGGAGGGAAGTTTCGTGGAGACGCCAGGAAGTACTTCTTCACGGAAAGAATGATTGATCATTGGAACAAGCTTCCAGTGCAGGTGATCGAGGCCAGCAGCATCCCAGACTTTAAGAATAAATGGGATACCTATGTGGGATCCCTATGAGGGTCAGGTCAAGGAATAGGGTCACTAGGGTACAGACTTGAAGGGGCGAGTCAATAGAGTAGCGGTATACTCAAGGGGGTTAGTAGAATTAAAGGGGTGGGTTAATAGAGTGGGCAGACTTGATGGGCTATAGCCCTTTTCTGCCATCATCTTTCTATGCTTCTATGTTTCTACATCTATCTTTTAGGCCATTTTTGAATATGAAAATATCCAAATGAAAAATGCACAAATACAAGCCTTTGAGATGTCCAAGCAGCCAGCATTTTTAGCAAATTGGCCACACAGACAGCTGAGCAGAGCAGAGAGGCACTCTAGGGCAGTGGTTCCCAACCCTGTCCTGGAGGACCACCAGGCCAATCAGGTTTTCAAGCTAGCCCTAATGAATATGCATGAGAGATTTGCATATAATGGAAGTGACAGGCATGCAAATCTGCTCCATGCATATTCATTAGGGCTATTCTGAAAACCCAATTGGCCTGATGGTCCACCAGGACAGGGTTGGGAACCACTGCTCTAGGGGATACTGCAGTAAATCTCGCATTAAAAAGTCCCAGGTACACGTCAATGTAAACTGCTTATATTGTATGGTGACTCCTCCAAAACCTACCCAAAACATATTGAACCGATCTGTACACCACAATAATAGACTTTATGCCTGCAGGAGTCATCTTTAATAGGTACAGTAGGCTTTGGGTGGGTTTTGGAGGGCTCCCCATACAATATAAGTAGGTTATAGTGATGTGTACTTGGAACCTTTTAATGTGACATTCACTGTAGTACTCCTTAGAGCAGTGGTTCCCAAACCTGTCCTGGGGGACCCCCAGCCAGTCAGGTTTTCAAGATATCCCTAATGAATATGCATGAGAGAGATTTGAATATAATGGAAGTGACAGGTATGCAAATCTCTCTCATGCATATTCATTAGGGATATCTTGAAAACCTGACTGGCTGGGGGTCCCCCAGGACAGTTTTGGGAACCACTGCCTTAGAGCATGCAGCCCCATGAAGTATTTTGTGTGGCCCCGGTTGAGGGCGATGCTGTTTTTTCCTCTGCTGCCCCCCCGGGTGTTTACCGTCTTGCCGGCTCCCTCCTCTGTCTTGCTGCAGCGTTTGCGCAGCCCCAGAAAAATTTTTTTTTTCCCGGCCAAAGCGGCCCAGGGAAACCAAAAGGTTGGACACCTCTGCCTTAGAGTGCTCCTCTGATCTACTGAGCTGTGTGGCTGAAATGTACATTTTCTTTCACATATTTGGGTGGTGGGAGGAGGGGGTCGGTGACCATTGGAGATTAAGGGAGAAGGGGGTCATGCCTTAATCCGTGCAGTGGTCATCTGCTCAGTTTGGGTATCTTTCGAACCCTTATTCATTTTTATAAGAGGCCTAGCCCCAGACATCTAAATGGTGCCTTGAATGTTTTGTTAAAGGTTTCATTATCCCTGTAGAACGTCCAAGTCCTAAGCCCATTCAAAACACACCTCTAACACCACCTTTACACTGGACACACTGGACACAAAATGACCAGAAAGACATCTAGAAAGTCAGTTTAGAAAATGGCCCATTGGATGTTTTGAGTAGTAAGATGACCAAGTGGCAGTTTGAAAATGAGGCCCTGTGTGTGTATCACCAGAATTCATTGTCTGACCTGAATCCAGAAAGCCACAAATCACAAAGGTTGGTTATCCTGTCTCTTGTTGTTTTACACCGGCTGCACAGTACAGGGAATGCAGTCAGTGTGACCTACACAAACTGTCAAATAGCTTCTTGATTTTTTTGGTAGTGCAATCGCCCTTCTTCTGGCCCCATCCATGCTAAGCATGCTGTCTGATGGTCCTTAAAGGGTAGCCTTTGTGCTGTTTTCTATGCTACCACTTTATGACTGTACATTCCACTCCGGGAATGGAGCTCATAAAATGAAACAAGTGTGAAGCATGACACCTGGAAAAGTTGATTGAATATTTAACATACATTGTAAAGATTTACAGGTCCAGCCTTTCATTCACAGTGCCAGCCTCAGATGAGCTTTTATTTTTAGCAGGAAAATTTTTGGATATTTGCATAGACTGTAATTATTGTTCAAATGAACATTTTTTTTTTTTTTTAAATGAAGTGTGGTTACTGTTCTGCCTCCACTTTCATGAATGCAGATTACTTGTGTATAGATATATGTAAGCAGCAAGAGTGGTTCTTTAAGACAAGATCCTTGGTGGGATGAGTACTCCTTTTTCCTGGTTGCTGCTCTTGTGGATGGAGATGGCTGATTCCATCTTAGAGCTGCACATGGCTATAGAAGAGTACTGTTCCCCTTCTGATATTTACCTTTGGATCTTGCTAGCCAAAATACAGCTTAGTGAGAGAAGTTGGTGCATAGTATTACCACTTCACAAAAAGTGTGTGAAAATACATTTCCGGCTTGTCCTATTTCATAGGCGATGCTTGTTGAGTATGAAGTCTGTGAGAGAATAAATTCCTTAAGATCTACTGAACTGTAAGTTTATTTATTTCTTTGTTTTCTGTTTGCATTAAAGAAAGAGTCCAGCCTGGTAATATTAAAAGCTACAGATCCAATAAGCTGCTTGACAGTCCTCAGAGTTGAGCGTGAAAGGTCAGGAGAGTTACTTTAAATTGGACCAAGGTATCTGGGTACGAAAGTATCACTATTTGATTTGATTTTTTGATTTTTATTTTTACAGTATGGCTAGAATGTAAAATGAGAATTAAACCCTTCTACAAAATCAGTACTGTGTAAGAACAGACTTGCCAGCTAAACATTCCTTTAGACTTACTGTGCTTTCTTTGTTTCTGACATAGCTAGAATCTCTTCAGTAATTAAGTCTAGCCAGGGTTCATTATCTCAGTCATTATTTTCCCCTGGTAGGGACCTCAGATGACTAAACTTCAGTTCATGCTCATAGTTGAAGGTTAGATGTCTCTCTTTTTTCTTTTTCTTTCATGAAACAACTAAGTAAGCACAACATTACTTTTATAGGTGCAAGTTATTTTTAGTTTATTTAGATATGCCAATCATCAGGAGTGAAAAACTTTTCAGAAGACTTGGTCTCTAGGCAAAGATTCCTCAAAGCCAAACACATTTTTCTCCACTTCTTTTAATGCTGATTTTGTTTTGCTGGGTTTTTTTATTTATTTATTTTTTTTTAATGGACTTGATATTGAGCTACTGCCAGCTTTTACCTTAGCATGCATGCAGTGGACCTCCAAGATACTGAGGGATACTTCAGAAGCTAGTGCACAAAAAACGAAACTTACTCTGGCTGGGCCCAAAATTAGAACAGCTGCCTACCCTCTTCTCACTGCCCTCTGGCGCCACACTGCAGCTTAAGTTCTCAAGCAAAGTTCTAGGCATCATTATCGACTCTTCTCTTTCCTTCAACGACCACCTCAACTCCTTGGTAAAATCATGCTTTTTTAGCCTCCACATGCTGAGGAAAGAGATCCTGCTTCCACCAACAACATTTTGCCGTTCTTGTTCAATCCAGCATCCTCTCCAGACTAGACTATTATAATTCCCTCTATCTAAGTCTAACTAAAAAAAGTCTTCAAAGACTTCAACTAATTCAGAACACTGCGGCCAACTTGATCTTTGCAAAATGCAAATTTGATCATGTTTCCCCACTTCTGTCCAAACTCTACTGGCTCCCAGTAATTTCCAGGGTTCATTTTAAATGTGCCTGCTTAGCTTTAAGATTCTACACGGCATCCTCCGTCCCCTAATCCCACTATCTTGGAACTCTTCGAATCCTGACACCACCAGGCCCACCCAAAAACTTAAACTATCCTTCCCCTCGTTAAAAGGTATCCTCTCTGTGGGAAAATTGGGAAAATCCCTCTTCTTCAGAATCACAGGGCTTTGGAATAATCTTACTGCCACACTACGGAATCAGGGCTCCTTCCAACTATTCCGTAAGCACCTGAAAACTAGGCTTTTCACAAAAATTGAATGCTCTCCTCCCCCCCTGTTCTCACCCCCCAAACCCATTATGTTATTCCTTCCTATATTAAGCTCTTGTAAACCGTGCCGAGCTCTATAATTATGGAGAGGATGTGCGGTATATAAACTTAAGGTTTAGTTTAGTTTAGACATGGCCCTTCAGAAAAAAATAAAAATATTTATTAATGCATAAGAACATAAGAAGTCGCCTCTGCTGGGTCAGACCGGTGGTCCATCGTGCCCAGCAGTCCGCATCCGCGGTAGCCCATCAGGTCCATGACCTGTATGTGATCCCTTGAAATTCGCTTTGATACCCTTTCTATATCCTATCTTTACCCTTATCTGTATCCCTCAATTCCTTTATCTGTCAGGAATGTATCCAATCCTTCTTTAAAACCACGTAGTGTGCTCTGTCCTATCACAGCCTCCGGCAGCGCATTCCAAGTGTCCACCACCCTCTAAGTGAAAAAGAACTTCCTGGCATTGGTTCTAAACCGGTCTCCCTTCAGTTTCTCTGAGTGCCCCCTTGTTCTTGTGGTTCCCGATAGGTTGAAGAATCTGCCCCTCTCCACCTTCTCTATGCCCTTTATGATCTTGTAAGTCTCTATCATGTCTCCTCTGAGTCTCCGCCTCTCCAGGGAGAAGAGCCCCAGCCTCTCCAACCTGTCTGCGTATGAAATGTTTTCCATACCTTTTATCATTTTCGTCGCTCTTCTCTGGACCCTTTCAAATATCGCCATGTCCTTTTTGAGATACGGTGACCAATACTGGACACAGTACTCCAGGTGCGGGCAAACCATTGCACGATACAGTGGCATGATGACTTCCTTTGTCCTGGTTGTAATGCCCTTCTTAATAATTCCCAACATTCTATTGGCTTTCTTGGAGGTTGTTGCGCATTGTGCCGTTGGTTAGATATAATATAAATACATGAATTAATGAGCAGGTTTGATGGCATTCATTTTTCCAAGTCATCATGGAGGTTATTTTACAAGCTCTCTTACATTTACATGTGTATCTATAATAATAAAATGCTAAGCGCGCATGCGCACTCTCACAGCTTGCTTCCCTCAGATCTGATCTGTCGGGATGTGGCTGGTAGGAGTGCGCATGCGCGCCAGACAAGCCTCCCTGCTCTCCACCTCGCGCAGAAATGGCTAAAAACTCCAAATCGCTGGTGAGTGAAGTTACCTTACAAAGGCACTGGGAGCATGCTGCTGGCTGACCACCCTGAGCTACCTGCTGGAGAAGGGCATCGGCATGTACCCGGGCTCCTTGTGCCCCACCCCTCCCTGCTACCCTGGCACTGCCCAGTACCCCGACTACGGAGGTTACCACAGCCTGGGCTTGGACCCCGCCGTCCCCGCTTCGGTGTCTCTGGCCTGGCTCTCCCCCTATAGCACTCACTGGTGCCAGTGCAAAAAAAAAAATATATATATTTTTAAAAAAAGATCGCGGCTCAGACACACATGCACAGACCATCTACAGATGGCCTGCGCATGCGTGGGGATCGCAGAAAAGTGATCCGTGCCAGCAGATGGGGGCATTCCTACAATCACCCCCATCTGCATATATTTGTTTCCTTAATTCTTCGGACCTGCTCGATCGGACAGGTTGGTGATTTTGGCCCTAAGGGGGGATTCAGGAAAGGACATTAACAGTGTTAAGTCCATTAGTGCATGCAATCACATTAGCATGTCCTAACCGGTATCCTAAGCTTCTTTGTGCTTCCCCCCCCTTCTCCCCCCCCCCCGCATAACAACTTCTGAGGGAACACAGGGTGATTCATTTAGTTCAGTAGTTTTTACCTGGTGGACTTGCCTTATGCAGCATACTGACCAACCTCACCTTCTCAAATTGACAGGGCTCATTCAATACCCAAATAACTCCCTTCACACTCATCCAGTATGCTTCTGAACCAGACTCCTCCCACTACACATTTATTACTCGCTAACCTTTCCTTACTGCCTCTCCCACTAATCAAACGGTCCCAATAACCCAATTCCCTTCCTCTTTCCATCTGATTCACACTATCCCAATCCCTCCATCCACACTTATTTTACCACCACTACTCCTGATCAGACACTCTCTCTCTCAGTCTGACCCAGATTCTCTACTGCCCTGGCTCCATGTGGCACACACACTTCAAAACTGTTTCCCATCCTCGACTGCTGTGACATTCACTCAGTTGCTATTTACTTCCACTGCTCTGCCAGACACCAAAACTCATCTTTCTACTGCATCTCCCCAACTGCCCTGCTCCCATTCCACCCCACAATCTGGCACACTTACTTCCCTGACTGCCACCTTTCCTAGGATTCAGCACACTCAATTCCAAGCCACTTCACTCCTCCTCACTGATCTGACATAACTGCACAGGGAAATGGAGGGGGAGGGAATGCTGCACAGGGAAGTGGAGGGGGGAGAGAAATGCTGCTGCATAGGGGGCAGGGAGAGACATAGAAAAAAAGAAAGACAGCAGGGGAGAGAGACAGAAAGAAAGACAGACAGACATATATTCTAGCAGGGGGGAGGTAAAACAAAGGGAGAAGGGTTGCTGCTGGATAAGAGGAGCAATGAAGGGGTGGTCGTGGACACAGGGGAGGTAAAAGGAAGGGAACATGGACAGGGGGAGCTGGCAAGGGGTGGTGGTGGACAGCCAAGGAAAAATAAAGAAAGAAAGACAGAAATACAGAAAGCGGCTAAGGAGAGAGAGAGAGAAAGAAAGAAAGACAGACACACACACATATATTCTAGCACCCGTTAATGTAACGGGCTATAAGACTAGTATTGAATAAATGTTGAAAACCCAATATGAGGAAATCAGAATGTACATGTGTAAATCTGCAATAGATGCATATGGCAAGGAGATGAGTTTGGGTGGGACCCCAAAACACATATATTCCTTATTAGGGAAGAAGAATGCAAATCAGTGATCACCATGATCAATATTGGAATTTACAAGTGCTCTCAGGTATGTACAGATTTGAATCGTTTCAAAACAAAAAAAAAATCGGCTTCCCGATTCGCCTGACCCTCACCCCTCGCCTCCTATAGTAGGAGCGGCAGCGCTGCTCTTGCTGGCCGGTAGCTGCCGCACCTGCTTTAGAGGGTGAGGGGGGAGGGTCAGTTGGGAAGTGCTGCTGTCGGCTCCCCCACCGGCATCCGGCTTCCACCCCCCTGGCCTCCCGCTTCCCCCCCTGGCCTCCCCGCACTATTTACCTTCCAGGAACAGCCTGCAAACAAGATCGCGGTGCTAGCGATCTTTGTACTTCTTTGGAGCTGTTTCCTCTGTCGCGGTCCCACCCCTTCTCTGACATCAGAGGTAGGATAGGCCTTCAAGGGGGGGGATAGGCCTTCAAGGGGGGAAGGCAGGTCTTCAAGGGGGGACAGGCCTTTAGGGGGGACAGGCAGGCCTTCAGGAGTAGGATAGGCCTTCAAGGGGGGGATAGGCCTTCAAGGAAGGGGACAAGCCTTCAAGGGGGGGAGGCAGGCCTTTAAAGGGGGGGGACAGGCCTTTAGGGGAACAGGCAGGGGTGGGGTGCAGGCCTTCAGGGGAGACATACCTTCAAGGGGGGACAGACCTTCATGGGAGGGGGGCCCTGGTATAGAAGTACACGGAGGGAGGGAAGGGGGGTTTCAAAGAGATGTGCATATGCCGTACTTTGGGGAGGAAGAAATGGGTCTGAAAATAGAGGAGAGGGAGAGAGATGATGGACAATGGGATTTAGGGAGGGAAGGAACAGAAAGGGAGAGAAGTTGGATGCAAGGGATGGTGTGGAGGGGGGCATAGAGATACTGGATAGAAGGGTAATTGGGAAAAGAAAGGGAGAGATAGTGGACCCTGGGGTGGTGGGGAAGGAGGGAGAGATGCTGGATGAAAGGGTAGTTGGGAAAAGGTGGATCTGTGGAGGGAGATAAAAAAAGGAAAGATGCCAGACCTCCAAGGGAGGGAAGGGAAACGGAAGGGGAGGACAGAGATAGAAGATGGATGGTTAGCAGGGAGAAAGAAGAAAGAAGGAGACCCTGGCAAGCAAGTTATCAGAAGACAACCAGAGCCTGAGACCACCAAAATTTGAATAACGACCAGACAACAAAAGGTAGAAAAACTAATTTTATTTTCTGTTTTGTGATTACAATATGTTAGATTTGAAATGTGTATCCTGCCAGAGCTGATGTTAGACCGCAAATGTGAGCTAGGATTTAACAGAGAGAGGAAAAGTCTTTTTTTGTTTGTTTATTTGTTTACACCACAGCGCCAGTTTGGTTAGGAGAAGGCAAGGGGGGTGAAGAGGCTGAAAATAAACCCACCAGGATGTTTGAAAAAACAAACAAACACCCAATTGGGCAGGAAAATCGAATCGAATCGAAAAACCAATTCAATAGGCTGAATCGAAAATCAAAATTTTTTTTCCTGAATTGGGCAGCACTAGTGTTAAGTGAAGCCTTTCAGAGAGTGCTTTCCAGAGGGTAGGGGCTACTCCAGAGAAGGCATGCTTACAGGTATTACTTTGTATAATGTCTTTTGGAGAGGGTGTAGCTAGGATACTCCTTGGGAGGACCTTAGTGACCTTGGAGGTAAACATGTAGGCTTCCAAAATGGCACACATACGTGTCTATGAATTGCACTTACACATCTAGGTTCTGAAATACCAGCTTACATATGTAAGTGCCAAAACTTAAACATGTATATTGCCTAGCTGATTCTATTGATGTTTTAGATGTTGATAATTATAAAATGGTTGTTACTATTATATTTAACCAGGGTATATATGTTCATTATTGCATATACAGTATTAGGAAAAAAAAGGCTCTTTGTAGGCAGATTAAAAAAATAAAAATAAAAATACTACAGGAGTTTGGCACATCCTATCCTGGACGACTCAGTTCCAGTTTGTTTGTTCTATCTAAAATGGAACTGCATACCTGCTATTAATGTTGATTTGAGGACAGCCATAATTTTGCTGGTGAAAACAGTGCACAAATCCAGCCCTTTCAATTTTGTAGCAACTGTAATACTGTCCCTTAGGGCTAATCATTTGTTGAAGAAGGTAATTTCAAAAAGTGACTTAAAAGAGCAATGATTAAATTCAATGGTATTTACTAATGATCTGTAGTTGATAGCACTAATAATGGATTATGCTTAATCCATTATTAGTATGGATTTATTTCATAGCTTTGGATTTCTTTCAAACTATTTAAAAATCATCTTGAACACTATCAACCTTGTCAGGCAACAGAGCTTTACTTTAATCACTGGTATGTTATGCCATAATTTTCACACACACCATTTTTGCTGAGAAGTCACTACCTGGATAATTCTGGGGTAGCATGTGAGTGGAGAATGGCGGCAGGCTGGATGCGCTGAGGCGATTGTGCTAGAGATCTGCCTGAAAAAAAAAAAAATCTGAATTTCTTTAAAACAACTACCTACTTACTGACGATGCCGAAGTGAAGAGGCCAGAGCGCCGCTGGTGCCTCGTGGTGCCCTGAGGTTCCCGCATTCAGCGATATTGGGGAGCGCCTCAGGAGAATCTAGGGCAGGGGTGTCCAATGTCGGTCCTCGAGGGCCGCAGTCCAGTCGGGTTTTCTGGATTTCCCCAATAATATGCATGAGATCTATTTGCATGCACTGCTTTCAATGCATATTCATGGGGGAAATCCTGAAAACCCGACTGGATTGCAGCCCTCAAGGAGGGACTTTGAGACCCCTGGATTAGAGTGTCTACGTCAGGGATGGGCAACTCCGATCCTCGAGGGCCAGAATCCAGTCGGGTTTTCAGGATTTCCCCATTGAATATGCATGAGATCTATGTGCATGCACTGCTTTCAATGCATATTCATTGGGGAAATCCTGAAAACCCGACTGGATTGCGGACCTCAAGGAGGAACTTTCAGACCCCTGGATTAGAGTGTCTATGTCAGGGATGGGCAACTCCGATCCTCGAGGGCCAGAATCCAGTCGGGTTTTCAGGATTTCCCCAATGAATATGCATGAGATCTATGTGCATGCACTGCTTTCAATGCATATTCATTGGGGAAATCCTGAAAACCCGACTGGATTGCAGCCCTCAAGGAGGGACTTTGAGACCCCTGGATTAGAGTGTCTACGTCAGGGATGGGCAACTCCGATCCTCGAGGGCCAGAATCCAGTCGGGTTTTCAGGATTTCCCCATTGAATATGCATGAGATCTATGTGCATGCACTGCTTTCAATGCATATTCATTGGGGAAATCCTGAAAACCCGACTGGATTGCGGACCTCAAGGAGGAACTTTCAGACCCCTGGATTAGAGTGTCTATGTCAGGGATGGGCAACTCCGATCCTCGAGGGCCAGAATCCAGTCGGGTTTTCAGGATTTCCCCAATGAATATGCATGAGATCTATGTGCATGCACTGCTTTCAATGCATATTCATTGGGGAAATCCTGAAAACCCGACTGGATTGCAGCCCTCAAGGAGGGACTTTGAGACCCCTGGATTAGAGTGTCTATGTCAGGGATGGGCAACTCCGATCCTCGAGGGCCAGAATCCAGTCGGGTTTTCAGGATTTCCCCATTGAATATGCATGAGATCTATGTGCATGCACTGCTTTCAATGCATATTCATTGGGGAAATCCTGAAAACCCGACTGGATTGCGGACCTCAAGGAGGAACTTTCAGACCCCTGGATTAGAGTGTCTATGTCAGGGATGGGCAACTCCGATCCTCGAGGGCCAGAATCCAGTCGGGTTTTCAGGATTTCCCCAATGAATATGCATGAGATCTATGTGCATGCACTGCTTTCAATGCATATTCATTGGGGAAATCCTGAAAACCCGACTGGATTGCAGCCCTCAAGGAGGGACTTTGAGACCCCTGGATTAGAGTGTCTACGTCAGGGATGGGCAACTCCGATCCTCGAGGGCCAGAATCCAGTCGGGTTTTCAGGATTTCCCCATTGAATATGCATGAGATCTATGTGCATGCACTGCTTTCAATGCATATTCATTGGGGAAATCCTGAAAACCCGACTGGATTGCGGACCTCAAGGAGGAACTTTCAGACCCCTGGATTAGAGTGTCTATGTCAGGGATGGGCAACTCCGATCCTCGAGGGCCAGAATCCAGTCGGGTTTTCAGGATTTCCCCAATGAATATGCATGAGATCTATGTGCATGCACTGCTTTCAATGCATATTCATTGGGGAAATCCTGAAAACCCGACTGGATTGCAGCCCTCAAGGAGGGACTTTGAGACCCCTGGATTAGAGTGTCTATGTCAGGGATGGGCAACTCCGATCCTCGAGGGCCAGAATCCAGTCGGGTTTTCAGGATTTCCCCATTGAATATGCATGAGATCTATGTGCATGCACTGCTTTCAATGCATATTCATTGGGGAAATCCTGAAAACCCGACTGGATTGCGGACCTCAAGGAGGAACTTTCAGACCCCTGGATTAGAGTGTCTATGTCAGGGATGGGCAACTCCGATCCTCGAGGGCCAGAATCCAGTCGGGTTTTCAGGATTTCCCCAATGAATATGCATGAGATCTATGTGCATGCACTGCTTTCAATGCATATTCATTGGGGAAATCCTGAAAACCCGACTGGATTGCAGCCCTCAAGGAGGGACTTTGAGACCCCTGGATTAGAGTGTCTATGTCAGGGATGGGCAACTCCGATCCTCGAGGGCCAGAATCCAGTCGGGTTTTCAGGATTTCCTCAATGAATATGCATGAGATCTATGTGCATGCACTGCTTTCAATGCATATTCATTGGGGAAATCCTGAAAACCCGACTGGACTGCGGCCCTCGAGGACCGACATTGGACACCCCTGAGTCTCGAAGTTGGAGGGCAGCCCACTGAGGGTGCACGGAACCAGTGAGACCATTGCGAGTCCTCCAGGGCTTGAGACAACGTTAAGCCTCGATGTAAGGGCCCTGCCCCAACAGGCCTCAAACTACTAGCTCCCCAAGGAAAGCAGAAGCCCCGGATACCGCGGTGTTTTGCTCCCGTGAGGCTCCCTGCGCTAAAAACCGCTATCGCAGTTTAGTAAAAAGGGGAGGGGGTATATTTGTCTATTTTTGTATACTTGTTACTGAGGTGACGTTGCATATTTTAAAGTCACCTGCCTTGACCTCTTTGAAAAAAAACCCAGAATATAAATGAGAATTAACATTTTCTCTGCGTGCAGTGTGCTTTGTGTTTTTTTTTTAATTTTATTGTTGGTAGATCATTTTGACTTGGTCATTTTAAAAGTAGCTCGCAAGCCCAAAAAGTGTGGGCACCCCTGCTTTAAGGAATTAAAAAAAATCAAATCTGAACTGGCTGCTTCAAATTCCTCTATTCAGAAATTTGAACAGGAAATAAAAACTTCTAAACAACTACAAGAAACTTTGGTGAGAGACAATGTTAATCTCAGGAGAAAAATGGAAGTGCTTGAGAATAATTCTCGTTATAACAATTTATGACTGATTAATTTCCCTAGGCTTACAACAGTATTGCCTAGTGAAATGCTTAAGAGATATATGTTGGAAATTCTGGAAATTTCAGAAGATACGACTCCACCATTCTCTTGGCGTTTATTATTTTCCAGATAAAAATCAATCTCAACAGAAAAGAGCTCTAAATCAGGAGCCAATGAATGTTTCAGAAATGTTAGAAACTTCAGATTATGAGGCATCAGTGCCATCTACTTTGATTATAACCTTAGCTCTTTCAGTTGATAAAGTTTGGCTGATTAAACTTTTCTTTAAAAATCGACAGAAAGAATTTATTGGTTTTAAAGTTCAAATGCTCCCTGTTCTCTCATGAGAGATGCAAAAGCGTCATCATTAATTTCTTTACATGAAACCTGGGGTTACATCTCTGGGTGCTACTTTTTTCCTGCGACACCCTTGTAAGTGCATTGTGTATTACCGTTCTGTTAAATACCGTACATACTCGAATATAGGATGAGATTTTTGGGCCAAAAAAATGGCCCCAAAATGGGGGTCTTGTCCTATATTCGGGTCATCAACCTGACCCCCCTTCTGGACGATACAGTAGGCCGGGACAGGAGGGATGCCCCTGTCTCCCGTGCCAAGCCGACTAAGTTCTTTTTTTAACACACACACCCCTGGCACGCGCTTACCTGCCATTTTTAATCCATGGTGGTCCAGCGGTGTATGGGCAGGAGCGATCTTTCCACGCCCTGCCCCATGCTGAGCCTCTCTGCCCTCGTTCCCTTTTGGCGGCCAGCGGCGCACCCGACAGGACCGAGCTCTTCCTGCTTCCTGTTCAGCCCTGCACTGCTCTCTGAATAGCTGCCACCAGTTCTCGCGGGATGAGAACTGGCGGTGGAAAGATCGCTCCTGCCCCGTACACCACAGGACCACCAGGGATTAAAAATAGCAGGTACTTGGATGTGTGTAAGAGTGGCCCTGGTCCCTGGCGGAAATTTCGGAGAATCTGGGCCCCTGTATGGGATGGTCTGTCCCATAGAGTTAAAAGTTCTCTCTTGAACTTTTGACACTGGAGTGCTGGGGGGGGGGGGGGGGTGAGGTGTGTGTGTGTGGGGGGGGGGGTTGTTTTGGGTAGGGTGGGTCCTTTGGGAGGGAGGGGGGGTCTGGGTCTTTAAGGCCTCCGTGAAGGATCAACACGGAGGATCTTGTGTTGTCTGCTGTTGACTTTGTACTGTTTGGTTTGGACTGTATGTTTGTACTATAAAAAAATTTTCTATAAAAAAAAAATAAAAAATTAGCAGGTAAGATTGGGGGGAGGGAGGGGGGGTTAAAAAAAAGTCAGCCGGGACGCGAGACAGGAGGCATCCCTCCTGTCCTGGCCTAACACTAGACCACCAGAAGTAGGAAGATGAGGCAGGGTGCAAAGCATGGCATGGAGTGAGGGGGTCTGGTACAGAGCCTGGTAAGGAAGGGAAGGTGGCTGGGTGCAGAGCTTGGCAGGGGAGGGCGTGAGGGAGGGGACACTGGGTGTAGATCCTGGCAGGACATGGCACTTGAATATTAAGCCCCTGACCTACAGTATATTCGAGTCAACCATTTTTCCTCCTTTTGGGGGTAAAAATGGGGGTCTCGATTTATATTCGAGTATATACGGTATGCATTTTTTTAACCTAGTCAGTTGACAGCATTTTTGCCGTTATGCCGCCTGGGAACTGAAAAATCTTGAGCCCTATTGATTTTAATATGAGACTCCAAGCCCAGCTCTACAGCCTATATTATTCTTAAATAGTATATTTTGTATATTTTCTCGCTAAAATTCATTATCTTGGATATTTTGTTGGACTTGAGCATTGTTAGCTAAAGTTACTTAATTTTCGTATTGTTAGGAGCATTTAAGCTTATAGTTTTGATAGAATATGTAATGGCTAATGTTCTTTCTGTACAAGTGTTACTTGATGATTATTTTTCAAAAATCAATCAATCAATAATAATAATTTTTAAAAAAGAGCATGGAGAGAGCGGATAACTAATTAGTGGCAAATATTCAAACTGTTAACTGGATATCTCTGCTACAGTAATGCCATCCAATGTGTTATCTTTCATATTAGTTTGATTAACCAAATAAAAAAAGTTCTATACGGCTCTGTCTGGACATTCAGGGCTCCTTTTACGAAGGCGCGTTAGGGCCTTAACACACGGAATAGCGCACACTAAAATGCCGCGTGCGCTAGCCGCTACTTCCTCCTTTTGAGCAGGCGGTAGATTTATGGCTAATCCGGTGCGTGTGGTAAAACCCGTAGCGTACCTTCGTAAAAGGAGCTCTCGGTGTCAGCCAGAATCTGAACAGTGTTGAATATTCAGTTTTGCTTTGAACACAGTGGCCAGTGTTGATAGCTCGATATTGGTCCAATCTGTTACCTATATATATAGTCTATATTAAATTTACATTCTGTTTTCACCATTTGAATGGCATAAGTTTATAACACGTGCGCAGAATTGAATCGGTTCAACGGACGGCCACCAGGATGATCTCGGGGCTCAAGGGTCTCTCGTACGAAGAGAGACAGAACAAATTGCAGCTCTACACTCTCGAGGAACGTAGGGAGAGGGGAGACATGATCGAAACATTTAAGTACCTCACGGGACGTGTCGAAGTGGAAGATTATATTTTCTTTCTCAAGGGACCCTCGGCCACAAGAGGGCACCCGCTCAGGGGCAGAAAATTTCATGGCGACACCAGAAAGTATTTCTTCACAGAGAGAGTGGTTGATCATTGGAACAAGCTTCCAGTGCAGGTGATCGAGGCAGACAACGTGCCAGACTTTAAGAATAAATGGGATACCCATGTGGGATCCCTACGAGGTTCAAGATAAGGAAATTGGGTCATTAGGGCATAGACAGGGGGTGGGTAAACAGAGTGGGCAGACTTGATGGGCTGTAGCCCTTTTCTGCCATCATCTTCTAAGTTTCTATGTCCTTTCGGTGACTGTGCAGTAATTAGCACTAGGTCTTCTCTACAGATTACCGTAACTTTTTCTCATGAAAGAACAAGCATTCTGAGTAATCCACCTGCAATTATTTCTTCTCCTTCGCACCCACAGAAAGACAAGAAAATATGAAACTCCTTGTCTTTCCTAATATACGTTTGTTTTCCCATCAGGGCAGAGTCACACCCAACGTACTGAACATTTGGTAACACAGATCAACATCTTACATAATTCTTTTATTTGCTTTCCTTCAAACTTAACTTCAAGTGTCTGTATGCTCTGATAAGTAATTCAAGTTTCAAGTTTTATTAATTTTGATATACCAACTATCAAATTAATATCTAGCTGGTTTACAATAAGATTACAGTATAGAAAAAAAAAAAAAAAAAAATCATTTGAAAGTTTAAAAAAATAGAAAGAGAAATGCCTTTGTCCAATATTTTTCACATAAGATGCTCAGCTTATCTAACTGATTTGACCATACTACTAGAACTCAAATGGGACAGTGGTGTACTAAGGGGGGGGCGGTCCGCCCTGGTTGCAAGCCCTGAGGGGGTGCTTCGGCGTCCGTTCCCCCCCCCAACATCTGGTTCTTCCGCTCTGGCCTCCCCGCTCCATTTAGAGTAGCGAAGCAGCCTGCAGCAAGATCGCGATGTCAGCGATCTTGTGCTGCTTCATGCTGTCCTCCGCCGCGGTCCCGCCCCCTCCACTGACGTCAGAGGAGGGGGGCGGGTCCGCGGCGGACGACAGCACAAGCAGTTCAAGATCGCTGACATCTCGATCTTGCTGCAGGCTGCTTCCCTATTCTAAATGGTGCGGGGAGGCCAGAGGGGAAGAACCGGACGTCGGGGTGGGGGGCTGGGGGGGACGAGCAGTCCTTCGGGGTGGGCCGGGCAGGCAGGCCTTCAGGGGGAGATGCAGGCCTTAAAGGGGGGGGGGGACAAGCCTTCATGGGGGGAGACAGGCTTTCAGGGGGAGGGTCAGGCAGGCAGGCCTTCAAGGGGGGGACAGGCAGGCAGGCCTTTAAGGGGGGGACAGGCCTACAAGGCGGTGGGACAGGCCTTCAAGGGGGTGCAGTCCTTTGGGGGGGGGGGGTGCAGGCCTTCAAGGGGGAGGTTGCAGACCTTCAAGGGGGGGGACAAGCCTTCAGGGGGAGATGCAGGCCTTAAAGGGGGGACAAGCCTTCATGGGTGGAGACAGGCTTTCGGGGGGGGGCAGGCAGGCAGACCTTTAAGGGGGGGGATAGGCCTACAAGGGGGTGGGACAGACCTTCAAGAGGGTGCAGGCCTTCAGGGGGGGTGCAGGCCTTCAAGGTGGGTGCAGGCCTTCAAGGGGGGGACAGGCCTTCAGGGGGAGATGCAGGCCTTAAAGGGGGGGGGGGACAAGCCTTCATGGGGGGAGACAGGCTTTCGGGGGGGGGACAGACAGGCAGGCCTTCAAGGGGGGACAGGCAGGCAGGCCTTTAAGGGGGGGGACAGGCCTACAAAGGGGTGGGACAGGCCTTCAAGGGGGGGAAGGCCTTTAAGGGGGGGGAACAGGCCTACAAGGGGGTGAGACAGGCCTTAAGGGTTGAGATGCAGACCTTCAGTGCTGCTCTGATGCTCATAGGCAGCCCAGTCACAGTACATGGACTTGCTGTGTCACTGGGGCTTGTGCACATCTGAGAAGCTGAAAACTATACCATCAGTAGTTTCATTACCAGAAGGGCCTCCCAAGGCAGACAGGTTTCAGCAGAGATGTCAGACTAACAGACTGGACAACAACGAATTTATACTGCCCAGAAGAAAGGCCCAGAAATCTACTTCTGTATTCTGCCACAAAAACTTGATGAGGTTCATCATGTCACTAGGACTGGAACATGAGTCGATGGCCACCTAACAATGCAATAAAACAATTAATCAATAAGGCATCTTTTTTTGCTCTTATCATTAAAAGATACAAACTTTTCTGTGTGTCTCCCTTGCTACCTATCAGAATAGCCATATTTTACATCTAATTTTTGGTTCTTAAGTTTTTGGAGATCAGGTGATCCCCCAAGTCTACCTCCACCGCTCACACACTTTTCTCTACACAAATACACCCTCAGTATCCCTTACACATATATAGATCTACAGGTGAAAAAACAGTGTGACAAGGCAGTGGCTGCTGCCAGAAGGATGCTAGGCTGTATAAAGAGAGGCATAGTCAGTAGAAGGAAGAAGGTGTTGATGCCCCTGTACAGGTCATTGGTCAGGCCCCACTTGGAGTATTGTGTTCAGTTTTGGAGACCGTATCTGGCGAAGGACGTAAGAAGACTTGAGGCGGTCCAGAGGAGGGCGACGAGAATGATAGGAGGCTTGCACCAGAAGACGTATGAGGAGAGACTGGAAGCCCTGAATATGTATACCCTAGAGGAAAAGAGAGACAGGGGAGATATGATTCAGAAGTTCAAATACTTGAAGGGTATTAACGTAGAACAAAATCTTTTCCAGAGAAAGGAAAATGGTAAAACCAGAGGACATAATTTGAGGTTGAGGGGTGGTAGATTCAGGGGCAATGTTAGGAAATTCTACTTTACGGAGAGGGTAGTGGATGCCTGGAATGCGCTAGGGATACAGGACCCAACACGGTCCACGTTTCAACAAAAAGTCTTCTTCAGGGGTCCCTGGGGGTCCTATAAAGGGGAATACGTGGGAAACAATTGTGTGGTGAGCCGGAAGTGAGACACTGCTTGTGTTTGCAACATTCTAGAGCTCAGATTGTGATGTCATAATGCCTCATTCCACCAATGCCTAAGTTCCATCCTCATCTGCACAAGCCTCAAACACTTTAAAATCCCAAGTAGCAAAAAACAAAAGGAATTGACCCCAAAATATCCACAAAGAAGAAAATCCAGAGAAAACCAAAAAAACTCTGTGGAGTGACGATGTTCCCAAATGGACTTTATTTGAAAGTATCAAAGTTCCAAAGGTACACTAAAATCATCCACATAAAATAATTCCATCCACATAAAAGTAAATCATCCACATAAGAGCCTTAAAGGACCTAGTCCGCTAGGGATACAGGACCCAACACGGTCTGCGTTTCGACAAAAAGTCTTCTTCAGGGGTCCCTGGGGGTCCTATAAAGGTGAGTACAGAAAATCAATGGTGATAAGAAGAAGGATGCTTGGGTGTATAGGGAGAGGAATAGCCAGTAGGAGAATGGAGGTGATGGTGCCCTGTATAAGATTCTGGTGGGGCCTCATTTAGAATATTGTATACAATTCTGAAGACCACACTTTGAAAAAGATATAGACAGGATGCAGTCAGTCCAGAGGGTGACTACTAAAATAGTGGTCTTCATCATAAAGTATATGGGGACAGACAGATTTTAATCCACTTGATATTCAGCGCTATTTAACTGGTTAAACACCAATATTCTGTTCTCCCCAAAGAGCTCAGAATGGGTTCCAGTTACAGTACAAAGAATTATTAAAAAAGGGATGATTAACAAGAGTAAGATTATTATAATGCCCCTGTATCGCTCCATGGTGTGACCTCATCTGGAGTATTGCGTTCAATTCTGGTCTTCTTATCTCAAGAAAGATATAGCGGCACTAGAAAAGGTTCAAAGAAGAGTGATCAAGGGGATGGAACTCCTCTCATATGAGGAAAGACTAAAAAGGTTAGGACTCTTCAGCTCGGAAAAGAGACGGCTGAGGGGAGATATGATTGAAATCTACAAAATCCTGAGTGGAGTAGAATGGATCGATTTTTCACTCCGTCAAAAATTACAAAGACTAGGGGACCCTCGATGAAGTTACAGGTAAATACTTTTAAAACCAATAGGAGGATGTGGTAAGAGCAGATAGCGTAGTTGGTTTTAAGAAAGGTTTGTAAAAGTTCCTGGAGGAAAAGTCCATAGTCTGTTATTGAGAAAGACATGGGGAAGCCACTGCTTACCCTGTATCGGTAGCATGGAATATTGCTACTCCTTGGGTTATGGCCAGGTACTAGTGACCTGGATTGGACCCCCGTGAGAACGGGCTACTGGGCTTGATGGACCATTGGTCTGAGCCAGTAAGGCTATTCTTATGTTCTTAATTTTTTTCAGTACAAGTTTTTATCCTAACTTGACACATACTAGGAATCTAGATATAGTCTCCAGAAATGAACACAATACTCCAAATTGGTCCTCATCAATGACTTGTACAGGGGCATCAACACCTCCAGTTTTCTGCTGATTATGCCTCACTCTATGCAGCCTAACATCTTTCTGGTTTCAGCCACCACCTTCTTACACTGCTTTGTTAATCTCAGATCCTGAGACACAGTAATCCATGTTGATGCTAGGTTACACTAGTATTCTGTAATAAAATCTGGGTATTCATATGCTGTGATAAAATAGGTATTCGTCGGATGGCATCAGGGCACCTACAAGATGGTGTTCACTTGCCACTTGCCATAAATTGCCACTTTATAGTTTATTTGGCTTACTTTACCACCTCATAAGAACATAAGAATTGCCATACTGGGCTAACTGAAGGTCTATCAAGCCCAGTATCCTTCCAACAATGGCCAACCCAGGTCCCAAGTACCCACCTAGATTCCAAATAGTAATAAGTGGTTTACAAATTAACAAAACCAAAGTCAGAAGGAAAGAGGAAAAGGAACTCCAAATTGTTGATACGAAAATTATAGCGCTCAATCAGGGCATACTAAACTAGTAAAGAGGTCAGAGAAGAAAATATAGGGTGAGAAGGGAGAAAGGACAAAAAATAAGGAGAATGGGAATATAAAGAGGACAGTGGTAAAAGAGAGTGAAAAAACAAACAGTGGCAGGCAGACTTTGAAGCATCTGTCCTTAGAGTGAAAGCTTATTTAAAAAGCTAGGTGCGCTACGGGGGTTAGCGCGTCGGACATTTCATTACGTGCTAACCCCCGCGGCACACCAAAAAACTAACGCCTCGTCAATGGAGGTGTTAGCGACTAGCGTGGCAGGCGGTTGAATGCGCAGTATTCCGCGCGTTAACCACCTACCGCAGCTTGATGAAAGAAGCCCTAGGTGTTATATTGATTTTTAATTTTTAAAGTTTTTGAGTGAAATGGCGCTGAAATTTTTGAAAGACAATTCTGAGCATATTGTTAGGGAGAGAGAATTCCAGAAAAAAAAGGTACAGCAAAGTACAAGACACAATGCCTGGTGGACTCAACCTAGCAAGTCTGGGACCAGGAAGGATGGAGTAAGCGAACTGGAGAATAGGGTATGGTCAAATTAGCTAAATACAGAGGTAAACCCAGTCTGAATGCTTTAAAAGTGAGTGTCAATAGTTTGAAAATTATGTGTTGTTCTACTAGTAGCCAGTGATATTTTTGAGTAATGAAGAAAAATGATCAAATCTATTAGCAAGGCATAAAAGTCAAATAGCAGTATTTTGGACACATTGGAATCACTTAAGATTTGCTCTGCTGCAACTTAAATAAGATATGTTGCAATTGTCCAGTCTCATAACCAGAAGTGATAGGATTAATGAATAAAACAAATTACGATCAAAGTATCTTCTGATTGTATGTAGCTATTGCAAAATAAAGAAACCTATCTTTCAGAGGGCCGAAATCTGGAGGGTAAAGTTAGCTTGGAGTCAAATATAATTCCTAGATAATGGAAGGAGTCAACTAGATGGATGGGATTTCCTAGATTAATAGCGTCGGAGGGGGGAAACTACCTGTAAACCAGCAGGTTCTCTTTATTAAGAACTAGCCTATGGTCAAAAAACCAATTTGAGATTAAATCAAGACAGCTTGTAGAGGACCAATAGAGGGATAAAAAGGATTTGTGGGAAAATTAAGAAGAATATCATTGGCATAGAAGTGAAAGATATTCCAGTAGCTAGGGGCTCAGAAATAGATTGAGCAGAAGGGGGGGGGGGGGGGGGGTGACAATACAGATCCTTATGAGACCCCACAGGTCAAAGACAAGGTGATAACTTTGAAGAAACGATCAGCGAGATAGAAGCAAACCAGGTAAACACTGTACCGGATAGTCTAACTGAAGAAATATGAGATAAGAGGAGTGAGTGACCAAATCAAAAGATGCTGAAAGTCGAGTGACACAGCAAGGTTGAGATGAGAATGAAGTTTGCTGAGCAAGGCATTTATGAGACAGTTTCAGTACTAAAGTGGGAATTTAAACCTAACTCTCTGAGGTGTAGTGTCTAACTCAGCTACCAGTGGCATAGTGGAACCTGGACTACTAACTGGGCCTGAACTGGTGAGAGGGCTACAGTTGTATTTCACCAGTTCAACATCTCCTCGCAGGAACCATTTTACTGAAATAAGTAAAATGGAGCCGATGGTATTGATGGGGGTCTGATGATGCTACTACATTTTTAGATTTGGAGTCACAGATGTCTAGTTGCCATTGAATAATGAGGTCCCACCATACAGGGATAAGGAAAAATGTTGGAGGCAATTTTAAAAGCTAAGGTTCTGAGAAAGGGCCTTCTCATCACAGTAGAAAATATCTCCTGCTCTATATTCACAGGATTGCGCAATGATCCTTCAAGCTATAATTAGAATTAGAAGCGCACCTAGCTTTTTAAATAAGCTAGAATTAGAATTAGAAGCGCACCTAGCTTTTTAAATAAGCTATAATTAGAATTAGAATTAGAATTAGAAGCGCACCTAGCTTTTTAAATAAGCTAGAATTAGAATTAGAATTAGAAGCGCACCTTGCTTTTTAAATAAGCTAGAATTAGAATTAGAAGCGCACCTAGCTTTTTAAATAAGCTAGAATTAGAATTAGAATTAGAATTAGAAGCGCACCTAGCTTTTTAAATAAGCTAGAATTAGAATTAGAATTAGAAGCGCACCTAGCTTTTTAAATAAGCTAGAATTAGAATTAGAAGCGCACCTAGCTTTTTAAATAAGCTAGAATTAGAATTAGAATTAGAATTAGAAGCGCACCTAGCTTTTTAAATAAGCTAGAATTAGAATTAGAATTAGAAGCGCACCTAGCTTTTTAAATAAGCTAGAATTAGAATTAGAATTAGAATTAGAAGCGCACCTAGCTTTTTAAATAAGCTAGAATTAGAATTAGAAGCGCACCTAGCTTTTTAAATAAGCTAGAATTAGAATTAGAATTAGAAGCGCACCTAGCTTTTTAAATAAGCTAGAATTAGAATTAGAATTAGAAGCGCACCTAGCTTTTTAAATAAGCTATAATTAGAATTAGAAGCGCACCTAGCTTTTTAAATAAGCTAGAATTAGAATTAGAAGCGCACCTAGCTTTTTAAATAAGCTAGAATTAGAATTAGAAACACACCTAGCTTTTTAAATAAGCTATAATTAGAATTAGAAGAGAGCCAGGCAGTGGACATGGACCACTAGAAGATGAGAGACAGAAGTGAAAGAGCTATAGTAAGCCAGAAGAGATATGAGAATATCAATGGGATGGAAGCAATGAATAATTTCAAGTTGACAGATTTTGCAGTGACTCGGAATTTCTTCTAGCTTAGACTCGCACATCGCTTGCTGTGTAACATATTGTTACCACAAGTAATACAAATTGTGGTTATAATTAATAGTGTTTCTAGTTATAGCATGATGCAAATGAGGGTACATGTATTTGTTATTAAACAACAGTGATCCATTGTATAGCTTGGTTACATGCTGCAGGTGGTTGTAATATAATTAAAATTGTGTTTGTCTCTACAAGTTTGTTGGGCTCTTTGTCGCACTTTTTCAACCTTTCTACAACACACATAGTACTCTTACAAAGGTGCGCTACAGGTTTTACCGCACGCCTCGGTTTAGCGCATGCTATAGAGCGCGCTAGCCAAAAATCTACCGCCTGCTCAAAAGGAGGTGGTAGCGGCTAGCGCATGCGGCATTCTAGCGCGCGATATTCCGCACGTTAAGGCCTTTGTAAAAGGAGCCCTTAGAGTTAGATATAGAAAACTGACTTATTTGGTTAAATGAAACAAATTTTTAGCTATAACCTAGTTTGCTAAGTTGCAGCAGAAGCTATCTTTTGAATTTGGTTGCTCAGAAGCTGGTAAAGTTTAGGCCAGCAATGTTGATACTAATACAGTGGTGCCTCACACAACGAACTTAATTGGTTCCAGGAGCAAGTTTGTTATGTGAAAAGTTCGTTATGTGAAACGCGTTTTCCCATAACAATACATGTTAAAAAAAATAATTCGTTCTGTAGCATAAAATATGCTAAGATGACATAAAAAAAGATAAATTTTTTGTTATTATTTTTATTTAGATACATCTAAAAACATAATTGTTTTTTAAAACAACACACATTTTTTAAATTTAAAGATAGACTAAGTAGAGTCTAATTTTACAGTGAGAGAGGGCAGAGTCTCAGCGGCAAAAACTGGGACTTAACTGTTCATTTTTTTTTTCTAGCATCGGGGAAGCGGCGAGAGTAGCTCCGCCCCCCCAACGCATCAGCAGTAGGCGCCGGGCCCCTGCGAGCCGACGGTCCGCCACTGCACAGGGAGCCAGGCGGAGAGAGGGCAGTTAAGCGCAGTGCCTGCGCGGAAGGATGCAGCTCGGGCGACTTCGTTGTGTGAAACGAAGTTCGTTGTAGGAAGCAAGACATGAAGTTCGTTGTGCGCAGCGTTCGCTGTGCGAGGCGTTCGTTATGCGAGGCACCACTGTATTAAATAAATTTGGAGAAGGATGAAATGTAAGAGTATCTCTGACATAGCAGACACCAACTGTTTAGGATGAGTGGACAGTATTGTGGTGAACAGCTATTGAATTTGCAGTAGTGTGAAAGTTTCTAAAACAAAAGCATCAATAAGGAAGTTCTTCTTCACCCAGAGAGTGGTAGAAACCTGGAACGTTCTTCCGGAGTCTGTCATAGGGGGAAACACCCTCCAGGGATTCAAGTTCCTGCTGAACAAGGATGCACGCTAATAGGGCTATTCTCAGGGTGCTGGTCTTTGACCTAAGGGCCACTGCAGTTGCGGACTGCTGACCCAGCAGTGGCAATTCTTATGTTCTTATTAATTTCCTAGTATTTTGGTTTCTTTATTTCTCCTTTATTCAAAGTCTTGTATCCATTATTTGTGGACTTGAGTGGAATTGTCCTTGATGTTGATTTAAATGATATCATACGTTAAAGTTATATTTCTTTTCTGATATATTTTCACTTTCCTGCATCAGTATTTTACTTGGTTGTTAAATCTAAAATATGATCATTAAAAAATCTTTTTAAAAAAGAAGCAAAAGCTGAGCATTTTATCTGAATTTTATCATACAAAACCATGATGTGAGCCACTGTAAATAGGAATTTGGTATTCAGTGGGGAAATTATAAATGAAAACGATACGATCAAAATAGATTTAGAGAAACAAGACAAACTGGTGTGTCAGAGAACTGAATGACATAGATTCACTTAGTAGCATTGCAAAAGAATATGTGAAGAGCTTCATCAGGGAGTGTTATTTTATCCTGCAAATACACACCTTGGGTGTATCAGGTGTTGGGATGGTTAGCAAGGTTACCTAAGGAAACCTGAAGGAATTTAATATCTATTTATTTGTACATTCTAGTTAACTGAAAGCATTTCTGCAATGCTTTTTTGACACATTGTCCATGCAAGTTGATTCTAATTTACAAAGATGAGAATGAAGAAGAAATAGCTTTGCAGTCATAATTGTGAAACATTGTAAATATTAAGAGGGGAAAAGGAAAACCTCAGAGAAAGGAGAACTCATTTACAAAATTGGTCAACAGGTTTTACTAGAGCAGGAAACACAGTCAGCTGTTTGTAGAGTACAAAAGCTGAAGGACAGGGACAGGTGAAGCAAGAGCTGTAAGGGTAACCTCAAGAGAGGCTTCACCACCAAGTTTGATATTTTTCAGACATATTTTTGCAGATATGGATGGAAGAATCATAATATGTGATCTCTGCTGACATCACCTTCAACTTCTAACATTGGTCTACAAATTGCATTCCCCTTCTGGACCTTCATACCTTAGTAAACTGATCATTCCTTATGTCCCCCTCTTCTCTGCAACAATTTTTTTTTTAAATAAATTTTTTATTAATTTTCCATTTGAAAACAATGCATTAAAATATACATACAGTTAACTTCAAGACAGTACTTACATCGATCAAAGAAATATCACAAAACAGTTTCCCCCCCACCCCAATTCAAGAACAAAAACAAAGTGCATTACTTCATATATACAATTAAAATCATAAATAGCACTTTCATTTGGTCAATGAATACAACAAAATATAATATCCCCCTCTCTCCCACCCACCCTCCCTGGATATGCAAAACAAATAGGAAATAAGGGATAATTCAGCTAATCAGTGTTAACAAAATTTGTCAATGGACCCCCACGTTAATTTAAATAGCTTATTATTACATGAAATTTCTGAAATCATTTTTTCATATTTATAACATAAACTTAAAGAATTCCACCAAAAGGAGAAATTAAGACTATCCCAATTTTTCTAGTTCTTGGTAACCATTCGCATGGCTATCCCAGCCATTATGGCAAATAATCTGCTTTTATATCTGTCTAATGGAGGTTTAGGTGACAACAATGTACCATAGATAACCACCTCATAAGACAATGGAATCGAAGAGTCCAGAATCAAATTGATTTGTCCCCATATTGATTTCCAATAGTTGCGTACCAAGGGACAATAGAACAACAGATGATCCAGTGTCCCTATATCAAGATGACAGTGCCAGCATCTTTTAGATTTTGAACTGTCTAACTTCTGTAAACGAACTGGGGGTCCAAAAAACACTATGGGCTCCTTTCACTAAGCTACGCTAGCAGTTTTAGTGCACGCTTAGTGCATGCTACAATGCCGCATGCACTAGACGCTAACGCCTCTATTGAGCTGGCGTTAGTTTTTCTGCATAGCGCAAGGGTTAGCGCGCGCTAAAAATGCTACTGCAGCTTAGTAAAAGGAGCCCTATATAACAGAAAAAAACCAAGTTTGTCTCATAGATGTTGACCCTGTACATCTCATCCTCCAAGTCCAAATCCGTGGCCATTGAGTAACAGAAATCTTCTGCTTTATCTCAATGCTCCAAATGTCTTTTAGACTAGTTTTAGGCTTCTTGTTCAAATATTCAGATATTAATTTATACCCCTTGGCAGCCTGATGCCTTAGCAAATCTGTCTGGAAGCATAGGTCCAGCAAGCTATACTGAGTTTTGAAATTTCGCCATTCAGGAAACCCCTTCTGAATGGCCAGTTTCAACTTGAGACTTTGAAATGCCGAATGAGTGTTGTAATAAATTTAGCATTTTCCCATTGGAGATCACATCATCTAAAGCCAATGCTTCCAGAGGATTTTAGACTGCCAATTTGAATCTTGGAGTTCAACCATAAGGATTGACACGTGGATTGTTGTACTGGTATACATGTTAAATTGTTAATGAATTTTATTGTATTCCATGTGGTAAAAAAAGAATACTATAGTCCTTGTATATTCAGGGCAACTTGATACTCAAAATGTGGCTCAACTGTAATGGGAAATCAAAATCTATATTGTAGGCTATTCCAGACTGGACTCTAGCATACTTATTTCAAATTCAACACCAGTCAAACAATCCTCATAAGAAATGACATAAATTCTTAACAATCTTCAGAGGGTTTAGAATGTCCCATAGGTTCTAATGATAATAATCACCGGACCCAATCGTCAAAGGATCAGTAATTTATGTATTGTTTATATATTGTTTATATTATATATTTTTTATATTTTTATCTTAAATTATTCATCAATCAAGTTTTACTTAGCTTTATAGTTACTTCACTCGAATTGGGAGCGCCTCTACCGACATGTACATGTTTCAAAAGGTCTTTTCATCAGGGTTGAGGCTCCCGTAATTAATCTAGCAAGAAGCAGGATAAAAGTAGAATATTAGTTCACTCCAAACCTCACTAAAACTGCATATATAATTATATATATTGATTATATAGACATAAACCTAATCAGAACCTTCCAGTTTAGAATTAAACAGTGTATAAAAAAAGCCTTGCTATCGTGTTTGTTTAGCAGCCGCTCCTCTCCATAGATTATCATGGTTTTCAACAGCGTCTGACGTCAGATACGGTTTATATAGCTATATAAACCGGATCTGACTGGTGTTGAATTTGAAATAAGTCAACTGTAATGGGGACCTAAGTTGCCTTTCTAAAATAAGTCAGTCCGGAAGATGCTCCATGAGTTCAGGAAGGATCCAGTACATATCCTGACGCATAATGAAAGCTTGATGATATTTATGAAAATTTGGAAAATTTACCCCCCCTTTCCCCCGCCGATTGTGGTTTTTGCAAAGATACTAAGGCTATTCACATACTCAAACTATCTTTCCCCTCGTTAAAAGGCATCATGTATGCAGGTAAATTAAGGAAATCCCTTTTCTTCAAATTCACTGAGCTTTGGAATAACCTCCCTGCCCCGCTGCGGAACCTAGGCTCATTCCAATTATTCTGAAAGCATCTGAAAACCTGGCTTTTCTCCAAAGCGTAAAGCTATCTATTTAAAATGTAAAGCTAGCTATCCTTTTCATAACCTCTAATTTCTTATTTTGTCTTTCCCTCATTTATTGAATTACCTATAAACCGTGCTAAGCTCTATCTTTATGGAGATGATGCGGTATACAAACTTAGCTTAGTTTAGTTTATTCTATCAGATTTATCCAGCCAAATAAACTTTGTAAGGATCCCATTCAATTTTTTATAAAAGGACCCTTGGAAATAAACCGGCAACATACTCATTTGGTAACAAACTATAGGCAAAATCATTATTTTGATGGTTTGGACTCTCCCCCACCAAGAAAGATTTAATGGGTTCCATTGCTCACATATTTCTTTAACCTTCAATAATAGGGATTTTTCATTTACTGTCATTGTGTCTTCCAATGTTCTGTGAATCTTGATACCCAAATATTTTATACCCTCTTCCAAAGGAATGGGAATAGATCAAATAAGCCTTTTACACAATGCACATTTAATGGAAGAACCTCTGATTTGCTCTAATTTTTTTAACCAGAAAATTTGCCAAATCGATCAATCAATTCCAGTAAATGCGGGATAGTAGATTCAGGATTCTTCAAATGAAGCAAAATATCATCTGCATAGGCCGAAACCTTATAATCTCAACCTGCATATGGAATTCTCTGTATCTCCTTTGCCTGCTGAATGGCCAATAACAAGGGTTCCAAAACAATATCAAAAAGCAAAGGGACACCCTTGTATAACTCCCTTCTTCAGACAAAAATGCTCCGAAAATGTATTATCAATATATAATCTGGCTGAGGGGGAACTATACAAGGTTTGAATCATTTGTATAAATCCGGATCCTATACCAAACCAATCCATTGCTTGATAAATGAAAGTCCATTCTACACGATCAAAGGCCTTCTCTTCATCGAAAGAAACAGAGAAGGCCTGATCATCCATTGTTTTTGCTAAATTTAGCATATGAAATGCCAATCTGGTATTATGTGAAGAATGTCTTTGGGCAATGAATCTTGTTTGGTGCATACCGATCATATAAGGGAGAGCCTTGGCTAGTCTTAGAGCCAATAACTTAGCCAGGAGTTTCTCATCCACATTAATTAAAGAAATAGGCCTGTAGTTTGAAACCAACATGGGATCTTTATTTGGCTTCGGTAAAACAATGGTTAAAGATTCTGCCATAGTACAACAATAATCTGATTTCTCTCTCCCCCCCTCCCCCATCAAAGATCCAACTCTCTGCCTTCTATTATGCAGCCCCAAAATTTGGACTGACCCTCTACACATCAGTAACATCACTACCCCAAGCCCTGACTGGAACACAAACACCCAATTAACACTCCTGTTATTGGTCAACTTTGTGTTTTGTTAATCTGTGCTACTGATATGTCATTTACCTTCTATGTATTATTTTTATGTATATTCTTTCTTTTTTGTATATTCAAGTTTATTCAAGTTTCAAGTTTATTCATATTATTTGATTGAACGCTTTTCCAAATTACAAAGCGTTGTACAAAAGGTAAGAACATAAGAACATAAGAAGTTGCCTCCGCTGAGTCAGAACAGAGGTCCATCCTGCCCAGCGGTCCGCTCCCACGATGGCCCATCAGGCCCACTGCCTGAGCAGTGGTCCCTGTCTAGCTCTACAACCTATTTCTACTCTTATTCCTATAACTTACCTCTACTCCTATCCCTATAACCCATCTCTACCCTATCTGTACCCCTCAATCCCTTTTTCCTCTAGGAACCTATCCAAACCTTGTTTGAATCCCTGTACAGTGCTCCTGTCCACCACAGCCTCTGGAAGCACGTTCCATGTATCCACCACCCTCTGGGTGAAAAAGAACTTCCTAGCGTCTGTTCTAAACCTGTCCCCTTTCAATTTCCCCGAGTGCCCTCTTGTACTTGTGGTTCCCCTCAGTTTGAAAAATCTGTCCTGTCCACTTTATGCCTTTCAGGATCTTAAAGGTTTCTATCATGTCTCCCCTAAGTCTCCGCTTCTCCAGGGAGAACAGTCCTAACTGTTTCAATCTGTCAGTATATGAGAGATTTTCCATACCCTTTATAAGCTTAGTTACTCTTCTCTGGACTCCCTCAAGTACTGCCATGTCCTTCTTGAGGTACGGCGACCAGTACTGGACACAGTATTCCAGATGCGGCCGCACCATTGCGCGATACAGTGGCAGGATGACTTCCTTCGACCTGGTCGTGATACCCTTTTTTATGATACCCAACATTTTGTTTGCTTTCCTTGAGGCTGTGGCGCACTGCACCGACGCCTTCAGTGTTGTGTCTACCATCACTCCCAGGTCTCTTTCAAGGTTACTTACCCCTAGTAGTGATCCCCCCATTTTGTAGCTGAACATTGGGTTCTTTTTCCCCACATGCATGACCTTGCATTTCCCTATGTTGAAGCTCATTTGCCACTTTTTGGCCCACTCTTCCAGTGTTGTTAGATCCTTTTGGAGATCTTTGCAGTCTTCCATGGTTTTAACTCTGCTGTATAGTTTGGTGTCATCTGCAAATTTAATGACCTCACATTTTGTTCCCACCTCTAGGTCGTTTATGTAGATATTGAACAGGAGCGGTCCCAGCACTGACCCCTGTGGAACTCCGCTTGTGACCCATTTCCAGTCTGAGTAATGTCCCTTTATTCCAACCCTCTGCTTCCTGTCCGCCAGCCAGTTTTTGATACATCGGTGGACCTCCCCTTGCACCCCTTGGTTCCATATCTTCTTAAGCAGTCTTTCGTGTGGTACCTTGTCGAAGGCTTTTTGGAAGTCAAGGTAAATGATGTCTATAGATTCCCCTTTATCTACCTGGCTGTTTACCCCCTCAAAGAAGTACAATAAGTTTATAAGGCATGACCTACCCTTACAGAAGCCATGCTGGCTCGACTCTAGCTGTCCATTGTTTTCAATGTGTTCACAGATGCTGTCTTTAACCAGCGCTTCCATCATCTTTCCCGGGACCGAGGTTAAGCTCACCAGCCTGTAGTTTCCTGGGTCACCCCTTGAACCCTTCTTGAAGATGGGCGTGACATTTGCTATTTTCCAGTCCTCCAGAATCTCTCCAGTTTTTAAAGATAGGTTGCATATTTGTCGAAGTGGCTCTGCTATTTCGTTCCTTAGTTCCTTGAGTACCCTTGGGTGAATGCCGTCCGGACCCGGCAATTTGTCGCTCTTTAGCCTGTCTATCTGCCTGAGGACATCCTCTTGGCTTACCTCTAGTTTGACCAGCTTAACATCTTGGTCTCCATTTACGATCTCCTCAGGTTCCGGAATGTTGGTTGTGTCTTCCCTCGTGAAGACTGACGTGAAGAACTCATTTAACTTGTCCGCTATCTCTTTATCATCTTTTACCACTCCCTTTCTTTCTCCATCATCTAAGGGTCCCACTTCCTCCCTTGCCGGTTGCTTCCCCTTAATGTACCTGAAGAATGATTTGAAGTTTTTTGCTTCCCCCGCCAGTCTCTCTTCGTATTCTCTTTTTACTTTTTTAACCACTCGGTGACACTCCCTTTGGTGTTCTTTGTGCTCTTTTTGGTTGTCCTTTGTTCAGTCTCTTTTCCATTTTTTGAACGATGTTTTCTTGTCACTTATCGCCTTCTTCACTGCATTTGTTATCCACACTGGGTAAAAATATGATTTTAGAGAAATCACATATACATAATACATTAACCAGACCTACATGGGTAATTACTTTTTAAAACCACGGGAAACAATAGGAAAGAGGGGAGGAAATACAATTTTAAAGAAAAAGTACATAAAAGGGAAGTACATAAGGAGGGTAGGAAGAAGAGGATTGCTGGCGGAAGTGGGGTCGAATAAGAGAGCTATTAGAAATCTTGATTTGGAGATGGCAGAAATCGTAAAGTATTACCACTTGAATGGACTTTGTATTTTCAGTTAAAGGCTTCTTTAAAAAGAAGACACTTTAAGCTACTCTTAAATTTCTGCAAATCTTGTTCGAGTCTTATATATAAAGGAAGGGAATTCCAAGTCATTGGAGCAGTTACAGAAAAAATAGAAGCACGGCGTGTTCCGATAATTTTCAAGGAAGGAATGTTAAGGGTAAACTGTGAAGTTGATCTAAAAACTCTTGATGAGCTCTGTGGAATCAAAAGCCTATCTATAAATGCCGGAGTGTTGGTCTGTATAGTCTTGAAGACTAGAAGAGCTATTTTATATGTAATCCTATATGTTATTGGCAACCAGTGAGCTTTTTGCAGTAAAGGTGTGACATGGTCAGATTTTTTTGAGCCTGAAATTATCTTTATTGCTGTGTTTTGTATAAGTTGAAGACGCCTTATGTCTTTTAAATATGCCCCTTTTAATAAAGAATTGCAATAGTCTAATTAAGATATTACTAGGGAATGAACTAGTTTATTAAGGGATAATTTATCAAGGAGGGGGACTAGTGATCGTATCATCCTCAACTTATAGAAACAATTTTTGACCAATGCACTGATGTGCGAATGAAACGTGAGTTTATTATCTATTAGCACACCCAAGATTTTAGTGTTGTTAGTTTGTTTGAGTGGCTTGTTATCGATTAAGACTGGGTTAATAAGTTGTATCCCTTCTTTCCCTGAGATGTAAACCATTTGGTTGGTACTGTATATCATGTGCTAATAAAGATAAGAAAATGACAAATCATGCTGTTCATTGCCTAAGCTTTTGTCTCGAAGGGTTTATTAGATTCATGAATGCTGTGGGGGAGGGAAGGTGTGAGTATGTGCATAAACAAGAAAAATCACTCATCCCCTGCCCCAAATTTTAATGACTAGTTATTTTAGTGATTTTTATATGCTTTTGTATTTATACATCCCCATTTTTACATGTCCCCTGCTCTGTTTCACCCTATGAAATTTTTTCTGCAAGCCATTTTTATCGCTCCTTTCAGCTTAGACCACTGTCTTTCCACTTCTCTTATGTCCTCCCATCCTAACAGCTCTTTCTTCAGGTACTTTCCCATTGCATTAAAGTCCGTACGTTTGAAATCTAGGACTTTAAGTATCGTGCGGCCGCTCTCCACTTTAGCCGTTATATCAAACCAAACCGTTTGATGATCGCTACTACCCAGGTGAGCACCCACTCGAACATTAGAGATACTCTCTCCATTTGTGAGGACCAGATCCAATATCGCTTTTTCCCTTGTGGGTTCCGTCACCATTTGTCTGAGCAGAGCCTCTTGAAAGGCATCCACAATCTCCCTACTTCTTTCCGATTCCGCAGACGGAACATTCCAGTCCGCATCCGGCAGGTTGAAATCTCCCAACAGCAGAACCTCCTCTTTCCTTCCAAACTTTTGGATATCCACAATCAGATCCTTATCAATTTGCTGCGATTGAGTCGGAGGTCTGTAGACTACACCCACGTAGATAGAAGTTCCATCTTCTCTTTTCAGAGCAATCCATATAGCTTCTTCCTCTCCCCAGGTCCCTTGCATTTCGGTCGCTTGGATATTGATCTTTACATAGAGAGCTACTCCTCCACCTTTATGACCATCTCTGTCCTTCCTAAAAAGATTATATCCCGGTATGTTTGCATCCCATCCATTTGATTCACTGAACCATGTCTCTGTGATAGCAACAATATCTAGATCTGCCTCTAATATCAGGGCTTGCAGATCATGAACTTTGTTGCTTAGACTGCGAGCATTTGTGGTCATCGCTTTCCAGCTATTTTTCAGCGATAATCTCCTTTTTCGTATGGATTTTTGTGTCTTTTCACTTTCCGTTGCAATACTAAGAAATGAGTTGCTGATATTGCTTATGTTGCAGCCTTTACTACTATCACATCTTTTCTTTTGCTGGGGGTGGTCTCTATAATTGTCCTTCGTACAAACACCACCCCCACCTTCTAGTTTAAATGCCTAGAAAAATATTGTCTAAATTTCTCTGCAAGGTTTCTTTTTCCTGCTGTAGTAATATGTAGCCCATCAGTGCAATATAGCTTCTTGTCCTTCCATGTATTTCCCCATCCTCCTATGTACCTGAAGCCTTCTTGATGACACCAGGCTCTGAGCCATCTATTGAAGTCCTCTGTGTTTTTCACTCTTTGCTCTCCCTTTCCATATGCAGGCAGTATTTCAGAAAAAGCTAAAGTCTTTACAAAAGGTTTCACGCCCTCACCAAGCTCCCGAAAAGCTTTCTGTGCTGCAAGTGTGGAGTTGTTGGCCAGGTCATTTGTTCCCAGATGGATACCAACATCAGTGTTAAAATCCTTAGTTTCTTCCTTAATTATAGTCAGTATTTGCCTGGAACTCCTGGTAGCTGAGGATCCTGGAAGACATTTCACTATTTTGGTCTCCTCGCCCTGTGTTCCAAGGTTAATGCCTCTGATGATGGAATCCCCCAACAGTAATAGTTTTCTGTTTTTGGCTTTTTTATTTGTACTTAGGGTGCGCTTGTTCTCTTGAGTTACCTTCATTGGTTCTTGCAAATCATATTGAGGGATACGGGAAATCCGGGTCTCCAACAAGGAGCACCTAAATGGGCCTCCGCGTGTGCGGATCGCCGGACTAGATGGACCTTGGTCTGATCCGGTGAAGGCGTTTCTTATGTTCTTATGTTCTTATGGGTGAGGTGAAGGGCATGCACACGGGTGAGCAATGGTTGCATTTAGGTGCCCACAGCTATTCCAGGTCTATGGATGGTATAATCGCAGGTGTGTGAATGTAAAACATGCTGATACTGGGTTATCCCAGTATTCTATAACTGAATCTGGTCATCCTGCGACAGTTATAAAAAAAAAAAAAAAGGCTCTCACCAGTGTCTTTGGGGTGCATAAATGGAGGCACCCAGTTATAGAATTGGTCCCCTAATGCTGTCAAAGAAGCATATATATTTGGCACCATGCAGACCAGGGCAACCAATTTATAAAGAAATACTTTTGAAAAAAAGAGCAGCATTATTGGAGGAGAGGGCAGTGTATGTGTAAATATGTACATAGAGATCCATGCATATATGAAATATAATTTAGCTACCAATGGTCCTGATTTTATAACTGGATGTCTGTGTTCGAAGTATTGTGTTTTGTGCCTTAATAAACTAGGCACTTAGATATTACTACAAGAGCGAGCAAATGAAAACCTGCTATTTATATGTGTAAAAGATGGCTAAGTATGATAACATTACCTCCAAACTTAAACTTAAACTTAAACTTAAAAACTTAAACTTAAACTCCATAGTGCACTATAAATGTGTCACTGCCTCACTCTCCTATTCAATGTACTGTAGGAAGAGAATATTTAGATAGGTGCTTTTCTGTCTGGTCATGATGAGATGTCAGCACACAGGAAGATGTTTCTCAGCAACATCTGTGGGTTGTTTTTTTTTTTCCATGGTCTCATTTTCTTGGCTAGTAAACTCTCACCAGGTTCACCCCTTTTTCTGGGAACTAGATTGCATCGAGTTGTGTTAGAGTCAATATCAATGCAGCGTACTCTTTGATTCCTGTAAGTCAATAGCCCCATTGAAAGAAACAGTTCCTTTTTTTTTGTTGGCTTCCTTTGCTGACCACAACCCACGTCACCAGTAAAGTCCCATCGATCTTGTGTTTCTGCTCTGCCAGTTTGTGCGCCTGTGGCATGCACTGCATCAATGCAATAACCACTTCATAGACAGGGAGGCTGAACAGAAACTATCCAATGCCAACCGTTTTTTTTTTTTTTCTAATAAATTTCCTCACAGCTGTTGCCGATGAAATTGCACCACAGAAAATGATTTCCAGTCTTTGCTTCAACAGGTGGCAATGTACTCTATGAAAGTCTACTCTTTCTTATGCAAACCTAGAAATGTCCACAGATATCAGAGTTGCAAGCTTGCATGTTGGTAAAATTTATCTAAGGTATTATGTTAAATTAGAGTTTGGAAGAAACTGCCCCAGGAGATGTAAGTTCAATTTTTTCTCTTGCTAATTGCAGTAGATCAAGGGTTCTCAACCCAATTCTTGTGAGTGTAGAGATATCCAGCTAGTTGGATGGTTGACATAGATTTGACTACATGGATGCAGTACTCTTAGTGTCCCATCTCTAAGGATAATAGGTACTCGCCGTACCACAGTCTTCTCGGTAACTGCGCCTATGATTTGGAACTCTCTTCCTATATATATAAGATCCGAACAAAATATACAAAAGTTCAAAAGCAATCTAAAATGTTTTCTTTTTAAAGATGCCTATAATTGACTATTTGACTTAGTCCAGCAAATTGGTTAACTTTTCCCTACCCTAATGTACTTTCCTTTTATGTATCTTTCCTCGATAAATATTGTAGTTCTCCCCTCCCTCCCCTCCCACTGTACCATTAAGGTCTTAATAGTTAAGTAAGAAAACTGTCTGACTTATTTGTTTGTCTATAAAAGTTTTTATTATCATTGTACAACGCTTAGTATCCTACGATAAGCGTTTAATCAAATATATGAATAAACTTGAAACTTGAGTACATGAAAATCTATGTTATGCCTATTCAACATATTTGCAAAAAAAATACAAACCTATCAATAGGGTTATTTTGTCACCAAAAGTTCACTACTTATAGGGCTCCTTTTACTAAGGTGTGCTAGCGTTTTTGGCGCACACAGCATTTTAGCGCTTGCTAAACCCGTGCTACGTTTCTGGAACTAACACCAGCTGAATGCTGGCATTAAGGTCTACCACGTGCGGCAATTTAGCATGCGCTATTCTGCATGCGCTATTCTCCTTTGTAAAAGGAGCCCATAGTATTATCAAACACCTGACAAAATTTACACTATGTTGACATGAGCTACTGGCCATCACAAATCTTTATCAAAATGAGCCTCAAAAAGACAGGCAGGACAGGCTTAGTCCACGCCAGACCATTCAAGCCAAACGGCTAGAGTCCAATAATCATAGGCTCCTCTTGTGTCCGGGTGGAGTCACAGTAAAAAACTCAGAAATCGGAGAAAAACCTGAACTGCATCTGGGCACAGAGACAATAAATCACAGCGCTACAAAACAGTGCCTAACCTGTGGTGACCCAAAAACAAAAATCCAAAATCCAAGCTGGGAAAAGTAGAGGCTTCCTTTGGAAAGACTTATCAACAAGCCGTGCAGCATTAATGTTTTAACGGTTCAAGACCTCAGTCTTGCCCCTGTATCGCTCCATGGTGTGACCTCACCTGGAGTATTGCATTCAGTCAGGGCCGCCATCAGGGCAGCACTACCGGTCCTGCATTCAGGGGCCTGGAGCTGACAGGGGGCCCGGGCTCCCCCAGGGTCCTAGGCAGTGTTCTAAGGCAGGGGCGCCAGTAGCTCGCCAAGGCAAAGTGAGTCGATCACCCAGGACTCACTTTGCCTTGGTGATCTATCGGGCCGATCAGTCTTCCTCTCCCCGACGTCAATTCTGCCGTCGGAGAGGAAGTTCGGGCCAGCCAATCGCTGCCTGGCTGGGCGGAACTTCCTCTCCGACGGCAGAATTGACGTCGGGGAGAGGAATGCTGGTCGGCCCGAAGCAGGGAGAGCATGCGTCGGCGTCAGCTTTTGGGCCTGTTATCCATTGGTAGGTCCTGTTCCCCGATGGCAGCGGCAGTGGCAGTGGCTTGGGGAACGGCAGGGAGAAAGAAAGAAAGGGGGCAGGCAGGGAGACAGAAGGAAAGAAGAGAAACAGAAAAAAAGAAAGGGGGCATGAAGAGTGGAAGAAAAAGTTGGGGGAGGGAATGAAGTGTGGAGGAGAGGAAGCATACAGGCTGAAAGAAGGGAAGAAAGATTGGATGCACAGTCAGAAGAAGAAAGTGCAACCAGAGACTCATGAAATCACCAAAGGTAGGAAAAATGATTTTATTTTAAATTTAGCAAAGTGGAGGCAGTATTACCACAGTTTTCAAAGGAATTTGCCCAAATAACTTAATAGTTAACTGGGTAAATTCCAAGAGATGAAAACTTCCCTTCACTTACTATGCACAGTTCTGAATTTATATCTGCTGTCTATATTTTACATTATGGTCCCCTTTTACTAAACCGCAATAGTGGTTTTTAGCGCAGGGAGCCTATGAGCGTCAAGAGCAGTGCTGGGCATTTAGCTCAGTTCCCTGCGCTAAAAACTGCTATTGTGGTTTAATAAAAAGGATGGGGGGTATTATTTGTCTATTTTTGTATGGTTGTTACTGAGGTGACAATGCATAGAGTCATCTCCCTTGACCTCTTTGAAAAAAACCCAGAATAGGAATGATAATTAACATTTTCTCAGCGTATAGTGTGCTTTGTGTTTTTTAATTTTATTGTTGGTAGATCATTTTGACTTGGTCATTTTAAAGTAGCTCACAAGCTCAAAAAGTTTGGGCACCTCTGAGCTAGAGCATTGAAACTGTGTATTTTTATTTTATCCCCCCTTTTACAAAACTGTGAAGCGTTTTTTAGCGCCAGCCGTGGTGGTAGCAGCTCTGATGCTCAGAATTCTATGAGTGTCAGGGCTGTTACCACTGTGGCTAAAATCCACATTACAGTTTTGTAAAAGGGGGAGGGGTTAGTTTGTGATGACATATTCCATACTAGGCGAAGGTGTTTTCTGTGTTCTGTGTGTTCGAAAGACATGTTTTTTTTTGTTAGAATTGACTGCAGGATTGATCTGTGCTGGTCTGGCTTGTTTAGTTTTACAATGGGTGTATTGATGTACTGCTCACTGCAATATGTAAGGTGCTGCCTTTTCCTAGGTACTCATGTGTGACTTGTGGTTTGTTACTAAAAATCATGTTTTTCTTACAGATGGGGGAGGGGGGGTGCCAAAAAATGATGGGCCCCGGGTGTTACATATGCTACGTACGCCACTGTATGTAAAGATACCAGAAATCTGGCGTAGCAAAAACTTTAAGTAAATTGTTATTCTTCTAAGTTTTGAGTATTTAACCCTCCCACAATCTCATGGGCACTCGTTTCAAGTTTCAAGTTTATTGAGATTTTGATTTAAACGCAATATCAAATATTTTCAATGCGTATAACAAAAATAAATTTGGGGAAATAAATAAAACCATTTGAACAATAAACATACAAACATCCATAGATGATTAAAATTACATAAGGAGTACAAGGATAAACTACATTTGTTTAAAAATGCGTTCTCCGCGCCTGCCCATAAGTTTGTTGACTGGAAGGATCCAGCAATGTGGCCAGATTTCATTCAGGACAAAGACAGAGAAAGAATTGTGCAATTTGGATTAATGATGGAAGATGATTTAAAGCAAATGGCACAGTCTATGAGTAAAGATCTTGACGGACGTTCTTTTTATGAATATCTCCTCTATGCCAAATCACCCAATGGACGTGAGAAGATTTTAAGGGACTGGCTTAGGTGGAGCATTAGCAGAAAAGTATGTGTGTATTCGGCCCATGGAAGAATGGGAGGGGGTTTGGGGGGGGGGGAAGGGTGCGTGGGGGGCCCAATAGGATTGCTCAGTACGGGGCCCAGAAATTTCTGATGGAGGCCCTGCATTCAGTTCAGTACTAGAAAAAGGTTCAAAGAAGAACAACCAAGATGATAAAGGGGATGGAACTCCTCTCGTATGAGGAAAGACTAAAAAGGTTAGGGCTCTTCAGCTTGGAAAAGAAATGGCTGAGGGGAGATAGGATTGAAGTCTACAAAATCCTGAGTGGATCAATTTTTCACTCCGTCAAAAATTACTAAGACTAGGGGTCACTCGATGAAGTTACAGAGAAATACTTAAAAAAAAAAAAAATTATTTATTGATTTCCCAAACTTCAATAGTGCAATACACAAATATATAACATATAATAAGTCAATAAAAGCACATTCAACTTACAAATATACATAACCAATCATTTTCTCCCACCCATCCACACAATGATTATTCAAAAGAACCCAGAAACATAGATTTTCCCAATAACCTTACCCTATTATCCTCCCATCCTCCCGCCCACCCCAAGTGTAAATACTCAAAGTTCAAAATTAGGACAGAAATAGCCCCCCCCCCTTCCTTGGAAGTGTACGAAAATAAACAAAAACTAACTCATAATCAAAGACCTACTATAGTGAAGTAATATAAGATGTCAACGGGCCCCAAACCAATTTAAATAAATTACTGTGCCCCAAACTATTGGCATTCATTTTTTCATATCTATAGCTGGAGCACAGATTTGCCCACCAGAAAGGGAAATTTAGACCAGTGGTTCCCAACCCTGTCCTGGAGGAACACCAGGCCAATCGGGTTTTCAGGCTAGCCCTAATGAATATGCATGAAGCAAATTTGCATGCCTATCACTTCCATCATATGCAAATCTCTCTCATGCATATTCATTAGGGCTAGCCTGAAAACCCGATTGGCCTGGTGTTCCTCCAGGACAGGGTTGGGAATCACTGATTTAGACGATCAGAATTCTTCCAATTTCGGGTAACCATCTGTATGGCTCTCCCGGTCATAATAAGGAAAAGACGAGAGACTACGGGAGCTCAATGCAGCCATTTCCTATCAGTGATCTGCATGGGCAGGAGCGTAGGAAGATCGCTCCTGCCCTGAAAACCCACTAGACCACCAGGTAAGGCTTAAGGAGGGGGTGTCTAAGAGGGCTTAAAAATAGCCTGAAAATGGAGCAAAAAAAAAAATTGCGAATAACCGAATCTGCGGATGCTGAAACCGCGGGTCCAGAAGGAGAAGTGTATACACTATTGTGCAATAGGGCACATTTTTTATGATAGAAAACAACTTTTGGTTAACAATGATATGAAATGACATAGGGCATGTTGTTGAGCAATCTTGTTGTTTCAAATGAATACACAACCCTATAAAAAGTGTTTGTGCACTATATACCCTTATGCACAGTTAGAGAATTATCACTAACACGACCAACAAAAAAGAAGATTCTCATATATGAAATATACTAATGCTGCTGTTAAAATGTTTCACAGAAATTAAGATTCCAGTCAACCAGGCACCTAAAGTAATGCATTTGGTTTTAGCCTAAGCTTTTTTGCATAGAAACCACTAGGCCTTGTTTATATCATCCCAATATTTATTGTATATTTTCCTGAAGTTCAGAAAGTGATCTCAGCATAAGCCGAACAAAAGCAAGAACTTCTTCTAAGAAGAGGAAGTTTAATTTACAAGAAACCTGAAGTACAGTATCAACTCTGTTTTCTCAGAACTTTAGTTTTGTGGACATTTCATTTTCTGAAGACGTGTATATTTAATATCTATAAATATTAGTTTAACAAAGTCTTTGAAGGTCAAGGCCTTTTAAAAGAGGGAACAGTAACAGGAGCTTAAAAATCATGGTAATTTGGTAGTCTTCCTGCTGCCGTGTCTTTGTGAGTGAATGAGCAAAGAAGGAAAGGAGTGACAGCGATAATAAAACGTGTTTATTTCTTACAGATACTGGCAATCATACTACGATGCTGCTGGGTGATTACAATCAAAACAAAAAATACATATCAAAGGGAGAATAAGAAGTTGTAATGTTTGTTAGAAAAGTGAGAGGAAAGAGGCAATGACTAGGCTTTCAGAGATAGGAATTAGAGCAGTGGTCTCAAACTCGCGGCCACATGCGGCCTGCCAGGTCCTATTTTGAGGCTCTCGATATGTTTATCATAATCACAAAAGCAAAATAAAACAGTTTCTTGATCATATTTCTCTTTAGCTATAAATTACAATGTTATTATTAAGACAGCCAAAAAGAAAGATTTATAAACTATATAGAGTTGTAACTCATGCAAAATTGTCATTTCTTTAATAAGAACATAAGAACATAAGAAGTTGCCTCCGCTAAGGCAGACCAGAGGTCCATCTCGCCCAGCGGTCCGCTCCCGCGGCGGCCCATCAGGCCCATTGCCTGAGCAGTGGTCCCAGACTATCCCTATAACCTACCGCTACTCCTATCTGTACCCCTCAATTCCTTTATCCTCCAGGAACCTATCCAAACCTTCTTTGAAGCCTTGTAACGTGCTCCAGCCTATCACAGCCTCCGGAAGCGCGTTCCATGTATCCACCACCCTCTGGGTGAAAAAGAACTTTCTGGCATTTGTTCTAAACCTGTCCCCTTTTAATTTCTCCGAGTGCCCCCTTGTACTTGTGGTTCTCCGTAATCTGAAAAATCTGTCCCTGTCTACCTTTTCTATACCCTTCAGGATCTTGAAGGTTTCTATCATGTCTCCTCTAAGTCTCCGCTTTTCCAGGGAGAACAGCCCCAGATTTTTCAGTCTGTTAGTATATGAGAGGTTTTCCATACCCCTTATCAGTTTAGTTACTCTTCTCTGGACTCCCTCAAGTACTGCCATGTCCTTCTTGAGGTACGGCGACCAGTACTGGACACAGTACTCCAGATGTAGTTGCACCATTGCACGATACAGTAGCAGGATGACCTCCTTCGTCCTGGTCGTGATACCTTTCTTAATGATACCCAACATTTTGTTTGCTTTTCTTGAGGCTGTGGCGCACTGTGCCGACGCCTTTAAAGATGTGTCTACCATCACTCCCAGGTCTCTTTCAAGGTTACTTACCCCTAGCAGTGATCCCCCCATTTTGTAGCTGAACATCGGGTTCTTTTTCCCTACATGCATGACCTTGCATTTCCCTACGTTAAAGTTCATTTGCCACTTTTTGGCCCATTCTTCTAGTGTCGTTAGGTCCCTTTGCAGATCTTCGCAGTCTTCCATGGTTTCAACCCTGCGGTAGAGTTTGGTGTCATCCGCAAATTTAATAACCTCGCAATTTGTCCCCGCCTACAGGTCATTAATAAATATATTGAACAGGAGCGGTCCCAGCACCGACCCCTGCGGAACTCCGCTCGTGACCCGTTGCCAGTCTGAGTAATGGCCCTTTACTCCAACCCTCTGTTTCCTGTCCGCCAGCCAGTTTTTGATCCATCGGTGGACCTCCCCTTGCACCCCGTGTTTCCACAGCTTTTTAAGCAGTCTTTCGTGCGGTACCTTGTCGAAGGCTTTTTGAAAGTCAAGGTAAATGATGTCAATGGATTCCCCTTTATCCACCTGGCTATTTACCCCCTCAAAGAAGTACAATAAGTTTGTGAGGCATGACCTACCCTTGCAGAAGCCGCGCTGACTCGACTTTAGCTGTCCATTGTTTTCTATGTGTTCACAAATACTGTCCTTAATCAGTGCTTCCATCATCTTTCCCGGGACCGAGGTCAAGCTCACCGGCCTGGAGTTTCCCGGGCCCCCCTTTGAACCCTTCTTGAAGATGGGCGTGACATTTGCAATTTTCCAATCCTCCGGGATCTCTCCAGTTTTTAAGGATAGGTTACATATTTGGCGAAGTGGATCAGCTATTTCGTTCCTTAGTTCCTTGAGTACCCTTGGGTGAATGCCGTCCGATTTGTCGCTCTTTAGTCTGTCTATCTGCCTGAGGACATCCTCTTGGCTTACCTCTAGTTGGACCAGCTTTCCATCCCGATCCCCATTTACGATGTCCTCCGGTTCTGGAATATTGAATGTGTCCTCCCTCGTGAAGACTGATGTGAAGAACTTATTTAACCTATCAGCTATCTCATTTTCCTCCTTTACCACTCCTTTTTTGTCTCCATCATCCAATGGCCCCACTTCTTCCCTTGCCGGTTGCTTCCCCTTCACATATCTGAAGAACGATTTGAAGTTTGTTGCTTCCCCCGCCAGTCTCTCCTCATATTCTTTTTTAGCTTTCCTAACCACACGGTGACACTCCCTTTGGTGTTCTTTGTGCTCCTTTTGGTTGTCCTTTGGTCCTTTTTCCGTTTTTTGAATGATGCTTTCTTGTCACTTATCGCCTTTTTCACTGCAGTTGTTATCCACACTGGGTTTTTTGTTCGGTTTTTTTTTGCACCCCTTCCTGAATCTGGGGATGTACAGGTTCTGTGCCTCTTGCACCGTGCCCTTGAGTAGGGACCAGGCTTTTTCCACAGACTCCATCTTCCTTGCGTTGCCGTTGAGTTTCTTTCCCACCATTTTCCTCATGCCATCATAATTCCCTTTTTTGAAGTTGAGTGCTGTCGCTGTGGTTCTTTTCACCTTTGATGATCCAATTTCCAGCTTGCACTGGATCATGTTGTGATCGCTGTTTCCTAGTGGTCCTAGCACCGCCACCTCCTTTGCAGGTCCCCCTAGCCCATTGAGGATTAGGTCAAGAGTGGCATCCCCCCGTGTTGGTTCCGTGACCAGCTGTTCCATGAAACAGTCCCTCGTGGTTTCCAGGAATTTGGTCTCCCTCATGCAGTTTGAGTGTCCAATACTCCAGTCTATCCCAGGGTAGTTGAAATCCCCCATCACCATCACACTTCCGCTTTTGCATACCTGCCTCAGCTCAGCCTCCAGGTCCTGGTCGAGTGCTTCCGGTTGTCCAGGTGGGCGATAGTACAGACCCAATTTTATGTCTGCTCCAGTTCCTCCAGGTAGCTTAACCCATAGTGATTCCAAGTCGTCCGCCCTTACTGTTGTTTCCATCCTGGTTGAAGGTATGGAGTCCTTTATATAAAGCGCTATTCCTCCACCCTTCTTGTGTGTCCTGTCCCTCCTGTAGAGTTTGTACCCTGGTATGGCCACATCCCATTTGTTGTCATCAGTCCACCACGTTTCTGTGACTCCAATTATGTCCAGGTCCTTTGTACTGGCTATGACTTCTAGTTCTCCCATTTTGGCTCTTAGGCTCCTAGCATTAGTGTATAGGCAATTTAAGTCCTGGTTGTTTGCCTTTTTCGCTGGTTCTCCTCGTGGTTTGGCGCCCCTGCCAACCTCCTCATGGGTTGCCAGCCCCCGAGCATTGTTGTGTTCATCCCCATCCTGCGATGTGTCTGTGTCGTCCTCAGCCTGCTTCCCCATGTTTGGATGACCCTCTGGCTCCTGTTGTTCTCTCTTAATCCTGCTTGCTAGGTTCAATTGTGCATTGGCTCCCTGCATTGCGTCCTTGTGTCCTTTTCCTAAAAGTTCCCTCTCAGTCCCGAGCCCTCTTTTACAAATTTCTGGTTCAGTATCCTTGTTCGATACTTTGGTCCGATGTGTCGAGGTCAGGTCGACTGTCGGCTTTCCCCTTCTCCTCAGTTTAAAGCCAAGTCTATGCCGCTCTGGTCGTTGCGTGCCAGCAACCTCGTCCCAGCCGTGCTCAGGTGCAGTCCGTCCCTCCTGTAGAGCTTGTTCTTCCCCCAAAAAGTTGTCCAGTTCCGTATAAAGTGGAAACCCTCCTCTTCACACCATCTCCTCAGCCAACCGTTTACTGCTTGCAGCTCGGTCTGCCTCTTAGCATCCGCCCTCGGTACTGGCAGGATCTCTGAGAAGGCTATCCTCCTTGTCCTCAGCTTCAGTTTCCTCCCCAGGATCCTGAACTGCTCGCTCAGTTAGTGTAGTCCTGTTGTAGCTCCTCCTGCTGACGTCGTTGGTTCTAACGTGGATTATCACCGCTGTCTCCTCTGTCTCAGCTCCGTCCAGGATTCTCTCTATTCTGTCAATGACGTCCTTCGTTCTCGCCCCCGGGAGACATGTCACTAGTCGGTCCTCTCTCCCTCCTGCTATGTGACTGTCCACTTCTCTCAGGATTGAGTCTCCCACTACAATTGCAGACTTCCCCCTTCCTCAGTTGTCTCTCTGGTCTCAGGTCCGTGTCAGTGGCGCGATCTGCTAATTTTTCCTCTGGATTCTGTTGGGTCACTATCTCCTCTGTCTGTCCAGATCCTCCGCAAGGTCCTACTCCCATGGCGTCTGGTGGATTCTGTCGTCCAACTGTTGGTTCCACTCTGATGTGCTGTTTGTCCTGTGCCGCCACCATCCTGCAGGCCTCCTCGATGAATTTCTCGAGCTCTCTTACTTGCTCCGTGATGTGACTCTCTCCGGTGGTATCCTCCGTTGTCCAGCACGGTTCCTCTAAGGTGCACAGTCCTTCCAGCTCCTGGACCCTGGCCTGCAGTCTCCCGACCTCCTTCCTCAGGCTATCCAGTTCCTGGCATCAACCGCATATGTACGCCTGCCTCCCGGAGGGGAGGTAGCCATACATATGACACTCGATGCAGTACACTGGGTAGCTCCGCTGGGTTCCTGCAGCCTCCATTTCTTTTTCCCTGCTCCTATGGTCCCTCGGTGTGTATGAGTGGTGCCCGGTGTGCAGCTAGCTGAAAGGGTAGAGAGAGAAGAGAATAATGAGAGAGAAGAAAAGTCCTTTTTTTTTTTTTTTAAGAGGTCAGATTTTGCTGCTGCTGCTGCTGCTGCTGTCTGGGCTCCTTCGCAAAGGCGCTCTCGCTAAGGTGAACGCCTTTGCCGCTCACCTTCGCCGTGAGCCAAACGGCTGGGCACCGTTGGCTCCCTTCTTCTTAAAGGGGGAGCCCGGGCCCGATGCAACCTGTGACGCGGGTGGGGGTGGGCGGAGCTAACTCTCGCCGCGACCCCGGTCTTACAGCCTGCTCTGGCTGCTCTTCCTGCCTTCCCCTCTGCCTCTCCGCTCCTGTAAAAGGAAAAGAAAAGAAACAAAAAACGCTGCCGAGGTTTGCCTCGTGCCCTGGCTCCCTTCTTCTTAAGAGATTAACTATTTTTTTCTGAGGCCCTCCAAGTACCTACAAATCCAAAATGTGGTTCTGCAAAGGGTTTGAGTTTGAGACCACTGAATTAGACTGTCTTAGATTAGTTGCCTAATTTCTCACAGACCAAACATTACTGTTTTTCTTGATTCTTCAACTTTTGATCTGCTTCCACTTTCTTTCTGGATCCCCTAGGGCTATGTTCTTCCACCTTTACTATCTAAAATCTTTCTAAGTGTGTTTGCTACCCTTATACAGGACCATTCTATTTCAACATATTTTTATACTGCTGACATTCTGCAATCATAATCAAAAGAGAAAAACGTCCAAAAACCGGCCTAAGTCAGCACATGGACGAACATTTCTCAAAAACGTCCAAGTGCCGATACTAAAAACGGGTTTTGGACGTATTTCTAAATGACCTAGGCCTTCATAGTGCCGCTGAACGACCAAAGCTAAATGGGGCATTTCGGGAGGCGTATCGAGGGTGGGAGTTGGGCGGGATGTGGGCCGGCTTAGACTTAGTCGTACAGCATGTATAACCGAAAGTTTTACAACAGAGCCTAGACGGAACTTGGACGTTGTGACTTAGACCATGTAAAACAAGGTCTAAGTCACAAAAACCCACCTACAGTCAACAGATACGCACTGCAAATACATAAAACAGACCCCCTACACACTACCCCAGTGATGACCAACCCCCCACCCCCATAAAAATTTTAATCATAACTTTAAAATTTCGCCTCCAGATCATCATCACCTGGCCGCCTGGCAAAGGAAAGCCTAGTCGTCCAGCCCAGAGGCAGCTTAAGTTGTCTTGATGGTGGGTTTGGGACCCATAGAGAGGAGGACCCATGCCCATAAGCCCCTGTAATCACTGCATTAATACTTAAACATGTGCACTGCCCTATACACTCCCCAAACCCTTTTGTACTGGCATATAAGTGGCTCCTGCAGCCATAAGGGCTATTGGAGTAGTAGATAAGTGGGTCTAGGGGATTTTGGAGGTGGTTTGGGGGGCTCACCATAACCTATAAGGGAGCTGCAGAGAGGAAAAGCCATGGCACCCTTTTTGTGAAGTTCACAGCAGTGCCCTGCAAGGTACCCCACTATTTAGGTGGCATGTCTGGGTGTGCAGTCCATCACTTTGCAGACCCCTCCCACGTCCAAAAGGGCTTGTTCTAGGTGTTTTGGACTTGGATGGAAAGTTGGATGAAAATGTGGTATAATGACAGACGATTTAGTGGCTTGGACGATCAGATCGTTAGAATGTATAATTAGACGATTTTTGAAACAGGAAAAAAGTTGGACGTATCTTTCGAAAATGTGTCTTAAGCTGTTTTTTCTTTGGACGACTTGCAAGATGGATGCGACGTATCTTTCGAAAATGTGTCTTAAGCTGTTTTTTCTTTGGACGACTTGCAAGATGGACGCAAACGGACTTAGACGTCCCTTTCGATTATGCCCCTCTATCTCTACATGGTTGCAGGCACCCTAGTTCATCCTCAACCTGACATGTTGGCTTTAAGTTTGATTCAATCCCCTTCCATCTGTGGAAATGTCTGGACTCTTTTAGGTACATGAGACAGTTTGATTACAGATTGTTATATGATGCCCTGCCTTCCTAGCTCTTCAATATATCTGTTCTGTTAAAGTTTATATAGATGACATTTCCTGGGCTGCTTTATTATTTACTCTTCTCATTTCCCATATCAACTACTGTAATGTTGTTTATGCATGAATTACCACCTCTTCCCTAAAACATCTTTAAATGGTCTAGAATACTGTGAGTCATCTCCTGTCTCATGCTCGTTGCTTTGACTTTGTCATGCCTCTTCTGTGCATTCTACCTCGCATGTGCACCTTGATGATCTCACAATGAGGTCAGCATTGTGCAGCTGCATACCTCCATTTGCAATGAAATAGAAGCTATGCTAAGGCTTGTATTTGATTTTTTCAGTTTTTAAGCTTTTCCAAATAAAGTTATGTATGCAAAATATATATATTTTTTCATGTGCTTTCCTTGCTTTCAGTAATGAGCTGATTGGAGCACTGTTTAGTCAGAAAAAAAGGGTAGCTTTTTAGCAAGAAACCTAAAGCTGTTTTTTTTTCATATGCTCTGCTTCAGTTAATGGATGTTTTCCTCTAATTAGCAAATAACATTGTGTTTGTCCACAAAAATAGAAGGTTTGCATGCAATATATCTGTTTTGATGTGCCCTGTTTATGTGGTGCCTTATTTGGAGCAGTGGCGTACCAAGGGGGGGGGGGCATCCGCCCTGGGTGCATGCCCCAAGGGGGTAGACAGCCGGCCACCCTCCCTATTCTGCCACTGCTCCATCTAATCACCGCATCCCGGCACTGGCTCCCCCGCAGAGTCACTTCTTAACCCGGCTGGCAACTGCGTGGTAGGTGGAAGCAAAAGGTGAGGCGGGCTGGTGGGCGGGGAAAAAGTGCAGGGCCCACAAGACTTCACTTCTGGTTTCAATTCTAACATCGTAGAGGAAGTTCTGGGCCAGCCAATTGCTGTCTGGCTGGCCTGGAACTTCCTCCCCGTTAGAACTGATGCCTGAGGTGAAGTCTTGTGGGCCCGGCACTTGTACGCGCCAGGCCTGGCTCGGGGAAGGAGCAGGGAGAAATCGGCTGCTGGCTTGGGAGTGGGGGTAGGGAAAGAATCGGGGAAGTGGAGAAATCGGCACACTGGCTTTGTGGCGGCCAGGGGGAGAGAGAAAGAAAGGCAGAAATAAAGAGAGGGACCAGGGGGAGAGAGAAAGAAAGGCAGAAATAAAGAGGGGGGCCAGGGGGCGAGAGAAAGAAAGGCAGAAAAAAAAGAAATATTAGCTTTACAGAAGAAGGACCAGAGACTCATGAAATCACCAGACAAAAAGGTAGGAAAAATGATTTTATTTTCAATTTAGTGATCAAAATGTGTCCATTTTGAGAATTTATATCTGCTGTCTATATTTTGCACTATGGCCCCCTTTTACTAAACCGCAATAGCGGTTTTTAGTGCAGGGAGCCTATGAGCGTCAAGAGTAGCGCGGGGCATTCAGAACAGCTCCCTGCACTAAAAACCACTATCATGGTTTAGTAAAAAGGGCGGGGGTATTTGTCTATTTTTGTATAGTTGTTACTGAGGTGACATTGCATAGAGTCGTCTGCTTTGACCTCTTTGAAACCCCCCCCTCGAATATAAATGATAATTAACATTTTCTCTGCGTACAGTGTGCTTTGTGTGTTTTAAAAATTTTATTGTTGGTAGATCATTTTGACTTGGTCATTTTAAAAGTAGCTCGCAAGCCCAAAAAGTGTGGGCATCCCTGCTGTAAACAGTGGTGTCTGTACCAACTTGTGCTCCCTCCAGCAGTTGTTTCACTTCTGGCCGGCTCCTCTGCTCAAAGCCGCAGGCGTTGGCTCTTCACACAATCCACAGCTGCGTCGGTAGCATTCCCTCTGACATCACGATGTCAGAGAGAAGGCTTCCAACGCAGCCGCGGATTATGTGAGGTGTAGACGTCCACTGCTTTGAGCAGGGGAACTGGCCAGATATGCTGGGCGGGGAAGAGATGTTGCTGCTGCGCAGGGAAGGGGGGGGAAATAAATGCTGCACAGGCAAGGGGGGAAAATGCTGCTGCTGCACAGGGGAAGGGGAGAAATGCTGCTGCTGCACAGGGAAGGGGATGAGAGAAATGCTGCTGCTGTTGCACCCAATTGGGGAGAGAGAGGGAAGAAGGGAGAAGGAAGACAAGGGAGAGGAACCAGAGATGCCAAGTCCATGGGAGGGAGGGAAAGGAAAAAAGGAAAGGAGATACCAGACCATGGAGGGGGAGGAAGAGATGCCATGGCATGGGGGAGAGGAGGGAAGGGAAGGAGATAGAGATACCAAACCATGGTTTGGAGTGGGAAGGAAGGAAGGAAAGGAGTAGAGAAAGAGAGAAATGCCAAAGCATAGGGGAGGGGGTGGAGACAGAAAAATGGAGAGGGGGTGAAGCTGAAATGAATCATGTGCAAAGGAGAGAAGGGACCCCGGATATACAGTTTATTGAAGGGACATAGAAAGAGGGAAGATGCCATATGGAAGAGAGAAAGGGTGGACAGTAGATGGAAGGGGCAGAGAGAGTGTGGGCAGTAGATGGAAGGGGTAGAGAGAGGGCAGAAGCTGGGTGGAAGGGGCAAAGAGAGGGCAGATGTTGCATGGAAGGGAGAGAGGACAAGCGCTGTATAGAAAGAATAGAGCAAAGAGAAGATGATTAAAGCAGAAATGACAAAAGGTAGAAAGATTTTTTTTGTTGCTTTACTTAGAATCAAGTAGTATTGTAACTGTATTGATAATTGATAAAATTTTATAAATAGGAAATGGAAATAAGACAATTTTTTGGACTAAATCTCTTTCCTCAGGACAGGATTGAATAACAGCAGTATACTGTACTGTTCTAAAGAAAGATTTGGCCTCTGAAAGCTAATTTAAAAATGGATTAGTCCAATAAAATGGTATTTTCTTATTTCTCATTATTTGTTTTATTTTTATTTGTTAATTTGTAAAGTGGTGATTGTTATGTATCAATTTTTTCAAATTTACATCTACTGTCTTTATATTTTGCACAGTATTAGGGGACACGTGTCACTGTTTTTGTGGTGTTGTGGTGTTGCATTGTATCCAGAGTCTGGTTTCTTGGCGGTTCATTTTAACTTTTGTCTACATATTTCTATTTTTAGTTTGTGATTATTCCATATTGGGCGAGGGTGTATCTCTGTTCTGTGTGTATGAAAAGAACATAGTTTTCAGTCGGCATTGACTACAGGATCAATTGACTGTGCGGGATCTGGCTTGTTTAGTTTTACAATGTATGTGTTGGTGTTCTAGTGCTCACTGCAGTGTTTAAGATGCTGCCTTTTTCTAGGTACACTCTTGTTGTGTGATATGTGGATTGTTACTAAAAATCATATTTTTGATATAGATGGGGGGGGGTGTCAAAAAGTGATGGGCCCTGGGTATCACATTTGCTAGGTACGCCACTGATTTGGAGCTTAATAAAGCAAAAATATAAACCCAGAGAGGTATTTAGCAGATTACATTAAGGACGTCCAAACTGTGCCTAAGTTCTGTCCATAGAACTCAGGTCTTTCTGAAGTCCAAACTATGCTGAAAAGTAGACTTCCTTTACAATGCCTATAGGACCTAGTTTTACAATTACTATGCAACTTGCTAGGTCATTGTGTAACACATTGGTTAAACCTATAGCTTTGTACCCTAATGTTGCTGGTTTGAATTCCAGTCACTCTCTCTGTTGGAAGAGAAATAAATAAAAACATTAAACAGATCCAACTCCCAGTATCAGAATTATAATGAAAAAGACCATAAAATCACCATTGTAATAACATCATCATAATAAAATATAACATTAAGGCAGTGGTGTACCAAGGGCAGGCTGGGGGGTGCGGACCGCCCCGGGTGCCAGCCCAAGGGGGGTGCACAGCTGACCGGATCCGGAATCTCCCGCGCTGCTCTAAACTCCACCTCAGCGCGGCTGCTGTACTTATTCCGGAGCAGAATCGGCAGCCGTGCAGAAGTGCAGGAAGGTTCCGCGATGATTGTGTCTATCTCCTCTGCTCCGGAAGAGGTAAGCCATTGCGGGACCTTGCCGCAACTCCCTGCGTCTGCCAGCCCACCCCCTCCGTCACTTACCTCTTCCTGAGCAGAGGCAGCAGAAGCAGTCATCGCGGCACCTTGATGATTTGGATGGAGAGAGAAAGGAGCATAGTTGGGTGGTGGAAGGAGAAAAAGGGAGTCAGGATGGTATGGATGGGTGGTAAAGGGAGAGAAAGGGGGTAAGGGTGGTATGGAAGGGTGGTGGAGGGTGAGAAAAGGGGTCAGGGTGGTATGGAAGAGTGGTGGAGGGAGAGAAAGGGGGCAGATACTGATGGAATTGGTGTGCAGGGAAAGGGGAAAGAGACATAAGGGGGAAGGATACTGCATGGAATTGGGTTGGAGGGAAAGAAAAGGGGCAGATGCTGATGGAAGTGGGGGGAAGGGAGAGGAGAGAGTGAAATGCCAGACCATGGGGGTGTGGGAGAGGGAAGAAGAGGAGAGGAGAAATATGCCAGACCATTGGAGGAGGGAGGGGAAGAAGATTGATGCCAGACCAATGGGGTGAAGGGAGAGATGGAAGGGGGAGGCATAAAGTTTCTGGAAGGGAAATAGAAGGAGAGACGATACCGTATAGAAGGGGCAGAGAGAGGGTAGACAGTAGATGAAAGGAAGAGAATGACATCGCTGTTTCTGTGGTGTTGCATTGTATGCAGAGTCCAGCTTCTCGGTGCTTCAGTTAACCTTTGTCTAAGTATTTCAATTTTATCTCCCCTTTTACAAAACTATAGAGCATTTTTTAGCGTTGGCCATGGTGGTAACAGCTCTGATGTTCAGAATTCTATGAGCATCTGAGCTATTACCACCGTGGCTAAAAACCACACTACAGTTTTGTAAAATAGGGAGGGGTTAGTTTGTGATTATATATACCATACTAGGTGAAGGTGTTTTCTATGTTCTGTGTGCTCCAAAAGACATGGTTTTCTGTTCAGATTGACTGTGTAGGATTGATCTGTACTAGTCTGGCTTGTTTAGTTTTACAATGGGTGTATTGATGTACTGCTCACTGTAGTATGTAAGATGCTGCCTTTTCCTAGGTACACTCTTGTGTGACGTGTGGATTGTTACTAAAAATCATGTTTTTCATACAGATGGGGGGGTGTCAAAAATGATGGCCCCACGGGTGTCACATATGCTAGATATACCACTGCATTAAGGACATTGTTTGGATGTCTAACTCTCGCCTAAAACCCAATTCTCTAAAGGATGTCTCAAAATTTGGACGTTTAAACAGTGCTGAGCGTCGCTGAGCGCGATTATACAAAGGACGCCTCTCTTGGATGTCCAAACTGCACCTAACTTTAGATGCGCTTTGCAGAATCAGGGCCTAAATGCCAAGCCTCCAATTCTATACTTATGGGCTGCATGGTATTTAGCGTGCACTGCTCTGTGGTGCAGCTTGATAAAAACCCGCCTATATAAAAAGTTTTGATAGCACATCAGTAAGGCCAATACACAATCCTACCATTGCAAAACATTATGCACACACTTGTGCAAAAAAATAATAATGAGAACCTTATCATATCATAATAGCACTAACTCCCAAAGATCAACAACCTTATGTGTGAAAAATGCACTGCAAATATTACACCAGGCCCTATAATACTAATACAACATCTTGGCCCAGATGCTCTAAAATTGCCATTAAAATCCTGTGGGTTGCTGTATTGCTAGTAAATTGTCCACTTTGAAAACGATGCTTGATGTTCAAACAACTTTGCATGCAAATGAGGTTTGTGGAGGACTGCAGAAATCCCATTCGATCAGTTGCTGGAGAAAGCGATGGGCACAAGCACAAAATAGTCCACAGAAAGAGACATGAATGTGCACATACGGGAGTCGCAGTGGTGGGAGGAGGCAGAGATGGTGATAAGGCAGGAGGAGACAGTGGCACTGGTGGTATTGGCAGTGGCAGGAGGGTGGGAGATGATGACACCGTGTACCCCTTGCCACTGGTATGCGTATTAATAGAAAATGGAAATAAGATGATACTGTTTATTGAACTAATTTTAATACATTTTTTACTAATTTAGAGACCATAACTCTTTTCCTCAGGTCAGGACAGGGATACTGTAACAGCAGTATAGTTTACTGGTCTGAAGAAAGAGGTTTTAACCTCTGAAAGCTAATTGAGAAATGTATTAGTCCAATAAAATGATAAATTTTCTTCCCGCCATGCCCCATGCCTCCTACCCATATGGAAAATATAAATTGGTGGGCTTCCCAAAGCCCTGCCAGCTGAAGATCTCTTCCTCTAGGAAGGAAGGGGGATGTGTTCAGAGATGTTTGGAGGTTGCATAGAAGAAAAACTGTCCACTGGCACTGGTATGGTAATCTTTGTTGTTTGTTTTGGATTTTAAAATAAAAGAAATAAAAGTGGAAATAAAGAAGTAAATAAGAAAATGGGTAAATACATGGGGGTGGGGCAGGAGGCGGGGCATGGTGAGGTGGGGGCAGGGTGGGCAAGGGGCCCACTGTACTTGTGTGCCTAGGGGCCCTCGACAAATTAATCCTGCCCTGCCGGTTCCATCCCCGTGGGAGTCCGGTGGGCCTGGGGGGGGGGGGGGTCCCCTTGGGAGTCCCATGGACTTCGGGGGGGATCTAAATGGGAGTCCCATATAGCTGGGGGGGATCCCCGTTCCCATGCAGACCTCTAATAAATACCTCTCTTTATCTTTGTTCCAAGATTACATTTACCCTTTCATCATCGCGCAGCAGCCGCGAAGAAGGCAAACAGAATGTTGGGTATTATTAAAAATGGTATTACGACCAGAACAAAAGAAGTCATCCTGCCGTTGTATCGGGCAATGGTGCGCCCGCACCTGGAGTACTGTGTTCAGTATTGGTCACCGTACCTTAAGAAGGATATGGCAATGCTTGAGAGGGTCCAGAGGAGAGCGACACGAATGATTAAGGGCATGGAAAACCTTTCATACACTGAAAGATTGGAGAGGCTGGAGCTCTTCTCCCTGGAAAAGCGGAGACTCAGAGGAGACATGATAGAGACCTACAAGATCATGAAGGGCATAGAGAAAGTAGAGAGAGATAGATTCTTCAAATTTTCAAAACATAAAAGAACAAGAGGGCATTCGGAAAAATTGGAAGGGGATAGATTCAAAACAAATGCTAGGAAGTTTTTCTTTACTCAGCGGGTGGTGGATACCTGGAATGCGCTTCCAGAGGACGTAATAGGGCAGAGTACGGTACTGGGGTTCAAGAAAGGATTGGACAATTTCCTGTTGGAAAAGGGGATAGAGGGGTATAGATAGAGGATTACTGCACAGGTCCTGGACCTGTTGGGCCGCCGTGTGAGCGGACTGCTGGGCACGATGGACCTCAGGTCTGACCCGGCAAAGGCATTGCTTATGTTCTTATGTTATCAGTCCTCCACTCCCTTCAGGATGTTCAGTTTACCAGTCTAAACTTGAATCAAAAAGGCACAGTACTTTTTATTGCATTGCACCATCCCTTTAGAACAGACATGGGCAACTTCGGTCCTCGAGGGCCGGAATTCAATCGAGTTTTCAGGATTTCCCCAATGAACATGCATTTCATACATACTGATCTAACAAAGATCAGATTTTGTTAGATCAGTAAATTCGGATATCGGGATGGTCTGTTTGAACTGAAAAAGGGGGACATAATCTTGATAAAGCCTTACGGCGAAACATGTCGATGTGACAAGCCCCTACCCGATCCTATTAAGGAAACAACGTATGCTTAAGATAAGTCAAAACTTTTATTGCAAATTTTCATTGCAAATATTTATGAGAGCACTATGCACTTTATATAAGAAAAGAAAAGAAAATAAGAAAAAATGTATCTATAAAAACGTTTTAAAAGAGAAAAAATTTTTTTTTGAATGGGCGAATGAAGAAGCCACAGCCATAGCCACCAAGATTATTTTGTATCGCTGGAAAAAAATGGGCGAACAAAAATGGCATGTCTGAAGCCCTAAATAATCGCATAAAGGTTGATGAGATAGTAGAGACATTAGTCCTTTGATATTGAATTCTCTAATGTGCGGCACATATACTTTTTTTTCCACTGCCTTAAAGATATTTTACTGTGCCTTTTATAAAATACTCATAAAATCATGAGCATTCCAACTTGGATGTCATTCTTCTTATCTAGATGATTAATAATAAATTGAAATCTTAATATTATAACATATGCTAATCTAATTACAGATTTTTAAATGAATCAAGTCATGCATTATGATATAAGGTAGACTATCTCCAAATTATAGAGGGGGAAGTGTAGCGAGTGAGTTAATGATATACACCATACATTTCCTTTATCTGAGATCTTCAAGTTTCAAGTTTAATAATTTTTTTGATTAATCACTTAATCATACTTCTAAGCGATGTACAGTTTAAAATTACATTTGATGGGTGACAATACAATAAATAAGAATACTTAAAAAAACAAAACAATACAGAATTACAATCAATTTTAACATACTCATAACATTAGGTAAGGAGGAATGAAATACAAATCTATAAAGTAAAAAGAAAACATTAAGGGAAAAATACAGAAGGTTAACAAAATAACAAAATATAATAAGATAAAATTTAGTACGGTTATCGGATATTAAAATTAGTTTTCAAAGGCATCCTTGAAAATAAATGTGTTTAAATTACTTTTAAATTTTCCGAATTCCTGTTCTTCCCTTAAAAATATTGGAAGGGCATTCCGAGTCTGTGGTGCAGTAACCGAAAAAATAAACTGCCGTCTTGTATTAATAACTTTCAACGAAGGAATAGTCAATAGGTTTTGTTCATTAGATCTCAAAACTCTATTTGAGGAGTATGGAATTAATAATTTAAATAAGAAAGCAGGAGTCTTAATACAAAGGGTTTTGAAGGTCATTATACAAAGCTTATGCGTAATTCTATGAATAACTGGAAGCCAGTGTGCATTTTTAAGAAGTGGTGTTACATGGTCAAACTTTCTAGATTTGGTTATAAGCTTAATTGAGGCATTTTGAATGATTTGAAGGCGTTTTATTTCGTTTAACGCAATTCCTTTGAAGAGAGAATTGCAATAGTCGATTTTGGAAATCACCAAAGAGTGAATAAGGATATTAAGTGATTTGGAACATAGAAATTTAGAAATAGATCGAATTTTACGTAATCTGTAAAAGGTAGTTTTCATAATATTACTAATATGATCATGAAAATTTAGTTTATTATCAAAAATCACCCCTAAAATCTTTAAATTATTAACTAATTGCAGGGGGACGTTTTGTATAGAAATTGGAATAACAAGAGGAAAACCATCTTTCCATGGAAAAAGCATAACATTAGTTTTTTTTAATGTTAAGTGCCAATTTGTTTGTATCCAGCCAGTGATAAATTTGGTCAAGTTTCTCATTAATCGCTAAGATTTCAGAGGTATCATTAGTGTTTAATGGCTAGTATCATTAGTGTTTCTGGCTTTTACAATATTGTATACAATATGTTAGCATGGGTCTACTAAATTTATGAAATTTATGCTTCTACCCCCAAATTTTTGTAATTTCATGATGGATGGATCTTCTATGAAAGTAGAAACCATAGCAAAAGTGCTTGGGGTTCTATTGAATACTACATTATCATTTGAATCCCAAATTAATCACATGCTAGTACAGGATTTCTGAAACTAAGACAATTGTGGAGTATTCAGTCTTTTTTGTTTAAAGAGCACTTTCACAGGTTGACACAATCATTAACCCCCCTTTTAGAAAGCCACACTAGCGGCTGCTGCTGTGGTAACTGCCCTGAAGCCCTTAGGGATTTAAAGAGGGAGTAATTTTGTCATTCTTGATTACTATAATAGTTTATATTCAAGTATTTCAACTAAAATACAGTCTGAAATGCAGATATTTCAAAATATGGCTGCAAAAATGATCTTCCATCTGATGAGACATTCCCGTCATTAATATAGTTACATTGGCTGCTGGTCAGAGCTAAGATTGCTTTTAAATTATCATGTATAGTTTGTAAAATATTTGAGGGGCTAAGGCCAGAATATGTAACTAATCTATTTAGCTTTCTAAACAGAGTCTGCATTAATCAAGCTTTAGAATCATGCTTTTTGTTTTCCTTCAGTAGTTACATTACATTACATTACATTACGGATTTCTATTCCGCCTATACCTTGCAGTTCAAGGCGGATTACAAAAGATTTGACTGGACATTTCCAGTGAAGATCACATTACAGAAGATTTGACTGGACATTTTCCAGTGAAGATACATTTTTTTTTTTTAAATTAATAAGGGGGGTAGCTGGATAGAATTCTAGGGGACCTTACGGGTTGGATAGTAAACTGACTGTGCCGAACTGGGTGATATTAGCAAATGGAATACAGTTAGAGTAGGCAAGATTACAATCTATTTTAGGGGTCTGTTTACTTGAAAGGTGTTTAGGTGGGGTATTTGGGGGAGAATTATCTGGCGGTAGGTGGATTCTCTGGAGGTAGGTGAATTGTCTGGAGGTAGGTGAATTAGTTGGAGGTAGGTGGAGAGGGTTTAAGATATTTGGATGAATTCAAGGTGATTTACATTCAGCTATAGTAGGGAGGGTTAAGTGACTTGCCCAAGCTCAAAAAGAGTTTTGGTGGGATTTAAAACTTGCTTCCCTGGGGCTTACTCCTCTGTTCTAACTATAAAGGTACTAAACAAAAGCATGGTAGAGTGGAAGGTATATATTTATACTTAAGAGTACTTGATTACTGTTCAATGTATTGTAAACCGCTTTGGATGAATCTGTTCATGAAAAGGCAGTTAATAAATCCCAATAACTAACTAAATATTGCTTTGAACTGTGAATATATGTGAGAGACTGACAGAGTACACGGAGATGAGGGTGAGGAACATAGGGCCTAATTCTGTATAGGACACCTGATCTTTTGAGAATCACTCTCAGGCGTCCTATACAGAATCGTGTCTGTTCTAATGGACAGACGCCTAACGCTGCTTAACCACCCCGATTCTCTAACTGGTGTCCATGTCACAGATGCTGTTTAGAGAATCGCGTTGCCGCTGAGCTGATTGCAGCAAGGGAATCTTCCTGCCGTGATCAGCTAAGCAGCAGGGAATTCTTGAAAATCCCATAAATTGGCCGGCAAGAGGGATGCCCACTCCCTCCTGCTTGAATCCCCAAACCCCACCTCCTGACTGTCTGCGGCAGGAGGAGTGCCCAATTCCTCCTGATGCTACCCACCGCAAAGCATCCCTCAGCAGGAATGCCCAATTCCTCCTGCTGCCACCCCTCCGAAGCATCACCCAGTGACCCACCCTCCCTTCCAGGGCCCCCAACCTACCTGGAGACCCCACCTGGCATCCTCCCCTAAAAGGAAGACCTTCCCACCCCCACTCCCCCCGTACCTTTTAAAATGTAGGTCCAACTGGAGGGAGGCATACACCCTCTGGCCAGCAGGCCCACTACTGCAAAATGGTGGACCTTTCCCTTCCCAGTGTATTCTGGGATGCACTGGAGAGAGGCCTAAGATCCAAATTGGCCCAGGTGCCATAGGAGGAGCCTTTGGTATCTGGGCAATCAAAGTCTTAAGCCACTCTCAGTGCATCCCAGAAAGCACTGAGAAGGAAGCCTAAGATCCCAGTTGGCCCAGGTGCCTAAGGCCACTCCTATGGGAGGGACCTTAGATACCTGGATCAATCGGGATCAACCTGGATCAATCAGAATGCACCGGGAAAAGGAAGGCCCACCATTTTGGAAGATGCTGGCCTACCAGCAGGAGGGAGTGGGCATCCCTCTTGCTGGCTATTTCCTAAAGGTATGGGAGGGGTTCAGGAGATGTCAGGGGGGATGGGGTGTGACAGAGTGTCAGGATGTGTTGAGCAATGTCGGGGGAGCATCAGGGTGTGTTGGGGAGTATCAGGGAGGTATTGGGGAGTGTTATGGGGCTGTGGGCAGGAAGGAGTGGGCATCCCTTCTGACAATTGGATGTAGGGGGGTGTCGGAAGTGTCAGGGGTTTGGGGGATTGACGGGATTGGTGGCAGGAGGGAATGGGCATCCTCCTGCCACAGAACTCCCTCCTGCTGTGGACCGTGTTGGGTTGGGGTTTGGGGGTGCCAGCGGGAGTGGTCATCCCTTTTGCCATGGACAGTGTCGAGTGGGGGTTCAGGATGGTGGTGGGAGTATGTGGGCATCCCTCCTGCTAACTGACTTCACGGGAGGATGTTCCCTGCAGAGGCCGCTCAGCTGATAGCAGCCGGGTGATTTCTTTGCAGCAATCTGCTTAGCGGCCACATCTATTTGAAATTTAGACCAGCTTTTTGTTGGCCTATATTTCAGGGGCCTTTCACAGCCCTAGGGAGACACCTAGGGCCATTTAAGCTCACAGAAGGCTACACCCAGCATCCTTAGGCACCCAGCATCCTTAGGTACCTCCCTGTACCCGTGACAGACACCTATAGTGTAGGTGGCCTTCCTCGGAGGGGTTTGTTTAGAAAACATATGTCCAATTGGCTGGTTAGACAACATTAGGACGCCTACCGCTGCCTTCAATCAGGATGCCATTTATTGAATTTGCCCCTTAGTGTTCTCTATGTCCCTCTGCAGCCCTCTGTCTCTATCACCAGCACAGTAGTTTTTAAAAAAAATTTAATATGAGGAATTTAGAGGTGACAAAGGACATGTGGAGGGGCATTTTTGATATGATGTCTAAATCTGAGTTTAAATGTTTTGCGGAACACACACAAAAATACAGTACCAAATGTCCATTTTCAAAATGGATGTGTTTGTGCTTAGTGCATCTATCTTTTTGAAACATTAAAAAAAGTCCAAAAGAAAAACACACAGATCAAGCCATTGAGATATAGGAGATGCCAGAATTTGTAATAGACCGGCCATTTTGAGCCAATCAGGAGCTAAGGCCCCTCCCACTGCATCCTAAGATGCATTGGGAGGGGGAAGGCCCGTCATTCTCAGCACGCGGCCCTGTAGGTAGGAAAGAGTGGGCTTACCTCCTGCCGATTTTGTATCGGAAGGTACGGGGGTGTCGGGTGATGTGGGGGAGGGGGTCGAGAAATGTTGGGGGATGGGGGATATTGGGGGGTTTAGAGATGTCAGGAGAGTCCAAGGATGTCAGGAAGGTCTGGGAATGTCGTGCTGGATAGTTGGATACGTCTACAAAACTTGCTTTTGTGCATTTTTCATGTGGACATTTCTATTTTTGAAAATGGTCAAAAAAGGTAAACCTCCTAAGGACTAAAATGTCTACATAGGTCATTGGGAGCCATTAACAAGATACTGTAGAGATTGAAATTACTGCATAGAATAAAGATTAATTTTTCCCTTTTGTTCTTATACGTCCAGGGTGGGGTTGGGGGGGTGGGAATATTTTATGATTTCTTTTGCTTATGAATAAGTGTTGGGTATAAGGGAGGGGGGTTATTTGATGTGAGTTAGAATTTGAAGATTTATTAAGTGATGTTAAAGTACAAATGAGTGTTTTATTTGTTACAATTATTGTGAGCTTTAAAAACAAATAAAGATTAATAAAATTAATTAATTAATTAATAATAAAAAAAAAAAGATAAGACATCTGGCAGCTTTGAAAGTAGACACTTTTTCTTCTGGGTTTGTAGACATCTTCCCCAAAATGTCCAACCTCAGACTTAGACGTGCTTTTGAAAATACCCCTCCACGCCATTAGCTTAGGCTTGCTGGTGGGGTTTAGATTTTTGCAGGAGTTAAGGAGGTGTAAAAGGGGAAGGGTGGGTTTTGTTTAGGAAGGTTCTAAATTTTGAATTTTGAGAGCCATTTTATATGTCTGGGAGAAGGCAAGATATTATACTCTGTTGGATTGATTTTGGTATACAAGGCATCAAGTATATCAAGGCATCAAGTATCCTGAAGAATGAAGGATGTTCAATGTATTGCCAATCTAAAAAAGATTCCAAGGATGATCTGGGAAATTACCAAATGGTAAGCCTACCAACAACAAAAAGAGGCACTGAAGATGTCAGAACCAACTTGTGGTCACAATGTCTTTAATTAACAGTTTGTATCACCATTGTGTTATGGTTTGCTGTTGTTCGAGGCTTGGTACCTTCTTTCCTTCTCCCCCAGTTGGTAAGCCTGACATGCGTGTGGGTGAAATAAAGAATAAAATTTTGAACACATAAATAAATATAGTTTAATGAGACAGGCAACATAAATTCGGCCAAGGAAAATCTTGCTTCATCAATTTGCTTCATTTCTTTGAAGGCATGAATAAACATGTGGATAAAGGTGAGTCAGTTGATGTAGTGTATCTAGATTTTCATAAAGCTTTTCACAAAGTCCCTTATGAGAGACTCCTGAGAAAATTAAAAAGCCATGGAATAGGAAGCAATGTTCTGCTGTGCATTAGGAATTGGATAATAGAAAACAGAGGTTAGGATTAAATGGCCATTTCTCTCAATGGATACTGAAGGGAATAGACTTAGTAGATAAAGACAGATTGTTCACCCTCTCCAAGGTAGGGAGAATGATAGGGGATAGATTCTATAAAAACGTAAGGAAGTTCTTCTTCACCCAGAGAGTGGTAGACAACTGGAACGCTCTTCCGGAGGCTGTTATAGGGGAAAACACCCTCCAGGGATTCAAGACAAAGTTGGACAGGTTCCTGCTAAACTGGAACTTACGCAGATGAGGCTGGACTCATTTAGCGCACTGGTCTTTGACCTAAGGGCCGCCGTGTGAGTGGACTGCTGGGCAGGATGGACCACTAGTCTGACCCAGCAGCAGCAATTCTTATGTTCTTATGTAAATAGTGGAGTGCCCCAGAAATTTGTACTGGGACCAGTGCTATTTAACATATTTATAAAGATCTGGAACTGGGAACAATGAGTGAAGTAATCAGCATGCTTACTGCAGCAAAAAAAATTGTTCACCACAAGGTTACCACTGGAGCATCCTGTGGTAAGATAGGAATAGTCAGGGACCACTTCACAGGTCATAGGCCTGATGGGCCGCCGCGGGAGCGGACCGCTGGGCGTGATGGACCTCTGGTCTGACCCAGTGGAGGCAACTTCTTATGTTCTTATGTGTGTGCGCTACCCAGGTGGAGAGTGGGTTTGTTCTGCACTATTTGGTTAGTGCAACTACATTTCAGTGTGTTAACCGATTAGTACATGCTTAACGCAAGAGCCCTCACCGACTATATAATGGGTGGCGGTAGGGGCTCATATGCTAATGGGAAAATTAGCATGTGGTCATTAATAGGGAAAATAGAAAATTGGCCGTTTTACCTCGGCAGTAAAAATGGCTCTAATGCTAAAGCCAATTTTTTTTTTTTTTTTAACCATAGTTTGGTATAAGGGTCCTTAAATTTGCAGATGACACAAAACTATTCAAAGCTGCTAAATCACATGCAGACTATGAAAAATTGCAGGAAGATCTTGGAAGATCGTTGGAAATTAACAGAGTGAACATCCATATGGCAGATGAAATTTAGGGCTCCTTTCACTAAGCTGCGCTAGCGGTTTTAACGCACGCTACAATGCCGTGCACGCTAGACGCTAAAGCCTCCATTGAGCTGACGTTAGTTTTTCCGCATAGCGCGGGGGGTTAGCACGTGCTAATCTGAAGCGCGCACTAAAAACGCATCACATGTTTATTCAGCAATGACTAACTGAGAGGTTGTTTTACAAAGCTGTGGTAAGTGCTACTTTGCATTTACAATCAGGTACTCAAGCATTCTCCCTATCTGTCCCGGTGGGTTCTCAATCTATCTAACATACCTGAGACTATGGAGGACTGAGTGACTTGCCCAGGGTCACAAGGAGTAGCGTGGTGTTTGAACCCACAACCCCAGGGTGCTGAGGCTGTAGCTCCAACCACTGCAACCAACCGCTTTTTAGATTTTCACTTACTGCAAGGTCGCGACACGACGGCGCTTTGCTTTATTTAGACACAAACGCATTTCAAGTGGTTTACATCATAGTTCATATACCCAAAGATCTTCAAGACTCCTGACGCAGGCCTTAGGGCCGAAACATGTACATGTCGGGTCGAGTGACTTTGGATGAATAAAGATCAATCAGATGAGTTGAAAGACACTTTTATTTGTGCACCTTTCTGATTGGACAATTCCACTCATTTTTTTGCTGCTTTGTTCCTTGTGGATTTGTTTCCCCTGTTATCTGTGTACCGCTTTTTAGATTTTCACTTACTGCAAGGTCGCGACACAACGGCGCTTTGCTTTATTTAGACACAAACGGCATTTCAAGTGGTTTACATCATAGTTCATATACCCAAAGATCTTCAAGATTCCTGACGCAGGCCTTAGGGCCGAAACATGTACATGTCGGGTCGAGTGACTTTGGATGAATAAAGATCAATCAGATGAGTTGAAAGACACTTTTATTTGTGCACCTTTCTGATTGGACAATTCCACTCATTTTTTTGCTGCTCCAACCACTGCACCACACCTGAGGTAACGGTACAGTTTAAGGAGTGACCAACTTTTGTGCATGAAAGAGGAGTAGGTCTTGAGTATGATGGTATGATGATCTTAAGGTAGTCAAACAGGTTGAAAAGGCAATGGTGAAAGCTAGAAGGATGCTAGAGTGCAGGGGGAGAGTTATGGCCTGTAGGAAAAAGGAGGTACTGATGCTCTTGTATAAGACTCTGGTGAGACCATGGTTGATGGTCTACGTCATAAGGTATACAGGGACAGACTTAAAAATCTCAGTATGCATATTTTGGAGGAAAGGTGAGAGAGGGAAAATATGATAGAGACGTTTAAATATCTGTGCGGCATAAATGTGCATGACACGAGTCTCTTTCTTTTAAAAGGAAGCTGTGGAATGAGAGGGCTTAGGATGTACTTAAGGCATGATAGGCTCTGGAGTAAAATAAGGAAATACTTTCTACAGAAAGGGTGGTAGATACATGGAATAGTCTCCTTTAGAGGTGGTGGAGACAAAGACTGTCTGAATTTAAGAAAGCATGGGACAGGCTTGTGGGATCTCTTAGGGAGAGAAGGAGATAGTGGATGCTGTGGATGGGCAAACTGGATGGGCCATTTGGCCTTTATCTGCCATTATGTTTCCATGTACTTTTACTAGAATATTTTTACTGTTGTAATTATCAATTTATGTCAACTGTAATTGTCAATTGTGTTCAACTTTTTCTTGCTCTACACTGTTTTAGGTGATTTTTTTTTAATGGTGGTATATGAATCTAAATAAATGAAATATGGCAGAAAGTGATAGAAAGTGCATGACACTGCTAAGTCATGAAATTGACCGAAATGGCTATTTCTTGATTTTGCTAGATTTCAGCTTCAGACATTAGCTCAGTATCTGGTGGCAAATGGTTTTTATGGGCTACAGGGTTTCCATTTATGTCTTGTAGCGATGCAAGGCATTTTGTGGATGTCCTTGGAAACAAATCTTAAAAATAATAATCCAATAGAAGAATAAAACATAATATCAATAAAATATGTTCAATTTTAATATCCATTTTTTAGTCACACCAGTCTCCAATGTAGAATACAAGACCTCTTGGGACAGGCATGAGCTAAATCCCAATAAATGAATGAACGCATATATGCATGCCATAGAAAGACATAGTAAAATGTGATGATGTCATAATTAGGTATATAAATCCTTAGTGAGAGAGGGATTGTGTTTCCTTCCAAGGGCTGTGTTTCTTTTTTTTCCTAGGGGTTTATTTTGTTTGTTTGTTTAAAGCGTTTTATGAGCCACGTTCTAATTAAAATCAAAATCTCTTATATATTTCCAGTCTACAGGTTGCCAGAAGTTGGTCTCTGCCATTGCCCTCAGCACTGGATGTTTATTTTGCTGATCTCTCATTGGATTGATTCCAGTTTTGATGTACTTTCTCTTCAGTGAAATTGCCTTGTTTGGGTTACTGTGTTTGTGCCTATTCAGGTCAGTTCCTCTCCCCCTTCCCCTAGTTAAAGTCCCACCAACCGTCAGCGCCTGAGGGCCTAGTCTGAGAGGTGGAAGCTTGCACAGGTGGAACACCTCTACTTACTGCAATCTGAGCCTGTCAGCAAGGTTCCCTCTCATTATGATGTGCACAAAAAAATATTACATATAACCTTTTATAAGTTGCATTGAAGCTTGGGTGTTGACAGGGCAATTCTATAATGTAAGCGCAGCCAGTTATGTGCCAATAGCAAGTGTATGCCATTAAAATAATGACATAAATATGTGCACATACATGCATTTATGCCAAAATTCTGCTTAAGCACATTCTGTATATACATGTTCATCTTACATAGTGGGTATTTTACAGGTAGGCATACACATGGTGGAGTCTGGGCAGAGTGTGAGAGCAGGACAGACACACACTTACCATCAGATTCTATATAGGTTGCCCAAAGCTGGATGAACAAATTTGGACATGTTAACTAATTAGTTAATGAGGCATTAAGAATCAGTGGCGTTAACTGGCACAGATCTGCCCTATGTCCTAATCTGTAAGAAGCAAGCCTAAATTACATTGTAGCAACTCAAAGGGGGCATGGGCAGATCACAGGTGTTCCCAGAAATTAGGCACGGTGTTACAGAACACCTGAATTTAAGTAGTTGGGTGGCAGCATTTATATCAGCTCTTGGCATAATAAGTGCTCATGCCCAAAGTCGGACATGGGAAGCTTACTGAGCTAGGATTCTGTAAGGGCATAGAGTGCCGTTTTACAGAATAGTATCCTGGCAAGGATGATGATAGCAACTAACTTTGGGTGCTGTTTATTGAATCTTGCCCTTAACATGTAAAATATTATGTTCTGTGTGTATTTCTGGAACATAAGCACACCTTTGCATTAGCTCAAAGGCTGAGGTAAATGTTTTGCCTAAATTATAGGCACACTAGTATTTTATAAAGAAGTAGTAGGCTAGTTCTTAAGTTTCTTTAGAGAGCAAGTTCCTATTGGGACTTAGGGCTCCTTTTACTAAGCTGCGATAGCGGTTTTAGCGCGTGCTGAATTGCCCCCCCCCCCCCCCGTGCTAGACCTTAACGCCAGCATTAAGTTGGCGTTAGTTCTAGCCGCGTAGCGCGGATTTAGCGCGCACTAAAATCCTGCATACGCTAAAAAAGCTATCCACAGCTTAGTAAAAGGAGCCCTTGGTTATGAATTTGGCCATATTATGAACCAAGTATAATGCAAAGGGGAAATGGAAGGATGGGACTTGATATACTGCCGTAATATTGTTATTATCAAAGCGGTTTACATATTATACTAGCTGATCACCCAGCGTTGCCCTGATATTTATCCCGATCTTCTGCTCCATTCTTTATAAAACACATGTCACCCCCATAATATTTTTTTCCCAGATAATAAGTGATATGTATACCAAGTTTGGTTGAAATCCCTCCATGCGTTTCAGAGTTATGCTGGAACATATATACACAGATACATCCGATTTTAAACATATACTTTAGATACAGGTACTTATTTTGTACTTGGGAAAATGGAGGATAAGTGACTTGCCCAGAGTCACAAGGAGTTGCAATAGCAATTGAATCCTGTTCCCCGGGTTCTCAAGCAATTGCACTAACCACGGCTGCCTTAACTTTTATTTTAGCCTATCATTTGTTTTAAATAATTATAAAATATCATATAGTTTCGTTTCTCTATGCTGTTTAATAAAACCTAATTAAAATTTGTTGTGGTATTTTCTTCAGTATCCTATGTTTTGCTATATGCACTGGGTTTTCGATTTGTGTTCACATGCTTGCAATATTGCTTGCCAGACCCACTTTGACCTTCACATGCCTATTCCAGGGATATGAAATTTACACACCTTACACCGCGAACACTAGAGCATTATCTGGAACCGGCGATTTGACTCCCACTGCAAGACTGAGTAGAGAAGGCTCACTCTCGCTGGGACAGGAGACCTCGCTCTCACCTGCACCGGATGTTCCGCCTCCCTGACTGGCCGAAGCAGCTGCCCTGGAAGTGGAAGGAAGAGGAGCCGAGGGTGCACCTGATCCAACCGTGGAGGAAGGATTCACGGCAGATGAGCTTCTGCCGATGCAGATCAGCTTCGGGGAATTTTCCCCTGCCAGAGAGGACACTTTAGCTGCAATCTTTAAGACGCTCCAGAAATTGGATGTGGCTACGATGAAGACAGCTGAAGAGGTATAAGCTCTTGGAGCCAAATTGGATAATATAACTAAAACCTTTGAACAGTCAGATTTTGAAACTAAACATTCAATTGAAAAACTGCAAAATGAGGTCCAATCAATGCAAGTTTACAGAACAGCTGCAATAACGGACAGCGAGTTGATACATCGGAAAATAGAGAACATAGAGAATGTGAGAATTTTGAACTTCCCTAAGTCTCCAGGGATTTCTCCTTATGAAATGTTTAAAAAATATCTGTTAGAAGTTTTGAAATATTCCTCAGAATTTATTCCCCCATTAAACAAGATTATCTCCCATTCTCCGCATAAAAAGTCCCAGGAGGTTATGGAAAGGGAAAATATGCAATCTTCACAAATTGATGTAAAAAATATATCCGCTATCCTAGAGGAATCCATTTCTGATTCAACATTGAGAACAGCGTTATTGATGTCCTTTGTATTTCAGCAAGACATGGACTCATTTATGAAGCTATACTTTAAGTTTTCAAAAAATTTGTTTTATGGCAAGAGAATATGGGCATACTTAGATGGAACAAAGGTAACTCAGGAAAGAAGGAAAGTTTCTCTCTTTAAGACAAGAAGTAATATCCTTGGGAACATCTTTCCTATTAGCTTATCCTTGCAAGTGTACAGTACTCCCCTAAAATTCGTGGGAGTTCCGTTCCAGGAACCCCCCGTGAAATTTTAAAAACCACGAATACGGTTTTTAGGCAGGGGAGACAGGAGAGGGTAGCTGGAGAGGCAGGAGAGGGCAGCCGGAGTGCCGGCGAGTGAAGGAAATCACTCGCTGTATGCTCCGACAGCCTCTTCCTGTAATAAAGTCGGGCCTCACCAATCAGGAGCTGCTTTGACACGCTGAATGCCATGACAGCAGAATTGCATCACTGATTTCTATTATAAAGGGTTTAACATCAAGTTGATCAAATGCACCGTGCAGGTCTTTATGTGCTGTAAACTAATAATGACAGTACAGGTCATGATTTTAGTAACTATGTAATGCTATGGTGAGTTAGTTCTAAGTACTGAATTATGGATGTGAACTTATGAAGCCATAAACGTGATGGAGCACTGGATGACAACCTTTAGGCTCAAACTTAATTCAGAAAAGACAACTTTCTTTGTTGCTTCGCCACATCCGCATGACACCAAATCACCACTATGTATCAATAATCTTAATTACCCTATCCAACCTACCATAAAGACAATAGGTGTAACTTTGGATCAGTGCCTAACCATGAAAGACCAGGTGGACTCCTTGATCAGAAAGGGATTTTTCACTCTCTGGAAACTCAGATCCATTACAGCTTATTTCGATACAGGGGCGTTCAGAACCCTAGTCCAATCCCTCGTACTGAGTCAACTTGACTACTGTAACATCGCCTATTTAGCAATTTCCCAAAAGAACATGCAGCGTTTACAATTGATGCAAAATGCAGCGGCCAAACTGATCTTTGGGCTGAGGAAGTTTGACCACGTGACACTCTACTACCGACAGCTGCCTTGGCTGCCAATGGAGGCGCGCGTAAAGTTTAAATTTGCCTGCTTCTGCTTCAAAGCACTACACGGACTTGCCCCTAAATATATAACTGACCTTTTCGTCTTCTCAGCCAACAGACACAAGAGAAGCTCACATTCCAACTTCGTTTCCCCCCCAGTGAGAGGCTGTAAACTGAAAAAACACCATGAACATCTTCTCTAGCACCAAGCAGCATCATGGGGTAAAGACCTAGAACAATTGCTTTCGCCCACTACTTATGAGGAATTTAGGAAATGTCTAAAAACACACCTGTTCCTAAAGTATCTAGACAACTGATCCTCTCTTCTCTCTCCCCTCAATAGCGATTAATTTGTTCTATTGATCACTCTCTCCTCAAAAATGGATTTCCTGTCCTATTAACCCTCTTTCTTCCTCTCCTCTTAAAGTCAATCAATTTGTACCTTTGCTTAATCTTTGTAAACCGCATAGAACTTCACGGTATTGCGGTATATAAGCTGTTATTATTATTATTATTATTATTATTATGAACCACCTAGAATGGTTGAGATCAAGTTTCAAGTTTTATTTTAACTTATTGAATCGCCTATTTAATTTACTAAGCGATTTACATAATAAAAAAAAGGTATACATATACTAATTTTCACAATAAGTTACATAGATTTGACAAATTGACATCCAAACTAACAGCTACACAAGGAAAGGAGGGCAGAACTACAATAGTATTTATTAGAAAAGAAGACATGAATGGTAAGAACAATGGGAAGGGGAATAAATAAAAAAAGAAGATAATCCACCGATGTGATTATACATTGAAAGCGCCTTTAAAAAGGAAGCTCTTCAGAGAGCATTTATGCCAATATACATCACATGGGAAGGTTTTTGAAGCGCTGCACATCTCTCTTCCACATTCAGTGCAGCAAGGTTGAATGAAGGTTTGGTTCTCCTGACGCAGCAGTTTATGTGAAAAAAAGGTTTCTCTTGTTGGGAAAAGTTTGGAACGTTTCTGGGCGTTTCCGTGGCAGCTTGGTTCTGCATGTGGATTACAACCATCAGCTGAGTTGTTGGAAGAAGCACTGCACTGTTCAGTACAGCAACATTAAATATAAGTTGAATATTTTGCTTTTTGGTCAGCCACTAATGGTTCTTTGAAACACCATGGAGCTTTGACTTACCTCTTATGATTTCCAATACCTTTGAATTTTTCAATATTTAAGCTTTGCTCGACTTTTTGGGGCCAGAGGGAGTTTTTTTCTCTCTGGCTTTGGTTTCCAGAGCGGATCAGTGATATGAGCTGTAAACTCTTTTGTGAAGTCCTGTGACTTTGTGAGTTATATCCTTCTGGATTTTGAGGTCCACTTGATAAGTTTATAGTTTATTCTGAGACCACCTGAAACTAAAGTAAAAGACACTCTATGTTATAATTTTGTTACTGGTTAGTAGGAGTGTCTTATCTCTACTCAGTTTATTGTCTATTGATATACTGTACTAATAATCTTTCCACTTCTGAAGCAAATTTTCAAAGAATCTCTCTCCAAGGGATGCAACATTCGTCACATGTCCACTATGCCCAGAGAAGCACAATAAAGGGATATCCCCGTCACCAATTTTGTAGATTCGCTACCCACCGAGGCTGATCTGTAAGGCTTTGGATTATGTACTTCATTAAAGTCCTCTCCCAAAATGATGGGAATGTCCCTAAAAGACAACAAGATGCTAAACACCATCCTAAAGAAACCTATATCTGGGCTATTGAGTGCATAGATATTATGTAAAAGCAATGGTATACAAGTGCATACAAGAATAGTAGGAATGGCTTGGCTTGTCCATGCCCCTTCCATGTTGACGTCTCCTTTACATTTGCATGTGAGAGAAGTTAGGCACATTGTTTCTGTGCACAACTGCAAATTAGTACTAATTAATGCTTATTAATACCAATTATTGGCATTTATCACAAATTATTTGCCAATTTAGTGCCAATTGGTGGTAAATTGTCAAATGGCCTTATTCTGTAACTGCGTGCCTAACTTTGGATGCCAGTTTTAGAATTTGGGATTATGGGCTTGATATTCAGCTACTGGAAGGCAGCCTGGATAACTTGGCACTGACTATGAATATTCAATACTAGGCTGTTTCAGGTGACTGGCATTGAAAATCAGGGGGTGGGGATGTGAAGGGGTGGGGGGTGTTGGCCGCTAAAAAATTAACCCACTTAGTCAATATTCAGCACTGGCTAGATAAGTTTATAACGGCCAAAGATTTGAGTGCAGAGCTCCTCTCCCTGGACATTCTCACTAAAGATTTTATAACTATTTAATCCCTTCAGTTTAACTAAAGTGATTTCAGATGGCTTCAAGAAAACAACTTACATTGGATACTGTATTTGCTACAGATGGGAAAAGTAAAAGACCAAAACCAAACCCTGTAACACCATCTAACACCATTCCAGCAGGGGAGAGCCGACGGAGGAGGGCTGCAGTACGGCCATCGGACCAATGGTCGGCTCGGGGGCCCGTTCCAGCGGGGCACCCGACACTGTCTTCACTCCTCCCCCATTCCAGCAGGGGAGAGCCGACGGAGGAGGGCTGCAGTCCGGCCATCGGACCAACGGTCGGCTCGGGGACCCGTTCCAGCGGGGCACCCAACACTGTCTTCGCTCCTCCCCCGTTCCAGCAGGGGAGAGCCGACGGAGGAGGGCTGCAGTCCGGCCATCGGACCAACGGTTGGCTCGGGGGCCCGTTCAAGCTGGACTTCAGTTTTGACTGTTTTGATTTTATTTTCACTTCTTTTTAGTTTATGATATATTTTTTAATCTCACTTATTGTTTTACCACTTATTTTGTTTTATTTTATCATTCAAATTTCATTTAAATTTCCCCAGAATTCTATTGCTTCAACGGTTCTCCCTCTGCATCTATTCTTATCTCCCCTCTTTTTAACCTTTCAAATTCCTTTAGATCATTGTAATCTTATTAGTATGTTTATTTTCTTATTTTTCTCCTCTATCTCTATTTTCTTTCTTTATTACTCTTCTAATTGTCATTTTTCCTGGTACTTTAGTTAGATTGTGAGCCTTCGGAACAGTAAGGGAATTTCTAAGTACCTATCTTACTTATAATTTTAATGCACCCATATATTCATTGTAACCCGTTCTGGGCTCTTTTGGGTGGACGGGCTAAAAAATTGAATAAATAAATAGATAGGGCTGCTATTTACATGGCCTAATTTTGGATGCTAAACTTAGCTGCTCAGTGATATAACTGGTCAGCTTTTAGCTCCTAACCATGAATATTTGACAGAAATAATCAGTTATCTCACATTGAATATTCAGATTTAAACAGTTAAGTGCTATTTAATTGGTCAGAACCATTAAATAGCCAGTATGTGTTTAACACTCTTTAATAAAAGGGTTCCTTGGATTGTCAAAAGTATACAAAGTATACAAACTTCAACCCAGCCTTGCCCTCTGTAAAGTCTCCTGTGAAAATGAGGAAAATTCTGTGTATATTGGATGAACAAGTGTACAATTACCTGTAAGTCAAGCTGGCAATTCTGCACATACGGCACCCTTTATCTGTGGAATGCTTTTATATATTAATCTTCATATTATGCTTTCCCTTTCTCTCTTTCCCTTCAATGTACACATTTGTATTTATTAAGTTATAACATTTTATTCCTTGACTAAAATGTGTCATGGGCTGGATGAAATAGGGTTCTTGTTTCATTCACTCAAGCTTTCTCTGTAAAAGACAAGCCAATAAACCAAGTGTATAGTTCATTGTATTTGCTATCTTTCTGCAGAAGATGATTGAACCCCTCTTTGCTCAAATACATCTTTATTTTCCCTGGAATTTGCTGAATTTTCTTTGCACTAAAGAAATGGACCAAGATAAGATAGAATTAATAAAAAGAATTGAGTGACTTCTGAATATGAAAGCTTGTAATAGAAGTTTTCCTGCCAGAAGTGAAATTCATTGCCAGATTTAAAAAAAAATGAGGGCAAACAAAGCGATTCTATGTATATCAAATGAAAAGAAACTCTTTGGCCAGGAAATGCAAGAAATGTTATAAACCACAGCCCTCACCCCCCCCCCCAAAAAAGAAAACATCTCGTAAGTCATAGAGTCAAGTTGCATAAATGTTACTTATAGATAAATCTATGCATTGATGTTTCCACTCTACACAAAGCTTCTGAATGTTTCTGCTCTACACAGTCTTCGGACCTAATCTATACTTTGGACCTTATCTATACTTGCTGCTTGCTGCCCTCGTTGGTTTTACCTTTGTATCTATTGGTATGCAAAATTTACTTGTTTATTTTACTTTGAGATGAACAATGCATCCTTCCTCTGCTGCTGCGAAGCGGCGGAGCTGCTGACCATAGAAACATAGAAACATAGAAGATGACGGCAGAAAAGGGCTACAGCCCATCAAGTCTGCCCACTCTGCTTACCCACCCCCTGTCTATGCCCTAATGACCCAATTTCCTTATCTTGACCCTCGTAGGGATCCCACATGGGTATCCCATTTATTCTTAAAGTCTGGCACGCTGTCTGCCTCGATCACCTGCACTGGAAGCTTGTTCCAATGATCAACCACTCTCTCTGTGAAGAAATACTTTCTGGTGTCTGCAGCAGCCACTCTCTCCTCCTCTCCCTATTGGCTAAGGCTCTTAACATTTGCATCTCCTCTTCCTATAGGCTAAGGCTCTTTACACCTGCATTGTGATGTCATAGAACTTTCTGATTATAGAAACATAGAAACATGATGGCAGATAAAGGCCAAATGACCCATCATAGAAACATAGAAGATGACGGCAGAAAAGGGCTACAGCCCATCAAGTCTGCCCACTCTGCTTACCCACCCCCTGTCTATGCCCTAATGACCCAATTTCCTTATCTTGACCCTCGTAGGGATCCCCATTTATTCTTAAAGTCTTGCTTGCGTTCCGGTACATGTATTATTTATTAGCACTACTTGCGGCGCATTCCGCAAATGCGCGCGCCGAAGGCATCCTGCTTCTTAATGCGCTCCTTTGTGTGCCTCCTTTTTTCTCCTTTCTAATTGCAAGTTATTCTGTTTTAGTCTGCTGCTGCTTTTCCAACTAATAGTAGATATGTCCCTCCCTCAATTTCAAATCCCTGTACACTGGGGCCGCCGCATAGGGGTAATCTCCCACACTACCCCAACTTCAGCCCCACAACAACATACTAATTTAATTGCAGTAAAGTTAACGATAAACCTCCATATAATTCTTTGAATGCCTTAAATATAGGCCTTATCAATACTAGATCCCTCAAAACAAAACACCATCTGATCCACGATATCATAGTAAAACACAAGTTTGACCTCTTCTTTATTACTGAATCCTGGTTGTCTAAGGGGGAAGAATGTTACCTCACCTTTTCTTGTCCTTCAGGTTATACCTATCAATTTAATCATCGTCAGGGTAAAAAAGAAGGTGGATTAGCCATTATTTATCGTTCCACCATAGAAGCTGATTTTGAATTCTCCCCAGGTAATACTCAGTTGGAATATCTAGAGGTTAGGCTTAAAACATCCCCTCCTCTAGATTACCTGCTATTATACCTTCCCCCTCCAGTCAGTGTTCAATCTCTCACACATCTTCAATCAACTATCCTGGATTTTTGCGTCTCTTCCGTCAATCCTGTCATCTTAGGCGACTTTAATATTCATTTTGACAACACCAGCAACGCCTCTACCTTAGAAATTCACACCTTTCTAAGAGATCTTGATCTTCTGCCATTAATAACTAACTCCACCCACATCGCTGGCCATACCTTGGATATGGTACCTATCCAAACTTCCCTCTACAATACCTTTCAAGTTTCTCCTACCATACAAGTTCCTTGGTCAGATCATTTCTTAGTTTCCTTCCAACAACAAGCCTTTGATTACAGTCTAAAATTAAAGTCTAAAACAATTACCTCTAGGAATTATAATAAACTGGAAGCTGCCACTATTTTGTCTAATTTTGATCTTTCTCTAGACAAACTGTCCAGTCTTCCTATTGACGACAAAATGCTAGAATGGAATAATTCTATTACCAAGCTTTTAGACTCACTTGCACCAGTTACCACCTTTACAATTCCCCCTCGCAAATTGAAAAATCCCTGGTACTCAACCAATCTGAATCTTATTAAAAAAACAACTACTCTCCCTTGAACGTAAATGGAGACGGAACAAAACACTCATCAATCTCAATAATCTCAGCATGCGGGCATACTATAAATACGAAATCAACAAAGCAAAAAAAAGAATATTACTCCAAATTAATTAAGAAAGCAAAAAATACTTCTGCATTATTTGCAATAGTGAAATCCTTAACATCGAAGAAAAAAGAAACAAACAAAATTAATCAAGCACCGTCGGCTAGAGAGTTGAGCGGGGACAGAAATCCCACCCATCCCCACCCGTCCCCGCCAAAGTCCCACCTGTCCCCACCCGTCCCCATGAGGAATCCCACCCATCCCCACCCATCCCTGTGAGGAATCACTCCATCCCCACCCGTCCCCACGAGGAATCCCCTCCGTCCCCACCCGTCCCCGCGAGGGAATTAAAGGCGCTGGTAGAAACCCATTTACAAATAAGCAAAAAGACTTTATTAATTTGGAAATATTAATTAGGAAGAATACATACTTTGTAAACGGGTTTCTACCAGAGCCTCTAATGTTTATAAACTTTTATCAACACAACTAATATACTACTTTATCCTGAAGCAAAAAAAAAAAAAAAATAGAAATAGAATTTTTTTCCTACTTTTGTTGCCTGGTTTCTGCTTTCCACATGTTCTCATTCAATTCCTTCCATCCACCCACTATCTCTCTTCTCTCTGCATCTTCCATTTGCTCTGTTACTGTGCCTCTCCCTTTCTCCCCCCTTCCAAATTGGTCTGGCACCCATCTTCTTCCCTCCGCTCCCCCCATAGTCTAGCATCTCTGTCTTCTTTCTTGCCAGCGTCTTTTCCCCACTCTCTCTTCCCCATTTCCTTTCAGCGTCCTTCTCCCCCCATCTTCCCCATGTCCTGTCAGTGTCCTTATCCCCCCTCTGTTTTCCACATGTCCTTTCAGCATTCTTCTCCCCCTCTGTCTTCCCCATGTCCTTTCAGCATCCTTCTCCCCCCGTCTTCCCTATGTCCTTTCAGCATCCTTCTCCCCCTCTGTCTTCCCCATGTTCTTTCAGCGTCCTTCTCCCCCCCGTCTTCCCCATGTCCTTTCAGTGTCCTTCTCCCCCTCTGTCTTCCCCATGTCTTTTCAGCGTCCTTCTCCCCTCGTCTTCCCCATGTGCTTTCAGCATCCTTCTCCACCCCTTTGTCTTCCGATGTGCTTTCAGCGTCCTTCTTCACCCCTTTGTCTTCCCCATGTCCTTTCAGCATCCTTCTCCCCCCCATCTTCCCCATGTCCTTTCAGTGTCCTTCTCCACCCCTTTGTCTTCCCCAGTGCTTTCAGCGTCCTTCTCCCTCTTCAGTTTTACCCATTTCCCTTTATTTGACATCTTCAGTACAATAGGTACATTTAAATCACGTAATACGATGATGCAATGTCACTCAGCAGGACGGGACAGTTACGTCTTATGTCCTGACGTAATAGCCTCACCGGCATTTTATTAGCTTTAAATAGCGTCTGTACTTGTGCTTGCTTGGTTCGAGACATCTAAGAAGAAACATATGTTGAGTAAACCAGTTTTTTCAATCTTATGGTGAGTGTGTTCATTCAGTTCATAGCCATAAGTTAGTATACTTAGTAGCTTATTGAGCTTTTATAAGTTGTATATCACTAAACTATAAGGAATGATTTTTACTGTATTATTTCTTGCTTTCAGTGACTTCACCTCCGGCTTTAAATCTAGCTGTTTTGTCGGTTCCCTGACGCAGCAACGAAACGTGGCACGTCGGAACCAGTCACTATTTAAGTTAAGTCATCTCCTACAAACATAAATCTTATGGAAGTATTCATAGTGTTAGCATAGCTGTTAAGGCTAGCACTTTATTTATTGAAAAATTTCTTAGAGCATTTTTGAACACTGCAATGATTGGGTGGTGAGGCGGAGTAATCAGCCTTCATGTCTCTGAGCAGAGTTCTAAGTATAAAATAAGTTTTTTGAATGTATAAATCACATTTCTTGCAAAATATCTCAAGCATATAATCAAAATTTTTTTTAAAAAAAGCATTACACAAACTCAAATCAAGATGTCTGCAAAGTGGCATTCTATAGACGTTATGGAACTGTGACATGGATGGCTTTGGGAGATTTATATTCTGCCACCATAACGAATAGCATCCTGAAATGCACCCATATTTAGACCTGCTATAAAAGTGAATAAGGTGAAGAACAAATTGTCCTATGATCCACTAGTGATTTGGTTGTATTAGCGATTGGAAAGCAAGAAGCGAGCATTTATCCAAACTACTGGTGAATTGCTGAGTGTTGTAAACTAAACTAAACTAAACTAAACCTTAAGTTTATATACCGCATCATCTCCACAATCATAGAGCTCGTAACTCCATAGTAAGGGTTACAGGAGCTTAGCATAAAGAAGGTTTAAAGGAACTTAGTATAAAGTGGGAACACCGTAGTAAGGGTTAGAGTAGGAATATAGAGGGAAGAAAGTGTTACATTTTTGAGAATAGCTAAGTTTTCAGATGTTTTCGGAATAGTTGGAGGGAGCCCAGAAGTGGGGTAGTAAGGTTATTCCAAAGCTCTGTGATTCTGAAGGAGAGAGCTGTCCCTAATTTTCCCGCATAGATGACGCCTTTTAACAAGGGGAAGGATAGTTTAAATTTTTGGGTGGATCTGGTGGTATCAGGGCTCGAGGAGTTCCAAGATAGTGGAATAAGGGAAGGAAGGATCTTAAAAAGTTAGGGAGGCGCATTTAAAGTGAACCCTGGAAATTACTGTAAGCCAGTGAAGTTTGGACAGAAGTGAGGAGACATGGTCGAATTTACTTTTTGCGAAGATTAGCTTAGCCGCAGTGTTCTGAATCCGCTGAAGTCTTTGAAGACTTTTCTTGGTTAGACTTAAATAGATGGAGTTACAATAGTCAAGTCTGGAAAGGATGAAAGATTGTACAAGGACAGCAAAATGGTGTTGGTGGAAGCTGTGAAGGCTAAAAAAGCATTTTTTTTTACCAAGGAGTTAAGGTGGTCATTAAAGGAGAGTGTATAGTCATTGATGATGCCCAAAACTTTGCTTGAGAACTCAAGCTGCAGTGTGGCACCAGAAGACAGTGAAATGAGGGTGAGTAGCTGCTCTAATTTTGGGCCGAGCAAAAGTAGTTTTGTTTTGGACTTGTTCGGTTTCATTTGTACCACGAGGGTCCAGGATTGGAGATTCATTATACATGCTGTTATGTTCTCAGAGAGGTTAGTAAGGTTCGAGTTAGTCTCAAGGAGGACAAGGATGCCATCAGCATATGTGTAAAGTGTTTCAAGGGGGGATAGATGGAAGAGTTTCAGGGAAGACATGTAGATGTTGAAAAGAATAGGGGATAGAGGTAATCCCTGTGGGACTCCACATATCGGTTTCCAAGGAGAGGACGTGGTGCCATTCATGTTAACAGTGTAAGAGTGGGATCGTAAGAATTTCGAGAACAAGTCTAAGACTGTGGAGTCAATGCCTATCTCAGAAAGTTGGTAAATTAGAATATCGCGATGGCCAACATCAAAAGCTGCAGAAAGGTCGAATTGTAGAAGGACAGCGAACTTATTACAAGAATGTAGTTGTTGAACCTTTGAAATTAATGAGGCCAGTAGGGATTCGGTGCTGAAGTTGGGTCTGAAGCCATATTAGTAAGGTGAGAGAATGGAGAATCTCTCTAAATAAGATGAGAGTTGGGTAGATATGATGGACTCTAGCATCTTGGTGAGGAGAGGAATATTTGCTATAGGACGATAGCTAGATGGTGAGGAAGGGCCTAGATCAGCTTTTTTCAGTAATTGGGTCAAGGCAATATGTCCCATTTCTGCAGAAAATAGGCCCGATAGTAAGGCAGAGTTTATAAGTCTGGTGAGGGATGAGATGGCCTGCATGGGAATTTTCTCGTGTAGGTAAGAGGAATTTTCTCATATAGGTATTGCCTGTCTGTTGATGTTCCTGTCTAAACATTCACCTAACTAGCTCTGATCCTTTGCCTGCCACATCTCACATCCCACACCCATATATATCAGATCCTAGCCACCACACCCCTCCTATCTGTTTCTTGCCTTTCACCCTCCACTCCACACCTTCTCCACTCCCAGTTAGTCACCGTGCTCAGTGTCGCTGTGCTGTCTCTGTGTCTGCACTGTGGGCCAGGAGCTGAAAAGTGAATGCTGATTGTTTCACTTGTATATGTCTGGACTTAGTGCTCACAAATGGGGAAAGTGTTTCTGATGTTACAGTGGGTGAACATCTGGCATCCAGTGATCACCATATGGTGTGGTTTAATATTAAGACAGGTATAGAAAGGGCTTATTCAAAAGTAACTTTGTTCAGATGGGAGATTGCGTTAAAGAATTGTCTGGATGGGAACCTCTAGAAGAAGTAGGAAATCAGTGGGCAAAATTGAAAGGAGCTATTATAAGGGTAACAAATCATTTTGTAAGAAAAGTATGTAAAAGTAAGAGCAAAAGAAGGCTGCTTTGGTTCTCAAAAGTAGTAGCCGAGAAGGTAAGGAAAAATAAGGTTAGCTTTCATATACTATATAAGATAGCAAAAAGAGGAAGACAGGCAAAAATATCTGGAAAAGCTAAGAGAGGATGGTCGGGTAGTCAGGAAAGCAAAGATACAAATAGAAGGACAGATATCTGGCATGGTAAAATGAGGGGACAAGGCATTTTTCAGATATATTAGTATAGGAAGATGTGTAAAAGTGGCATTGTGAGACTCAAAAATGAAAGAGAGGGATATATATATAAGCTGATATAAATAAGGCTTAATTAACAGATATTTCTATTCTGTGTTCACAGCTGAAGTGCTGGGAATGGGACTGCATAAGACAATGGCAAATATATCTGGAGGTGTGGTAGACCCTGACTGATTTTCGGAGGATTGTGTTAGCTAAACTAAAGGTGGACAAAGTGATAGGTCCGGTTGGTGTACATCTGAGGGAACTGGATAAATTTAGGGAAGATCTGGTGGCATCGCTGGCTGATCTTTTCAATGATTCTTTAGAGTCGGGGGTGATACCAGAGGACAGGAGAAGGGCAGATATAGTCCTTCTCCACAAAAGTGGAAGTAAGGAAGAAGTAGGGAACAAGAGCTCAGTAAGTTTGACTTCTATAGTAAGTATATTAATGGAAAAGCTTTTAAAACAGAAAATAATAAAACTTCTAGAATCAAACAGATTACAGGATCTGAAGCAACATGGATTCATTAGAGGGATGTCTTGTCAGACAAATCTGATCAATTTCATTGACTGGGTGACAATAGAATTGGTTAGTTGGAGTGCATTAGATGTGACATATTTAGATTATAGCAAAGCCTTTAACAGTATTCTACATTGGTGTCTAGTAAATAAACTGAGTGCTCTTGGCAAAGTGATGGACTTGGTCAGGAACTGGTTGAATGGAAGGCAGGACCTAGCAACGCTTGAAGAATGGTCTGAAATTTGGCAGCTAAGATTTAATGCTAAGAAATGCAAAATCCCAAGGGAATGGTACTTTTTAGGGGGTGAAGAACTTTTTGTGCACAGAACAGACCTGAGACTTGGTTGTGGTAGTATGTGGTGATCTTAAGGTGGCCAAACAGATTGAAAAGGCAATAGCCAAAGCTAGAAGGATGCTAGGATACATAGGGGGAGGTATGACCTGTAGTAAAAAGGAAGTATTGACGCCCCTGTATAAGACTTTGGTGAGACCTCATTTAGAATATTGTGTGCAGTTCTGGAGACTGTTCCATCAAAAAGATGTAAACAGGATGGAGTCGGACCAGAGTAAAGCTACTAAAATGGTCGCTGGTCTATGTCATAAGGTATATGGGGGACAGACTTAAAGACCTCAATATGTATATATTGGAGGAAAGGCAGGAGAGGGGAGGTATGATGGAGATGTTTAAATACCTAGTTGGAATAAATGTGCATGAGTAGAGTCTCTTTCATTGGAAAGGAAACTCCAGAGTGAGAGGGTATAGGATGAAGTTAAGAGGTGATAGGCTCAGGAGTAATCTAAGGAAATTGCTCTTTAAAGAAAGAGTGGTAGATATGTGTTCAGTTGTGGATTAAGAATTGGTTATCGGATAGCTCAGAAATTGGATTATTGGATAGATTAGGATTAGAAAACAGAGGGTAAGATTAAATGGTCATTTTTCTCAATGGAGGAGAGTAAACAGTGGAGTTCCACAGGGGTCTGTACTAAGATCGGTGCTATTTAACTTATTTATAAAAGATCTGGAAATTGGAACGAAGAGTGAGGTGATTAAATTTGCAGATGGCACTAAACTGTTCAAAGTTGTTAAAACGCATGCGTATTGTGAAAAATTGCAGGCGGATCTTAGGAAATTGGAAGATTGAACGTCCAAATGGCAGATGAAATTTAATGTGAACAAATGCAAAGTGATGCACATTGGGAAGAATAACCTGAATCACAGTTACCAGATGCTAGGGTCCACCTTGAGGATTAGCACCCAAGAAAAGGATCTGGTTATCATTGTAGATGATACAATGAAACCTTCTGCCCAATGTGCGGTGGCGGCCAAAAAAGCAAACAGGATGCTAGGAATTATTAAAAAAGGGATGGTTAATAAGACTAAGAATGTTATAATGCCCCTGTATCGCTTCATGGTGCAACCTCATCTGGAGTATTGCGTTCAATTCTGGTCTTCTTATCTCAAGAAAGATATAATGGCGCTAGAAAAGGTTCAAAGAAGAGCGACCAAGATGGTAAAGGGGATGGAACTCCTCTCGTATGAGGAAAGACTAAAACAGTTAGAGATCTTCAGCTTAGAAAAAAGACAGCTGAGGGGAGATATGATTGAAGTCTACAAAATCCTGAGTGGAGTAGAATGGGTACAAGTGGATCGATTTTTTTACTCCATCAAAAATTACAAAGACAAGGGGATATTCAATGAAGTTACAGGGAAATACTTTTAAAACCAATAGGAGGGAATATTTTTTCATTCAGAGAATACTTAAGCTCTGGAACGCGTTGCCAGAGGATATGGTAAGAGCGGATAGCATAGCTGGGTTTAAGAAAAGTTTGGACAAGTTCCTGGAGGAAAAGTCCATAGTCTGTTATTGAGAAAGACATGGGGGAAGCCACTGCTTGCCCTGTATTGGTTGCATGGAATATTGCTACTCCTTGGGTTTTGGCCAGGTGCTAGTAATCTGGATTGATCACCATGAGAATGGGCTTGATGGACCTTTGGTCTGACCCAGTAAGGCTATTCTTATGTTCTTATGTAATAGTCTCCTGGTAGAGGTGGTGGATACAAAGACTTTGAATTTATGAAAGCATGGGATAGGCACATGTGATCTCTTAGGTAGCGAAGGGGATAGTGGATGCTGTATGTAGTTTGGTTTGGTCCGACAGATAATTGTCCAAATTCAGTTTTTACATTACCTGGAGAATCTTTGAAAGATCGAAGAAAAATCAAAAGTATTAGATTTTAAGCTTACGTTTGAGTCTCAACTTTCTGCTTTGACAAAGAAATATATTACAGATTAAGACAATTAAGAAGCAGGCATTCAACTTTAACTCCTTTGAGTTTTAGGAAGATTGTTCAGTCTCTTTTGCTTCCATATTTGGATTACTGTAACCCAATTTGTTATAGGTTAAAGGAAAAACAACTTAGAAGATCCAACTTCTGCAATGCCCCACAGCTAGTCTTATTTTTCCAGTTGGTAAATTTGAGGGGGCCTTTCCTTTGCTGTTGAAACTACACTGGCTGCCAATTAGAACAAAAATAAGGTTTAAGATGGCTTGTCTTGTTTTATGGTTTAACGTCAGGATGGCTTATCATTATATGGTTCAACTTCAGGAAAATTAGTTTATAGTTTGAACATTCCTAAATCATTCCTTATTTCTCGATATATTAGTTGTTTTAAACTTAATTTTCCATCAGCGCCAAAGTCTTCTGAAAACATTTTCATGAATCTAAATTTGCTTACCAGGCAGCTTTTGTCTGGAGCAATCTACCATTAAAAATTAACTCTTACCCTTGGTTCAGAAAGAAATTGAAAACTTATTTGTTTACATTGGATGATAGGTAAAAGATTAGGGTTACCATATGGCTCCTGAAAAAAGAGATGGTGAGACATCTAAGTTTTACTTCCATTGCTTTCAATGGAAGTAAAAACCAGATGTTTCAATCTGTTCTACTTCCATTGCATCCAGTGGAAGTAAATCCCGGATTTCTCAATCCATCCTCCTTTTTCTGGAGCCATATGGTAAGCCTAGTTAAGATATAGCTCAGTTCTGAGTCTTTCTTGTCTGACTAATCAAGTTTTTAAATGTAACTTCTCCTCAGATAGAGGATCCCCATTCTTTATAAGAATGCATCCTGGACATCTCACGCAGTGAAATATTCCCATCTGAAAGGAAAGTCAGTACTGTATTTTTTAATTGTAAAAATTGTGACTGCCTCAACTTTCCGTTTTGGGGGGCCAGTTTATGTTTAGGTTACAAATACGAAAAGATGAATGCTGATATGTTGAGGCATAGCAAATTATTTAAATTGGTTTGGGGCCCGTTGACATCCTTTGTTACTTCAACATATTTGTCTTTGTTTAAATTTTTGTTTCTTTTTTACACATCCAGGACAGGGTGGGTGGGTGGGGGAATATCTTTTTGGTTATTCTTTGATTAATTTTTTGGATGGGAGGGGAGGGATATTTTTCTTCTGCATGGTTATTGGTTGAATTTAAGTGCTTATGTTGTTTATCAATGTCAATATATTTCCTGGCACTTTGTATTAGTTTGGAAAATTAATAAAGATTAAAAAAAAAAAAATAAAAAAATTGTAAGCTGAAATTTAAAATGTTAAGGGACGTGGAGGGGCATAATAAAAAAAACGTCTAAGTCCCCTTTTGGCCTAAGGCCTTAAACATTGAAAGTAGAAGCAGGGAAAATGTCCATTATCAAAAAAAAACCGTCCAAAAGGAGGTTTTTTTTTGATAATGGCCTGCCTCTACGTTCAGCAGTTTAAATGCCCAGACCACCACTGCTTAAGGCCCTGCCCACAGGAGGAGCTTAAGGCTCCTGGGCCTATTCTGGTTGGCACAGGCACCTCAGGCCCTACCTGTGGGCGGGGTTTGAGCCGCCTGGGCCAATCCAGCCCCATTCCTGCACTGGCTGGCCTGCCGGACGGGCGGGCTTGGCACCTGTCTGTCTGGCCAACATTTTTTGAGGTACAGGGAATGGGGGTGGGGGTGGGGGGGGTCATGGGGTTGGCGGGGGGTTCACGGGTCAGCGGGGGGGGGGGCCGATCGGGGGTTCGGGGTGTGGTCATTGGGGAGGTTGCGTCCAGGGCAGGAGGACCTGGGATCCCTTCTGCCCGTATTTTAGTGGGGGGTGGGGGTTACAGGGGGTCGCGGGCCAGGAGGGCTTGGGCTCCCTCCTGGCCCCAACGGATTCGGCCCGGGGGGTTTGGGGTTTGCTGGGCAGGAGGGCTTAGGCTCCCTCCTGCCCTGATCGTTTGGGAGGGGGGAAGGGTGGATCATGGCAGGGGAGATGAGCCATCTCTCCTGTCATGATCATTGCTGTAGGGGGTTAGGCAGGTTGCTGGGGCCGCTGAGCTGATCGCCGCGATCAGTTCAGCGGCCCCTTTTCGGCACTTATACCTGTTTTGACTTGGTCTAAGTCAAAACGTATAAGTGCTGACTAGGCAACCTGCCTAAAGTTTTGGTTATAGCTGCTGCACACCTAGGTCTAGGTCGGCCCACCTCCCGCCCACCGCCTGCCCTTTCCCCTCCTCTAAAAACGCCTCTTTTCTCTCTGTGCATTTAGAGGCAGGGGAAAGGCCTAAGCTGGTTTTACATACATCTAAAACCAGCTTTGATTATGGGTACTTGGACGATTAGGCTTTTTGATCGTCCAAGTAGCCGTTTAGGCCACTTTTTAAACTTTTTTTTTATTATTATGAGCCCCTTAGTGTTGTTATTCTAAAGATTTTCTATACATTTTAACCTGGATACTCCTGTTCTATTTTCCCAAACCTTAGAAGAGATTATCTGTGAATGATGTCAGGGAAGCTTATATATTAGTATGCACTGAACCTATGGAATGTGGGGATGGCAACCATGCATTTTCTTCTTGACTACAGACTGGCCTTATTTATAGTGCTGTCAAATTACAAACACTTTTGCAAGGGAAAAGCATAATTTATATTTTTTCTGTTTTCTGGATTTAGTCACAAGAGTGACATCCTTTTTCCTGCTCGATGAAAGTCTGGAAAAGAAGACTTTATCTTGACCTCAAACCCATAGCTCTTCCCAGTGTCTGTTGAAGAATAACCTCACAGTCAAACATTATTATATACATAAATGCAAACAACTTCTGCAGCTCCCACCCCTACCTCCAATTTTCTGAACTCTTTTGAAGCAGAATGGCAATACTACTAAGCAATAAAATTAATTCTTCACCACACTTTTCTTTTTACATGGTACTGGTATTTCCAGCCAAAACTAACATTCAGTAAGTAGGCTTTTAATACCATACAGGCAGATATAAACTGATCATAGATCTTCCTATGACAAAAAGATAAGGAGTAGCTAATCCCATCTGTATTGCACTAGTATATCTTTTAAGCACATTAGCTAGGCAAAGACTTATCTCTTTTTATCTAGGGGGCTTACATTTTCTGAATCGGGCTGGATTTCTGCACAAAATTATTTCAGAGAATATTAAATTTCCCAACTACAAGGAGTTCTGGGAATCTGCAGCTGCCGAGTAAGAATTGCCTTTGTTTCTTCCTGGGGCTTGTTCTATGGCTTGAGTTAGTAAAATGGCAAGACTTGGTAAGCAAGAAAAATGACATTGAGAATTTTCATCTGAATGATGTTTTATGATTCTAAAATATTTGAGATATGCTTTATTGAATATTTTACACAAATTAGAAGGCATTCACAAATGTGTTTATAAAAATGCAAGGAAGAAGATAGACTTAAAGTTCTTAACATTTGAAAGGCATGACAAGGAGATATGATAAAGACATTTAAATACTTTCAAAGTATAAATTCACGGGAGGCAGGCCTCTTTTAATGGAAGAAAGATCTGGAACAAGGGGGTCATGGGTTAAGGAGTGAAAGGAGCTAGACTTGGGAATAATCCAGAATAGAAAGGGTGACATATTTGAAACAGCTTCCCAGAGTAGTTGGTGGAGACATAGTAACTAAGAGGGGCATAGTAAAAATAGGTCTAAGTCTCCTTTTGGCCTAAGCCCCTAAATGCTGAAAGTAGTAGCAGGAAAATGTTCTTTCTCAAAAAAGTGTCGAAAATGAGGGTTGCCTAATCTCTCCTGCCGTGATTGTGATGCCCCCCAAAATAGCTGCGAACCGGCAGGAGGGATCCCAAGCCTTCCTGCCGACACCCCTGCCTGAACCCACGATCACGGCAGAAGGAATCCCAAGCCCTCCTGCCGACACCCTCACCCGAAACCACGATCGTGGCAGGATGGATCCCAAGCCCTCCTGCCAACACCCCCAAACCCACGACAATATCGGCAGGAGGGATTCCAGGCCCTCCTGCCAAAGATGCAGACCCCATGAACCCCCCAAACCCTCTACCCCCCGAAAATATTGGTAGGAGAGAGCCCAGGCCCTCCTGCCGAAGATGGCTCCCACCCCATCGCAAAACCCTAAATGCCCCCCCGAACAACCCCCCCCCCCCCACACACTAACTTTAACATTGGCTGGCTGGCTGAGCGCCTGGTCTGTCCTGCCGGCAGCCCGCCATCCTCGGAATGTTGGGCCTGCCCCTTTCTGGGACTTGTGGGATGCACTGGGGAAGGGTCTAGGGCTTGATTGGCCCAGGCACCTAAGGCCTGCCCATAGAAGGGGCCTCAGGCAACTGGGCCAATTCCAGTTGGCCCAGTTGCCTAAGGGCTCTCCTATGGGTGGGCCTTAGGAACCTGGGCCAATAAGGTCCTAGGCCCCTCCCTGGTGGCATTCCACAATGCATCGGGAAGGGGTAGGCCCGCCATTCTGAGGATGGCAGGCCTGCCGCCCAGACAGACCAGCAATCCTTCTGGCCGACCAACATTAAGGTTAGTGTGGGGTTGTTCTGGGGGTGTTCAGGGGGTTTGCAGGGGGGCTGCATCTTCTGCAATAGGGCCTGGGCTCCCTCCTGCCGATATTGTCGCGGGGAGGGGTTTGGGGGTTCATGGGTGGACTGCATCTTCAGCAGGAGGGCCTGAGATCCCTCCTGCCAGTATTGTCAGGGGTTCAGGGATGTCAGCAGGAGGGCTTGGGATCCCACCTGCTGTGATCGCGGATACGGGTGGGGGTGTCGGCAGGAGGGCTTGGGATCCCTCCCGCTGTGATCGTGGGTTCGGGTGGGGGTGTCAGCAGGAGGGCTTGGGATCTCTCCTACCATTTGGGGGGGGGGGGGCGCACGCTAGAAGAGAGCAAACAGAAAACAGCTGCCTTACCATCTCCCTTCACCTCGCCTTTTTTTTTTTCCAAACGGTGATGGCACTTAAGATTGGCAACGGGCCCCCCTGGCATCAACGGCACTTCAGATCGACAAGGCGGTGTTCAGCCCAAAGCTTTCCCTCTGATGCAGCTTCCTGTTTACGCCCGGGCAGTTTGCATCACAGGGAAGCTTTATACTGAGCACCGTATTGCCGATCTGAAGTACCGTTAATGCCGGAGGGGCTCGTTGCCGATCTTAAGTGTCATTACTGGGGGGGGGTCATTGCCGACCTTAAGTGCCGTTACCGGAGGGGGGCATTGCCAATCTTAAGTGCCTTTGATGCGGGGGGGGGGGGGGGAGCATTGCCTATTTTGGAAAAAAATTGGAAAGAAAGGGGAAGGGAGGGAAGAAGATTGAGAGAAGGGGACATATGATGATGATGGAAGTGGGAGAAGGGAGAGAGAGAAGGGGCAGATGACAGAAGTGGGGAGAAGGGAGAGAGAGAGAGAAGGGGCAGATGACAGAAGTGGAGAGAAGGGAGAGAGAGAGAGAAGTGGCAGATGATGGAAGTGGGGAGAAGGGAGAGAGAGAAGGGGCAGATGATGGAAGTGGGGGAAGAGAGAGAAGGGACAGATGATGGAAGTGGGGAGAAGGGGGCAGATGATGGAAGCGGGGAGAAGGGAAGAGAGAAGAGGGAAGATGGATGTCAGTTGAGAGGGAAGAACAAATGCTGAATGGAAGTGGAGAAAGAGAAGGAGGGGGATCAAGAAAAAGGACATATGTTGGATGGGGGAATAACATAGAGTTAGTGAGATAGTGGAGAGGTGAAGGAAAGGGGTGGCATGCTATGAGTAGACATAGTGAAAAGAGGGAAACTGAGGACTGAATAGTAAGAAAGAATTTAATGTAGACAGAGTCAGAAAATATAGAAGGATGACCAGAGAAGAAAAGGAAAGGGAAGAGAGGGGAGAGAGATATGCCATAGAACAGGGAAGGAGACAGAGATATCAGATCTAAGTGGAGGAAAAGTGAAAAGAGAGATGCTTAAAACCACAGCGCAGAACATTCAGCCCGCCAGTGCTAAACACCTCTTCCATGCTTTTGTAAAAAGGAGGGGGGAGGGTAGTTTGTGATTACTCATTCCATACTGGGTGAGGGTGTCCTGTGTGTATGAAAGACATGGTTTTCTGTTAGCATTGACCAGCCTAGTTTGGCGAAATACATCAGGCATAGTTCCTGGGAGCACCTTGAATAAACCTGATTTGAATTTCCTTATTGTTTGCCGATCTTCTTTTCTTCCATGTTGGATTCTTTGGTGGACCACTGCCTTGTTGTTTTGTTCCAAATTAACATACATGGAGTGGAATGCACCAGAGGAGTTACAGATTTGGTTGTTTATACATACATATGGGCAGTGGCATACCTAGCATATGTGACACCCGGGGCCCATCATTTTTTGACACCCCACCATCTGTACGAAAAACATGATTTTTAGAAACAAGCCACACATCACACATGAGTACCTAGGAAAAGGCAGCATTTTACATACTGCAGTGAGCAGTACAACATCAATACACCCATTGTAAAACTAAACAAGCCAGACTAGTACAGATCAATCCTACACCATCAATCCTAACAGAAAACCATGTCTTTCGAACACACAAAACACAGAAAACACCTTTGCCTAGTATGGAATATGTCATCACAAACTAACCCCTCCCCCTTCTACAAAACTGTAGTGTGGATTTTAGCCACAGTGGTAACAGCTCTGATGCTCATAGAATTCTGAGCATCAGAGCTGCTACCACCACGGCTGGTGCAAAAAAATGCTCCACAGTTTTGTAAAAGGGGGGATAAAATAGAAATACATAGACAAAGGTTAAATTGAATCGGTAAGAAGCTGGACTCTGCATACAGTGCACCACAGAAACAGTGACACATGCCTCCTAAAGTAATAAATAAATAGAAAATTTTTTTCTACCTTTGTCTTCTCTGGTTTCTGCTTTCCTCATCTTCTTGTTACTCTCTTCCTTCCATCCACTGTCTGCCGTCTCTCTTCCCCTATATGGCATCTTCTCTCTTTCTATGCCACTTCCAGAAACTGTATGCCTCCCCCTTCCATCTCTCCTTTCACCCCCATTGGTCTGGCATCTCTATCCTCTCCTTCCCTCTCCCATACCTCTCCTCTGCAATCCCTTTCAAGTTTTTCAAGTTTTCAAGTTTTATTAGGATTTTATATACCGCCTATCAAGGTTATCTAAGCGGTTTTTACAATCAGGTACTCAAGCATTTTCCCTCTCTGTCCCTCTCTTTCCCTTTTTTCCCTCATTTTCCTTTTCAATTTATTTTCTGCATCTGTCTAGATTACATTTTTACTACCCTCTCATCAATGTCCTTTTTTACTGTCTACCTAAAGCTTGCCACCTCTTTCCCTCACCCTCCAGTGTTTCCCTAACTCAATCCTTTTCGCCCCATCATGTGCCCTCCTTTTATTTATCTCCTCCTTCCATCATGTACCCTCTTTCTCTAACCCTTCCATCTAGCACCTTCTCCTCTCTCTGTCCACTTCCATCCAGCGTCTGCTCCCCTCTTTCTCTCCTCCCATTTCCTTCCTGCATTTGCTCCCTTATCTCTCCCATCTTCAATTCCATCCAGCATAGGCTCCCCACTACCATCCAATGTCTGCCCTTTCTCTCGCCATCCACCCCTCTTCAATCAGCATCTGTCCCCTTTCTTTCCCTCCAATATCCTTCCCCCTTATGTCTCCCCCTTTCTCTGTGCATCAATTCCATCAGCACCACCCTTCCATAACACCCTGCCCCCTTTCTTTCCCTCCACCACTCTTCCATTCCAGCAGTCCTGCTCCTTTCTCTCCCTTCATGCAGCAAGGTCCCACGATAACTGTAACTGCTGGCTGCCAGTCCACCCCACTCCGACGTACTTGCTCTGGAGCGGCTGGAAGGTCCCATGATGATTCGTCTACTGGCTCTGCTCCGGAAGAAGTAAGTTACGTCAGAGGGGGTGGACCCGGCAGACGCAGGGAGTTGTGTCAAAGTCCCGCAATGACTGCATCTGCTGGGTCCACCCCCTAAAACGTAACTTACTTCTTCCAGAGCAGAGCCGGCAGATGAGTCATCGCGGGACCTTCCTCCACCTCAGCGCGGCTGCCGACTCTACTGCAGAGAAAGTAAGTCAGAGGTAACGTGACCATTTATTTTTTTCATCAAAAGGGGACATCTATTAATTGACTGTGTATTTCTTTCATTTCTTTCTTTCTGCACTCAGGCCCAACAATTGTCCCTTTCTATTCCCTCCCTTCTTCCTTCCCATGTTGTTAGTGCCCCAAGTGCCTCCGTCCTGTGTCCTTAGTGCCTCCAATGCCTCCTTCCCGTGTCCATAGTGCCCCCAGTGCACCCGCCTGTGTCCTTAGTGCCCCCAGTGCCTCCATCCTGTGTCCATAGTGCCCCCAGTGCCCCCGTCCTGTGTCCATAGTGCCCCCAGTGCCTCATCCTGTGTCCTTAGTGCCCCCAGTGCCTCCGTCCTGTGTCCATAGTGCCCCCATTGCCTCCTTCCCATGTCCATAGTGCCCCCAGTGCCTCATCCTGTGTCCTTAGTGCCCCCAGTGCCTCCGTCCTGTGTCCATAGTGCCCCCATTGCCCCTGTCCTGTGTCCTTAGTGCCCTCAGTGCCTCCGTCCTGTGTCCATAGTGCCCCCAGTGCCTCCGTCCTGTGTCCATAGTGCCCCCATTGCCCCTGTCCTGTGTCCTTAGTGCCCCCAGTGCCTCCATCCTGTGTCCATAGTGCCCCCAGTGCCTCCGTCCTGTGTCCATAGTGCCCCCATTGCCCCTGTCCTGTGTCCTTAGTGCCCCCAGTGCCTCCGTCCTGTGTCCATGGTGCCCCCATAGTGTCCCCAGTGCCTCCGTCCTGTGTCCATAGTGTCCCCAGTGCCTCCGTCCTGTGTCCATAGTGCCCCCATTGCCCCTGTCCTGTGTCCATAGTGCCCCCAGTGCCTCCTTCCTGTGTCCATAGTGCCCCCAGTGCCTCCTTCTCGTGTCCATAGTGCCCCCAGTGCCTCCTTCCTGTGTCCATAGTGCCCCCAGTGCCTCCTTCTCGTGCCCCTAGTGCCTCCTTCTCGTGTCCATAGTGCCCCCAGTGCCTCCTTCTCGTGTCCATAGTGCCCCCAGTGCCTCGTCCTGTGTTCATAGTGCCCCAGTGCCTCCGTTCTAAGAACATAAGAACCTAAGTATTGCCTCTGCCGGGGCAGACCAGGGGCCCATTGTGCCCAGCAGCCTGCTCCTGTGGCGGCCCTCGAGGTCCTTGACTTGTAGGTTCCCACCACCTGAATTGTTTATGCCCTAATCCTGAAGTACCCTGTATAGTTCCCCTCTATCTATACCCTGTAATCCCTTTCTCCTTTAAGAACTCATCCAGGCCCTTTTTGAAACCCATTATTGTACTCTGTCCTACCACCTCTCCTGGAAGCGCATTCCAGGTATCCACCACCCTCTGAGTGAAGAAGTACTTCCTAGCATTCGTCTTGAATCTGTCTCCTTTCAGTTTTTCTGAATGCCCTCTTGTTTTTGATGTCCCCGCTAGCCTGAAGAATATGTCCCTCTTCACATTCTCTATACCTTTCATGATTTTATACGTCTCTATCATGTCCCCTCTTAAGTCTCCGCTTTTCCAGGGTAAAGAGCCCCAGCTTCTCCAGCCTTTCAGTATATGCAAGGTTTTCTATGCCTTTAATCATTTTTGTTGCTCTTCTCTGGACCCTCTCGAGAATCACCATATCCTTCTTAAGGTGCGGCGACCAGTACTAGACGCAGTATTCCAGATGCAGGTGCACCATTACTCTATACAGCGGCAGGATAACTTCCTTCGTTCTGGTAGTGATACTTTTTTTGATAATGCCCAACATTCTGTTCGCCTTTTTTGAGGCCGCTGCACATTGTGCCGCTGGCTTCATTGTTGTTTCCACCAATACCCCCAAGTCTTTTTCAAGGTTGCCTTCCTCCAATACCCTCCCTCCCATCGTATAGCTGTACATCGGATTCCCTTTCCCTATGTGCAAGACTTTACATTTCTTTACATTGAAGCTCATCTGCCATCTTTTTGCCCACTCACCCAGCTTGTTCAGGTCACTTTGTAGATCTTTGCATTCCTCAACAGTTCTGACCCTACTGGAGAGTTTTGTGTCGTCCGTGAATTTTATAACTTCACACTTTGTCCCTGTTTTCATGTCATTAATGAATATATTGAACAGCAACAGTCCCAGCACTGACCCCTGTGGGACACCACTCGTGACCCCTTTCCAATCAGAGTAGTGTCCCTTAACTCCTATCCTCTGCTTTCTGTCTGCCAGCCAATTTTTGACCCATCTGTGCACATCCCCTTCCAACCCGTGGCTCCACAGTTTCTTTAGTAGGTGCTTGTGGGGTACCTTGTCAAAAGCTTTTTGGAAATCCACATATACGATGTCTATAGTTTGTCCAGTTGTTTGCTTATTCCCTCAAAGAAATACAGTAGGTTCGTTTGGCATGATCTTCTCTTACAGAAACCATGCTGGCTTGTTCTCAACAGATTATTTTTTTCTATGTGCTCATTGATACTTTCCTTGATCAATGATTCGGCCATCTTCCCCGGAACTGAGGTTAAGCTCCCCGGTCTGTAATTCCCTGGGTCGCCTCTCGATCCTTCGTGGGTTCCGTCACCAATTGAGCAGAGCCTCTTGAAAGGCATCCACAATCTCCCTACTTCTTTCCGATTCCGCAGATGGAACTTTCCAGTCCGTATCTGGCAGATTGAATTCACCCAACAGCAGCATCTTCTCTTTCTTCCAAACTTTGGATATCTGCAATCAGGTCTTTATCAATTTGCTGTGATTGAATCAGATAGATAGAAGTTTCATCTTCTCTTTTCAGAGCGATCCATATTGCTTCTTCCTCTCCCCAGGTCCCCTGCTTTTCAGTCACTTGGATATTGATCTTTACATAGAGATCTACTCCTCCACCTTTTTGGCCATCTCTGTCCTTTCTTAAAAAGATTATATCCCGGTATGTTTGCATCCTATCTATGGGAATCACTGAACCATGTCTCTGTAATAGTAACAATATCCAGGTCTGCCTCTAGCATCAGGGCTTGTAGATCATGAACTATGTTACTTAAACTGCAAGCATTTGTGGTCATTGCTTTCCAGCTATCTTTCAGTGGTAAACTTGTTTTTTGTATAGGTTTATGTTTAGTTTCACTTCCTGTTACATTGCTAAGAAGTGAGTTGCTAATATTGTTTACGTTGCTATCTTTACTAGCACCACATCTTGTCTTTTGCTGGGGGTGGCCTCCATAACTGTATTACATACATACGCCACCCCTACCTTCTAGTTTAAATGCCTAGAAACGTGGAGGGGCATAATAATTTAAAAAAAAAAAAAACCACGTGTAAGTCACTTTTTGGCCTAAGGCTTTAAGCGCCCAAAGTAGGCAGCAGGGAAATGTCCATTCTCGAAAAAACCATCCTAAATGTGCTTTTTTTTAAAATTAGAATGGCCTATCTGTATGTTCAGGTGTTTAATCGCCCAGATTGCCACTAGGTCTACCTTTAAGCCCTATTCCTGAAAATAAAATCGGCCAAGTCCCAAATACTCGAAACAAGATCTTTTAGGTGTGGGAGGGACCAGTCCTTCGCCTAAAAGCAAAGTCACCTGATTTAATGAAATACATGGTCTTTTTCCCATCCAAAGGAACCCACGTATCAATTTATTTAATTGACATTCTACTACTTTAGAATACAACAATGGTAACATTTGATATACATATAACCATTGAGGAAGAATTATCATATTACAAAGAGCAATACAACCCATTAAAGAGATAGGAAAATGTCTCCATATTAATAAGGTTGATTTGGTTTTATTCAATAACGGTTGAATATTAAGATCATTTAAACGGGTAATATCTTGTGGAATAATGATCCCTAAATAAGTAACTGCTTCACTTGCCCAAGTTAATGGGAAATTTCCTTTCTAATGTTCCTTCAAGAATTGATTGTGTTTTAATCCAGTGCGCTGACATCCTGCACACAATTGTCTGCCTGGCAATGTCCACGTGCGATTGTCTCACGCGGTTTTGACTCGTCTCGAACACCAAATATTGACTCAGAAAAAGAAAATTTTACAGATCTGAAGAGTTCCACTTTTAGCTCCCAAGTTAAGCATTTCAGCACAAAAAAATAGGAGTGCTTTCACTGTCTGCCCACTCTTAAAGCAGAGTCCACCCACTCTATCGCTTCAGGTTCTGTTTTGATTCTTTATCTTTAGCCACCAGCCTCTGACAGCTGACCTTTAAAGCTCTGGAGAGGAGTTCCAACAGGTGATTCACTAACATCTGTGCTGGTCAGCAAATCAAAGAGGTCAAAGGGCACCAGAGGATGGATCCTACCCCTGAGTTCAAGAAGCATGTTTAATTAAATAATGATGCATTACACCATTTATTGATTTCTTTTTTTGTCCCTTTTCTCTATGCTCCTCTCCAGTTACAGTGTATCAGATAATGAGAATCAAAATCTCCCATGTTCAAAAGCAGGACTGAAATGTTTGTGAATGGGATGGAGGAAGGTGAGAGGAGAACAGTTAATAAAAAGTAGGCTGACAGCTAAAATCATACAGCATTACATCCTAAGCCTCGGCACTGATGAGATATCTTCTTCTTCTTCTTCTTCTCTCTCTCTAACCTTTAAAGTGAGAGTCCTTTGTTCTCAACAAACCTGACCCTCCCTGTCCAACAAAACGTAGAATCCTTCCAAAAGAGCAATACCGCAACCACTGCTTTTTCACCATAGAAAGATAGCCAGCAATAGTACTGACTCTGCAAAACTATCGAGAATCCCTAGTTAGCAGCAAAATAAACAGTTATTTATACTCGTATACTAATACCAGTTAATAAACTGAGTCTCCTCAAAAATAGCCAGTTACGTATAAGAGGGTTCGCTGAAAAGTTCTCAGCCCAACCAAAAGAGAATGATGTGGAGCCATAAAACTTGCAAGTTATTCCATACTTTACTTAAGAACATAAGAATTGCCACTGCTGGGACAGACCAGTGGTCCATCATGCCCAGCAGTCCGCTCCCACGGCGGCCCTTAGGTCAAAGAACATTACTCTAACAGACTAGCCTTACCTGTGTACGTTCCGGTTCAGCAGGAACTTGTCTAACTTTGTCTTGAATCCCTGGATGGGTGTTTTCCCCTATAGCAGCCTCCGGAAAGAGCGTTCCAGTTTCCACCACTCTCTGGGTGAAGAAGAACTTCCTTACATTTGCCCTAACTGAGTCTAGCCTTACCTGTGTATGTTCTGGTTCAGCAGGAACTTGTCTAACTTTGTCTTGAGTCCCTGGAGGGTGTTTCCCCCTATAACAGCCTCCGGAAAGAGCGTTCCAGTTTCCACCACTCTCTGGGTGAAGAAGAACTTCCTTACGTTTGCCCTAACTGAGTCTAGCCTTACCTGTGTACGTTCTGGTTCAGCAGGAACTTGTCTAACTTTGTCTTGAGTCCCTGGAGGGTGTTTCCCCCTATAACAGCCTCCGGAAAGAGCGTTCCAGTTTCCACCACTCTCTGGGTGAAGAAGAACTTCCTCACGTTTGTACAGAATCTATCCCCTTTTAACTTTTCATTTCAATGATATGAAATTAAATGAAAAGCGTCAAGAAAAGTGTAGAATAACTTGTAAGTTTCATGGCTCCACATCATTCTCTTTTTCATTGGGCTGAGAATTTTTCAGCAAACCCTCATATAATCAATTATTAGCTTAAGCCCTGAAATACATTTGTATTCTTTCACTCATCATTTTTGAGGCAGATCTTCATGCTTCTAGTAGTCACGGATGGCACTGGGCATAACTTCCTAAGGGTCCAAGTCTGCTTTCCTTATAGATGAAATTCACTGAATGAGGGGTTTTTCCTCCACCTCTTTGATCTTAAGAATACTTGTGAGGGATATAATCTTGGAGATTTACAAGTGCTGTGATATTCATCTCCACTCTGGCAGGTAATTCTATAAGGAGCTGCCTAGTTTTATGCAGCAAGAATACTCGTAAATGGCCATTTTCTAGCTACACACTAATTCTGAAAACACAGGCCAAGGTGCAATTTTCCATGTGCTCCAGGTTGGCATTCCACATAGGCAGAGTTTGGATGGAGCTTGGGTGGGGCACGTATGTGCATGGGTTATAAAATTTTATAATCTATATGTGTTTCTTTGCAGTTTAAACAGACAGGCAGAAGAATACCAAGCAAAAAAGGCAAGGGAGGTGTCTTTTCAACCAATGATTATAGTCTTTATTGAGAAAGTAGTTTAGGCATGAGTATTTATATCAGTTTGAAGACTGGTATATATGATGGCACCTTCAAAGTAAACCCATGAAAGGTGGATTATGCTTGGATTCTGTAAAGAAAAGTAGACTCCATAGGTGCTTCACCAGGACCTAATTCTAGGCTCCCCTTATAGAATTACCCCCATTTAATGTCATGTGCAGTCAGCAAATGTAGCATTAAAGAGTTGAATTTTTCATATTTCATATGGAGGCATATTTTCAAAGCACTTAGACATATAAAACTCCAAAGGTTACAATGGTACTTTGTGTGTCTAAGGGGCTCATAATCAAAACTTTAAAACCTCCAAAAACCAGCCTAAGTCGGCACTTGGATATCCTAATATCAGGGATGTACCCCAGCCATAATCAAAGCTTTCCTAGAGGGAACTTAGACCCCCGGCAGTCAGACCTGTTTGAGCTGCATTGAAGTTCTACAAAGGTGCCCAAACTGACAAGAAAACTAGTTGAGGATTTAAGGCATGACCCCCCATTACTCCCACAGTGGTCATGACTCTCTCCCACCACCTAAAGAGCAAATAAAACCCATTAGCTGATCGCAACAGCAGGAATCCCCATCAGTTGAGCTGGTTTCGGGGATTACTGGTGGCTCAGCTGATGGGAATTTTCCCCTGCCAGGCTCATCTGAGCCATGGAGCACTACACCCCTCCACCCGACATCCCCTGACATCCTGGATGCATTGGGAAGGGGAAGCCCCGTCATTTGCAGCATGCAGATGGGAGGGAGCTTCCCTTCTGCCGTTTGCTCTTCTGAAGGTACCTAGGTGGGGGGGGGGGTCCCAAGAATGTGGGAGGGGGAATGTGGGGTAGGGATGGAGATGTCAGCAGGATATCGGGGTTGCATAGTTTGGCGTCATCGGCAAATAATGATATTTTACCTTTAAGCCCTTGAGTCAGGTCACTCACGAATATGTTGAAGAGGATCGGACCTAAGACCGAGCCCTGCGGCACTCCACTGGTCACCTCCGACGTTTTGGATGGCATACCGTTTACCACTACCCTCTGAAGTCTACTGCTTAGCCAATCATTAACCCATGCAGTTAATGTTTCCCCTAATCCCATCGACTTCAGCTTGTTCAATAACCTGCGGTGTGGGACGCTATCAAAAGCTTTACTGAAGTCCAAGTACACGATGTCCAGGGACTCCCCCGCATCCAGCTTTCTTGTTACCCAGTCAAAGAAGCTAATTAGATTTGATTGGCAGGACCTTCCCTTGATAAATCCGTGTTGGTGGGGATCCCATAGGTTCTCCTCGTCCAGGATCGTATCTAATTTCTGTTTGATTAGTGTTTCCATGAGTTTACTCACTATGGATGTGAGACTCACCGGTCTGTAATTCGCAGTCTCTATCCTGCAGCCCTTTTTGTGGAGTGGAATAACATTAGCTGTTTTCAAGTCCAAGGGGACTCTTCCCGTACTCAGGGAGAGATTGAAGAGCACGGATAATGGTTCCGCCAGGACATCACATAACTCTCTAAGCACCCTGGGGTGTAGGTTGTCCGGTCCCATGGCTTTGTTTACTTTGAGTCTTGATAATTCACAGTAGACGCTGCTGGGCGTGAACTCAAAATTTCGAAACGGGTCTTTCGAGCTTTTCCTTGTCTGTACCTGTGGACCGGATCCCGGCGCCTCGCAAGTGAAGACTGAGCAGAAGTTTGGCAGCTTTGAAAATGGACATTTTTCCTGCTGGGTTTGTGGACGTCTTGCACAAAACATCCAACCTCAGACTTAGGCACATTTTTTATTATGCCTCTCTAAGTATTTTGAAAATGAGCCTCTTTAGTTTATGCAATAAAATAGGCATTATGGCCCTGATTCTTAAAACTGTGCCATAAGTTAGATGGCGGTAGGTGCCCTACTGCCACCTAAATTAATTGGTGATAAATGGCATGGTAATTGACTGTGTCATTTAAAACCAATTAAAAAGTAATTTTAAAATAGTAGGTGCCTGCGAGCACCTATAAAGAACATCAGAGTCTTGTCTATAGAGGTGCCTACTGGTGCCTATGTGAAAAGTAGGTGTGGTTTGTGCTAGAAGCAAATGTAGGCACCGGCAGGCACCTCTGTAGATGTGATTCTCATAACAGGTGGGTGCTGTAAATATAGGCCTGTAAAACCCTGGCCTACTTTCCTGGCACCTACTTTTGATGTGGCAGCGATTCTGCAACTTACGCCATTACGTGATTGACAGGTGCTGCTCTTGTAGGCTGCCATCGATAATGGAGCCATTTGCAAAATCCGGCCCTATGTTAACACCAGTAATTTGAAAAATTTATTTCTGGAGACGTGAGTATAGTAGAAACCTTTAAAAAAAAAAAAAAAAATAGGTCCTGTATGTTACAGAAACAGATCTCTGTCATCTTTGATTAGGCAGCACAACATCTAATCAAAATCAGGAGCTGCATAATTATTATTATTACTGTTTAGTCTGGCCCTCTACTCTGCACCTTCATTCCTGCTTGTCTGGCACACTGGACCCTGCCTCCCACCTGTTCCTATGCTACTACATCTGGTTGCTTTTTCCCAGCTCTTGCCACTGGGAAGGCAGGCTGCTTATTCCTGCAGCTTGCAGAAGCTGATGCCAGAGGGGTCAGCCAACATGAAGTCTTTTTTTCTTAAGGTTTGGCACATGTTCAAGATTGATCACATGAGCATTGGTTTGTAATACATGCAAACAGGCATAGATGCCAATTTTCAAAATAATTGGGAGTCCCAAACATGATGCAAATTATTCCTTTCTGGACCCACTGAAGGAGGTTGTCCAGTACTTGTGTAGGCAGGCTTGGTGGACAACTGGATGGATATTCTTTTTTTTTAATATGTTTATTAGAGGAACAGTGCACAGAAGAAATTTACAACAGCCAAGTAGTAAGCAACAAAAAGCAAAAAGAAAACAGCAATACATATGTACATTACTACCGGGCAAATGAGCGAACAGAGGTATCTCCCATGCAAAGTCCAATTTTTAATACAGAACCCCCAATCCCCCCCCCCCCGAGCCCTCCCCGCAACCCCCCCTGCATCCCAGGAGTCCGCCCCGCTCTAGAAAGAACTCCAACAATCCAAATAAGCCACTGTCTTCCAACTAGTGGCATCCTTCCTGCGCTGTCACTCCGAAGTCACCATCTGGGACATGCTGTCCCGCCACTGTTGGATCTTAGGGCGCTCCTCTCCCACCCAATGTTGCAAAATAAGCTTTTTAGTGAGCCCCAGAGCTACCAACACAAAGCGTCGAGAAGGCTCTGTAACACCTGCCTCAACCAGGGGACCCGTGACACCAAGCAGCATAGTCTTATAAGACCACTCCAGAGGCCGCCACAGAACATCCTCCACCACCCAGAGCACCTGTACCCACAAAGGTCCCACAAAAGAGCATCCAAGAAATGATGCACCATCGTACCTCGGAGAGCCGGGCAACGAGGGTAGAAAGCATCCGACCACAGGCCCATAGTACTCCCCTTTCATCGCATGATGTAAGCCTTATGTAAGATATTAAGATGAATTTCATACAAAGCCACGTTAGGGGAAGCCCCAGCACATTCAACAAAACATAAAGCCAATTCGTCAGCTGTAACCTCCTTTCCCAGCTCAGAACTCCAAGCCTCAGCCATTATGTCCAGAACACTGGCAGGCTTCCAGGACCTCCCCATCTTGTACCAGTCCGATAGCGGGTTGAACTCGAGAGAGATGGAAAGAAAAGCCTGATCCAGTGGGGAAAAAGCAGGTGCCTACCCACTTGACCAGCAGAGCGAGGATCAGTAACTGCGAAGTTGTAGATAAGCCAGTATCGACCCCGCACTCCACGTCCAAATATCCCGACAAGACTGGAAACTAGGAATCACCCCCGAGCCCAACTCGGTGACTTGACCCACAAACCGGCAGCCGGTCCGGCGAGCTCTCGAAAAGAAGGCATGCATACCAATGGGGGAGCTAGGATTGGCCACGAACTCCATAAAGGGGGAGGGGGCCCATCGAGCCCCCCCACTACCGATCGCCACCAGCACCATGCACTGCGCAGGGGTCAAAGCAAAGAAATACAAGCCCCTGCTCCACTCCACAAAACATTAAACACAGACACCAGAGCAGCCAATAATTGCCAAAACCCTGGTGGGGCAAACTTAGACATGCCAGAGTACACCTCATGCAACCATCTGAGCAGAGCAGCCACATTATATAGACGTAGGTCAAGAAGATTCACTCCCCCCTGCTCTCTAATCAATTTATGATATCCAATTTTCGCCTGCTGGGAGCGCCAAATGAAAGAGGAAATAATACCCTTATAAGCCTGCACATCCGCTTGTTTAACGCAGAGAGGTGCCATTTGCAGGGGATAGAGCAATTTCAGCAGGAGGACCATCTTAAGAAGAGCAATGTGACCAAGAAACGAAATCGGAAAATCTATCCACCTCCGGCATAAAGCTCTAATAGCGTCCAATTTGTCCACCACGTTTTTCCAGTATACCACCCGAGGATCCACATGCAAATAGACCCCCAAATACTTAAGCGTAACTTGAGACCACTGTAAGGGAAAGGTAGGATCAGTGCACAGGACGCACGTCGGGTTGACCGCTAAAGACTCAGATTTATCAAAATTAATTTGCAGACCCGAAAACGCGCCAAAGTGGCGGATAAGCCCTACCAACATAGGGACACCCGTAACTGCATCACCGAGAAAAATTAGCATATCGTCTGCAAACAAATTAATGTTAAATTATTGAGACCCCCATCTGTATACCACGCAAGACCTACTGTTGCCGGATCTTGGCTGCTAAAGGTTCTAGAGCCAACACAAATAACATAGGGGAGAGCGGGCAGCCCTGCTGGGTGCCTCTAGCTAAGGCAAAGGAAGAGGTGAGCGCGCCATTTACCAAAATCTGTGCAGTAGGTTGCTCATAGAGAGAACGGATCCCAGCCAGAAAACCCCTCAGAATGCCCAACTGGGGCAGGACCCAAAAAAGGTAATCCCATAAAACCTTGTCAAACGCCTTTTCGGCATCCAAGCTGACAATAAGGGCATTTTCTTGGCTGGGATGCCCCCGCAGCAGAGCAGGATTCTTCAACATTGAGAGCGCCCTCAGGATTTTAGCAGAGGAATACCGGCCCGGAACAAAGCCTGCCTGGTCCGGGTGGACCAAAAAAGGCAGAACCTGACCGAGTCGTGCAGCCATGATAGCATCAAACAACTTGATATCTTGGTTTAACAAAGAAATGGGCCGATATGACCCCAGCTGGTCCTCCGCTCGACCAGGCTTTGGGAGTACAACAATATGGGCGTGGGTAAGCCTATGTGGAGGCAATTCCCCCCCCCCCCCGAACCTGGCATAAAGCTCGAAAGGGACCTATCACCCGATCTCCAGCAGTTTGTAGTATTCAGGGCCCAATCCATCAGGACCGGTTGCTTTAGCTAATTTCAACGCCCGTATAGCTCTCTGAATTTCCACTGCCTGCACCGGCGCATTAAGCTTATCCTGCTGCTCCTGCATCAAAGTAGGGAGAGAAAGGTCCCAAAAAAAGTATCCCTCTGCTCGGTGTCACAGTCCCCCCGTTCATACAAGGCCTGATAAAAAGTTGCAAAGCTCTGCTGAATAGCTGGCAATATAGTCACCTCAGTGCCATCCTGAGTCCGTATTTTAGACATAAGACGCTTATGAGCTCTTTGATTGACCAAGGAGGCCAGCAATTTTCCTGCTTTATTTCCCCAGCGATGCGTTTGTACTTGTCCCGTAAGGCCCTCTGAGCCAACAGCTCATTAATTTGACGTCGCAGCCCCAGGTACCGACTCCTGAGGGCTACAGACCCAGATTTATGCAGATCACCCCGCACCATCCCCAATTGACGCACCAAGTCCAACAGTGTCTGGTCTTGGACCTTCCGCTTGTGTGTAGTGTAAGCAATAATTTTACCCCGTAAAACTGCTTTGCTGGCCTCCCAGAACACCACCTCCGAAACATCAGAAGAGGGGTTGTCTGCTAGATAAGAATCCCATTGTTTTTCCAGAAAAGCCCGGAAGTCTGCATCCTCATAGAGGGTGGAATTCATTCTCCAACCAGACAACGACCTCTGCGGCACCTGCGAGTCAAGCAGCTCCATCCAGACCAAGTGATGGTCAGATAGTACGCCATCTTTATTCAGCACTTGCTTAACTCCAGTCAAAAGGGATGTGGCCACTAACAAGTGACTAAGCATGTTGTGCACTGAAGAATGATAGGTAAAATCAGATTTGTCAGGATGGAGTGTGCGACACAGGTCCACAAGGCCCAGTTGATGATTGACAAAGTTGACCCCCATATGTTCACCTTGATGTAAGCGAGGTGTGGGAGGTTTGCAATCTATAAGATGGTCAGCAGTAATATTAAAATCTCTGAGAAAGGGGCAAGGGCAGCCACAAGAACAGAGAAAAATTGATGAGAGTAAACACTGGGGGCATAAACTGAACAAAAAGCATATTTTTTTCCCCCAAACTCCCCTGCCCAGATCATATAGCGACCCTGAGGGTCCTGAACCAATTTGTGTAGCATACAAGTATGTTTTTTGTGGAAAAGCACAGCAACGCCCCTTTGTCTGCTGTTATAGGAGGCATAGACAAGCTCTCCCACCCAATCCCTGTGTGCTCGGAGGCACTGAGGTGCGTTTCTTGAAGGAGCAAAACATCAACCTGCAGTTTCCTGCAATATGGAGCACCTTGCTGCGCTTGACAGAAGAGTGCAGCCCATCAACATTAAAGCTAGCAATTTTAACACCACTCATGAGGACTAGGCGTAGCACAGTTGTATGTAAAAAAACCACAGTCCACATGGGGCAGCAGCATCAGCCTCCCAGCCGAGCTGACGCGCTGCCCACTCACACAATGAATCATGCTGAGACAGACTCCTAGGATGCAGCCCACCCTCCCCATTCCCTCAACAAAACTTCCTGTTCCTGCAAACAAACCCCCCAGCCCCCACAAACGCTTCCCCCCTCCCCTCCCCCACCCCCACTCAACAACCTCCCATCCCAAATCCCCACTCTCATCCACAGCCCCATTACAACCACCAACCCCAACTTCCAAGCGTACACAGATACTCACATTCCCCCCCAACACCCCTCCCCCATCCAACCCCCAAGTTAAACTACAACAGCAGAAACCAGTCCAGTCCATGACCAGTGGTTTAATGAGACAAAAAGAAAAGAAAATTATAAAGAACTAAGGGAAACATCACCATCCATGAGCTCCCAGCACCAAAACCCTAAGCGGTCCATGAAGCGTCCAACAGAGTTCCATTGGGGAGGCAGCCCTTCAACAAAAGTCTGCTCTCCGAACACCCCAAGAGAAGCCCCCGACATCCAGTACATCAAGTAGAGAAGTCAAGTTCTTCCAGGGAGACTTTCCCCAGGTGACACAGGAGACATCCTCATGGACACAAATGTGCCCCCACAAAGTGGAGATGCAGGGAGGAAAGGAAGATCGACCATCACTCTCCAAAGCAATAGCTCCCATAGGCAACCACCATGCAGGTAGCAATATGGGTCCCACAGTGCCCTTACTGGGCCGGGACATTCTCAATAAAACGCTTCAGCTCCTCTACCTTGGACATAGTAAAGATATGATTCTTGTGGGTCAAGCGCACCTTAGCAGGGTATAAGAAGGCAAATCTGATCCCCCTCGCGACCAACTGAGAGCAGTAAGTCATGAAGGTTCTATGCTTCGGCACCCTTAGTAGAAAAATCTTGAAAGATCAGAATCTTTGCGCCCTCATAGGCCAGGTGTTGCGACACAGCTCTCGGTCTTCTGTGGCCATCACTCTCTTGGCATTGCCCCACGTGGTGTACGCGTTCCACCTCCACAGGGCCCGCCTGCTCCGGCAGGCCCAACTCTTTTGGCAGCCACCTCTCCATGATGTGCAGGAACTCAGGATCCTGAGGTTCTTCCGTCGGGCCCTGTTCTCTTGGTCCTCGACCTTCTCAATGAGCTGGCAGACTCGTGTTTTCAGAGACGCCAGCCTGCCGGCCGCCGCCACCGCATGATCCTCATGAGCCAACAAGCTCAGGCACCTCTACCTGTTGAAGTTCTGCCACTTGTCCCGCTAGGACATCTTTCAGCTCGTCCATGGAGGCATGCAATTTGGCAAGCTTGTCATCTAGTAATTATGACAAATGCCTCATGGACACCTGCAGCACGTTGTCGGAAGAGGGATCTGCTAGGATGTCTGTTTGCGTCCCCGCCATCTTGCACACTGGGCCCCCACTAGTTTTCGCCAGCCGGGAAACTTTAGGCGGCTTCCCCCACCTCTCTTCTTTTGCTGGTTATTCCTCTTTCTATACAGCCTAGCATCCTTCTGGCTAAAGCCACCACCTTATCACACTGTTTAGATGCCTTTAGATCCTCAGACACAATCATCCCAAGGTCCTTCTTTTCATCTTGCTTATTAGCCTTTCACCTCTGAGCACATACGGTTCCCTCAGATTTCTACCTCCACAAATGCATCACTCTGCACTTCTTCGCGTTGAATTTTAGTTGCCAGATATTAGACCATTCTTCTAACTTTTGCAGATCCTTTTTCATGTTTTCCACTCCCTTTGGGGTGTCCACTCTGTTACAAATCTTGGTATCATCTTCAAAAAGGCTAACCTTACCTTCTAACCTTTCAGCAATGTCGCTCACAAACATATTGAACAGAATTGGTCCTACTACCGATCCCTGAGGCACTCCACTACTCACCTTTCACTCCTCTGAGTGAATTCCATTAACTACCACCCTCTGGCGTCTGTCCATCAACCAGTTTCTGATCCAGTTCACCACTCTGGGCCTAACTTCAGCCCATGAAGTTTATTCAAGAGCATCCTATGAGGAACAGTGTCAAAGGCTTTGCCGAAATCTAAGTAAATTATACCTAGTTCATATCAATGTTCCAATTCTCTGGTCACCCAGTCAAAGAAATCAGTCAGATTCGTTTGGCATGATGTACCTTTGGTAAACCCATGTTGCCTTGGTTCTTGTAATCCATTAGTTTCTAAGAATTTCACTATTCTTTCCTTCAGCAATGTTTCTATTATTTTTCCAATAACCAAAGTGAGGCTTAAAGGCCTGTAGTTTCCTGTTTCATCTCTGCAACCACTTTTGTGAAGAGGGACCACATCTGCTCTTCTCCAGTCCTGTGGAACCTCTCCCATCTCTAAAGATTTATTGAACACGTTTTTAAGAGGACCCACCAGAACCTCTTGGAGCCCTTTCAGTATCCTGGGATGGATCCTGTCCGGTCCCATAGCGTCATCCACCCTCAATTTTCCAATGTGTTCATAAACACTTTCTTCCATGAACGGTGCGGTATCCACTCCATTCTCAGGTATGACTTTGCTAACCAATTGCAGTCCTTCTCTAGGCTTTTCTTCTGTGAACACCAAAGAGGTGAAGTGGCCAGAAAATAACTTTCTCTGCTGGTAGCAGTTTTGGAATACTGTAGAGTATAAAGCATGAACAATTTTTAAATACATAAAACGTATAGTCGATACCATATAACCAGCCAGAGATGTCTTCTGGCCAGATAAATAGCACTTTGTCGGCTAAGTGCTAATATTCAGCACAAGATGACTGCTGAATATAAGCACTTAGGGCCAGATTCTACAAACAGTGCCAATATTGGCAGCTGCCTAAAAAGTGGCTGCTGATTGTGTGTCAGTCATGCACTGGTAACATTTGTAGAGTTGTGGCTTCATGAAAAGCAGGCACTGGAAATGTAGGCCTGGGTTTTCAAGGCCTACATTTCTAGGGTCTACCTTTTATGAGAATCACAGCTAAGGAGGCAGTTTATGACACCTAATGTCTCTCTGACTGCGATGCAGGTGCCTTTTTTCAGGTGCTGATAGGCACCTATATTTTTAAAAATGCTTTTATTTTTTTAATGGAATTTTACACTTACGTTAGGCGTCAAACCTAAGGAGCCATTTATAGAATATGGGTCACAGTAGCTAGCCCAGTCACCAGCCAGTTAGCACCAATATTCATTGGCTGACTAAGATGAAGGTCTAGATCAGGGGTGTCCAATGTCGGTCCTCGAGGGCCGCAGTCCAGTCGGGTTTTCTGGATTTCCCCAATGAATATGCATGAGATCTATTTGCATGCACTGCTTTCAATGCATATTCATTGAGGAAATCCTGAAAACCCGACTGGATTGCGGCCCTCGAGGACCGACATTGGACACCCCTGGTCTAGATAAACCCACATAAATATAGTAGTAAGTCTATCTTTGGCTGCTATAACTTAGAAGGTCAGTTGATGAACAAAAGCTTAATCAGCTATGTTAAAAATGGCTAAAAATAGACTGGAAGTTCAAAGTTGGTTGCTGGATATGGCCTGACATTGAATCTCTGGATTCACAGTTGATCACGGAAGTAAGCCTGGCTAACTCCTGCAGTCCGAGTATCAGCCCCAATAACTTTAAAGAGATATGGATCACCATAAAAGATGAAACTAATAATAATAATAATTTTATTTTTATATACCGCCCATACCACATGGTTCTAGGCAGTTCACATACAGCAGTGGTTCCCAAACCTGTCCTGGGGGACCCCCAGCCAGTCAGGTTTCCAAGATATCCCTAATGAATATGCATGAAGAGAAATTTGCATACCTGTCACTTCCATTATATGCAAATCTCTCTCATGCATATTCATTAGGGATATCTTGGAAACCTGACTGGCTGGGGGTCCCCCAGGACAGGTTTGGGAACCACTGACATACAGTAAAAAATTATACAATCAGTAAGTAAAATACAATTCACAAAAAACAATAGTTAAAATACAATTTACTAAAAATACATTAAAATCAGCTAAAATAAGCAAACTATGTGAACAATATACTATTTACCAATCAACATTCTAAAACATCAATTTACAAATTTATCAAACAAATCAGTTTTTAGCAGTTTCCTAAAGGACATATATGAATGAGCCTGAGAAATAATAGTACTTAACCATAAGTTCATTTTACCTGCCTGAAAACCGAGCAATTTATCGAAAAACTCTTGTAATGGCAAGACTTGATAGCTGGATGGACAAATAAATATTGCCCTCGAGTAATCCTATTATGTTTATATCGTTCAAAGCATGAGGACAAATAAATATGCGCCATACCAAACAACACTTTAAAACAGATACAACCAAATTCAAACAATACTCTAGCCTCAAAAGGCAGCCAGTGCAATTGTCGATAAGATGGAGTAACATGGTCATATTTTTTCAGACCGAAAATCAAATGGACCGCCGTGTTCTAGATAAGTCTCATTTTCTTTTGAAGCTTTTTATGAGATCACACATATATTATATTACAATAATCCAGAACAGATAAAATTGAGGATTGTACTAATAATCTAAAAATGATACACTATCAAAAAATGCAATTTTTGCAAATGGGACCTAAGAATCTGCAAGATATATTCACCCGAAGTGGTTCAAAACACAATATACAAAAATGATACCAAATACCACTTCCAGAGAGTATGTATCCAGAATTGATTCTACAATGGTTATAACTACTCAGGAAAAGGCCTCAGAATAGGCCATAGGTGAGGATCGTCGATGCCTGCATGCTTTTGCCTATGGCCCTGAAGCAGTGGACCGAGTGATATGTCCACGAAACGCTGGCCACGTCGGCAACTTTTGGCAACTTACAGGCAACATTTGAACTAACTATGACAACGTTTAAGATAAGTACCTAGTTGTCAAATTCTTTTGCAAACTAATAGAGAGATGTACTTATAGTTTACCAAAAGGTTACAGTTTACATAAAGGTCTTAAAAAAAGTTTAAAAAAAGTTAAAAAAACTATACTTATTGAAACTTGAAGTAAACTGTATTGAATATACCCTCAGGTTTTTTGGGGCCAGTGATTGGAGCAAGGAGTAGTTACACTGAAGTTTCAGTCCATGATAGGACTTTACGTAAGCTCATATCCTGAGGCCTTTTCCTGAGTAGTTATAACCATTGTAGAATCAATTCTGGATACATACTCTCTGGAAGTGGTATTTGGTATCATTTTTGTACCTAAGAACCTGCACCTTTCTTTCTGTAAATTTTCTTACAATCTGTGCTTATATCAAAAGTCTTTGGAAAACATATTTTATTGTATTTAGACTTGGTAATGTATATTTATACATCTTCATGTAATCCTAAATAGAGAGTCGGCTTCCTCCCTCTACAGATAGCATGCTATAGTTTTGCTTATCATAGGTTGCAAAATACCTTTTTATTTTCTTCTGTTGTGGCTTCTGCTTCCCCCTTGTAGGGGATTAAATAACATTTGAAGTTGACTTAAACTTCAGTTCACAGCCCCCACATTAAAGCCCAAATTCTGAGACTAGTTGGTAAAACCTGCTAATCTAAACACAGACATGCTACTTTTACAGGCTCTTTCAGGAGTCAGTCGAAACCATAATAAGAGATACGAAACATAATTAGTGTTTTGGCAATGTTGGTATGTAGGATCAGAAAGGGGCTCTTTAAAGCTCTGTTGTTTTATTGTCACTGGGCGGTTTTGCTGTTTGAGAAAAAAAGAGGAAGAACAATATTAAAACAATATTAATTGCTTGTGGCACACACATGTCCCACAGAATGTGTTTCTTTTAGATTGGGATACAGAGCTCAGAGTTCTGAGAGTAGCAAAAGCTCATCAGCATATCACCGCCCACTTGGACTCCAAAACTCATATATGTATCTTTACCCAATGTCATCACAGCTAAATGCAGAATGGGAGAAACACCTGGGGCTTAATGTTAGGGCCTTAATGTACAGAATAGCACGCGCTAGCCACTACCACCTCCTCTTGAGCAGGCAGTAGTTTTTCAGCTAGTGCGCGCTAATCCGGTGCGTGTGCTAAAAACGCTAGCGTACCTTCGTAAAAGGAGCCCCTAGTGCATTATATCAGGATATATTATCTTCCTTGAGGTTGACAGTCCCTCCTGCCCGGAACACCCCCCCCCCCAAATGAAAGCGGCAGGAGGGATGCCCAGTACCTCCTGTCTGGAACACCCTCCCCCACCACCCCCAAACAAAAGCAGCAGAAAAGATGCCTAGTCCTTCCTGCCTGGAACACCCCCCACTGTAGATGGAGTAGCCCTACCCCCAGGACCTTCTCTCCATCCCCACCCGGACCCCCTCAGAATGGCGGGCCTGCCCCTTTCCGGTGCATTGTGGGATGCACCAGGGAGGGGCCTAAGGGCCCAGTTGCCTAAGACTGCAAGAGGGAGAAAACTGGCTATCTGGTTATCTGGCTAGTCTGATGACTGGCTATGTTGCACAAAATAGCCAGTCACCACTGACAGTCTCAATATCGGGGCCAAAGAGGTGCTGACTGAAGTAAATGGGCTTTAAGTTGAATTTTTAAAAGTTATTTTATTTCAGAATAAGTCCTTTTTGAAGATCACGCATAATAATCAGTTTATTTATTTACTAAGCTGTGCTGGCAATAACTTGTAGTTTTATTCCTCATCTTTTTACCACAATACAGCCTAGAGGTGATGCATGGCCATGTAAGGTTTGATTGTATTATTATCAAATTTAATATATTTTATTGATTCTTATTAAAGTGGTACTAATATCTTTATTTGCCATTCGGTTCTACTCTTTTTTTTTTTGCCTTGCTGTTTTTCTACAGCAACAAACTCTTTGTTTTCTAAGCACTATAGAAATGGGTTCATAGACAGTAACGCGGCAGACAAAGGCACGCGCCGACAATTGAGCGCAAGACGGAGGCATGCGCCGAAGAAAAAGACTGTTTTTAGGAGCTGCGACGGGGGTTTTTGTTGGGGAGCCCCCCCCCCACTTTACTTAATACATATCGCGGCGGCGTTGTGGGGGGTTTGGGGGGTTGTAACCCCCCACATTTTAGTGAAAACGTAACTTTTTCCCTAAAAACAGGGAAAAAGTTAAGTTTTCAGTAAAATGTGGGGGGTTACAACCCCCCAAACCCCCCACAACGCCCCCACAACGCGGCGCGATCTGTATTAAGTAAAGTGGGGGGGTTCCCCCCACCCCCCGTCGTAGCCCCTAAAAACAGTCTTTTTCTTTGGCGCGCGCCTCCGCGCTGCGCTCAGTTGTCTGCTCGCGCTTTTGACCTGACACCATAGAAATGGTAAGTAGTAGTAGTAATATGATGCAGAAGGGCATTTTCAATATTACATCCAAAACCGAGTTTGGACAATTTGTGGAACACGCACAAAAATCCAGTAGCGAACATGACTGTTTTTGAAAGAGAAAAACAACGTTTTGTTTTGAAAATGGTTTTGTTTTGATGTGCTTGACTTCATTTAAAAAAACAACAACAACACATCCATAAGAAAAATGCTTACAACAAGGCCAGCATTTTTAGTAGACTAGCCACACAGGCATCCCAGGAGAGCAGTGGGGCACCCTGGGGGCACTGCAGTGAACTTCACGTAAAAAGGCATGGGTACACATCTAATCTAATCTAATATTTGTGCATCACGCAAACCTAAACGGGCTCAAGGCGACTTGTAGTGGGAAAAGAGTATCTTGGGGCATAGAGGGAAGGGAAAGAAAGAGAAAAAGAAAAAGAGAAGAAGAGCCTAATCATACTATGCAAAAGGAAAAGTTACATGTGGAGATCATGTAGATATTAGTTATCAAAGAATAGAGTTTTCAGTTTCCTCTGGAATAGGGCATGATTGGGTTCTGTTCTAACTGTCTCTGCGAGGTCTTTCCAAATTTTGACTTCCAGGAAAGTGAGCATGGATTAGAATATTCTTCTGTACTTGAGATTTTATGTCGAGAAGAGGTTTAGTTGAATCCTGTTAAGAATTCTACAAGAGGTGGACCATGCATCAGAGAAGAGTTTGATAAGAGGTACGGCTGAGTTACCGTAGACTATGTTATGTTTGATACAGAATGTTTTTAATTTTATTTGGGATGAGATGGGTAGCCAGTGAAGTTGCTTAAGGTAGTATGAGATAGAGTCGTATTTTTTTCAGACTGAAAATGAGTCTTATTGCAGTGTTTTCAATAAACTGCATTTTGTGGAGTAGGGTGGTGTTGATTCCTATGTGATCCAGTTGAGACAGTATCATCATCTGGACAAAGAGGGTAAAGTGATGCTGATGGACATATGGCCTGATGAGTCTTAATTGTTTCATGGAGAAGAGGGATTTCTTTCAGAGATGGGATATTTGAGGTTCCATAGTTAATGTGGAGTCCAGGATGCAGCCTAGAATTTTGGAAGTTCTGTCTATGGTGATGGTCATGCCAAACTGGAGAGTGATGCTTGTTGGTGCTGTTTGTTGGGCGCTGTGGAAGTAAAAAAAAAACTTTGGGTTTGGAGGTATTTAGATTCAGATTTTGGGTTGTTGCCCAGATTTGGATTTTTTCTTTGTTGTCTGAGATTTTCTTGTTGGTGTCAGCTTGGTTTTCTGCTGCCATTATGAGGAGTAGGATGTCATTCGCATATGACATTGTGCTCTCATTTTCAAATTGGATGTCTCCGAGTGAGCTCATGAACAGGTTAAATAGAATGGGAGAGAGCGGGGATCCCTGCAGTACTCCACAGAAGGCCTTCCAGCTGTTGGAGTAGACCCATCTTTTTTGGCAATGTATTCTCTGTTCTCCCTTTTTATTCTGTGTAAGTCGCCTTGAAACTATACAGGTAGTGTGGGATGCACAAATAGATTAGATTAGATGCTTTTTTAGTCTGCGAATGCTGAGGCAGGTTAGACATCTTTTTCATCACCGTCATTTTTCTATCTTAATTCAATCTATTATATTATCTCATCTTGATTACTGTAATGCTATCTAGCTCGCCATTACAACATTTTTTTTCATAGATTACAATTAATTCAGAAACTGCTGCGAAGCTGATCTTTGGAAAATGTAAAATTTCACCATGTGACCCCTTTGCTTCCCGGTTAAATTTAGCATTCAATTTAAATGTGCTTGTATTTTTTTTTTAAATTCTACATGGCATCTTTAATCCTCTTATTCCTTTATTTTGGAATGTTTACCGATTCTCCTTTGCAAAAGGTATCCAACAATTTAAACTCCCCCTCCCTTCTAAAAAAGGGATTAAAGGAATCAAGATCTTCACTCAATCTTTGGTCTTTAAATTCTCTCAACTCTGGAATGATCTCCCCCCCTTTTTTTTTTAAAGGAGTTTCAGTTCATTTCAATTTTTCCGTAAATCTTTAAAAACTACTCTATTTGCCAAACATTTTGAAAATTAATTCTTTTGAAATTTGTAAATCATTCCCTGTTTATTTAATTGCTGTAAACCGAGTCGAGCCTTCTCAGAATGATGACTCAGTATACAAAGTTAAGCTTTAGTTTAGTTTAGATATATCTTAAACATTAAAAATACTCATTTTAAATCCAATGTAAAGATCTTAACAATGGAGTAACATTACCAGATTTGCTAGCAGAAAAAAAAGCTTTGCTGCAGTATTTTGAATAATTTGCATTTTTCTAATCAGGACCTTATTACAGGCAACATATACTGTATTACAATAATCCAGCTTGGATAAAATCAATGCTTATACTGCCAATGCTAATTTTGCAGGTTAATCTCGTACTTTCTTATTTACCTCAGTTTTCTCAATACTGAAAACAAGCCCTTAACCACATAATTAGTCATATTATATTGTGGGTGTTAGCAAATTGTTATAGAAACATAGAAATATGACAGTCCCTCAAGTTTCACCACTATCTCCCTCCTTTTTTTTAATATTTCCCTTCATCCATTAAGCTACGCATTAGAAAAAGTTAACTTTATTTCAGGTAACATTACTGTACATATCTCATTTTCTTGTTCCTTAGAACATATCAAATGTACAGTAAAACCATTGTATGAATCTGGTAGAGAGTTGGATATCAGTTTATCAAGTGAAATTAAATAAAAATAAAAAGAATCTATGTTTACTTAATCATCCCAAAATGAAGTGAAGTTAAACCTTATTGACTAAACTAAACTAAAGCTTTATTTTTATATACTGGATCGTCAACCTAAGGATGCTCGACTTGGTTTACAACAATTACATAAAAACTAAAGAAAAATTTACAATGATTCAATAAAAACTAAAGAAAGTAATAGCAAAAGTTTCAAAGAGATTAGTTTTCAAAATGTTTGGCAAAAAGAAAAGGTTTTAGAAGTTTGCGGAAAGATTGGAAAGAACTGGGGCTCCTCAGAATTAGGGGGAGTTCAATCCATAGTTGAGAAAGTTTAAAAGCCAGAGATTGACTGAAGATCTTAACTCTTTTAATTCCTTTTCTAGAAGGAAGGGAGAGTTTGAATTGTTGGCTGCCTCTTGCAAAGGAAAATCTGTAAGCATTCCATAAAAAGGGAACGAGGGGAACAAAAATGCCATATCATATTTTGAAAGACATGCAGACAATTTAATTCTATGATAAACTGGGAGCCAATGAAGACTCAGGAACAAAGGGGTCACATGGTCAAATTTACTTTGGCTTCAATAATCAGAATTCTAGGAGTACATTTTGATAGCAATCTTTCTCTGTTGCCCCCAAGTCAACATGTTAATCAAAAAATCATTTGGTCTTTTTTGGAAACAAAGATGAAGAAAATATTTTGAACATCAACTCCATTTCCTGGTGTAATCTTTATTCCTGTCTCTATTGGATGATTGCAATGTTACATTTTTAGACTGTCCCAGAACAATATTTAAAAAAAACAAAACAAAACTACAAACTCTGCAAAATACAGCTATAAGAGTAATTTTCAGATTGAAGGATCTACAGGAGCTTCACTAGTTACCAGTTGAAGCTGGGATCTATTATACATTTTATTGTATATTCTTTAAAACTCACTATGGAGATAACTTTTTAAATTCTCCACTGAGACAGCTTTTAATTTAAGGCAAAACCATCCTTTCTATTTTCCTGAAATTAAAAATATAAAATATACCAGAAATTATAATTCATCCTGAGCTAATCAAATAGATAAACTATGGAAAACTTTGCCTATTCAGATTATCCAGCAAATTAATTTTAAGAGTTTAAAAAAAATCTGAGGACCTAGCTTTTTGAGGAATTTGTACTTAAGAAGTTATAATTGTAGGATAACCAATTCACAATTTTTGTATTAACTCATTTGTTTTATGTAAACCGCTGTGAATTTCCTTGAGGTATTGGTGGTATATAAATAAAGATTGTATTGTATAAAGGCCAAATGGCCAATCCAGTCTGCCCATCCATAGTACCCATTATCGCCTCTTCTCCCTAAGAGACCCCACCTGCCTGTCCCATGCTTTTTTGAATTCAGACACAGTCTTTTTCTCTACTACCTCTATTAGGAGACTATTCCACGCATTTACCACTCTTTCTATAAAAAAAGTATTTCCTTAGATTATTCCTGAGTTTATCACCTCTTTACCTCATCCCATGCCCTCTCACTTTGGAGTTTCTTTTCAACTGAAAGACTTGCTTCATGCATATTCATGAGTTTTTAAATGTCTCTATCATGTCTCCCCTCTCTCTCTCCTTTCCTCCAAAGTATACATATTGAGATCTATGAGTCTGTCCCCATATGCCTTATGATGTAGACCACCGACCATTCTAGTTGCCTTCCTCTGGACCAACTCCATCCTATTTATATCTTTTTGAAAATATGGTCTCCAAAATTGTATACAATATTCTAAATGAGGTCTCATCAGAGTCTTATACAGGGGCATCAATACCTCCTTTTTTTACTGGTCATTCTTCTCCCTATGCATCCTAGCATCCTTCTAGCTTTTGTTGTCACCTTTTCAACCATAAGATTATCACATACTAACATATCTAAGTCCCATTCCTCTTTCATGAACTAAAGTTCTTCACTCCCTAAACTGTACCATTCCCATGGGTTGCTGCAGCCCAAATGCATGACTTTGCATTTCTTAGTATTAAATCTTAGCTGCCAAATTTCAGACTATTCCTCAAGCTTTGCTAGGTCCTTCCTCATGTTTTCCACACCTTCAGGACCCATACTGAGGGCACTCACTTTATTTATTAGATACCTGTGTGGAACACTGTCAAAGGCTTAGGTAAAATCTAAATATACTACATCTACTGCTCTCCCTCTATCCAATTCTCTGGTCACCCAGTCACAGAAATTGATCAGATTTGTCTGACATGGGTCCTGTAATCCACTTGTTTCCAGAAACATCACTATTCTCTGTTTTAAAAGTGTTTCCTTTTATTTACTTATCAAAGAAGTCAAAATTACCAGGCTGTAGTTTCCCTACTTCTTCATTACTTCCACTTTCGTGGAGAGGGACCACATCCGCCTTTCTCCAAACCCCCAGTACCACTCCCAACTCTAGAGAAGCATTGAAAGGGTTATCCAGTGGAGCTGACAGAACTTCCCCAAGTTCCCTCAGTAGCCTCAGATGTGTACCATCTGGCGCCATCACTTTATCCACTTTTAGTTTAGCGAGCTCCTCATGAACACATTCCTCTGAAAATTGATCAGTTTTATTTGCTTATGTTTTCTGCAGCTCCAGTCCTGGTTTTTCCACTGTGAACACAGAACATAAATATTTGTTAAGCAATTCAGCCTTATCTTTATCAGCTTCTACATATTTCTCCCTTTCACCTTGGAGTCTCACAATGCCACTATTGTACTTCTTCAAATCACTCGTATATCTAAAAAATGTATTGTTCACCCATTTTATGGTATCTGCTATTTTTTCTTCATTTGTATCATTGCTTTCCTGACTACTTGACCAGCCTCTCAACTTTTCCAGATATTTTTGCCTGTCTTCTTTTTTATGTGATCTCTTGTAAATTATGAAAGCTAATCTCTTTTTCTTACCTTCTCAGCTACTACTTTTTAGAACCAAAGCAGCCTTCTTTTCCTCTTAATTTTCCTTACAAAATAGTTTGTTGCCCTTTCAATAGCTCTTTTCAGTTTTGCCTGCTGCTTTACTATTTGCAGATGTTCCCATCCAGATAACAATTCCTTGACATAAGAACATATGTCACCGGATCAGACCCTAGGTCCATCTAGTCCGGTGACCCGCACACGCGGAGGCCAAGCTAGGTGCTCCCTGTTGGAGACCCTGATTTCCCGTATCCCTCGATGTGATTTGCAAGAAGGTGTGCATCCAACTTGCGTTTGAATCCCAGAACGGTAGTCTCCATCACAACCTCCTCCGGGAGAGCATTCCAAGCGTCCACCACTCTCTGTGCGAAACAGAACTTCCTGATATTTGTTCTGGACCTGCTGCCCCTCAGTTTCAGTCTATGATCTCTTGTCCGTGTCACATCTGAAAAAGTGAATAATGCTGTTTCTTGGTCTATTTTGTCAAATCTTTTTAATATTTTAAAAGTCTCTATCATATCTCCTCGCAGTCTCCTCTTTTCAAGGGTGAACAGTCCCAGTTTTCCGAGGCGTTCTTTGTAGCTCAAATTCTCCATACCTTTGATTAGTTTCGTGGCTCGCCTCTGTACCTTCTCCAGCAGGGTTATATCTTTCTTAAGGTATGGAGACCAGTGTTGGACACAATACTCCAAGTGTGGTCTGACCATTGCTCTATAAAGCGGCATTATGACGTCCGCCGATCTACTCGTGATGCCCTTCTTTATCATGCCCAACATCCTGTTTGCTTTCTTTGCCGCCGCCGCACATTGAGCTGACGGCTTCAGGGTCTTGTCTATCAGTACCCCTAAGTCTCTTTCTTGTTCGCATTTACCTAATGTTAACATTCTATATTCATGTTCCTTGTTTTTCCTACCCAGATGCATCACCTTGCATTTGTCTATGTTAAAATTCATCTGCCACTTTTCCACCCACTTCTCCAGCTGGTTCAGATCCTTCTGGAGATCCTCGCAGTCCCTTTGATAGCCAACTGCTCGACATAGTTTTGTGTCATCTGCAAACTTGATTATATTGCTTGTTGTTTCCTCTTCCAGGTCATTTATAAAAATATTGAACAAAATGGGCCCAAGAACCGAGCCCTGGGGCACGCCGCTAGTCACCTCCATCAGAACAAAATTAGTTTTTTAAAAGTTTAGAACCTTCACTTTTTAATGAGAAATGCAGTGATCATTGGATGCCACATGATCACCCACTATACCATCAGCAACACTTTCCCCATTTGTGAGCACCAGGTCCAGTATGGCCCCATCCTGCATGGGTTCTAGTATCAACTGCTGGAACAGTTCTCCTTTTAGAGAACCCAGGGTGTCCCTACTTCTAGGAGACCCCACAGTAGGGATACCCTAATCAACATCTGTTAAATTAAAATCTCCTATTAGTAATATTTCACCTTTTACAATTTTTTTTAGATGACATTTTAGTTCTCATTTGTAAATTGCTACAGGCAACAAATCATAATGTATTATTTTTTTTGTATACAAGTTTAGTTTTTTGCTTTTATTTTGTAATAAGGTGTCTTCTGAGACTTATTAGTCATTGATAGAGTCTCCAAGAATTCACCCCGGTAATAGAAAAAAATTATCTAAAGAAACATTTTGGAATATGTAATTTAGAAGATTTAAAACTTTTTCTATGAGCTGATTTTATTTTAGATTCACTTCAGGATTCTCTCACATCTGTTCCTTGCTTATACTTTAACTCCCGTTCACTATGTAAAAAGCTACATATTGTTAAAGATCTTATTGAAGACACTGATCCTGGATTGGTTTTCATTACTGAAACTTGGTTGGAAAGTCATGTTATAGATTGCAAGAGTTACGTTTTAAGGGTCCAAGGTTTAAGAGCCATTTTTCATCTAGAACTCTTAAGTGTGGGGGGTGGCTTGGCAGTAATTTATAGATTATATTTTGACCTATAATTGGTTAAAACTGTCCAAGATGATTTAACATAAGAATTGCGGCTGTTGGGTCAGACCAGTGGTCCATCGTGTCCAGCAGTCCGCTCACGCACTGGCCCTTTGGTCAATGACCAGTATTCTAACTGAGACTAGCTTTACCTGCGTACGTTCTGGTTTAGCAGGAAATTGTCTAACTTTGTCTTCAATCCCTGGAGGGTGTTTTCCCCTATAACAGCCTTCGGAAGAGCGTTCCAGTTTTCCACTACTTTCTGGGTGAAGAAGAACTTTCTTATGTTTGTACGGAATCAATCCCCTTTTAACTTTAGAGAGTGCCCTCTCGTTCTCTCTACCTTGGAGAAGGTAAACAACCTGCCTTGAATGTTTTGATCATGTCCCTTCTCAGTCTCCTCTTTTCAAGGGAGAAGAGGCCCAGTTTCTCTAATCTCTTACTGTACGGCAGCTCCTCCAGCCTCTTAATCATTTTAGTCGCTCTTCTCTGGACCCTTTCGAGTAGTACTGTGTCCTTCTTCATGTACAGCGACCAGTGCTGGAAGCAGTATTCCAGGTGAGGGTGTACAATGGCATGATAACCTTCTACGATCTGTTCGTGATCCCCTTCTTAATCATTTCCAGCATTCTGTTCACCCTTTTCGCCACCGCTGCGCATTGCACGGATAGCTTCATTGACTTGTCGGCCAGTACTCCTAAATTTCTTTCCTGGGGGGTCTCTCCAGGTACTGCGCCAGACATCCTGTAGTCGTGTATAAGATTTTTATTACCGACATGCATCACCTTACACTTATCCATGTTAAACCTCATTTGCCATGTTGCGGCCCATTTCTCGAGCGTGTGTATGTCATGTTGCAAGTCTTCGCAATCCTCTTGAGTCTTCACTACTCTGAATAACTTCGTATCGTCTTCAAATTTAATCACCTCATCTGCAAATTTAATCACCTGCTTAGATTGTCAGATGAATTAAGTAAAAGTCCACTGGGAGTTTTATTATTTTATTGTCCTCCTGTGAAATTGTCTATTTTGTCTTCCAGATCATTTAATATTATTGCTTAAATGTATACTCAGTTTTCTACATCAATAATTATTGGAGATTTGAATTTGTATTTAGAGAATGATTCAGATTCAAATGTTTGTGCTTTTAATTCATATTTATAAACACTTCAATTTAAATTACCTTTTTAAAGCCCAACACATTGGTTACTCATCATTGAATCAGATATTGTTTGTATATTATAAGAGGACAATTACAGACAGCAGTCTATATTGAGGAAAAGACCCCTGAGGCAGGCCTTAAGGCCAAAACACGTACGTGTCGGGTCTTGAATGAATTAAAAGATTGAGCACCACAGGTCTCCCCCTTTGTTTTTTCTTTGCTCTACCTTGAGGAGTTAGTATCTCCTGTTTGGGTGTACCATAATAGGCAGCTTAGGAGAACATTCATATAATATACAGTAGATATGATATTCATGAAGTCAGAACTGTACAACATAATAGACAGGCAAGATGGGTAAGACAACAAGCTTCAGATAAATAAGTGGGTAACCATATTGAAGGCAAATTATATGGATTGTTGAAAAAGGTATTTGGAACTAGTTTAAGTTATAGGGTGCACAGATCAGCTAGCCCAGATGCAGAGTAGGGATGTTCCTTGAGAGGACCTCAATGATATGTAGAGCGTTAACTTAGGGCTCTTTTTACTAAGGTGCGCTAGAGGTTTTAGCGCGTGCTTGGTGCGCGCTTCAATGCCCCGCACACTAGACGCTAATGCCTCCGTAGAGCTTGCGTTAGTATTTTTCATTTAGCGTGGGGTTTGCGCGCGCTATTCTTCAGCCCGCGCTAAAAAGGCTAGCGCACCTTAGTCAAAGGAGCCCTTATTGTTTAGGTACTCTGACAGATGTTTTTTCTCAGGGCCTTGAAATTCAGACATGGGGTTTTAAGGTTCTGGTAGCCACGCCAGAGCAGTTTTTGCAAGAGGGTTAATCCATAAAATGTTAATCCAGAATGTTAATCCATAAAAGATGACAACTGAACTAGCGTAATCTGTTTCTACTGATCCAGGAATTTGGGCCATAAAGTAGAATTACTTATTGTTATTGATGTAATGCTATCTCCTCTAGAGAATTTAATCCTGATATTATATACTATACCAAAGGTAACCTGGCTGATTAAGAACCACAATACAAATAAAGAGATAGACTAAATATAACTATACTAACACAAAATATATCTTAGTCTATATAGACCAGTGGTTCCTAAACCTGTCCTGGAGGACCCCCAGCCAGTCAGGTTTTTAAGATATCCCTAATGAATATGCATGAGAGAGATTTGCATTTAATGGAAGTGACAGGTATGCAAATCTCTCTCATGCATATTCATTAGGGATATCTTGAAAACCTGACTGGCTGGGGGTCCCCCAGGAAGGTTTGGGAACCACTGATATAGACTAAGATATATTTTGTGTCAGTATGATTAATAACCATCTAATATAATAAAACGCTAAGCCGCGCATGCGCACTCCCACCTGCGTGCGCCCGTTTTCTGTGAGCTGTAGGGCACCGCAGGTAGGAGTGCGCATGCGCGCGAAGCTCTCTCTCTCCCTCCCCCCCGAGGCGGCTGTCGGCGGCCCGAGGTGGATGTTGGCTGCGGCGGTTGCTGGCCGCCCGAAGCTCTCTCTCTCTCCCTCCCCCCCGAGGCAGATGTCGGCCACGGCGGCCCGAGGCAGATGTCGGCCGTGGTGGCTGTCGGCGGCTTCAGGCTGCGGCGGCCGAACCCGGACGGCATCATACTGAGAGCATGAGTTCTGCGGCTGTTGGCGGCTCGAGGCGGATGTCGGCCGCAGCGGCCCGAGGTGGATGTCGGCCGCGGTGGCTGTCGGTGGCTTCAGGCTGCGGCGGCCGAACCCGGACGGCATCATACTGAGAGCATGAGTTCTGTAACACATGTTATTTAACACCAGGTGGAATAGTAAATAGGGGAGTGAGAGAGAGAGCTTCGGGTGGCCTTTACAGGTTCAGTTGGAGTCATTTCAAAGCTCTCCTTGCATATTGTTTTTTAAATGGAGGAAACAATATAGCAAGTTTAGACCCTTTGCTTGAAATGTGAAGGAGGAAAGGGAGCAGAAGGGGAGAGAATGGTAGGGCATGGAGTTAAGGAGGAAGGTATGGGGGGAGGAAAATACTGCACAGGGAAGTGGGGTGGGAGAGAAATGCTGCAGCACACGGAAATGGAGGGGCAGAAAAGGGGTTCATGGACAGGGGAAGAGGTGCTGATGGACAGGGGGGGCAGAAAAATGAACGCAGGCCTACTGCTGGACAGGGGGAGCAGGAAGGAGGTGATGATGGACAGGGGGAGGTAAAACAAAGGGAGAAGGGCTGCTGCTGGATAAGGTGAGCATTGATGGGGTGGTGGAGGACACAGGGAAGGTAAAAGGAAGGGAGAATGGACAGGGGGAGCAGGCAAGGGGTGGTAGTGGACAGCCAAGGGAAAAAAAAAAAAAAAAAGAAAGACAGACAGAAATACAGAAAGTGGCTAAAGCGAGAGAAAAAAAAATAAAGACAGACACGCACATATATATTCTAGCACCCGTTAATGTAATGAGCTATAAGACTAGTTATATGATAAAATCCTTGGAATAGTTGCTACAGATTCTACTACAAGTAACATGACAATTTTAGAGTTACCATTGGAACTAGCCTCACCTTCCTAGGGACTGGCAAGTTGATCCAAATTCTTATTCATCTCTTGATTAGCATAGACAGTATGGAAACACTGACTATTTTCTTTCTTTTCTATTCTGGGAAATCCTATGTGAGGATGGTTGGCAGTGATTCAAAACAACCTTGGATAAACAGAAGTTGATTTCATTCAATAGAAATCAACCCAGACAGACCTGTACCCAAGGAAGAGAAAATGTAAATTTGGAAAGATGTCTGAATCAGAATCTATTGTAAGATACTTCAGCCATGCTCTGATAGTTTTAGAGAATGATTAATTACTTGGCCATGCAGGAGATGTGGGTCAATAAAGGGCACGGTGCATCCATTATTAGCATTCATAAAGCAGCTAGGAAAAAAATTAACTAGCTAGAAAACCCTGGGATACTTGTACAGATTATATACAAGCAATCTTCTGTTTTGCAATTGCTCTTTAAAACTACTAACTTTTCAACCTTGTATTCTTGCATAATAATGCACTACAGATTTTGTGGAAAACTCTAACATTCATGCACTGCGTTGAAGGTTAAGAAATAGCTATGGGAAATCAAGAGCTGTGGTTTATTAGTCAGTGTCATGTGATCATGCATCAACATCTTTAATGTAACTGTTGGCATTGTGATTCCTCAGATAGTTTCATGCACCTATGTACAGTATGTCCAAATTTTCAGATGCACACTCCATATATTGTGAGGCACTAACTGATGGGAAAGCAACTTTAAACATGGCTGATGACGTCATGGTGTGCTCCAGTCTCACTGAAACTGTAAGATAATTAAATAGTCAAATTTTAAAAAAAGAAGAATGAACATGTATATTTTGAAATTTACAGGGATAATATTCAGTTTCATTTTTAAGCCTCCAAACCAGGGCTGTGGAGTCGGAGTCGGAGGAAATTTCGGGTACCTGGAGTCGGAGTCAGAAGTACAAAAAACTGAGGAGTCGGAGTGGGAACATTTATCTACCGACTCCATTTTTGAACTTGGCATACCAATCACGAGCGATTCTTTCAGCTATAGCACCCACTATATACACAGCACAAATGTTGTGAGCAGCCTTAGAACCAAAAAGAAGGTGGTGTCGAAAATGCTCATTTCTCTCAACTTGACATTCCATTTTAACGATCTGAAAATTAACCAGTGCTGTGGAGTCGAAGTCGGAGTCGGAGTAAATTTCGGGTACCTGGAGTCGGAGTCGGAGTCTGAAGTACAAAAAACTGAGGAGTCGGAGTCGGAGTCAGAACATTTATCTACCGACTCCACAGCCCTGCTCCAAACATCATGGACTGAATTGAGCCTAGATCAATGCTAGACCGTGTCTGTGCACTGGTGTTGAATATCTGCGCTACTGTCAACTGTGCTAAAAATTAAAATCTGGATTTAGAAGCCTAATACAGGACTGGGCAGGAATGAGGCACGACGTGAACACTGTGGTAGTACCATGGGATGACTGCTAGGGGTCACGTAACCATTTTGGATCCCAACGCAGTCCTGGTTGGCAGCAGGGGAGCTCTGTTGCCACCGGGTACCATTAGACCACCAGGAAAGTCCCCAATAGATCCTGTGTGTGTGGTGGAGGGTAGGAAGGGGGATTGGAGGAGGGAAGAGGATGAGGCTGTTGGGAGGTGGGGGAGGGTCAAGTGGCGAGGAGAGTGGGAGGTGCTCAAGTGACAGGGAAGAGTTGAGAGGGCACACAGCATATATATATACAGTGGACAACATGCTGCTGAGAAGCTGGTCCAGGAGGTGGCCTATGAGATAGCACAGGAGGTAGTGGAGCAGGTGTCCTGGGAGGTTCCAGAAGACAGAGACTGTGTCTGAATTCAAAAGGGCCTGGGATAGGCAGGTGGGATCTCTCAGAGAGCAAAAGAGATAATGGTAACTGCGGATGGGCAGACTAGATGGGCCATTTGGCCTTTATCTGCCATCATGTATCTATGTTATATATCTACATCATCTAAAAAAGTCATGAGAAATATGATGTGCTCAGTGCCCTCATAACCCTGCATATGTTTGACCCAATTTTCCACAATGTTTTTCTTGCAGGTGCTTTGGCATCTATAGAGACCTAGAATACCTCAGGCGGAGGCACAGGAGGGTGAATCATGACAATCCAACTTTTATCCGGCGCTCAAGACACTGTCTCAGATACCAGCATAATCCCCCTCCCCCCCTCCCCCCCCCGCAGTAACTGTACAACTGGAAAGGTCTCTTATCATGTCTTAGATGTGAAGCTTTTACCTCTTCTCTGCACCTGCTATCCCCAGGACTTTCAACAATGAGATGGCTTGGGAAGAATTGTGTCACAGTGAAGGAAGGCATATATGTACAGTAACAAATTGTTATATATACTACAAGCTGAATATCTTCAAATATATACCACACCAAAATGATATTCAAAATAATTATACTGTCAAAAAACAAGTATAGTACTCTTTTCACTTTATATAAACGGTAAAAGACCTCAGTGTTTCTCAGAACTGAGAAACTAACTATGACAGTAAAGATACTATCATAGAGAAATACATCCTTGGTCTTATATTATACCGTTTATTTTTTAATTTTTGCTTAAACTTTTTTCACCTAGTTATTATCATGTGTTTTTTTAAAAAGGATTTTATAAGTTTCTTAGAAAAGTGAGCACTTATCTTAGTTTTAACAGTGCAAAATCACCGCAGGAGTCTTTCAGAGGTTCTAATGCGGTATCGTGAGTAATTCCGCTTCACGCTGATTCAATTCACATAGAAATCTCAACAGGCCCTGTTTCGCCCTACGGCTGCATCAGGGGATTATTTTTACTTGTGAGCCACTGCTTCAATGATTTTCTATCAGTTTAAAAAAACACATGATAATAACTAGGTGAAAAAAAGTTTAAGCAAAAATTAAAAAATAAACGGTATAATATAAGACCAAGGATGTATTTCTCTATGATAGTATCTTTACTGTCATAGTTAGTTTCTCAGTTCTGAGAAACACTGAGGTCTTTTACCGTTTATATAAAGTGAAAAGAGTACTATACTTGTTTTTTGACAGTATAATTATTTTGAATATCATTTTGGTGTGGTTATATATATGTACAGTAACCATTGGTTATAACAGATACATTCTCTCACACACTCATATATTGTTCATTGCTGAAGCTTGGCTTTAAAAAAAACCCCACATTCACCAACAGTGGGTATCAAACCCTGACATTACAGCACCTCATCACTACAGCATCAACTGACAGAAGGGAAATGGATAAAATACAAGACAGTAACAGAGGCCACTCACTATATCCCTGACCTTTTGAACTGATAACCCCTCATACACCCTCATACTGCACTCATTGCATACACTACAGACAGCTACACAGGTTGGGAAGCTGCCTGTTTTTAAACTTTATTTATGCCAACTTGGAACATTGTACAAAAAACAACAAATTGCTGCTTGAACACAAAAGCAGCCCAACTGCACAGACCATCATAACACGTTAAGAGCAAAAAGAAATATCACAGAGTCAGATGTACCCACTCCAAGTGAAACAGGTTAACAATTTCTCCCCTCCCCCCAGTGCCCCTCATACCATTCCCCCACTACCACCTACCCACTTTCCTCCCCCCCCCCCTAAGGCTGAAGCTGTGGAGTGAACGGCATGTAAGATTCTAAACCATTTCCAAAAAAGAAGCGTAAGCAGCCAGCGAGGGCCAACGCTGCGAACAATGGAGGCACTCCCACGCCACCATCTCCAGTATGATGCTAGTCCAGACTTGCAAAACCGGAGGCTCTGCAGTCATACACACCTGTAATATACTCTTTTTAACCAAAAGTACTCCCACCATCAGAAAGCAACAATAGGCATCACTATAGCCCTGCTGTTCCAATTCACCAGTCAGATCCAACAGAAGAATCCGATAGGACCATTCACACTGGCTTTGCACCACTGACACCCCAACACCCAAAACACCCCATTCTAGAAAGAAGAGAAGGTGAGGCATTTCAAGAAATGATGCAAAAGAGAGCCACAGCCAATCTTACATTTAAGACAACAATCATCATCCCATAAACCCATCTGTTTGCCCCGGGATCTACTGATATAAGCATTATGAAGAAGTTTCTATTGAAGCTCCTGGAGGCCTGCATTAGGACCGAGGGAAGCCGCCAAGACGAAACTCTGTGCAAGATCTCGCTCCAAAACCTCCTCTCCCAAAACAGTCTCCCAAAAGTGTGCCAGATGAAGAAAACACGGGGCAGGGCGCCTCTCCTGGCCCATGCCATACCACACCGCTAACTTGTTATGAGAAGATGGAGTGCTCATAAAAAGGTGGTCCAGGCCCGTGAACAAAGGGCAACAAAGGGACCCCCCATCCTAAAGATAAAGCATAATGTTGCGCCTGTAAGTAGGCAAAGAAATGAAAAGCTGGGAGATGCCAAGCAGACTGACAGTCAAAGAATGAGAGAACAGAACCAGCACCTGAAGAAGCCAGCTGGCCGATAAATCATCAGCCAGATCTGCCCCAACCATCAAAGACAGACCCAGTGAGATCAGCCGGAAAGGCAGGGTTGCCAACAAATTCCACAAAGGGAGAGGGACCAGTAGCTTGCCAACAGAGCTTCTCCACTAATCCCAAGCCTTTTTCAAGGCACGCAGAATTGGAGTCAACTAGAGCCGCCGATCCCAGACATACAATGCAGAAAAATCCAAGTAGGGGTGTCTCCGTGTAGAGTTCATGCAGCCAATGCAGCAGAGCCGTCACATTGTATAATCGCAAATCTGGAAGTCGCCCCCCCCTCTGGGTCTATCCTGGATCAGTTTATGATAGCCAATATGGGCTCTATGACCAAGTCATAAGAAGGAAGATATAATACCTCGGTAAGCCTCCACATCTCTGCGCCACACCCACAAAGGCAACATCTGTAAGGGGTATAACACCTTAGGTAATAACACCATTTTAGCCAATGCTACTCGTCTCAAAAAGGAGACCGGCAACTTCCGCCATCTTTGATATAATACTTTTATATGGGGGTCATAGTGTCTGAAGATCTAAAGGCAAAGAAACAGTGTGACAAGGTGGTAGCTGTTGCCAGAAGGATGCTAGGCTGTATAGAGAGAGGCGTGACCAGTAGAAGAAAGAAGGTGTTGATGCCCCTGTACAGGTCAATTGTAAAGCCTCACTTGGAGTATTGTGCATGACAGTAGCATTGCTTTAGGCTTGCACTAGAAGAGCACATGGAGGGGCAAACAACAAACAGTTTGTATGCTGTGACAGGTGACTGAGATGGGCATTATCCACATATGCTCTCCTTTCCCTATATAGGTGACATATCTAAGGAGGATGCAGGATCTAGTGGTCAGCAATCTCATGGTGGGCCAGGAGATAGAGTAGCCGAGTAAGGTAGCCAGTTCTAGCAGCTGACCACAGAAAGCCAGCAGGAGCAGCCAGCAGAACACGTTGAGGAGGCAACAGCAGCAGCTGTGGCTGAAGATGAGGATGCTTTTGAGGACATAATCACCCCCCCTTATTCCAGAGCTCTCATATCATGGCAGTGATGTTGGCAATGGAAAACCAGTGCCAGAAGAGACAGCTGCTCCGTGTTGCTAGGAGGCTGCTGCAACACAATGTCTCCTTAGATGACTATCACCAGCAGAAGCTCCGTCTTCTTCGCAAAAATTTGGAGATATGGCAGGAACAAATGGAGCTGCTGCAGCCATGAATGAGGAGATACAGAGCCTACGCAGGGAACTGCAGAACCTCCCGAGGACTCCCTAGAGAACCGTGCCTCTCACCAGCCAATTATAGCTTCCACTTCCACCACTGTGCAGGCAACCCAGGAACCAGCAGCCATATGGCAATCTTGGACCCTGTTGCACGTCAGGACTCTAGAGAGGCTGTAAAGTGACCTGACTTTCATTGTGTTGCTACTCAGCACACTGACACCAGTACGAACTCTGACACTGACTCTGAGGTTGCAGAAGTTGCTTCATGAGCTTTTGCACAGGTTAGAGGAGGAGGGGGTGGGGGGGGTGGGGGGAGCTCCAAGGGGACATGCCAGAGGACCGGGCTAAGCAAAGGGGAGGGGAAAATAGGCAAGGGGGTCTTACCCTGTTGCTGTGTGGGGGAAGAGGGAGGGAATGTGTGGGTATGTGGTGGAGGGGGGATGGAATGTGTGGGTGTTTGTTGGGGGAGCAGTGGTGGTGGTGTTGCTAGGGTTATGATACATGTTCACCATGAATAAACACTTCATTTCACTGATCCTTACTGGATGTTTGTCTGTAATATCTGTTGCCTGGTCAGTGGCGTACCTAGCATATGTGACACCCGGGGCCCATCATTTTTTGACATCCCCCCCCATCTGTATGAAAAACATGATTTTTAATAACAATCCACATGTCACACATGAATATCTAGGAAAAGGAAACATCTTACATACTGCAGTGAGCAGTACATCAATAAACCCATTGTAAAACTAAACAAGTCAGACTAGTACAGATCAATCCTACACAGTCAATCCTAACAGAAAACCATATCTTTTCGAACACACAAAACACAGAAAACACCTTCGCCTAGTATGTAATCACAAACAAACTCCTCCCCCTTTTACAAAACTGTAGTGTGGTTTTTAGCCATGGTGGTAACAGCTCAGATGCCAACGCTAAAAATCGGGAGATAGAATAAAAATACATAGACAAAGGTTAAACTGAAGCACCAAGAAGCTGGTCTCTGCATACAATGCAACATCACAGAAACAGCGATGCATCTCACCTAAAGCAAAAAAATAAATAAATAATTTTTTTTCTACCTTGTCTTTTCTGGTTTCTGCTTTCCTCATCTTTTTGTCACTCTCTTCCTTTCATTCAACTGTCTACCCTCTCTCTGCCCCTTCTATATGGCATCTTCTCTCATTTTATTCCCATTCTAGAAACTTTATGCATCCCCCTTCCATTTCTCCCTTCACCCTCATTAGTCTGGCATCCATCTTCCTCCCTTCCCTCCTCCAATGGTCTGGCATCTCTCCTCTCCTCTTCTTCCCTTCCCTCTCCCACACCCAATGGTCTGGCATTTCACTCTCTTCTCTCCCTTCCCCCTACTTCCATCAGCATCTGCACTTGTATGTACATTAAACACACAAGAGATGGTCCCTGCTCGCAAGAACTTACAATCTAATTATGATAGACACATAGGACAAAAAGGGGGAATCTATACAAAGAAAAGTTCAGGTAGGATATTGAAGTAATTATCTGTAGGTCCTGGTATGAATGAATGGGGTTGGAACAGATTAATTGCAGAGTTGGGTGGGGATGGAATGGATCTTAGTGGGTACAGATAGGTATTACTTACAAGATTCTTCTGCTAATTTTCAAAACATGAGCAACAAATTCCCCACAATTTATAGATAGGCCTCTTATCCCTTATGCTTCTACTAGATTGCTTAGATCAAACACTCAGCATCTGTTGGCAATTCCGTCCTTGCGTCACATTAATACAATGTGCTCTACAATTTTCTCAGTAACTGCACCTGTAATTTGGAACTCACTGTCAATCCATTTATGGGAAGAAACTTCTTTAGAGCGCTTTAAATCAAAACTAAAAATCTTTTGATTTAAGGATGCTTTTGATATATAACTGGCTGATTTAAGGACTCCCAGGTAAGACATCTTTTCCTTCAGTCTGTCTTATAGATGGGATTCCCTTTCCTAATGTGTCAACCTTTACTATTTTACTGTCTTATAATTTGACGTAGTTCCACCTTTTTGACCCATTGTTCTGGTATGTCTGTTTTGTCTTTTTATTTTTTTTAAATGTAATACGCCCTTTGGTTTTTATTTATCAAATGTACCCCTCTAAAAACAGGGAAAAAGTGAAGTTTTCAGTAAAATGTGGGGGGTTACAACCCCCCACCCACCCACAACGCGGCGCGATCTCTATTAAGTAAAGTGGGGGGTTCCCCCCACGCCCCCCCCCGTCGGAGCCGTAAAAACAGTAATTTTCTGCGGCGCGCACCTCCGCACTGCGCTCAATTGTCTGCGCGCCTTTGTCCCGGCGCGCTTTTGACCTGACACTGAATATCCGAGTTCAGCACTGACTGACTGCAGTAGTCAGTCCAACTACTGGGGTCTGAGTATCAGGCCATTCCTTGCCATTTTTAAGGCTTTATATTTACTGTGCATCTCAGAAATATTTGAGAGAGCCAGTGGTCAATTTAACTCTCAGGATAACCACCTGCCTCTCTTCAGCCAGGGATTGAAGGTCTCTCTTCAAAATTGCAGGTTGTAGTAGGCCTTGATGGATCTCCTTCAACAGTGTACCTACTGGCCAGCATAACAATACATGCAAAGACATGCAGGATCACTGCTTCCAATAATGAGAGTGGACTTTCACCAGTGGGTTAGCAGCCTCAGCTGTTTATTCTGCCTACAAAAATCTACACTTCTCCCTCCGTATTTGCTGTGATAGGGGATTAACAGAACCGCAAATACAGAAAAACCGTGAATAACTTTTTCATATGTTATTCGCTATTTTCTATTAAAAACCATCGTGAATATGGTGAAACCACGAATAACATACTGGGAGACCTGGCCTGTCCCTGAAGGAGAGGCAAAACACGGTGAAGAAAGTGATGGGAATCGGCGATTTTTCTTTGTAAACGCTTGGAATCAGCGATTTCTCTATGCAAGCTGATGTCATGTGGGGGGGGGGGGGGGGGGGGGAGGAGCCAGCAAGCTAAAAACCGGGAATAATCGAAACCGCGATTGCTGAAACCGCGAATACGGAGGGAGAAGTGTACCAACTGGATCAGGAAATATGATTGGCTAACTTGGTCATTTCTGATCAATGTGGCCAAGATGTGTCTGCACAGATAGTATGAAACTGCTAAAAGAGTTGTCTCTTGGTTTACCTTCAGGATGAACCCTTAGTGAGAAACCCTAGCTGGATTCTTCCAGGTTATGATGCTTTTTAATTGAATCAATATGATTACCAGGATATTGTGGTTACACATTTTAAGAGAGGAATTTGAACAGGCTGCTGTTTACAAATCTGTATTAAAGCCATTTAATGCTATTCTGAAGTAGTTTGATCCCAGGGCATTCTGACACAATAAATCAGTGGCAGCAATTAATGTTAGCTTATCACAAAGGTTAATCATATTGACTTTGAGCTGGCAGACTAAAAATATACTACAGTAACTTTCTTTCTCTCTCACACGCACACAAATAAATGGACAACAGGAAATAGCCCAGAAACAAACTGCAGGAAAATAATCTTTTGTGTTTTCATTTAAACAGGAAAGGTAGATGGAAACCAAAATAAATGTAGTGTGCTTAGAAGAAAGGTAAATACAAGCCAGTTCAAAGTTCATAACACCTGACCTAAGAATAGGTGGGTATGTTTAGGCTAAAGGAAGGGAGGACTGGGAAAGGGTTTGGTTACATAGATAAGTTAATAAAATGAAAATAAACAAGAGATACCAGTATACTGTTAGCTAAGCAGTATAACGAGTGAAAGAAGGCCAGCAAGATATTAAAAACAAGTTGGTATATTAATGTACAATTTAATGAGATAGTATATTACTGGACAAATTGTAAAGTCCCTTGTACATTTTATTTATAATTAATATTATTTAATTATTGGGGTTTATTAATTACCATTATAAAGAGATTGGCAGAATATAAGTCGTGCAGCAGAATTATGAACAGATTTGAAAGGGAGCGAGATGATTTAGTGGAAGATCTGTGAGAAGTGAGAAGAATGTGGATGAGGGATGCCTGCTCCGTGAACAATTTAGGTGCAGGTATGTGGGCCTGGTTTTCTTGGCCTAAATTATTAGGCATGCAGATAGCCGGGTGGCTGGTGGAGGTGAGGATCGCCTGTTCACTTGCCTGCCTGGTGTGATGGCGGTGGACCTCACACATCACTTTTAGATAGTGCTGGGGAGGAGACAGATGTGTTGGTACGTGTAGATACCAATGCCATAGGAAAATATGGGAGGAAGGTTCTGGAAGCCAAATTTAGGCTCTTAGGTAGAAAGCTGAAATCCAGTTCTATGCACAGGACTGAAGAGGCAGGCAGAGCTTTGAAGTCTCAATGCGTGGTTGAGATGATGGTGCAGGGATGAGGGATTTAGATTTGTTAGGAACTGGGCAACCTTCTTGGAAAGGGGGAGTTTGTTCCGAAATGATAGACTCCACCTTAACCAGGATGGAACCAGGCTGCTGGCGCTAATGTTTAAAAAGGAAATAGAGGGGGTCATTTGATGAAGCTGTGCTGAGTGGTGGCTCTCTGCCTCGTCTCCCACTTCCCCATTAATACTATGTTGTTGTTTTTTTAGACCGGTTGAACACTAATTGCCTGTGTCCCTAGTGTAAATCAGCAGAGCATCAGTTGGGACGGTTAGGAGTGAGTAGTGGTGTGTACTTGGACCAGTATGCTCACTAAAGTGCCACAGCCTGCTCAAGAGAAACATGTCGCTGCTCCTTCCTCAGCAAAGATGGCACAGCTGCCCTCACCTCCACACCTCATGGTCACACTCCAGGATGAGGCTGTCAAAGAAATTACCAAAACCCGTCTGCAATCTTAGAGGACAAATTATCTAAGCTGCAAGCCACCATGGAGGATATACGAGAGACTGTGGAGTGGCAGGGCCGTCAAATTGAGCACATGGAGCAAAGAATTTCACAGCAGGAGGATCGCACTACTGCTATAGAGGAGGAGATAAGATCTCTACAGGCCCAGCTAAAATGTGCAGGTGAGCACCTAGAAGATCAAGAAAACTGAGGCAGTCACAATAATATGTGTCTGGTTGGGATCCCGAAATCGATGAAAGATGGTGAGCTGTGGCAGTTAGTAGAGGCCTGGTTGTCTGAGGCCGTGGGGCTGGATTTGGCAAGAGCACCGATGTGTGTGGAAAGAGTGCATAGAGTGGGTCCCTGGCGAGAACGGGACTCTATGCCATGACATGTCCTTCCTTGCATTCTGAACTATGCTGAAAACAGGACAAGCTCTTTGCTTTGTATTGTAAAAAATCCAATTTGGACTACAAAGGTGCTCAAATCTGTATGTTTCATGACTTCTCAGCCACAGTGGCACCGAAATAAGGATTTACAATTTGTTGTCTAGTACCCTGCTAAAGTGAAGATCTTCTTGTAAGATGGACCTAAGCTGTTCAGTACCTTGGAGGAGCTGAAGGCCTATGTTCAAGGCCTTGGCAGAGGCTGAGTTCTATTTAAGCACCTGTTACATGGATAGAGTGAACAGCTTTCAAGGATGGCGGTGACAGATTCAGTACTGTAATTTTTTTTCTCTTCCTTGTTTGCTGTTTTTTTTTCTCCATATTTCTTTTTTTCTTTTTTCTTTGCTAGGCTGGATGTCCCAAATGCTGAGGGCCCAGAGGAAAGGGTACCTGGGCCAAGGGTGCCTCATATGTCCTAGCAAATACACTGACCAAGTTTTATATGTATACTTGGTGTCTTGTACAATCTCAGGCAATGGGTTGAAGATATTGCTATACACTGTTTTATATTTTGCTTTATCAGCGAGCACATTGGAGACTGCTATGTGGACCTTGCTATGACGGTCATGCTTTACTTTGTGTTGATTACTCACAGTTAACGTTTTGCGAGGGCTCGTTGCTCCAAATACTACGATTTGCTGTCTACAGTAGGGTTGTGCATGGAGGGGCGGGGTGGAGGGGTTGGTACATTTTTATGATGGTATTTTTTGTTCATGGGGTTGGGGGTTGTGATGGTATGGGGGAGGGGTAGCGTGTCTTTGATGTTGTAGGAGTGTGTTTGGTATATTTGGATGACTGTGTCGTATGGGGATTTTAGGGGGTGGGGATGAAAGGAATGGCAGAGTTGGGGGGGGGGGGGACTTGTGTCTGGCCTATTTGCTATCGATCCCCAGAGGTTTGACTGGGAGACTTCGGGAAATGCATTTCTTGCAGGATTATCAAATTGCAATATCCTCATCCTACATGACCAAGGCTAATCTCTGACTTTGAATGTTTCTGGACTTCACCCTCTGGTTAAACGTTCTAAGCTACTCAGTTTTCTTAAACGGGAGCGGGTGGACGTGGTATTCCTCCAGGAGACCCATTTGACAGTTGGAGAACACAGAAAGCTTCAAAGGGACTGGGTGGGGGAAGTTTTGTCCTCCTCCTATAGTGCCTATCAGAAGGGAGTCGCTATACTCATACATAAAGGGGTCTCTTGGACACAACATAAGGTTTTATATGCCTCGCAGGGGCGCTATGTCATAGCCCAAGGTGAATTACAGGGCAGATGTGTAGCTCTCTGTACTATATATGGCCCCAATGTGTACTCCCACAGGTTCTTTTTAGATGTTTTAGCCAAACTTAATGTCTTTAGTGGTTATCGGTTGGTAGTAGCGGATGATTTTAATTGCCCCAGTGTCCCTACCATTGATTGCAAGCCTCCACATAAAGTTTGTCGTGACAATGAACATCTAGGTCCTAATCTCTTTTTACAAGAATTGTCTTTGATAGATGCCTGGCGTATTTACCACCCAGATGTAAAGGACTTCATCTACCATTCTAGGGTGCACAATAGTTTTTCTAGAATTGATTATATGCTTCTGCCTGAGGCCCTGGTGGGCCTAATAACACAATCACATATTTTAGATGTAGTATTCATTGACCACTCTGCAGTGTGGCTTACTTTGTCTTAGTATGGGGGCTCGCCATACCGGGTATGGAAGTTTAATTCCATCTTGTACTTAGGTAAGGATTTCTGGAAATATTTGGCAAGGGTGTGGGAGGATTATCAGCATACTAATGACTTGGGAGATGTCTCTCCCATTACATACTGGGAGGTGGCTAAGACTGTATTAAGGGGGAGTATCATAGCTTACACCATTCGGAAATGGAAACAACACATGGCCCAATTGGTGGCTTTGTCCAGCAAATTAGCATTTTTGCGACAGCGTCATATACAAGTCAGGGACCCCAAATTCATTGAAGAGTATATGCAGGTTCGCAGGCATATCGATTGTTTATCTCAGAGAGAGCTGACTCACATTAATGTATATGGGGCAAGAAAGTGGGTAAGTTGCTTGCGAATTTGATGCGACTGACTAGGAAGATAGCTCGTATTATCTCGATACGCGGGACAGGGATCCAAAGGTATATGGATGATTCTGGTATTCAAGATCATTTTATAAGGATTTTTATAGTCAGGGCCCTTATAACCTGGAGCAGAGGGATGACTTCTTTCAGTCTCTAGAACTTCTGCAGGTATCTTTGGAACAATTGCAAGCCCTAAATGCCCCCATTACCAGTCAGGAAATCTATCGAGCTATTGGCAGGCTTAAGCTGGCGAAGGCACCTGGCCCGGATGGCATGGGTCCGGAATTCTATAAACTTCTGCACACTCAAATTAGCCCCACTCTTGCTCACATATGCACCATGATTCATGATGGGGGTCCTTCCGTCTAGAACAATGTCATGCACATGTTATTTTGCCTAAACCCGGTAGAGATGCAAAGTTAGTGGTTTCCTATCATCCTATATCGCTACTAAATCAGGATATGAAGTTGGTAACGGCTATATTGGCCAGGAGGCTTAGCCTGATCGTTCCCTTCTAATATATAAGGACCATATAGGCTTTGTGCCAGGCAGGTACGCCTCTGCAAATATTTTTAAGGCATTAGTGGCCTTGCGGAAGGGCAGGAGTAGACCAGGGATGCCATCTTGGCAAGCCTTGACATGGAAGAGGTCTTGAACAAGGTCACGAGGGAATACCTTTTCTGGATGTTGTCTCAATTTGGTATAGGGGGACCTTTCCTCCAATGGGTCCAGCAACTTTATAGAGTCCCTACTGCTCAATTGTTGATTAACAAGCAACATATGGCTGCTTTTTCTGGCGCAGGATATGAGGCAAGGCTGTCCCATATCTCCCCTGCAGCTTATCCTATTGTTGGAACCTTTGGCGGTAAAGATCCGCTCATCTCTGGATCTTGAAGGGGTACTTATAGGAGGGTTGGAATATAGAATTAGTTTGCTGATGATATGATACTGTTTCTTCAATATGCTACAGACAGCATCCCACATTTGATTACCCTAATTCAGCAGTTCGGTTCTTTTTCGGGGCTTTGTATTAATTTGGACAAGTCAGAGGCTATGCCACTTACATACTTTTGCACTTCCTGACATTCGTCTAATTTTCCCTTATGCTGGGTACAGGGAGCGCTCAAACACTTAGGACTCTATTTAAGTACAGATTGGCACATGGTGTATCAGAAGAATATAAGAGACAAATTATTTCACCTTAAGGACTTGTGTGCTAGATGGTGCAGGCTCCCTCTGTCTCTTTTTGGTAGGTTGGCCTTGGTCAAAATGGTCACCACAGTAGATTCCATACCACATATCCTTGATACTATTGGCAATTATTCTTTTGTTTCAGGCTACAAGCTGAATGCTACAAAAACAGAGATTATGCCTCTGAATTGCCCAAAGGTTAAGGGAATGGGTTTTCAATGGTCCCCTTGTAAAATCAAATACATGGGTATTTTCTTTGGACCAACTCTTGAAGAAACAATGTCATACAATGTTGATCATATGCTTGAAAACTCAACAAAGTCGACAAAAAATATGGGGAGAGGAGGACACCTCTTCCCATATATTGAAGAAAGAAGGGAAAATTGAATGAGTAAACGATAATCTTATAAATATAAATATAAGACCTATAAACATGAGAGTCTTCAGTATCAGAGAACTATGATGCAATTGAATGCTCTTGAACAGTATCCCCCGGGCTGACAACTCTGTAAGGGCTATTGGAGCCCGAGTGAGTTCACCCGATACATCATGTTGTCTCTAAATAATAAAGTGTAGTTAAAAAACTCAAACCAATAAGTGAAAAAATGTGTGACAGTTCATAACTCATTCATCTCCCTCTTTCAACAAATCCTCAAAATTCAGAGTGTTTCTAATAAAAGAGTGCCAGCATCATATATAACAATAAATATAATAAAAATTTGTTTAGCACAAAAGATGTCCAACTTATCTGTGTTCAAAAGTTGGGACTATCCATGACTCTCTAAGGTAAGTCCGTTATGTGCCCGACAGAGCTCTGTTTTGCCGTCTTCTTCAGGAGCTGAACTTCCTCTGAATGAAAACTTTCAAAACATTGTGCACTCTTCAATATATGGGAAGAGGCGTCCTCCTCTCCCCATATTTCATGCCGACTTTGTTGAGTTTTCGATCATATCCTTGACCATATCAATAAGACAACTACATGCTGGTCCCCTCTTAAATTATTCTGGTGGTGACAGATGGATACAATAAAGATGATGATTATGCCAGTCATTAATTATACTCTCAGTATGTTGCCAATTTAATTTGAACAGGTGTTGTATCATAAGATGGAAAGTTTATTGATGATTTTTTTGTGGAATAATAAAGCTCCTCATATTAGTTTGAAAAAATTGAAATGTATAAGAATTGGGGAGGTGTTAATTTCCTGAGTTTTTATGAATATCATTTGGCCTTTATACTTCGTTAGAGTTCGAGGTGGATGATACCAGATTCACCAATATTACCCGCTTGGATGCAACATGAGGAGTCACTGTTTAATCCACCGTTATGGCTGCTTTCCTATATGTCTATTAATGGAGATTTGGGTAAGAATCTGGTGCTCCTTGCATCTAAGTCAGCCTTTAATGAATATAATACATGAAGCTTACGCGGGGGAGGGGGGGCTCCTGATTTGCCCCTCCTGGCCTCTTGGATTTGTGGACTTCCCCGTATGGTTTTCGAGCATACATGAGTGTCAGGCGCTGGCCTAGAGAATTTGGCCTGACCCCCAATGTGTACATAGCTTCTATGAAGAAGGCCTGGTTGTGGTGGAGAGGTAGGCTAGGGTGGCAGGCGGGTAATTGGGCTCTCAACCCAGTACAGGACAATCTGGAGATTCCGCCAGGTGTGAGCAGTCCATTTTTTGGGAAGGATGTTCTGTTGGGACATTATACAGAAGTAGGTAGTGATTCCTTCACCTCTTTTGCTCAATGTCAGGCCCATTATGGTTGCACTCACCAGGATTTCTTTTGTTATCTTCAGGTTCATCATTATTTTCATCAAAGGGACAGACGAGCCCTGGGATTGGGTACCTTTTCCACATACCCCCTGCCTTGAACTTTTTATTGGGGTAATATAAGATGGGAAGGGAGGAGAGGGGGAATAGATGGCTGCCTTCTTTGGTCACAGCTTGGGAGGCAGATTGGGGGGGGGGGGGAAATCTGCCAGGACAAGGACTAGTGGACTGTTTCACTAATGCTGCCAAAGGATCTCATAATGCACAACTCCAAGATATGCAGTTTAAGATTCTGCATCAGGCATATGTATTTAGAGTCTATGGGGTCAAGATTGGATTTTGGGACAGTGCATTCTATGTGAAATGCAAGTCAACCCTGGGATATTTTCTTCATATGCTGCAGGAATGTAAGTGTTTTAGTGATTTTTAGAATGGTATGCTGGATTGTATATCTCAGTTATTGCAATGCCACGTGGAATGGTCTTATGCTATCTTACTACTGGGACATTTCTTGGAACTTCAAGGACAGCATTTCTCCACTGCTCAATTCAGATTTGTTTCGGTGGCATTGCTGCTGGCTAAGCACACCATTTTGCAATTATGGATGGATGAAGCCTCTCCAGTATTGGGAATGTAGCTGACTCAGATGAGAGAAATGGTGCAAGTGGAACTTTATTGGAAGTGGTGCGATGCCTGAGGGGGGGGGACCACTCAATATGACCTTTGGTCATCTTGCTTAATGCTTTGGCTACCCCAAAGGCACCTGCATTTTTCTTCTTTGTTATGTACTCTGTGGGGGGAACAGGGTACAGACCTGGGGGGTGGGGGGGGTCTGTTGGGGGATGGGAGGACAAGGAGGGTAGGGCAATGTGTGTTTTTGTGGAAAATTGTTCTGTATCATTTAAAAAATGTTCTTGAGTGTTACATGGTGCTCCTTTTCATCGTTTGGTTTGTCAATGTATCTTCCATTGGCTTTTTGAGCCATGGCATCCATTGATCTTTGTATCTGTTGCATTTGAGAATACCAATAAATATTATTTACAAAAAAAAAGGAGATAGAGCAGCTTTTAAACTGAGATGCGAGGGAAAGCTGACAATCGCCTGGGAGCGGATGGTTCGATATGAGGTATCCTTGAAGGATACTATTGAAACAGGATACTTAGGGAGTCACAATACAGAGGTTTAAAAAATGGTGAAAGAAAGCCAAGAGTGCTTAAATGTCAAGTTATCCCTGTCATCTTCTCAACACAATTTGAAGTATCTGTATACAAATGCTAGAAGCCTAAAAAATAAAATAGGAGAGTTACAGTAAATAACACTGAATGAAGAGGTAGATAAAAATAGACATCTCAGAGACCTGGTACAAATTATATTGCAAGGATAGAGTAGATCAAATTGGAGGGGGGCTGTGCTATATGTTAAAGAAGGAATTGAATCAAATAAAATAAACATTCTGCATGACATAGATAGCAGTATGGAAGCCATATGGATAGAAATTCCATGTGTGAAGGGAAGGAATATAAAGGTAGGATTAAACGACCATCCCCCAGGACAAAATGAGCAGACAGATGAAGAAATGTTTTCAGAGATTAGGAAAGCTGGAGAATTGGGTAACAGTATAATAAAGGGTGATTTCAATTACCCCAACATTGACTGGTTAAATGTTACATCAGGGAGTGCTAGGGAAGTAAAATTCCTAGACATCATAAATGGCTGCTTCTTGGAGCAACTAGTCCAGGAACTGACAACAGAGGTTTGGTCCTTAGTAGAATGCAAGACATAGTACAGGAGTAAACTGTGTTGGGTCTGCTGGGAAACAGTGATCATAACGAAAGCAGAAGCAGAGAAGTTCTTTTCTTAATCAAGCACATAGGAATATGAAATCATTGCCCTAATTGCACTATCACTAGTTCTTTGGCATTTGAACCGCTAAGACTCAATTTCGGGTTCCTTGAAACAGAATTTCGAAACATGGTCCATGTCGGGACCTGCTGAACACCTTTAAAAGATAAGTGGGATTTTCTTCCCCTTCTTTATTTGTGCCATCGATAATAATTTCTACTTTTTAAATAGCACACATTAGTATTTATTTCAAAAATTCTATACACAGTGATGGGTTCGGCTATAGAAGCTTCGGCTTTTGGCTGAATTACACATTTCTGAGTGTATGTGACAAAAAATATATAAAAGATTTTTTCATACATAATTTATCTAACAGTTCCCTTTTTCTAGGAGTTCCATACAGTATTGACACTTCATACCATTTTGACCTCCTAGCTCCTATGAGATATAAGAAAACAGCCTCCCTACTTTATTTATTGATTGACTAGGATTGTAAACTAGGCATGACTGTTATTTAAAAATAATATCGTGGAAGCCCTGACCAGATGTATTCAGGGCAGGGTTAATTCTTCGAGGGCTCCTAGACCCACAAGTACACTGGGCCCCCTGGCCCTGCCCACTGCCCCACCCCCATTCATCTACCTGTTTTCTTATTTACTTCTTTATTTCTACTTGTATTTCTTTTTTTCTTTTATTTTAAATTCAAAACAAACAACAAAGATTACCATACCAGTGCCAGTGTAGTTTTAGTTCTATGCAAGTCCCAAACATCTCTGAACAAATTCCCCTTCCCTTTCCTTCCCACCTACTTGCTCAGGACTTTAACTCTGAACCCTTTCCATACGTATTTAAAAGTGTTCAAATGCATTGTAAAGCAATAATACTATCCAAAACATAAGTCTATATTAAAAAAACAAGTTTTCAACTCCTCTCAACTGCCTCACTCTATGTCATCCAACTTTAACCCATATGTATATATAAACAATCAAATCTGTAACTCCTCTGGTACGTTCCACTCTATGTATATTAATTTGTAACAAAACAACAAGGTAAGCGATTCATCAAAGAATCCAATGTGGAACAAAAGAAGATTGGCAGACAGTAAGGAGATTCAAATCAAGTTTATTTAAGATGCTCCCAGGAACCATGCCTGATGCATTTCGCCAAACAAGGCTGATCAATGCTAACAGAAAACCATGTCTTTCATACACACAGGACACAGAACCACCCTCACCCTTACTATTCAGTCCTCAGTTTCCCTCTTTTCACTGTGTCAACCCACAGCATGCCACCCCTTTCCTTCACCCCTCCACTATCTCACTAACTCTATCTTCTTCCTCCCATCCAGCATATGTCCCCTCCTTCCATTAAGTATGTGTTTTCTTTCTCCACTTCCATTCAGTATTTGTTCTCCCCTCTCAACTGACATCCATCTGCCCTCTTCTCTCTCTCCTTCTCCCCACTTCCATCATCTGCCCCTTCTCTCAATCTCTCCCTTCTCCCCACTTCCATCATCTGCCCCTTCTCTCAATCTCTCACTTCTCCCAATTTCCGTCATCATCATCTGCCCCCTTCTCTCAATCTCTCCCTCTACCCCAGACCCATCTCCCTCCCTTCCCCTCACCTTTCTTTCCGATTTTGGCAACAAGATCAGCAACGCCCCCCCCTGGCGATAGCACTTCAGATCGGAAATGGCCCCCCCTGTAACAGCATTCAAGATAGATAATGCCCTCCCCCGGCGACAGCACTCAAGATCGGCAATGGGACTCCCCGGCATGAGCAGCATTTCAGATCGGTAACGTGATGCTCAATCCAAAGCTTCCCTATGATGTGAACTGCCCGGTTGAAAACAGGAAGCTGCATCAGAGGGGAAGCTTTGGACTGAGCATTGCATTGCTGATCTGAAGTGCTGTTGAGGCCGGGGGGGGCCCGTTGCTTATCTTGAGTGTCGTTGTGAGGGGGGGGGGGGTCCATTGCCATTTGAATAAAAAAAAGCTTTCTCTTTGCCTTTTTCAGAGGGCCCCCTAACAATTTCGGGCCCTAGGCATGTGCCTATTAGGCCTATCTTTTAATCCGACCCTAGATATATTCCATGTACTAGCAAAGGTGGGAAAAAGAGGAAACAAGAGTAGGCATGGTTAAAAGATGAATGGAAAGAGGCTATAATAGCCAAAAAAACATCTTTTAAAGAATGGAAAAAGGATCTGAATGAAGAAAATAAGAAGAGACAAAAGCACTGGCAAGTTAGATGCAAAGTGTTGATAAAGAAAGCTAAGAAAGAATATGAAGAGAAACTTTCAAAGAGGCAAAAACTAATAACAATTTTATTAGGTATATCAGAAGCAGAAAAACTGTGAGGGTATCCCTGGGACCGTTAGATGATCAAGGAGCAAAAGGGACACTCAGGGAGAATAAGGCCATAGAGTAGAGATTGAATGAATTATTTGCTTTGGCCTTTATGGAAGAAGATGTAAGAGATCTACATGAACCAGAGATGGTTTTCAAAGGCTATCATGCGGAGGAACTAAAAGAAATCTCGGTGAATCTGGAAGATGTACTAAGCCAAATCAACAAGTTAAAAGTAATAAATCACCTGGACTGGATGGCATATATCCCAAGGTACTAAAAGAACTCAAACATGAAATTTTTGACCTGCTGTTAGTGATTGGTAAGACCGTCTGAAGCACCTGATGATTGGAGGGTAACCAATGTTATGCTGATTTTTTAAATAGGTTCCAGAAAGGTTCGAGGGGAGATCCGGGAAACTACAGACTGGTGAGTCTGACCTCAGTACCTGGAAAGATGGTAGAGTTGCTGATAAAGGACCGCATCATTGATCACCTTGATGGACACGGGCTGATGAGGACCAGTCAACACGGTTTTAGCAAAGGCAGATCATGTTTGACGAACTTGTTGCACTTCTTTGAGGGAGTAAACAAACAGTTAGACAAGGGCGACCAAGTCAACATTGTATATCTGGATTTTCAGAAGGTGTTTGACAAGGTTCCACATGAATGACTACTTCGGAAAATTGCGAGCCATGGAATCGAGGGTGAAATACTCACATGGATTAAAAACTGACTGGATCATAGGAAATAGAGAGTGGGGGTAAATGGACAATACTCAGACTAGAAGACCGTCACCAGTGGGATGCCGTAGGGCTCGGTGCTTGGACCCATGCTCTTCAACATCTTTATAAATGATCTGGACATTGGTACGACGAGTTAGGTGATTAAATTTGCGGACAATACGAAGTTATTCAGAGTAGTGAAGACAAAAGGGGATTGTGAAGATCTGCAATGTGACATAATCAAGCTTGAGAAATGGGCATCGACATGGCAAATGAGGTTCGAATTAATGGGAGTTATACTGATAATTTTACATTGGCGCGAGGGACTAGACAGGGCTGTGCTCTTTCGCCTTTATTTTTTGCATTGGCCATGGAGCCGTTAGCTAATCATGTTTGAGCTCAGCAGACTATTCAGGGAGTGATATGCAGTTGGATTTCAACCAAATTGCTGATGTTTGCTGATGATGTTATTTTCACTTTAACTCACCTTCGGACCTCTTTGTTGGGGATTGTTGATGAAATGACTCGCTATGGTGAGGTTTCTGATTTCCTCACTAATATGGATAAGTCAGAGATTCTTAATTTATCGGTGAACCCCAGAGCTTGTGCTGTGCTGAAGTTTGGGTATCCTTTCCAATGGGTCGTGTAGCGTGCCCGGCTCTTGGGCCTAGCAGAGACCGGCACACGCTTACCAAAATCGCCCTGGCGTGCTTCCCCAAGAGGGAGGAAGACCTGTTAGTAGTACCTCACTCTATTAATCCAAACATCAGAATGGCACAGCTCACGTCAGTATCAAAAAGACAGGAATCACATTCATTGAAAATCCAGCAAGGGCAAAACAAAAATCCAAAAATAACTATAAGGTGCCCCAAGATAATATCACTCTTACCAGCCTGGTCTGGTTCCTGCTCCAGTGTTTACTAATGTCCCAGGTAAGTTCTATTGTCAGGGAGTGAGCATAGCTCAAGGTATGGATGAGTCGCAAGCAGTCTTTAACTCCACCATAAACTCTGAACTGTACAAGGTTGCAGTGCCTCTCCCTTCCCCTCAAGCATTAAGGAGTGGGAAGGTTATACACTTTATCAGTTTAACACTTGGCACGGCAAAGCACAAACAAAAATATAACCCCAAACACTATCCTGGATGTCAGACAAACCAACACCCAATCTTCAGGGTTTTCGCTGCATTCCAAACAATGCCTTTGTCCATGAGGCTTAATTATCTCCAAACAAAGTTCTCACAGCAAGCCAACCAGCACATCAAAAGTCCATAACAAAAAAACAACTCTGAAAGGCAAACACCCAGCGAGTTCAGCTCACTTCCATGGCTTCTGAACACGCAAGCTCTGGAAGGGAACTACAATCCATGTTCTCAGTACCTGGATCTCCTGTGTTTGCTGGTCTGCCTCTGGGTCAAACATTTCCACATCCGTTGATCCTTGGACTGGTGGAAGTTCCTTTCACCTGGGAACTTCCCTGGCCTCCTTCCCTCTCTGGGATAGCCAGCTTTCCAATTGTTCCAAGGCTACTGTGCCCCACCCAGTCCTACTCAGGGGCCAGGCTTTCTTCAGCTGAGGCTGCCTCCTGCCCTGTTTGGCCAGCCCTTTACAAAATGGAGGATTAAAGGGGCCCTGTCTGTTTTCACCAGGCTATGGTCTAAGTCCTGTTCAAACACAGCCTGCTCCCATTCCTGTCTTACAGGCGTAAAGTGATTATCCCTGACTAGTTTCACAGGGTGCCTCTTCAGGTTCTTCACTGGCACAAGGCTGGTACTGGGCTTGGGCTTGTGACAGTGTCTAAATTTATCCGTTATCTGGGGGTTAATATTACGGCACAGCCCGAATCTTTATTTGATGTTAATTTTCCGCCGCTATTGAAATCTTTGTGGGCTGATTTAGATAAATGGGAAAATACTCCATTATTGTGGTATGGCCGTATTCAGAGTGTAAAAATGATGGTGTTACCTAAATTGCTTTATCTTTTGCCTAGTCCATTATCGGCGACTTTTTTTTGTGTGGTGGCTAGAAAAGTTTTTCAATAAATTTGGAAAAGTCGCCCACCGCATGTTCCAAGGAGTGTGTTACATCAATTTTGGGCCCAGGGAAGTATAGCTGTACCCTGTTTGCGGTGCTATTATGTGGCGGCACAATTAAAGTCGTTTTTAGCTTGGTATAAAGATAGATCGAAGAGTTGGGCTCGATTGAAAAATATTTTGGGTTCTGAGGTGTTGTGTTGGGTGTTGCCTTGGTTGCAGGTGGGGGAGGCTCGACAGCTACTTAAAGGGGCTAATCCGTTTTTGCATCACACGTTTGTGGTATGGACCAGGGTATGGACCCGCCTTTTTCGCTCTAGGCTATATTTTCGTAGTACTCTGTTGTGGGTGGCGGCGAGTTTTGCACCCTGTTCTGCCACGTGTTTATCTAGCAAGGGAATGTAGAAGTCACCTCCACCAAAGCTTCAGAGTAATATGATTCTTTATTGCATACACATCAGATAATACCAAATAATGCAGATAGACATCAGATAATATACAAGATATAAGCAGAGAATATCTATATACACCAAATAGAATACTTCACCATGTCTGCCACGCCCCCTTCCAATACTGATCAGGAATCTGATCGATCAAGGGAAAGGATACAGTCCATGGCCCTCCCACGGCTGCAGCAAGATTCAAAGTCCAGTCTGTGACTCTCAGCCTTTTATAGCACAGAAAGTGCTGAATTTCTTACACACATAGACACTGCTGTTTCTGCAGTAACAACAGGTCTCCTTTATCTTCTAACTCTCACAGATGGAATGTTAACCGCCGCTCGAACCCTCCCTTATAACATGAAAACCCTTCCTCTGCAAGACATGAAACAGTATAAGATATATGACCCAAGCTGATAACAACTTGCTCTCATGAAAGTAAGTTGTAAGGCTGCCTAATTGTCTGGCACAGATGTAAGGCAAGAATTGCAGCTAAAAAGCAAGCAGACATGAAGATTCATACCTAATTGCCAAAGTGACTACTTGCCATGCCCTGGCCAACCATGGGCATAACATTCCACCCCTTGAATCTTCAGGTCTGTACTTCATGATAAGAAACCATCCGAAGGGATGTAGCCATGGTACGTTTATACACAAAATAAGTAAACCCACAATTGAAAAAGGTTAACATCAAAATAAACAGCATAATAGTTGCTTCAATATGATCAGTCAGTGAATGTAAGTTAAAAAAATCAGTGTAACAAAGTGGGAGTACAATTAACTTTATACAAAATATCTACATGCTAGATTATTAATTCAATTTAAAACAGTAATGATACTACTATCTAGGCTTGAAAATACTATTATTTACAAAATGGAGCATAATATCATCATCATATTTCAGAGTAAATTCTTGGTTATGTACAGTGTTGGGAAGTCAACATCCTTTCCAATGAAAAACATCCACCACCTTTCCCTCTGACATGTGGAAAGATGGCATACTATGGAAGCATTTATTAGTGTGGGAGCATTTAGGGCAGGGGTGTCCAACCTGCGGCCTGAGGGCCGCATGCGGCCCTGTGAAGTATTTTGTGCGGCCCTGGTCAAGGGGTATGCAGTGTTTTCCTCTGCTGCCCTTGGGTGTTTACCGTCTTGCCAGCTCCCTCCTGTGTCTTGCTGCAGTGTTTGCACATTTGTGCGGCCCCAGAAACATTTTTTCGGCCAGTGTGGCCCAGTGAAGCCAAAAGGTTGGACACCCCTGATTTAGGGTCTATCTACATCAACATCCCAATTCCAGATTGATATAATGTCCCCTAGGCCACTGCTGACATAGGTTAGGCCAACCGAAAATTCTGGCTGCTAACATCTCCTTTTCTGTTTTATACTTCGAAATGAGGCAAGCTTGTGGTACATATGACCTATACTTCTGCAACTGTTTCATAAACAGCCAGTTCGCCTTCTGCGGATGCCTCTTTTACTTCCAACATTATATTAGCACATCCCCTTAGGCCTGCACAATCTCTAAGCTATGAAGATAAACAGTTCCCATTATGAGTTCAAACCTCTGTCTTAGGTTGTACAGTCATCTGGGTGGGGAAACCCAGCATGCTACATCTTACCCGTCTTTGAGCGAATGAACGGTGCATAATGGATGCAGGAAACTTTCTCAGGAGGTTCAGGCTGAAAGGTATCAGGATACCATGAGGATGAGAGTATGGGATAGGAGATCATATATCATATCTGACCCTAGCATGCGATGCAATAGGCCATGCCAAATCAACCAACTTAGAACCCAATTAACCAAATTAGCAAGTGTCAGAGAAAATTCTGAAAATTCACATATAAAATTGAATGCGTGGTCATTTCATAACAAAGGAAAACATGACTATACATGGCAAAATTTGTTCCATACATAAAGTAACGATAGAGTGACTTAAAACATCAAAACATGATAGCCATAGGCAAATGCCTAAAGAACAGTTCTCAAACTGAGACATGAGCATCTCGTAGTAAATTTTCAACAGTTGTGCAATCTGTCCATAGTATGATTCACTTCTTTAGAGGTAGTTTTTAAGTTGTTCAGTGTCTGTAAAATTCACCAGCTTATGGAATGTTTCATTCCCCATGCCAAAGGGGAAGTGGGTGCACAACATAGCTACATCAGGTATGGTTTAGGTACAACAAAGCGTCCTTAGGAAGGTGGCGGTAAAAAGAAACAAGAGTGTCTTTGCAGTCATAGTGCAGGGAGATGAATTAGTCCAATAGAAGCTGACAGCCTCCTTACAGCTTGAAAGGAGTCCAGGTATCATCCAGCGGCTGAACCCCAGCGAAGTGATCCAAATACAAGAGAGAAAAAGAGAGAGAGAGAGACCATATTGCCTGTACTGAGTGTGGCAACATGTGACAATATTAGTGCATTTACTTGATATAGGTATTGCAAGAGAGAAACAATATGCAAGTACTTCATGTTCTTAATCAGACATTCCAAAAAGATATATTTTCCCTTTCTTTTTTTTTTATGTGTGTGCTGCACACAACTCACTTGACCACAATTATGTACTGATTCAAAAAATTATGTCCTAAGGATTTATGACATAGGCCAATAAATTGCACATACGGTCACACATACAAAAACATTTAAATCTGGTTTCTGATTACGTTGAGCCCTGTTTTACTCATTAAAGCATCAAATTGCAAAGATCTCTACACCTTTAGTTCAAATGGACTATTTCCACGATAACACATCTGGAATTTTGGCTCATACAAACTCTCAGAAACCTATTAATAACCCCTTTAACGGGCAGCTTAATGAAAAACACACCTGAAATAAAACAATTTTCCCTAACTCCTGTTGCTCTCCACACTTTTCCTTTATTTTCCAAAGTGTACAAACTGCTTTCGCTTTTTAGTACAGGAAGCTTGTAATGATCTGTAAATTAACTCCCTGTACTCTTCAGTATCTTAATTGATTGTCTACCTTTATAAATCATATTTAAAATTCCTCAACTGGCCAATATAGTTGGAAAAAATCTCACAGCAACCCCTCCCTTTTTACCACAACTAGGAGTGAATCTCCTGTACTGTCTGTCCTTCTAAGCTCTATACCCTGAAAAAATCTAATCTTTCTTTTATATTGAAATACATATACACATCAGAACATTCCCTAATGCTGTAGCTTCATAACTCTTGCTAAGCAAATATATATATACTAGTGTTTTAGCCAGTTACATTAGTTACAGTAACGGGTGCTAGAATAGCCCCTGACCCTGACTCTGACCGCACCCATATCCCGTCTCTATCATGCCCGGACCCTGCCTCCCACTGATCCCAGTCTTATCACATCACCTTTCACCATTTCCTTTGTACCCTTTTGGCTCTCCTGACAGGATCTTTACTTACCCAAGGCGGCAGCAACAGTCCTGACGTACCAACCTTTCCTCCCTCAGTGCCCCAAAGCAGCAGTGGTCCTACCATTTCCATCTCTCCCTTTCCCCCTTTCACACCCTCTACCATCTCTCTCTGACCCTGTTTCACCTCTTTTGCCATCTTTCCCTTTCCTGTCCCCCTCTGCCCTTCCCCAAGACCATCTCTCTCTCCTGCCCCCTCCACACTCCCTGAAGTCTATCTCTCCCTATCCCCTACCATCTCTCCTGGTCCCCCTAGTAGCCCCTGTGTCCTTCTCATGTCTGTCTCTCTCTCCTCACCTCCTGCCTCTGCGGAGCTCTCGCAGCTTCTCCTCGTCCTCTTCCAGCCAGGCTTCAGCCGACAGCCGCCGCAGCCTGCAGCTGCCGACATCTGCCTCGGGGGATTCTCGCGCATGCGCACTCCTACCTGCGGTGCCCTACAGCGCACGGAAAACGGGAGCACGCAGGTGGGAGTGCGTATGTGCAGCTTAGGGTTTTATTATATTAGATACAGGCATCATACAAAAACAGATTATACATATCATTAGATAATATTATTCCTTGTATAATTTTACAGGCAGCACATGAATATCATTTAACAAAATAAAGCATGCATATGTAAAGAATTTACATTTACAGTCGGCTGGCCACACCTTCTATAAAATATACCTTCACCATACGGGACAATCTTCACCGTATAGGACACCCCTAGGCTACAATTTTAGCCTCCATGCCTCCCCCACACCAGGATCCCACCCAGGGATAGAGGGTCGCTTTGCTGGCCACATTCTACACCCTACTTCTGGTACCAATTTGTTCTGCCACATGTTTATCTAGCAAGGGTATATAGAAATCACCTCCAGCAAAGCTTCAGAGTAATATGATTCTTTATTGCATACACATCAAATAACACCAAATAATGCAGATAGACATCAGATAATATACATGATATAAGCAGAGAATATCTATATACACCAAATAGAATACTTCACCATGTCTGCCACGCCCCCTTCCAATACTGATCAGGAATCTGATCGATCAAGGGAAAGGATACAGTCCACGGCCCTCCCACGGCTGCAGCAAGATTCAAAGTCCAGTCTGTGACTCTTTGCTTTTTATAGCACAGAAAGTGCTGAATTTCTTACACACACAGACACTGCTGTTTCTGCAGTAACAACAGGTGTCTCCCTTATCTCCTAACTCTCACAGATGGAATATTAACCGCTGCTCGAACCCTCCCTTATAACATGAAAACCCTTCCTCGGCAAGACATGAAACAGTATAAGATATATGACCCAAGCTGATAACAACTTGCTCTCATGAAAGTAAGTTGTAAGGCTGCTTAATTGTCTGGCACAGATGTAAGGCAAGAATTGCAGCTAAAAAGCAAGCAGACATGAAGATTCACACCTAATAGCCAAAGTGACTACTTGCCATGCCCTGGCCAGCCAAGGGCATAACACACCTGGAAGGATAGATACTCGCTTTTGGGTTTGGGCTCAACAGGGTCTTATAGACTTGGGGGATTTTGTGGAAGATGGCATATTGATATCGTTTTCAGATCTGATGGAAGCTTATGATTTGGAGGAGGTGGATCATTTTCGGTATTGTCAGGTGGCGGACTTTATTAGTCGCAAGGCTATTAGTCGCAAGGCTATTAGTGACCTTCGCTTAAAGGAGACCCCCTTGGCGATTAGTGACCTTCGCTTAGAGGAGACCTCCTTGGAGTGGGCCCTTATGGGGAATAGTGATCGGGGGTGCATCTCTAGGGTTTATAAAGCTCTCATACAACAACAGGCCCCCCAATTAAGTTTATTGGTATTTGGGAGGGGCTCTTGCGACCGGTTAGGCCAGCTATAAATTGGGAGCGGGTGTTTATTCAATTGCTTCGTGTCTCTATAGATAGCTCTTTGTTGGAAAATGGATACAAGATGCTGTACCAATGGTACCTTACGCCCATGTGACTCCATAAAATGTACCCCCAGGTATCCAATCTTTGCTGGAGAAATTGTGGCCAGCCGGGTATCTTTCTTCATATTTGGTGGGACTGTCCATGGGTTGTTCCCTATTGGGATATGGTTTTTGAATTATTGTCTGATATTTTAAATACCACTCGTCATCGGAACATGGGTAGTGTTTTCTTACATCTTCCATTAGCTCCGTTACCGACTAATGCACATAAACTTGTTTGTTTTGTTTTTACTGCTGCTCGACTTATATTGGCCGCCCATTGGAAACAAGCCTATCCCCGGGTCGAATTTACCTGTTACATAAAGTGAATTTTATTTTTCGTATGTCTAAATTGACTGCTTTGCTGCATACTCGACTTATTCCCTTTCTAAAGGTGTGGGATCCTTATGTTAAATGGTAGCATGACCATTGATTAGTTTTCTTTTTGTTAGTTGCAACCATCTTATATTGTTTTTTCTTTGTATTATTGACCCTGGGGTGGGGGAGGGGAGGGAGGTTTGGTTTTATTGGCTGTGTTCTGGTGCATTGTACTGAAGAGTTACTATACAAAAGTTTGTATTTTTGATATTATGGCAGGGGGGAGGGGGGTGAGAGAGAGGGGTTGTTTAAGTGAATTTTTTGGTTCTATATTTGCTTTACCTCTGATGATTTGTATTTTTCTGAAAAATTTCAAATAAATACAGTGGCGTACCTAGCATATGTGACACCCGGGGCCCATCATTTTTTGACACCCCCCATCTGTATGAAAACATGATTTTTAGTAACAATCCAACGTGTGGTGGACACTTGGAATACGCTTCCAGAGAGCGTAATAGGGCAGAGTACGGTACTGGGGTTCAAGAAAGGATTGGACAATATCCTGCTGGAAAAGGGGATAGAGGGGTATAGATAGAGGATTACTGCGCAGGTCCTGGACCTGTTGGGCCGCTGTATGAGGGGACTGCTGGGCATGATGGACCTCAGGTCTGACCCAGCAGAGGAATTGCTTATGTTCTTATGTTACCTAGGAAAAGGCAGCATCTTACATACTGCAATGAGCCACCCTTTGTAAAATTAAACAAGCCAGACTAGTACAGATCAATCCTGCAGACTAGTACAGATCAATCCTAACAAAAGAACATGTCTTCCGAACACACAAAACACCTTCGCCTAGTATGGAATATGTCATCACAAACTAACCCCTCTCCCTTTGACAAAACTGTAGTGTGGATTTTAGCCATGGTGTTAACAGCTCTGACGCTCATAGAATTCTGAGCATCAGAGCTGCTACCACCACGGCTGGCGCTAAAAAACGCTCCACAGTTTTGTAAAAAGGGGGGGGGGGGGATAAAATAGAAATACATAGACAAAGTTAAATTGAACCAGCAAGAAGCTAGACTCTGCATACAATGCACCACAGAAACAGTCAATAGCAGGCACTCAATAGTAATATAGCATTCAATCCAGAACAATAATAATTCAGACAGATTCCAATCTCCGAATCCACCTTTCTATGAATGTTATATTGATCCTCAGATGCATCATTCCATGTTCAAACTTTATCACCACGCTAAGCTTGATGTGCAGAATCTTCCCTGGATCAATTTTATAGTGTGGTAGCTTAATCTTATAATCTTATAATCTTTATGTTATTTTTAAATAAATGTTTCAATATATTAGTGATTAAATAAGTTAAATTAGTTTGAAAACAACTTATCTTAGGTTGTGGTCAGTGTAGGGTCTTCTTGTGCCAACATGTTTTGCGCTACGGCGCTTTTTCAAGGCTGGGTCCCTAACTTCATATCGCCATCCAATTTGACCACTGATTTTAGCTCAGAAACAGTGACACATGTCTCCTAAAGCAATAAATAAATAGAAAATTTTTTTCTACCTTTGTCTTCTGTGGTTTCTACTTTCCTCATCTTCTTGTAACTCTCTTCCTTCCATCCACCGTCTGCTGTCTCTCTTCCCCTATATGGCATCTTCTCTCCTTCTATGCCCCTTCCAGAAACTGTATGCCTCCCCCTTCCATCTCTCCTTTCACCCCCATTGGTCTGGCATCTCTCTCCTCTCCTTCCCTCTCCCACACCTCTTCTCTGCAATCCCTTTCCCTTTTTTCCCTCATTTTCCTTTTCAATTTATTTTCTGCATCTATCTAGATTACGTTTTTACTACCCTCTCATCAATGTCCTTTTTTACTGTCTACCTAAAGCTTGCCACCTCTTTCCCTCACCCTCCAGTGTTTCCCTAACTCAATCCTTTTCGCCCCATCATGTGCCCTCCTTTTATTTATCTCCTCCTTCCATCATGTACCCTCTTTCTCTAACCCTTCCATCTAGTACCTTCTCCACTTCCATCCAGTGTCTGCTCCCCTCTTTCTCTCCTCCCATTTCCTTCCTGCATTTGCTCCCTTATCTCTCCCATCTGCATTGCTATCCAGCATAGGCTCCCCACTACCATCCAATGTCTGCCCTTTCTCTCCATCCACCCCTCTTCAATCAGCATCTGCCCCCTTTCTTTCCCTCCAATATCCTTCCCCCTTATGTCTCTCCCCTTTCTCTGTACATCAATTCCATCAGCACCACCCTTCCATAACACTCTGCCCCCTTTCTTTCCCTCCACCACTCTTCCATTCCAGCAGTCCTGCTCCTTTCTCTCCCTTCATGCAGCAAGGTCCCGCAATGAATGTAGCTGCTGGCTGCCAGTCCACCCCACTCCAATGTACTTGCTCTGGAGCGGACTCGGCAGCTGTATGCTGGAAGGTCTCATGATGACTCGTCTGCTGGCTCTGCTCCAGAAGAAGTAAGTTACGTCGGAGGAGGTGGACCTGGCAGATGCAGGGAGTTGTGTCAAAGTCCCGCAATGACTGCGTCTGCTGGGTCCACCCCCTCCGATGTAACTTACTTCTTCCGATGCAGAGCCGGAAGACGAGTCATCGCGGGACCTTCCTGCACCTCAGCGCAGCTGCTGACTCTGCTGCAGAGAAAGTAAGTCAGAGGTAACGTGACCATTTATTTTTTTAATCAAAAGGGGACATCTTTTAATTGACTGTGTATCCTTTCTTTCATTTCTTTCTTTCTGCACTGAGGCCCAACAATTGTACCTTTCTATTCCCTCCCTCCTTCCTTCCCATGTCCTTAGTGCCCCCAGTACCTCTTTCCCGTGTTCTTAGTGCCCCCAGTGCCTCCTTAAGTCCCCCACTGCCTTCCAGATTTTGTTCCCCCCAAAGCCAGCCTGCCTGCCTGCCTACCTATCTCCCTACCTCCATGCCACGCTAAAGCCAGCCAGCTTCCCTGCCTACATCCTTCCCTCCCTGTCACGGAAAAAAAAGCCTCTCTCCTTCCTTTCCCCTGGTCCGCGCCACTGCAGTCTTACCTCCCCGCTGCTGCTGCTAATCGCCAACAAGAAGTCTTCTTTCCGATGTGAATTCTGACATCGGATAGGACATTCTGGGCCAGCCAGGCAGTGATTGACTGGCCTGGAACGTCCTCTCTGACTTCAGAATTGACGTCGGAAAGAAGACTTCTTGTCGGCGATTAGCAGCAGCAGCGGGGAGGTAAGACTCCAGTGGCGCGGACCGGGGGAAAGGAAGGAGGTGCAGGTTCAGTTACACAGTAGGGCAGGAGGACCCGGACCTGGCCGGCTGTGCATCCCCCCCAAGGCGTGTATCCGGGGCGGACCGCCCCCCCTCCCCCCCTTGGTATGCCACTGAATAAATATATATATATATATATAAAAGAAAGTTAAGAAATCCTTTAAGGGCTCTGATTTGAGGAGGTAGGCTGTTCCAGATGTTCTTAACCTAATACTCCAATAATATATATATGCCTGGATACATATTGCAAAACTGTTTACAGGTATGAGGGCAGAGTATTCATTTTTTGTATTATTATTTTGCTTTCAATTTACAGCAAACTCTCCATTAACCGGCACCCATTAGGATTGATAGATGCCGGATAAATGTATTTTCTGGTTGCTTGAGAGTTACTATAAAATAGGCCTCAATAGTGGAGAGGTACCTGCATGTTGGAAAAAGGTGTTTATTAAACTGATTTTGAAGAAGAAAGATTTAGATATGCTGAATCCAGCTTGTTATAGACTAATTTCTAATCTTTGCTTTTTAGCAAAATTAACAGAGAGGATAGTTTTGGGGTTGCGGTCAATGCATAGCACTGAGACAGTGTTAGCAGGTTTTCTCAGTGAGGTTCACTCAGTCTTGGATGGGGGGGGGGATTTTGCAATGGTAGTTTCATTAGATCTGATTTCAGCGTTTGATCTAGTGGATCATGATCTTTTGCTAAACTTCATACTAGAGACTGATGTAACAGGAGTAGTTTGGGATTGGTTTTCAGCATTTCTCCGAGGACGTACTTTTAGAGTAGTCACTGAGGGATCAATATCTCAAGATAGATCATTAGATTGTGGAGTACCTCAAGAGTCAGCCTTATCATCAGTTCTATTTAATATCTTTCTGAGCCCCTTGGCAAGACGAATTCAGGAACTAGGAAACAGTACATACATTTATGCAGATGACATCTTACTAGTCTATAGACTATCACCTGCAACTTTAGATCTAGGCCCTCTTTTAGATGGCTTAAATAGAATAGAAGAATGGTTGAGTGAACATAAATTGGTTCTAAATATGTCCGAAGACTATTGCTTGTTGTATCTCAGGAGAAAAGGCAACACCACAATTAGATTTTTCTTTAAATAATTATAGTATAAAGCTAGTAAGTAGTTTCAGGTACTTGGGGATTATAATCAAGTTTCAAGTTTATTATTTTTAATATACCGACCATCGACAAGTATCTAGCCGGTTTACAATGCTAAAATAAAATAAAATATTAAAATTATACTTATAGGAAGGGGGAGAGTGAACATTAAAAGATATTTTACGAAGAAAGACATGAACGTGGTGGTGAAAGGGAAAAAGGGGGGGTTGATAGTTACATCGTTAAAAAAAAAAAATAATAATAATAATAATAAAAATTGAGTTGAAAAGAAAAGGGAGGGGATGGGGATGTAACATTAGGGATGGTGTCGCTACTTAAAAGCGGTTGGCAAACTTTTGAGAATGAGAAGATTAGAAGCTGTGGAATGCATCTTGAAATAAGAACGTTTTTAGTTTAGTCTTGAATTTGTCAAGAAGATTTTCGTGGTGGAGATGAGATGGCAAGGCATTAAACAAAGCTGGAGCAACTACGGAGAAGTTAGTTTTCCTAGTGTAGTAGAATTCTTTGATAGAGGGAACAGACAATAAGTTCTGATCTGCTGATCTGAGAGTCCGGGAAGGGCAGAGAAGGATGATGAGTTTATCCAGGAAGGGTGGAAGACGCGAGAGTTTGATTTTAAAGACTAGCATTAGTATTTTGTAAATCATACGGTGTGTCATCTAAACTTTAAGGAACAGGTTTCAACCGTGGTTGCTAAAAGTTTTGGGGCATTAAGACAGCTTAGAGCCATTCGAGATTTTTTGGATGAAAAATCATTGCACACGTTAATTCATGCCTTTGCATTGTCAAAGTTAGATTATGGTAATTTAGTATATGCAGGTACTGGGTCAGGACAGCTGAAGCGCTTACAAACAGTGCAAAATGCTGCAATTAGATTATTAGGCCGTGCATTTATTTGTGATCATGTGACACCTTTGCATTTAAAATTCCATTGGTTACCCATGGAATTTAGGATCAAATCTAAGATCCTGCTGTTGGCACATAGAGCAGTGTTTTTCAACGTTTTTACACCCGTGGACCAGCAGAAATAAAAGAATTATTTTGTGGACCGGCAAACTACTAAGACTGAAATAAAAAACCCACATTTCCGCTCTGTCTCCGCGAGCTCGGTCCCCACAAACCATCTGATCCCATCCGAACAAACCTCAGTTATGATTTTATATTGAACGTATTTTATTAAAGTACTAGCTGATTACCCGGCGTTGCCCGGATATTTATTTATCCCAAAATGTCCAACCCCCTACATGTCCCACCCCCCTATGTCCCACATGTCCCACCCCACACGTTACCCCCCCCACATGTCACATATGCCCCACCCCCATGTCCCAACCCGCTACCCTCCACAGGTCCTAAAGGAATGTCCCTCTCTATGGGGCTGAACTTAGACTTAAACGGCATTGGGAGTGTCGGTATTCATCTCTGCGAGCCCGAAAACTATGGGTTGGACATTAATATCTGTCACTTTTGATAATTTTAACATATCACCCCCTTCCCACCCCCACAGTATTTAACCCCGTCCCACCTGCACAATATTTTTCCCCAGATAGTAAGTCATATGTGTACCACGTTTGGTTGAAATCTCTCCATGCGTTTCAGAGTTATGCTGAGTATTCATCTGTGAGCCCGAAAACACTATGGGGTAGATACTAAAATCTGTCATTTTCAATCATTTTTACATATCCCCCCCTTCCCACCCCCACAGTGTTTGTCCTCAGATAGTAAGTAATGTGTATGTCAAGTTTGGTTGAAATCTGTCCATGCATAGAAGAGTTATGCTGGAACATACATACATACACACACACACATATATTCAAATTATAATGTGAAATATCTGACAAAATGAATACATTACAACTAACCCAAACTTGATTATAAACAACATTTTTAGTTTCATCTCCAGGAGCAAGAACATATAAATTCTTGGGTGAACCCACCCTTGAGCAAGCAACATAGAGTTGTGGGCCGCGAGACCCCCAGAACATATCACCCCAGGTAGTGAGGAATCTGCATACCAAGTTTCGTTCAAATCGGTCAAGCCGGTTTTGAATTACTGTGAGAATGGCAGCTTTTTACATTTTTTCCATTGACATGAATGGGTGAAATCTGATTTTCTGTTTGTAGCTCCGCCCACGTGTGCAGGTGGGCCGCGAGACCCCCAGAACATATCACCCCAGGTAGTGAGGGATCTGCATACCAAGTTTCGTTCAAATCGGTCAAGCCGTTTATGAATTAATGTGAGAATGGCAGCTTTTTACATTTTTTCCATTGACATGAATGGGTGAAATCTGATTTTCTGTTTGTAGCTCCGCCCACGTGTGCAGGTGGGCCGTGAGACCCCCAGAACATATCACCCCAGGTAGTGAGGGATCTGCATACCAAGTTTCGTTCAAATCGGTCAAGCCGTTTTTGAATTACTGTGAGAATGGCAGCTTTTTACATTTTTCCATTGACATGAATAGGTGAAATCAGATTTTCTGTTTGTAGCTCTGCCCATGTGTGCAGGTGGGCCGCGAGACCCCCAGAACATATCACCCCAGGTAGTGAGGGATCTGCATACCAAGTTTCGTTCAAATCGGTCAAGCCGTTTTTGAATTACTGTGAGAATGGCAGCTTTTTACATTTTTTCCATTGACATGAATGGGTGAAATCTGATTTTCTGTTTGTAGCTCCGCCCACGTGTGCAGGTGGGCCGCGAGACCCCCAGAACATATCACCCCAGGTAGTGAGGGATCTGCATACCAAGTTTCGTTCAAATCGGTCAAGCCGTTTTTGAATTACTGTGAGAATGGCAGCTTTTTACATTTTTTCCATTGACATGAATGGGTGAAATCTGATTTTATGTTTGTTGCTCCGCCCACGTGTGCAGGTGGACCGCGAGACCCCCAGAACATATCATCCCAGGTAGTGAGGGATCTGCATACCAAGTTTCGTTCAAATCGGTCAAGCCGTTTTTGAATTACTGTGAGAATGGCAGCTTTTTACATTTTTTCCATTGACATGAATGGGTGAAATCTGATTTTATGTTTGTTGCTCCACCCACGTGTGCAGGTGGACCGCGAGACCCCCAGAACATATCATCCCAGGTAGTGAGGGATCTGCATACCAAGTTTCATTCAAATCGGTCAAGCCGTTTTTGCGTGATCGCGGCACATACACACATACATACCTCCGATTTTATATATATAGATAAAAAGAAACAATATTCTGTACAATTGTCATTTAATAAATACAAATATACAGATCAAGAACCAACAAAACCCTTGTCTCCCCTCTCCTTCACATATATCCCCTCTACTATCAAGAAAACTGAACAAGCCAAATTATTACAGAATGCTACACAGAAATATCATGCTGACAGAATACTGCAGTCACACATGACAGGAATAGTGTTAAGGGAGTGCCCCCTGGTCAGAAAGAGCCCTAAGCCAGCTGGAAGCTAAAGAAGCACTGCCTGTGCTTTGCAGTCCCAAGTTATGTCTCTAGCAGGATATATATTTCAAATCTGATATATTCTAATGACAAAATAGAAAAAAAATGATTTTTTTTCTACCTTTTGTTATTTCTGGTTTCTGCTTTTATCTTCTTTTCCTTCCAGTGTCTGCCCTGTATCTTCAATCCAGCATCTGCACGTTCCATCCACTGTCTGCCCCTTCTAGAAACTGTCTGTCTCCCCCTGCCATCTCTCCTCTAGGACCCCCCCCCCCCTTTGGTCTGGCATCCATCATCTTCCCTCTGTTCCCTCATGGTCTGGCATCTTTCTCCTTTCATCTCCCTTTCCCTCCCCCCTTTGGTTTTTAGCATCTTTCTCTTCTCATTTCCTCTACTCAGATCTGATATCTCTGTCTCCTTCCCTGTTCTCTGGCATCTCTCTCTCCTCTCTCTCTTCCCTTTTCTTCTCTGGTCTTCCTTCTTTATTTTCTGCCTCCATTTAAATTAAATTATTTCTTATTATGCAGTCCTCAGTTTCCTTCATTTCACTGTGTCTACCCACAGCATGCCTAACCCTAACCCTAACCCCTTTCCTTCACCCCTCCACTATCTCACTAACTCTATCTTCTTCCCTCCTCCAGCATATGTCCTTTTTCTTTATCCCTTCTTCCATCCAGTGTGTGTTCTCTTTCTTCACTTCCATTCAGCATTTGCTCTCCCTTCTCACTTCCATCATCTGCCCATTTCTCTCTCCCCACTTCCATCATCTGCCCACTTCTCTCTCCCCCTTCTCCCCACTTCCATCATCTGCCCCCTTCTCTCAATCTCTCCATCCACCACAGGCCAATCTCTCTTCCTTCCTCTCACCTTTCTTTCTGATTTTGGCAACAAGATCGGCAACACCCCCCCCCCTCACAATGACACTCAAGGTCGGCAACGGGCCTCCTTCTCCCCCCAGCATCAACAGCAGTTCAGATCGGCAACGCGGTGCTCAGTCCAAAGCTTCCCTCTGACTCAAACTGCATGGGTGGAAACAGGAAGCTGAGTCAGAGGGGAAGCTTTGGGCTGAGCACCGCATTGCCGATCTGAAGTGCTGTTGATGCCGGGAGAAGGAGGCTCGTTGCTGAACTTGAGTGCCGGGGGCCCCCTTTGCTGAACTTGAATTACATCACGGGGGGGGAAGGGGGGGAGGGCGCCGATGCTGCTCATTGCCATTGCAGCCAGACACTGCTGATGGCTCCAATCTGATCTCGCCAGTGCTGCACGGACCGGCAGGAGGGAGAACTGTATCAATAATAATAAAACGCTAGAGCGCGCATGCGCTCTCGAAAATTCATGAGGTGTGGCGCTGTGAGGTGTGCTTCTGTGGCAACATTCTAACCTCACGGCACATGCGGGGGCTGAAGGCGCACGACTGTGCTCTCTCCCTGTCCTCGGCGCATCACCGCCCGCCCTCACTCGCCGCTGCCTCTCACTCGCTGCCTGCCCGTGTCCTCGACGTGTCACCTCACTCGTCGCCGCCGCCGCTGATCCTCCTCTTCAGAGCAGCCTGCGATCGTGGCCGGCTTTAAAGAACCTCGCAGGCCGCTCTCCAACCTCAGTAGCACGCTCCCTCTGACGCACGGGATCGCGTCAGAGGGAGTTGGAGAGCGGCCTGCTAGGTTCGCTAAAGCCGGCCACCAAGATCGCAGGCTGCTTTGAAGAGGAGCAGGCCAGAAGACGCTGGGATGGAGGGGAGGGTAAAAAGGGGATCAATACCGGGAGCCAGGGGGAGAGGGAAAGGGAAAGGGGGCTGCTTTGGGGGGAGGGGTGTGCTGGGGGAGACAGAAGGGGCCAAGGATAGGGAGAGGGAAAGGGGGCTGCTTTGGGGGGGAGGTGTGCTGGGGACAGCTTTGCTCTGGGAGGAGACAGAAGGGGCCACGGAGAGATAGGGAGAGGGAAAGGGGGCTACTTTGGGGGGGGAGGTGTGCTGGGGACAGACAGCTTTGCTCGGGGGGGGGGGAAGACAGAAGAGGGCCATGGAGAGACAGTTAGGGAGAGGGAAAGGGGGCTGCTTTGGGGGGGGAGGTGTGTTCTGGGGGCAGACAGCTTTGCTGGGGGGGGAGGAGACAGAAAGATACAGACAGCGGCCAAGGAGAGAGAGATAAAGAAACACAGACAGACAGACACATCTATTCTAGCACCCGTTAATGTAACGGGCTTAAAGACTAGTACATTATAAACCGCTTGGATCCTTTTTAGGCTGTTATGCGGTATACAAAGTTTTTAATAAACATAAACATTTGCAGATACTACATCTGTTCAAAAGCAAGGGTAAATGTTATCAGGTACAATGCATCCCTAAGTTATGACTCTTTCCAGATTCCATTCAAACTGTGCCCCCGAGGTGCCTGCTGAAAGTACACACCAGCTGGCTCATGAATATTTTAGGCATTATCTAATTGTACAAGAGCCCATTTATCCACATAAATCACATCCTATGAGCATAAAAGAATTATCTGTAGAGAATAAGGGGCATAGTTAAATATCAGTGGGTTACCAGGCATAGTTAAAGTTCATTGAAAGCTTCTATACCACTAATGACTGTGTAGTCAATTCAGAGCCGTTTCCATTAGCAATACATGAGCTTCAGTGTTGGTGTTACTATACCTGATGGTGTTATCAGTGAGTTACCACCATTAAAATGTGTTATTTTACTATAAATTCATGCTATTCTATCACATATCTGATTTTATGCAATGAGACCTAGTTAGTAATAACTGAGATTAAAGTAAAATATTACTGTACTGTACATTTTAGTGGTAGCCCACGTTGATTACTTCTCCCCTAAACTGTACTCTTTCATTCTGATTTACTCTTTTGCTCTCTTATGAACAGCAAAAAAGAACACCCCCCCAAAACAAAACGTCTCTAGTGCATTGGTTCCCAAACCTGTCCTGGGGGACCCCCCAGGACAGTCAGGTTTTCAAGATATCCCTAATGAATATGCATGAGAGAGATTCGCATACCTGTCACTTCCATTATATGCAAATCTCTCTCGTGCATATTCATTAGGGATACCTTGAAAACCTGACTGGCTGGGGGTCCCTCAGGACAGGTTTGGGAACCACTGCTCTAGTGGGTGTCAGGTCAAAAGCGCGCCGGGACAAAGGCACGCCCAGACAATTGAGCGCAGCGCGCGCCGCCGCGCCGCTCTAAATTACTGTTTTTAGCGCTCCGACGGGGGGGCGTGGGGGGGAACCCCCCCCACTTTACTTAGTAGACATCGCGCCATGTTGTGGGGGCGTAGTGGGGGCGTGGGGGGGTTGTAACCCCCCACCTTTTACTGAAAACTTCACTTTTTCCCTGTTTATAGGGAAAAAGTTCAGTAAACTGGGGGGGGGTTCCCCAACAAAACCCCCCCGTCAGAGCCCCTAAAAACTGTAATTTAGAGCGGCGCAGCGGCGTGCGCTGCGCTCAATTGTCGGCGCGCACTTTTGTCTTTCGCGCTGTTGTCTATGAACCGCTCTAGTGGGTAGTTTCCTGTTATTTATTTGCCCTTGGAATCAGTTTGTCAATGATTCTCATGCTACTTGTGCTGAAGGCTGGGTGAGTACATTATTCAAACCATTCCATTCAAGAAGGATCATTTCCTATTGAAAGGTACTCTTTTATTTTTATTTTTTTTTCTTCTAACTGCTTTGCCTTTATTGACTTAACCAAACAACAATAAAATATCATTACCAGCCATATATGTTCCCCAAGCAATGTTGGGTTTAAATATTATTTAAATATTCAAAATCAGTTGCGGCTTCCATTTCAGGTTTGTAAAGCTCCGATTGTTATTACTTTTAGAGCTGTCTGTCTCCCTCCTCCTCCTTCCCCCATACGTTAACTTGGCCTCAAGCACCCTTGGTGAAGTATTTCAGTTCTGGAAGAGGAGCGTCTTAAGAAATAGCCTAACGTGAAAGCAGACGCAGATTTAAAAAAAAAAAAAAAAGACAGCCCACACTCTGGCAAGCTGTTGCTCTGCTGTTTTCACAAACATTTCAAAGACAGCAGTTGTCGAACATAAGCTCGGGATGCCAGCCGTGCTGCACTTAAAAGTTTAGAAGAGACAAGTGGTGAGGAATGTGGCATGAAATGCCCACAAAGAGAAGGACAGCTGCAGAAGGAAGAACATGAATCAGTCAGACCTAGTTACAGGAGGACTGCCTCCCACGCCGGCTGGTTGTGCATCAGCAAAGACAACAGGCGTGCACCTGTGCAATCAAACCTAGAACGATTTCCTTTTTTTCCCCCAGCATGTCATGTGCTGCTTTAACAGAGATAAAGTTCTTTTCTCTGCTAGAAATGGCCACAATTAAGGGACACATTTTAGTATTTCCTATGTGGAGGTTCAAAGCATTTCACGGAACAGTAGGCCAAATCTGGCAGCAATAATCTCCACATTTGTGAAAATTTACCCCCCTCCTTTACAAAGTCATACTAGAGCAGTAGTTCCCAAACCGGTCCTAGAGGACCCCCCAGGCCAATCGGGTTTTCAGGATAGCCCTAATGAATATGCATATAATGGAATATGCAGATCGCTCTCATGCATATTCATTAGGGTTATCCTGAAAACCCGACTGGCCTGGGGGTCCTCCAGGACAGGTTTGGGAACCACTGTACTAGAGTTTTTAGCGCTGGCCACGGCGGTAAGAACTCCAACACTCATAGAATTCCCATGAGCGTTGGGAGCAGCGCAGAGCATTAGTGCGCTGGCCTGCACTAAACACCACGTTCATGGTTTTGGAAAAGGGAGGGCACGTGCCATTTCAAAACTAACCTTGCAGATTGGTAAAAATTACAACCTCACTTTTTAAATGAAGGGAGGTCTTTTTTGAGGCCAGGTGCAGAAGCAAGAATTTTGTGAGATTTGTATAGACTTTGGATTTGGGTTTCCGAAATAGGCTACTTGAATGGAACGTTTAATAAGATTTTTATACAAGAGAAGATACAGATCTCAGGTTCATTAAGGGGTCCTTTTACTAAGGTGTACTAGAATATAACTGGCGCCTTAGTATTTAGCGCACGCTAAATGGGTTAGCGAGCCGTAGGAAAAGGACCCCCTAAATTTGCCATGCCTGCTGCTTAGAGGTGTGTTAGGATGAACTAATTCAGGTTTCTGAAGAGGAACAGTACTGCTACACTTAGGTCTGCTCTGCTCACTAGACAGATAAGGCAACTGCCTAGAGTGCCACAGTTGGGGAGGGTGTTAGCACATCAGAGCAATCAGCATCTCATCCCAAGTTTTTAGTGGCTTCCTTTCCTGTCCTTATCATTTCTGCACCAGCACCAGCATGCCAGTCAGCGTGCCAACACAATACTCGTGCTCAGCATTTGCATTTGCATATGCTCAAGGCTAGAAGAGGTCCATCCCCTCTGAACTTTCTATTTCAGAAGAGGCAAGATCCAGTGGTCCTTGAGAATGCGCAGAAGCTCAAGGTCCTTTGCTGGGCTAGAAAATGATTGTGTCAGCAAGCTGAATGACATTCTGGAACTGCAGCAAGAGGGTAAGAGACACAGGGAACTGCTGAATATCTTTGGGGGGGGTGAGGATGGGGGGATATTGGATATCATATTGGAGGGTGGGGAATAGGGAAGGAGATAGATGCTGGACATCATGAGAGGGGGAAATAAGGAGCTGGACAACACAGGTGGGAAGATAGGGAAGGGAAGCTACTGAATAACTTGGGGTGAGGATGTGGGAGATGTTGGACATCACATGAAGGAGGGAAATAGGGAAGGAGACAATGCTGGAGACTATGAGGGGAGATTGGAAAAGAGATAAAAGCTTGGCATCATGGACAAGGAATCAGGAAGGAGAGAGATGCTGGACACCATGGGGGGATAGGGAAGGAGAGACATGTAAGACACCATGGGGGAAAAGGGAAGAGGAGAGATCCTGGACATCACAGAAGGGAAATAGGGAAGGTGAGAGATGCTGTAGGTGGTGAGATAGGGAAGATGTTGGACATCATGGGAAGAAATAGGGAAGGGTAGACATGGATACCATAGGTGTGGAGATAGGGAAGGGAAGATGTTGAACATAGAAACATGATGGCAGATAAAGACCAAACGGCCCATCTAGTTTGCCCATCTGTAGAATGAGAAAGATGCTAAATGTGAAAGGAGAGCCCTTCAGCCAACCTGGAGTGGTGGACACATGTTTGAAGGTTTGCCTAGGGCAGGGTTCGGCAGCTTGAAGCTCATGAGACACATATAGCTCTTCTGCCATATGGCTGTGGTTCTCCAGGTCCTAACCATTTAATCCCCCTCCCAACCCCAGAATTCCCCCCCCCTCCTGGACCTACCAAGGTACCTGATGGCAGGAGAGTGGCCCTCTTGCTCCTGCTTCCTTACGACTGCCTTCTAAAATGACTGCTGTGACATAGAACATAAGAGTAGCCTTACTGGGTCAGACCAACGGTCCATCAAGCCCAGTAGCCCGCTCTCACAGTGGCCAATCCAGGTCACCAATACCTGGCCAAAACACAAAGAATACTACAGGAAATGCTGCAAGCAGCCGCAAAAGGTCATGGCATTCATTTTAGAAGGCAGCCAAGTGGAGGTAGGAGCAAGAGGGCCACGCTCCTGTCATGAAGACCCCACTGGACAACCAGGTACCTCGGTAGGCAGGGGGGGAATCATGGAATTGGGAGGGAAATTAAAGAGTCAGGGCCTGGAGAGGAGAGAGAACCTTGGCTATGGGTTGGGGATGGGGATGGGCAGGGACAGGATAGGGAGGGAAGAGAGGTGCAGAGACCTGGAATATCTCAAATACCTTTCTCTACCCATTGCAGCTCTTTGTAAACATTGGGTCAAATTTTTAGGAAAAATTGGCTCTTTGCTTTAAAAAGGTTGCTGACCCCTGGCCTGGGGTGCAAGAAACTTTTTGAGCCAGCGGTGTGTATACTACAATTTATATAAGATCTAAACAAATTGTCGCGTGTGCTAGACCTTAACGCCAGCATTGAGCTGGCGTTATTCTAGAAGCGTACCGCGCAGTGGTAGCGTGTGGTAATTTTGTGCATGCCCTTAATGCCCCTCTCAGCTGTGTTATTAACGACTGAGATTTGTCACAATTTTCTTCAGCTGCTAGTTCTTCTTTTGCCATTCTTTTTTTAAACTTCTGCCACCTCTCAAACGTCTTTTTCTAACGTCTCGATTGCATTTTATTCTATCCTTGTGGGAATGTTAGCCATGTTTTACAAACGAAATGCAGCTTCTACTGTGTGTCACAAGCTCTTCCTTATCCTTGTCTTGCATATTTTATGTTGGTGGAGGAAAACAGAAGGGACCTGTCTTGGTTGGAAGTTTCATTCCAGTTATGGCGAACCATAAGTTTGTGGCACTGCATGTAATATAATAGTGAGGAAATGCAGCTGTACCAAGCCCCCTTAACTGCATGCAATATTTTGTTCCCAGAAAAGCAAATAACTACGGTACTGATGGTGATCTGCATCGCAACTTGGAGGCTGCTATTATACTTAAAACACTATCATGTTTGGAGTTAATTTGCAAATGAAGAAGTCAAAAAAATTTGCATTGAGTGAAATGTTCAGGTTATGGCCAAATTCAGTTTAAAACATTAGAAGCCATGAAATTGTTAACCAAAGTAGGTGCTTTCCACATTGCAGCAATTTCATCATGAATGAACTAATAGCAACGACTAATATCGTAAGTCAATAAATAAATCTCACAGTGTTTTTTTGTGCAACTGCAAGTTATAAAAGTTGTTATATCATTGCTTATAACCATTAAACATAGCGATAGACATAACTCTGATTTTTAATGAACTGTTTCATATATAAATATAAGTGTGTATATATATATAAGTATATGAACAATGAAGTGGCTGTTTGCAACTACATGGGAAATAACATAGCTCATGTCACTGCACCTTTTTAATGAATGAAAACAAAATGGGAAAATGTGACCTTCTTTGTTTGCTAATAATAGTGCACAGTTTTTCTAAAGAGTATGCACTAATTTCAAAGAGGGTCCACTTTTCCTGATAGTGCACCCATTCAGACCAACTGTGCATCCATGCATTATTGAGAAAAAAAGTAAAAGCAGTTAGCTTAGCAGGGTTCATAAAGGGTTTGGACCATTTCCAAAAAGAAAAGTCCATAAGCCATTATTAAGATGGATTTCGGGAAATCCACTGTTCATTTCTAGGATAAGCAGCATACAATGTTTTATGAGGGTGGTTTGAAAAGTTTGATAAAAAAAAAAAAGCAAGTTAAACACCATAGTCTCCATCAAGGGCTATTTTTTTTTTCTTTTTTTTACCAAACTTTACAAACCTACTCTTTTGGGATCTGCCAGGGATCCTACTCTTATGGGATCTGCCAGGTACTTGTGACCTAGATTGTCCAATGTTGGAAACAAGATGCTGGATTTGAAGAACCTTTGTTCTGTCCCAGTATGGCAACTCTGCTGTTCTTATGACTCTTTCTGAAAGAACACACCCTCTTTGCAAATAGTGCATACTCTTTTGAAAGACCACACACTCAGAAACTTTGCTCCTGTGATGGCAAAATGGGCAAACAAAAAGTAAATAAAATGAATATTCCCAGAAATGACATCGGAAACAGTATGAAATGAAAGAGCAATATAATTGCTGGATAACTGAAACTGGCAGCAATAATTGCTTTACTGCAGTGTCTCGTAAACTTTGCTAAGCCATGGCACACTAAACATGGTGGCAGTGGCTCGAGGCATCCGGAAGTGCACAAATATCATCATGATGACATCATGCACATGCATGATGTCATCACACCATGCTTACCAGCTTTTCTCAATAAACTCATTAGTCCTTACCAATGTTCCCTCTAAGGATTGATGAGGTGTGTGCAAAAAAAAATATGCATGAGCGACAAGTTACATACTCCACAAATTTATGAGCAGGCGCGGAGGACGCATTTTTAAACAAATGTAGTTTATCCTTATGTATTTTTAATCATCTATGGATATGTTTATTGTTCAAATGGTTTTATTTATTTCCCCAAATTTATTTTTGTTATACGCATTGAAAATATTTGATATTGCGTTTAAAACAAAATCTCAATAAACTTGAAACTTGAAACGAGTGCCCGTGAGATTGTGGGAGGGTTAAATACTCAAAACTTAGAAGAATAACAATTTACTTAAAGTTTTTGCTTCGCCAGCTTTCTGGTATCTTTACATACAGTGGCGTACCTAGCATATATAACACCCGGGGCCCATCATTTTTTGCCATCCCCCCCCATCTGTAAGAAAAACATGATTTTTAGTAACAAGCCACACGTCACATATGAGTACCTAGGAAAAGGCAGCATCTTACATATTGCAGTGAGCAGTACATCAATACACCCATTGTAAAACTAAACAAGCCAGACCAGCACAGATCAATCCTACACCGTCAATCCTAACAGAAAACCATGTCTTTCGAACACACAGAACACAGAAAACACCTTCGCCTAGTATGGAATATGTCATCACAAACTAACCCCTCCCCCTTTTACAAAACTGTAGTGTGGATTTTAGCCACAGTGGTAACAGCTCTGATGCTTATAGAAGTCTGAGCATCAGAGCTGCTACCACCACGGCTGGCGCTAAAAAACGCTCCACAGTTTTGTAAAAGGGGGGATAAAATAGAAATACACAGCTTCAACGCTCTAGCTGAGGGGTGCCCAAACTTTTTGGGCTTGTGAGCTACTTTAAAATAACCAAGTCAAAATGATCTACCAACAATAAAATTAAAAAACACAAAGCACACTATACGCTGAGAAAATGTTAATTATCATTCCTATTCTGGGTTTTTCTCAAAGAGGTCAAGGCAGATGACTCTATGCATTGTCACCTCAGTAACAACCATACAAAAATAGACAAATATACCCCCCTTCCTTTTTATTAAAAAATCAACGCCAACTAGAATGGCACTAAGAGTGATTCTACAAGGTGCATATACCTTTTATAGAATTGTGCTAAGTGCCTCTGTGTTGTATAACTTTTAGGCTATATGCCTACACCAAAGTTGTTCATGGATCAGGCATATTCTACAATGCGCATAATTTTTAGGAACAACAATGATCCGCCCTGGCAACATCCTCTTTTTAAATTTGCGCGCTTCAATTGGTGCATACTTTTTATAGAATCACGCTTTCCAAGTTGTGCGTCTAACTTTTAAGTAGTGTCAATTAGCAACATTTATGAGGTGTTAATTGCCAATTATTGGGACAATGGTTAGGTCAACTAGCCAATTAAGTTGATTGCATGCACACAACTTAAGGTGTCATATACAGAATTTGAGGGTTAGTGTGTAAATGCACGAAGGGCATACACATGGGCAGAGCATTCAAGGGGAGGGGGACATGGAATATCTCCAACATAGGTACGTACCTTATACTATAAAATACTATAAGTTATGCATATCGCATGGCTCACCCATTTATTACATTACATTACATTATATTGGTGATTTCTATTCCGCCTGTGCCTTGCGGTTCTAAGCGGATTACAAATTAGAAGAGATCTGGACATTTCCGAGAGAATTACATAACAAAGATTCAAGTAATTACAGAATACAGTGGAGAATAATAATATATTCGGGTAACAGAAGAAAATTACCTAACATTGAAGGAAGAAGTTTATTGGATACAGATGGTAGTTGCTTATTTAGGAATCTGAATATATTTTGGTAGGTATGGTTCGAGGAGTTGACTAATGTGTTATTCACGGGGGAGAAAGCATGTGCGATTAGGGAGGAGATTAGTAAGTAGGGAAGTGTTTTTTGAATAGAAATGTTTTGATTTCTTTTCGAAACACTTTAATGTTTGTTGTTTTGATCATCAGTTTGGTGATGGTAGGGTCAATTTTCGCTGCCTGTGTCGCTAGAAGGCTGTCGTAAAGTTTTTTACGTCGGGTACCATTGTGAGGGGGGAAGGTGAATAGGTTCTGAGTTTTCCTTGTTCTGGGTGAGCGGTAGTGGTATAGGCGGTTGTTTAGGTAACTGGGGGCAGTACCATGGGTTACTTTAAATAGTAGACAGTAGAATTTGAATTGAGTTCTTGCTTTTATCGGAAGCCAGTGACAGTCTACGTAGGCGGCGGTGATGTGGTCAAATTTGCTAAGTGAGTAGATGAGTCTGGTGGCTTCTGTTCTGAACGGTCTGTAGTTGTTTTATCATGTTGTTTGGGCATGGTAGGTAGAGGCTGTTGCAGTAATCTAAGATACTAAGTATGAGGGATTGTACAATGATCTTGTAGTGTTCTTTGATAAAGAATTTTCTTATTTTTCTTAGGTTTCACATGGTGAAGAATGCTTTTTGTATGATTTTGTGGATTTGTGTCTGCATTGTGCAGCATCTGTCTAATTGTATTCCCAGAATTTTAAGGATGCTCTGTATTGGATATTTGATTGCGTTTACTTCCAGTTCTGTTAGGGATGGTTTTTGTTCCTTCTCTAGTAGTAGGAATTTGGTTTTCTCCGCATTCAGTTTCAGCTTATGGTTCGTCATCCATTTTTCTACAGTTTCCAGTGTTGTCTTCAGGCGTCCGTTGGAGATGGGGTCTTGGATGTCGAAGGGGAGGAGGATGGTTATGTCATCCGCGTAGCTGAAAGATGTTATATTTAGAGCATCTAAGGCTGTGCCTAAGGAAGCTATGAAGAGGTTGAATAGTATGGGCGATAGTGGGGATCCTTGTGGCACTCCGCAGGGGTTTGTCCAAGGGTTGGATATAAGATCTTTTGACTTAACTCTGTATGATCTTGTTTTAAGTAGACCTTGGAACCAGTTGTGAACTTTACCTGATATTCCTATGGCATCTAGTATATGGAGTAGTATGGGATGGTCTACTAAGTTGAATGCTGCTGAAAGATCAAGTTGGATGATTAGTAACTTGTTTCCTTTGCTGAGGTGCTGTCGGGCTATATCTAGTAAAGATACCAGTAGTGTTTCTGTGCTGTGATTAGCTCTGAATCCAGATTGAGTTGGATGCAGAATGTGGTGGTCTTCCAGGTAATTGGAGAGATATTGTGCTACTAGACCCTCTATGAGTTTGACGTATAGTGGGATAGAAGCGATTGGTCTATAATTTGTTGTGTTGTCTATTGGGCCTTTGGGGGTCTTTTAATATGGGAGTGATTATGATTTCGCCAAGTTTTGAAGGGAACTGACCTTCCCTGAGGGTGGTTTGCAACCATAGCGTGAGACAAGCTATGAATTTAGTGGACGCTGTAGCTAGTAGATAAGGAGGACAGTTGTTCAAATCACATGAAGATTTGCTGTATTTTTTGTACAGCCGGTCTAGGTCTGACCATTGTGTCGTTGGGAAGTTGGTTCAGATCCTATCTGCTGAGATGGCTTCGTCTATTGTGGATTTTATTAGTATCTCTTCTATGATGTTTCGAGAGTTGTTGAATGTGGATCTGATTGTGATGATTTTATGTTTGAAGTGGTCCGCTAGTTGAGAAGCTGTTGGAGTCTGGTTTCCTTGGGTGGCGAGGAAGGGTTTGGTATCAGTGAGATTTTTTACAAGACTGAAAAGTTTTTTAGTGTCCGGTTTTTCTGTGCCAATGAGTTTGGAGTAGTAGTCTTTTTGTTTTTCCTTCAGTTTGATTTTGTATTGTTTGATTTGGAATCTCCATTCTGTTTTATTGTGGTCTTGTTTCTGTTTTTTTCCATGTCCTTTCTAGTTGTCTGCATTGCCTTTTTAGGTGTAGGAGTTTGGCGTCACACCATTTGTCTGATGGTCTGCATATTTTGTTTTTTGTTTTTAGTGGTGCTAGTTTGTTCAAAGTGGATTCACTTGTGGAACGCCAGGTGTTTATGAATTCTTTGGGGTTGTTTAAATCTATTGCTGGGTCTACTGTGTCCCAGAATGTGGTAGGTTCGATTTTCTGTCTGGACTTGAAGCTTGTTATGTGTGGAGTGGGTTTGTTGTTATTATGCACCCAGTTGATAGTGAAGGTGTACTTGTAGTGGTCAGACCATAAGGTAGGATGCCATGAGCCGTTGGTGATGTGGATGTTTTGTGTGTTGAGGTTGGGAGATGTGTAAGCGGCGATATCAAGTTAATGGCCCTTTTCATGCGTGGGTTCGGGATTGAGTATCTGGTATGTCTGCCATTCACCTGACGTAAATGATCACACCTAAATGTAGGTGTACCGATTCAGGTTTACTCTGGTGTTCTATAACAGCATCTTGGCGCAGAAGTGTCATTAGTGGTTAGAGCTACAGCCTTAGCACCCTGAGGTTGTGGGTTCAAATCCCAGGCTGCACCTTGTGACCCTGGGCAAGTCACTTAATCCTCCACTGCCCTAGGCGCATTAGAGAAACAGTGAACACACTGGGAAAGGTAGGGAAAATGCTTAATACACCTTGTCCAAGTAGTATATCAAATAATAATAATATATAATATATATATATACAGAGAGAGAGAGAGAATTGGTGCTTAGCTGGAGATGCCAAGATATAGAATTGTCCCCTTAAATAAATAGAAATCTTTGTGGTTGTTCCCATGGCCCTGGTTTTCAAATCGTCTCTCTAATCCTGTGACTACTGGAAAGCAGCTTTGTGTCTTTTAGGCTTTGAAGTTTTTGTTTTTCTTGCTGAGGTAAACTGTAGATTTTCTAGAAAGAAAAAAAAAAGAGCTTTAATTATTGAAATATGAGAGAGTGATGGAAAGGTTCCTCCAGTCCAGAACACATATCACAGAGGATCTGAGCTGTCACTTCTTGTTTCTCCAGCCTTGTATCGTAAAAATAAAAGGGGGTTTTGAAAGCTGGTTTAATTGTGAAAACACTGCTCTCTATCCAGGCACAAAGCACAATAGCAGCTTGGCCTGAGCTGGCAAAGAGACAAGCACATATTCTGCGATGCCAGTCCAGCTCGCCCAGTGTGTCAATTCAAGTTGGCTGCTTCCAATCCAAGTTTAATGGCCCGCAAATATCAGGGCTCTGCTTTGTTTCCCATGCCAGCCAGCTTGTGCATTTAAGAAGCACAGAAGAGAGAACACAACTTGACAAAAATCATTTTCTACCCCTTTTCTACCCTGTCCCTAAAAAAAGTTTGTTTTTTTTTAAAATTTAATTTTACTTATGGCCTCTGATAGTTATCACTGATCCTTAACAGGTATTAAAGTAAAGACAAACCAATAAGTTCTCTGGAAGGCTGGATTTATAGTGTGGCACTGGAGCTAAAATACTGAACATCTGCAGGACATGCCAACCTAGAATCCCTTCAGTAACGCAATGAAGCAGCACGGTCCTGAAATGAACTCCAAACAGTATTCTTGGTCCTTGATACAAGATCTCAAAAAGGATCTAGTAGAATTAAAAAAGGGGTGACCAAAATGATGAAGGGGATGAGACAACTCTCATAGTAACATAGTAACATAGTAGATGACGGCAGATAAAGACCCGAATGGTCCATCCAGTCTGCTCAACCTGATTCAATTAAAAAATTTTTTTTTAAAAAAAAGACTACAGAGGTTAGGGTGCCTCAGCTTGGAGATATGATAGAGTGAAATTGGTAAACTTGAATTGATTGCTTACTTTTTCAAAAGCCAATAGTTCTCCCTACAAATGAGCTATGACTGGATCTACTTTTTGGGATTTTCAAGGTACTTGTGATCTGGATTGATCACTGTTAGAGACAGGATGCTGAGCCCAATGTACTTCGGTGCAACTTAGTACAGCTCTTCTTATGTTAATTTATTTAAAAATTTCCTATACCACTTAGGGCTCAATATTCATAAACCACCCCTGAAGCACAAAACTCACCCTCTGACATGAAACCCCTTACCCCCATTCACATCCTGGGACCTACCCAGGCTCATCAGTGGTAGCTCAGCGGGTCCCAGGAAGCAGCAGTCACCCTCTGCTACTATCTGGGTTGTTGGCCTCCTCCCAAATGGCCCATGTTATTGCAAATGACAGCCAGGCCTGTTTGTTTTAGATGCATATACCCACACAATTTTAAAAGAACCTTTTTACATAAGAAAATGCTGTATACAATTATTTCCCTAAAGAACGCATGACCACTGAACTTTATGAAATTACCATGCACAACTCAGAGTATGCAATTTGCATATGCTTTGACATTGGCTCTGACTTTCAAGAGCAAAAAGTGAGGCCGTTTGATTCATGACCTCATAATACATAAAATAAACTAGGAAATTTAACCAAAAGAGGATGCAATTCAGTAAAGGTGTATTGATATTTTGAAGAACTTTAAAAGAGAAGATAGAAAAAGGGGCAAGGTAGAGGCAGAAAAAAAGTGGGGCCTGAGATTATTAATCAGATGGAGGAGTGCTTTATCTTGGGAACCAGCTACATATCTACAAGGTAACTAACGCCATAAACTGTTACTTCTGGAAAACTGGATTGTAAATGCATGATATAAGACATCTTTGTGGAGAAAAGATAAGATAGAGCTTGTTTTACTTTATATGTACACAAATATAAATATTATCTATAGATATCCTTGGAGACCACACACAGGCTTGTCTTTCCAGGAAGCATCTTTGTCCTTCAGAAGGGAACGTCACTTATGGACTAGCAAATCTGCTACATAATATCATCTATCTACAATATTTATATTTGTTTGATAAGACATATTACAGTTTCTGACACATTCAGTTCTGTGTGGCTCTAAACAGTATTTTAGCAGAAACACTAACAGCATATCATAAGAGGTGGTATGGCATGGATAAAAATATTTGCCTCGTTAATCATATTATCTGTTGAAACAGAACATCGACTGTATAGTTTGCATTCACTGAAGCATTTTTTTCTCTGGTGCCTTTCCAAGTTCACAAGTTGCATAGTTTCCCCCCCCCCCCTGCACTGTACATTTCTAACAGAAGCAGTAAGGCACTAACTCACTCTTCTGGTTTCTGAAAACAATGTACGAGCTTGTCATTAGTCCCATTACAATGATATAAAAGGAAAAGATGGACTCTTGCAATCAATTTTACAAGAGCATGATAGTGGGGGAGGAAAGAGAGAGCAGTGGGTTCAGAGGAGAGAGATAGAGTTCTATGGTCAGGCCTGGGGAGGAAAGAGAGAATAAAAGTGCCTTCATTTAAATGTGTCTATATACAGTATATCTATATCTAGATAGATAAATATAGAAGTGGTTGTGTGTGTGTAAGAGAGAGATAGGGGATAGAGCAGGGATCCCCAAAGTCTCTCCTTGAGGGCTGAATCCAGTCGGGTTTTCAGGATTTCCCCAATGAATATGCATGAGATCTATGTGCATGCACTGCTTTCAATGCATATTCATTGGGGAAATCCTGAAAACCCGACTGGATTCTGGCCCTCGAGGACCGTAGTTGCCCACCCCTGTACTAGACAAAGAAAGCTAGGGAAGGGATAGGGAGATGCTGGAAATGCAGGGAAGAGAAAAGGAGATGCTGAATATGAGGAGGGTTAGGTGGGAAGGGAAATGGAGATATTACACTATGGGGAATGGGGTTAGGTCTTGAGTCATTTCTAGAGGGGTGTACATGGTTGAAGGTTCATTTAGGGCATTGTATACCCTTAGGCTGGCCCTGAATGTGTATAAGGACATGCAAGAGTATACAAATATTTATTGGCACATAAAGCAATAGTCAATTTACAAAAATAAAAAAATGCATGCAACACCCCACCAACAAAAACAAAGATTAGCTTCCCTGCATTAACCATCATTCTCTCAAAGTGAATTCTGTATACTATCACTCTCTCTATCACTCATCCAATTTTTAATCTAGTTTTCCAGTTATTTTTTTGTGGTATATGAAATATTGAACTATCACAGAATGCCAGAGTAATTTACAAATCTAAGGGCCTTTTACTAGTGCTGCCCGATTCACGATTTGAATCGATTCACCAATTCACTTCGGATGAATCGATTCACCGATTCACTTCGGATGAATCGATTCGAATCAATTTACCACACAAAAAAATCGGCCTCCCGATTTGTTGAATGACCCTCCCCCCTTGCCCCTAAAGCAGGAGCGGCAGTGCTGCCTCTTGCTGGCCTGCCGCTCCTGCTTTAGAGGGCGAGTAGAGGAGGGTCAGTCAGGAAGTGGCTTCCCCGCTAGTGCCAGCTTCCCCACAGCAACTTATCTAAATTCAGCAGCCTGCCCTGCAGAAGAAGATCGCTGCTGGCTCTACCAATCTTTGTAAGCTGCAATACGACGTCTGAGTCGTCTTCTCTGCCGCGGTCCCGCCCCTTCTCTGACATCAGAGAAGGGGGCAGGACCGCAACAGAGAGAAGATGACTGGGATATCGTATGGCAGCTTACAAAGATTGGTAGAGCCAGCGGCGATCTTCTTCTGCTGGGCAGGCTGCTGAATTTAGATAAGTTGAACACGCAGGCCTTCCGGGGGATGGGGGTATAGTCCTTCATGGGAGGGGGGGGTGTATTCCTTTGTGGGGGGTGCAGGCCTTCCGGGGGAGGGGGGTGCAGTCCTTTGTGGAGGGGTGCAGGCCTTCTGGGGAGAGGATGTGTAGGCCTTCGGGGGGGTGCAGCCTTCTAGTGAGGGTACAGGCCTTCAGAATGGACAGGCAAGCCTTCAGGGGTGGGGTGTAGGCCTTCAGGGGGGACACGCAGGCCTTCAGGGGTAGGGTGCAGGCCTTCAGGGGGGACAGGCTAGCCTTCAGGGGTGGTTGTGCAGGCCTTCGGGGGGGACATGCAGGCCTTCAGGGTGCAGGCATTCAGGGGTGGGGTGTAAGCCTTCAGGAGTGGGGTATAGGCCTTCAGGGGGGGTGCAGATGTTCAGGGGAGGGGGCCCTGGTGTAGAAGTACACGGAGGGAAGAGGGTGGAGGGTTCAAAGAGACGTGCATATGCTGGACTTTGGGGGGAAGAAATAATGGGTCTAAAAACAGAGGAGAGGGAGAGAGATGGTGGACAATGGGATTTAGGGATGTAAGGAAGAGAAAGGGAGAGATGGTGGATCCTGGAGTGGTGGGGAAGGAGGGAGAGATGCTGGATGAAAGGGTAGTTAAGAAAAGTTGGATCTGTGGAGGGAGATGAAAAAAAGGAAAGATACCAGACCTCCGGGGGAGAGAAGAGAAACGGAAGGGGAGGACAGAGATGGCAGATGGTTAGCATGGAGAAAGAAGAAAGAAGGAGACTCTGGCAAGCAAGTTATCAGAAGACAACCAGAGCCTGGCATTAACAAGATTTGAATAATGACCAGACAACAAAAGGTAGAAAAACTAATTGTATTTTCTGTTTTGTGATTACAATATGTCAAATTTGAAACATGTATCCTACCAGATCTGGTGTTAGACCGCAAACGTGAGCTAGGATTTAACAGGAAAAGTCTTTTTTATTTCTTTATTTTGTTTATACCACGGCGCCAGTGTGGTTAGGAGAGGGCAAAGGGGGAGAAGAGGCTATAAAAGGGGTGAAGAGACTATAAAATAACCCACCAGGATATTTTAAAAAATCAACCCAATTGGGCAGGAAAATCGAATCAAATCGAATTGAAAAATCGATTCAATAGGCTGAATCGAATTAAATCGAAATTTATTTACCTTTTACTAAGCTGCGCTAGAAGGTGACCAGCACTATACCCAACATGGTAAAATGACCCCATTTTCCATTTTTTTTTCTGTTAATGGTCAGGCACCAATTTCCCTTATTTTGTAGGTGGTAAAAGCTAATTTGTTAGCATGCAACGATGTAGCTGTGCTAACCAATTAGTGCAGAACACATCTACTCTCCACCCCCATTCACATCCCAGCATTAAAAAATAAATTCTAATTTTTAGCATGTTGAAAGTGTGCGCTGATCCCAAAACAATTGTGGTAGTGGATTTTAACCTGCGGTAAGCACACATTAGTGCTTACTGCTGCTTAGTAAAGGGGCCTCATATAAATTTAAAACAGAATATAATATTAAAATTAGATTTTAAAAAATTAGGAACCGCCTCAGGTCACTCAGTATTTTTATGAAAATTATGTAGAATAGTATCAAAAATTTTTATGAAATTAAAGTAAACCACTTCTGATGTACACCTTTGATTTAATTCTCTATTTACCCAGTCTAGAACCCCCAGGCGAGCCCCTCTTCAAGGATATTATTTGGGGGCTACACATATGGCAGGTCCCAGAAATAAGTTCACCCCACACATGGTCAAGTAAGTAACTGTAACTTTTAATTTTATAGTAATCTGAGGTCAAACATTAAGAATAGTCATTAACTCCCTCCTTTACAAAGCTGTGTTAGCATTTTTAGCTCCGGTCACAGCGTGGCAGCTGGCCCTAAAAACACTAGTGCTGCTTTGTAAAGGAGGGGGGTAAGCAAGATGGGGAGTAAAGAAAAAAAAAACCACAAGGTAGATATAGAACAACGGCTATGGCATTGAACTTCCAAAAAGGGAATTACGAAATGATGAGAATCATGGTGAGGAAGAAGATGTATGGCCGTTTGGTGGGGGATGGGCAGGGGAGGGCTTCAGTGGCTGGGAGGGTGTAGATGGGCTGGAGTAAGTCTTAACAGAGATTTTGGCAGTTGGAACCCAAGCACAGTACCGGGTAAAGCTTTGGATTCTCGCCCAGAAATAGCTAAGAAGAAAAAAAAATAAATAAATTTTAAATTGAATCAGGTTGGGCAGACTGGATGGACCATTCGGGTCTTTATGTGCCATCATCTACTATATGTTACTATGAGAGAGAAAGAGAGATACAAAGAAAGAGAGAGAGAGACAAAGAGAGAGAGAGAGACAAAAAGAGAGAAAGACAAAGAAAGAGAGAAAAAGAGAGAGAAAGACAAAGAAAGAGAAAAAAAGAGAGAGAAAGACAAAGAAAGAGAGAAAAAGAGAGACAAAAAGAGAGAAAGACAAAGAAAGAGAGAAAGACAAAGAAAGAGAGAAAAGAGAGAGAAAGACAAAGAAAGAGAGGTTGTGGAGAGTAAAACTGTGACTGAGTTCAAAGAAGCGTGGGATGAACACAGAAGATTTAGAATCAGAAAATAATATTAAAGATTGAACTAGGCCAGTTACTGGGCAGACTTGCATGGTCTGTGTCTGTATATTACTGTTTGGTGGAGGATGGGCAGGGGAGGGCTTCAGTGGCTGGGAGGGTATAGATGGGCTGGAGTAAGTCTTAACAGAGAATTTGGCAGTTGGAACCCAAGCACAGTACCGGGTAAAGCTTTGGATTCTCGCCCAGAAATAGCTAAGAAGAAAAAAAAAAAAAAAAAAAATTTTTAATTGAATCAGGTGGGGCAGACTGGATGGACCATTCGGGTCTTTATCTGCCGTCATCTACTATGTTACTATGTTACTATGTTAGATTAAGAAGAGGATAAGCATTGTAAAAATGCTAAAGCAAGCTTGGACACACAATCTCCAACATATATATAAATGATCTGGAAATTGGTATGGTGAATGAGGTGATTAAATTTGCAAACGATGTAAAGTTATTCAGAGTAGTGAAGACACAGAAGGATAGCGAAGACCTGCAATGTGACATAAACATGCTCGATGAATGGGCCGCAGCATGGCAAATGAGGTTTAACATGAATAAGTGTAAGGTGATGCATATCGGTAACAAAAATCTTATACACGAATACAGGATGTCCGGTGAAGTACTCGGAGAGACCCCCCAGGAAAGAGACTTGGGAGTACTGGTAGACAAGTCAATGAAGCCGTCCGCACAATGCGCAATGCGTGGCAACGGTGAAATGGGTGAACAGAATGCTAGAAATGATTAAGAAGGAGATCACAAACAGATCGGAGAAGGTTATCATGCCGCTGTACTGGGCCATGGTACACACTCACCTGGAATACTGCGTCCAGCACTGGTCGCTGTACATGGAGAAGGACATTGTACTACTCGAAAGAGTCCAGAGAAGAGCGACTAAAATGATTAAGGGGCTGGAGGAGTTGCTTTACAGTGAGAGATTGGAGAAACTGGGCCTTTTCTCCCTTGAAAAGAGGAGACTGAAAGGGGACATGATAGAAACATTCAAGATAATGAAGGGAATAGACTTAGTAGAAAAATACAGGTTGTTCACCCTCTCCAAGGTGAGAGAACGAGAGGGCACTCTCTAAAGTTAAAAGGAGATAAATTCTGTATAACCGTAAGGAAGTTCTTCTTCACCCAGAGAGTGGTATAAATCTGGAACGCTCTTCCAGAGGCTGTAATAGGGGGAAACACCCTCCAGGGATTCAAGACAAAGTTAGACAAGTTCCTGCTGAACCAGAATGTATGCAGATAAGGCTAGACTCAATTAGGGCACTGGTCTTTGACCAAAGGGCTGCCGCGTGAGTGGAATGCTGGTCCCGATGGGTCTGAGTCAGCAGTGGCAATTCTTATGTTCTTATGTGAGCCCATGGGACAGATAGGGAAAAATGCTTTGAGTAGCTAAATAAATTCATGTACACCATTATGAGCTCCCTTGGGAGAATGGTATAGAAAATTGAATAAATAAATATGATGTGTTGTGACATATGCTGTTCATCTCTGGACCTCTGAGGTTTTTTTCCTCCATTTTAGGTAGATTGAGATCTGTTGTGTTTGATTTTGCTTTGCAAGTCTTTGATCTCTTGATAGACTTAGTAGATAAGGACAGGTTGTTCACCCCTCTCCAAGGTAGGGAGAACAAGACGGCACTCTCTAAAGTTGAAAGGGGATAGATTCCGTACAAACGTAAGGAATTTCTTCTTCACCCAGAGAGTGGTAGAAAGCTGGAACGCCCTTCCAAAGGCTGTTATAGGGGAAAACACCCTCCAAGGATTCAAGACAAAGTTAGACAAGTTTCTGTTGAACAAGAACGTGCGCTGGTAGGGCTAGTCTCAGTTAGGGCACTAGTCTTTGACCTAAGGGCCGCCGTGGGAGTGGACTGCTGGGCACGATGGACCACTGGTCTGACTCAGCAGTGGCAATTCTTATGTTCTTATGTTGTGTTGTGTTTGAGTAAATCCAATTTTGGACATTTTGGGGAAAAAGTCCAAAACTCCAATAGAGGAAATGACTATTTTCAAACCAGAAAAAAAATCTAACTTTTTTTTTTTTTTTTTAAATAACTATTTGCTAGATATTTTTAAGTGGAGGACCTCTCATATACTGACAGACTGAAAAAGCTAGGGCTTTTCTCCCTGGAAAGGCGGAGACTTAGAGGAGACATGATAGAAACCTTCAAGATCATGAAGGGTATAGAAAAGGTAGACAGGGACAGATTTTTCAGATTATGGGGAACCACAAGTACAAGGGGGCACAGAGAAATTGAAAGGGGAGAGGTTTAGAACAAACGCCAGGAAGTTCTTTTACACACGGAGGGTGGTGGATAAATGGAACGCAGTACCGGAGGATGTGATAAACAGGAGCACGCTACAGGGGTTCAAAGAAGCTTTGGATAGGTACTTGGAGGACAAAGGGATTGAGGGGTACAGATAAGAGTAGAAACATAGAAACATAGAAAGGTGACGGCAGAAAAGGGCCACAGCCCATCAAGTCTGCCCACTCTACTGACCCACCCCATTAAGTCTGAGTGCTGATGACTTAGTTCCTTAGCTCGATCCTCGTAGGGATCCCACGTGGATATCCCATCTATTCTTAAAGTCGAGCACGTTGGCGGCCTTGATCACCTGCCTCGGAAGTTTGTTCCAATGATCCACCACCCTTTCCGTGAAGAAGTACTTCCTGGTGTCACCACCAGTAGTAGAGGTAGATTATAGGGATGGGATTAGAGGTAAGTTACAAAATTAATCAGGTACCACTGTTCAGGCACTAGGCCTGATGGGCCGCCGCGGGAGCGGACCGCTGAGCAAGATGGACCTCTGGTCTGACTCAGCGGGGGCAACTTCTTATGTTCTTATGTTCTTAAGTAATGCATCTATATTTTAAGACTATTTTTGGAGGAAAAAAAGTCCAAAAGAAAAACGAACGCAAACAAGCCTTGGGATGTAAAAGGGGCCAGTATTCTTAGCAGACCGTTCACACAGATAAGAACATAAGAACATACGCATTGCCTCTGCCGGGTCAGACCAGGGGTCCATCGTGCCCGGCAATCCGCTCCCGCTGCGGCCCTCAAGGTCCATGACCTGAAAGTGTTCCCTACCTAACCTTGTAATGTCTTGTAAGGTAAACCTCTATCTGTACCCTGTTATCCCCTTCGCTTTCAGGAAGTCATCCAGTCCCTTTTTGAACCCCAGAATTGTACTCTGTCTTATCAGATATTCCAGCAGAGTGGTGGGGCATTCTAGGGGGCACTGCAATGAATTCACATGAAAGGTCCCAGGGACACATCTCACCATAACCCTTTTATATTGTATGGAGAGCCCTCTAAAACTCACCCAAAACGTACTGTAACCACCTGTACATCACCACAATAACCCTTATACAGGTGTCATCCTTATATAGGCATAGTCGGTTTTGGGTGGGTTTTGGAGGTAGACTGGGATATTGGCCTTGGTCTCTATAGTTCCTGCACTGCCCAATGGTTACCCCAGGGACCTGCTGGCTGCTATAATAGGACTCTCCATAACATCTGAAGTCATACAGGCTGGTATGTACTGTTTCATCCATATCTTGGAAGGGGGGGGGGGGGCGGGGAGGGAGGGTGAAAGGGGGTCAGTGATCACTGGGGGAGTAAGGGAGGAGGGGTCATGTTTTAATATCCTCCAATGGTCAGTTTTGGCACCTTTTTGGTACATATTTGTTATTGAAATAGGTCTAGCCTATAATGTCCAATTTTTGCCCTGCATGTTTTCTACAATGTTACATTATTGTAGAAAAAGCATCTAAATCATAAAGGTGAGGACAGTATCACTGCTAAAACCTGTGGATATAGTCTATGAGGTGACATATTCAATAAATTGGTCCCTATGTCATTAGTAAAATGACATATGCAGAGGGGATGGATAAGTGTCAATATTTGTAGCAGTGGCTGTTCCTAAATCCTAACATGCAAAAGATTATTTGATGTTTAAGGTACCAGGAAGGAATCAGTTATTCTTTACTGAAATTTCCAATGTTCTTGGCTAGTATAGAACATAAGAACATAAGAAGTTGCCTCCGCTGGGTCAGATCAGAGGTCCATCGCTCCGAGCAGTCTGCTCCCGCGGCGGCCCATCAGGTCCATGACCTGTAAGGTGACTGGCGTCTAAGTCCTTTTCCTAATGAGACTTTAGTGAGGCAACACAGCATTATTTAAGAATATGTACCAAGTCATGTGGAAAACTATCTACTGATTGGACTTTTGAAGCTGAAGGTCAACAGGAGAGCCTTACCAGAATCCAGTACTGCAGGATATACAGACTTTCTCATAGTCATTTTTCTGAAGTGACTTAGCCCGAGATTCTAAGAACAAAATACTCTCTCAGACAACAGATTCAGGAATTCCACTGAAGAAGGGGAAAAACAAAGATTCAGCTTCTGTGAACAATAAACTGTTATCCCCTTAGAAGAGGGGTCTCCAAAGTACGGTCTGCAGGCCACATCCAGCCTGTGACATGATTTTATCCAGCCTGCGGAAAAATTGTGTGGAAATGCACCAATTGGACTAATTTTCTAATGAGAATATGAAAAAAACCAAATACGGGGTATTGATAGATAAATGCATTAATTAAAATTGTATTCCAAATATATTGATATTCCATATTATAACGTCCAAGTTCCGCCTAGGCTCTGTTGTTAAACTTTCGGTTATACATGCTGTACGACTAAGTCTAAGCTGGCCCACGTCCCGCCCAACTCACACCCTTGACACACCTCCCGAAACGCCCCGTTTAGCTTTGGACTTTGAGCGGCACTATGAAGGCCTAGGTCATTTTTAAATACGTCCAAAACCCGGTTTTATTATCGGCGCTTGGATGTTTTTGAGAAATGTTCATCCAAGTGCCGACCTAGGCCGGTTTCTGGACGTTTTTCTCTTTCTATTATGAGCCCCATAGCGCACCTTAGTAAAACAGGGGGCAAATCTGGAAGTTCATTACTAGTCATTACGGTTAATTGTACACAAGAATACATGCAGTGGTGCAGTGTAATATTCCATTTGTAATTGCATAAATTTATATTTAAAGTTGTGTATTAACTTATTCACATATTTGCTTGTATGGAGTTCTTGTGATTTTAATAATTTCATAATTATTTATAAATTTATTCTCTTTTACAGTTGTAACATGGTTGGGAAAAAGAAAAGACAGTTCCATCATTGACATTAATGGTTTTATTATAATTTGTGATGAAAATATGAAAATTTGCTGGTAGTGTTCATCGTCATTAATATACGATAATTTAGGGCTCCTTTTATCAAGCCGCGCTAGTCTGGTTAAAGCGCGCGACTTTTAAACATGCGCTGGCCAAAAAACTACCACCTGCTCAAGGCAGGTGTTAGTGGCTAGCGCGGCCAGTGGTTTAACGTGTGCTATTACGCGTGTGAAATCGCTAGCGCGGCTTGATAAAAGGAGCTCTTAATCTCGCATACTCTGTAATTAGTTTATAAAATTTTCTGCTTTCAATAAAACTCATATCTAGAGTTATTTATCTTTTTTTTCACTACCGCACGCTGAAAAGTACTGAAGTACCCAAAGTGGCCCTGGTGGCGAAAAGTTTGGAGACCCCTGCCTTAGAAGAAGCCATAGGACATTATAGGAAATTTATGGATGTTTGGGAGGGTTCATAGTCAAAAGCGCGCGGCGACAAAGGCGTGCCGAGACAACTGAGCGCAAGGCGGAAGCCCGTGCAGAAGAAAAACAGTGTTTTAAGGGGCTCCGATGGGGGGGGGGTGTTGGTGGGGAACCCCTCCGCATTACTGAATACAGATCACGCCGGCATTGTGGGGGTTTTTGGGGGGTTACTGGAAACTTAACTTTTTCCCTATTTTTTAGGGAAAAAGTGAATTTTTCAGTATAATGTGGGGGGTTACAACCCCCCAAACCCCCTCCAATGCCGGCGCGATCTGTATTCAGTAAAGTGGGGGGGGGGATTACACACCACCACCCCCCGTCGGAGCCCCTTAAAACACTGTTTTTCTTCGGCGCGGGCTTCCGTCTTGCCCTCAGTTGTCTCGGCTCGCCTTTGTCGGCGCGCGCTTTTGACCTGTCACCATTTGGGAGCCATTGATAAAATTCTGTAAGGAGTGATTGGTGATTTTGCTCTTTGATCATACACGTCCAGGTGGGTGGGTGGGAAGATACTTTTAATTTGAGTGCAATTGTTGGATATGTAGAAAGGGGGGATGATATATGTATATGTATTAAAATAGAATTTAATAGAATTTAAGTGCTGTTAAAGTATAAAATGTATGTATAATATGTTGCACTTATTTTTGGTATTAAAATGAATAAAGATATTTTAAAAAAAGAAAAAGAAGAAACCATTTGTAATGTGGCTATTGGCACTGTATTATAGCTACTAGAGCACAGGACTTCTGATGTGAAGGTTGGAAAGAGAGAAGGGATTTGTTGGCAGGTCTTACCAAATGGCTCATTCATCAAAACAAGAAACTAGTGTTTCACCCCTACTGGTTATGAAAACAATTGTCTTGGTTAAAATATCTGCTGTTCATCATTCCTCCATGTCTGTAGTTGTGTGCTCTTTATGCTCGACCTATGCTTAATTATTCTGCTCCACTTGTCAGAACATAAGACTAGTGGTCCATCACGCCCAGCAGTCTGCTCACACAGCGGCCCTGAGGTCAAAGACCTGTGGTGTAACCGAGACCAGCCCTACCTGCATTCGTTCTGGTTTTTCCGTATAACAGACTCCGGAAGAGCATTCCAGTTCTCTACCACTCTGGGTGAAGAAGAATTTCCTTACGTTTGTACGGAATCTATCCCCTATCTGTCTTTCTTTCTGTCTCTCGCTCTCCTTGTACGCTGTCTCTCTGGCTTTTTTTCTTTGTCTCTCTCTTTTTGGCTGCTGTCTGTCTGTCTATCTTTCTGTATGTCTCTCTGGCCCCCTGTCTGTTTGTCATTCTTTCTGTCTGTGTCTCTCCCTGGCCCCCTGTCTGTCTGTCTTTCTTTCTAGCTCCTTGGCCGCTGTCTGTCTGTCTCTCTGACCCCTGTCTGTTTGTCATTCTTTCTGTCTGTGTCTCTCCCTTGCCCCCTTGTCTGTCTGTCTTTCATTCTGTCTGTCTCTCTCTCTGGCCCCCTGAGCAAACCATGATTGCTGCCTGCCCCCCAGCACACCCCTCCCCCAGCTGCCTGTCCTCCAGCACACACCCTTCCCATGCGCCATCTTTCCCTGCCCTCTACCCCATGTCCAACATTTCTCCTTCTCTTCACCATGCATGTCTCCCTCCCATCCATCATATGCAAGATTTCTCCCTCTCACCCTTTTCTACCTCTTTGTTGCATCTCTCCCTTCCTCTCCTCCACCTCATGTCTGAGCAGGTTTATCCACACAACCTATTTTTATTCCCTCCCATCTAACTTATTACAGGCCTCTTTTGTTGAAACACAAAAGCTGGGATGGGCATTTTTTATATCTAAAGCAGACATCCTGAAACACCCATTTTATCATTTTGTTTATCCTCTAGCAGGTGAAAATGGCACCACAGACTTTTCAATGCATTCTTTGCAAGGGGCTGAACTCCATCTAGAAAACGATTTCAAAGGTGCTCCAGAATAGCTTAAGGCTCTTCAGTTGCAATTATAAACCCTATCAGCATTAACACAAACCTCAAACAAACATGTGGAATGTGAACTGTACAGCCACTGTAGTAATTGTTCTAAACTGATTTTAAACCAGTTTCAAAGGCAGAGTGGGAAAATATTTGGAAGGGGGGGAGGATCTGTAACCTCAGATCTCGGTTTCTTTTTTTCACCGAAGGCTTGCAGCCTTGGGGGCCCCCTCACGACTTTTCCTCTGTCTTGGAGGCTTGGCGGAGGGATTTGGGGAGGGAGCTTGGGGCAGACTGGTTGCTCCGCGCTCTCTGCCGGGTTCCGGCTTTAGTCTATAATGCGGAGCTGCGTGAGTGCCATTTCAGAACCCTGTTGCGGGCCTATACCTCCCAGAGCCGGGCCTTCTATATGGGCTGTGTGGATACCCAGTATTGTCTCACCTGTCTCACTGAAGTGAATTCTTACTTTCATGGCTTTTGGAGTTGTGAGAGTATTCAGGGTTTTTGGGGGGCTCTGGCCTCTTTTCTTCAGGGTCTTCTTCAAGTTCCTGTCCCTCTTTCTGTTTTTCATATGCCGTTTGCTCACTTCACTGCATTCTCTGTTTTTTCTTCTGCTGAAAAATTGTTTTTGAGCAAATGTTATATTTTGGGGAAGAAGTGTATTTTGAACCATTGGCTGGCCGATGTTCCTCCCTCCTTTTGGTATTGGAGGAACAAACTTCATGAGCTGATGTGCTGGGAGGCCAGGCTGGCTTGTTCCTCTCGTCGTAAGAGCAGAGACTTCATTCACACTTGGTCTCCTTACTTGGACATGTTTGCCGCCAAGGAGTCGTAGTCGCATTGTGAACGGATTGCAATTGTATTCTGCTCCACCTGACTGACCTGGGATTCCTTTTTGTTGGGGGTAGGGGGGAGGGTGGTTTGGGGGGAGGGGGGAACTGTTCTGTTGGGGAGTGTTTGGGTCTCTTTGTTCCCTGAGAGGACATCAGAGTCCAGTCCTCTTGGGGGGGGGGGGGGGAAGTTGTCCCTCTTTTGTCTGGTATTGGAATAATTACAATCCTTATCTGTATTCTGTGGTTGTGAGTTATTATTCTCTTTGCCAATAAAAGAGATTTCGTAATAATAATAATAAATGGAGCACATAACTAGACATTTGAGGTCAAATTCTATAAGAAGCGCCCAAATGCTAGGTGACTAATTAGGCATTGTTCAGCGCGATTCATGTAAAATTGAGTGCTGTTTAATGAATCACGATGAGCGGAACCTATTTTGGAGGCGCCCAAGAAATAGGCCAGCTCTAGGCACAACTAAAAGTTAGGCGCCCATGCGAGCGCTTAAGCCACGCTTAAGAGCAGTGATTCTACAACAAGGCACCTAACACATAGCCACGCCCATGCCCAACATGCATAGCGCCTATTTTTTTGAAGGACGCCTAAATTTTTAAAGGCGCCTTGTAACAGAAGAGCACTTTCTTGATAGGCGCCTATGTTTCAATCAGGGCTGATTAAAAAGCTTAATTGAGCTTGTTGTTTAATTTAGATAGGCGCCTATCTAGTTGGGCGCCTCCGAAATAGGTGCCTAACTTTAGACGCTGGTTACAGAATTTGGGGCCTTCTTGTTTCTTTAGGTAGGAATGCAGAAGCTGGAGGAGAGAGAAAACGCGGAGAAAGCTGCACTAAACAATCAGGATCGTTTGGTATCTGAAACAACTTATTTTCATAGCTTGGACAATGCAGCTTACCAAAAGAATTGTTTAATTAGAGGAGTGGTTTGAGCTTCTTCGTCAATGGCCCTTATTTTCAAGCTATCCATGAAGAATATGCAGGCTGCATAATTGGACGTATGAACTTATTTCTCACAGCTAAAGCATGCAAAGATATCAAATGCAGGATTTATCGTCGATAGTCTCATAAAAAGAAAGGCTAGAGAAGAACCTAGGCCTCAACTTGAGTTGCTTAGTTGTTGCTACTTAGCAAACAATTTACATTCATGGTTAGTGAAGGGAATCTATGTTATACTGAAAAAGTAAAGATTTTCTTGCCAATAATGAATGCTTTAAAAAGCTTAACATCATCTGCTTTCACCAGCAACTCTGTGATAATCTCACTACATTTTCAATGTTGTCTGTGGTCTGCATATCAAGATCAGTCATGTATACCTTTACCAACCTCAGGCATGCTTACAGTTCAAAGATTTCTGGGACAGATGGGAACCACAAAAATGAACTCTTTTCATGCACAAACATTGCTATGAAGCTGATTCATCAGTATAGGTTGCTCAGTGGTAAACAAAGTGCTGAGGACCCTACTTCTTTTATGCTGTGACTATGGGTCTTAATTCAGAAGCACTTTTGGAGGTCTCAGAATACCAAGTACAGTATAAGATAATTCTGCAACAACTACTGTAGGAATGATCTCTCTGTTTTTACTTTCTAGTGAGACACCCTGACTATGTGGCATGCCAAGGAGGGATAAAAGAGAGACATGAACCCCCCCACCCCCCCTCCAGGTGTTAGCCTGAGGAAGACACTGGAGATTTAGCCAGGAGGTTTATTTCTTAGAGACAGGGCAAGTGCAAAAAAAATGTGCAAGCTATGGGTGGCAAATCCAATAATGCAACAAGAAAGATGAGCTAATTTGAGCTGATGAGCTCCTTTCCCGGGTAGCAAGCATCATGTATGGCTTTTGTCTTGAAATTGCCCCCATAACAGAATTGCATTTTTAATATGTCACATATTGCTGTGACCCAGGGAAGGAGCACCTCAGTTCAAATGAGGAAAAAAAAATCCAGTGCTTTGGAGCACGCTTCCTTCTGCCACAGGAAAGAAGGGAGATGCTGGATAATTGGAAGATTGAATGGAAAGAAGAGATACTGAACTGGTGGGGGGAGAGGGAAGGAAAAGAGAGAGGCTAAAATATTTGATGGGAAAGGTGAGAGGGAAGATTTTGAACTTTTGGGAGAGGAGAAGATATACAGGTTTATGTCAGCTTTGGGAAATGTGCATCTTTGATGTCTTAACCCATAAAATTCAAAACAACCACCAGTTAAATAAAAGCTGAGTACTATGCCAAAAATTCACCCTAAACATCCAAAAGGAAAAATTAAAGATAGAAATTATTAAAGAGGAAAAAGGTCTCAGAAGCCAAAGGGTTCAATTTAGCACCAGGGCTATGAGAGAGAGCTAGATATGCTTATCGGTGTCCCCCCCCCCATGCTTTTATCATCGGCCAAAAATACCCCTTTAAGCATGATATGTTTCAAAGTTCAAATATTCTAGTAGATATCTTAGCAAACTGGATGCATTATCAAAGTGGAAAACAAATGTAATTTATCTTCAATTGTTACACCAAATTTATTCGCTCTTATGCTGATGATCACAGCTGCCACTTCTGTCCAGAAAATTTAACGCTGGAAAACACTGCTATAATCCGCCGACGGTGGCCAGTGTTTCACGATATCACAAAACCGTTTCTTCAGGGCTCTCAAGTTGCAAAAAGCGTTTGCTGTCTTATGTTCGGATCCTGGGTCTTTGATTATCTTTGATGTCTTTGCATTTTGTTCAATTCAGGAGGAAATGCATTTCTATTTGTATTTCTTCAGTGTTGCACTGCATGTAGACTCTGACATTGGCCTGCATACTTCTCATTTCTCATTACTATCACTGGTGCTCAAAACTGTCCTGGGGGACCTCCTGCTGGGGTTTTCAGGAGAAGATCATGGCAAGGAACATATTGATTTTCAGCATAGTAGGCAAACATTCTGGATCAACATCTATCACCCAGACTTAAGCTGATTTATCACTATAGACTGCTTAGTGGTAAACAGAGTGCAAAGTTCCTTGCATGCAGTAAATATGAGTTTCAGAAGCATTTGGCAGGGATTAGATTGGATTTATCTTGATAGACCGTTATTACAAATGCATTTAGCGGTTTACAATACTACTGCAAAAAATTACAATTGCATAAAATTTACATCTAATATAATATAAGCCTAAGCCACGCATGCGCACACCTACCGCGTGTTCCGTTTTCCATGCGCTGTAGGGCACCGCAGGTGGGAGTGCACATGTGCGCGAATCTCTCTCTCTCTCTCTTTCTCTCTTCAAGGTGGATGTCGTCGTCGTCGGCTGTCGGCGGCTTCAGGCCGCGGCAGCTGTAGGCCGTGGTGGCTGCAGGTCGCGGCGGCCAAGCACGGAGTCAGTCTGAAGTTTCTTTTTTAAATTCAAAGACGCTGCAGCAGCTCCTCTCATGAGCCGCTCTTGTGTCGGAGAAGGCGGCGATCGTGAGAGGAGCCGCCGGGAAGTTACACTGCTGGGGGCTCGGGCTGATAGGTCCGTGCAGGCTCCTAGGATTGAAGTTAAATTCCTAAATACTTGAATTTATTTACTACCAAAATAGATTTACCTTTAAAAAAAAAATAGGGCTATTTATTTCTGATCCCTTGCCTGTTATTCAACATGCCTGACATTTATCCACATTTAAAGATAGTTTATTGAATTTCTTTACTACCAAAATAGATTTACCTTTTAAAAAAGATAAGAATATTTATTTCTACTTTAAATAGATTTACCTTTTAAAAAATATAAAAATATTTATTTCCCTCCCTCCTTCCTTGGTCCAGGATGTCTCTCTCTCCCCCCCCCCCCCCCCCTTTGCTTCCATGGTCCAGGGTATCTTTTTCTTTTCCCCCTTACCTTCTTAGTCAAAGGGAAGTGGGATGGGAGGGAAATGCTGCAGCACAGGGAAATGGAGGGGCAGAAAAAGGAACGGAGGCGTACTGCTGGGCAGGGGGAGCAGGAAAAAGGGGTTGATGGACAGGGGAAGAAGTGCTGATGGACAGGGGGGGCAGAAAAATGAAGGCAGGCCTACTGCTGGACAGGTAGCAGGAAGGAGGTGATGATGGACAGGGGGAGGTAAAACAAAGGGAGAAGGGTTGCTGCTGGATAAGGTGAGCAGTGATGGGGTGGTGGAGGACATAGAGGAGGTAAAATGAAGGGAGAATGGACAGAGGGAGCAGGCAAGGGGTGGTTGTGGACAGCCAAGGAAAAAAAAAAAAGAAAGAAAGACAGACAGAAATACAGAAAGCGGCTAAGGAAAGAGAAAAAAAAAAACCAGACACACATATATTCTAACACCCGTTAATGTAACGGGCTATAAGACTAGTCTAATATAATAAAACGGTAAGCCGCGCATGCGCACTTCTTATGCGTGCGTCCGTTTTCCGTGAGCTGTAGCTAGGAAGTGCGCATACGCGGCTTATGGTCTGGCCTCACACGAGGCAAGACAAGTGCGCATGCGCGCCCTTCCCTGCTCTACACCTGCGGAGCGGCAGCTGCCGACCGCTAGCACCCCCTGCCTTCTCCGTCGCCTCCCGGCTTCAGCGGCGTGACAGTTTTCAAAAAGCCGCGTGAGATTCTTTCTACGCGGAACCACCAGCCGACTCCAGCCTCCAACAGATGCCTGCTTCCCATTGGATCAGGCCACTGACAGGTCTCGCGCACAGCAGCAGACAATGGGTGCCAACCACGGGTGGGGCAGCACCAGAGGGGGGAATCAGGAGAGACGAGCATCAGAGGGTGCAGGAGAGGCAAGGTAGAAGAAGATTTCCGCTGCCCGGGACCCGAGTCATTTGCCGCCCCCCCCCCTTCCCTTACCGCGGGCCCGACTGCCAATTTAAGCAGCATGTTCAGCAGTCTTCACACGCTGCTTCGGGCCCTTTTACTGCCCTGATTTGCTCCGGACGTGCCACAGTAAATCAGGCCAGTAGAAGGACCCGAAGCAGTGTGTGAACACTGCTGCACACGCTGCTTGAATCGCCATGTGTAGTTGGGCCCGCGGGAAGGGAAGGGAAGGGCGGGGGCGGCGGCAAAGGACTCGGGCCCGCGTTTGTAGTCGCGACTGTGGGAAGGGAAAGGGGGTAGAGGCAACGCTAATGCTGTTGCACAAGGAACTGGTGTGGGGGGAGGGAATGCTGCTTTGGACAGACAGGGTGGAAGGGAGACAGGAAGAAAGACACAGGGGCAGGTGCACAGGGAACTGGTATGGGGGGAGGGAAATGGAGGGGGAGGGAATGCTGCTTTGGACAGACAGACAGAGGGAGGAAGGGAGACAGAAAGACAGGGGCAGGTGCACAGGGAACTGGTGTGGGGGGAGGGAAATGGAGGGGGAGGGAATGCTGCTTCGGACAGACAGACAGAGGGAGGAAGGGAGACAGAAAGAAAAGAAGAAAGACACAAGGGCAGGGAGATATAGAGAAAGACAAAAAAAGGGGGCCAGGGACAGAGACAGATAGAAAGAAAGACAGCGGGAGTCACGTCTGGAGGGGTGTGGGATGCCGCAGAGGGAACTTTTCCAATGGGTGCAATTGGGCGGCTGTCGGGAACCTCTGATCAGGGGCAGAGCAAGGTAAGTGTATCATAGGGATAAGAAGGAGGAGGAGGGGGATAAAAAGGAAGGGACGCCTACTGCTGGACAGGGGGAGAAGGAAAGAGGTGCTGATGGACAGAGGGTGGGTGAAGAAAAAGGAACGGAGGCCTAATGTTGGACAGGGGAAAAGGAAGGTGCTGCTGGACAGGGGGGAGGTAAAACAAAGGCCACATATACACGTCCTTATTTAGAAAACCCATTATGAAAAACACTGTCCTCCACTTTGACAGCTTTCACCCTTTTAAGCTGCGTTTCAGCCTTCCTATAGCGCAATTCTTGAGGATCCGGCGCATTTGCTCCACCTTAGGGGAATTTAAGGATCAGGCTAACCTCTTGTCAGAACGGTTTAGACAACGGGGTTATCCTGAGAGAGCGATTAGGCAAGCCTACTTGCGGGCTAGGTTTGCACAGCGGGAACTTATCCTGCAAGAATCAGAAGCCCTGGAGAATGACACTGGTGAAGTCCTCACTTGTGTACTCCCCTACTCAAAAAGCAGTCAAAAAGGTGGTAACAATGATGAGAAGACACTGGAATATAAGGGATTAATAATTTATAAATGAATGCTGGTGTTTTATAAAATAGGGATTTAAAAGTAAGTATACATAATTTATATGTTATCCGGTGAGATATAGGAAGCCAATGCGCTTTCCTGAGAAGAGGAGTTACATGGTCGAATTTCCTAGTTTTAGTTATAAGTTTAATGGAGGCATTTTGAATAATTTGTAAGCGTTTTATTTCATTCAGAGAAATGCCCTTAAAAAGGGAGAAGAGGCCCAGTTTCTCCAATCTCTCACTGTACGACAACTCCTCCAGCCCCTAAACCATTTTAGTCGCTCTTCTCTGGACCCTTTCGAGTAGCACCGTGTCCTTCTTCATGTACGGCGACCAGTGCTGGATGCAGTACTCCAGGTGAGGGCATGATAACCTTCTCCGATCTGTTTGTGATCCCCTTCTTAATCATTCCTAGCATTCTGTTTGCCCTTTTCGCTGCCACCGTGCATTGCGCGGATGGCTTCATCGACTTGTTGATCAGAACTCCCAAGTCTCTTTCCTGGGAGGTCTCTCCAAGTACCACCCCAGACATCCTGTATTCGTGCATGAGATTTTTGTTACCGACATGCATCACTTTACACTTATCCACATTGAACCTCATTTGCCATGTCGATGCCCATTTCTCGAGCTTGTTTATATCATGTTGCAGATCTTCGCAATCCCCCTGTATCTTCACTACTCTGAATAACTTCGTATCGTCCGCAAATTTAATCACCTCACTCGTCGTATCAATGTCCAGATCGTTTATAAAGATGTTGAAGAGCACGGGTCCAATCACCGAGCCCTGCGGCACCCCACTGGTGACGCTTTTCCAGTCTGAGTATTGTCCATTTACCCCCCACTTTCTATTTCCTATGCTCCAGACAGTTTTTAATCCAACAACTTTCATGTTTTTGACTATAGCAGATATTACTGAGGGTGTGAGTTAACGTGGACTACTGTTAAGACTTGTTATTTTAATGTTAAGAACATAAGAACATAAGAAGTTGCCTCCGCTGAGGCAGACCAGAGGTCCATCTCGCCCAGTGGTCCGCTCCCGCGGTGGCCCACCAGGCCCATTTCCTGATCAGTGGTCCCTGGTGATTCCTAAACTTGCCTCTCACTCCTATCCCTGTACCTAACTCTACTCTTATCTGTACCCCTCAATCCCTTTGTCCTCTAGGAACCTATCCAAACCTTCTTTGAAGCCCTGCAACGTGCTCCTGCCTATCACAGCCTCCGGAAGCGCGTTCCATGTATCCACCACTCTCTGAGTGAAAAAGAACTTCCTAGCGTTTGTTCTCAACCTGTCCCCTTTCAACTTCTCCGAGTGCCCCCTTGTACTTGTGGTTCCCCATAATTTGAAAAATCTGTCCCTGTCTACGTTTTCTATGCCCTTCATAATCTTGAAGGTTTCTATCATGTCTCCTCTAAGTCTCTGCTTTTCCAGAGAGAACAGCCCCAGCTCTTTCAGCCTGTCAGTATAGGAGAGGTTATCCATACCCTTTATTAGCTTTGTTGCTCTTCTCTGGACTCCCTCAAGTACTGCCATGTCCTTCTTGAGGTACGGCGACCAGTACTGGACACAGTACTCCAGATGCGGGCGCACCATTGCACAATATAGGGGCAGGATGACTTCCTTCTTTCTGGTCGTGATACCTTTCTTAATGATGCCCAACATTTTGTTTGCTTTCCTTGAGGCTGTGGCGCACTGCGCCGACGCCTTCAATGTTGTGTCTACCATCACTCCCAGGTCTGTTTCAAGGTTACTTACCCCTAGTGGTGATCCCCCCATTTTGTACGTGAACATCGGGTTCTTTTTCCCTACATGCATGACCTTGCATTTCCCTATGTTGAAGCTCATTTGCCACTTTTTGGCCCATTTTTCCAGAGTCGTCAGATCCTTTTGGAGATCTTCGCAGTCTTCCGTGGTTTTGACCCTGCTGTATAGCTTTGTGTCATCCGCAAATTTAATGGCCTCACATTTTGTTCCCGCCTCCAGGTCGTTAATAAATATATTGAACAGGAGCGGTCCCAGCACCAACCCCTGCGGAACTCCGCTCGTGACCCATTGCCAGTCTGAGTAATGGCCTTTTACTCCAACCCTCTGTTTCCTGTCCGCCAGCCAGTTTTTGATCCATCGGTGGACCTCCCCTTGCACCCCGTGGTCCCATAGTTTTTTAAGCAGTCTTTCGTGTGGTACCTTGTCGAAGGCTTTTTGGAAGTCAAGGTAAATGATGTCAATGGATTCCCCTTTATCCACCTGGCTGTTTACCCCAATTACTAACTAGGTTTGTAGGGGTCTGCCTACAGGTCTCATTGTATAAAATGGGACCTGTGCTAAAAGAGCATGAGTTATAGGTAAAATAACCCATCTCCCCCATAATTGTCTGGAGGCCTAATACAGAAACATAGAAACATGATAGCAAATAAAAGCCAAATGGCCCAGCCAGTCTGCCCTTTCACACCATCCATTATCTCCGCTTCTCCTTAAGTGCATGGTGGGAATCTCATCTAAACTTGGTTCTCCACAGAGTGGTTGTTTGATACTGGTTATTGGTTTTCGGTGTACCTACAATATGCAAATGACTCTAGATATATATAAATTATATTTCACTATGGACTCCCTGAAAAACAGGCTTCATGATGGCTGATGTGGACTGGAGTTTAGATCACAGCAGTAGAGAATCTTAGAGATAACTAGAAGAAGAACATCACTTTGTGATACGAGTGTCTTGCATAAAGATCCGTTCTACATAAAAAGGTTGGTTAACCTAACAATTAGGTAAGCTGCCTTTTATGAGTCATATTATTTAATCTGTGCAATATTTCTATTGCCTCTTCTTTAAACATCTATTAAAGCAAAGAATGATTGTAAAATTAAAGCTTCTCTTTAGGAAACCCTTTAATTGGATACTTTAAAATGACATTATTAATAGGTAGACGTTGACACACACTAAAGTGAGACCCTATATCACCAAGACATCAGAAAAGAAAATGCTCTCTGTGCAAGAAGTTACAGATTATAAATCAAAGCTCCCAGACACATTGTCTCCCTCTCCTTCTGTCTCTACCCCATCTTTACTTTTGGCAGCTTGCCTAATTCATGCATACAGCTATCATTTATGGAATCTAGATGTTTGCATTTTTCTACAAAGTTCTAACCTAACCATTATATTACCTAGAGAATATGCAAACTTTGAAGTAACCACCACATAAAAAGATGAAATTCAAAATACAAGCCCTGCCCAAACACAACATTCACCATCCCTGCCCTCACTTCCCTAGGAAAAAAAGAGAAAAAATGATGAAAGCTTAAAAACAATCCTGAAAACTTCACTAGTTTTCATGGTGCCTTCTTATTAATCTATGTTTATTAGAACTCATTTTACCACCTTTCATATTTTGTACAACAAAGTGGTTCACATGTCTTTATATAACAAAGAATGCCATATAATTTAACAGAAGAGAAAAGATGCAAAGCAAAAACAGTTTCAAGCAGAGCACAAAAACCTTCTAAAGGGATTTAACAGAAAAGCCAGACAAAACCACCACAAGCACAGGTAATGGTTGCCATAGGAGCCAATTCTATAGGTGCCAGAGGGTACTAACCTAAAGAGTAACACGGGGACATAGATTCATCTCCATTCCCTACTTAGAATCAAAGACTTTTTCCCGTTCCTACCCCCGACCCCGAAGTGAGGCGTATTTTTCATCCCAGTTTTAATTTTCTTTCTTGTTCAAAGCAGAAAGATGATTTTATACAATTTTATGGGCCTTTGGTGTATTTTTTTTTTTTTTTCTAACTTGTATTTTGATTGACAGAACATCAGTAGTGTACAACTTGTGAGGCATGCTGGTTTCTACATTTCACACTGAAAGCCATACATCAAATACCAGTGATATTTTAGTTCGGACAATAATTTTAATTCTAATTATTTATATACAAAACATATCAAGAATAGCCCTCAGATTATCACACACACATATAATAATGCACAGCAAAATGAAATAAATAAAGAAAATGCCAAGGCCCTTGGTGCTTTTCTTGCTTTGTTGTACTGCGTGTACTTTGATTCTCTCTTCTGTTGTGCAGCTTCAGCAAATTATAGAACATATCAATCTGTTTAGTATTTATAGTATCCTAGAAACACTCGTAAATGAACGTACATAAGAACATAAGAAAGGCCATCTCCGGAACAGACCTTCTTAGGTCCATCAAGTCCGGCGATCCGCACACGCGGAGGCCCCGCCCAGGTGTACCCTGGCATAGTTTTAGTCCTCATATCACTCTAAGCTTCTCGTAAGGAGATGTATGTCTAGCTTACCCTTACCCATGTCACTTTATGCCACTCATAAGGAGATGCACATTAGAGAATGACACGGTGACAAAATTCATCACCGTTCCCGTCCCCGTGGATAACCGCGGGAAACCATCTTCATGTCATTCTTTAAGGAGAGAGGAAAGAATCAGAATATAATTGGGCACAACCACTGACCCGCAAGCTTTGCTTTGAAGAATGCTGGTGTAGAAGGACCAAAGTTGAAATAGACACTAGAAAATGACATGGGATTATTTCCCGCGGTTATCCGCGGGGACGGGAACGGTGATGAATTTTGTCACCGTGTCATTCTCTAATGCACATCTAACGTACTTTAACATGTGGTTCTCAGTCAACCCTAGCTCCCCAGTCTAACATCTTCCTTTTGGCCATATCAACAGTAATGTTCATCAGTCCTGTAACAAGAATTCTTAGGTTACTGGCAACCACAAAATAATTTACCTATCAATGTTTTAGGTAGGTTGCCAAATGGCCACCAACTCTGCTAGCCTTTTTCTGTTTGGTTATCAAACATTAGGGGCTCCCTTTACTAAGCTGCACTAGCGGTTTTAGTGCATGCTTAGCACGCGTTGCAATGTATTGCGCGCTAGATGCTAACGCCTCCATTGAGCTGGTGTTAGATTTTCCGCGTAGCGGGGGGTGGCAGCACACGCTAATCTGCAGCGCGTGCTAAAAACGCTACCGCATAAAAGTAAAAGGAGCCCTAGGTATTATCTGTATTAGCTGTACTTATGGATAGAGCAGCAGGCAAACCAGGATTCAATTCCCACTGATAAATCACCTGTACCGGATGGTCTATATCCCAGGGTACTAAAAAAAACTCAAACATGAGATTGTTTCCTGCTGTTAGTGATGTTCCTAAAATCCTTTGAAGTACCTGAAGATTGGAGGGTGGCCAATGTTATGCTGATTTTTTAAAAGGGTTCCGGGGAGATCCGGGAAATTACAGACCGGTAAGCCTGACTTCAGTGCCGGGCAAAAGGTGGAAACAATTATAAAAAATAACATTTTTGCTTAAGATGGAAAGGATTCATATCAAGGCCCTTGGGCCGTCAGTTCAAGTGAACATGGCGCGCATTCTGGGACACTTTGACCCTGCAGGTGTGGAGCTGTCTCTTGAACATGTAATCTTGTAGTTATGGGTTCCATTCATTCCTTCTCTTATTGTGCAGTGTCATGTATTGTGTAGGCTGAGGGGGAGGGGGGTTTCATTCTTTGTCAATGTTGTTTTTATTTTTCTTTCCAGCTTATGATCTATCTTTAATCTTATCTATTGTTTTGCCTTTTATCTTCGTTTAGTTCTATTTCTAACATTTAAATTTCTCCAGAATTCTACTGTTCAACGGTTCTCCCTTCTGCTTCTATTCCTTTCTCTCCTCTCTTCTACCTTCCAAAGTATTTAGATCAATGCTGTCTTGTTAAAATGTTTATTTTTATTTTATTTTTCCTCTATCTCTACTTTTCACTTCTCTATTACCCTCCAGGTACTTTAGTTAGATTGTGAGCCTTCGGGACAGTAAGGGAATTTTTCAAGTACCTTTCTTATTTCTAATCTTAATGTATATTTTCTGTAAACCGCTTAGAACCTTACGGATATAGCGGTATATAAGAAATAAATTACATTACATTACATTGTGTTGTTTTATTGCTTTGCAATGTATTGTATTTTCAATAAACAGATTATACCATAAAAATAAAATTGTGGAACATGTAGACAAACATGATTTAATGAGACAGAGTCAGCATGAGTTCAGCCAATGGAGATCTTGCCTCACCAATTTGCTTGACTTCTTTGAAGGCGCAAATAAACATGCGGATAAAGGTGAGCCGGTTGATGTTGTGTATCTAGATTTTCAGAAAGCTTTTGACAAAGGTCCTCATGAGAGGCTCTTGAGAAAATTAAAGAGTCATGGGTTCAGTTGTGGATCAGGAATTGGTTATAGGATAGAAAACAGAGGGTAAGTTTAAAAGGTTGTTTTTCTCGATGGAGGAGAGTAAACAGTGGAGTGTCGCAGGGATCTGTGTTGGAACCGGTGCTATTTAACTTATTTATAAATGATCTAGAAACTGGAATGACAAGTGAGGTGATTAAATTTGCAGATGACACTAAACTGTTCAAAAATTTTAAAAAATTTTAAAAAATTTTTAAAAATTGCAGACAGACCTTAGGAAATTGGAAGACTGAGCATCCAAGTGGCAGATGAAATTTAGAGCTCCTTTTACGAAGGTGTGCTAGGGTTTTTAGCGCACACACAAAATTACCGTGCCCTATAGAGCACGGTAGCCAAAAATCTACTGCCTCCTAAAAAGGAGGCGGTAGTGGCTAGCACGCGGGGGAACTCAACGCGGCTATTGCGTGCTTTAAGGCCCTAATGTACCTTTGTAAAAGGAACCCTTAATGTGGATAAATGCAAAGTGATGCGCATTGGGAAGAATAACCCAATTCACAGTTACTGGATGCTCGGTTCCACCTTGGGGGTTAGCACCCAAGAGAAAGATCTGGGTGTCATTATAGACAATACGATGAAACCTTCCGCCCAATGTGTGGCGGTGGCCAAAAAAGCAAACAAGATGCTAGGAATTATTTAAAAAGGGATGGCTTACAAGACTAAGAATGTTATAATGCCTCTGTATCACTCCATGAAGAGCATAGTTTCCCTCCCCTATTGTGCTATTCTTTTTTCCTTCTCTCCTAGTAGTTCTACCTTTCTTCCTTTATGTCTCGGTCTGTCATGTATTTAACCAAAGTATTAATAATATTTTCCCAATTTTATATTTTTAATGTAATGTACACCGCTTTGACAATTTTTAAGGCGATATATCAAATTTTAATAAACTTGAAAACTTGGAGTATTGCATTCAATTCTGGTCTCCTTATCTCAAAAAAGATATAGCGGCACTAGAAAAGGTTCAAAGAAGAATAACCAAGATGTTAAAGAGAATGGAACTCCTCTCATATGAAGAAAGACTAAAAAAGTTAGGGCTCTTTAGCTTGAAAAAGACGGCTGAGGAGAGATATGATTGTAGTCTAAACAATCCTGAGTGGATCAATTTTTCACTTTGTCAAAAATTACAAAAACTAGGGGACAGTGCGCCGCAGCCTCAAGGAAAGCAAACCAAATGTTGGGTATCATTAAGAAGGGTATCGCAACCAGGACGAAGGAAGTCATCCTGCCACTGTATCGTGCAATGGTGCGCCCGCATCTGGAGTACTGTGTCCAGTACTGGTCGCCGCACCTCAAGAAGGATATGGCAGTACTTGTTTGACAAGTATTTAGTACTTGAGGGTGTACAGAGAAGAGCAACTAAGCTAGTAAAGGGTATGGAAAACCTCTCATATACTGACAGACTGAAAAAGTTGGGGCTGTTCTCCCTGGAGAAGCGGAGACTTAGAGGAGACATGATAGAAATCTTCAAGAAACAGATTTTTCAAATTATGGGGAACCACAAGTACAAGGGGGCACTCGGAGAAACTGAAAGGGGACAGGTTTAGAACAAATGCTAGGAAGTTCTTTTTTACCCAGAGGGTGGTGGATACATGGAACACGCTTCCGGAGGCTGTGATAGGCAGGAGCACGTTACAGGGCTTCAAAGAAGGTTTGGATAGGTTCCTAAAGGACAAAGGGATTGAGGGGTACAGATAGGAGTAGAGGTAGGTTATAGGGATAGGAGCAAGAGGTAGTTATAGAAATAGTCAGGGACCACTGCTCAGGCCTGATGGGCCGCCATGGGAGCGGACCACAGGGCGAGATGGACCTCTGGTTTGCCTCAGCGGAGGCAACTTCTTATGTTCTTATGACACTCAATGAAGTTATAGGGAAATACTTGTAAAACCAATAGGAGAAAATATTTTTTCACTCAGAGAACAGTTATGCTCTGGAACACGTTGCCAGAAGTTGTGGTGAGAGCCGACAGCATAGCTGATTTTATGAAAGGTTTGAACAATTTCCTGGAGGAAAAGTCCATAGTCTGTTATTGAGAGAGACATGGGGGAAGCCACTGCTTGCCCTGGATAGGTAGCATGGAATTTTGTTACCTTTGGGTTTTTCCAGGTACTAGTGACCTGGATTGGCCACTGTGAGTACTGGCTACTGGGTTACATAGACCATTGAACTGACCCAGTAAGGCTATTCTTATGCTCTATCCCAAACTCCAATAAAGAGAAAAAGGAGGATGATTAAAACAAGATCATGCCTTGCCCATCTGTTCAGTATTGCCTTTAAATCCTGAAGATATATTCTAAGGGAGAAGAAACACTTATGTGGACTTTGTGAGCTAAGGTTCAAAGAGTTTGGCTTACTTACAGAGAGAGACTTACAGAAGAGATTCCCTTTGGGACAGTGCCCAGAGGAGGACTGTAGGAATAAGGAGTCCAGTAGTAAGAAAGACTATACCTGATAATTGTACATAGGAAAAAATAATAAGGAAAAAGACCCTAGAGGTCTGTAATTGCTACTTCTTACTTTTAATTATTTTTACTGGAATATACAAGTGATGTAAATAGATGGAGGAAACATTACTCTTGTTAATTGACTATCCAAGTTCAGTAGACTCTTTACAGTTTTGCACAGATTAAACAGGGTAGATTGATTTATTGACTGTGAGAAGTGTGCAGAGAGAGTGAATTCTGTGCCAGTTGGCTTTCAAGCTCCACTAGCCCTGGCTCTGTCCTTCAACTAGTCCATATTATATTTGCGTAGCTCATCTGATACACATGCCTAAATCCACATTTCATAATGACCAAGTCATGTCTTAATAGAGATATGAAACTTCTTTTGACTGATTCTAACAAGTGACATTTTAACAGCTGCATGCCACATATGCTTACGGCTCAGTTGCTGCATGCCTTGGGCACAGGGTCAGTTGTCTTTGTTGACGGCAAGGCCTTCAGACATGCCACTCGGGTTCAATTCAGCAACCTGAAGCCAAAATTGAACTCACAACTGTTGCTTTTCTAGCTCACGTCAATCAGAATTTTACATTTATTTATAGATCTGAAATAACATAACAAGCAACACACTTATCTGTAGAAAACCAGAATCGCATGCTATTAAATGTATTCTTCCTTAGACCACAATGTAGCTGGGAAGTGAATCATTGCTAATCTTCATTCTCCACAGAAACTTCTTAAGGTCCAATAAAGATCTCAGCTGACCAAGAGTAAAGAGCATATACTTATCACTCAGATAGCGTATCATACATTTACATGGGTATGCTAATAAAAAAGATCCCCCCCCCCTATCTCTTAACTTCTTCTGTCATCAAAATACTAGGACAGGGGTGTCAAAGTCCCTCCTCGAGGGCCGGAATCCAGTCGGGTTTTCAGGATTTCCCCAATGAATCTGCATGAGATCTATTTGCATGCACTGCTTTCAATGCATATTCATTGGGGAAATCCTGAAAACCCGACTGGATTCCGGCCCTCGAGGACCGACTTCGACACCTGTGTACTAGGACATAGTTTTCATGATCTCTTTCCTTTTAGTATGTGGCATCTGAAGAAGAGAATAGCTTAAGGCAGTGGTTTCCAAACCTGTCCTGGGGGACCCCCAGCCAGTCAGGTTTTCAAGATATCCCTAATGAATATGCATGAGAGAGATTTGCATATAATGGAAGTGACAGGTATGCAAATCTCTCCCATGCATATTCATTAGGGATATCTTGAAAACCTGACTGGCTGGGGGTTCCCCAGGACAGGTTTGGGAACCACTGGCTTAAGGCAAAACCTCCAGCTTCCACCTGACAAATGCTACCAGCAGTCATACCGGGGGCTTCCTTGGTAACTCCCTCAATCTGAAATGTTTTTGTAGGGATGGTCACCCAGAAAGTTTTTGTTTCACGATTTTTGCAGTTGTCTAGGTCTCAACACAATTGGGTAGGTAGAACAGATGTTTCAGCCATCATGCTGTGGCTTTCTTTACATAGTAACATAGTAATGTGGAGGGGCATAATAAAAAAAATGTCTAAGTCCTTTTTAACAGAAATTATGAAAGGTTGGTCAATGTTGAGACCTCCTTGTAATTTTCCCAACTATTCTTATTTATATATAGTATCTTTTCACAGACCCTCAGAAATGCCACCAGCCACTCAAATGCATATTATAGTGGTTGGATTTATACATTAATTCCTCACCGGGTCAATCCAACTAATTTTTAAGAACATAAGAACATAAGAAGTTGCCCCCGCTGAGTCAGACCAGAGGTCCATCTTGCTCAGCGGTCCGCTCCCGCAGCGGCCCATCAGGCCTAGTGCCTGAACAGTGATCCCTGATTAATTTTGTAACTTACCTCTAATCCCATCCCTATAATCTACCTTTACTCTTATCTGTACCCCTCAATCCCTTTGTCTTCTAAGTATCTATCCAAAGCTTCTTTGAACCCCTGTAGCGTGCTCCTGTTTATCACATCCTCTGGTAGCACGTTCCATGTATCCACCACCCTCTGTGTGAAAAAGAACTTCCTGGCGTTTGTTCTAAACCTCTCCCCTTTCAATTTCTCTGAGTGCCCCCTTGTACTTATTGATCTCCTTAATTTGAAAAATCTGTCCCTATCTATTTTTTCTATGCCCTTCATGATCTTGAAGGTTTCTATCATGTCTCCTCTAAGTCTCCGCTTTTCCAGGGAGAAAAGCCCTAGCTTTTTCAGTCTGTCAGTATATGAGAGGTCCTCCATGCCCTTTATTAGCTTAGTTGCTCTTCTCTGGACCCTCTCAAGTACCTCCATGTCCTTCTTGAGGTACGGCGACCAGAACTGAACACAGTACTCCAGGTGCGAGCGCACCATAGCACGATACAGTGGCAGGATGACTTCCTTTGTCCTGGTCGTGATACCCTTCTTAATGATACCCAACATTCTGTTTGCTTTCCTTGAGGCCGTGGCACACTGCGCCGACGCCTTCAATGTTGTGTCTACCATCACTCCCAGGTCTCTTTCAAGGTCGCTCACCCCATGATTCCGTTTCTACTTTCTCCGGGAGTTTATGCTCGGCTAGAATCATTACTGACCAAATTTCTTTGGAATCAAAAAACACCCCGTATAGCTCTGAAAAAATTGAAAACATCCAAGGAATGTGGAGGTGTGAACTTTCCCAGTTATTATGAATACCACTTAGCTTTCCTGTCTCGGCAAGGTTCAAAGTGGCTGTTGGATTGCCCGGTATTGCGTCCTCCTGCATGGCTTCTCCTTGAACGTGAATTGCTCTCTGAATACCGTTTGCGCTTCTTAACTTTTACGAATCCTCATACCAACAATAAGTATGATGTCATCATTTCTTCTACCAAAAAAGCGTTACAAACCTTAGATGAGACTGCAGACATTAGGTGGAATTCAACGACCCACTCCTCCATTTGGAACAATCCACATATCAAGATTCAAGGCCAATACATTGAATGGCAATCCTGGATTAAACTGGACATTTGGAACATTAATCAGCTGCTAGAGGACTCCCAGCTACTGTCGTTCACAATTTTGACGTCTAGATATAATGTACCTGCGAATCATTTCTTCCGTTGGTTGCAACTTCATCATTGCATCTCCACTTGTCACTCACTTAAAACTTTGACTCACACTACTCCATCATTGAGTCTTTGGTGTTCCACGTATAGTGGTGAAAAGAAAGAGGCCTCTGCATGGTATCGAATATTACGGAATGATAAATATTCCTCTTGTGTGGCACTACATGACGTTTGGAGTCATGATATCAATATTGTATTCCCACCCTCTACTTGGGAACACATATGGCTATCTGCTAGGAAATCTCTTAAATCCTCATCAGTAGCACAGATGATGTTTTTCATTTTACATAGGGCATATTGGACTCCCTATAGACTGTCGAAAATAGACTGTAATACTCAAATAAATGTTGGTCTTGCTCTATCAATATAGGCACGCTTGACCATATGTTATATCACTGTCCAAATATTAAGTCCTATTGGTCTCAGGTGTGGTCTATTATATGTGATATCCTACCTATTACATCTGCACTTTCTTTTTCGACTGTTATATTTGGTTCAGTTGCTATATCTGATGATCTCAATGTATATCAATCCAGGTTATTATCTTGTCTGCTTCAACTGGCGATCAAACCTGTTTTGGCTAATTGGAAAAACTCTTCCACCTTGGACTCTAATATCTGGTGGAATACCTTATGCTTATTTGTTAAATTTGAAAAAGTTGCTGCTGAAAAATCGAACTCTGTATCTACCTTTAACAAAATATGGGGATCCTCTTCTGACTATGATATGATTACTCTAATTCTGGGCATTTTTGTACTTTTCCTGTTGCATCATCTATCTGCATGACTAGTTCCTGTGTTTGTGAACATGAACCTTTTTATGACACAGTTCTGTAATGTTAGTTTTCCTCTTTTCTTTTATCTATGCTGATTTTTTTTTTATTCTATTTTGCTTAAAATAATAAAAGAGATTGAACTTAAAAAAAAAAAGGTCGCTCACCCCTAGCGCTGATCCCCCCATTTTGTAAGTGAACATCGGTTTTTTTTTCCCTATATGCATGACCTTGCATTTCCCTATGTTGAAACTCATTTGCCACTTTTTGGCCCATTTTTCCAATGTTGTCAGATCTTTTTGGAGATCTTTGCAGTCCTCCATGTTATTGACCTTGCGATATAGTTTGGTGTCATCCGCAAATTTAATAACCTCACATTTTGTTCCTGCTTCCAGGTCGTTAATGAATATATTAAATAGGAGCGGTCCCAGCACCGACCCCTGTGGAACTCCGCTCGTGACCAATTGCCAGTCTGAGTAATGTCCCTTTACTCCAACCCTCTCTTTCCTGTCCACCAGCCAGTTTTTGAACCATCGGTGGACCTCCCCTTACACCCCATGGTTCCATAGCTTCCTTAGTAGTCTTTCGTGTGGCACCTTGTCGAAGGCTTTTTGGAAGTCAAGGTAAGTGATATCTATGGATTCCCCTTTATCCACCTGGCTGGTTACCCCCTCAAAGAAGTATAATAAGTTCGTGAGGCATGACCTGCCCTTGCAGAAGCCATGCTGGCTCGTCTTTAGCTGCCCATAGTTGTCGATGTGTTCCCAGATGCTGTCTTTAATCAGTGCTTCCATCATCTTTCCCGGGACCGAGGTCAAGCTCACTGGCCTGTAGTTTCCTGGGTTTCCCCTTGAGCCTTTCTTGAAGATGGGCGTGACATTTGCTATTTTCCAGTCTTCCGGAATCTCTCCAGTTTTTAGGGATAGGTTGCATATTTGTCGAAGTGGCTCAGCTATTTCGTTCCTTAGTTCCTTGAGTACCCTTGGGTGAATGCCATCCGGACCTGGCGATTTGTCGCTCTTTAGCCTGTCTATCTGCCTGAAGACATCCACCTTGCTCACCTCTAGCTGGACCAGATTTTCATCCTGCTCTCCTTTTCCTCTTTTACCACTCCCTTTCTGTCCCCATCATCCAAGGGTCCCACTTCCTCCCTTGCTGGTTGCTTCCCCTTAACGTACCTGAAGAATGATTTGAAGTTTGTTGCTTCCCCTGCCAGTCTCTCTTCATATTCTTTTTTTGCTTTCCTAACCACTCGATGACACTCCTTTTGGTGTTTTTTGTGTTCCTTTTGGTTCTCCTCTGTTTTGTCCTTTTTCCATTTTTTGAATGATGCTTTCTTGTCACTTATCGCCTTTTTCACTGCATTTGTTATCCACACTGGGTTTTTTTTTCTATTTTTTTTGCACCCTTTCCTGTACTTGGGGATGCACAGGTTCTGTGCTTCGTGCACTGTGCCCTTGAGTATGGTCCAGGCATTTTCTACGGACTCCATCTTCCTTGCGCTGTCGTTGATTTTCAAAAAGTGCATCAGTGCATAGATAAAACTTTTTATAAATATAAAGCTAATACTTAGCTTAGCTTAGGTGGTCCATTCTAAGGGATCCTGTCACCGACATGTTTCACCCTGCTCGGGTTTCATCAGGGTTCTAATCCCTAGAACATTAAAACCCATATTAAACACTAAATCTGTGTAAAGACCAAACTCATTCAAATTATGAAAATCATTTACTTCAAGTTTAGTAAAAATATTACCTCTGTTAGAGTTGGGAAACCATCTGCAGTTCTCTCTCTCTTTTTTTTTTTTTTTTTGTTTTAATTTCTGTCAGAGCTGAAAATTCAAGTTTGCAAAGATAATAAGATCCAAACAGTCAGAAAGCCTTAATTGCTTTGTTGCTCAAGTTAGGATAACTACTGCATAAAAAAAATAAAACTAAAATTACTCGCTGTTAGTTTTCAAGGACCAATCAAGTCAAAGAAAGATGCTTGTCTGGGCAGTTGTATCCTTACGCACACAGACGCTCGTAATATTGACACTCTTGTGTATGTGACATTTATGTCATCTATTCTAATGTGTATTTATGAAGGGAATTTTTAAAATAAAGTAAAATTCTGTAATCTCTCATGGCACACCTGGAATCTCTTCGGTGCATACCACTGTGCCTTGGCACAAAGTTTGAGAGACACTGCTCCTGACCATTGCCCTCCATCTCTCTCTCTAACTTCTGTTTCTGGTCCTATAAGTTCTTCCCCTTCACCCCCCTCCCCATTTGGCATTTCTTTGAACCCCCCTCTCCCATTTTACTTTAAAAAAAAACCAAACAGTCCAGGGGGCTTCCTGGCCCAGCATGTCCTCTCCTAACCGTGCCAGTCCAATGTCACATTCACCTTCATTCTTGCTAACAAATCTACTTTTGCCACATCGGTGATTCTGAAGCACTGCTTGTGACCCCTCTCTATGCTTTTCTTCTGCCACGATCTGTCCCCAATGACACAACTTTCTGCTTCTGTCTGGGTGGACCGCAGCAGAAAGAAAGCGCACAGGGGGGCCACAGGCAACACTTCAAAATCGCTGCCAGGGCCAGTAGCCCCCTGCGACAAAAGTGGATTTGTTAGCAAGAATGAAGGCGAAGGTGACATCAGACTGGCGCAGTTAGAAGGGGGGAAACATGCTGACTCATGGGGGGGGGGCTCTCTGAGCCTTGGGGTCCAGGACAGTTGCCCTGTTTGCCCCTCCCCCACCACTAATGCCAGCTCTGCATGCTATAAAAATATAAATTATCATTACAGCATTAAAAAAAGGAAATGCAGCTCTAATCCAACCCTCCTTCCTCTCCTAAAATATTTATGTATTCAAAATCTACAGCATAGCGTAGATAAGCTTATTTACAACATAATACTAAAACCAAGCATACACAAAAACTAAAACCAAACTTACTATATGCCTTGCTGCTAAACAGCCACAATGTAGCTACTACCAAGCATCTGCTTGTCACCCTCCATAGTCTCTAGTTCCTATAGCATGCACATATCTTATCATTCATATTTCCCCTCTTTATGTTATATGCAATCTTATATCCTGCGGAGTCCTCGCAAATCAGAGTTCTAGGTGGGTTATAAGCATCATATCACTACATAGAATTGTTGATCTGCAGTGTAGAGAATGACATGGGAGCAAATTTTTCCCTGTCCGCGTGGAAACTCATTTTCCTGTCCCATTCCGGAGAGTTCTTTTCCTGTCACGGCCCCATTCTTGCAAGCTCTGTCCTCATCTACACAAGCCTCAAACACTTTAAAATCATAAGTGTTTGAGGCTTGTGCCGTTCAGGCAGAGCTTACAGGAATGGGGCCGTGACAGGGACAGCGACAAAACTCGTGGAGATGGGACAGGGAAATTGAGTTCCTGTGGGGACAAGGGAAACATTTGTCCCCATGTCGTTCTCTACTTCAGTGTAATTAGTTTTTGCATACAGCAAAACTGCTGGTGTTTTCTGACAGCCCCTGCAAAGGAAGTGCATTGTTATTCTTCTACCAAGGTCATGCTAGCTGTGGCAAACCAAAAACATGGTGGTATTGTTTACACTTGTTACGGTTGATTTAGGGGAGGGGCTCCTAAATTGAAAGGCTGCTGCTATTGCAGGGTAAAATGGATGAATCTTGACTAATAAAAAATATATATTTAAGAAATGGAAATGCAAAATATATCAATGTAAAAATCCCTACTCTAATTTTGTCCTCTGATCTCTTTCACTAGAGAGCTGGAACAGAGTTTAGAAAGCTAATACAGCAACATGAAGATTACACTCTGTCGCAAAACCAAAGTATTAGTACATTACTTCCACACTTGAGTGATTAATGGTTCAGCAGATGCTTACCGAATATGATTGTAGTCAAATCTAATCCGTAGATTTTATATTCTGCTAAATCCCACATTAGTTCAAAGTCAATACCAAGAATAGACAGAAATTTACAAAACACATTATCAGTAGCTTAAAATAAGAACCATGAGACATGATCGAAACATTTAAGTACCTCACGGGACGTGTCGAAGTGGAAGATGATATTTTCTTTCTCAAGGGACCCTCGGCCACAAGAGGGCACCTGCTCAAACTCAGGGGCGGAAAATTTCATGGCGACACCAGAAAGTATTTCTTCACAGAGAGAGTGGTTGATCATTGGAACAAGCTTCCAGTGCAGGTGATCGAGGCAGACAGTGTGCCAGACTTTAAGAATAAATGGGATACCCATGTGGGATCCCTACGAGGGTCAAGATCAGGAAATTGGGTCATTAGGGCATAGACAGGGGGTGGGTAAGCAGAGTGGGCAGACTTGATGGGCTGGAGCCCTTTTCTGCCGTCATCTTCTATGTTTCTATGATGGGTCATTTGGACTTTATCTGCCATCATGTTTCTATGTTTCTATAATCAGAAAGTTCTATGACATCACAATGCAGGTGTAAAGAGCCTTAGCCTATAGGAAGAGGAGATGCAAATTTTAAGAGCCTTAGCCAATAGGGAGAGGAGGAGAGAGTGGCTGCTGCAGACACCAGAAAGTATTTCTTCACAGAGAGAGTGGTTGATCATTGGAACAAGCTTCCAGTGCAGGTGATCGAGGCAGAGAGCGTGCCAGACTTTAAGAATAAATGGGATACCCATGTGGGATCCCTACGAGGGTCAAGATAAGGAAATTGGGTCATTAGGGCATAGACAGGGGGTGGGTAAGCAGAGTGGGCAGACTTGATGGGCTGTAGCCCTTTTCTGCCGTCATCTTCCATGTTTCTAAGACTAGCCAGACCAATGGTCCATCAATGGTGGCCAATCCAGGTACCTGACCAAAACCCAAGGAGTAACAAAATTCCATGCTACCGATCCAATTCTTCCCCAATTCTTAAACATTGTAAAAAAAATGTCATCTAATATAGTACTCCAGCTGCAATGTTAATGTAAGGAGGAAAAAAGCTTCAGAACCCTGTCTTCAGACAGATGGAATCTTGCTGAAAGACTAGAAAGGACAAGCACCTAAGCCGGCTTGTGAAAAAACCTCCTTAAACAGCACTGTTAAATGCTTGTTGAATTTTAGATTGAAGTGATTAATGCAAGCTTTAATGTCCTTAAGGTTATGACTATTACACAGCTCAGCAGACACAATTTTAATCGGCTTATGGCTACAGCTACTTATCTTTTATATAACAGCTGTGCTGAGCCGCTAATGCATGGCTGTGTGAGCGTCCCTTTAGCCTTCCTCCTCCAATGATGGTAACCAGTGTTTCGCTCAAAGCTACGTCAGGGGGACAGGAGGATAGGACGTGATCTTCTGAAAAAAAAATTGAAAAAAATCAGAGCAAGCCTTGTACCACTTTCACAGCAGATATAGTACAAAAATAACTTACCGCAAATCGGCATCAAACTTAATGCTCAACCGGCAGCAAAGAGTAATCAGCCAAGCCTGTGAACATTCTGGGAATTTTTAAGAATTTCATCCACACACCCGTGTGATTCCAGTGCTGTTTCACTTTGTAGATTTGATGAACAGCTAACGCTGTGACGTCCTTTTTGACGTCACAGGACATTTAAATTGAGGCTGAACTGCCTTTGCGGCCATCTTTGCCGCCAGTTGAGCATTAAGGTTGATGCCGATTTGCAGTAAGCTATTTTTGTACTATATCTGCTGTGAAAGTGGTACAAGGCTTACTCAGAGAAAGAGGAAATGGTGACAGGTGTTGAAGGGAGGTTAGCAGAAGGGGCAGATGGAGGGAGGGGAGGGGGAAGCAGCCTGGTTGAGAACTCAAGGTGAATCTTCTGAATCTTATTGTAGAAGAACTCTGCCATTGTTTGGGGAGAAATTGAAGAAATTCAGGACTCAGACATTCTATTGTCATTTATTGAGAGTCCTCATTAACTGGTTGATACACCAGAGTATATTCCATATTAACCTTTGAATGAAGATCGCTGCCTTAGAAGAGACTTAAGGTTCTTTTCTGTCATTAACTCCCTGGAGCTCACATATACTCTACAGCAGGGTTTCCCAAGTTGGTCCTAGAGTACCCCCTTGCCAGTTAGGTTTTCAGGCTATCCACAATGAATATGCATGAAAGATATTTGCATACAATGTCATGCATATTTTTTGTGGATATCATGAAAATCTGACTGGCATTAGGGTACTCCAAGACTGACTTGGGAAATAATGTTCTTCAGCAGCTGTTCCCAACCCAATCCCTTGAAGAGCACTCAACTATTCAAGTTTTCAGGATATCTACAATTAGTATGCATGAGATTAAATTTGCATGTATTTTATGCTGATCTTTCTCATACATATTCATTATGGGTGCCCTGAAATCTGACTGGTTGGGGTATGTCCAAACAACTGGGTTGAGAATCACTGTTCTACAGGAAGTTGGATTCATTTAGACAATATGATAAGTGAACTCAAGTAGTTCATCCCCTTCCTTTTACTCCAACCGCAGAGCTCTGTAGTGTTTTAAATCCAATACTTCTGATTTAAACATTTTGGGGAGATTGTTCTCAGTGCTATCTCACCCTCTGTCATCCCTCCTATCTGTCACATCCTCAACTCTACACTGCAATTGTCCCTGATGCCTTCAAATGTGCTGTTGTCACATCTCTCCTCAAGAAACCTTCCATCTCCCTTCTCCCCTTTTTATCCAAGTTACTTGAACGTGTTGTTGCCTGGACTTCCTCTCATCCCATGCTATTCTGGATCCACTTCAGTCATAAGAACATAAAAACATAAGCAGTGCCTCTGCTGGGTCAGACCAGAGGTCCATCATGCCCAGCAGTCTGCTCACGTGGCGGCCCATCAGGTCCAGGACCTGTATAATGATCCTTTATCTATACCCTTCTATCCCCTTTTCCTTCAGGAAATTATCTAATCCCTTCTTGAACCCCAATATTGTACTCTGTCCTATCACACCCTCTGGAAGCGCATTCCAGGAGTCCACCACCCTTTGGATGAAGAAGAACTTTCTAGCATTGGTTCTGAATCTGTCCCCTTTTAATTTTTCCAAATACCCTCTCGTTCTTGTAGTTTTCAAAAGTTTGAAGAATCTGTCCCTCTCCACTATGCCTTTCATGATCTTGTAAGTCTCTATCATGTCCCCTCTAAGTCTCCACTTTTCCAGGGAAAAGAGCCCCAGTTTTTCTAATCTCATCATATGAAAGGTTTTCCATACCCTTTATCAATCGTGTCGCTCTTTTCTGAACCCTCTCGAGTATCACCATATCCTTCTTAAGGTATTGCGACCAATATTGGACGCAGTACTCCAGATGCGGGTGCACCATCACCCGATACAACGGCAGGATAACATCTTTCATTCTGGTTGTAATACCTTTCTTGATAATACCTAGCATTCTGTTCGCCTTCTTAGAGGCCGCTGCGCACTGTGCCGACGGCTTGTGTATGTCTTCAAGGCTTACCTCCATGGATGTTAATTTATCTGCTTGATCTCCTTTGAAGATTTTTTCAGGTTCTGGCACGTTGGATTGTCCTCTTTTGTAAATACTGACGAAAAGAACATGTTTAGTCTGTCCATTACTTCTTTTTCCTCCTTCACCACTGCTTTCCTCCTTTCACCCCTGCATTCCTCAGAAACTGCCCTTACTAAAGTTTCCAATGACCTGTTCTTGGCTAGACCAAAAGGCATCTACTCTGTCCTCATCTTTCTCAATCTTTGATACTGTTGATCACCGCCTACTCCTTGATGCACTGTTCTTGTTGGGATTCCAGGGTTCTGCCCTCTCCTGGTTTTCTTTTTTATTTATTTATACACTTTCAAATATAATCAATCCAGTAAAACTTGTACAGAAAGCAAGATCCAAGAAATAAAGAAAAACTTCCAACACAATACATACATTCCAATAATTATTCCATCTTAGATCTCGCTCAAGTCCTCATATAAGATCCAAGATTAAATTAAACGGAATTTAAGGTAATCAATTAAAAGAAAAGAACAGTTATAGGTGAGACCATGATTAGGCAGTCATCTATTCATCAAGAGCTTTCTCCAGCCGTGACAGAGACAGGAACGTTGTCAGTTGTGAAGGTTCAAAGAAAACAAACTTGTGCAATTTATAATGAACGATACATTTACAAGGGTATCGAAGAAAAAAGGTAGCTCCCAGGGCAGTAATTGCAGGTCTTAACAATAAAAATTATTTTCTGCGCCTCTGTGTGTCCCTGGCCAAATCAGGAAACATTTGAACTTTAAGTCCCAAAAAGTCTTTATGCTTATTTTTAAAGTATAACTTCAATAACCATGTTTTATCCAAAGTAAGAGCAACTGGAAGAAGCCTCTCCTGGTTTTCTATCTCTCCCATTGGACCTTCAGTGTATGCAATGGTGGTTCCTCCTCCACAGCCTTTCCACTATCGATTAGTGTACCTCAAGGCTCTGTTCTGGGCCACTCCTTTTCTCAAACTACACTTGCTCACTTGGAGTGCTGATCTCCTCCCATGGCTTCCAGTATCACCTCTATTTTGACGACTCCCAGATCTACATCTCTGTGCCAAATATCTCTACTGAAACCCAGATCAGAGTCTCAGCCTGCCTGTCTGACATTGCCACCTGGATGTTTTACCGCCATCTAAAACTGAATATGGCTAAAACAGAGCTGCTCATCTTCCCACCTAAACCCACCTCTCCACATCCCTCGTTCTCCATCTCTGTGGACAACACTCTCATATTTCCTGTTTTGCCTGCTCGTAATCTCGGAGTCATCTTTGACTCCTCTCTCTCTTTTCCCACCCAGATACAACATATTGTTAAAACCTTCCGCTTCTTCTATAATATTACCAAAATCCTACCCTTCCTCTATGAGCACACTATCAAAACACTTATCCACACCTTCATTACCTCGCACTTCGACTACTGCAACTTGCTACTCTCAGGCCTTTCACTTAGCCATCTCGATCCCCTCCAATCCGTCCAGAGTTCGGCTGCATGACTAATATTCCAGGAGAGCTGCTATACTCACGTTACCCCTCTCCTAAAATCACTTCATTGGCTTCCCATCCATTTCCAAATACAATTCAAACTCTTCTTACTGATTTACAAATGCACTCACTCAGCTGCCCCTTAATATCTCTCTTCACATCTCCCACTGTGCCCCCCCCCCTCCCGTGAGCTCTGCTCAGCTGGTATGTCCCTCCTATCTGTGCCCTTCTCATCAACTGCTAACTCCAGACTCCATCCCTTCTACCTTGCTGCACTGTATGCTTGGAACAAGCTGCCCGAATCCCAATGGTGGACTCTGTCGCTAGCAGTGTTCAAGGCCCAGTTAAAAGCCCATCTCTTCGATAGTGCTTTTGACTCCTAACTCCTCTCACCTTGGGTTCTGCATCCCCTACCCTATATGTCATGTCTGTCTGTCCAAGATAGATTGTAAGCTCTTCCAAGCAGGGACCATCTATAAATGTCAAAATGTACAGCTCTGCATATGCCTTTCAGCGCTATATGTGATAAGTAGGGCTAAGTGCCATCTAACCAGTGCACCACCTGAACAGATTTTGTTAATTGTGCTCTCAAGTTCCCCCTGCTGTCAAAGTATCATGATGATTGTGTTTGTGTGCTAGACAATTACCAAGATGATCTGGACTCCAGTGGAATATTCCAAGTGATATTACAGTGTTGAGAGTGGGAGGGAAAGCATCCCAGGATTACCCCCACAAACCGCAGGTCCTAATGGAAGATAGGTTAAAAGTTATTGCTTTCTATTGGCTTCTTAGACATTGTGGCATATCCATAGCACAGCTGGCTACAATTACACAGTCTCTTGGGAATCTCACCAAATAAGAACAGGTGTGGGAATGAACAGACAAATACAAACATGCTTTTGCTGAGCTAAAAAGTCTCATGCCAACAGTGTTGTCGTGGTTTACTTTGATCCTGGCAAAAACGACTGAACCTTTAATGGATGTTAGCCCTGTTGCTTTAGGAGGTGTCTTCACACAGGTAATTGAACAGAGTGAAGCCCGTACCGTCACATGCCAACCAGACCCTGTTACCAACTGAAAAGAGTTGTTTTGAAACTGAAACAAAAATGTGTAGGGGCCTTAGGATATTGAAGCCCTCCCCTGCCCATCCTCCTCCAAACGTCTGTGTATGACCGTTTGGAGGAGGATGGGCAGGGGAGGGCTTCAATGGCTGGGAGGGTGTAGATGGGCTGGAGTAAGTCTTAACAGTGATTTCGGCAGTTGGAACCCAAGCACAGTACCGGGTAAAGCTTTGGATTCTCGCCCAGAAATAGCTAAGAAGAAAAAAAAAAAAAAAATTTAAATTGAATCAGGTTGGGCAGACTGGATGGACCATTCGGGTCTTTATCTGCCGTCATCTACTATGTTACTATGTTATTTCCATTTATACAAATATGGGCTAGGAGTGTGTATGGTGAAACTTCATTTGTTGGTTGTTTGTTTTTTTTCCACTCAATTTGCCTTTTCTGTCATTTCATCCTTGATATTTGGGTCCTTATTTTAGAAGCTCTGTTCACATAAACAGAGAAAATTGAAGGCAGATAAAGACATATAGCCTATCTAATCTGCCTATTCATGCCATCTACTATCCTTTCCTCTCCCTTAGAGATCCAAAATACTTGACCCAATCTTTCTTAAATTCAGATATATTTTTTTTTGGTCTCCTCCCCCCCAAAGAACGTTCCACACAATCATCACCCTTTCCGTGAAAAAGTATTTTACCTTCATCCTATGCCATCTCATTCCAGAGTTTCCTTTAAATTGAAAGAGACTCACCACATGCACATTTATGCCATGTAGGTATTTAAACATCTCTATTATATCTCCCCTCTCCCGCCTTTTCTTCAAAATATACATACTGAGATCTTTAAGTCTGTTCTCATAGGCTATAAATACTGGTGCAAACTTGTGTGTATTGCACCCGATTTCAGAAAACCACCTGCTAGTACAAACCTCAATTCTCAGCATCCTGGATTATTGCAACATCATCTATCTAGGCTCCATGAAAAAAACCACCAGGAGACTAAAACTGATTCAGAACCCCACCGTCCGCCTTATATTTGGCTAAAACAAATGGGAACACATCACCCCTTTCTACCATAAACTGCACCGGCTGCCATTCGAATCCAGAGTCCTTTTCAAGTTCACATGCCTCTGCTACAAAACTGTATTTGGTCTATCCCCAAGCTACCTCAACCCACACTTCAAGCTAAATCACAACTATAAATACTCTCACAGAACTTATTTGTTCGCCTTCCCCCCCCCTAAAATTATGCCACCTCAAAAGGTTCCTTAACAAAACCTTCTCCTTCCAGGCAGCCAAACTAAACTCATGGCTATCCCAAATTGTACTTGACGCCCCTACCTACCTTGACTTCAGAAAAAAACTCAAAACTCACTTATTCCATGGACAGAACCCCTAACACCATCTCACTCCTTTAACTATCACCAACTCACGAGAATCTCCATCTTCCCCTCTTATTGTACCACCTAACCAATTTAACTCAATGACCGCACTTTCCCTACTGTACATTCTTGCATACTCCTGTCAACTACAATGACCTGTATATTCCTAAAATGGTTAACTCCAATGTTCTACTATGTCTGTAATCTTAATTTAATTGCCTAGAACTATCTGGGTATGGCGGTATACAAAATAAAGTTATTATTATTATTATTATATGATATGTCCATTGCATGAGGATGTGGTTTGGGTGTGAGGTGGGTGAAAAGTGGACATGTCTAAAATCTACCTAGGGAATACACATGGATGTGTGACACGTCACGTAACAGGATTTATACCCACTGTTTTGCATGAACATGTACAGTATTTCAACAGTGCAATAGTGTCCTGTCCTTTATAGGAGAGATTAAGGAAGGTATCATCTTTAAACCCTCATTGCTCATTGGTCCCTCTAATTCTGAATTAATGGTGGCTTTTGTATGTGTCAATAAAAATTATTAATATTAAAGGTGGCCTTTGTGTTCCATTTGAGAGCAGTTTTGCAAAATTGCTGACATACACATATACGAGTCAAAACTTGCATTTGTAAGTTGGTACATTACATCTTGTAAGTGTAAGTATCTATTTATCTCCTGTTTATTTTTTTCACGTATAGAGTTGTAAATGGATGCTCCTGTTGCATTCTTGGCATATTCTCTGGTTATGTGTGTAACTTTCGCAAGCCAGTTTTAGATAATCATAGTATTTGTTGGCACATTATAGAAAATGCTGTGTGACATACGATCAAAATACTTGCTGAATATATATTTCATTATGCATAGCATTTATTAAAAAAACTAAATCTTATTTTGTCAACTTAAGTCAATTCATTGATTACATGCGAAACTGTTTAAATTGATGTCTTCAAATGACTTTGGAAAAAGAGAAAACTGAAATGTAAGGCATTTTAATAAAACACTCATCTTAATTTAATACTGATATTTAAGCAGTCCAATGTTCAACTGTGATAAACTATTGTTTATATGCATGACAAAATGTTACAGTTACGTGTGTGACCTCTTCATAAATGGGGGAAGCTACAGTTTCCTCTTTCCCAAACTACTGGGATGTATGAGGATTTCTGGGCCAAAGCACATTCTAGTTATGATAGATGAAGTATTTTTTGCTGTGTAAGAATGTCAATGGACAATCCATTTGGTCTCAGTACTTTACTGTGCTGACATAACTTCTTAAAACATTTGAAATCAAATGCCTATTCATGCCAGTGATTCAAATGGCATCCCTGACTTCTGCAGTAATGTCACATTATTACCACTAGGGGTCAGATGTGCTATTATGATCTTGGGTTGATAACAGGGCAGGATCGTTCAGGGACCACTTTTGCTCTCCACTAGACACTAGGGAACTCCTGATAAGATCTGAGAAATGTCTGTCAGGGGAGTGGAGCTATATTGAGGCTGTCAGGGAGGTGTCAGGAGGTAGGATGCAGGGAACTTTGGGGGAGAGAGGTTTGTTGAAGCTACAGGGGGAGGGGAGTGTATGCCTAATGCTGGGAATTCTGGGTACTGGTTAGCTGCATGTGGCCCTCGAACAGTTGGCTAAAATGTTCCTCAGGTCCTGCAAATTTTTTAAGTTCCAAACTTGCTCATAAGATACTCTAACTACTACATTCATGGTGGAAAATGTGAGCCCACCAAAAAAAACCCAAATCCCACTCTACTGCCATTTAGGTGCCACCTGCAGCCATATGGGCTTTTAGGGTTGTAGACAGGTGGGTATAGTGGATTTTGGGGGACTCACTATGACCTATAAGGGAGTTGTGGTGTGCTCTTTATGTGGCACCCTTTTTGTGAACTTCATATCAGTGTCCTGTAAGATGCCCCACTGCTTTGTTGCCATGTATGGGTGGCCAGCAATGTTCCCTCTAAGGATTGATGAGGTGTGTGCGAAAAAAAATATGCATGAGCGACAAGTTACATACTCCACAAATTTATGAGCAGACGCGGAGGACGAGTGCCCGTGAGATTGTGGGAGGGTTAAATACTCAAAACTTAGAAGAAAAACAATTTACTTAAAGTTTTGTTAATTACGTAATATCATCAGTTCTTCAATCTTCACAAATATTCTCTTCGATTCTTTTCAGTTTTCCAAAAACCCGTTTCCGCTCCGTCTCCGTGAGCTCGGTCCTCGCAAACCATCTGAATCCATCCGCACAAGCCTCAGTTATGATTTTATACTGAATGTATTTTATTAAAGTATAAAAAAGAAACAATATTCTGTACAATTGTTATTTTATAAATACAAATAATACAGAGCAAGGATCAACAAAACCCTTGTCTCCCCTCCCCTTCACATATATCCCCTTTACTATCAAGAAAACTGAATAAGCCAAATTATTACAGAATGCTACACAGAAATATCATGCTAACAGAATACTACAGTCACACATAGCAGGAATAGGGTTAGGGGAGTGCAACTAGGGCAACTGCCCCCCAGGTCAGAGAGAGCCCTAAGCCACTGCCTGGACTTTGCAGTCCCCAAGTTATGTCTAACACCAGCTCTAGCAGGATATATATTTCAAATCTGATATTTTCATATCACAAAATAGAAATAAAATTATTTGTTTCTACCTTTTGTTGTCTCTGGTTTCTTCTTTCATCTTCTTTTCACTCTCTTCCTTCCAGCGTCTGCCTTCTCTGTCTCTTCAATCCAGCATCTGCCCCTTCCATCTACTGTCTGACCTCTCCCCCTTCCATATGGTATTTGTCTTCTTTCTATGCCCCTCTCCCCTTTCCATCCAGCCTATGCCCCTCTCTCGTTTTTACATGATTCATTCCAGATTCACTGATCTCTTCATTTTTATCTCTCCTACACCAGATCTAACATCTTTGTCCCTCTCAATTTCTCTGCTGACCCCCCTTCCCATCTCATTCCTGTCTCTCCCCTTCCCCTCCTCTAATCTCCCTGCCAGCTGTTTCCTTCCTTTTTTCTTCTCCTTTCCCTCTTCCCCCTGTCCAGCAGTAACTCTTTTCCCTTCCCTTTCCCTCCTCCCCTCCTAGCAGCATCTCTTCTTATCCCTCTCCAGGTCCATTAGCAGATGTCCCTTTTTCCCCTTGCCCAGTAGCTTTCCAGACTCCTTTCCCTCCTCCCCTCCCAGTAGCATCTCTCCTTATCCCTCTCCAGGTCCAGTAGCAGCTGTCCCTTTTTCCCCTTGCCCAGTAGCTTCCCAGACTCCTTTCCCTCCTCCCCTCCCAGCAGCATCTCTCCTTATCCCTCTCCAGGCCCAGTAGCAGCTGTCCCTTTTTTTCTTACCATGCCCAGCAGCTTCCCAGCCTCTAACAGTGGCTTTCTTCCCTCCCAGCAACTCTCCTTACTTGCCAGCCCAGCGATTCAGGAAGGCAGCCTTGGGTCCTTTGTTGGGTCGCACCGCCTCTGAGGAAAGCGGAAGTTGCATCATCAGAGACGGCCACGACTCAGCAAAAGCCCCAAGGCTTCCTTCCTGAATTGCTGCGCTTGTAAGTAAGGAGAGCCGCTGGGAGGGGAGAGAGCACACTGTCGGACTGCGTGAACTACAGCTCATCGATCTTGCCGGTCCTGCGCGGACCGGCAGGAAATTGTTGATGTTGATCTCGCCGGTCCTGCACGAGCAGGGCAGACCGCCGCCGCCGCTTCCTCTCACCTCCATCCGCGCTCGATTGAGCGACACGAGAAAAAGTATGAGCGATGCCACTGAAAATAGTGAGCGATCGCTCATGCGCTCAGCTTAGAGGGAACATTGGTGGCCAGTCCATCACAATGCTGGCCCCTCCCTTGTCCAAAAGGTCTTGTTCTGAATGTTTCAGACTTGAGCAAATATTTGGATGAGAATGTGGTAGAAAGATAGACGTAGTGGCGGTCAGGATGATCAAACGTCTAGACGTACAGAGAGACGATTAAAAAAAAATATATATTTTGGACGTACTTTTCAAAAGTGGACCTTTTGAGGCTGCCGACTTTGGATGACTAGCACCCTACATCCAAATTGGACTTGGACATTTCTTTCTATGATGCCCCTTTAAGTCTTTATGAGAGAAAAGATATATGCAATGATTGGATGGTGAGACCAATGCTGGAAGACTTGTTCTTCAATAGGTCTCCGGGTTTCTGAGCATATATTATACTGCAAATTTAGGGACATTGCTATTATTATAAAACACGCGTATACTGTAGAATATCATGTGGATCTGTGATTAGTTTTTGTACTTTGAATGGTCAACACACACGGCCATAAGCAGAATTAGTCCTGGATATTCAATTCTTGGCAATGTCAGTCCGGTTTTCATGATATCATGGGAGAGGGGAAGGTGGATCAGGATTGCAAGGGAGAGAATAGTGATGTCACTACCCAGAAGCACCAGGCAATATTCTGACCAGTGCCTGGTTAGCTTGGTGGTTAAAGTTAGGACTGATTTTTTGCTGTCCTAAATTTAGCTGCCTAATTAACAGCCTGAATTTTGCCAGTATCAGCTCTGACCCTTGATGAACCCCAGAATTAACTGGACAGTGCAGGGGCAGTTAGTGATAATATTCAGCAGTGCTGCCTAGTTAGGGGGATGGGACTTAATATACCACTTCTTCTGTGTGGTTTACACAATCAAAGTAATTTACGTGAGGCAATGAAATGTTGATTTACCCAGAGTCACAAGTTGCTGCAGTGGGAATTGAACTTGCAACCTCAGGGTGCCGAGGGAGCTTCTCTAACCACTAGGCTACTCCTAGTTAGGCAGCAGCATGCAATTTATCCAGACAGGAGGTATTCTGGTCCAATTAAATTGTTTTGAAAATTAATCAGTTTGTCTTTAGCTGTATGTGGTTCTTATTTGCTTTTTAATTTATTTCTAAATGAAAAATAATCAACGACATATATTTTTTTAGGTTTGTCCCATACAACATTGAGAAATCAGTGGTGCCACACTCTTTTGGCTAAAGTCGGTGCCTCTTTCTTTTCATCCACTGCCCAGCTTATTATACAAGCTGCATCTTTCTCTCATTTTTTCCGGCCCCTAATAGGTAATTCTAAAAAGAGTTTGATGTTTCTTACAAACTATTGTTATACCTATATTTTTGGAATAATGCTTTTATTTTTGCTAGACACCAAGGGGTAAATTCTCTATTACTGCGTTTATTTTAGGCGTGCTTTAGGCGTCCGATGTAAGTGAATAATTACGGAGTTAAGGGTCTTAATTAATGTTAATTGGGAAATAAACGACACATAGACGTCCCTAAGATGTAGTTGATGGACTGATGTCTATAGAAAGCATAGTCCCGTCTCCAGCTCTGGACGTGAGCGTTCCGTGGGCGTTCCGTGGGCGTGCCAAATGGGGACGCTAGATGAGCGCTACCTGAGCGAGCAACTGCGTCTAAATATCGTGTATTATGTAGACGTAAGAAACCCTGGTCTAACTTGGATTTCAATGCCGTTTCAACTATCGTAATTGCGGCTCTTTGTTAGACGCGAGGCAGACGTCCGCTGTGTTTTTTCATCAATAATTCCAATAGTGAGTTTGAATAGGTAATTTTCATCTTTTCTCTGTCCTAATAAATATAATGACACCATAACAATGGAACACATTATATTGCATGGATAACAAACCACATTTTTGCCCAAACAATAATATAATTTACACATGGCTTTTACAACCCCCTAAACAGCACTGCAATCGGCTCTCTTTTGAAAGCAAAGAAAAAACAGCACACATTATCAGCACTTAAAAAGAGAATAAATAGATACACACCTTAACATTCAGCTTCCCTCATTGCAAAATGGAGGTCTTCAGTTGCACAAAACTGACCTCATTGTGACCTCATCAATCTGCACCTTCAAAGTAGTATGCCACAATTAAAAGATGTGCTGGGTGTAGAACTCACAACCTCTGGATGTTAGGAGCACAGGCTCCTAACACATAGAGCTACAGCTGCTTCTACTTAGGTCCATCTCACCACCCTTCCATATCATACTTGACTGAGCTGTCTATGCTCATTAGCGATCATATCAGGATGAACTCAAATAAGTTTAAGCAAAGGAATGCCTAAAGATTTGGAAGGTTTTCAAGTAGAAAACAAATATCAACTATGTATTAAAGAATTGCAGCACAAATGACGCTGATTGGCAAGGGCAAAAAAACACCACTTTTCCGGGTATGACGCCTAAACGGAACAGATTACTTACAGTCATATATGCATTAGTACAGTGCTTAGAATGAAGATTAGCGTGTGAGAAAAATGGAGCTCCACCTCACATGTATTCAAGCACACTTGGGAATATGGGTTTGGGGCTCAGTGAAAGCAGCGCTTTTAACCATTGAGCTACCACTCTTTTATCTCAGCCTACTATGACATTATAGCTAAACTCCTTTTCCCTTAGCACTTCACTAAGATATGATATGACAAGGGAGCCAGAGGCATTGGAGCTGTAGCTCAGTGAGGAAAGGCACTCTCTACCAATCTTCTGGGCTTTGAGGGTTCAAATCCCAGCCTGTATTTTACTTGTGGCATATCTACCTTCCAGGTGCACTTTGATGATGCTTTCCACTTCTTATAGGAGTTGAATATAACATTACTGTACAACTTTGCTGTGTAGCAGAAAAATAAACTTTTCCCCCTTCCATGCTAAGAATTTGATGAGAGGAAACCTTTCCTCTGACAGCAAGATGACATTTGTGGATCGCCTGGTTAATGTGCTCTCATCACTGCTTAGGATGTCCGAGCCATGGTAAGTTGAAAATAGGTTTGCCTGGAAAGGGAAATGTGCACCTTACAAATGGCAAAGTCCACCATGTAGACCCTGTTATAAGAGCTAATAGGAAAAAACTAGGACCTTATTAAAATGAGCAAAGGTGGGAGTCGAACCAGGGAGTTTCAGAGGTCAGAGCTCAGAACAGGAGCATTACCATGTTGAGCTACAAATGCTTTCTTGTGCTTATAGCAGTTTGGTGAGACAAAACACTGCAGTTGTATATTATTGTTTCTTCACCATTTCAGAAATGTATACTTTACCATGATATAAACTAACAAAGTATGCCATGTTTAAAAGGAGAAATATAAGATGAGTTGAACTCAAATTCTTAGCATGGAAGGGGGAAAAGTTTATTTTTCTGCTACACAGCAAAGTTGTACAGTAATGTTATATTCAACTCCTATAAGAAGTGGAAAGCATCATCAAAGTGCACCTGGAAGGTAGATATGCCACAAGTAAAATACAGGCTGGGATTTGAACCCTCAAAGCCCGGAAGATTGGTAGAGAGTGCCTTTCCTCACTGAGCTACAGCTCCAATGCCTCTGGCTCCCTTGTCATATCATATCTTAGTGAAGTGCTAAGGGAAAAGGAGTTTAGCTATAATGTCATAGTAGGCTGAGATAAAAGAGTGGTAGCTCAATGGTTAAAAGCGCTGCTTTCACTGAGCCCCAAACCCATATTCCCAAGTGTGCTTGAATGCATGTGAGGTGAAGCTCCATTTTTCTCACATGTTAATCTTCATTCTAAGCACTGTACTAATGGATATATGACTGTAAGTAATCTGTTCCGTTTAGGCGTCATACCGGAAAAGTGGTGTTTTTTTTGCCCTTAGCGATCAGCGTCATTTGTGCTGCAATTCTTTAATACATATTTGATATTTGTTTTCTACTTGAAAACCTTCCAAATCTTTAGGCATTCCTTTGCTTAAACTTATTTGAGTTCATCCTGATATGATAGCTAATGAGCATAGACAGCTCAGTCAAGTATGATATGAACGGGTGGTGAGATGGACCTAAGTAGAAGCAGCTGTAGCTCTATGTGTTAGGAGCCTATGTGTTAGGAGCCTGTGCTCCTAACATCCAAAGGTTGTGAGTTCTACACCCAGCACATCTTTTAATTGTGGCATACTACTTTGAAGGTGCAAATTGATGAGGTCACAATGAGGTCAGTTTTGTGCAACTGAAGACCTCCATTTTGCAATGAGGGAAGCTGAATGTTAAGGTGTGTATCTGTTTATTCTCTTTTTAAGTGCTGATAATGTGTGCTGTTTTTTCTTTGCTTTCAAAAGAGAGCCGATTGCAGTGCTGTTTGATGTTCACTTTTGTTTCCTTGCATCCTAACAGTTCTCAGAAGTGGTGGAATTTGCTGTTTCTCCTCAGCATTCTGCAGCCACAGGTGCATGAGATACTTTCATTTACTCCTAACTACAAGCCATTCTAGTAGGAATGTGTTTCTTTTGATGCAATATAGGCATTGGCCAACAGCTATGAGTTAAATCAAACTTCAGAGGGCTTGGACAGGTGTTGAAGAATGATCCAGTTAGGGGGGGATGTTTTTGGTGGGGGAGGGTGTTCAGCATGAGAGATAACAGGTTGCATTAAATATTAGACAATGGGCTGCACATAATAAAAGCTGAAGCAAAATATTGATATGTAAAGGCAAGGCTAAAGAGTTACCAGGTGTCCTGGCTGAGAAATGAATATAACCTATTTGCTAACCTTACTCAAGACTTGAACCCCCTGATGTATGGAAGATGAAAAGCAATGCCTTAAGGCATAGAGCTATAGAGGTAACTTTGTTTAGAATATAGAGCTTCGTATCAAAGCTTAGAGATGTGAAGGAAATGACTACAACGTCACTACAGCTGTATATTGCAAAACGACATCCAATGCACATCCAATTAGATTTGAATCCTAACGGTTCCTATGACGTCAGACGCTAATTAGGCGTGCTTTAGTATATAGAAATCTTTGGCACAGCCATTTTTCCTATGTAAGACCCCCTCGTGTGAGTTGGTGTTTGTGGTATTCCGTTTCCTCAATGATGAAACTTTGTGCTATGACTTGCCTGTTCTCCTTTATACTCCCTTCTGCCTTTGACACTCCTCCCCACCCCCATTTTCTGTATTTCTTTAGTTTATGGATTTTTCTGGGTGTTGGTGTGAGGGATTGTTGAGGACTTAGGTTTTGTGTTAAGTGTGGAGGGGAATAAATTGTTAGGGAAAAGAAGGGGCCAGGTCAGGTTACACACAGATGCCCACACCCACCACTCTCCCTGCTTTCATAATGTCATGGTCTGCCCCACCTCCATTTTCCATATCTGCAACTCTCCATGGAAGAAATTCGATTTCCGTTTTGGAGCCATGTTGTAAGGTGAAGACATCTTTTCAGGCTACTTGTAGAATACGTTCAAACACACCCCCATAGGACAGCCAATGAGGTGTGATGGGCGTGGTTAGGAAGCGGGATAAGCAACCACGCCCGAACGGCGCCCAATAGGCATTGGGAAAGTTTTCCCGCCCTACTGACGTCAGCCGCTACATAGACGTGCATGGGCATAAGTAGGTCCAGGTGAGTAGTGTTTCCTTTCTATTCTGTCCTATTGCTTATGCAGATGTTTGAGACTTTACTCTGTCTTAGTCTTTTACATTTTTTTTCCTATCTCTGCCTCTCATTTCTCTCTATTCCACAGAGCCATTAACAAGCTACATGTCATTCTAATATGTTGTTTTATCTTTTCTAGAAGCAGCTCAGATAGTAAGTCCAGGTGAGAATGATATTTTGTAAGCTACTTAGGTGTCCTTATGATAGAACTAAAGAAACCAACTAGAAAAACTGACTTCTCTTTATGGGCTTTCATTGTGTACTATTGTTTATAATAGTTATTTTATTTCTGATATCTCCTACTCTCCATTCCACAGGGCTGACAAAAATGACTGAGAAGACTGATAAAGACCATGCTGGTAGAAATTTTGCTGGTAGAAAAATGGATATGTAAGTAAAATGGATGTGTTCATACATCTGAGAGGGTTTACTCATAGAGCTAAAGTTAATTCTTTGTAGAATCAAATTACAGGCAAGTTAAAATCAGGTGAGGAATGGTTCTGTGTACTAACTCATTGATAAAAATAGGTCGGGTGTGTTGGGGGAGGGGGAAACACTGCCATTCAGTGGACATCCAATCAGTGTACATGGTTCAGGTAGAAAACTCCTAATGAGTGGCTAATGGCTGCCATTTTTAATAAGGAGTCTAAAGGTATGTTAGCAGCTCTGTTACTTCTAGGTGTGTGTTCTGCCACAACTTCAGTGTTTAATTTTGGAGACATAGGTCTTTGTTAACAGTTTCTCTCAATTCTTCATTTCAGGTTAACTCTGCTCATCACCTATGTGTTTGCCAGAGAGAGACCAGACGAGCAGCTCAGCACACCAGCTTGCACCTAGCCAAACAGTTGTAGGTGAGAATGATATATGGTAACCTTTATTTGCTTACTCTACTATTCTTCACTTGAGTCACTCTTCTGATGAGTGAAATAAATGTTTCACACTTCTATTGTTCTCTTCACACAGGTATCCTTGATGACTTTCAGGAACAATAGTAAATTGATAATGTTGGCCTCATAGAACACCATGGCACGCATTCCTGCTGTTATATGCACACAAACTTTTTGTTTTCAGTTAGTCTATTCCCTCACATGAGTTCTAAACAGTAGCAGTGGAGGATTACAGGTGATATTAACCCACACCATCAGCGAGTTAAGGCTATTGCTTTAACAACTATACCACGGTGACATCTAAGCAGCTCAACATAAATGAGGTTAACACATTGCTTCAGGGAAGGGAGGACAGATATGGACCTTGGGGGTTGAACCCCCTGTTTGTGAACCTTGTGTAAACCAGCTTCTCCTCTTTTCTGTTTTCAGGTGTCTTAGACAGGCAACTGCAGTATTGTCAGATGGAGTTTTGTATTACTGAGAGCAGTGCAGCTGTGAGCATCTTTGTGGTTTCCACACCTGCTTAACCAAAATAGTGCAGCTCAAGAACCAGGAGGATAGATTGAGGTATGTGGCCTTTACTTCCATCACCTTCCGTGAAAGGAAGAAAAACCCACATGTCTCATTTGGATTCTCCTAGTGTGGAGCCAACTCTTACTAGCAGTAACCCTATTCCTCAACAACAAATCTACCACAGTGACTTATATTCTCTTCCTTATGTAGCCATTTACTTTGGAACAGGGACTGGCTTACTTTGCACATCATAGCTGAGATGTCGTCATCTACCCATCAGAGTGGCTAGCAGGTAATAGAATGAATGACAGACCCCAATAAAGATTGTCAAACTTTCTATATGTCACCTTGTTGTTATATTGAAAAGGGCCCATTCAGCAGTCCCTCCTGAACCCCTATCTACCTTGGACTCTGTCCACTAAACTGCTGATGCTACAAGGTTAAAACCACACAGGAAAGTTTAAACAATTTTTTTATTCAAATATAAAACTTTTTTTTAAATTTAAACTTTTGAACAAAATAACTATTTACATAACACATAACGCAGGGAAAGAGGGTGGATGCCCCCCAAGAGCAGCTTGAGCTACCTCAGGCGAGGGGGGCGGAAGAGGTGCAGTTATTGAGAGGGTGCATGGCTGCTGGCACCATGCCCTCTTTCGGCTACCAGCCGCAAGAGGGTATATTCCATCCTCTCAACACACCCTCTCAATACCTGCACCTCTTCCAAGAGGGCAGAGTAGGGCTCTATCTCCCTGACCACCCCCTCCTGAGGCTGGTCTGGCTGCTCCTGGGGGGGAACAGCAAGGAAAGGGGGTGGGATGGGAACAGGAAGGGCAGGAGAGTGAGGGGAAGGGCTATGGGTGGGGGAAGGGGAAGGTCCAACAGGGGATGGTGGTGGTGGTCCTGGAGGTAGTGGTGGGGCAGGCGGTGGGGGTCCAGGGGGCAGTGGTGGGGCAGGCAGTCCAGGGGGCAGTGGTGGGGCAGGCGGTGGAGGTCCAGGGGGCAGTGGTGGGGCAGGCGGTGTGGGTGGTCCTGAGGGCTGCCAGGCCTCCTCCTCCTCCTCTTCCCTCTTCTCTTCCTCCTCCTCCTCCGCCGAGGATCAGGGTGGGACTCCATCCATTAGTTGCGGGGCCTCCTGAGGGGGTGCCTGCGCTGCTGCTTGACAAGAGAGAAATAGGATACAGTCAGATATGTCCACAACACTTTTGAACATGACATTCTTTACTACGTTATTTTCTTCAAATGCTAATAACAGGATGCAAAGCACCTACTCCACTGTAAACATCAAAATGTAGCGTAAGTAAGTGAGGCAAGTAGAACACCATAACGCCATTGTGACATGATATCACAATAGCAGCTTTACTGCAGATTTTATGATTAAGAATGGTTTACAGCTACTCAAGCATTTTCATCTATTTATTCTGGTAGGCTGATCACAAAGAAACATACGCTGGACTCATTACTCACCGGCTTCAGCGCGCAACTCCTCCCTCACCCCCTCAAGGAAGGCCCGCTCCTGGCGCCTCAGCAGCCGCCCCCTTTTCCTGAGATCCTCAACCTGGATAATAGAGAGAGAGAGAAAGAACAGAGAGGGAGGGATATGATGAGTGCCATCTAGCACTGTGGCATAACATGTTTACTTAAGTATTGACCTCTATAAGCACATAAAAATGGAGTACGCTGCCCTCCAAGAGCCCCTATCCGCTTTGCTGCCTGCCTCCACCCCCTTCTGCCACATGTTTTACATGAATGTATTCACGTACTCCAGCATTTTCCCCTTTCTGTGCTGGAGGCATCGCTATCTCTCTACTGTACCTGGGACAGTGGGGGGGGGGGGGAGGGGGTGAGGTGACATGGCCAGCATCACAAGGAGGAGTGTGGGATTGAACTCACAACCCCAGGGTGCTGAGGCTGTAGCCTATCAGCACTGCCCCACATTACAGCATGTCCTGGTGAGCTTACAATCATGCAGCAGGGGCAATAAAATAGTTTGGTCAGAAGGAGCAGCGTGGCTTGAAACCCCTGACGTCAGGGTACTGACGCTGTCACTTTAAACGTCATACCACTATCTCCCTAGACCAGCAGATTGATACAGGAAAGTTGAAGGTATTTGAAATGACATAGCAGCACTTTAATATATTTGTTTTCCTTTGGCAAAGTTGATTTCAAGATGTTTCTATTACAAATGCGATGTTCATGACCCAAAAATTAGTTGTGTGCATGTTGTGAATGGAATAGATGCCTTATAGGAGCTGAATTTGTCATTTAAAATCCTACTACTGCTTCTTTGGGATGTGCTTTAATTTCAGTATTCAATGTAAAAGATTTATTATGCACAATTGTAGTTTTTAAAAGGAATCAAGATTTACCCACAATAACATGACCAATTTGATTGAGACAGGTTTCCATCATCATTACTTTTTACATGATTACTTGTGAAAGCCTCACTAGGAATACTTACTTCCCGGGGACATGAGGCTCTTCTATTATACCGCCGGGTTAGGCGGGTCCAGGATTGCCTGAACTGCAGGTATGTCCTGCGATGTCCTGGCATAACAAAATAATAGTGCTCATGCTGCAAAAACAATCTGGCCAGGAGATTGGTGTCCTAAGTGGTGAAGTTGGGCAGTCTTCTGGCAGCCATTTTATGAGAAATAACTGCGTATGAAGAACAGGCGATTCTATGACGTCACAACGCAAAAAAAACGCGATGACGTTTTTGTGCCGCTTAGGCGTGCTTGCAGCGGCCGCTCCGCGCTACATCAACACTGTTGATTACATCCTAAACCACGCCGATATCGCTGTTATACAAAAAAGTATAGCAGATCGCTTAGAAGCTTACCATGTAAACCTAATGAAACTTCACCTCCCCCAAACACAATGACAAGTTATAAATTAAATAAATGAAGATTGGGAAGTGAGGTTCACATATTTTAGCTTAGCTATGCATGTTTGGGTGGGTGGAAAATAAAAAGAATATTATTGGGTCTTTGGTAACTTTAATCAGGACTTGAACCCCTGACCTTTGGAAGATACATGTAGTGCTTTTAAGCACTGAGCTATGTTGGGGATTTGGGAATGGGAGTCTCCAGAAATGACTTTAGGTACAAGCTTAGAAGCTTACCATGTAAACCTAATGAAACTTCACCTCCCCCAAACACAATGACAAGTTATAAATTAAATAAATGAAGATTGGGAAGTGAGGTTCACATATTTTAGCTTAGCTATGCATGTTTGGGTGGGTGGAAAAAAAAAAGAATATTATGTATTTGGTAACCTTAGTCAGGACTTGAACTCCTGACCTTTGGAAGATACATGCAGTGCTTTTAAGCACTGAGCTATGTTGGGGACTTGGGAATGGGAGTCTCCAGAAATGGCTTTAGGTACAAGCTTTGACAAGGGGTAATCATTGCAAGTATCTAAAGGTGTATTTGATCTGAGAACACCCAATGAACGTCCAAAACGATTTCAAAATTCTAACGGCTTCTATGATGTCAGACGCTACTTTATGGTTAGGGTTAGGGCTAGAGTTAAGTAGCTCGGTAGCTCAGTGAGTAAACGTGCTGTACCAGTCATCCATAGGTTGTGAGTTCAACTCCTGGCTTGTCTTTTACTTGATTATAACATGAGGGGTTTATGCTGCAGAAGTGTGTTGTTGGGGTGTTGTAGGGGTGTCTAGGATGACAGAGAATAGTCACTTGCATTTTCAACAATGCATTTGAATTTCTTAAGATGAAACCTTAGTGAGCCAGGGGAGGAAGGTCACCGCAGCCTCGCGCCTCAGATGAAAAGGTTAATTTTTTAGGGACTGTGTAAGCTGATCTGGACAGTCTTCAGCGACTCGGAGCCCTCCTCCCGGCTGGGCAGAAGGAGGAGGCTTTGGCGGTGGTGGTTTTGGTGGTGAGTGAGGGCGGGAGGGGGGAGTCGCCTGGCTGCTGCATCTGCACTCCTGCTGGCCACAGACCTACTGATCACAGAGCAGAGATCACAGAAGCACGCAGGTATGTGCGCATGCGCGGCTAGGGTTTTATTATATAGGATATACACCTATCGCATCTCATTTTCATCACAAACACATTAGCGAGACTATACACAATACATTACAAAGTTGAGCTTGGGTTTGATAAAATAAACAGTATAATTTTGACTCTGTATTACATTTATTGAACCATACTTAAGAATATGGGTGTTGCATCCGTGACAACGGTGCTTTACACCATTGAGCTACCAGTCTTTTGCCTCAACTGACTGTGATATGATAGCTAAGTAGAGTATACTTTAGCACATCACTAAGGTATGCTATGACAGGGGAACCAGAGACACAGGTGTAGGTCAGTGAGTAAAAGCACTATATCGATCATCTGTAGGTTGTGAGTTCAACTCCCGGCTTGTCTTTTACTTGTGGCATATCTACCTTCCAGGTGCACCTTGATGATGTCACAATGAGGTCAGCATTGTGCTGCTTGCTACTTCCTCTTCCTGTGAACTAGAAGCCACATTCAGGTCTAATCTGTGTTTTGATTCTGTTTCTAAGTTGGGCCAGTGTAAGTTATGGGATTTACCTTTGTTGTGAAGAATGAGCTGACTGTTGCAATGTTTTAAGACCAGGAGAGTGTTCTTTCGAGCAAGATATCACTTCTAAACTATCCTCTCTGAAATAATGTCTCTGGGAAATCGAGAGAAAGCTTATTGGATGACTTAGGGTGCCTTTCCTGCCAGTCTTTGTGGAACTTAAACGAAGTTTATAAAAAGTCTATATGGTGTTCAAAGTCCTATCCTTTCCACTTCTAATAGGAGGTGAGTATGACATTTCTGTACAGCTTTCTGTGTAGCATACATCTACCGGTTCCCACCTTCCATACTGATAATGTAAGTTCAACACCCACTCGGTACGTTTCATCTTCTAGTTCTCCTTTGAAACATAACATATTTTTTTTCCTTGTATTAATGGTAAACTGTACAATTCTGATATCCTAGAGGAAAAAGATACAACACAGCAGTGTTCTCTGTCTGCCATTCCCTACCTCACTGATATTGCTAGATCAACTAATATATAGTTTACAAAATGGTATACTGTGTTTTGGTTATCTTTTTCATCATCCTATACTTACAATGCTGAATGAGTGATAATAAAGAGTATAAAAAAAGTATAATCTTAAGAAAAAAAAAAAAAAAATCGTACCCACGTCTATCACGGGTCCATTGGAGACGTCTTAATGACGTTTCAGAAACCTGCGTCTATATTGCGCGAATAGGTTGTAGGGACGTCTACCGCACGCCTAAGTACCGTTTGATTGGCACTTGCGTTTACCGGACGTCTAAAGCACGCCTAAGTTAGACGTACTAATAGAGAATTTACCCCCAACTGTTCAAGACACACTTGTGCTAAATGCCATGAAATGCAGCCTAAGATGTTTCTAAAATATTCATGCGGCTCCCAAAGACACATGCTAAAAGCAAATGGCAGAAGCTGCCATTAGGCATGTGTAAAATCTGTTTCATCTGCTTCCAGCGATGCACCCTGATGGCATTACTTCTTTTATGGATTTTAAAGAAAGGCAGACTAGTGAAGAAAGAGGACACAGACATCTGTAGCCTGTTGAATAACTAGCCATCATCAGATTAACAGATAGAGAGGGGAAAGAACATCCTTCTTCTACCCTCTAACTCGTCCATTCTCAAAGAAAAATAAAACAAGAAGCTGAATTACTGGTTGACTAATTCCAGAAGGTCTGCCCTTGACTTGAAATCAATGATCTCCTCATACTCACGCTGTGCCTTTTCTATTTTAGCAGTGAGCTATGGAAGCCAGATATTTGGCTGGTCCATGTACATGCAAACTCCATGTTTTCTTTATGCTAAAAATATCTTGCAAACGTGGTTTTGTTTTCCATTCCTGACAGCTGAATCCAGTCCTTGGGGAAATAAGCTTGATCCAACAGTGGAAATGCAGAAACAGGTGGAGAGACAGAGCAGGGAGGAATATGGAAAGACTTTGCTCTCTTGTAATTTTATTTTTTAAGTACCCTTGTACGTTACAGCTAATGAAATCTGAAATATATAGACACCTTTGCATGAAAGTTTAACATGCATTAACTATATTCAGCTTGATATTTATCTAGCTTGGACAGCTTCAGAAGTTCCGTGCTGGCAATTAACGTTATTTGAATATGTGGTGGTTCTATCCGATTAACTGCTGAATATCCATAGGATTGGAAATTGAGTCAGCGCTTATATAGTATGTTTTAACTTAGGTCTTCTCGTTTATAAGAACATTAAAATAGCCATAGTCCATCTAGTCCAGTATCCTGTTTCCACAATGACCAAGCCAGGTCACAAGTACCTGGCAAAAACCCAAATAGTAACAATCCTAACTTTAAATATATGAAGGCAGATTTTAGATAGGAATTCCCGTGTCTAGGTCAGAACGTGGGGAATTCCCATAGCATTTTTCAAGAGACACTGTCAAATGTAGAGCTCCCTGTAAGGTTTAAGGATCTCCATGTAAAGCAGAAGCACTGATTTTATAAAACTGTATATGGGGAAAATATGTGCCATACCATCCCACTTAGACATAGCAGCAGCTTTTGAAACCACGACTCCCAACACTAGTCATCTCTAAACCCCCTCTTTAACCCATTTCCACAGCATAAAGCCATCATCCAAACTGCCTGCTGATCTCTTCCCCCTTCCCCCCAATTAATAACTCTTTCTTATCCAGCCCGCCCTCCACGTTCATAATCCTTCTGATCCCCCCTTCAAAGCAACTCCATTCTCTCCTCCACCCCCTGATCCCAACCCTGGCTTATCCCGAGGTCTCTGGTAACTATTGGGAAGCAGGAGCAAGTCCCAATCCCTACTGCTCCATCATAGTTTCAGGTTCAGAATGGCACTTGGGGGTCAGGCTGCTATGTCTGCTGTCTGCCTCTTTCTCACACCAGTGATGGCACTGAGGTTGCACCAGCTCCCCTGCACTCAGGCTCAGTGGGTACTTCCAATTTGGTTCTTTTGCCTTAACATTTCCTGTTCTTGCTGTATATTAAAATCAATAAAATCTTTGAACTGAAAAGAAATGTTGCATTGTCCACAGCTTTACCCACAGTGGGGTTGGTGGTTAGCAGTACCCTGCAAGGGCCTTTTAAAAGGATGAGAGCAGGTAGGCCCTGCAGTATTACCCCTGTAATACAGACATGATTTCTTCATCTATGTCACTGTGTTGCAGGCTGATTTCAGAAATGGCTGCCCAGTCAGTTCTTAAATCAAAGGAGAACTTCCAGGATGGCCATTAGTTGGCAAGCACAATTGAATCTCCTTGGCCCAATGCTCTACCAGTCACAAGATGTCTGCCCTCTAACCAACCACCCTTTGTGATTCAGCAGCTGTGCAAAGACCGCTCCACATGCTCCCAGTCTCCATGCAGAATGTTGGCTTTACTGAGGTTTGTGAGATCCAAGGCTTAAACAGGTCTTCAAATGAAGACAATAGAAACATGGCAATGAACCTAATGGTGGAGAATGGAGCAGGCACTGTGAAACTGCCATCAGGTCATGATTGCTGATCAGAAGGCAGTCAACAAATATAATTTGCATTTTGCATATAATTTGCATTTTGCATATAATTTGCATTTTGCATATAATTTTGCATATAATTTGCAATTTGCAATAGAAAACCTACCCTCTACATAGAGAATGACACGAGGACAAAGATTGTCCCCATCCATGCCCTGTCCCCGCAGGCTTTGTATCCATCCCTGCCTCATCCCTGTGGGCTCTGACATCATCCTTGCCCTGTCACAGTAGGCTCCATCCCATCACCATGAGCTCTGTCCCTGTCCCTGCAAGCTCTGTCCCCATCCCCATTCCATCCTCATGTACTCTGCCCTCATTTCACAACCTTGAACACTTATGATTTTATATTTAAATCTTTTTATTATAGTATAAAAAGGGACAGTATTCTGTACAACTGTTTATAAATCAGAAAGAGAGCCTTCCATTGTGATCTGGTTTTGGTACAACCTTCCCAAAGATTTAGTTGCCCACGTTTTTATATAATTTGGGAAGGTAATTGGATTGTCTTTCAGACATGGGTGTAGAAGAGAACTTAAACTGTATAGTGGATGAACAAGAGAATAAGGCCCTGATTCTACATAGTGCGTCCCGATTTTAGGCAGCTGTAGGCGTTCTACAGCTGTCTAATCAGCCAACGGGATGCACGTTTTTTTAAAAAAATGCTCCCCAGGCAGGCTTTCTATATTGAAGGCGAGGCCCGCAAGACACCTAAGCTCGCCTAAGGGTCTTAGGCGGGCCTTAGGCGAACCTAGGCGGCCCTACGCGTCTCCCTAGTAGAGGAAGAGACGCTTACAATGTAGGCCAACAAAATGCTGGTCTACATTGTAAGTAGACGCGGCTGCTATACTTATTGCGGCAAGGGATCTCTCTGCTGCTATAAGTAAACCGACTGCCCCCTCCCCGACACTACCGATCGCTGGCAGGAGGTTGCCCAATCCCTCCTGCCGGAAGACGCACCCCCTCCGCACCCACCCCCCCGCGCTAACAGCCCTCAAACCTCCCCCCAACCAAACTAACCTTTCCTTGTTGGCCAGACGGGACTGGCCCTCTGATCGAAATGAGGCGGGCCCGCCCCTTCCCGGCCCATCCTTCCGAAGCCTAAGGCCTGATTGGCCCAGATTCTAGAAGCCTGGACCAATCAGGCCTTAGGCATAGCGGGTCCGCCCATCCCCACTTAATCTAAGTTCTGATTGGCCCAGGCTCTAAGGCGCCTGGGCCAATCAGGCCTTAGACTTAGTGGGGATGGGCGGACCCGCTATGCCTAATGCCTGATTGGTCCAGGCTTCTAGAGCCTGGGCCAATCAGGCCTTAGGCTTTGGAAGGATGGGCCGGGAAGGGGCGGGCCCGTCTCATTTCGACCAGACGGGCCTGCCGGCTGGACAGGCAAGTCCCGTCTGGCCAACAAGGAAAGGTTAGTTTGGTTGGGGGGAGGTTTGAGGGCTGTTAGCGCGGGGGGTGTGGGTGGGGGTGCGGAGGGTGTGCATCTTCCGGCAGGAAGGATTGGGCACCCTCCTGCCAGCGATCAGTAGTGTCGGGGTGGGAGGGAGATCGGTAATGTTGGGGGGGGGGCGGTTGGTAGTGTCGGGGGGGGGCATTTTCTGGCAGGAGGGTTTGAGCACCCTCCTGCCAGCGATCGGACAGGGTGCCGCGGCCCGCTATACTTATAGCGGCAGAGAGATCCCTTGCCACGATAAGTGTAGCGGGCCGTGTCTAATCTAACCCGATTCTCTAACCAGCGTCTGTAACATGGACGCCGGTTACAGAATCGGGGTTTAGTGTAGGCCGATTCTGAATAGGACACCTCTCCCGGGCGTCCTATACAGAATCAGGGCCTCGCCTTCAATATAGGCGGCCTGCCTGGGGAGCATTTTTTTTAAAAACGTGCATCCCGATTGGCTGATTAGACAGCTGTAGGATGCCTACAGCTGCCTAAAATCGGGACGCACTTTGGAGAATCAGACCCTAAGTGTCCATTAAATGTTGGAAATGTTCCTTGACATCAGCAACGATGGATGAATCTGTTGCAGTAACAGTAAGAAGCTTGAGCAGCTGGGCACATGATCTAATCTAATCTAATCCTTAGGTTTGTATACCGCATCATCTCCACGGTCGTAGAGCTCGACGCGGTTTACAGTAGGAGAAATAGGAAGGAACTACAACAGAGGGTTAGAGGTAGAAGTGTGAAGAAAATTTAGAGGACTTGGGATGCCAAGATATAAGAGTTTCCTTGATTCCTAAGTTGGAGGGAGACTTACATTTTTTGAGAAAAGCCAGGTTTTCAGATGTTTGCGGAAAACTTGGAGAGAGCTCAAGTTCCGAAGAGGGGAGGTAAGGTTGTTCCAAAGCTCAGTGATTTTGAAGTGGAGGGAAGTCCCTAGCTTTCCTGTGTGGGAAATGCCTTTTAGCGAGGTGAAGGATAGTTTTAATTTGTGGGAGGATCTGGTGGCATTAGGGTTTGAGGAATTCCAAGAAAGAAGGATAAAGGGAGGGAGGATACCATATAGGATTTTGAAAGTTAAACAGGCGCATATATAGTGGACCCTGGCGATTATCGGAAGCCAGTGGAGCTTGGCCAGGAGCGGGGAGACATGGTCAAATTTACTTTTAGCGAAGATGAGCTTGGCCGCGGCATTCTGAATCCGTTGGAGTCTGTGGAGGTTTTTCTTAGTTAGGCTTAAGTAGATAGAGTTGCAATAGTCCAATCTAGAGAGGATGATGGATTGGACAAGGAGGGTAAAATGTTTTTGATGGAAGCAGGATCTAACTTTCCTCAGCATGTGAAGGCTGAAAAAGCATTTTTTTACCAAGAATTGGAGGTGGTCATTGAAGTACAATGTGGAATCAATGATGATGCCCAAGACCTTGCTCGAGAACTCAAGCTGCAGAGAGGAGCCAGAGGGTAGTGGGATGGAGTTGGTTAGGAGATCTAGTTTTGGACCGAGCCAAAGAAGTCTTGTTTTGGACTCATTTAATTTCATTTGCACAGTGTGGGCCCAGGATTGTAGGTTCATTATACAAGAGGATATGTTCTTAGACAGGTCGGTGAGGTTCGAATCGGTCTCGAGGAGGACGAGGACATGATGGAAGGACATTGCAAATGGTAGGAGTCTGATCAATAGACAAGACTCTTGCTGCCACATCAAAGGCAGACAAGACACAAATGATGTCATTTAACAGTAGTTCATTTAAATTAAAAAGCAGCTTCTGCGGTATTTTTTAATCATTGAATTCAATTGCCAATTGTCTAAGATTTATTAAGTTTTTACATATTGATGCTAGTTTCAAGTTTTTAGAGTTTGTCCTTGTCCTTGTGGGCTCTGTCCCTTTCTCCACCCCAACCCCAAAGGCTCTGTCTCCATACCCAATCCACGATTAACCATGGGTATCCATCCCCATCTCATTCTCTACCTCTACAGTATAAAATGCATCAGGGAAGAGGTAGAAGAAAATCCATGACATGCAATGATAAAGCATGCTTCAGGTGAGGAGTCAATGAGTCCTTTTAAAAATCTGATGCGATGAAGTTACGATGTAAAGAAAGTCAAAAGGCTATCTGACATTCTCTAATCACTTACAGTGGGAACTCATGGCAGCCATTTTTGTTTGTGGCTCTGCACAGGGCAGGAGCGTACAAAGATTGCTCCTGCCCTGCTTTACCACTAGACCACCAGATTTTAAAAAGTAAGTTGTGGCGGGGTCTAGGAGGTGGGAGGGAGCCTGGGGGTGGGTAAGAGTCAGCCCTAAGTAGGTTGTGGAGGGGTTCGGGAGGCGGGAGTGGGTCAGAGTTGGTCCTAAGTAAGTTGCAGAGTTTTTAAAAAATAAGTCTGGGAGGGGGAAAAAACCCAACAAATAATCAAAGTCGCGAATGCCGAACTCACGAATATTGAGGGTGAGGTATAATTTTAATTTTTGCCAATTATGAGCTGATAATTGCTCATTATCAATACTGATTAAACTTTTGAAATAATTATGTTAGGTGCCTAGATTGGCTAGGTATGCGTCTTTAGGCGTTTTTGGGCCTTAGCGCATACCTTCTATAAAATTGCATTAAGCCAGTGATTCCCAACCCTGTCCTGGAGGAACACCAGGCCAATTGGGTTTTCAGGCTAGCCCTAATGAATATGCATGAGAGAGATTTGCATATGATGGAAGTGATAGGCATGCAAATTTGCTTCATGCATATTCATTAGGGCTAGCCTGAAAACCCAATTGGCCTGGTGTTCCTCCAGGACAGGGTTGGGAACCATTGCATTAAGCACCTTTCTAGCCTGTGCCAAATTTTTGAGTGCCATATATAGAATATGACCCTAAGTCCCTCACAGAAGGTGTCAGATATGAATTTGGAAAGTTCATGAGGCACCCACTTGACTGCCTAAGTTGCACTCACCTCTTGTACATTTTTAATTTTGACATAGATACTGTTGCATGTTGTTGACAGAGGAAAGCAGCATATGTTGGAGAAGGGAGAGGTTGCTTAGAGGGATACAGGGAGAAAAGCTTCACAGGATGTGTCACATGATTTTATCACTTGTTTGAACTTGTTTGACTGGCAGATGACAATGGACATTAATTGTCATTACTGTATAGTAAAATTTTTATTCTGCACTAGTTTTTAAGCCCGTTACATTAACAGGTGCTAGAATAGATGTGTGTGTCTGTCTTTCTCTCTCTCTCTCTCCTTGGCTGCTTTCTGTATGTCTTTCTTTCTTTCTGTCTCTTTTTCCTCCGCTGTCCACCACCACCCCTTGCCAGCTCCCCCTGTCCAGCAGTAGCCCTTCTCCCTTCCTTTTATCTCCCCCGTGCCCAGCAGCATCCCTTCCCTGCTTCCCCTGTCCCTCTTCCCTGCCCCCCGGTCCATCAGCACCTCTTCCATGCTCCCCCTGTCCCTCTTTCCTGTTCCCCCGTCCAGCACCTCTTCCATGCTCCCCCTGTCTCTCTTTCCTGCCCCCCTGGTCCATCAGAACCTCTTCCCTGCTCCCCGGCCCATCAGCACCTCTTCCATGCTCCCCCTATCCCTCTTCCCTGCTCCCTGGCCCATCAGCACCCCTTACCTGCTCCCCCTGTACAGCATGTTCGTTTGCAGCCTGGTGAGGATAGCAGCTGGCTGTAGCGAACTCACAGGCCGCTATGCCCCTCAGTAGCAAGTTCCCTCTGATGCGATCGCGTACGTCAGAGGAAACGTGCTACCGAGGTGCTGAGCGGCCTGCAAAGTTTGCTACAGCCGGCCGCTATCCTCACCAAGCTCCTTTGAAGAGCGGTGTCGGCAGCGGTACTGGCCAGTTTCACAGCAGCGGCGGCCACCGCGGCTGGCAATCGGGTGGCGACGATGCGGCTCTGCGCCGCTGGGAGAGAGCTTGCATGCGCTTCCTCCAGCAGCAGCGGTTGGTGAGGGAGGGCGGAGGAGGGGAGTGGCCATAGTGTTCCCTGCGGCCGAGTTCTAAAATAGAATCTGGCCACGGATCAGAAAACACGGCTGCAGGGATCACGAAACCTTAAGTGCGCATGCGCGCTTAGGGTTTTATTATATAGGATATCTTCCACCTGAAATTTCAACCCTTCTCTCCCAAGCAACCTAAAATCTATCACAGTGATGACCTCCCCATGTTTTTCTGGAACCTTGATTTAATTGTAACTTTGTTGGTTGGGGTCCATTCAGGTTACCTCAATGCCCTTCCTGGAATTACTGCGTTGCCATACCTTTTTATATTACATCTTAATATAAATGCTGCCCGCCTCTATATACAGTAAAACCCAGTGCTCTATTCGAGTGAACTGTTATTCTGTACTGTTTTGGGCTGCACGAACATTCCCCACTGCTTGCCACCAGGAATCTTCTCTCTGTTCCAGACTCTTTTTTAAAATCTTTGATTGTTTTCTCCTTACTATCACTTTTAGGAGGACATTCCAGGCATTGAACACTGTTTCTATGAAAAAATATTTCCTGCCTTCATTCCTGTGTTTCTCCCTTGGAGAACTCTAGTTCTACAACTTTTCTTCTGTTTTCTTTATTTTTATTCATTTACAGACACTTGGTATTCCGCCAATTACACTGGAGTGCCGCTGAGCAGTTTCACAATATTAATAATGAAAGAGAAAAAAAATTGCAATTTAATCATGAAAAGCAGACAAAAAAGAGGTTGAGGAAAGGACAAATAACAGGAGGAGAAAGAGGGAAAAACAGAGAATAGGCCAATAAGTGCAGGGAGGAAATGCTGCAAGCACTGAGAAGGGAGAAAAAGTAGACCATCAACCTTATGCTAATGTTAATAGTGTCAGCTACCACTCAACTAAATATGTTTTTTTTGAGCCTCAACAATTGATTAATTTTTTGGCTTTGTCCCGTTTGGATAAGGATAAATCTTGAGCTCTATAAGTAAAATGTGTAACTCTGTTCCTGCATTATAGCAGACAGTATTACTTTGTTGTATAGATTATCGGCCTCTTTTACAAAGCTCTGCACTAACGGCCCCGAAACCCATAGAGAATGAAAGGGCTTTAGGGCTGTTTCCGCAGGGCTTTGTTAAAGAGGCCGTATGTTTTTCTTTAGTTCGCCAAAAAGAGGACACGAGCAAATTTTACCATTATAAATAACTTTTTTTTTTTACTCTTGTTTAATTCTTAAGTATGGATTTACTATGCCTAGGCTCTGTAAACTTGTTTTGGTTTACTCTGCTTTCTGTACAAGTTGTACTTGATACTATATTTGAAATCAATAAAAATTATAATAATTAAAAAAAAAAAAATGGTGTCTTATATACCACTATATCTCCTACTGGATTCAAAGAGATTTTCAAAAGATTACAAAAATTTACTAAGGTTGATTAAGAACAAAAATTCTGAAAATGATAAATAATATCGCTAAACATCATGATCAAAAATTCTCCTTTCTTCCATTCCCCGTGTACACAACCATCTCTTTCCCTCCCTTCTCCTCTCCCAAGTTCATGCCTTCTGTGTGCAAAAACACATTCCCTCCCCCACCTCTTTCCCTCCCTTCCTCTCTCCCAAGTTCACTTCATGCCTTGTGTCCAAAAATGCACTCCCTCCCCCTTTTATGTTCCGTGTTTGCCTCCCATGTTCGACCTCCTTCTGTCCCGCATTTGCCTCCCACGTTCGACCCCTGCTGTGTCCCGCGTTTGCCTCCCACGTTCGTGTCCAGCCCTCATCTGCCAGCAATCTTATCAGCAACTTTCTCATCCAAATGGAGCTCAAGCCGCAAGGCTCGTCTTCTATTTCCTGCCTGCCCTGCGGGATTCCCGTCATCCCCGTTCCCGTGCAGCTCTCTATTTTAGAAGTGTTGCTATTTGTTAATGTAAGACGTATAGGCTGTCATTATATGAAGTTCCATCTCTGTTCTATTACTGTGACTGTAAAGTAAATAATGTGATTTTTCATTGTTTCAGATAAAGCTTACTTGTTAAACTAATGATTATTTTTAATATAAACCGCTCTTAAAATTTAGAGTAATGGGTGGTATATTAGGGCAATAAATCTAATCAAACAACTATTCAAAGTCAAAACATATGAGGACTGTGAAAATTTGCAGAAAGACCTTAGGAAATTGGAAGATTAGGCATTCAAATGGCAGATGAAATTTAATGTTGACAAATCAGAATAATGCACATCAAGAAGAATAATCCAAATCATAGTTATGCTAGGGTCCACCTTAAGCATCAGCACCCAAGAAAAAGATTTGGGTGTTACTGTAGACACTATCTTGAAATTTTCTGTCCAGTATGTAGCTATCAAATACCAAACTAGTAAAGGAACCCACTGGCTACTTCAAAATTCTTTTGACATTAGGTGGTGCTCAGATTCCAAGATGGAAATGAAGAGTTCAATATGGGGACCAAACCCCTATGAAAACTCTTATGGTATCTATCATTGCACCGTATGGAAAAGATGTTTCAAAGTGCTCACAATGTGAACTCATAATATGCTCAAAGTCTTTAGAAATACTGAATAAATGTCCAGTCTTTGTATAAATTTCAATGTATAACAGCTTCAAAAATATGCAAGTATTCAAAAAAGGACTTAGCTGAAGAATACTGAAAGCGTAGATGATTGCTGGGTCCTGACGCGTTTCGCCGCCCTGGCTTCCTCAGAGAACCCGCAGCTTTCAGGCTTGTATTCAAAACTTGTCCTGTAGTAAATCAATGAATTCACAGGAAACGGAGAATTCATTGATTTACTACAGGACAAGTTTTGAATACAAGCCTGAAAGCTGCGGGTTCTCTGAGGAAGCCAGGGCGGCGAAACGCGTCAGGACCCAGCAATCATCTACGCTTTCAGTATTCTTCAGCTAAGTCCTTTTTTGAATACTTGCATATTTTTGAAGCTGTTATACATTGAAATTTATACAAAGACTGGACATTTATTCAGTATTTCTAAAGACTTTGAGCATATTATGAGTTCACATTGTGAGCACTTTGAAACATCTTTTCCATACGATGCAATGATAGATACCATAAGAGTTTTCATAGGGGTTTGGTCCCCATATTGAACTCTTCATTTCCATCTTGGAATCTGAGCACCACCTAATGTCAAAAGAATTTTGAAGTAGCCAGTGGGTTCCTTTACTAGTTTGGTATTTGATACGGTTTATTTAGGAACTCTTTTGCTTTTTGAATTTACCCAGTTGTTTATATTGGGATTCAGTATGTAGCTATGACATATAAACCAAACCGGATACTAGGAATTATTAGGAATGGGATGGTAAATAAGACCAAGACTATTATAAATCCTCCATAAGAACATAAGAATTGCCACTGCTGGGTCAGACCAGTGGTCCATCGTGTCCAGCAGTCCACTCCCGCGGCAGCCCCCAGGTCAAAGACCAGTACCCTAATTAAGACCAGCCCTACCTGCGTATGTTTCGGTTCAGCAGGAATTTGTCTAACTTTGTCTTAAATCCCTGGAGGGTGTTTTCCCCTATAACAGCCTCTGGAAGAGCGTTCCCGTTTTCCACCACTCTCTGGGTTCGTACGGAATCTATCCCCTTTTAACTTTAGAGAGTGCCCTCTCGTTCTCCCTACCTTGGAGAGGGTGAACAACCTGTCTTTATCTACTAAGTCTATTCCCTTCAGTATCTTGAATGCTTCGATCATGTCCCTTCTCAGTCTCCTCTTTTCAAGGGAGAAGGAGGCCCAGTTTCTCCAATCTCTCGCTGTACAGCAACTCCTCCAGCCCCTTAACCATTTCAGTTGCTCTTCTCTGGATCCTTTCAAGTAGTACCGTGTCCTTCTTAATGTACGGCAACCAGTGCTGGATGCAGTATTCCAGGTGAGGGCATACCATGGCCCGGTACAGCAGCATAATAATCTTCTCCAATCTGTTTGTGATCCCCTTCTCAGTCATTCCCAGCATTCTATTCACCCTTTTCACTGCTGCCGCACATTACGTGGATGGCTTCATCGACTTGTTGACTAGTACTCCCAAGTCTCTTTCCTGGGGGTCTCTCCAAGTACTGCCCTGGACATCCTGTATGCGTGTGTAAGATTTACCGACATGCATTACCTTTCTCGAGCATGTTTATGTCACGTTACAGGTCTGTGTAATCCTCCTGCATCTTCACTACTCTGAATAACTTTGTATCGCCTGCAAATTTAATCACCTCACTCGTCATACCAATTTCCAGATCGTTTCCCATCTTCATTTCCCACTTATAGCCTGTTGGCTTCTATTATGTTGTGTATATCCTCTTCGGTAAACAAAGACGCAAAAAAATGTGTTCAGTTTATCGGCAATGGCTTTTTCCTCCTTTAGCCCTCCCTTTATTCCATGGTCATCCAACAGCCCCACCATTTCCTTCCCGGGTCGTTCCCCCTTAATATATCGAAAGAACAGCTTGAAGTTTTTTGCCTCCTTGGCTATTTTTTCTTCTGGTCCCTCTCACCGCCTTTTGGCACCTGCTTTCATGCTATTTGTGCTTTTTCCAGTTTTTGTCTGTTTTTGACCTTTTCCATTCCTTAAACAAAGTCTTCTTGTCTCTGATCGCTTCCTTCACTGCTACAGCGAGCCACGCCGATTCCTTGTTCTTTTTCTTCTTGGAACCCTTGTTGATACGCGGTATATATAGATTTGGGGCTCGGTGACTGTGTCCTTAAAAAGGGACTATGCTTGCTCTAGCGTTTTTACAGTGCTTATCCTCTTGTTAATCTTCCCCACCATGAGTCTCATCCCTTCATAATTCCCTTTTCGGAAGTTTAGCATCATAGCCGTCGTTCTGGATCGATGTTTCACCCCTGTGTCCAGGTCGAAGAGGATCATATTGTGATCACTGTTTCCCAACATCCCCTCTACTTCTACACTTTGCGCTTGTCCTCGGAGTCCATTTAGAATTAAGTCCAGAATTGCCTTTCCTCTCATATTTTCCTTGACAAGTTGTATCAGGAAGCAATCGCCTGGATAAGAGTGAATTACTTTTTCATCCTTTCAAAATGAACAAAATAAGCAGGGGACACTCAAAGAAATTACATTATTTTTAAAACACTAAAAGAATAGTTAAGCTCTGGAACTCATTGCCAGAGGATGTGGTAACAACAGTTAGCATAACTGGGTTTAAAAAAGGTTTGGACAAGTTCATGGTGGAAAAGACTGCAGTCTGCTATTGAGACAGACATGGGGGAAGCCACTGCTTGCCCTGGGATTAGTAGCATGGAATGTTGCTACTGTTTGGGTTTCTGCCAGGTACTTTGACCTGGATTGTCCACTGTTGGAAACAGGAAACTGGGCTAGATGGACCATTGGTATTACCCAGTATGGCTATTCTTATGTTCTCTTAATTTGGTTTTTCAAATCCTTCATATTTAGGGATAATAACTTCAACTTATCACTTACCATAATGATACCATCTCGCTGTTATCCCTTAAAAGGATATCAGTAGCAGAGGATAGCAGGGACTCTCCACCCATGAACACTGCCAAGCACCAAGATTCATAAGCACATAACATGACATCCTCTTGCTGATATATGAAACCAAAAACAAAACAGTATCCCAACCTTCAAATTCTTTGTGGCTGAAAGGAAGGCTCCATTTAAGTAACCCTTAACTTAGAAACCTGCCCCATATTAAGTCCAACATTCTGCCTATTTGAACAAAATTATTATCTGTAGCAATGTGAAGCTCCTTTTCAACTCAAGAGGCCTGTCCATCATACTTAGCACAACTTTGCACCCCCAGGTAGATTCCAAATCCCAGCATTCAGCACACATCTGACAGTCATGAGCCCACTTATAAATCATAACAGATACACCTGCTTACCAATCAAAATTCAAGTTGCAAGTTTAATTAATTTTAATATACTGACCATCGCCGTGCATCTGGCAGGTTTACAATGCTAAAAATGAAAGGTCAAAATCATTTTTTGTAGGGGGGGGGAAAGTGAACATTAAATAGACAAATTACAAATACGAACATGAGCTTGAGGGGAAAGGGGGAGGGGAAAGTTAATAATTACATCATTAAAAACAAATTAATGAAAGGGAAGGGGGAGAAGAGGGATAAAACACCAGGAATGGGGATCGCATCTTAAAAGCAGTTCGTGTTTATTTTGCTATCTATTGGAAAGGAAATATATAGATGCTATGGTATGCGTCTTGGAATAAGAACATTTTTAGTTTAGTCTTGAATTTGTCGAGTGAATTTTTGAGGCATAGCATGCATTCATTCAATCCATGCACAGGTACTCCTCCTTTCCATCCAACGTACTTCCAAATGGTCTGGCTGTAACTTAATGGTTCATATTTGTAACCTAGATCAGTTCCAGTGTGAGTGTTGCACCAATGCCCAAACAGCATTGTAGCCAGGTTCAGCACACTCCTCTCTCAACAACTCAAAGGTATACCTGGAGTTGGGAATAGATAACATAACATAAGAAGCGCCATCTCTGGTTTAGACCTTCAGTCTATCAAGTCTGGCGATCTGCACACGTGGAGGTCCAGCCAGGTGTACACCTGGCGTAATTTTTAGTCACCCATATCGTAAGGAGATGTGCATCTAGTTTGCTTTTAAATCCTAGGACGGTCTTAAACAGTATCCATTCATGTTGTACCAGACTGGCAAACATACTCATTCCTGTTTGACTCTCTCATAATACAGTAAATAAAGTAACTGTTCCCCAACACAATGCGAGAGAGTTTTGTGGGCATATCCCACCTCAAACTATTTCTCAGAATACAAGTCCATTAAATTAAACAACAGCTTCTGCACAAAAAACAAGTGCCCTCCTTGGACTTCTAAATAGAGATTATTTCACTACTTCTGTTATTTAGATCCTCAAGAGATCATTTCAGCACACTTACAGAGCTCATCTTGTGCCACAGTTGTACCATTTCTTCCACCATACCATCTACTTACATCCCCAGCGCCATCACATGGGACTAAAAAACACTTTCATAATTATTGATTTTATTTTAATGCTCTCACAAAAGGAGGGGCCTTTGGTATCTGGCAAATCGGAATCTTAGGCCACTCCCAGTGCATCCCAGAATGCATTGAGAAGGGGACCTAAGACTCCGGTTGGCCCAGGCACGTAGGGTCTTTCCTATGGGAGGGGACTTAGGCACCTGGGCCAATTGGAGCCTTCGGGATGTATTGGGAATCTCTTCTGCTGGCCAAGTTCATGGGGGGGGGAGGGGGCTGTGCCAGGGGTTACCTCTCACAGTCGCTCAGGTCCTTTCCGACTGCCCTGCCTTCTGTCGCCCTTCTCTCTGCCCTGTGCCCCGATCTCCTGCTCTCAGCCCCCGACTTTCCAGCTCTGTCTCGCCACCCTGCTCAGCCCTGATCTCCTGCTCTCAGCCCCTGACTTTCCAGCTATCTCACCACCCTGCTCAGCCCCGATCTCCTGCCCTGTTGAGCCTCGACTCGCCTACCCTTCCCCGCAGTGCGAGGCTGTGGTTTTAACCCGCGGGTTTAAAGCAGGTTAAAACCATGGGCTCGCGAAGTAGAAAAAACAGTGAGAGTAAAAAAACATTAAAAACCAGTCAGCTAATTAAAAAAAGTAAAAAAGTTCTGCCGGGCACAAAGGGCCAATGCATGCACAGACCATCTACAGTCAAAGAAGATGGCCTGCGCATGCTCAAGAATCGCTCTCCAGCGATCCGTGCAGTTAGTGGGGGTGTGCCAACGATCGTCTCCATTTGCATACAGGCCTTTAGTGAATTTGGCGATTGCCCATGGATCCGGCACGGAGAGGCAGGTTAGTGAATCTAGCCCAAAGAGTTTAATATGGCACTTCTAGCTCATGGAGACAATGTTAATAAAGGGGGTTCCACACACTCAGGAATTGGTGTTTGTGTTTACTGCTGATATAAGCTGCCCTACCTTCCAAGAGCATGAGATCAGGCCTAGTTTTAACCAATGGAGCTATGATACTACTTTTCTTAAAAAAATTATATATATAATATAATATACAACTTATTAATCACACTATACCAAAAAGGTTCAAGGTGATTTAAATTCAAAGAGTTCAATCTCTATAAATATAATATACCAAGTGGTTTCAATAGTTAATAAACATTCAGTAATGAACAATCCACTTTAACAGGGGAGTTTACAGTCTATCTACGGCATTAAGAAGCCAATTTAATTAATCTCAATTTCAGGAAAAAGGCCTCAGAATAAGGAGCACTACGCAAGTCATATCACTGACTAATGCTATCAGCGTAGTCACCATTATTAATTATGCTCCACCATGTAATCATTGGCCAAAAAACCTGAGTATTAATTAATTCTTCAACAATTTATTTTTATTTTATTTTATAAGATTTATAAGATTTTTGTCAACACTTTTTTAAATAAAATTGTTAAAAATTATTTTAACTTATTTCATATTATATGTCTAAAACTTCATAGAGTAGACCACCCTGTGATTTGAAGAGTACCAGCAGACTATTACTTATCTTAGATACTCAAATAACTTCTGTGCCTTTGGTTAAGCAACTGGAAACAAAGCCGGGACCGATGCAGCCTGCGTTTTGCGGAACATCACTTAATCCGCTTCTTCAGGGCCAGTGATCGGGCACAGTGGTCTAACTTTTCTTTATTCTGCCATAAAATCTACAGGAAAATAAAAAAGTAATCAATAATTAATATATCATCATAATATGAATATTACAAGTCATATAAAAAAGTTTTACAAAACCTTAAGTAATTGATATCAGTCCTAATATAAACAGGTAGATTATTCCAAATTGTAGTGGCAGTGTAAGCAAAAGAGTATTTAAGCTATCATTTATACCGTACTCCTCTAATCTGTGGAAAATATAGTAATAAAGTACCACATAACCTGGTGGAAGAATAATGCAAATTAGAAAAAAGCAAAATCGGATTATCTCAAGAGTCAGTCTTTAATATACGATGAACTATGCAAAGCTGATTTAAACTTAATTCGCCTCTCAACCAGTAACCAATGAAGATTCTTAAATGCTAATGCAACAGGAAGAAGGTGTTGATGCCCCTGTACAGGTCATTGGTAAGGCCCCACTTGGAGTATTGAGTTCAATTTTGGAGACCGTATCTGGCGAAGGACGTAAGAAGATTTGAGGCGGTCCAGAGGAGGGCGACGAAAATGATAGGAGGCTTGCGTCAGAAGACATATGAGGAGAGACTGGAAGCCCTGAATATGTATACCCTAGAGGAAAGGAGAGACAGGGGAGATATGATTCAGACGTTCAAATACTTGAAGGGTATTAACGTAGAACAAAATCTTTTTCAGAGAAAGGAAAATGGTAAAACCAGAGGACATAATTTGAGGTTGAGGGGTGGTAGATTCAAAGGCAATGTTAGGAAATTCTATTTTACGGAGAGGGTGGTGGATGCCTGGAATGCGCTCCCAAGAGAGGTGGTGGAGAGTGAAACTGTGACTGAGTTCAAAGAAGCGTGGGATGAACACAAAGGATCTAGAATCAGAAAATAAGATTAAATATTGAACTAAGGCCAGTACTGGGCAGACTTGCACAGTCTGTGTCTGTATATGGACGTTTGGTGGAGAATGGGCTGGGGAGGGCTTCAACGGCTGGGAGGGTGTAGACAGGCTGGAGTAAGTCTTAACAGAGATTTCGGCAGTTGGAACCCAAGCACAGTACAGGGTAAAGCTTTGGATTCTTGCCCAGAAATAGCTAAGAAGAAAAAATTAAAAAATTAAATTGAATCAGGTTGGGCAGACTGGATGGACCATTCTGGTCTTTATCTGCCGTCATCTACTATGTTACTATGTTACTTTCATATCCCTTTAGACCAAAAATTAATCTAACTACAGTATTCTGGAGCAACTGCAATTTTTTTGACCCTGAAATACATATATACCTGATGGAGTAAATTAAAATCAGAGTAAGCAGATTCTTAAGATTTGGAACTGTTGTCAGTCCTACATCAGACCAACTCTATCTTGTTTGGCAGTCCTAGAATAAACTTATAACAGGAAGGCTGTGTTATGTTATTCAATTCTTATATGCAACCTTGATAAAATACTGAATTATTTATTTCATTGTCAACTAGCCAAGCAGTACTTGAAGCTCACACATCAGAGAATCTGGAGGAAAACCTCATAATGGTCAGACATACTTAGCATTATCTCTACAGGCACAAAATGGAAGAAACACTTTATGAGAGCAAAGTTGCAAAGCTATATATGTAGGTAAAAAACATTTTATCCAAGTGAATCAGCTGTCTGAAAAATGTTCTATCTCTGCTCCACAACACAGATATTTAAGCTACAGTACATTAAAAGAAGGTATCATTGGGAACATATTGAGGTCAGGGGAAGTAAAATATGTATGCAGATTGTATAAACCGCAATATCAAGCTGCGTTAGGGTTTTTATCATTGGCCACCGCAATAAAAGTTCCGATGCTCATAGGACACAGAATGGAGAGAGGAAGGGACACTAACTTAGGACACAGGGGGAGGGAATAGAAAGCGAGAATTGTTGGGCATGAGTGTGAGTGAGAGATAGTGTTCATGGGGAAAGGAAGAAAGGAAAATTGGGCATGGAGAGAGTGAGGAGTGAGGTAGAGATGCATGGGGAATAGAAGGATGAGAGGGAAAATGTTGGATATGGTGATGGAGAGGGACCAGAGGGACATATTGAAGAGGATGAAAGAGTGAGGAATGTTGGACAAAGTGATGGAGGGAGAGATGTGGCATGGTTTTAGAGAGGGTTGATAGAAGGAGAAATAGGCATGGGGCTAGGGCTGGTGGGTAGTGGTGAAAAATTCTGCACATGATCTGGGGGATGAGAGAGGGGGAAATGTTGGATGTGGCAGTAGAGAGGGTGGAGAGATGCCTGGATCTCTCAGTACAGATGGACAGTGAGAGAGAGAGGGAAACTTGTTGCCAATAGGGGTGGAGGAGAGAGAAAGAAAAGTTGGCTCATGGAGGGACAGAGAGAGATGGTTGAGGAATGGAATGAGATCTGGAGGAGAGGAAGTATGCAGGAGGCAGAAAGAAAGAAATATTGGATGCACAGTCAGAAGGAAGTGCAACTGGAGACTTATTTCGTGACGCCTTTACTTGTGTTTAGAGTTCTTTTTTTTTCCTCTCTCTCTCTCTTTTCTGTTCCTCTCTTACTCAACCAACCGCTTTAAAAAAGCGACCCCACCCTATATGTTTTACCCTACTCCCACTTTCTCCTTTTCTTCTCAAAATATGTAACTTTTCCCCTCCTTTCCCTTTTTACCCTCACTTTCAAGTCTGTCCAGTTAATGTCTTTGATGTTCACTTTCATCATTTTTAAATATCTATTATTTTTCCTTCTTTTTAAATATTTTATTGTAAACCAGCCAGATACCTGTTGATGGTCGTATATTAAAAGTTAATAAACTTGAAACTTGACCAGACAACAAAGGTAGGAAAAATGATTTTATTTTCAATTTAGTGATCAAAATGTGTCTGTTTTGAGAATTTATATCTATATTTTGGTCTATATTTGTCTATTTTTCTATGATTGTTACTGATTACATATTTTAAAGTCATCTGCCTTGACCTCTTTGAAACCCCCCCCGAATATAAATGATAATTAACATTTTCTATGCGTGCAGTGTGATTTGTGTTTTTTTTAATTTTATGGTTACCATTATGTATTAATAAGATTATATTGTGTATACAGTATATGAAAAATGTATGGAAGAAATTGCATTACAATTAGTACTATTTTTTAGGGGGGTGGAGTCATGGACAGAGCTTGGATGTCTGGGGCGGAGCTTGGGTGGGGGTACTCGGGGTACTTGGTTGGCATTTGTTAGGCATAGGGGGTACTTGACTTGAAGAAGTTGAGAAACACTGCTATAAAGGATGTCTAAATATATAGATGTACTTAAATTCACTGGACATAGCTGAGCACGATTCTCTATTGTGCATCTATGCATAATAGAATCATGCTGCGCATTGTGCTCCCTGGCGTCTTTGCGTCCTTTACAGAATTTGCAATAAGTGCAGTATATTAACTGCCAAACTTCTTCCATGTCCAATTTCTGCCATGCTATACCCCCTGACAGAAAAATGCTCAGTTTGCTTTGTGCTTATTGCAAAAAATGTTGCAAATCTTCTAAACACAGTTCTGCACTAGCAGTTCACAAGGAGTAAACAGGTCATTTTAAGCGCTTAATGCAGTTTGGGAAAAGGATTCTTGTTGCATAATTTTCTATGAGAAATATACCCACAGAAAAAGCATGTATCGGTGGCAATTTTCAACATGAAAGTCGAGGAGAGTGGCACAGTGTTTAAAGCTACAACCTCAGCACCCTGGGGGTTGTGGGTTCAAACTCACATGGCTCCTTGTGACCTTGAACAAGCCACCTAATCCCCCCATTACCTCAGGCACATTAGAAAGACTGTGAGCTCACCGGGACACACAGGGAAATATGCTTGAGTACCTGAATAAATTAATGTAAACCATTCTGGGCTCTCTTGGGAGAATAGTATAGAAAAATAAATAAATGTATAGATATTTTAGAAATTGTCTCAAAAGCATTTGTTCCTAGGAGCCAACCTACCCTACATTTATATTGTGGCCTATAGCAGTGTTTTTCAACCGCTGTTCCGCGGCACACTAGTGTGCCGCGAGATGTTGCCTGGTGTGCCGTACGGTCAGGGCCGCCATCAGGGCAGTACCACCAGTCTAGGGAGAGGGGCGATCCGCCCCACGTGGACAGGAGAGAGCTGGACGGGGGACCCGCGGAATTCAATACATCTCGAGCCGCGAGGCTCGTCTTCTGTTCCTGCCTGCCCTGCAGCTAACATATAGCCGATCGCAAGCGTTCCCCGATGTCAGCGCTGACGTCGGAGGGAGGGCTTAAGCAAAGCCTGCCCTCCGACGTCAGCGCTGACGTCGGAGAATACTTCAGTTCGGCTATTTGTGCGCGGCAGGGCAGGCAGGAAGCAGAAGACAAGCCTCGCGGCTTGAGCTTCGTTTTGCTGAGAAAGTTGCAAAAATGGGCTGGGAGGCAAACACGGAACACAAAAGGGGGGAGGGAGTGCGTTTTGGACACAAGGCATGAACTTGGGAGAGAGGAAGGGAGGGAAAGAGACGCTGAGGTGGGGGAGGGAATGCGTTTTTGGACACAGAAGAAATGGACTTGGGAGAGAGGAAGGGAGGGAAAGAGATGCTGAAGTGGGGGAGGGAATGCGTTTTTGGACACAGAAGAAATGGACTTGGGAGAGAGGAAGGGAGGGAAAGAGATGCTGAGGTGGGGGAGGGAATGGGTTTTTGGACACAGAAGGCATGGACTTGGGAGAGAGGAAGGGAGGGAAAGAGATGCTGAGGTGGGGGAGGGAATGCGTTTTTGGACACAGAAGAAATGGACTTGGGAGAGAGGAAGGGAGGGAAAGAGATGCTGAGGTGGGGGAGGGAATGCGATTTTGGACACAGAAGAAATGGACTTGGGAGAGAGGAAGGGAGGGAAAGAGATGCTGAGGTGGGGGAGGGAATGAGTGTTTGGACACAGAAGGCATGGACTTTGGAGAGAGGAAGGGAGGGAAAGAGATGGTTGTGTACACGGGGAATAGAAGAAAGGAGAATTTTTGGTCATAGGGAGGGAGTGAGGTACAGATAGTGGCATACCAGGGTGGGGGGGGGGCGGTCTGCCCCACCCCGGGTTTACGTCCCAAGGGGGTGCACAGCTGGCCACCCTCCAGTGTTGTCCCTAGGCCGGCAAACTGCGGCTCTTTAGCCACTTGAGTGCCACCGCCGCCATCGGGAACAGGCCGGTGCCAAGTTCTCCCTGCTTTTCCCTGTGGGGCCGGCCAACTCTTGCCACTCGCGTCAATTCTGACGTCGGAGAGGACGTTCTGGGCCAGCCAATCGCTGCCTGGCTGGCCTAGAACGTCCTCTCCGACGTTAGAATTGACGACGGGTGGCGAGAGTTGGTCGGCCCTGCGGGGAAGAGAAGCAGGGAGAACTCGGTGCCGGCCTGTTCCCGATGGCGGCAGTGGCAGCCTATTCCCCAGTGGCGGTGGCAGCATTATAAAATACTTTCTTTGTGTTTATTTGATTCCTATATATTTATATATAGTCAATATAGGCACAGTTAAATTTTTTAACTTTTTCTAATGGTGGTGTGCCTCGTGATTTTTTTCATGAAACAAGTGTGCCTTTGCCCAAAAAAGGTTGAAAAACACTGGCCTATAGTATGAATCAGTTAATCACTTATGAACTGAACATCACAAAAAGGGGGGGGGGGGGGAAAGGAGAAATGATCATTTTCAGAAACTATAAGTAACGATAGCTTCTTTTACAACCCAGGGTCAAAAATAAAATGCTCAAAGCACAAGCCTCAGGCCAACTGCGGTGCTGATTATGCAGAACCAGCATCTTTATCTCTGTATGTGGGAGGAATCTTCTTTTCTTGGCCCTAAATAATGTGACCATTTTCCCACTGTCTCCCTCCTAAAAATGCCCCAATGATGATGCATTTTGCTGGGAGATTAAGACGTCTCTCACCAAACGTTCTCTACAAGCTTTCAAATGTTGGCATGACTCTGGCAGAATTTAGATTCATTAGCTAATGAGTCCTATGTTTAAAAAGGGGCTCTCTCTCATTCTGTGCTTATAGGGAGAAAGCTTTTTGTAAACCAGATCCCTGCAGGCTGTACACAATTAACTCAGCTCTGAAAGAACGTCCACTGCAAAATTGTGGAAAGGCACACAGACAATACAGAGACAGCCTGGGAAGTGAGTGTCTGCACATGAAAGGCTAATGTGGCTACATATTGTCTTCATGAAAATGAAGCATAATTTGCAGGAGATAATCCCCTGGCAGTGTACTGTATTAGTGTAAACAAGGGAACAAACTTCGAGCCTTGAGGGATCCTAATAACCTTGCTTTATCCACAATATTGTCTTTTATTTGAAGGATGGTGAAAAGTACCTCCATGGTGTACCACAGACAGACAAAGGACAAAGGCTGCAGTGTCCAATAATATCACAGTATTATCAGATCAACACTAACACAGTGATTAAACCAATAAAAAGAACTCCTTGTATTTGTTAAAATGTGACTGTGAAAGTATTAGAAGATTTGATAAACAGAATAATAATTATTGCACTTTGATTAATTTTAGATGGCTCTGTGGACTGCAAGAAAAGGGTTTGTTGCACAAAGGATGCGCTTACTAATTTAATGGGTTAATTTTCGATTGCAGAGGATACAGGGTAGAAGCTCTCAGCGATTGTTTCTTTTATGAAGCACAACTCCTTAAAGAAACAGAAGTTTCTCAGAGCAATGACAGAATCTCTCAGGTATTACACAGAGGTCGATCCTATCTTTCAGCTACTACACTACAGACACAGCACTGGGTTTCAGGCCAACTCCCATCAACTGTACAGTGTTGCACACATGCTATAGGTGCATATTTCTCAGGCGCTACACAGGGCACTACTGCCTATATTTTACAGAAAATAGTACCTCCTTGGCCAGTGATGAATCCACAGATCTATAACCAAGGAACTTATTTGGTGAGCCACGTCTCTGCTGTGTGATGGATGTCACTTATTCAAGTTTCAAGTTTATTAAACTTTTTGATTAAACGCAAATCATAGTTTCTAAGCGTTTTACAAATTATATATTTTTTTTTTTTAAAAAGGGAGACAAAATAGACAAATATCCACATAACAACACTTGACTAACGGAAACATTAGGAAAGTTGGGAGAATTACAATACATTAAAGGTAAACCACAATAGGGACGGGAAACCATCAGGATTATCGAGCAAAATCATATGCATCGGGGGCGTGGTCTAGCTAAGCATGTGAATGGACGTGTCTGGGTGAGCTCCCACAGGGCCTACTACCATTTTTACAGTAAAATCTGTTTCTGCGTTCTTTGCCTGGCTTTTTCCCTGCTTGTATCGCTGATTCAGTGATGGCTGTATCTAAAACGCAGCATATAGATACTGCTTTTGCAGCCTTACAGACTGCTAAGCGTTCGAAATGGGACCCACCTTCTCCGGCGAAATCACACTCTTCTAAAGAGACTCCTGGTGTCCAGCTGACCCCCGACGAAATTGGGAGAATTTGCTGAAATTAAGGAAATGCTACTGGACAATCGGCAAGCTTTGGAACAGATTCAGATGCTATGAAACTAAAGCCGCCCTTATTGATTCACATGCAAAACTGATTTCCCATCTTCAGATGGAGGTGGAGGACTTGGCAAATCGTAGTTGCAGGAATAACTTGAGGATTTGGGGAATTTCAGAGTCTGCGGAGGCTGGTGACCCAATCAGGTTCTGTGTTAAATTTATACCTGAACTCCTTAATCTCTGTTTTGATCCGCCGATGGAGATTGAACGGGCCGACAGGGTCCTGTCAAATCGCCTATGCAATTCTAAATATCCACGGCCTATGGTCTTAAAGCTTCTGAGGTACCAACAAATATTGGCTGTTTTGAAGAAGGCCAAGGAAAAGGCGCCTTTGAAATGGCAGGAGCATAACATCTTGATTCTACCTGATTTGGCTAAATCTACTGCATTTAGGCGTAAACAATTCTTGGCGATGAGACCGGAACTTAAATGTCTGAAGGCACAATATGGGCTTTTCTATCCAGCCCTTATACGGGTCACTTTGAATAATATCACCAAGAATTTCGATTATCCTGCAGATTTACAAGAATATCTTCAGCAGCAGGGCCTTTCAGATATGGAAACGCAAGCCTCAGCTCCACCATGACTATTTGGACACTTTTTTGTCTTTCTTCCATGACTTCTACTGGATGGTATTTCTTTTACCTACGATGGTATTTTTTTCCTTTCTGGACTTAGTGATTTTTGGCTGCTGAATGGCTTTTGTTTGTGTGGGGTTTTTTTTCTTTTGGGATATTATGTCCTATGTACTGTATAATATTTTCTTTCCTTGTCTATGCTTTTTGATATACTTAGGTGACGCTGATCATGTCGGCTTTACTTCCCTCACAAGTTCTCTGTTTTTGGGTTTGCTGGTTGTTGTTTGCAAGCCCGCTTGTTTGTGGTACCTGGAATTTTTCCTTTGTTTCTTTTTATCTTCTTGATATTCCTTTTTGTGCTGTTTTTAACTTTCTTTACTCCTTCTCTTATCCACTGGGGTATTACTGTAAATCTCTGTGAGTTTACTTACTCTGTTTCCTATGTCAGTTGATAAAGATTTTCACTGTGTTTCTCTTAATGTAAATGGTCTCAACAATGTAAGCGTAAGAAAATTCTCAATTATTTAAAGTCTTCTCATCCTACTCTAGCTATGATTCAAGAAACTCATTTAAGTGCTTCTGAATCTGTTAAATTGCAGAGGGATTGGGTTGGTCAATGTCTTTATGCCCCTGGTGTGGGAAAGCGTGGTGGAGTTGCTATATTAATTCATAAAAATGCTTCAGTTACTGTTCTCTACCACAAAGCTGATCCCCAGGGTAGATGGGTAGTTGCCCAAATCTCATATCAAGGTACCAGGCTCAATTTGGTTTCCCTATATGCTCCTAATAAAGAAGATCCACAATTCTTTAAAGACTTGTTTCATTTGCCTGAATTAGTTAGTGATATCCCCTTGTTAATTGGTGGAGACTTTAATATTCATATAGATCCTTATCTGGATAAATCTAATACTGGGAAGTTTTATAATTCTGTCACTAGAGATACTTTGGTTTCTCTTATGAGTGATTTAGGGGCAGTTGAGACTTGGCGCCTTCTCAATCCAACTGGCAGGGATTACACCTGTTTTTCGGCAGCTCATGTCTCTTATTCTCGGATTGATTTTTTTCTGTTGTCAAAAGTTTTAGTCTCCAAGTTGTTTTCTACTAAGATCCATCCAATTTTGGTTTCTGATCATGCAGCTGTTAGTTTAATTTTGCATACTGATTTGTCACTACAACGTTCTCCCTGATGGCGGTTTAATTCCTCCTTATTGTTGGATCCTGATATTGTTACTGCGGTTGAACAATTTTTGGAGGATTATTATTCTTTTAATACTTTGCATGATACCTCTCTACAAATTCAGTGGGATGCCATGAAGGCTGCTCTTTGTGGCTTTATTATACATTATGTTGCTAAAAAGAATAAAATAGATTTGGCTCTCAGAGCCCAATTGAAAACTCTTCTTAAAGTCCTTGAAGTGCAACATGCAGCCTCTCAGGCTCCTGAACTGTATACTGAGATCTTAAAACTTAAATATTCTTATAATACTAAATGTTCTGAAGCATCTGCGACCTTTGTGTTCAAGGCCTCTGCTAAATATTATGCTGAAGGGAACAGATCTGGGCGACTTTTGGCTTCTTTTCTTAAATCCAAACAACAAAAGCAACATATTGCTGGACTTAAATCGTCATCAGGGGAGGTGTTATCGGATCCGTCTCATATTTCTGATTGCTTTGTTAGAACCTTTGCAGGTTCTACTGTGCTTATTGAGGACTTTCTTAGGTCTCTTCCGGACCTGACTTTGTCTCCTGAACAACAGGAGCTCTTGATATCTCCTATCTCTTATGCTGAAGTGGAAGTTGCTCTTTTTCATATGCCACTTAGAAAATCTCCGGGTGGAGATGATTTTTCTGTTGAGTTTTTTCGTAAATTTTCTATCTTTTTTATTCCTAAATTTTTACTTCTCTTTCAAGCTCTTTTGGAGTCTCCGCAGTCTCCTTCCACATTTCGGGAAGCTTTAGTAATAGTTGTTCCAAAGCCAGATCGTGATCCCACAGAGATGAAACATTATCATCCTATTTCCTTGATAAATGTAGAGGCTTATCTCCCTTACTGTTTGATCTGGCTTTGGAACCACTTGCTATTGCTATTTGACATGCAGATTATGTTCATGGAATCTTATTTGGTTCGAAAGAAGTAAAATAGTCTTTATATGCTGACAATATGGTACTATATTTGTCTGATGTTTCCTCTTCGCTTGGGGCCTTAACTAAGCTTTTGGATCAATTTTCTTTGATTTCAGATTACAAAGTTAATCGTGATAAGTCTGATCTCCTGCCGCTTAATGTTTATTGTCTACAAAGGCACTGTGCTTCCTACTCCTTCCATTGGACACCTGTCCGAGTTAAATATTTAGGCATTCTATTTTCTTCTTCTTTTGACTCTATTATTTCTCTCAATCGGCGTCGGGTGCTTGATATGATTGATCGTCAAGTTCAAAGTTGGTCTCCACTCTACCTCACTTGGTGGGGTCGTCTGGAGACGATTAAAATTATGCTGCTCCCACTTATTAATTATACCCCTATGATGCTTCCTAGCTTTTTTGATTGTGCCTACTATAGGCTCTTGGAGACTAAACTTTCTCATTTTTTATTCCGATCCAAACCACCTAAAATTGCCAAACGTCATTTACAACGTAGTAAGCATTTTGGCGGGGTTAAATTTCCAAATTTATACCAATATCATCTTGCTTTTATGCTACGCCAAGCCTGGCATTGATTTCAGGATACTCTGACCCCCAGTTGGATTGAGATCGAGCGTCAATTGCTTCGCCCTTTTTCTTTTTCTTCTGTGCTTAGCTCTAAATTACCTTCTCAAATCTGGCTACATCCTATGCTACGAGATTCCATTTGGTCTCTCCTGGAGTTGGATACCCTTTTCAAAGTTCGTATCGGAGACACTTTTCATCAGTCTCTCTAGTATAATCCCTCTTTTCGAATTGCTCATGTCAGTTTTTTTTGGTCATCTTGGATTAGTAAAGGTATTCTTATGCTTGATCAGATTTGGGATACTCAGATTCTTTCCTTTACAATTTTGCAGGATAGATTTCAGCTTTCAGATTGTGAATTTTTTCACTGGCTTCAGTTACAACAATGTCTAACTAAGAGTAAGCATCAATTTCTATCTGTGCTGCCTCATATCTGCAGGTTTTTTTCTGACATCTCTCTTCTAAAATATATCATCATCTTCATGCTGCTATGGACTCTCCTTTATTAGCGCTACATTCTGTCTGGGAACAGGATCTCCAGATGCAGCTGACGACTTCTCACCTTCTGGTCTACTTCCCTGCAGACTTTGATGTCTGCCTCCTTGTCTCAATCACTGTTTTTCATTTCTTATAGAGCTCTCTGGACTCCTAGGGAACTGAAGCATATTGGTCACTTGTCCTCTGATGTTTGTTGGCATTGTCAAGCTGACTGTGGAACATTAACTCATTTGCTCTATACTTGTAAAACTTTAAAGCCCTTCTGGGATGCGGTTTGGTCCATTGTTTCCCAGATTTTTTTCTTTCCGAGTCCAGCTTACTCTTCCCATTGTGATCTGGAGAAGCAGTGTTGGGGGATGCATTAACTGAGGATCAAGCTAGATTATTTGATATATTACTTGCTTTAGCTCTTAAAGTGATCCTGAAAAATTGGAAAATTCAGAGAGATTTACATGTGTCTATGTGGTGGAATTTAGTTTGTCTAATGCACAAATTTGAATTACACAGTTCTTTATATACTTCTCGTTCATATACAGTTGCGTGTACATGGTCTTCTTTCCAACAATATGTATTTTTATGAACCTTCTTCATTTCTTTTTCTTTTTTTATATTGTGTTTCTGATTTCTATTGTATGCATAATGTCTTTGCTCATGTCGTTATTTTTCAGTCCCTTTTTTTTCTGATCCAGGTACTGCTCTGTTATTGTAGTTTATCATGGTTATTCTGTTGTTTGTTTTGTTTTTTGAAAAAATTTCTTTAATAAAGAATATTTGAACTGAAAAAAAAAATCAAATGCATCATGGGAAAGGTAAGTCTTTAGATTTCCCTTAAATTTGGCTAAGTTTTTCTCTGCCCCGATATAGAGAGGTAAGAAATTCCTTACGATGGGAGCTGTGACTGCGAATGAAGTAGCACGATGTGAGCCAATAATTTTCAATGACAGGGTATGAAGAAGGTACTGAGAAGAGGTTCTTAAAACTTATTAAGCTCTCCATTCATTATCAAAGCAAAATTGTACCCAACTTCTGTCAATAGGAGATACCTAAGATTAGTTGGACTATAGGGATCATTTTAAAAACAGCAAAACATTCAGAAAATGGCATAAAATGGCAATATTAATAGTTGTACTAATCTACATGTACTAGAAACCCTATTGAATGTCCATGTCAATCTGTCCATTGTTACGTCCTGGATAACTGGCCCAACCTCTTGTAATGTAATCCTACCTTGAGCTGAATAGGTAAAGGCAGAATAGAAAACCTGATTAATATATCATAACATAACATTTGGACATTTTGTTTGTCATTTTCAAAACACATTTTTAGATGGTTTTCTATGCTGTTTGTCTGCAGTATATCTACATCTCAAGGAGGTGTGTTGTGGGTAGTGGCATAGTAAGGGGGGTACGAGGGGGGTGGTATACCCCAGGCACCATGTTGGTGGGGGCACCGGCAAACCTCCTCCTCTCCGCCCCGCCTCTTCCCATTCTTCCCTTCCATGTGTGCGACCCTCTTCCCTTCCCCCATACCTCTAGTTGAAGTTGTTGTTCACGGCGGTCAACAAGGTGCTCTTTGCAACCCAATTGGCTCTCCTGCTGACATCACTTCCAGGTGCTGTGTATAGGAAGTAATGTCAGAAGGAGAGCTGATGAGGTTGTGAGAAGCATGTTGTTGAGCGCCGCGAGCAGCAAATACAACTAGAGGTATGAGGGAAGGGAACGGGGGCACGCGCAGCAGACGGGATCGGGGATGGAGTGGGGGGATCATGCATGGAAGGCAGGAACAGGGGGGTGGAGATAAGGGCGGGGGAGAGGTGCCACAGCACTGGGCATTTCTCACCTTCGCTAAGCCACTGGCTGTGGGAGCATTTTGGGCAGAATTAGATCAGTCATAAGAACATAAGAACATAAGAATTGCCGCTGCTGGGTCAGACCAGTGGTCCATCCTGCCCAGCAGTCCGCTCACGCAGCGGCCCCTAGGTCAAGACCAGTGCTCCAAATGAGTGCAGTCTCACCAGTTTAGCATGAACTTGTCCAACTTTGTCTTGAAACCCTGGAGGGTGTTTTCCCCTATAACAGACTCCAGAAGAGCGTTCCAGTTTTCTACCACTCTCTGGGTGAAGAAGAATTTCCTTACGTTTGTACGGAATCTATCCCCTTTCAACTTTAGACACCTTCTGTCGCTTCAAAACAGCCAAGGCTGATCAACCGAACAAGACCCCATGCAATCATAGGTCACAAAAAAAACCCTCCTGAAAATCCATCAATACCTGAACACAATCTTTTCCTCCCTCTTGTTTAAGAAACATCATGATTTGGATGTTTTTTTTGTACAATAATGAAACATTGCAGAAAATGTCCTGGGCAAAACTTGGATGTTTGAGGCTAGACCTGTTTCAATAATGAATAAGTGCCAAACTGACCAGATGAACACTGAAGGCATTGTCCTCCATGCTCCCCCAGTGGCCACTGACCCCCTCCCATCTCCCAAAGATGTGAATGAAACAGTGCATACCAGCCTGTATGACAGTTTCAGATGTCATACAGAGCAGCAAACTAGGCTACTGGAATAGCCTAGTGGTTAGTGCAGTGCACTGCAGAGAAGGGGGCCCAGGACCATATCCCACTCTAACTAATATGCTTGTGGTTAGGGTTACCAGATTTTACTATTGTAAAATCTGGACCTATGGCCCCGTCCCCAAGCCTGCCCAGTTCTGCCCAGTCCCACCCTGTTCCATCCAAGTCACACCCCTTTCCACCCCAGCCTGTTCTCATACCTAGAGCTGCACTGAGATGGCATCTTGGCATGCGCAGGTGTGACACAATGATGTCAGTCACATCAGCATGACATCAACACGTTGCAGCCATATATGCGCCTCCTGATGCGGTCCTGAGCTGGAAGCTTTTCTAAACCCAGACAAAGTGCTGGGTTATGAAAAGCTGTCTGGATGCCTGGACATGTCCTCTCAAAAGAGGACATGTCCGGGTAAATCCATTCATCTGATAACCCTACTTATGGTGAAAAGTAGCCCTCCAAAACCCAACAAAGACCTGCTGTTCCAACGTAAGAGTGACACCTGCAGGCAGGGCTGAATAAATGGGTAGGCCCAGTAGACACATGTCTCGGGCCTGAGTTCAGGGGGGCCCGATACACTGCTCAATGCTAACTAGCTGCAGGAGCTGCCCAAGGTAAGGCCCCATTTATACAGGGCAGATCGGGTTCCGGGCATTCAGGGTATGCATGCATGTGCTCAAACAGTTGATTGAATCTTAGGACAGCAATCTTTGCCCTAAATATGATTTGCTGCCATTGTAACCACTTTCCCTCTGTACTCAAGAAGACCAGGCTTTTGAAAGTGTGAGAGAGCTCCTGGTGAGGTGTTTAGTTTGCCATTATTAAGCAAAGGCATGCTAGAAGAATATCTGCTGATGGCATGAATCCAACTGGCAAGCCCTGGCATCCGCCAGCAGGGGTGCCTTGTTTTGATACTGAACAGGCAGGGAAGTATAGGCAGAATCCTTTTTGTAAGGTGCTGAGTAGCCTTTCATCTCCAAACAGTAAAGATGCCTTTATCTGCCATCTTGTTTCTATGTCCATTAATGCCAACAATTTTCCATTGAGAATTGATTTTCTCTTTGCTTGGGGTATGTACAGTATATACTCAAATATAAACTGGGATTTTTGGGCCCAAAAATTGGCCCAAAAATGGGGGTCCCGGTTTATATTCGAGTCATCCCCCAGTGACCACCCAAAACCCTCCCGGACATCCTACAGGCCTACCTTAGGCCGGGACAGGAGGGATCTCTCCCGTCTCCTGCCCTGGCCAATACTAATAATTACCACACTCCCTCCTTCCCTCCCTTGTGTACCTGTTCCCTGGTGGTCCAGTGTGTATCCCGTGATGAAATCCTGAAGATTGTAAAGGTAGTAGCCAGCGGTGCACCCGGGCCGGCATGCAGGAGCAAGCTTTTCATGCTCCTGGCCAGCCCTGCACCGCTCCTTGATAGGCTGCTGCAAATTCTCGCAGGATTCGTGGTTCTCGCAGCAGCCTATCAAGGAGCAGTGCAGGCAGGGTCGGCCGGGAGCATGAAAAGCTCGCTCCTACATACCGGCCCTGGCAGGGCAGGACAGGACACTTGAATATTAAGCCGCCCGACTTATATTTGAGTCAACCATTTTTCCTCCTTTTTGAGGGAAATGAGGGTCTCGACTTATATTCGGATTGACTTATATTCAAGTATATACATTACATTAGGTATTTCTATTCCGCCATAACCTTGCAGTTCAAGGCGGATTACAAAAGAATTATCCAAGATGTAATACAACAAGAACTTACCAAAAAAAAAAAAAAAAAATTGGTCATTTTCAAAGAGAGTAAGAAATGGGTAAGGTTAATTGTTTGGGGTAGTTGACTTAAGTGAGAGGTGGAGTTTGAAACTTGCGGTATTATTATTTCTTTTTTCAGAGTAAACTAATAGGAATAGGATTCCTGCAGTAGGCTTAACAGCGATTATATGCTGCACATTCCTCAAAGATGCTCGCAACAGTCAGGGTAAAGATTTGTGGTTTCTGACATTCTGCTTTCCATACGTCCCTGGGATACATTTTATTCAGGCCAACTGTTTGGCTGTCTGTCTCTATTAATGTAGTTTAATATTGCAGATGGCGGGAGAGATGCTGGACAAGGAGAAATAGAAATGTTAGACAGGGGATGAGAACTGGCGGAAGCCAATCAGAGAGCAGTATGGGGCCGAGCAGGGAGCACGAATAGCTCAGTCCTGTGGTGTGCACCGCGAGATCAGAGGCAGCAGCTCGGCACAGGGCAGGAACGCGGAAAGATCGCTCCTGCCCCATACACCGTTAGACCACCAGGGATTAAAACCTGCAAAAAGGTACACGGGTGGGCAGACAGGCAGGGAGGAGTAGTTAAAAAATTGTTAGGTGGCCAGGACGGGAGATAAGAGGGATCCCTCCTGTCCTGGCCTACCAGAAGCTTGCATGAATTCCAGGAGGGAGGATCAGGTGATGACCCGAATATAGGACGAGACCCCCATTTTTTGCCCCCAAAATCTCATCCTATATTCGAGTATAAACAGTAACTGGAATATGTTAGCTTAGTGGAAGTGGGAGCAGAGGCACGTCCCCTGTGTACCTAGGGCTCATTGAAGGATTAATCCTGCCCTGCCTGCAGGCATAAGGATTATTGGAGTCGTATACAGTTGGGTACAGTATATTTTGAGTGAGTTTTGGAGGGCTCACCATACAATGTAAGGGGGGTTATAGTGAAACATGCACCTGGTATTGTTTTTTATGTAAAGTTCACTGCAGTTCCTCCTGGTTGCCCCCATTGCTCTGCTGGGATATCTATGTAGCCAGTTTGCTAAGAATGCTGGTCTCTCATATGTCCAATGACTATTTTTTGTGCATTTTTCATTTAGACTTTTTTTTTTTTTTCCAAAAATGGTTTAAAAAGATAGATACACTGAAGACAAACACATCTAAGAAATGGTTATTTTGGGAAAAAAAAAAAGAAAAGAAAAGATAGATTTTTTTATCTGGTTTGAAAATGGCCATTTTCTCTACTGGATTTCTGGACAATTTTCCCCAAATATCAAAAATCGGATTGCCCCTTCACATAGCTTCCTCTATGTATTGTTCCTTGCTGGTACAATAGATCTCCTAGTCCTGCTCTGATGTTCTTTTCTGATAATTCCATACCATATATTTTGAGCTTGGATCCCTGATGGTTCATTAGGACTTATTTCCTGCCTTATTGACCCCTGTCTATTTTCTGCCAGATGGTCTTATTGATTTTGTCTCATACTTGACTCCTATGGCTCCAATACAGTTCTCAGCTTTTTTTGCCTGTTCTAAGGGTTCTCTGCCAATCACCTTCACATTCTACTTGTGAATCATAACACATATTTATTTATTTATTTATTCCATTTGTGCGTCGCACATACCTATACAAGCTCTAGGCGACATTACAGAGGAAGGGGTTAGCAGAGGGTAGGGAGGACAATGGAGGGCAGGAAGATACAGGAGGAGAGGATACAGATGATTAAATGTCAAATAGATGAGTTTTCAGTTTCTTCCAGAATATGGTGTGGTTAGGTTCTGTCCTGGTCATTTCAGTAAGGTCGTTCCAAGTTTTTACGCCTAGAAAGGTGAACATGGAGTGGAAAATACGTTTGTATTGCAGATTTTTTGTGGAAGGGAGATTTAGAAGTATTCTGTTGAGGGTTCTGCGGGAAGTAGACCATGCATTGGAGAAGAGCTGGATGAGAGGAGCCGCGGAGTTTCTGTAAAGTATACGGTGAATGATGCATGAAGTTTTGAAGGTTATTTGTGACGGGATGGGTAGCTAGCGCAGTTGCCTGATGAATTTTGTAATCAAGTCATATTTTCTCATGTTGAAGATTAGTCTGATAGCGGTGACATATACTTGACTACAGCCACTATACAAAGAATCATCTAGGCATTACACTAGAAACTCAATATACAGTAGGTACTTCTCATTCCCTAGCTATACCAATTGTGGTTTCAAGGATCTTAGCATCTATTGACCAAGAGTAGCTCTAGAAATTAAACCTATCTTTGAGGCATAACTTGTTGGGAGGCTTTATAGACTTCAGTAGGGATATCCATTTGTTAATGCACATTTGGTTTGTTGGCACACCATAACTATGTATGAAAAAAGCATAGCAAAACAAAATTTAAAGAGGAACTGGAGAAAAATATAAACACAAAAACTAATAACCTCCAATTCAAATGCTGAAGCAAAAGCTCAAATCTTAACTACTTTTTATCAAAGCATTCAGCTGAAAACACATTCTGGGGATTTGCCTCAGAAGCTACAGAGGCCGTTTCATAAGTTAAAAAATAATTTCTTCAGGGCTCTGCAGAGCCCTGAAGAAATTATTTTTTGAATCATGAAATGTTGGCCTGGGTCGGCTGATATGAGAGGAAGTTTTTCACTCGTGCCTGCATCACACTATCAAGCTTATTTGCTGGGAAGCATAAGATAAGTGGGGCTTGCACTTTTTTTGAATTATTATTCAATCATCTTACTGTTTAACATCAGGGGTTGCCTATGATAGAATGGTGAAGGGGAACTAATGAGTTGTTTAGGTTCCCCTTCATAGCTCAGAAGCAGTGATTGCTCTGTAGCTTCTGAGGCAAATCCCCAGAATGTGTTTTCTACTGAATGCTTTGATAAAAAGTAGTTAAGATTTGAGCTTTTGCTTCAGCGTTTGAATTGGGTGGAAATGGCATAGCACATATTTGTTAGAGGTGAGGCATTTGTTAGAGGTGAGACATGAGCAAGCCAAAGGCAGAGCTGACATTTACATGCACAATTTATAGAATACTATAAATTACATATGTAATGCCATGTTTAGATGCCAACATTTAAGAAAACCATAGAACTGTTGTAAATGCCTATAATCTTTAATTAGACATCAAACCAGTCTCATTTTATGAAGGAAAAATTATCTATAGATATCATTAATGCCACTCATTCTAGTCAGACTTAATCGATTTAAATTTCAAATATCTCAAGAGCCCACAGAAGTGGCATTCTAAGTACACAAAGTCCTACAATTTATAGAGTATTTGCCACTATGCTTCCTCATCGGCTCATATATTCAGTTTTTCAAAAAGACTTTCATATGTTTCTTATATAACTAGTGTGACAATGCGGTGGCTGCTGCCAGAAGGATGCTGGGCTTTATAAAGAGAGGCGTAGCCAGTAAAAGAAAGAAGGTGTTGATGCCCCTGTACACGTCGTTGGTGAGGCCCCACTTGGAGTATTATGTTCAATTTTGGAGACCGTATCTGGTGAAGGACGTAAGAATACTTGAAGCGGTCCAGAGGAGGGCGACAAAAATGATAGGAGACTTGTGCCAGAAGACGTATGAGGAGAGACTGGAAGTCCTGAAAACATATACCCTAGAGCACAGTTCTTCAACCGCCGGTCCGCAGGAAATTTTTGCTGGTCCGCACAGGGCCGGCAAGATTGACTCCCTTCAATTTCCTGCCGGTCCGCGCAGGGCCGGCAAGATCAACAGCTGAAGTCTGCGCTGGGCTGGAGAGATCTTGGGGAGCCTCCGACAGTGGCTTTCTCCCCTCTCTGCAGCTCTCCTTTACTTCCCAGCGCAGCGATTCACGAAGGCAGCCTCGGGGCTTTTGCGGAGTCGCAGCTGCCTCTGATGATGCAACTGGACCTGGAGGGAAGGAGAAGGAGAGATGCTGCTGGGAGGGGAGGAGGGAAAGGAGTCTGGGAAGCTGCTGGGCAAAGGAGGGGAGGAGGGAAAGGAGTCTGAGAAGCTGCTGGACAAGGGGAAAAAAGGGACAGCTGCTACTGGAGAGGGAGAAGGAGAGATGCTGCTGGGAGGGGAGGAGGGAAAGGAGTCTGGGAAGCTTCTGGGCAAGGGAAAAAAGGGACAGCTGCTACTGGACCTGGAGGGAAAGAGAAGGATAGATGCTGCTGGGAGGGGAGGAGGGAAAGGAGTCTGGGAAGCTGCTGGGCAAAGGAAAAAAAGGGACAGTTGCTACTGGACCTGGAGGGAAGCTTGTGGGCAAGGGAAAAAAAGGGACAGCTGCTACTGGAGAGGGAGAAGGAGAGATGCTGCTGGGAGGGGAGGAAGGGAAGAGAGTTACTGCTGGACAGGAGGAGGAGGGAAGGGAGAATGAAAAAAGGTAGGAAACAGCTGGCAGAGAGATTAGAGGAGGGGAAGGGGAGACACAGGCATGAGAAAGGAGAGAGATTGATGATAGGAAGGGGTCAGCAGAAAAATAAGCAGAGAGGGACAATAATGATAGATCTGGTGTAGGAGAGATAAAAATGAAGAGAGCAGTGAAGCTGGAATGAATCATGTAAAAAGGAGAGAGGGGGCACAAGCTGGATGGAAAGGGGAGAGGGGCATAGAAAGAAGATAGATACCATATGGAAGGGGGAGAGGACAGACAGTGGATGGAAGGGGCAGATGCTGGATTGAAGAGACAGAGAGGGCAGACGCTAGAAGGAAGAGAGTGAAAAGAAGATTGAAAGCAGAAACCAGAGAAGACAAAAGGTAGAAAAAAATAATTTTATTTCTATTTTGTGATTAGAATATATCAGATTTGAAATATATATCCTGCTAGAGCTGGTGTTAGGCATAACTGGGGACTGCAAAACCCAGGCAGTGCTTCTTTAGCTTCCAGCTGGCTTAGGGCGCTCTCTGACCAGGGGGCATTTGTCCTAGTTGCACTCCCCTAAAACTATTCCTGTCATGTGTGACTGCAGTATTCTGTTAGCATGATATTTCTGTGTAGCATTCTGTAATAATTTGGCTTGTTCAGTTTTCTTGATAGTAGAGGGAATATATGTGAAGGGGAGGGGAGACAGGGGTTTTGTTGATCCTTGCTCTGAATTATTTGTATTTATAAAATGACAATTGTAAAGAATATTGTTTCTTCTTAAATTTTAATAAAATACATTCAATATAAAATCATAACTGAGGCTTGTGTGGATGGGATCAGATGATTTGTGGGGACTGAGCTTGTGGAGATGGTGCGGAATCGGGGTTTTTAAATTTTAGTCCTCGTAGTTTGTCGGTCCACAAAATAATTCTTTTTTTTCTGCCAGTCCACGGGTGTAAAAAGGTTGAAGAACACTGCCCTAGAGGAAAGGAGGGGCAGGGGAGATATGATTTAGATGTTCAAATACTTGAAGGGTATTAACGTAGAACAAAAACTTTCCAGAGAAAGGAAAATGATAAAACCAGAGGACATAATTTGAGCTTGAGGGGTGGTAGATTCAAGAGCAATAGTAGGAAATTCTGTTTTACGGAGAGGGTGGTGGATGCTTGGAATGTGCACCTGAGAGAGGTGGTGGATAGGAAAATGATGACCGAGTTCAAAGAAGCGTGGGATGAACACAGAGGATCTAGAATCAGAAAATAATATTAAATATTAAACTAAGGCCAGTACTGGGCAGACTTGCACGGTCTGTATCTGTATATGGCCGTTTGGGGGAGGATGGGCTGGGGAGGGCTTCAATTGCTGGGAGAGTGTAGATGGACTGGAATAGGTTTTGATGGAGATTTCAGCAGTTGGAACCCAAGCACAGTACCGGGTAGAGCTAAAAAGAAAAAATTTAAATTGAATCAGGTTGGGCAGACTGGATGGACCATTCGGGTCTTTATCTTCCGTCATCTACTATGTTATTATGTTACTTTAGTTAGTTTGAAACGTATCTGAAACATCCCATAGGTACTAGATTGCACCATCGTTAGGCTGCATGCCACATCAGAATTTTTCAGATAAGTTGCAAACTAACAACTAAAGTAGTAATTTATATAAGAAACATATGAAAGTCTTTTTGAAAAATATTATATATATATATGAGTCAATGAGGAAGCATAACGGCAAATACTACTGATGTCACTAGAGTATGAGTTGGGTTGGCACTGTCCTCTCCCTCTCAAGATGGAAGCACAGGGGCTCTCAGGTTGATGGTATAAGGTAATGGCAAAGGTCTTTTAGTGCCTCAGCGGAAGCAGCCCTAGAAGAAGGTGGAGGCAGAGTTAGCAGTGTTCCATTCAATTGACTCTTGAATATTGGGTGCAATTCTGGTTGCTGCATTTGAAAAACGATATAGCAGAATTAGAAAAGATACAGAGACCAAAATGAGCAAAGGAATGGATCAACTTTCCTATGAAGAAAGGCTAAAGAGGTTAGAGCTCTTGAGTATGGAAAAGAGACAGCTGAGGGAGATATGATAGGGGGGTCTACAAAATCCTGAGTGGAGTGGAATGGTAGATGTGAATCAGTTTTTCGCTCATTCAAAAATTAATTAGTTTTAGTACTTTCTTTACTAGAGTGCTACTTCTGAGGGCTCTTGAGATATTTGAAATGTAAATCAATTAAGTCTGACCGGAATGAGTGGCATTACTGATCTCTATAGAGAATTTTTCCTTCAAAAAAAATGAGACTGGTTTCATTTCTAATTAAAGATATACGGTATATGCCAGTTCTTTAAACAATCTAGTTTCAACCAGTTTAAGTAAACAGAACTGGAAGGAACTCTGTAGATGATGGAACAGCTCACGGATTAATTTGAAGCAACCTTAGATGAGATCTTGTCAATCAAAGCAGAGAGGTTAGAGGAAAAAGTTCTCCTGAGTGAGGGAGAGTTTCTTAGGTGAAACTTGGTGATACAAGGTAAAAAGATAGATAAATGATAAACTAGGCAGACAGGAGCAGTAAGTTTGTACACTAATAAGAGAATAGGGCCCATAATCAAAACTTTAAAACATCCAAAAACAAGCCTAAGTTGGCACTTGGATGTCCTAATAGCAGGGACATACAAGTGCCGATAATCAAAACCAACTAAGCTACTGTATGTCCAGAGAGCAAAAGGGCGTGTTGGGAGGTGTGTTATGGGTGGGAATCGAGCGGACTTCAACCTAGATGTACCCCAGCCATAATCAAAGCTTTCATAGAGGGGACATAAGAATAGCCATACTGGGTCAGACCAATGGTCCATCTAGCCCAGTTTCCTGTTTCTAACAGTGGCAGTGGCCCGCAGCTTAGTAAAAGGAATTTTACAATGGATTTTACTAAACCACAAAAGAGCTTCCCACCAAAGGCCGGTAAGGCAAATGCTCCAAAGCTCATAGGAACTGAATGAGTGTTAGAGCATTTACCTCGCTGGCACATGGCAAGAAGCTTTTAATTTGCTAAGGTTATAAAGAACATAAGAATTGCCATACAGTACTGGGACAGACCACAGGTCCATCAAGCCCAGTAATCTGCTTCCAATAGTGGCTAACCCAGGTCCCAAGTACTTACCTAGAACCCAAGGAGTAAAACAGGTTTTATGCTGCTTATCCTAGGAATAAGCAGTGGATTTCCCCAAGCCATCTCAAAAATGTCCTACGGACTTTTCTTTTAGGAAATTATCCAAACCTTTTTAAACTCCGCTAAGCTAACTGATTTTACCACTTTCTCCAGCAACAAATTATTCAATTAAACATCATGCACAGAATTTTTATAGCATCAATATAGTGACATGGTTGTTGGCAAGCGAGGACTAAGTGACCCAACTGCTTTACTACCAGGGCCTGTTTTACAAAGCCAATTAATGCGGGCCGCTGCAGTAACTGCCCCAAAGCCCATAGGGATTTAAAGGGCTTCAGGGCCCTTGCCACACAGCTTTGTAAAAGAGGGAGTGTGTGTGTGGGGGGGGGGGGGGGGGGAGGTTAATATGCAAATATGCATTTCTATCTTTTCTCTAAAATTACCTACACCTAATTGAGGGCTTCATGTATAAATCAGCCCTCGGTATCATATGTTAAGACTTCAGTGGTTCTTTTAGACACTGACAGTTAGACTTGTTTGAGATGCATCTAAGTTCTACATAGGTGCCCAAACTGACATGACCACCACTGGAGGATTTAAGGCCTCCTCCCATCACCCACAGAGCAAAAAAACAAACAAAAACTCGTAGACTTCCCATTAGCTGATCGTGGCAGAAGGAATCCCCATCAGCTGAGCTAGTTTCAGGGATTCCTGGCTGAGTTTCTTATCTTTCCACCTATACTTACCTCTTCCTCCCTATCTCAACAACTCGCAATCTCAGAGTCACTTACTCTCTATTTCTCTGCTCATATCCAATAAACCACTAAAGCCTTTCTCTTTCTCCTTCTCCATACTATCACCAAAATCTGACCTTTCCTTTCTGAGCACACTACCAAAACCCTTAAGAACATAAGAACATAAGAACTGCCTTCTCCGGATCAGACCTTCGGTCCATCAAGTCCGGCGATCCGCACACGCGGAGGCCCTGCCAGGTGTACACCTGGCTTAATTTATAGTCCACCATATCCTTATATGCCTCTCTTAAGGAGATATGCATCTAGTTTGCTCTTGAAGCCTAGGACGGTCGATTCCGTCATAATCTCCTCTGGGAGGGCATTCCAGGTGTCAACCACTCTCTGAGTGAAGCAGAACTTCCTGACATTAGTCCTGAACCTGTCCCCCCTTAGCTTCATTACATGTCCTCTAGTCCGTGTCAAATTGGACAATGTAAATAATCTTCTCTGCTCTATTTTGTCGATTCCTTTCAGTATTTTGAAGGTCTCGATCATATCCCCACGCAGTCTCCTTTTCTCAAGGGAGAACAATCCTAGTGTTATAAGTCTGTCCTCGTATTCCAGTTTCTCCATACCCTTCACCAGTTTTGTTGCTCGTCTCTGCACCCTCTCCAGCAGTTTTATATCCTTCTTTAGGTAGGGAGACCAATGTTGGACGCAGTATTCCAAGTGGGGTCTGACCATTGCCCTATAAAGCGGCATTATAACTTTCTCCGATCTACTCGAGATTCCTTTCTTTATCATGCCCAACATTCTATTTGCCTTCTTTGCCGCTGCCGCGCATTGTGCCGACGGCTTCAGGGTCCTATCTATCAGTACACCCAGGTCCTTTTCTTGTTCACTCTTCCCCAGAGTTGCACCTGACATTGTATACTCGTATTCCTTATTCTTATTGCCTAAATGCATTACCTTGCATTTCTCCACATTGAACTTCATCTGCCATTTCTCTGCCCATGTTTCCAACCGACACAAGTCGCTCTGGAGTTTCTCTCTATCCTCCTGCGATCTGATCGCCCGGCATAGTTTTGTATCATCTGCAAACTTGATGATCTCACTGGATGTTCCTTCCTCCAGGTCATTGATATAAATATTAAAAAGGATCGGCCCAAGTACCGAGCCCTGGGGTACACCACTAGTCACTTTCTCCCAGTCGGAGAACTTCCCATTTATGCCCACTCTCTGCTTTCGGTTTTCCAGCCATTTGCCTATCCATCTTTGTATATCCCCCTCTATGCCATGGCTTTGTAGTTTCCTGAGAAGTCTTTCGTGTGGAACTTTGTCGAACGCTTTCTGGAAGTCCAAGTATATTATGTCCACCGGCTTCCCACTATCAATTTGCTCGTTCACGGTCTCAAAAAATTGGAGTAAATTCGTCAAACATGATTTCCCTTTCCTGAATCCATGTTGACTGGGTTTCATCAAGTCGTGTGCGTCCAAGTGCCGGACTATGCTATCCTTGATCAGTGCTTCAACCATCTTGCCGGGGACAGACGTAAGACTCACAGGTCTATAGTTGCCCGGTTCCCCTCTCGATCCTTATCTATACTCTTACCACCTCTCGCCTAGATTACTGCAATTTGCTTCTTACTGGTCTTCCACTAAACCATCTCTTTCACCTTTGATCCATTCAAAATTCTGCTTCAAGACTTATATTCCTCCAGAGTTGCTATGCTCACACTACCCCTTTTCTTCATTGGCTTCCTATCCATTTCCGCATATACGAGGGTAAATAAAAAAATAAAGGCAAAATACATTTAACGGCTTTAATAGAAGTAACTGTGAGCAAGTGAACATATCACTTTTCCACATAGTCCCCATGCAGAATGACACATTTGTTATACTGTTCATCTAGCTTCTACATTCCTGCAGAGAAGAAGTTTTTCAGTTGCTCCTGAAGCCAGGTGAGCACCGCTTCCTTTACTTTTATCATGCTTTGTCTTTTGCTTTCTGGGTCACAATGATGCACCCATGTCTTGTCTATGCTGACAATTCTCTCCAGAATTCTCGGATCTCCTTCATACTGTCTCAGGAACTGGGTCACAACTCATTGCGCACAGACTTTCCTGTATTCCATCATGCATTATGGCAAATGCAGATCCATAGCTGATATCCAAATTTGCAGCCAATTGAGACACCGATATCCAGCGGTCTTCTCTAATCAAGGCATCTGCCCTGTCAATGTGGTCTTGTGTGTGAGATGTTGATGGGAGACCAGAACAACATGTTGTTCTCACTTTAAACCTTTCTACCCACTCATAATCCTTTCGTTGGTGCTATGTCCAAACTAAGTCAATATTTGACAGTGAATTTCCTCAGGTTTCACTCCCTCTGCCCAAAGAAAGCACACTATTGCACATTGTTCTTCGATGGTGCAATCTGACCTCATGGCTACCACACGACTAAAGGCCAAGTGCTGCACTGTGCGGGGATGAACTATCCAAAAGGTAATGTACAAGTACATATGTTTTATTTTACTAGCTCTGTTCCAGTTATCATGTAATTTAACAATTGCCTTTAATTTTTGATTTGTCCTCGTAATTTAAACTCTTCTTATTGACTTACAAGTGCATTCGCTCTGCAGCTCCGTGGTATCTCTCCTCTCTTATCTCTCCCTATACTCCTCCCTGGGAACTCCATTCATTATCTGTACTCTTCTCCTCTACTGCCAACTCCAGACTTTCTCTTCAATCTTGCTGCACCATATGCCTTGAATGGAATGTCAAGCTCTGACTCTGGTAGTATTCAAATCTAGGCTAAAAAAAACCCACTTATTCGAGACTGCTTTTAACTCCTAACTTCCAATCATTTGTAAAGTACCCATGTCTGTTTTATCATTCCCTCTGTGAGAAATTCTCTAACCCTTATATGTCCTGTTTGTCTGTTTTAATTAGATTATAAGCTCTACAGAAATGATAAGTAGTAGTAATTTTAAAGGGAGTTAGGGGCTTCCTTTCCTGTTTGGTTATTTAAAAAACAGGGAGCCAAGCTTCTGAGGTTAGTGGCTGTGGCAACTTTTCCTCAGAGTACCAAAGGCCCCTCCAAGAAAGACCAAAGCCCAGATCAAGGGAGGTCTTCAGATAAGTGTTCATTACTACAAGGCACACCTCAAAGAGATAACCACCTTTAAGGGAATTTATTAAAACTGGAAGAAATAATACAGGGTAATATAGTACTTACCTGGGTAAGGAGGGGGTTCAAGATCCTGCGTCACTGATAAGATACCTAGAAAAGAAAACAGCATAAGGAATCAGTCCTTAAGGGAAAACATAAATAAATAAATAAAAGCAAAGTTGAAATATACATGTATAAAGGTTTAAGTAGAGAGGGATACTTATCTGACAAAATCTTGTATTGCTGCTTGAAGGGTCTGTTCAAAAAGAAATGTTCCGAATCATTTGAATTATAATTAAGTTAAACTTCTGAGAATGGAAAGCTGTATTAATTGAAAAGCACTTTATTTGACATTCCCCGTTTCTGTTCAATGTATTATAAATGACCTAGAAACGGGGACGAAGTGTGAAGTTATAAAATTTGCGGATGACACGAAACTCTGTAGCAGGGTTAGAACCGTGGAAGATTGTGAAGACCTACAAAGGGACCTAAACAAACTGGAAGAGTGGGCAAATAAAGGGTAAATGAGCTTCAATATAGAGAAATGCAAGGCCATGCATAGGGAAAAAGAACCCGATGTTCAGGTACAAAACGGGTGGATCAGTGCTAGGGGAAAGTACCCTTGAAAAAGACTTGGGTGTGCTGGTGGACACAACAATGAAATCAATGGCACAATGTGCAGCAGCCTCAAAGAAAGCAAACCGAATGTTGAGTATTATTAAGAAGGGTATTACAACAAGGACGAAGGAAGTCATCATTCCGCTGAATCGCGCGATGGTGCGCCCGCATCTGCAGTACTGTGTCCAATATTGGTCACCGTACCTCAAGAAAGACATGGCGATATTTGAGAGGGTTCAGAGAAGAGCGACAAAAATAATAAAAGGTATGGAAAACCTATCATACGCAGACAGGTTAGAAAGGCTGGGGATTTTCTCCCTGGAAAATCAGAGACTCAGAGGAGACATGATAGAGACCTTCAAGATCATGAAGGGCATAGAGAAGGTAGAAAGGGACAGATTTTTTAGCCTACTGGGAACCACTAGAACAAGGGGGCACTCAGAGAAATTGAAAGGGGACAGGTTTAGAACCAATGCTAGGAAATTCTTTTTCACTCAGAGGGTGGTGGACATCTGGAATGCGCTTCCGGAGGTTGTAATAGGACAGAGTACACTACCGGGTTTCAAAGAAGGATTGGATAAATTCCTGAAGGATAAGGGGATTGAGGGATACAGATAGAGGTAGAGATAGGTTATGATAGGGTATAGATAGAAGGACAATGGGGATCAAATGATTTAGACAAGCATCACCTTACAGGTCATGGACCTGATGGGCCACCGCGGGAGCGGACTGCTGGGCGCGATGGACCTCTGGTCTGACCCAGCGGAGGCAACTTCTTATGTTCTTAAGTAGATGCACATCTCCTTACGAGAGGCATAGATTGATATGGATGAGTAAAAATTACACCAGGTGTACACCTGGCAGGGCCTCCGTGTGTGCGGATCGCCAGACTAGATGGACCGAAGGTCTGATCCGGAGATGGCACTTCTTATGTTTCTTATATTTGAAGCACTTTAAGGAGACTTATTTTAAAAAAATTAAGGGCTAGATTTTCAAAACTTCACATTAAAAACCAATGGGCTGCTATTGCAGCCTTTATTGTAGCGATTTCAAAAAGGCAAATCATTCTCCAAAAACTGCGCATACAAATGAGGTTGGTGGAGAGTAGCAAAGGTTCGCTAAAGTCACTGGTGATAGCGATTGGCACATGTGCAGAATAAACACACAAAACCCCCTGAAGGTCGGTAGGAGGGATGCCCAATCCCTCCACTGAAGTCAAGCAACCCCCCCCCCCATGGCAGGCAGGAGAGATGCCCACTCCTTCTGCCGAATTCAAGCAATCTTCCTCCCCTCCTCCCCCCCCCTCAGCAGCTGGAGAGATGCTCACTCTTACAGTAAAGGAAATCTTTTTTCTTTCACTATTGCAATTTTATCACTTTCACAAGAAAAAGAGACCAGGATGGTAGATTGAGTAGGTAAGTCATCCTGAGTAGTTTCAAGAAACTCAGACAAATTTTCAATAATATTATCTCTCTCAGCTAACAAATCCACCCCCTCTTCCTCCTGGTCTTGATTCAAATATTTCTTGGGCAAATAGTAACATTTAGTAATAACAATAGATTCAACATTAGAAAAAGAGAGTATTTCTCTAAGATATTTCTACAACAACATCTCACCAGAGAGTAACTGGCATTGTGGAAAGTTTACAAATCTCAAGTTACATGCCCTAACTTGATTTTCCAGTTTCTCTAAAAAATCTATGAATAACCAAACAGACTCTGATTCCAGACATTCCAGTTTGTTGAAGAGTAACTACATGGGCATCCAATTTCTTCCTCAAAACATCTCCTTGCTGCATCTTAAGATCTAACTCCTCAAACTTGATCTTAAAGAGACTACATTTTGGAAAATTCAAAGAGTCATTGTACAGGACTGCATAGCATAGTATCATTCTTTTTCCCTACTCTCCAAATGTCAAACAAAGTAATTGTAGAATGTAGATGGATCTATTTCTGGAGAAATAGATGCTTGAGGAAATTCTACAGCTATTAAAGTTGTTGACTTTAATGAGGGTAAAGCAGACTGGTCTTTTGCCCTTATCCCCCTGCCAAAACAAGACCATCTTGGGACAAGCCTTCATCAGGAGATAGGAAAAAAGTATGAGAAGGGTGGGGGAAAGCCTATCCCAATACGAAGTTAGTCTTGAAGATAGGAAGTGAGGTGAATAGAACAACTCCAAACGGTGCAAATTCCTCACTCAACAGGATACAACCATCAAAAAAGAAGAACACACCAACTTGTATAATTCTTCATCTTTCTTTATTCAAAGATATTTTCTCTTGCTCCAAAGCTCAAATGCCCGACGGGACCCGTTTCGCCAAACTGGCTTTTTCAAGGGTTCCAGCAAGGAGCACTCATTTTGGCTTCCTCTTACTTTCAGGGCGTTTGGCGAAACGGGTCCCGTCGGGCATTTGAGCTTTGGAGCAAGAGAAAATATTTTTGAATAAAGAAAGATGAAGAATTATACAAGTTGGTATGTTCTTCTTTTTTGATGGTTGTATCCTGTTGAGTGAGGAATTTGCACCGTTTGGAAAGCCTATCCCCACAAGTTCAATGAAGCCCCAGATTCAGCATCATCTGAAGAGAGAGGAGGAGGGTCTCTAGAAAAAGCAAACAAATGTTTCTCCATAGGTCCAGGGATAGTTGGAGACTTAGAGCTCCTTTTACTAAGCTGCGCTAGCGGTTTTAACGTGCGCTAAATTGCCACACGCACTAGATGCTAATGCCAGCATTGAGCTGGCGTTAGTTTCTAGTTACGTAGCACAGGTTTAGCGTGCGCTAAAATTCTGCACCTGATAAAAAACGCTAGCGCAGCTTAGTAAAAGGAGCCCTTAGTCTTTGCCCCCCCAGATTCTCTAACTGGTGCCCATGTTGGCAACTGCCTTAAAAGCGGTGCTGGTTAGAGAATCGTGCCTGATTGCAAAGATAGGCAGCTAAAATGTAGGCCAGAAAACCCTGGCCCATATTTCAGCCACCTATCTTTGCCACTAGACTTCAGCTTGCCATCAGCTGATCATGGCAGGGGAATTTCCCCTGCTCAGCTCAGCCAGCAGGATTTGGCAAAACCGTGGTTTCATGCAGTCCTGTTAGCTCAGCTAACCAGGGGAAAGTCCCCTGCTGTGACCTAATATCGGCAGGAGGGATGCCCATTCCCACCTACCTAAATGACCCCCTCATATCTTTACACAAAGACTGGCAAGAGGGATGCCCATTTCCTCCTGCCGGCAGGCCCATCTCTTCATAATGGCCAGCCTTCCCCTTCCCAGTGCACCCTGGTATGCACTGGGAGGGGCCTAAAACAATGATTGGCCCAGGCGCTTATGGCACGGGGGTAGACTGCAACAGCCTCATAGTTGATGAATAAATTGAGTTTTTTTTCTTGAGACCTTTGATGATGATGAGTATGGTTGGTAACAGTTTAGTGCTGGTTGCAATGCTCTTTGATGGTTTGTGAGGTCTCTTTTTTTCCACTTTTTATGTATGAGAACTGTGTAAGTCTCCCCTGACAGAAGAAAGTAGATTTGATTGTGTACTGTGTGGTGATTTTCTACTCTGTCTTGTGACTTATTTTTTTTATTTCAACTACCCCAATATTGAGTGGATAAATGTTATATCAAGGAGTGCTAGGGAGGTAAAATTCCTAGCCACTCAGACCCCACAAGTACCTATTTTTCGTTGGCAAGCCGGAGGGATGCTTATTTCCTCTGGCCAGCAGACATGCCTCCACATAATTTTGGGCCTTCTCCTTCCCAATACATCATGGGATGCCCCAGGGAGGGGCCTTAGGTGTCTGGGCCAACCAGAATCTTAGGCCTCTCTCCTAGTGTATTCTGGGATGCACTGGGAGTGGCCTACGATTTTGATTTGTCAGATCCCTTAGTCACCCCTTATGGGGGGGAGGTTCCTGCAGGAGGGACTGGGCATCCCTCCTGCTGGTGAACAAGTTTCAAGTTTATTAATTCTTGATATCCCGCAAATTGTATAACAACTAAGCGGCTTTCAATAAAAGAATACAAAAAATTAATATGATTAAAAATAAAGCTAAAAGCAATGAAAATGATAAAAAGAGTATGACACAAAGGGATGGAGGGAAGAAATACAATGTATAATAGAAAAGTGAGGGAAAGGGTAACACACAAAGTCAGGGATGGTCTATATGCTTCAACTGGTATGATTAGTATTACAGATTATAGGAACCAATGCTTATGAATAAGTGTCAGAAAATAAAAAAAGTTTTGAGATCTTTCTTGAAAGTAATGAGAGAGGTGTGAAGCCTGAGATGACTTGGAAGAGCGTTCCATAATTCTGGACCCTGGACTGAAAAAACTGAATTACATACAGACTCCAGAAATATTTCTCGATAAGTAGGAACTATTAGACAATTTTGATTTAGGGATCTTAAAGATCGAGAGGGAGTGTAGGGTGTTAAAAATTTACTAAGCAATAATGGGATGTCAGTGGAATGGATTTTAAATACTAATTAAATTTTATAGGTAATTTTGTGAGATATTAGTAGCCAGTGAAATTATTTAATCTTAAGGTGTGGGGGGGGGGGTCCTGTAGGAGGGACTGGGCATCCCTCCTGCCAGTGATCTTTGGGGGGGGGTGGATTTGTAGCAGGAGGGACAGGGCATCACTCCTGCCGGGGATGTCTCGAGGGTGTGGGTGGGTTTCCAGTAGGAGGGAGTGGGCATCCCTCATGCCGGGGGGATGTATCAGGGTGATAGCAGCAGGAGGAATTCGGCACTCCTTCTGCTGTGGACATTTGAGGATGGGGGAGCTTTGGGGGTTCCATCAGGAGGAAGTGGGCATCCCTTCTGCCACTCATCTTCACGGGGGGTATGAACTGGTTCCCTGCTGCAGCCTCTAAACTAATCGCAGCAGGGAGATTCCCTTGCTGTGATCAGCTCAGTGGAAAATCGAATCTCTAAGCGGCGCCTGTGATATGGATGCCGGTTAGAGAATCGGGATGGTTAGGCATCTGTCCATTAGGACAGACGTGATTCTAAATAGGATGCCCGTCTGTGATTCTCAAAAGCTGCTTAAGCGGCTGCTGAGACCGGGCATACTAAACAGAATCTGGCCTTCTGTGTCCAGTCCTTGGACCATACCATCCTAAACATTTAGGCCCGGATTCTATAATCAGTGCCATTGTTGGTGGCCGCCTAAAAAGTGGCCACTGATTGCATATTAATCACGCAATGATGCCATTTAGAAAATCATGTCTTTGGTAAAAGTAGGTGCTGGAAATGTTGGCCAGGGTTTTCATGGCCTACATTTCCAGTGCCTACCTTTGAAATTAATCATGTTTACGGAGGCACTTTATGGTACCTAATGCCACTTCTGGCATTAGACACACCTACACTGGTGTTGGACATCATAAAGGGCCTCTGTAGGCACAATTCCGGCACCGTTTTTTTAGGCATCATTAGATGCCTTGAATTTTCTTTTAAAAGCTCTCTTAAACAACATTTTGCACTTAACTTAGGTGCAGGTAAGTTATCTACTGGTGCCTAAGGTGCCGTTTATAGAATATGGGCCTTGGTGCTGAGCTTTAATTGTTTTAATGCACACTGAGGTTTCTACCGTGGCCTGGAGCTCTATGCTCCAGCACTCATAGAATTCCTATGAGCATCAGAGCAGCATCAGAGCATTTAGCGCCCAGGGCCGTGGTAGAAACCTCTACTGCAGCTTAGTAAAAGAGAGCCTATGTGTCTTTATAAAATACCCTCATAACTCTGGCAACAATTAGGGTAAATGCACAGGTTGCAGTGAGAGATTGGAGAAACTGGGCCTCTTCTCCCTTGAAAAGAGGAGACTGAGAGGGAACATGATCGAAATATTCAAAAATACTGAAGGGAATAGACTTAATAAATAAAGGCAGATTGTTCACCCTCTCCAAGGTGGGGAGAACGAGAGGACACTCTTAAAGTTGAAAGTGGATAGATTCCGTAAAAACGTAAGGAAGTTTCTTCTTCACCCAGAGAGTGGTGGAAAACTGGAACGTTCTTCCGGAGTCTGTTATAGGGGAAAACACCCTCCAGGGATTCAAGACAAAGTAGATAAAGACAGGTTGTTCACCCTCTCCAAGGTGGGGAGAACGAGAGGGCACTCTCTAAAGTTAAAAGGGGATAGATTCCGTACAAACGAAAGGAAGTTCTTCTTCACCCAGAGAGTGGTGGAAAACTGGAACGCTCTTCCGGAGGCTGTTATAGGGGAAAACACCCTCCAGGGATTCAAGACAAAGTTGGACAAGTTCCTGCTAAACTGGAATGTATGCATGTGAGGCTGGACTCATTTAGAGCACTGGTCTTTGACCTAGGGGCCACCTCGTGAGCAGACCGCTGGGACGTTGGACCACTGGTCTGACCCAGCAGCAGCAATTCTTATGCTCTTATGATTAGGAATTGGTGCAAATTTATGCACCTCAAGTACATTTGTACGCCACGTGTTTTATCAAGAATGCCTACAGATCCTAACTGCCCATGCTCTACCTAAACTCCTCCTCCAAATATACCCACACTAAGATCCAAGCAAGGGACAATTTTATAAAAGCCATTTTCCACCGACAAAATAGGCTTTACCCACTGAAGTAAGTTTGTCAAATTACCCACATTGATTTTCCTTTTCTAAAAAAAATTGGCATATTTCCATTGCAAAAGCACAGGCTGGGGTTAAGATTAAGACCCACAATGGGTGCATCACGAGCTCTGGTATAATCACTATGATGCTTTAAGAACTGAATCCACTTTACAGAACACAATCCAGCATTATATCCAACATAATATACCCTAACAAGCCTACACAGGTTATTTTATGTTAACTAGAATCCCTGAATGAAGCTTTAGGAATCAGTTAATGGATGGATGTTAGGTTCATAAAGAATCATCTGTTCAAAACTAACTTAAAGACGTGATTACAGTTTTTCTTAAGGAGCTAGTTCACATTTAATCAGCTCAACAAGAGTTATATGAGGAGCCTAATTGACATGAATGCCTCTCAGTGGCATCATGCGTATTGTTTATAAATGATGAAAAACACTCCAAATTACAACTTTGACTTGATTAGGTTTGCTGTGATCCTCCCGGACTTCTTCAATAAATGTTCTTGAAAAAAAAGAAATCATTTTAGAGCATTATGATGATTATATGAAATGGCAATAAGTAGGTTTTAAAATGTTCCTTGAGCACTGAATATAATTTCCTTTTACATTTTCTTAAAAAAGGATGTGACTATACAATATATAAATTATTGGCTAGCAGGATGCTTTTGTCTGAAAGTCTAATAATGAGGAGCCTCTTGTATATCTGCTTGTTGAGGTTGTTAAGGTTTGCATTGGTGCAGAAGAGGTAAAATCAAGAACAATACAACCCTTATTTCAATATTTTGCCAAAACCCAGCACTATAAATAATACCCAAGAAGATTCACTTGAAGCTTCCGGCTATAGTAAATTAGAACGGGCCTACTCTGTGTGCAATACTTTTCTAAACACATATTCTTTAATTTTCAGTACAAAAGTTTGCAATATACTGTGAACATTTGTAAGGGTAGAAGAATTACCGGGAGCTAGTCTATTTGGTATCTCTTTGGGTTCCAATTACAGCTACACCACATTTGTGACTCTTGGATGTATGCCTCCAGTCACTTTCTCTGTAGCCCAAGCCTTGCTACAAAGAACAAGCCTGAGAGGTCAGCCAGCGGGCAGTGAAGTTACCGTATGACAAAGCAAGAGGCAGACTGGAACGAGGAATGAAAAGGCCTTGCAAAGCTGCCAACATTTCTTCTAGGAAGCAACTTCCTCTTAAGTAGCCGAAAACACTAGCTTTAAAAAAAGAAGAAAAAAACAAACCTCCTATCAGCTCCTTGCTCCGGTGATACCATATTTTTCAGTCGACAAAGCACTGCATAGATTATAATGATGCCACAGAGCACACTTCCTGTATTTATTAGTACTACAGTGCTTTTTGTACCAATATTTCCAAAATTGAAGATTTGGGGGACTATATGTATATGTTTCAGCTAGGGGACAGAGGGAGATAAGAGGTACAAACATTTTTGATGACTACCCCAATCTCTCTGTCTAGCTTGCAGAGATTATTTTCAGACAACATATGCAGTGACTTCTCAAGAATCTCTGAACTGCTCTAACTCTGCTAGAGGAAACCCAATAAAGTCAAATAGGGAAGTAGATAAGAGGAAAGAAGAGATGAAGACCACTGGAAAGTGGAAGAAATAGGAAGGCAGATTACTACCTAAAAAAAAACACATGAGAAACAGATTGTTGGGAATAAGAGAGGAAGTTGAAAGCGAAAAAGAGATATTATAAAGAAGAGAGACATAAATAATAATAATAATTTTATTTCTTATATACCGCTGTACCGTGAAGTTCTAAGCGGTTTACAGTAGAAACAGAAGAAATGCAATAAGTAAGATTAATTAAGATGAAGAGAGAGTACTTAGAGTTCCCTGACTGTCCCAAAGGCTCACATTCTTGCTAAAGTACTTAAGAAAAATAAATTAGTTAGGTTATAAACATAGAGTAGAAGAAGGTAGGAAAACAGTTCATAGGAAAATTAATTTTGAATACATTATACATTCCATATGTATTTTTCATACAGTTCTTCACTGTCAGTTTAATTTCCATCCTATAAGTTCACATAGAATTTTTCTTTTTTCAACCATCTTTATTTTCTCTTCTTTATTAATTTCCAGGTACTTTAGTTAGATTGTGAGCCTTCGGGACAGTAAGGGAATTTTTTTAAGTACCTTCTTACTTCTCATTTATAATCTTAATGTATATTTTCTTCAAACCGCTTAGAACCTAAAGGATATAGCGGTATATAAGAAATAAATTACATTACATTACATTATACATTATATATTGTTCAAGGCGGAATACAAATTATAGGAGATTTGGACATTACCAAAAGAATTGCGTAATAAAGATTATCTAGATAAATTACATAACAGTGATTCATGTACATTACATGGTGTGGTAGAGGATTCAATTATGAAAATTACATATCAGGGAATAAAGAAGGAAGACTGTAACAGCCCAATATTCAACGCTATTCAACCAGCCAAAAAAAGTTCCTGGCTGGTTAAATAGCATTTAGTTGACTATCTGCTAATAATCAACAGGAAATAGCAGGCTATTTCTGCTGAATACATTGCTCCCCGGTCATTCATGGTCAGTGATTCGCGGTCCCGGTCAATCGCGGTATTTTCCGATCACGAATGACCGGACAGGAGAGAGCAGCCGGAGCGCTGGCGAGTGAAGGAAATCACTCGCAGTATGCTCCGACCGCCTCTTCCTGCACTAAAGTCGGACCTCACCAATCAGGAGCTGCGTGTCAAAGCAAGGTCAATACGAGTACAGTAACCGAAAGCTTTGTAATACACTCATATCATTGAACAGCAGAGAGGCTAGTGAGAAAACCATAAAGATACCAGCTCAACCACCTCTGTCCGGTTATACAATAATTCCTACAGAATCCACAAACAATTCAACACATTCAGTCTCCCAGACACTCTAGGCCAGGGGTCTTCAAAGTCCCTCCCTGAGGGCCGCAATCCAGTCGGGTTTTCAGGATTTCCCTAATGAATATGCATCGAAAGCAGTGCATGCACATAGATGTCATGCATATTCATTGGGGAAATCCTGAAAACCCGACTAGATTGCGGCCCTCAAGGAGGGACTTTGAAGACCCCTGCTCTAGGCATTCATCCCATGCATCCCCCACATCCACAGCACCATGCAAAACACACTCTCCAAACACTTGAAACACAGACCTCTGGAATAGCGAATGGACAAAAAGTAAGTGATTACCCAAGAGAGAGCCAAGCCTTCCTCAAACAGTTGTAATCCCCCCAATAAGAACAGTTAAAATCAAGAAAAATAGAGGATAATAAATAAAAGCTACAGATTCCAAAAAGAGGAACAAATGTCCATCATCGCCAACAAACCCCCAAACAGCAGTAGTCAGACAACAGTATTCAAAATCCCCTCCCAAAAGCCACAGTAGGTGTGCCACAGGTCCTTAGGATGAGTTGAGTAAGTGTCCAGTTCATAACGAGCCTGCTGCTTCATCTGGGCGATCCACATTGGATAAAATGGAACCTTCTCCGAAGTCCAATATTGCAAAATGAGCTTTTTCCCTAAAAGGATAGCATGCAGTACAAACTTCTGAGAAGGCGCGTTCAGACCCTGTTGGGCCAAGTCCCTTATGTCCCCCAACATTAAACCGGGGCCATTCCAGGTTAAAACACACTTCAGCAATCCACTTAAGCAGCGTTGTATGGGTTTCCAAAAGGTTCATGAGGGACACCCAAAAAAGGAGTGCAGAAAAGTTCCCCGCTGAGATTTACATTTAAGACATTTGCTATCGGGAACGAATGAGCTATGCCCTGTGCAAAATTTTATATTGAGTCTCCTGCAGAGTCACCGCTTTTACATGAGAATATAAAGTTTGGAAAAGTAAATAGAGGTCATGCATGGACATCTCTAATCCCAGTTCAGCAGCCCATTCCCTGGCCAGATAGGACAAACTCCCTTACCCCTGACAATCTCTACCCACTGCGTACCATTTGGAAATCTTATTAGACGGTGTGGGAATAGAAAGAAAAATCAAATCCAGTTTTCCATAATCCCAGTGATCCCTGTGCGCCCTTACCAGTGAATGACAGTAATGTTGGATCTGAAAATAGGTGTATGTGTGTGTGAAGAGTACTTCCACTCAGCCCTCATCTGCGTGAGTGAAGGGAACTGGCCTCCTCCCAATTGTAAGGCAGCTCCCAAGGTCGTGTCCCTACCCACTCATCCCGCAAGCCCTCTCAAATTTGCGGGAGCCAGTCAACAAGCCGCTCAGTGCTGAGCAGGAGCACCAAAGCACTTCTCATTGCCGCTGAGTGGCAGAAGAAAGCCGATCCCATGGGTGAAGAGCCTGACAGGGTTTGGGAAGGAAGGGGGCTGGGGCAGTGCTCGTTGACGCTCTGCAGCAGAAGAAACCTGATCCCGCGGGTGAATAGCCTGACGGGGAGGGAGGGAAGGGGGCTGGGGCAGTGCCAATTTTTGGGGAGGACAGATGCTCAGGGGGTTGGGAAGACAGATACTGCACATACTGGGAGAGGGTTGGGAAGGACAAATGCAGGGGCTGGAGGGGATGGGGGTAGGAAAGGACTAAACTAAACCATAGGCTTATATACCGCATCTTCTCTTTAAAGACAGAGCTCGGCACAGTTTACAGAAAATTAAAAAGAATACAATAGGGATAGGAAGCGAAGATCACAATTTTGAAAAATGCCAAGTTTTCAGATGTTTTCGGAATAATTGGAGAGCCCAGATCACGCAGGAAAATTATTCCAGAACTCAGTAATTTTGAAAAGAAGAGACTTCTGTAATTTTCCAGTATAGATGATGCCTTTCAGTGTAAGAAAAGATAATTTAAGTTTTTGAGTAGGTCTGGTAATTTCAGATCTTGTAGAATTCCAAAATAGAGGAAGGAAGGAAAGATGCCATGCAAGATCTTAAATGTAAAGCAGGCACATTTGAAACAGACTCTAGAAATAATTGAGAGCCAATGAAGTTTTAGCAAAAGCGGAGAAACTTGATCGAATTTACTTTTTGCAAATATCAGCTTAGCTACAGTATTCTGGAGGAAAAGAGAGATGCTACACAGGTGGAATAGTGGGAAGTGAGAGAAAGAAATGCTGCCAGTGGGGGAGGGAAAAAAATGGAGAATTATTGGACATAGGTGTGTGGAATGAGAGGGAAAGAGAGATGATGTATATGGGAAAAGGAAGAACGAGGGAGAATTGTTGGACATAATAGTGGTGGAGAGGAGGGAGGGAGAAATGTTACACTGGGAGGGAGGAGAGATGACCCAAAGAAGGGAGAGATGTCAGACCACTGGAATGGGAAGGAGAGAGAGAGAGAAATGCCAGACCACAGAATGGAAGGGAAGGAGGGAAGAGAGAGAGATGGCAGATGGCAGAAAGGAGAGGAGAGAGATGTTAGATCTTGGGAAGAGGGAGGGAAGGAGAGAAAAATGCCATAACATGGGACAGGAGAGAGATTCCAGGCTATGGGAAGGAGATGATAAAGATGCCAGACCATATGAAGGGTGAAGGGAGAAGACAGAGATGTCTGACCATGGGCGAGGGATGAGATAGTGCATAGGAATGGAGGGGAAGGGGAGACAGAGGGAGGAGGTGGTGCACAGCGATGGGTGCGACAGGGAAGAGATAAGAAGAAATGCTTCTTATGGATAGACGGGAGTAGGGGAGAAGAAAGAGGGAGGAGATGGTACACATGGATAGATGGGAAGGGAAGACATGGAAAAGTAGATTTTGAGAAGAAAGCAGAAAAATAGAAGAAAGTTGAATGTTAAAAGTTAATGCTAAAGATGGATGTATAATCAAAAAAACATTTCCCTGGATATGCAATAGTAATGATTTGACAATGCTATACATATGTAAAGATCAGCTCAGAGATATGGAGGGGCTTTTACAGAAGGGAAAACCCCCCTTATACCACCTCACCATCCAATCATTGCTGTATCTTCCATACTTTGAAGCATAAATAGTGCTAGTTCATGCCAAATTAATATGAAATCAGTGTGAACAAATCAAAAAATTAAAGTTGCTTAACTTAAAGCTTGGTTTCAACGTGCACATGTTTCGTGCTGCTGCTTCAGGAAACCAAACAGCTTAAAATTCAGCTGCACTCATCAGAATGTGCTGGGCGGCAATGGGTACTTTACATCTTCAATGCGTCTTTTTGAACATTCAAGCACTTAAAGCACACTGGCCTGTACTGAATTTTAAACCAAATGCAAAACTTGTTAAAATCTTACCCACTGATATTCAGCCTACAGTGGCTATTGGATTTTTAAGTTGCTGACAGTTGAAGGCACATTTAACCTCAGATATTCCATGTAGAATCATGTCCAGGCACCAGCATCGAATATCCAGGATCAGGCAGTACTCTAGAAGTTATGTAGGTTTCAACTAATATGCAATGCCAGCATACCCATGGCTAAGTGGGCAGATAGGACTGCCTTTGCAGGCACAAGCATTGAATATGGCCATGCCTCCATAACTTCTGGCTCCTTCCCATGAGCCACCCTTGCACCAACCAGACAGTGCCATGATAGAAACATAGAACATAGAAACATAGAAAGATGACAGCAGAAAAGGGCCACAGCCAATCAAGTCTGCCCACTCTACTGACCCACCCCGTTAAGTCTGAGTGCTGATGACTTAGTTCCTTTGCTCGACCCTCGTAGGGATCCCACGTGGATGTCCCATCTATTCTTAAAGTCGAGCACGCTGGTGGCCTTGATCACCTGCCTCGGAAGTTTGTTCCAATGATCCACCACCCTTTCCGTGAAGAAGTACTTCCTGGTGTCACCACTAAATTTCCCTCCTCTGAGTTTAAGCGGGTGCCCCCTTGTGACCGAGGGTCCCTTGGGAAAGAATATGTCGTTTTCCACCTCGACACGACCTGTGACGTATTTAAATGTCTCAATCATGTCACCCCTTTCCCTGTGCTCCTCTAGAGTATAGAGCTGCAATTTGCCCAGTCTTTCTTCGTATGAGAGACCCTTGAGTCCGGAGACCATTCTAGTGGCCATCCGCTGGACCGACTCGGCTCGAAGCACATCTTTACGGTAATGCGGCCTCCAGAATTGCACACAGTATTCCAGATGATGGTCTAAGCCAATATTCAGAAGCACTACCCAGTTAAATGCCTCTGAATATCAATGGCCAACCAGCTCAGGGTGGTTTAAGTAGGCAGAAACTTCTCCTACCCACTTAAAAATGCTGAACATTGACTCTTTTAAAGTACTAACTGTAATAGGCTGCTGAGTTACAGTATGTAAGTAATCAACACCAAGTGGTCCTGCTAACACAAGGGAATGGAAAGGAGTTGAAGACTTATAATGAGGTACAATGCTAGAACGCTTAAATCCCAAACTAAGTGGCAGTCTTAATGAATCCCTCTTTAACCCTTATGATGGATGATGGCTGCTATAGAAACTCTGCAGAGTGGGAATGAAAACAGAACTCTGTTTTGTCCTGTCCCTCCACCCCACTCTTTTAAGACAGGACTCCTTCAGAAAGTGCTTCACAGCTTGGGCTGTTGTTTTTATCTATACACAGGAGGGATGCCTGCGTTCAGCTGTGGAAATGTTTCGACTGAGATTCATGCTTGACTGTTCAGGTCATTGGTTTCCTTTCCGGCCCACACAGGCCAAAATACATCTATATAAGCGTGGAAGTGTCCAAAGCTAACACACATTTTTCAATGGAACACACCTATGGCACGTGGCTCATTCAAGCTGCAGCAGGGTTCAGAGCCAGGCAGTAAATCTACCCATTGCCTGATACAGACTTAATTTATATAAGATGAAATATCCCTGTTGTGAAATTCAACATATTCTCTTTGGCAGAGGCCCTGTCCAAATGAACAGCACAAAGAAAGTAAATGTTAAATCATTTCTTGGTTTCCAAATGAAAAAGAAAAAAAAAAAAAGACTCTTTAATAGTTTCAAATCACACTTTCAATTACTAAGGGAACACTGCAACTAATGTGAAAGATTTTATTTCAGTTCTATTGAGCCCAGGCAGACTGAAATGTCTAGTTTTTCTTCTGAAACTCTTCATCTCTTTTAGACTGATTATTCTCCGCCTAGAACTTGATGGTGAAGTGGATTATAAACGCTACAGTTTAATAGCAATTCAACTTAATACATGGGTCCTTTTACTAAGGCACGCTAACCGATTTAGCGCCCACTAAAGATTAGCGCTAAATGCTAACGCGCCCATTATATTCTCGCGTGCGCTAAATCAGTAAGTGCACTTTAGTAAAAGGGCCCCATAATCAGGTTTGCATCAGATCCTACAGGCCATTTTTTCAAATTGATTGGGGGGGTGCTGAATACAAATTCCACCCCTAACCAAGTAAAATAAAGTAAAATAAATTTGCAGAAAGAACAAGGTATACAAGTGTAGAATGTCAGGTGCAACTCTGGGAAACACCGAACAAGAAAAGGACCTGGGTGTACTGATAGATGGGACCCTGAAACCATCAGCGCAATGGGCAGGGGCGGCAAAGAAAGCAAATAGAATGCTAGGCATGATAAAGAAGGGAATCACGAGTAGATCGGAGAAAGTAATAATGCCGCTTTATAGAGCGATGGTCAGACCGCACTTGGAATACTGTGTCCAACATTGGTCTCCATACCTAAAGAATAATAATTATTTATTTCTTATATACCGCTATACCGTGAAGTTCGAAGCGGTTTACAATAAAGATACATTTGACAGTACAAGGGATAGAAACGGTTTACAATAAAGATACATTTAGTCAGTACATGGGATGCAAGTGGTTTACATTAAAGATTCATTTTGTCAGTACATGGGATACAAGTGGGTTACAGTAAAGATATATTATGTCAGTACATGGGATACAAGTGGGTTACAGTAAAGATATATTTTGTCAGTACATGGGATGCAAGTGGGTTACAATACAAGTGGTTTACTATCAAGGTGCATTTTGTCAGTGTATGGGATACAGGCGGGATACAATAAAGATACATTTAGTCAGTACATGGGTTACAATAAAGATACGTTTTGTCAGTACATGAGATTCAAGGTGGAAAGCATAATTAGTTTCGGGCCTTGGAATTAGGAGGCGAGGTGGAAGGGTCATGGCGAGGAAGAGTTGGGTATGGGAATTTAGAATTTGTTAAACAGTCGAGTTTTCAGGGATTTTCTAAAGTCTGCGTATGTAGTGGCCTCAAGTATAAGTAAGATATAAAACTGCTAGAAAGGGTGCAGAGACGAGCAACGAAGCTAGTGAAAGGTATGGAGAAACTGGATTACGAGGAACGACTTAAGAGACTGGGGTTGTTCTCCCTTGGGAAGAGGAGACTGCGAGGGGATCTGATCGAGACTTTCAAAATTCTGAAAGGAATCGACAAATTAGAGCAGGAAAAACAGTTATTTACAATGTCCAATGTTACACGGACAAGAGGGCATGGACTGAAGCTGAGGGAGAACAAGTCCAGAACAAATATCAGGAAAGTTCTGTTTCATGCAGCAAGTGGTGGACACCTGGAATGCTCTCCCAGAGGAGGTTATTGCGGAATCTACCATTCTAGGATTTAAGGGTAAACTAGATGCAAATCTCCTTATGAGAGGCATAGAGTAATACAGGTAAGGGTAATCTAGATGCACATCTCCTTATGAGAGGCATAGAGTGATACGGGTAACTAAAATTATGTCAGGGTACACCTGGCGGGGCCTCCGCGTGTGCGGATCGCCAGACTTGATGGACCTAAGGTCTGATTCGGAGATGGCAGCTCTTATGTTCTCACACTTAATAAAGTTATACTACAACTCACAGCCATACATACCTACGTACTACTCATCCCCCTGATTACACAAACACTAGATACACACAAACACCTGAAACATATTCAGTATACTTTATCACTTATATGTTGAGGTACACAGGCAATACCAAATACTTGTTAAGGTGAATTGGCAATTTCATAGTTAGTCAATCATGGTCAAGACTGTCAAGAAAAGTAAAAAAGAGACCTTTCCATCCAATGTGAGGCATCTTATAGAGGAAAGAGAGCAGACAGTTCACTTGACAAGATCCTCAAAACACAGTCTGCCAGCCTTTGTATAAACCCAGATTATTTTCAGCAGCAGGGAAAGAGCACCCACAAAGAAAAAAACCATTGGATTCATAGTAATATTCAACAACATGGTTATAGTGAAAGCAAATCTCAGTGATCAAAGAGCGACTGTACTGTAGAAACATGCCTTCATTTCCGCAGCCAGCTTTCAGATATATTTCACTACTCTACATGGGTAATTTCACCTTCACTTCATCTGGGCTTTGAAACATATGCTCTGACTCATTTTTGAGAAATACAGAAAAATGCTGGTCATTGCAAGTGGCGGCCGGCTGACCTAGTTCTGCAGACTGAACTTACTATCAAGCCTCCTCAGAGACTTTTCTATCTCTTAAATTTGTTTTATTTTAAATTATTTTTAATCTTCTTTCATTATTTCTATTTTCTATTTCTTTGATTTTTGATCTTGGAAATGTATTACATATTTTTATTTTAATAAGGTACTTTAGCTAGATTGTGAGCCTTTGGGACAAATAGGGTAGTTTTTCTCACGTACCTAATTTCATTTTAGTTTGACATATTGTAAACTGCTTTGGTCAATAAAATGCAGCAGCATAAAAGCATACTTTCTTCCCAGTAAGCTCTATATATATCAAGGCAAAATTCTGTTGACTTGCCACCACTCATGTAGAATAGTCATAGAAGAATAATACTGGTAGGAAAGCCACTCTATGAGTGAAGTTCAGAATTCACGCAATCATCACTCCTTTCCTGGGCCAACCCAGTCAATGAGCATGTTCTATGTGCATTGAACCCAGTTGCTTGTCTAGAATCAACTCTTGTCATTAGCCAAAGATCTGGAAAGCCCATCAGTTCACCCGCTTTCAATGATCCAGGTATCCCAATGAATCAAGGATTGTTCAGCCTTAATCTATTTTCAAAATCATTGATTTTTTTTTTCTTGTATCTGGAGAGTTGCACTAAAGCTTCTCTCATTGATTCCTCAGTCACTAATATGACAGTCTAGTTCCGAAATGCACTCACCAAAGTCTGGTAATGATTTGAGAGTTCAGTGAATTTGTCAAATTTAGCTTCCAAGGTAGTAACTACTACTCCTGTCAACTATCAAATTAGTGCTTTATTCATTCATTCTGCCAGTGTTGGCCATCTTACAATCTCCAGGCATTGAAGGTCTGATCTTATCGCTATCTCTCTACAATTTTTGTGATCATACCTATAGGAGTTTTACCAATATACTTGTCCATACAATGTTTTTGTCATCTAGTATGCTGTAATTTGTCTGAGATAGTATAGACTTTTGATTGATGGGCCAAATTCAGGGAGATAGACTAGGAATTTGGAGCAAACATAGCACTCTGGCTCAGCATATCATGTGACTAAAAAATAAAAATAAAAACAAATTACAGCAGGTTGTGAGTCTGACTTATCAGAACAATATCTAAGTGTCAGATTCTCAAACCATACCGTGCCTTTAACTATGGTCGCTAAACCAGTTCCAGCCGGTTTAGCGTGCCAGTATTTTACCGGACAAATATCTGAACACCTCACTGTGGTCTTTTCCAATAATGTTGCAATAATTTAGGCTTGATACAAAGAAGGAGAGGATTAGGACATGAAAAGATTCAAAATTGAACATATGACAAATTGTACATAATTGGCGAAAACTAGAGAAACTCATCTTGGTTAGAGCAAAAATATGGGGAAGAAATGACAGATGGGAGTCTAGGATTATCCCCCCAAATAGTGGAAACTATCCAATGGAGTGATTTTACTGCCAATGAGTAGAAGTGGTTCATAGGATTTGGGTAGGGCACCTGTATTCTAACAGTCGTATCTCTGTTTAGGACTAGTCTATTTTGTAACAGCCAGATTGCGACTAGTTCTAGGGAATTTTATAAAGGGGAGATAAGAAGGGGCAAAATGATTCATAGGGAATAGCAGGAGAATATCATCTGCATAATAATTGGCTAATATTCCTTGTGCTTGAATTATTGAGCTGAGGAGACTTAAGAAGAGAACATAAGAATAGCCTTACTGGGTCAGATCAATGGTCCATCAAGCCCGGTATCTCATTCTCACGGTGGCCAATCCAGGTCCCTAGTACCTGGCCAAAACCCAAGGAGTAGCAATATTCCATGCTACCAATCCAGGGCAAGCAATGGCTTCCCCCATGTCTGTCTCAATAACAGACTATGGACTTTTCCTCCAGGAAATTGTCCAAACCTTTTTTAAAACCAGCTACGCTATCCGCTCTTACCACAACCTCTGGCAATACATTCCAGAGCTTAACTATTCCCTGAGTGAAAAAAATATTTCCTCCTATTGCTTTTAAAAGTATTTCCCTGTAACTTCAACAAGTGTTCCCTAGTCTTTGTAATTTTTAATGGAGTAAAAAAATCGATCCATTTGTACCCATTCTACTCCACTCCACTTCAGTCATATCTCCCCTCAGCTGTCTCTTTTCCACGCTTAAAAGTCCTAACCTTTTTAGTCTTTCCTCCTATTAGAGGAGTACCATCCCTTTTATCATCTTGGTTATTCTTCTTTGAACCTTTTCTAATGCTGCTATATCTTTCTTGAGATAGGAAGACCAGAATTGAATGCAATACTCCAGATGAGGTTGCACCATGGAGTGATATAGGGGCATTATAACATTCTTAGTTTTGTTAAACATCCCTTTTTTAATAATTCCTAGCATCCTGTTTGCTTTTTTTGGCCGCCACTGTACATTGGGCGGAAGGTTTCATCATATTGTCTTTGATGACACCCAGATCCTTTTTTTTCAGATCCTTTTTTTGGGCGCTAACCCCCAAGGCGGACCCTAGCATCTGGTAACTGTGATTTGGGTTATTCTTCCCAATGTGCATCACTTTGCATTTGTCCACATTAAATTTCATCTGCCATTTGGACGCCCAGTCTTCCAATTTCCTAAGGTCCGCCTGCAATTTTTCACAATCCACATGAGTTTTAACAAATGAACAGTTTAATCACCTCTTTCGCTGTTCCAATTTCCAGATAAATATCACTGGTCCCAATACTGGTCCTGCTGGCACTCCACTGTTTACTTTCCTCCATTGAGAAAAACGACCATTTAACCGTACCCTCTGTTTTCTATCCGATAACCAATTCCTGATCCATAACTGAACATTGCCACCTATCCCATGACTCTTTAATTTTCTCAGGAGCCTCTTATGAGGAACTTTATCAAAAGCTTTCTGAAAATCTAGATACACTACATCAACCGGCTCACCTTTATCCACATGTTTATTTACACCTTCAAAGAAGTCAAGCAAATTGGTGAGGCAAGATCTCCCTCGGCTGAACCCATGCTGACTCTATCTCATGAAATCATGTTTGTCTACGTGTTCCACAATTTTATTTTTTATCATTGTTTTCACCATTTTGCCCTGCACTGAAGTCACTGTAATTTCCTTTATTTCCCTTGGAACCTTTTTAAAAAATTGGTGTAACATTGGCCACCCTCCAATCTTCAGGTACTACAGACAATTTTAGCAACAGGTTACATATCACTAACAGCAGGTCATCAATTTCATGTTTGAGTTATTTTAGTACCCTGGGATGTTGAATAGGAGTGGTGAAGGAATAGAACTTTGAGGTACTCCACAGTTCAATGGGTGATTAGGCGACAGATGGTTAGGTGTGTACCTTGAAGACTCTGTTGGTAAGAAAATATGCAAACCAGGACAAGACTGTATCTGTCAGCCTAAGCGATGGCAGCTAAAAGCAAGAGATTTTAGCTGCAATATTTTTGACAAATACCTTTTTGATCAGATTCAGGTTTCCATCATTTATCAAGGATGAAGAAGGCAAAGATCTGCTGAAACACAGCCTGCGTAGAATCCAGTGTTCATTGCTATCTCTGCGGGCAATTAGTATATTATGATATGATTATTTTAAATATCTTTTAGTACTTAAAACTTTACAACTTGGTTGTTTCCATATGATATGTTGACCATAATAAACTTTTATATCAGACCCAGAAGACGAAGGCCCTTCCTCATATATTAGCTCCCTTGGAAGGAGAGGATAGGAGAGATTCTGGAGGGATCTAGCAACTATTAGATCCACAAGTTGGTGAGTAGCACTTTAAGATAGTCTGCTTTACTCCAGAAGCTCCTATAGTACTGATACCTCGCATGCGTTGCCACTGCCAAAGAGAAGAGATAGTGGGCTGGGAGCAATTGTGCCTCTCCATATTTATGCCGTGTGCAGCTGCACCATTTGCACAGCCTTTGGCATCCTACACCCAAAGCCCACGCAGCTTAACTGGAAGTGAAGAATTTATTCCACAGGAGGTTAGGAACAAAGGTTTATAGGTTAGAAGAGATATGGGGAGATGCCAGATGATCCAAGCACTAAAGATCTTTGGAAATAAGAAACAAGGAGAGCTTGCTTACTCAGTAAAACTGCCAGGGGGACATGGTCTAAAATCAAGAAGTGTGGTATGCTAGAATGCACTATATAGGAAGAGAAGGGGGTTTCACCTGTGAGTCCACTTTAAGGGAGCAGAAAAGCTGCAAGTCAAAAGGAGAATATAATGTGGAATGGAGAGAGCACCTACCAAAGTACAGCAGGACCGAATAAAGGGAAGAGATTTTATTGGAGCTGCAAAGAATATACAAGATTTCCCACAGAGGATAGGATAGGAGGTAACGTCCTATTATAGAGTAAGAACTGGTTAGAAGATAAAAAACAGAGAACAGTTAAATAGTCATTATTCTCAATGAGAAGTGTAAATAGTGGTGTTCCCTAGGTGGTCTGTGCTGCGACTGCTGCTTTTTAACATATTTAACAATGATCTAGAGCAGGGATCTCAAAGTCCCTCCTTGAGGGCCGCAATCCAGTCAGGTTTTCAGGTTTTCAGGACTTCCCCAATGAATATGCATGACATCTATTTGCATGCACTGCTTTCATTGTATGCTAATAGATCTCATGCATATTCATTGGGGAAATCCTGAAAACCCGACTGGATTGCAGCCTTCAAGGAGGGACTTTGAGACTCCTGATCTAGAGGTAGCAACATACTATCTCTGGATCATACATTACTATCTCAATCATTGGTAAATATCTTAAAAAGCAGTGGTTGCAGCACAGACACCTAGTGAACCCCACTATTTACACTTCTCATTGAGAATAATGACCATCTAACTGTTCTCTGTTTTATATCTTCTAACCAGTTCTTACTCCATAATAGGACGTTACCTCCTATCCTATCCTCTGTAGGAAAACCTGTGTATTCTTTGCAGCTTCACTTGGAGTATTGTGTCCAATTTTGGAGACCGTATCTGACAAAGGACATAAGAAGACTTGAAGCGGTCCAGAGGAAGGCGACAAAAATAGTAGGAGGTTTGCACCAGAAGACGTATGAGGAAAAACTGGAAGCCCTGAATATGTATACCCTAGAGGAAAGATATGATAAGGGATATATGATTCAGATGTTCAAATACTTAAAAGGTATTAATGTAGAACAAAATATTTTCCAGAGAAAGAAAAATGGTAAAACCAGAGGGCATGATTTGAGGTTGAGGGGTGGTAGACTCAAGAGTAATGTTAGGAAATTCTTCTTTACGGTGAGGGTGGTTGATGCATGGAATGCACTCCTGAGAGAGGTGATGCAGTGGAAAATGGTGACAGAGTGCAAACAAACAAGGGATGAACACAGAGGATCTCTAATCAGAAAATAATGGGTATATACTGAAGGAACTAAGGCTAGTACTGGGCAGACTTGCACGGTCTGTGTCCCATATATGGACATTTAGTTGAGGATGGTCTGGGGAGGACTTCGATGACTGGGATGGTTAAGATGGGCTGGAGTGAGCTTGGATGGAGACTCCAGAAGATGGAACCTAAGCACACTACCGGGCAGGGCTCTGGGTTTCTGGCCCAGAAATATCTAAGAAAAAGGACTAATTAAATTAAATGATTAATTTATGGAGCACGCATAATTGGGCAGACTGGACAGACCGTTTGGGTCTTTATCTGCCGTCATTTACTATGTTACATTTCCTGTGACATCCAGGGACTATTGTTCCACTCTCTTTGGTTTGGGATTTATAAAATTACCTTCCACAGGAATAAGATAGTGTTCTACCCTCTGAAAAAACAGCAGCACTATACTTTACAGTAGCTGTTTAATTAAACAACTGCCTATTATTTGCAATGCAACATACCTCATCTAACATATATCAAGAAAGCTAGAATTCTTTTGCTTTAAATTTAATTTTAATAGAATAACTTGTCACCATTTATATGCCATGGTTTTATAAAGGCAGAATCCATATGCAATAAATTTTCAGCTCATCACGTCTACCCACATGTAAAAAAGATCTTAAACTAGGTCAAATTGAAATGTTTATAATCAGAGGGAATTTTTACAGTTTTTTAAAAAGTTAAAAGCCACATCCTTTTGCATTCTGTATTGTGCGCGGACACCTATCACCTCTATGCAACCTTATTTTGAATATTATAAAATGAAGCAAGCTGGGAAAGCCCCACAATTAACTCAGAAAAGGTTACAAAATCCTTTGATATCCTATAATTACAGTACTCTTGGGTGTATGATTTGTATAACTTATTCTGAGATGTAATGACAGCATAGTTCTGTCTGTATTTTTGTTTCCACAAGGATGAGTCAAAACGTCATTAAAAACAAGCAGACCCAACTCATTAATTAATACCTTATTTGCTCAGCTGTGAGTCAGTGCTGTAAACGTATTACTATAAAGCTGCCAAAATTCAATATAATGCAAAGAGTTGTTTACTGTGGAGAAGCAGCCTAGTGGTTAGAGCAGTGGGCTGATAATGAGGAAATCCAGTATTTAACCTGCATTGACCCTGCTGATACTCCTTGAAGCCTTGGGCAAGTCATTTTATTCTTATATTGCCTTATCTATAACTTGTAACATTAGATAACAGTAGAAAAAGACCTGAATGGTCTATAGGTGCAATCAAAATATAGAAAATCATTCAGACATTAATTACTCTAGACTTGACTGCAAGAAGTATGACTGCATCTAAGGTGGCCCTAAGGTTCTAGAGGTGCTGTCTTATAAGAAGAAATAATGCCAATGTAGGAATTTTGGAAAATCATCAACTGTACGTCCAGCTATATGATCGTCCAGACCGCTGTCGTCAATCTTTATATCCCAATTTCGTCCAAAAATTCGTCCAAGTCAAAAACGCCTAGAAAAAGACCTTTTGGACGTGGGAGGGGCCAGAAAAGTAAGGGACTGACACCCAGACATAGCACCAGAGTGGTGGGGTACCTTATAGGGCACTGCTATGAACTTCACAAAAAGGGTCCCATATAAACATCTCACTACAGCTCCATTATAAGTCATGGTGAACCTCCCATAATACCCCCAGAATCTACTAGACCCACCTATCTACCACCCCAATAGCCCTTATGGCTGCAGGAGCCAATTATATGGCAGTACAAAAGTGTTTGGGGTTTTTTTGGGGGTGTGCACATGTTTTACCATGAATGCAGTGATTAGAGTGGCTTATGGGCCTGGGTCCTCCTCTCCATGGTTCACTAACCCACCCCCAAGACCACTTAAGCCACCTCTGTGCAGCTCTACTAGACTTTCCTATGCCAGGCTGCCAGGTGCTGATGTTCTGGAGGCAGATATGTAAAGTTGTTACTACATTTTTTTATGGGGGTGGGGGTGGGGGGATTAGTGATCACTAGGGATGTGTGTGGGGGTCTGTACTTTGTGTCTGCATTGCTTATCTGGTCACTTTGGATACCTTAGACCTGGTTTTAGATGGCCTAAGTCACAACGTCCAAGTTCCATCTAAGCAGTGTTGTAAAGCCTTTGGTTATACGTGCAGTACGACTAAGTCTAGGATGGCCAACGTCCCGCCCAAATCTCACCCTCAGATGAAATTGAATATAGAAAAATGCAAAGTGATGCACCTGGGCAGGAAAAACAAAGAACAAGAATATAAAATGTTAGGTGTAACATTGGGCAAGAGCGAACAAGAAAGGGACCTGGAGGTACTGATAGATAGGACCCTGAAGCCATCGGCTCAATGCGCAGCAGTGGCAAAGAAAGCAAATAGGATGTTGGGCATGATAAAGAAGGGTATCACGAGTAGATCGGCGGACATCATAATGCCGCTTTATAGAGCAATGGTCAGACCACACTTGGAATACTGTGTCCAACACTGGTCTCCCTACCTAAAGAAGGATATAACCCTGCTGGAGAGGGTGCAGAGATGAGCCACGAAGCTAATAAAAGGTGTGGAGAATTTGAGCTACAAAGAACGCCTCGAAAAATTGGGATTGTTCACTCTCCAGAAGAGAAGGCTCAAAGGGGATATGATAGAGACTTTTAAAATACTACAAGGTTTCGACAAAATAGAGCAAGAAACTTCGTTATTCACATTGTCAAAGGTGACTCGAACAAGAGGTCATGGACTGAAACTGAGGGGCGGCAGACTCAGGACTAATGTCAGGAAGTTCTGCTTCACACACAAGTGGTGGACGCTTGGAATGCTCTCCCGGAGGAGGTTGTGATAGAGACCACCCTTCTGGGATTCAAGGGCAAGTTGGATGCACACCTTCTTGCAAATCACATTGAGGGATACGGGTGAACAAAGTTTTCATTAGGGAACACCTAGCTTAGCCTCCACTTGTGCGGGTCGCCGGACAAGATGGTGAAGGTCTGATCCTGTGAAGGCATTTCTTATGTTCTCACCACTCCTCCTAAAACTCCCCTTTTAGCTCTGGTCGTTCAGCAGCACTGTGAAGGCCTAAGTCATTTTTAAATACGTCTAAAACCCTGTTCGATTATTGGCACTTGGACGTTTTTTGTTACTGATCATCCAAATGCCGATTTAGGCCGGTTTTTAGATGTTTTTTCTGTTTCGATTATGAGCCTCATACATTATATTTATTCTAGATGATAATAATTAGCAAATAATTAGCAAACAAGTTACAAAAATATACTAGTGTTACTCTCTCTCTCTTTCTCTCTCTATATATATATAATTTGGTTATGCTACAATATTTCCTGAGAAGAAATAACAAAACAAAAGCTATATTAGGCTATAAACCATGTATTGAAGAATAACCAATTCTGGGCAAGCTAAGACAAATGACTGACTAGCCTTTGAACTATAGAAGAAATCCCATTCTCACCCTTAGAAGTTAGCCTCTTCAGGGCTCTAGCTGTACACAGAGAGCCCCTGATTAGTATCGGGTTCAGTCCTACAACTCCTTGTTCTACACAGGCACCTGGATTCTCAGTCTGGTAGAAGCTGTAAATAATCAGCTCCTAAATTCTTCCTTGTACTGAACTTCGCATAGAAAGACACAGTTCATAGGCATTACTGACAATTCAGTCCCTATCCTCAGAGAGATGCATATGGCATCAGGTAGTCTTCTCTTCTGATCCAAACTTTCTCCTAAGCCCGGTGTTGCCTCTTCCCTGATGGTCCAGAGGTGACAATCATAAATGAATCAGGAGCCATATACATCTGCCCAGCAGGTGATATACAGTCACCCACAATGATGGGTCAATGGGCTTCCAGATTGTCCCTTTTATCATGAATGGAACAGGATGCCTCACTAAGAGGATTACCTCATTCTAGAGTTTCTGTGAAACTCTTTCCTAGCTTTACATAGGAGGGCTAGTGCAGGTGGACAGCATAACCTTTGATGATATCAACTAGCTTGTTCAGAAAAGATAGTTCATGGGCATGGCCTAGCCAGACCTCAGGCCTACTAAAGGTATTATACAGGGGATACTCCTATCAGTTCATCCAGTCTGCCTAACAATCACACTCATTATTAATTCATTATTAAATTGTCCTTCTTTGGCATTTCTGGGACATAGACTGTAGAAGTCTGCCTGGCACTGTCTTTAGGTTCCAACTACTAGAGCAGCCATTGAATCCCACTTCAGCCTATCCAAGCCATCTTGTCCTTTGTGGGACAAAGACCATAAAAGTCTTCCTGGCACTGTCCTCACATTCCAAATTACTGGAGCTTCCACTGAAGCCCTCTCTAGCCCATCTTAAGCCGAATTTCTATTCACAGGACACAGATTGTACAAGTTTGCCCAGTACTAGCCTTAGTTCGTCACAGCTGGAGTCGTCATCTAAGCAATGCTCGACACATCAAACACACATGCAATTATTCGAGTTTTGGTTTTTATACCATTCATTTTCTAATTAGAGACATGGGACAGGGAACCATCTATAATATAGTAACAACAGAATATCACCTTGTGCTCAAATGTAGAAAAGCCAAATTATTATAGTAAGATTATACCATATTGTTAGGTGCCATTGACTTGTGTTCGAGTTCTAGAGACTTAATGAATTACAGATCTATAAAGAAATCGGTTTTGTGCTAGTCCAGTAAGGTCCTCCAGCTACCTCATGGTTGTTTTCAACGTGTCCAGCTGCGAATCAGCTTTGTAAAAGTGTGTCACTCACAGATTTCTGTACCTCCCTCATTCCCAGTGGAGTGGAGTGCCCCCTTCAGTTTGTTTCAAAGCAATCAATCTCCAACGGAATAGAATACAAAGAAGGACGGATACAGGGAACTTCCTCGGAAACATCATACATATCTGTTTTGCTCTGCAGCTTATAAAAAGAAGAACAATTATTAACAAGCATTTATAATATAGCAGCAACAGTGAACCAACATGCTGTATGCAGCACACACTAACATCAAAGGAGCCAGGAGCTCAACAAGTCACTTACTTATACAGGATATCTTTATATTTAACCATCTGAGTAACAGGAGAAGAACTTCAGGCCTGAAATCTAGAAATATCCGAGGCAGAAGGTACGTGAATCAGGAATACTGAGGGCGGGCCATATGAACTCCTGTAAAGATTAACAGAAAGAAAATTATCCAAGTGAGAACCTAATTTTTCATTCTGTTACAACTACACAGGAGTCCATATGATTGTTCCACATTTAGATATCATCCTATAAGGGAAAAGATTGTATAATAGCTGTATTTGACATTGGATGTGTTCACAGCCTAGGTGGATATTGCCAGTTGGTTCCATTTTTATGGATCAGGCTGATTTGGTCCAGGACATACTGCATGTTTGCAGGACCACTGCTATACAAAATGGAGTCCTGGGCAATAACTTTCCTTGCATGATACCTATGGATTGCTATTAGCTAATCAGGAAGCAATGAGGATATTTACCATCACATAGCAATCTGCTTCTATACTGCAGTATAATGAAGTTCTATGCAGTTTACAAAAGGAAAGTAGTTACAATAAGATTAAATATCTTAATTACCCAAATATTTAGTGAACAAATACATTTACAAGTGTCTCCTAAATACTTGATAGGTGGCTAGAGCTTGTGATTAAGATATTTAGGTCTTTATCCCAAGATGCTGCCAGATAGAAAAAGAGGCGATGATGTTATCTTTTGAATTTAAGCTTCAAGTTTATTTAGGACTTGATATACTGCTTTTATACACAAAGCAGTTTCCAATTTATACAAAGTAAAAAAGTATTAAAAAATATAAAATAGAGGGAACAAATTCACAATTACAGTACAGATATAATAAGATACATATGGGCAGATGGGGAGGATACATTGCTTGAAATGAAAGAAAGGGGAGGCAAAATACAAAATGAGTAAAGGGAATCTTTAATGTAAGGCCTGATGTCTGAGTTTTTTGAATAAGGAAAGCTAAGTACAGATCTCAAAGGCATCTCTCAAAAGAAATTTACACTCTCTGACAGATAAAAAGGTAAATGTTGCATGTGAATGCAATGATGAATGAAAATAAGTTCACAAGATAATTTGGTGAAAGCCTGAACAAGGTTTTTTTAACAAATACAGCCAAATTTGAACTGTCTCTGAGCATCTATCGACAACCAATGCAATTCACGAAAAAAGGGTGTAATATGTCCAAACTTTTTCAACTTAAAAATAAGTCAAACCGCTGAGTTCTGAATAACGTGCAATCTATGAAAATTTTTCAGTGTACCCGCCAAATAAACAATATTGCAATAGTCCAATTGACTCAGAACCAGAGACTGTACCAACAGTCTGAATACTCAGGGGATGAAGAAGTAGAAGGAAGGGTTGTCATCTTGCCCCTCTTGTTTTCATCCACATCTGGTTCCCCATGCTGCAGCTGTGTATAAATGGAGCTACCCTTTTGATTTTCCTGTTAATCCTAGGATTGCCTACAATTTCTATGTTATAAGTACCAGGCTGAGCCAGGGAGACAGAAGGAGACCTAACTCCCAATTGATGCCAATTTTTAAGCTCTTCACATAGATTTTATACTTGGATGTTTAGATACTGAAGATACCTTTTTTAAAATAAAAAAAAACACTAGGCAATGACCACAGTGGTATCCTGACTTAGTTCTAATCTTCGTTACCTTTATGGTTGCATACTCCGGCACAAATAATAGTAGCCATACTCAGGGCCGGATTTTCCTATAGGCTAACTAGGCTTCAGCCTAGGGCCTCAAGATCAAGAGGGGCCTACATTCAAATTGTTAGCAAAATTAAAATTACACTATTGTAAAAACAGTGAACACTAAAACACTGAACCGAAAATAAGGAGAAATTCTACGCTTCGGGATCGGAACTGGCTCCGGCCGCAACGGGGCGCCGACTCGGCTTCTCCCTTTCTTTTTCTCGCCCTGGGAGGAGGATGGGGGAGGGAAAGACGTCAGTCCGGAAACAGCTGGGCAAAGCCCAGCCCCGCAGGGAGAGAGGCAAAACGTGGATCCGTCAGGACAGGGCGGCCCAGACTGGCATCGGGGGGTGGGGAGGGGGGTTTCAGTGGAAGGGGGATGGGAGGCAGGCAGGCTGGCATCGGAGGGGGGGTAGGGGGGTTTAATGGAAGGCAGGCAGGTAGGATGGCATGGGGGGTGTTCAATGGAAGGGGGATGGGAGGCAGGCGGGCATCAGGGGGGGGTGAGGTGAGGAAGGACGCACTGGGGGCACTATGGACATAGGAAGGGGCAATGTTGTGTGTTATGTTTGATTAGTTATTGTTACAAGTACTATATATGGTGCTGAGAATAAATGTCCAAATAAGTGTTCTTGACATTTTTTTATTTATTATCCGTGTCATATTTTTTATAAAGGTTAGTACCAATAACAACATGTTTCATTTAACATATTGATATATATCACAGTAATGATGCATTTTATTATCTCTCATGTAATTTACAAACTTAAAAATGGGAGGTGAAAGGGCCTCATAAGTGGAATAGCCTAGGGCCTCTTTTCATCTAAATCCAGCCCTAGCCATACTCCTCCACCATGAGTGGTTGCAAAATGTTCTTATCTTTTATACAAACATTATTCTTCCATTGAATGATGACAAAATACAGCAATAAAAATATAACAGCATAGAACATTACAACATTGATTCTACTGTAATGCAATAGGTATACCTGCCCAGATACCACAATTGTTTTCTTTCAAAACAGATACAGTATTCAATCAAATCAAAGTACAGGAGAACAATAGAGCATATTACCAGTTTTTTTAAGTTCCATAAGTTTTTATTAAATGTTACAATTATAGTGCACCCACAGAATACAGCAGAATACAATTTACAATTAGCAGGACATCTTACCTCCCATCCCCCATGAAGCAGTGGAGTTTATATTGTCACTTTTTGTAAAAATAAGTTTATGGCTTTTAGTAGTAGCTCAAAGCATGGTACATTCCTGTACAGTAGGAATTTCCCTCTCCCCAAAAGGCCTACTAACCCCTCCGTTTACAAAAGCGTACTACGGCTTTTAGCACCAGCAGTGGCAGTAACAGCTCGGATGCTCATAGGAATTCTATGAGCATCAGGGCTCTTACCGCCGGGACTGGCCCTAAAAACTGTGCTATGCTTTTTTTTTTTTTTTTTTTTAAAGGGGGTGGGGTAAGTTTGTTACCTGAGATGATGTTGCGTTAAGAGACTTGCCCAAGGTCACAAGGAGCATCAGTAGGAGCCCTGGCTTCCTTGGTCCTCAATCTGCTGCTTTGATTCTGTTCTACTCTCTATCAGATAATGATGAGAATAAGAAGAATGCCTTCCTTTGAAAATGAAGAGACTCTTCTCACCACTCTTTTGAACATTTTCTTCCTTTCTTCATGACAGACGAGAAACTTGGTGCTGGCAATGCAACCCTGTTCTAAAATAGCACAACATGTGGTAAAATAATCCAATTTAAATTAAAGGTAGCCTATATTGATAACTTCACTGATAAATATCAAAGGAACACAACAAAAAGTGCAAAAGTATATTTGCAGATGTGTTAAAAATGAGCCGAATTATTTCACATTAATCAAAAGGCTTCTTCAAGCCATGACTACTAGGTAAAACAAATCACAGCTGACTAGTTGTAACTTTTAGTCCATGGATTACAAACTCCAGTTTGTGGCAATGTTAATCATTGACAGTATAACACTGGCAACAATACTGACTTTTCATCTTGATTGAAATTCATTAATAAATGGCAATAGAACAGTAGTTTCCAAACCTGTTCCTGGACATACCCCAGGCAGTCAGGTTTTCAGGATAACCAAAATGAATATTCATGAGGCAGTGCATGCAAATCTCTCTCATGAATATTCATTGTGGATATGCCATGTCAACTATTTTACAGCAGTATAAAAATCACAGGAAGTGGTAATTACTGTATATATGTTACTATCACTGGAAGCAGAGAAAGTGTCATATGAGTATTATCAACAGAATGCTATTTTCTGTTTATATGTGGAATCCCCAAAGAACTCCATGTCAAGGGGAACAGGTTGAGTCAGTCCTGCATTCAGCTCCAGTGTCTGCATGGAGGTGGGATTTGGGGTGTAAGTATACTTAGATCTTAAGATATTGGCAGTATGAGGCCTTTTACCTAGGACTGTTGATGCAATATGTAACTGGACTACACAGGAAGAAGGGCACTCCAACTGTTGGCACCTTTTCACTTAACATTGGAGGTACTTACCTTCTTCAGCTCCACCCCGTGGCACTTTCCTTTCTCAGCTCCATCCCTCTTCTGCTATATCCTTGTGACAGTTATCCTCCTCAGCACTAGTGATCTCTAAGGGAAAATAAAAAACTGAGCAAGTTAGAAATGAAGGCTTATGATGCTGTTCTGTTTGAGGTAGACACCCAAAAAGAGCAGGAAGAAGCTGATAGGTCAAAATAAAACCTTTCTGATATGTAGAAACGAGTTGCATGTCATTTTCACTTACTGGACTTAATACAGATTTTCTACATTCTGCTGCGAATTTAGCCAACTATTTTGCTACAAAAATTCATAATTTGAGATCGCCTCTTGTAGGTTCAAACATAGATTTACCAATCACTCTAATTGCTTTAGAAAAAGAAGGTTCAGCTGTTGATATGATCGGGAATCATTTTGAAAATCCAGATTGGAACCAATTTCTCAAGTTGTACTCAAAATATGTAAAATCCAATTGCCTATTGGACAATTGACCACCGACTATTATGAAATCAGCTCCTATATCCTTCAAGGCTGAACTTTTTAATTGGGTTTCTTTATGTATATGCACTGACAAATTTCAGGTGGAACTTGGTCATATCCTTGTGACTTCTTTTATTAAAAATTCTCAGGAGTCTGTTTCCTTGACTGCCAACTACAGACCTATTGCCAACATACCATTTTTTCTTAAACTAATGGAAGGACTGGTTAACATCGATCTCATGAAATATTTAGAGAAGTTCAGCATTCTGCATGATTCTCAGTCTGGTTTTCATACAAATTATAGTACTGAAACAGTTTTAGCTTCTATGACTGATCAATCTTTCCCATTTGTTTTCCCTGGGGAAAAAGTGCATTTGTACTGCAGTTCGACTTGAGCAGTGGCTTTGACCTTGTTGATCATGACATTTTGCTTAGATGCATTGGCATTTCTGGACAGATATTAAATTGGTTTACGAGTTTCTTAAAAAATGTATTTTACCAGGTTTACAGTGAAGGAACTTTCCCTCAGGCTTGGTGTAATCCCTGTGGAGTTTCATAAGGCTCCCCACTCTTCCCTTCACTTTTCGATGTCTATATGGCATCATTGGGAAATATGTTATCCGATTTAAAATTGAAATTGTATATATACGCGGATGACATTGCAATTATTATTCCTATAACCTCACTGACTCAAGAGACAGAACAGTTCATTTCATCTGACCTTACTAAGGTAGACCAATGTACTATACAATTTAAATTAAAACTGAATTTGGAAAAATCTAAGATTTTATGGCCAAGTCCTAATAACAAGATCATGAATACCTTGATATTAAATTAGATTACCCAGTTAGTTCTACTATCAAAATCCTTGGTGTCATCTTGGACCAAAGCTTGACTTTTGAAGATCAATAAAAACAAGGGAAAAAGGAAGCCGATATGGTTCTCCAACCTAGTGGCTGAGAAAATAAAGGCGAAAGAGTTGGCATTTGTGAAATATAAAAAAAACCAAGAAGAGGAGAGCAGAAAGGACTACAGGGTGAAACTGAAAGACGCCAAGAGAGAGATACATCTGGCGAAAGCACAGGCGGAAGAACAAATGGCTAAAAATGTAAAAAAGGGAGACAAAAATTTTTTCAGCTATATTAGTGAAAGGAGGAAGATGAAAAATGGAATTGCTAGGCTAAAAGATGCTGGGAACCAATATGTAGAAAGTGATGAGGAGAAAGCGAATGTGCTAAACAAATACTTCTGTTTTGTGTTCACAGAAGAAAATCCTGGAGAAGGACCGAGATTGTCTAGCAAAGTTACACGAGAAAATGGAGTAGATTCTGCGCCGTTCACGGAGGAGGGTGTTTATGAGCAACTTGAAAAACTGAAGGTGAACAAAGCAATGGGACCAGACGGGATCCATCCCAGGATACTAAGGGAGTTCAGAGAGGTTCTGGCGAGTCCTATTAAAGACTTCTTCAACAAATCTCTGGAGACGGGAGTGATTCCTGGGGATTGGAGGAGAGCGGATGTGGTCCATATTCATAAAAGTGGTCACAGGAATGAAGCAGGAAACTACAGGCCAGTGAGCCTCATTTCAGTTGTTGAAAAATAATGGAAGTTTTGCTGAAAGAAAGGATAGTATACTTCCTTGAATCTAATGGGTTACAGGATCCGAGGCAACATGTCTTTACAAAAGGTAAATCATGCCAAACGAACCTGATTGAATTTTTTGATTGGGTGACCAGAAAGCTGGATCGAGGACATATGCTAGATGTAATTTACTTGGATTTCAGCAAAGCCTTTGATACAGTTCCTCATAGGAGGCTGTTGAACAAACTTGAAGGGCTGAAGTTAGGATCCAAAGTGGTGAACTGGGTTAGAAACTGGCTGTCGGACAGACGCCAGAGGGTGGTGGTTAATGGAAGTCGCTCGAAGGAAGGAAAGGTGAGTAGTGGAGTCCCTCAGGGATCAGTGCTGGGGCCAATCCTGTTCAATATGTTTGTGAGTGACATTGCTGAAGGGTTAGAAGGAAAAGTGTGCCTTTTTGCAGATGATACCAAGATTTGTAACAGAGTAGATACCGAAGAGGGAGTGGAAAATATGAAAAAGGATCTGCAAAAGTTAGAGGAATGGTCTAATGCCTGGCAACTAAAATTCAATGCAAAGAAATGCAGAGTAATGCATTTGGGGATTAATAATAGGAAGGAACCGTATATGCTGGGAGGAGAGAAGCTGATATGCACGGATGGGGAGAGGGACCTTGGGGTGATAGTATCCGAAGATCTAAAGGTGAAAAAACAGTGTGACAAGGCAGTGGCTGTTGCCAGAAGCATGCTGGGCTGTATAAAGAGAGGCGTAGTCAGTAGAAGGAAGAAGGTGTTGATGCCCCTGTACAGGTCATTGGTAAGGCCCCACTTGGAGTATTGTGTTCAATTTTGGAGACCGTATCTGGCGAAGGATGTAAGAAGACTTGAGGCGGTCCAGAGGAGGGCGACGAAAATGGTAGGAGGCTTGCGCCAGAAGACATATGAGGAGAGACTGGAAGTCCTAAATATGTATACCCTAGAGGAAAGGAGAGATAGGGGAGATATGATTCAGACGCTCAAATATTTGAAGGGTATTAACATAGAACAAAATCTTTTTCAGAGAAAGGAAAATGGTAAAACCAGAGGACATAATTTGAGGTTGAGGGGTGGTAGATTCAAAGGCAATGTTAGGAAATTCTACTTTACGGAGAGGATGGTGGATGCCTGGAATGCGCTCCCGAGAGAGGTGGTGGAGAGTAAAACTGTGACTGAGTTCAAAGAAGCTTGGGATGAACACAAAGGATCTAGAATAAAAAATAAGATTAAATATTGAACTAAGGCCAGTACTGGGCAGACTTCCACGGCCTGTGTCTGTATATGGCCGTTTGGTGGAGGATGGGCTGGGGAGGGCTTCAATGGCTGGGAGGGTGTAGATGGGCTGGAGTAAGTCTTAACAGAGATTTTGGCAGTTGGAACCCAAGCACAGTACAGGGTAAAGCTTTGGATTCTTGCCCAGAAATAGCTAAGAAGAAAAAATTTTAAAATTTAAATTGAATCAGGTTGGGCAGACTGTATGGACCATTCGGGTCTTTATCTGCCGTCATCTACTATGTTACTATGTTACTCTTAGGTTAAAAAATATTTTTTCACTTTATGGAAACTTCATACCATTAAACATTATTTTGATCTCTTCTCTTTTCAATTGCTGGTTCAATCTTTGATCTTAAGTATCTTAGGTTATTGCAATATTATATACTTGGGATCTTTTAAGAAAACCATCAAATGACTGAGAATCGTTCAAAATGCTGCAGCCCATCTCATTTATGGTCTCAAGAAATCCGATCATGTAAGCTCGTATTACAAAAATCTAAATGGGCTGCCTGTGGAAGCAAGGGTCATTTTTAAGTTTTCTTGCTTTTGCTTCAAAACCATAACAGGTTCATCCCCAATCTATCTATCTCATCATTATGAATTTCCAGGCACAACTTGGACACATGGAGGGGCATAATCGAAAGGGATGTCAAAGTCCATTTTCGTCTAACTCGCAAGTCATCAAAAGTAAAAAACAGCCTAGGACACATTTTCAAAAAATACGTCCACATTTTTTTTTCTTTCGAAAATCGTCTAATTGTACGTCCTGTCGATCTGATCGTCCAAGTCGCTAAATTGTCCATCTTTATACCACATTTTTGTCCAACTTTTCATCCAAATCAAAAACGCCTAGAACAAGCCCTGTTGGGCGTGGGAGGGGTCTACAAAATGATGGACTGAACACCCAGACATGGCACCTAAATAGTGGGGTACCTTACAGGGCACTACTGTGAACTTCACAAAAAGGCTGCCATGTCTTTACCTTACTATAGCTCCCTTATAGGTCATGATGAACCCCCCAAACCACCTCCAGAATCCCCTAGATCCACTTATCTACCACCCTAATAGCCCTTATGGCTGCAGGAGCCACTTATATGCCAGTACAAAAGGCTTTTGGGGTATATAGGGGAGTGCACATGTTTAAGTATCAATGCAGTGATTACAGGGGCTAACATCCTGGCATAGCATTCCATTTCAGAGGACCCGCCACAGAAATGACTGTTGCTTGCATCTTCTTGTAATGGGTTTCATTAAGCACCTCTATTGATAGCCTCATGGCAGATTCAGATCTTAACATTCTAGATGGTATATAATGTTTCAATACTTGCTTTAGATACCCCATAGATGCCTTGTTGTCTCACTGGTCACCTCATAGAGACTCCTTGCAAGTTTCACTCCCCTGGACAGCAGCAGCCAAGCACAGCATGAGCTGGTGACTCCGGCCACAGTCTCAGGGGAAAGGTATCCCGCTTTGGATCAATTCATGGGTTGTCTTGATATTGGATGCCAGCTTGTTCAGCTGGGGTCTCATTGTAATGGTTACCGAGTTCACAGTGGAAATGGTCTATCAACAAGTACAAGCAGTTCAGTTGGTACTGCTCCAATTGCAGTCTTGGTTGGAGACAAAGCAGTCAAAGTCTTCTCTAACAATACCACTACAGTTGTCTATATCAACAGGCAGGGAGGCACCAGGAGTACTCTACTCCAACTGGAGGTGAAAATTGTTCTCTGGAGCAGAAACACACTTGCAGGCAATCTCTGTGGTGCACATGGTTGGAGTGGACAATGTTAAAGTGGATTATCTCAACAGACAGACATTAGAACCGTTGCAAGCATTCCAAGCCATTGTGAGAAGATGAGGGTCATCAGACATTCGACTTTATGGAGACTGCAAGGAAAGGTAGATTGGTACTTTGTCAAAGATACGAGCCCAGAAGTGCAAGGCTGAACTCCCTGGTTCAACTATGCCCAATGACCGGGCTACTGCAAGTGCTTTTCCATTGGCCCATGATAGGCCAGATTATACACTGAGTAGCACATCACAAGGGAACAGTAGATCTTGTAGCACCAGATTGTCTCAGGCGCTCATGGTACATAGATCTTCTAGGACTACAAAAGGAACAAAGCCTCAGACTCCAAGTGTACCCAGACTTACTCTCATAGGAGCTGATTGCCCAGGAAGATCTGGGATACTTTGGTCTAACAGTATGGTTCTTGAGCATGCAGCACTAGTCCAAAAAGGATTCTCAAAATTAGTCATTGCTACTCTAAAGCTGATGATGGTTTCAACGTATGCTAAGGCATGGGAAATGTTTTGGCAGTAGTGCAGCAAAAAAAAAAAAAAAGTTAGAGCAGGTACTGGCATTACTCTAATAATATTTTTATTGAAAATTTTGGAATAAAACCAAAACAAGCAATATAATACAATAGTAATCTAAATGAATGAAGTCAAAGGGTGTCACAATATATAATACAAATTAAGTATATCAGCGTTCAGTCTGTAACTTTAAATAAACAATTCCACACCTTATTACACTGTCTCAAACTGCCACACTTAATCGCATAAATTTTTCATATTTACTATACAAACATAAAGTATTCCTCCATGTGTTATAGTCCAATTTAGAAAAATCTTTCAAGTTAATTAAAATAGTTTTAATGGTAATCATTATTAAGTTACTCAATAATTTTGTCTCAGAGGAACTCATCAAAGACTGTAAACCCAAACCTCCCAGAATAATTACTGAATAAGTTAATGGCTCTGACATAGAAAGCAAAGCTGAGATTGTCAACCAGATCATAGTCCATTAAGCAGTCACATAACGACATTTAATAACACATGTTTTAATGTACCAATCCCATCCCTACATGACCAACAGAATTTTCTACTGGAGACATCTATGTATGACACTTTAACCGGAGTCCATATAGCCTTTGGGTTTTGGCCAGGTACTAGTGACCTGGATTGGCCACCGTGAGAACGGGCTACTGGGCTTGATGGGCCATTGGTCTGACCCAGTAAGGCTATTCTTATGTTCTTATGTTTCTACAAGAGGGCCTTAACAAGGGGTTGTCAGTGGCATCCCTTAGAGTTAAAGTTGCAGGGCTCTCATGCTTCTAGGGCCGAGAGAAGGGAGCTTCACTAGTGGCTCATCCAGATATAGTCATGTTCCTGAAGGGTGCCTCTGATTTGAGACACAGTTCCATCCTGGAACCTTAATATTGTTTTACAGGGACTCAGAAGGACCCCATACGAGTCCTTACAGGAGGCCTCCCTCATGAATCTGATGGTCAAATCAGTCTTCTTGGTGGCAATTACATCTGCCAGGAGAGTCTCAGAATTGCAGGTCCTGTCATGCAGAGAGCTGTTTTTCAGGATCATGGAAGCAAAAGTGACCTTGCAGATGGTTCCTTCCTTCCTACCAACCAAAGTTTTTTTTCTGCATTTCATGTCAATCATGAAGCTAGACTGCCAGCATTTCTCCCCACAGGATCTAAGAAAAAAGGCAAGACTTAAAGGTTTTGGTCGTCAGAAGAGTACTATTGCATTACCTGGAGGTGACCAATGAGTTTCATCTCTCAGATCATCTTTTCAACTTAAACCAATTAGGTGAGATGAGGCAGACCCACTTCCATCTCCAGATGGATTCATAGAACTATATTAACTGCATATATCAGTCGTGGCAAACAGCTGCCTATCTCATTGAAGAGTGGCCTCCTCTTTGGCAGAAGCAAGGGCAATTGTTCCTAAGGAAATTTTAGGTCAGCTACCCAGTTTTCCCTTCATACTTTCATCAAATTATACAGGGTGGATATAGCAGTACAGGAGGATGCTGCTTCCAGGTCCTCAGTGCTACATACAGTCTCATCTCTCCTACTCTAGAATTTGGGGACTGCTTAGGTATATCCCTAAGGTTCAGCATATAAGAGATTAGGTTCTTACCTTGATAATGGCGTAGCAAGGGTAGGAGGAACCCACGGCAGTGGCACCCCCGTGCCCTCCTCTCCGCCTCCCCACTCTTTCCATGCTACCCATGCCACACTTGTGCCCTCCTTTCCCACCCCTTACCTCTTTAAATCTTCGTCAGTGTAAGTAGTTTCTCCGGTCTACTGTTTGGGCCAGCATTGGCTTTCCCTCTGATGTTATTTCCTGGCCTCATGGGAAGGAGCCAGGCTTGCATGAGCAGCAGGCCAGAGTAGATGCTCATGCTTGTGAAAATATAAAGAGGTACGGGGGGCAGGGAAGGAAGGGCTATTTTCAAAAGTGTAAATTCCGCTGCTCTCTATATAATCACTAATTCTTATTATATTTGTTTTTCTTTACAACTCCTGTAAACCATCTGAGCTCTATCTCTATAGAGAAGATGCAGTATATAAGCTTAAGGTTTAGTTTAGAGTGCAAGCATGGCATGGGGAGGAGGAGATGTTCTGGCAACCTGACTAAGATGGTGCCCGGGCGGTCTTCTCCCCCTCCCCTTTTATTACGCCACTGTACCTTAGAAACATGATGGCAGAAAGAGGCCAAATTGCCCATCTAGTCTGCCCATCCGCAGTAACCATTATCTCTTTCTCTGAGAGATCCCACGTGCCTATCCCAGGCCCTTTTGAATTCAGACACAGTCTCTGTCTCCATCATCTCTTCTGGGAGACTGTTCCATGCATCTACCACCCCTTCTGTAAAAAAAATATTTCCTTAGATTACTCCGGAGCCTATTACCTCTTAACTTCATCCTATTCTCTCTCATTGCAGAGTTTCCTTTCAAATGAAAGAGACTCGACTCATACCTTGATAATATCTTTTCCAGTAGATAGGGGTGGTATGCTGCCACCCCCTCCCCCAGCAATTTATCTGATGCACCTGCTTTCTGACTCAAGTTTAATGGTCAGCTCTACTGCTAGGATTTTTCCTGTCAGTCAGATTATGGAATAATGAAGAGTCTGTGTATATGATTGAAAGGAATGAATGTTGAGCTCTATAAATGTTTAGGCTGTTATGTTCTTGTTTAACTTTTATTTTCTTACATTCATTGTTCCTCTCTGCGGCTTGTAAATGTTTTTAACTATATTACTGTTCATTCAGTAATTGTTTTCAAAATTCATCTGAGCAGATCAGATACCTGGTTTTGGTGAATTCCCTGTACCGCTCCTTCTTCTGCCTTCTTCTATAGGGCTGTCGATGGCTTTGGTATAAACTGAAGGGGGCAGCAGAGACTGGGGAGAAGAGCTGAAAAGCTGTGATTGACATCTTCTGCAGTATGCTTGCAGACATGCATGGACAACCCTATGGGTTCAGCGTACCATCTCTGTCTACTGGAATAGATATTATCGAGGTAAGAACATAATCTCTTTTTGGTATTTTGTTCATATATTAACTTCAACTAAATTTTCAAGGAGGAACTATCTACCTGGAGTTTTGTACCCACAGATCTTGCCACTGGATGTTTGAGCTTGAGTACCTGATTGTAAAAAACCGCTTAGATAACCTTGATAGGCGGTATATAAAAAAACCTAATAAACTTGAAACTTAATTAAAATTATTCTTAGTACATTATACTGCAGATAGCTGAAATTATAGTCAGCTGTGTACATATTTATGTCATGCTAATGGAGTTTCTGAGTCTTCAAATGACCTAAGGGCCTGTTTTACAAAGCCGCACTAGCGGCTGCCGCGCGGCAACAGCCTCGAAGCCCTTTAAATCTCTATGGGCTTCAGGGCCGTTACCGCAGCGGCCCGCACTAATCGGCTTCGTAAAAGAAGCCCTAAGTGTTAAATTAACTATTATGTTCCTAGTTTGGTTCTAAAATAAAAATGGTTTTCTTTGTTAATTGTTTTGGTTATTTTATTTGTTTTTAGAAATATTATGAGATCTTTGCATTGACTTTATCTTTCCTCAACATTAATCTGAATAGTTGATGGAAATAAATATTACTTTTGGCATATCATGTACCTCCTGTTCTTCTGGGCTTCCTGCTCATTGAAACCAGGGTCAAGATCTGACACCATCAGCCTTTATTTACAGTACACTCTTCCATATTTACATCTCCTGCCAATACTGCACTATCAGTCCTCAGTTGGGGGACCAAACAGCAGAGCTTGTTCTGGAACCCTGCAGTCCCAGAACCTACATCTAGCCACTAGGTGTCACCCTATAGTTATAGCCATTACTTCCAATCACTCTCTCCCCTTCTCTCCTCCCCCCTCCCCCCCCCAAGACTATGAACAATGCCTCCACAGGATCCTCAGCTGGGGCTGATTCAGGGATTGGGAAACCAGAGCCAGGAATCAAATTCAGGTTTCTCTTTGTGCTAGTACACAGCATTGCCATCAAGCCACTAAGCCAATCAGAAAAGTATATTATGAATATAACACCCCATGAATGCATTAAAACTATTTTGGGAGGAAGACAATTTTGCAACAGCCCATCTAACTTGAGCCGCCAACATGCACATAAGTTATACTGATTTTCAAAGGGAAAGTATTCACATATCTTCCCTTTGAAATGGCCCCAACTGAAATTCATGCATACATTTATACCTCTTGTTTAGCATGTAACAGAATTTCATAAAATTGACTTTTGAAAATCTAAAAGTATACGTGTAAGCCCAAATACTGCCCCAGCTCCCCCCGGGAATGCTTCTGCTCACTACATGTAAAAAGAATGTACAAAATGGCATTATAAGCATACTTCTACCATCATACAGTCTGTGTAGTATATGACAGTGGCGTACCAAGGGCAGGGCGGACTGCCCGGGTGCATACCCTAGGGGGGTTCACATCCAGCCAGGACTGGAACCTCCCGTCCTACTCTTTAACTGGACCTGCACCTCAGCACGGCTGGAGCGAGTTGGCAGAAGAACTGAAGTACAGGAAGGGCTCGCAATGACAGCGGTTGCCAGCTCTGCTCCAGAAGAAGTACGTGACGTCGGAGGGGGTTGACCGGCAGCCACAGTTATCGTGGGACCTTGTCGCAACTCCCTGTGCTGCCGGTCCACCCCCAACGATGTCACGTACTTCTTCCAGGGCAGAGCCGGCAGATGCAGTCATCGCGGGACCTTGCTGGTTTGGAGGGAGAGAGAAATGAGCATAGAAGGATGATGGAGGGAGAGAAAGGGGGCAGGGTGGTATGGAAAGGTGGTGGAGGGAGAGAAAGGAGGCAGGGGTGGAGGGAGAGAAAGGAGGTCAGGGTGGTATGAGAGAAAGGGGCAGATGCTGATGGAATTGGTGTGCAGCGAAAGGGGAGAGAGACATAAGGGGGTAGGATACTGGATGGAATTGGGTTGGAAGGAAAAAAAGGGAGAAGATGCTGATGGAAGTGAGGGAAGGGAGAGGAGAGCGTGAAATGCCAGACCATTGAGGTGGAGAGGGAAGGGAATAAGAGGAGAGGAGAGCTATGCCAGACCATTGGAAGAGGGAAGGGAAGAATATGGATGCCAGACCAATGGGAGTGAAGGGAGAGATGGAAGGGGGAGGTATACAGTTTCTGGAAGGGGCATAGAAGGAGAGAAGATGCCATATAGAAGGGGAAGAGATAGGGTAGACATTGGATGAAAGGAAGAGAGTGACAAGAAGATGAATAAAGCAGAAACCAGAGAAGACAAGGTAGGAAAAAAATGTTCTGTTTATTTATTTTTTTTGCTTTAGGGGAGATGCATCTCAGTTTCTGTAGTGTTGCATTGTATGCATAGTCCTGCTTCATGGTGGTTCAATTTATTCTTTCTCTATATATTTCTATTTTATCCCCCCTTTTACAAAACCGTAGAGCATTTTTTAGCGCCAGCCGTGGTGGTAACAGCTCTGATGCTCAGAATTCTATGAGCATCTGAGCTGTTACCACCGTGGCTAAAAACCACACTACAGTTTTGTAAAAGGGGGAGGGATTAGTATGTAATTATATATTCCATAATAGGCAAAGGTGTTTTCTGTGTGTTTGAAAGACATGGCTTTCTGTTAGAACTGACAGCGCAGGACTGATTTGTACTAGTCTGGCTTGTTTAGTTTTACAATGGGTGTATTGATGTATTGATCACTGCAGTATGTAAGATGCTGCCTTTTCCTAGGTACACTCTTGTGTGACTTTTGGATTGTTACTAAAAATCATGTTTTTCATACAGATGGGGGGGGGGGGAGGTTGTCAAAAAATGATGGGCCCCGGGTGTCACATTTGCTAGGTACGTCACTGGTATATAACAAGCCTTTTTCATACATAAACACTGTTTTATGCATTCAAGTTACTTTTCAGGGAATAAATCATCGGAAGATATCAATGATACATTCAAGCTATGATATGATAAACTACACACTGAATGCCTCCATAGGGAATAATTTTATAAAGGGTAGAGATTTTTTTCCTACGTAGATGCCACTGTACACATGTAAAATGCCTCTGATAAAATTACCCCCTTACATAAAAGCAAGTGCAATGATAAAAATGTGCTGAATTTTATACAAGTTTGGTTTAGACCTGATTGGGGTGAATTTTTGTCAGAGCACAAGGAAAGTTATGATTTATGAACATTGTTTCTATAGTCCCCTACTCTACCTCCTCTGACCTTCGATGCTGCTTATCATCACCAAGCTCTCTATCTCCTGATTCCCTCTCCTACCTCCTCCCTGGCCTGCTTCTGTAATTTAATCTTCTTGCAGTTGGCCGGCAGCAGCATTGAGATGAACCTGCTATCATCGTCCTACCCTGCTCTGCTGCAGCTTCCTGTTCCCGCATAGGTGGGACTTGAAGAGAAGGGGCTTCTGGGGCAGGACGACAGTAGCAGGCTTACCTCGCTGATGCCACCAGCTGCCCGAAGATTAAATTACAGCAGCCATCTGGGGAGGAGGTAGGAGAGGGAATCAGGAGATAGAACGATCATGTGGGGGAAGCAGCATCAGAGGTAGGAGAGAGGGAGGGGGCTGGAGAAACAGCATGGAGGGAGAGGGCCTGAAGAAACAGCATAGAGGAAGGGAGGGGACTAAAGAAACAGGTGAGGGAGTTGGGAGAGCCAGCTAAACCCGGACAGACTCACCCATTTTTTAAAAACCATCCAGGCACCTGGATAGTCCTCGAAAAAAAGGACATGTCCGATTTTTCCCAGATGTCCGGTAACCCTACCCTGGGGTGGTCTGTGGTCATGGTTTGTAAGGATCTGGAGGTTATCTGATAGCTACAATATAAGTAGGAGAAATGCTGTCCTATGTACTATTTTGATAGTGGCTGAATATTGTTGCTATCATGGAAATTATTTGTTTCTCTTCACAACACTCCCTTATGAGCTACATTAAATCCTGCAATACAGAGCAGAAAGGGAGTGGCTCAGTCAAAGCAGAGCAGAGAGGGTGTGGTTCAGCCAGCCAGCCAGAAACTCTGAGTACATGCAGACAAGGGAAGATGAGAGCAGCCCTCCAGCATTTTCCATAATCACAGATGTACAAGCAATAGAAACTTAAAATAGGTAGGCCAAGTTTTACCTTAGACCTTTCTGAAATCCTAATCCTTGAGGCCAAACCCAAGCCCGATTTTGAATAATCTTGAAGACACTGAGACTTGGGAAAGGGCTGCAGGAAGATTATATTTGAATTCCATGAGACTAAGAAGGCCATTTTTGATATGATGTTCAAATCCAATTGTAGATGCTTTGCAAAAAAAAAAAAAAAAATGTCCAAAAATGCAGTGCCACACATGGCCAGTTTTGAACCAGAAAAATGTCTTATCTTTTTGGTTTGAAAATCACCCTATTTTAGACTATTTTGTGATCATTGCATCTTTCTTTAAGGGTCATTTCTAAAAGAAAAAAAATCCAAGGGAAAAATGCACAGAAACAAGCCATTGAGATGTCTGAAGGCCAGCAGTCTTACTAGACTGGCCACACATACATCCCAGCAGAGCAATAGGACAGCCTAGGACAGCGATGGCGAACCTATGGCACGCGTGCCAGCTGTGGCACGCGAAGGCCTAGCAGCTGGCACGCGGGAAGGTCCGCAATAGAGAGCTGCACGGGTCGCGGGGATCCTGTGGGGACGCCTCCGAGGGTCGCGGGGTTCCTGCGGGGCTGGATGTACTAAGTCGTGCGGCTTTTCTCCCTACCTGCTCTGCTTGCAGCACAGAGCCGAACGGAAGTCTTCCCGACGTCAGCGCTGACGTCGGTAAACAAAGCCCTCCCTCCGACGTCTGCGCTGACGTTGGGAAGACTTCCGTTCGGCTCTGTGCTGCAGGCAGGGTAGGTAAGGAGGAGTAGCCTCGCGGCTTGAGTGGCTACCAAGGGAGGGGGGCGGTCCGCCCCGCCCCGTGTGCAGCACAGCCGGCCAGGTCCCCTTACTTTTGTGGAGCTAACCCGACCGACCGGCAACAGCCTTGGTCCGACAAACCTCCCTGCCCTTAACCGCGAATCTAAATTACCTTCTTACAGCAGCTGTAAGAAGGAAATTTAGATCCGCGGTTAAGGGCAGGGAGGTTTGTCAGACCGGGGCTGTTGTCGGTCTGTCGGTCGCGGAAGCGCCACAAAAGTAAGGGGACCTGGCCGGCTGTGCTGCACCCGGGGCGGGAGAGAAGGAGGGGGGAGAAGGACGCTGAAAGCACTGGGGAAGACAAAGGGGTGGAGAAGGACGCTGAAAGGCCACAGGGAAGACGGGGTGGGGGGGAAGGACACTGAAAGCATTTGTGGAAGACAGAAGGGGGAGAAGGACGCTGACAGGACATGGGGAAGACGGGGGGGGAAGGACGCTGAAAGCACATGGGGAAGACAAAGGGGTGGAGAAGGATGCTGACAGGACATGGGGAAGACGGGGAGGGAGAAGGACGCTGAAAGCACTGGGGAAGACAAAGGGGTGGAGAAGGACGCTGAAAGGCCATGGGGAAGACGGGGTGGGGGGGAAGGACACTGAAAGCATTTGTGGAAGACAGAAGGGGGAGAAGGACGCTGACAGGACATGGGGAAGACGGGGGGGAAGGACGCTGAAAGCACATGGGGAAGACAAAGGGGTGGAGAAGGATGCTGACAGGACATGGGGAAGACGGGGGGGGGGGAGAAGGACGCTGAAAGCACATGGGGAAGACAAAGGGGTGAAGAAGGACGCTGAAAGGCCATGGGGAAGACGGGTGGGGGGAAGGACACTGAAAGCATTTGTGGAAGACAGAAGGGGGAGAAGGACGCTGACAGGACATGAGGAAGACGGGGGGGAGAAGGACGCTGAAAGCACATGGGGAAGACAAAGGGGTGGAGAAGGACGCTGAAAGGATATGGGGAAGATGGGGGTGGGGTGGAGAAGGATGCTGAAAGGCTATGGGGAAGACGGGGGGGGGTGGAGAAGGATGCTGAAAGGCCATGGGGAAGACAGAGGGGGGAGAAGGACGCTGACAGGACATGGGGAAGATGGGGGGGGAGAAGGACGCTGAAAGGAAATGGGGAAGAGAGAGTGGGGAGAAGACGCTGGCAGGGAAGAAGACAGAGATGCCAGACTATGGGGGGAGCGGAGGGAAGAAGATGGGTGCCAGACCAATTTGGAAGGGGGGGGGAGAAAGGGAGAGGCACAGTAACAGAGCAAATGGAAGACGCAGAAGGAAGAGAGACAGTGGATGGAAGGAACTGAATGAGAACATGAGGAAAGCAGAAACCAGGCAACAAAGGTAGGAAAAGAATTCTATTTCTTTTTTTCTTTTTTTTTGCTTCAGGATAAAGTAGTATATTAGTTGTGTTGATAAAAATTTATAAACAAAAGAGGCTCTGGTAGAAACCCGTTTACAAAGAGTGTATTCTTCCCAATTAATATTTCCAAATTAATAAAGTCTTTTTGCTTATTTGTAAATGGGTTTCTACCAGAGCCTTTAATTCAGTAGCATAATTAAATGAAATAACTATTTCTGAAGTTTATAGGGACGGGCGGGGACGGAGGGGATTCCTCACGGGGACGGGCGGGGATGGAGGACATTCCTCGCGGGGACGGGTGGGGACGGAGGGATTCCTCACGGGGACGGGTGGGATTCCTCACGGGGACGGGTGGGGACGGGTGAGACTTTGGCGGGGACGGGTAGGATTTCTGTCCCCGCGCAACTCTCTAGTCCGCAATTAAGATATGCGGCACGGCGGGAGGCGAGTGTGCCGGTGTCTGCTTTGCAGCTCACCTGGCAACAGGGCCGGACTGGCCATTGGGAGGACCGGGCATTGTCCCGGTGGGCCGCGGCCCATTCTCCTGTGCTGGCTGCAGTTCTGTGAGTGGATGTTTAGCCTGCCTGTCTTCCCCTTAGTATCCTATGAGCCAGGCAGTGTGTGAGGGGGAAGTGGGGGGAGGAAGAGAAGCTTCACACTGAGTCTGTCACAGGAACTCAGTGAGCTGTAGTGTGACTCCACATGTGACATCTGTAATCAGGAACAGTTCCTAGTGCTCCCATGCTAGAGAGGTGAGGATATGGGGGGAAGTTAATGTGTCTAATAATGTGCTCCTCTGTAAAAACCTCTGTATCTTCCACGGGGGACATGCTAAATTCGAGGAAATAAAAAAGCTGCTTATGATGATTGCATAGAGAAGTTCAGTAAGCTGAGAGGAGAGTTGGGCTCTCTGTGAACAACCAACACACTAATCCTCTGCGCTGTATCTTATGGAAAACTCAATATAGCAAAAAACAGTAAAGTGTATATGTGGCCCTTCACAGTGCTTTTGTAAACATCATAATAAAATAACAAAGGCTCCAATAATGAAAAATAAAAGTCCTTTTCCCATACACTCAGGTTGCACAAGTCCGGTTTTCACCCGGACAGTATATTTTTTGACCAAAACGGATGTCTACAATTAGTAAAATTCCCCAATCACATATTTTTTTATGGGGACGGATTTGTATACAGCACTTCATTAGATTTTTTTTATTATACAAATTTTATCTTTTTGTAGACTTGAAGTCTTGAACAAAGAAAATGAGTACAGCAAAAAAAGCAAAAACAGATAGTGGAAGACCATTCCAAGAGACCTGGACAGAGTACATATGGAGTGATTGAACGCAGTGGGAAAGCATTGTGTATTATGTGTAATGAAAGTGTTGTGTCTCGCACATCAAGTGTCAAACGTCACTTTGAGACCAACCATAACAGTGTTGCTGAACTTGGTTTAGCTCAAAGAAAAGAGTTCCTTGTAGGAAAATTAAAGAAATATCACTCCCAGTCTCTTAGTTTTAGCAACTATCTTTCAAAAACTAATCATCTTACAGTTGCCAGCTTTCAAATTTCACTGTGCATGGCAAAACATGGTAAGCCCCTCTCTGATTGAGATTTTATCAAAAAGGCAATTTTGACTGAGAGTAATTCACTCTTCCATGATTTCCAAAACAAGGATAAAATTGTGCAGCGCATCTCTGAGATGCCGCTAAGCAGAAATACTGCAAAAGATAGGGCTCTGCGAATGGCTGCTGATGTTAGTCAACAGCTTACTTGCGACTTACAAAAAGCACCCTTCTACTCCATGTGCTTGGATGAAAGTACAGATATTACTAACCATGCAAGACTAGCGCTCATTTTGCGTTATGCTACTGGTGACATCATGAGAGAAGAGCTGGTAAAACTGCTGTCTTTGCCTGGAAGAACACAAGGGATAGATATCCACAATGCTGTGATGGAGGCTTTTTCATCACTAGACATAAGTCCAGAAAAAGTAGTTTCAGTTACTAGCGATGGAGCACCTAGCATGGTGGGGACAACATCAGGAATCATTCATTTCTTTGCTAAGGAAGCAAAACATCCACTGATTCAATTTCACTGCATAATACATCAAGAGGCTCTCTGCGCTAAAGAAAGCAGCAAAAAACTTGACGATGTCCTCAAAGATGTAACAAAAATGGTGAACTTCATCATGGTGCATGCTCTTAATTTTTGACAATTTCAAGCCCTTCTTGATGAGGTTTAGGCACAATATAACACTTTACTGATGTACAATAATGTCCGGTGGCTGAGCAGAGGATGAGTGTTAGAGAGATTTGTGGCCTGCTTGGAAGAAGTTAGGCTATTTATGAACAAAAAGGGGGAAGACTATCCTCAACTCACCAACATGGCCTGGCTTACCAACCTCATGTTCTTTACAGATTTTACTAACCACTTTAATGTACTAAACAAAAAATTACAAGGCATGGGAAAAACAGCAGAAAGCATGTTTAGTGACATCAAAGCTTTTGAGAGAAAATTGCATGTTTTTGAAAAAGACCTTGAGAGTGGACAGCTAAAATATTTTCCCAACCTAAAAATACATTTGGATAATTCTACAACATTTGTGGACAGTCATAAAAAACACCAGGAAATCCACAAAGCATATTCCACCATTGTAGCCGAAGCAAAGGAGAATTTTAGTAAAAGATTTTCTCAGTTCCGTAAGATGGAGACAACCCTTTCATTTATAACTTCCCCAGAAAAGTCCACATTTGAAGATCTTGATCTTTCCTGCTTACAGTGGTTGGATATTCAAAATTTGGAAATGGAGCTATTGGAATTTCAAGAAAGCTCTATCTGGAAAAGTAAATTCAATGACCTGCGTGCGGCTCTTGAACGTATTGAGTGTGAAAGGGTGACAAATGAAATCACTGCTAGCAGTTCTGAAAATGAAATCCTAAAAGCGTGGAATTCTCTGCCAGACAATTTTAAGTCCATGAAAGCACTTGGGATTGCTCTTCTTACTTTGTTTGGGTCATCCTATGCTTGTGAGCAGCTGTTTTCGGCTTTGAATCATATAAAATCTGATGCTAGAAACAGATTAACGGATGACATGAGTGCTGCATGTGTTGCTCTGAAATTAACGCACTATGAGCCAAGGATTGACAAGTTATCAGCATGCATGCAACAACAAAAATCACATTAATTTTTTTCAGAGCATGCCCAATGCATATGTTTACATGAAGCAGTGTTTTCAGTTTGCAGTTAAGACACTTTCTAAGTTATTTAAATATTATTTAAAGATGTTATTTAAAAAAGGGACTTTACATGACCCTGTTGTATTCCAATCTGGAATTTCCAATAAAAACGGTTGGTTTAATTGAAAGCTCTTTTGTTTTCTTTACATCATATTATTAGAAATGTAATGATTTAACTATTTTCTAATTTGATTGTAAATTTTACAAAAAAACATGTATAGACTCTTTGGAAATGCACACCGAGTCTTGACACAGTTAACAGTTTTAAGAAGTTTATCTTTTTTTTTACTCAGGATACATTTGACATGTTATGTGAATAATACATTTAAAATATATTGTGTAACTGAATCAAATTCTTCCTAAATTCATTAAATTGAATGAAATCATTAAAACATTATAAATTGCCAATAAATTGAAATGAAAACCAAAGGATTGTGAATCAAATTGATTTTCTGACAATACAAAGATTCCAACCTTTAAAAATGATGTTACATAGTTCAGGCAACTTTATAAAGAGTTTTTAGATACTAAAATCTTGTTATTAAGGTTTAATTGACGTGCTGACACTTTGAGGAAATTCTTTGGTTTTGTGCGGCAGTTTGGGCACTCGGGCTCAAAAAGGTTAGCCATCACTGGCCTAGGAGGTACTGCAGTGAACTTCACATAAAAGGACCCAGGTACACATGTGACCATTTATTTTTTTCATCAAAACGGGACATCTATTAATTGTCAGTCCTGCCCTCAATCCTGCCTTAGCCCCGCCACCAATCCCGTCCCCAATGTCTTCCATTCATTTTTCATGTACACATAATATCTTATTAATTCACTAGTGTTTAAGCCCATTACATTAACGGGTGCTAGAATATATGTCTGTCTTTCTTTCTGTGTCTCTCCCTGCCCCTGTCTCTCTCTTCCTTTCTTTCTTTCTTTCTCCCTCCCGCTGTCTGTCCTTCTTTCTTTCTGGTTCTCTCTCTGGCACCCTGTCTGTCTTTCTTTCTTTCTGTGTGTCTGTCTTTCATTCTAATGCGCTGCCTGCCTGCCTGTCTTTCTGTCTCTCCATGGCCCCCTTCTGTCTCCCCTACCCAAAGCAAACCAAGATTTCTCCCAGGCCCCCTTTCCCTCTCTGTCCCCTCCACTTCCCTGTGCAGCAGCAGCAGCATTTCCCTCCCACCATTCCCTGTGCAGCAGAAGCATTTCCCCACACACATACACACACTTTCCTGTGCAGCAGCAGCATTTCCCGGCCTTCTCTGTGCAGAAGCAGCATTTCCCCCCCCACACACACACTTCCCTGTGCAGCAGCAGCAGCATTTCCCGGCCTTCCCTGTGCAGCAGCAGCAGCATTTCCCGGCCTTTCCTGTGCAGCAGCAGCATTTCCCGGCCTTTCCTGTGCAGCAGCAGCATTTCCCGGCCTTCCCTGTGCAGCAGCAGCATTTCCCGCAGCCCCCTTCCCAGCCTCCGCATTTAAATTCACAGAAAAGCACTGTGCCACAATACCGCTGCCTTTGACGTCTTCTATCCACTGCGGCCAACCGTAGCGGAAACAGGAAGTAGTCCGAGAGGGCGGGCCACAGTGGACAGAAGACGGCGAGGCCAGTGATAGCGCGGTGCAGCACTTTTCTGTGAATTTAAACACGGGTGAGCCGGCAGAAGGAGGAGGCTTTGGCGATGGTGGTTTTGGCGGTGAGTGGGGGTGGGATGGGGGAGTCGCCTGCTGTGTTGTGTCTCTCCGTGTTCGAATTCGAAAATGGAATTCGGCACGGAGGGACACATCACTTGTCAGGTACCCACAGCCTCTTAAGTGCGCATGCGTGCTTAAGAGGATTATTATTATAGATAATGGTAACCATAAAATTTTTTAAAAAACACAAAGCACACTATACGCAGAGAAAACGTTAATTATCATGTATATTTGAGGGGTTTCAAAAATGTCAAGGCAGATGACTTTAAAATATGCAATGTCACCTCAGTAACTATAGAAAAATAGACAAATATAGTGCAAAATACAGACAGCAGATATAAATTCTCAAAACTGACACATTTTGATCACTAAATTGAAAATAAAATCATTTTTTCTACCTTTGTTGTCTGGTGATTTCATGAGTCTCTGGTTGTGTTTCCTTATGACTGTGCATCCTTTCTTTCATTTCTTTCTTTCTGCACTCAGGCCTAACAATTGTCCCTTTCTATTCCCTTCCTCCTTCCTTCCTATGTCCTTAGTGCCCCAGTGCCTCCTTCCCATGTCCTTAGTGCCCCCAATGCTTCCTTTCTATGTCATTAGTGCCCCTTCCTATGTCCTTAGTGCCCTCAGTGTCATCTTCCTATTTCCTTAGTGCCCCCAGATCCAGTGTCAGTTCTCCTTTGTACCTTTGTTCAAGGTCTCCCTCTCTCTCCCTCCTCTGTTATGATCTTGCTTCTTTCTGCTCTTCCTCAGGGTCACTCGCACTCTGTCTGCACCTCCCATAGTCCTGCATCTGCCTCCTATCTTTCCCCTTTGGTCCAGGCCTTTCTCTCTCTAGTCTTTCTTCTACTTACAACCCCCCCTTCTCTGCCTCTATCTCTCCTTCCTCCCTCCCTCCTTCCTATGACCCCCTCACTGCCTTCCAGCCTTTGTCCCACCCCCTCCCCTGAAGCCAGCCTGCCTGCCTACCTCCCTCCCTGCTGTGCCAAAGCCAGCTTCCCTACTTCCCTCCCTCCAACGCTGATTCAACCCCCCCCCCAGTCCACCACCACTGCTTCTTGCCACCCAGAAAAGGAAGGTCCAGGTGCAAGCCCAGAAGCCTTCTTCCTGATGTCAATTCTGATGTTGGAGAGGAAGTTCCGGGCCAGCCAATCGCAGCGGCAGCGGACCGGAGGAGGGGGGGGGGGTTTGAAACGGGCGCTGGAGGGAGGCTGGTATTGCTGCGGCAGGGAACATAAGAACATAAGAATTGCTGCTGCTGGGTCAGACCAGTGGTCCATCTTGCCCAACAGTCCGCTCACGCAGCGGCCCCCGGGTCAAAGACCAGTGCTCTAAAATGAGTCCAGCCTCACCTGTGTACATCCCAGTTTAGCAGGAACAAGTCCAGCTTAGTCCTGAAACCCTGGAGGGTGTTTTCCCCTAAAACAGACTCCGGAAGAGTGTTCCAGCTCTCCACCACACTCTATGTGAAGAAGAACTTCCTTATGTTTGTACGGAATCTATCCCCTTTCAACTTTAGAGAGTGCCCTCTCATTCTCCCTACCTCGGAGAGTGTGAACAGTCTGTCTTTATCTACTAAGTCTATTCCTTTCAGTATTTTGAATGTTTCGATCATGTCTCCTCTTTTCAAGGGAGAAGAGGCCCAGTTTCTCTAATCTCTCATTGTATGGCAACTCCTCCAGCCTTTTAACCATTTTAGTTGCTCTTCTCTGGACCCTTTCGAGTAGTACCGTGTCTTTCTTCATGTACGGTAACCAGTGCTGGACGTTGTACTCCGGGTGAGGACGCACTATGGCTGTGTACAGCGGCATGATAACCTTCTCAGATCTGTTTCTGATCCCCTTCTTTATCATTCCTAACATTGTGTTTGCCCTTTTTGAAGATGGCTTCATCGACTTGTCGATCAGAGCTCCCAAGTCTCTTTCCTGGTAGGTCTCTCCAAGTACCGCCCCGGACATCCTGTATTCATGCATGAGAATTTGTTACCTACATGCATCACTTTGCACTTATCTACGTTGAACCTCATTTGCCATGTCACTGCCCATTTCTCGAGCTTGATTATGTCTCTTTGTAGATCTTCGCAATCCCTTTGTGTCTTCACTACTCTGAATAACTTTGTATCGTCCTCAAACTTAATCACTTCACTCGTCGTACCAATGTCCAGATGGTTTATAAAGATGTTGAAGAGTACGGGTCCAAGCACTGAGCCCTGCGGCATCCCGCTGGTGACACTCTTCCAGTCCGAGTACTGTCCATTTACCCCCACTCTCTGTTTCCTATGCTTCAGCCAGTTTTTAATCCACGTGAGGGAGGGGAGAGAGGGGAAGCGATCGCCTGTACCGTTGTCCCTGCGCAAAGCTTCGGGATGCTGTCCCTGAAAATTGGACATTTTGGGGACAACAGGACAGGGGATCTAAAAACGTGACAGTCCCATTCAAAATGGGATGTACGGTCACCTTAATCATAACCTCCCTTATATTGTATGATGAGTCCTTCAGGTATAGCAAAACATGTACTGTACCCAAATGTATACCACTACAGTGGCTTTTATGCCTCCAGGTGTTACCTATATGTGTGTTCAGTTTGTGTGTTTTGGAGTACTCATACTTTCCACCACAAGTGTATTCAGTTAGAGTGGGATATGTGTCTAGATCCTCTTCTCTACAATCCTCTGAATGGACCTCTAGGCTACTCCAGTGACCTACTTGCTGCTCTAAGGGAACTGGTCATTATATCTGCAGCTGTCACTGTCACCTCATGGGGGTGGGAGGGGGTCAGTGACCACTGTGGTATTAAAAGTGGTCATGCTTTTATCCCTTCAGTGGTCATCTGGTCAGTTTGTGCACTTTTTAGGCATTTACCCCCTTTTACAGAAACGCGATAGCGTTTTTTAGTGCAGGCCGGTGCACTGAATGGTCTGTGCTGCTCTCGACACTCATAGTGAGTGTCGGGAGCAGCGCACCAGCCTGAGCTAAAAATTGCTATCACGGTTTTGTAAAAGGGGGAGGAGGAGAGGGTTAGTTGTTATTGAAATAGGTTTAGCCAAAAATGTCCTATCTTTTTCCCCTGGATGTTTTTATAATGATCCATTATTGCAGAAAAATGTCCAAATCATAAGCCCATCCTCGTCTCACCCAAGACACGCCCGAAACACATCCTCTTGAGATTTAGACGAACTGTAGAGAAAAACATCTTTAAAATGAGCTTTTCCGTTTTTGCAAAAAAAAAAAAAAAAATGTCCATCATCCATTTTGCTCTTTAAAAAAAAAGCGTTTTTGTGTTTTAAAAATGAGCCCCTTTACTTTATAAATTTATCAGATCTGTGAAGGAAACAGGATTACAAATGAAGTGTTTTGTTTGCTTTCACCTCTGAATGACTCTTAAAGCTCCATGCTCCCCCCTCCACTTTGCTCACCATGCTACAGGAGTGGATGAGTGGCCTAATGGTGAGAGCTGCTGCCTCAGTACGTTGAGGTTGTGGGTTCAAGCCCAGTGCTGCTCCTTGTGACCCTGGGCAAGTCACTAAAACTCGTTCATTGCCCCGGATACTTATAGTTAAATTATGAGCCCAATGGGACAGATAGGGAGAATACCTGCTTACCAGTAAATATAGTGTAAATCACTTTTATATCTGCAGAGGAAAGGCAGTATATCAAATAAAGATATCTATATAGACACATGTCATTATAAAACTGGCTTACAATATTTGCCTTTCCCATATTAGTAATCTGTTAGGGAAAATTGCCTCAAAGTTCTACAATGTGCATACTTTTACTCACGTTTAGTGGAGGTGGTTTTGGAAATGGGGTTAGGCCAGGGATTGAATCAATGCTTGTACTTTTATATTTTCAAATGCATTTGGGCTGTTTAGTTAGAAAAATGTGTTTGTTGAAAAAAGGTCTCTAGGTACTCTTTCCTCTGAACAATATTCAAAGTGAATGGATGCTCTTACTCTCATTTTGAAAACTGTTGCAAGTCCATAAGGGAAAAGTACCGGCTTATTTTGTAGTTATGTGGGCCTGTGAACTAATGGAACTGAAGAATCTAAAGGGCCCTTTTACTAAGCTGCATTAAACAGCTAGAATAGGTTTTAGCATGTGATGTAGATATTAGCAGAAATCTGCACTAATGTCTACTGTGCTATTAAAGCCGCCAATGTGGTAAGAAAATAACCAATGAAGTCATTCATCCGAGGAATCTCAACAAAAATCTCTTTGTTATTGCTTTCTTCTTGGAGAAAATTAAATTAGAATTCCTCATGGAGACAGACTAGATAAACAATGGGATGTTTGCACTTTTCTTCTAAAAGATGTTCTGTATATAAAATCATGACTGCTGTGGAAGTAAATTTTAAATTTCAAAGATTTTTCTTTAGAACAGTACTATATTACATGATATTTCTACTACTACTACTATTTATAATTTCTATAGCACTGAAAGGCATATGCAGCACATGCAATAGATGGCCCCTGCTCAGAAGAACTTACAATCTAATTTGGACAGACAGGACATACAGTATATATGGGTTGGGGTGTTTCTTACAGAGAGAATGATAGGATAGACATAGGTATCTTACGGTGAGTGTGAGTGAGGAGTTGAAAGCAGCCTGGGTTGACCACTGTTGGGAACAGGATACTGGGCTTGATGGACCTTCAATCTACCCCAGAATGGCAATTATTATGTTCTTATATTCTTAAGTGAGCTTTTAGCTTGGATTTGTTTTTTTTGTTTAAATCTTTATTAATTTTCAGATACGAACAGTGCAGTACAAATATATATATATATGAATACATACCAAAACAGAAAGAAGCACCTTTAACTTACAGAATTTAAAGTCACCATTTCCCCCCTCCCCCATCCCATTACTAATTTTTAGCTTGGATTTGAATACTGTTAGAGACAGAGTTTGACGTATTGACTCAGGCATTCTGTTCATGCAGCAAGATAGAAAGGACAGAGTCTGGAGTTGGCAGTGGAGACGAAGGGTACAGATAAGAGGGACTTACCCAATGAATGTTCAGTGGAGGAGCATAAGGGGAGATAAGTGAGGAGAGATATTGGGGGGCTGTAAAGTGAATGCACTTAGAGAGGCAATGTGACTATGGTGGCTCTTGTGGAATATAAGTCATGCAGCAGAATTTTGAATGAATTTAAGGGAAGAGAGATGGTTGAGCTGAAGACCTGAGAAGCTAGTTGCAGTAGTCTAAGTGAGAGATGATCAAAGTATGGATAAAAGTTTTGGTAGTCCAATCCAATCCTTAGTCTTGTATACCAAGTCATCCCGACTACGGGGCTCGATTTGGTTTACAAAAGAATTAACTAATAGGACAAGGAGAACAAACTTATTAGGCAAGGAAGACATCACTTACAATCCCTTATTTGTCTGTTAAAAATTTCTGAAATAAATAAGTCTTTAAAGTTTTATGAAAAATTATCAGAGAAGGAAGGAATCTAATTTCGATAGGAAGTTCATTCCAAATTTTTACAAAGGAAAAGACCAAAGATTAACAAATCATACCTAAAGCTTTAATTCCCCTACTAGAAGGGAAGGCTAATTTAAATTTGTGAATTCCCCTAGAGCAGGGGTGTCCAATGTCGGTCCTCGAGGGCCGCAATCCAGTCGGGTTTTCAGGATTTCCCCAATGAATATGCATTGAAAGCAGTGCATGCAAATAGATCTCATGCATATTCATTGGGGAAATCCTGAAAACCCGACTGGATTGCAGCCCTCGAGGACCGACATTGGACACCCCTGCCCTAGAGGATAAAGGCTGTTGGGAGTTAAACAAGAGAGCAATCACTGGAGGAAAAAAATCCTATGTAGGATTTTGAATGTTATACTGGCACATTTGAATTGGACCCTCCAATAGACCGGTAGCTGGTAGGAGAGTATTGTCCAATAGACCAATAGACCGGTAGGAGAGTGCTGTCCACCGAAATAGAGAATGGGAGAGGGGAGAGGGGTTTAGTTGAAAAGATAAGGAGCTTGGTCTTAGCCATATTCAGTTTCAAATGGTGGTAAGACATAGAGGTGGCAATGTCGGGCAGGCAGGCTGAGACACGGGCCTGGATTCTTGTAGAGATACAGTATCTGGTGTGAAAGATCTGAGAGTCATCAGCATAGAGGTGAAACTGAAAGGGATGGGAGGAGATCTGTGCATCGAGGGAGTGGATATATATGGTGAAATGGAGAGGGCCCATGACAGAGCCTTGACAGTGGGATAGCAGTGGAGGAGAATCCACCATTACATACATTGAAAGTGTGATAGGAGAGATAGGAAGAAAACCAGGAGAGAGCAGAACCCTGGAATCCCAGTGAAGACAGCATATCGAGGAGCGAGTAGTTTTCTTTCTTTTTTTTTTAATATTTGTTTATTGAGAACAGAATCGAAAGCAGCATATAGGGTGATGATGTGGAAGTACTGAAAGAAATCTCGGTGAATCTGGAAGATGTACTAAGCCAAATCGACAAGTTAAAAAGTGATAAATTGCCAGTGGCGGATGGTATACATCTCAGGGTATAAAAGAACTCAAATATGAAATTGGTGACCTGCTGTTAGTGATCAGTAACCTGTTGCTAAAATCGTCTAAAGTACATGAAGATTGGAGGGTGGCTGATTTTTAAAAAGGGCTCCAGGTGAGATCCAGGAAATTATAGACCGGTAAGTCTCACTTTGGTGCTGGCAAAATGGTAGAAACGATTATTAAAAATAAAATTGTGAAACACGTAGACAAACATGATTTGATGAGATGGAGTCAATATGGGTTCAGCTGACGGAGATCTTGCCTCACAAATTTGCTTGACTTCTTTGAACGTGTGAATAAACATGTGAATGGTTGATATAGTGTATCTAGATTTTCAGAAAGCTTTTGATAAAGTTCCTCATGAGAGGCTCCTGAGAAAATTAAAGAGTCATAGAATAGTTGGCAAAGTTCAGTTGTGGATTAGGAATTGGTTATCGGATAGAAAACAGAGGGTAGGGTTAAATGGTCATTTTTCTCAGTGGAGGAGAGTAAACACTGGAGTGCTGCAGGGGTCTGTACTGGGACCTCTGCTATTTAACTTATTTATAAATGATCTGGAAATTGGAACGATGAGTGAGGTGATTAAATCTGCAGATGACACTAAACTGTTCAAAGTTGTTAAAAGGCATGCAGATTGTAAAAAATTGCAGGCGGACCTTAGGAAATTGGAAGACTGGGCGTCCAAGTGGCAGATCTAATCTAATCTAATCTAATCTAATCCTTAGGTTTGTATACCACATCTTCTCCACGTTCGTAGAGCTCGGCACGGTTTACAGGAGATGAAATAGGAAGGAACTACAATAAAGGGTTAGAGGTCGAAGTATGAAGAATATTTAGAGGACTTGGGATGCCAGATATGAAGAGTTTTTGAGGACTTGGGATACCAAAGTTGGAGAGAGGCTTACATTTTTGAGAAAAGCCAGGTTTCAGATGTTTGCGGAAAACTTGGAGAGAGTTCAAGTTCCGAAGAGGGGAGGTAAGGTTATTCCAGGGCTCAGTGATTTTGAAGGGGAGGGAGGTCCCTAGCTTTCCTGTATGGGAAATGCCTTTTAGCGAGGGGAAGGATAGTTTTAATTTGTGGGAGGGTCTGGTGGTATTAGGGTTTGAAGAATTCCAAGAAAGAGGGATAAAGGGAAGGAGGATACCGTGTAAGATCTTGAAAGCTAGACGGGTGCATTTAAAGTGGACCCTGGCGATTATCGGAAGCCAGTGAAGTTTGGACAGGAGCAGAAAGACATGGTCAAATTTACTTTTAGCGAAGATGAGCTTGGCTGCGGCATTCTGAATCCGCTGAAGTCTATGAAGGTTTTTCTTAGTTAGGCTTAAGTAGATAGAGTTGCAGTAGTCTAATCTGGAAAGGATGATGGATTGGACAAGGAGGGTAAAATGGTTTTGATGGAAGCAGGATCTAACTTTCCTCAGCATGTGAAGGCTGAAAAAGCATTTTTTTACTAAGGATTGGAGGTGGTCATTGAAGGACAATGTGGAATCAATGATGACGCCCAGAACATTGCTCGAGAACTCAAGCTGCAGAGTGGAGCCAGAGGATAGTGGGATGGAGGTGAGTAGTTGGTCTAGTTTTGGGCCTAGCCAAAGAAGTCTTGTTTTGGACTTGTTCAGTTTCATTTGCACAGTGTAGGCCCAGGATTGTAGGTTCATTATACAAGAGGATATGTTTTTAGACAGGTTGGTGAGGTTCAAATCGGTCTTGAGGAGGACGAAGATGTCATCAGCATAAGTGTAAATATTTTCAAGGGGGGATAGATGGAGGAGTTTGAGGGAGGACATAAAGATGTTGAAAAGGATAGGAGATAGGGAAGAGCCTTGCGGGACTCCACAGTTCGGTTTCCAGGGGGAGGATGAGGTGCCATTCATGTTGACAGTGTAAGAACGAGAGCGGAGGAATTTTGAGAACCAGTCTAGGACTGTGGAGTTAATGCCTATCTCAGAGAGTTGGTAAACAAGAATATCATGGAGGACGTCGAAAGCAGTGGAAAGGTCAAATTGTAGGAGGACGGCGAACTTGTTTCGAGAGTGAAGTTGATAAACCTTTGAGATCAGGGAGGACAGTAAGGATTCGGTGCTAAAGTTGGGATGAAAGCCATATTGATAGGGTAGGAGAATAGAGAATCTCTGTAAGTATGAAGAGAGTTGGGTAGAAATGATGGACTCTAGCATCTTGGTTAGGAGAGGGATATTTGCAATTGGGCGATAGCTGGATGGTATGGAAGGGTCAAGGTCAGATTTTTTCAGTAGTGGGGTCAAGGCAATATGACCCATTTCTGGGGAAAAAAGGCTCGAGTGAAGGGCGGAATTTCTGAGGTTGGTGATAGAAGAGATGGCCTGTACGGGAATATTCTCGTATAGGTAGGAGGGGAATGGGTCCAAAGAACAGTTACAGGATTTCAGTTTGAGGCAGAGTTTGAGGACCAGGGATTCTGATACGTGCTCAAAGGTAGTCCAGGATCTGTCAGCTGGGATAGGATTGGAGACTTTTAGGGTGGGAATGGAGTCAGTGGGAGCAGGGTTGGGTCTCTTTTGGAGGTTAGGGAGCGCCAGATGTTGAATAGTGTACTACTCTGATTGTTGGATCTGGAAATTTTGTCACCATAGAAGTTCTTCCTTGCTTTTTTTAGCACTGTATTGTACAGCTTAATATTGACTCTCCAGGACTGTCTGTCTATGGGACATTTTGATTTTTTCCATATGCGTTCCAGAGCTTGACATTGTTGTTTTAGTTCTCTGTGATATGGGAGGTACCAAGGGGCCTTGTGGGAGTAGGAGATGGATTTAGTGGAGAGAGGGGCGAGGGAGTGGTAGGTAGATTCGGAGAGAGTGACCCAGTTATGCCAGTTAGTACCTGGGTCTGCAGGCTTAGGAGCAGAGGAAGATAGGTTGAGAAATTTAGACCAGAACAGATCGCTTGTAATTTTTTTTCAGAAGGTAATGAGGTAGGAGATGCGGGGTGGAGCCCCAAGATGCGACATGAAGATGAAGAGACAGAAAGCACCTAAGAAGTGGTCAGACCAGGGGACATGTTCCCAGCGAGTGTCGTCAACTGATGTCTTGTGAGAGGTGAGATCGAGGAAGCTAATGAGGTCTAGTGTGTGCCCCTTTTCATGGGTTGGGGATGGTGCAGGGGGGGGGAAGGCCCAGGGAGGTGAGGAAGCTAATAAATTCAGTCGTATCGTTGCTGGTGATGTCGTCTAGGTTGAGATTGAAATTTAATGTGGACAAATGCAAAGTGATGCACATTGGGAAGAATAACCTGAATCACAGTTACCTGGGGGTTAGCGCCAAGAAAAGGATCTGGGTATTATTGTAGACAATACGATGAAACCTTCCTCCCAATGTGCGGCGGAGGCCAAAAAAGCAAACAAGATGATGGGAATTATTAAAAAAGTGATGGTTAACAAGATTAAGAATGTCATAATGCCCCTGTATCGTTCCATGGTGCAACCTCATTTGTAGTATTGCGTTCAATTCTGGTCTTCTTATCTCAAGAAAGATATAGTGGTGCTAGAAAAGGTTCAAAGAAGAGCAACCAAGATGGTAAAGGGGATAGAACTCCTTTCATATGAGGAAAGGCTAAAACAGTTAGGGCTCTTCAGCTTGGAAAAGAGATGGCTGGGGGGGGGGAGATATGATTGAAGCCTACAAAATCCTGAATGGAGTAGAACAGGTACAAGTGGATCAATTTTTCACTCCGTCAAAAATTACAATGACTAGGGGGACACTCAATGAAGTTACAGGGAAATACTCTTAAAACCAATAGGAGTGGCCTTATTTTAATTGCACTTTATAGCTTTTCTGAAGTATATTGATCTTTCCTTTCCTTTTGTTTTTCCCTTGAATGTCTTACTTACTATCAAACAATTTGTATTTCCTTTCCCTACCTCTCCTTGTGTTTTAATGGGTTTGTAATGTTAGTTTATAATTAGTCTTGCAAGACTTAGTTTTTGTCATTTGTTGTATTCCCTAAATTTTGTAATTTTACTGATATGTACATCGCTTAGGATTCTGATTAAGCGATCAATCAAATCCTTATTAAACCTGAAACCTGAGGAAATTTTTTTTCACTTAGAGAATAGTTAAGCTCTGGAACGCATTGCCAGAGGATGTGGTATGAGCGGATAACGTAGCTGGTTGTAAGAAAGGTTTGGACAAGTTCCTAGAGGAAAAGTCCATAGTGAGAACGGGCTAATGGGCTTGATAGACCATTGGTAAGGCTATTCTTATGTTCTTATCTGCCCCTTTACACCACTTTTTGAATATTTTTCTGTTTTGAAAATAAGCCCCATAGTATCCTCTATGTTTAGGGAGAACCAGATACCCAAATACTTGATATTCTGTACGGATTTACAGAATAGTTGCAAATCAACATCATTAGGATAGGTATTATTGAGTTGCATTTTCTCTGACCGGTTGATCGTATAGCCAGAATATATTGTACACTGAATGAGTGGATAAGCTGCATCAAAGTTAGATCAGAGTCTTTTCCCAGCAAAACTAGGTCACTTCTGTGGATCAATTAAAGGTGTTTAAGCTATTCAGTCTTTGCAAGATACATTTTGATACCCTTCATAAAGAACACAGACTGTAATTTAATATTTCAATGTTGAAAATGGTCTGCTTTTGTTGCAGCCTTGTACTGCATGCAGGTCCGGATTTAGATGAAAAGAGGCCCTAGGCTATTCCATTTATGAGGCCCTTTCACCTCCCATTTTTAAGTTTGTAAATTACATGAGAGATAATAAAATACATCATTACTGTGATATATATCAATATGTTAAATGAAACATGTTGTTATTGGTACTAACCTTTATAAAAAATGTGACACGGATAATAAATAAAAAAACGTTGAGAACACTTATTTGGACATTTATTTTCAGCACCATATATAGTACTTGTAACAATAACTAATCAAACATAACACACAACATTGCCCCTTCCTATGTCCATAGTGCCCCCAGTGTGTCCTTCCTCACTTCACCCCCCCCCCTCCAATGCCCGCCTGCCTCCCATCCCCCTTCCATTGAACACCCCCCATGCCATCCTGCCTGCCTGCCTTCCATTAAACCCCCCCACCCCTCCTCCGATGCCAGTCTGCCTGCCTCCCATCCCCCTTCCACTGAACCCCTCCCCCCCCCCCGATGCCAGTCTGGGCTGCCCTGTCCTGACGGATCCACATTTTGCCTCTCTCCCCGCGGGGCTGAGCTTTGCCCAGCTGTTTCCGGACTGACGTCTTTCCCTCCCCGATCCTCCTCCCAGGGCGAGAAAAAGAAAGGGAGAAGCCGAGTCGGCTCCCCGTTGCGGCCGGAGCCGGTTCCGATCCCGAAGCGTAGAATTTCTCCTTATTTTCGGTTCAGTGTTTTAGTGTTCACTGTTTTTAGAATAGTGTAATTTTAATTTTGCTAACAATTTGAATGTAGGCCCCTCTTGATCTTGAGGCCCTAGGCTGAAGCCTAGTTAGCCTATAGGAAAATCCGGCCCTGACTGCATGACATTTGTATAATGCTATTAGACATCCATAATGCTGTACATATAGGTCAGCAGTTTTTTAAAGCTAGGGTGGTACTTTTCAAAGCTATTTATGCACACAATACAGTGGTTTTAAGAAGTGGACAAATGTTCACTAGGAAGGAAGTATGAGCACAAGCTGTTCATTTCATTGACGATAAAGTTAAAGCCATAATTTGAACCCAAATCTCAAGAAAAGACAAGCAAATACACAAGGCCACACCTCACATTCTTGTTTTTTTAAAGAACAGAATATGATCATTGACTACACTCACAGGCTGCCTAGAAATGAAGCATTAACTGGATATGCATTATTATGCATATAACTGACTCCAACCACATCCTTAACACCAAGCAAAGAACTGAAGGCTGGAAAAAAATCTCCTATATATTTAACCCTGCCAATGTCTATTTTTAAGCACAGGATCCACCAAAACTTTCCCAAATGGAGACTGAGAAAAGACCCCCTTCCCCCCCCAAAAAAAAAAAAAGAAAAAAGAATCTTGGCATGTATATTTATAGCATAATGGTGGTTTTCCAGCCTGGAAATTAATTTGTGCAGTAAAAGCTATTTTACACTGTGATGCTGCCCTGGCATTTTATTTTAAGGTTTAATTATAGGTGAAATGACAGAGGGTACATTTAGCAGGGTGATGTCTGTGTTCTCCTCTGCTTTGAAACCCGCCCCTTAAAGTCTAATGCTTTGCAATTTTATATACTTTTAATATGAGTGGCACCTAATGAAAGGGCATGGGAGGCTTCTAAATATTAGTTTTGTATGAATGTATAAACATATATTCACCAGGCAGGATCACACAAGTGGAAATGAGAAGAAAAATACTGTTTTTAGATGTTAGAATCTATGGAGGCTTTTCCCTTTTTCTGCGATAGGAAGGATCATATTTCAAAAAGATATCATTTTGCTCGCAAGCAACTCTGAGGCAAATATACCTTTTTACATAAATACAAATCAAATTTTTTCAGATTAAGGGTGTGGTCCAAATCTGTCCTGAAGACCACCCAGTCACTCAGATTTCAGAATCCCCACAACAAGTGTGCATGAGATCAAATCTTTATGCATTAAAGACCCAGCATTTGCAAACTTTCATCATACATATGTATTTGTGCAGATCCTGAAAACATGACTAGCTGTGCAATCCCCAGGACAGGTTTGGGACGCCCTGAATTATTTTTTTCTAAGACAGAAAAACTCCTGCTTTACTTTATCAGACTACTGCTAATAACGGGTAACAACTTGTGACCTGATTAGGTGCAACGGTCTGACCGAAGGATTTGAAGTCAAACTAAGGGCTCCTTTAACAGGGTTTTGAGCGCACGCTCAAAATCTACCACCTGCTGAAAAGGAGGCGGTAGCGGCTAGTGCGCTCGGGAATTTAACACGTGCTATTGCACGCGTTAAGGTCCTAGTGCACCTTCGCAAAAGGAGCCCTAAAAGTTGTAAAACACATTATAAAGGAAAGGCAATACTTGCTCTCATATATGGTTAAAAAAAAAAAAAATTAAGGGGTCGTTTTATTATGGTTCATGAACCGATTTTATCAAGTGCTAAAGATTAGTGCGCACTAAATGGTAAGATGCCTATAGGAATATAATGGATGCTTTAACATTTGGCATGCGCTAAATGGGTTAGCGCACCTTAATTTCTATATAGACTTTGATGCCCGATTGTCTAATACAGTTTATTATTTATTGTTAAATTATATGATCTTCTTGACCCTTCTCAATGAAATTTTTACTTATAGCTTCAAGAGTTTCCCTTAAATTTACAAGTTCAATTATGGGGTGAGAGGGAGGGTATTTTTATTGTTACATGTTGTATAAGTATTGATTATAATAATAATAATAACTTTATTTTTATATACCGCCAACAATCTTGCGACTTCTAGGCGGTTTACAATAAAGAGAAACTGAACAGACAGCTACTTACAGAGTATGGCAGTGTTCATCTGATAGTAACAGCATTAACAATAATAACAACAGGTTGTATACTGCAGGACCATGAAGTATCATGTGGTTTACAATGGATTAGAAAATTCCATAAATTGAATGGAGCATTCATTGTTAGTGATTAGGGGTTAGCAGTTTACAAGATCAGATTTGGGTGGGATTGCGAAGGGGGCTATTGTTCTTGTTCGTTACCTAGGTATTTCGAGAACAGGAATGTTTTTAGGTGTTTCCTAAATTCTCCATAATTGTTTGTGAGTGTGATTAGTTTTTCTAGGTCTTTGCCCCATAAGGCTGCTTGATACGATAGAAGTTGTTGATGGTATCTCTTATATTTGCATCCTCTAGCCGGTGGGGAGACGAATTTCAGATGTGCACTTCTTTCATGTCTGTTGCTTGGGAATGAGAAGAGGGCTGTTATGTATTTAGGGGCTAGGCCAGATAATACCTTGAAGCATAGACATCCCAGCTTGAACTTCGTACGTGCCTCCATTGGCAGCCAGTGCAGGAGTCGGTAGGAAGGGGTTATGTGATCGGATTTCTTCAGCCCGAAAATCAGCCTGACTGCTGCGTTTTGTATCAGTTGTAGTCTCTGCATTTGCTTTCGGGAGATTGCCAGATGGGTAATGTTGCAATAATCAAGGTGGCTTATATGATAGATAAGGGTGGGGAGGGGGGGAGGGGGGGAGATAAGAGAATATTATATGTATCATTGTTGATTATTAAGTGATATATTTATGGTTATTTGTATGGATATGTTATCACACTTATATAAGTTTAAAAATGAATAAAGATTTATAAAAAAAAAAAAAAAAGAGTCATAAGAACAAATGCCATATCTAAATTAGAATCTGTAGATAATATTTTGATCACGTAACACCACTTTTAAAGGAAAAACACTGGCTACCAGTAATCCATAGAATCACTTATAAGATAGCTCTACTTACTCATAAAATACTCATAAATAAAGCCCCGACATTTCTAGAAAGATATTTAACACCACACTCCCCATTAAAATAAGAACATAAGAGCTGCCTCCGCTGGGTCAGACCAGAGGTCCATCGCGCCCAGCAGTCCGCACCCGCGGCGGCCCATCAGGTCCACAACCTGTTAAGTGGTTCCTGCCTTTTCCTATAACCTATCTCTAAATCTATCTGTACCCTTTAATTCTATCTGTACCCCTCAGAAGACAAAGCCCTATTAACAGTCCCTTCTTTAAAAATTATATACTCTAGGAGAGACATGATTTTTTCTGTTTCGGCCCCCCACATCTGGAACTTACTTCCACTTAATCTAAGAGAAGAAAAACTATTGAACAAATTTAAAAGTCTTCTAAAGAGCTGGCTTTTTAAAGACGCTTTTTACTAGATCAGTCTTACTATATTTTAAGATAGGACAAGGAGGTTCTCTGTAATAAGAGGGTATTTGTCTCCCTTCCTGTGTGTGCTAAACCTATACCCGATTTTATTTTTTTTAATATTGTAATTTAAGCTGCCCTCTTCCCTAATGTTTTAATGTTAATTAGCAGTATATGTGATATATGTGGATTTTATTATTTTATATTTTTATCTGATGTAAATCGCATTGAAATGAGATTTTGCGATCTAATCAAAGAATTTATTAAACTTGAAACTTGAAACTAGGTACTATAGCTCAAGAGGCAGAATTGTCCTCACCTTTTACAAAACCGTAACATAGTTTTTTGCACCGACTGCTCATAGGAATTCCATGAGTGTCAAAGCTGTTATCGCTGCAGCTGGCGCTAAAAACTACACTACGGTTTTGTATAAGGGGATTATAAGACTTTTGTTAACTTGTGTAGTAAGGAACCGGGGGGTGGGTGCTTTGAACCACTCTGGAAATATCATCATCCATGCTATAGAATAATATGGCTGATTTTTAGCTAACAGCAGTTGGTGTCTTTTAAAATGCTGACCATGCAGAGCTAAATTATTCTCAGATATTCCATGTCAGGCCATGTCCAGACACCAGCGTTGAATATCTGGTACTAAGGGCTCTTTTTACTAAGCTGCGCTAGCGGTTTTAGCGCGCGCTAAATTGCCATGCGCGCTAGATGCTAATGCCTCCATTGAGCTGGCGTTAGTTTCTCCGCATAGCGCGGGGGTTAGCATGCGCTAATCGGCAGCGCACGCTAAAAATGTTATTGCAGCTTAGTAAAAAGAGCCCTTAGAGTACCGTATTTTCACTCATATACCGCGCACCCGTATAAAATGCGCACACGGGTATAGCACGCGGGGAACACAAATTTATGTAAAGAAATTTTTATATACCGCGCACACCTGTATACCGCGCATGCCGCCCCGACTCTCCCGTCGCCGCCCGACTCTCCTTTTGCCCGCCCCGACTCTCCTCTGGCCACCCCGACTCTCCTTTCGCCCGCCCAGACTCTCCTCTCCCCCTTGAAGTCCTGTCCCCACCCTGAAAGCCTGATGCCCCCCCCGACGTCCGATTCACCCCCCCCCGCAGGACCGCTCGCACCCCCACCCTGATGGACTGCTAGGAGCTTCTCCATGATGGGGGGGGGAGGCTGTGGGGGTGCGAGCGGTCCTTCGGGGTGCGAGTGCGAGCGTTCCTTCGGGGTGGGGGTGCGAGCGGTCCTGCGGAGTGAATCGGACATCGTGGGGAGGAACTATGTAAAAAAAAAGTTGTAAAACGCGCTCACGCCTATAACGCGCATGGTTATGCATGGTTTGTAAAAGACATCGTGGGGAGGAACTATGTAAAAAAAAAGTTGTAAAACGCGCTCACGCCTATAACGCGCATGGTTATGCATGGTTTGTAAAATCGTGTATAACGCGCGCGTTATATGCGTGAAACTACGGTAATTGCAAAGGCCACCAGACACTAAGGGGGAAATTTTATAAATTGCACTCAAAATAAGGTGCACACTGTTTATAGAATAGCATGTAGCACTGATTTCCACACCTAAGATGCCACACTTAAACTTGCTGAAAGTTGGTGAGAATTCTGGTGCCTGTTAGGTGAACTGAAGCAGTATTCTGTAACTACACATGCACTTTTTGGAATACCCTTAACATACTTATGGCCATGCCCCCTTTTTTAAAAATTTATCTTTATTAATTTTAAAGCCAAAATATATATACAGTCATTTTACACTATAACAGCACTTAAATTCAGTCAAAATTATATTCTTTGACATACACATATATCACCCCCATCTACGTATCCAAAAATTGCACTCAAATTAAAAATATATCTTACCCACCCACCCTGGACATGTATTATCAAAGGGCAAGATCAACAATCACTCCTTACAGAATTTTGTCAATGGCTCCCAAGTTTCCATAAACTTATTATATTGTCCCTGTTGTATGGCCATCATATGTTCCATTTTAAAAGTGTGACATAGAGATTCCCACCAAAAAGTATAATTTAACCGATCCCAGTTTTTCCAGTTCCTCAAAATAAGTTGTATGGCAACCCATGTCATTATAAAGAGAAGTTTGTTATTCCGAGCAGATGTGGAGGGGCATAATTAAAAAAAAAAACGACTAAGTCCCCTTTTGACCTAAGGTCTTAAACGTTGAAAGTAGAAGCAGAGAAAATGTCCATTATCAAAAAAAACGTCGAAAAGGAGGGTTTCTTTTGATAATGGCCTGCCTCTACTTTCATCTGGTTAAACGCCTAGACCACTACTACGTCTAAACTTACACCATATAATCAACCTACAAAAAGCCTAAGTCCCAAACGCACAAAATGAGGGCTTTTCAGGCGAAGGAGGAGCCAGTCTTTTGCCTAAAAGCTGGATTCTGTAACTGCTGTCTGTCAAAAACAACACAGGTTACAGAATCCCCCCCCCCCTACAACGATCCGGGCAGGAGGTAGCCCAAGCCCACCTGGTCCGCGGCACCCCCAACCCCCGACTATGTTTCGGGCAAGAAGGAGCCCAAGCCCTCTTGCCCCACAAACTCCCTGACAGCATCGGGGCAAGAGGAAGCCCAAGCCCTCTTGCCCCACGATCCCCAACCCCCCCCTCCCCGCCAGGTCCAATGGGGCCAGAAGGGAGCCCAAGCCCTCCTGGCCCGGCGACACCCCCTAACCCTCACCCCCCACTAAAATATGGGCAGTAGAAATCTCAGGCCCTCCTGCCCTCGATGCAATCCCCCAACCACCGCCCCCTCACCCCCTGATCTTTCCCCCGCCTCCCTGATCGCCCCCCCAGCTGACCAGCCCGCCAAATCCATGACCCCCCACCCCCTCTCCCTATACCTTAAAAATTGGTCAGACGGATGGGTGCCAAGCCCTTCCGTCCGACAGGCCAGCCATCTCTGGAATGGCTGGCCTTAGGGCTTGATTGGCCTAGGCAGTCAAACCCCGCCCACAGGTGGGGCTTGAGGCGCCTGGGCCAACTGAAATCGGCCCAGTTGTCTTAAGGCCCATCCTGTGGGCCTAAGAGAACTGGGCTAAGATGGCTGGCCTGTTGGACGAATGGGTTTGGCACCCATCCATCCGACCAACAATTTTTAAGGTACGGGGTGGGGGGGGTCGTGTGGTTGGCGGGGGGGTCACTGGTTGGCAGAGGGGCATTCGGAGGTTTGGGGGGGCGGTCGGGGGGGTTGCATTGAGGGCAGGAGGGCCTAGGATCACTCCTGCCCGTATTTTAGTGGGGCGTGGGGGTTAGGGAGTGTCACAGGGCCAGGAGGGCTTGGGCTCCTTCCTGGCCGAATTGGGGGGGGAGGGGGGTTGGAGATCACCAGGCCAGGAGGGCTTGGGCTCCCTCCTGGTCCCATCAGACTCAGTGGGGGGGGGTTGGGGATCGCGAAGCAAGAGGGCTTGGGCTCCCTCTTTCCCCGATGCTGTTGGGAGTTCGGGGTGTTGCCTGGCAGGAGGGCTTGGGTTCCCTCTCGCCCGATCGTAATTACCGGGGGAGGGCTGATCACTGCAGGAGAGATGGCTCATCTCTCCTGCCAGCGATGGTGATCGCCCACCCCCTCCGAATTACGGCACTTCAGGATGAGGATCGCCGGCAGGGGTGATGCCCTGTCGCGATGTTCACCCCAAAGTGCCGCGGTTTGGAGGGGTTGGGCGATCACCATCACGGCAGGAGAGATGAGCCATCTCTCCTGCAGCGAATGTTGCAGTAGGGGGTAGGCAGGTTGCTGAGGCTGCTGAGATGCAGCGATCAGCTCAGCTGCCCCTTTTCCGCACTTATACCTGTTTTGACTTGGTCTAAGTCAAAAACGTATAAGTGCCGACTAGGCAACCTGCTTAAAGTTTTGGTTATACTTGCTGTACACCTAGGTGTAGGTCAGCTCACCTCCCGCCCTCCGCCCGCCCTTTTCCCTCCTCTAAAAATGCCTCTTTTTGCTCTATGCGTTTAGAGGCAGGGGAAAGGCCTAAGCTGGTTTTAGATACGTCTAAAACCAGCTTTGATTATGGGTACTTGGATGATCAGGCTTTTTGATCGTCCAAGTACCCATTTAGGCCACTTTTTAGACGTTTTTTTTAATTTTTATTATGAGCCCCTTGGCTTTTAACCCTCATTAATGTACCAGACAGGATGGTATCGTACGTCAGTGCCATTGGATTTTCCAATATTTTGTTCACTTGATCCCAAATGGATCTCCAAAATTTAAGTATCAAAGGACAATAGTACAATAGATGATCCAACGTCCCAACTTCGAGATGACAGTGCCAGCATCTATTAGACTTGGAACTATCTAATTTCTGTAATCAAACAGGGGTCCAAAATGATCTATGTAACTAGAAAAACTATGTCTGTCTCATAGATGCACCATGCCCCTTTTTAAGATATGCTTTAGTAGAATTAGATGTCATTCCTTATAGAATAGCATACAGCCTGAATCATATGCAAATTTTAATGAGTACCAATCAACATCAATAACTGGTAGTTGACACCCAATTATTGATGGTTAAGAGCTCATTAGCCAATTTGTTTCAGCATGCTCATATTTGGGCATTATATATAGAATCCAAGGGTATGTCAGTACCAGCTGAATATTAGCCAGGACCTGCATAAGACAAAATATTTCTCTTTCCCCTCCAAATCTCAGTCTTAATTTCTTATCTCCATCCCCCTCCTTCCTTCCTAATCCATAAACACATCAAGACACATCCCTCCTCCCTTCCCCCCCAAAGCACATCATGACCTATCCATCAACTACCCATCATCCATCTGCTTCCTTGGAGAAAATGGCTGCCATGACTCCTAGCAGCAGCTTTGCTGTGCTTTGAAATGCAGCAATATTACTGATAGAGGTCACAGTAGTCATTTCCTACAAGGAGTTGCACCAGGAAGGAGCAAATGGGCATTGCTCCTGCCCATAGGTCCCCACTACACCACCGATGATTGGAAAGGTAGGGTGGGGGGGGGGTCATGATATAAGTTGAGGGTGTTGGGAGGAGGAGGAGGGAGGAAGGTTAGGAGATGGTCATGATGTGTTTAGGGGTGGGAGGGAGAGAAAAAAGGAAGAGGAGTCTTGATGTGCTTCAGGAGAGTTGAGGGAGAGGAAGGATATCAATATACTTGGGTCTGGACCCAAGAGTTGTGTGGGTGCTAGCTAATATTCAATGCAGTCACCCACTTAACTAACCAGACAAATTTAGGTCAGGTTTTGAGCTGTCCTAAATTCATCTGGTTAGCTATGTGGGAGCTAGCACTGAATATTACTGGCATCTGCATAACTGCCAGCTATTCACCATACTGCCCTTGATTAGCCCGTTTTTTTGATGGCCAGTAAGAGCTGACATTCAGTGGTACTGCCCAGTTAAGTGCTGCTGAATATTACAGATTGGGTGGTCCTGAACAATTTAAGCAGGCAGGAACCTCTCCCATCCACTTAAATTGATTTAAATATTGGGCCAATTACGTTTGTTTATTGAGCTAGATATATCATAATCATATCATAACTATATAGTTTGCAGTGATAATTAATAAAATAACATTAGAAAAGAGGAAAAGGGTACAAAAATCTTGCAAACTTATACAGAAAAGAAAAGAAATACAGAGGAAAGCCTGGGAGGTAGTGCATAAGATTATATATATAGAGAGGGCCATTTTCCTCCTTGTTAATTTATAGTAAGCCCTCCAAAACCAAACCAATAATGAACACAAAATCAAGTTAATGGATATCAAAAATGGAGGAGAAAGACCTCAAAATGTCCCCGTGCCCAAACTCATAGCTTGGTTCAAGGGCATCTCAGAGAGCAAGGGTATTATGTTCTTGTGTGTATTTATGAAGAATGAATGGAAGAAATTGCATTACAATTAGTACTATTATTATCGGGATGGGGTTTGGGGCGGAGCTTGGGCTGGTCTGAGGTGAAGCTTCTTCCCCCAAAACAAAAAGCGTTCCACTGCCTAAGGCTCATACATTGGTCGGCCTGGGGCTTTTTGTTGGGCTTGCTCAATGGTAACTCCCCCATCCCCCTTGGATGGGAGGCACAAAGCTGAAGATTTGCCTAGGATGCCTAATACCCTTGCATCAACCTTGCTGGTACTTTGTACCTTCCTCCACTTACCTCCTTTGAAAGAAGCTTCAGAAATCTTCACTAGCTGGCTGGAGATAGTTTCTTTGGTGTCAGTAATTAGTACTGCTGATAGTCTGACCCATGTGAAAAAGCACATTTCCAGAGGCCCAATTCAATTTCACTGTGGGGGAGGGGAGATGTCTAGATACCGATTTGTTTTCAATTCTGGGTAAGGAGGACAGAGGTACAATTTGCCTTTTGGTGTGGGAGAAGGGGTGGAGAGTGCAATCTTGGGAATATGGGGTTTATGCTTTACTTTTAGTGGGAGGAGGTACTTGAGGGCTGGAAATTGTAGCTGCCAGCATTACCACAATTGTGCTTCTTTAACAGAATGGTGTTGCTTTATGCACTTCAGTGGAACCCAAGGTACCAGAATCTGGCAGGTAACATGTATCGTTATGCTGTCGCTAAGACTCCTTTATATATAAACTATGCAAAATGTTTGTTCCGCTCGCATTTTGCTTATGTTGATATTAGCACTGATAATCACAGCAGTATCCTAAAATTCAACTAAAAGCAGAAGCACCAAGGGCTCCTTTTACTAAGGTGCGCTAGCATTTTCAGCGCACACACAAGATTAGCGCACGCTATAGCGCGCGCTAGCTGAAAAATTACCGCCTGCTTACAAGGAGGCGGTAGCAGCTAGCGCGCGTGGCATTTTAGTGCTTGCTATTCCGGGCGTTAAGGCCCTAACGCCCCTTTGTAAAAGGAGCCCTACATTTTTAAAGGAACACACACCTTATTATTTATGGTAGAACTAATCATTGCATTTCTTATATATGCCTGCAAGCTACCGAAGCAGTATAATTCATGTCTAGTGGGTATTTTTCTGTCTCTGGAGGGCTCTCAATCTTTGCTTGTACCCAATGTAATGTAGAGTTAATTGACTTGCCCAAAATCACAAGACGCTATAGTGGGATTTCAATTGGGTTCTATGGTCCAGATCCAATTGCTCTAACGATTAGACCAGTGGTCTCAAACTCAAACCCTTTGCAGGGCCACATTTTGGATTTGTAGGTACTTGGGGGGGGCCTCAGAAAAAAATAGTTAATGTCTTATTAAAGAAATAACAATTTTCCATAAGAACATAAGAAATGCCTTCACCGAATCAGACCTTAGGTCCATCAAGTCCGGCAACTCTTTAAAGTTTATAAATCTTTCCTTTTGGCTAAATCTTAATAATAATATTGTAATTTATAGCTAAAGAGACATATGATCAAGAAACTGTTTTATTTTACTTTTGTGATTATGATAAGCATACCGAGGGCCTCAAAATAGTACCTAGCGGGCTGCATGTGGCCCCCGGGCCGCGTGTTTGAGACCACTGCATTAGACTACCTCTCCACTCTGTAAAGACTTACTGTTGCAACAACTAAGAAACGGTAGGAATCTGTGGGAGCACTGGGCATTTGCAGTAACTCAAGAATGTTAATGATGCTGGACCACCACAGATGAGTCTCATTCCTTCGTGGTTTGGATTGTACTCCCTCCGCTCTCTTCTGGTTTAGTAATGCTTTTTTTAATAGGAAAGGAAGTCTTTTGAAATAAAAAGGTTATGGTGCAGCTCCTGAAATTCTGAAGTTATTTATATCCAGATAGGATTATTTTAAATGAAGTACTATTGTATATGTTATGTTAGTACTGCTCATCAAAAGGGTTGTCTCTTAGAATATCTCTTATGTGGATGCCAAAGGCAGCCAAGAGGTACTCTCCTAACCACAAGTTACAAAAGAAGTTATTGGACCATTTTGGCCACAGTTAACTATCATTTTTCATGTGAAAGAAATATTAGTCCCAGAGCAGTAATATTTGGTTAAGCTTTATTCATTTCACGCTAATAAGCATGACTGTAGGATATATTGGCATGAGAATGATGTTCTTTTCAAGTTAAGAAATGAAGAAATACAATTTTGTCACAATAATCTGTAGACTTTTTCTAGTTTTGCTTCTGCTTGGCCTCTCCTTGCATGTTGATTTGGAAGTCCTACATTTCTGTACCTTGGTCCAAACTAGAGAATGACACGGTGACAAAATTCATCACCGTTCCCGTCCCCGCGGATAACCGCGGGAAACCATCTTCATGTCATTCTTTAGGGAAAGAGGGAAGAATCAGAGTATGAATGGCCACAACCACTGACCCGCAAGCTTTGCTTTGAAGAATGCTGGTGTAGAAGGACTGAGGTTGAAACAGACACTACAGAATGACAGTCTCTGGTATCCAGAGCAGATATTGTGATGTCATAATGCCTCATTCCACCAGTGCCTAAGAGCCAATCACATCAGTGATGTCACAATGGCTTCATTATCCTTGGCTCCCATAAGAATCAGAGTATGAATGGCCACAACCACTGACCCGCATGCTTTGCTTTGAAGAATACTGGTGTAGAAGGACTGAGGCTGAAATAGACACTAGAAAATGACACGGGTTTATTTCCCGCGGTTATCCGCGGGGACGGGAACGGTGATGAATTTTGTCACCGTGTCATTCTCTAGTCCAAACATCATTTTGAGCTTTCAGTTCAGTTTACACTCTGGTGTCATAAGAGAAACAACACAGAGAAGATTCTGGAGTGTGGGAGGGATGAAGAGGGAAATAATATCATAAAATTTTCAACAATGGGGGCAGAAACGGCAAACTTTCATAAAGATTTCAGTCTTAGCTCCTGTCCTTAATTATAAACAAGTTGAAAAGTGCACACTTATGGAAGTAATTTTCTAAACCTTTTTTTGCAGGTAAATAGCTGATTTGCATGCATAAGATTACATTTAGGGTTCCTTTTACTAAGGTGCGCTAGCATAAGATTAGCGTGCGCTAGCCGAAAAATTACCACCTGCTTAAAAGGAGGCGGTAGCGGCTAGAGCACACGCTAAAACCGCTAGCGCGCCTTTGTAAAAGGAGTCCATAGGTTACATTTAAAATATGTATAGTGCAAGTAGGTATGTACTGTAGAGTAGTGCTCCGGGAAGGAGTTTGGGCACTGTGACAGAAATGTGCTTTATTATGATGATGATTATTATTGTGTATATTTTACTTACTGTATTGTCTTTTGCAGTTCACACAGCAAAGCAGTTTAAATAATCTACAAACAAAAAAAATAAAGAATGACAGTCAATTAAAATGACAGGAATAGCGTTCAGAAGAGATCCATGTGCAGGTCCAATTAAGTAATAGCTTATACCAATTACGTGCTGAACTGGTGCTTGTTATTACCCATAATCAAGTGAGTTGCTTGCAGATCTCAGATCCACGTGCAAATTCCAGTGCCCAAGTTTGGGCTACCTGTATAGAATCTGTGAGACAGTGTGCCTACTACTTTGCTCTGCTTGCAATAGCTTTATCTGCTATTGGTCTCTTGCTGCCCCACCCTGCATTCTCTCTGCCTTTTTTGCCTCTCTGTGGAGATGTAGATAGACATCTGGTCTCCTCTTAAAGAAATCTCTCTTCAGCCTGGCTGGTGGACTATAGTGGATTGGAGACCATGCTCTGTTTTCCTCATACACTAATGCTCTGCTGGCTCTAAATCTCTCAGGCCCATCAACTTTATTTCCTCCTCTGCTCCTACCACCATTTTCATGCCTCCTATGAAGTATCCTAAACCATACCCACTGCGAAGGACATTATATGATGTGAGACCTGCTAGTGAATCTACTTTGGAATAGCCTCATACTCTAGAACAGTGTTCTTCAACCTTTTTACACCTATTGACCGGCGGAAATAAAATAATTATTTTGTGGACTGGCAAACTACTAAGACTGAAATTTTAAAAAAACAAAAACCATCGCAGCCCCGTCCCCGCGAGCTCGGTTCCGCCAACCATCTGATCCCATCTGCACAAACCTCAAATAGTTATGATTTTATATTGAACATATTTTATTAAAGTATATAAAGAAACAATATTCTGTATAATTGTCATTTTATAAATACAAATAATACAGGGCAAGGATCAACGAAACCCCTGTCTCCCCTCCCCTTCACATATATCCCCTCTACTATCAAGAAAACTGAATAAGCCAAATTATTACAGAATGCTACAAAAATATAATGCTAACAGAATACCGCAGTCACACATAGCAGGAATAGGGTTAGGGGAGTGCAACTAGGGCAACTGCCCCCGAGGTCTGTTGTTTGAAGTGGCCTCCCCTTGTTTCCTAGATCCTCTATGATTCTTATTCTTCCCTATATGCCTTCTCCTGCTGCGTGCGAATTTTGTCTCAGTGTTGTCTGAAGTGGCTTCTCCTTGTGTATGAATCTGTGTAGCATCCTTGGTGCTGTTACAGTGCAGTCCCTCTCCTAATTATATACCTGCTACCCCTGTTTCTTTTCTGTTTGTCCTCTGCGACTGCTGTGGTTAGTTATCTGCTGTTTGTGTCTATCCTGTTGCCCTTGTGGTACTTGCCTGTGTAGGTGTCCTTCCCTGGTGTTTCTTCAGTGCAGTGACTTGTCCCTTCTTAAGGCTCTTTGCAAAAGCGCTCTTGCTAAGGTGAGCGCCTTTGACGTGCACCTTTGATGCACGCCGAATGGCTGAATGCTGTTGGCCCCTCTCCTTTTATGGGGGAGCTCCAGATTAGTTGCAGCTGACGTTGGAGGGGTAGGTGGAGCTACCTCTTGCTGCAGCCCTTGCTTTCTGCTGCTTTCTCTTCTCTCCTCTTTTCCCTGCCCGACTCTCTCCTGCTTAATCTGCCGTCTCTTCCTGCCCCCGTCTCTTCCTGCCCAACTCTCTCCTGCCTGTCTGCCCCGCTCTCGGGGCACACTGGATGACTCGCTGTTGGCCCCTCCCCTTTTAAGGGGGAGCTCCGGATCAATTGTAGCTGATGTCAGAGGGGTGGGCGGAGCTACCTCTCACTGCTGCCCCTCGCTTCCTGCTGCTTTCTCTTCTCTCCTCTTTCTGCCTAACTCTCTGCTGCCTGTCTTCCCCTTGAATGTGCAGCATTTGTTGATCGGTAGCCAGTGTTTTGTGTGGAGGGCTGGGGAGATGGGGGTCATGATAGTTGAGGTTATATAGGAGGCAGATCGCTGCGTTTTGGACTCGGAGGCGCTTGAGTTCTTTTTTGGCTATGGATTTGCGGTAAGCCATCCTGGAGAGAACATAGGCATAGAGGAGTTGAATCAGGTCCGTTTTGGAGATATAGGGTTTGATCCTTCTCAGTTGGCAGAGGAAGTAGAAGGAAGTGGGGACCACTTGGGAGATGTGGGTGGATAGATAAAGGTGGCTGTCCAATATTACTCCAAAGTTATGTACTTGGTCTGCTGCTGTTAAGGAGGTGGATTCTCATGATAGTGTTGGGTGGGTGTATTTGGCATTTTTCATTCTGATCCATGAGTTAGGTCTTAGCAGCATTCAGCTGTAATTGTTTGTCATCCAGTTTTTCATGTCGGAAAGGCAAAGTTGGAAGTTAGCAATTTGGACTGATTGGTTTGCACCTAGTGGGAGGAGTAGTTGAATGTCATTGGCATAGAGTGGATTTTAATGTTGTATTTTTGGGTTATATCAATGATTGGCTTGATGTAGAGGTTAAATAGGTGGAGGGGACCTTGTGGAATACCGTATTTGATAGGTTTGGGTTCTGACTTGTGTGGTCCTAGAAGTATTGTTTGAGTTCTCCGATGCAGGAAAGAGGTGAACCATTGGAGGGCAGTGTCCCTGATTCCAGAGTTAGAGTCTGCGTAGTAGGAACTGGTGGTCCACAGTATCAAAGGCAACGCTTAGGTCTAGTAGTACTAGTAGGGCATTGCTGCCTTTGTCAAGTACTGACCAGCTGTCGTCAATGATGTCTAGGAGTACTGACTCCATGCTATGACCTGCACAGAAGCCAGATTGAGAAGGGGATAGAGCAGCTTGTTTTTCTAAGAAAGGTTGCAGACAGTGGAGTACTATTCATTCTAGGAGTTTGGAGACAAATAGGAGGTTGGAGACCAACCGGTAATTGCTTGGGTTGTTAGGGTTGAGGGTGGGCTTCTTGAGGGTGGGTTTAATGATTGCCGATTTCCAGCTGAGTGGCACCTCTCCGGTGAAGAGAGAGGAGTTAATGATGGGGAGGATGGATTCAGCCATGGCGTCTTTAGTGGATAGTAGGAGGCTAGATGGACAAGGGTCAAGGATAGTGTCTTCTCTCTAATGAGACTGAGCCTAAGAGATTTTTTAAAATATACTTTTCTGTGACGCTGAAAATAAAATGATGTTACTTTATCTTTGTCAGTGCTCTAGCTTAATCTTTGGATGATATGTCTATTATTTTATACCTTTTAGACTCAGCAGGATAACTTTCTAAAGCCACCCCTTTCCTGCCATCTTTTCTCTCTGAATGCACAAGAGAAAATGGTGCTGGTGTTTGCTTTATTTTCCTTGCTGAGCTGTTGACATTATCAGCCATGAGATTCTAGAGAAGTGAAATGGGAGTAGGCTTAGTTGGCTATTTATCAAAAAATTCTAACATGATTAGTAAAGTAAATCATGCGTCCTCTTCGCCTCTCTTTAAAGTGGCACTACTGTGTCTGGCCCTATAGATTACAATATTGCTAAAGACAAATAACACATATTAGGATTTGGCTCATTCGGGCCTGCATTCAATTCATTTAAAGTACACAAGCCAAAATTGTCATCATTAGTCATTTTTGAAATTGCTTTTTAAAATGAATGCATTTTCTTAGCATTTGTATGGCTGCAATAGAGACGCTACAGAAAATGTAGTAAACAAGACGAGCAAGCAATGGAACTAAGAAGCAAGTTGCTTATCCTTAAGAAATATCTAGTTCTGCTACTTTAAGGTATGCTCTGATGCAGATTATATCTTTCATTCACTGGGTTGGGCCAATTATATCGGGGTGTAGCCGGAGAACTATGAATGTGCACTGTCATTAAAACAAAAAGGATTACGAGCAGGTTGATGGACTGGACTGTCTAGTAAATACATTGCAAAATAATAATATAAGAAAACAGTGATCTAATGCACTGTTCTTCAACCAACGGTCCGTGCCGATCCACAGAAATTTCCTGCCGGACCACAGGGCCAGCACATGCATCAGGCCCAAAACAGTGTTCTTCAACCGCCGGTCCACGGTACGATCGATGAGGCGTTATCTTTGAGCCAGCTCCCTCTTCCTCACTGATTCAGTGCACAAAGCCACAGGCAGTGGCTCCTACGCGCGCGTCCTGCGTCTGAACCGGAAGCCTTCTCGCTGACGTTGCAACGTCAGAAGGAAGGCTTCCAGATGAGGTATGGGACGCACAAGGTGCTGCTGCCCGCAGCTTTGTGCACTGAATCAGTGAGGAAGAGGGAGCCGGCCTGAAGGCGGGAGCAGGCCAGAAGGTAAGGTGTAGCATGGAGGGAGGGAGCCAGCAAAGGTAGGGGGAATGATTTTATTTTTGAATTTAGTGATTTATTTATGTCAATTTTGAGAATTTACATCTGCTGTCAGTGTGCTTTGTGTAGTTTAATTTTGTGGTTAATCATTATCTGTTGTTAAAAAGATTATATTGTATATCTGTGAAAAATGAATGGAAAAAAATAGTGTTACAATTAGTACTATTATAGGAGTGGGGTCTGGGATGGAGATTGGGTAGAGATGGCGGGGTCTGGCCCATGACTTAGCCCAGTGTTCTTCAACCGCCGGTCCATGGATTGATGCTGGTCCACAGAATAATTCTTTTATTTCTGCCGGTCCATAGGTGTAAAAAGGTTGAAAACACTGATCTAATGCATGCATTTCGGAGAATAGAAGGTAATGCTATCCAGATCTAGCTCTACAGCAGAAAGCAAGTTATACTACAGACCAAAAGCATGAGACATGAATTTTACTGTATTTCAGTAAATAATAACTTGATTCTTTCCATCTAATGGCACAAGGGAGTGTTTCTCTCAAGGGATAATTTAACAATAAAATAGTGCCATTTGTAGCTTGCTTGATTTTTCTACCAAAATTGTATGGGAAATAGTATTATTAAAATAGCACACATATAGAAATAAACATACAGAAGCAGAAATTGAAAAACATGCATTCAAGTACAAAAGTCTTTCAATAAAAATGAACTCTATTCTATGCATTCATGTTGACCTTGATGAACCTACACAGGAGAAGTCACTGCTTGCCCTGTATCAGTAGCATGGAATATTGCTACACCAGGTACTAGTGACCTGGATTGGCCACCGTGAGAATGAGCTACTGGGCTTGATGGACCATTGGTCTGACCCAGTAAGGCTATTCTTATGTTCTTATGCAGCACTATTTCACTTGCCAGAAACGACTCCTAGGCAGTTATGAAATAGTATTTGGCCAGCCAACTGCTAATATTCAGAGGGAGATAACTGGCTATCTCCACTGAATATTAGCAGTTAGTGGCTTAAACATGGCCGGCTATATCATGTGATAGCTGCCAATTTTAAGTACTGATCGGCCAAGTTTAGTGGAAACAGGGAAGATCAAATTAATAGGCTCGTAAGGAGGATGAACTAATGGTTTCCCATGGAAGATTCTTTTCACACTCTGATCTGTTAATAAAATTTAGTTACAAAGTTTTTTTTGTTTTTTTTTTTTTAAAAGGAGGTCTATCTTTGGCTGCTATAACTCAGCCGGCCAATACTTAAAATTGCTGTATCCAGCTAAGTTTGGCCTGGCACTGAATATCAGCGGTCAGCACCAACTACAGGAGTTAGCCAGCATCCTTCCTGTGTTCTCAATATCAGTCCCATCATGTCTGCAGAACCTATGAAAGTTGCATCCAATAAGCTGGAGTTGGATGTCAGAAAATATGAAGGGTGAATTGGATCTGAACCAAAAAATTTGGCCTCGCTCATTGCTAAACTCACCAATCTGGATTATCCATGGCTGAGTCTTGCCAGGCGACCAATTCACAACAGTTCCTGCATTCAAATGATCTGTCGGCCGAGTTAGCGGTTCCTCTCAAACATGACGACGTTAAGTAGTTGACGTTTCCTTCTTCTCTTTCCCTTCTCCCTTTCCTCCTCTCGGCTTCCTCGCGGAGTCCGCCCGAGTTTCAGGTCTACGGCTTCGTAGATTTGGCTTCCCTTCGTAGCCAAACAGCAGGACGGCACCATGAAGTACATCTTGGGAATCAGCGGCGTTACCAACGGCGGGAAGACGATTCTTACCAATAAACTTGCCAATCAGTTACCTAACTGTTGCGTAGTACATCAAGACAATTTCTTTAAGCCTCAGGACCAGATAGCAGTTGAAGATGGATTTAAGCAATATGATGTTATCAATTCATTGGATATGGAAGCTATGATGAGTACCATCGAAGCCTGGATAAAAAACCCAGTCAAGTTTGAACGTTCACATGGAGTCAATAATACATTGGATACTGATGTTTCGCAACAGTCAGAGGAGGAAGATGAAACTATTCATATTCTTATTGTGGAAGGTTTTCTTCTGTACACCTACAAGCCACTAATTGATATATTCAACCAACGTTACTTTCTTTCTATTCCCTATGAAGAATGCAAAAAGAGAAGAAGTTCAAGAAACTACACTGTTCCTGATCCACCTGGACTGTTTGATGGCCATGTATATTAAACATAAGAAGATAATGGAAGATCTCAGTGTTGATGTGGTGCAATTAGATGGAACAAAATCTAGAGAAGAACTGCTTAATACAGTATATGGAGACATCCAGAATAAGCTTGATGAACTGCTGAACATAAAGATTTAAGTGCCGCACTTCAGCTTCTCTTCTACAAAAAGATGTCTGTCGCAAGTTATAATGTGTTGTTACCTATTTAAACTCATCTTTTCAGCTTGTGTCTGTTTTAATTTGCGATCAAAGGCGTCTTTTTATTCTTAAGTTTTTTTGTTCAGATAAATGGATTGGCAACTGGATGGCTCTCTACTAAAAAGCACTCCACATCAATAAAGCACCTGTAAAATTAAAAAAAAAAAAAAAGGTCTGATCGGATGCACATCCACAAGCGATCCCACAGATTGCTGTAGAGCGATCGAGACGCATGCGCAGGAATAGAGAATGACACAGGGAAAAAAATCTATCCCCGTCACCGGACCACCGTCCCCTTCACCGCCCCATTCCTGAACCCACCGTCCCCTTCACTGCCCCATCACCGTCCCCACCATCCCCTTCACCACCCCGTACCTACAGAATCCACCCTTCTCTCTCACCACCTCATCGCCCTTCAACGGCCCAACAATCTCCCTCCCTCCTCCTTACTTTCATGGCGTAAAGAAACTTAAGGGAAGGAAGTTGCGTGGTCACCGATCACACACGCAGCACCTTCCCTCCCTACCTACCTCTGGCCAAATCTATCTCCCTCCCTCCCCCTTACCTTCGAGGCGCTTTAGAAAAGAAACTGATGCCGGCGAAGCTGGCCTGTGCTTCCCTGCAGTCGCGTGTGTGTGGGCAGAAGCTTCTCCTCTGACAATTGTCATTTTATAAACACAAATAATACAGAGCAAGGAACAACAAAACCCCTGTCTCCCCTCCCTTTCACAAATATCCCCTTCACTATTATGAAAACTGAACAAACCAAATTACTACAGAACGCTACACAGAAAAATCAAGCTAACAGAATACTTTAGTCACACATGGCAAGAATAATGTTAGGGGAGTGCAACTAGGGAAACTGCCCCCCTGGTCAGAGAGAGAGCCCTAAGCCAGCTGGAAGCTGAAGAAGCACGCACAGTCTGGACTTTGCGGGCCCCATTTATGTCTAATACCAGCTCTAGCAGGATGCATATTTCAAATCTGAAATATTCTAATCACAAAATATAAAATAAATTTATTTTTTTTCTTTTTGTTGTCTGGTAATTTTATTCTTCAAATCACATTGGTCTCAGGTTTTGGTTTTAGGTTCCTTCTGTCTTCTTTGTGGCATGGCTGGCTCCTGAGGGTAAAATAGGCACACGAGGAGCTGGGAAGAAGATGCCAAGTCTGACACAGGCGCAATTTTTTTTACCATAGAAGTAAGACTTTTCACCGGGATGGTAAAATGTCTTGTCCCCATTCCAGCGGGGTGGTGAAAGCTCTTGTCCCCATTCCTGCGGTAAACCAGTTGCAAATGTCTCCATTCCTGCGGATTTACTGCGGTGACTCACGGTTTACTGTGGTAAATGGTCCCCGTGTCATTCTCTACACAGGAATCATTTCAATTTGAGCAGCCAGAACGTCCACCCAATCAGCGCTACAAGGAAGGAGTTCCTCTGCCCACAGAACGTTGTGCAACCAATCATGTTAGGTGCTACCTGTGGCTCCGGCACAATTCTGTTAACTCCTCCTCCCTCTCTCTCGAGCTTGGCTGCAGTCTCCTGTAAGACAGAAAAATAAATAAAAAACAAGAGCTATAGAACAGAACATGCTTTAAACCCGCGGGTTAAAACTGTAGGTTACAACCATGGGCTCGCAGAGAGGCAGGGTGGCAGAAAGGAGAGAGCCAGAGAGCAGGGAGATTTCAGGGATCTCAGTTTTGTTTTGATACTGGGATTTCAGGGCTGCAGAGCTGGGATTTCAGAGAGCAGGACAGTCGGAAAGGACGTGAGCGACTGGTCCTCAGCAGTCGCTTCAGTTTGGATCGGCCAGCCCAATCGGTGTTCCTTCTTCTCTTTAGTGAATTGATGGTTTCCTATGTTGCATTCCATTTCCCCTCCTTTGTATGGGCGGATCGGATCGGGCAGAAGATTAGTGAATCAGGTCAGAATACGATCTGGACACTATTGGTATGTTTAGTGAATCTAGCCCTAAGTTGCTTAGCACAGAGGAAAATTATCATCTCTCTGTCCCGGGGCAGAACAGTATCCAATCAGTGCTACAGTGTGTAAGATGTGGAAAAACCTGTTTCACTTCTTGGCATCTTCACCCAGAACTAAGCTTGTGGATCTTGCATCATATGAGAGTTGGTGATCTGTTCTCCCTCACATGCCACAGTACTGTATAGAGGTGAAGGATAGACAGGAATTCATCTCTTCTCTCCAGGAATGACCATATTTTATAGAGGGGATATGGTACAGGAAGTGGGTAGTGGGTGGGAGTGACATAGAATCCTCCTCATCTTTTCACATTTTTACCTATCCCTCCACATTCTGTAGAAGAATCTGGAAATTCTGTATTTTGAGACAAGACTTTCAATCAGGAAATTCTCTGCCCACTCATCAACAAATTACTGGACATTGATGTGCTTGCATTTCTGCTAGAAAGGTAGCTTTCTCAGCTGTGATGACTGATTCTTGGTATAAATTTATGCTGCTTCTCCATAAATTGTAAGTCCTTTGCAGTGGAGAGGGGCCTTAGGTACCTGAGCCAATCAGGACCTTAGACCCCTCCCAGTGCATCCCAGGATGCACCGGAAGGGGGAAAGGGCTATCATTTTGAAGAAGCGGCTCTTCAAAGCAGGAGGGAATGGTCATCTCTCCTGCCTGATTTTCAACAAAAGGTACGGGGGGGGGGGGGTTGTTGGGGGGGCTGGGTCCTCGGTCTGGGGGTGGGATTTCACCCAACCCAGCCCACTTGACCACCAGGATTTTGTTTTGGGGTAGTGGGAGGGAACGAGAAGATCAGAAGGTGAGGGAGGGGGGGGGGCTAGCTGTCCGGGGTGTTAAGGGGGGTCCCAGTTTTGGGCTCATGCAATTCTTTATTTTTTTTTTTAATATGTGCAACTGTGTAAGCACAACAGCCTGCTTGCTTTGTTGAACTGATCGGAGAAAGGGGAATTCCTGATCATTTGAGCTGGCAGGACTTCCCCAAAGCTGCGGCGGCTTTGGGGAGAACTACCAGATCAGATGATGGAAGATTTCCCTGTCCTGGTAAGCTGCACCCGGGCTGTTCCCCTGCCCCAGTCAAGCTGCTTTTTTTGACAGGACAGGCAGGAGGAAAACCAAACGCCATGCACAGTTCTTCTCCCCCCCCCCCTTTTTACCTATGATTATCCGCACAAATAGCATGCATATAATTTACATGCTATTGTGCTGAGCATCACTGGTAAAAGAAAAATCGCTCCCATCATGGTATTTTTTAACATGGTGTGGGAACTTTGTGTATATGGCTCTAAGTAGGTACGAGGGAGGGAAGGGAAAGCACAAATGCAGCAGCGGGTCAGAGAGGAGGAGAGGTGCCAGCGCGCCCACTAAGCCGCCGGGGGCAGACCACCCCTTCCTACCTTCCTTACTATGCCACTGGTCCTCTGGGGCCAGGGAAATATCTAATGTACCAGCTATAACCCAAAAAAGAAATTTCTGGTAACTTTAGACCAGGGGTGTCAAAGTCCCTCCTCAAGAGCCGCAAACCAGTCAGGTTTTCAGGATTTCCCCAATGAATATGCATGAGATCTATTAGCATATAATGAAAACAGTGTATGCAAATAGATCTCATGCATATTCATTGGGGAAATCCTGAAAACCTGACTGGATTGTGGCCCTCGAGGAGTGACTTTGACCCCCCTGCCTTAGACTAACTCTGTCACATCCACACCTCCCAGTTCTAGCCACCATCTTTTTTCTTACCTTTCTCGAAAGGCTGGACTTTCACCTTGCCTTGCATTAATTTAGACCACAGATTCTTGACAAAGGAAATCAAAGTGTTCACATTGTACATTTACTTGTTTTGTTGAGAAAATTTCCATGGCTCAGCCAGTTGACCTTAAGCAATAAACACGGTGAAACATATGCAAAGTCAAGGTTCTCCTGGGGAAAGAATATATGAGGGGTCCTGAAAAGTTCTCAGCCCAACCAACCAACTTCCTAAATTCTGAGCGTTATTTTGCCACTGTAGCCTGTGGCATACATAGTAAGGGAGGTGCAGGGGGGGGGGGGAGTTGTCCGCCCTGGGAGCGGTCTTCCTAAGAGTGTGGCACCTCTCCCTCCTCTCCCCCCCCCTCCCACTCCTCTCAATGCCATGCGCGAGCCATTTGCCTTCCCCCTTTTTTTCCTGTTTTTTTTTACTTCCCTGGCACGAGGTTGCTTTCCCACATCGGCATCGGCACTCTCTCTGACATCACTTCCGGGACCTGCACCTTGAAAGTGACATCAAAGAGCGAGCCGACACCGACGTGGGCATACTGCTCACGCCAGAGAAGTTAAAAAGGTACGGGAAAAGGGAAGGGGGGGTGCATGGTAGGGGGTGGGGGGAGGGGTGTCAGTACCCTGGGTGCCAATCACCCTTACTACGCCACTGACTGTAGCAGAAAAGAGTGTTATCTTATTTCACTATGTGCCAATTTACAGAAACAAAATTCTATGTTTTGACATTGTTTCGGATCATTGATTGAACCATATCCACAAAATTCTCTTCATGGTTGGGCTGAGAACTTGGCAGCACCCTCTCATATGTGATAACACAGTATGTTACTGGCATGTAAATACAAGCTTACTTTATTATTATTATTTGGCTTATGAACTTGAAAAAAATTCATAACTGGAATTATATCTTTACATGCTAAATTTTGGTTTGAATATATAGATAATGAAGGAAATTTTCAAAAACCATTTACTAGGATAACTAGTCCATTTAAAAAGTACCTGTCTTTCTCAGAAATAAAAAGTATACACTGTTTGTTCTTTGTGTTTGTGTGTCTCAGGATCTCCTTTACTGCTTTCACTCAAGTGGCTAATTGCCATCCACACCCACACAAGAAACTGATGCCCAAGGCAACCACCTAATATGAAACTGGATTATTATAATTGAGTTTACATTGGGATCTTGCAAAAAAAAAAAAAAAAAAAAAATGCTGAGGAAAGTTCAACTCCAAAATACAGCTGCTAGACTAATTTTTAAATTAAAGAAATGTGATTATGTTTGACCAATGTTTATAAAATTGTATTGGTTGACAGTGACCGCATGGCTTATGTTTAAAATATCATGCTTTATTTTTAAGACTGTAAATAGAGAATGCCCAATGCAACTGACAGATTTAATTTCTATTCCATCTTGTAAGAAATTTTTTCAATCTTATATCATATTTTCCTTAATGTAAATGCAGTGTCATGCATTTGGGTTGCAAAAACCTAAGGGAACGGTATGGTTTAGGGCAAGGGTCTCAAAGTCCCTCCTTGAGGGCCGCAATCCAGTCGGGTTTTCAGGATTTCCCCAATGAATATGCATGAGATCTGTGTGCATATTCATTGGGGAAATCCTGAAAACCCGACTGGATTGCGGCCCTCAAGGAGGGACTTTGAGATCCCTGGTTTAGGGGGTGAAGAATTTTGGTGCACAAAAGAGGAGTGTGACTTGGATGTGATCAAATGTGATGATTTTAAGATGGCAAAAAACAGGTGAAAGGTGACAATAAAGCTAGCGGAATGCTTGGGCACTTAGGGAGAGAAATGGCCAATAGGAAAAAGGAGGCGATGATGCCCCTGTATAAGCCTCTTTGAAAGCTCAGTTAGAATATTGTGTACAATTTTGGGGACCGCACCTTCAAAAAGATCTAAACAGTTTGGAGTCAGTCCAGAGCAGTAGCATACCAAGGGTAGGGCAGTGGGAGCCAGTAAAAAGGTGAATGGAGAAGCAACAAGGCCACGGTCAGTTTGAAGACGTCCATTCTGCTGACACCCCCTCTGACATCAACTTCCTGTTCTGTGGCAGGGAACCAGCAGAGCCTACCAGACCAGGCTCCACAACTGTTCCACATACCTTGTCTCCATTGCCCGAAGGAGGGATGGTCTACTGGTCCAAAAGACAGCTACTAACGTTGTTAGTGGTCTTTGTCATAAAGCGTATGATGATAGACTTAAAGACCATAATATATATATTTTGGAGTAAATGTGGGGAAAGGGAGATATGATATTTAAATACACTGTGGCAAAGTTCAGTTCGAGTTTTCTAGGGCTCCAGTGCAAATACACATACAAACACCCAGGCAGATATGGTTGGAAGCTACGATGAACAATTTTTTAAATTATTTTCCAGACCTGAGCCTGTTTCCTCACAGGCTCAGGCAAGGCAAAACAGTCTCTTAATTCTCAGATTATTAATTCAATTCTGCACTTCAGTCTTCATTTATCACAGGACTCTCTTCTATCCCAACACTGAGCTCCACAATATATTCAATATATGAGGTTGGTTTGTTTATTTCTCACTAGCTCTTATCCAGGGTGAGTTACATATTAACATACAAAATAAAAAAATTTATATTTATCGTACAAATCACTTCAGAGACACACTGTAACATATTATATACTTACATATCAAATCAAATTACATATAACATACATGTCACATCGATGAATATCATTTAAGGACAAAACTGGCCAAACCCACACATACATCAAAATATAAAATTTCGTAAGTCATACAAGATGCCTCAATAACAGACATCATTAAACTAAATAAAACAAACCAGGCCATCGAACACCTCCGTGTCCATAGCCCAGCAGAGATCAGTCACCCCCATTAATATCCTCATACACTCTCTGGTCCTTTCCAGGGCTCCTTCTCAACCTATAGCTAGGAAAGGTGGAACTCTATCTCTCAGGGACCTCCCTGAATGATTCCAGTCTGGGGCAGAAGTACTCCTCCCTCCCTGAGGCCTGTCCCTCTTACTAAGCAGGGCTGTCTCCCTTCGCTAAAGGATCTCAGCACTGAGCTGCAAAGCTCAGAGCATTCTGGGCAGGTAGTGCTTACAGAGTTGTCTACTGCCCCCTTCTGCCCAAGGGTACAACTGCAGCTTCAGTGAGGGAAAATCCCTGAATATCTCACATATTCTCCCCATCAGCTCAATCCTAATAGGTTGAGTGCCTGTTACTGCCAGGGACCCCATCTCACAGGGTAGAGGGTGAGACCCTTCTAGAGCATCTAGGATCCTAACCACTACTAGGAATCTCCAAGACCACAATCACATCACCAACCACCCTCTGGTGGCGGGGCCAGGGATAAGCTTAGCGCTGGCAACCCGACTCCCGCCCCAGGCGTAGGGCGGAGCGCTCCCAGGAGGACTCCCACTGGATAATCAGTAGAATAATTAGTAGACTGCTCTTTTGGATAAAGTTCAGCTTTTATCTTTATTACCCCCAGTTCAAAGCACTGGGGCTCCAGTAGTCCCTCTGACTGAGTGGACTTAAAACAAATCATACATTCACAAGGCTTCTTCCTTATAATATAGTCCAGCCTGCTGCTCAGGCAAAAAGCCAAAAATAAACCAAAAATGTTTTCTCTTTAGTTTTACTACTTTTGTCTGCAGATACTTCAGGAAGCTTTTCTACTTGACCCACCTGAAGTCCAATGCCCCCACTACCCCTATGCTCCTGGGTAGGGGCTAGGGAACTTTATATAACCCAACCTTTTATGACTGGTGTAAGTCCCCTCCCAAAAGTTCCCTGCTTCAGGGTTACGTGAAGTCAGGTCTCTGAGTTCCGTTCAAGCTTCTCGGGAAAGTTAATTAGGGTTCTCACCTCCTTCCCTTTATCTACAAGGCCTCTCTCTCAGGCTCTAATTGATTCATTCACACATGCTTACAGTGCTGCCTAAGGGAGAAAAAACGCTATGCAAAATACATTCACTTTCATTCCGCTCCCCCATTCATACCTTATTGACTGTGATTCTACAGGAGATCCCAGGCTGCTAGATCGCACTCCATTTCACTGCTTCCAGATAGCTCTCCCTCTAATTCCAAGCACACCCATGTGAACACGGCAACCGAAGCACAGTATCCATTGGGCCCCTTCATACCAATGGCTTGCAGTCTTTGATCTTGACTGTTCATCAACCTCTTGGGAGTCATTTTCTCCAATTCTCAGCAGTCCCTGATTTTCTGCTGCTGTCTTCGCAGACCCTCTCATCTGTTCTTGAGGTGTCTTTGCCTGGGATGTTGTAGCTCCTTCCAAATCTAGTTCTTCTGTTCCCAGGAACTTGAAGCAATCACTGTCCCACTTTCTGATAACTCGAGCAAAGGATGTTCTGGTTGTTCCCCTTCATCTGGGTATCATTGATAGTTGGTCTGCACTCCCGGGTGCTCTCTGGGTTCTCTTGTACAGCATTCTTGAGGCAGCTTAAACTCTGGGCTAGCAACCTGGATCTCTGCTACTTGCCCTTCTTTCTACAGGCTCTGGGTGAACCACCAACATATAGCTCATGGTTTCCCCATTATTTGAGTACTTCATGGTAATGTTCATTAATTATTTCATAGTGGCCCCTTCATAGGCTTTCAGTATCTCCTTCAGGGGTTCTGTGTTCCTTGTGACAGTTTTCCAGAACTCTGGGACACTGGATTGTCATTTCTTAAAATGGGCTATGCCATTCACTATCCACTGTGGTCCTTCCATGGTTTGTCACTGAGCCACTTCTATAATTAAGCGAGCTAGTGCCTAGACCTAGCCTCTGGCCTTTGCTGTACTCAGGCTTGTTTCAGGGCTCAGCTGGCCATCTGTAAGGCCTCCATCATTGCCTCCTTTACTTCAGACTCTTTTGTCTAGACATCTATGTAAGCCTGTCACCTGTAGAGACATGTTTCAGGTTGGGCTAGAGCCTGAGCTCTTTGTACTGACTTCTTCATCATTTTCTTGTGGATACCTTTAAACTGGTTCAAACACTTTCTTATCTGAACATCCTTCTGGTGTTGGGTAACTATATCATTCAGCTCTTTTAAAGTCTCCTCCCTGGAGACTTTCCTCTGGGTAAGCTGGGCTTGGCCTTGGATCAACTGGCCATGCAGTATCTGTATGGTATGCTCTTTCAGTGCCCTCTTCTCTTGTAGCTCCTGCCTCTCAGCACTCTCTATCCATCTCTTCTCTTGCAACTATGCTGTCAGCTTCTCCAGGGAGACTCCCATCAGGGTCATCTGATCTTTCAGGCAGGTGACCTCCTGGCCCTTTTGGGCTAGGGCTTCCTTGAGTGTTTATTATGTTTATGTTTATTTGTATTTATAGACTGTACTTCACTGTAACATCAGTGCAGTTTACAAAAATATTTAAAAGGGAAAAAAACACGCCATACTAAAACCAAAATAAAAAGCAAAAAGTCAAAGAGTTAAATAGGGAAATAGTTCCCTCAGATTGAACTCCACCCTAAATTAAGTAAATGAAGGAAAAACTAATCCAAAAAGACAGATCTTCAAAAGAGACCTAAATTTTGGGTAAGAAAGTTCACAGCGTATCTCATTTGGAAGAGAATTCCATAAAGTAGGAATGAAGATAAAAAAAGCAAAATTACTAATTAATGCTAACCTAACAAATTGTTACTCTCTTTCTTCTGCTTTAGTCTTTCAACTCCGCTCTTATCTGGGCCACAAAGTCAGCCACCAACTTTTAGTCATCTAATAAGGCTGCAATATTTCGGCACCGCTTGATCCACTGTCAACTGTGAATTGACAGGACCCCAGTTGTGGACTTCCGTATTTATGGCCTTGATCTTTTTTCCTCTCTGGGTACAGGGGCTTGGGTTTTGATTCTGCCCTTTTTCTAACCTTTCTTGAAGGGTGTCTCACTGTTGCAGCCTCTAACCTCTCTGTTGTGTCTCTCTCAATTCCCATGTGAAGTCCGGTTCATAGACAACTCGGCGAAAGACAAAGGCGCGCGCCGACAACTGAGCGCAAGACGGAGGCGCGTGCCAAAGAAAATTACAGTTTTTAGGGGCTCCAACGGGGGGTTTTGTTGGGGAGCCCCCCCAGTTTACTTAATAGAGATCGCGCCGGCGTTGTGGGGGCCCCGTCGGAGCCTTAAAAACAGTAATTTTGTGCGGCGCACGCCTCCGCGCTGCGCTCAATTGTCTGCGCGCGCCTTTGATCTGACACCGTGAAGTCCTCATTGTAAAGATGAGCTCCCTCTAGCAGTGCTCCTTACACATTACTTCTTTGTCCTTAAATTTCTGTATAGCATCCTCTGGGATTCCAGAGGTCTCTCTTCTCTGTAGGCATACCCTCTTGTCTGTCTCCTGGAGGGCTACTGGCTTCAGAGTACTTCATTCTTTTAATATTTATATACCACTTATAGCCTAAGTGGTTTACATTCAGGTACTCAAGCATTTTCCCTCTCTGTCCTGATGGGCTTAAACTCTATCTAATGTACCTGGGGCAATGGGAGATTAAGTGACTTTCCCAGGGTCACAAGGAGCAGCATGGGATTTGAACCCACAACCTCAGGGTGCTGAGGCTGTAGCTCTAACCACTGTGCCATACACTCCCTCTTGGTAGTGGGCACTCAACTCTGGAATTCCTTTCCTCGGGTTATACAGTTTAAAGTTCTACTACTTATTTTTAAAAACTTGATTTTCAAAGAACCTCAGTGCATTTCTAAAATACTAATCCCCTATAATTCCGCACGCGCACTTAGATCATCTTCCCAAAACTTATTAGTTATTCCATCTTTAAAAATTATAGGCACTCGTAGATTAGATATGTTTTCGGTCGTGGGCCCCCAATGGTGGAATTCATTGCCCCAATACATAAAAATTGAAAAAGACATTCCCTCTTTTAAGAAATCTTTGAAAACATTTCTTTTTAAACAGATTTTTAATACATAAATTTTTTTTTTTAAATATAATAATTTTTCGTTTCAAGAATTTACTTCCTCCCCAATGTCTTACCCTTAAATGTGTTTCTTATTATAAGATATGTAACTTTAACCTCCCTTCCCTTCCAATTGTTGTTGGTCTTGTCTAATATCTAGCGTTTATATATTTATTGTATGTTTTTTATCTTAACTAATTGTATTTTTATGTACATCGCTTTGTATAAAGATATAGCGATTCATCAAGTATTTAATAAACCTTGAAACCTTATGAGACTATGTAAATACAGGGTATGTTTCAGGAAACAACTGGAAACTCAGTTATTTGACAATACATTCATGTAACATGGATTGACTGTAGGTTGTTATAATCTGCCATCACACTGCCCCAATGAGCCAATGGAAGGGTGTTATATAAGTGAGTGTGTATTTTAGTTTTTCCTAATCTGCTATGCAGATGTGTTAGATGTGTTTGTGGTTTGTCATTTTATTATGTATGTCATGTTTGTACATCGCTTTGATTGTAAGCGATTTATATATTTTTTTAAAATAAATAATAAATAAATACCTCTGACCTTGCCATGTGTGCCAGGGTCCTTTATTTTCCCTATTTTGTCCTTCGTGCAGGAGGTGTCTGTCCACGTTCCTCTTCATACAGCTCCACTTCCTCAAAGTAGTATGTAGAACAACCTCCAGGGCCTTACTTGAAGTCATCTGACTCCCCATGAACTCTGTTCCATAGTTAGCCAGAGCTCTTGCCATCCCAGCTCCCAGATTCTCATCATGGAGTTTGGGTGCTCTGCTCTCAGTAGCCAGCTGCACTTTTGCCTTAGGCTGCACTCCGCATCAGGTGCAATCAGCAATTTAATTAAGCCTGCCAGCACTCTGCAGTAGCTTTACTCTCTCTCTCTAACTCTTCATAAAAAAATATCTTGCTTATCCAGCACTTGCTATCTGTTATGCATCCCTCTTTAAGGTGGAGCTTTCCTCAGCCTTTTTGAAAATGAAAAAAAAAAAAAAAAAAATTCTGCAATACCACAGTAAGGTTCCAATATCTGAAGGTATCTGGATCAGCTTCTCTGTGGCAGAAGCTCCAGTCCCAGGATTCAGCACAATATGTGGCAGAGGCCAGTCTGGGTTTTTCTGGACTCCTGTGTACACTCACACACAAACACCCAGGCAGATATGGTTACAAGGTACAATAAACAATCTTTTATTCTTTTCCAGACCTGAGCCCTTTTTCTTTACAGACTCAGTGAAGGCAAAACAGTCTTTTAATTATTAGACTATTAATTCAATTCCACACTTCAGTCTTTATTTATCACAGGTCTCTCCTCTATCCCAACACTGAGTTCCACAACATATTCAATATATCAGGTTGGCCAGTTATCCCCCATTATATTCTCATACATTCTCCAGTCCTTTCTAGAACTCCTTCTCAGTCTACAGCTAGGAAAGCTGGAAGTTTCTCTCTCTCTCTTAGGGATCTCCCTGAATGATTCCATTCTGGGGCAGAAGTACTCCTCCCTGCCTGAGGCCCACTCATCTAACTCAGAATGGCTATATCCCTTCGCTAATGGATCTCAGTATGATCTGCAAAGCTCAGGACATTTTGGAACAGGTACTTCCCACAGATTTGTCTACCACCCCCTGATATTCATGGGTATAACTTTAGCATCAGTGAGGGAAAATCCCTGAATCTCTCATATGCACATGAGGCGAGCCTCTTTCAATTGAAAGGAGACTCTGAAAATAGAAGGGGGGGGGGGATAAAATGAATGTGAAAAGGGATAGCTTCAGAAATAATCTCAGAAAATACTTTTTCACTGAAAGGGTGGTGATTGTGTCACACAGCCTTCTGGTGGAGGTGGAGGAAATGAAAAATATATCGGAACTCAAAAAAGCTTTGGACAAGTACACTGGATCTCTAAGGGAGAGGAATAGCCCATGCGTTTTTTATCTGCCTTCATTTTTCTATATGGGAGTTTAAGAAAACGGATAGTTTGTTTTCCTATTTGGCAGCCCAGTACTGGGATATGATCCCGTCATCCCGTTATTTGTTAAACAATTATCCATTTATGCTCTGTTTCACAAACATTTGAAATCTTTTTCAGCAATATTTAAAACCAATTTAAAATGCATGTTATTTACTTTTAATGTTTTTATTGATTGTAATATGTGGATCTTATGATCCTTCACTTTTTTAACCCTTTCAGGACCATAAGGATCGTAGGCCAATTTTTGTGGTTTTGACGACATTTTTATGGTAAAAAGGGCTTGCAGATGCCAAAAAATTGATTTTTTTGTGAAATATCATTATTTTTATTTAAAAAAATCACACTTCTGGCTTATGGACAGTGTGGCAAGTGAATCTTCTCGTCAATCTGGCAACGACGCTAATGAATGAATGTCGGAACCAGTTTGTTTACATAAAGGCAGTATCATATGGAATCCGTACATATCAAATTTAGAACTGTAGACTATCCCAATCAAAATTTATAGGATTTTAAAGTTATGGGACAAATATGTCCCTTGGTCCTGAAAGGGTTAAGCCACATAGAACCAAATATGTGGCATTAGGTGGCATATAAATAGCTCTGTGATGGTGATTGTGTTGAATGGATCCTAAACAAGGCATCTTAAGGTCAAATTGTGTGTACGGTTTCATACAGCCCAGTTAGTGCAGTCTCAATTACTCACTACTACAGGTGATGCAATCCCCATGCTTCAATGCAGGCACTATTAAGGGAAAGTGACTCTTCAAGTTTTATAACAACTTATCATACACAAAGGAACTCCTGGGAAAAGTCATATTACACTTCTCCCTCCGTATTCGCGGTGGATGCGGGCGGAACATAGCCGCGAATATGGAAAAACCACGAATATGTTATTCACGTTTTCTTGTAACAGCCAGCGGTTTTGTGATTAAAACTGCAAATAACTTTTCAAATGTTATTCGTGGGTTTTGGAAACGGCCACTATTGTTAATATTGAAATTTGCAATTTTGGTGGAATAACAATGTATTTATTGAACAACAATACAGTGGTGTACAGTAATAATCTGAGGGTAAAAAAAAAAAAAGTTCAATACTGTACTGTTTTCTCAACAAGGAAAAAAAGAAATGTTCAATACCGAGAGTTCATCGATTTGGTGGGAGAAAGCATGGAAGCAGCGATTTTCAAAGTGAATATTGGTAAACGTTAAACTTTTTTTCGGTACAGTAAAAGGAAAGGAACTTTAATCATGGCGTAATTTGGGGGGGGGGGGCAGAGTCAGCATGCGAAAAATCACGAATAAGTGAAACCACGAGTGCAGAAACCGCAAATATGGAGGGAGAAGTGTACCTTCTCCACTGTCTGGTACAAACATCTAAAACTGGACTGTGATAATACTACGGACATTATAGTTTGAGAAGACCCAGGGATTAAGAAATTTATAAAGAAGTTCTGTGAGGTGGGTATCCCTGTTTAGATCTATCATGGCTACATGGTAGGAACCTGTTCTATAATAGAACCTGGGTGATCAGGTTCCATTACAGAATATACTATGAGGGTAACACAAAACATTTAGGCCATCAAGCCATCATGGTGGCCGAGCCAGGTCACTAGTATCTGGCCAAAACCCAAAGAGTATCAACATTCCATTCTACTGACCCAGGGCAAGTAGTGGCTTGCCCCATGTCTTTATCAATAACAGACTTTTCCTCCAGGAAATTGTCCAAGCCCTTCTTAAAACCAGCTACGCTATCCACTCTTACCACAACCTCTGGTAATGCGTTCCAGAGCTCAACTATTCTCTGAGTGAAAAAATATTTCCTCCTATTGGTTTTAAAAGTATTTCCCTGTAACTTCATTGAGCGTGAACACCGACTCCCTCCTGCCCTGAAGCACCAGCGCAGCAGTGGTCCTGAGCCACAAACCCCCTTTCCTCCCTCAAGCCTTAAAGCAGCAGAAGCAGGCAGTGGTCCTGAGCCGTGAACCCCTTTGTTCCCTCCCTCCCTCCCATGCCCAAAGTGTCAGCCAGTCAGCAGCTTACAAAACAGGTTGCTTGCGGCGAGCCCTGGCAAGGCTTTTCCTCTGATGCATCATGCATCTTTGAGCAGCCTATTTTAAGCGTTGCCTCCTGCTGACTGGCAGCACTTCAGGTAAGGGAAGGAGGGAGGGAACAAAGGGATTCATGGTTCAGGACCACGGCCTGCTTCTGCTGCTTCAGGGCTTGCGGGAAGGAGGGGGATTTGCAGCTCAGGACCGCTGCCGTGTCTCTTCGGGGGTGGGAGGGAGGGATTGTCACTATTTTTTTTTTTTTTTTGCTTCTCAATAAAATCCATTTGCCTGAAAAAGCTAAAGCGAGTTCACTAAAGTGTTACATGTGACTCTAAAATCTGAGGTTTAATATCAAGGTTCTGAATTTTTAAAAAAATCAATCCTATAGAAATCATGGAGCTAACATATTCCAGTGGAATTGTCCAATAAGAAAAGGTGCACAAAATAAAAGTGTCTTTCAACTCATCTGGTTAATCTGGTTATTCTTTATTCTTCCAAAAATACTCGACCTGACATGTACATGTTTCGGCCCTACGGCCTGCGTCAGGAGTCTTTTTTCGGTTTTTGCTTTACAGCAAGTAGCGACACGACGGCGTTCTGACATAAACGGTATTCTAAAGTGGTCCATACTCGTGGTTATATATACCCAAAGATCTCCAAGACTCCTGACGCAGGCCGTAGGGCCGAAACATGTACATGCCGGGTCGAGTATTTTTGGAAGAATAAAGAATAACCAGATTAACCAGATGAGTTGAAAGACACTTTTATTTTGTGCACCTTTTCTTATTGGACAATTCCACTTGTTTCTACTATTCTGTTTCCTGTGGATTTGTTTCCCGTGTTTTGCGCTAACATATTCCAAACAGACAGTATATTAAAAATATTGCATAGTGTTTCATCAGCACTAGTTTAACCAGTAATGAAGTAATTAGATTTACTGCAGTTAAACACACAATACTTTCCCTGCCAACTGTGGAGTCATAACACACCTTCTTACTTTCATCTTTATAAACATCAAAGAAATTACAAGAGTCGTTAGACTGCCGTTTGGCAGTGTTGTGAGTTACAGCCTTATTGAAGCCGAAAACCCCACGACATGCAATCTAGGCATCATAATCCAGTCTCTAAATGTCAATAGAACGTTTTTCTTCTTAAAATTTTAGCGAGAGTGGCAAAAACTCACATGTTGAGCTGCAAAATTGAGTGACTGAATGTGTTAGTTATAAACAAAAATACGGATGAACAAATAGTAGTTGCCATTTTTAAATGTGCCTGGATGTTTAAAATCATGCATATTCTCAGTGGCACTTGAGCATCTCAAATATTAAGCAAACCCACCTTCACTGTGTCCAGAGATAGATGATTTGTGTTGATTTAGCTGCCCCAAACATTTTTGAAAATGTGGCTTCAATGCCGTTTAGAAGATGGAGGGGGAAACTGGTTTCATGGGACTAATAAAAAGTTACAAGGAATATGCATGGCCAAATAAAATTTCAGCCTTTGTTTTACATGAAGTTGTAGCAATTTTCATGTGTTTCTTTTGTAATGTTTTTCCAGGTGTTTTATTTTGCTCATTGTATATGTGTATGAACTTCTTGCACACAAAAAATTCATAAGTATATGCATGCACAAGCTATTTATTTACAGTGGTGCCTCACACAACGAACTTAATTCGTTCCAGGAGCAAGTTTGTTATGCGAAAAGTTCGTTATGTGAAACGCGTTTTCCCATAACAATACATGTTAAAAAAAATTATTCGTTCTGCAGCATAAAATATGCTAAGATGACATAAAAAAAGATCAATTTGTCAAAATGGTGAAAATGGTGGTCTTGCTGAGGCCAAACTCTTTGACGAGGTCACACTGTTTTACCCCACATTCACTCCTTCTAATTATTTCCCATTTCATTTCAACAGAAATCACCTTCCTGCTTTTTTTAGAAGCCATGATATATAAAAAATATTGAGTTTATCTTAAAAGGACGACTGTATACAGTGAGAGAGGGCAGAGTCTCAGCGGCAAAAACTGGGACTTAACTTTTCTTTTTTTTTTTTTTTTCTAGCATCGGGGAAGCGGCGAGAGTAGCTCCGCCCCCCCAACGCATCAGCAGTAGGCGCCGGGCCCCTCCATAAAAGGAGGCGAGCTGACGGTCCGCCACTGCACAGGGAGCCAGGCGAAGGGCTGTGAGAGAGGGCAGTTAAGTGCAGTGACTAACGACTGCCTGCAGTGCCTGCGCGGAAGGATGCAATACATCGGCAGCTCGGGCGACTTCGTTGTGTGAAACGAAGTTCGTTGTATGAATCAAGACATGAAGTTCGTTGTGTACAGCGTTCGCTGTGCGAGGCGTTCGTTATGCGAGGCACCACTGTACTTAGTTATTCAATTTTCTATACTGTTCTCCCAAAGGAGCTCAGAATGGTTTACATGAATTAATTCAGCTTACTCGAGCATTTTTCCCTGTCTGTCCTGGTGGGCTCACAATCTATCTAATATATTTGGGGCAACTGGGGGGGGGGGGGGGCATGGGTTTAAGTGACTTCCCCAGGGTCAGAAGGAACAGCATGAGTTTGAACCCACAACCTCAGGGTGCTGAGGCTGTAGCTTTAACCACTGCTCCACTCTAGAAATCAAAAGGTAGCAAAAGTGAGCCAAGCCATTGTGACATCATGCTGAGACTGGCTCTTATTGGTGGAATGAGGCATTATGACATCACAGTATCAGCTCTGCTTATCAGAGGTTGAAACTCATCACACTATTTAGTCAATTTTCTATACTGTTCTCCCAGGGGAGCTCAGAATGGTTTACATGAATTAATTCAAGTAGTCAAGCATTTTTCCCTGTCTATCCTGGTGGGCTCCCAATCTATCTAATGTACCTGGGGCAAGGGGGGGATTTAGTGACTTGCCCAGGATCACAAGGAGCAGCGTGGGTTTGAACCCACAACCTCAGGGTGCTGAGGCTGTAGCTTTAACCACTGCACCACTCTAGAAATCAAAATGTATTAGAAGTGAGCCAAGTAAAGGACAGTCAAGCCATTGTGACATCACTAATGAGACTGGCTCTTATTGGTGAAATGAGGCATTATGACATCACAGTATCAGCTCTGCTTATCAGAGGTTGAAACTCATCACACAATTTAGTTAATTTTCTATACTGTTCTCCCAGGGGAGCTCAGAATGGTTTACATGAATTAATTCAGCTACTCGAGCATTTTTCCCTGGTGGACTCACAATCTACCTAATATATTTGGGGCAATTGGTGGGGGGGAGGGGGGGTGCGTGGGTTTAAGTGACTTCCCCAGGGTCAAAAGGAACAGCATGAGTTTGAACCCACAACCTCAGGGTGCTGAGGCTGTAGCTTTAACCACTGCTCCACTCTAGAAATCAAAAGGTAGCAAAAGTGAGCCAAGCCATTGTGACATCACTGATGAGGTTGGCTCTTATTGGTGGAATGAGGCATTATGATGTCACAATACAAGCACTGCTTATCAGAGACTGAAACTTTTCACACTATTTAGTGAATTTTCTATACTGTTCTCCCAGGGGAGCTCAGAGTGGTTTACATGAATTTATTCAGGTACTCAAGCATTTTTCCCTGTCTGTCCCGGTGGGCTCACAATCTATCTAATGTACCTGGGGCAATGGGGGGATTAAGCGACTTGCCCAGGGTCACAAGGAGCAGTGTGGATTTGAACCCAGAACCTCAGGGTGCTGAAGCTATAGCTTTAACCACTGCGCCACACTCTCCCCCTATGTTTGCGCACTTTAAAACTGCACCTGTTCATATCACTTGAAGCACCAACAAAGATGCACATGCAAACTCATTAGCTAACAAGCTATTAACTAGCAATATATTGATGTTGATCAATTATTGCAGTTAATTGGCATTAATTAAATTTTCGTACCCAAATGAGTTGGGTGTTGGCATTCCTAAAAGTTTTAGCTGGCATAAATACTGGTGCTTGAATTTGGGCGAAGCAATGGGCTCTAAGCATTGTTTTATAAAGAGCGCTCAACTCTGAGGCCCAGATTCTCAAAACTTTAACGCTGTCACCAAACTGTTTTCCGGCAGTTTAGCCTGTACGCACTTTAGCGACGGATTATTAAAAGAGATTAGCTCCCTCTTTAGCGAGGATTCTAGCAGTCTCCGACACTGACATGCAAATGGGCGCTTCAGCATTGAAATGAGTCCTCCGGTGGATTCTTAAAAAAATGCTGAGCCATTTTTAAAAAGCGGCATCGGCTTTTAGCAACTAATAAAAGCGACTGGTCCAGGGGTACTGGTCAATGTCACAGAATGCTAGAAACAAAACCCCTGTGTTTTGATGCAGCGGGTGAGATGCCCATCTCTCGGCTGAATCACAACACCCCTTCCCTGCAGCAGCGGCGACACACACGAACGGAGGCAACCTCCCCTTGCAGCAGGAGAGATGCCCACATTCTCCTGCTGCACAAATCCCTGCTGCGACCTGACCCAACCTCCCCTGCAGCGGGGAGATGCCCACTCTCCCACACTGGCAAGTAAACCATCCCCCACTGACATCTTCCACCCCCCTCCCTGCCATGGGAGAGATGCCCATTCTTCCCCGCTGGCAAGTAAACCACCACCCCCGCAGCTTCCTCTCCCTTACCTCAAAGTCGAAGAGCCGGAGGGTTGTGTATCCAGTCCTCCCAGCTGCCTGTGTCGTCTAAATGGGAATTCCCCTCCCTGGTGCATCTTGGGATGCACCGGGAAGGGGCATGAGGCTCTGATTGGCCCAGGTTGTATAAGGCCCCATGGGAGGAGCCATATACAACCTGGGCCAATCAGAGCCTCAGGACCCTCCCTGGCTGCATCGTGAAGGGGACTGATTGGCCCGGATGCCCCATAGGAGGGGCTTTAGGCTTCGGGGCCACTCAGAGCCTTAGGCGTTAGCAGATCGTCACTTTTTAACGCGGGTTTTTGAAAATCCTGGCCCGAGTGCTCTTCATAGAATTGAGCTCTGTGCTGATTTTTTCAAGAACCCAAATTTACTACTATTTACTGAATCCAGGCCATAGTGCATATTTATACATATAAATTCCAAAACTGAGTTTTCTATATTTTTTCAGAGTACACTTCCCCCTCCCCATTCGCGGTTTCCACACTCACGGTTTCACAAATTCGTGATTTTTTTTGGAGGGGGGGAACCCATATTTTATCACATTCCCGCCTCTCTCCAGCCTTTCTCCCGGCATCCCGGCCTTACCTGGTGGTCTAGCAGGCTTTCGGGGCAGGAGCGATCTTCCTACGCTCCTGCCCCTTGTAGATTGCCAATAGGAAATGGCATCCGTGAGCTCCCACTCGAGAGACTATGGGAACTCACGGCAGTCATTTCCTATTGGCGATCTGCACGGGGCAGGAGCGTAGGAAGATCGCTCCTGCCCTGAAAGCCTGCTAGACCACCAGGTAAGGCCGGGATGTGGGGGGGGGGGGGGGGGGGAAGGTGGGAGGGAGGCGTGGGTGGGTCAAGAGCCGGATGAGAAGATATTTGCATTTTTTCTCAATTCGCAATCCGGCTCTGCCCCTATCCCCAGCGAATACCGAGGGAGAAGTGTATACATTTGTATACCAGCATTTACATTGAGCAGGGATTCTCTCCTACATGTTTAATGCACAGTGCTGCGTATGTCTAGCAGTGCCATACAAATGATAACTATTAGTAGTAGTATTTACATATGTAAATTTCAAATAAGGCATCTGAAATAAGGGCCTAACTCATGTTAGCACATGCCAGAATGGAATAGAATTTGACTGAAATGAAAAAGGGATGACCAAAAATGCATTTTAAAAATGTAACACTTTTTTTTCCATATGCACCCCTAATGATTTTCAATCTCCCTATCCCTATTGTGTCAACCTCCTTATCATTTTTATCGTTTTTCTCTATAAGTTATTAAGTTAAAACAAATTTTATTTTCATCACAGTTAAACTACCAGATGTGAGTGAAGGCTGATAGTATCACCAACTGATTAGATTACTGTGTGGAACTTAGGAAAGTCAACTTCATATATCTCAGGCTCTGGCATATGGGCCTTGAAGAAGTCAATAGAGCTTTGTCTTTCTGTGTTTATGATCTGCCCAATCTTGGCCTTGTTTTGTTATGCAACAGATGCCTCTTTCCTGAACAAGATACTATACATGAAGTACCCTGAAGTACATTTTGTGTGAAAGGTGTCTTATCAAAATTAAATTTCTGTTCCCTTTGAACCACTTTACTTGGTTAGATAGGAGCAAACCCCACATGCTCTAACCACATTCACATGCTTTGATATACAGTAAAACCTTGGATTGCAAGTGTTTTGCAAGACAAGCAAAATATTTTATTAAATTTTAACTTGATATACAAGCAATGTCTTGCAATAAAAATACATCCAGTACACACACATTACAACTGAGCTGATGGTTCTTCTCTCTCTGACGCTGCGGGAGTGTAGTGACTGTTCTAAACGAGCAAAGTCTTGCAATACGAGTACATACAGTATACAGTACACGCGTCACATTATCACAACTGAGCCGATCGTTCTTCTCTCTCTGACGCTGCGGGAGTGTAGTGACTGTTCTAAACGAGCAAAGTCTTGCAATACGAGTACATACAGTATACAGTACACGCGTCACATTATCACAACTGAGCCGATCGTTCTTCTCTCTCTGACGATGCGGGAGTGTAGTGACTGTTCTAAACGAGCAAAGTCTTGCAATACGAGTACATACAGTATACAGTACACGCGTCACATTATCACAACTGAGCCGATCGTTCTTCTCTCTCTGACGCTGCGGGAGTGTAGTGACTGTTCTAAACGAGCAAAGTCTTGCAATACGAGTACATACAGTATACAGTACACGCGTCACATCATCACAACTGAGCCGATCGTTCTTCTCTCTCTGACGCTGCGGGAGTGTAGTGACTGTTCTAAACGAGCAAAGTCTTGCAATACGAGTACATACGGTATACACGCGTCACATCATCACAACTGAGCCGATGGCTCTTCTCTCTCTGACGCTGCGGGAGTGTAATGACTGTTCTAAACGAGCAAAGTCTTGCAATACGAGTACATACGGTATACACGCGTCACATCATCACAGCTGAGCCGATGGCTCTTCTCTCTCTGATGTTGCGGGAGTGTAGTGACTGTTCTAAACGAGCAAAGTCTTGCAATACGAGTACATACGGTATACACGCGTCACATCATCACAGCTGAGCCGATGGCTCTTCTCTCTCTGACGCTGCGGGAGTGTAGTGACTGTTCTAAACGAGCAAAGTCTTGCAATATGAGTACATACGGTATACACGCGTCACATCATCACAGCTGAGCCGATGGCTCTTCTCTCTCTGACGCTGCGGGAGTGTAGTGACTGTTCTAAACGAGCAAAGTCTTGCAATACGAGTACATACGGTATACACGCGTCACATCATCACAGCTGAGCCGATGGCTCTTCTCTCTCTGACACTGCAGGTGTGTAGTGTCTGTTCTAAATGAGCGAGGTCTTGCAATACAAGTACGTATAGTATGTTGTATTAAAGTTTTGGGGTTGTGAAACGAATTGTCTGAGTTTCCATTGGGGAAATTCGCTTTGATATACAAGTGTTTTGGATTACAAGCATGTATTCGGAACGAATTATGCTCGTAAACCAAGGTTTTCCTGTAATACATTTAGCCTGCATCCTAGTACGTCTGTCTGCAGTTTTTTTATTTGTTTTTCCTTGTGTTTTGTTTACTGCAGACCTTGTTGGTTTTCCCTTTTGCTGTTTGTTTCGCTAGGATAGAATCTTCCAGGCAGTGCCGATATACATATTTCCAATGATATCACTACTTAATTATTTTATTCATCTCACTCTTTTAAGAAATATGACAGAATTGCTCAAAGGAAGATGCACTTTCAGACTTTCAGAGACCTACTGAAAAATAAAGGTGATTTTTCAACATCTGGAGGCTCATGCTAAAAAGTCAATATATTCTGCTGGAGTTTCGAGGCTTGCTAGATTTTTGACAAGATTTTAATCAGCAAGGCACAGATGCTAAAAGCACTGTGAAAGTAAATAAATTCTGTAACAGAGATGAAAATAATAAAATATCCTCAATCATAAAAAGACAAGTAGCTATGGCTGCAGAATTAGGATTCAGTTCTTTTTTTTTTTTACATTCTTTATTCATTTTTAAAACTACAGTTGTGCACAATAAATGATAATTTACATAGAATATTAACAGTAAAGCATAATAAACTTCTTAGAAATAATGACAAGAATTATTTTCCCCCACCCATTCCACCAGTTAATCAATCAATCAATAAATACCTATAAACAACCTAACCATACCTCCTAATCAGTGCCAAAACATACCCCCCTCCCCCCTTCTTGGATGTGTGTTTCCCCATCTAGATAGATAGGTCAATCCTTACAGTATTTAGTTAATGCTTCCCAAACATCCATAAATTTTTGGTAACATCCCTGCTGAATGGCCATGAACCGTTCCATTTTAAAGACATAGCATAGGGATTCCTACCAGAATGAATAATTTAGTCTGTCCCAATTTTTCCAATTTTTGAAAATAAGCTGCATGGCAACCCCCATCATTATAAACAGAAGTTTATAATGTTATTTTTCACCGATATTTGACTCTTTGCTCTCATAAATGTCCCAAATAAAATGGTATCATATGATAATGCCAGTGGATTCTCTAATAGATTATTAACTTGATCCCAAATAGATCTCCAGAATTTCAGTATCAAGGGACAATAGTATATTAAATGATCCAACGTCCCAGCTTCAAGATGACAGTGCCAGCATCTATTAGCAACTATCTAATTTATGTAAACGAACTGGGGTCCAAAAAATGTAATGTAATGTAATGTAATTTATTTCTTATATACCGCTACATCCGTTAGGTTCTAAGCGGTTTACAGAAAATATACATTAAGATTAGAAATAAGAAAGGTACTTGAAAAATTCCCTTACTGTCCCGAAGGCTCACAATCTAACTAAAGTACCTGGAGGGTAATAGAGAAGTGAAAAGTAGAGTTAGAGGAAAAATAAAAATAAAATAAACATTTTAACAAGACAGCATTGATCTAAATACTTTGGAAGGTAGAAGAGAGGAGAGAAAGGAATAGAAGCAGAAGGGGGAGCTGTTGAACAGTAGAATTCTGGAGAAATTTAAATGATAGAAATAGAACAAAACAAAGACAAAAGGCAAAACAATAGATAAGATTAAAGATAAATCATAAGCTGGAAAGAAAAATAAAATAAAACTTTGTCTTCAATCCACGGTTTCAGCGTCAGTGATGAAGTGGAGCAAGTAAGTTTAGGAGGAGCGATTGACGTTTCCAGAAAGGGCTTCTTCAGGGAAGAAACTTGGCAGACAGTCCCAGGATGCCTATGTCTCCTCCCCTGCGATGTTCTCCCATCCATGCATTCCCTCCCAGACACACTGCTCGTGCCCCAGCCGCTCCAAGGAGGCTGCCCCAGATGAGGCCCATGGTGAATGCAGGATTCTCTCCTCTGCGGGAAAGCCGCCCGGAGCCGACAGTCGATCTTCTTAGCGGATTGCATGGGGGGAAGAGTTCACACTCTTGGTAGGATCGGGTCTGTGTGCTCTCGGTGGTTGTGGCTGGTCTCGTTGCTGCTTAGGTGTAAAAGCAGTTGATCTCCTACTTCTGATAATATTTAAAAGCAAGCATATTGATTTTTCCAACGGAATGCTGGGGGAAGAGCTTACTTGTTTGGCTGGATCAGGGCAAAGGGCTCTCGGTAGTGGTGGCTGATCCTGTTGCTGCTTAGGTGTAAAAAACAGTTGATCTTCCTAGTGGACTGCAGGGGGAGGTGGAGCTTACACTCTTGGTTGGATCGGGTCTGTGTGCTCTTGGTAGTTGCGGATAGTTCCGCTGCTGCTGAGGTGTAAAAGCAGTTGATTTCCCACTGTTGCTGATATTTAATAGCAGGTAGATTGATCTCTCCAATGGACTGCAGAGGGAGGAGCTCACATGCCTGGCTGGATCGGGGCAAAGGGCTCTTGGTAGTGGTGGCTGGTCCTGCTGCTGCTTAGGTGTAAAAGCAGTTGATTTTCCTAGCGAACTGCAGGGAGGGTGGAGCTCATATTTTTGCAGGACCGGGACTGTGGGTTTTTGGTGGGTTGGTCCCGTTGCTGCTTAGGTGTAAAAGCAATTGATCTCCCACTGCTGCTGATATTTACAAGCAGGCTGATATTTACAAGCAGGCAGATTGTCCAGGAGAGGAGCTCTGCACTCAAACTGCCATCCTCCTCGCCTCCAAGTTCCGGAAAAAAAACTCTATACAATAAAAAAAACCATGTTTGTCTCATAGACGCAGACACCGTACATTTCAACCTCCAATTCCAAACTTGTGGCCATTGAGATGCAGTAATTTGATGCTTTATCTCAATGCTCAAAATGTCACGCAGACCAGTTTTTGGTTTCTTATTCAAAAATCTTCATACAGTTTTTTTTTCTGATTCTTCAATTGTATACATTATAAAGTTTGAAATGTCAATAAAGATTAAAAAAAAAAAAAAAATCCAGATATTAATTCATATCACTGAGCGACCTGGTGTCCCAGGAAATCCACCTGAAAACATAAGACTGGCAAGCTATATTGATCTTTCAAATTTTTCCATTCAGGGAACCCTTCCTGAATGGCCTGCTTCAACTGCAACCATCTATAATTTTGTGATTTAATAAGGCCAAATTTGTGTTGCAGTCATGAAAAGTTAAGCAGCTTACCATCTGACATTACATCATCCAAAGTACGAATACCTGCCTTCATCCAGTGCTTCCAGATTTTTGCCAAGATTTTAATCAGCAAGGCACAGATGCTAAAAGTACTGTGAAAGCAAATAAATAAATAAAGCAGATAGGCCTGCCTCTTCACAATGGCAGGCCTCCCCCTTCCTGGTGCATCCTGGGATGCACTGGTGCAGGGCCTAAGGTCCTGATTGGCCCAGTCACTCATAGCCCCTCCTAGGTACCTGTGCCAACTGGAGTCTTATGCCTCCCTCCCATTGCATTCTAGGATGCCCTGGGAGTAGCCTAAGACTCTGATTGGCCCATGGGAATGGCCTTAGGTATCTGGCCAATCAGAGTATTAGGCCACTCCCAGTGTATCCCAGAATGCATTGGAAGGAGGCCTAAGACTCTGGTTGGCCCAGGCACTTAAGGCCCATCCTATGGGCCAATCGGAGTCTTGGGCTACTCCCAGTGCATTCTAGAATACACTGTGAAAGAGGCATAAGACTCCGGTTAGCACAGGTGCCTAGGAGGGGCCTTAAGTGACTATGGAAGGGGCCTTAGGCACCTAGGTCAATCAAGACCTTAGGTCCCTCACCAGTGCATCCCAGGATGTACCAGGAATGGGTAGGCCCACCAATGTGAAGAGGCAGGTCTGCCGTCTGGAGGATGTAGACATCCCTCCGGCCGGCTTTACAGTAAAAGCTAAGGGAAGGGGGGTTTGGGGGAGGGGGTGTCAGGAGTATCAGTGTTTGGGGGGTTATGGGTTTGGGGGTATTGGCAGTTGGGTCTGGGGGCTTGGGTTCAAGGCCATGGGTTTGATAGGCATCCCTCCTGCCTATCATGGTTGGGGAGTGCTTTGGGGATTCTGGCAGGAGATAGTGGGCATCCCTCCTGCTCGGGACTTTGAAAGAGGTTCAGGGGTTCTGGCAGGAGGAAGTGTGCATCCCTACTGCCAAAATCAGGGGGTCCTCTGTCACAGCCACTCAGCTGATCACGGCAGGGGTATTCTCCCCCCCTCCCAATCAGCTGAGTCAGCAGAATTTCCCGATGCTGTGGCTTCAGGAAGCACTGCCAGCTTAGTTAATTGGGGCTCATTTCCCCTGCTGTGATCAGTTTATGGCTTCTGTGGCCTGACTTTATGATCCCGCGGTGGCATAGCTAGGTGACTGAATCTTGGATGAATTTAGGTGTGATTCTGTAACTGGTGCTGTTCTATGATTGATACACGATCGGTGGTCGCTTTTTAGGCAGCCACAGACATAGGCGCCGGTTACAGAATCTGGCCCCAAAAACTGTTAATCATAATTTTTTCATACATTTTTCACAATGGTCCTATCTCAGAGGATATTTAACAACTTATACATTGACTTGGGAACTTAAATGTGCCAGACTTGTTGAGAAGTCCTTTATAAAATGGATCTCCCAGTTATCAATCAAAACAATAGCAAAATTGGCCTCAAGAGAATGGACACATTTTGTAAGTTGGATGACTCGACATGGCCCATGTTTCAGCTGAAAGCATGCATTAGGGTTAAAAGTTCACATATCCTTTTGTTGTGATGTCTAATATCAAGTGTGAAAACTGGGAGATGAGAGGTGTAAGTATCTTGCTCATTTGCAGTTACACATGAAATTTACTCAAATTCAGAATATTCACCACTGTATCAGGATCGATGTTGCATACAAAATCTGCTAACTTCAGTTTTCAGTTTCTGTTTTGGCCAAAACCAGGTGAGAAGTTTCAACTACAGTTTTGGCTTTGGTTGAAAGTGTTTTGATAGCAGTTTTGGTTTTAGACAAAACTGGAAAAAGCAGTTTTGATCAGCCTCTTGCATGGGTCCTTACAGCCTATAAAAATGCTCAGGTGGTAACAGTGGCATAGCGAGGGTAGGAGGCACCCTCCTCTCTGTCCCCCGCTCTTTCGGCACCAACCTCCCCATGCCCTCCTCTCTGCTCCTCCACCACATTCATGCCCTCTCTTCTCGCCCCCCATACCTCTTCAAATCTTCACCAGTGCGAGCAGCTTCTCCGGCCTGCTGTTTATGCTGGCTTTTCCTCTGATGTCACTTCCTGGCCCCGCAACCTGGAATTGTTTTCAGAGGGAGCCAGGCCAGTGCAAGCAACAGGCTAAAGTAGTTGCTTGCACTGGTGAAGATTTTAAAGAGGTACGGGAGGCAGGAAAGGGAGGGTGTGAGCGTGGTGTGGGAGGTTGAAGAGGTGCCAGTGCCCACACCAAGTTGGCACCCCAGGTGGTCCCCCCCTCCGCTTCCTATGCTACTGAGTGGTAATTTATTTTTTTACTGGTCACATGTAGCCAGTAATACAAAAGAATGGAAAATGGTGATGAAAATGGCCTTGGTTATGTTATAGTTCTATTGCTCGACCTAATAAAGATATTATTGGGGGGGGGGGGGGGGGATAGGCCTTAAAATGCTGGGGAAACCTGCACAATGAACCTAGTACAATACCAGGCTTTACAGTCTATGGCCCAGAAATATCAAAGAAGAGACATCTAATCATGTATTTTTTAATGAGTATAACTTATGGGCAGACTGGATGGACCGTTCAGGTCTTTATCTGCCATCATTTACTATGTTACTATGTTACGAGGAGTGTGTGGCGCAGTGGTTGGATCTACAGCCTCAGTACCCTGGGGGTTGTGGGTTCAAACCCCGCGCTGCTCCTTGTGACCCTGGGCAAGTCACTCAGTCCTCCATAGCCCCAGGTACGTTGATAGATGGTGAGCCCACCGGGACAGAGAGGGAAAAATGCTTGAGTACCTGACTGTAAAAACCGCTTAGATAACCTTGATAGGCGGTATATCAAATCCTAATAAACTTGAAACTTGCCAATTCCAGTTTCTTTTGCCACAGGTTAGTAAAAGGATATTGAAAATCTTTGTTTTGAGACTTAAATCTCAGCTTAAAATTACATGAGCCTGTTTTTTTGTTGTTGTTGTTTTTTTTGTGTGCTATGCCAGTTACACATCTTCAAATCCCTACCAGATCCTAGCAGTTTACAGATCCTGATTCATGCAGTTTTTTTTCCTGACTAGTCTATTGTAATGGCTTTCTGCAAGATCAGATCATGCGACTCTGTTCTTGTAAGCCAAACATTAGCTTCTGATATCTTACAGAATCAGATTCAAGATATTTGGAATTATGATTTATCTTCGTTTTTTTCTTTATAGAGTCATAAAATTATGCTGAGGCACTGGTTCAAGTCAATTACTGAGCTGGTATTCTTATATTCTGGTCCCTTATGTTTCCGTAAAATCCTAGGGCTGGAATGGCTGTTGTTACAGGGAGAGCAATTTGAATGACGCGTTTTAAAACCAATCCCTCCGTGCAGAACAGCGCTAGCTTGGATATTACTTCTATACACGTCCTTCAGTGAGTAGCAACAAGGCACTTGAAGCAACTTGTGACTGAAGAGTACAATGTCCACAAGCTTGATAAGGTACTAGTGCTGAGCTAAATAAACAGGCCCCCATCCTATTAAGAGCCTCACGTTAGCATCACTATTTTGTAATCAACACATATCTTTAACAGCAGACAGTGTGTTTCCTGCAAGCAAGGCCATGCTTATATTAGAAAATGGTCAAAGTGAAATAAACCTTATAAAAGATCTACTGTATTTTTTATTCTATTTAAGTCGATTTTATATCACTTGGAAGGTAGCAACCAAATGCTATTAAATAAATAATCCCATTGATACGCAAGGCTTCTATTTTTTGGTTTTATAGTTAAGATCAAACTTACGTAAAGTTTTTGTAAGTCTAGGTCTTGCGCATACTGCATACGGCTACCCACACGACAAGGAATCGTTTGATTAATTCCTGCTGCCTTTGATCTTTATTGATGGAGAATTGGAAGGAGAGAGAACAAGATTCTCTAACCCCCTCCTTTTACTAAGCTGCGATAGTAGCTGCCATGTGCTAAACACTCCAACACCCATTAAATCCCTATGAGTGTTGGAGTGATTACCATGGCTTTATAAGAGGAGCCCTTTGAGAGTCACAGAGAAAGTGATTGTGTGTGTTTTTCATAGGGAGAGAGAATAGAGTTACTTACCTATAGCAGGTGTTCTCTGAGCACAACTGGATAGAAATCCTCAAGGTGGGTGAAATCATCTGATAGAGCCTGTGTGAGAACTTCTCTTCAGCAATCATATAGAGCTTTTGAGAGCACTCTACTATACATGCAAGCCTTTTTGCTACCTGCCGCTGATTTATTTATTTTTTTTTCTTTATTTCTATATTCAACAAAACTTACAAGAATACATCTTGCTACAATAAAACACAGGGAGGCAAACTACACAGAAGTATTATAAACTCATACATATGAAAATAAAAAGTATTTCTTTATCCCCTTCTTAGACCTCAATTTTTTTGGGGGTGGTCATTCAAGAAAATATATGAGAGAAAAATTAAAGAAGAATTTGATTAACAAATAGGCTTAATGTATCTAAGCACCAGCTATTAAAGTTCGTTATCCCTCAGTCCTTAATGATCTTCTTCACATCTAGGAATTCCTTCAGATGGTTTGGAGAAAAAAAAAGTGTATTTGACTCCCAAATACCTAACCAAGCATTTGCAGGGGTATGCTAGAAGAAACGTTGCTCCCAAATTCTTTCCTCCGTTCTTGCGTAGTCTTTGCGACGTCAGGGTATATCCATATTTTCTGTTCCCCAAATAACTTTTGTGAGTTTTTAAAGAACATTTTCATAATCATGTTCACATCTTGTTCAAAAACAAATGATACTAAGAGCGTAGCTCTATCAGTGTCAACAGTTATTGTTTGTTCAAGAAGAGCAGTCACTTCAGCAAATTCTATTTCTTTATTTTTTATTTTTCTATCTTTCTCAATCTCATTCTCTCCTCCTTCTCTTCCAGGTATCTTCTTATTTGGTAAATAGTAAATTTTGTTTATTGGAGGAATACAATTTGAGGAAATCTTTAAATTTTCAATCAAATATCTTTTCAATAAGTCAAAAGGCAATATACCCGGAATTTGGGGAAAATTTAAAATACGGAGGTTCAAGCGTCTATTAAAATTTTCAAATTGCTCTAATTTTTTATGAATAGAAGTACTATCTTTAATAGAAGCCACCTTGAACTGTTGTAGATGCAGTATCTCCTCCTGCATCTGCTTAGTTTGAGCAACATAGTTCAATTTCATTGTTTCCACAGTTTTAGTCAATGAGTCTAAGTTCTCCACTATTTTAGTTACCTCCTCCGAAGATTTTTCCATTTTTGTCTCCATCCGCTGAAGCAAAGACCAGATGTTGTGTAAGGAAACCTCCGTCGGTGAAGACAAATTCTCCCCACTCTTGCTTGCTTCCATCAGCTGACCAAACTCGGATGCCGTACCCCCGCCAGGAGACCCCGCGCCTCAACTTCCGGGATCGCGTGCCTCCCGCCCCAGCGCCTCGGCGGTCGCTGGACACAGAGGTGTGAGGGCAGCCGGAGGAGACAAGGATGTTTCAATGCCTGAAAGGGCAAGCGACTCCCTCAACTCGCCGCCCAAAGCCAGGCTCTCCACTCCGGAAAATGCTGGTGCCGGAAGAGCAGAAAAGAAGCGGTCCATGGTTTGCTGGAGCGGGGTGGATGCCAGGGCCGGCGAGGAAGGACCCCTAACCACCCCTTTCCTCTTCGTATGGGGCATCAAGGTATAATTATTTATTAAAGAAATGCAAACTCGAAGAGATCTCGACTCGTCTCTCACTGCTCCTCACATCGCCGCCATCTTGACCATATTAACCCATTATAATCATTATTAGAATATACTTCCTTAGGAAGATTGGATAGTTTATGAGGATTTCTATCCTGCTGTCTTCAGAGAAGATCCACAACAAAGTAAGTAACTGTTTTCCCTGAGGACAAGCAAGAGAAATTGAATCCTTATAGATGGGATTCCTTAACTAGAGGCTATCTCCAACAGAATAAAGAGGAATAACATAAGTAATGGAAGTGGCGTAGTAAGAGGAGTACGGGGGGGGGGGCAGTCCACCCCAGGCATAGTCTTCTCAAGATCAAGGCACCCCTCCTCCTCTCTGCCCCCCACCACCGCTCCTCTCCTTGCCTTCCACATGCCTTTTTTACTTCCCCGGCACGAGGTTGCTGCTTACGTCAGCATTGACGCTCTCTATGATGTCACTTCTGGGACCTGCACCTAGAAAGTGACATCAAAGGGCGAGCGGACACCGACGTGGGCATGCTGCTCACACAGGAGAAGTTTAAAAGGTAGGGGATAGGGAAGGGGGAGCGCGCAGCAGGAAGGCGGGAAAGAGGGGAGGGGTGCCACCGCTACAGGCACCGCTCACCCTTACTATGCCACCGAGTAATGGTACTGCAACAAGCAAAGACCAATCTTGTTGATGGCAACAAGTCTTTCATGCTTTTCACTTTTTTGGGGGAAGGCAGCCTGGAGATGGACTGGGTATAAGAGTGGAGGGTGGAATTTAGTTAATTTCAAATAAATTCTGAAGGACAATTTGTCTAAACCTACTGACAGGAGTATTGCTCTAGTCATTTATGTTGCTGCATCTCAGCCTCTGCCTAAGAACTAGCATCAAGTTCCCTTGGTACCAAGAAAATGAGAACAAATCTATGAGGCTATGGGATGATGAGAAATCTCAATAGCCTCTATTGACATGTAATGCTAAGCACGATGAAGACACTCTCAATGTTGATGCATCCTTAGCATTCAATATAGCTCTAGGACCCATGGAGACTGATGCTTCCAATGCCAATTAACCAGTGTTAACTGCACCAAAAATTCTTTCACACTGTTTTCATGGACAGAAAACACTGTTTTTGATATCTTTGAATACTAAATACAATGAGCGGGATCATGCTTAGGTCCCGGGCATTGCAGGTACTGCATAATGGATATGGTCCTGTTGCACCAAGCACACCTCTTGAAGCTGCATCCGGAAAAAAAGCTGAAGTGAAATGAAAGAACTTGATGCTGAAAATGTAACCAAATAGGTGCTTAAAGCCAATAGAGGCCTACATCGAGCTAATAAGAAATTTTAAAAGGACCAAAACTACCTCTCTTCCCCTCAACTAAGGAAACTGCCAAGAAAAATACAGCACAACAGAGGATTTACATGAAATAATTCACATTTTAGAGAAAAAAGTGCTGAGGCAACCATGACTGAAAAATACATCCAATAGGCTCCAAGAATATGATAGACATGGTCTCGTGTGGCAACAGCAGGTGGAACAGGTGTACATGCATGGTAGAATGCTGTCAAAAGCTCTGTATTAGTGCTGGAGAAAACTTTCTGTACAGGTTCTGTCAGACATCAGAAGTCACATATCTGGTTCATAGATAACCCCGCGAAAGACAAAGGCGCGCGCTGACAACTGAGCGCAAGACGGAGGCGCTCGCCGAAGAAAATTACAGTTTTTAGGGGCTCCGACGGGGGTTTTTGTTGGGGAGCCCCCCCCCCAGTTTACTTAATAGAGATCGCGCCGGCGTTATGGGGGGTTTGGAGGGTTGTAACCCTCCACATTTTACTGTAAACTTAACTTTTTCCTTAAAAACAGGGAAAAAGTGAAGTTTTCAGTAAAATGTGGGGGGTTACAACCCCCCAAGCCCCCTCAACGCCCCCACAGCGCGGCGCGATCTCTATTAAGTAAAGGGGGTTTCCCCCCCACCCCACCCCCCCGTCGAAGCCCTAAAAACAGTAATTTTCTGCGGCGTGTGCCTCCGCGCTGCGCTCAATTGTCTGCGTGCGCCATTGTCCCGGCGCGCTTTTGACCTGACACCCACATATCTGTAAGGATTCTCTCCCCTCCCCCCCCCCTTTTTATCAAGCTGCACTAGAGGTTTTTAGCATGGGCCAGCTAGGCAAGTGCTCTAATGCTCATAGGAATTCTATGAGCATCAGAGAATTTACCACGCTGGCCTGTACTAAAGACCTCTAGCGCAGCTTGATAAAAGAGGAGGTTTATCATCTTGCTTTTCCTCGGAGAACATGTCATAAGATAAGAGTTTATGTAGTGTACCAATGATAGCTTGTAAGTGATGTATTTATTGTTAATGTGATTGAATATATATAACACTTATTGTAATTTTGAAAATGAATAAAGAATTACAAAAAAAAAAAAGAGAGACAATGAGAAAGTGTGTGTGAAAGAATATATTTTTCAGAGACAGAAATAGAGAGAGATTTGATGGAAGCCTTTAGCATGGAAAAGAGTAGACTGCAATCTTCCTCTGAACAAAAAGGTATCCCATGTAAGTAAGGCTGCATTCCTGGAGCAGTGTCCAAATAAAGAATCATTTTTTTTTTTTCAAAAATAAATATATAGAGATTCAAACCTTTGTTCTCTAACTATATTAATAGAAATTTCTTGGAGTAGATCATCTGTAATAAATACAATTACAAATCACTCTGCAACAGGCACAGAAAGGGCCACACTTTTGTTTTGGCTTCAGTGTGCTATGTGATCAAAATGTTTCTGCCAAATCCACTGCAATAGCTGCTTCAGATGCCATCGTGCCTGTGCTGTTTATATATACCCACTTGTCTTTTTACAATGTGCTTTTATAACAAGACTCTTCCAAAAACACTGCAAGATAATTTTGTTTTAGTCTGCTGTAATTGCCCTATTAGATGGGTGTGTAAGCATAAGCCGATGCCTGTCTGAGAGCTACTGGACTAAAAAGCAGAAAAAAATGCAGCAGGCTAAGTAGTACCTGTCATCCTTTCTATAGACTTCTCTCTCTGTATGTGCTCAAAACAGGAAATAGTCTGTTTTAAAAGGCAAAACAATAACATTAAAAGTTTTCAAATAATGAAGTATCCCCCTCTTTTACAAAGCCGTGCTTGCGTTTTTAGCACCAGCTGCCGCATGAAATATCTCCGCCACTCACAGAATTCCTAGGAGCATCTGAGCTGTTACCGCTTCAGCCAGTGCGGCTTTGTAAAGGAGGGGGAATGTGTTCAATAACTGAGCACCTTTTCAAGGACTGCATTTGGCTTACAATTTTAATTGCGATCAATCATGCAATTAAAGGTATGGTGTTTTTTTTTTAAATTTAGAGCCCCTTTTACAAAGCTGTGGTAGTGATTCCCCCACGGCAAATATACCAAAGCCTATTCAATTCCTATGGGCTTTGGTGCATTTGCCAAGGGAAAATTGCTACTGGCTTTGGTGCATTTGCTACTGGCTTTGGTGCATTTGCCATGGGAAAATTGCTACTGGCTTTGGTGCATTTGCTACTGGCTTTGGTGCATTTGCTACTGGCTTTGGTGCATTGCTACTGGTTTTGGTGCATTTGCTACTGGCTTTGGCGCATTTGCTACTGGCTTTGGTGCATTGCTACTGGCTTTGGTGCATTTGCCATGGGAAAATTGCTACTGGCTTTGGTGCATTTGCTACTGGCTTTGGTGCATTTGCTACTGGCTTTGGTGCATTTGCTACTGGCTTTGGTGCATTGCTACTGGCTTTGGTGCATTTGCCATGGGAAAATTGCTACTGGCTTTGGTGCATTTGCTACTGGCTTTGGTGCATTGCTACTGGCTTTGGAGCATTTGCCATGGGAAAATTGCTACTGGCTTTGGTGCATTTGCTACTGGCTTTGGTGCATTTGCTACTGGCTTTGGTGCATTGCTACTGGCTTTGGTGCATTTGCCATGGGAAAATTGCTACTGGCTTTGGTGCATTTGCTACTGGCTTTGGTGCATTTGCTACTGGCTTTGGCGCATTTGCTACTGGCTTTGGTGCATTGCTACTGGCTTTGGTGCATTTGCCATGGGAAAATTGCTACTGGCTTTGGTGCATTTGCTACTGGCTTTGGTGCATTGCTACTGGCTTTGGAGCATTTGCCATGGGAAAATTGCTACTGGCTTTGGTGCATTTGCTACCGGCTTTGGTGCATTTGCTACTGGCTTTGGTGCATTGCTACTGGCTTTGGTGCATTTGCCATGGGAAAATTGCTACTGGCTTTGGTGCATTTGCCATGGGAAAATTGCTACTGGCTTTGGTGCATTTGCTACTGGCTTTGGTGCATTTGCCATGGGAAAATTGCTACTGGCTTTGGTGCATTTGCTACTGGCTTTGGTGCATTGCTACTGGCTTTGGTGCATTTGCCATGGGAAAATTGCTACTGGCTTTGGTGCATTTGCTACTGGCTTTGGTGCATTTGCCATGGGAAAATTGCTACTGGCTTTGGTGCATTTGCTACTGGCTTTGGTGCAAAAATGATTTTGTGGAAGAGGTTATTTTATGCATAGACTAACTTAAAATCACATTTCAAGGGGCCTACAAGCAGTTGTTTATGCAAAAGTTTAAGAGTGGTTTCAAATGATACTACCCTTTGATCACATGAGATTGCTGTGAAACTAGTTTTATATGTATTGATTGCATCAAAAATTAAATGAAAACTGCACTGCATCATAGATTCATATAGTATGGGTTAAGTTCCTGCAATAAACATGCTGCAAAATGCACATCTTAAAAACATAAAGGTTAAAGAAAAAAAAAGCCAGATTTTTAAGTCGTTCATCCTCTTGAGAAAAAAAGTCTCCACAGACTCCAGCTTATCCAAAATACCGCAGCCAAGTTGATTTTTGCAAAACGCAAATTCGAACACGTCTCCCCACTACTTACCCTTCTTCACTGGCTCCCAGTGCTTTCCAGAATTCATTTCAAATGCTCCTGTTTGGCTTTCAAGATCATTCACGGCATCCTTCCGCCCCTAATCCCACTATCTTTTAACGCCTCAAGGCCTGCTACCACCAGATCCGCCCACAGACATAAACTATCCTTCCCCTCTCTGCACGGTATTCTCTACGCGGGAAAACTGGGAAAGTCCCTCGTCTCCAAAATCACGGGCCTTTGAAACGATCTCGCTATCCCGCTGCGGAACCTGGGCTCCCTCCAATTATTCCGCAAACAATTGAAAACATGGCTCTTTTCTAACATATAATCATTTTTTCTAACATAAGATCATTTCTTCTCCTGTTTATATTCCTTCTACTCATATACTCTTGTAAATCATTCTCCTCTCGTCTTATATTTTTAAGCTTTGTAAACCGTGCCGAGCTCCACTTCCGTGGAGAAGATGCGGTATATAAACCTAAGGCTTAGTTTAGTTTAGTTACAAATAATATAAGGGCTGGATTCATCATCACCTCACTGCAACCAGCTGACAAATCTTGCTTCATGCTTAACCATAAACCATGCAGTAAGGGATCTGTCCTTCCCAATGTTTACCCTGTCATAGAAGAAGTTCCCACCCAATCTTGGCACTATGGCGCCAATGAGACTGGAAACATAGACTCATGACCACTCAAGGCTAAAGGTGGTGCCCCAGCAAAGCCACAATGCCAGTGCCTGTAACTGTAAGCCTCTCCTAAAAGCTTTGAAAAAAAGGATGACACAGAAAGAAAAAGTAAGGATAGTTCTGAGACACCTATATTTTCTTAACCACAGTGACCCACCCAGAACTTTGGGAGCTTTGAGCACTGAGATGTCTTTAACCACAAGCATGGCTCTTAATCTTCCAAACAGTCAGTGTCTCCAGTACTTGGAGACCTCCTAAAATACCATGATGCCAACTTATGATCATTTTGACTGTTTAAAGTTCCTATTTTCTTTATGTTTAATGTTCTATAAATAGAATTGTTTCCATCTTTTCTTTATACCGTGCAATAAACTGAATTACATGTGGTGAAAGACAATCACATAAAAACATAAAACATTGAATTCAATATTCTAAATATATAGCTTGCTTGTTTTGCCGCATGCAATTGGATCATTTGTTATCTAGATTTAAAAGGAATCTTTCCCATGTTTATACTTCTAGAAGCTTACGAGTTTTTGGCACGTCATATGCCATACTCAAATGCATCAACAACTTTGATATCATTAAAAAAAAAGGCATCGTGATTAATAGAAAAGAATTGCAGAGCAATATTCGTGAGTTGCTTTACTTCAATTTTTTTTTCAGTTTGGGGTAAGTCTTTACGTTTTATGGGAAAACATTATTTTGCTTTCTAGTTCTTACTTTTTATATAGATATGCCAACCTGTAATTTTGTTGCCATAGCTTGAATGGTACTGAAAATAGTGGAATAAGTGGATATGACTGGAAAAAGTGCTTTCCTCTTCTCAAATTCCTGCTTATGGCCCTCTTTTACTAAATTCTTCACCACAAAGGATTAATAAAAACTCTCAAACTTTCAATTACAACACAAAATCTCATTGATCTTGAAATACGGTGCTCAGTGAAAGCCCAATGCCATTAATCGTGAGCAATGGACTCCAATAGCTTAGGCCTCTTTTAGTAAGCCACGGTAGAGTTTTCTTCCGCTGTCTGGGGCACTAAATGCGCTGATGATCTTAGGAATTCTATGAGCAATGGAGCATTTAGTGCACCAGGCTGCAGTAGAAAACTCGACCATGGCTTAGTAAAAGGGGGGGGGGGGGTTATATTTGCAACCAGTGGTGGCAGAACATGCATATGCTTTGACTGTACCACAGAAAGGTGGTATATTAAGAATCTAATAAGCATGTACATATTATCTGTTCTGGAGTAGACTTAAATACACACAAAATCAACCAGGTTATACAGAGATACTTTGCATTTGACAAAATATGGGGTAATTTTATAAAGGACTTTAACAAGGAAGCTGGACTTGGGAGAATCCCTGGACGTAGTGTACCTGGACTTCAGTAAAGCATTCGATAGCGTCCCTCACCGTAGGCTGTTGAGCAAGATGAAATCGATGGGATTGGGAGAAAAGCTAATTGCATGGGTTAAGGATTGGCTGGGTGATAGGCTTCAGAGGATGGTGGTTAAGGGTACCCTCTCTAAAACGTCGGAAGTGACAAGCGGAGTGCCGCAGGGCTCAGTCTTGGGCCCTCTACTTTTCAACTTATTCATAAGGGACCTGACTCAGGGGCTTCAAGGTAAAATAACACTATTCGCCGATGACGCCAAATTATGTAACATAGTGAGCAGCTCCAATTTACACAATAGTATGACGCAGGACCTGTTTTTGTTGGAGCGTTGGTCTTTGACCTGGCAGCTGGGCTTCAATGCCAAGAAATGTAAGGTCATGCACCTCGGCAGTAGAAATCCGTGCAGAACTTACACCTTGAATGGTGAGACCTTAGCTAGGACTGTGACAGAACGAGATTTGGGAGTGACTATCAGTGCAGATATGAAAGCTGCCAGTCAAGTAGAGAAAGCTTCATCTAAGGCAAGACAAATGTTGGGTTGCATCTGCAGAAGTTTCATCAGCCGGAAGCCTGAGGTCATCATGCCGTTGTACAGAACCATGGTGAGACCACATCTGGAATACTGTGTGCAATTCTGGAGGCCACATTATCGTAAAGATGTGTTAAGAGCAGAGTCGGTTCAGCGGATGGCCACCAGGATGGTCTCGGGGCTCAAGGATCTCTCATACGAAGAGAGGCTGAACAAATTGTGGCTCTACTCTCTCGAGGAGCGTAGGGAGAGGGGTGACATGATTGAGACGTTCAAGTATATCACCAGGCGTATTGAAGTGGAAGAAGATATTTTCCTTCTCCAGGGACCCTCAGCCACAAGAGGGCATCCGCTTAAACTCAGGGGAGGGAAATTTCAGGGCGACACCAGAAAGTATTACTTCACTGAAAGAGTGGTTGAACACTGGAACAAGCTTCCGATACAGGTGATCGAGGCCAAAAGCGTTCCAGATTTTAAGGGTAAATGGGATGCCCATGTGGGATCCCTGAGAGGGTGAAGTTACGGATGGGTCAGTTAGAGCGGGGGCTCTAGAGCAGACTTAGGGGGTGGGTCTGTGGAGTGGGCAGACTTGATGGGCTATGGCCCTTATCTGCCGTCATTTTCTATGTTTCTATGTTTTCTATGACTTTCTACACACATATGCCTGTAGACCAGGGGGTCCCAACGCAGTTCTCCGGACATACCGAGTCACTTTGGTTTTCAAGGTATCTAGAGCAGTGTTTCCCAACCCTAATGGAATAACCCTAATGAATATGCATAAGAGAGATTTGCATATAATAGAGGTGACAGGCATGCAAATTTACCCTATGCATATTCATTAGGGCTATCCTGAAAACCTGACTGACTGGTGGTCCTCGGGACAGGTTTGGGAACCACTGATCTAGAGTACAACAAAAATGTATACGATAGATTTGGATACCATACACAAGATATTTATCTGCTTAATACTATTACTTGTAATGAGTTTATTGCTAGTGAGTTGCCCAGTTTCTAAGAAAGCTAATATTTTGTTTTTTATTTGTTAGCTTCTTTAAATGCTAGTTTTAATTTGTTATAGAATGTTCTTATAATGTTTCATTTTACTTCTTTTTGTTTGGATAAACTAAGGGCCCCTTTTACGAAGTAACACATGGAATATCGTGCGCTAAAATGCCGCGCACGCTAGCCGCTACCGCCTCCTCTTGAGCAGGCGGTAATTTTTCAGCTAGCGCACGCAAATCCAGTGCGTGCGCTAAAAACGCTAGTGCACCTTCGTAAAAGGAGCCCTAAGACTGTGTTCAAAAGTCTTTGTCCTATAACAGCTATGCGGCTATAGATCCATTCTCATCAATATACCTATATCACATACTCGCGGCCTGGGGGGCCACATGTGGCCCGCCAGGTACTATTTTGTGGCCCGCGGTCTGTACTAGTGCTATCCACTCTTTGCAGCATCTTCCGGCTTCCCCTCTGGCCTCCCGCTCTTACCTTCAGCTAATTACCGCAGCCTGCAGAGAGGATCGCCGGCGCTGTAGTGATCCTTGCAGGCTGCCGTCATCCTCAGCAGCACATTCCCTCTGCCGCGATATTGCCCCTGACGTCAGAGGAGGGGAAGGACCGCAGCAGAGGGAACGTGCCGCAGAGGCCGATGGCAGCCTGCAAGGAACGCTACAGCACTGGCGATCCTCTCTGCAGGCTGCGGTAATTATCTTAAATTAAGACCGGAAGGCAAGGGGGGAAGTTAGAGGATGCTGCAAAGAAGGGAGGAACATGCTGGCCTTCGAGGGGAGGGGGAGATTTATAGATTATAAAGAGTTTTACCTATGCAAAATTGTCATTTTTTAAATAAGACATTAACTATTTTTTCTGCGGTCCTCCAAGTATCTACAAATCCAAAATGTGGCCCTGCAAAGGGTTTGAGTTGGAGACCACTGCTATATCAAATATGTACGATAGATAATCTGTAAAAGTGAATTTGCCAACACAGTTGCCTAATACAGGCCCTCTTTTACTAAGCCACGGTAGAGGTTTCTACCATGACCCGATGCTCTGATGCTGCTCTGACGCTCATAGAATTCTTAAAAAAAAAAAAAAAAAATTTCACACAATGAGTATTTTTACTTATTAGCATGGTTTATTACATCTCTCATCACATCTCTTGCCCTAATAAAATATGCATATATGTGGTACAAATGTCAATGCCTAAATTTAGGTGTGGATACCCTTATTCTATAACTAGGCAGGAACACCCCTGATCAGCCCATGACCCACTCAGTTCTAAACCCCATTTTTAGATTCATGCCTAAATTTATGCACATAACTTGTAATTAATTCTAATTAGTGGCAATAATTGCTTGTTCAAGCATCAATTAGAAACATAGAAACATAGAAATAGATGGCAGATAAGAGCCATAGCCCATCTAGTCTGCCCATCCTAATGACCCTCCCCTACCTTTGCCCTGTGAATAGATCCCATGTGTCGATCCCATTTGACCTTAAAATCAGGCACGCTGCTGGCCTCAATCACCTACAGTGGAAAACTATTCCAGCGATCAACCACCCTTTCAGTGAAAAAGAATTTCCTGGTGTCACCTCGTAGTTTCCCGCCCTTGATTTTCCACGGATGCCCTCTTGTTGCTGTGGGACCCTTGAAAAAGAAGATATCTTCCTTCGCCTCGATGCGGCCCGTGAGATAGCTTGGGTATCTGCCCAAATTTGTGTGCACAATTTTCAGCATATTGTATAGAATTAGGGGGTTAGTGCATAAGTGTGAGGGGGGACATGCACATGAGCAAAGAATAGGCAGATCTACAAACCTTACAAAATTCTGTAAGTTATACGCCAAAGTGCAGCATTTGGGAACTAACATTTGATGCCTGAAATAGACATGGCATAACTGTTCACAGTAATATTTAGGCACACCAATGCTGACTTAGAAAGTTTTTGTATAATTGCCTTCCATGTATATACAAACCCTTGAAACAAGCAATTTATTTCGAATATAAGTGTTAATAGACCAAATAATCCAAGGTTCCTTTTCTTGTTATTACAAAGTAAAGAGAGAATTAAAGACTGTATATTGAATTGTCTCTGACACAACTCTCCCCTGAAGCAATGGCAGCTCTTTGAAAGCCAGGAGCTTGTCTGGATGGTTTGGAAATCTCAGTGTACATTGGTCAGGTTCCATAGAAAATGCTGACAAAGCACCAATTCTCTCCAACTGTAATCGCACTAATTAAATAGCATTAATTATTCATCAGTCTCTTCAAGCCAGTTGTTATGAATTCCAATAGTTGAAAATGTTGGCTGCCGTGGCTTTCTGTCACTGACTTCAAACAAATGACTGAAGATAGCCCTGGTAATTCTGCTAGCATGATTCACACAGTGTTCGTTATTTATTTATTTGTTTGTTGCATTTCATTCTCTCTCTCAGCCTGGATATACAAGGGGGGTAGAGAGCAGCAAACTTCCAGGGTGATGGAAATACACCTTTAGTAAGACATAAAATGGAGATCATTAATAAAAGAGTTTGAAATTTAGCTTACCTTGCTTCTCATTTTAGTTTTTTTTTTATTTTTAAGAAAAATATCCGTAGATCTGGTTGGTTTTATTTTCCTCAGCAAATGCTTGTCGTTACAAAAAAAATTATTGGATAGGACCCTAGCATTCTAAACAGGATTAATGAATTCATGTCTGAATCTTCTTGTTTCTCCATTTCTTACTTACTATCAATTTTGAAAAGATCTTATTGATTTTCATATTATCATGTAGTTATAATGTACTTTTTATCTGTACTTATTTTAGTTGATATTATGTTATCCTTATTCATTAATTTTAATGCTTGCATTAGTTACTCTGATTTTATTATGTTGTATGCTGAGTACCTAATTGTGTAAACTGCTATGAACTGCTGGTTAGGCTGTATATAAAAATAAATTATTATTATTATTATTTGTTTCAGCAGAAAATCTGATACAGGATCAGTAGGGGCTGATGTTGAGTTCATACCAAACATACCAAATAGTCTGGCATCAAGCATCCAGGATGAAAATGCATTGTACAAACTGAAATGTCCAAATTTTGAATGGGGGAAAACATGGGGCAAGGACATCAGTATAGCAGCATTCGTAAAAAATAGCCCCACAGACATCCATGCTGGGATAATATGACAGAAGTCTATAAAATACTGGGTAGAGTGGAAAGGGTAGATATGAATCCCTTATTTACTCTTCCCCAAAACCTTAGGACTAGGGGGCATGTGATGAAACTACTAAGTAGTAGATTTAAAACAAACCGGAGAAAATATTTCTTCACACAATGTGTAATTAAACTCTGGAATTCACTGTCAGAGAATGTGGTGAAATCAGTTAGCTTAGCAGGGTTTAAAAAAGGTTTGGCTAATTTCCTAAAAGAGAAGTCCATAGGCCATTATTGAGATGGCTTGAGAAAATCCACTTCTTATTCCTAGGATAAGCAACATAAAATCTGTTTTACTACTTAGCTAGGCCACTGTTGGAAACAGGATAATGGATTTGATGGACCTTCAGTTCTGTCCTAGTATAGCAATTCTTATGTTCTTATGTTATAACAGTCCTACATAGGAAGATCCAGTATTTGGCTAGTTTTTATTTAGCTCGTTTGGATCCAAATGACTGACATATAAGTTAGCGAAGACCAATGCTCTAAGGCAGGGGTAGGCAATTCCAGTCCTCGAGAGCTGGAGCCAGGTCAGGTTTTCAGGATATCCACAATGAATATGTATGAGATGGATTTGCATGTACTGCCTCCTTGAGATGCAAATCTATCTCATGCATATTTATTGTGGACATCCTGGAAACCTGACCTGGCTCCGGCTCTCGAGGACCAGAATTGCCTACCCCTGCTCTAAGGCATCAAATAACAATGACAACGAGTACCCAATGCTTTCCATTGCTCTCTGCCTATTACTTAGATCAGTGGTTCCCAACCCTGTCCTGGAGGACCACCAGGCCAATCGGGTTTTCAGGCTAGCCCTAATGAATATGCATGAGAGAGATTTGCATATAATGGAAGTGGCAGGCATGCAAATCTGCTTCATGCATATTCATTAGGACTAGCCTGAAAACCCGATTGGCCTGGTGGTCCTCCAGGACAGGGTTGGGAACCACTGACTTAGATCCCCAAAGGTTACTTCTAGCTGTTAGGAAGCAGAGGAGTGCAACTGATATAAGTACAGTGGAACCTTGGTTTACGAGCATAATTCGTTCCAGAAGCATGCTCGTAAACCAAATTGCTCGTATATCAAAGCAAGTTTCCCCATAGGAAGTAAGGGAAACTGCTTTGATTGGTTCCACCTCCTCCCCCCCCCCCCGAGGCTACCGGCGCTGCTCCATTCTTCCCCCCTTGAGGAATCCGACACTGTTCCAAACCCCTCCCCGCGATCCAGCTTCCCCCCCTGCGAACCGGCATCCCCCTCCCTGCTCACGTTGCCCCCTCTCCACCGCGATCCTACTTTCCTCCCTCCCGAGCAGTCAATGATACCCTTTACCCAACTTGGCACCAGTGCCAGTGCCCGAAGATCTTCCCTCTTCTGGCGCGGCTGAGCGGTGCGTCGGAGATTCTCCTTCTTCTGGTCTGGGCTGGGCTGGACTGGCTTTGAGCATTTGCGCATGCTCAAAGCCTTCTGGTCTCGCTCTCTCCGAGATTGAGAGTGAGACCAGAAGGCTATGAGCATGCGCAAATGCTCAAAGCCAGTCCAGCCCAGCCCAGCCCAGACCAGAAGAAGGAGGATCTCTGACGCACCGCCCAGCCCAGGCCGCGCCAGAAGAGGGGTGATCTTCGGGCACCGGCACTAGTGCCAAGTCGGGTAAAGGGTGTCATTGACTGCTTGGGGGGGGGAAGTAGGATCGCGGTGGAGGGGGGGCAACACGAGTGGGGGGATGCCGGATCGCTGGGGGGGATGCCGGATCGCGGGGGGAGGGGGGGCGCTCGTACAGCGAGGCAAGCTCGGTTTACGAGGCACCAAATTTGCGAATGTTTTGCTCGTCTTGCAAAACACTCGCAAACTGGTGCACTCGTAAACCGAGGTATCACTGTAATTGGTATTAGGCATAGACATTATTGGTTTTGATAAAACTACATTTAACATGATATTTATTAAATACTTTATGCCCTTTTGTAATATTCCTTTAAGGGGTCTATTTTGAAAGCTTTATAAGCTGTGTAACATGAAAAGTATAGCATAGTAACAGTTGGCTGTGCTTGCACTAACAGCTACCACAGCATGGAAAATTCAGTTTTGTAGCATGCACTAGACAGGGACCATATATTAACTGTTCAAGCAGCACAGTAGTTAATACCACCTTAAAAGGTGTCGCTATTTGTATAACATTATCTGTTTTGAAATTAACTCATGGTAGCTACGTTTTCTCTGTATTTCTTGCACAACATATAAGTACATCACGGGACGCATCGAGTCAGAAGATGATATCTTCTGGCTTATGGGACCCTCGACCACCAGAGGGCATCCGCTGAAAATCAGTGGAGGGAAGTTTCATGGCGACTCCAGGAAGTACTTCTTCACCGAAAGAGTAGTGGATCATTGGAACAGACTCCCACTCCAGGTAATAAAGGTAACAGCGTGACGGATTTTAAGAGAAAATGGGATACTCACGTGGGATCTTTAAGGGAGTAAATTCAGGGGAGGGGATACTTGGAATGGGCAGACTTGGTGGGCTATAGCCCTTTTCTGCTGCTTTTTTCTATGTTTCTATGATGGCAGATAAAGGCCAAATGGCCACAGCATCCACTATCTCCTCCTCTCCCTATTGGCTAAGGCTCTTAACATTTGCATCTCCTCTTCCTATTGGCTAAAGCTCTTTACATCTGCATTGTGAGGTCATAGGGCTTTATGGTTTTAGAAACAGACTCCCACTCCAGGTGATAAAGGCCAGCAGCGTGACGGATTTTAAGAGAAAATGGGATACTCACGTGGGATCTTTAAGGGAGTAAATTCAGGGGAGGGGATATTTGGAATGGGCAGACTTGGGGGGCTATAGCCCTTTTCTGCTGCTTTTTTCTATGTTTCTATGATGGCAGATAAAGGCCAAATGGCCACAGCATCCACTATCTCCTCCTCTCCCTATTGGCTAAGGCTCTTAACATTTGCATCTCCTCTTCCTATTGGCTAAAGCTCTTTACATCTGCATTGTGAGGTCATAGAGCTTTATGGTTATAGAAACAGACTCCCACTCCAGGTGATAAAGGCCAGCATCGTGACGGATTTTAAGAGAAAATGGGATACTCACGTGGGATCTTTAAGGGAGTAAATTCAGGGGAGGGGATACTTGGAATGGGCAGACTTGGTGGGCTATAGCCCTTTTCTGCTGCTTTTTTCTATGTTTCTATGATGGCAGATAAAGGCCAAATGGCCACAGCATCCACTATCTCCTCCTCTCCCTATTGGCTAAGGCTCTTAACATTTGCATCTCCTCTTCCTATTGGCTAAAGCTCTTTACATCTGCATTGTGAGGTCATAGGGCTTTATGGTTATAGAAACAGACTCCCACTCCAGGTGATAAAGGCCAGCAGCGTGACGGATTTTAAGAAAAAATGGGATACTCACGTGGGATCTTTAAGGGAGTAAATTCAGGGGAGGGGATACTTGGAATGGGCAGACTTGGTGGGCTATAGCCCTTTTCTGCCGCTTTTTTCTATGTTTCTAACAGTTTAATGCAGAGGTTTTGCAGTTACCCTGCACTAATTTTGTCAGTTACCAATAAGTAGCTGCAAAATATGCTGTGGCAATTTTTGGGGTAGATTTTTAGTTTTTTCAAACTTTAGAAATTACTAGTATCAAATTATGCAGTTTTGTATGCCAAATATAGTAACATAGTAACAACCTGATTCAATTTCTTTTTCTTCTTCTTAGCTATTTCTGAGCAAGAATCCAAAGCTCTGCCCGGTACTGTACTACTGAAGTCTCCGTCAAAGCGCACTCCAGCCCATCTACATCATCCCAACTACTGAAGCCCTCCCAGCCCATGCAAGTCTGCCCAGAACTGGCCTTAGTTCTTCAATATTTACTATTATTTTCTGATTTAAACTCCGTCACCGTTTTCCTCTTCACCACCTCTCTAGGGAGCGCATTCCAGGCATCCACCACCCTCTCCGTAAAGAAGAATTTCCTTACATTGCTCTTGAACAGGGGTGCCCAATAAGTCGATCGCGATCGACGGGTAGCTCGCCAAGGCAAAGTGAGTCGATCACCCAGGACTCACTTTGCCTTGGCAATCTATCGGGCCGATCAGTCTTCCTCTCCCCGACATCAATTCTGCCGTCGGAGAGGAAGTTCGGGCCAGCCAATCGCTGCCTGGCTGGGCGGAACTTCCTCTCCGACGGCAGAATTGACGCTGGGGAGAGGAATGCTGGTCGGCCCGAAGCAGGGAGAGCATGGGGTGGCGTCGGCGTCGGCTTTGGGGCCTGTTATCCATTGGTGGTGGTTTGGGTCCTGTTCCCCGATGGCAGCGACAGTGGCAGTGGCTTGGGGAAGGGCAGGGAGAAAGAAAGAAAGAAAGGGGGCAGGCAGGGAGACATAAGGAAAGAAGAGAAACAGAAAAAAAGAAAGGGGGCATGAAGAGAGAAAGAAAGAAAGATCAAGGAGAGAGGAAGAAAAAGTTGGGGGAGGGAATGAGGTGTGGAGGAGAGGAAGCATATAGGCTGAAAGAAAGATTGGATGCACAGTCAGAAGAAGAAAGTGCAACTAGAGACTCATGAAATCACCAGACAAGGTAGGAAAAATGATTTTATTTTAAATTTAGTGATCAAAATGTGTCTGAATTTATATCTGCTGTCTATATTTTACAATAGGTCCCCTTTTACTTAACCGCAATAGTGGTTTTTAGCGCAGCGATCTTATGAGCTTCGAGAGCAGCGCTGGGCATTCAGCGCAGCTCCCTGCGCTAAAAACTGCTATTGTGGTTTAGTAAAAAGGGAGGGGGGTGGGTATTTGTCTATTTTTGTATGGTTGTTACTGAGGTGACAGTGCATAGAGTCATCTGCTTTGACCTCTTTGAAAAAACCCCGGAATAGGAATGATAATTAACAATTCTATGCGTACAGTGTGCGTTGTGTTTTTTAAAAAATTTTATTGTTGGTAGATCATTTTGACTTGGTCATTTTAAAAGTAGCTCGCGAGTCAAAAAAGTGTGGGCACCCCTGCTCTTGAATCTCCCATCCCTCAGCCTCAAATTATGCCCTGTGGTTGTACCATTTTCCTTTCTTTAAAACTATCTTCAGAAACTGTCTTCAGAAACTGCTTAAAGTGAATCTTACCTACATCAAATTACAGTTGAAACATGTAGAAATTAAGTAATATTTATTTGAAAGTACAAATAGTGTGAACTACATCTGTGGCCACATAATTATCTTTAAAATGTCATTTATGTAGTTAATTTACGGTAATGTTATTTAACAAAATCCCGCAAAGGGGCCATGTCTTTGTTTGCTTCTTTAAGAAAGGTTTGAACAATTTCCTGGAGGAAAAGTCCACGGTCTGTTATTGAGACAGACACCGGGGAAGTCACTACTTGCTCTGGATTGGTAGCATGGAATATTGCTACTTTTTGGTTTTTTGCCAGGCACTTGTATGCAGCTGGAAGGAGTGTAATATAGCAGGTGGCACCAATAAGGGGGGAATGGAGTATGGCAGGTGGGTAAAGTAACCCTAGCTAATCTTAAGACGAGTCAAGCTAGAGACAGGTGCTGGGATCAAGTCTTCTAGGATTCACCCAGATTAATTTTTGACACAGTAATTATGCTATATGATGGCATATCCTTGTAATAGAATTTCAGAGTGGAGTATGCACATATATATATACACACAACTACCCTGAAATTCTTTGCAAGGATTTTGCTTAAAAATATAAAAAGTTATCCTATAGCATAGTTACTATGTCAAAATTCATCAGTGGACCACCGAAGTTTTGATCCCAGCAACTGCCTCTAGTTTGCCTTGTCTTTGCTAGAGCTACTTTGGCTCTCTGTTCTTCAATTGCAGCTGGCATTGCTCATCTTTTTCTTGCTAAATTCTGAGCTGTGCTATCCCATGCTTGTGCTGGGGAAAATCAGTCAGCATCCTAAGAATAGCATGATACTAAGCACTACTCAGGCTTCCTGCTGACAAAACTTCTATTGATACATCCCATCATCTGCCTTGCCTTAGATGAGGCCTTCTCTACTTGATTGGCAGACATGAAAACTGCCAATCAAATAGAGAAGGCCTCATCTAAGGCAAGGCAGATGATGGGATGTATCAATAGAAGTTTTGTCAGCAGGAAGCCTGAAGTCATAATGCCATTGTACAAAACCATGGTGAGACCTCATCTGGAATACTGTGTACAATCCTGGAGGCCACATTACCGTAAAGATGTGCTCAGGGTCGAATCGGTTCAGCGGATGGCCACCAGGATGATCTCGGGGCTCAAGGGTCTCTCGTACGAAGAGAGACTAAACAAATTACAGCTCTACACTCTAGAGGAATGTAGGGAGAGGGGAGACATGATTGAGACATTTAAATACATCACAGGACGTATCGAGGTGGAAGATGATATCTTCTTTCTCAAAGGACCCTCGGCCACAAGAGGGCATCCGCTCAAACTCAGGGGCGGGAAATTTCATGGCGACATCAGGAAGTATTTCTTCACAGAAAGAGTGGTTGACCGTTGGAATAAGCTTCCGGTGCAGGTGATCGAGGCCAGCAGCGTGTTGGACTTTAAGAATAAATGGGATGCCTATGTGGGATCCCTACGAGGGTCGATTTGAAGAATTGGTCACTAGGTATAGACTTAAGAGGATGGGTCAGTAGAGTGGGCAGACTTGATGAGATATAGCCCTTTTCTGCCGTCATCTTTCTATGTTTCAAGTTTCAAGTTTATTTGTTATTTGATTGATCGCCTATCACAGTTACTAAGCGATGTACATAAACTATAAATATAAGGTAAACAATAACAAGAATATATAAAAATATAAAAATCTTTTAAAAATAGACAAATTACAACAGGAAACACTAGTTTCTATGTTTCTACTCAGCTCAAAGGGAACTATGCAGCAGGAAGTATAAAGTTGTAATAGGAATTAGGCAGAAGAAAGAAAGCAAAACACTGAAGAAAAAGGAAGAACAGAGGGAAGGACAAGTAAGGGGAAATGAAAAGAAAATGAAATGGAAGAGAGAAGAGAAGGATTCCGAGGGCCTGGGGAGTATGGGGACAAAAATAGAAAAGGTTTCCAAAGGTGATCCGGGAAATTATAGACCAGTGAGTCTGATTTCAGTGCCAGGCAAAATGGTTGAGGATACATTAAAACCCTTTACTCAATGTGTGGTGGCGGCTAAGAAAGCAAATAGAATGTTAAGAATTATCAGAAAAGGATTGGAAACAAAGATGAAAATGTTATAATGCTCCTATATCACTCTATGGTACGGGCACACCTCAAATACTGTGTGCAATTCTGCTTACTGTATTTCAAAAAAGATATAGCGGAATTAGAAATGATACAGAGAACCCTTTTTAGCAATACAGATAGAGTAACAATGTAAACAACAAATATTAGGCTTAAACAATTTTCAATATCAATCTCTAATCCCACCATTCCAACCCACCTCCCTCCACCCATTTAACCCCCCCCTAATATCCAGAACAGATATATTCAATTATTTAAACTATATTTTAAATACAACTAGTTATATAACTAATTTTACCTATCCGTTTCCCCTCCCAAGATTGTATTATAATAAAAAAATTAAAAAAAATCTTAAGGTCTTTCTAACAAAACACGACTGCGAGCAGTGGGAGTCAATGAATCTAAAAATCTAGAAATAGACATAGCCTCAGAGAACCCTTTTTAAAAATCAGCATAACATTGGCCACCCTCCAATCTTCAGGTATTACAGACATTTTAAAGACAGGTGACAGATCACTAACAGATCAGCAATTTCATGTTTGAGTTCTTTCAGTACCCTGGGATGTATACCATCCAATCCAGGTAATTTGTCATTCTTTAACTTGTTGATTTGGCTTAGTACGTCTTCCAGATTTCTTTCAATTCCTCCGCTTCATGACCTGGGTGGGCATCCTATACAGAATAGGCCTATGCCCGTCTAAAATAAACCCGATTCTGGTACAAAAATGCTTTTTTACATTGTGGAAATTAAGAACCATAAAAAAATATTTTGATCCTTTATCGTTCAGACTATTGGTGCAGGCATTAGTTTTATCTGTTTTAGACTATTGTAACAACATCTATTTAGGAGCACCCAAAAATATTCAGAATTCAGCTGTTCGATTGATTTTTGGTTTAAAAAAGAACGACCATATTAGTCCATATTATTGCTTATTCATTGGCTGCCTTTGGAGGCAAGAGTATTATTCAAATTTTTCTGTATCTGCTTTAAGGTGATATCGGGATTGTCTCCAGCTTACCTTTTTCCTCATTTTGTGTTGTATAGACCATCAAGAGAAACTAGAAACTTCTACTTATTTGCTTATCCAAAAATTAATGGGTGTAGATATAAGACCTTCTTAGATAAGATCCTAGCATTTCAAGCTGGTAGGTAACAATCTTGGTTACTTAAATGTATTCAGCAAGCTATGTTATCTTATTGATGTTTTTGGAAATTAATTAAGACCATTTGTTCAATAAGTTTATCACTTAGTGAGTTTTATTATTGAAATTCTATTTTATAAATATTTGTATTTTTTTTTACTGTATTATTGTATTTTGCTGATTGTCCAGCTCTTTTTAGTGTAAACTGCCTACAACTTTTGGTTATGGCGGTATAAAAAAATAAAGTTATTAATATTATTCTGGCAGGAAGGGTTAGGCACCCTCCTGCCTTTGCTCATCGGCCGGGGGGGGGGGGGGTTGTGGGGGGAGACAGGCAGCCGTGGCCGCTATACCTATCTCGGCAGAAAGATCCATTGCTGCAATAAGAATAGCGGCTGCATCTACTTACTACTTGCTGGCTTACATTGGAAGTGTCTCCTGCTCTACTAGGGAGACATGATTCTTGGACTGTGCGAGGGGTGCCGAAGGGTGGTGAGGTGGTGAGAGGGAAGGGTGGTGGAGGATAGGAAAGGAGCAGACACTGAAGGAGGGTGGAGATGAAGACGCTGAAGGGAAACAGGGAAGACAGAGTGGGGAGAAGATGCTGAAGGGAAATAGGGAACACAGAGTGGGGAGTAGACACTGGAAGGGAAGAAGATTGAGATGCCAGACTATGAGGGGAGTGGAGGGAAAAAGATGGGTGCCAGACCAATTTTTTTTTTTTGGGGGGGGGTGAAGGGAGAGGCACAGTAACAGAGAAAATGGAAGGAATTGAATAAGACGATGAGGAAAGCAGAAACCAGACAACAAAGGTAGAAAAAATTTCTATTTCTTTTTTTTTTTTTTTCTTTAGGATGAAATAGTATATTAGTTATGTTGATAAAAATTTATAAACAAAGCCTTGCCAGCTGAGCATCTCTTTCTCTAGTTCAGCAGCCAGAATTTTGATTTATAAGGAAGGAATAAGCTAAATATTGCAGTACTGAGGCTTGTATGGATGCTGCTGGGATAGTAGTCGCAGGGACGGGGATGGGTTGGGGACAGTGGTCGTGGGGATGAGGCGGTGGTCGCGGGGACGTGGACAATTTTTTTCCCCCATATCATTCTCTAGTACATAACCTGTTCATGTAGTCATTCAAAGCAAACACTTGTAGAGTAGGAACTGCAAAAAAATGGTAGTTGCCTTAAATGATGAGCTGCCCATGCTACTCTTGGTCATATGTTTTGGACTTGTCCTTATGTCCAGAGTTTTTGGACAACAGTGCAGGTTTCTTGTTTGACTTTAAGATGGTAGGGCGGGGCACTGTTCCCTCTAAGCTGAGCAGGAGTCCTCCACCCACAGTCTCACCAATAGAGGGTGCTGTTTTACTGTCACATTTTTCAATTGTGAGGGACATGCAAGTTCTGCAGGACTCCAGGGAACATACCTGTCCTTAGCGACTGAAAATATTCCACCCCCTAGTGGTAGCAATGCAGCTGGAGGACACCTGCTCAGCTTAGAGGGAACAAAAGCAATATTATTTCACAGTGGGTCTTCGTGGGTATAAAGTTGTTGAAAGGGCAACATTTGTTTCTTTGTAAAGCCTTAGGCTTGGGGAAGAAAGTTACATTGCTGCGGTGGAGAGATCAGGTTTGCCACAGGAAGAGCTTAGGCGGTTACAATTAATTCAGAATGCCGCTATTAAAATAATTTATAAAGCCAAAAAATTGGATCATGTTTCACCCCTACTTAAGAAAGCACACTGGCTTCCAGTAGTACATCGCATATTATATAAACAATGTTTACTCACCTTTAAAGCTATAGAATACAAAACTCCAGCCTTTATATATAGACTTTTGATACCTTATACCACCTCTAGATCTCTTAGATCTCAAGACCAACACCTATTAGCAATTCCATCACTAAAAGTTATTAACACAAGACGTAGCACAATCTTTTCAATAACAGCCCCGCAAACCTGGAACAACCTCCCACTATACCTAAGACAAGAAAAAAACCTGTCAAAATTAAAGTCTGAACTAAAAAGTTTTCTATTTATAGATGCTTTTAACGACTAAATCCCTCATATTCTTAATTTAATCATTAGGCTAAATGTCTTCGTCCCCCCTTCCTAATGTTTTTCCCTTGAATTTAATGTTTTTAATAGCGATTGTAACCATTAAATAATTTTCCTTCTGTTTCATTATAGTTTGTAGTAATTACCTCTAAAATGTATTGTAATTTGTATACATAAGTTTATTATTTTTTAATTTAATTATTGTATGTACGTTACCAAAACTCTTATTTACTTGTACATCGCCTTGAATTTTGAATAGGCGATAAATCAAAATATTTAATAAACTTGGAAACTTGGATCATATGCCTCCTACTCTTCAGCAAAGGCAAAAACTGTTATATGATACCACTCTACTAGAAAGGAAAGATGCTGGATATGGGAATGGTCACAAATGGAAGCATTTCCAAGATATCTTTATCCTCTTTATCTTCCCAGCTCCTTTCCTATAACCCTTCATTGTAGCTCCTTTTCAACCTAACCCTGTAAACCGTGCCGAGCTCTACGCTTGTGGAGATGGCGCGGTATACAAACCTAAGGTTTAGTTTAGTTTAGAATGTATTGCTACATAGGGAAAGAAGGTTATTGCTTAACAAACAGGCTGATAAGGCTGTTGTGTGCTTCAGAGATTGAGGAAAATCTAATCTAATCTAATCCTTAGGTTTGTATACCGCATCATCTCCACGTTCGTAGAGCTCGACGCGGTTTACAGTAGGAGAAATAGGAAGGAACTACAACAGAGGGTTAGAGGTAAAAGTGTGAAGAAAAATTAGAGGATTGGGGATGCCAAGATATAAGAGTTTCCTTGATTCCTAAATTGGATTATTTCTCTCATTCTGAGGATCTAAATATGTCTGTATGCCTTCAATATTTTCTTGTTTTATGTTGATTTGATTTGTATTTTGAGATATTGCTCATGATGGCAGCAGCACTGGTGATATGGAGGGGCCATTTTTGAAAAGGATGTTTAAATCCGATTTGGGCATTTCCCGCAAACCCCCCTCCCCAAAGTTCAAAGCATAAGAATGTCCATTTCCGAAAGCTGAACCACTAGATGTCCAAGAAAATATATTTTTTATAAAATCATCTACATGGACGTCTGGGCTGCCAGGATGCCTAACTTTATGCCCCAATTTTAACCAAAAATTGTCCAAATGGACACCACTTGGACTTGGGAGGGGCTAGTATTCTAATGGATTGACTACAGAGGCATCCTAACACAGCAGTGGGTCACCTTAGCGGGCACTGCCGTGAACGTCACAAAAAGGGTTTCACATGTACATCCCACCATAACCCCCTTATAGTTTAGGGTGAGCCCCCCAAAACTCCCCTAAAACCTACAGTATCTGTCTATCACCCCAATAGTCCTTATGGCTGCAGGTGGCACCTATATGGCAGTAGAGTAGGGTTTTATTTATTTAGATTTATATCCCATCCTCTCCAAAGAGCTCAGAATGGGTTACAGTTTACATTCACAGTGTTACAATATAGGGTTTACATACAGCGTGTTGCAATATGTCTTCATATAGGATTATTTACTGATGCTGGTGAAGGGTTGAGGGAGTGACTAGGCAAACAGATAGGTTTTTGATAGTCTCACATTTTCTACACCGTAAATGTAGTGGTTAGAATGGCTTATGAGCCTGGATCCTCCTCTCTATTGTTCACTAGCCCACTCACTAGACCAGTGTTCTTCAACCTTTTGTGGACAAGCATCAGTCCACGGACCGGCGGTTGAAGAACACTGGGCTAAGTCATGGGCCAGACCCTGCCCATCTCTGCCCAATCACTGCCCCAGACCCCGCCTCCATAATAGTACTAATTGTAACACTATTTTTTCCATTCATTTTTCATATATACACACAATATAATCTTATTAACAACACATAATGGTTAACCACCAAATTAAACTACACAAAGCACACTGTATGCTTCTCAACATTCATTCCTACCAGCACCCAGATAACCCCTATGCAAATACAGGACAAAAAACTAAAAGTACAAATATATACAAAGGAAACCCTAAGATTCAAGACTCTGCATGCAGTACAACTCCAGAGAAAAAGAAACAAATGCATTTATTCCTGAACAGTGCAAAATACAGACAGCAGATGTAAATTCTCAAAATTGACACAATTAAACCACTAAATTCAAAAATAAAATAATTCCCCCTACCTTTGTTGTCTTCCTCCCTCCATGCTGTGCTTCAATTAGGTGTCTGCTCCCACCTGGCCATTTTATGCTGCCCCCAGTGTTATCTTCGGGCTGGATCCCTCTTCCTCATTGCTTCAGTGCACAAAGCACTGGGCAGTTTGACAAACCAGGTCTATTTCGGGTCTTACCCACAATAAACCCTAATCCGTTCCTGGTTTTGTCCCAGTGAGCAGGAATGTGCACAAGCCACCTAGGTGCAGGAGAGCGGATCAGGTGACTGACCAATTAATTAATCAAGCTGACTCTAGCTCTGACTGGGAAATGGAAATAGCAGAAACAGGGCAGGATAAGTTTGAAAGTTTCATTCTAGGCAAGCCCTATCCTGACACAGTTAAATACCTCAGGAAATTTGAACAGCCAGTTAAAACCAGGGCTAGAAAGTATCCCGTTTGTGAAAGCAGGAAGCAAGTCAGTGGGTGGAAAACCCTTCCCCCACAGTCTCAGAAGGGGAGTGGTTTTCCACCAGATATAATGAGCCTGCTGAGACAGAGGGGGGGAGGCGGCCAAGGGAAGCCAGACTCACGAGGCACCCGGGAGAGGAATACCCAGGAGGGTATGAAGCTGGAGAGAGCCAGACTCTCTCAGACTGGCCCATGCTAGAAGCAGATGATGCAGCTCATATCCGGGAGCCTTGGGAGCAGCAAGAGGAGGAAGCAATGGACACCCAGGCAAGCCAGGCATGCACTGAAACTCAGCCATTGCCTATGGAAATATAGTGAGTTTAAACCTGGATGTTTTCTCATGCTGTTCATTCCTCTGTGCTGCTAGGGAATCTGAAAGTTTAGAAACTTCAGTTTTAAAACTCTCCCTGAAAGCTTAAATGCAGAAGATTTCTTTAAAGCCCTGAATTATATAACGTGGTATGTGTGTTTGTACTTCCTGGCTGATTGCCAAGCTGAGCCAGCACATTGTTTTCTCTCAGCTGTGGCTAATCCTGAGTGCACCTTTGCAGAGAAGGGAAACGTACATGTGCTATTGAAGCCTTGTGATATATCAGTGATTTTTGAACATAACCATGAACTGCTTGGATAAAAGAATATTAATTTAAAACACTGTTGCTCTGGTGAAGAGAACTGAGACCCATAAGCTTGCAAGCCCAGAAGCAGGGACTGTTTATAATTACAGTGTTATTCAAGTTTTGTTTTTGGAACCTTTTTGAGTTTGATGTCATGTGCTATGACTGCATACTGCATGGCAAGGCTGATGCCTGAATGAGTTTGAATTATGTTCCCATTACTGAAATAAAGATATTTTTGATTTTGCACATTCTGACTGAAACCTGTATTCCTTGCATGTATGCCTAAAAGTAAGACCTGGAGGATCCCTTAGTAGCAAGGGACACGTAGGACTGGAGTTTTGGTCACTTTTCTGGGACTTGCAACATCAGCAAGAACCCGGGGTGTGACAGCAGCGGCTCCTCGTGCATCCCGCACCTCATCTGGAAGCATTCCCTCTGACGTTGACCTCAGAGAGAAGGCTTCCAGTTCAGGCACAGGATGCGTGTAAGAGCTGTTGTTCGTGGCATTGAGGAAGAGGGTTCTGGCCAGAAGATAAGGCCACATCAATCGCACCATAGACCAGCGGTTGAAGAGCACTGCATTAGACTACTTATAACACCAGTGTACTACACTACTAGGCTTTCCCATAGAAGATGTTGCTGTTCTACAGACAGATATATACTGTTTCATTCAGATTTGGTGGTGCTGGGATGGGGTTAGTGAGCAGTTAAAGATTGTCTTTAACCAAATTTCTGACTTTGTAGAAAAGACTAATGTTCTCCATCCCAATCAAACGGGCTTTAGAGAACACCATAGTACTGAATTAGCATTAATAGGTTTGACCACATCCATTCATTATTTCCTTGACCACCATCAAACTACTTTATTAATCTCACTTGATCTTTCGGCTGCTTTTGACACAATTGATCATCGACTTCTCATAAACAGACTTCAATCTATTGGGATCACAGATCAAATTCTTTCTTGGTTTATTTCTTATTTTACAGATCGCTCTTCCTCTGTTTTTTTCAAAGATTCTAACTCTAAATTCACATCAACTACTTTCGGTGTTCCCCAAGGGTCTATTCTCTCTCCATTATTATTCAATATCTTTCTATCACCATTAATTACATTGTGTCAATCTATAGGTTTCCATGTCTTCTCATATGCAGATGATATTCAGCTTCTACACCCTATAGACACTAACAACATATCTGCCATTCAGGAGATCAGTAAGAAACTCGACCAGGTCTACCAATGGCTAAACACAAATAAACTAGCCCTTAATATAAAAAAAACAAACCTAATGATCTTTCCATGGAAAGAAAACCCGACGTTAATTGCTCCTATTACTATAGATAATGTTCCACTACAGATAGTTAATAACGTAAAAATTCTAGGAGTAATTTTTGATCCTAAATTGAATTTCCACGATCATATTAGTTATATTGTTAAAACGTCTTTCTATAGATTACGACGGATTAGATCTATCTCAAAATTTCTTTGCTCAAAATCATTAAATATTCTCATCCATTCCTTAGTGATAGCCAAACTTGATTACTGTAACGCTCTCTTTAAAGGTATAACACTAACTGAACTTAAACGTTTACAAATTATCCAGAATGTCTCCATAAAACTCATAACTAAATCTAAAAAATTCGATCACGTTACCCCTCTGCTAAAAAACGCTCATTGGCTTCCTGTCATCCATCGAATATCGTATAAACTTTGTCTACTTACATTCAAGACATTACTATATAAGACACCTGCTTTCATTTATAAATTGCTAATACCGTACCAACCAACTAGAACATTAAGATCTATTGATCAAAATTTACTGACGGTTCCCTCATTAAAATTTATAAACACCAGACGACAATTTATATTTTCTGTAACAGCCCCACAAACCTGGAATGCTCTTCCAATTTTTTTACGTAATGAACAAGACTTGGTAAAATTTAAAATACAATTAAAAACATTTTTATTCAATGATGCTTTTAATACTTAATTTAATCATATTCAAATCAATAATTTCAACATTTTTGTACCAATTGTTTTAATGTTTCCCCTTTTGTGTTTCTCCTATGTATCTCTTTTATTCGACAAATGTATTTCATAAACCCCTCTTACCCAATGTAATGTAGTTTATATTATTCATTGTAAGTATTTAAAGTTTGTATTGTATGTTTTCTTTTAATTATTTTTTATTATGTACATCGCTTTGAATTAGATAAAGCGATTAATCAAGAAAATAATAAACTTTGAAACTTTGAATACCTTAATATATCCAGTAGTCATCTGGTCAGTTTGTGGAACTTTGTGGCACCTAGATGCTTCTAAAACATCTACATTTTGTCTAGGATGGCCTGCAAAAGTTTAGCTTTGTAAAATGTCTAAGTTTAGTCCACTCCTAAGCCCGCACATACAGTGGCAAAGTGAAGGTGAGAGGCACCTGGGATGATGGCACGCCTCCCCCACCCTCATCTCTGCCCCCTGCTCCTTCCCTGCTCCTGCCTACTGTAAATGCACCCTCCCCCCCTTTTCTTTCCCAATACCTCTAGTTGAAGTTGTTGCTCTCGGTGGTCAACAACATGCTCCTTGTGACCCCATTGGTTCTCCTTTTGATGTCATTTCCTATCCTTGGCACCTGGAAGTGACATCAGTGGGAGAGTCGACAGGGTCGCAAAGAACACGTTGTTGACCACCGTGAACAGCAACTTCAACTAGAGGTATGGAGAAAGGAAAGGGGGAGGGTGCGCTTGGAGGGGAGGAATGGGAAGAGACGGCGGGGCAGAGAGGAGGTGGGGTGCCAGTGCCCCCACCAACATGGCACATAGGGAGGACTGTCCCCCCTCACCCCATCTCACTATGACTCTGTGCCCATAGCATGCCTCCTAACATGCCCCTTTAAACTCTGGATGCACAGTGTCAAAGAAGTTCTGCCAGACATCCAGAAAATGGTTTTGAAGATCAGCATTTGGATGTCCCAGCAATTAGTATGTCTAAGGCGCTCTTTGGGACATTTTAAAGTTTTGATTTTGCCCCTAATATTGTCTAGATTCTTTTATCTAAGAATAGATGGAGGATGGGGGAGGGTGGAAGGTAGTAATATTTAAATGTTTGAGGGTATACTACTATGGCATTTGTTGTCAATACTATTGCTATCTTTATAAAGTAGTTCTTCTACCCTATCATTCTGTTCTGATTCTCTAATTATCTTACTAACAATATAGTATTACTGTTTAACTGTTGATATTTTGGTACTATCACAGTATTATTATTATTATCACATTTTTGAGTGCATACAAATCTGATTTTATGAGTTTGCAGTACAGTCAATATAGACAATACCTATCATACTATTAGGCACTGTATTAATAATAATAATAATAATAACTTTATTTTTGTATACCGCCATACCCCGAAGAGTTCTAGGCGGTTCACATTAGTTAGACAAAGATTACAAGTGGTTACATATCAAATTGAACAAGTGGTTACAAGTGGTAACATATCAAATTGAACATAGCGTTGCAAACAGTAAGGAGGGAGTAGTTACAAGAGGTTACATATCAAAATGATCGTAGGGTTGCGAACAGCAAGGAGAGAAGTAGGGGGGAGAGGAGGGGGCGGGGAGAAGATCAGACAGGGGGGGGCTATAAAAGGGGCATTAAGGGTCTTGGTTTCGAAATAGGTGAGTTTTGAGCAGTTTTCTAAAGTCGAGGTAGTTGTAGGCCTTGAGGGCCATTTGGGCTAGCCAAGGGTTTAGTTTGGCGGCTTGGAAGGCATAGGTTTTGTCGAGGAATTTTTTTGAGTGGCATAGTTTTAGGGAGGGGAAGGTGAAGAGTTGAATTATACGTGAGTTCTTGTAGTTGTGGTTGAGGGTGAAATGGGGGGTGATGTAGCTTGGGGATAAACCAAATATTGTTTTGTAGCAAAAACAGGTGAATTTGAACATGATTCTGGATTCTAGAGGGAGCCAGTGGAGTTTGTGGTAGAAAGGGGTGATATGGTCCCATTTTTTCAGGTCAAATATGAGGCGGACTGCGGTGTTCTGGATCATCCTTAGTCTCCTGATGGTTTTCTTTGAGAAGCTCAAGTAGATGATGTTGCAGTAGTCCAGTATGCTGAGGATAGAGGATTGTACTAAGAGGCGGAATGAGGAGTCGTCAAAGTATTTTTTTATGGTGCGGAGTTTCCAGAGTGTCGAGATACTTTTCCTGACTGTGATATCAGTGTGTTTCTCGAGGGATAGATGTTTGTCCAGTGTTACACCCAGTACTTTTAAAGTTTGTTCGAGGGGGAAAGTGGATCCTTTTACTTGAATAGAGGTATCTTTGATTTTGTCTTTGGGGGTTGCTAGGAAGAATTTTGTTTTGTCTGGGTTTAGTTTTAATCTATAGGATAGCATCCAGAGTTCTATCTGACTAAGTATGCTTGTGAGGGAGTTAAGGAGTTCTTGGGTGAAACTGGTTAGAGGGATGACTATGGTAATGTCGTCCACGTAGATAAAGAATTTTAGCTTGAGGCTTTGCAGAAGGTTTCCTAGGGAGGTGAGGTAGTCAGGAAAAAAAAGTTTTTCTTTGCTACTGAGAACTTAAGAAGTGTTCTTAGTTAAGTCAATGACTCTATAATTGAAACTGAGCAAGGTTTCTGAGATACACGTTACTGATTTTTTAGACAGTTTGCCATATCGGCACAATATTGCGAGTATGAACTGTGTCCCACCAAACTTGTGTTAAGGAGTTTACTCTGAAAACAAGCATGAAGACAATAAGGAGACATGTTACAGCATATATTTAGGCCTCTCTTAACTCACACAAAAGTGATGTCAGCATGTTCAGAAATGTTTGACACACTTGCTTTTACGCTGGTCCTGTACATTTGTCTCTCTTTGCAAGAACCAACAATAGTCTCCCATCATATTGGGATTGAACTTTCCCTGATATCTGCTTTCCATCACCTTGATATTCTGATGAAATCTTTCCCCATGCTCATCACTGACATTACCAAGATTGGGTGGGAAGAAGTCGAAGTGAGAATGTAAAAAGTGCATTTTAAGTGACATTCTGGCACCCATTAGCTGATATGCTTTCAGCATGTTCTCCACAAGCTCAGCATAATTCTCTGATCACCAAGAAAATTCTGAACAACCAGCACAAATGCTGTTAATACGAAATAGCGGACAGTGCCGAACACATGAGGTGCCCACGCTTTATCTTGGTCACCAACTTTACAGCTAAAATAATGCTTGCATGCACTTTGAAGTCTTCTGGACAGATTCTTTCGCTGATCTTGTGCAGTAAATTGTCCGCAGACATAACAGAAATTTTCAGGATGGTTAACACAACCTCGTCTGTTCATAATAATTATAATATCTTACAAAATATCTTACAAAACAAACAAAATATAAAAATTCACAGGTAGACAAAGCAGCACATTCACTTTTTAGTATAAACTTTCAAATTACTGGTATAAGAGAGTGGTGAGCTGTTTTAAAATGCAATATTGTGTTACAGAAACAGTAAAATACCGAAGCTTCACAGTAGCGTTATCGACGAAAATGATATAAACACAAACTGACACATAACTTAAAAACAGGATGTGATAGACGTAAACGGTTTTCAGATTTAGAGTCAGCATGTGGCCCTTGTTAAGGTACAGGTGACAGAACTCCATTAGCAAAATGCTTGTTGACCAGTGTAATAATATAATAATATCGGTGGTCTGTTAGATTCTTCATTGATTGATTTGGAATTACTTTCTCTGTTATATTGCTGATTTATTTATGGCTATTGTGAAGTTTTATGTATAATGCTGTATGCTACTGTAAGTATAAACAGATTTGGGGGGGAAAAAAGCCAACCACTAGTAATTTATGCATGCAAGTGTGAGTATTGTCCCTGTTCCATCCAGTCTCTACCTAAATATATGTCCACTCTTGACATATACACTATATAAGATACTGTATCTGCATTTTTACAGAATAGTGATTAAGCAAAATGTTGGCACTTATGTGTGTGTGTGTACACATATCAAGTTTCAAGTTTAATCAAGTTTAATAAAATTTTGATTAATCGCTTAATGCCATTATTCTAATCATTTATTCATGCAATTTGCATGTCAATATTAGCAGCTGCTATATTGTATTACTCCCTATCTTTACTGATCACCTCGACGGTAGCCAAATAGTGCGAGGGTGATAGATGGCTGGAGTTTGGACAATCAAGACAATTATCCAGTTGGCAGCGTTATCTAGATAGTAGTTAGAATGCTGGCACTATCCAGCTAGCTCAGCTGCTTGCTGATCTAGTCAGATATTCAGTATGGACCACAATCAAGATACTGGTGCTGAATAGACTGATTTTATTTAAAAACTGCAGCTGGCATTTTTACAAAATGCAGGCCATGGTGGCTGAATATCAGGATGTATCTTCTGCATCTCTCTTTTCACTCACTACACAACTCAAGATGGAAGAGGCACATAGAGATGGGGCTGGGCAAAGGGAAACGGTGGGAAGACAAATGCACGCAAGGCAAAAGCGCGTGGACAATTGCGCGAAGACAACTCAGCGCAAGACAACTGAGCGCAAGACAACTTAGCTCAAACTAAGGAAAACAGGTAGAGAGAAACATGGGGTAAAGACTGTGGTATGCACACAGAGGTGGATGACAGAGAATGGAAACTAAAGGGCTGGAAAATGACAATGGATGGATTATAGAAGAATGAAAGAAGAGACGGAGAAATGGAATACCTCAAGGTTCTATTCTATCACCTCTCCTATTTAATATCTTTCTCTCCCCATTACTTACTATCTGCCAATCTTTAGGTTTCACTCCATTCTCATATGCAGATGATATCCAACTTCTTCACCCACTTGACCCAGAAAAGGACGATGAATTTACCAAAATTAACACTAAACTAGAAAAAATTAAAATCTGGCTTAGCTCCAATAAGCTTTCTTTGAACATACAGAAAACACAAACAATGATTTTTACCTGGAGAAAAGACATCTTTCCAATATCCTCATTTTTACTTGATAATTCTCCAATCGCATCAGTATCATCATTAAAAATTTTAGGTGTAACTATTGACTCCGACTTAAACTTCCATGAACACATCAATCAAATTGTTAAATCTTGTTTCTACAAACTCCGACTTATACGCTCTATTTCCTCTTTTTTAGAACCCAAATCTATTAATATACTTATCCATTCTATGATAATATCAAAACTAGACTATTGCAACTCTCTACTTTTCAATATACCACAAAAGGATAAAAAGAGGCTCCAAATTATCCAAAACACCGCAATAAAACTAATCCATAAAGCAAAAAAATATGACCATGTAACCCCTTTACTGATAAAATCCCATTGGTTACCCATTAATCATCGAATCACTTTTAAAATAGCACTACTGATCTTTAAAACTATGGCATCTAAGGAACCACAATTTATTTCCAAAATGATTATTCCTTATCATGCTTCTCGTTCCCTTCGATCTATTTCTCAAGATCTATTATCAGTCCCTTCCTTAAAAACAGTAGGCACAAGAAGAAACGAAATGTTCTCTGTTTTAGGACCTCACACTTGGAACTCCTTGCCCCTCTACATAAGAAAAGAAAAAGACCTCAATTCCTTTAAAAAATCTTTGAAAACTTTTTTATTTAAAGATGCTTTTACTATTTAATTTTATACTCTGTTTATATATTCCTTGTTTTTCAAGCTCAATTTTTAATCTCCTAATTTTATTTTCGCCCCTTCCTTATGTGTGTACCTTTAATGTTTCTTCCTTCTTAGACTGAGAAAATTGTAACTTTTTCCCTTTTTTCCCTAATGTATCTAGTTTGTGATGTAACTCCTTAAAGCTCTAACATTGTATGTCATAAATTTTTGCCTTTCAAAAATTTGTTAAGAAGTTTTGTTTTTAATACTATTTGTTATCATATATGATATTTTAATTGTACATCGCTTAGAAATTGTTATAGGCGATTCATCAAATAAAATTGAACTTGAACTTGAACTTGAAAGAAACAATAAGGAATTGGCTTTGTATTCTGGCATTTTCTGCTAGGTTTTTCAGCATATTTGCTCTTCCAACTCAAGCCAAACTCCTTGATTTCTTTCTGATCCATCTATCAAATATTCTAGTTTCTGTACCTGTAGTTCAAATCACACCAACCAGCTCTGAAAACAATACTTGATGCAATTCCAAATAAATACGCAATAAGAATGAATTCCAAAAGTGACATGACTCAATGGTTTTCAATTCAATGAAGTGTTCAGAAAAATAAGAGATTATTTCTTACGCAGAAGGAAAAGAGAAGTAAAGTTCTCTAGCACAGCCCAGCATGACTCAAGATAACATGTCCTAGGAAAGAATGGTTCCATTGTTCAGCTGTGAACAATGAACAGCATTGTTTTCTTGGAAAACAGCATGCTAAAAAAATATTAAACATGAGTTAACAACCAAGTTTATTCCTACTACTATGGTAGGGAATATAGTAAGCAAACATATGATCACCGCTGTCTTTTCATTTAATTCTGAACAGGGATTATTAAATCCATTTAGATTAGATCTAAATCTCAGCTAAACTGAATGGCATTAAATCGGAACAGGCTGTGAATATGTTGGATAAATATGTTCCGGTCACATTCACCTGGTTTGTATCCGATTATTTCATTGCTCATGTGCAGATTCTCTTTTATATTTAAGGTAATAATGCAGAAATAAAACAAGTAGTTATTTATTTAAAAAATTATATACCGCCTAATGGCGCGAATACTGTTCAAATTTGCTTGTATCTGCTTCAAACAAGTCAGGGGCCTAGCACCTTCCTCCTTGCAAACTCACTTCGCTCTACACAACCCCACACGGACAATCAGAAACAAAAACATCTTTGCATACCCGAAGATCACAGGCTGCAAATACAAATCCTTCCTAGACAGAACCTTCATGTTCCAAGCAAACAGACAGCAATCCTGGCTGGGAAACCACATAAATAAAGCCAGACAGACCTACAACACATTCCGAAAATCAATTAAAACCACTCTATTTGACAAATTCCTTGCTTAATCAGATGACCTCTCTCAGGTATTCTTTCTCTTTCAACCCCAATGTATTATGTAACATCTTTCTTCTCTCATATATTCACGCTTCTCCAATTTACTATGTAACATCCTTCTTCTTGCATTTTGTAATTTGCTGATTGTCCAGCCTTCTTTCTATGTGAACCGCCTAGAAGTCAGTTTGACTATGGCGGTATAGAAAAATAAAATTATTATTATTATTATTATTATTAATATCTAAGCGTTCCAATATCAAACATTCATAAACATAAAATCATAACAGCACAGACAAAATCAGATCAGGGGTTACCTTTGAAAGCTATATTAAGGACTTCTTTTACAAAGGTGCGCTAGCATTTTTAGTGCACGCACAAGATTAGCACATGCTAGCCGAAAAACTACCGCCTGCTTAAAAGGAGGTGGTAGCGGCTAGCGTGTGTGGCATTTTAGCGCGTGCTAAGCGCGCACTAAAACCACTAGCACACCTTTGTAAAAAGGAGCCCTAAGTTAGTCAAAACAAAAAACATAAAGGAAAAAACAAACAAACACATTTTGTATTGATTTCTACATATTACATTGAAGCGTGGACTAACATGGCCACCACACCATTCACTCTTTTCTATTTGAAATATTCCATTCACTTCAATTGCATGAAATACATTTATTCTGTGAATTTCTTGTCAAATTCCATCGCTATCTGTAGCCTCATCAAAAGAAATTGTACGATGTGATATCCACCAGTGAGCCTTCTTAGGAGCAGCCTCCATGATCTGCAATGTACTCCCAGAGGGGCTAGGTCTAACTCCAGACTACCTCTACTTCAGGAAGCAGGTGAAAGCCTGGCTCTTCACCCCTGCCTTTAATACATTGGGTGATTGACTATACACTTATTCTGCCTCAGGACTAGCTTGCTACACAGTTATAACTGAAACAGTTCCTTATATCTTATTTAAATGTATAACCAACTTGTCAATGGACTCTGTACCACCCATCTTGTCCATATCTAATACTTGCATTTGGCCCCTCAGCTATAGGATAAGCCATATTGTAGAAAAAGCATTAGCATCATATCTATGTGAACATAAGAATTGTTGCTGCTGGGTCAGACCAGAGTTATGGAAGAAGGGTTACAACGTTAGATCAGAGAAGGTTTCCAAGAGAGGGAAAAGTAGGATCTGGGGTTAGGGAGGGGATGGTAAGAGGGGGGTTAAGCTTTATCATGGTATTAAGCTTTAAGGGATTTCTTGAAGAGTATAGTTTTTATTTCCTTTCTGAACATCTTGTAGTCTGGGGTTGTTGTCAATAGGTTGGAGACTTGGTTGTCTATCTTCGCTGCCTGAGTGGCCAGTAGTCCGTTGTATAGTTTTTTCCGTTTTACTTCTTTGATTGGGGGGTAAGTGAATGGAGTGTGTGTTTTTCTATGCCTGGTAGAGGTGGTTTGGATGAGGCAGTCATTTAGGTAGGATGGGCTGTCTCCATTTATAGTTTTAAATAGTATACAGTAGAATTTAAATTGTATTCTTTCCTGGATTGGAAGCCAATGAGAATTGATGAATGCCTCAGTAATGTGATCATGTTTTTTCAATGAATAGACGAGTCTCAGAGCTGTATTCTGAATTGTCTGTAGTTGTTTAATCATTATTGCAGGGCAGGGAAGGTAGAGGATGTTGCAATAGTCTAGGATACTTAGGATTAGAGATTGTACTAGGAGCTGAAATTGTGTTTTTTCGAAGAATTTTCGGACTTGTCTAAGGTTTCTCATAACTGCGAAAGATTTCTGTATTGTTTTGTTAATTTGTGGTTGCATAGTGCAGCCTCTGTCAATAGTCATACCTAGAAGTTTTAGGGTGGTTTGCAAAGGGTAGTTGATAGAGTTGATTTCTAAGTTGGTTATGGTTGGGATTTTGTTATTTTCTAGGAGGATGAATTTAGTTTTGTCTGGGTTGAGTTTCAGTTTGTAGTCTTCCATCCAAGTCGTAACTGTAGCTAGAGTTCTGTGTAGTGTGTCTGACATTAAGAGCATTGGTTGGTCGAAAGGAATGAGGATGGTGATGTCATCAGCATAGCTATAAGAGGATAGGCCTTGTTTGTTCAGGTAAACGCCAAGAGAGGCCATATATAGGTTGAAGAGAGTAGGGGACAGTGGGGACCCTTGTGGAACGCCACAGGGGTTGGACCAAGGTTTGGATTTTTCTTTGTCTGATTTTACTTTGTATGTTCTGGATTTTAAGAAACCTTCAAACCATGAGTATACTTTATCTGAGATGCCTATTGAGTCCAAGATTTGTAGTAGGATGTTATGGTCTACCAGGTCAAATGCCGCCGTCAGGTCCAACTGTATGAGCAGCATTTTTTTTCCAATGCTGAGGTGTTGTCTTGCTGTGTCGATAAGGGAGCCTAGTAGTGTCTCTGTGCTGAAGTTAGGTCTGAAGCCGGATTGCGTGGGATGGAGTAAGTTATGGTCCTCGAGATAGTTGGTGAGGAATTTGGCTACTAATCCTTCTGTTAGTTTGATATATAGAGGTATTGAGGCTATTGGTCTGTAGTTTGATGAGAGGTCTGTTGGTCCTTTTGGGTCTTTTAAGATTGGGGTGATGTTGATTTCGCTGAAGTCATTTGGGAAAATGCCATCTGTGAGCATGGTTTGTATCCAGTGTAGGAGTAAGGTACGGAACTTAGTGCTCGCTGATGACAGGAGATATGGCGGGCAGTGGTTGAGTTCACATGATGCGTGGCTGTACTTATTGTAGAGTTTGTTGAATTCAGTCCAATGTATCTTAGGGAATTGGGACCAAGATCTGTCTGCAGCACAAGTTTCATTTTCTGTGGGGAGTATTGTAACTTCGAGTAGGTGGGTTGGGTTACTAATGAGAGTAGCTCTGGTGTTTGTAATTTTATTCTTGAAGTGTTCAGCTAGGAGGGAGGCTGAAGGGGAGGAGTTATTGTTAGTGGTCAAAATGTACAGTGTCGGCATCGGATCCCTGTTCGTTTACAAAAATTAGATAGCTCTAAGTCTAATAAATGCTGGCACTGTAATCTGGAAGTGGAGCCACTAGATCATTTACTTTATTATTGTCCCTGTATTAGGATATTTTGGAATTCATTTTGGACTCAAGTAAATTGTCTATTGAAAAACCATGTTGTATTATCCTATGATACTATTCTGTTCGGCATGTCTATGAGGAAAAAAAGTTAAATATCAGCACATAATAACAAACTATTATTAATCTTGACTGGGGTTGCTATTCAGCATATCACCAATAACTGGAAAAATTATACTAATCTTAATTATACATTTTGGTGGAATTCGCTATGCCATATTTTTAAGATGGAAAGAGCAATTGCTATACAGAAAGGGAACTATAATAATTTTATAAAGATCTGGGGGCCATTGAAAAGATATTGTAATGAGTAAACATCATTTTCCTTAGATGAATATATGTACACATAGGGGGATGGGGGGGTTTTCTGAAAATTTCAGTAAATTATATGTTTATATTATATTTATGATATGATTGATTACAATATTTGAAAGAGGGTGGGTGGGATGGGGTATAATTTTTATGTTTTTAGGATTATATGAGAAAGAATTTCAAGTGTTATATTGTAGTTATTAATGACATATTGCTGTTCATTTGCTGTAAGATTTTAAAATGAATAAAGAATTTTAAAAATAAATAAATAAAAGTTTAAAACAGATAAGTCGCTTTTAAAGTAATAATTATACCTGTTTTTTTCTGTTATATAGGATTTTTTGGACCCCTGTTCGTTTGCAAAAATTAGATAGTTCAAAGTCTAATAGATGCTGGCTTTGTCATCTCAATATAGGGACGCTGGATCACATGTTGTATTTTTGCCCCTTAATACTAGGCTTCTGGAAGTCGACCTGGGTTACAATTGTCTTACGATGTGGTTCTCTTTGGAATTATACTGCAACCCAAGTCCCTAATTTCTGCAGCTGAGAAAACACCCTCCAGGGATTCAAGACAAAGTTAGACAAGTTCCTGCTGAACAAGGGCGCATGCTGGTAGGGCTATTCTCAGTTAGGACGCTGGTCTTTGACCAGAGGGCTGCCGCGTGAACGGACTTCTGGGCATGTTCTTATGTTCTTTAATGACTGGACTTGCTATACAAATGATCACAAAAAACTGGAAGAATTGTGATAGATTGAATCACACCTTTTGGTGGGAATCCCTATGCTTGTGTTATCGATATGAACGTATGAATTCAGAAATAAAGAGTTATGGTAAAAATTTTAATAAGATTTGGGGCCCTTTAGCAAATTTTGTATCCACTAATTAATAGTCCAAGCCTTCCATTATATTGAGTTTTACACACATCCGGATTGGGAGGGAGGGAGGGAGAGATGGGGGGGGGGGTGCGGATGGGAAGATGTTTATATTATTATTGTTAGTAATAAGTGCTGTCATTTGGTGCCAATTATATTTTTGTATGCACTTTGTATGTTATTAAAATGAATAAAGACTTACATTTTGTAAAAAAAAAAAAATAAAAAAGAAAGTTATAATTATAGAGTAAAAATTATAGAGTGAAAAATATAAATAAAGAAAAGAAAAAAATTGATCCAATGACGATAGCAGCTCATACGATGGAAGTATGAACACAAATTGTGGAGAGAGGAAAAAGAAAACAAACAACGAAGGTGACTGATCAATGTTCAGTTTCCTTTATTGAATGAAAATGACTTGACATGATCGTGTTTCGGCTGCCTCAAGAGTCTGGGTATTCAATGAAGGATCAATGACCTTAAGGGTACGTCGTCAGAGGAGTGTGTGGCACAGTGGTTGGAGCTTCAGCCTCAGCACCCTGGAGTTGTGGGTTCAAATCCTGCGCTGCTCCTTGTGACCCTGGGCAAGTTACTCAGTCCTCCATAGCCCCAGGTACGTTAGATAGATTGTGAGCCCACCGGGACAGACAGGGAAAATGCTTGAGTACCTGATTGTAAAACCGCTTAGATAACCTTGATAGGCGGTATATAATATCCTAATAAAACTTGAAACTTCTATTGGTGTTATAATGCAATCAAAAACACCTACACTTGAAGTCAAAAAGTATGTGCCACTGGCAGGATGCCAAACTGCTATTCACTCAGCCATTCAGTTCACTTACAATTATTCTCAGACTAATATTTCATTTTTGGATATGGCTCCTCAGCATGGCCTGTAGTTCATTGCAACTACAAGCCATGCAGAGGAGCCACATCCAAAAAATGAAATATTAGTCTGAGATTGGAGGATAGGAAAGATTCAGATTAAAAAACCAAAACAAGTATAGCAAAGGGTGACCACATTAATAAAAGGAACGTACAACTATCAGAAAAGGACAACTAGAGTGACTCTGGAATTTGAGTGCATTGGACCACTAGTCTGACCTAGAAAGACACTTGTTATAAGCTCATGTAATTTACAAAGACCTTTAAGAATTTTAGAGGTCTTTAAAGGTCATAGTCAAGTGAAAACATTCTTCAGATTTCATTGGCAAATCACCCTAACCTAAAGTCTACTGCAGTAAAACTGAATTCCCACAGTTCTTACTATGTCACTCAGAAACCAAATATAGTGCTTTGAAACTGCATAAATATCTAATACAGGAATAACACTAAAGCTCAAAACAGATTGCCTCCAGTAAACTATTTAGGGCCAGGTTCCAACATTTTATGGCGTCGCAAATCATTAATTCATTTACCAGAAAATCCCAAATTGGCCAGTCTATTTCAGGCTTTTCCAGTAAGTCAAGCAGACTGCATGCATGAAATGTTTAATATGGTCTTTGATGCAACAAAAGTTATTTACAACCAGTGCATCAATTATGCACATCGCTTATGCACATCACATATTTTGTACATCGCTTGCCACAGTATCTATTTCGCTATCTTCTAACATTGCTGGATTCTGAAATTTCCCAGAAAAAGGAAATGGGAAGGAAATGATACACATTTAAATAGTGGGGATGGGGGAAGAAGGGGCTGGAAGAGACCAGACTGCCTACTTCGGAAACTGAAGAACCATGGGGTGAAAGGAGATGGATCAAGAATTGGTTGGCAGGTAGAAAGCAAAGGGTAGGAGTGAAGGGCCACTACTCGGACTGGAGGAGGGTCACGAGTGGTGTTCCGCAGGGGTCGGTACTTGGACCGCTGCTGTTCAATGTATTTATAAATGATATAGAAACAGGGATGAAGTGTGAAGTAATAAAATTTGCAGACGACACCAAACTATTTAGTGGGGCTAGGACTAAAGAGGACTGCGAAGATCTACAAAGGGACCTGAACAAACTAGGAGAGTGGGCGACGAGATGGCAGATGAAGTTCATTGTAGAGAAATGTAAAGTCTTGCATGTAGAAAACAGAAATCCGAAGTAAACTATACAATGGGAGGGCTGTTGTTGGGTGAGAGTACCCAAGAAAGGGACTTGGGGTTAATAGTGGACAAGACAATGAAGCCGTCAGCACAGTGTGCAGTGGCCGCTAAGAAAACGAATAGAATGCTAGGTATTAACAAGAACATTATTACAGCCAGAACGAAAGAAGTTATCCTGCCATTGTACCGGGCGATGGTCCAATATTGGTTGCCGTACCTTAAGAAGGATATGGCAATACTCGAGAGGGTTCAGAAGAGAGTGTCACGTTTGATAAAAGGTATGGAAAACCTGTCATACGTTGAAAAATTGGAGAAACTGGGGCTCTTTTCCCTGGAGAAGCGGAGACTTAGAGGGGACATGATAGAGACTTACAAGATCTTGAAGGGCATAGAGAAAGTAGAGAGGGACAGATTCTTCAAACTTTCAAAAACTTCAAGAACGAGAGGCCATTCAGAAAAATTAAGAGGGAACAAATTCAGAACCAGTGCTAGGAAGTTCTTCTTCACCCAAAGGGTGGTGGACACTTGGAATGCGCTCCCACAGAATGAGAGGGCATTTGGAAAAATTAAAAGGGGACAGATTCAGAACCAATGCTAGGAAGTTCTTCTTCATCCAAAGGGTGGTGGACACCTGGAATGCGCTTCCAGAGGGCGTGATAGGACAGAGTATGGTATTGGGGTTCAAGAAGGGATTACCGTATTTTCACGCAGATAACGCGCACCCGTGTATAACGCGCACACGGGTATAGCGCGCAGAAACCACAATATTATGTATAAAAACTTTTGTATACCGCGCTCACGGGTGTAACGCGCATGCTGCCCGACTGTCCTTTCGCCCGCCCCGACTCTCCGTGCGCTGTCCCGACTCTCCATTTACCCGCCCTGCCCTGCCCCCCCCCACCCGGCAGGACCACTCGCACCCCCACCCCGAAGGACCGCCGACTCCCCGACAATATCGGGCCAGAAGGGAGCCCAAACCCTCCTGGCCACGGCGACCCCCTACCCCCACCCCGCACTACATTACGGGCAGGAGGGATCCCAGGCCCTCCTGCCCTCGACGCAAACCCCCCTCCCTCCAACGACCGCCCCCCCCCCAAGAACCTCCGACCGCCCCCTCATAAATGCTTTTATTAGAAGCTTATGGCTTGCCCACTAAATATCCTCCCTTCTGGAAGACACAGCAGAGAGTCTAATAAGAGCCCACGAGATACAAAAGTTTTTCTACATAGTTCCTACCCCGCCCGACGCCCGATTCACCCCCCCCAGCAGGACCGCTCGCACCCCCACCCCGAACGACCGCTCGCACGCGCTCCCACCCGCACCCGCGATCGGAGCAAGAGGGAGCCCAAGCCCTCTTGCCCGGCCGACTCCCCGACAATATCGGGCCAGGAGGGAGCCCAAACCCTCCTGGCCACGGCGACCCCCTACCCCCACCCCGCACTACATTACGGGCAGGAGGGATCCCAGGCCCTCCTGCCCTCGACGCAAACCCCCCTCCCTCCCTCCAACGACCGCCCCCCCCAAGAACCTCCGACCGCCCCCCCAGCCGACCCGCGCCCCCCCTGGCCGACCCCCACGACACCCCCACCCCCACCCCCCTTCCCCGTACCTTTGCTAGTTGGCCGGACAGACGGGAGCCAAACCCGCCTGTCCGGCAGGCAGCCAACGACGGAATGAGGCCGGATTGGCCCATCCGTCCCAAAGCTCCGCCTACTGGTGGGGCCTAAGGTGCGTGGGCCAATCAGAATAGGCCCTGGAGCCTTAGGTCCCACCTGGGGGCGCGGCCTGAGGCACATGGTCGGGTTGGGCCCATGTGCCTCAGGCCACGCCCCCAGGTGGGACCTAAGGCTCCAGGGCCTATTCTGATTAGCCCACGCGCCTTAGGCCCCACCAGTAGGCGGAGCTTTGGGACGGATGGGCCAATCCGGCCTCATTCCGTCGTTGGCTGCCTGCCGGACAGGCGGGTTTGGCTCCCGTCTGTCCGGCCAACTAGCAAAGGTACGGGGAAGGGGGGTGGGGGTGTTGTGGGGGTCAGCCAGGGGGGTCGCGGGTCGGCTGGGGGGGCGGTCGTAGGTTCTTGGGGGGGCGGTCGTTGGAGGGAGGGAGGGGGGTTTGCGTCGAGGGCAGGAGGGCCTGGGATCCCTCCTGCCCGTAATGTAGTGCGGGGTGGGGGTAGGGGGTCGCCGTGGCCAGGAGGGTTTGGGCTCCCTCCTGGCCCGATATTGTCGGGGAGTCGGCCGGGCAAGAGGGCTTGGGCTCCCTCTTGCTCCGATCGCGGGTGCGGGTGGGAGCACGTGCGAGCGGTCGTTCGGGGTGGGGGTGCGAGCGGTCCTGCTGGGGGGGGTGAATCGGGCGTCGGGCGGGGTGGGAACTATGTAGAAAAACTTTTGTATACCGCGCTCACGCGTATAACGCGCGAGGGGTATGCGCGGTAGGTAAAAACGCGTATAACGCGCGCGTTATATGCGTGAAAATACGGTAGACAATTTCCTGAAGGAAAAGGGGATAAAAGGGTGTGGATAGAGGATTACTATACAGGTCCTGGACCTGATGGGCTGCCACGTGAGCAGACTGCTGGGCATGATGGACCTCTGGTCTGACCCAGCAGAGGCACTGCTTATGTTCTTATGTAATCCATTTTTATACACCTTCCCTTTTGCATCTTTGGATGAAGGCAGGAAGCAAGAACTGCTTTAGAATGTCTGTTACGATCACAGGGCCCAATGTTTACAAGGGTGGTTTGAAAAATTTAGTAACAAAGCAAATTAAACAATGCAGTCTCCATCAAGAGCTATACATTTGAGTTTCCAGCTTTTTTGTAAACTATTATTCCTATGAAAATAATGGAAATTCGCTGGACTAAGGACCTGATTCTCAAAACTGTGTCCCGATTGTAAGTGGCAGTAGGCATCCTACCGTCATCTAACAGACCAGTCGGGATGCATGTTTAAAAAAAAAAAAATCAATGCGGTGAATGATGCCTACAATGTAGGCATTTGACTCACGCCTATGGAAGCACCTATGCAAGCCTATGGATGCCTAAGGCCGGCATAGGTATGGTTTATGCCTGAAGTGGCCTTAAGCATCCATAGGCATACCTAAGCATTTCCGTAGGTGGGAGTCTGATGTGTTAAATGTAGGCCTGTAAAACACTGGCCTACATTTAAGGTGTTTACAAAAAATAGATGTGATTCTGGACATGGTGCCTACTGGTGATTGACAGGCGCCATATCCAGAATCATGCCCTAAGGGTATAGCCCTCGATGGAGATGACCTTGTTTAACTTGCTTTTTTTTACCAGACTTTTCAAACAACCCCTGTCCAGGTAGCAGCATCTGCTTCCTAGATAATACCAATGAGCAGGACCAGGCACTAATTTTCAGTGGGATTATCTGATAACTAGTCTTTAAGCTCGTTACATTAACGGGTGCTAGAATAGATGTGTGTGTCTTTATTTCTTTCTTTCTTTTTCTCTCTCTCCTCTTGGCCGCTTTCTGTCTCTCTCTTTCCTCGGTTGTCAACCATCACCCCTTGCCTGTTCCACCTGTCCAGCAGTAGGCCTTCTCCTTTCCTTTTACCTCCCCCTGTCCAGCAGCACTCCTTACCTGCTCCCCCTGTCCCTCTTCCCTGCTCCCCCTGTCCAGCAGCACTTCTTCCCTGCTCCGCAGTCATTCTTCCCTGCTCCCCCTGTCCAGCAGCACTTCTTCCCTGCTCCCCTGTTCCTTTTCCCTGCTCCCCCTGCCCAGCAGCACTCCTTACCTGTGTCTCTCTTTCTCCTTAGTATTTTGTTATTTTTTTCAATCTGTCTCTTTAGCCCCCTGTCCTGTGAGTGTCTGTGTGTCTCTGTCCTTGTGCACTGTTGTTTTTTTTTTTTTTTTTTTAAATCTCTGTTTAGCTCCTGATCCCCTCTGTTTCCATGGCAACCCTGTTCGCGGATGTGAGGGCCGTTTTGTGGTGCCGGGTCTGGCGGCGCCATGTAGGTCGGAAGCGGAAGACGGGCCTCAGTGTTTTGTAGGGCCGGGTCTGTTTTGTAGTCAGCGTGTAGGGCCTCAGCGTTTTGTAGTCGCCGTGTAGGGCGGAAGCGGGAGGCGGGGCCTCAGCAGCGGTCGGGCGGCTCGCGCCGCCGGCCCCCAGGAGCTCGAGGCCGGCGGCGGACATGGCTGGCGTGGCATGGTGGAGGAGGAACAGAGGTCGGTGACGTAAAACCCGCGCATGCGCAATCGTGTTTCCGCGACGGATCAGGGAACACGATTTTTTTAGTGCGCATGCGCGTCCTACCATTTTATTATATTAGATGTCATGGAAAAACATTCACTCTATCAGGCTCGAGTATTTTAGACCTCTTTAAATATAAAGCACTAGAACATTAGCTAAAGAGGGTCTTAAAGCATTTATTAGATAGTCAGGCTAGCAGACCTCAGAAGTACCCTACTGTATGTCTATAATCTTCAAAGAACATACAGATCAATTGGCACCCATGGTCGTCATAGGCCTCTATAACATTTTTTTCAGTTTTTATATGTCGGAGTGCCTACCCCCACCCGCGTAGATGAAAGATGAGTACTTTTCGATATTTCTAATATTTATATCTATACATATAAAAACTGAAAAAAATATTATAGAGGCCTATGACGACCATGGGTGCCAATTGATCTGTATGTTCTTTGAAGATTATAGACATACAGTAGGGTACTTCTGAGGTCTGCTAGCCTGACTATCTAAGAAATGCTTTAAGACCCTCTTTAGCTAATGTTCTAATGGAAAAACATTGCCATTCTCTGTGCTGTCCAGAGGACGCTGAGGCAGTTTGGGAGTGGATCCAGAAAATATCCAGATAGCTACAATATTCAATGCCAAATGACTCTGCAGATAACAACATTCAGAAGGCTGCTGACACCCAGTACCCAGGTGAATGTTTAAACATTATAGTGTTGACTGGGAAGGTCAAATATGGACCTATCATTCACTTGTGATTTCAGTGTTATCCATTTAAAAGAACACCAGCAAGAATGTGAGATACAAATGCTTCCATCACCTTTCTGTTCTCCCTTTGGATTCAAAAGCAGAGCTGTTTTCAACAGAGTGAGACTAAGTATAGGCAGTAAAGAGACCTCAAGGGCTTCTACAGACAGCCACAAATCAAAGTTTCTCACACCGTCTCTACCACAACCTTTAAAGATCTTTTTTCTTCATGAATTTCCACTTACAAAGAGCTATTGAGGCTAGCAATTTGTTCCACTTATTTTTACAGTTTCTTTAACATAATTGGATTTTCCCAACATAGAAATGTAAAAAAAATAAACAAATAAAAATAACATAACTCCCTTTTTCCCCCTTTTCCCCCTGTGCTCAAAGAAAAAGAATACACCAGAGGAAACCTCTAACTTTTGCAGATCCTTTTTCATATTTTCCACTCCCTCTTCGGTGTCTACTCTGTTACAAATCTTGGTATCATCTGCAAAAAGGCACACTTTTCCTTCTAACCCTTCAGCAATGTCACTTACATACATATTGAACAGGATTGGCCCCAGCACCGAACCCTGAGGGACTCCACTAGTCACCTTTCCTTCCTTCGAGCGACTTCCATTAACCACCACCCTCTGGCGTCTGTCCGACAGCCAGTTTCTGACCCAGTTCACCACTTTGGGTCCTAACTTCAGCCCTTCAAGTTTGTTCAACAGCCTCCTATGAGGAACTGTATCAAAGGCTTTGCTGAAATCCAAGTAAATTACATCTAGCATATGTCCTCGATCCAGCTCTCTGGTCACCCAATCAAAAAATTCAATCAGGTTCATTTGGCACGATTTACCTTTTGTAAAGCCATGTTGCCTCGGATCCTGTAACCCATTAGATTCAAGGAAATACACTATCCTTTCTTTCAGCAACACTTCCATTATTTTTCCAACAACTGAAGTGAGGCTCACCGGCCTGTAGTTTCCTGCTTCATCCCTGTGACCACTTTTATGAATAGGGACCACATCCGCTCTCCTCCAATCCCCAGGAGGGATTGTTCCCGTCTCCAGAGATTTGTTGAACAAGTCTTTAATAGGACTCGCCAGAACCTCTCTGAGCTCCCTTAGTATCCTGGGATGGATCCCGTCTGGTCCCATCGCTTTGTCCACCTTCAGTTTTTCAAGTTGCTCATAAACACCCTTCTCCGTGAACGGCGCAGAATCTACTCCATTTTCTCGTGTAACTTTGCCAGACAATCTCGGTCCTTCTCCAGGATTTTCTTCTGTGAACACAGAACAGAAGTATTTGATTAGCACATTTGCTTTCTCCTCATCACTCTCCACATATTTGTTCCCAGCATCTTTTAGCCTAGCAATTCAATTTTTTATCTTCCTCCTTTCACTAATATATCTGAAAAAAATTTTATCTCCCTTTTTTACATTTTTAGCCATTTGTTCTTCCGCCTGTGCCTTCGCCAAACGTATCTCTCTCTTGGCTTCTTTCAGTTTCACCCTGTAGTCCTTTCTGCTCTCCTCTTCTTGGGTTTTTTTATATTTCATGAACGCCAACTCTTTCGCCTTTATTTTCTCAGCCACTAGGTTGGAGAACCATATCGGCTTCCTTTTTCTCTTGTTTTTATTGATTTTCTTCACATAAAGGTCTGTAGCCATTTTTATCGCTCCTTTCAGCTTAGACCACTGTCTTTCCACTTCTCTTATGTCCTCCCATCCTAACAGCTCTTTCTTCAGGTACTTTCCCATTGCATTAAAGTCCGTACGTTTGAAATCTAGGACTTTAAGTATCGTGCGGCCGCTCTCCACTTTAGCCGTTATATCAAACCAAACCGTTTGATGATCGCTACTACCCAGGTGAGCACCCACTCGAACATTAGAGATACTCTCTCCATTTGTGAGGACCAGATCCAATATCGCTTTTTCCCTTGTGGGTTCCGTCACCATTTGTCTGAGCAGAGCCTCTTGAAAGGCATCCACAATCTCCCTACTTCTTTCCGATTCCGCAGACGGAACATTCCAGTCCGCATCCGGCAGGTTGAAATCTCCCAACAGCAGAATCTCCTCTTTCTTTCCAAACTTTTGGATATCCACAATCAGATCCTTATCAATTTGCTGCGATTGAGTCGGAGGTCTGTAGACTACACCCACGTAGATAGAAGTTCCATCTTCTCTTTTCAGAGCAATCCATATCGCTTCTTCCTCTCCCCAGGTCCCTTGCATTTTGGTCGCTGTCTTATCTACTGCAGGGTATTCTTCTAAACACGTTAATATTTATTTTTATTTTGCTACTTCTGTCCTCCAAGAAAACAGCTGCATTGATTCTAAACAATCTCATGACATCTTCAGCTGACGATCCTTAGGCAGTCTGTTTATTTCCACGGCTGGAGCTTTTAAGAAACTGACCTCTGCCCTTGCACATGGCAAAGACAAATTGCACAGATCAGCAGATCCATGGCATGTATGACATACTTTCTGTAGATCTCAAACTACCCTGCATCTGCACTTCTATATGTTTCTTCAACTTGAAGAAATAAGTCTATATTTTATTTTGGAACATCTCTTCAAATAATTTATGATCCGTTCAGCTTGATAGAGCATATTTTTCAGAATCTAGGGTAAAACTGTTTTGGACTGGCATGCATAGACATTTCTAAATTTAAATGAGGTCAGTTAAATAAGCAGTCATAATTAATTAATGCATTTCAGGCATGCTACTGAATTGTCTAGGACAGGAGTGCCCACACTTTTTGGGCTTGCGAGCTACTTTTAAAATGACCAAGTCAAAATGATCTACCAACAATAAAATTTTTAAAAAACACAAAGCACACTGTACGCATAGAAAATGTTAATTATCATTCTTATTCCAGGGTTTTTCAAAGAGGTCAAAGCAGATGACTCTATGCACTATCACCTCAGTAACAACCATACAAAAATAGACAAATATACCCCCCTCCCTTTTTACTAAACAACGATAGCAGTTTTTAGCGCAGGGAGCTGCGCTGAATGCCCAGCGCTGCTCTCGACGCTCATAGGCTCCCTGCGCTAAAAAACTCTATTGCGGTTTAGTAAAAGGGGACCTTAATGTAAAATATAGACAGCAGATATAAATTCAGACACATTTTGATTACTAAATTTAAAATAAAATCATTTTTCCTACCTTGTCTGGTGATTTCATGAGTCTTTGGTTGCACTTTCTTCTTCTGACTGTGCATCCAATCTTTCTTCCCTTCTTTTAGCCTGTATGCTTCCTCTCCTCCAGACCTCATTCCCTCCCCCAACTTTTCCTTCCTCTCTCCTTGCCCTTTCTTTCTCTCTGCCTCCCTTTATTTTTTTTCTGTTTCTCTTCTTTCCTTCTGTTTCCCTGCCTGCCCTTTTTCTTTCTTTCTCCCTGCCCTCCCCCAAGCCACTGCCACTCCATCGGGGACCAGGGCCCAAACTGCCATCGGGGACCAAGACCCAAACCGCCACCAATAACAGGCCCGAAAACCGACGACGCCCCAAGCTCTCCCTGCTTCAGCCGACCAGCATCGCGATCGACCTATTGGGGGAAATGCTGCCGGGTCCTGCCTTCGCGGAAACAGAAAGTAGGCAGGACCCGGCAGCAAGAAGAGGAAATGCTTCATTAACCTGTCTCCCGCCTTAGCCCGTAGCGAATGCTTGCTTCATGGCTCTCAACATGTGCGTGCCGGCTTTCCTTCTCCCCCCCCCCCGGACATAACTTCCGGTTTTGGAGGGAAGAGAAGAGAAGCCGGCACGCACACATTAGAGCCCGGAGCATAAGTTTGCTACGGGCTGAAATCTCCAAGCCGGTTTTTTTTTTAATTTTCAGCAGCGGCGGCAGCAGCAGATGACAGCTGGGCCCTAGGGAGAATACAGAAGAAGGCTGATTGGCCCGGTAGATCAGGACGGCAACACGAGTCTAGCGATCGACTCACGTTGCCTTCCTGAGCTACTGGTCAATCGCGATCGACGTATTGGGCACCCCTGGTCTAAGATGAACAGGATGTGTGATAAAACACCTGCAGAGGTGAAGTGCAATTCCCCTCCCCCTCACCAGTTTTACTGGGGTAACTGCCTAGTTACTGTGGAAAAATAGTTTTGAAATTTTTCCTCTAATAACTAAAAGAAGGTAATACAATTTTAAAAATAGCTGGTTGGAAAGTGGGCAGATTAAAATGAGTCACACCAGCTATATTCCTTGTTCTATAAAACTATTTATTTTATGACTGCATTGTTGTTTCTATGGATATTCATTCTCAGTCTCCTTTTAACTTTGGTATGGAATGTTTTTATTTTCCCACCTTCCTACAATGTTTGTCCAATAACAGGTCTATATCTGTATTTTGTTGACCTGTTTCCTGGTCCTATATTTACAGCTCAGTTGAAGTCTTCTTCTTCAAATGGGAATAAAGTGCTAAGATTCATCATTCATAGTTACTCAGGCTTTTTCACCATTTGTATGCCTCATCCTCAATCTATAACCTAATTAATGAAGGGTAGTAATAATTCACCAACTACAATCCCTTCAGAACTTGGCACGTAGACATGAATAGGTGCTATTGATATGAAAAGTGGGAGGAAGGGTCTCCTTATCTCAGGGCTGCCCATTTGACAATTCTTATTCCAAACAGTATTTTTTTTTTTATCCTAGTCCTCTTTCCTTTGTCACTCAACACATGCACCCTCTTCTCCAAGAAAATAGGTTCTCTTCATTGGGAAGGGATTTCCCTTCATGGTCCAAATGTATATTTCCCTTTCACCACAAATGCTCAAAAACAAATATGAAATGTTCCAACTACCTTTACTAATGACTTATGCTAATCAAATACTGCTTTAAGGCAGTCTTTTTGCTGGGGCTCTATGGTATTAAGTAAACAATATATAGTCACAAATCACATATATTCATCTAGTCTACATGTGTCCGAATCTGGCCTGCCTGGCCATTTTATGCGCCTTACACTACACTCTCCGAGAACCTTCTTGAGTCTCGACTCCTCCACCTACCACCTCCCTGCCGCTGAAATTTAAAACCTTCAGGAAGCCGAAGCGAAGCCAGCCTCCTGCCGTCGGGCTTGCCCCGGCCTGCCCCGGAACTGTTCTTTCTGCAGCACTTCCTCTTCCCATGTAGGCAGCACTAGTATGCATTCACTGAGCCAGTTACTAGACTGAATAATGCTGCTAACCAGCTAAATGTTGCTCTGCCCTAGCTCCTCCCCCAACCTATCCAGTTATGTAATGGTTGGTTAGCAAAGATACTCAATGTAGAGAGGTGCACAGGATCCATTCCATCCCCACCTTACCCTACTAGGATCCATTCTAGCTCCTCCCATCCTTACTAGGATCTATTCTGTCCCTGCCCATTCCTTGCATTTCTTTTTCTATTGAACACAATACAAAGACATCTGCTATACACATTTCTCAAAGCTAACATATTTCAGTCAATAAATTCAAAATAAAATTTTTCTTTTTTTTTTTTTACCTTTATTGTCTGGACATTTATTTTTCTATCAAATTGGTTCTAGTTTGCTTTCCTGTCTTCTGCAAATTCTTATTCAAGAGGCTTATATTCATTGGTCTTTTCTTCTCTCTCCTGTCTTGTTCCATTTCCTCACTACAACTACCTCTAATATATTAACCTTTCCGTTTATCTCTTTCCTCCCTTTTTTTCTAAGTCCACTCAAATTTCACCCTCTTTCTCTTTCTCCTTCTCTTCACTTTTCAGCTTCCTATCAAATTTCTTTCTTATCTCACCCACTCTTCCATTCCTTCCATCTTCAGTCTATTTCCCATTACCATATTTTTATCCACTGTAATCAGTATTCTCTGCTCATTCATTTCCCTGTCAACCCCATCTTCCCCCTACTTCTCTCACATGGTGCCACCATTCCCAGCTTCTCCCTTCCTGCCCAGCATCTGCTCCCCCTTTCTCCCCTATCCAGGCTGCCAGAATTGAAGGTACACTCCTGCAGGAGCCCCACAGGAACTACTTCCAACCCTGTGGGATCTCCATGGACCTGGAGGGGATTCCCATTGGATCCCCACAGACTCCGCAGGATTCCCAACAATCTCGCTCCCATGCAACTCTCTATGTTAGTATCCAGTTAATTTTCAGGTAACTATCCAGTTAATTGCCACTGAATATCAGTGACTGACCATTTCAGTTTGATTTAACCAGGCAGGGGCTGCTCCCGCCCAGTTAAATGCATTGTAATATTGACCCCTTTGTTCATTTAAATGAGTTTTGGTTGAATACAGCAGACAAGTTTATTCATGGACCATTTTTGCTGAAGCATGCTTTCAGAAAGACATGTGCATTGCCAACTTTTGACAATGAGCCTTCAGTTTTGATTAAAACAAACAGATTACAGTTGTTTTTCAATGGGCAGGAGGAGTATTTCTCAACCAAATTTACAGTAAATATCAAAATGTGAAATGTACCTCTGCAAACCATCTATCAATGCAATCAGAAAAGCAGGTCTAGTCTAGATCTGGATGAAAGCTGACAGCAAAAGCCCTTTTTATGTCCTTGAGAACACTGGTCACAGTTTCCTCCTTTTTGTACAACTCATCTAAAGGATGGAATTCTCTGTAACTAAATTGATTTTTTGCTTTCTTCTGTAAAAAATTCATATACCTAGACTGAAAAAGACTTCATTTCAGTCTGGAATGCAATGCTTACCACAAGCTAAACCAACACCCTTTCTGTATCAGCAATATTTCTAGGTCTGGTTTCTGATGAGGATAAGCAAAGCAGTACTTTGATTTACTAAGAGGCCCTTTTTCAAACTGTGGTTTATACTTACAGAAAATGCAAAGCCTGTGTGGTAAATGCCCAGTATCTGCCCTACATTTTCAGCACAGGGCAGTTACCGGTACTTCACCACAAGCGCTGTACTATATGCAGTCCAGTGCCCACCACAAATAAATACATACATACATTGTGGAGGTGCACCCAAGCACACATATCTCCCTACCCCAACATTCAATTCCCTTGGCACCCCCCACAATTCAGTTTGATCTTTTGCATTGAAAGGAGTACAGAAGTGCGCAGTAGTCGGGAGGCAAGAGAAATGTGCAGTGGTCAATGGGAGCAGGGAGCTGATTGTTGTGTTATCTGTAATGAGACATTGAGATAAGACATTGTTATGTGTAATATTGACTTTTTCTTTTGATTGCTATAAGTTACTGAACAATTATGCTTCGTTTGTATGACACAACACTCTTTAAAAAGACAAAAGCCATTTTTATTACATGAAATGTACTATGGGTTCAGTATGACCCCCGAATTGATAAAACATTTAAAAAAAAACCATTTATACAGAAAGAATAAAAAATAAGAGCATGTGTAGCATTTTTAGGAAGGTGTTATGACAAAATACATTTTTAAGGTGTCTAGCTGACCCCACCAAGAGAGATGTAAGGGCGACCATTTGGAAAGGGTGGATGATAACTGCGTGAGGAGTTTGGTAGAAATCAATTGCATGGACGAGCGGAGATCTCTATCGAATGGCAAACCTAGGTATTTGATCCCGATGGTGACCCATGTGAAAGGCTGGGATGAGATAGTGAAAGGCAGACATGAATCGTTAAGAGGCATAAGCTCCGTTTTGTCCCAGTTAATTTTGTAACCCGAGATCAAAGAAAAAGAGGAAATTAGTTGTATTAGGGAATTTAAAGAGGGTTCTGGGTCAGAGAGATATAGTAATACATCATCTGCATAGGCAGAAATTTTGAATTCGATGTTAGCTATGGATATACCCCTAATGTCAGAAGATTGCCTAATAGCTACAAGAAGGGGTTCTAAAGCCAAATTAAACAGTAGGGGGGACATGGGGCAACCCTAGCGAGTGCCTCTATATAATGTGAAAGAGGAGGAGGAAGCGTCATTTGCAATTATCTGAGTAGTGGGGTTATTATACAGAAGAGATATCATATGTATAAACATAGGAGGCAGTCCAAATGCAGAGAGAACAGTAAATAGATATTTCCATTCCACCTTGTCGAACGCCTTCTTGGCATCCAAGGAAACAAGGACTTTAGAGTTGGAGTTCGACGAGGCGGAGTGGAGCACATGACATAACAATCTGGAGTTATCAGCTCCAAAACAGCCCCTCATGAAGCCAACCTGGTCTCTGTGAATCAGATGAGGCATAACTTTCTCAAGTTGGAACACAAGTAATTTGGTGAAAATTTTGTAATCCAGATTGAGTAGAGAGATGGGGCGGTAGTTCTTCACAAGCTGGGGGTCTCTGTCCGGTTTGGGCAGAACAATAATGTTTGCCTCTAGAAATTGACGAAGACCGTGTGGATTAGATGTCAGACTCTGGTAGTATGAAAGTAAATGCGGTGTTAAAAAGGAAGAAAATGACTTGAAGAATTCTGAAGTTAATCCATCAGGGCCAGGAGCATTAGCAGAGGGTAGGGAGGAGATAGCATGAGCTATTTCTTCCGATGAGATTGGCTGTTGTAGTGATTGCTGTTGGAGTTTGGAAAGAGAAGGCAAGTTTAATGGACGAAGAAAGTCCGAAATGGAGCTTTCATCAGATGATGATTCAGAGGAGTATAGTTCGTTGTAGAAGATACGAAAGTCTTCAAGAATATCTTTAGTGGAGGTGTGCATATGACCATTAGCTGATTTGATGTGAGTTATCCTTTGTTTAGAACGCCGTCCCTTAAGGTAGGTGGCGAGTAGACGGCCAGATTTGTTAGAGGAGGAGTAGTATATGGCTGATTGTCTGAAGATGGAGGCTGAGGCCATGGAGCTGAAGATTTCGTTGTACTGGAATTTTAGTGATTGTAGTTTTTTGTATAAAAAAGGATCATGATGACGGTAGAGCTGTATCTCGTGAGTATGAATGTCCGATTCCAGCTGTTGCAAGGTAGATTTGCGCTTCATGAGTTGAAAGGCCGAATAGCTGATCACCTCTCCTCTAAGCCAAGCTTTGTAGGATTCCCAAACGAGAGAGAAGTCCGAGACTGAAGTGAGGTTATTGTCAAAAAATGCCAATGATTTCGTCTTGATGTGGGAAAGGAAGGCCTCATTGTGTAATAGGAAGTTGTTCAGGCACCAGTGACGAGGAGAAGAGGTGGTGGACCACTGAATTGTACAGGATACAGCTACATGATCCGAGATAGTGATGTCATGTATCCGCGCAGAAGAAGCGAGGCTCAATAAGTCTTTAGAACCCAGAATATAGTCAATCCTGGAGTAGGATTTGTGTGGTGCGGAATAGAAAGTATAGTCTCTGATAGAAGGATGAAGAATTCTCCAGATGTCAGACCATCCATATAGATCCATTAATTGAAGGAGTGCAGTGTGAACCCCCAGCTTGGCAGGACGACACGTGGAGGATCTGTCGATGAAGGGGTCAATGGGGAAGTTGAAATCCCCTGCAAATATGGTGTGGGACAACAGAGAATTCGTACTGACCCTGTGAAATGTCTGAAAGAAGGAGGGATCATCAGCGTTGGGGGCATATATATTGAAAAGATTCAAAGGTTGACCCGCAATGGAGCCCTTAACAAGGGACCACCTGCCATTAGGATCAAACTTATACGAGGAGAGCTGGAAATTGAGGGATTTTTTCAGCAGGGTGATGACTCCATTTTTCTTTCCCTGAGCTGGCGCAGCAAAGCAATACTGGACCCAACCTCCTATTAGTTTCTGTGCTTCCTCAAAGGAAAGGTGAGTTTCTTGAAGCATGCAGATATCAGCATCAAGGTGTTTGAAATAGTGCAGGATTTTTTTCCTCTTGATAGGGTTATTTATCCCTTTAACATTGAGAGAGACAATGTTGAGTTTAGCCATACAGGAAAGCAAGTATTGATGTAGACCACAAGAGGCTGAAATCAGCTAGAGGTAGCAGAAGTGAAGGCAGAGGTGGGTATCCACTCCAAAGAACCAGAGTAGAAAAGGAGCGCAAAGAGAAAGTAGTGAATTCATGCTTGCGAGGAGCTAAAGGAACATAACAAACAAAGCTCCAAAGATGGGGTCGCATGCTGGAAAGAGAAGCTCAGCGAGCATCTCTATCGCCCGCCTCGTATGGAACAGTGAGACGGGAAGAGGTCATAGACTGAAACTGAGTGGCAGCAGGTTCAGGACAGATATCAGGAAGTACTTTTTTACACAGCGCGTGGTGGGAATTTGGAATGCTCTCCCGGAGGATGTTGTGACAGAGATAACTGTTCTGTGATTCAAGCGCAAGTTGGATGCACACCTTCTTGCAAATCATATTGAGGGCTATGGTATATCTGGGTCTCCATTCGGCAGTACCTAAAGGGGCCGCCGCGTGTGCAGATCACCGGACTGGATGGACCTCGGTCTGATCCGGTGAAGGCTTTTCTTATGTTCTTATGACTGCACTGAAAACCCTGCATTAACTGCTTAATGCAGCATAATAAACAGGCACCTAAAGGCAGTAAAATTTTGCACTTATTGTAATTGTAAAACCTTTGTGGTAACTGTTGGAGGTGTTCCTAGCATCTCCCCATGGAGTTACCACAGAGCAGCTTTACTGCACAGTAAGTGTAGTGACAGTGTGGGTACACTTAGCACTTCCTATACAGTATAGTCCTATTATAAAATTATTTCTTTTATACTTCTCTTTTTCTATGTTTCTTGCATACCAAGTTACAGTACAGACGTACTAATGCTAAGAGGTAAGTGTATCCATGCTATGCTATTCGTTAGTGAAAGCATGTGATCCATCCTCATTCCCAGCCATATCTTGCTCATTTCCCAGCCATTTCAAGATATGGCTTATGGTTTATAAGCTTGATGGTTTATTAACTTAATATACTGCACATCCTAAAAATAAATAAATAATGGTAAAAAATAAGTAATTAAAATCGCACAGAAAAGAACACCAATATTTGACAGGAAAGGGCATAGATATAAACAGAATGCTGGGCATCATCAAAAAGGGTATCACAACCAGGACGAAGGAAGTCATCATGCCGCTGTATCGCGCAATGGTGCGCCCGCATCTGGAGTACTGTGTTCAATACTGGTCGCCGTACCTCAAGAAGGACATGGCGATACTCGAGGGAGTGCAGAGGAGGGCGACTAAATTGATAAAAGGTATGGAAAATTTTTCATACACTGACAGGTTAAAAATGCTGGGGCTGTTCTCCCTGGAGAAGAGGAGACTTAGAGGGGACATGATAGAAACCTTCAAAATCCTAAAGGGCATAGAGAAAATGAATAAGGACAGATTCTTCAAACTGTGGGGAGCCACAAGCACTAGGGGGTCACTCGGAGAAATTGAAAGGGGACAGGTTTAGAACAAATGCTAGGAAGTTCTTTTTTACCCAGAGGGTGGTGGACACATGGAACGCGCTTCCGGAGGATGTGATAGGCCAGAACTCTGTACAAGGGTTCAAGGAGGGTTTGGATAGTTTCCTGGAGGATAAGGGGATAGAGGGGTACAGATAGAACTTGAGGTAGGTTATAGAAGTGGTCAGAAACCACTTCACAGGTCGCGGACCTGATGGGCCGCCGCGGGTGCGGACCGCTGGGCGAGATGGACCTCGGTCTGACCCAGTGGAGGCAACTTCTTATGTTCTTATATAAATAGTAGTGACAACAGAAGACTGAAAGACAGAAGTCACTTAGAGATCCACTGGAGTCAGAGAATCCTGGCGGAAACAGCCATTTTCAAGTGCAGGTTGAAAGCCTTCTCAAATAAGCGGGTATTCTAAAAGGACCTAAATTTAGAATAAGAAGGATCTAATTGTATATCTCAAGGAAAGGAATTCTATAGGGAAGGAGCTCCAAAAGAAAAAGCTTGGGTGGGGGGGGGGGGAGCCATGGCAGGAGGCAGAGCTTACCTAAGATAGTGGCTGGAAGCTTGTACTAAGGCACCGGAGTCTCTGGGGAAACTTTTTCCTATTTTCGCCTAAATGGTGAAAAAAAAAAAAAATCTAAGGTCCAGGTTTTCCTGGAGGAACTGAACATGCCAGTTGGACCGATGGATGCCTTTGTCGAGCGTGGAACCTGAACGCAGGAACCGGAGAGATCTTCGGCTGGGATAGACACGCAAGCTGAGGCATGTGATTTCTCCTTTGAGGGCGCCACCTTATCTCTAGAAGAGTGGAGTCCTCCAATTTGACCTGTGGTAATGGAGAGGAAGTTGGAGGTGGAACTGGCCAGGGACGTTTTCTCTCCTACCCTACAGAGTGCGGAGAACGACTCTGGACAGGGTTTAGAGGAGTCTCATTTGCAGCCATCTGTGCAATCGAAGAGTGGGAAGGAACAACTCTCCAAAGTTTTTCTACCACCATAAGGGACTTCTGCTGTGGCCACAGATACTTTTACACATACAGTGGGTTCTGGAAGCGAGGTTGTACCCATGCAAAGGCCTAAAGTTTTCAATATGGAAACAATATTGGAAGCAATATCCTCTTTGCAACTCTCTCTGGGAACTCAAATGCAGCACCAAGTTTTGGCAGAAAACTTGGATTTAAAGAATAAAGTATCATGTCTGGAAAACAAGGCTGATGGACATGAGACCAGATTAAAAGTGGTTGAGGCTCAGACCTTAACCTGGGTTAAGGATAGTGGAAATCTCCATTTTAAATTAGAAATGTTGGAGAATGTTACCAGGCGATGTAATTTTAGGATTATAAATTTCCCAAAATTATTTCCTTTCTCAGCACATGATATGTTTAAAAAATACCTAGCTGAAATTCTGAAGGTACCTTAATCTTCTTACCCACCTCTCTCAAAAATCTACTATTTACCTAGGAAAGTTAAATCTCAAATTCTAAACCAGCAGAATTTATCTGTTGATAGCTTGGATGTATCTAATCTTTTAGAGAGGTTGGATAGTGAAGCATACTGCTACGCTGTTGGTACAATTTGCTATAGATTCAGATAGGGAATGGATGCTTAAACTTTTTTTCAAATATAAAGATGTTCCCTCTATGTCAAATGTTGTGAGAATGTATCCAGACATATCATGTTCCACCCAGAAGAGAAGAAAACAATTTCTAATATTGAGACCACAGGCAGTGCAGTTAGGGGCAAAGAGATACGGATCCCTGTAAATGTGTAATGGTTTTTCTAGGGAATAGGTATGTTTTGTTGTTGTTTTAATTATTTATTTACAAGTTTTTCAAATTACATATCAAGTATTCACTTGTACAGAAAATGGGTTAGTCAAGATATAACTTTCTTAAGAACATAAATCACATTACAACTTAACATGATTTTATAATTATTCAATATCTTTCTAACCCCTCTTCTTTCTCTCGCACAATCACTAGGTTTCACTATTTTCGCCTACGCTGACGATATACAGTTGCTTTACCCGATTAACACCTCAAACCTTTTAGATATTACTGATCTAAATGCCAAACTGGTTATCTTAAGCGATTGGCTCCTCTCTAACAAACTCTCACTCAATGTCGACAAATCTTGCGGTCTTCTTCTCCCCATTAAAAAATCTGAAATAATACCTAGAACAATTTACATCAAATCCACACCATTACGTATGGAGACTAAAATAAAATTATTAGGCGTCTTTCTAGATAGCGAACTTACATTTCACGATCACATCAGCTCCGTTGTAAAAACTTGTTTCTTCAAACTACGTATCATTCGTTCCCTCAGATCTATTTTAACTACCGACTCGATTAACATACTAATTCATTCCCTAGTCATCTCACACTTAGACTATAGTAATTCTCTTCTCAATGGACTCCCCCAAAAAGAACTACGACGGCTGCAACTTGTTCAAAATACTGCTATTAAACTCATTTACAATGTCGGCAAGTTCGAACACGTCACTCCTCTCTTCAAAGAGGCTCATTGGCTCCCTGTCTCTCATCGGATACTTTATAAAATTATATTACTTACTTTCAAAATCAAACACTCACACCTACCCCTATTTCTTGATAAACTTTTAATCCCCCAAAGTTCTCCTCGTTCCTTAAGATCATCTGATCAAAAACTCCTTTTCATTCCTTCTCTAAAAGAATCCTTTTACACCAGGAATACTAACTTCGCCATAACTGCACCCACATTATGGAACTCTCTCCCCCAATTTGTTCGGGATGAAATTCAATTACCAAAATGTAAGACTATTCTTAAAACTTATCTATTTAAAGATGCCTATGCCAAATCTTAATCTTTTCCTCGTCCACTTGTTGATTTCTTTTTCAATCTAATTATCATCCTCAGAGCATATCACTCATACCAGGCACCCCCGCTCCCCGTGTTATATCCCTTCCCTCTATCTCATTTCTCCTAAGATTATGTAACTTTTTCCTAACCTTCCCACTTACCCTCACTGTCAGGTCTGTCTATACGTTTTATATGTTTCTATTTTTCTCACTACTCTCTCTAAACACAATTAAATATATCTTTCTTTCCTATTTAAATTTTATTGTTAACCGGTCAGATATTTGTTTTATGATCGGGGTATAAAAAACCAATAAACTTGAAACTTGAAACTATAACAAAGAAAAAGTGTATGGCTAACTCAACTCAAGTCCACAACCTATGATTCCAAGATTACATTTAAGCGAGCAAAAAGAAATATAAATCTATATAGCAAGATAGATTACAGACAGTCGAGACAAGGCCAAAAAAGCAGTTAACTGTTAAGGTTCAAAGAAAACCTATTTAACTGAGCAGCGGCATATAATGCACTTGCAAGGATGTCTCAAATAAAATGTTGCCTCCCAGAGAAATGACCCCTGGTGTCAAAAGAAGAAATTCTCGACAACGCTTTTGAGTTTCTCTTGAAAGATCAGGAATCATTTGAATTTTACATCCAAGAAACTCTCTCTGTTTGTTTTTAAAGAAAAGCCTCAATAACCACATTTTATTGATAAAAAGAGCTACAGTTAATATCAATGTAGAAGGTATTGCTATACAGTGGTACTTTGGATTACGAGCATAATCCGTTCCAGGAGCATGCTCGTAATCCAAAATGCTCGTTTATCAAAGCGAGTTTCCCCCACAGAAAATAATGGAAACTCGCTTTGATACGTTCCCCTCCCCCCGATAACCGGCATCGCGCCCCCCCGGTCACAAAAGCCCCCTCGCTCCAACCGGCACCCCCCCGTGCGAACCGGCACCCCCCGCCCGAACAATTTAAACTTACCCCCCCCTCGTTTAGCGCAGGCACAGATCGTGTGCCTAGATCTTCCGGCTTTCCTTTCTGCCTGCCTGCCTTGAGCATGCATCTGCGCATGCATCTCGCCAAGAGGGAGAATTAGAAGTCCTTGAGCATGCGCAGATGCATGCTGAAGGCAGGCAGGCAGAAGCGGAAGCCGGAAGATCTTCTAGGCACACGATCTGTGCCTGCGCTAGACGTGGGTGGGGGTGGGGTGGTAAGTTTAAGTTGTTCGGGCGGGGGGGCCGGTTTGCACGGGGTGGGGTGCCGGTTGGAGCGAGGGGGGCCTTTGCGAGCGGGGGGGGGGGAGCGATGCCGGTTATTGGGGGGTGCTCACAAATCGAGTCAACACTCGGTTTGCGAGTCAAAAGTTTTGCAAAACACTCGCAAACCGGGTTACTCGCAAACCGAGGTGTGACTGTATCTCTATCTGAAGTTTCTAGAATTTCTGATACATTCAATGGTGCTTGATCAGATATGTTAGCCTGTAATTGAGTCCCATTTTTATTTGGTAAATAGTACACTTGAGCAAATGGTGGTAAAGTTTCCTCCGGGACTTGCAAAATGTCCACCAGGAAGTTACCATTGTTAATCTGGGAAAATTAATTAGTCTCAGGTTATTATTCCGTGAATTGTTCTCAAGTGTTTCTAATTTCTTCCTAAGATTCACATTGTCCTTGATTAGGGCCTCTTGTACTTGTTTAACCGCTAATAAATCTTGGTTAAGCTTTTGGACAGATGATTTAGAAACAGTCAAATCTTCTCTTAAATCCTTAAGCTCCTTAGCATGTTGATCAGTTTACCCTCGATATATTGGAAATTGGGACTAATAGTTTTTGTAAAGTTCGCAACTAAGTCCCATAAGGACTCCAGGGTCACTTGTGCAGGCTTTTCCCAAATTGGAAACTTTTGCTGAGTGAAAAAATGTTCATCCTCTGAAGAAGTTTCTTGGCTTTGCTCCAGCTGGTTTCTTTCACCTCCCATTGCTGTATTAGTCCCGGATTCTCCTGCAGCAGCTCCCTGAACAGGGAGCTCTGTCTCCACACTCTCCAGAATCAAACTAGCCACCTCTGGGGAAAGAACCTCCCCCATCTCAGGGGTTTCCTCGCTCCTGGGAGAGCTGGTAATCCGAGGTTGTTGGGGTGGGGCTCTCACATCGGGGCTGAGTGTGGTATCTGGCCCAAGAGATGCAGCTCCGGTCTCGCCGTTCTCAGCATAGCTATTGCTAGCAATCAGCATTTTCAGTTGGCAGAACTAATGTCAGATAATTTCCCATTGGCCTTTGCTGACATTAGTTCTGCCAACTGAATGCAAATCATTCTGGCTGTGCCTCTTATTTGAGTCTACTTCCTGGAGAATCTTCTGTGAGGGAAGCGAACCCGGGACCTGGCGTGTGTAAGGGCACCTCTCAAGAAACCCCTACCATCATACATTGTGGGGGCCATACACTAACAAACCTTACAGCCATGTCCAGGCACCCTCAGCGGGCTAGCTTCTGACATCGGGATTACAGCTCCCTGCATCAGCCGCAACAGCTCCTCAATATTGCCGAAAGTCGGCATCTCGGAGTGCCGCAAGGCGCCAGCAGCACTCCTGCCCCTCCGTTTGGGCATTAGTGGATTTAGGCTACAATAGGTATGTTTTATACAAGCCACAACAGTTGTCAAAATTTATTTCTGCCAAAGGGCAAATTGTATCTACTACGCGAGGTTTGTTCTTCCAAATATTAGCTCAGTAAGGATATGCTCAGGGGCCATCCAGCCACATCTTTATTTTTCCTTTATATAAGTAATTAGTTAATGATTTCAGTCAAATTGCAGTTTTGCCTCCATTATTGTGGACTAACAATACAAGCCGGTATACCTATATTTATTGTGAAGACATTGCTATGTTTGCTTTGATTTGTCGGCATTGTATTTTTTCATTTTGTGATTGACAAGTTTGTCAAAAGTTAAATTGAAAATAAAGAATAAAGAAAAAAAAAAAAAAGAAAAAACTTTGTTTCTTGTCGATTGATAATGAGTTTCTCGTGATGATGGAATCCAAAGGTGTAGATCAGGGTTGCCCAAGTCCGGTCCTCGAGATCTACAGGCAGGCCAGGTTTTCAGGATATCCACAATGAATATGCATGAGAAAGATTTGCCGGCACTGCCTTCTTGGTATGCAAATCTCTCTCATGCATATTCACTGTGGATATCTTGAAAACCTGGCCTGCCAGTAGATCTCGAGGACCGGACTTGGGCAGCCCTGGTGTAGATCATCAAGGGAACGGCATGCAGTTGGTGCATGAATTAGCATACGCTATCATGCTAGTGAAGTAACTTACCATAACTGTGCATTAACTACATGCTAACTACATGCTGTGCATTAACTACATGCTACATGCATGGTTAGTGCTTACAGCACTTTAGTAAATGGGTCCCTAAGATTCCTAAATGGAGGATTGTACAGGGAGCTTTCAGTACTTATGAATGTTGGCAAAACCTTACAAAGTGAACTTCAGAAAAAACAACAATATGAGGTTTCTCAGTCACTCTGATGACTTTGCTCCAGCTTCAGGCAAATGTTTTAAAACAAAATTACTGCTGCCTTCTAGATAATCTTTTTTATCTGAGAGATTCATGTCTATTATTTGAAAGTCTTTGTCTAGCACTGATGGCAAAGATAAAGCCCTCACTACAGGGACAAACTGTCTTCCCTCCTCCTCTCCCCCCTCCCCTCCAGCTGTGCTCAACTCTTCTGTCCTTGGCTATATTTTCATTATTGTTTGCATTTTGGAGTAGATGACCAAAAGACAGTCATAAGATCAGAGGGGCTTCCTTTGATGGCTTATATTAAGGAGCTCTCCCTACCTTAAAAGGATCCCAGCCTAGGGGAATTTATTATTCACAGACAAAATCTGAACAGGGAGTGAACAAACTGGAAGAGGGCTAAGAGCATCGATCAAAGGGCTGAACACACTGATCTAGCTAGACAAGGAGGGTCTGCTCTAACCATAACATTACCTAATGAAAGATGTCCCACAGTGGCTTCTTCTTTGATGTATTTGGACAATACAAACCCAACAAGGCAATAATAATGGAAGCTGGGGTAGTAGATGTGTGTATTTTCTTTTGTGCTGACAGCCATAGACTTCCTCCCCAGTCACGCCATACTCAAGATTTGGAAAATAAGAAATACATTTCTTTATTCCCCTCCCCCCCCCCCAGTAATTTCTGTGTACATACACTAATCACCACTGCTTGAAGAACTCACTGGGCCTTTGAATCCTTTTGTATACACGGACTATCTTATAAACAGAAGAAAATATTAAATGCTTATTTAGATTTTGTGAGTTACTGATTAACCTACATGTTGAACAAACAGATGGAAAGATTAGGTTCTTACTTCAGTAATCTTCTTTCTAGTAGATGCTCTATTCCTAAACTAGTGGGATGCCTCATTAGCTTTTTTTTTTCTTTACCTCCCATCTCTCTGGGCTGTCCAATTCCTCAGTTCATACCAAAGCAGATGCTCTTCCCTGGAGAGGAAATAGAATTGGGAGGGGAACAGGGATGCACCCCAAGAAACATGTCTGTTCTGCTCATACCATTAAACATATAACTGATAAAAGTTAACCATTTGCAATACATAACAAGGTGAAAACAAACAAGTCGCCAACCTGATCACAAACTGCACTAAGAGTGTGGGAGATTTTATAGATACCCCCTAGATTCTTCAAAGTGGCAATTGCATCCTCTATCCATGTCAAGACTGGACAAAGGAAAGAAACAAGATGTTTGGTCTCCCTGGCACATTTGAGGCAGTAATCAGGCAAATAAACATCTGACAGGATGGGCTTCAGGAATAGAGTATCTGTCTACTAGAAAGAAGATCACCGAGGTAAGAACCCAATCTTTCCTTCTAGTGTGACAGACAGTCTATTCCTGAACTTGTGGGATGTGTATCAAAGCAGTCCCCCAAGCTTAGGGTGGAACAGAAGTGCTTGCTGTCAGAACTGAAGATCTGAATGCAGAGTCCTGTTTGGTCACCATATCCACTCTGTAAAACTTTGTGAACATATGGAGAGAGGACTAAGTGTGCCTTAACCACACAAGCCTCGAACACTTGGTTAGGTCCAAGATTGGACTGTGTTCCTCCTACTGTTGCTCTGGTATCTGGGTCCTCCTTACCAATTGAGTTCTCTGCCTAGCTATTGGAGTCCTTTTTGATTTCTCTCTTTCATTTAAGGACCAAATAAATTCCTTGGCCAAGAAATGCTTCTTTAGTTTGCGAATGCTGAGGAAGGTTAGACATCTTTTTCATCACCATCATTTTTCTATCTTAGTTCAATCAATTATATTATCTTGTCTTGATTACTGTAACGCGATTCCAGAAAGTACTTCTTCACCGAAAGAGTGGTTGATCATTGGAACAAACTCCCACTGCAGTTGATTAAGGCCAACAGCGTGTCAGATTTGAAGAGAAAATGGGATATTCATGTGGGATCTCTAAGGAAGTAAAATCAGGGGGGCAGGTCTTTGGACTGGGCAGACTTGGTGGGCTATGGCCCTTTTCTGCCGTCATTTTCTATGTTTCTATGTTTCTATCTACCAAGGCATTACAAAAATTTGCCTTCATAGATTACAATTATTTCTTAATACTGCTGTGAAGCTGATCTTTGGAAAATGTAAATTTGACCATGTGACCCCTTTGCTTCAGAGTCTTCATAGGCTCCCAGTTTATTTTAGAATTCAATTTAAATGCGCTTGTATTTCTTTTAAAATTTGTACATAGTATCTTTAATCCTCTTATTCCTACATTTTGGAACGTTTACCGATTCTCCTTTGCAAGTGGTATCCAACAATTTAAACTCTCCCTTCCTTCTAAAAAAGGGATTAAAGGAGTCAAGATCTTCAGTCAATCTTTGGTCTTTAAATTCTCTCAACTCTGGAATGGCCTCCCCTTTTTTTTAAGGAGTTCCAGTTCATTTCAATTTTTAAGTAAATCTTTAAAAACTACTCTATTTGCCAAACATTTTGAAAATTAATTCTTTTGAAATTTTGCTATTATCTTCTATTTATCATTTGTAAAACATTCCCTGTTTATTTAATTGCTGTAAACCGAGTCGAGCCTTCCCAGAATGATGACTCGGTATACAAAGTTAAGCTTTAGTTTAATTTAGTTTTAAAGTGGTTCAGGCTTGTGCAGATGAGGACAGAGTTTGCAGGAATGGGGCAGGGACAGGAAAAAAACTCACCGGGACAAGACGTGACGGGGAAAAATTTGTCCCCGTGTCATTCTCTAATCCCCATCAACCCTCCATTTCAGTATTATCCCCCTCTGTGTGCCAATCAAAGCCTCTTTCAGCATTGCCTCCCTCTGTAAACCCATCTACCCCCTTTCAGTATGGCTCCCTCTGTTTTCCCCTTTCAGCATTTCCCCTCTGTATCCCTAGCCTTATAATTCCTGCTTGTCCCTTCACTATGTCACTGTTTGACTCCATTTTCATCATATCCCCTCTCATCCTGCACCCTATAGCCAGCATCTTTCCACCCTCCCTCCACTCCAGCTCTGCTCGTTATGACATCTTTCCTTTCATTTCCCTCCTCTCTCTCTCTCTCTTTCTTCCCCCTGACCCAAGAGTTCTGCATCTGGCCTTCTCCCTTCCAGCCACATTCACTTCCCCCATGGCCCTCTTCGGCGACTCGGCAGCAGCGGTGATTAAGACAGGCTGCTGGCATCAGGGCCTTCCCTCTGTGGAAAGAGGAAATTGAAACAAAGAGGCAGAACTCATAGGGGGAAGGCAAGCTGTCTTGATCACCGCCACTGCCAAGTCGCTGAAGAGGGCGCGGGTGCAGGTGGAAGGGAGAGGAAGGAGCTCTGAAGCACAAAGCTGTCTTGGGCCGACATGGTTTCTTTTTCAGTGCTGCCAGAATCATTTTTAAATTTTCTTCAAATATGTTCACTTCATGAAGGTTTAGGTTAATAAAAGGAGAATGTTTGAATTGTCCATAAAATGCTGAATTCTGTTGTGGTATGAATTTTGTTCAGCTGAACTTTCAATTATTTTTTTTTTTTATCCTTTTTTCTGCTATGGTGTGTATGTGCAGTTTTATAGTTTCAATTTTCAAGTTTATTTTAATTTGATGAATCGCTTATTTAGGTTTACTAAGTGAGATACAGCATTAATAAAAAAATATAAACATACAATTTAAAATTTAAAAATGATGGGTTAGACCAACAGACTTACAGACTAATCAAGACACATGGTAAGCAGGGACAGAACTACAATTCAATGCTGTAAAGTACAGTGAAGAACCATAGATGGAAAGAACGTTAGGGAGGGAAAAATAGAAACCTGGAAGGAAACTAATATAAAATTTGAACATAATCTAAAAATTAAAAGCATCTTTAAGAAAGGAAACACTGCCTTTTTCATTAAATCCTTAGTAGCTGGCTACCCGCTGCCTCTGTATTGTACAATTTTGGTGGTCAGCAACTTGCTGCCGTTCTGGGAGGAAGTGGTTACAAAAGAGGCTCTGGTAGAAACCCGTTTACAAAGTATGTATTCTTCCCAATTAATATTTCCAAATTAATAAAGTCTTTTTGCTTATTTGTAAATGGGTTTCTACCAAAGCCTTTAATTCAGTAGCATAATTAAATGAAATAACTATTTCTGAAGTTTATAGGGATGGGCGGGGACGGAGGAGATTCCTCACGGGGACGGGTGGGGACGGAGGAGATTCCTCACGGGGACGGGTGGGGACGGGTGGGATTCCTCACGGGGACAGGTGGGGACGGGTGAGACTTTGGCGGGGACAGGTGGGGACGGGTGGGATTTCTGTCCCCGCGCAACTCTCTAGTTCAAACATGCTAAGCCTTTTTCTTAATCCATTTTAGTAAAAGAGTCCCTGAGTTTAATAGCGCAGCCATGGAAGAATCGATTAGTTATAGTTTTTAGAAGCGTGCTCTTTTCCTACATCATGTTGCATTTATAACAGAGTCCCTAATGAAAGACCTACTTTATGAAGCTACACCAGCAAGCGCCGTGTGGCAAAAGCCTTGAAGCCTTGATAAATTCTATGGGCTTCAGGCCCAAAGTGTGTATGAAATGTTGGTCACATTGTACTCATCTTTTGGATTTATTTTCACTCTTTGAAATAAGTATATGAATGTAGAATTTGTGAATACCTCATAGACTGAGGATGAGGTAAATTTTAGAGCTTATACTGGACATGCAATAATTAAAAAACTGAAAAAAACCCAAAATGAATTGACCCCAAAATATCCACAAAGAAGAAAATCCAGAGAAAACCAAAAAAACTCTGTGGAGTGACGATGTTCCCAAATGGATTTTATTTGAAAGTGTCAAAGTTCCAAAGGTACACTAAAATCATCCACATAAAATAATTCCATCCACATAAAAGTAAATCATCCACATAAGAGCCTTAAAAGACCTAGTCCGCTAGGGATACAGCACCCAACATGGTCCGCGTTTCGACAAAAAGTCTTCTTCAGGGGTCCTTGGGGGTCCTATAAAGGTGAGTACGTGGGAAACAATTATGTGGATGATTTACTTTTATGTGGATGGAATTATTTTATGTGGATGATTTTAGTGTACCTTTGGAACTTTGCCACTTTCAAATAAAGTCCATTTGGGAACATCGTCACTCCACAGAGTTATAATTAAAAAACTGAACAGTATAGTATATGGAGGGTTTTTTTTAATCTATGATAAGACAGCTGCTGCATGCATGCTGAATATTAGCTTAGAAGTTTATTTGTATGAGGGCCTTTTATCCTCCTTCATATATTTTTGTATGCTCATGTTTGAAGTACTTCTTTAGATGCGGTTGTTTGTGATTATTCAGTATTAGACAATCTTGGCAGCCTTAGCCGGTTTTTTCTTGCAGAATGCTTCATGTGACACGACTAAACCAGCCTCAAAGCTCAAATTGAGGTTGGCAGTGGGATAGGGTTGTTTTATCCAAGTGTTAAATTGTTTGTAGTATTTTTCACTCTGAATAAAAGAAATGCAGACTTTGTAAATTGAGTTTTGGCATTAATGAGTATGACAGCTAAGATATCTTAAATCTTACTTTTTCCCTGCAGTACTTTTCAGAGGTGTCAGTCCGTACTACATATAAGTTGGGCCTGAAATTTACTGGGAGGTGGGTGGGGGGAATTAAAATATGTATAATAACGTTGTTTAAGAATGTCAAGTGAGTTATGTGAATCATTTGTAATAATATTGTACACTTGTTGAATGAAATAAAATGAATAAAGATTAAAAAAAAAAAAAGTATTTATAGTATCCTTCTCTGTTGCAGACGTGAAGTCTAATAGTTAAAACAAGATTACAAGGTGATCACTTTTTATTGGACTAACTTCATACATTTTTTTTACCAGCTTTGGAGGATTAAAAACCTTTGTCCTAAAGTCAGGATAGCTGCTACAGGAATTTGCATATGGTTATGATTATTAAGCAATGGCAGAGCAGCTTTCAAAATGCTTAGTGACATCACAATTTTTTCTGCTGTACCTGTGATTCAACGGAACTGACTAGTTTCTCTATAGGGAACAGGATTTTAAGTTTTGGGGAATGATGAGGTCATTGTGATCCGGGGATCATCGAGTGCACTGTTGTGCCAGAAATTTCAATGAAACTGAACAAACAATTCAAAAGTTACTGGGGCAACAGGAGACACACACACACAGGCATGACAATTTTACAAATTAAGTTTTTCTAGGAACCTATACTAGAAATGACAGATTTTTCAAAAAAAATTCTACTTAAGCTGTAATGCCACTGTAATTCTTCTATCGGAGAATATTCACAGGAACTTACAAGTGAACGAGCCAGGCAAAGTTTAATTTTGCATGGTAAGAGGAAATAAAAGATCTTTAACAACACTTTCCAACAGCTACACTGGTGCTATTTTCTTCCATCAAGTTGGGTCTAATCACTTTTACTGCCACAGCCAAGCATGGCCTTGGCAACATCTCATCTAGTAGAACAAACAGAGCCACAAAACCAAAGATTTTTTTTATAAGCCTCTTCTAATGCATAAGCAGTCGTTAATGATAGTATTTTTGTTCCATTAAATTTATAAAACCAAATTATCTGTATTGGGTTTCATAATGTATTAGTGCATAACATTTACAACATTCTTAAAGATAAAAACAAACCACACAGTTCCCCTGCCTCTCACAGCTTCATTTCTCACAATTTCAAGCCATGTTCTGGGCTTGTGAATATATTCCTGACAAGATTATAAAGTGGCTTGCAGATTAATCTGTGGGCTTATAACGCTGGATGAGCTAGCGAAGACTGGGTTGGGGGGAAAGGGTTAATGAATATTAGCGGGAAGGTAGGAGAATAGGTAGTGGGTTGTTAGGCAAGTTAGGTAAAGGGAGGAGTGTGGAAGTAAGAGATGCAAGGATAGGGTAAGAGAGAGAGAATGTAGATTGGCTGGGGAAGGGGCTCTGGGATTGGAGGGTTTTTGTGAGGAGAATTGGCGGGCAAGGGAGAATTAAGGGTTGGGAGGGAGTGTAGGAAGGTTAGAGTTGTGAGGGAAAGTTGTCCCGCCCTTCCCTTCCCTCTTTATGGGTCCTCTCTGGGTGGTTTGGTGTTTTTGGCGGGTGGGGAGGGGGTGGTGGTTGGTTTGTCGCAGTTTTGTTGGCGGAAAATTTCTATGTTGGGGAAACAATTTTGGATCAGTGTGGCTATGCAACAGATTAGGTGATTAAATTTTGTTAACTCCTCATGTGCGATACCGCCATGGGTGGCGGCTGGACTCTGCGCCACCGCGTGTCTTGCCGAAAGGGAAGTGGGGGATGGGGGTGAATTTTGGAAGAGGAGCTAGTTCGACACCGAGTAGCTCCAGAATTTTGAGAATAAGCTACACTGTATTGGAAAGTTCCAAGTTGTTTTGTTAAGGTCTGTTTTTATGACAATAAAGCTGCGGCCCATTTTTTGCCACTTTATATGTGTTGTGTATTTTATGTGAACAATCTGAGCGAGATGCGAATTCCAGTTTCTGGAATTGTACACTACCTTCCACTAAGAAACAACCAGAACAATTTATAGCATAGCAAGAATAAGATACAAATATTTTGAAATAACACAAAGAAAACAATTAATATATATCATTAAGAAGGGTATTGGGTATCATTAAGAAGAGTATCACAACCAGGACAAAGGAAGTCATCCTGCCACTGTATCGTGCTATGGTGCACCCGCACCTGGAGTACTGTGTTCAGTTCTGGTCGCCGTACCTCAAGAAGGACATGGAGGTACTTGAGAGGGTCCAGAGAAGAGCAACTAAGCTAATAAAGGGCATGGAGGACCTCTCATATACTGACAGACTGAAAAAGCTAGGGCTTTTCTCCCTGGAAAAGCGGAGACTTAGAGGAGACATGATAGAAACCTTCAAGATCATGAAGGACATGGAAAAAATAGACAGGGACAGATTTTTCAAATTAAAGGGATCAACAAGTACAAGGGGGCACTCAGAGAAATTGAAAGGGGAGAGGTTTAGAACAAACGCCAGGAAGTTCTTTTTCACACAGAGGGTGGTGGATACATGGAACGCACTACCGGAGGATGTGATAAATAGGAGCACGCTACAGGGGTTCAAAGAAGCTTTGGATAGGTACTTGGAGGACAAAGGGATTGAGGGGTACAGATAAGAGTAGAGGTAGATTATAGGGATGGGATTAGAGGTAAGTTACAAAATTAATCAGGGACCACTGTTCAGGCACTAGGCCTGATGGGCTGCCGCGGGAGCGGACCGCTGAGCAAGATGGACCTCTGGTCTGACTCAGCGGGGGCAACTTCTTAAGTTCTTATGTTCTTATGTTCTTATGTTCTTATATAAGCATCTCTTCATCTGTGCCCCTGAATACAAGGGTGGTTTGAAAAGTTTAGTAAAAAAGCAAGTTAAATAACATAGTCTCCATCAAGGGCTATATACCTAGTCCAGTGAGTTTCCAGGTTTTTTTGCAAGCTATTTTTCCTACAATACAATAAAACCCGGAAACTCGCTAGAATAAAGGGCAGAATCTGTATAGGGCGCCGGTCTCAGCAGCTGCTGAGAATTGCACACCTGCATCCCATATAGCAGGGCTGCCCAATTCCGGTCCTTGAGATCTACTAGCAGGCCAGGTTTTCAGGATATCCACAATGACATGAGAGAGATTTGCATACCAAGAAGGCAGTGCAGGCAAATCTCTCTCATGCATATTCATTGTGGATATCCTGAAAACCTGGCCTGCCAGTAGATCTCGAGGACTGGAATTGGGCAGCTCTGCTATACAGAATCATGTCTGCCCTAACGGACAGATGCCTAACCGGTGCCCATGTCACAGATACCTGTAAGAGAATTGTGTTGCCATCAGCTGATTGCAGCAAGGAAATCCCCCTGCCACGATCAGCGGAGTGCCTGCGGCAAAGTATGCCGGGTAGGAGGGATGCCCACTCCCTCCTTCCCCTGAACTCCTCCCAAAGTTTAACGGGTAAGAGGGATGCCCACTCCATCCTGCCACTGAACCCCTCCTAAAGAACGCTTGGCAGGAGAGATGCCCACTTCCTTCTGCCACCGAACTGCCAAACCCCTCCTGAAGCAGTGGCGTACCTAGCATATGTGACACCCGGGGCCCATCATTTTTTGCCACCCCCCATCTGTATGAAAAACATGATTTTTAGTAACAAGCCACACGTCACAAATGAGTACCTAGGAAAAGGCAGCATCTTACATATGCAGTGAGCAGTTCAACATCAATACACCCATTGTAAAACTAAACAAACCAGACTAGTACAGATCAATCCTGCAGTCAATCATAACAAAAAAACCATGTCTTTCGAACACACAGAGCACAGAAAACACCTTCACCTTATATAGAATATGTTATCACAAACTAACCCCTCCCCCTTTTACAAAACTGTAGTGTGGATTTTAGCCATGGTGGTAACAGCTCTGACACTCATAGAATTCTGAGCATCAGATCAGAGCTGCTACCACCACGGCTGGCACTAAAAAACGCTCCACAGTTTTGTAAAAGGGGGGATAAAATAGAAATACATAGACAAAGGTTAAATTGAACCAGTAAGAAGCTGGACTCTGCATATAGTGCACCACAGAAACAGTGACACATGTCTCCTAAAGCAATAAATAAATAGAAAATTTTTTTCTACCTTTGTCTTCTGTGGTTTCTGCTTTCCTCATCTTCTTGTAACTCTCTTCCTTCCATCCACTGTCTGCCGTCTCTCTTCCCCTATATGGCATCTTCTCTCCTTCTGTGCCCCTTCCAGAAACTGTATGCCTCCCCCTTCCATCTCTCCTTTCACCCCATTGGTCTCCTTCCCTCTCCCACACCTCTCCTCTGCAATCCCTTTCCCTTTTTCCCCTCATTTTCCTTTTCAACTTATTTTCTGCATCTGTCTAGATTATGTTCTTACTACCCTCTCATCAATGTCCTTTTTCACTGTCTACCTAAAGCTTTCCACCTCTTTCCCTCACCCCTCCAGTGTTTCCCTAACTCAATCCTTTTCTCCCCATCATGTGCCCTCCTTTTATTTATCCCCTCCTTCCATCATGTACCCTCATTCTCCAACCCTTCCATCTAGTACCTTCTCCTCTATCTGTCCACTTCCATCCAGCGTCTGCTCCCCTCTTTCTCTCCTCCCATTTGCTTCCTGCATTTGCTCTCTTATCTCTCCCATCTGCACTAACATCCAGCATTGGCTCCCCACTACCATCCAATGTCTGCCCTTTCTCTCGCCATCCATCCCTCTTCAATCAGCATCTGTCCCCTTTCTCTCCCTCCAATATCCTTCCCCCTTATGTCTCTCCCCTTTCTCTGTACATCAGTTCTATCAGCACCACCCTTCCATAACACCCTGTCCCCTTTCTTTCCCTCCACCACTCTTCCATTCCAGCAATCCTGCTCCTTTCTCTCCCTTTATGCAGCAATGATGATTGTAGCTGACGGCTGCCAGTCCACCCCACTCCGATGTACTTGCTCTGGAGCGGACTCGGCAGCCACATGCTGGAAGGTCCCGCGATGACTCGTCTGCTGATTCTACTCCAGAAGAAGTAAGTTACATTGGAGGGGGTGGACCCGGCAGATGCAAGGAGTTCCGGCAATGACTGCGTCTGCCGGGTCCACGTAACTTACTTCTTCCGGAGCAGAACCGGCAGATGAGTCAGCGCGGGACCTTTCTGCACCTCAGCATGGCTGCCGACTCTGCTGCAGAGAAAGTAAGTCAGAGGTAACATGACCATTTATTTTTTTTCATGAAAAGGGGACATCTATTAATTGACTGTGTATCCTTTCTTTCATTTCTTTCTTTCTGCACTCCAGCCCAACAATTGTCCCTTTCTATTCCCTCCCTCCTTCCTTCCCATGTCCTTAGTGCCCCCAGTGCCCCCGTCCTGTGTCCTTAGTGCCCCCAGTGCCTCCGCCTTGTGTCCATAGTGCCTCCATTGCCTCCTTCCTGTTTATAGTGCCCCCAGTGCCTCCGTCCTGTATCCTTAGTGCCTCCAGTGCCCCCTTCCCGTGTCCTTAGTGCCCCCAGTGCCTCCTTCTCATGTCCTTATTGCCTCCATCCTGTGTCCATAGTGCCCCCAGTAACTCCATCTTGTGTCCATAGTGCCTCCAGTGCATCCGTCTTGTGTCCATATTGCCCCCAGTGCCTCTGTCCTGTGTCCTTAGTGCCCCCAGTGCCTCCTTCCCGTGTCCATAGTGCCCCCAGTGCCTCCTTCCTGTGTTCATAGTGCCTCCTTCTCATGTCCATAGTGCCCTCAGTGCCTCCATCCTGTGTCCTTAGTGCCCCCAGTGCCTCCTTCCCGTGTCCTTAGTGTCCCCAATGCCTCCTTCTCATGTTCTTAGTGCCTCCGTCCTGTGTCCATAGTGCCCCCAGTGCCTCCGTCTTGTGTCCATAGTGCCCCTAGTGCCTCTGTCTTGTGTCCATAGTGCCACCAGTGCCTCCTTCCCGTGTCCTTAGTGCCCCCAGTGCCTCCTTCTTATGTCCCCCCACTACCTTCCAGATTTTGGCCACCCCCAAAGCCAGCCTGCCTGTCTACCTATCACCCTCCCTCCCTGCTGCGCTAAAGCTAGCCAGCTTGCCTGTCTACATCCTGCCCTCCCTGCCGCAGGAAAAAAAAAAGCGCCTCTCTCCTTCCTTTCCCCTTGGTCCGTGCCGCTGTAATCTTACCTCCCCCCACCAATCACTGCCTGGATGGCCCAGAAACGTCCTCTCCGACGTCAGTATTGCCTTCAGAAAGACTTCTTGTCGGCGGCGGGAGGTAGGATTGTAGCGGCACGGCCGGGGGAAAGGAAGGGCAGGAAGACCTGGAGCTGGCCGGCTGTGCACCCCCCCAAGCCGTGCACATGGGGCGGACCGTGCACCTGGGGCGGACTGCCCCCCCTTGGTACGCCACTGTCCTGAAGCTATCCTCTGGAACCACCGCCACCCTCCCCCCAGAAACCCCCCCCCCAGCAGACATTCCACAAAAGCTGAACCACCTGACACACCTAAGTCTACCCTGACAACCCTACTCACCCCCCATACCTGTATGATGAAAGTGTGGCTAGATGGATGCTTATATTCTCCGGCTGGCAGGCCCACCACTCCAAAATGGAGGGCCTTCCCCTTTGCAGTGCATTCTGGGATGCACTGGGGAGGGGCATAAAGCTCTGATTGGTTCAGAAGCCTAAGGCCCCCTCCCATAGGCCAATCTGAGTCTTAGGCCCCTCCTTGGTGCATCCTAGAATGCACCAGGAAGGAGAAGGCCCATCATTTTGGAGTAGTGGGCCTGCTGACTAGAGGGTACAGGGAGAGGGGGGAGACTGGGGTAAACTTAGGTTTGTCAGGAGTGGGCATCTCTCCTGCTGTTGCTGTGCCTGGATTCCTTCCCCTTCATTCCTTCCAGCCCTGCTCCGAAGTAATGTGTGAGTGACGTGGACCATTCTGGCTACATATTCCAACTTATTAACAGCATCTATGTTTTAGTTAATCTTGAATTGTGCTTTTTGGTGTTTTATTTTATTTTATTTTATCTGATTTATTTTTTGTATTGTGTCTTGTTTTAATGCTGCATCTGGATTCCTTTCACTTTGTTCTTTCCAGCTCCGCCCCAAATTGACGTGTGAGTGACATGGAACATTCTGGCTACATATTCCAACTTGTTAGTGGTGTCTGCCCCACAGTGGCATGCGTCAAGGAGCGCAACCAAAGAACAGATTCTGCTCCCTTGAGCGAGTTCCTTCAATTGACTCCAGATCAATGGTTTTGAATAGTCTTCAGATGAGTCTCAGGTTCTATTTTGATTACTTTTTTGCGTTACTGTCTTTTTTTCAAATTTCGCAACGTTGGTCTCGTTCATAGATATTTTCTTCTTTCTTAATACTATTGGTTGTTCATTCTGCTTTTATGTCTACCATTCTTGTTCTAATTGGATGATGTCTTCCTCATGTTGCATCCTCGGTCAGTCTAGAAGAGGTATGCAGGCAGATTGACAGGTTTAAAAACGATAAATCCCTGGGACTGGATGGCATCCATCAGAGGGTAATCAAGGAACTGATAGGGGTTATAACTTGAACTGCTTCAACTAATAACCAATCTGTCGATCAAATCAGGAAGGATTCCGGAAGACTGGAAAGTGGCGAATGTTACGCCAATCTTCAAGAAAGGTTCGAGGGGAGATCTGGGAAACTACAGGCTGGTGAGTCTGACATCGGTACCAAGAAAGATGATAAAGGCGCTGATAAAGGATCGCATTGTTGACCACCTTGATGGACACAATCTGATGAGAACTAGCCAGCACGGCTTCAGCAAAGGAAGATCTTGCTTGACGAACTTGCTGCACTTTTTCGAGAGAGTTAACAGGCAGATAGACAAAGGTGACCCGGTCGACATTGTATATCTGGATTTTCAGAAGGCTTTTAACAAGGTCCCACATGAATGACTACTTCAAAAAATTGTGAGCCATGGGACTGAGGGTGAAATACACATGTGGATCAAAAACTGGTTGGCAGATAGAAAACAAAGAGTGTGGGTAAATGGACAATACTCGGACTGGAAAAATGTCACCAGTGGAGTGCTGCAGAGTTCGGTGCTTGGGCCTGTGCTCTTCAACATATTTATAAACAACCTGGAAATTGGAACGACGAGTGAAGTGATTAAATTTGCAGATGATACGAAGTTATTCAGAGTAGGAGGATTGCGAAGACCTGCAACAGGACATAAACACGCTCGAGAAATGAGCCGTGACATGACAAATGAAGTTTAACGTGGACACAAATATTGTACACGAATACAGGATGTCTGGTGCAGTACTCGGAGAGACACCCCAGGAAAGAGACTTGGGAGTACTGGTCGACAAGTTGATGAAGCTGTCCGCGCAATGTGTGGCGGCGACGAAAAGGGCAAACCGAATTCTTGGAATGATTAAGAAGGGGTTCACGAACAGATCAGAGAAGGTTATCATGCCTTTGTACCGGGCCAAGGTACACCCTGACCTGGAATATTGCGTCCAGCACTGGTCACCATACTTGAAGAAGGACACAGTACTACTCGAAAGGGTCCAGAGAAGAGGGACTAAAATGGTTAAGGGGCTGGAGGAGTTGCCGTACAGTGAGAGATTGGAGAAACTGGGCCTCTTCTCCCTTGAAAAGAGGAGACTGAGAGGGGACATGATTGAAACCTTCAAGATAATGAAGGGGATAGACTTAGTAGATAAAGAAAGGTTGTTCACTCTCTCCAAGGTAGGGAGAACGAGAGGGCACTCTCTAAAGTTAAAAGGGGATAGATTCCGTACAAACGTAAGGAAGTTCTTTTTCACCCAGAGAGTGGTAGAAAACTGGAATGCTCTTCCGGAGGCTGCCGTAGGGGAAAACACTCTCCAGGGATTCAAGACAAAGTCAGACAAGTTCCTGTGGAACTGGAACGTATGCAGATAGAGCTGGTCTCGGTTAGGGCGCTGGTCTAACCTCCATTCTATGGGATAAATGTAGCGCCATACTTAGATGGTTGCCTAGTGTAGATCCTGCCTTGACATTGTCTTGTTTCACCTGTATGCTCTATGAAACAGGACACATACAGGTAGGCTACATCTTATTTATGTGTATATTATGCATCTGAAACACTATATATAGACTATGCTGACAGATATATACAGTATACATAGATAGATATACCGTATATAAATATACACATTTACACTGACATGATAAAGAAATATGTGTAATAAGAAAAAGATAAAATGAGTGAATGAGTGTTAAGAACATAAGAACATAAGCGTTGCCTCTGCCGGGTCAGACCAGGGGTCCATCGTGCCCGGCAGTCCGCTCCCGCGGCGGCCTCCCAGGTCCATGACCTGAAAGTGTTCCCTACCTAACCTGAAATATCCATACCCTGTTCGCTCAATGTCCTGTAAGGTAAACCTCTATCTGTACCCTGTTATCCCCTTCGCTTCCAGGAAGTCATCCAGTCCCTTTTTGAACCCCAGAATTGTACTCTGTCTTATTACCTCTCCGGGAAGCGCGTTCCAGCTGTCCACCACCCTCTGAGTGAAGAAGAACCTCCTTGCATTCGTTATGAATCTGTCTCCTCTCAGTTTTTCTGAATGACCTCTTGTTTTAGTTGTCCCTGCTAGTCTAAAGAATCTGTCCCTCTCCACCTTCTCTATGCCTTTCATGATTTTATAAGTTTCTATCATGTTCATAGTGGCAAGAAAACTCCAAGACAGCTGGTTGCTTAAATGAGCATTGCAGCACGATGGTTTCCTGCTTGCATGCTGGAGGCCATGTACCTGCCTATACTGTATTTAGGTAGGACAGGAATCATGCAAAATCATTACCTGATAGAAATTAGCCAGTCATAAAGGATGATTATGCTCTGAAGGTTAAGCATCACTAACAAATGACAAAAATAACTAATAAGCAGAAAGCAACAAATAACATAAAATTCAAGAACAAAACCCTAAACGAATAAAGGGATAAATGTTGCAAAATAAATCACTTTTTTGGAGAGGATTCTTGAAATTCTTCTCTGTGAAAAACAAGTAGCAGAAAATCTAAAAGGTCAGAAAAATCATAGATGACCCCCCTCCCCCCCACTCTACAGTATATCGAAATATAGTTTATAGAGAGAAAAAAAATTCCCTTTATATTACTATTACAATGTCTCTGTATCAAAAACCTTAAGTTCTCTGTGGCACACTGTTATTCAGTCCAATGGGTGAGCAAAAAGCGCCTCAGTAGCAACTGAAGTGTTCAAAAAGTCCAAGATTTGATAGTATAAAGTCTCGCCAATATACAGCACTTGGCAAGTGCAAACCAAACAAACACTACTCCTGATGTCATTTTTAGAAGATGAAAAAACCCAAACAGTATCAATTTTGAGTTTCTAGATGAACAAAGAAGATTCAAGATAATGAATATTTACATACTGTAATTTTTACCACAGGGATAATGCTCTATATAAACCTCTTGAAATAAAAAAATAAAAAAAGCAGAAACCAAAACAAGTCTTTAAAATTTCTGTCATGATGGAAGACAAAACAGGGGTTGAGGGAGGAGATTCTTGAAAAACAGTGTGTACTTAAAATCAGCCAGTGCTTTTTAATTTTTATTCATACTGAGCCAGTTTGGCCAGAGACGAGAAGAATACGTCACTGTAAAAGTATCACTCATTCCATAATAAAAAAAAAAGCAAATTATGGTTGGCCTAAAAATGCATGTTTATAGGCCTGGCAAACCTTTTGTGAATTTCAGATGAGGCTCACAATTGTACCAGTCCAAAACAAAAAATTGAATGCTGATGCCTTGCCAGATCGTAAATAGAAACATAGAAGATGACGGCAGAAAAGGGCTACAGCCCATCAAGTCTGCCCACTCTGCTTACCCACCCCCTGTCTATGCCCTAATGACCCAATTTCCTTATCTTGACCCTCGTAGGGATCCCACATGGGTATCCCATTTCTTCTTAAAGTCTGGCACGCTGTCTGCCTCGATCACCTGCACTGGAAGCTTGTTCCAATGATCAACCACTCTCTCTGTGAAGAAATACTTTCTGGTGTCTGCAGCAGCCACTCCCTCCTCCTCTCCCTATTGGCTAAGGCTCTTAACATTTGCATCTCCTCTTCCTATAGGCTAAGGCTCTTTACACCTGCATTGTGATGTCATAGAACTTTCTGATTATAGAAACATAGAAACATGATGGCAGATAAAGGCCAAATGACCCATCATAGAAACATAGAAGATGACGGCAGAAAAGGGCTCCAGCCCATCAAGTATGCCCACTCTGCTTACCCACCCCCTGTCTATGCCCTAATGACCCAATTTCCTTATCTTGGGATCCCACATGGGTATCCCATTTATTCTTAAAGTCTGGCACGCTGTCTGCCTCGATCACCTGCACTGGAAGCTTGTTCCAATGATCAACCACTCTCTCTGTGAAGAAATACTTTCTGGTGTCGCCATGAAATTTTCCGCCCCTGAGTTTGAGCGGGTGCCCTCTTGTGGCCGAGGGTCCCTTGAGAAAGAAAATATCATCTTCCACTTCGACACGTCCCGTGAGGTACTTAAATGTTTCGATCATGTCTCCCCTCTCCCTACGTTCCTCGAGAGTGTAGAGCTGCAATTTGTTCAGTCTCTCTTCGTACAAGAGACCCTTGAGCCCCGAGATCATCCTGGTGGCCGTCCGCTGAACCGATTCAATTCTGCGCACATCTTTACTGTCATGTGGCCTCCAGAATTGCACACAGTACTCCAGCAATTTGGTGTAACCATCAAGGATATGGTGTCAGTACACCAAAACTTCAGTTGCAATGACTCTGTCCGACTCCGAATCTGACTCCAGCTCATACTGATATTAGGCTTTTTTTTTTTTTTGTTCTAGATCTAAAGTACTGGTAAATACTCATAAGAACATAAAAATTCCCACACTGGGACAGACCAAAGGTCCATCAAGCCCAGTATACTCTTTCCAAGATAAAAAAAAATTTTCTGGATCTAAAGTACTACTAAATATAATCTTCTGTTTTGTCCTTTCCGGATTCCATACGCTAGGGGGCTCATAATCGAAAGAGAAAAATGTCCAAAAACTGGCCGCCTGGCATAGGAAAGCCTAGTCGTGCTGCACAGAGGCGTCTTAAACCGTCTTGGGGGTGGGTTAGGGACCCATGGAGAGGACGACCCATGCCCATAAGCCCCTGTAATCACTGCATTGATATTGAAACATGTGCACTCCCCTATACACCCCCAAAACCCTTTTGTACTGGCATATAAGTGGCTCCTGCAGCCATAAAGGGCTATTGGGGTGGTAGATAAGTGGGTCTAGGGGATTCTGGAGGTGGTTTGGGGGGCTCACTGTAATCTATAAGGGAGCTGTAGAGAGGAGAAGCCATGGCACCCTTTTTGTGAAGTTAACAGCAATGCCCTGTAAGGTACCCCACTGTTTAGGTGGCATGTCTTGGTGTACAGTCCATCACTTTGCAGATCCCTCCCACGTCCAACAGGGCTTGTTCTAGGCATTTTGGACTTGGACGGAAAGTTGGACGAAAATGTGGTATAAAGATGGACGATTTAATGGCTTGGACGATCAGATCGGCAGGACGTATAATTAAGACGATTTTCGAAACGAAAAAAAAAGTTGGACGTATCTTTCGAAAATGTGTCTTAAGCTCTTTTTAACTTTGGACGACTTGCGAGATGGACGTAAATGGACTTAGACGTCCCTTTCGATTATGCCCCTCCACGTGTTCAATCCCAACCCACAGTCCAGGAGTTGTAGAAATCCACATCTTTTCTGAACACATGCTCCACCCCTTAGTCTGAGAGTTAGTAAACAAACCTAGTTTCAATTTCTGAAAGCAGTCCATTCAGAAGTCTTTTGCAGATGGTCTGCTTCTGTTTCTTATTTTTATTTTTTATTTTTTTTAGTCAAGGTTTGTTTATTAAAGTTTTAAATATACAAAGCATGGAATGAAACAAACACATGAAGCTATCAACAAGAGACATGCATAGCTAGAAATCATTAATGCTGACAGATGTATAACTCACAATAGTACAAAATTGTAATGTCAGGGCAAAACGAAAGCATGTCTCGTATAAAAGCAGAAAACATCCGAACTACAATCATAAGCATGAAGATAACAATGAGAGGAGAAAAGCATACAAGGTGTCAAATAAAGAAAGGAAGGGAAAGGGGAAGGAGTGGGAAGCAGAGTGTGGTCTACTCAAGAAGAAGAAATGGAGTGCAGGTAGGATTTCAAACGTGACCATTTCTCTTGAAAGGAAAGAAATCTGTTAGAAGATTTAGCCAGCTTCCGTTCTGTAAGTGAGGCATACTAAATTCCACCATTGGAAGTAGGAGGCCTTGGATAAATCTTTCCAATATGTAAGCAGAATTTTTAGAGCCAAGGAGAGCAGTATGTCAAACAGGAAGTGATCTAACTCAGAAATCAGAGGGGGAATCTGGAAGGATTTCAACAAAAGCATTTGGTAGGTCAGGGGGATATTAATATGGAAAATGGAACAGATGGTATCCCACGTGGAAGACCAATATGAGGTGATTGCAGGACAAGAGAAGAGAAGGTGTTTTAAAGAACCTATTTCTGATTGACAAGTCCAACATTGATTAGAAAAGGAGGCATTAATTTTATGTGATTTGACCGGGGTCCATATCGCTCTGTGCAGTAAAAAGACCATGTGTTGGAGGATCGACGCTGAGCGAGAGGTGTGGAAGGTAGAGTGGTATATATGGGACCATGCTTCATCAGAGATGGAAATCTCGAGGTCTGCCTCCCAGGCGGTTTGGAGGTAGGACGAAGGTGAATAGAACAGAGATTTGAGAAGTTTATAAAAGTGGGAAGCGGTGTGGCCTAGGGCTAGGAATTGTCGAGAGAGCATATATAAAGAAGGAGCAGAATTGAAAGTGATAGGAAAGAGACCAGATTTTTTAAGTGAGGATCTTAATTGGAGCCATCTATAGAAATGTGATGCATTAATGGAAAAGGAATCCATGAGTTCATTGTAAGAAAGGTTCCATTAGAATGACACACGGATCCTAGGTCCCAAATGTGATGGGTAAACCAATGGGGCCAGGATACAGGTTTTTTGTCAATGGAAATCTGTTTATTGAACCATAAAGGGCAGAATGAGGATTGATTCCAGGGGATGTCAAGGTGAGAGTCGAGCTCTGTAAGAACTTTGTGAGTGGTCGAAATAATGGGATTTTTAAGAAGGTTAGGAAAGCCCAGAGCGCCCATTAGGCAGAAGAGGGGGAGTGGCCTAGCAAAGGACGACTCCAGCTGGAGCCAGTTGGGTATATCCGACAAGGAGGGAGAGGAGAGCCACTCCGCCCCTTGTCTCAATATAAAAGCTTTATGATAACATAAGAGATCTGGAAAATTAACACCATCCTGATGTGTGGGAGCCTTTAGTTTGCAGAGGGAGATTCTGTGGAGCTTGTCATTCCAAAGGAATCTAGACATCTTTGATTCAAGTTGTTTATACAGCGAGGTCGGGAATAGAAGAGGAAACATATTAAAGATATAGGTAAGTTTTGGAACCACCATCATTTTTAAGGTATCTAACCTACCCCACCAAGAGAGATGTAAGGGTGATCAAGAAGAGAGAGTGAGCGAAAGTTGAGCAAGAATTTTAGAAGAAATTAATCATATAGACAAGCGGAGGTCTCTACCAAATGTTAGACCCAAATATTTGATCCCTTCGGAGACCCAAGTGAAAGGCTGAGTGGAGATGGTGAAAGGGGTGCACGAATTAGTTAGTGGCATAATTTCAGTTTTGTCCCAATTAATTTTGTAGCCTGAGATCAGAGAGAAAGAAGAGATTAATTGCATCAGAGAGGACAGGGAGGATTCTGGATCGGAGAGATATAATAATATGTCATCTGCATAGGCTGAAATTTTGAATTCAATATCAGCTATCGAGATACCCTTGATGGCTTGCGAGGATCTAATAGCTACAAGGAGGGGCTCCAGAGCCAAATTAAACAAGAGGGGAGATATAGGGCAACCTTGACGGGTCCCCCTATGCAAAGTGAAAGGAGAGGAAGCTTCATCATTTACAATTAACCTAGCAGTGGGGTCATGGTAGAGAAGAGAGATCATGTGGACGAAAGAAGGAGGTAGACCAAATTTGGAGAGAACAGCAAAAAGATAATTCCACTCCACCCTATCGAACGCTTTTTCAGCATCCAATGAGACAAGAGCTTTAGGACTGGAGTCCGACACGGTGGAGTGGAGTACATGACATAACAATCTAGTGTTGTCTGCTCCAAAGCGACCCTTCATGAAACCTACTTGGTCTCTGTGAACCAGACAAGGCATGAAACACCAAAATTTTAGCAAAAATTTTATAGTCCAGGTTCAATAGAGAAATAGGTCGATAATTCTTTACAAGCTGAGGATCTCTGTTAGGTTTTGGGAGAATAATGATGTTCGCCTCAAGAAAACGGTGGAGTCCATGGGGGTTTGATATTAGGCCTTGGAAATAAGAAAGTAGATGTGGAGTCAGAAGAGTGGAGAATGCCTTGAAGAATTCTGAAGTTAAGCCATCGGGGCCCGGAGCCTTAGCAGAGGGTAAGGAGGAAATAGCACTTAGAATTTCCTCTGAGGAGAGTGGTTGTTGAAGAGATTGTTGTTGAAGGTCAGTGAGAATAGGCAGATCCAAGGAGCGAAAAAAATCCGGTATGGAGTTGTCAGTTGAAGAGGATTCAGATGAGTAGAGGTCTTCATAAAATGTATGGAAGACGTCCAGAATATCTTTAGTGGAAGTATGGAGGAGACCATTGGAAGATTTGATGTGGGTAATCCTTTGCTTGGAACGTTTTCCTTTAAGGTATGTAGCCAGCAGGCGGCCCGACTTATTAGCAGAGGAATAATACGTAGCTGAACGTCGAAAGATTGAAGCTGAGGCGAGTGAACTGAAAATTTCATTATATTGGAATTTTAGAAGTTGTAATTTTTTGTATGTAGATGGGTCATGGCAATGGTAGAGCAAAGTTTCGTTTGAGTGAATATCCATCTCCAGTTGGGATAAGGTGGATTTGCGTTTCTTATATCTTTAGTGGAAGTATGGAGGAGACCATTGGAAGATTTGATGTGGGTAATTCTTTGCTTGGAACGTTTTCCTTTAAGGTATGTAGCCAGCAGGCGGCCCGACTTATTAGCAGAGGAATAATACGTAGCTGAACGTCGAAAGATTGAAGCTGAGGCGAGTGAACTGAAAATTTCATTATATTGGAATTTTAGAAGTTGTAATTTTTTGTATGTAGATGGGTCATGGCAATGGTAGAGCAAAGTTTCGTTTGAGTGAATATCCATCTCCAGTTGGGATAAGGTGGATTTGCGTTTCTTAAGCTGGAAGGCAGAGTAGCTGATTATTTCCCCTCTGAGCCAGGCTTTGTAGGATTCCCAAACAAAAGAGAAATCCGAGACTGAAGTAAGATTAATGTCAAAGAAGGATTGGGATTCCTTTTTGATGTGTGAAAGGAAATCTTGGTCGTGGAGGAGGAAGTTGTTCAATCTCCATTGACGAGAGGAGGAGGACGTCAACCAATGAAATGTACAAGATCTGAAATTGTGATATCATGGATCTGAGACGAAGAGCCAAAGTTCAGAATATCCTTAGATCCCAAAATATAGTCAATCCTGTAGTGGGATTGATGGGGAGCAGAATAAAAAGTATAGTCTTTAGTGGATTGGGTGAAAAATTCTCCAAATGTCAGACCACCCATATAGGTCCATTAGTTTGAGAACTGCAGTGCGAACACCTAGTTTAGCTGGGCGGCAGGTGGAGGATCTGTCTATGAAAGGATCAATGGGAAAGTTAAAGTCCCCAGCAAAGATGGTATGAGATGTCAGAGAAGCTGTGCTCACAGTCTGGAAGGACTGGAAGAAGGAGGGATCGTCAGCATTAGGCGCGTAGATGTTGAAGATGTTCAAGGGCTGACCCGCAATAGAACCTTCCACAAGTAACCATCGGCCGTTGGAGTCAAATTTGTGAGAGATGAGCTGGAAATTGAGGGATCTTTTCATCAAAGTGATAACGCCATTTTTCTTGCCCTGAGCAGGTGCAGCAAAGCAATGCTGGACCCAGCCCCCAGATAGTTTCTGTGCTTCCTCCAAAGAGAGGTGGGTTTCTTGAAGGAGACAGATGTCCGCATCCAGATGTTTGAAATAATGTAGGATCTTTTTCCTCTTTATTGGGTTATTTATCCCTTTAACATTGAGGGATACAAGGTGGATTTTAACCATAAGGTATGACGTGATTTGATGAAATCCAGATGTAACTTAAGACAGCCAGTTGAAGCAGCAGAGATAGAAAAGGCGGGAGACCACTCTGCTGAAATAAGTCAAAAAAAGAGAGAGGAGGGGAAACAACAGTTTCATGCTTATTGGGAACTAGAGTAACATAACAAATGAAGCTCCTGAGATGAGCTCAGCGAGCCACTCTGCAGTCCGCCTCATGATGAATATAGAAATAGAATAAATACAGCCCTCCAGTGTGGTAAAGAAGGGATGCTGAGGCTGGTAATTCAGGTCATTGCACCCACAGATTCATCCAAATATTTTTGTAGATCAGCTGGGGTGTCAAAGTTTTTGGTAACATTATGATAGGTCACCCTCATCCGGGCAGGATAAAAAAGCCCATATTTCGCTCCAATACTCTTGAGTTGAGGGCGCATGGATAGAAAGGCCTTTCGTTTTTGTGCTGTAGCTTTTGAGATGTCTGGGACAAACATGATCTGCTTGTAATCCACTTTTAAATCAGAGACTGTTTTCGCAGATTGCAAGATTTGAATAGCCTGCGGGTAGCGTAAGAGTTTCATTGCGATGGGTCTCGGTGGTTTAGATGGTGAAGGAGGGCCCGAGGGGACCCTGTGCGCTCGTTCAATCTCTCTCGTTCAGGGGAGAACTGTGTGTTCAAAACTTTGGGGATAAAGGATTGCAAAAACGCCATCATGTCTGACCCCTCTGAAGATTCAGGGAGACCAATAAGGCGCACATTGCTTCGGCGCATACGGTTAGAGATGTCCTCCAATTCAGTTTGTAGTGAGGAAATTTTAAGAAGATCACGTTGTACCATCAGGTATTGGGTGTCTTGCGTTGCTAAGCGCTCCTCCACAAGGTCTATGCGAGCGTTATGTTGTTTTAGCTGCAGCATAATATTACTCATTTCGTGCTTGATGTCGGCTATGGCAGCGAGATTTTCTTGCATGAGTTCTCGCAGAACTTGCAAGTCGTTTGATATAGAAGCGCTGTTTTCAGTGGCACTAGCGGCTGAGGCCTTAGCAGGAGATGGCGGCTCATGCTTGGAGCGCTTGGATGTGGAATGAGAGGAGACAGAGCTCGCGGCAGAAGCAGGGTCCGACTTACTGGATTTGGAAGCCATTCCCCGAGGTATATGCAGCGATCGCTGACTTAAAATCTTGCTCTGCAGGGCTGTAAAGGCGCGAAATAGGCAGGGCTGGAGCGGAGCAAAAAAGCTAAGCAGCCATCTTGGTCGTGGGCACGTGACGCCCCCTTATTTATTTATTTATTTTTTCACATAAATCACGGATCAGTAACCCTCACTTCAGTGCTGGGCAAAATGGTAGAAACGATTATGAAAAATAAAATTGTGAAGCACATAGACAAATATGATTTAATGAGACGGAATCAGCATGGGTTCAGCCAAGGGAGATCTTGCCTCACCAATTTGCTTGACTTCTTTGAAGGTATGAATAAACATGTGGATAAAGGTGAGCCGGTTGATATAGTGTATCTAGATTTTCAGAAAGCTTTTGATAAAGTTCCTCATGAGAGGCTCCTGAGAAAATTAAAGTGTCATGGGATAGGTGGCAAAGTTCAGTTGTGGATTAAGAATTGGTTATCGGATGGAAAACAGAGGGTAGGACTAAATGGTCATTTTTCTCAATGGAGGAGAGTAAACAGTGGAGTGCCGCAGGGGTCTGTACTGGCACCAGTGCTATTTAACTTATTTATAAATGATCTGGAAATTGGAACGACGAGTGAGGTGATTAAATTTGCAGATCACACTAACCTGTTCAAAGTTGTTAAAACGCATGCGGATTGTGAAAAATTGCAGGTGGACTTTAAGAAATTGGAACACTGGGCGTCCAAATGGCAGATGAAATTTAATGTGGACAAATGCAAAGTGATGCACATTGGAAAGAATAACTAGAATCACAGTTACTGGATGCTAGGGTTCACCATGGGGATTAGTGCACAAGAAAAGGATCTGGGTATCATCATAGACAAGACGATGAAACATTCCGCCCAATGTGCAGCGGTGGCCAAAAAAACAAACAGGATGCTAGTAATTATTAAAAAAGGGATGGTTAACAAGACTAAGAATGTTATAACGACCCTGTATCGCTCCATGGTACGACCTCAACTGGAGTATTGTGTTCCATTCTGGCCCCTTATCTCAAGAAAGATATAGTGGCGCTAGAAAAAGTTCAAAGAACAGCAACCAAGATGATAAAGGGGATGGAACTCCTCGCATATGATGAAAGACTTAAAAGGTTAGGGCTCTTCAGCTTGGAAAAGAGACAGCTGAGGAGAGATATGATTGAAGTCTACAAAATCCTGAGTGGAAAAGAACGGGTATAAGTGGATCAATTTTTCACTCAGTCAAAAACTACAAAGACTACGGGACATTCAATGAAGTAACAGGGAAATATTTCTAAAACCAATAGGTGGGAATATTTTTTCCCTAAGGGCTCCTTTTACTAAGGTGTGCTAGCGTTTTTAGCGCACGCAGGCTAGAACTAACACCAGCTCAATGCTGGCATTAGCATCTAGTGTGCGCAGCAATGTAGCACGCGCTATTCCGCACGTTAATGCCCTAACGCAGCTTCGTTAAAGGAGCCCTGAGAGAATAGTTAAGCACTGGAACGCATTGCCAGAGGTTGTGATAAGAGCGGATAGCGTAGCTGGTTTTAAGAAAGGTTTCGACAATTTCCTGGAGGAAAAATCCATAATCTGTTATTGAGAGAGACATGGGGGAGGCACTGCTTGCCTTGGATCGGTAGCATGGAATGTTGCTACTCTTTGGGATTCTGGAATCTTGTTACTCTTTGAGATTCTGGAATCATGCTATTTCTTGGGATTCTGCATGGAATGTTGCTACTCTTTGGGATTCTGGAATCTTGTTACTCTTTGAGATTCCGGAATCATGCTATTTCTTGGGATTCTGCATGGAATGTTGCTACTCTTTGGGATTCTGGAATCTTGTTACTCTTTGAGATTCCGGAATCATGCTATTTCTTGGGATTCTGCATGGAATGTTGCTACTCTTTGGGATTCTGGAATCTTGTTACTCTTTGAGATTCCGGAATCATGCTATTTCTTGGGATTCTGCATGGAATGTTGCTACTCTTTGGGATTCTGGAATCTTGTTACTCTTTGAGATTCCGGAATCATGCTATTTCTTGGGATTCTGCATGGAATGTTGCTACTCTTTGGGATTCTGGAATCTTGTTACTCTTTGAGATTCCGGAATCATGCTATTTCTTGGGATTCTGCATGGAATGTTGCTACTCTTTGGATTTCTTGCCAGGTACCAGTGACCCAGATTGGCCACTGTGAGGACGGGCTACTGGGCTAGATGGACCATTGGTCTGACCCAGTAAGGATATTCTTATGTTCTTATGACTGTCCAGGTTTTGGAAAGCCTTGAGCTCAGGGCCACGTCTGTAGGGCCTCTGAGCATGCGTGGTTGCAAAATTATGTCATCGCATCATATCCACGGATGTTTGGAGGTCCTCCAGACATGGTCCCAAGCTCAGAGGAGAAGAGATGAAGTTCATGTGAGGGCAGAGCTGGGAGTGGAACAGGGCAGGGCTGGGGGGAGCAGAAAAGGCAGATTGGGGCAGGGTTGGAGACATAGTAAACATATAACATAGTAACATAGTAGATGACGGCAGATAAAGATCCGAATGGTCCATCCAGTCTGCCCAACCTGATTCAATTTAATTTTTTTTTTTTTCTTCTTAGCTATTTCTGAGCGAGAATCCAAAGCTTTTCCCGGTACTGTGCTTGGGTTCCAACTGCCGAAATCTCTGTTAAGACTTACTCCAGCCCATCTACACCCTCCCAGCCATTTAAGCCCTCCCCTGCCCATCCTCCACCAAAAGGCCATACACAGACACAGACCGTGCAAGTCTGCCCAGTAACTGGCCTAGTTCAATCTTTAATATTATTTTCTGATTCTAAATCTTCTGTGTTCATCCCACGCTTCTTTGAACTCAGTCACAGTTTTACTCTCCACCACCTCTCTCGGGAGCGCATTCCAGGCATCCACCACCCTCTCCGTAAAGTAGAATTTCCTAACATTGCCCCTGAATCTACCACCCCTCAACCTCAAATTATGTCCTCTGGTTTTACCATTTTCCTTTCTCTGGAAAAGATTTTGTTCTACGTTAATACCCTTTAAGTATTTGAACGTCTGAATCATATCTCCCCTGTCTCTCCTTTCCTCTAGGGTATACATATTCAGGGCTTCCAGTCTCTCCTCATACGTCTTCTGGCGCAAGCCTCCTATCATTTTCGTCGCCCTCCTCTGGACCGCCTCAAGTCTTCTTACGTCTTTCGCCAGATACGGTCTCCAAAACTGAACACAATACTCCAAGTGGGGCCTCACCAATGACCTGTACAGGGGCATCAACACCTTCTTCCTTCTACTGACTACGCCTCTCTTTATACAGCCCAGAATCCTTCTGGCAGCAGCCACTGCCTTGTCACACTGTTTTTTCGCCTTTAGATCTTCAGACACTATCACCCCAAGGTCCCTCTCCCCATCCGTGCATATCAGCTTCTCTCCTCCCAGCATATACGGTTCCTTCCTATTATTAATCCCCAAATGCATTACTCTGCATTTCTTTGCATTGAATTTTAGACAGAATGGGGTGGGGCCATGGAATGGAATTATGGCTAGCAATGACCCTGACTGCACACAGCAGACAACTGCCTAGGCAAGGGGTGGGGCAAGGAGCAAAGCAAGCGGTGGGGTAAGGGGCATAGCCATGTGTTCTTTGGCTTCACAAATATGGTAACCATAGTATAGGAGTGATACAGAGGCTTGTATAATGTTATTGGTCTTATTTGCCATCCCTTTCCTAATAATTCCTAGCATTCTATTTGCTTTTTTGATTGCCGAACACTGGGCAGAAGATTTCAGCATAGTCTCTACAATGACACCTAGATCTTTATTTTGGGTGCTGACTCTAATTTGGATTATTCTTCCCAACGAGCATCACTTTGCATCTGTCCACATTTAATTTTATCTTCCATTTGGATGCTCATTCTCCTAATTTCCTATGGTCTTCCTACATTTTTTCCACAGTTTGCGTGTGTTTTGACAAATTTAAATAATGTATCTTCTGCAAATTTAATTACCTAATTTGTTCCAATTTCCAGATCATTTATAAATAGGTTAAATAGTATTGATCCTAGTTAAGAAACCTATGGCACGCCCCTCTTTTACCTCCACCATTGAGAAAAATGGTCATTTAATCCTATCCCCATTTTCTCTCCAATAACCAATTCCTAATCCACAATAGAAGACTGCCTCCTATCCCTCAAAATTTTAATTTGCTTAGGAGTCTCTCATGAGAAACTTTGTTTAATGCTTTCTGAAAATCTGAATATATTAGATCAACCGGCTCACTTTTATCCACATACTTGCTCCAGACCCTATAAACCTTGTTATCCCTACTAATACTAATACTGGTCCAAATTCCTGTGTCGACCTTATCCTCCAGGAAAAGAGACTGCAAGATCAAACCGCCCTTGCCCTAGAATCGGCTCCCTTAACTTCTCCACCCTACTGCCCTACTGACTGCTTTTATAAAAATTGCCACGGTTTAACAGATCACGTTAGCTTTGCTCAGATGCATGAGGGCCTTTGTTGTCAATACGAACAAGTCGGATGCCGTGTTTGTCGCCACTTACCCTCATGCCCTGACCCTCAGGATTGCACTGCTTTTGCCGCTTGCACTATTAACGTGGCCCACAAGAACATTTCTGATGGTCTTGTTCTTCCCTGGCCTTCCATTTATGATCGACCAACTACTAAAGTCACCGACAACACTTTATCCCGCACGCCCCCCTAGCGAAGCCCTGCAAGTTCGTGAAGTTCCACAGGAGCTACCCGTTGAAGCTCCGCGGCCTTTACCCCATACGTCACATATTACACCTCAACACAGCATTAAACCATATTTATCTATAATAGGTTCCACTATTTTGCCTGGCACTGAGGTCAAGCTTATCGGTCTGTAATTTTGCGGTTCACCTCTAGAACCCTTTATAACAATTGACATTTCATTGGCCACGCTATATGTTCAGGTACTACAGATGATTTTTATAACAGGTTACAGATCACTAACAGCAGATTAACAATTTCATGTTTGAGTTCTTTCAGTACCTTGGGGTGTATACAATCCAGTCCAATATGTTTTCCAGCTTCACTGAGATTCCTTTCAGTTCCTCCTCATTGTTACCCCTGAAAACCATTTCTAGTATAGATAGATCTCTTACATCTTCTTCTGTAAAGACTAAAGAAAATAATTTATTCAGTCTCTCTGCTACGGCCTTATCCTCCCTGTGTATCCCTTTTGCTATTTGATGATCCAATAGTTCCATGGATTCCCTCACAGGTTTTCCACTTCTGATATACCTGAAAAATGTACTACTATTTCTTTTTTTTTTTTTTTAACCTCTGTCGAGGCCAAGTACTATAGGCCAGATTCTGTAAAGCTATCTCAATAATGGCCTTTGGACTTCTCTTATAGGAAATTATCCAAACCTTTTAAAAATCCCGCTAAGCTAACTGATTTCACCACATTCTCCGGTAACAAATTTCAGAGTTTAATTACACGGTGTGTGAAGAAATATTTTCTCCGGTTTGTTTTAAATCTACTACTTAGTAGCTTCAGCGCAGGTCCCCCTAGTCCTAGTATTTCTGGTAAGTGAACAAGCAATTCACATCTAACCCTTTCCACTCCACTCTATCATATAACCCCAGAGCCATCTCTTCTAAACTAAACTAAACTAAACTAAGCCTTAGGTTTATATACCGCATCTTCTCCACTGAAGTGGAGCTCGACACGGTTTGCAGAGTTTTAAAAATATGGGAAGAGAGAAGAGAAAGAGTTTACAAAGCATAAAAAGAGGGGATGTAATCAGGAGAAGAGATTATTATATGCTAGAGAAGAGCCAGGTTTTCAGTTGTTTTCGGAATAGTTGGAGGGAGTCTTCTCCATGCTGAAGAGCCCTAGCTGCTTTAGCCTTGCCTTGGCCTTATAGAATTTGGGGGAGAATGTTAGGAGGGGCATGGAAGAATTAGTGAATTGGCCCTTAAATAATTCTCAAGCAGTGTTGAAGATTTATATGTTACTGGTGCCACTAGATAATAAAACAAGGCAAGGTTAAAATAATAGAGCTCCAATCTTCTTGTGAAGTTAGATCATTAAACAACTTACAGGATATGATTCACATAAAAGTTTTATATATCAAATGGAAGTTAAATTGGTGTAACTTGGCAAGATTTGTTTAAAGAGCTTTCAGTTTCTTCACATCAGCTGAATCTTTTCCAAAATATACATTGATCACATTAATGATATGCTTTCCTTTAGTAAACTTAAAATACGGAGTGTCAGCAATTTCCAATAGGAAGAAACTATATATAATATAATATATATAAATATATATATTTATATATATTATATATATATATATATAATATTATATATATATATATATATTATATATATATATATATATAATATAATAAAATGATAGGCTGCGCATGCGCACTAAAAAAATCGTGTTCCCTGATCTGTCACGGAAAAACGATTGCGCATGCGCGGGTTTTACGTCACCACAGCCTCCCTGCTCTCCACCTCGCGCCGCAGCTTTCAAAATTCCCTGCTGGGAGAGCACGGATTTGCGACTGTGAGCTACTGGAGGGCCCGGTAGAGGTTGGAGTCGCTCCGGGGGAGGGGCCGGCTGCCGAACAAAAGTTACTGGAGGGCCCGGTAGAGGTCGGAGTCGCTCCGGGGGAGGGGCCGGCTGCCAAAGAAACAAGATGAAGCGGCTCGCGTCTTGCGCCTCTTTCCCTCCATCGATGGCGCCGAAGCCCTGGGTCGACGAAAACGAGTGGTGGTGCGCGTCCGAACCTTACTGCCCAAGGAGGTGTCTACACGACTAACATTCGGCCCGACGGGTTCAACCTACCATCCAACCCTCCCACCGCCACATGAACACAAACCTCCGGCCTGCAGCAGCTCCACAGCACTCTAAACATTCTGCTTCCAGCCTTCTACTGACTTGATTTTCACTGTGGAGCTGCTGCAGGCCGGAGGTTTGTGTTCGTCTCACGATGGGAGGGTCAGTGGGGTCGGCTGCATAGCAGCGGTAGTGGCGTGGGGGGAGCGGGGGGTAGATAGAAATATGTTGCAAATGGCGAATTCTACTGTATGGGAGAATGGGGGGGGGAGTAGAAATTAAAGGTTCTACTGCACAGGGGGATGGGAGGCAGGCAGGCTGGCTTCGGGGGGAGGGTGTGGGTGGAACAAAGTCTAAAAGGCATTGAGGGGGGCATTGGAAGGAGGCACTGGGGGCACTAAGGACATAGGAAAGGGCACTAAGTACACGGGAAGGAGGCACTGAGGGCACTAAGGATATAGGCACTGAGGGCACTAAGGACATTGAATATATATGTCGAAACGATATAACCACTGAAAAATTCTGCTGGGAAGAAAACAAGACTCTAAGGGCTCCTTTTACTAAGCTGCGGTAGCGTTTTTAGCGCGCGCTGCAGATTAGCACGCGCTACATGGAAAAACTTACACCACGCTACATGTAGCGTGGGGGCATGGAAAAACATGCCCCCACGCTACATGGAAAAACTTACACCAGCTCTATGGAGGCGTTAGCATCTAGTGCATGTGGCATTGTAGTGCGTGTTAAACCCGCGCTAAAGCCGTTAGCGCAGCTTAGTAAAAGGAGCCCTTAATGTTGAGTATTGTGTAAGAACACATAAAAAAAAGAATGCAGTGCAGGCAACCATTATACCTGCTCACTTTTATTGTTGTTGCTTAATTTGTACTGTTTGTGGATTTATAGGCATCTTAGTTAAATATCAAGCTGGAATGTACACTATGCTTGGAGAGAATCATTAGGGAATGACACGGTGACAAAATTCATCAACGTCCCCGTCCCCGCGGATAACCGCGGGTAATAATCCCATGTCATTTTCTAGTGTCTATTTCAGCCTCGGTCCTTCTACACCAGCATTCTTCAAAGCAAAGCTTGCGGGTCAGTGGTTGTGGCCATTCGTACTCTGATTCTTATGTGAGCCAAGGATAATGAAGCCATTGTGACATCACTGATGTGATTGGCTCTTAGGCACTGGTGGAATGAGGCATTATGACATCACAATACCTGCACTGGATACCAGAGACTGTCATTCTGTAGTGTCTGTTTCAACCTCAGTTCTTCTACACCAGCATTCTTCAGAGCAAAGCTTTGAGGGTCAGTGGTTGTGGCCATTCGTACTCTGATTCTTATGTGAGCCAAGGATAATGAAGCCATTGTGACATCACTGATGTGATTGGCTCTTAGGCACTGGTGGAATGAGACATTATGACATCACAATCTCAGCTCTGGAATGTTGCTACTCAACCTCGGTCCTTCTACACCAGCATTCTTCAAAGCAAAGCTTGCGGGTCAGTGGTTGTGGCCATTCATACTCTGATTCTTATGGGAGCCAAGGATAATGAAGCCATTGTGACATCACTGATGTGATTAGCTCTTAGGCACTGGTGGAATGAGGCATTATGACATCATAATATCTGCTCTGGATACCAGAGACTGTCATTCTGTAGTGTCTGTTTCAACCTCAGTCCTTCTACACCAGCATTCTTCAAAGCAAAGCTTGCGGGTCAGTGGCTGTGGCCATTCATACTCTGATTCTTCCCTCTCTCCTTAAAGAATGACATGAAGATGGTTTACCGCGGTTATCCGCGGGGACGGGAACGGTGATGAATTTTGTCACCATGTCATTCTCTAAGAATCATCTCTCTTTGTGGCACCATTGCTTTGGATATGGCTAGCTCAGGGCTTTATATTAAGATCCTGTTCCTTAATATTAATGGGCTTAATTATCAAGACAAGTGAGCTACAATAGTTAGATATCATAAAAAAAGAGGGTACTGATATTTGGTTACTGCAAGAGATAGATTTACCCCAAAGGTTCAATACTAAACTTCTGACCACATTTTCTCTGCAGACTCCCTTGAATTTATTGAATATATCTTGGCAGAGATTCTTAGCAAGTATTGTGATATCCCTAAAATTTTAGGTGGTTACTTTAATCAAGCCAGAGAACTGACACTGGACAGGATGTCTAGATGTAGAGCTTCATCATCTAAAACCCATGCAATTCAAATTTTAATGACTAAAGAGAGCTTGGTAGATTGCTTCTCTCTGATTCTTCTATTGGTAGATTCCTACCAACTGCTTCACCTCATGGAGAGGGAATATACTTTCTTCTTTGCACCCCACTACCATAATTGTCAATGTCTCCATTTTACCCATATTAGTGTCTGATAATGCAACTATTACATTAACTTTTTATTGTGATGGGGTGACACCTTGGACTCTGAATTAGAGATTTAGAGGGACATTAAAAAAACCCCCAAATTACCCATCTAAGTCCCCAAAAAGTCCTGCTTATAACGACCAAAAAATACAGCCATATTCAAATAGGAAAAACGTCTAGATTTCCTCTTCCATTATGGCTGTGAGACAGACATTTTTGCACTGAAAGGGCCTGATTCTGTATAGGACGCCCGTCTCAGCAGCTGCCTAAGAAACGGCCAAGAATCACATGTCAATCACACACCAGCATCCGGTACAGAATCGTGTCTACCAAAATGAAGACACCTTACCCCCCCCTGATCTCTAACTGGTGCCCATGTCAACCAGCGGGAGGGATGCCCACTCCCTCCTGCTACTGGGCCCCCTCAAATTCCCAACACACCATCCCGACACCCCCTCCCTCCCATACCTGCTTAGGAATACTGGCAAGAGCCCCGATTAGTTCAGCTGCCAGGACTCCCCGAAGACGTGATTTGGGGGAGCCCTGCCACCTTAGCTGATTGGGGATTCCCATGCCACAATCAGCTTAGCCAGCTGCAGCATCTACTTTTTTGTTTGGCCAGCATTTTGCAGGCCTATATTTCAGGCATGTGTCCCTCGCCTACGGATGCTTAAACACATTGAAGGCCAATTCTGGGCGAAATCAGGTGCACACCTTGCTTTGTGTGTGCTTAAGTGTCCCTGTGCATCTCCCTAGACCCACAACAGACACCTACAATGTGGGCGCCCTTCATCGCCCAAGGTTTTTTGTTGGGTTTTTTTAAAAAGTGCATCTCGGTTAGCTGCCAGATGGCATTAGGATGCTTACTTCTGACTAAAATCTGGATGCACAGAGAATCAGGCCCAAAATGTCCACAACGAATAACCATTTTCCTAAGTGAAATGTCCAGCTTTTGAATAACTTAAGAGTTAGAGACATGAACATCTGCCTGGAATCAGATGAGTGGCCAAAATTGTGGAAACACTTCATGTTATTCGAGATCACAGAACTTTATTCAACTGCTGCTCCAGTTACTTATTTATTATAATCCTCAATCTTATTCCTAGCTAAAATATTTTGGGGAAAAAAAAAATAGTATAAGATTTCTTGAAAAAAAATACAGTGGTGCCTCGCATAACGAACGCCTCGCACAACGAACGCTGCACACAACGAACTTCATGTCTTGATTCACACAACGAACTTCGTTTCACACAACGAACTTCACACAACGAACTTCGTTTCACACAACGAACTTCGTTTCACACAACGAAGTCGCCCGAGCTGCCGATGTATTGCATCCTTCCGCGCAGGCACTGCAGGCAGTCGTTAGTCACTGCGCTTAACTGCCCTCTCTCACTGTATACAGTCGTCCTTTTAAGATAAGCTCAATATTTTTTATAGATCATGGCTTCTAAAAAAAGCAGGAAGGTGATTTCTGTTGAAATGAAACGGGAAATAATTAGAAGGAGTGAATGTGGGGTAAAACAGTGTGACCTCGTCAAAGAGTTTGGCCTCAGCAAGACCACCATTTTCACCATTTTGACAAATTTATCTTTTTTATGTCATCTTAGCATATTTTATGCTGCAGAACGAATTATTTTTTTTAACATGTATTGTTATGGGAAAACGCGTTTCACATAACGAACTTTTCGCATAACAAACTTGCTCCTGGAACGAATTAAGTTCGTTGTGTGAGGCACCACTGTATTTGCTTAGCAATTTTGTGTATTTTGTGGTTAGGAATGACTTTTAGTGATTTGACATCAAAAAGGTATGCAATCGGTCTTGTTTCTTTTGATATGACACAGGTAGAATTGCATCCTACATGAGTACAGCTCTTTATTTCACACTTACAGGTAAGCATGTCCATCAACGTGTCAAGCTTCTCCATAAATCTCTCTTTCTTCCCCAGTTTTGCTCTGCTACAGAAACTTTGCTGGCTTGTTGCCACATGATTTTCAACTTTGCTTTAATCCTCACATGGCTGTTTATAACAGGGCCACTGAAGTTTGGATTTGTTTTGTACCACTGATCAAATAATCCAGTTGTTAGATCATTGACCAGTTCAACAGTGCTGTAATTTTGTCTGGCTTGATCACTGATATCTCTCAAATGCAATCCATATCAAATGAGATCCCTGACAGTTGGTAGATCAGACTCGCACGGAGCTGCAACTGGGCATGAGTAACCTTGAGACATGTCACAACATACACAGACTTGTTTCAACACACTTGCCACTTTCTTTCATACTATTGAACGCCCTTCAAAATTCTCTGCCATACCCACCAAATGATGTACATGAGTCCAGACTTATAGTCTTGTTTTTCTTTTGTACATTTTCAATATTAGATTATCATTACACTTCTCCCTCCTTATTCGCGGGGGGATACGGGCAGAGCCGGACCGCGAATGGCGAAAAACCACAAATATCCGGCTCTGACCCACCCCCGCCTCCCTTCCGCCTTCCCCCGGCATCCCGGCCTTACCTGGTGGTCTAGCTGGTTTTCGGGGCAGGAGCGATCTTCCTACGCTCCTGCCCCGTGCAGATAGTCATTAGGAAATGGCTGTGGGGAGTTCCTGTAGTCTCTCTCGAGACTACGGGAACTCCCCACAGCCATTTCATAATGGCATCTGCACGGGGCAGGAGCGTAGGAAGATCGCTCCTGCCCCGAAAACCAGCACTCCCAACCGGCAAAGCGCACTATCCCGCCGGCCGGAATTCAGCTCCTGCGCACTACCACGGACAGGCGCACGCCCAATGCCCGAACTCAAACGGCCAGAAAACAATTGCTCCCCGTTCCCCGTGCCGCCAATGCCTCTGTGTCTACAGCGGAGCGACTGTCCCGAACAATGAGGCCTGCACAAAATGGAATACAAAGCCCAGCTATCCTGCACGACACAGCCAGGTAAGGCTGGGATGCCGGGGGGAAAGACAAAAATATGGGGGGGGGGGTTTTCCTCCTCCCCCCCCCAAAAAAAAATCACGATTATGTGAAATCGCGAGTAGGGAAACTGCGAATGGGGAGGGTGAAGTGTATGACAATGTTATGTTGAAAACTTGTGAATGAGAAAATGAAACTAATATGTTATGGCCTCTTTTACAAAGCCTTGCGAGTGGCTTCCACGTGGCAACAGCCCCGAAGCTCTTTAAAGCTCTATGGGCTTCGGGGCCGTTAGCGCAGCTCAGCCGCTAGGGCAGATTTGTAAAAGAGGCCATTAATGTCTATATGGGCAAATAAGATAAATTGATAATTGAGGCATAAACGCCTTTAACATGCAAAGCAAACACATAAAAACTATTATCAAAGCACTTAAACATATTTTGTCAATTTATGTATTTTTGCATAATTTCTTAAATTCCAGGCAGATAAATAAATTATTACACAAAATTTAAAGCTAGTTGTTGATTTTCCACATGAAATTGTACCAATTTTTCACTAGTGATGTTTTAAAATTATGACATCTCCAAAACTGACACACCTTAATACCTACTTCCTAAATACCATATTTTTTGCTCTATAAGATGCACTTCCCCCCCTCCCCAAAAGTGGGTAGAAATAAGGGTGCGTCTTATGGAACAAATACCCCCCACCCCCACACCTTCCCCAATCCATCTCCTTCACTCTCATTGGTCTGTTCTTGCGCCCAAGACAGGGTACCAAAGAGCCCCGCCTCACTGAGCTGGGGTGCGTGTTCTATGCATGTGCAGCGGATGCAGCAAGAGAGTGGTAAACGGCTGCTGCAAGCAGTGGAATCGCAGTCAATTAAATGGTGCAATGGAGAGCCGAGAGGGTTTGTCCAGCGACGAGCAGGGGATCAGGAAATTTTTATGGCTTTTGCCATGAAAGGGGCTCACTGACCTTGGGTTTCTTTGCTGCCAGGGAGAGCTATAAGGTAGAGTGTGCGCGCGCGAGAAAGGCAGCTGCTCATAAACGAGGGCTCATGGGCCGGAGAACCATGCCACTGCCTTGGACAGTCCATGCTGTGTAAGCCTTCAAAGCCCAAACCATCTGATCTGCGTTTGCCGTTCTCAGGTATGTTTTTGATATTTTCAGTATTTTAAATTGCCTTTGAAATACTATGTTGTGGTTTTATTGTATGATAAAGACCTTTGGGGTAAATATTTTTTGTCCAGTCTCTGCCTGCCCCAGCCCCTGCCTGCCTCCTTGCCTCGGGGTGGAGGACCCTGCCTGTCTGTCACTAGGTCTGCTCTGTGCCCTGTACCAGCCTGCCCTGTGTCCTGTCCCAGCCTACCAGTAGACCACCAGAGGGGGGACAGGGTTCAGAGCCTGGCAGGGAAGGGGTGCAGAGCCTGGCAAGGAGTGTGGGGTTGGGTGCAGAACCTGGCAGGGAGAATTTGGTTCAGAATGTTTTTTTTTCTTGTTTTCCTCCTCTAAATCTAGGGTGCGTCTTATGGTCAGGTGCACCTTATGGAGCGAAAAATACGGTATAGAAGACACCTGCAAGCCTGAAGGCTAATGAAGCAGTATGTATTCAAGTACAGTAGGCATTTTTCAAGCCCTGGACTTATAGCGGTGTTTGAACCTCTGTCTCTTGATTTAGAATCCACTACACTAACCACTAGACTGCTTTCAATTCCAAACTCCAACCCACCTTCTAAACACCAATACCTGCCTTATCATTCCCTCTGTAATTCTTCCACCTGCGCAGTGTACTGATGCACCTTCTTGTCCAGTTTTTTTTTTGTCTTGACTGTCTTTTCTGTGTTTTGATATACAGTGCTGTATATGTCTAGTAGCACTAAAAAAAATTAGCAGAAGTAATAGTAGTTCTCTGCTCTACAGAGGTGTCTGTATGTTTGAAAATGTTTGTTTATTGTGCATTTGATACCCTGCGAGTACAGATGGTCAAAGTGACTTACAATAATAAATACAATCAATTTAAAAAGAAAAAATGCCATTGATAAATAGGAAAGTCCAAACAATTACTCCATAAAAGATACATTCATTCAATAAAAGATCCAAATATTTATACTAGCTAGCTAGATTTCTTGTGCCTGCTAGTCCTATACCCAGAGTCCATCTAAGTCACAAGTATTAAGGCTTGCTGAGACAATGAGTATACAGAGCAGATCTAAATCTGAACAGTGACACTGAAAGCCTGCTGAAAACAGTAAGCTTTCAGGAGATTTTTAAATTTTGGAAAGGACGAATTAAAAGAACAAAAGGAAGAAATAAAAGTTTTAAAGCAGGACATGTCACAATTTAAAACAGAGACACAAAATACAAATAAGGAGTTAATGTTATTGAAACAAAATCAAGATATGTTGGTTAAAGATAATATATTACTCAGGAAGAAGTTGGAAGTGCAGGAGAATAATGGTCGAATAAATAACTTGAGATTTATAAATTTTCCAAGGATCCTGTCAACTTCTCCTAGAGAAATGGTGAAAAGATATTTTATGGAAATTTTGGAAATTCCTGAAAACTCCTTACCTCCTCTTACAAGAGTGTATTACCTACCTACTAAGCCCCAATTCAAAGAAGAAGAAAGAATTGAGGAACCCCGGGAGAGGTCATTGGACATTTCGGTAATACTGGAACAATCAGATAGAGAATTGGCTGTTCCAGCTACTCTCTTGTTGTCTGTTGCTTTGGCTCCAGACAAGGATTGGATTTTAAAACTTTTCTTTAAAAATAGATCCAAAGTCTTCCTGGGGCAGCACATTCAGATTTTCCCTGATGTCTCTAGAGAGACTCAAAAAAGAAGGAAAGAATTTTTAATTCTAAAACCTGGAGTGACTCAAATAGGGGGTAGTTTTTTCTTGAGATACCCATGTAAATGTGTAGTTAGATATTTATCATTGAAGTATATATTTACAGAGCCATCTCAACTGATTAGTTTTCTCTCAATGAAACGTCTAGAAAAAGGAATAACAACATAATAACGTCCATGGAAAGTTAGTTCCCTGCACTTTAGTCAGATAAGGTTTTTTTTCTTATTTAATTAATATGAATTATATATGTTCTACTCTTAGTTATGGATCCAATAATATTGAGGACTAGTGTGAGATCAGCTAGTTTAATATTTCCTTGTAGTAAATGTTAATTTTGGAATTTTAGTTTAATATGTTTGTTTGATCTCACTTTACTATACAAGATGTATATGCTTGGAAATATTGTAAAACTCTATAAATAAATAATTAAAAAAAAAAAATTTTTGGAGAGGACAATTTGGAACGTAGATATGAGGGAAGATCATTCCAGGGTGACGTTGATAAGATATGCAGCAGAACAAGTGGATTCATAGGGCCTGACTCTGTATAGGATGTCTGGTCTCAGCGGCCGCTTAAGCAACTTTTGAGAATCACACACGGGCAATTCCTAACTGACAGGCGCCTAACCCTGCCCAACTACGCCAATTCTCTAACCGGTGTTCATGTCACAGATGCCGTTAGAGAACTACGTTGCCGCTGAGCTGATCGTGACAGGCAGATGTCCTCGCTGTGATCAGTATAGCGGCCGTGTCTATTTGAAATGTAGGCCAGGATTTCAAAGACCTACATTTCAGGCACCTATCATGGGGAGACGCTTAGGGCCACTTAAGAAACACAGAAACATGATAGCAGATAAAGGCCAAACGGCCCATCCAGTCTGCCCATCCGCAGTAACCATTATCTCTTTCTCTCTCTAAGAGATCCCTCGTAACTTTCCTAGGCTTTCTTGAAATCAGACACAGTCTCTGTCTCCACCACCTCTACAGGGAGGCTGTTCCACACATCTACCACCCTTTCTGTAAAAAAGTATTTCTTCAGATTACTCCGGAGCCTCTTAACTTCATCCTATGCCCTCTCATTCCAGATCTTCCTTTCAAATGAAAGAGATTTGATTAATGTGCTTTTATGCCATGTAGGCATTTAAACTTCTCTATCATATCTGCCCTCTCTGACCTTTCCTCCAAGGTATACAGATTGAAATCTTTAACTGTCCCCATTCGCATTATGACGAAGACCACACACCATTTTAGTAACTTTCCTCTCGACAGACTCCATCCTTTTTATATCTTTTTGAAGGTGCAGCCTCCAGAATTATACACAATATTCTAAATGAGGTCTCACCAGAGTCTTATACAGGGGCAACAATATATTTTTTTTCCTACTGGCCATACTTCTCCCTATGCACCCTAGCATCCTTATAGCTTTCACCATCACCTTTTCAACCTGTTTGGCCACCTTAAGATCATCACATACAATCACACCCAAGTTCTCCTCTTCTGTTGTGCACATAAGTTCTTCACCCCCTAAACTGTACCGTTCCTTCGGGTTTTTGCAACCCAAATGCATGACCTTGCATTTCTTAGCATTAAATTTTTGCTGCCAAATTTCACACCATTCTTCAAGCTTTGCCAGGTCTTTCTTCATGTCATTCACACCATCCTGGGCGTCTATTCTATTGCAGATTTTGGTATCATCCGTAAAGAGGCAAATATTACCTGACAGCCCTTCAGCAATATCGTTTATAAAAATGGTAAAAAGAACAGGCCCAAGAATAGAACCTTGAGGTACACCACTGGTAACATCTCTTTTCTCAGAGCGATCTCCATTGATCACTACCTTCTGTCGCCTTCCATTTAACAAGTTCTTGACCCAGCCCATCACTTTGGGACCCTTCCCGAGGGCACTCAGTTTATTTATTAGACGTCTGTGTGAAACACCGTCAAAGGCTTTGCTAAAATCTAAATATACCACATCTAGTGCACTCCCTCTATCCAATTCTCTTGTCATTCAGTCAAAGAAATTGATAAGATTTGTCTGACAAGACCTAACTCTAGTGAATCCATGTTACCTCCAGTCCTGTAATCCACAGGATTCCAGAAACTTGACCATTCTCTGTTTTAAAACTGTTTCCATTAATTTGCTTATCACAGAAGTCAGACGTACCAGCCTGTAATTCCCTATTTCTTCCTTACTTCTACTTTTGAGGAGAGGGACCACATCCGCCCTTCTCCTGTCTTTCGGTACCACACCTGACTCTAGAGACTCATTGAAAAGTTCAGTCAGCAGAGCCACTAGAACATCCCTAAGTTCCTTCAGCACCCTCGGATGTACACCATCTTACCCCATCACTTTGTCTACTTTTATTTTAGCTAGCTCCTCACGAACACGACCCTCTGAAAATCAATCAGAGACTACCACAGAAATATTTATTTATTTATTTAAAACATTTTGAATCCGCCATTCACCAAGGTGGCTCACAAAATTTCCATACATAATAAAATACACATGTCAAAGGAAACATCCATTAAGTAGGGAAAGCACAGAGCTGGATGGTATATCCTCACATCTTCAACAAAGCAAAACCCAAGTAACATCATTCTTCAGTATAGTGCATAGCTTTCAAGTAATAACTCAAAACACAAGTTATATATTCACTCAAAGAAAGCTTGGACAAGCAGATGGGTTTTAAGACCTTAGACTTAGTAGGGATGGGCGGACCCGCTATTCCTAAGGCCTGATTGGTCCAGGCTTCTAGAGCCTGGGCCAATCAGACCTTAGGCTTCGGCGGGATGGGCCGGGAAGGGGCGGGCCCGCCTCATTTCGACGAGGCGTGCCTGCTTGCTCGACGTGCAAGACCCATCTGTAAGAACAGGTTTGGTGGAGTGGGGGTTGTTAGCGCCGGGGGGGGGGTGCGTCTTCGGGCAGGAGGGATTGGGCACCCTCCTGCCAGCGACCGATATTGTCCGGGGGGGGGGATCGGTAATGTCGGGGGGGGGGGCGGTCGGTAGTGTCGGGGGGGGGGGGGGGCGGTCGGTAGTGTCGGGGGGGGGGTGCGTCTTCGGGCAGGAGGGTTTGGGCACCCTCCTGCCAGTGATCAGTCAGGGGCCATGGCCCGCTATACTTATAGCGGCAGAGAGATCCTTTGCCGCGATAAGTGTAGCAGGCCGGGTCTAATCTAACCCGATTCTCTAACCCGCGTCTGTAACATGGACGCCGGTTACAGAATCGGGGTTTAGTTTAGGCCGATTCTGAATAGGACGCCTCTCCCGGGCGTCCTATACAGAATCAGGGCCTAGGTGTCTTGCGGGCCTCGCCTTCAATATAGGCGGCCTGCCTGGGGAGCATTTTTTTTTTTAAAACGTGCATCCCGATTGGCTGATTAGACAGCTGTAGGACGCCTACAGCTGCCTAAAATCGGGACGCACTTTTAGAGAATCTGGGCCTTAATCTGTCCCAGTAAGGCAATGTTCTTATTTTCTTATGCAAATCTATCTCATAAATATTAATTGTGGATATTCTGAAAAATTGACTGGCTAGCTTTTCACCAAGGGCTGGGTAGACCACTGCTTCAATTAAAATTATAAAGAATACTATGCACAGCTTGGCCAATAAATTGAGAAACAGTCAGTCCCACAAAAAAACTTAAAGCCATTTCTACATATGTATTTCTATCAGCCTATGTATTTCTATCAGCCTATGCATGCCTGCTCAGTGGAACATGATCACTGTCTTTAACAAAAAAACAAACCCATTCTGATGTGACTTTTTTTTCTGCCTAACTCTGTAACCATTTGTTTGCTTTTTTTTTTCTGTATTACTCCCTTTTCTGAACCTTGCACCATGCAATAAATGCCACCACTAATGAGATAATATCAGTTTGCTGGAGAGCAGACTGACCCTGCTGGTTCAGGCAGCTTTCACTCCTCGACAGACAGGAGCCTGCCTAATGTTCTGTGGCTGCCTCTGGTCACTGACATGGTACAAACTCCCTTATCTCCCTGTGGGGGGATGTCATTGCCAAAACCACGATTACTAGACTGGGGGAGGGGAAAGGATAGTCATTTATAATGATTAAAACACAAAATTCCTTAAGCCAAGCAGCACACTATGGCAAATACTCCTTGAATACATCTCAGAACTCAAAATGCAAGGCCTCTACTCAAAGGTTTGTGAAACATTGTGATACATTAAAAATAAAAAGAAGCAGCCTGTCTAAATTATTTTCAGAGAGGTGTCTTCAGATTGTCTGCATGGGATTTAAATTTTACATGACAATATTTTCTGAATCTTCATCCACTTCATCAGAGTCTATAGCAACATAGGGGAAGTTCAAAAACGTGGCAAACTTGACAAAACTGGGAATACATTTATATAATAAATATGAAATTATTTTGCATAATAAAATAGTTTTCCAACTTTGCATTGCATCTAAATAATTTAGGGACCCCTTTTACTAAACTGTGGTAAAATAAGGGCTTAGCACATCCCAGCGTGGACCTTCACTGAGCGCTAAGCCCATTTTTACCATGGAAGTGAAATAGGTGGTTTTTTTTTCTGTTTTATTTTTGCAGGTGCTACATTAACTTTTAAATAGCAAAAAATATTAATATGAGAGTACTCACTTGCCAAATTCTATAAAATTCACCCAAAGGCACCTACATTGGTGCACCTAACCAATGTAAGCACCTAACAACCCCTCTCCCCCCACTTTTATGAAGTGGTGTTAAGGTTTTTTATTGCAGGCCATGGTGGTAAAAGCTCTGAGCAACAGAACCAAAAGAAGGGAGGTCCAACCTCGTCTGCAGTAAAAAAAAAACAGCCAGGAACCAACAAACCAAAACTGCAGATATGTAGGCGAATTTTATTGTGACAAGCAAACGATATATTAAAACCTTTTTACCAAATGGGGGACCCAACACGGTCCGTGTTTCGGACAACCTTCATCAGGGGTCCATGGTAGATAAAGGAAAAAACATATGTCACAACAAATATTGAAAAAGATAATATAAAACCAAGCAGATGATGTGTCACGCCGAGAGTCTCTGCAAATATCACTATTTGCAGAGACTCTCGGCGTGACACATCATCTGTTTGGTTTTATATTATCTTTTTCAAAAATATATGTTGCGACATATGTTTTTTCCTTTATCTACCATGGACCCCTGATGAAGGCTGTCCGAAACACGGACCGTGTTGGGTCCCCCTATTTGGTAAAAAGGTTTTAATATATAGTTTGCTTGTCACAATAAAATTCGCCTACATCGTTGTACATATCTGCAGTTTTGGTTTGTTGGTAAAAGCTCTGATGCTCATGCTGCGGCCTGCCATAAAATACCCTTATGTGGCTTCATAAAAGGGGGGAAGTTAATTGATTAATAGGCTTAATTGGCACCAATACTTTTCATTTAACACTTCTTAATTGGTGTTAGTTGCATGTTAGAAAGACAACTTGGTGGGTGCAATTCTATAAAAGCTTGTCTAAAGTGCCTATCTAAATGAGGGTGTGGATAGGCATGGATCATGGGTATTTTTTGAGTTATGTGCACAGTTATATAATATAGGCTGATGTGTGCCTAACTTAGGAATATCTCAATACAAGAATATTCACAGAGTCCAGTGAAGAATTCACCCATATGAGTTCTTAATGAGGTCCAAAAGGGGTATCAGACAGCCCTACAAACAGTAATGTTTGAAGTGAATAAACTCTTCATTTGCCCCACGGTACCTCCTCCTCCGTATTAATTCTGCTTCTTATTATTTCATGCAGTTACTCATGAATATCAATTCTGAATACTTAGCTTTCAGCCTTGAAATCATTCCCCCGAACACCAACGCGTTTCGGATTCTTTGTCAAGGCGACGCGGGGAAAGCTACTGTTGTGAACATACACTACGTACCGCCGCACAACTTATCAAAAGACCACGGCGGTACGTAGTGTATGTTCACAACAGTAGCTTTCCCCGCGTCGCCTTGACAAAGAATCCGAAACGCGTTGGCGTTCGGGGGAATGATTTCAAGGCTGAAAGCTAAGTATTCAGAATTGATATTCATGAGTAACTGCATGAAATAATAAGAAGCAGAATTAATACGGAGGAGGAGGTACCGTGGGGCAAATGAAGAGTTTATTCCCTTCAAACATTACTGTTTGTAGGGCTGTCTGATACCCCTTTCGGACCTCATTAAGAACTCATCTTATATGGGTGAATTCTTCAAAAGAAAAAAGCCTTGGATAAATAGCTGTGAGGGGGGGGTCCGAGGCTCCGCAGCTCCACTCCCGCTCCCGCCACACGACCCCCCCCTCACAGCTATTTATCCAAGGCTTTTTTCTTTTGATAATTTTCCCCTTTATCAAAAGTGGACCCCTGACGAAGGTTAGTCCGAAACACGGACCGTGTTGGGTCCCTTACCTGGTAAAAGGTTTTTAATCAAAGATTTACTTGTCATAATAAAGTCTGCCTGCATCGTGTACAAGGTCTGCAGTTTTTTGGTTTGTTTGTTCTGGATTGTTTTACACTGCAGACAGTTGAACCTTGGTTTTCTCCTTGGTTTTGGTCTGTCATAGGGGAAAACACCTTCCAGGGATTCAAGACAAAGTTAGACAAGTTCCTAGTGAACAAGAGCATACACTGGTAGGGCTAGTCTTAGTTAGGGCGCTGAACTTTGACCAGAGGACCGCCGCGCGAGCGGACTGCTGGGCATGATGGACCACTGGTCTGACCCAGGTCTTATGTGCACTCAGTTAAATTACATGGAAATACATTACTTTTACAACAAATAGCAGGAAATATTTTTTCACTCAAAAATAGTTATGCTCTGGAACATGTTTCCAGAGGATGTGGTAAAAGTGGTTAGTGTAGCTGAATTTTTTAAAAATGTTTGGACAAGTTCCTGGAGGAAAAATACATAGTCTGCTATTGAGAGAGACATAGGGGAAGTCACATCTTGCCCTGGATTCAGTAGCATGGAATGTTGCTATTTTCTGGGTTTCTGCCAGGTGCTTGTGACTTAGATTGGCTACTATTAGAAACAGGATACTGTGCTAAATGGACCATTGGTCTGTCTTAATACAGCTGTTCTTATGTTCTTACCACAGGTCAGTGGCATACCAAAGGGGGGTGAGGGGGGGAGGTCCACCCCGGGTGCAGCCTTAGGGGGGGGTGCACTGCCGGCCAGGTCCGGAAAATTCAGCGAATGGTGTTGAAACAGCTCTCCCTTTCTCCCTCCCTGCCCCTTACCTTCGTGGCGCTTTCTCCCCGACCGACCGACCGACCGACAACAGGCCCGGTCCGACAAACCTCCCTGCCCTGTGGCCACAAGTCTAAATTATCTTCTTACAGCAGCTGGAGTATTGAAGCTGCGTGTGGCTGCCGTAAAGGTCATCTCTGACGCAACCGGAAGTTGCATCAGAGATGACCTTTATGGCAGCCATATGCAACTAAAACGCTTGGCTGCTATAAGAAGGTAATTTAGACTTGCGGCCACAAGGCAGGGAGGTTTGTTGGACCGAGCCTGTTGTCGGTCGGTTGGTCGGTCGGGGGCGGGGAAGCGCCACGAAGGTAAGGGGCAGGAAGGGAAAAAGGGAGGAAAGGTGGAGTGGAGAGGAAAAGACCCTTAAGGGAAATGGGTAAAACAGAGGGGGGAGAAGGACGCTGAAAGCACATGGGGAAGACGGATGGAGAAGGACGCTGACAGGACATGTGGAAGACGGATGGAGAAGGATGCTGAAAGGACATGGGGAAGACAGAGGGGGGAGAAAGACGCTGAAAGCACATGGGGAAGACAGAGGGGGAGAAGGACGCTGAAAGCACATGGGGAAGACAGGGGGGAAAGGACGCTGAAAGCACATGGGGAACACAGAGGGGGGAAAAGGACGCTGACAGGACATGGGGAAGATGGGGGGAGAAGGACGCTGAAAGGACATGGAGAAGACAGAGGGGGGAGAAGGATGCTGAAAGCACATGGGGAAGACAGAGGGAGGAGAAGGATGCTGAAAGCACATGGGGAAAACAGAGGTGGGAGAAGGGCGCTGACAGGACATGAGGAAGACGGGGAGAGAAGGACGCTGAAAGGAAATGGGGAAGAGAGAGTGAGGAGAAGAAGCTGAAGGGAAATGTGGAAGAGAGAGTGGGGAGAAGACGCTGAAGGGAAATGGGGAAGAGAGAGTTGGAAGATGCTGGCAGGGAAGAAGACAGAGATGCCAGACTATGGGGGGAGCGGAGGGAAGAAGATGGGTACCAGACCAATGTGGAAGGGAGGAGAAAGGGAGAGGCACCGTAACAGAGCAAATGAAAGATGCAGAGAGAAGAGAGACAATGGATGGAAGGAATTGAATGAGAACATGAGGAAAGCAGAAACCAGGCAACAAAGGTAGAAAAAAAATTATATTTCTTTTTTTTGCTTCAGGATAAAGTAGTATATTAGTTGTGTTGATAAAAATTTATAAACAAAGCACTGCCAGCTGAACATCTCTCTCCAGTTCAGCAGCCAGAACTTTGATTTATAAGGAAGGAATAAGCTAAATAATGCAGAATTGAGGCTTGTATGGATGCTGCAGGAACGGTGATGGGGCGGTGAAGGGGATGGTGCAGTGACGGGGACAGATTTTCTCCCCGTGTCATTCTCTAGTGCTCACGTCAAAAGCTTCCCTCTGACTCAGCTTCCTGTTTCCGCTTTTCACTGAGCACCGCGTTGCCGATCTGTTGATGCCAGGGGTAGAAGGAGGGCCGTTGCCGATCTTAAGTGTCATCGCGGGGGGGGGGGGAGATTGCAGGTCTTGTTGCCAAAATTGGAAAAGTGAGGAAGGGAGAAAGATGGGCCTATGGTGGATGGAGAGATTGAGAGAAGGGGGCAGATGATGTATGTGGGGAGAGAGAAGAGGACAGATGATGGGGGAAAATGATTGAGTTAGGGAAATACTGGAGGGGGTGAGGGAAAGAAGTGGCGAGCTGTAGGTAGACAGTAAAAAAGGAAATTGATGAGAGGGTAGTAAGAACGTAATCTAGATGGATGCAGAAAATAAATTGAAAAGGAAAATGAGGGAAAAAAGGGATTGCAGAAGAGAGGTGTGGGAGAGGGAAGGAGAAGAGAGAGATGCCAGACCAATGGGGGTGAAAGGAGAGATGGAAGGGGGAGGCATTTAGTTTCTGGAAGGGGCATAGAAGGAGAGAAGATGCCATATAGGGAGGGGCAGAGAGATGGCAGACAGTGGATGGAAGGAAGACAGTAACAAGAAGATGAGGAAAGCAGAAACCAGAGAAGACAAAGGTAGAACCAAAATTTTCTATTTATTTATTGCTTTAGGAGACATGTGTCACTGTTTCTGTGGTGTTGCATTTTATGCAGAGTCCAGCTTCTTGCTGGTTCAATTTAACCTTTTGTCTATGTATTTTTATTTTATCCCCCCTTTTACAAAACTGTGGAGCATTTTTTAGCACCAGCCGTGGTGGTAGCAGCTCTGATGCTCAGAATTCTATGAGTGTCAGAGCTGTTACCACCATAGCTAAAATCCACACTACAGTTTTGTAAAAGGGTGAGGGGTTAGTTTGTGATGACATATTCCATACTAGGCGAAGGTGTTTTTCTGTGTTCTGTGTGTTCAAAAGACATGGTTTTCTGTTAGGATTGACGGTGTAGGATTGATCTGTACTGGTCTGGCTTGTTTAATTTTACAATGGGTATATTGATGTACTGCTCACTGCAATATGTAAGATGCTGCCTTTTCCTAGGTACTCATGTGTGACGTGTGGTTTGTTACTAAAAATCATGTTTTTCATACAGATGGGGGGTGACAAAAAATGATGGACCCCGGGTGTCACATATGCTAGGTACGCCACTGCCACAGGTTATAATGCACTACTGCGGGGCATGCTCATGCATCCCATGATAGTTTTTGCATGTGCATATGCTACCCATGCACTAAAATATAGCAGACAGGAGTTGTGCTAATCATATAGTGCAGCTAAATTGCTGTGCACTAACTAGTGCTTAGTTAGACTGTGGACCTTTACTGCCTACAAAATAGGTGTTGGAAGGAGCTCATATGCTGATGGCCACAAACTAATGGGAAAATTAGTGTATGGCCATTATTGTAGAAATAGAAAAATTGACCATTTCCCGACAGCGCTATCAGCTTTAAATCATATTTCTATGAGTCAAAATTTTTCCCAGCAATGTTAGGGAGTTGTGATAGGAGTGTCATTTGCCCCTTCATTGGTAACCTGTCTACAGCAGCCTTTCAAGAGAAATGGATTTATACAGCCCCATTGTTTCAACACAAGTTATGTTGGACTCGCTATATAGATGACATTTTTGTTTATGGAAAGGATGACTGGAAGAGCTTCATCAGTCTGTGAGTTATTTGAATTCTTGTCATTCCAAAATATGCTACGAAGTGCAGTACAATTCTAACAAGATCACATTTTTGGATGTGGCTGTTGAAATAGTGGGTCAACACTTTCAGACAACTGTGTATTCTAAGATTTCAGATAAGAATTCTTTATCTTCTTTTTTTGTGTATACATTCATACCCTATGAAAGCCAATATCCCCCTTGCTCAGTTCCCCCCTTGTCAATATCCCCCTTGCTCAGTTTTTATGATACCAGTGGATTTGTGGAACTAATCAACAATAGATAGAGATCAGTGGAGTTACAGAGAAAATTTGTGGCAAGAGGATATCCGGTGACTATGGTATCTAGAGTGTGTAAAAGAGCAGTTTTTAGTCCAAGGGAAGAATTATTGTAATATAGAGTGCGGCATCAATCTGAAGTCGTCTTACCATTTATTTCTAAATACATGAGGCTATCTGCACAGATTCAACATATGATCCATCCTTATTTGACCACGAGTATGTTTAAAGTATATCCATGTTTTGAGAATTCAGACTGCCCTGGGGGTTGGTAGTAGATGCTGATCTTCGTTTCCGTTCCATTTGTTCCCGGAATTTTGGTCCCTTAGAGTCTACCTTATTTTTCGTTTCCGGCATGTTCTCTCTGGTAGACTCAATTCTCTCTTTGACGTATAGGGCAATACCCCCACCTTTTTGACCTACTCTGTCTCTGCGGTAGCACAGTGTCCTCGTTTCACCATGTTTCCGTGATGCCAATGATGTCAAGGTTATCTTTTTGTGCCATAGCTTCCAGTTTCTCCATCTTATTCCTTAGGCTCCTTGCTCCTTAAGCTCCTTGCGTTCGTATACATACACTTGAGTTTGTGGCCTGTTACTTTCTTGCATTTCCTTCCCTCTTGTTTCCCTTTCAATCCGTCAGGATTTCTGTCTTGCCTATGATCAGGTGAGTCTTCCCCGCTATCTTCCTGGGTATACCGGTTCTCGAACCATCGACTCTTGATCAACTGTCGGCTTTCCCCTTCCTAGTTTAAAAACTTATCAATTTCTCTCTTGATGTTGTTTGCAAGTAGCCTCGTTCCGTCTCCGCTGAGGTGGAGTCAATCCTTCCTGAATAGCTTGCTCTTCCCCCAGAACGTTGTCCAGTTGCACACAAAGTGGAATCCTTCTTCCTCACACTAGAGCCTCATCCATGTGTTGACTGCTTGCAGCTCTGTCTACCTCTTCTCGTCTGCCCTGGTTACTGGCAGGATCTCCGAGAACACATTCCGGTCTTCAGCTTCCCTCCTAGCATTCAGAACTGGTCCAGTCCTTCCCTGCTGTAGTTCCTGTTGCTCATGTTGTTTGTCCCCACGGGGATAACCACCGCCGTAGTTTCCTCTTCCATGCTGTCGATGATCCTATCGATGCGGTCACCAGCCGATCCTGTCTTCCTCCCATTATGTGGCTGTCGACTTGTCTGATGATGGAGTCCCCCACGACGATTGCTGTCCTCTCTATCTTCTCTTGCCTCTCTAGCCACAGGTCTGTGTCCTCTATGCACTTCCATCTTCCCTCATCATGGCGTTGGCTTGTACAGAACTCATCTTCCTTGTGATTGTCCTCTAGGTGGTCCTCACTCACTGTAGGTGTATCTTGGCAGCTTCACTTTTGTTGGTGATTTTCCACGGCCTCCCTGACTTCTTCCTCAATGGTTTCCTCTGTCATGAAGTTTCCTGCCTCTCTGTCCTCCTCTTCCAAGTGATTCTAATTCCAGTATTCTGCCCTCCATGAGTCTGACTTGCTTCTTCAGGCCCTCCAGTTCTTCACATCAAATGCATACATAAGACTGCCTCCCAGAGGGGAGGTAGTCATAAATATGGCAAACGGTGCAGAAAGCTGGTTAGCTCAATATCCTGCTTCTGTCTGCTGCATCCATTGCTGTCCGCTTGCTGTCTGTCGTCTGAAGTGGCTTCTCCTTGTGTAGGAATCTGTGTAGCGTCCTCGGTGTTACTGTGAAGTCCTTTTCTTGATTTTAAACCTGCTACCCCAGTTGCTTGTGTGTGTGTCTTCTGTCTCTGCTGTGATTGCCCTCTGCTACTACTGTGTTTGTTTATCTGCTGCTTGTCTGTCCTGTTACCCTCGTGGTACTTACTTGTGTAGGTGTCCTTCCTTAGTGTTTCTTCTTTGCTCGTCCCTTTTTAAGGCCCTTCTTAAAGTGCTCTCGCTAAGGCGAGCACCTTTAATGCTTGCCTTTGACGCGTGCCGAACGGCTGAGCTCCATTGGCCCCTCCCCTTTTAAGGAGGAGCATCATTTAAAGCAATTAAAATCTCATTTAAAAAAAGATGGTGCTTCCACAAACAGTGCTGGAATCATAACAACGGATATGCCTACTGGTACCTATGGGTAAAAAAGGTATGGTTAATGTTGGAAGTACCAAAAAGAATGTCACCTCGTGGTTAGAAGAGCAAAAAGAGAATATGAAGAAAGGCTAGTCAGGAAAGCATGAAATTTCAAACCCTTTTTAGATATGTTAAAGGGAAGCAGCCGGCAAGGGAAGAGATGGGACCGCTGGATGACGGAGATAGGAAAGGAGTGGTGAAAGAGGAAAAAGAAGTGGCGGATAGACTAAACATGTTCTTTTCGTCAGTATTTACAAAAGAGGACACATCTAACGTGCCGGAACCTGAGAAAATTTTCAAAGGAGATCAAGCTGAAAAATTAACATCCATGGAGGTAAGTCTTGAAGACGTACACAAGCAGATAGATATATAAAAACAGACAAATCTCCGGGCCTGGATGGAATCCACCCTAGGGTATTGTGAGACTCCACTCCTGGTCCCTCTCGGTACAGATGAAACTAAATGAATCAAAAACAAAATTACTCTGGCTCGGCCCAAAGTTAGAACACCTGCCCACCATCTTTGCACTACCCACGGGTGCTGTTCTGCACCTTGAGTTCTCAAGCAAGGTCCTTGGCATTACTATTGATTCTTCTCTCTCCCTCAACGACCACCTCAACTCCTTGGCAAAATCATGCTTTTTCAGCCTCCACATGCTGAGGAAAGTAAGATCCTACTTTCGCCAAAAACATTTTGCTGTCCTCGTCCAATCTATCATCCTCTCCGAACTTAACTACTGCAATGCCATTTACTTATGCCTAACAAAAAAAAGTCTTCAAAGACTCCAGCTTATCCAGAATACTGCAGCCAAGTTGATCTTTGCAAAATGCAAATCTGACCATGTCTCCCCACGCCTGTCCAATCTTCACTGGCTCCCAGTGATTTCCAGAATCCATTTCAAATGCTCCTGCCTGGCTTTTAAGATCATTCAAGGCATCCTTCCTCCCCTAATCCCACTATCCTTTAACTCCTCAAGTCCTGACTCCACCAGACCTGCCCAAAGATATAAACTATCCTTCCCCTCTCTATGCAGGTATTCTCTATGCAGGTAAACTGGGAAAATCTCTTCTCTTTAAAATCACAGGTCTCTGGAACGACCTTACTATCCCGTTGTGGAACTTGGGCTCTCTCCAACTATTCTGCAAGCAACTGAAAACTTGGCTCTTCTCTAACATGTAATTCTATTTTCCCCCTTACTCTTCCATTCTATATATAAGCTCATGTAAACCTTTTCCTTTCTTTTCTTATATTTTAAGTTCTTGTAAACCATGCCGAGCTCTACTTCCGTGGAGAGGATGCGGTATATAAACTTTAGGTTTAGTTTAGTTTAGTTTAGTTTATTGAAAGAACTAAAGGAGGAAATAGTGGAACTACCGCAGCAGGTTTGCAATCTATCCCTGAAAACAGGCGTGATCTCGGAGGATTGGAAGATAGCTAATGTTACACCTATCTGTAAAAAAGGATTGAGAGGTGATCCGGAGAACCACAGACCGGTAAGTTTGACTTCGGTCCCAGGGAAGATGGCGGAAGCGCTGATAAAAGACAGCATCGATGAACATCTAGAAAGGAATAAACTGATGAAAACAAGCCAACATGGCTTCTGCAAGGGAAGATTGTGCCTATCAAAATTATTGCACTTCTTCGAAGGAATTAACAAACAGATGGACAAAGGGGACCCCATAGACATTGTATACTTAGATTTCCAAAAAGCCTTTGATAAGGTACCCCATGAACGCTTACTGCAGAAACTGAAGAACCATGGGGTGGAAGGAGACGTACATAGATGGATCAAAAATTGGTTGGCTGGTAGAAAGCAAAGGGTAAGAGTGAAGGGCCACTATTCGGACTGGAGGAGGGTCATGAGTGGTGTTCCACAGGGGTTGGTACTCGGTCCACTGCTGTTCAATGTATTTATAAATGATCTAGAAACAAGGACGAAGTGCGAAGTAATAAAATTCACAGACGACACCAAACTATTTAGTGGAGTTAGGACTAAAGAGGACTGCGAAGATTTACAAACGGACCTGAACATACTAGGAGAGTGGGCAACGAGATGGCAGATGAAGTTTAATGTAGAGAAATGTAAAGTTTTGCATATAGGAAACAGCAACCCGAAGTACAGTTATACGATGGGAGGGCTGGTAATAGGTGAAAGTACCCAAGAAAAGGACTTGGGGGTAATAGTGGACAACACAATGAAGCCGTCGGCACAGTGTGCAGCGGCCTCTAAGAAGGTGAATAGAATGCTGGGTACTATCAAGAAAGGTATTACAACCAGAACGAAAGAAGTTGTCCTGCTGTTGTATTGGGCGATGGTGCGCCCGCATCTGGAGTACTGCATCCAATATTGGTCGCCGTACCTTAAGAAGGATATGGCGATACTCGAGAGGATTCAAAAGAGAGTGACACGATTGATAAAAGGTAAAGATTAGAGAAACTGGGGCTCTCTTCCCTAGAAAAGCAGAGACTTAAAGGGGACATGATAGAGACTTATAAGATCATGAAGGGCATGGAGAAAGTGGAGAGGGACAGATTCTTCAAACTTTCAAAAACTACAAGAATGAGAGGGCATTCAGAAAAATTGAGAGGGGACAGATTCAGAACCAATGCTAGAAAGTTCTTTTTCACCCAAAGGGTTGTGGACACCTGGAATGCGCTTCCGGAGGGTGTGATAGGACAGAGTACAGTATTGGGGTTCAAGAAGGGATTAGATGATTTCCTGAAGGAAAAGGGGATAGAAGGGTATAGATAGAGGATTACTATACAGGTCCTGGACCTGATGGGCCACCGCATGAGCGGACTGCTGGGCATGATGGACCCCTGGTCTGACCCAGCAGAGGCACTGCTTATGTTCTTACCTTTAGGTATTAGTAGGCACCTCCGTAGTAGCGATTGTCATCACAGATAGGCACCTGAAATGTAGGCCATGAAAACCCTGGCCTACATTTCTGACGCCTATCTGTAATGTAGCCACATGGAATGCTGCTACTATTTGGGTTTTTGCCAGATACCTTTGACTTGGATTGACCTCTGTGAAGACGGGATACTGGGTTGGATGGACCATTGGTCTGATCCAGTAAGTCTATTCTTATGTCCTTAATTCTATAAATAGCACCGTCATGTGATTGACCACGTTTGGCTGCCGATTGAGGTGCCTGTTATAGAATCTGGGCCTGAGTGTATACTTATGGGTAGCAGAACATTGTGGGAGTAGTTGGAGGCCCCTTTGCCTGAGTGGGAGGTGGAACGGTATAAAAGAGGAGTGAGGAGTGAGTTCAAGGCTTTTGGTTATTCTTATTCCCCTGCCAGAGCCCTAGTACTGAGGGAGACTCCTGAGGTACAAACCACTTGTGAAGGGAAAGTCTGAGAGGGTTTGCCAGAAGGGCAGATAGCAGAGTAAGAGGAGAGAAAGTGGAACCTGGTGAGTTTCACTGAGAGAAGATATAAAGGACTTTACTTTCCAAGGGGTCACCAGGAGAGGACAGATTAAAGAGTGTATAAAGACCCATCTCAAAAGGGAAACCGTGAGTGAGAAGACCCTGCTTCTTATGCAGAGTGTTTTAGCTTGGTGGGAAAGACAGAATGGTCCCAGGCTGAGGAAAGAGGGTGGGATCCTGGAGTGGCTCACCGTGTGTATTAAGGAATTGTATGAAAAGATTGGGGAACATACTAGAATTGTTTCTGAAGTGACTTTATCATAAACAGCTTGTAAAACTTGTTTCATTATTCACAATAGAATAAATTGTAAATAGTTTATGCACTAACACTGCATCAAGTTCAAGTAAAAGTTCCAGTCATCAATTGCACATTGGTCTCAGCTTGATTCTGAGTGTTATGATTGGGACCCTGGGATTGTGATCCTTCAGCCTACCAGATTTTATTAAGGCCCAGCTCGATAGACATTAAGACTATTCCAGCAGGGGAGAGAACTACAGGAGGAGCAGCGCTGACGGTGCTCAGCACCAACTGCCAGTTTCACTAGTGGCCAGGTCGGGAGCCCGTTCCAGCAAGGCACCCAACCGCCATCTTCACTCCTCCCCCATTCCAGCAGGGGAGAGCCGACAGAGGAGAGCTGCAGTCGCTCAGACCAACGGTCGGTTCGGGAGCCCGTTCCAGCAGGGTACCCGACACCATCTTCACTCCTCCCCCATTCCGAAGGGTCTACCTCTGAGGATCTCGCATCTTGTGCGGCAGCGGTGGAGATTACCTTGCCAGAGATGTCGCCTGTTCTTGGAGGAAACTCGGGACCCAGATGATAGCCATCGGAACTGGGGTTGACGGCAGTTAAAGAATAGAATGGGAATGGTGGTTGAAGTGAATTGGGGTGGAGATGGAGGTGGGTATGGAGAGGGATAGGGATATGATGTATTCCGGAAAGGCATTTAAGATCTGGTGTTAAATGATCATAATAATTACAAGTCAAAGATCTTGATGCTTTTTTGGAGTGTGTTTCTGTTTCTCTCTATGCTTATTTTTATCTCTATTTTGTTTACTTTAATTATTATTTTAATTCTATCTTTGAATTATTTATTCATTACTTGTTGGAATATTTCATTTCTATCTCTATCTCTACCTCTGTCTTTTTATTTTTATTTTTCATACTGTTTCTTCAGGTACTTTAGTTAGATTGTGAGCCTTTGGGACAGTTAGGGAATTTCCAAGTACCTATCTTATTTATTTAGTTTTTATTTATCTTTAATGCATCATTTTTGTAAACCGCTTAGAAACCTCACGGTTATTAGCGGTATATAAGAATTAAATTAAATTAAATTCCAAATAATTTTTTTTTTCAGCCCTGGTCGCGGGTTCCTGAATCTATGAGCTGGCCAGTGCCTTCAGACTGTGAGGGAGGCAGACCGGGGTTACACACATTTACAAACCAACAGATGGATCACCAAAGTTTGATTTACCTAAATTGGTAAAACTTGTTACTCACTGTTGAAAAAATGGCTATCAATTTTACTTCAAAGTTCACTGCAATGTTATTGAAGCAATTGCCGCTACCTGAAACGACTGATCGGTTTTGAAAAATCCTGGCAAATCAAAACACTTGGAATTAAATAAATATTTGCTATGATAAATGATCCAGTTGCAGGCAAGCAGCAACTGTCTTTGTGTAGTGGAAGGGGGGGCAATCATTCAAATAAAAGCTGTTTCATTTACTCATGTTCCTATCAACGACACATGTTTCAGCTCAGATTTGAAATGTAATGACTGATCGAAAAGAATAAATACAAGGCCTGGAAAATAGTGACGGAGTCAGCAAAATCCAGATTTCTAACAGAATTAGCCAGCTGATTTATTTTAGCTTTCGGTGATAACATCTATTATCCCTTAATGTATTCCTGAATGCTTACAAAAAAGGATTTATGGCATTGTATATAATGTATGTGCTCCAGCAAGTCTATCAGCGTAGTGAGAGTTTGTATTTATTCTGGCACAGCCTGGACATTTAATCGTGTTGCATACCTTTCAGATGTAGTTTTGAGTTGCTTTGCCTCTACTGACAAACTGTTTCAGAAAGGCGTACTATTACAGTTGTGTGGAGGAGAAGCCTAGTGGTTGGAGCAGCAGGCCGAGGACCAGGGAACCCAAGGCTCAAATTCCACTGCCACTCCTTGTGGTGATGGGCAAGTCACAAAGCCCTCTATTGCCTTGTGTACAAACTCAGGGGGATATTTACTATAGTGCAGTAAATATTTGAACTTACTGCACTATAACTTCAAAAACTAAGGTGTGGTAAATGCAAGGGGTGTGCCCTGCATTTACCAAACAAGACAGTTGCTTACCACATAGGCGCTATATTAAATGCAGTGCTAGAATCTCCCTTATGTGGAGAGCTAACCCTTCATGGTAGAACTGTGAGGCTATAGCTAAGGGTCAGTCATCACTATTTTGAAATCTGAGCCAGACTGTTTGGGAGTAGAGAGGAACAGCTCCCACCTGGACTCACTATGCCATCATGGATGGCCCTTGGGTACATCCTTAGATTCTCTGAAGGGTCTGGGGGGGGGGATAGAGGGAGGGCCAATTAGAGATTGGGTGATGGGATTTGTTTGGAGGCCCTGCCTGAGTGGATGTGTCATCTTGATTGTGATGGAGATCTAGAGGGTGATTTTGAATTTCAGGAGGGGGCTATCTATATTTGTAGGATGATTCAGGGTGTCGCTATGGGTGGGCCTGGATGGGCACAGACCCACTTATTTTTGGCTCAGGTCTACCCAATCAGGCAGTCAATCAAGTATACCTCTCGTTTCCCACACCCCACAGGCCTGATATTCCTCATCCCTCCTCCAACATGGTTCCGGCATCTCTCCCTCACCCTTCAAACTTGCAACTTCCCTTCTCTGATGCAACTTCCTGTTACCATGAAGGTGGAATATGGCAGAAGGAAAGCTCCTAGCTGGCCAGAGGCAGGCTGGCATCATTGTTGCCAGAAGAAAACATACAAGTTTGAAGGATGAGGGAGAGATGCTGGACCTGTGTCAGGAAAGGGTGAAAAAGATGCCAGATCTGTGTGTGTGTGTGTGTGTGTGGGGGGGGGGGGGGGGGGAGAGAATGGAGGGAGAGAAAGAGATAAATTGTGCCTACCCAAGTTAACTCAGCTAAAATGTGAGTTCTGACTATGCTACTGGGGTGATCGGGAGCAGCTTTGAATTTCAGAGAGGGATAGTTTGAGACTTTATATACTGTCTTTCAAAACAAATCAAAGTGGTTTACATAGAAAGCAATATTTGGTATTGTAGGAAAGGAATGCTAAATTAAGGACAGGATAGCCTGTCATTTGCATTCAGAAGGTACACACACCCACACCCACACAAACACAAAGGTGCTTCGGCAGAGATGGGCCACTAAACCAAGGACAGACCCAGTCATACTCTGGAAAAAAAAAAGATAAGTCTTCAAACCAGCTCCTATTTGAGGGAAAGAGGAAGCAAATTCTAGAGATAAGGTATAGTGTCGAAAAAAGCCAAGCTCCTAATATATTCTAATCTGGAATGGAAGACGGAGATAGTAGTAAGAGAGTGTCCTTCCTTAGATCAAAGGGATCTGGTGGGATGTAGGGAGAAATAAGGGAAGTCAAATAAGAAAAGAAAGCAGTAAGTAATTAAGAAGCCAATCCATGCCAATATCAATTAATAAGCAATTACACAAAGCAACAAAAAATTGTTTTCGGAATCATCTGACAACACAGCACATTTTTCTAAATCAGTTTTTCATACTGATTTCAGATCTGTTATTAGTTTTTTTCAGTCATGTAAAATTTTAAATTTATGACTAATGTTAGTTTATAGTGTTTTAGCATGTGAGGGTTTTAAGAATTACAGCACCAATTTAAAGAAATGTTGCAGTTTCTTCGGTCCAAAGTCAAGCACACAGCATAGCATAATTATATTGGACTGTGTCACTTAGCAACCAATATTTCTTCATAAATGCTTAGAGTATGATTTCTTTTTGTGAGTTGTGTCTAGATTGTTACAGCACAACATCCTGTAGTAGTCGGCCATCATATACTCTCATTCCAGTGTATGGTAGTGACATAAGAACATAAGATTTGCTGCTGCTGGGTCAGACCAGTGGTCCATCATGCCCAGCAGTCCGCTCACGTGGCGGCCCCTAGGTCAAAGACCAGTGCCCTATTTGAGTCTAGCCTTACTTGCGTATGTTCTGTTCCAGTAGGAACTTATCCAACCTTGTCTCAAATCCGTTTACCTTGGAGAGGGTGAACAATCTCTCTGTCTCTATTAAGTCAATTCCCTTTAATATCTTGAATGTTTCGATCATGTCTTCTCTCAGTCTTCTCTTTTCAAGGGAGAAGAGGCCCAGTTTTTCTAGCCTCTCATTGTACAGCAACTCCCCCAGCCCCTTAACTATTTTTGTTGCTCATCTCTGGACCCTTTCGAGTAGTAATATATCCTTTTTCATGTACGGCAACCAGTGTTGGACGCAGTATTCCAGGTGGGGGCATGCCATGGCCCGGTAAAACGGCATGATAACCTTTTCAGATCTGTTCATGATCCCCTTCTTAATCATTCCTAGCATTCTGTCCGCCCTTTTTGCCGCCGCCGCCGCACATTACGCGGACGGTTTCATTGACTTGTCTACAAGTACTCCCAAGTCTCTTTCCTGGGGGCTCTCTCCGAGTATAGCACCGGACATCCTGTATTTGTGCATATGATTTTGGTTACCAACATGCATCACCTTGCACTTATCCACGTTGAAGCTCATTTTCCATTTTGCGGCCCATTAACTGAATGTCCTGGTGAAAACGTTCTCCTTGCTCGTCACTCACCATACCAAGATTTTCCAGAAAAAATCAAGATGTGATATAATGTTCAGCTGTAGGTCTACTATCCCACAAGCACAGGAAACAGCAGTATTTAGTGAATCCTCCTTGCATTCCCATTAGCATGCCAATGACCTTCAGATCATTACAGGTGTTCCACTGGTTTGTTTTATAACTGATTGCTTCTAGTAAATTCTTCATATTCTCATAAGACTCCTTTAGATGAGCAGAATGATCAATTGGTATACTTGGTTTGGAATTTCCATTGTGCAGTAACACTGCCTTCAAGCTTCTCTGTGAAAAATCAATGAAGAGACGCCATTCATCTGGACAATGAACTTGTGACAAACTGTTGAAGAGCCCGTTGATGTCATAACAAATGTACAATGAGCCATTTACAGTGAATAATGTTGTTGTTATGATTCCTTTTTCTGTAATGAGTTATATTAGCATCTTTTGCAAGCAAGTGCTTTTGCTTAAGCCTTGAAGCAAAAAGTTCTGCTTTTTCTTTTGAAAGATTTAGATCACGAATAAGATCATTGAGCTCAGCTTGTGTAAAGGTCTCTGGTTCTGAATCTTCATCATTCACATCAGCATGATCAGATAATTCTGGATTGTGACTAGCTGCTGCATCATCATCACATTCCTCATCATGTTCCACAGAAGCAAGTCCATCCTGTGGAGGTATAGGGACAGGCAGTGAGTCATCATGAGGAACAGGTCTAATAGCAGAATCCAGAGTAGGATATATAATTTTGTGCTTAGTTATAGCTGAGAATCCACTTGTGTTCACAAGGCACAAGTAGCAATCTTTAACATGGTCTCAAGGTTCCCTCCAAATCATTGAGATTGCAAATGACATTGCTGCCTTTCGTCAATTGAGCCAATCACAAAGTCCATTGGAACAATTGGTATAGATGATATGTGGAGCCCAAGACTTATCCTGGTCACCCAGTGGACAGCCAAAGTACAATTTGTATACCTTCTTCAGATCTATGGCAATTGGGCGACGTTGTGCTTTCGTAGTGAATGAACCACAGACGCAACAGAAACTATCTGGCATGATAAAGACTGATATTAATCACCGTCTGTAGCATTAAAAAACAAAGACAACTGTTGTTAACCCTCCTTATACGTTTATCCTCTAAACACAGGATATATTGCCCAATTAACATTTATAATTATATTTAATTACCTCATAACAAAAATGTGACGTGCTAGTGAAAAACTAAACACAGATTTGAAATCAGCACAAAAAAATACTACAAAGCCTACCCAACATTAACTCTGATGAAAATGATGTGTTGACCTGTGTAAGTTTGTTGCTCATATCAAGTAGATCCTCTGTTCACACAGAAAACTTTTTTCTCACATCTTGTTAGGCCTTAGAGTGAACATAGGTGGGGTTGGAGACAGAGCTTGTGGTAATGGGGACAAACTTTGTCCCCGTGTCATTCTCTACTCCATGCACTTCACGCCACCCCTGATTCGGCCTCTGATCAGTGGCGTAATAAGGAGGGCGGGGCAGTCCACCACAGGCGTCGTCTTGGTGGGGGCACTGGCACCCATCCTCCGCTCTGCTCCTCTGCTCCTTCCCCATCCCCCACTACTGCACACACAAATATGCCCCCTTCCCTTCTCAACCTGCTGCTTGTGCCAGTATCAGCTCTTCCTCTGACTTTTCACTTCCAGGACCCGAGCCTAGGAAGTGACATCAGAGGAAGAGCTGATGCTGTTCCCAGCTCACGCTGGGAACATTAAAGAGGTATGGAGAAGGGGAATGTGCATGGCAGAAGGTGGCAGGGAAGGAGCGGATGGGGGTGCGGGCAGGGGCACCACCACCTTGGGTGCCTCTCATCCTCGCTATGCCACTGCCTCTGACTACCACAGAAATCCTCACAAGCCAGATTAGGGCCTCCCCTTAATATCTTCCTAAAAGGCACTGGGCTTGACAATGGGAGGTTAGACACATTTAATAGCCAAGTCGCATTGTTGTCAAAACTTAACTTAGGGTTCATAGTCATTCGCGCATGGGACTTCGGTGTACCAACATTGCAGCGCAGACAAATCGGCGCAAGACCCCAGTGTGCCTCCAAAAAAGTGACTTTTAAAGAGCTCCAATGCGGGGTGTGAGTGGGGAACCTCCCCAGTTTACTTCATACTCTTTGCGCTGCCGTGGGTGGGGGGGTTGGGGGGTTGGAACCCTCCATTATAGAGTAAACTCAACTTTTTCCCGATTTTTTAAGAAAAAGTTAAGTTTTCTCTATAATGTGGGGGGTTGCACCCCCCCAACGGCAGTATGAAGTAAACTGGGGGGGGGGGTAACCCCCCACACCATCCGTCGTAGCTCTTTAAAAGTAACTTTAAAGGTGGCGCACTGGGGTCTTACACCAAATTGTCTGCGCTGCAATGTCGGCGTACAGAAGTCTTGCATGCTTTTGTCCCGTCACCTAACTTAGTTACCAGTGATCGTTGCTTTCACAGTAATGTGATGTTTGCCTAACTACCTAGCATTTCCAATTCTAGATGGCCTCTGATTAGCAGATAATATATATATATATATATATATATATAATTTTTTTTTTTAAGGGCAGAAGTCTGAATTGGGATGTGGGGCATCCAAACCCAAATAAATTATTTTTTAATTGCAGGCATCTGAAAGACAAGCTTCATAGTGAAATTTAATTGTGTGGTTTATGTTTTGGTTGTAAAACTATGCAGACAATGTGAGAATTATTGCAGACATTTCCAAAAGCATATTCTTAATCTGATCTACTGTCTACTATAAGCATGTTATGAACTTTGTAAAAAAAAAAAAAAAAAAAATAGGCAAAAAATTTGAACAGTTCTTGCATGCACGCTATTTCTGAAATAAACCCAAGTGATTAATCAGACACATGAAATCCACTACCTTCTGATCACTCTGCTGAATGAAGACAACACATAGCTGTGCACAGATGTGTAGTAGCCCCTGTTAACAAATGAACATAAGAATAGCCTTACTGGGTCAGCTCAATGGTCCATCTAGTCCTGTAGCCCATCTTCAGGGTGGCCAGTCCAGGTCACTAGTACCTGGATTGTAACAACATTCCATGCTACCAATCCAGGGCAAGCACTTTTCCTCCAGGAAATTGTCCAAATTTTTCTTAAAACCAGCTATGCTATCCACTCTTACCACAACCTCTAGCAATGCATTACAGAGCTTAACTATTCTCTAAGTGAAAAAAAATTCCTCCTATTGATTTTAAAAGAATTCCCCTGTAACTTCGTCGAGCGTCCCCTAGTCTTTGTAATTTTTGACAGAGTGAAAATTGATCCACTTGTACCCATTCTACTCAGGATTTTGTAGACTTCAGTCATATCTCCCCTCAGCCGTCTCTTTTCCAAGCTGAAGAGCTCTAACCTTATTAGTCTTTCCCCAAACGAGAGGCGTTCCATTCCCTTTATCATCTTGGTCGCTCTTCTTTAAACCTTTTCCTGTGCCACTATATCTTTCTTCAGATAAGGAGACCAGAATTTAATGCAATACTACAGGTGAGGTCACACCATGGAGCACAGGGGCATTAAAAATTGGAATAACATTGGCCACCCTCAACCCCAATCTTCAGGTACTACAGATGATTTTAGTGACAGATTACAGATCACTAACAGCAGGTCAGCAATTTCATGTTTGAGATTTTTAGTGCCGTGGGATTTATACCATCTGGTTCAGGTGATTTATTACTTTTTTAACGTGTCAATTTGGCTTAGTACATTGTCTAATGTACTAAGATTTGTTCAGTTCCTCCACATCATCACCCTTGAAAACAATTTCCGGTTCAAATAGATCTCTTATATCTTCTTCCATAAAGACCGAAGCAAAGAATTAATTCAATCTCTCCGCTATGGCCTTATCTGCCCTCAGTGCCCCTGTTGCTCCTTGATCATTCAACAGTCTTATGGATTTCCTCACAGGATTTCTGATTCTGATGTACCTAAAAAAATCATTGAGTTCTTGCTTTTTTTGGAAAATTTTTCTTCATATTCTTTCTTAGCTTTCTTTATCAATGCTTTGCATCTAACTTGCAAGTGCTCGTGTTTCTTCTTCTTTTTTTTTATTAAGATCCATTTTCCATTCTTGAAAGAATGGGGGTGTTTTGGACTCTGATAGTCTCTTTCATGTCACATTTTAACCATGCTAGATCTCGTTTCCTCTTCTTTCCACATTTGTGGAATACATCTGGTCTGGGCTTCCATTGTATTTTTAAATAACATACACACCTGTTTTATAGTCCTGTTAGTTCACATGAAAGGTTAATAAATAAAAATAAAAACAAAATTGGGAAATAAGATATGCCTTTTTATTGGACTAACTTAATACAGCTTTTAAGTAGCTATTAGAGGCTAAAGCTTTCACCAGGACAGACTATTCATAAATAACAATATCAGTATATAAAAGCAAAACATAAAATTATTCTAGTGAAAAGGTGTAGGGCAAGGAGGAAAAAAACAAGAGATAGATGGGTGACAAAGATGTTGCAAAGCAATACAATGTTTATAGTTTATAATGTGACAGGAAAATCAGGGGCCCTTGTACTGAACTGCAATAAGCACTAACACATGCTTACCACAGGTTAAAAAGCACTATTGTGGGCCACATTCAGGCATCCCACTGTAGTTTGGGAATCAATGCAATAGAATAGGAAAGGTTAAAAAGACTTGATGGAATTATAATAGTTTTGAAGGTATTCATTGCTAGAGCAGAGAACTGCTCCTGCCATACTCTTAGTGAAGAAAGAAAAAGAAGGCTGCTAGCCAAGTATGCTAGAAAGAAGGAATCGATAGGAAGTGTAATCCATAGAGAGCTGTACATGTACCCTGAATGAGCCTATTGAGAACTGCAGAATTACACAAATTTATTTATTTATTTCAAACTTACTATATACCGCCTTTAACTATAGTAGACGATCAGGGCGGTGCACAAACAAATTTGCAGTCTAAGGGCACAATCTCACCTTTTAAAGTCACAGGCAATGTAGTATTATCATTGGGCTCGTCTCTGCAACATAGCTGTGCAAAAACTCTTTACCTCTGAATGAGCAACACACGTATCCATTTATCATCCACTGCAGCTGTTTATGCATGATGCATATAATAGACCTAAAAACAAAAAAGGTAATTCTAGAAATGATGACCAGCAGTTCTACACAACTTGTGTAAACAAGGGGAAATCTATATTGGTTATTATGCAAGCTAAAGCACTATGTACTGTTCTGTAATGTAGCATATAATTGTATTAGTGTACACCTGAAAAGGGGTGGAAACAAGAAAAAGAATAAACCCATGTGAAGATAAAAAAATAGACTTTATTCACTTATCTTGCTCCAGGTACTAAAACCGAATGCCCAACGTGGTCAAGTTTCGCCTAGGGCTGCTTCAGGGGCATTATAAAATACTATTTGGTGTTAAAATGCAGTTTGGGCCAATTGGTATTATCGGTTTCATGAACCCAGATTGGGTTTGCAAATTCACTTACTGCAGCCAGTCCAAACTGCTTTTAACCCCAATTGGTATTTTATAATACCCATGAAGCAGCCCTACGTGCATGATATATATTTAATAAGTGAATAAAGTCTACTTTTTATCTTCACATTGCTGTTCTTATTGTTTCCACATTGGATTTTGTCAGCTGATTGCCTTGTTTTCTGGGATCCTGAAAAAAGGGTATACATTTGGGTAGGGCATGGAAGAGTCATACGCATATCTACCATCAATGCACCCATCTTATATAATGCTATCAGTTGTGTATACTGAGTGGTGCATTTAAGCACACCCATTTATTCCTTCCATCGACCTGGCGTAAATGGATACACCTTCTTTTAGGGCAAAGCAATTTGGGTTTATAAGAACATAAGAATTGCCGCTGCTGGGTCAGACCAGTGGTCCATCCTGCCCAGCAGTCCGCTCACGCGGCGGCCCCTAGGTCAAGACCAGTGCTCTAAATGAGTCCAGTCTCACCAATTTAGCATGAACTTGTCCAACTTTGTCTTGAAACCCTGGAGGGTGTTTTCCCCTATAACAGACTCCGGAAAAGTGTTCCAGTTCTCTACCACTCTCTGGGTGAAGAAGAATTTCCTTATGTTTGTACGGAATCTATCCCCTTTCAACTTTAGAGAGTGTCCTTTCGTTCTCCCTACCTTGGAGAGGGTGAACAGTCTCTCTTTCTCTACTAAGTCTATTCCCTTCACTATTTTGAATGTTTCAATCATGTCCCCTCACAGTCTCCTCTTTTCAAGGGAGAAGAGGCCCAGCTTCTCCAATCTCTCACTGTACGAGAACTCCTCTATCCCCTTAACCATTTTAGTCGCTCTTCTCTGGACCTTTTCGAGTAGTACCATGTCCTTCTTCATGTACGGCGACCAGTGCTGGACACAGTACTCCAGGTGGGGACACACTATGGCCCAGTACAGTGGCATAATAACCTTCTCCGCTCTATTCATGATCCCCTTCTTGATCATTCCTAGCATTCTGTTCGCCCTGTTTGCCGCCACAGCTAGTATTCTATAATAGAATCAGGGCACATTGATCCTGTTGTAGAATTGGCACTCAACACACTGCGTTAGGGTACTCAGAAGGAGATACCACTCACATAGAGAATGACATGGTGACAGAATTTGTTCCTGTCCCCGGGGATAACTGTGGGAAACCATCCTGTGTCATTCTTTAGTGTCTATCTCAACCTTAGTCCTTCTACACCAGATTTCTTCAAAGCAAGGCTTGAGGGTCAGTGGAGTGCCCATTCATACTCTGATTCTTCCCTCTCTCCTTAAAGAACAGCACAACCATAGGGACGGGGACAAATTCTGTCAAAGTGTCACGGGTTGTGCCACTTTATAGAATTGACTCCAATGTGAAACAGCCAACTGCCATAGACTCGTCTCAAATGAAGGGCCCATTTTAAATCATTTATCAAAGTCAATTTGTTCTGATCTGTGGTTATTTATTAACAATATCAGTGATGACATTAGTATGTATGCAGAGACTCTGTGCTGTGCTTTCTTACTACTAAATACAGTTAGTTTTAACTTCAGGCCACAAATGCTTCTGTGCCACAAATTTGGCTGAATCAAGCTCCTTGTGTTATATTTAACCACTTTCCTTTGGTGAACAACATAAACCAGTGAAAACCCCATCTATAAATAGAGCTAATAATAATACTCATTCCAAAGGGAAATAAGAGCTCAGCTGCCAGTGTATCTGGAGTCAATAACTCTTTTTATATCACTGTGTTGCCACTGACCTAATTCTATTTTGGTCTAGCCCACAAGATTTTATTTGGCAGGTGAGTTGCAGTCAGGAAGGTGCCTTTCCAGCAGTCCTACTAAAGCTCTGACAATAGTAAAGCTGCATTTGAGAGGTAAAGTTTGGTTAAATAAGAAAAATAGGCTTGACCACATACATTGCCTTAATGCAAGGGATCCAGAATCACTTAAATATCACTACCAGTGATTCCAAGTCTTCACTCTATAGTGATTTTATAAAATAATTTTTGCGTGTAGGTATGTATATGTTATCAGATGCATTTGAAAAGTTTCTACATTGCATCCTTTTCATATAAGGCTGTATAAAGTATTGGAATTCCTTACCTTCCAGTCTGAGCATGTGAGCAATCACTCACAGGTTTTACTTGGTCGCTCACAAAAAATGCTCGCACCCAGTCAGTCCTTAGAGGGAGCATTGTTCAGGAGACTGTTGAAAATGTATCTTTTTAGAAAATATTTTAAAAGTTAAATGAAAGGGTTGTATTTGGCAGGATTATAAATAGCTAAACTTTTTCTGGAATGTGATATCACTTACAATAAGTCTAATTGTATTCAGAGATGTGGAGGGACAATTTGATAGGACGTCTAGGTCCGAGGTTGGACGTTTTGGGCAACATGTCCACAAAACCAGTGGGAAAAATGGCCATTTTCAAAGCTGCCAGACATCTATCTGTAATTTTCGAAAATGACCTATGCATAAGTTTTGGTTCTTAGGACGTCTACCTTTTTTGGCCATTTTCAAAAATAAAAACGTCCACATGAAAAACACACAAAGCAAGTTTTGTAGACGTACCCAACTACCTTGTCTGATCACGGCAGGGGAATCTCCATCAGCTGAGCCAGTTTTGGGGATTCCTGCCAGTTCAGTTGATGGGGATTCCCCCTGCCAGGATCAGCTGAACTGATAGGGAGACTCCTTTCTCCCTTCCACCCTCAAAGGCACTGATCCCCCAGTTCCCTCCTCAGAGAGCCCCCACACTACACCTATCCCCCCCAACATCCCTCGAAGGCACTTGCAACATCCCACACACACATCACCCAACACTGCAAAATCGGCAGGAAGGAAGCCCACTCCTTCCTGCCTACAGGGTTGCGTGCTGCGAATGATGGGCCTTCCCCCTCACAAAGCTTCTTGGGATGCAGTGGGAGGAGCCTAAGGCCCTGATTGGCTCAACATTGAGATGGAATCCCTGAAACTGGCTCAGCTGATAGGGATTCCTCTTTCCCGATCGGCTGATGACAAGCCCTCAATATGACCGGCAGAGCAGTGCAGACGGTTTGGTCCTTAGGATGTCTACTTTTTTTGGCCATTCTGAAAAATAAAAATGTCCATTGTGAAAAACGCACAAAAGCAAGTTTTATAGACTGCAGGGGAATCCTTATTAGCCAAGACGGTTTTGGGGATTCCTGCCGGATCACCTGGAACCCTATACCCCTCCATCCAACATCTATGGACCCCCCTCACATCCCTCCACATTACTGGACCCCCCCCCCACACACACACACATCACCAGCATCCCCAACATCAGGCAACACCCCCATATCATCCAATACCACCCGACATGAGGAAACAGCGCCCCCACATCCCCTGACACCCCCGTACCTTCCGATGCAAAATTAGCAGGAGGGAAGCCCATTCCCTCCTGTCTACAGGGCTGCATGCTGAGAATGATAGGCCTTCTCCCTCCAATGCATCTTGGGATGCATTGGGAGGGGGCCAAGGCCCTGATTGGCTCAAAATTGTAATTTTAAGCCAATCAGGAAAGAGAAAGGGACAAATGCTGATTTTGGGATAGGGGTGCAAGAAGAAAAAGAGAAGGAAGAAACTGGATATGGGTAGGGATAGAGATACAGAGAAGAGATGCTGGATAGGGTGTACAAGGTACATGAAAAGAGAAGAACTGTCAAAAGGTAAGAGATCCTAAAAAGAGAGTTAAGATAAAAACAGGAAAGTAGAAAAGATACTTGGACCAATGCTGATATAACAAAGGTAGCTTTGGGAAATGTGCATCTATTTCTATTTCAGTTCCTATTTCTATTGCTATGACAACATTTACTGCACAGAACGAATGTAGAGATGATGCGGTATATAAACCTAAGGTTTAGATTAGATTAGAACTTTCATGTGTTTGCTTTTTTGTAAGGTTTGTTCATTAGAGCTCAGAAAGAGTCCTTCCATCCCCACTAACTTGGAAGACATGGTGTAATAGGGGGCCCCATTTAAATTTTTCCTCTGAGGACCCACTCTGTCCTAGATACTTCACTGCGCTAAACAGCATTCTCTGCCATCGGTAGCTGGAGATGTGTTAAGACATTGTTTTCTGCTGCCTCAGAACCAATCTCTTGAGAACACCTGGAAAATCTCACAGCTCTTACTGCAAGACTGGTCCTGTGGAAGCAAGTGATGACTTTTTATGAAGGCACCTCTTGCTGCCTGAGAGGGAAGCAGCCTGTTGGTGCCACAACCAAGGTCTGTCAGGGTGAAGCCAGGAAATATACTGGGTGGATCTGGAGGGTATGGCTAGGTGGGATGGGGTAGAACAAGGGACGTGGTTTAAATCACCCTGTCAAAGATCAGGCTCTTTGGCAGCACTAGTTATATATCATTTGGTTACAGTATCCCCTTCTCGCCTGGCTGCAATGGTACGGCCTTCCCTTAAACAGTATATGTCAGGCATTTGCTAAAGCTTAGACTTCAATTTAGTGTTTGTGTTCAGGGTGAAGTGTATGTAGAGGACAGAGATTTACCCACTTCTCTCCCTCTGCAACTTAAATAGCAAAAACTTCACTATCAAGTCAAAGGGAAAAGAAAAGAGAAGCCCCACTGAGGATATGGACTAGTAAAGGAGGGAAAACCCTTCTCCCCACCCAGAGAGAGCCTACTCCAAATTATTCATAACACTGCCATTAAAATTATTTCAAAAGCACGTAAATACGATCATGTCACACCTCTTTTAATCAAAGCTCACTGGCTTCCTATAGATCATCGAATTTCCTATAAAATAATGTTGCTAATAGAGAATGACACGGTGACAAAATTCATCACCGTTCCCGTCCCCGCGGATAACCGTGGGAAATAATCCCATGTCATTTTCTAGTGTCTATTTCAACCTCGGTCCTTCTACATCAGCATTCTTCAAAGCAAAGCTTGCGGGTCAGTGGTTGTGGCCATTCATACTCTGATTCTTATGTGAGCCAAGGATAATGAAGCCATTGTGACATCACTGATGTGATTGGCTCTTAGGCACTGGTGGAATGAGGCATTATGACATCACAATATCTGCTCTGGATACCAGAGACTGTCATTCTGTAGCGTCTGTTTCAACCTCGGTCCTTCTACACCAGCATTCTTCAAAGCAAAGCTTGCGGGTCAGTGGTTGTGGCCATTCATACTCTGATTCTTTCCTCTCTCCTTAAAGAATGACATGAAAATGGTTTCCTGCGGTTATCCACGGGGACGGGAACGGTGATGAATTTTGTCACCGTGTCATTCTCTAGTTGCTAACTTAACAAGACCAAAACTTCTGAGCCAACCTGATTTCATTAACAGGCTATTAATCCCCCATTCCCCTCATCGTACATTGCATTCATCTAATCAAAACTTGCTATCCATCCCCTCTTTAAGATACATTAACACTATGCGCACTAGCATTTTTTCTGTCACGCCCCTACCATCTTGAATTGAGCACCAAATTATATAATAGAAATTACATCCTTTGATAAATTTAAAAGTAACTTGAAGGCTTTTCTTTTTAAAGACACATATGGTGTATAATAGTCCTTATAAGGACTGTAATGGAAATCTGTTCCTCGCCATCTTTTAATCATTTTAGCTTATTTTACATAATTCTAGACTTTTTATACTTTGTTCCCCTTCCTTTTGTCTTGATCCCTCTTCCCTTCTCTTTCTCTTCATACAAATTGTATTTCTGCCCTTCTCCATCTTGTATCGGTAAGTTCATATTCGTCAGTGCGTTTGATTGTTTGTAGCATTGTTTGTAATTTGTTTTTAATGTGCGTTTTTATTATACTCTGTTTTTATATTATGTAAAACCGCTTTGAATTTTTAATAAGGCGGTATATCAAATTTTTAATAAACCTGAAACCTGATAAAAAGTGTTAGGGATTTGTAGTTTGCAACAACATGGGAAATATTATGTCTTTAGCATATGAATATGAGCAGAAACAAAACCAGATTTCCTCCACCTTTTACAAAACTGTAGCATGTTTTTTTAGCACCGGCCACTGCGGCCACAGTTCCAACACTCATAGACTTCCTATGAGCATTGGAGCTGTTACCGTTGAGGCCGGCACTAAAAAAAACACTACAGTTTTGTAAAAGGGGGGTTTGTGTTTTTTTCATATGCCAGAAGAAAACTGGGAACCCGAATCTCCGTCCTCCGGACTGATCTCCACTGCCTCTGAAGGAAGGAGCTCTCCGACTCCCAGAAGCTCCCCCTCCCTCGGGGAACTGGCTGTTCGGGGATGCGGGGGTCGAACTCGCAGTTCAGGGCTGAAGGTGGTTTCAAGCCCCAGGGAGAACTGCTGCATGCCGTTCTCCTGCAGCGTCTCCAGCGGGGGGGGGGGAGCCCTGAACGAATTGACGTTCCCTGCATGCGCCTGATAAGCTCCTCAATGTTGCCCACCGCAGAAGTCTCGGAGCGCCGCAAGGCCGCAGCGGCGCTTCTCCCTCTTCGCTTGGGCATCTCAAAGATAGGTAATTGTATTCGCCTGCTGAAATATAGACCGCTTCTGGGAGGTTATCGGGAGCAAAAACACAGGCTACCTATCCCGTCGCCATCTTGGATCCAGTTGTGTCCGGGTATGGCTTTTGAGCCACAGAATCTTACAGGAATAGAGGAAGTCATCATGGGGTTCCTATGAGAATAAGAGAAATCACTGAGGGAGTGTACTCCAAATCTATGGTGATGCCACAAGACTTGGAAAGCTGTGAGAGAAGCTACTGGATTCCTGAATGAGGTTTAGAACACACTGAGAAGATACTGTAGCTCTATAATGAAGCTTAGAATACAGAAGGCAAACATGAATAGGGATGGAGGAGTAATAGACCCTGATCGATTTTCAGAGGGTTGTGCTTGTTAGGAGCTAGCTAAAATAAAGGTAGACAAAGCGATGGGGCCGGATGGTGTACATCCGATGGTGCTGAAGGAAGGAAGCTCAGGTAGCTCCGCTGACTGACCTTTTCAATGAGTCTCTGGAGTCGGGCGTGGTACCAGAGGACTGGAGAAGGGCGAATGTTGTCCCTCTCCACAAAAGTGGAAGCAAGGAAGAAGTAGGGAATCACAGGCCGGTATGTCTTGACTTCTGTGGTAAGCAAATTAATGGAAGCGCTTTTAAAAGAGAGAATGGTCAAGTTTCTGGAATCCTGTGGATGGATTTACTAGAGGTAGGTCTTATCAGACAAATCTGATCAATTTCTTTGACTGGGTGACCAGATAGAGGATGTGCCCTAGATGTGGTGTATTTAGATTTTAGCAAAGCCTTTGACAGTGTTCCACACAGACGTCTGATAAATAAACTGAGTGCCCTCGGGATGGGTCCAAAAGTGACGGGCTGAGTCAGGAACTGGTTGAGTGGAAGGCGACAGAGAGTAGTGATCAATGGAGATTGCTCTGAGGAAAGGGAGGTTACCAGTGATGTGCCTCAAGGTTATGTTCTTGGGCCTGTACTTTTTAAACATTTTTATAAATGATATTGCTGAAGGGGCTGTCGGGTAAGATTTGCCTCTTTGCAGATGATACCAAAATCTGCAATAGAGTAGACATCCTGGATGGTGTGAATAAGATAAAGACAGGCCTGGTAAAGATTGAAGAATGGTCTGAAATTTGGCAGCTAAAATTTAATTCTAAAAAAATGCAAGGTCATGCATTTGGGCTGCAAAAACCAGAGAGAACGGTACAGTTTAGGTGGTGAAGAACTTATGTGCACAACAGAAGAGCGGGACTTGGGTGTGATTGTATGTGATGATCTTAAGGTGGCCAAACAGGTTGAAAAAGTGACGGCGAAAGCTAGAAGGATGCTACAAGGTTGCATAGGGAGAGGTATGTCCAGTAGGAAGAAGGAGGTATTGATGCCTCTGAATATGACTCTGGTGAGACCTCATTTAGAATATTGTGTACAATTATGGAGGCTGCACCTTTAAAAAGATATAAAAAGGATGGAGTCGGTTCAGAAGAAGGCTACTAAAATGGTGTGTGGTTCTCGTGATAAGGCATATGGGGACAGACTTAAAGATCTCAATCTGTACTTCGGAGGAAAGGCAAGAGAGGGAAGATATGATAGAGACATTTAAATAACTGTGTAATATAAATGTGCATGAGGTAAGTCTCTTTCATTTGAAAGGAAACTCTGCAATGAAAGGGCATAGGAAGAAGTTAAGAGATGATAGGCTCTGGAGTAATCTGAGGAATGCAAAAGCGGTAACACGATTATTATGGGAGACTTCAACTACCCCGGTATAGACTGGAGTCTTGGAAGCTCAAAATGCGCTAGAGAGACCGGATTCCTGGAGGCTATACAGGATTGATTCATGGATCAACTTGTCAGAGAACCGACGAGAGGGAATGCCACTCTGGATTTAATCCTAAATGGGCTAAGAGGACCTGTAAAGGAAGTGGAAGTAGTGGGACTGTTGGGAGACAGCGATCACAATATGATCAAGTTCAAAGCTGAAGTAGGAATACCGAAGGGAAAGATAACCATGGCGACAACTTTTAAGTTCAAGAAAGGAAACTACGAAGCGATGAGAGTAATGGTAAGGAAGAAACTTAGGAACACCTCAAAGAAATGGCAGACTGTAGAGCAAGCCTGGGCTTTATTCGAGGACAAGGTGATCGAGGCACAAAATCTGCATATCCCAAGATTTAGAAAAGGGTGCAAAAAGAATCAAACAAAAGACCCGGCGTGGATAACCAAAGAAGTGAAGAAAGCGATAGGTGATAAGAAGAATTAATTCAGGAAATGAAAAAAGGGCAAAACTGAGGAGAAATGGAAATAGCACAGGAAGTATCAAAAAGAATGTCACCGTGTGGTTAGAAAATCCAAAAGAGAATATGAAGAAAGGCTAGACAAGGAAGCATGAAATTTTAAACCGTTCTTCATATATGTTCAAGGGAAGCAGCTGGCTAGAGAGGAGGTGGGACCGCTGGATGACAGAGACAGGAAGGGAGTGGTGAAGGAGGAGAAAGAAGTGGCGGAAAGACTAAACATGTTCTTTTCGTCTGTATTTACAAAATAGGACACATCCAACATTCTGGAACCTGAGCAAATCTTCAAAGGAGACCAAACAAATACATTAACATCCATGGAAGTAAGCCTTGAAGACGTATGCAGTTAGAAAAATTGAAAACTGATAAATCGCCGGGCCCGGACGGAATCCACCCAAGGGTTCTGAAAGAACTAAAGGAGGATATAGCGGAACTACTACAGCAAGTTTGCAATCTATCCCTGAAAACAGGAGTGATCCCGGAGGATTGGAAGATAGCCAATTTTATGCCCATCTTTAAAAAGGGATCAAGAGGTGACCCGGGGAACTACAGACTGGTGGGTCTGACCTCGGTTCCAAGGAAAATGGTGGAAGCGCTGATAAAAGACAGCATCGATGAGCATTTTGAAAGAAATAAACTTCTAATCACAAGCCAACATAGCTTCTGCAAGGGGAGATCGTGCCTAACTAACTTACTGTACTTCTTCAAAGGAATTAACAAATGGATGGACAAAGGGGACCCCATAGACATTGTATACATAAATATCCAAAAAGCCTTTGACAAGGTACCCCATGAATGCCTACTTCGGAAACTGAAGAACCGTGGGGTGGAAGGAGACGTACATAGATGGATCAGGAATTGGTTGGCAGGTAGGAAGAGAGGGTAGGTGTGAAGGGACACTACTCGGACTGGAGGAGAGTCACGAGTGGTGTTCCGCAGGGGTCAGTGCTCTGACCGCTGCTATTCAATATATTTATAAATGATATAGAAACAGGGACGAAGTGCGAAATAGTAAAATTTGCAGATGACACCAAACTATTTAGTGGTGTTCGAACTAAAGAGGACTGCGAAGAATTACAAAGATACCTGAACAAACTGAGGGAGTGGGCAACGAGATGGCAGATGAAGTTCAATGTAGAGAAATGTAAAGTATTGCATATAGGAAGCAGAAACCCGAGGTACAGCTATATGATGGGAGGGATGTTATTGAGTGAGAGTACCCAAGAAAGGGACTTGGGGTAATTGTGGACAAAACAATGAAGCCGTCGGCACAGTGCACAGCTGCCGCTAAGAGAGCGAATAGAATGCTAGGTATAATCAAAAAGGGTATTACAACCAGAACAAAAGAATTTATCCTGCCGTTGTATCGGGCGATGGTGCATCCGCACCTGGAGTACTGCGTCCAATATTGGTCGCCGTACCTTAAGAAGGATATGGCAATACTCGAGAGGATTCAGAGGAGAGCGACACGTTTGATAAAAGGTATGGAAAACCTTTCATACACTGAAAAACTGGGGCTCGTTTCCCTAGAGAAGAGGAGAATTAGAGGGGATATGATAGAGACTTACAAGATCATGAAAGTAGAGAGGGGCAGATTCTTCAAACTTTCGAAAACAAGAACGAGAAGGCATTTGGAAAAGTTGAAAAGGGACAGATTCAAAACCAATGCTAGGAAGTTTTTCTTCACCCAACAGATGGTGGACACCTGGAATGCGCTTCCAGAGGGCGTGATAGGACAGAATACTGTATTAGGGTTCAAGAAGGGATTGGACAATTTTCTGAAGAAAAAAGGGAAAGAGGGGTATAGATAGAGGACTTCTACACAGGTCCTGGACCTGTTGGGCCACCACGCGAGTGGACAGCTGGGCATGATGGACCTCTAGTCTGACCTAGCAGAGGCACTTCTTATGTTCTTATGAAAGGGTGGTAGATGCATGGAATAGTCTCCCGGAAGAGATGGTGGAAACAGAGACTGTGTCTGAATTCATGAGGGCCTAGGATAGGCCCATGGGATCTCTCAGAGAGAGAAAGAGATAATGGTTAATGTGGATGAGCAGGCTAGATGGGCCAATTGGCTTTTATCTGCCATCATGTTTCTACTTAGAGAGGCTACTCGAGCATCAACTCCACAGCTGCTTAGTAATCAAGGCTTTGCCATTAAGCAGATATAATATACACATGTCTGCTAAACTATTTTGCCAACAATGTTAGTGCCAAAAGACTAATCAATACTTAAGAGTAATTGATTGAATATATTGTAAACTGATTTGGGTGAATCTCTTCATGAAAAGGTGGTTAAAAATCCATATAAATAAATAATCTGAAATAGTTTGAGCCTTTAAGAATAATTTAATTTTCTCTAAAAATAAATGTCCCATCTCTTTTTTTTCTTTACATCCTTAGTGCTGGAAGTACTTGTGGATATAGAGGGGGATGGAATAGATCTTATTAGATACAGGGGAGGATAGGATAAATTCCAGTGAGGACAGATGAGAATGGGTGAAATTTCTGCCCCATGCAACTCTCTACTGCATGGAAGCACCATTCTTTATGCATGCATGATAGGAAAAAGAGTGTACTATCTTTTCAAATTGTGCACCCTCTTTTGGAAAAAGCACACGCTTCTTACGACATGCATTGCAGAATTAAAAAAAAATTGAAGAAGAAAACAAACATCCCCATACATGAAATGAGAAAAGACACATGAAAAATGTCTGTCTCTCCATCCCTAAAAGGTTGCATGTTTTGATCAAAGAGGGAAAATGAGTAGGAGATATTTTCTGTGGGGTTCTGGGGTGTGAATCTATTGATGGACTACCCCGCAACTGGGATACTTCCCTTCCTTACAAAGGGCAAACATTTACAAATGTATTTTTGTTCAGTGTTGAGTCTACTGCCCTCCACTATGCTTCCTTATTTTAGGTAATTGAGCAGGTCAACATATAAAAAAGTTATTTTTGACTGTAGCATTTCACAGTCTAAGCCAAACCAAATGACCACAAAAATAGCAACATTGCATGGGCCAAGATAAACTAACTTTCAATCCTCCCTACCATGTCATTTTAGACTCTGCCAAATATATTTCAATGGATAAATCATGAATGGGAAGTGTAATTTCTAATCTAGCAATGAAATCCAAATATCCTTTTTAAAATGTAATTTGTCTGCTATTAATATTTCAAACATTTTCGAGTTTTCACATTCTTCTAAGTAGATTTGTCATGCTCAAGCCACCAAATGCTTCAAAAACTGCAATAACCTATTCTGACCATAATGGGGTCAATATTCAAAAGGCAGGAGAGGTTAAGAAGCTTCTCAATGTCTAAATTCCAGCATTTAAATTCTGGAGAGGCCCAGATGCTTAAATGCCATTTTAGAACTAGGGAATTACAGACATTGGGAAAACAATATTCAAAGTGATGTCAAAAGTATTATTGGTTTTATTTACCATCGCTTTCCTAATAATTACTTTTTTGGCTGCCGCCAATATTTCATATTTCAGCATAGTGTCCACAATGACACCAACATCTTTTTCTTGGGTGCTGAATCCCAAAATGAGCTTTAGCATTAGGTAACTATGATTTGGATTATTCTTTCCAATGTGCATCACTTTTCATTTGTCTACATTAAACTTCATCTGCCATTTGAATGCCCAGTTTTCCAATTTCCTAAGGTTCTTTTGCAATTTTTCACAGTATACATGTGTTGTAACAACTTTGAAAAATGTCTTGCCAGTGCTTATGTTACTTCTTAATTATTTTTTTCATTCAGATCCTTTATCCATTCTTTGAATTATGTTCCTTTGGCTCTAATAGCCTCTTTCACTTCACATTTTAACTATGGTGGCTGTCATTTGCTCTTCTTTCCACTTTATTAATACATGGAATACATCTGGTCTTGACTTCTACGATAATATGTTTAAACATTGTACAAACATAGAACATAGAAACATGATAGCAGATAAAGACCAAATGGACCATCTAGTCTGCCCAACCGCAACAACCATTATCTCTTTCTCTCTCCGAGAGATTCCACGTGCCTATCCCAGGCCTTTTTGAATTCAGACACAGTCTCTGTCTCCACCACCTCTTCTGGGAGACTGTTCCATGCATCTACCACCCTTTCTGTAATAAAGTATTTCCTTAGATTACTCCAGAGCCTATCACCTCATAACTTCATCCTCTGCCCTCTCATTCCAGAGCTTCCTTTCAAATGAAAGAGACTCGACTCATGTGCATTTACACCACGTAGGTATTTGAACGTCTCTTATCATATTCCTCCTCTCCCTATTGGCTAAGGCTCTTAACATTTGCATCTCCTCTTCCTATAGGCTAAGGCTCTGTGCACCTGCATTGTGAGGTCATAGAGCTGCCCATCTGCAGTGACCATTATCTCTTTCTCTCTCCGAGAGATCCCATGTGCCTATCCCAGGCCCTCTTGAATTCAGACACAGTCTCTGTCTCCACCACCTCTTCTGGGAGACTGTTCCATGCATCTACCACCCTTTCTGTAATAAAGTATTTCCTTAGATTACTCCAGAGCCTATCACCTCATAACTTCATCCTATGCCCTCTCATTGCAGAGTTTTCTTTCAAATGAAAGAGACTCGACTCATGCGCATTTACATTAGGTAGGTATTTAAACGTCTCTATCATATCTCCCCTCTCCCACCTTTTCTCTTTTGGACTATGAGCTGGGAAGTCTGTAGCAGATCATAAGGCTTAAAGGCTGTTATATAGAAACATGATAGCAGATAAAGGCCACATGGCCCATCTAGTCTGCCCATCCACAGTAACCATTGTTGTGTTAGATCATATTTTAATTAGCAGAGTAGGATTTCTACAGTATTTCTGGTTCACATAGGGAACTTATTTCTCTATTTCTAGGACATTTTTGTATATTATAGTTATATCCCCTCCTTTTTTTCTTTTGTCTGTTCATTTGTATCATATTATAGCCCAATGAGCAGATTTTGAAGATTAGAGCAGTGGTCTCAAACTCAAACCCTTTGCAGGGCCACATTTTGGATTTGTAGGTACTTGGAGGGCCTCAGAAAAAAATAGTTATTGTCTTATTAAAGAAATTACAATTTTGCATGAGGTAAAACTTTTTATAGTTTATAAATCTTTCCTTTTGGTTAAGTCTTAATAATAATATTGTAATTTATAGCCAAAGAGACATATGATCAAAAAACTGTTTTATGTTACTTTTGTGATTATGATAAACATACAGAGGGCTTCAAAATAGTACTTGGCAGGCCGCATGTGGCCCCTGGGCCGCAAGTTTGAGACCACTGGATTTGTCCTTTAGCCATGTTTCTACAATAAAGGAGATTCCAAGTTCGGATTCTTCTATCATGTCTCAGATTAGAGTGGTTTTATTACATACGAACCTTACGTTCACATAGCAGCAGGGTATTGGTAATAGTGATGGGTGGTTTTCAGAACTTTTATATATAATGGATATTAAAACTCTGTGTGTGTTCTTTTTGTGATTTCTGTGCTGAGGTTACAGCAGTTAAGTCCTTGTTTAAACTTTATTAAATACTGGATTGTAATGAATTAACATTTTTGAATACTATCATAACTTTGAATGAATTAAACTAATAGTTGAAATGAGGTTTTTCAGTTTATGAGGTGGTGCGATAGAGGGGTATAGATAGAGGATTACTGCACAGGTCCTGGACCTGTTGGGCCGCCGCGTGAGCGGACTGCTGGGCACGATGGACCTCAGGTCTGACCCAGCAGAGGCATTGCTTATGTTCTTATGACTATACCCTGAGGCTTTTCCTTCTTATCTTCGGCTTTGGGGAGGCCTGCCAGTTCAGCTGATCAGGGGAAAATTTCCCTGCCAAGATCAGCTCAGCCAGCTGCAGCAAGAAGTGGAACCCCTGACCCCCCCCCCCTGTGATCGACAGGAGGGATGCCCATTCCCTCCTGTTGCTGGGATATTGCAGGGTGGGATGCCTGTAACTATTCCCTATCATTCCTTTTATGAGCAGGCTGCAGGTGGTCAATTTGACCCATAAGCAGGATTCACAGACACCATAAGGGTTAATAAAAGGGGTGGGACAGAGAGAGACAGCGTGCTCAGAGCACAACCTTTGGATGCCTAAGGAGACAAAGCAGAACAGTAACTGAGCAGGCAGAAGTAAAGCTTCAGGGCAAAAGCTAACTTAAAGGGAGAATCCACTGGAAAAGGCTTATCCAGAAACTGCCCAGGGAAACATTTGTCATCCTGTTTAGAGAGGGAGAAACAGCTCTCTAGAGAGGAAAGGTTAAGAACATAAGAACATAAGAATAGCCTTATTGGGTCAAACCAGTAGTCCGTCCTCACGGTGGCCAATCCAGGTCACTAGTACCTGGCAAAAACCCAAAGAGTAGCAACATTCCAAGCTACCGATCCAAGGCAATCAATGGCTTCCACCATGTCTGTCTCAATAACATACTATGGCCTTTTCCTCCATGAAACTGGAAATTGTGAGCCAATCAGGGCCTTAGGCCCCTCCCACTGCATCCCAAGATGCATTGGGAGGAGAAAGGTCCATCATTCTCAGCATGCAGCCCTGTAGGAAGGAGGGAGCAGACTTTCGTCCTGCCGATTTGTTTTTGGAAGGTCCAGGGATCCAGGGATGTGGGAGGAGGGGTCCAGAAATGTTGTGGGATGTGTGTGTGTGGAGGGAGGAGGGTGTTAAGAGGGTCCAGGATGTTGGAGGTCTAGAAATGTGGGGGGATGCAGGAGGGAAGTCCGAAGATGCCAGGTGGATGTTGGGGGATATTGGGGGGGAGGAGTGTAGGATTCAGCGGCTCAGCTCTTCCTGGCAAAGGGAATCCCCATCAGCTGAGCTGGCAGGAATCCCCAAAACCAGCTCAGCTAATGGGGATTCCTCTCCTGCTATTAGACAAGGTAGTTGGGTACATCTACAAAACTTGTTTTTGTGCGTTTTTCATGTGGACATTTTTATTTTTGAAAATGGGCAAAAAAGATAGACGTCATAAGGACCAAAATTTATACATAGGTCATTTTCAAAAATAAAAGATAGACGTATGACAGTTTTGAAAATGGACATTTTTTCTGCTGGGTTTGTGGACGTCTTGCCCAAAACATCCAACTTCAGACTTAGAGGTCCTATAAAAAAATGCCCCTCTGAGTTATTGATCCTGACTTAAAGATTTGCATGCATTGCTTGGAGGTCCCGTCAGTGATCTTTAAACTGGAAATAAATGTTTTGAACTGTAATTGGACTCAGAGCCTGAATTGTAGCTCATTGATTGCCATTTCTTTATGGGCCTCCAGGGAGTACTGGATTGTAACCGATGGTGGAAGCTGGGACTCCTGCTCTGTCAGCAGACACCGGCCCCGCCACAATATCCTCTTCTGCTTTTATTAATAAATGGCAATGCCACTTAACCCATTACACTAACCTTCATGAGTTTTTAGAACATAATATATATTCATATACAGTCTATAAAGTTTTAAAACACAGCTGGTGCTAACTGAAGAACATGTGTTTTGTGTTAATACGCTAGAAAATAAAGTACTGTAAATAACTGGTAGAAGAAACTATTACAGTAGAAACTAATGTAGTTAATACTATCTGGGTTCTTTTTACTAGTAACATAGTAACATAGTAGATGACGGCAGATAAAGACCCGAATGGTCCATCCAGTCTGCCCAACCTGATTCAATTTAAATTTTTTATTTTTTTTTCTTCTTAGCTATTTCTGGGCGAGAATCCAAAGCTTTACCTAGTACTGTGCTTGGGTTCCAACTGCCGAAATCTCTGTTAAGACTTACTCCAGCCCATCTACACCCTCCCAGCCATTGAAGCCCTCCCCTGCCCATCCTCCTCCAAACGGCCATACACAGACACAGACCGTACAAGTCTGCCCAGTAACTGGCCTAGTTCAATCTTTAATATTATTTTCTGATTCTAAATCTTCTGTGTTCATCCCACGCTTCTTTGAACTCAGTCACAGTTTTACTCTCCACCACCTCTCTCGGGAGCGCATTCCAGGCATCCACTACCCTCTCCGTAAAGTAGAATTTCCTAACATTGCCCCTGAATCTACCACCCCTCAACCTCAAATTATGTCCTCTGGTTTTACCATTTTCCTTTCTCTGGAAAAGATTTTGTTCTACGTTAATACCCTTTAAGTATTTGAACGTCTGAATCATATCTCCCCTGTCTCTCCTTTCCTCTAGGGTATACATATTCAGGGCTTCCAGTCTCTCCTCATACGTCTTCTGGCGCAAGCCTCCTATCATTTCGTCATAAGTGGCACTGTGGCATACAAAAAAATAAAATAATAGAAGCTCTGTAAATCTGTAATGCTGGCTATATTTCAGGCCACTCCAATGCCTGGATAATAGAGGTTCATATCTCCTGAACTTTGAAAGAAAGAAGGGGATGAAGGAGTTTGATCTTCTTGTAGAGAAGATCATGAATTGAGCACAACCAATTTATTTTTGCCTTCTTATCATTTTCTCCTTCTCCCTTACCTGGATAACAATCCAGTTAAAAGTTTTTACTGGTCAAAAGCCAGAAAAAAAGTCTCAGATGTAAATTTCGGCACCAATAGGAAGGATCAGAGGTGAGGACACAGATCTTCCCTTGTAGGTTGGATAGTTAAGGTAGGGTCCTCCATGGAAAATGGAAAGCAGGAAAGGGGGCATTAAAAGCCAGAGTGCCTTGGTGGTGACTTTTTAAAGTAGCTCCACTGAATGGGCCCTACAGTAAATGAGTGAGGGCTCCTTTGCGGTATGGGTATATGATACCTTTTAACATACAGTTATTAATGTTTCCCATTCTTAAACCAAGGTCTTCCAGGCAAAAATCATTCAATACCTCCTGAGTCTGGTGGCTGTCAGCATAGCTATCGCTAGCATTCAGCATTTTCAGTTGCCATTACTAATGTCAGCGAAGGCCTATGGGAAATTATATCAATCTGACTCTGGCATGTGAATGCAGATAGACCCTGAGGGCAGGGAGACTGTTTTAAGTTGCCCTGATTGAATCATGATTAGCTAAAAGGTGTTAATGTGTTAATGTCTGATTAAGAGGGTGCTTAGGACAATGGGTCCAGGTGCACAGATAACTAAAGTTAATCAGAAACTATTGTCAGAGACAGACTGGAAATACATATATGACTACAGCCTATTTTTCTCCTGTCTATGAAGGAGGGGGGAGATTTAACTTCTAAACTAACTAAACTAAATCTTAGGTTTGTATACCGCACCATCTCCATGGTCATAGAGCTCGGCACGGTTTACAGGGAATTGTGAAGAGAGAGGAACTACAAGGAAAGGGGTTAGATGAAGATCGGAGGAAAGAGGAATGTTAAAGAGCTAGGATGTCAGATGAGGGGGGAGTGATTAAGTTTTGAAGTTCAATAGATTCTGGTTTTCAGAATAAGATTCCAAGCTATAAAAGCTTCCTCTCTGCAACACACATGAAGTTCTCTCTTTCTCTATCTCTCTTGGCTCTTGGCACTCTGGTCCTCTCTTCTATCTCTTGAGCTCTCTCTTTCTCTGTCTATCCTTCTCTTTATCTATGGAACACGAAGCTTGGACCATCACCCCATCCCCCTTTTCTCTCTCTCTGCCTTTCCCTGGAACTTCAGGCTTCTATGTCTCTCTTTTCCTCTGAACTCTGTAAGGCAGGGAAATTGCGTTGCTCTCTCATTAATTGTAATGCTTATAAATATTGCTTTTCTGTAAGCCTATTTCTATAATATATTCTTTATGCAATCACCTCTGGATGTGCCTTTTTGATTCTACTTCCTGGTGAATGTTCAGTGAGGGAACTGAACCTGGGACCTGGCGTTTGTAAGGGCGCCGCTCAAGTGACCCCACCAACCATATATTGTGGGGGCCACTAACAAACCTTACAGTGGCTACCCCACAAGGGACAAATTTCCTTCCTAGTCCTCTGGGCACTGAGTACATTAGCTCCACAAATAGCCTTCACTGATAGAAGACGCAAACACAGGTCTACTTTACTGGAAGTTAAAAAAAAGTGGATATGTCCTTGAAAGCCACGCCTCAATAAAGTGCTTTGTCTATAAAATGCCTCCGGACTCTGTCATTTTCACTGGAGCCGAGTCACAGGACTGGAGAGACACATGAGATATAACAAGTAACAATATCAACATGCCAGCCAATATTCAGCACGAGTTAACTGGGCAGGGTCAGTCACCGATCAGTTAACTCAGGTCTCAGCGGCTAACCGGTCATTTTCAGTGGCATTTAACTGGTTATTGCTGCTGAAAATGACAAGTTAGCGCCAAAAAAATGATGGCAATATTGAGGGATTTCAACTTAAACAGCCAGGCTTAGTGGACAAATAAGGCTGCAGAAAAAAAAGCAGGCCTATCTTTGTCTGATAAGCCATGACTGGAGAAGACTGACCATCAACTTAACTGGTCATATGCTAGCTTAGCACTGAAAAACACAGATATTCAATGCCAGTTGCTGGATATGGCCTGACATTGAATATCCATGTTGAACACCTGCAACGAGCAGTCAACGTGCTGCCCACCATGGGCTAAATATTGGGCCCTTAGTAAATGACAGCAGATAAATATCAGGGTTCATAGACAACCCCGCAAAAGACAAAGGCGCGCGCCGACAACTGAGCGCAAGACGGAGGCGCGCGCCGAAGAAAATTACAGTTTTTAGGGGCTCCGACGGTGGTTTTTGTTGGGGAGCCCCCCCAGTTTACTTAATAGAGATCGCGCCGGCGTTGTGGGGGGCTTGGGGGGTTGTAACCCTCCACATTTTACTGTAAACTTAACTTTTTCCCTAAAAACAGAAAAAAAGTGAAGTTTTCAGTAAAATGTGGGGGGTTACAACCCCCCAAACCCCCCACAACGCAGTGCAATCTCTATTAAGTAAAGTGGGGGGGTTCCCCCACGCCCCCCCCTTCGGAGCCCTAAAAACAGTAATTTTCTGCGGTGCACGCCTCCGCGCTGCGCTCAATTGTCTGCGCGCGCCTTTGTCCTGACACCAAATATCAGCATTGTCTATCCAGTTTACCTAGAAAGATGAGCAGGGTTACACCTGACATTCAATGCAGATTCCTCTCCTCCCCCCCTCCCCCACCCTCTGAATTCTTTAATTTTGAGTGGAAATACTATATACTGTTATACCAAACTCTTTTTGGAAGCCATAATAATAACCCCACTCCAAATTTTTCAAGACCTATGAATTATGGAAGTCAATTACTTCCTCTGTCTTTTATTTGGAGATAACCCAAACGACAATGGGGAAATAGGAATGAAATGTAGTCTGGAAGAAAAATTAATATTTGAAAATACCAAAAACAAATCCCACAGACTAATAACTGTTTAAGATTATCACCACTCATTTAAAACATGCTAAATCCTTAACAAAATGTGCTCATAGCTGAACTCTTCACAGAATACCCATAAAGCTTTGAAAATGGATAAAGCCGTTTATCGTTCTAATCAGAGCACACATGTCAATCTTGCCTTGTGCAGAGTTTTCAAGTCAATAGAGATATTATTTCTGCACAAGGCAAGATTGACATGTGTGCTATGATTAGAACGATAAACAGTTTTATCCATTTTCAAAGCTTTATGGTTATTCTGTGAAGAGATCAACGATGAGCACATTTTGTTAAGGATTTAGCATGTTTTAAATGAGTGGTGATAATCTTAAACAGTTTTAAGTCTGTGGGATTTGTTTTTTGGGTATGTTTTTATAGTTGGAGATTGCATTCTTCCATACTAATTGAAACCCTTATTGTAGAGCTACAGTTTTATGGGAGGAACAGGCATACAAATAGCACCTATGTAGAATAAAGTCCCCTGCTTTACTCAAATGTAAGCATCTTCATTGTCTTATGGAAAGAAAACTGGAAACCACGTTGATAAATCTATTAATGCTGTCTCTTCAAAAGAAACGGAGGCATGCGCCGAAGAAAATTAGTTTTTAGGGGCTCCGACGGTGGTTTTTGTTGGGGAGCCCCCCACAGTTTACTTAATAGAGATCGCGCCGGCGTTGTGGGGGGGCTTGGGGGGTTGTAACCCTCCACATTTTACTGTAAACTTAACTTTTTCCCTAAAAACAGGAAAAAAGTGAAGTTTTCACCTTTACAAAGGCGCGTGCTAAACCGCCGGCCGCACTAGCCGCTGCCTCCTCTTGAGCAGGCGGTAGTTTTCCGGCCAGCGCGGGGGTTAGCGTGTGATTAAAAGTCACGCGGGCTAAACCCGCTAGCGTGCCTTTGTAACAGGAGCCCTGAGTCTACCATCTTGGTCACGGTGTCATCAGATTCATGCATTTTCCTGATCAGGCTATTCCTGGACAGTGGCTTACCTATTCCAGTGTTAGATCAGGGCCCAGTCTTGGAGACCCATAATGATAGTAGAGCTGTGTTTGGGCGCAGCATTAATTATGTCACATGCAAGGTTAGGGTTTATCCATAGGAAACAGCAGGAGGCTTACGTTCTACTAGTAAGACCCTTCTTGGAAAGGGAGAAGGCAGCCCTAGGTTCTCTTCTATTCTTGGACCAAATACAAAATTCTAAATTCACTCAGCATAGTTCTTTGGAACATGGCAAGAGGAAGAATGGAGGAACCAAAATGATGCAAATGAAATCTCGGCTATATTAACCAACAGGTGACAGCCCTCGTTCCTTAACTTTGGGCTCTTTCTTTTTTCACACACATTTGAATGCACACGACATTTCTAACCAAAAAAAAAACAGGTTGATAAAGCATCTTGGCCACAGTAATGCAGCTTATCTCATTCATCAGTGTAAAGCTTTAAAAAGAACACTTTTGCCAAAAAAAGAATTGAACATACATAGTTTGTAAATACTAAAAGTACAACCATATATTTAATTGATTAAAAAAAACCAGCATTCCTTCACAAGATGATAAGTAAGCGTACAGTACAAAAGACTTATCCTCATAGATCTTTCCAGTAGATTTTTTACTTTCCTCATCCATGCCCTCTCTGATCCTCATTTAGAAAAAAATGTTGTACATGTAACCCCGTGTTAGATCCTGTGTGCTCCTTCCTGCTCGAGTAACAGGGCTCGTAGTTACTTAGAATTAAAAGATGGTGTAGTGGAAAAGCTGAGATGAAACCTTTACTGCATAGGCTTGTATAAACCATAGTCATCGGAACGGGGAGTTGGGTGGCACAAGGGCCATGGCCTCCCCAAAAATTGGTGATGCATTTAATTCCCCGCCCTTACCTCCTCTTCTGGCTCCCCCATCTTATCCCCTCTTCCTTCCTCCTTCACCCCAGCAGGACCCTGTGGCATGCACGACCTCATCAGCTCTGGACTTCCCCACATGTGCGACCCCCCCCTACCCACCCCCATGTCGCTGTTATTTAAAATGTTCCAGTTCCAGCAGCCACGGCGCAGCGTCCACCAGATGATATTTTTTGCTGTTGGCTTGCCATAGAAGTCTTTAATTCAGCAGCCACTTTCTGTTCCCGCCTAGGTGGGCGGCTGCTGAATGAAGAGTTCTGTGGTAGGCTAATAGCAGAAGTCTCATCTGGTAGATGCTGTGCCATGGCTGCTGGAACATTTAAAATAACAGCGACCTGGGGGGGGGGGCAGGTGTGGGGAAGTCCGGAGCCGATGACGAGGTTGTGCTGCAGGGTCCCACTGGGGGGGGAGGGGGAAAAGAAGGACAGATGCTACACGGGCTGGGGGGGGCAGAGACAGGGAAGGACAGATGTTTCATAGGCTAGGAGGGTGTTGGGAAGGACAGATTCTGCATGAATAGGGTGCTGGGAAGGGAGGATAAGAGAGATGCTGCCAGTGGGAGAGGGAAGAGAAAAAGAAAATTTCTGTACATAGGTGCATGGAGTGGGAGGAAAAGAGAGATGGTATACATGGGGAAAGGGGGAGGGAGAATTGTTGAACATGATAGTGGTAGAGAGGAAGGAAAAAAAATATTACACTGGGAGGGAGGACAGATGACTCAAAGAAGGGAAAGATTTCAGATTCTGGAGAAGGGTGATGGAAGGAGAGGGAGAGAGTTGTCAGATCACTGGAAGGGGAAAGAGAGATGCCAGACCAGAGAAAAGAAAGAGATACCAGACTGTGGGAAGGAGAGGAGAGAAATGTTAGACCATATGAGGGGGTAAGGGGGAAGACAGATTTCAGACCACTGGAGAGAGAGGGAGGAAGGGGAAGGGGGCAAGAGAGGGAGGAAATGGTACACAGCAATGGGTTTGGCAGGGAAGAGAGATAGAAGAAATGCTTCTTATGGGATAGATATGGGATAGGAGAGAAGAAAGAGAGAGAAGATGGTACACATGGATAGATGGGAAGGGAAGACATGAAAAAGTAGATTTTGAGTTGAAAGCAGAAAAATGGAGGAAAGTTGAATGTTAAAAGTTAATTCCAAAGATAAATGTGGGGCAGAAAGTGAAGAAAGAAAAACAGCAAATGGATAAGAAGGCCATGGAAACACAAGAACGCAGACAGAAAGAAGTGCAACCAGAGATTGGGAAAAGATGTTTAGATCACCAGACAACAAAGGTAGGGAATATGATTTTATTTTCAATTTACTGACTGAAATGTGTCAGTTTTGAGAATTTACATCTGCTGTCTATATTTTGCACTGTTCATGAAGAAATTAATTTCTTTCTATTTCTCAGGTATTATAATGCATGTAGAGTCTGGTATCTTAGGGTTTCATTTGTGGATATTAGTCTTTTAGTTTGTGGTCCTGTGTTTGCATAGGGGTTATTATCTGTGCTTTGCATGTGTGGTAGGAATAAATGTTGAGAAGCATACAGTGTGCTTTGTGTAGTTTAATTTTGTGTTTAATCTTTATGCATTATTAATAAGATTATATTGTGTTTATATGTGAAAAATGAATGGAAAACATGGTATTACAATTAATACTATCATTATTATGGGGGTGGGGTAAGGGGCAGAGCTTGGATGGGGTCAGGGGTGGAGCTTGGGTGGATCTGAGTGGAGCTTTTGGGCCACCCCAAACAAAAAAGCATTCTACTGCCTATGGTATAAACTCCTATGTGGTGGAACTGATTCTATTTGGCATAGATTTGAACTAAGAGGCAGAAGAAACTTAAAACAAGCTCTTCACAAGAGGTCCAGTCTCAAGCTTAGAATGGAAGGAAGAAGTGGATGATAGTAGAGTATGAAGAACACTGGGGTGGTAAATTTTGTGTGTTTGGGTTTTAATGCTTTTATTATAAACTGCTTTGATTTGGCTTTGAGAAAAATGGAAAATCAAATTAGACTTCAAATTAGAATTGAGAAGCAATTCAGACTGAAAACAATATTGGTTGCTCCAAAAATGTTTGTTTTGTTCACAGAACCAGAGGTTAAAAAATCCATATCAACCAGTATTTAATTAACTGGAAAGTTAATACATACACATGTGCATCAAGATATACTTCTCCAAAGTATTATCTAAAGAAGAATACGTAGAGGATATCTACTGAGAAAATAAGAATAGCCATATCTGGTTAGATCAATGGTCCAACAGTGACTAATCCAGTTCATGAGTGCCTGGCAGAAAATCAAATAGTAGCAAACTGCCATATTATCAATTCCAGGACAAGCAGTGGCATCCCCCATGTCTATCTCGATAGCAGACTGTGGACCTTTCCTCCAGGAATTTGTCCAAGTCTTTTTTTAAACCCAGATACATTAGCTGCTGTAACCACATTCTCCAGCAATGAGTTCCAGAACTTAATTATTCATGAGTGAAAAATATTGCCTCCTATTTGTTTTTTAAACATATTTCCATGTAACCTCATTGAGTGTCTCTAGTCTTATGTTCTTATGTTCTTATGAGAGCCACTGGATTCCTTGTAAGCCAGCCCTACCGAACCCAGACAGATACCACAATTTTAAAAACCTATCTGGACAGTCATGTCCAGGTTTTCCCCACACGTATGGTATCCCTACTTTTAAAACACATATGACAGAGCATAAAAGCTGTTTGCATAACAATAAACTACAAGCTCCTATGGTGTTACATTGCTTGGAATTCAATCACAGTTTTTCTGATTTACTGTATGCTGTTGTGTTTTAAATGCTGTTCCTGATTGCTTTGGAGACAGATGACAGTTTTTGCTCTAACGTGAACAGTGGATTCACAGATTGAACAGTGAAGAACCTGAAGGATTAAATCAAAAGCTGGAATGGAGTTTATTTTATTGAAACTGATATATTATCTTAAGAACTGTGGATGACATCTGGCAGATCCTCAATGAATCATTGTGGTTTCCTGTATGGAACTGTGAAGAACTGTAGGGATAGAATTTAAAAGCGTGAGTTGATTTGAATTAAGCTTTGCTACTGAGATTCTGGTTTTATCTAGGTAATTGCAGATGCCTTTGGATTATTCCCAGCTAGACATTTTTTTCCCCATGTCTAAAAGATATTTGAAGGATTAAATCAAAAGCTGGCATGGAGTTCTTTTGTTCTGAGATCAGTGTTCAGTTTAGGGAATTGAGGCAGCTTCCAGCTATATTCCTGTTAATCCTTTTCTTTAAGCAGGTACATATTGAGACAGACATCAGAGGGTGGTGGTTAATGGCATTCGCTCGGAGGAGGGAAAGGTGAGTAGTGGAGACCCTCAGCGACTGGTGCTGGGGCCTATCCTGCTCAATATGTTTGTGAGCAACATTGCCAAAGGGTTAGAAGGAAAAGTTTGCCTTTTTGAGGAGGGAGTGGAAAACATGAAAAAGGATCTGCAAAAGTTAGAGGAATGGTCTAATATCTGGCAGCTAAAATTCAGTGCAAAGAAGTGCAGAGTAATGCATTTGGGGATTAGAAATCGGAAGGAGCCATATATGCTGGGAGGTGAGAAGCTGATATCCACGGATGGGGATAGGGTCTGAAGATCTAAAGGCGAAGAAACAGTGTAACAAGGTGGTGGCTGTTGCCAAAAGGATGCTATACTATATAGAGAGAGGTGTGACTAGTAGAAGAAAGAAGCCATCTCTCCTGCAGCGATAGTTTCAGTAGGCGGTAGGCAGGTTGCTGGGGCCGCTGAGCTGCAGCGATCAGCTCAGCGACCCCCTTTTTCGGCACTTATACCTGTTTTGACTAGACAACCTGCCTAAACTTTTGGTTATACCTACTGTACGCCTAGGTCTAGGTCGGCCCACCTCCCGCCCTTTCCCCTCCTCTAAAAACGCCTCTTTTCGCTCTATGCATTTAGAGGCAAGGGAAAGGCCTAAGTTGGTTTTAGATATGTCTAAAACCAGCTTTGATTATGGGTATTTGGACGATCAGGCTTTTTGATCGTCCAAGTATCCATTTAGGCCACTTTTTAGACGTTTTTTTTTTTGTTTTTTTTTAATGAGCCCCATAGTAAAACACCATGAATTCCTTCTCTCACACCAAGCAGCATCATGGGGTAAAGACCTAGAACAATTACTTTCGCCCTCTACTTATGAGGTATTTAAGAAACGTCTAAAAACACACCTGTTCCTAAAACATCTTGACAACTGATCCACTTATCTCTCTCCCCTCAATAGCGACTAACTGTCCTTTTGATCACTTTTCTCCTCAACAATGAATTTCCTGTCTAATTACTTCTCTTTCTTCTTCCCCTCTTGAAGTCAGTCAATTTGTACCTTTGCTTAATCTTTTGTAAACCGCATAGAACTTCACGGTATTGCAGTATATAAGCTGTTATTATTATTATTATTATTATAAAGACCCGAATGGTCCATCTAGTCCGCCCAACCTTACATGCTCCATAAATTAATCATTTAGTTTAAATGGTCCTTTATCTTAGATATTTCTGGGCCAGAAACCCAGAGCCCTGCCCGGTAGTGTGCTTATCTACTGAAGTCTCCATCAAAGCTCACTCCAGCCCATCTTAACCATCCCAGACCATCCCAGACATCGAAGCCCTCCCCTGCCCACCTCAACTAAATGTCCATATACAGGACATAGGCCGTGCAAGCCTGCCCAGTACTGGTCTTAGTTCCTTCAATGTATACCCATTATTTTCTGATTAGAGATCCTCTGTGCTCATCCCACGCTTGTTTGAACTCTGTTACCGTTTTCTTCACCACCTCCCTTGGGAGCGCATTCCATGCATCAACTACCCTCTTTGTAAATAAGAATTTCCTAACATTACTCTTGAATCTGAGGAAGACCCCTGTGAGACCCCCCTCTCATCAGACCCTGGACATAAGGCTAGAGGACAGAAAATAGACCAAGCTGAGCTAAAATTATTTATGTGCAACTTCAGCTTTAACAGGCTTTCTCTCAAACACTGAAAATTCTAGCTCAAATGCTGTTTCTCTGAATTATGTGGCAATTTCCTACAGACTGGACTAGCTATCGAGATAAGCAGGCACACAAAAAAGCAGAGCAATCTACAATATGTTGCATGGAAAGCAAGTTATAGCAGAAAGGCTGGGGTGGACCAGCCATTGGATGCCGATGTGAGACTCTCCAGCACTGGACCCTAAATTCCCTGTAAAGAATCAGGCCTGGTCAAGCAAGTAAAAGCAGGCCAAGCATAAGGACTATGCACAACATAGACTCTGTGAATCTGAAACGTCTAACAACCTTGTCTTGCTGACAGTTTCCAAGCCACAGATGGGGCAATTTCAGAGTAAGTACTTGAGGACATTTGTACAGCATCATTGGGCATCAGATAACACTTACAACCAGCACAGAAAGGCGAAAATAGCTGCTGCCTTTGCCTTGGCCCATGGAAACTTGGACACCAGCTGGCCAGCACGTACACACAGAAGAATGAGGAGCCAGGAGCCACTTGGGAAAGAGAGAGGTCATGCTTAGATGACCTTTGTGAAGCCTCAAAGACAGACTGTTGGGAATAGATAAGATTGGGGCTTTTCGATCCCCACCCCAAGTCTGGTAATTGCATATGTCAATTATAATAACATATGTCAATAGGTGACGTGGCCAATTAGAGAGTAAATATGTAACTGCAAGCCAATTAATTAAAATGCCAAGGATTTCTGCTAATAGAATTAAGTTTGGTAAGTCTTCAATACAAAGATATGAAAGTATAATCGTAACTGCAAATATGAGCAAGTCCTTAGAGCAGATTCAGAGCTCACAGACAAGCATGCATCTGGAGGTGTCATCTCTGCTCCCACAATTTCTGTATATTCTTGTGATGTATTTCCTGTAAGCTGCCTTTGCTTTATTATTCATTAAACTAAATAATTATATGAAACAGCAACTGTGTTGGCATTGACGTCATTTCGTGAAGGGCTAAGCCGCCAGCCTTTCAAATCTACCACCCTTCAACCTCAAATTATGCCCTCTGGTTTTACCATTTTCCTTTCTCTGGAATACATTTTGTTCTATGTTAATTCCTTTCAAGTATTTAAACATCTGAACCACATCTCCCCTGTCCCTTCTTTCCTTTAGGGTATACATATTCAGGGCTTCCAGTCTCTTTTCATGCGTCTACTCGTGCAAACCTCATACCATTTTCATCGCCTTCCTCTGGAACGCTTCAAGTCTTTTTATGTCCTTAGCCAGATATGGTCTCCAAAATTGAACACAATACTCCAAGTGTGGCCTCACCATCGACCCGGCCATGTGCCTAAGGCCACACCCACAGGAGGGGCCTAAGACTTCTGGGCCTATTCCAGTTGGCCCAGGTGCCTTAGGCCCCACCTGTGGGTGGAGTTTGAGCCACCTGGGCCAATCAGGCCCTAAGGCCAGCCATTCAAGGATGGCTGGCCTGCCGAACGGACGGGCTTGGCACCCGTCCGTCCAGTCAACGATTTTAAGGTATGGGGATCAAGAGATCGGCGGTGGGGGTTTCATGGGTCAGCGGGGGCCGATCAGGGGTTTGGGGGCGATCGTGGGAAGGGGGGTGCATCAAGGGCAGGAGGGCCTAGGATCCCTCCTGCCCATATTTTAGTGGGGGTGGGGGTTAGGGGGTTCACCTGGGCAGGAGGGGTTGGGCTCCCTCATGCCCGATCTTGTAGGGGGGGTCATCTGGCCAGGAAGGCTTGGGCTCCCTCTTGGCCTGATCGTAATCGGGGGTTCGGGGTATCACCGGGGCAAGAGGGCTTGGGCTCCCTCTTGCCCCGATCGTAGTCGGGGGTTTGGGTGTCGCCGGGGCAAGAGGGCATGGGCTCCCTCTTGCCCCGATCATAGTCGAGGGGGGGTGTGGATTCTGTAACCAGTGTGGTTTTTGACAGACACCGGTTACAGAATCCAGCTTTTAGGCGAAGGACTGGCTCCTCCTTTGCCTAAAAGCCCTTGTTTTGGGCGTTTGGGACTTAGGCTTTTTTTTAGGTTGATGATATGGTGTAAGTGTAGACGTAGTGGTGGTCTGAGCGTTTAAACAGTTGAAAGTAGAGGTAGGCCATTATAAAAAAAAACTCCTTTTGGACGTTTTTTATGATAATGCACATTTTCCTTGCTTCTACTTTCAACGTTTAAGGTCAAAAGAGGACTTAGACTTTTTTTTTTTTAAATTAAGCCCCTCCACGTTACTATGTTTTTCTCCCCTTTCTCTTCCCCTTTTTTTTAGACCTGGATGGTGTCCTGTAGTCATGTTTGTGAAGCAGCAAGACATCATTGAGGTAATTTTTTTTTAAAATTATTTATATCTTTTATTATTTTCAATTTAAATTCCAAGTATTACACTTGTACAGAAAGCAAGAATAGAATAGATATCAAATACAATACAAATGTAAATCCTAAATTAACAAATATACTATTTATGCTCAAGTCCTCAAATTGAGATCCAAGAATTAAAGAAAATTGGCAAAATTATAAAGAAAAATAATAATAATTTTTAAGAAACTGAGAGCTATAGCAATGAGATGAGGTCATAATATCCAAATTATAGGGCTCAAAGATTATTTGCATTCAGACGAGACATTGCCACGAAATTTGTCAGTTGTGATGGTTCAAAAAACACATATTTAAGAGTACGGTAACACACAATACATTTACACGGGTGTCTCAAATAAAAAGTTGCCCCCAAAGATAAAACCCCAGGTTTCAAGAGAAGAAATTCACGGCGGTGCCTTTGCGTCTCCCGTGCTAAGTCTGGAAACAATCATTGAGGTAATTTTTGATAACACTGGTACTTTTCATTCTTTTTCATTTTTCTTCATTTATGTGCATGCATGTATCTGTTTTCTGAAGTAATTATGGTTTTTGTCGCTATGTCTGTGCAGTGTGTTCACATCTTGAAACAGCCATGAATGTGGAACCCTGGCCATCATTGGTGTGACAGACTTTTTCTAACACAGATAAGCCTTTCGTTTGTTATTTTGAAATGTCATTGGATTTATTTGCATTGCACAGAGCACCAATTTAATTTATATCCGAGGAGGTATTTTTTTTTAATGTCTATGAAGTTTTTGACCCTGCTATACCTGTCACCTATCTCTGTAGGATGGAGGTTGGGATCTGAGATTTTTGTTTTCTCCTCATTTTCACTTTATTGGTTGCTCTGCTTCTCTGGGCAGTAGTTGTAGTGCCTCTGTATTAGTGTTTGTGATTCACATATGTACCTGTTTTGTTTTTTATGACAATAGAAGTGTTTAGTTATTACTGTATTTTTCTGTTTTCTTTTGTATTGGTTTCTTTTTGTATGTGGAATATAAAACAATGTTAACAATTCTTGGGTTTTTTATGCATATGGTACTTTGAATTTTGCAATGTATACAGCAAACTCCAAATTCTACCCGACTTTAGCCCCAGGAAAATGTACTTTATTAATATATAAATTGTATTTTTAGGATTACTTCCCACACCTACTTTTTTATATGTGTAAGGTGGTGAATTTTGCATTGCCTGCCTTCTACATGTAAGCCATGGGAAAAGTATCCAAATCCTCTAGGTTTGTTCTAACTGGTGACATTGTTAACTGGTATGAGCAAGTACATTCATGAAATGTTTATGATTATTTACATTTCAGGGTAACTAAGATGTACTGATTACTTTGCTATGGTGCACGTCAGTGTAACAGATGTTTTCTGTTTATTTCAATGTAAATGAACTAAATAAAGCATTTAGAGTAGGTAGTCACTCCATAATTTTCCAGACCTGAACTTGTCTTCTTCAAATCCCATATTCCCTCCCTCTCTTTAGGGATAAACAAACCTGCCAGCAAAAATTCTAGAAACAATTTGACATAATTAACTTTATGTTAATGGAAGACTAAAAATATGCTCTTGCAGGATTCCTCCATCTTTCATCGTTACGATAACAGAGGTCCATGGTTAAAATGTAAATTCTTATTGGATAAAAACATGCAAATGAGTAACAAAGGCAGAGTTTATGATCCTAAATGATTATTAAGGAACTAGTCTTTAAGCCCGTTACATTAACAGGTGCTAGAATAGATGTCTGTCTGTCTTTCTCTCTCTCTCCTTGGCTGCTTACTGTCTGTCTTTCTTTCTTTCCGTCTCTCTCTCTCCTTGGCCGCTGTCTGTCTGTCTTTCTTTCTGTCTGTCTCTCTCCTCGGCCGTCCACCACCACTCCTTGCCTGCTTCTCCTGCCCAACAGCACCCCTTCACTGCTCCCCCTGTCCAGCAGCAGCCCTTATCCCTTCCTTTTACCTCCCCACTGTTCAGCAGCACCTCTTCCCTGCTTTCCCTGTGCAGCAGTAGCTCTTCTTCCTTACTTTTACCTCCCCACTGTCCAGCAGCAACCTTCCTGCACCCCCTGTGCAGCAGTAGCCTTGTAGTAAATTTTTTTCCTTACCTGCTCCCCCTGTCCAGCATCTGCTAGGCCGTGCAGCCTTGGGCCTTTTGCTAGGTCAGCCCGACTCACAATATCGAAGTGGACCGGCCTAGTAAATGCTCCATGGCTGCTTGAGGAGACCATGGCTGCTGCCGTTGCTGGTCCAGGAGTGAGAAGAAGAGGTGTCCCAGAAGCGGCAGGAAGTCAACTTCAGATGAAAGATGAAGATACTCCAACACCAACATGAAAGGGAGAACAAGAAACAGATGACCTCAAAGAAGACGCCCACAGAGGAACACCGCACGAGGGGGAGAAAATGGCTAGTTGATGCCCAGAAGAAGAAACAGCGAAGCACACCGAGGACATAGAAGAAGCAGCAAAACACTCCAAGGACATTGACCTGAGACCGAAGCGAAAATTGAAGAAGGGAAAGTCAGTGATCCTACTGGGAGACTCAATCCTGAGGCATGTGGACAGCCACATAGCAGGAGGGAGAGAGGATCGTCTAGTGACCTGCCTCCCAGGAGCAAGAACCAAGGACATCGTGGACAAAATTGGAAAGATCCTGGAAGGAACGGAGACGGAAGAGACTACAGTAATGATCCACATCGGGACAAATGATGTCAGCAGGAGAGACTACAAAACAAGCACGCTGATAGAGCAGTTCAAGATTCTGGGAAGGAAGTTGAAAATGAGGACTCAGAAGATAGCGTTCTCAGAGATCATACCGGTACCGAGGGCAGATGTGAAAAGGCAGGAGGAAATGCCACAATGGATCTAATCCTAAATAGGTTAGGGGGACCTGCAAAGGAAGTGAAAGTAGTGGGACCATTGTGAAACAGCGATCATAATATGATCAAGTTCAAGGTTGAACTAGGGATACCAAAAGGAAAGAGAACCATAGCGACTACTTTCAACTTCAAGAAAGGAAAACTATGAGCAATGAGAGAAATGGTAAGGAAGAAACTTAGGAACACTTCCAAGAAATGGCAGATGGTAGAATATGCCTGGTCTTTTTTCAAGGACACGGTGAGCGAGGCACCAAATCTGCATATCCCCAGATTCAGAAAGGGGTGCAAAAAGAGTCGAACAAAAGACCCGGCGTGGATAACTAAAGTAGTAAAGGAAGTGATAGGCAATAAGAAAAATTCATTTAAGAAATGGAAAAAGGACAAAACTGAGGAGAATTGGAAAGAGCACAGGAAGTATCAAAAAGAATGTCTCCGTGTGGTTCGAAAAGCCAACAGAGAGTATGAAGAGAGGCTAGCTAGGGAAGCACGAAATTTCAAACCATTCTTTAGATATGTTAAAGGGAAGCAACCGGCTAGGGAGGAGGAGGGACCACTGGACAACAGAGACAGGAAGGGAGTGATGAAGGAGGAGAAAGAAGTGGCAGAAAGACTTAACATGTTCTTCTCGTCTGTATTTACAAATGAAGACACATCCAACATACCAGAACCTGAGCAAATCTTCAATGGAGATCAAGCAGAAAAATTAACATCCATGGAAGTGAGCCTTGAAGACGTACGCAGGCAGATAGAAAAATTTAAAACTGACAAATCCCCGGGTCCGGACAGAATCCACTCAAGGGTTCTGAAGGAACTAAAGCAGGAAATAGCGGAACTACTTCAGCAAATTTGTAATCTATCCCTGAAAACAGGCGAGATCCCGGAGAATTGGAAAATAGCCAATGTTACGCCCATCTTTAAAAAGGGATCAAGAGGTGACCCGGGAAACTACAGACCAGTGAGTCTGACTTCGGTTCCGGGGAAAATGGCAGAAGCACTGATAAGACAACATCTATGAACATTTTGAAAGAAACAAACTTCTGATAACCAGCCAACATGGATTCTGCAAGGGGAGATCGTGCCTAACAAACTTATTGCACTTCTTCGAAGGAATTAACAGACAGATGGACAGAGGAGACCCCATAGACATCAGGGGAGAGCCGACGGATGAGGGCTGCAGTCCGGCCATCAGACCAACGGTCGGCTCGGGGGCCCGTTCCAGCGGGGCACCCGACACTGTCTTCGTTCCTCCCCCATTCCAGCAGGGGAGAACCGACGGAGGAGGGCTGCAGTCCGGCCATCGGACCAACGGTCGGCTTGGGGGCCCATTCCAGCGGGGCACCCGACACTGTCTTCGCTCCTCCCCCATTCCAGCAGGGGAGAGCCGACGGAGGAGGGCTGCAGTCTGGCCATTAGACCAACGGTCGGCTCGGTGGCCCGTTCCAGTGGGGCACCCGACACTGTCTTCGCTCCTCCCCCATTCCAGCAGGGGAGAGCCGACGGAGGAGGGCTGCAGTCCGGCCATCGGACCAACGGTTGGCTCGGGGGCCCGTTCAAGCTGGACTTCAGGTTTGACTGTTTTGATTTTATTTTCACTTCTTTTTAGTTTATGATATATTTTTTTAATCTCACTCATTGTTTTGCCACTTGTTTTGTTTTATTTTATCATTCAAATTTCATTTAAATTTCCCCAGAATTCTATTGCTTCAACGGTTCTCCCTCTGCATCTATTCCTATCTCCCCTCTTTTTAATCTTTCAAATTCCTTTAGATCATTGTAATCTTATTAGAATGTTTATTTTCTTATTTTTCTCCTCTATCTCTATTTTCTTTCTTTATTACTCTTCTAATTGTCATTTTTCCTGGTACTTTAGTTAGATTGTGAGCCTAAGGGAATTTCTAAGTACTTATCTTACTTATAATTTTAATGCACCAATATATTCATTGTAACCCGTTCTGGGCTCTTTTGGGAGGACGGGCTAAAAAATCGAATAAATAAATAAATATATATAGATTTCCATAAAGCCTTTGACAAGGTACCCCATGAATGCCTACTTTGGAAACTGAAGAACCATGGGGTGGAAGGAGATGTACATAGATGGATCAGGAATTGGTTGGCGGATAGTAAACAAAGGGTAGGAGTGAAGGGCCACCACTTGGACTGAAGGAGGGTCACAAGTGGTGTTCCGCAGGGCTCAGTGCTCGGGCCGCTGCTATTTAATATATTTATAAATGATCTAGAAACAGGGACGAAGTGCGAGATAATAAAATTCACAGACGACACCAAACTATTTAGTGGAGCTCGAACTAAAGAGGACTGCGAAGAATTACAAAGGGACTTGCACAAACTGGGGGAATGGGCAACGAGATGGCAGATGAAGTTCAACATTGAGAAATATAAAGTGCTACATGTGGGAAGCAAAAACCCGAGGTACAGCTATACGATGGGAGGGATGTTATTGAATGAGAGTACCCAAGAAAGGGACTTGGGGGTAATGGTGGACATGACAATGAAGCCGACGGCACAGTGCGCAGGCCGTTGTATTGGGCAATAGTGCGTTCACATCTGGAGTACTACGTCCAATATTGGTCGCCATACCTTAAGAAGGATATGGCGATACTCGAGAGGGTTCAGAGGAGAGCGACATGTTTGATAAAAGGCATGGAAAACCTTTCATACGCTGAGAGATTGGAGAAACTGGGACTCTTTTCCCTGGAGAAAAGGAGACTTAGAGGGGATATGATAGAGACTTACAAGATCATGAAGGGCATAGAGAGAGTAGAGAGGGACAGATTCTTCAAACTTTCAGAAAATAAAAGAACAAGAGGGCATTCAGAAATGTTGAAAGGGGACAGATTCAAAATGAATGCTAGGAAGTTTTTCTTCACCCAATGTGTGGTGGACACCTGGAATGCGCTTCCAGAGGGCGTAATAGGGCAGAGTACGGTACTGTGGTTCAAGAAAGGATTGGACAATTTCTTGTTGGAAAAGGGGATAGAGGGGTATAGATAGAGGGTTACTGCACAGGTCTTGGACCTGTTGGGCTGCCGTGTGAGCGGACTGCTGGGCATGATGAACCTCAGGTCTGACCCAGCGGAGGGATTGCTTATGTCCTTATGTTCACTGAGAAGGTATAGGCACAATTTTGAAGAGGCGGGCCTGCCAGCAAAAGGGAGTGGGCATCCCTGATCCACTCAAACACTCCCCTATGATTGGCAGGAGGAATGCCCACTCCCTTCTGCCTCGGGCCACTACCACCAACCCTGACACCCCTGTTCCTCCCTCCTTCCCACCGATCCTCCAAAGCCATCCATGGCCCAGCAAAACAAAGGGCCTTCATTAGAAGGTATGTGGGGGTCAGAGGTGTGGGGAACCAGGCAGCAGTGGCCAAGGCAGAAGGGATTGGGAATCCATCCTGCCAATCTTGAGAAAAGAAGTATGGGGGCTTGGGGGGAGGGCAACATTGGGGGGGCTCGGCGGGAAGAAGCATGGGAGGCATGGACTGGGGGATTTGTGGGAGGGAGAGGATTTTTTTTTTTTTATGGTTGCCGAAGTCTATTATAGCCTTACTTTCCTGTCAGTGCTTGAGCCAATCAGCATTCAGACACTGACAAAAAAGTAAGATTATGACAGTTCAGACTCTGTCAGTGAAGTTTGCACAGGAAACAACACATTTCCCTGCTGTGCATTAAACAGAATGCTCTTTAGAATACTAATGAACTTTTTGTAATGCATTAACATAAGAACATAAGAATAGCCTTACTGGATCAGACCAATGGTCTATCAAGCCCAGTAGCCCATTCTCACAGTGGCCAATTCAGGTCACTAGTATCTGACCAAAACCCAAAGAGTAGCAACATTCCATGCTACCGATTCAGGGCAAGCAATTGCTTCCCCCATGTCTTTCTCAATAACAGACTATGGACTTTTCCTCCAGGAATTTGTCTAAACCTTTCTTAGCATAGGATTCTTGGTGGCTCGGAGAACCCTTTTGTGCATCGGGTCCTCATTCAACAAACAGTCAAGTTCTGGAATTCATTGCGAGAAGATATGATGACAGCAGGTACCATGATCAGGGTTTAAAACAGGTTTGGACAAATTCCTGGAGGAAAGGTCTATAATCTGCTATTAAGATAAGCATCAGGGTGGCCACTATTTATCTCTAGGATCTAAAGAATGAAATGTTGCTCCTATTTCAGATATTGCCAGGCACTTGTCACCTGGATTGTCCACTGCTGGAAGCAAGATACTAGGCTAGGGGGGTAAGCGGCCTAGTGGTTAGAGCTGCTGCCTCAGCACCCTGAGGTTGTGAGCTCATTCCCAGCCTGCTCCCTGTGACCCTGAGCAAGCCACCCAGCCCTCCATTGCCCTGGGCACCATAGCCAGGTTGTGAGCCTGCCAGGACAGATAGGGAAAAATACTTAAGAGTACCTGATTACTATTCCAATGTATTGTAAACCACCTTAGGTGAATCTTTGCATGAAAAAGCGGTTAATAAATCATAAAAAATAAAATAAATCAGTCTGCCCTAGTCTGGCTCATTCTTTTGTTATATCTATAGAGGGGCATAATCGAAAGGGACGTCTAAGTCAGTTTACGTCCATCTCGCAAGTCGTCCAAAGTTAAAAAGAGCCTAAGACACATTTTCGAAAGAAACGTCCAACTTTTTTTTTACTTTCAAAACTCGTCTAATTATACATCCTGCCAATCTGATCATCCAAGCCGCTAAATCGTCCATCTTTATACCACATTTCCGTCCAACTTTTCATCCAAGTCAAAAACACCTAGAACAAGCCCTGTTGGACGTGGGAGGGGTCTGCAAAATGATGGATTGAACACCCAGACATGCCATCTAAATAGTGGGGTACCTTACAGAGCACTGCTGTGAACTTCACAAAAAGGGTGCCATGGCTTCTCCTCCCTACAGCTCCCTTACAGGTCATGGTAAGCCCCCCAAACCACCTCCAGAATCCCCTAGACCCACTTATCTATCACCCCAATAGCCCTTATGGCTGTAGGAGCCACTTATATGCCAGTACAAAAGGGTTTTGGGGGTGTATAGGGCAGTGCACATGTTTAAGTATCGATGCAGATTACAGGGGCTTATGGGCATTGGTCCTCCTCTCTATGTGTCCCTAACCCATCCCCAAGACGACTTAAGCTGCCTCTGGGCTGGACAACTGGGCTTTCCTAGGCTGAAATTTAAAGTTGTGAATAAAATTTTTATGGGGGTGGGGAGGGGGGTTGGTGATTACTGGGGTAATGTGTGGGGGTCTGTGTTATGTGTTTGCAGTGCTTATCTGGTGACAACATCTAAGTTCCGTCGATCCTGGGCTCTATAACTTTTGGTTATACATGCTGTACGACTAAGTCTAAGCCAGCCCACGTCCCGCCCAACTCCCACCCTCGACACGCCTCCCGAAACGCCCTGTTTAGCTTTGGATGTTGAACGGCACTTTGAAGGCCTAGGTCATTTAGAAATACGTCCAAAACCCGTTTTTATTTTCAGTGCTTGGACATTTTTGAGAAATGTTCGTCCAAGTGCCGACTTAGGCCGGTTTTTGGACATTTTTCTCTTTCGATTTTGAGCCCCATACTGTATATAGTATTAATGATGTAATACTTATATATGTGTTTAATGCTTGAAGAATTTTAGCAAAACAAAGTGACATTCAAGAGACTTGCCTGGTTAATTTTGGATGTTAGTCAGATAAATCAAGGGGTCTATGTACTAACCCATGAAAATGTTAATGTTAGTACCCATTTCCACAATTTTAGTTAAGTGATGTAAATAAGTTCTTAGCTCATTTACATCCTAAGCTAAACTTTATGGTAATTTCTTATCTCCCTTTCCCTAGCATCTTCTCTTCCCCCTCCCCCCTCTGGCCAGAATCCCACTCCTCCTCATAAGTGGTCAGCATACCCCTTTCTCCTCTCAACCCCCCCCCCTCCAATTCATCATCTCTTCTTCACATCTTGTGTTCAGCCTTTCATTCCTCTGCCCTTCTGTCACTGCCCTACCTGATCTCCAGCTCAAGTTGCAAGTAAATGCAGCATCAGTATGATGCCCTGTCCCACTCTGTATCTTCAACACTTCCTCTTGGAGAGAGAGAGAGTGTGACATGGCAACACTTGAGCACAGGCCTGGGCTTCAAGGCTTTGCACCAATGCTGTATCTACTTGAGACTTAGGGCCTCTTCTATCAAACTGCGCTAGCAGTTTTTAGTGCAGAGAGCTGCGTTGAATGGCCCACGTGCTCCCGACGCTCATAGGAACTCTTTGAGTGTCGGGAGCAGTGCGGGCCATTCAGTGCAGTTCACCGCGCTACAAATTTGATAGAAGAGGCCCTTAGCTGGGAAACATAAATGGCAGCAGGGCAGAAGGTGGAAGGAGAGAGGAGATACTGTTCACCTGCCCTCTTCAAATGTTGTTCCCCTTGGGACTTCAAAATCGCTGGTATCTAGTGGTAGGGAGCAGGAGTGTCTCCTGCCTCAGCAGGCATGGATTAAAAATAGCACATGTCGGCCCCTAGCAGAAGGGCTTAGAAGCATTAGTGATAATATGTACATAATTAACCACTGAACACCCAGAGAGACTGGAAGCCCTGAATATGTATATCCTAGAGGAAAGGAGGGATGGGCGATACGATTCAGACATTCAAATACTTGAAAGGTATTAACGTAGAACAAAATCTTTTCCAGAGAAAGGAAAATGGTAAAACCAGAGGGCATCATCTGACGTTGAGGGGTGGTAGACTCAAGAGTAATGTTAAGATATTCTTCTTTACAGAGAGGGTGGTTGATGCATGGAATGTACTCCTCGGGGAGGTGGTAGAGAGGAAAACGGTAACAGAGTTCAAACAAGCATGGAATGAACACAGAGGATCTCTAATTAGAAAATGATGGGTATATATTGAAGGAACTAAGGCCAGTACTGGGCAAAGTTGCACAGTCTGCATCCCATATATGGGCATTCAGCCGAGGACGGGCTGGGGAAGGCTTCAATGGCTAGGATGCTGTAGTTGGGCTGGAGTAAGTTTTGAAGGAGACTCCAGTAGATAGAACCTAAGCACACTACTGGGCAGAGCTCGGGGTTTCTGGCCCAGAAATATCTATGAAAAAAGGACCGTTTAAATTAAAGGATTAATTTATAGAGCGTGTAAGGTTGGGCAGACTGGATGGGCCATTCGGGTCTTTATCTGCTGCCATTTATTATGTTACTATGGTACTATGTAGATGCCCAAAAGAAGAATTTATACACGGATCCAAAAACACCTAGAAATATGTATCAGAATCCGAGAAAAGGGACCAAGTCTTAGAAACTGAGTTATTCAGCTGGCTAAGTAATCAAGAAGATGCTGATTCAAATGCAATAAACCATGTCTAGACATCAGCATTGCATATCTGGGCATATGCAACTGACTAACACTTATGCAGTTAAGAACAATATTCAACATCTGCCCGCTTAACGTTTAAAGTATAAAGATAGGGCAGCATTTTATTTATTTTCCAAATTCTTGCGCTCCCGCTCTTACATGGTTAACATGAGCGGCACCTCATCCTCCCCCTGGACCCTGACTTGTGGTGTCCCACAAGGCTCACCCCTCTCCCCAATCCTCTTTAACATTTACATGTCCTCCCTGAAACTACTCCAACTATCCCCCCTTGAAACTCTTTACACTTACGCTGATGACATCCTCGTCCTCCTTGAGACCGACTCGAACCTCACTAACCTCTCCACGAACATATCCTCATGCATAAAGAACCTCCAATCCTGGGCATTCACAATGCATATGAAACTAAATGAGTCCAAAACAAAACTCCTTTGGCTCGGCCCAATATTAGACCATCTACCTTCCTCCATCCCATTGTCCTCCGGCCCCCCATTACAGCTCGAGTTCTCAAGCAAAGTTCTGGGTGTCACCTTAGACTCTTCTCTATCCTTCAACGAACATCTCCAATCCCTGGTGAAGAAATGCTTCTTCAGCCTTCACATGCTAAGGAAAGTCAGACCCTATTTTTACCAAAAACACTTCGCAGTCCTAGTACAATCCATCATCCTCTCCAGATTGGATTATTGCAATTCTATCTACCTCAGCCTAACCAAGAAAAGCCTCCACAGACTTCAGCGGATTCAGAATGCCGCAGCTAAGCTTGTTTTCACGAAAAGCAAATTTGATCGTGTCTCACCACTCCTGTCTAAGCTCCATTGGCTCCCAGTAATCCCCAGGATCCACTTCAAATGTGCGTGTCTGGCCTACAAGATCCTACATGGCATCCTTCCTGCCGTTATCCCTCTATCCTGGAACTCCCCAACCCCTACTTCCTACAGATCCTCCCAAATTTTAAACTATCCTTCCCTTCCATAAAAGGTATTTCCCATGCAGGCAAACTTGGGTCATCCCTCCCCTTTAGAATCACTGAGATCTGGAATAACCTCACCTCCCCACTCCGAACCTCAAGCTCCCTCCAACTCTTCCGCAAACACCTAAAAACCTGGCTATTCTCAAAACTGTAACACTTCCCCCCTCTTAGGCCTCTCACCTTCCCCTTTACACCTAACTCTTTAATCTCTCCACTGTAGTTCCTCTCTCATCCTTCTTTCTGTAAACCGTGCCGAGCTCCGCATTCGTGGAGATGGTGCGGTATATAAACCCAAGGTTTAGTTTAGTTTAGTTTATGCATTTACCTTATGCAGTTAAGTGCTAATGTATCAGCATTTAACCTGGACCACCCCCAAATTAGCTAGTTTCAGCTTAGATGCTAACCACGGATATTCAGGGGCATTAACCGTTTAAGTGCCGCTGAATATCTGCAGATAGCCATGGACGAGCAATTTAAGTGGTCAAAAACCTTTTGTAGCCATTTAAATCACTTTGAATATCAACCCTACAAGAGTTAGATTGTAGTTGCCGAAAACACATTACCTAAGAAGCTGGAGATAGTTATACCCTAATTAGGGGAAAAAATGAGCTTATGCTGTTTACATCACATTGTAAACAAAATTTGTTCCCTGAAACAATGGGTCAGAAAGATTGTGGAAACTGTAGTCATTACTGCACATGGATTTCATTAGTTGCTATAACACCATTTATTTATTTATGTTCTAGTATCTGACACACAGTTACAAAAATAGAGGTTAAAAAAAAATCACCCCATCTCCTCTTCACTACAGAAAATTAGTTTAAATCTAAAAAAAAATCCGAACACTTTAGCTGTTCAGCTGTCATTTACTGCTCTTTGGGTGTTTTCATTAAGCTGTGCTAAAGTTGTGTACCTAATGCATGATAACAGCCAAAATTATAGTGTATCAAGGGGGAAATTCATTAAGAGGTACTCAGTGGCGTACCAAGGGCAGGGGAGGCAGTCTGCCTCGGGTACACGCCCCAAGGGGGTGGACAGCCGGCACACCAGGTCCAGAACTTTCCATCCTACTCTGCTGCGGGACTTTCCTGCACCTCCCCGTGGCTGCTGGTCTAATCCCTCCGATGTCACTTACTTGTTCCGGAGCAGAGTCGGCAGCCCTGGGGAGGTGCAGCAAGGTCCCGCGATGACTGCGTGTGCCGGCTCTGCTCCAGAATAAATACGTGACGTCAGAGGGGGTAGACCAGCAGCCGCACGGAGGTGCAGCAAGGTCCCGTGATGACTACGGATGCCGGCTCTGCTCCGGAACAAGTAAATTATGTCAGAGGGGTGGACCAGCAGCCGCTGTTATCGCGAGATCTTGTTGCACCTCTCCACAGCTGTAGGTAGACAGTGAAAAGGGAAATTGATGACAGGGTAGTAAGAACTTAATCTAGACAGATGCAGAAAACAAATTGAGAAGGAAGATGAGGGAATAAAAGGGAAGGGAAGGAGAGGAGAGGATGGAGTGAAATGCCAGACCATGGGGGTGTGGGAAAGGGAAGGAGAGGAGAGAGATGCCAGAGCATTGGAGGAGGGAAGGGAAGGGAAGAAGATGGATGCCTGACCAGTGGCGTACCAAGGGGGGGGAAGTCCACCCCTGGTGCAGCCTTAGGGGAGGTGGACAGCCGGCCAGGTCCGGAAAATGGTCGATCGCCAAGGCAAAGTGAGTCGATCGCGGAGCCCATCCCGGGCTCCGTGATAGACTCACTTTGTCTTGGCGATCGACCATTTTCCAGACCTGGTCGGCTGTGCACCCCCCTAAGGCTGCTGTCGGATAGGAAGTTTGGGCCAGCCAATCGCTGTCTGGCTGGTCGTAACTTCCTCTTCGACAGCAGAATTGACTTCGGGGAGAGAATGCTGGTCGGCCCGACGCAGGGAAGCAGAGAGAGCTTAGGGGCAGCCGCGGCGGCAGCTTTGGGGCCTGTTGGGGCGATGGTGGCAGCAGTGGCTTGATGGAGGGCAGGGAGAAAGAAAGAAAGGGGGCAGGCAGGGAGACAGAAGGGAAACAGAAAAAAAGAAAGGGGGCATAAAGAGATAAAAAAGAAAGGGAGGCAGGGAGAAAGAAAGGGCAAGGAGAGAGGAAGAAAAAGTTGGCAGCTAGGCTTCAATGCTAAAAAATGTAAAGTAATGCACCTAGGCAAAAAAAATCCACACAGAACTTACACACTAAATGGTGAAACCTTGTCCAGGACCACGGTGGAACGTGATTTAGGAGTGATCATTAGCAATGATATGAAGGCTGCCAATCATGTGGAGAAGGCTTCGTCCAAGGCAAGACAAATGATGGGCTGCATCCGTAGTGGTTTTGTCAGCAGAAAACCTGAAGTCATAATGCCACTGTACAGATCCATGGTGAGACCTCATCTCGAGTATTGTGTTCAATTCTGGAGACCACACTACCGGAAAGATGTGTTGAGAATTGAGTCGGTTCAGCGAATGGCTACCAGGATGGTCTTGGAGCTCAGGGATCTCACGTATGAAGAAAGGCTAAAAAAACTGCGGATGTACTCACTGGAGGAGCGAAGAGAGAGGGGGGACATGATTGAGACCTTTAAGTATATCACGGGGCGTATAGAGGTGAAAGATGATATCTTCAGTCTTACAGGGCCCTCGGTAACCAGAGGACACTCGCTGAAAATCAGGGGAGGGAAATTTCAAGGTGATGCTAGCAAGTACTTCTTCACCGAAAGGGTGGTCGATCATTGGAATGAGCTGCCTCAGCAGGTGATTGAGGTCAACAGCGTGTCAGATTTTAAGATAAAATGGGATATTCAGTGGGATCTATAGGGGAGTAAAAGTCAGGGAGTGGGTCATTGGTATGGGCAGACTCGATGGGCTATGGCCCTTTTCTGCCGTCAATTTCTATGTTTCTATGTTTCTAAGCATACAGGCTGAAAGAAGGGAAGAAAGATTGGATGCATAGTCAGAAGAAGAAAGTGCAACCAGAGACTCATGAAATCACCAGACAAGGTAGGAAAAATGATTTTATTTTAAATTTAGTGATCAAAATGTGTCTGAATTTATATCTGCTGTCTATATTTTGCACTATGGCCCCCTTTTACTAAACCGCAATAGCGGTTTTTAGCACAGGGAGCCTATGAGCGTTGAGAGCAGCCCTGGGCATTCAGCGCAGCTCCCTGCACTAAAAACTGCTATTGTGGTTTAGTAAAAAGGGAGTGGGGTATATTTGTCTATTTTTGTATGGTTGTTACTGAGGTGACAGTACATAGAGTCACCTGCCTTGACCTCTTTGAAAAAACCCCAGAATAGGAATGATAATTAACATTTTCTCAGCGTACAGTGTGCTTTGTGGTGCTTTTTTTAAATTTTATTGTTGATAGATCATTTTGACTTGGTCATTTTAAAAGTAGCTCGCAAGCCCAAAAAGTGTGGGCATCCCTGAGCTAGAGCGTTGAAGCTGCGTGTGGCTGCCGTAAAGGTCATCTCTGACACAACTGGAAGTTGCATCAGAGATGACCTTTACGGCAGCCATATGCAACTACAACACTCTGGTTGCTGTAAGAAGGCAGTTTAGACATCGCTGGCCACAGGGCAGGGAGGTTTGTCGGACCAGGCCTGTTGTCCGGGGAGGGGAGGGCATTGCAGATCTTGTTGCCAAAATCGGAAAGGTGAAGAAGGGAGAAAGATGGGCCTGTGGTGGATGGAGAGATTGAGAGAAGGGGGCAGATGATGGAAGTGGGTAGAAAGGGGAGAGAGAAGAGGTCAGATGATGGAAGTGGGGAGAAGGGAGAGCAAATGCTGAATGGAAGTGGAGAAAGAAAATACATACTGGATGGAAGGAGGGATAAAGAAAAAGGACATATGCTGGATAGGGGAAGAAGATAGAGTTAGTGAGATAGTGGAGGGGTGAAGGAAAGGGGTGGCATGCTGTGGGTAGACATAGTGAAAAGAGGGAAACTAAGGACTGCATAGTAAGAAATAATTTAATTTAAAGGGAGGCAGAAAATAAAGAAGGAAGACCAGAGAAGGAAAGGGAAAAGAGAGAGGAGAGAGAGATGCCAGAGAATGGGGAAGGAGACAGAGATATCAGATCTGAGCGGAGGAAATGAGGAAAGATGCTAAAAACCACAGGGGGGAGGGAAAGAGAGATGAAAGGAGAAAGATGCCAGACCATGAGGGAACAGAGGGAAGATGATAGATGCCAGACCAAAGGGGGGAGGGGTCTAGAGGAGAGATGGAAGGGGGAGGCATACAGTTTCTGGAAGGGGCATAGAAGGAGAGAAGATGCCATATAGGGAGGGGCAGAGAGATGGCAGACAGTGGATGGAAGGAAGACATTAACAAGAAGATGAGGAAAGCAGAAACCAGAGAAGACAAAGGTAGAACAAAAATTTTCTATTTATTTATTGCTTTAGGAGACATATGTCACTGTTTCTGTGGTGTTGCATTGTATGCAGAGTCCAGCTTCTTGCTGGTTCAATTTAACCTTTGTCTATGTATTTCTATTTTATCCCCACTTTTACAAAACTGTGAAGCGTTTTTTAGCCCCAGCGATGGTGGTAGCAGCTCTGATGCTCAGAATTCTATGAGTGTCAGAGCTGTTACCACCATAGCTAAAATCCACACTACAGTTTTGTAAAAGGGGGAGGGGTTAGTTTGTGATGACATATTCCATACTAGGCGAAGGTGTTTTCTGTGTTCTGTGTGTTCGAAAGACATGGTTTTCTGTTAGGATTGACGGTGTAGGATTGATCTGTACTGGTCTGGCTTGTTTAATTTTACAATGGGTATATTGATGTACTGCTCACTGCAATATGTAAGATGCTGCCTTTTCCTAGGTACTCATGTGTGATGTGTGGCTTGTTACTAAAAATCATGTTTTTCGTACAGATGGGGGGGTTGCCAAAAAATGATGAGCCTCGGGTGTCACATATGCTAGATACGCCACTGTACCTGACCAATGGGGATGAAGGGAGAGATGGAAGGGGGGCATACAGTTTTCTGGAAGGGGCATAGGAGAGAAGATGCCATATAGAAGGGGCAGAAAGATGGCAGACAGTGGATGGAAGGAAGAGGGTGACAAGAAGATGAGGAAAGCAGAAACCAGAGAAGACAAAAGTAGAAAACTTTTTCTATTTATTTTTTTGCTTTAGTATAAAATAGTATTAACGCTGTGTTGATAAATATTTATAAATAGAAAATGGAAATAAGGTGATCCTTCTATTGGACTAATTGTAATACATTTTTGACTAATTCAGAGACCAAAACCCCCTTCCTGAGGTCAGGACAGGATACTGTAACAGCAGTATATTTTACTGACCTGAGAAAAAAGGTTCTGGCTTCTGAAAGCTAATTGAAAAAAAAACGTATTAGTCCAATAAAATGGTATCATCTTATTTTCATTTTTGTTTTATTTCCTCCCCCCCCTTTATCTTTTTATGAAGATGCATTAGTTGTTTTTTTTTATCACCAGCCATGACAATATTAGCTCTGACACTCATAGGAATTCTTTGAGCACCAGAGCTTTTACCACTGCGGCCTGCAATTTAAAAAAACCTAATGCAGCTTCATAAAAGGGAAGGGGGTATTTGTTAATTTGTAAAGTGATGATCTCTTAGAGAGAGAAAGAGATAATAGTTACTGTGGATGGGCAGACTAGATGGGCCATTTGGCCTTTATCTGACATCATGGTTCAAATTTACATCTGCTATCTTTATATTTTGCACAATATTAGGGGACATGTGTCACTGTTTCTATTTCTGTGGCATTGCATTGTATGCAGAGTCTAGCTTCTTGGTGGTTCAGTTTAACCTTTGTCTACGTATTTCTACAAAACTGTAGAGCTTTTTTTTAGTGCCAGCCATGGTGTTAACAGCTCTGACGCTCAGAATTCTATGAGCATCTGAGTTGTTACCACTGTGCCTAAAAACCACATTACAGTTTTGTAAAAGGGGGGCGGGGTTAGCTTGTGATTACATATTCATAATAGGTGAAGGTGTTTTCTTTTTTCTTTTTAATTTTTTATTTATTTACCTTTGTTTTACATCAAAAGAAATTCTTTGATAAAGAAACATAATAATATCCAATAGGAAATAAGATATTAAATATTACTAACACATTACCATGATAGCAGTCCACAACTAAGGAGAGAGAATCAATCTCTAATCCTAAGTATCCTAGACTATTGCAACATCCTCTACCTCCCCTGCCCTGCAATAATGATTAAACAACTACAGACAATTCAGAATACAGCTCTGAGACTCGTCTATTCATTGAAAAAACATGATCACATTACTGAGGCATTCATCAATTCTCATTGGCTTCCAATCCAGGAAAGAATACAATTTAAATTCTACTGTATACTATTTAAAACTATAAATGGAGACAGCCCAACCTACCTAAACGACCGCCTCATCCAAACCACCTCTACCAGGCATAGAAAAACACACACCCCATTCACTTACCCCCCAATCAAAGAAGTAAAATGGAAAAAACTATACAACGGACTACTGGCCACTCAGGCAGCGAAGATAGACAACCAAGTCTCCAACCTATTGACAACAACCCTAGACTACAAGATGTTCAGAAAGGAAATAAAAACTATACTCTTCAAGAAATCCCTTAATAAAGCTTAATATCATGATAAAGCTTTACCCCCCTCTTACCATCCCCTCCCTAACCCCAGATCCTACTTTTCCCTCTCTTGGAAACCTTCTCTGATCTAACGTTGTAACCCTTTTTCCATAAATCTTTTTGTAATCTGCTTTGAATCGAAAGGTAATGGCGGAATAGAAATCTGTAATGTAATGTAATAAGTACTAACCACGTTAGCACTTGCTAAACGCTAAGATTTCCATTATATTCCCCTATAGGAGGGGCCTTAAACAACCAGGGCCAAACAACTTAGGCCCCTCCCCGGTGTATCCCAGGATGCACTGGGAAGGGGAAGGCCCACCATTTTGAAGAGATGGGCCTGTTGGCCAGAGGGAGTAGGCATCCCTCCAACCAGGCATTGTAAACAAGGTAAGGGGAGGGGGCAGGGGGGGTCGTTTGAAGCATGGGGGGGTGGCTAGGGGGTTATATGGTGACAGGAAAGAGTGGGCATCTCTTCTGCTGCTGGGGGGTGTTATGGGGGGGGCGTTGATTGGCGGCGGGAGGGAGTAGGCATCTTTCCCACTGCCGGGGAGGGAGGGTCGGGGGGGATTGCTTGACAACAGCACAATTTTCTGACATGTCTGTGCTGTCAAGCCTTACTTTTAGGCACTCAACAGAAAGTAAGGCAATGACAGCTCAGACTTGTCCTCAAATTTTAGCCGCAAATATGGCACATCAAGGTTAGAGAATCTCTCGGCGATTCTAGAGAATTGCTTGGAATGCTCATTTTAATATTAATAACATCGTTGTATTACATTTGCATGGCAGCATCGGAGACTGCAAGAAAAGACCACAGTAAGCCGTTTTAATAATCCGCTGCTACAATACATGCACGCTAAACTAGCTGGAACCGGTTTAGCGAGCACATTAAAGGCAGATTTTAGTTTTGAGAATCTACCCCTAAGTGCATTAGGCACTTTGAGGAATGTAGTCATGCAGTTAATACAAGGCAATGGTTGCTATCATGCATTAATAGCATGGCGGAAAACACATAATGATGTTAGCTACACCTCAGCAGTCATCTGCTGCATTAGCAATTAATGCACGGTCACAACCTCCATTCAAATTGTTCAGTCTACATAAATCATCTGCTTCCTATTAGGAATATTTATATAAATTACGCACTAATATTTATGTGCCAGGTATATTCATAAATGTTTGGAATGCTAACATATACACATTTATGCACATTTATACACATATATGCCAATATGCTGCCTATGAATGCTATTCTGTAGCTACTGCACATGTAGAAACATAGAAACATAGAAATAGACGGCAGATAGGGGCCACGGCCCATCTAGTCTGCCCACCTTAATGACCCTCCCCTACCTTTCTCTGTGAAGAGAACCCACGTGACGATCCCATTTTGTCTTAAAATTGGGCACGCTGCTGGTCTCAATCACCTGAAGTGGAAGACCATTCCAGCGATCCACCACTCTCTCGGTGAAAAAATACTTTCTGGTGTCACCATGCAGCTTCCCTCCCCTGAGTTTCCACGGATGCCCTCTTGTAGCCGGGGGACCTTTGGAAAAGAAGATATCTTCTTCCACCTTGATTCGGCCCGTGAGATATTTGAACGTCTCGATCATGTCTCCCCTCTCTCTGCGTTCCTCGAGAGAGTATAGCCGCAACTTATCCAGCCGTTCCTCGTACGAGAGGTCCTTGAGTCCTGAGACCATCCGGGTGGCCATTCGCTGGACCGACTCCAGTCTCAGCACATCTTTGCGGTAATGAGGCCTCCAGAATTGTACACAGTATTCCAGATGGGGTCTCACCATGGATCTATACAATGGCATAATGACTTCAGGCTTATGATTGACGAAATCCCTACGTATACACCCTATGATTTGTCTAGCCTTAGATGAAGCCTGCTCCACTTGATTGGCAGTCTTCATGTCTTCACTGATGATCACCCCTAAGTCCCGTTCTGCTACAGTTCTTGCTAGGATCTCGCCATTAAGGGTGTAACTTTTGCATGGATTTTGGCTGCCAAGGTGCATGTCTTTGCATTTCTTGGCATTGAAACCTAGTTGCCAGATCCTAGACCAGCGCTCCAATAGGAGTAGGTCGTGCTTCATATTGTCGGACATTGAGTTTTTGACCGTTGCACTCCTTTCTACTACATTGCATAGTTTGACGTCATCTGCGAATAACGTTATTTTACCTCGAAGCCCTTCTGCCAAGTCTCTTATAAAGATATTGAACAGGATCGGGCCTAAGACCGAGCCCTGCGGCACTCCACTGATCACCTCCGTCATTTCAGAGGGGGTGCCGTTCACCACCACCCGCTGACACCTGCCTCCAAGCCAGTTCTCAACCCATTTTGTCAAAGTGTCACCCAATCCTATAGAACTCATTTTGCTCAACAGCCTACGGTGTGGTACGCTATCGAAAGCTTTGCTGAAGTCTAAGTATACGATGTCCAGGGGCTCCCCAACATCCAGCTTCCTCGTCACCCAGTCAAAGAAGCTGATCAGGTTGGATTGGCAGGATCTCCCCATAGTAAATCCATGTTGACTGGGATCCCGTAGATTCTCCTCGTTCAGGATCGTATCCAAATGACGTTTGATTAGAGTTTCCATCAGCTTGCTCACTATTGATGTGAGACTCACCGGTCTATGGTTTGCAGCTTCCATTCTGCAACCTTTTTTGTGGAGTGGAATGACGTTAGCCGTTTTCCAGTCCAACGTGACTATACCTGTACTAAGGGAGAGATTGAAGAGCGCAGATAGTGGTTCCGCCAAGACATCATTTAACTCCCTGAGCACCCTGGGGTATAGGTTGTCTGGCCCCATTGCTTTGTTAACCTTGAGTTTAGACAGCTCACAGCAGACACTGCCTGGCGTAAACTCGAAGCTACTAAACGGGTCTACTGAACTATCCCTTGTCTGTAGCAGAGGGCCAGATCCCGGCTCCTCGCGGGTGAAGACCGAACAGAAGTATTCGTTTAAAAGTTTAGCCTTTTCCGAGTCCGCTTCTATATAGTTCCCGTCTGGTTTCCTAAGGCGTACTATCCCGCCTGTGTTTCTGTTTCTGTCGCTAATATACCTGAAGAAGGATTTATCACCCTTCTTGATGTTCTTCGCTAGCGTCTCCTCGTTTCGGAATTTGGCCTCTCTAACTGCTGTTTTGACGGCTCTTGCCTTGGCCAGGTAGTCTTCTCTCGAGTCCTGATTCCCTGATTGTTTGTAAGAAATGAACGCTCTTTTCTTCTCTTTTATGAGGCCCGAGATCTCCGCAGAGAACCACTATTGTTCCTTCGCCGTTTACTTACTGATTTTATATATCGGTTGGTTGCCGCCTGTATGGTATCTTTCAGAGCTGACCACATTTCTTCTACGTTATCTGTTACCTACGTTATCTGTTACGTTATCTGTACATCTTCAATAGAATGTAGTTTGTAGGCGAGTGTACACATGGATGGCATCTGGGTGGAGCATGGATAAGGCGCACAATTATTTATTTATATCTTACCCATCCCTAAGCAGTTTTCATAAAATCATGCATAATAAATCAAAACACATAAAAAAAATTTTAAAAAAAATGAAAACGTTTTCACCCACATTATAAAAGAGAGCCTAAATCAGAGAGCTACTTAGGTAATGCTCAGGAAATGGAAAAGGCCTGTACATACAAGTGTGTCTTCAAAATATTTTTAAATTGTTATAGTGAGGAGCTAAACGGAATGCAGTATGCACAGGTAATGCATTCTATAATCTCAGGCCTGCCACTGAATAAGGTACAAGCCACTGTTTCAGCAAAAATTAGTCAAGGCTGGTACATAAAGTTTTCTTTCTGTATCTGAATGCAGACTGTACAACAGCATATACGTTTTATCACATTCTTCAAATACTGCGGGCCTTCCGAATATAAAGACTGAGAAATCAAAATCAAAACCTTATACAAAATACAGTAAGATATTTCTCATCATGTCAATACTGACCCCAGATATGTTACAAAAACCCAATTAGGACATACAAAAGCCTGTACAACAACGCTAAAACCAAACCTTTCCAACATTGTACAATTACATGTGCAACCTACTGGTATATAGTCTGTTAAGCTAGTATTTTATTTTTTTTTAACAAACAAAAACGAAGGTACCTACGTTCCTTTATAGAATACATTACAGTTCCCCCTCCTTATTCGCGGTGATTGGGGTTGACCAGACCAGCGAATACGGAAAATCCATCAAAAATATAATAAAACCGCGAATAACATATGAGAAAGTTAAAAAAGTTGGAAAGAAGGCCAGAAACGTTGACAATCTAAAGCTGTCAGAGGACGGATTGTGCTTGCAAAATGCCTACTGTACTATAATTTTGGAGAAGGAGCCAGCACGCAAAAAAATTGTGAATAATCGAAGTCGCGATTGCTGAAACCACTAAAAGGAAGGGGGAACTGTATACAAAAGCTCACTCACTGCTGCCTCTTGTGGTCGCTCGCAGTACAGTTTTGCCCACTGCATTTCCACTCCTTCCAGACATTCCCATCCAGATAATAATTCCTTGACGTAATCTCCCATCCGAACAAAGTTAGTATTTTTAAAGTCTAGAACCTTTGCTTGTGAATGAGCCCTCTCTACACCCATCTTAATATTAAACCATACCATACAATAATCACTGGATGCCAGATGATCACCCACTGTAACATCAGAAACACTTTCCCCGTTTGTAAGCACTAAGTCCAGTATGACCCCTTTCCGCTGTCACCCTCCTGCTTGGCGCTGGGTAGCGGGAACACGGGCAGGGTGATAAGAAAGTTTGCTGCGTGCCACTCTAACAAGCGAGTGGCCCTTCAGGCAAAACAAAGTCACTTAGCATGAAACCACACTTGCACACTTTCTATGGTGCAAAAAGAAAACGTGGTTTATTGCAATGTCCAGCCAACAGAACAATATTCGCAGGTAAGTAGAACACTTTCTTATAACTCTTTCTGTCAGGATTAGGCCAGCAATATTCTCCCAACCAGGAGCAAACAAACGGTTCTTCAAAAAAATCAAACAAACAATCTCCAATTTGTCCAAAGTTCCCCTTTAGGGTTATGGAGCTGGCCCATGGGCCTCAGCCCTGCAAGACTCCTGTCTTTGCTACAAACAAATTACAAGTCTCTTGAAAATAATCCAGCAAAAGAAAACTTCTTTGTGAAAACAAAACAATCACTGTTTTAGTACCTGTCTGCCCATATCATAGACAAGCGTGTGCTGACTCCCTAGAGCCACTGTGGGGCATAGGCTGGTGTGTAGCTTTATTCATCCCCTCTCTTAACAATGATAGGAGAAGAGAAGTCCCACAAAAATATCTCACCCGGATGTTGCAGCATACATCTTCCTCCCCCCCGCCCGTCTATTTCTCCACAGTATTTCATATGTCCTTAGAGCTAGTGCTTAGGCACACAAACAGCAGTGAAAAAAACCTACTCACTAGAAACAGTTCTTTGCTAGCAAAACAAACAAAAAAAAACCCCAACAAAATAGTACAGCTATCCACACACCAGGCTTCTGCTTGCAAAGTTCCATTTAGTGCTTTGGTAAATCCCACAAGAAAAACAACTAGGCTGTGGGTTTGGTTTTTCTTTTCTTGAACAGAAAAAAAAAAAAGCCACAAAATGGCTACTTGCCCTTCTCACAGCAGTTCACCTCCATGACCTCCACTGGTACAGGAACTGGCTCTGGGACAAGCACTGGCTCTGTACAGTCCATCCTTTCTTCCCCCGGTTCTAGGCTTGCAGTTTGGGAATCTTCAGCATTGACCCATTCCATGCGCTCTCCTTCCAGGGCATGCAACTTGGACTGAAGAGCTCTTTTCAAGCACTGTTCCTCCACTGCCTTTGCTAGCTTGTGTAAACTGCTTTTCTGTCTGTTTGGGCCACACTCAAACCTAGCTGTAGTGGTAGAAGGTTTTCCCTCTCTCTGGCTCCCCCGGTGGTCAGGGTGAAAATTATCCTCTTGCTTGCTAAGCGAGTTTGCCTAGGCTGGTCTAGAGGGTAGGCAGCTTTTGAATGCCTTTTACTAAAGGTGTGTTTAACCTGGTGGTTTGTTCTCCCAGATCCTGGCTTTTCTTGTGTGTCAGGGCTGCTGGAATAGTTCTCCCTGTAGAGAATCCAGGATCTCCCTACTTCTAGAAGAACCCACAATAGGGATACTCCAATCAACATTCAGCATATTAAAATAACCTATTAGTAAAACTTCCTCTCTTTTAAATATATTCTGAATGTCTACTATTAAATCTCTGTCCACTTCTTCTGCTGTGAAGGAGGCCTGTATATCACACCAATGTAAATATATTCATCATTCTCTCTTTCCAAATTGATCCACAGTGCCTCTTCCTTGCACTGCAGATCCTGCAATTGTGTGGCTTTAATATAATCTTTAACATATACTGCTACTCTCTCTCCTTTTCTTCCTACCCTGTATTTCCTGAACAGATTAAAGCCTGGTACAACTACGTCCCAGTCATGGTTCTCCATGAACCACATCTCCGTGATCCACCTCATTTTCTTCCATCACAGCTTCTAGATCCAGAATCTTGTTTCCCATACTTCGAGCATTAGTATTCCTTTTCAGATATTGCCCCCTTTTCCATCCATGTAGAGGTATTCAGTGATTTACTTACCTGAGGGTTTATACTCACCCGGGGGCTTTGATCACCCTGCCCAATCATTTCTAGTTTAAAGCCCTCTTTAGTAGATTAGCCAGCCTGCTGCCAAAGGCACTTCTTCCATTCTTTGAAAGATGCACACCATCCCTGCTCAACAGCCCTTGGAAAATCATCCCATGGTCCAGGTAGCCACAACACTCTTGATGACACCATCCATGTAGCCACACATTCATCTGCAGCCTTTCACTTCAATCTCCAGGATGTGAGCTTCCTTCACCTTCTCTCCCAGAGCCACAAAGTTGCTTTGATATATTTGCATCAGGCTTGATGAGTCTCGGCAAGCTCTCTGTAACATCTTATATTTTGGCACCAGGTAGACAACGTACCTCTCGTGACATCATGTCTGGTCTACAGATGGATGTTTTTGTACCCCTCAGAAGGAAATCACCAACTACCAGTACCACTCCTAGTGGACACAGATCCAGTAATTTGGGGGATTTCAAGCTTTGGTTTTTCCTCTCCTTGGGATGTTCTTATCTCTTCCACTTCCAGGACAACACACTTTTCTTCAGTTCAAGGGCGGGAGAATCACAGTACTAGTCTTGAAGTGTTCCGTAATCTTAGTCCAGCCATCTTCCTTCAGTACAGTCTCTTCTTCCCCACTGCTGGAAATCTTTGACACCTCATGAACCCATTTCATTGATGGTTACCTCTCATTCTCATGGATGCTTCTCAGTCTTGCCACCTCCTCTCCCAGTTCCTTTATTTCCTTCATGAGAGATTCAAGCTGAAGACAGCTTGCACATGAAACCACTCCCTCTGCCTCGTAACATTTTCTGTTTGCACAGACAGAAGTTATAACCTGAGCAGCAGCTTTGGTAATATGATGTTTCCCAGTCATACTGTGGTACATAAGTATTTACACCTGGAAGAATAAAGAAAGGGCAGAAAAATCCTACCAAAGTAATGTCCTGATCCCGGTTGGCTGAAGAGCCTATAAATCAAAAAGTTCTGCCTTGAGGTAGGTGAGAGGAAATTAAAACCAAAGCCTTTCCTCAACAGCAATTTGTGCCCTAATCTGATATTATGCCCTGAAATGCAACCTAAAACACTAATCTAGGCTAAAACACTGTTTTGTATTAAACCCTAAAACAGTGTTTTTCAACCTTTTTACACCTATGGACTGGCAGAAATAAAATAATTATTCTGTGGACCGGCATCGGTCTGTGGACCAGCGGTTGAAGAACACTGGGCTAAGTTGTGGGCCAGACCCTGCCCATCTCTACCCAATCTCCACCCCAGACCCCGCCCCCATAATAGTACTAATTGCACCTTGCACATCCCGTGCCTCATCTGGAAGCCTTCCCTCTGACGTTGCAACGTCAGAGAGAAGGCTTCCGGTTCGGGCGCAGGATGTCCGTAGGAGCCACTGCCCGTGGCTTTGTGCACTGAATCAGTTAGGAAGAGGGAGCTGGCTCGAAGATAATGCCGCATCGATCGCACCGTGGACCGGCGGTTGAAGAACACTGTTTTGGGCCTGATGCACATGCTGGCCCTGTGGACTGGCAGGAAATTTCTGTGGACCGGCACTGGTCCATGGACCGGTGGTTGAAGAACACTGCCCTAACAGATACTCTAAACTAAGGCTAACTGATTTTGCTGAGCTAAAAAAGAGAACTCCAATGATATAACCTACTGAAACCAAGTTTACCTTTCCCAAGTTTGAATGCCAGCAGACAAGATATTCCAATGGATGTTTTTTTTTTTTTTTTCTCCTTAGCAGAGCAGATCCTCCCTCAGTACCTCTTTAGGTGTGGGGAAAAGTGTGAGTTTCTAGATCTGGTGAGAGGGTTTGGTGTTTCAGGTTTGTGCAGATTTTCCTTAAGATCAGCTGGAGAAATGTGAAGGGTGATTTGAGTAGTATAAGAGTAATTTGAGCCTAGGGATGGGTGGGCTGTGGGGAGGGTGGGTGGATGCACAGACTTGTTTCAACATGCTTGCTATTTTATTTCATACTCAGCTAGATAAATTATTGAATGTCCCTCATATATTCAGCAGCACTAACTAAAGAGGTAGCAAGCTGAATATACAAATTTAGAAACTCTTCTAATAAAATTTACTGGGCTTAGCATGTTCTTTTTTTTTTTTAAGTTCAATATTTTTATTGATGAAAATTTGAATAAAATACATTTTATAGCATACAGAGTCCTGACCAATAATGAGTGAACAGATCATACAAGTCAGTCAAAACATACAAACAAAACACAACAGATGACAGCCTCTAATATTCAAATTTAGCAGTAGTATTTAAAGGATGAATATTAGGTATACCAGCATGAAAGGGAAAATAAACCTCAAACAGAAATAACTTTATGCCTCACAAAACTTGGTCAAGGGTAACCAAATTCTATCATAATAATAACTTTATTTTTGTATACCGCCATACCCAGAAGAGTTCTAGGCGGTTCACATCAATTAAACAAGGTTACAAGTGGTTTACATTAGTTGAGCGGGGTTACAAGCGGTTCAATAACAAATTGATCAAAGTTGCCAGGGGGGGTGAGGGAAGGATGTAGAGGGTAGAGGGGTTGTTAGATAGAAGGGGCGTTGGGATCCTGGTCTTGGAAGAGGCGGGTTTTGAGTAGTTTTCTAAAGCCGAGGTAGTTGGGGGCCTTGAGGGCCATTTGGGATAACCATGGGTTTAGCTTAGTGGCTTGGAAGGCGAGGGTTTTGTCGAGGAATTTTTTTAGAGTGGCAAAGTTTAAGGGAGGGGTAGGCGAAGAGTTGGATTCTGCGGGAATCCTTGATGCTATGATTCAGGGCAAAGTGAGGGATGATGTAGCTTGGGGATAAACCAAATACTGTTTTATAGCAGAAGCAGGCGAATTTGAATAGGACTCTGGATTCTAATGGCAGCCAATGGAGTTTGTGGTAGAAGGGGGTGATGTGTTCCCATTTTTTCAGGCCGAATATGAGGCGGACAGCAGTGTTCTGGATCATTTTGAGTCTCCTGATAGTTTTTTTTTGTGGAGCTTAAGTAAATGATATTGCAGTAGTCCAATATGCTAAGGATGGAGGATTGTACTAGTAGGCGGAATGAAGTGTCGTCAAAGTATTTTTTTATGGTGCGGAGTTTCCAAAGCACCGAGATACTTTTTCTGACGGTATTGTCCGTGTGTTTGTCAAGGGATAGATGTTTGTCTAGTGTGACGCCCAGTATTTTTAGGTTTTGTTCAAGGGGGAAAACGGATCCTTTTACTTGAATTGTGGTGTCTTTGATTTTATCTTTGGGGGTTGCTAGGAAGAATTTTGTTTTATCCGGGTTCAGTTTTAGTCTGTATGATAACATCCAGTGTTCTATCTGGTTGAGTATGCTTGAGAGGGAGGTAAGAAGCTCTGATGTGAAACTGGTTAGCGGGATGACTATAGTGATGTCATCTGCGTAGATAAAAAATTTGAGCTTGAGGTTTTGCAGAAGGTTTCCTAGGGAGGCGAGGTAGACGTTGAACAGGGTGGGAGACAGGGGGGAGCCCTGTGGCACGCCGCAGGAGTTCTCCCAGCTATATGAGAAGGCGTCGTTTTTGAATACCCTGTATGATCTGCTCCGTAAGAACCCGTGGAACCAGTTAAGATCCTGGCCCGAGATGCCTATGTAGGCGAGGCAGTCAAGGAGAATGCTGTGGTCGACCAGGTCGAATGCACTGCTCAGGTCGAGTTGTACAATCAAGGTGCTGCAGCGGCGACAAAAAGGGTGAACAGAATGCTAAGAATGATAAAGAAGCGGATAACGAACAGATCGGAGAAGGTTATCATGCCGCTGTACGGGGCCATGGTGCACCCTCACCTAGAGTACTGCGTCCAGCACTGGTCGCCATACATGAAGAAGGACACGGTACTAATCGAAAGGGTCCAGAGAAGAGCGACTAAGATGGTTAAGGGGTTGGAGGTGCTGCCGTACAGCGACAGATTAGAGAAACTGGGCCTCTTCTCCCTCGAACAGAGGAGATTGAGAGGGGACATGATCGAAACATTCAAGATACTGAAGGGGATAGACTTAGTAGATAAGGATAGGTTGTTCACCCTCTCCGAGGTAGGGAGAACGAGAGGGGACTCTTTAAAGTTGAAAGAGGATATATTCTGTACAAACGTAAGGAAGTTCTTCTTCACCCAGAGAGTGGGGGAAAACTAGAACGCTCTCCCGGAGGCTGTCCTAGGGGAAAACACCCTCCAGGGATTCAAGACAAAGTTAGACAAGTTCCAAGTGAACAAGGACGTATGCTGGTAGGGCTAGTCTCAGTTAGGGCACTGGTCTTTGACCAAAAGGGCCGCCACGTGAGCGGACTGCTGGGCATGAGTGACCACTGGTCTGACCCAGCAGTGGCATCTCTTATGTTCTTATGCACTAATGTTTCCATTAGCATGCAAGACGTGCAAATTCTGAATGTGGGAGTACTTACTGCTACCATTTCATCGATATTTCTGCATTGTCAGTGTTATCTGCTTAGTGCATGATAAGCATAACACACTAGCCGGATAGGACAGAAATGATCACTAATGACACATCCGCTTTACCACATATATTTTTTAAAATAGTTAACTTGGTGCTCTGAATATATATCAAGCTAACATACATGAAGTTAATACTACTACCTGCCAAATCAATTTTAGCAATATCACAACTGTACTTGTTCTATGTAAAATTTTACAGTAGAATTGATGTTACTAGTGCACCTACAGTACAGCCTATTTATATAAGGTGGAAATAAGGACAGTATCTGAATTCAAGAAAGCATGAGACAAGTCCAGAGGATCTCTGAGGGAGAGGAAGGGATTGAAGATCTAAATAGCTGGTATGGATAGGTACATGGACTCATGATATGGTCTTTACCTGATGTCATTTTTATGCTTTTTTGTTTGTTACATGCAGCACTATTTTGACCCCCTTGACAAAATACATCTTTGCAAAATACTGTTGCAGCTTTTTTTAGTGGAAGTTTCACTCTTATGGACTCTATATTCAATGGCATAAGAATTGTCACTGCTGGGTCAGACCAGTGGTCCATCGTGCCTAGCAGTCCGCTCACATGGCGACCCACTGGTCAAAGATCAGCGCCCTAACTGGGTATGTCTTTTCCTCAGGTACGTCAATGAAAAGTAGGGGTCAAGAGATGTATCTACTGGAATGTTTATTCTAACATTTGTCAATTATACTGACAATGAGGGTCATTTTCAATAGGATATCTAAGTCAAATTGGAAAAAACATCCAATAATCCAGTACAGAAAATGCCCATTTTCAAAACAGCCAGCCGTCTATTTTTTATTTTTGAAAATGACCTATGTAGACATTTTGGTTCTTAGGACATCTCTTTTCTGGCCATTTTCAAAAATAAAAATGTCAACATCAAAAACGAACAAAAGCAAGTTTTGCAGACACACCCAACTACCTTGTCTGATCGCAGCAGGGGAATCCTGATCAGTTGAGCCAGTTTGAGGGAATCCTGCCAGCTCAGCTAATGGGGGATTCCCCTGACAGGATCAGCTGAACTCAGAGATACGATTCCTCTCCTACTCCTTCTCTCTCACCGATCCCACAGCCCCTACACAGAGACCCCTGCCCTCCACCCCTCCCCTAACATCCCTGACAAACCACACACCTCCCTCTACTTTTCCTCAGTACAATCAACAAAAGGATGCCCACTCCTTCTTGTTGCCAGGTCCCAATGAACCCCAACACCTCATTCCAAACTGCTGCACTCCCTGAATGCTACCCTGACACTCCCTGAACTCCCGACACTTCTCCCCAACAGTCCCTGAACTCCCGGCACCAACTCCTGACATCAACCCCATACCTTCAATGACAATCTGGCGGAGATATGCCCACTCCCTCCCGCTGGCAGGCCCCCTTCATAATGGCAGCCTTCCCTTTCCCAGTGTATCCTGGGATGTACCGGGGAGGGGCTTAAGACTCTGATTGTCTCAGGCAACTAAGACCCCTTCCTATGGGAGGGGCCTTAGGTACCTAGGCTAATCAAGGCTCCTTAGGCCCCTCCCATGCAGATGATTTCCAATTCCTCAGGCACAAATCCAGAAGAAAAACTTTTAATTATTATGTCTTGTACTAGCGGTGAGAGACAATGTTTGATGTGCAAGAGCCAGTTAGATGCAATAGGATCCAGGGAACAAATAGTTTTCTTAATAAAGCCTAATGTTTTATCAAAAACTGTTACAGAGGAAATGGACAATTCTGACCAAGTATGAGTTAGACTGGACAAAGGGTCCACAGCGATAGCAATAGATGTTGGTAAAGTTGGAAAAGACATCCTCTGCTCAGAAACCTCATTAACAAAGAAATCTGCTAGGTTATGAGTAAATAAAGCGCAAAGATTTTAGGCCTTTGATAGTTTGGTTAAAAGTAAGACCAGAGAAAAATTCTTGGGCTTATTAAGGGTATTGGAGATCATCTTTGTATAATAGGTTTGGCAGGTTGTCTTAAGAAAGTTGCAATACTCTAAATGGTAGGATTAAAAAGCTATGAGAGAATTGGATGTCTTCGTCTTACGCTATTGACGTTCAAGAACCCTGAAATTATGATTTAATTTATGGCAGTCAACCAAGAACCATGCCTATTTCCTATCACTGAAGGTAATTTGTCTTTTTGGAATGAACGAGAAACTACTTCTGTAAGCACATCATCCCAAATAAATACTTGTAAATCTAATGGCAGCGAAAGAAAATCAACAGAAATAGTGCTAAAAAGTGGGGATATCATAAAAGGTTCAGAGGATGTGAAATCCCAATAGGTTGTTACAGAGATATGTGAAGAAGGTTTAGAACCAACTCTTAGAATAGAGATAAGATTAAATCTTATAAGGAAATGGTCTATCCATGAGAGAAAAGAAAATAGAGCTAGAAAGAGTTTGAGAAAAATGAGTAAGTCCAAAGTATGACCTGCAAGATGTGTGGAGAATAAGATTTGTTGAGTAAGATCCAGGTCTCCTACAAAAGAGCTGAAATGTGAATCAAAATAAACTACAGGATTTTCAAAATGTATATTAAAGTCACCAAAAACAAAAAAAAAATAGGATATTGTAAGCTGTGTCAGAAAGAAGAAAGCTCCTGATTGGTAAGGCCCAACTTTAGTGCAGGATGAGGCGGTCGGAGCATACAGCGAGTGATTTCCTTCACTCGCCGATGCTCTCTCCTGCCTCTCCCGCTGCCCTCTCCAGTCTCCCCCACAAAAAACCGTATTCGCAGTTTTTCAAGATTTGTGGGAGTTCCTGGAACGGAACCCACGTGAATTTCGGGGGAGTACTGTATATAGATTTTGCACCTCGGTGACTATGTCCTTAAAAAGGGACCAAGCTTGCTCTAGCATTTTTACAGTGCTTATCCTCTTCTTAATCTTCTTCCCCACCATAAGTCTCATCCCTTCATAATTCCCTTTTCAGAAATTCAATGCCGTGGCTGTCATTCTGGACCGATGTTTCACTCCTGTGTCCAGGTTGAAGCAGATCATATTATGATCACTGTTTCCCAGCGTCCCTTCTACATCTACATCTTGTGCTGGTCCTTGTAGTCCATTTAGAATTAAGTCCAGAATTGCATTTCCTCTTGTATTTTCCTTGACAAGTTGTTCCAGGAAGCAATTGCCTACAGCATCCAGGAACTTGGTCTCCCTAGCGCAGCTGGATGTGCCTAGGTTCCAGTTTATCCCCGGATAGTTGAAGTCACCCATGATAACTGCGTTGCCTCCCTTGCAGTTGTGCTTAATCTCGTCCATCATTTCTCCATCAATTTCTTTGGACTGCCCTGGGGGTAGGTAGTAGATGCCGATCTTCGTTTCCAGTCCATTTGTTCCCGGAATTTTGACCCACAGAAACTCTTACTCATCCGTCAGTAGTGGTGTATTCTCTCCAGCAAATTCAATTCCCTCTTTGACGTATATGCCTATGCCCCCACCTTTTTGAGCCACTCTGTCTCTGCGGTATAATTTGTATCCTGGTAGCACAGTGTCCCAGATGTTTTCCTCAGTCCACCATGTTTCCGTGATGCCAATGATGTCAATGTTATCTTTTTGTGCCATAGCTTTTAAGTCACCCATCTTATTCCTTAGGCTCCTTGTGTTCATGTACATACACTTGAGTTTGCGGCCTGTTCCTTTCTTGCATTTCCTTCCCCCTTGTGTCCCTTTCGGTCTGTCTTGTCTGTGATCCGGTGAGTCTTTCCCTCTATCTTCCTGCACGGTATCCTCTGGGTATACCAGTTCCCAAACCATCGACTTTCTCTCTCGGTCGACTGTCGGCTTTCCCCTTCTTCCTAGTTTAAAAACTTCTCAACTTCTCTCTCCGCAAATTTAATCACCTCACTCGTCATACCAATGTCCAGATCGTATAATGTTTGGTCTCAATACCTAAACCACAGCATGTAAAAGTTTTGGATTACAGTTGATTCAATATAACTTGTATTTGAATTCTAATGATGCTGTCAAATGCTTTGTACATCATTTGGAAAGGTGGGCTAAAAATTCACAATTAGAACTACTTGCATTTGCCATGTAGTCAAAGAAAATCACACAATTTGCATGGAATACCACTTTTTTTAATTCTCCAGTAGGCTTAAATGTACCAACATACATGTAGGAAAGGCAGTCAGATTTATTTATTGCATGCAAAGATCCTTCACTTCTATTTTATTTCTCCCCTTTCTGTCTCAGGATGAACAGATTTTGTAATAGAAAAACAAATCAGCTCTCTGCTCAGCTGTACAGTATAAGATCATTTTGACTAATTCAGCAACTGAAGCTTCCAATGTTAGCTATAATTTGCTACTTATTTTTATTATGGATTATCTGTTCACCCAGTTACTTTACAATTTAATGCAAGAGTAGTATAGTCAAACAACACATTCAATAGTTCTATGGAAAATAATTAGGGATACACTATGAGCCAAAAAAAACTCTGGGTCTTAGCTTTAAAATCAATCCTGAGTCAATATCATTAGCTGGCTACGTAGATGAGGCCACTATTTCCTACTTGGTGTATTTACCTGGTAGAGAGCTGGCTTTGGTAGAGAATGAGCCAATCTGGAAAAGCAGATAAGAAACTGGCTTAAGTTTGTTTTCAGCATCTTTATCAAATGGCTCATTGTCTGCTATTTGGAACAGTACACAGACGTCTGTGCACACAAAGGAATGGAATTGTTTCAAGCAAATAGACAAAGTAAAGTAAATAGAGAATATTGGCTTCAAATTACCAATTGAAATCAACCACAAGTATTCTGCAAAACTCAAATACCTGGAACTGTTTGATCTCTATAGTGAGAAAACATCATTGTCATCTGTAGTCTCATAATGATTACTACATCATTGCTTTTATTCCCTGATGTATTTAGAAGACACCTCTGATGCCAATTACTTTCGCTGTTGAAAACCTTCTAATTCAACTTCCAGGATGGCAATGCTCCCAGTGGCCCTTCTGGAACTCTTCCTCCTTGACATCCTTGATTAGCTTCAGGACTTCTATGATATAAATCATAGAAACATAGAAGATGACGGCAGAAAAGGGCTACAGCCCATCAAGTCTGCCCACTCTGCTTACCCACCCCCTGTCTATGCCCTAATGACCCAATTTCCTTATCTTGACCCTCGTAGGGATCCCACATGGGTATCCCATTTATTCTTAAAGTCTGGCACGCTGTCTGCCTCGATCACCTGCACTGGAAGCTTGTTCCAATGATCAACCACTCTCTCTGTGAAGAAATACTTTCTGGTGTCGCCATGAAATTTTCCGCCCCTGAGTTTGAGCGGGTGCCCTCTTGTGGCCGAGGGTCCCTTGAGAAAGAAAATATCATCTTCCACTTCGACACGTCCCGTGAGGTACTTAAATGTTTCGATCATGTCTCCCCTCTTCCTACGTTCCTCAAGAGTGTAGAGCTGCAATTTGTTCAGTCTCTCTTCGTACGAGAGACCCTTGAGCCCCGAGATCATCCTGGTGGCCGTCCGTTGAACCGATTCAATTCTGCGCACATCTTTACTGTAATGTGGCCTCCAGAATTGCACACAGTACTCCAGATGAGGTCTCACCATGGCCCTGTACAACGGCATTATGACTTCAGGCTTTCGGCTGACGAAACTTCTATTGATACAACCCAATATCTGCCTTGCCTTAGATGAAGTCTTCTCCACTTGATTGGCAGTGTGTCCTAGAGAGCTTTCAATACTGATTTCAATATATATTGCCATCTGACCTCGATATCTAATGATATCCAATGTGTATATGTTTATTAAATTTATGTTTATTAAAATTTGATATACTGCCATAGCATACAACTGTTCATGGCGGTTTACAATGGAAACACCCTAGTATCTTTCAGAATTTCTCTATTAGTACCTTGAAGACAGGTGCAGCAAGTTTGTAAAGCACAATTACCGTATTTTCACCCATATACCGCGCACCCGTGTAAAACGCGCACATGGGTATAGCGTGCGGGGAACACAAATTTATGTAAAAAAAATTTAATATAGCGTGCACACGCGTATACCGCGCATGCTAAAACCTCCTCCCGCCTACTCCGAACCAGCATCCTCCCCCCCGCTCGCTTACCCACGTTTTACAACTTTTTTTTTTCAATCCGATCCGGCATCCCCCCTGCGAACCGGCATCCTCCCCCCCCCCCCCGCTCGCGTCACCCCCCCTCCCCCGCGATCCTACATCTCCCCCAGCACCACAAAACATCTCTTACCCGATTGGGCACCGGCACCGGCACCAGCACCAATGCACAGGATGTACCAGTGCCAGTGCCCGAAGAGAGCGAGACCAGAAGGCTTTGAGCATGCGCAAATGCTCAAAGCCTAGTCCAGCCCGGCGCAGGAAGAAGGAGGATCTCTCCCGCACCGCACCGCCCAGCCCAGCCCAGCCCAAACCAACGAGGGAGGATCTTCGGGCACTGGCACTGGCATGTCCTGTGCATTGGTGCTGGTGCCGGTGCCCAATCGGGTAAGAGATGTTTTGCGGTGCTGGGGGGGATGTAGGATCGCGGGGGAGGGGGGTGACGCGAGCGGGGGGAGGATGCCGGTTCGCAGGGGGGATGCCGATCGGATTGAAAAAAAAAAGTTGTAAAACGCGCAAGGTTATGCACGGTTTGTAAAATTGTGTATAACGCGCGCGTTATATGCGTGAAAATACGGTAGATATCATAACTTTCCCACCCACTTACACACAGTCCTTGCTCTAACCACGTTTTTCCCCTCTTCTGTTACAAAAAAGCCAGGAAGCATGGGTGACTCTCTCCAGCCTAGCTTTAGCTAGTCACTTCACTTCACTGGCTCCCTTTCTGCCATCGCATACAGTTTAAGATATCATTGCTGACCTACAAGTGTGTTCATTCTGCTGCTCCTCAATATCTCTCCTCTCTTCTCTCTCCTTATCTACCTCCCAGAGAACTCCGTTCCTCAGATAAGTCACTCTTAGCGTTACCCTTCTCCTCCACTGCCAATGCCAGACTTTGTTCCTTTCATCTAGCTGCCCCCTATGCCTGGAATAAATTACCCGAGTTTGTCCGTCAAGCCCCTTCCCTTGTTTAAAAGCAGACTGAAAACCCACCTTTTTGATATAGCTCTCAATCCTTAACCCACTCCTCTGCCCTCCATCCCAGCCAACTGATTAACTGTTTCCATCAACTGTATCCATGACATCCTGTTTGTCTTTGGGAAGCAGAGCTGAGCTTTCGATGTCATAATGGCTCTTTCACCAATAAGAGCCAACCTCATCAGTGATGTCACAATGGCTTGATTGTCCTGGAGAAATGCAAGGTAATGCATTTAGGCAGTAAAAATAAGGAATACGAGTACAGAATGTCAGGTGCAACTCTGGGAAAAAGTGAACAAGAAAGGGATCTGGGTGTACTGATAGATAGGACCCTGAAGCCGTCGGCAGAATGCGCGGCAGCGGCAAATAAGGCAAATAGAATGTTGGGCATGATAAAGAAAGGAATCTCGAGTAGATCGGAGAAAGTTATAATGCCGCTTTATAGGGCAATGGTCAGACCCCACTTGGAATACTGCGTCCAACATTGGTCTCCCTACCTAAAGAAGGATATAAAACTGCTGGAGAGGGTGCAGAGACGAGCAACTAAACTAGTGAAGGGTATGGAGAAACTGGAATATGAGGATCGACTTAAAACACTGGGATTGTTCTCCCTTGAGAAAAGGAGACTGCGTGGGGATATGATCGAGACCTTCAAAATACTGAAAGGAATCGACAAAATAGAGCAGAGAAGATTATTTACATTGTCCAATTTGACACGGACAAGAGGACATAAAATGAAGCTAAGGGGGGGCAAGTTCAGGACTAATATCAGGAAGTTCTGCTTCACACAGAGAGTGGTTGACATCTGGAATACTCTCCCAGGGGAGATTATTGCGGAATCGACAGTCCTAGGCTTCAAAAGCAAACTAGATGCATATCTCCTTGAGAGAGGCATATAAAGATATGGTTGGCTATAAAATAAGCCAGGTGTATACCTAGCAGGGCCTCCGCGTGTGCGGATCGCCGGACTTGATGGACCGAAGGTCTGATCCGGAGATGGCGCTTCTTATGTTCTTATGTTCTTACTCCCCTCTGCCCTCCAACCCAACCAGCTGATTAACCGTTCCCCTTAACTGTATCCATGACATCCTGTTTGTCTGTCTTGGCTGTTTCTTCTTCTTTGTGACTCTGTGCAGCGCTGTGCGCATCTGGTAGCGCTATAAAAATAATGAATAGTAGTAGTAGGTCTTCATCATTTCTCTTTTTTACATTAGGCTATGGTATGCTGTCATCCATCACCTAGATGTGCTGCACATCCCATATTGTGCACTGTTCCATATTGTTGGTGCCACCGTATTATACTGACCTCCTATTCCTTCACATCCAAATCCCAAGAGTGAGCTGTTAGGGAGGGTTCATAGACAACGGCGCGAAAGACAAAAGCGCGCGCCGACAATTGAGCGCAGCGCAGAGGCACGCGCCGCACAAAATTACAGTTTTTAGGGGCTCCGACGGGGAGTTTTGTTGGGAAACCCCCCCCAGTTTACTTAATAGACATCGCGCCGGCGTTATGGGGGGGTTTGGGGGGTTGTAACCCTCCACATTTTACTGTAAACTGAACTTTTCCCCTAAAAACAGGGAAAAAGTTAAGTTTTCAGTAAAATGTGGGGGGTTACAACCCCCCAAACCCCCCATAACGCCGGCGCGATGTCTATTAAGTAAACTGGGGGGGTCACCCAGTCAGAGCCCCTAAAAACAGTAATTTAGAGCGGCGCGCGCCTCCGCGCTGTGCTCAATTGTCTGGGCGCGCCTTTGTCGCGGCGCGCTTTTTACCTGACACCGTTAGGGAGAGGTAAGTATGTGTAATGTTCTGACTATTTCAGGTATTAGTGGTGAGAAGCAGTTCTGATTTGGCATGGCATGGCTTGGGATCTCCCGACAACTATATGGCGATTGAGGGCTGAGAGCTGCAAAGGCTTCATACATGCCACATCTTCAAACATCTCCAGGGGCTGGACATCCAAGTATTCTATAACATGGGAAAACATCTAAGTTGCAATTTTTGAAACTCAAATTCGAGACAGTTTTATCTGCAGTTTGTCTAAACAACAAGGAGGCATGTTAAGAGAGGGTTTGGGATGGGATTTGGGCTGACCCAGAATTTGGATGTTTTCCCGGGAAAATGGAACAAGGTAAAAAAATGTCTAAGGCAAAAATTGGGTCTGGGAAATGACTTCAGAGGGACATCCAAGGTCAACGCAGGCAGTAGTGGGAGATGCTGCTCGTGCTGGCGAAGAATTAAAGAGGTACGAGGAGGGACAGAAAGGAGAAGAGGTGTCGGCACCCCCGCACCTGTCCTTAGTTCAGAATGAGAATCTTAAATATTTTCATCAAAACATCTACAGTTGGACTTGGACATCATATCAAAAATGTACCCCTATTCCTCTTTGTCCTGTCCTGTTTATGTCACTCTTTTCTTCCTCTGTTTTCTTTGTGGATTACATCCAGGCAACCTGATTTATAAAAGAAACATTTTTCTGCAACATGGAGAAAAAGGGTGGAGCTGCTGGCCCCGTCTCTCTTAGATCCTTGCTAATGCTCTTTGAATACTTTCTCAATTTTTTTTTTTACAGGTTTTAGGGCTCATTTTCACAAAGAAATACATCCACAAAATGGCATAAAGTGACACTTGGACTTCTTATTCACTAAAACATCCAAGTGCCTATTTTTGAAACTGACTTTCTAGACGTCTTGCTAGACTTCTTGTCTGCAGTACGTCTGAAGTTCAGGTAGGCATGTTATGGGTGAGATTTGGATGTGCTTAGAACTTGGACAGCTTGTAGTGATAAACATTTCCTAAGACTTCCAGGATGCCATTTAGATATCTGGAGCTAGATAACTGCGAAATATGTCCAAACTGACCAGATAACCACTGGAGGGATTAAGACATGACACCCCCCTCGGCACACATAGAAACACATTCGCACACACTCCCCCAGTAGTCACTGACTCCCTCTCAACTCCCAAAGATGTTAAAAAACCCCAAAAATAGTGCATACCTGGTTCTAGAACAGCAGCGCCTGGTATGGGAGATCCTAGTAGAGCAGCAAGCAGGTATCTAGAGTAACCTGGTGGAGGGAAAGTGTGAGTTCACCAAAATTCCCCCACAACCTACTGTTCTGCCATAGAGGAGACACCTGCAGCCAGACATCTAGCAGTTTTGAAAATGGATGCTTCTGTTTCCCAATTTTTGGACGTCCTTGCATGACATATATTCAGTGATGGCCCCTCAGACCTGGAATACCCTACCACAACATATAAGAGAAGAAAAAGATCTTAATAGATTTAAAAACAACCTGAAAACTTTTCTTTTTAGAGACGCTTTTAATCTTTAAATGACTTATATCTAACGTACCAAACACCATTTATATTAAAAAATAAATAAATAAATAATTAAATAAAATTTTACCTTTCCTCATGTACCTTCCATTCATGGCTTCATCTTTTCTTTTTTACAATGAAAACATGAACTTTGTAACTTTCTCCCTTTTTTCCTTATGTATTCAAGTTTGTCTATATGTCTGTCCGTCCAACCCATTTTAAGCTGTACGTTAAATTGTATGTTTATTTAGTAAATTATATATAAGCGATTTATCAAATTTAAATAAAACTTGAAACTTGAGATGGCCAAATTGGACTTAGACAAACTAGCGAAAATGGCCCTCTTTAACTTCAGCAAAATAATTTCTGAAACTAGCACCATTCTATCTGGCCTTGTCTTTCTGAATTACAAGAGAGAAATTTGTGTCGGATTGCTGGTGTTTCTGTTCAGTTTCCTCCTGAGCGGCTGACAATATCAGATATGCAATATAGGAAAAAATAAGGCAGGGATAGGCTTGTTTAGCCAATTGTCAACAAGTTTCAATGCATGAATAAAGATTTGGCTTATTCTACCTCCTTGATCATTCACTTTGTTCAAAGGTATATGAACTTCAATTATGTCCTTATTTATTGCATTTTACCATTCATCTGAAACCCAAATACACATCCATATGCTAAGAGATTTATCCATATTCACTTACTCTAACTATTAAGCATTTATTAAAACACTAGTCATTAAGCCCGTTACATTAACGGGTGCTAGAATACTGTTCACCCTCTATGTTGCCCCTTCCATTCACTGCCCTCTCTTCTCTTTCCATCTCTCTCTCTCTCTCTCCCATATGGCCTCTCTCCATCTCTCCATCTCCTCCTTCCTTTTCCCTCCAAGCCATTATCTCCCCCTCTGCTCCCTTTCCTCATTTAACTACTTCATTTGTCAGCAGCAGCATTCACAATTCATTGCTGGCTTCAGGTCTTTCTCTCTGGCCGGTCCTGTCTTCATGAAAACAGGAAGTAGGCAGGACCGGGCAGAGAGGAAGGCCTGAAGCCAGCAACAGCAGCGAATTGTAAACGCTGCTGCTGCCTGAAGCACCCGAGGCAGACGCTTCTCTCCCCTCCCAGCCCAACCCCCGCTGACTCTGCGACCCTCCCAGCAAGATGACTTTAATATCAAACCTCCCTCCAGCGTTGGCAGCCGCAGCACGCTAAACAGGCTGCTTCAGCTTTCTTCTGCTGTTGAGTCTCTCTGTCGCGTCATTGATGACATCATCAGTGACACGGCAGAGGGACTCAACTGCAGGAGAAAGTCGTGAAGCAGCCTGTTTAACGTGCTGTGGCTGCCAACGCTGGAGGGAGGTTTGTACCGGTATGTGCAGAAGCGCTATGTCTCTCCCCCTCCAGTACCTGTGCAGCACTTTGCTGCGGCGCATCCTCCCATCCTGAGTCGGCCACAGCGCTCGAGTCTGTTTCTCCCGCTTTGTCTAGCCGCCGCATACGCACTCTGGCCACGGACCTACAGATCACGGATCAGGGATTACAGATCACGCAGGTCTGAGTGCGCATGCGCGGCTAGCGTTTTATTATATAGGATAGAAACACAAGGGCAGATAAAGGCCAAATGACCCATTTAGACTGCCCATCTGTAGTAACCATTATCTCTTTCTCTCTTTGAGAGATCCCAAGTGCCTATCCCAGGCCCTCTTGAGTTTTAATATTTTAGTACCTGGAAAACCGAATCTTGCTCGGGAAAGTAGAATGTGTGATTATGATGGGGTTGATGTTTGGGTTATGAGACATCAACCTTTATGCCCAGTTTTCCCTTAGCCTATTGGCTGACTAAGCTTCCTTAGGAATGTCTGACCAATGGGCCACAGGGGAGGGGATTGGGAGAGCAGTACCTACAGAAACAGTGCCTTAGCAACTTTGAGTCTTATTTTTTTCCTAAAGCCTATTGGCTGGCTAAACTTTCTTAGGCATGTCTGATCAATGGGCAGTAGGGAGAGGCAGGAGCAATAGCTTTTTTAAAAATTAAACTTTATTGATTTTAAAATATTAATAGTGCAATAAACAAGTATGTGGACATATTGCAAAACAAGATAAGCACTTTTGTCTTACAAACATATCTAAGCAATAATTTTAACCCATCCACCCACTGATTAATCAATAAAAGCACAAAATACATATATTCATTCAGTAACCTTTCTTTCTGTAAAATAATAATGCAATCCCACCCACCCTTTCCCCCTTCCCTGGATGTGCGTGTGACTGTCCCTCTTCAACATCCAACAGTAGTCGGCCATCATAGTTTCATTCCATCTCCCCTGGTACCTCCTCTCCATCTCCTTAATATCTTGGTGAAAACGTTCACCTTGCTCTTCACTATAATGCCCCAGATTTTCTGGAAAGTAATTGATATGGGAATGTAGAAAGTGAACTTTTACACTCATGTTACAAACCCAACTTCTTGAAATTTTCCAACATTGTTTCAACAATGGCCCTTTAATTAGGATCTTTGTTATTCCCTAGAAAGTTTTCAGTAACAGATCGGAAGGTGGTCCATGCATCTTTTTCTCTCTCATTCATTGTTTTATCAAAATCTTCATCCTTCATCAGTTTCTTTATTTAAGGGCCAACAAAAATTCCAGCTTTCAATTTTTCTTGTACTTTAAGCAGGGTCCATCCTGTGGTAGAGCCCTTACAAACTGCTTCTTCAGGCCCAATTTGATGTGTAGTGGTGGAAGCAGGACTTTTTGGGGGTCTACAAGCAGTTCATGCAGGATGTTTTTAGTTTCAGGCACAAAAATTTGCTGCTCTGGCCAAACTCTCACACTCCAATGTCTTTGCTTTGTCCAACTGTCCCATTCACATAGAAAACAAGGCATTTTTGTGAACCCAGAATGTTGTCCTAATAGTATTCCTATAACTTTGAAGTAGAGAGTTGCGCGGGGACAGAAATCCCACCCGTCCCCACCCGTCCCCGCCAAAGTCCCACCTGGCCCCACCCATCCCCGTGAGGACTCCCACCCGTCCCCACCCGTCCCCGCGAGGAATCCCTCCGTCCCCACCCGTCCCCGCGAGGAATCCCCTCTGTCCCCGCCCATCCCCGCGAGGAATCCCCTACGTCCCCACCTGTCCCTATAAACTACAGAAATAGTTATTTCATTTAATTATGCTACTGAATTAAAGGCTCTGGTAGAAACCCATTTAAAAATAAGCAAAAAGACTTTATTAATTTGGAAATATTAATTGGGAAGAATACATACTTTGTAAACGGGTTTCTACCAGAGCCTCTAATGTTTATAAATTTTTATCAACACAACTAATATACTACTTTATCCTTAAGCAAAAAAAAAAAAAAAAAAAAAAAAAAAAGAATTTTTTTCCTACCTTTATTGCCTGGTTTCTGCTTTCTTCATGTTCTCATTCAATTCCTTCCATCCACTGCCTCTCTTCTCTCTGTGTCTTCCATTTGCTCTGTTACTGTGCCTCTCCCTTTCTCCCCCCTCCCAAATTGGTCTGGCACCCATCTTTTTCCCTCTGCTACCCCCATAGTCTGGCACCTCTGTCTTCTTCCCTGCCAGCGTCTTCTTCCCATTCCCTCTTCCCCATTTCCTTTCAGTGTCCTTCTCCCCCCTCTGTCTTCCCCATGTCCTTTCAGCGGCCTTCTCCCCCCTCTGTCTTCCCCATGTCCTTTCAGTGTCCTTCTCCACCCCTGTTTTCCCCATGTCCTTTCAGTGGCATTCTCCACCCCTTTGTCTTCCCCAGTGCTTGCAGGGTCCTTCCCCCCCCTTCCTCCCGTTTACCCAATGTCCTTTCAGCATTCTTTTCCACCCCTTTGTCTTCCCTAGTGCTTTCAGCGGCCTTCTCCCCCCTTAAGCGTCTTTTCTTCTCCACTCCACCTTTCCTCCCTCCCTGCCTCCACCTTTGTGGTGCTTTTGCACCCGACCGACAACAGAACAGGCCCGGTCGGACAAATCTCCCTGTCCTGTAGCCGCAAATCTAAATTACCTTCTTACAGCAGCTGGAGTAGTGAAGCTGCTGTAAGAGGTAATTTAGATTCGCGGCTACAGGGCAGGGAGATTTGTCGGCCGGCCTGTTGTCGGTCGATCGGGGGACATGACTGGCTGTGCACATTCTCCGGGGCAGACCGCCCCCTCCCCCCTCTTTCGTACGCCATTGCCTTCTCTCTACCTGACCTGCCGCACACAGCCAACTGGAAGTCTTCCTGATGTCAGCGCTGACGTCGGAGGAAGGGAGGGCTTTGCTTAAGCCCTCCCTCCGACGTCAGCGCTGACATCAGGAAGATTTCCATTCGGCTGTGTGCTGCGACAGGGCAGGTAAGGAGAAGGAGACTACCCTCGCGGCTCGAGTGCACTGCGATCCAACCCCGCAGGAACCCCGCGACCCTCGGAGGCGTCCCCACGGGATCCCCGCAACCCTAGGGGGCGTCCCCACGGGATCCCCGTGACCCAAAGGGGGAACCCGCGGGATCCCCGCGGGTCCCGCGGGATTCCCATCATCCCCGTTCCCGTGCAGCTCTCTACTTTGAGGCTCCTCTTTGATGAATCTATAAAAAGTCTCCACTGAGTAGGATCATGTTTAGTGCCACAGAAGTGCATTAACTCGTTTATGTTATTGCAGTAAACCAAGGAATCGTTCTGTGAGAATAAAGGAACTAGTTCTTTTTCTCTGTGACTGTACCATGAGTAATGTGTTCCTGGTTCCAGAAGATTCTTACTTTTAAGCCAAGAGCCAAGTAGTAATGCAGATTCCTTAGGCAAATTCAAATCATGTACTAGATCATTAAGTGCACTCTGAGAGAACCGTTGTGGAGTAAAGTCGTATTCAAGATGGTAGACATCATCAGTATCGTCTTTGGTGATTGCGTCAAGTTCACTTACAACATCATGTTCTGCCAGGTTCTCTAAAACAGCTGGAGGAAGAGGAGCATGCAGGTCTTCTCCATGTGGAACTGGCCTAATAGCTGAAGGAATGCTTGGATACACAATTTGGTTCTTATTTTTCGAATTGCATCCCTGAACATTAACTAAACAGAAGTAACAGTCATTAAGGTGGTCTTTAGGCTCTCTTCACACCATAAGAATTGCAAATGGCATGCACGTTTTCTTTCCTTTTGTCCACAATCTTAACCTCTCAACACAATAGCAGCAAACTTTCTTTGGTGCCCATGTCTTATCCTGGTCACCAAGTTTCACTTTAAAATAAGCATAGTAAGCTTTTTTTTCACAAAGTCTGTTATATCCATACTTTGCTTAAGCACTGTATAATTTCCACAAATGTAACAGAAAGCATTTGGATTTTTCACACACTTGCGTGTAGATATTGTAGTACCTGCAATCACAATAGAGAAATAAAATGAGAACAGCACTGGCAATGCAAGCATCTGAGATAAACAACATTTCCAAGGTCACACAATAACTAAAAGCAACAGTTGTGCCAACCTAAAGGCTTACAGGTCTGTATTGAGAAATTTCCCTCCAACAATACTCATTACCTAATGGCACAGCAATAAATCTTTGAAGTAAAATTGTGAAAAAACTGTACGTGGTATAAGAAAACTAAGTCCTTCACTAATCACCTTATTTCTTTATATAAAACACTGTTACTTAATTCAACAAGTAGCTGATGTGGTTAAGTGAACACTCAGAGCCACAGCTGAGGTCCCAGTGAAAAAATCACGGAGCAGCTGTATAGGAGACCATCATAGTTGTTCACAGTCTCCTCCACCATACAAAGACTAAATAACATAAAATCAAATGAAATGAAACAGAACATCAACTTAACTTTGAATGGTGTGGGTGGTTAGTACAACTGCTCCGGGCTCCTCCTTTATTCTCCGGTATTGAGAATAAAGGAGGAGCCCGGAGCAGTTGTACTAACCACCCACACCATTTAAAGTTAAGTTGATGTTCTGTTTAATTTCATTTGATTTTATGATATTTAGTCATGGTGGAGGAGACTGTGAACAACTATGATGGTCTCCTATACAGCTGCTCCGTGATTTTTTCACTGGGACCTCAGCTGTGGGTCTGAGTGTTCACTTAACCACATCAGCTACTTGTTGAATTAAGTAACAGTGTTTTATATAAAGAAATAAGGTGATTAGTGAAGGAGTTATTTAACAGTATCACCTTGGATAAGTGAGTTCCCTTGCAGTTTTCAGATAAGAAAACTAAGAACAGTTCTGGAATCAGCATAAAAAAGTGAGGTAATTTCACATATTAGTTTTCAGTCATCCGAAATCATGCAGACTGTATTTCTTTTCAAGACAGAATGTAAATTAAATTGTAACCAACCTTTGAAAAAGGGCTTGGTTGTGGACCATGTGCAAAAATCTTTGAAACTGCCTCTCCCCCCTCTCCCCCCCACTATGCTTACACCTTTGTGTTCATTGTATATGAACTACACATCTTTCCAAGAGTCAGCTACATTGGTTGACCTCATAAACCTTTGATAACTGGTCAGATTCCCTATGGTCCGACCATAGACTATGTAACTTCACTATTGACTGCCAACAAAGAACTAACATAAACAATAAAACAAGAACTAATAAAACCCACACTTCCAGAGGTAAGATCGATCCAACAGAATTCTGGTACCACTATGAGAATATCACTATACAGAATGCAGAAACAGATCAATTCATGTCCTTCTGGACTAAAGACAGCACTAACATTCTAAACAAAATTGCCCCCTTAAAAATCCGCAGAATTAAAAGCACAAATCTAGAGGGATGGTTTGATTCTGAGCTACTACTGCTAAAGAGAGACCTAAGAAAGTCAGAAAGATTATGGACTAAATCTGGTACTCAGGAGCACAGGGTTATGTGGAGATCAAAAGTAAAAATCTACAAAAACCTCTCCAAAGAAAAATGAAAAAATTTCTACGCCCAAAAAAATAGGAAACGTGACAAACAACAGTAGAAACCTTTTCAACCTGGTCAACGACCTCTACAACCTCGAGACACTCACTAACACCCAGGAGGAATCCACTCTAACAGCCAGCACCCTAGCAGACTTCTTCAATTCCAAGATATAAAAATTAAGATCATCAATAACTGCCCCTACCAATCCCCACGGGTACTTTCCAATCCTCCATGACACAAACACATCCAACTCTGATCCAGGGTCCAGAACCGACCTAAGTTGGAACCACTTCACATCCATAGACTAGCAATCCTTTAACAAATACTACAACAAATATAATAACGCCTACTGCAGACTAGACACTTGCCCCCCAAATGTCATGAAAACTGCCCCAATCCATTTCAAAGCCAACATGATGACATGGGTCAACGCTCTACTATCCGCCGGAAACTTCCCAGCAGAGCAAGGCCACATCTTGATAACTCCAATTATAAAAAAACTCAAAAGAACCTCCCAACATCCCATCTAATTACAGACCTATCGCCAGCATCCCGCTAGTCACCAAAATAACTGAAGGGGCGGTAAATGCAGAACTCACCACATACCTGGACAAATTCGACATCTTACACGACAACCAATCGGGCTTTCGCTCTGGCCACAGCACCGAAACCATCATAGCCTCTCTACTCAACTACCTGCACTCACTCTTCAACCAGGGTTCCAGCGCCCTAATCTTGCAACTTGACCTAAGCAGTGCTTTCGACCTCGTCGACCACACTATTCTCCTAAACTGCCTTGCACACATCGGCATCTCCGAACAGGTTCTCAGCTGGTTCACGGGTTTCTAAGTAATAGATCTTACAGAGTGATCAAGAACGACTCTTTCTCCCACAGCTGGGACAATTCCTGTGGGGTTCCCCAGGGCTCACCACTATCCCCCACCCTATTCAATGTCTATCTCGTCTCCCTGGGAAATCTCCTGCACAGCTTCAACCTCAAATTCTTCATTTACGCAGACGATATCACAATAATCATCCCACTAACCAGTTTCACCCTAGAGCTGCTTAACTCTATATCACACTTACTCAGGCAGATAGAACTCTGGATGCTATCCTACAGACTAAAACTAAACGCAGACAAAACTAAATTCTTCCTGGCCTCCCCCAACGATAAAATCAAAGGTACCTCAATTCAAGTGAATGGATCGGACTTCCCCCTAGAACAAACCCTAAAAATACTAGGAGTCACCCTAGACAAACACCTTTCCCTTGAGAAGCACACTGATCTTACCCTCAGGAAAAGCTTCTCGGTGCTCTAGAAAATCCGCAGCATAAAAAAATACTTCGACGACAACTCATTCCGACTGTTAGTACAATCCTCCATTCTCAGCATCCTGGATTATTGCAACATCATTTACCTAGGCTCCATGAAGAAAACCACCAGGAGACTAAAACTGATTCAGAACACTGCCGTCCGACTTATATTTGGCTTTAAACAAATGGGAACATATCACCCCTTTCTACCATAAACTGCACTGGCTACCATTTGAATCCAGAGTACTATTCAAGTTCGCATGCCTCAGCTACAAAACTGTGTTTGGTCTATCCCAAGCTACCTCATCCCCCACTTTAAATTAAATCACAACAATAAGAACTCTCACAGAATTCATCTGTTCGCCTTCCCCTCCCTAAAATTATGTTACCTCAAAAGGTTCCTTGACAAAACCTTCTCCCCACCTACCTTGACTTCAGAAAAAAACTCAAAACTCACTTATTCCACGGACAGAACCTGTAACAATCCCACTCGCTGCTTCTACTCCCTTCAATACACATGAACCTCCACCTTCCCCCCCCTACTGTACCCACCAAACCAATTAACTTCTCTGACCGGTATTTTTTCCCTGTAAATAAAAAAATTTTACCCTCCTATTGTACACTCTTGTATATTCCTATTGTACACTCTTGTATATTCCTGTCAACTTCATTGACCTATACACTCCAAAAATTGTTAATTCCTATCAACTTCAATGACATGTACATTCCAAAAATTGTTAATTCCAATGTTATCTTCGTTTGTAATCTTAATTAATTGTTGTGAACTGCCTAGAACTCTCTGGGTATGGCGGTACACAAAATAAAAGTTATTATTATTATTACTATATCTTCTTTGAAGTTCCTTGGCTAAAATCATCATGTTCAGGTGTCCATGGAAATATTGTTCAATTATATCACATACATCATATGGTTTGCAAGCTTTGCTGTGGCAGGAACAATACAAGAGATTATTAGACAGTGTCTGGCTTTTAATCTCTCATTCAGATCAGCTGAGTTTTTCACTTTCATCAGAGCATTACTGGGGATTTCTTAGCAGCGTGACTCCCAAATTCCTCAGAATGTCAGCTTACATGTTCTTATGGTTGCTTGTTTTCTTTTTAGATCTTATTCCTAGATCTCCTTTATGTTTTGGCTTGATTTGCTATACCATGTAAGGATGGATAGCCAGAAAATGTTTTCTATTGTTTCTAGGAATTTTCATTTTATTTGGGTGGGGGTTTTTTTTGGGAGGGGGGTTGGCTATTTTGTCATTATAGGAGCAATATTGAATGGAGTGCACACTGTTTGCAAAGAATATACCCTCTTTCAGAAAGAGCACATGCTCTTTCCTGATAGTGGATTTACATAGGTGTGATAGTTCGCACTTGGATGCATTATTGGAAAAGAATGCATTCTTTCTTTGTACTATTATTGGGATTTGAAAAATTGTGGCACAGTGGTTAAAGCTACAGCCTCAGCCCCCTGGGGTTGTGGGTTCAAACCCACGCTGCTCCTTGTGACCCTGGGCAAGTCACTTAATCCCCCCATTGCCCCAGGTACATTAGATAGATTGTGAGCCCACCGGGACAGACAGGGAAAAATGCTTGAGTACCTGAATAAATTCATGTAAATCACTCTGAGCTCCCCTGGGAGAACAGTATAGAAAATTGACTAAACAAATAGTGTGAAAAGTTTCAGCCTCTGAGAAGCAGAGCTGGTATTGTGACATCATAATGCTTCATTCAACCAATAAGAGCCAACCTCATCAGTGATGTCACAATGGCTTGACTGTCCTTTACTTGGCTCACTTTTAATGCATTTTGATTCTAGAGTGGTGCAGTGGTTACAGCTACAGCCTCAGCACCCTAAGGTTGTGGGTTCGAATCCCACTCTGCTCTTTGTGACCCTGGGCAAGTCACTTAATCCCCCCCATTGCCTCAGGTACATTAGATAGATTGTGAGCCCACAGGGACAGACAGGGAAAAACGCTTGAGTACCTGAATAAATTTATGTAAACTGTTCTGGGCTCTCTTGGGGGAACAGTATAGAAAAATGAATAAATAAATTTTCATTTCTTAGCACTTCCCATGTCTTGTCTTAGGCTTCTGTGCCTGGAATCTTATTGTTGCAGTTGTTCATGTCTGGCCACAGCAAGACCCAGACAACCACACCAATCACTTCCATTGTCAATGCAAAGGGCAGCCCATACCTACCTGTTCGTGTGTGTAGGGACCGGAACGGTATCTTCATTAGAATTCATCATACTCGGATGAGGTGTTTCATTCATTGTAGGCTACACCACTCAAATAATTGAATATTTTGAATAAGGCTCCTGAGGCAGGCCACACTGACTGAAACATGTGCGTGTCGAGCCACTGTGGTTTGTTTGTTCCTTTTAGCCCCCACCTAATACCATGAATTTTTATTTATTTCCACTTATTATAGACCACACTATCATGTTAATAGACAGCTTACAAATCAACAATCATAATAAAATAAAATATACAACCATGACATAAATAAAATAAACATTGAAACACTTAATAAAATAAGCAAAAATTCATTTGCACCTTCATTTTAATTCTGCTGTGTTCATTTAAAAACTTCTTGAGATGGTAAAGGCTTAAGCAGCTTTCAAAATATAAATAATTCTTCTTGGGGAAATACATTGCTTATTCCTAGGATAAGAAGCATAAAATATATTTTATTCTGGGGGATCTTGCCAGATACTTGTGACTTGGGTTGGCCACTGTTGGAAACAAGTGCCATGCCCAACATTTCTCCTTCTATCAACCCTCTTTAATACCATGCTGCATCTCTTCCTCCTTTTCCTCTACCAACATTCCTCTCTCTTGCATTCCTTTCCATGTCACACCTTTCCCTCTCCACCATAACATCCAATATTTCTCCTTTCCTCCTCTCCACCACTATCATGTCCATCAATTCTTATGTTTCTTCATTTCCCCATGTGCACATTGCTCTTTCCCTCCTGCTCCATCGGCAACATCTCTCTTTTTATCCCTTCCCACCACCTGTAGAAGTAGTAGATAGAGACAGATTGTTCACCCTCTCCAAGGTAGAGAGAACGAGAGGGCACCCTCTAAAGCTAAAAGGGGACAGATTCCGTTCAAACTTAAGGAAGTTCTTCTTCACCCAGAGAGTGGTGGAAAACTGGAACGCTCTTCCAGAAGCTGTTATAGGGGAAAACACCCTCCAGAGATTCAAGATAAAGTTAGACAAGTTCCTGCTGAACCTGAACGTAAGCAGGTAAGGCTAGTCTCAGTTAGGGCACTGGTCTTTGACCTAAGGACTGCCACATGAGCGGCTGCTGGGCACGATGGACCACTGTTCTGATCCAGCAGCGGCAATTTATGTTCTTATGTTCCCTCCATTCCTAACAACCCCAGCCTATGCAGCTTATGCAGTATCTGGTGAAAGATGTAAGAAGACTTGAGGTGGTCCAGAGGAGGGCGATGAAAATGATAGGAGGCTTGCGCCAGAAGACGTATGAGGAGAGACTGAAAGCCCTGAATTTGTATACCCTAGAGGAAAGGAGAGACAGGGGAGATATGATTCAGACGTTCAAATACTTGAAGGGTATTAACGTAGAACAAAATCTTTTCCAGAGAAAGGAAAATGGTAAAACCAGAGGACATAATTTGAGGTTGAGGGGTGGTAGATTCAGGGGCAATGTTAGGAAATTCTATTTTACGGAGAGGGTAGTGGATGCCTGGAATGAGCTCCCGAGAGAGGTGGTGGAGAGTAAAACTGTGATTGAGTTCAAAGAAGCGTGGGATGAACACAGAAGATTTAGAATCAGAAAATAATATTAAATATTGAACTAGGCCAGTACTGGGCAGACTTGCACGGTCTGTGTCTGTACATGGCCGTTTGGTGGAGGATGGGCAGGGGAGGGCTTCAATGGCTGGGAGGGTGTAGATGGGCTGGAGTAAGTCTTAACAGAGATTTCGGCAGTTGGAACCCAAGCACAGTACCGGGTAAAGCTTTGGATTCTTGCCCAGAAATAGCTAAGAAGAAAAAAAAAAATTTAAATTGAATCAGGTTGGGCAGACTGGATGGACCATTCAGGTCTTTATCTGCCGTCATCTACTATGTTACTATGTTCCCAACCCCTCAGCATGTGCATCTGTTCTTCTGGGTCTTCCCAACTCCTCTGCCCATGAGCACTGTCCCTGCCTTTCCCAAACCCCCAGACCATTCAGCATCTGTCCTTCCATGCCTTCCTAACCCCCTCCCAGCTCGTGCAGCATTTGCCATTCTCTGCCTTCCCAACCCCTTCCCAGCCCATGCAAAATCTGTCCTACCCTGCCTTCCTAACTCCCCCAGTCTATGCAGCATCTGTCTTTCCCTGCCTTTCCAACCTGAGCCCCCCCCCCCCAGGTAGGATCCTGTGGTATGACCTCACTCTCCAGTTCCTGACTTTCCCATCTACCTTCTCCCTGGTCACTATAATTTTAAATCTTTGCGCAGCTGACAGCGGCAACAAGGTAAGCCTGCTGCCATTGGCCTGCCTCGTAAGCCTTCATTCTACAGCAACTTCTTGTTTCCACATAGGGGATATCAGACTCTATGAGAGCTTCAGGTACTTTAGATATTCTTATTAGACTAGCATACAGTCTAAAAAGTAGTTTAATGCTTAATGCAGTAGACTGGGCACCAAGGAACCCTGGTTCAAATCCTACTTCAGATCTTCTTTTTTTTTTTTTTTTTTTTAATTGTAAGCTGTCCAGGGACAGAAAAATATCTACTGTGCACGAATATATAAAACACCTGCAAGTCTGGAGGATATTGAAGAGGTGTGCATTCAAGTACAGTAGGCATTACTGGAGGGCTCACAATTTTTAAAAAAATTACAAACAACAAAATTGGGACTTGAAACCAGATCCCAATTTATTACATCTTGCTATTCTTTAAAGATATGCACAGAATTATAGAATTTGGGAGATCCAATTTAGGCATAAGGATTGACACTAGGTTTCAGTTAGCATAAATTCTCATGCGGAAAGTTCGTCACGGCTCTGGGCATTATACACTGTTTTATAAATAGACCCAACTCGGAGTATCATTTATAGAATAGCACTCAGTACTACCGTAATTGTTTTTGGCACCCAAATTTAGGTACCATTCATAGAATCTGGCCCTCTGTGGATTTACTGTCTCTCTTGTCCATTGCAATCAGCAGACAAAGTGTTCCTAGATCTTCCTTCGTTTAGGCATATCCAATGTGAAGAATATAGATAAGCAATGCTCTATGTTGGAGGTGCTAGCTATGGAACTCACTTCCTTGGGACTTACACAGAATAAACATAAGAATGTAACAGCTACCATACTGCCACAAACTGCAGGTCCATCTGAGCAAAGTGTTCCAGAAAAGCAAGGTTTGCAATGGTTTACAATAGTGCCAAATGCCAATAGGCCAGAGTCTCAAAGATCTTTACGATGACTTTACGATGACTTATATAAAATTCCTTGATTGGGGGGACAGTCAATAAGTTCTGGTCAGCTGATTTGAGGGTCCATCTTTTTAAACTTGGACCTCCTTTTCTCTTTTGTGATCAGAGTTAGGCATCCATGTTTTGGACCAACTCTAGTCAGGCCAAAACAGTCCCAGACCACACCCTCTTGCCAAATGGATATACTGCAGTGTTAGACATCTATATCCCACCTTTGCAAAATTGGGATTTGATGTCCATGCAATGTGAATATCTTAAATACCAGTTTTCAGACATCCAAAACAAGAATAGAGTTTCTATAGTAACCACCATAGTCTATCAAGCTACATAGAGAATATAATGAGCCTGTTATTAAAAGCTAATGCATAAACTGTGAGAAAGGGGCTCTTAGATTGAAGCAATTATTATGACTAGTTTCACTAGGGGTAGAATGTAGTGCAGTGGTTAAAGCTACAGCCTCAATACCCTGAGGTTGTAGGCTCAAACCCATGCTGCTCCTTGTGACCCTGGGCAAGTCACCGAATCCGCCCATTATCCCAGGTACGTTAGATAGATTGTGAGCCTGCCACAAATGCTTGAGTGCCTGAATAAATTCATGAAAACCATTCTGAGCTCCTCTGGGAGAACAGTATAGAAAATTAAATAAATAAATAATGTTCCATGCTGTCAACCATCAGTCCTTTCAATGATAGTACCTCTTATAATAAGAAAACAAAAATCTATGCAAACTTTTCAAAAAATGAATCGTAAATAAATCGTAAATAAATCGTAAATAAATCCCAAATATTACTAATTTTACTAAGTTGCGATAGCATTTTTAGCGCATGAAGAATTTTAGCATGCGCTACACCCACGCTACGTGGCTAGAACGCCATCTCAATGCCGGCATTAGCGTCTAGCACGTGGGGCAATTTAGAATGCGCTAGGCGTGCATTAAAACCGCTATCGCAGCTTAGTAAAAGGAGCCCATAGTGCCTCCCTGAAACTGCTGTAAAACATCCATAAATGTTAACTTCAATACTGCTACACACAACAAACACAGACTGCATATGGTCCATATAATGAAGGCACTCACTGCTCTGCTCGTATATAGTGCAGCCAGCTAACAGGATTGTTTCACTGAAGAGTTCATTTTTGAAAAAGAAAAATGTCCAAAATGTGGCATAAAGGGGTAGAGATGAATGTTTTTCTCACCAAACTCTTCCAATTCACTATTTTCAAAACTCATTTTCTAGACAGATCTCTATGGTGGTTGTCTGTGGTGCATCTGAATCTGAAGGGGAAGTGTTGGAGGCATGGTTGGGGTGAGACTTGGGTGGGTTTATGATCTGGATTTATTTTTAATTTTTTTCAATAATCAAACATCTTAGAAAATGTCCAGGGCACAATTTGGATGTTTGAGCCTAGACATGTTAACAACGAATAAGTGCCAAAAAGGTGCCCAAACTACCCAATGACCACTGGAGTGATAAAGGAATGAACCCCCTCCCCCAACACACACACACACACTCACCCAGTGCTCACTGAACCCCTCCTACCCCACACACAAGATGTGAAAGAGGCCTAGTGGGTGATGGAGTCATCCTCAGAGATATCAACTCAGGCCCATGCCCCTTTCTAACTACTAAACTTATGGTGAATTATGTGAGCCTTCCAAAACCTACCCAGATACCACTGTACCTACATATAGGTGGCACCTTCAGTAATAAAAACTGTTAAACTAAACTAAACCTTAGGTTATACCGCGCCATCTCCGCAAGCGTAGAGCTCGGCACGGTTTACAGAGTTTGGATAAAAAGGAACTCCAAAGAAGGGTTATAGGAAAGGAACTAAGATGATAGAGAGGCCAGGGTACCAGAGAGCGGGAGGTGTTAGATTTTTGAAAAGAGCCAAGTTTTCAGGTGTTTGGGGAAGAGTTGGAGGGAGCTTGAATTTCTGAGCGGGGATGTGAGGTTGTTCCAGAGATCTGTGGTTCTAAAGGGGAGGGATGTTCCTAGTTTTCCTGCGCGGGATATACCTTTTGTAGAAGGGAATGATAGTTTCAATTTCTGGGAGGATCTGGTGGAGTTAGGGTTTGAGGAGTTCCAAAAGAGTGTTGGTATGATGTACAGTTGGGCATAGTAGGTGTTGGGTGGGTTTTGGAGGGCTCATCATACAATAAAAGGGGGTTATGGTGAGATGTGTATCTGGGCCTTTTTATGTGAAGTTCACTACAGTACCCCCTTAAGATGCCCCACTGTCCTGCTGGGATGCCTGTGTGGCCAGTCTACTAAAAATGCTGGCCCCTCCTACATCAGTTTAGCGTTAGCGGCTGCAACAGGGAACCCGTCGTCCCCCCCCACCGCCCCGTTAAGACTACCGGTAGGAGGGATGCCCATTCCTTCCTACCGGAACCCCTAAAACTGCTCCTCCCCAATTCCTCCTACCCCCACCCCCTGCAAAGATCCTGTCCCTACCCCCCCCCAAGGTAAATAAACTGAGTACCCTTGGGAAGGGTCCCAAAGTGACGGGCTGGGTCAGGAACTGGTTGAGTGGAAGGCAGCATAGGGTAGTGATCAATGGAGATCGCTCTGACAAATGAGATGTTACCAGTGGTGTACCTCAAGGTTCTGTTCTTGGGCCTGTTCTTTTTAACATTTTTATAAATGATATTGCTGGGAAGCTTAGTAAATCTATGGTGTTAAACTAGTAGAAATTTGGAATAGACTTCCTGACTGTGTCAGATTAATAGGTCAGCTACAACAATTCTGGAAAGATTTAAAAACTTGGCTGTTCACACAATATCTTAAAGGCTTACCTACTGACGTGTTGTAGTAATGGTATATTTCATTCTTTCAGTTTTTATTCAATTTTAGATCTTAATGTTAACTATTAGAGTTTTTTCTGGACATGATGCATTAATAACATTTTCTTTTTTAGGCTTACATTTTATGTTCACTCTGAAGTTAATCATTTGTGAACTGAGTCGAGCTCCTTTGGGAGATGACCCGGAATATAAACTGATGATTAGATTAGATTAGATTTGCCTCTTTGTGGGTGATACCAAAATCTTCAATAGAGTAGATATACCGGATGGTGTGAATAACATGAAAGAAAGACCTGGCAAAGCTTGAAGAATGGTCTGAAATTTGGCAGCTAAAATTTAATGCTAAGAAATGCAAGTTCATGCATTTGGGCTGCAAAACCCAGAGGAAATGGCACAGTTTAGGGGGTGAAGAACTTATGTGCACGACGGAAGAGCGGGACTTGGCTGTGATTGTATGTGATGATCTTAAGGTGGCCAAACAGGTTGAAAAGGTGACGGCAAAAGCTAGAAGGATGCTAGGTTGCATAGGGAGAGGTATGGCCAGTAGGAAAAAGGAGGTACTTATGTCTCTGTAGTAAGACTCTGGTGAGACCTCATTTAGAATATTGTGTACAATTCTGGAAGTCGCACCTTCAAAAAGATATAAAAAGGATGGAGTCGATCCAGAGGAAGGTTACTAAAATGGTGTGTGGTCTTCGTGATAAGGCGTATGGGGACAGACTTAAAGATCTCAATCTGTATACTTTGGAGGAAAGGCGGGAGATGGGAGATATGATAGAGACGATTAAATACCTACGTAATATAAATGTGCATGAGTCAAGTTTCTTTCATTTGAAAGGAAACTCTGCAATGAGAGGGCATAGGCTTCGGAGTAATCTGAGGAAATACTTTTTTATGGAAAGGATGGCAGATGCATGGAACAATCTCCCGGTAGAGGTGATGGAGACAGAGACTGAGTCTGAATTCAAGAGGGCCTGGGATAGGCACATGGGATCTCTCAGAGAGAAAGAGATAATGGTTTCTGTGGATGGGCAGACTAGATGGGCCATTTGGCCTTTATCTGCCATCATGTTTCTATCATGCCCAGTCTCTCCTACTGGAACCCCCCTGCCCCCTCAAAGGGCATTGGTAGTAGGAATGACCAGTCCCTCCTGCCAGACCCCCCAAAGGGCATGCCCCTGACCCCCTGTATAGGTTGCCCATATTTGGATTCAGATCCCAGCTGTGCATGTAAACTAATTAATCAATTAGGTGCTATCAATTATTTGTTTTAACAAGCACTTAATTGACAGTAATTAGTTTGCACAGTTCTGTCTTATGCCGTATTCTATAACATATATATCAGTGAGAAGATCTTGTAAAAGTTTATAGCAATAATTTATCTCAGTGCACTCACAGACCTCAGTGATACCATCTGTATGCCACTAAACTTTAGATCATACAGACACAATCGGTATCCCTAATCGTCATCGGTCTCGTTATTATTTTGCAATACTTTTTAAATTATTTTCAATAAATACATTTAAGTAATAAATTACTCATCTTATCTCCTACTACGCGGGTGGGGGTACGCACTCCGACGTAGTCTACGTTTCGCCCATACGGGCTTTATCAAGGAAATCCCCCTGCAACATAAAATATATATATTAAAGATATTAGTAGAATTCTATTTAGAATTAAAGGTTAAAGTTAAATAGTCATTCAAAAAACAGTTAATAGATACCTCAGTACTAGCAGCTCATGCGCCCCGCGTTGTAAATTTAAATCGGGAAATATGGCCGCGGCGTTTTGGCATTTAAATAGCCCAACCCTTTTCATCCGGGGCATTGATTTAACTAGAACGTAATGACCTCACAAAAACGTGAGAGAATCCCCTTAAGTTTTACCGGCCTATACTATCGTCATCCATTCTATGTCGGCATTCAGACCCATAGGAGTTACTGTATTCAATTGAAAGATCCACTTTTGTTCCATATAGTTTAGTTTTTCTTTAAGATCGCCACCCTCCCACCCTACATGAACCTGATCAATGACACGCCATTTAAGATCCGTGATCTTATGTTTCTTCCTGAGGGATTCCTGAGGGATAAAGGGATCGTGGGATACTGAGAGAGGTGCTGGGATGTAACACAGGTATAGAAAGCTAACCAGGTAATAAGTATAGAAACCCAACAGGTCGTGCATGTGCAAGACCGGAGGGTTAGGACTACGATGGGAAGATAGGACTTCAATGAGAAACCAAGGTGGCAAGGGAGCCCCCTTCTGGTGATTCAGACAGGTCGTGACCTGTTTGGGCCGCCGCGGGAGCGGACTGCCGGGCAGGATGGACCTATGGTCTGACCCGGCGGAGGCACTGCTTATGTTCTTATGTTCTCCCTCCAATGTTGAACAAGGGGGGCTTCCATATTCCCAGTATTAATTCTAGATTTATGTTCAGTTAAACTACTTTTTATAGAAAAGAGGTGGATAGGAATAATTTTCTCCACTTTTTGAGTTTTCACCCCTATTTTTTGAAATTTAATATTCCAGTAAGCCAATTTTTGCGGCTTAGGAAACTTTGTTCTTCCAAAGAAGACTTTGAAATGCAAGCTAGAATATTAAGCGGCCGCTTTTATGAGAGGGGTTATCCTACTAAATCGATCCGAAGGGCATACATTTGAGCAAAATATGCCCAGCGGTCCCTTTTGATAAAAGAAAAGAACAAAAAGAGTGAGGAAATTGAAGATGATTCTTTGATTTTAGTTCTCCCTTTTACCTCTTTAAGTGCTGCATTTTTTGACATAATTAAACGTTATTGGCCGATATTACAATTAGATCCACAGTTTAGAAACTTACCAATCGCCTCCTATAGGAGAGGAAGAACTTTGGGTGAAATATTGGCATATCATCGTTTTGAGATCAAAAATAAAAATAATGAACGAGAAGATTTTATTATTTATGACCATGTAGCTTGCAACCAATGTCAATGGTGTGAACATATAATGTCAGGTCCGACTTGGAAACATCCACGGACTAATAAGATATATAGGGCTAGATCCAATACCTCATGTCAAAGCTCTCTAGTGATTTATATGATTCAATGTCCATGCCAGCTGCTATACATAGGCAGGACTAGTCGCAAGATCTATGTTCGTTTAACTGAACATAAATCTAGAATTAATACTGGGAATATGGAAGCCCCCTTTGTTCAACATTGGAGGGAGAAGAAACATAAGAGCACGGATCTTAAATGGCGTGTCATTGATCAGGTTCATGTAGGGTGGGAGGGTAATGTAATGTAATGTAATTTATTTCTTATATACCGCTACATCCGTTAGGTTCTAAGCGGTTTGAAGAAAATATACATTAAGATTATAAATGAGAAGTAAGAAGGTACTTAAAAAAATTCCCTTACTGTCCCGAAGGCTCACAATCTAACTAAAGTACCTGGAAATTAATAAAGAAGAGCAAATAAAGATGGTTGAAAAAAGAAAAATTCTATGTGAACTTATAGGATGGAAATTAAACTGACAGTGAAGAACTGTATGAAAAATACATATGGAATGCAGTTAGAGAGGGTAGGTTACAATCTATTTATGGTATTTGTTTAATTGGAAGGTGTTAAGGTGGGTAATTTGGGGGAAGGTTATCTGAAGGTAGGTGAATCTTCTGGAGGTAAAAGAGGAGGGGTTAAGATATTTGGATGAATTTTTTGAAAAGCAGGGTTTTGATTTCTTTTCTGAATGTTTTGAAGTTGTCTGATATTGTCATAAGATTGGAGATGGAATGGTTGATTTTTGCTGCTTGTGTTGCCAGAAGGATGTCAAACATTTTCTTGCGTTGTGTGCCTTTGAGTGGGGGGAAGGCGAAAGGGTTCGAGGTTCTTCTGTGTCTTGAGGTGGAGATTTGGTTTAAGCGGTTGTTTAGATAGGAGGGGGAAGAGCCGTGTAATGCTTTGAATATCAGGCAGTGGCGATCTTAAAGAAAAACTAAACTATATGGAACAAAAGTGGATCTTTCAATTGAATACAGTAACTCCTATGGGTCTGAATGCCGACATAGAATGGATGACGATAGTATAGGCCGGTAAAACTTAAGGGGATTCTCTCACGTTTTTGTGAGGTCATTACGTTCTAGTTAAATCAATGCCCCGGATGAAAAGGGTTGGGCTATTTAAATGCCAAAACACCGCGGCCATGTTTCCCGATTTAAATTTACAACGCGGGGAGCATGAGCTGCTAGTACTGAGGTATCTATTAACTGTTTTTTGAATGACTATTTAACTTTAACCTTTAATTCTAAATAGAATTCTACTAATATCTTTAATATATATATTTTATGTTGCAGGGGGATTTTCCTTGATAAAGCCCGTATGGGCGAAACGTAGACTACGTCGGAGTGCGTACCCCCACCCGCGTAGTAGGAGATAAGATGAGTAATTTATTACTTAAATGTATTTATTGAAAATAATTTAAAAAAGTATTGCAAAATAATAACGAGACCGATGACGATTAGGGATACCGATTGTTTCTGTATGATCTAAAGTTTAGTGGCATACAGATGGTATCACTGAGGTCTGTGAGTGCACTGAGATAAATTATTGCTATAAACTTTTACAAGATCTTCTCACTGATATATATGTTGGTTGGCTTGAAGGAAGTTTAGAAAACCTATAGAGTCAGTGGTTAGGTTGTATTCTATAACAGGCACACCTAAATTTCAAAGGGGCCATGGCAGCATTATTAGCAGGTCAGGGTCATTCTCCAAAATTAGGTATGATGGTATCGAATACCTGCATTTGTATGCCTAACTGTCATCAGTTGGGCACCAGCATTTACATAGGGCTCTGTTTACAAAGGTGCGCTAGCATTTTTAACGCACACATCGGATTAGCGCGCGCTGGCCGAAAATCAACCGCCTGTTCAAAAGGAGGCGGTAGCGGTTTAGCCTGCGCTATTCCGCATGTTAAGGCTCTAGCGTGGCTTTGTAAAAGGAGCCCATAGATTGTGGCAGGCATAAGTACTTGCACCTGAAGTCAAAGGCAAAATGCAGGCTAAGCTAGTATCCTATATAATAAAAGGTTAGCGGCGCATGCGCTTTTAAAAAAGCGTGATTACTGCCGCCGTGGTGTGTGATCTGTGGCCGTGTTCCATTTTAGAACCCGGCCAATGATCACTCTGGCCACTCCCCTCCTCCCGCCCTCACTCACCCTGGAGCCAGGCAAGCTCTCTTCCTGCCCGCGTCCTCGGCAGGGAACACACCTGGCTCTCATTCGCCGCCGCCGCCGCCGCTGCTGATCCTCCTGTAAAGAGCAGCCTGCGATGGTGGCCAGCTTTAGGGAACCTCGCAGGCCGCTCTCCAACTCAGTAGCACGTTCCCTCTGACACGATCCCGTGCGTCAGAGGGAACGTGCTACCGAGGCTGGAGAGCGGCCTGCGAGGTTCGCTAAAGCCAGCCACCATCGCAGGCTGCTCTTCAGGAGGATGAGCAGCGTAAGAGGAGCCGCCACCAGCACTTTTAAAACTAACCTTCGGCCGCAGCAGGCCAGCCCACGGGAAGGGAAGGGGGAGGGGCCGAACGGAGCAGGCCAAATCGCATTACGAGAAGAGAGGGGCCGAACGGAGCAGGACAGCTCACGTAAGAGAAGGGAATTGTTTCACAGGGACCTGGAGGGGAAAGGAAATACGCTGCTGCTTCTGCAAAGGAAAGTGTGTGGGGGGGGGGGGAGAGAAGGGAATGGGGGGTGAGGGAAAATGCTGCTACTACTTCACAGGGACCTGGAGGGGAAGGGAAATACGCTGCTGCTTCTGCAAAGGAAAGTGGGGGGGGGGGGGAGGAGGAGAGACAGAAAGAAATACAGACAGACAAAGGAGGCCAGGGAGAGACAGACAGAAATAAAGACAGACAGACAAAGGGTGCCAGGGAGAGAGAGAGAAAAATAGCAGGAGGGAGAGAGACAGAAAGGAAGGAAGAAAGAGATAGGAATAAGGAGAGAGACATAAATAAAGAAAGACAGACAGGCATATATTCTAGCACCCGTTAATGTAACGGGCTTAAACACTAGTTCTATGTATAAAGGATGCTCCAAACAAAATGCCTTTTTCAGAATTTTAGCTTACCACAGATCATCTCGGCACTTAACGTTGGGCACAACTTATTGAATCTAGAGCTTTGTGGATGCAAAATATGTGGGGGTAAAGTGTGCACCAGGATTTCAAAATGGAATCCCTGCATGTACTTTGGCTGGTTTCCTTATCTCTCTCCGTGCATTGTTGCTTTTCCTTGCCGGGGAAAATACCCATGCTATTGACAATACAGGTACTCTTCCCAGCAGAGGAGGATAGAGAGTTTTTATGGTAGGGGAGGGGTTCTCTAGATAAACACCTATGTATCTATGAAAATCCTTTTGAAAATGGCCACCTTAAGTGGGGAAAATGCTGAGAACACATGTGCAATTTTGGCTTCAAATGCAAGCATAGCCAATGCTGGGACATAAGTTAGGTCACAAATGTAGAAAACACAAGATCTGTTTTATAAGGTGCTTTCCTCTATTGCAACAGACTGAAAAACATATCTTGATAAACCAGTTTTTGTTTAATCTTGTATTCTGCTAACAGTTTACCATAGGTGTGCAATGACTTTTACATTATTCAACCACAGCACAATTATAAGTCATTTCTAATACCATGTTCTTAGTCTGTGTCAACAGAGAAAAATCCCTTTTGAAAACAAGCCCTATTGTATGGGGAATGAGGCCATTAAAAACTAAGAATGTGGATAAGAGGAGGTTTCAAAATCCAGTCCCATTATACTTATAAATCTTGAATTCTTTGGCCCAATATTCATTTTGGGCTCTTAAGTGTAGCCTCCTAAAATGGGGCCTTATTTTAGTCCAATAAAGAAGCCTAAGTTTGGTGCTGAAAATTCAGATAAATTCAGCACTTAAAAGTTATCGTCCCAATAATTTAAGTAGAAAGAAACAGTTCCTGTGCACTTATATTGTGCTTAGGGGACTTCCTGCCTATTTATAACAGCACTTAACCTATGCCTATATCTTGGATAAAAATGGATAGGCACTGCCTATTACCATTTCTATTGATTATGATTAATCAAAGTTTGGAGAATGGGATGTTTCCTAAGGTATGCTAGAAGAAACATAGCCCCCAATTTAAGAGTCTCGACATAGGGAACAAAAATCTTTTCTTCTCTTGAGTGACTTTTAAGACATCTGGATATATGCAAAGTCTTTGATCTCCAAATAATTTTGAGGAATTTTTAAAATATAATCTTAAGATCATATTTAAGTCTTGCTCAAAGATGAAAGATACTAGAAGAGTAGCTCTTTCAGTATCTGCAGACAAGGTTTGATCCAAAAGAGCAGACATGTTTCCAAAATCGATCTGTTTATCTCCTCCATTCTTTTTTTCCATTTCTTTTTGAGGAATATTTTTATTTGGAAGATAATAGATTTTATTTAATGGAGGAATGTTGTTAGGGGAAATTTTTAAATTCTCAATTAAATATCTTTTGAAGAAATCTCTAGGTGGAATTCCAGGAGATATTGGAAAATTCAAGATATGAAGATTTAGGGCCTCTTCTATCAAACTACGCTAGCAGTTTATTGCGTGGTGAACCGCGCTGAATGGCCCACGCTGCCCCCGACACTCATAGAGTTCCTATGAGCATCGGGAGCTGAGCGGGCCATTCACCGTGGCTCTCTGCACTAAAAACTGCTAGCGAAGTTTGATAGAAGAGGCCCTTAATCTTTGGTTTTAAATTTCAATTTGTTCTAGTTTTCGATGTACAGAGGAATTGTCCTTAATTATTGCTAACTTGAATTGTTGCAACTGTTGTATGTCCTCCTGTATTTGTCTGACTTGGTCTGAGAGGTCTAGTATCACTGAGTCAACAATTTTAGTTAAATTATCAAGCTTAGAAGTAATACTTGTTACCTCTTCAGTAGTTTTAGTCATTTTAGTCTCCAGCCCTTGAAGAAGAAACCAAATGTCTCCTAAGGAAGCCTCTGTGGGAGTGGGATGAATTCCCTTTTTCTCTGGTTGAATCTTCAGCTCCTCTGCCTTCACTGGCTCTGCGCCCTCGCCAGGAGACCCCATACATCCACTTCCAGGATCACGAGTGTCCTGCAGCAGAGCCCCAGCTGAGGCTGGACATGCAGGATTGGAAGGTACTGGAGGGAATAATGATGCCTCTAGTCTTGAAAAGTGGAGAGGCTCTCCAAAACCTTTCCCCAAAGCCGGGACACAACCTCCGGAATCTTGGGCAACCGAGGGCAGAGCCACAAAGAATCAGTCAACAGTTTGCTGGATGGGTGTAGAAGAAAGAGCTGGCGAAGGTACAGCCTTAATAAAGCCGAACTACTGAATGAATACTTCTGCTCAGTCTTCACCTGTGAGGCACCGGGACACGGTCCGCAGTTGAAGGCAACACAAAGCACAGAAGACCCGTTTCAGAATTTTGAGTTCACACCAGGTGAAGTTTACAGTAAACTGGCAAGACTCAAGGTGAACAAAGCCATGGGACAAGACAATTTGCACCCAAGAGTGCTCAGAGAATTGAGCGATGTCCTGGCGAAACCGTTGGCTGAGCTATTCAATCTCTCCCTAAGTAAGGGGAAAGTTCCCCTGGACTGGAAATTAGCTAATATCGTTCCTCTGCATAAAATGGGTTGCAGGGCAGAGGCTGCGAATTATAGACCAATGAGTCTCACATCAATAGTGTGCAAACTCATGGAAACACTAATTAAAAGCAAATTGGACATGATCTTGAATGAAGGGAATCTTCGGGATCCCAGTCAGCATGGATTCACCAAGGGTAGGTCCTGCCAATCCAATCTCATCAGCTTCTTTGACTGGGTAACAAGAAAGTTGGACTTGGGAGAGTCTTTGGACGTCGTGTACCTGGACTTCAGTAAAGCTTTTGACAGTGTCCCACACCGCAGGCTGCTAAGCAAGATGGAATCGATGGGGTTAGGAGAGACACTAACTGCATGGGTCAATGATTGGCTGAGTGGCAGACTTCAGAGGGTGGTGGTTAATGGTACCCTCTCTAAAACATCGGAGGTGACCAGTGGAGTGCCGCAGGGCTCGGTCCTGGGTCCACTCCTTTTCAACATATTCATAGGGGATCTGACTCAAGGACTTCAAGGTAAAATAACACTATTCGCCGATGACGCCAAACTATGTAATATAGTAAGTGAATGTAGTTTACAGAATTATATGGCGCAGGACCTACTTACATTGGAAAGTTGGTCCTCAACCTGGCAGCTAGGCTTCAATGCTAAGAAATGTAAGGTCATGCACCTCGGAAGTGGAAATCCATGCAGGACGTACTTCTTCAACGGAGAAACTTTAACTAGGACTTCAGCAGAACGAGATTTAGGAGTAATCATCAGTGCAAACATGAAAACTGCCAATCAAGTGGAGAAGGCTTCATCTAAGGCAAGGCAGATATTGGGTTGTATCAATAGAAGTTTCGTCAGCCGAAAGCCTGAAGTCATAATGCCGTTGTACAGGGCCATGGTGAGACCTCATCTGGAGTACTGTGTGCAATTCTGGAGGCCACATTACAGTAAAGATGTGCGCAGAATTGAATTGGTTCAGCGGATGGCCACCAGGATGATCTCGGGGCTCAAGGGTCTCTCGTACGAAGAGAGACTGAAGAAATTGCAGTTCTACACTCTCGAGGAATGTAGGGAGAGGGGAGATATGATCGAAACATTTAAGTACCTCACGGGACGTGTCAAAGTGGAAGATTATATTTTCTTTCTCAAGGGACCCTCGGCCACAAGAGGGCACTCTCTCAAACTCAGGGGCGGAAAATTTCATGGCGACACCAGAAAGTATTTCTTCACAGAGAGAGTGGTTGATCATTGGAACAAGCTTCCAGTGCAGGTGATCGAGGCAGACAGCGTGCCAGATTTTAAGAATAAATGGGATACCCATGTGGGATCCCTACGAGGGTCAAGATAAGGAAATTGGGTCATTAGGGCATAGACAGGGGGTGGGTAAGCAGAGTGGGCAGACTTGATGGTCTGTAGCCCTTTTCTGCTGTCATCTTCTATGTTTCTATGTTAATCACCCCCTTCCTCTTAGAGAAACTGGGCCTCTTCTCCCTTGAACAGAGGAGATTGAGAGGGGACATGATCGAAACATTCAAGGTACTGAAGGGGATAGACTTAGTAGATAAAGACAGGTTGTTCACCCTCTCCAAGGTGGGGAGAATGAGAGGACACTCTCTAAAGTTGAAAGGGGATAGATTCCATAAGAACATAAGGAAGTTCTTCACCCAGAGAGTGGTGGAAAACTGGAACGCTCTTCCAGAGTCTGTCATAGGGGAAAACACCCTCCAGGGATTCAAGACAAAGTTAGACAAGTTCCTGCTGAACAAGTTCCTGCTAAATTAGTGGAAAGGTTTCTAAAACAGAGGACCAAATGGATTTCAGGACTTGAGGCAGCATGGTTTTACTAGAGAACATAAGAATTGCCACTGCTGGCTCACGCGGCGGCCCTCTAGTCAAAGACCAGTGCCCTGAATGAGACTATCCCCAGGGATAGTCTCATTCAGGGCACTGGTCTTTGACCAGAGGGCCGCCGCGTGAGCCAGCAGTGGCAATTCTTATGTTCTCTAGTAAAACCATGCTGCCTCAAGTCCTGAAATCCATTTGGTCCTCTGTTTTAGAAACCTTTCCACTAATTTACTCACTATAGAGATAAGACTAATTGATCTGTAATTCTAAACAAAGTTAAGACAAAGTTTGACAAGTTCCTGCTGAACTGGAACGTACAGAGGTAGGGCTCTGGTCTTTGACCTGGGGGGCCGTTGTGGGAGTGGACTGCTGGGCACGATGGACCACTGGTCTGACCCAGCAGTGGCAATTTTTATGTTCTTAAACCTCTTTCTTGCTTCTACTGATATCTCCCTACACCCCTCTCTGGGTACACCATTCATCAGGTCTCTCTTCTGTGTACTCTTTTTCCCCATGCTGACTCCAAAATTCTGTTCTTTTATCTTGCTATACTATATGCTTGGAAGAGACTTCATAACTTGGTACGTCAAGTTCTATCTCTGGCCCTATTCAAAAATAGATTAAAAGCTCACATTTTTTAGGTTGTTTTTAACTCAACCCCTATTCATTCGTTCAGTACCCATGTTTTGTTAAAGCATTCCCATAATAATTCCTTACGCCCTTATTTGTCCTGTTTCTTTGTCCTGAATAGATTGTAAGCTCTGTTGAGCAAGGACTTTTTCATATTTATTTTATGTACAACTCTGCCATAATGACATCTAAACTGGATTACTGTAATGCATTTTACACACGTCTCGCTACAAAAGATTTGTGCTAGCTCTAATTGATTCAGAATACTGTAGCATGACTGACAGAAGGTAGTAACATGATCATATCACACCATTTCAGCAAAAACTTCACTAGCTAGCAGTGCAATACATGGCTAAGTGGGACGTTATCAACATGGGCTGTTGTTAAGATGTATTATTTTATTGTTAACCCCAGTTATTAGTAAGTAGGCCTCATTACATAAAATGGTACATGTGCTAAGATGGTATGAGTTAGTGTTAAAATAACAAGTCTTAATGGTAGCCTGCATTGATAACTTTCCATCTAAATTTAAAATCTCTGGACCCCAATATTCAGCACTATTTGGCCAGTCAGGAACCGCTCCTGGCTGGCCAAATAGCACATAGCTGGCTATCTGCCGATATTCAATGGGAAATAGCCAGCTATCTCCCGCTGATGATCCTAGCCCATGGATTGGTAGGCAACCAGCTATGTCATGTGACACATCTGGCCACTGCCATTATTCAAGTCTAGGTCACTGGGACCTAGCCAGCCAATCAAAAAATACACTATGTAACAACATTTTATGGGTGTTCTTTTTTAATTGCCTATTTCTTTATTGCCTATGCCTAGGGTTGCCAGATTTTTACAACTGTAAAATCTGGACACCCTAGACCCACCCCCAGGCCTGCCCATCTCTGCCCCAGTCCTGCCCTAGCTCCACCCCCTGCTGCCCAGTCCTCCGGTACGATGCCTGACTCTAGAGATTTGTTGAAAAGGTCAGTCAGAGGAGCTACCAGAACTTCCTTAAGTTCCTTCAGCACCCTAGGATGTACACCATCCAGCCCCATTGTTTTGTCCACCTTTATTTTAGCTAGCTCCTCATGAACACAACCCTCTGAAAATTGATCAGGGTCTATTACTCCTCCATCAGTATTCACGTTTGTCTTCTGCAGTCATGCTTGATGTATCACCAGTACTGGCAGGATTCACATTTCAAATCTTACTTATTGTAATCACAAAATAGAAAATAAAATTATATTTCTACCTTTGTTGTCTGGTCACTTTATTATTCAAATCATGTTGCTCCCAGGCTCTGGTTTCTGTTTGTTTTCTGTTAACTTGCTCACCCTTGTCTCCTGCCCATTTGACATTTTCTTCTTTCTCTGTGCTCACCATCTATCTTCCATCTCTGTACCTTTCCTTCCACTGCTATATCCAACATTCCTTTCCCACTGTTTACCATCTCTCTCTGCCTTGTGCCCTGGGTCAAACCTCTCTATTCCCCTCCATGCAGCATCTCTCCTTTCTTCCCCTCCATTATCATGTGCAACATTTCTTTATCTCTCCCCATGCACCATCTCTCCCAGCCCTTCACCCTATGTCAACATTTCTCCCTCCCTCTTTCTCATGCATGTCTCCCTCCCCTCTATCATATGCAAGATTTCTCCTTCTCACCCCTTGCTACCTTTTTGTTGCATCTCTCCCTTCATCTCCTCTACCCATGTCCAACAATTCTTCCTTTCTCCTATCTCCCTCCATGTGCATCAGCTTTCAATCCCTCCCTCCTATCCCACTGTACAGCAACTTTCAATCCCTCCCTCGGCTTTCCATCCCTACATCCTTCCCTCCCATCCCTCAGTGCAGCAGCTTTCCATTCCATCTCTCCCTCCCATCCCTCTTATGCAGCACTTCCCAAACAATCCCCTGCCTTTCCCCCTCCCCCCGTGAAACCTTAACTTTTAGATCTCCTAAAGTAACAGCAGCGGTGGCGGAGACTGGCAGGTGGGTAGTGAACAAGCTGCTCATGGCCTGACCGCCAGGGCTTCCCTCTGCCGTGTCATCAGTGATGTGGCAGAGGGAAGGCCCCTGTAAGATACACCAGGAGCAGCCTGTACACCGCCTATCTCTGCCTGCTGCCCTCTGCCACTGCTGCTGCTTCTTTAGGAGACCCAGACATGTCAGGAGACTAAAGGACTCACTAAATTGGTGAGTCCAATTGGTTTTTTTTAGTGAATCGGGAAGCACTACTTCCTCCTGCTGCAGTGAAGTTCCCAGATTATAATGCCAATGTCGATCCCAGGAGCAGCACTTTATGGTCTGCACCCGGGGCAGACTGCCCCCCATCCCTCCTTGGAATGCTACTAAAGTTTTCTGAACTTGAGACAGTAAGTGGTAGTTTCAGCATTTTGCTAATGTTGTATATGGATAAGGTAATTTGCCTGGTAGACTTTATATTGTTGCATGCTGGGAATTTTAAATGGAAAAGATTTCTGGTGGAATATCTGTTGAAGGCACCCTGGAGTAGGAGAGCCAATTCTGTTAGGTAGTCAGGGGCATTCCGTCTCAGGATTTTAAAGGCAGTGATGCCCAATTTAAATTTGATCCTTGCGGTTATCAGCAGCCAATGTACGTAGTTTCATATAGTAGGGTTGCAGGTGTTCTGAGTTTTATAGTCCATATATGAGTCTTACCACTATATTTTGAGCTAGTTGTGGATGCGATAGCAATGTTTTAGAGCAAAGAACTAGAGAGTGGTAGAAAACTGGAACGCTCTTCCGGAGTCTGTCATAGGGGAAAACACCCTCCAGGGATTCAAGACAAATTGAACCGGAACGTGCTCAGGTAGGGCTAGTCTCAGGGACTGATCTTTGATCAGAGGGCCACCGCGTGAGATTGACCACTGGCCTGACCCAGCGGCAGCAATTCTTATGTTCTTATGTTCTAGTAGTCTAGTCAAGATAGGATTAGAGATTGCATTAAAACTCAGCCTCTATTTCAAAATATTTTCTGATGGATCTTAGCTTTCTCATCACAAGGAAAGATTGTTTTATTATCAATTGTATGTGGCTTTTCATGGATAGAAAGCTAACAATTTATACTCCTACAATTTGGGATTGTAGTTCTAATGGAAAGTCTGTGTCATCTACTATAATCCTTCGAGTATAGTGTGGGTCAGTTGGGGATCCTAGTCAAAGGAATTTGGTTTTGTTCTTATTTAGTTTGAGACCCCATCACCGTCTACTGAAATTTGGCCAAGATCTGTCCACACACCCACTTCTTATTAGCATTAGTCTTCTGCTGTCCTACTCCCAATCTTTCATCCGTGTACATAAAACAGAAATATATGTGGAACAATTTCATTTTATTTTTATCAGCTTCCACATATTGCACCCCTTCACTTTTAAGCTTCACACTGCCACTTTTGTACTTCCTCCTGTCATGTCTCCCAATTTTACCTTATTAGCTATTTCTTCTTCCATATTTATCTTTTCTTGTCTAACTACTTTCCAGTTGCTCTTAGTTTTTCTAGTTATGGTAACCTGTCATCTTTTTTCTCTGATGCCTTGTAATATATGAAGGCTAACCTCCTTTCCCTTATGTTTTCAGCTACTATATTTAAGAGTCAAACTGGCCTTCTTTTCCTCTTATTTTTATTTACTGTCCTTACGAAAAGGTTTGTTGCCCCTAAAATAGCTTCTTTTAGTTTTGCCCACTAATTTTATACTTCCCCCAGTTTTGTTCCCATCCAACTAACAACTCCTTTAGGTATTCCCCCATCTTGGTTCTTTTGAAGTCTAGAACCTTCAACTTTAAATAAACCCTCTCCAGGCATATCTTAATTTTGAACCACAAATCCAAAAAGAGAGGAGATGGCCAAAAACAGAGGTGAAACCACAGGTCCAATTTGAAATCTTTTATTAGGTGACCCAATACGCCCGTGTTTCAGCACTATGCCTGTATCAGGAGTCCTAATGAGAAAAAGTGATTAATATAAAAACTTGTACATATACAGGGTGGGACAAAAGTAGGTATACAGTATTTATTTATTTATTGTACAGGTATTAAGAATATAAGAACATAAGAACTGCTATACTGGCACAGACCGAAGGTCCATCAAGCCCAGTATCCTGTTTCCAACGGTGATCAACCCAGATCCCAAGTACTTAGCCAGATCCTAAATAGTGAAACTGATTTTATGCTGCTTATCCTAGGAATAAGCAGTGGATTATATTACTGAATGATAATCAAATAAAAGCGAAATGATGTAACTAATACAAAAATTTCACACAAATGTTATTATTGACACCTGAAAAATAAAAAGAAATGATGAATAAATGTTGTATACCTACTTTTGGCCCACCCTATATATTAGAGATATTATAAGCGTATTATCCAATTACCAAAATATATACATTATTTTATATTCATTAGGACCGCAAAAATAGCAGATTATATTGGGAACAGGTTAGGTACAAATTGACTTGGCTGGTATTAAATGGCCTCTAGAGCTAAAGATGTGCCAAATAGGCATATCACCAGAGGTATCCTTCGTCTAGACAAAAGATCACCCATTAGCAGCTAAAATGACATTGGTGAGAACTTGGAAGGAGCCAGAGAGCCCTTCATATAAATTATGGAGGTAAACCTGTGAAGAGATGAGAAAGTAAAAAAAAAAATATATATATATATTGTGACCAGCCAGGTATTCTCCCTGCCAAGGTCCCAGTTAGGGCAGGGGAAAAAGTGAAAATGAAAACCAGGAAGGGAAATTCCAAGGTCCCTCCGGTTCCTCAGTCAGACAATATCTCCTTGGACCACCAGAGGGAGCCTGAGTTGACTGAGGAGGAATTAGGTGATCTTTACCCAAGTCGCCGCCGGGGGAGCCCAAGAGGCCCCTGGAACACTGCTGACTCAGACAGAGTAGGGCGTGCACCTAAGGTATTTAAACCAGCAGTGGAGAGCAGACAGGCAGGCCGGTTAGGGAGAAGGTTTAGGCCTTGTCTCCCTGAGGTACTCCCTGGGCCAAGCAGGTGCACTAACCCTACACCGATGGAAGTGGAGGAGTCGGGACCAGCTGAGGAGCTGTCTTTGTTGGAGGCTGAACTGCCCATGGAATCCCAAGAGAGTTTTCCTGAAGGGGATACCAATTTTCCTGAGGCCATGCAGGTTGACTGGGCCTCAAGCTGCAAGCAATGAGTTGTTGGTTTTGTTTTCTTAAAGTAACTGTTTGCTTGCTTGTTTTTTTTTTTGTTGATATTTTGACAAAGCTAAGAGTGTCATTTTGGGGAGAGGTTTTGCTAACACCCAGGGAGGGAATTTTGGCAGCAATTTGTTGTGCTTTTTGCCTTGCAAAACCTGTGACACTCTCCTGTACCTGGCAGGGATATTTTAGGCTGCCAGAGGCTTTCACTTTGAGCACTATAGTTGGAGCACAAGTGCCCTGAACTGTACATAATTTTTGTGAAACGGCTTGCTTGAGAGTAGGCAGTGCTAGCTCTGAGGAGAGCTGGACCTCAGGTGTAGCTGGGACTAAAATTAATCCTGACAAAGTTTTAGACTTTATTTTTGGTGCTGTTTATTTTCCTTATTCCTTTTGCTTTACTGCTGTTTGGGAATTTTGACCAGTTTACAAGCTGTAATAATGAACTACTTCCCTCATGAAGGTATGAGTAAAGTTGAATCATTCACCAATGAACTTTGATTGTGGGATCTTTGATTTTTGATTCCTGCCTAAGAACAGTTCAGTCCTGCAGGGTGACTCCATTTCGGGTCACACGCTGGTGTGCTATTCTGGTGTAACCACTGGGAGTGCTATAGAGCCCTGGTCTCAGCTACAGTGGGCTACAATATATACCTCCTCCTTGCTGGAATGGCAAAAAACAGTATTTGAACAGAAATGGGCCCATATGAGATGATAAGGAATAAATGAGACCCCTCTCAGGATATGCAAGGTCAACGCATACTTTATGTATGGTACTTGACAATAATGATTATATTGATGTGCAGAGGGTGCATTATATTGGCAGATAGAAGTTGCAAGGATTCAAGCTCCAACTTAGTTGTCACTTCCTGCTCACATGAAGCCCGAGTAGATGCAGTAGCTCTGTTGGATTTTGTAGTAAGTACCAAAGTAGTCAATTGTTTCTGTGTGTTTGACTTATGCAATAAGAATCAATTGATATTATATTAACTGGAAATTATATTGGGTGAGAAGAGGGAGAGGGAAGAGAGGGGTGGATTTGCTTTACAGAAATACACTTTTCCTATTTCATTGCAAATGACAGCCCATCTTTTGTTAATACCCAGTTATGCTAGTATTCTATTAAAGTAGGCACTTTCCTTTACAGAATATGCTCCTACTGTACTCTCCAGGCGCTTAATTGGAGGTGTCCATTACTAAGTTACAATAGAGGTTTGTACCATGGCCCAGAGTGCTAAATGCTCCGACACTCATAAAATTCCTATGAGCATTGGAGCACTGCCGGAGCATTTAGCGCCCTGGGCCGCAGATGAAACCTCTATTGCGGCTTGGTAAATGAGGACCTAAATGTTAGCTATTTCAAAAGTCCCTATATCTTTCATCACAGGTACTGTATTGTATATATCAGAATAAGTAACTGAAATTTTCCATGAGTGCCAGAGGGTTCTTAAGTAAATGCAAGAGTTCCTCATTGCTTAATATTTACAGCTATTCTTTCACAAATGTAAATTTTTTAGCAGTGAGATCCATGAACTGCAAAGATCCTGAGGTTAAAGAAATAAGAGCAGCAGAGACTGAATTTGAAAAGGCATGCAGTGCTTGACCTTGTCACGCAGTAGGAATCAGCTAGTATGAACCAGGCCTCATGCTGTATTTAAGAACATAAAATATACCCCTTGCTGTCTTTTGCCATCTTCAGAAATAGTGGGAGGTTGGATTAATGATAAATTTCACCCACTAAAGCACAAAATGTGGTGTAGAAAGCTCTACTTTTCAGTCTGTGAGTACCAGAAAACTTGCAGGTGAGTTAAGATGAAGATGTACAGTATAAGGAAAAGGAAGAGAAAAAGAGAGAAAAATAATCTGGTATCTTGACTCAGGAATAACATTAGAAACATGCTTTTCCACTGCAATATGGTTCATTCCTTTTGGCTTCATATTTGGGATACCATAAAATCTATCACTAAATGTTCAGAAGTGATCTCCATGGACATTATAATTCTTCGTTCTCAACATCCATGTTTTGCACAATCAAATTGCCCGCCTAAACTCATAGACACCATGTTTGTGATAGCTCTAATGCATATTCTGAAAAACTGGAAATCATCCTCATTACTAGACTACACCTTCTGGTGGAACTCTTTAAGTATGTACCACAAATTTGAATCTTATGCTTATGAGAAGAAATTGTTTTCTCGATCCTCTACAAACTTGACACGAAACAAATCACCTTGGTCATTCTTAGATTCATATGTTCGTTCTGCTTTATAGACACTTCTGCCTCTCTCTCTATCTCTCTCTATTTCTCTTTCTCTCTCTCTTCCTTTATCTTTCTCTCTCTTTCTCTTATCCCTCCTGCTTCTCTGTCTTTTTCTGTTCCTTTTCTAAGCAGTTCCAGATACTCGATCCTTTTCATTAATCTAGTTCTATTCAAACGATTGTAGATACGAATATTTGATACATGATTTTTATTATGATTCTATGTGTTTGAACTGCTTTCTGTTTATAATTCTTATAATATTCAATAAAATTATTGAACTAAAAAAAAAAAAAAAAAGAAAACATGTTTTCAAGAAGAAATGGTTATGGAACAGTCTGCTACTGGTGGTGCTAGAAGTAAAATTATAAGCAGAAATTTTTTTTTTTTTTTTTTTGTAATCTTTATTCATTTTTGTAATCTTTATTCATTTTAATAACCAACATCAAGTGCAACAGTTTGTCAAACAGTTTACAAAATAAACAGCACCTAATTCCATCAATTAATATACAGTGCTCCCCCGCGAATTTGCGGTCCGTGGTCCCAGTCATTCACAATATTTTCCGACCACGAAGGGGAGGCAGGAGAGGGCAGCCGGAGCGCCGGTGAGTGAAGAAAATCACTCACGGTATGCTCCGACCGCCTCTTCCTGTACTAAAGTCGGGCCTCACCAATCAGGAGCTGCGTGTCAAAGCGGTTGCAGTTGGAGCATACCGCAAGTGATTTCCTTCACTCGCCGGCACTCCGGCTGCCCTCTCCTGCCTCTCCGGCTAAAAACCGTATTTGCGTTTTTTCAACATTCGTGGGGGTTCCTGGAACGGAACTCCCGTGAATATCGGGGGAGTACTGTAATAAGTACGTATCCCTTCCCCCCACCCACCCATTCATACAGTATAAAAACAATCAAGAGTAATACAAATGACCAAGATAAACAAATTATAAGCAGAATTTTTAAAAAGGCTGAGACAAGCACAAGTGGGAAAGTATGCGAAAAACAGATGAGGTAGGATCTGCAGTATTACAGTGGGAGGGGAAAACAAGGCCAGGTCTGTGGCTCCCCCCATCCAGCTACCTCTGCAGGGAAGGAGAAAATGAAGAAGACCCAAATCATCAATGATCTTTGTGAGTTTAAACAATGTAACAGGGAAACACCTGTCACTGTTTGGTAGGTTGCCACTTGGCATATTAAGGAAAAGAGGATCCAAGGCAGTGAAATAAAAAGGGGGAGCAAAACACACTGCTTCTTTTGCTAAATACACATGCAAAAAAAAACGTAATCCCCTACAGTTTTGGGCAGATTTCTCAGCAGACACTTTGAATTTCAATGAGAAATTTAATGTTCTTATTTAGTCATCATACTTACATAGTACTGTTATAGCTTCAGATTATTAAATGTTTATTGATGGTACTGACGTTTTAGTGTTACTACTTAGCAATGTTTGCGCATTAAAAATGTTTGAGCTAAAACACAGTAAAATAACATCATTCAAACAATAAAATTAACAATTTGTCACAATTTTACAGTCATAAGAACATAAGCAGTGCCTCCGCCGGGTCAGACCACAGGTCCATCCCGCCCAGCAGTCCGCTCCCGTGGCGGCCCAAACAGGTCACGACCTGTCAGAATCATCAGAAGGGGCTCCCTTGCCACCTTGGCTTCCCATTTAAGTCCTGCCTTCCTATCGAAGCCCTAGCCCTCCGGTCTTTCACATGCACGACCTGGTTGGTTTTTACTCATTACCTGGTTAACTTTCTATACTTGTGTTACATCCCAGCTCCTCCTTCAGTATCCCATGATCCCTTTATCCCTCAGGAATCCGTCCAATCCCTGTTTGAATCCCTGGACCGTACTCTGCCTGATCACTTCCTCCGGTAATGCATTCCAAGTGTCCACGACCCTCTGGGTGAAAAAAAACTTCCTTGCGTTTGTTTTGAACCTATCTCCCTTCAGTTTCTCAGAATGCCCCCTCGTATTAGCTGTCCCCTTCAGTCTGAAGAATCTGTCCCTATCCACCCTCTCTATGCCCCTCATGATCTTGAAGGTTTCTATCATATCTCCCCTGAGCCTCCTTTTCTCCAGAGAGAAGAGCCCCAGCCTATCCAGCCTCTCGGCGTATGGGCAGTGTTCCAGCCCTCTTACCATTCTCGTTGCTCTCCTTTGGACTCTTTCAAGTACCGCCATGTCCTTTTTGAGGTGCGGCGACCAATACTGAACGCAGTATTCCAGATGTGGGCGCACCATCGCTCGATACAGTGGCATGATGACTTCCTGTGTTCTGGTTGTTATGCCCTTCTTTATGATGCCCAGCATCCTGTTGGCTTTTTTCGAGGCTGCCGCGCACTGTGCAGATGGCTTCAGTGATGCATCCACCAGCACACCCAAGTCTCTCTCGAGTCTGCTGTCTCCCAACAATACCCCCCCCCCAATTTGTAGTTGAACAACGGGTTCTTTTTCCCTATATGCATGACCTTGCATTTGTCCACGTTGAAGCGCATTTGCCATTTGTTTGCCCAGTCTTCCAGCTTGTCCAGGTCCCTTTGCAGGTCCTCACACTCCTCCCTGGTCCTAACTCTGCCGCACAGTTTGGTATCGTCTGCGAATTTTATAACCTCACACTTTACCTCCCTTTCCAGGTCATTGATGAATATATTAAAGAGTATCGGCCCCAGCACCGATCCCTGTGGCACACCGCTCGTGACTCCCCGCCAGTCAGAATATTGACCCTTTACTCCGACCCTCTGCAGTCTACCTGACAACCAGTGCTTGATCCATCTGTGCACATCCCCTCCCACCCCGTGGCTCCACAGCTTCTTAAGTAGCCTTTCATGTGGCACCTTGTCGAAAGCCTTTTGAAAATCGAGGTAAATGATGTCTATGGGCTCCCCATTGTCCACCCGACTGCTTATTCCCTCAAAGAAGTACAGAAGTAAAGAAGTACAGTCAAGCCAACAAATTTTCTTCACAGTGCTGAGCTTCCAATAATTGAAATAATATGAACCCAATATCATCTTTGCTCCAATACCTTGAACACACGGGGCCAATTTCTATAAACAGTGTCCTAATTGTAACCAGCCAACTGTTTTAAAAAAAAAAACACTCCAAGACAGGTTGCCTACACTGTAGGTGTTTTTGCAAGCCTAGGGAAGCGCATTGGGCCTCTTAAGCTTGCCCAAGGCTAGGTGTGGGCATGGTTTCGCCCAGAAGTGACCTTAGGCAAGCTTAGATGGGCCTGGGCGTCTCCCTAGGACCACGATAGGTGCCTGAAATGTAGGCCAGCAAAATGCTGGTCTATATTTCAAATAGATGAGGCCGCTGAGCTAATTGTGACAAGGGAATCTCACTGCTGCAATCAGTTTAGCGGCTGCAGCAGGAAATCCATCCCCCACCCCAGAAAGTTGACCAGCAGGAGGATGCCCACTTCCTCCTACCAGAACCCCAAAAGCCACCCCGAATGTCCACGGCAGGAGGAGTGCACAATTCCTCCTGCCGCAGCAGCGAACCCTCCCAACATAGTCCGTGGCAGGAAGAATGCCCATTCCCTCCTGCTGCCACCCCGAGGCATCCCCTAGCAGAAGGGATGCCCACTCCCTCCTGCTGCTGGCCCCGTCATCCCTAGAACCCCATCAAACACTCCCTGACCCCATCCTGACACCCCCAAGATCCCCTGACACTCCCCAACTTCACACAGATAACTCCATAACACCCCAAGATCCCCCTGCCAACCCCCAAACCCCATCAAATGCCCCCATATCTTTATCTGATGGTCGACAAGAGGGATGCCCATTCCCTCCTGCTGCTGGCCCCGTCATCCCTAGAACCCCATCAAACACTCCCTGACCCCATCCTGACACCCCCAAGATCCCCTGACACTCCCCAACTCCACACAGATAACTCCATAACACCCCAAGATCCCCCTGCCAACCCCCAAACCCCATCAAATGCCCCCATATCTTTATCTGATGGTCGACAAGAGGGATGCCCATTCCCTCCTGCTGCTGGCCCCGTCATCCCTAGAACCCCATCAAACACTCCCTGACCCCATCCTGACACCCCCAAGATCCCCTGACACTCCCCAACTCCACACAGATAACTCCATAACACCCCAAGATCCCCCTGCCAACCCCCAAACCCCATCAAATGCCCCCATATCTTTATCTGATGGTCGACAAGAGGGATGCCCATTCCCTCCTGCTGCTGGCCCCGTCATCCCTAGAACCCCATCAAACACTCCCTGACCCCATCCTGACACCCCCAAGATCCCCTGACACTCCCCAACTCCACACAGATAACTCCATAACACCCCAAGATCCCCCTGCCAACCCCCAAACCCCATCAAATGCCCCCATATCTTTATCTGAGGGATGCCCATTCCCTCCTGCCGGCAGGCCCGCCACTGCAAAATGGTGGGCCTTCCCCTTTCCAGTGCATTTTGAGATTCACTGGGGAGAGGCCTAAGGCCCTGATTGGCTCAGATGCCTAAAGTCCCTCCCATAGGTATATGGCCAATCTAAGAGCACCTAAGGTCATCTCTGCTCCTAACCATGCCTACTTTGACCATAGGCGCTGTTAATTGGCTTGCTGTAGATGCAATTACAATGCCTATTTTTTAAATGAGTTTTTAATTTGTTTTTAACAGCATGGTCAATTACCAAGCTGATTAAAGTCAATTAAAACAATTAAGTTAGGTGGAAATAGGGCCAGGTCATGGTGTCCACAGTGACATCCATATGTCTTAAAAGGACATCACATCCTTTTATGAACCTGTAAGCCACTCTTATAGGGCCAAGGTCCAGCTGTTCAAGATAAAGGCAAGTTCCACTCGCCCATGATTTTCTGGTTTAATTTGCTTGATATTGGATAGATTAGACACCTTTGAAAGACACAGTCACTCATCAATGCTTTTTCTTTTTCAGAGCATGTGATTGATTTTGGTAACTTTATAACTGCTTTGGAGTGAAACCACGCATTGGCTTATTCCTGTAAAAGCACAGTGGCAAAACTCAAGTGACTGTCCTTTATATAATTTGTGTTCCCCTTTAGACTATATAATTAAAATAGCATATTTCTCTTGACACAGTCTATGGCTGGTGTTTTTGACGTTTAATCCTTGTGGTCTTAAAAGATTGACTTTTTTCTTGAGTTGAAAACCTCAACAAATACTGAAAGCAAAGACACAGAGAAAAAGAGATATGAGACAGACTATTCAAATGAAATTATATGTTGCATTTATATTAAATTGTTTAAGTTGCATCCTTAGTTCCTTATTTGAAAGCCTGGGCTTAAGGAACCCCACATACTGTAATATTGATGAACAATTATGTGACACTATCGGAGCTGGCGACCTATCAGATAAAAGCCATTCTCACCAAACCAAAACCTTCACCTGGGCAAAGTCTGTAATCTTCCATTTTATAAACCATTTAAAGTTTGGAAACATAAATATTGTTTTGCAAGGACAGGAACTGCCTTTGTGTATACTATCCTGCTGTGAATGAGACTTAGATAAGGGATCATCTTAATCGTGTGTAACCCCTTTTCTGAATCCACTAGAATAAAAGGGATACATTTTCAGACACTACTGAGCTCTCACAATGCTTTAGAGAATGACACGGTGACAAAATTCATCACCGTTCCCGTCCCCGCGGATAACTGCGGTAAATCATCTTCATGTCATTCTTTAAGGAGAGAGGGAAGAATCAGAGTATGAATGGCCACAACCACTGACCCGCAAGCTTTGCTTTGAAGAATGCTGGTGTAGAAGGACCGAGGTTGAAACAGACACTACAGAATGACAGTCTCTGGTATCCAGAGCAGATATTGTGATGTCATAATGCCTCCTTCCACCAGTGCCTAAGAGCCAATCACATCAGTGATGTCACAATGGCTTCATTATCCTTGGCTCACATAAGAATCAGAGTATGAATAGCCACAATCACTGACCCTCAAGCTTTGCTTTGAAGAATGCTGGTGTAGAAGGACAGAGGCTGAAATAGACACTAAAAAATGACATGAGATTATTTCCCACGGTTATCCGCGGGGACGGGAACGGTAATGAATTTTGTCACCGTGTCATTCTACTTTCAAACTCCCAGTAGTTCTTCCAGAATAAGGGGAACAAACATCGAAACTCATAAGCATCAGTAAGGGGGAGAGTGTGGTGCAATGGTTAAAAGCTACAGCCCCAGCACCCTGGGGTTGTGGGTTCAAACCCATGCTGCACCTTGTGACCCTGGGCAAGTCACTTAATCCCCCCATTGCCCCAGGTACACTAGATAGATTGTGAGCCCACCGGGACAGACAGGGAAAAATGCTTGAGTACCTGAATAAATTCATGTCAACCGTTCTGAGCTCTCCTGGGAGAACAGTATAGAAAATTGAATAATCCTGCAATCAATCCATGCTTTCAATTGTTGCTCCATGTTGCAAGATTTAGCAAATACTCCTTCCAGAATTATAAGCAAAATTCAGAATTAGACAATAGAAAAATACATAGAATCAATTAGAGGAGTAGCCTAATAGTGCGGTGGTCTGAGAACAGGAGGGACTGGATTGGATTACCATTGCAGCTCCTTGTGACTATGGGTAAGTCACTTAACCCAGTGGTTCCCAACCCTGTCCTGGAGGAACACCAGGCCAATCGGGTTTTCAGGCTAGCCCTAATGAATATGCATGAGAGAGATTTGCATATGATGGAAGTGATAGGCATGCAAATTTGCTTCATGCATATTCATTAGGGCTAGCCTGAAAACCCAATTGGCCTGGTGTTCCTCCAGGACAGGGTTGGGAACCACTGCCCTAATGAATATGCATGAGAGAGATTTGCATATGATGGAAGTGATAGGCATGCAAATTTGCTTCATGCATATTCATTAGGGCTAGCCTGAAAACCCGATTGGCCTGGTGTTCCTCCAGGACAGGGTTGGGAACCACTGCCCTAATGAATATGCATGAGAGAGATTTGCATATGATGGAAGTGATAGGCATGCAAATTTGCTTCATGCATATTCATTAGGGCTAGCCTGAAAACCCGATTGGCCTGGTGTTCCTCCAGGACAGGGTTGGGAACCACTGCCCTAATGAATATGCATGAGAGAGATTTGCATATGATGGAAGTGATAGGCATGCAAATTTGCTTCATGCATATTCATTAGGGCTAGCCTGAAAACCCGATTGGCCTGGTGTTCCTCCAGGACAGGGTTGGGAATCACTGACTTAACCCATAGTCTGTTACCCCCAGGAACAAAATAAGCTACATTTCTTTGACTGTAGACACAGAAAGGTGGTGGCATAGAGTCCCAATCCCACTTTCCTTTGAATTCTAATGGTTTTCTTGTTTGCAAGACTCTTACTGAACAGTTAAGGTATCTTTTGAGGCTATGACCCACTCTCCCTGGCTTCAGTCCCTGAAGAATAGTTCCCCTCTTCTGTTGCGATGGATACCCTCCACCGGTTGACCCCCCAGACTTCACTTCGTTCAAAATGTAAGGCAGCCTTCAAGCTACCGATTTCTATTGCACACTAGGATTCTTGACCTCAAAAACTTTGATTCCTTCTCTGCGAGAAAGGGGAACTACTCCCACTCTCAAAAGGCAACAGAACAAATAAATGTAATGGGCTAATTTTCTTTGCAAAAAACTTTTATAAAGGTAATTTGTCAAACGCAACTACAAAAATCAATTTAAATCTTGACAAACTTCCCACACAGTGCTGAGACAGGCAAGAGCCACAACCTTAGATATTACTAAAAATGAGCCTCAGAAACCAAGGTAAAGTAATTCAAGCACTCACCAAGCTTCATTCAGCTAAGTACTTGGCTTAATTGTGAGGATTTTTGTTTGTTTTTTCCTTTGTGTGTGTATGTATTGTGGTTTTTTGCGTGACCATGTTCTTCCACACTGTGCTGTGTTAAGGTGCAGAGTGTAGTTTTGCTCTGCAACCGAGACCAACGCAGGTTTTTCTCAAGTTTGAGTTTTTATACTGCTGTGGTTCTCGGCTGCAAGAGAAGCCTATGATTAACTTGTTATAGCCTATGTAAGCCATGGTGGCTGAATGAGGCGTGGTGAGTGTTTGGATTATAGTGTTCCCCCGGTCGTTCGCGGTCTCGGTCAGTCGCGGTATTTTCTAACCGTGAACCGCCGACAAGGAGAAGGCAGTGGGAAAGGTAGGAGAGAGTAGCCGGAGCGCCAGCGAGTGCAGGAAATCACTCGCTGTATGCTCCGACCACCTCTTCCTGCACTAAGTCGGGCCTTATCCAATCAGGAGCTGCGTGTCAAAGCAGCTCCTGATTGGATAAGGCCCGACTTAGTACAGGAAGAGGCAGTTGGAGCATACAGTGAGTGATTTCCTGCATTCACAGGCGCTCCGGTTGCTCTCTTCCGCCTCTCCCGCTGCCCTCTCCAGTCTCCACCATGGAAAAACCATATTCGCGGTTTTTCATGATTCACGGGGGTTCTCGTAGCAGTTAGGGTTCAGTTAGACCAGGATATTCAATGCTGAGCCCAGTCTGGGCACCAGTATTAAATATCCAAGCCTTTGGCAAACCCAATATTCAGTACAAGTGTCCGCGTACCTAACCAGGCAAAGATAGAGCTACATTTTATGCGTCCCCTTCTGCACAGTTAGGTTAGGGGACACTAACAATGAATAATATCATTGGTGCCTGTATAATTTCTGAGTCTGCTTCTAGACTGCCCTGACCCTGCCTGCATTATGCTGGGGAGGTCAAAGTCTATATTTAACAGCCCTACCCAATTTAAGTGCCACTGAATATCGACATTTTGATTTAAGAGGGCAGGAATATTAACTCCCTAGTTTATAAAGTCAACACAAAAACATTTGCCGTTATAAAATAGGCATGCAAAACTAGCTCCAGTAATGCACAAATCCTCATGCACAAATTTGTTCCTGTGCTTAAGAAGACATATATTTGTGCATGCTTACATGTCTGTGTGTTGGAGGGGTGGGGGGTGGGGGTTAAAATAAAATATGTACATTACATGAGATTTTGGCCAGTTTTGGTCACAGGAAAGTATAGCTAAAGGTTCAATAGGGCATTACTATAGCACTTATAAGAGAAAAATAAATACAGAGATATAACAGCAGACAACACAGAAGGGGAATTTTTGGAAGGGAGGCATAGGTGTCAGAATAAGGGAATCCACAAGTGCCATGACACTCTCAAAACTTTCCATTTCTTCTTCCTTTGTGAGGTATTGATCTCCTTCCATTCCACCCACCCTGGTGGTCTCCATCATCTTTCTTCTTTTCCCCTTTCCCACAAGGTGTTGATTTTCATATCTCCTTCCCTTGGAGCAGTGATGCTACAATCTGCCCTTATATGCATTTCACAACTCGCTGGAGTGGGGAGCTCTATGGAGCTTTGATATGATCTTTGGACACGATCCTCTACCCTTGATTGGAAGGTTTTAAGAGAAGGGTATTCGGGAAGGGGAGAGATGGAGATGCTGCATAATGTGTTTTAGGAAAGGAGACAGGGAGAGAGACACATTGTGCTGCAATGGGGGTTGGGGTGGAGAAAAACAGGGAGCACTAAAATGACCAGATGAAGATAGAAAGTGAGGTCTACTGGAAAACTCCACAAATCAACAAATCACCTCACTTTAAGGTAAATCTGTTCTTCAATTCAGAGATTTTTCAAATCAGTTATTTATGGGAAAAATCTTCATAATAAATCAATCCAGACTCACTGGTGTTGTAATAGGAAAAATTATTGTCTTCCAATTTAATGCTCCAATATAAACGATACCTCATAATCACGCGATCATAGAAACTTTGATCCCGTGATTATGAGGACGCCAGAGTTCAGTGCTCCCAAATGGAACCCTTGATAAAGCCTTTCAGGCGAAACGGGTCCCGTCGGATATCATTTATATTGGAGCATTAAATTGGAAGACAATAAATTAATAATTTTTCCTATTACACCAGTGAGTCTGGATTGATTTATTATGAAGATTTTTCCCATAAATGACTGATTTGAAAAATCTCTGAATTGAAGAACTGATTTACCTTAAAGTGAGGTGATTTGTTGATTTGTGAGGAACAGGGAGCACCATGGTGTACAGGAAGGACATGGGTGCGCTATTAGGAACTTCCAGGGGCACAGGTTTTAGGGGGACAATAGATGATTTTGGGGGCGTCAAGGTGCAGTTGTAGCTTGCTCTGACAAGCATATATTGTTATACGATTTTGTGACATGTTTTGCACACAGAAGATCCTTTATAAAATGATCCCCATAAAGCAGGACTCTTTCTCAAAATGAAAAACCTGTTTGCGTATGCCGAGCGTCTTCTTTCCGTAAACCCAACTGAACAAATATATTCTGTCCCTTCTAAGCGCAGTCTTCTGTATCCCGGATTTTGTCTCTGAGTACTGCAGCTTTCTTTCTCAGCATAATAAGCTCACTTCTATTTTCAGAGTTTAGAAAAATGAAGGTTTAGATATCTTAAGGAGCCATCCACAAGTGAACCATTTGTAGAAAAGTGCTGTCAGAATGTTGTTCATGAGATCTTTGTTTTGTGTTTTACTTCCTTGTGCTCTGCAGGTAGGATCTGATTTCTCCATGTTTGTTGGTGTTTTGTCTGTGTTTGTGCTAGTGATGCCTTGCAGCTCTTTTTAAAACAGCCTTTTAGCTCCACAAAGTTTCTGAGTATAAATAATTCTTAAATAAAAACAAATATGTGTCCCCTAGTTTGCTCGGGCCTGCCCTCTTATTTATTTGAACAATGTAGGCTCCATGTTTGTTATGGATCTTTAACTTATTTTCACAGCCTTCCCCTATTTATTGTGAGTTTTAGCTTAGAATGTCAACCCCACACATTTTGCCCAAAGAACTGACTACATACAAAAAATAATTATTCAATGTTATGCAATGCTGTTTTTCTGCTTCGTTTTTTTGATTTTAAAATAAGCAAAGACAGGCCTTGCCTTTCCAACAGCAAACTAAAGGTAGAACTGAATGATCTGAAAAGTTTTCAGTTTTTACATTCCCACAACTATGTTTTGCTGTACAGTACCCCTCCCTTCCTCCAAATTCACGGGGGTTACGTTCTCGTAGTGACCGCGAACGTTGAAAAACTGAATATCGGATGAGTACTGCATATTTATGTGCACATGTGCTAACTACATCCGTTCCCTTCCTAAATCAGTGCGTCAGGATTGGTTGGCGGCGGAGGGGAGATCAACAGTTCAAGCTGGCAGGGAAGAGAAAGAACACAAACCCTCCCCCCCCCCGAGATTTCCACGGATTACCTGAGGTTAACCCCATTAAGCCCAAAGAGTCTTCCAGGCAGGCTTCATGCAGGGCCTCCACTGCTTCAAACTAGAGGTCTGCACGGGAACGGGGATCACGGAAATCCCCCCCTAACCCACGGGACTCCCAGGGGGACCCCCCTCTGGCCCACGGGACTCCCACGGGGACCCCCCTCTAGCCAACGGGACTCCCACGGGGATGGAAGGCTTTGGAAGCAGGTTCGTCCATATAATATAATGGACACATCAGTCTTAGTAAAAGAGGGGGTTTATAAGTTCATTACCTGAACAGAAAACAAAAAAAGGGTTCCACCAAAGAGATTCCACAAGGAAAACAGCAAAAGAAACTGTGGAATTGATGATCCTGTCAGAAGTAATTGCTGCTTTTTATGGGGACGGGCGGGGATGGAGGTAATTCCTTGCGGGGATGGGTGGGGATGGAGAGGATCCTGACGGGGACAGGTGGGGATGGAGAGGATCCTGGCGGGGACGGGTGGGGACGGAGAGGATCCTGACGGGGACGGGTGGGGACGGAGAGGATCCTGGCGGGGACGGGTGGGGACGGAGAGGATCCTGACGGGGACGGGTGGGGACGGAGAGGATCCTGGCGGGGACGGAGAGGATCCTGACGGGGACGGGTGGGGACGGAGAGGATCCTGGCGGGGACGGGTGGGGACGGAGAGGATCCTGACGGGGACGGGTGGGGACGGAGAGGATCCTGGCGGGGACGGGTGGGGACGGAGAGGATCCTGACGGGGACGGGTGGGGACGGAGAGGATCCTGGCGGGGACGGGTGGGGACGGAGAGGATCCTGGCGGGGACGGGTGGGGACGGAGAGGATCCTGGCGGGGACGGGTGGGGACGGAGAGGATCCTGACGGGGACGGGTGGGGACGGAGAGGATTCTGGCGGGGACGGGTGGGGATGGAGAGGATCCTGGTGGGGATGGGTGGGATTTCTGTTCCCGCGAAACTCTCTACTTCAAACAAACAAATGCAGTTTCTGTCTCGCGAGGTTCTCTCCTCTCTCTCCCAAACACCCCCCCCCCTGCCCAGAAACAGAACAGAAACCAGTGCTCAATCCTTTGAGGGAAAAACCCATGAATCACCGAGTCTGGGAATTTGGAACTGCAAATTTGCGAGGGTGTACTGTATTTGTTTTCCAAATTGTTGCACATGTTTGTTATTTTCAATCTGCAATGTGTCAACTCAGGGATACTTTATTTAGTCAGCATAAAAGTTGGATAATAAACTAAAACTCAGTAGCTCACAATTTACAGTTCTAACAATGGAATTTGGTTAGTACATTTGGTCAGTTACAATAGAGAGCCCAGCCTGGAGCTCAGTGGCAGTGTTGCACATTTTGCAGTGCAAAAGAACTCTGGCTCAGTCCGCAAGTCAAGGTCTTCCTATCTCCAGGTCAGCTGGAGACGGAGTTGTGAAAAAAGCAGTGCTTACTAAGGGTGCATAGCCAGAAAATTTGCGTTTCCAGTTGTAACAACGGGATCTGTACTGGCCCGATTGTCCCCATCCCCCACCCCCGAACCACCCCTCTCACCTAATAACCAGACAACACTCTTGGTATAAATAGCCGCAGCTCTGTTTATTAACAACTAGTTAAATTATCACACTCACATAACAAAAACTGTTTTCCCGAGCTACAAAGTAAACCATAACCAATAATATTCGGCCCCCCCCCGAACCTGCCATGCCAGCATGGGCCACTTTAACCAGAGTCACCAGAACCCCAGGCACGGCTCCCCGCTGGCCCCCGCTCATTTCCTGATAAGCCTCAGCAGCCAGTAGCTCAGGATAATTGCCGGCCCGAGCCACACATCAGCAACAAATGAGTGGGTGGGAAAAAGCTTCCTCAGAAGACCCAGGAAGACACTGGGTCCTCTGAGGTCCTGGCTTTATCAGCTCCACCCAGCCGTTAGGCCCACGCCCCTCCTCCTATTGGGAAGCCACTGACCACTGAGCTGCCTCCTTTCATCCCTGAACCTGCCTAACTCGTGCTGCGTGCTCGTCCCAATGGATGACAACGCGGGCTCACCATCCCCGCTGCCCATGGAGACGAGAGCTCTCGGGCTCACCTTTTGGGAGTTTATTGGTTTTTTTCTTGTTATGGGATCAATGTTGTCAAGAGTGACTAGTTTTTCAAAAAGGCAATCACTCTTTCAAAGAGTGCACATTTTTCGCAAAGATTGTATACAAGCTCCAAAAAGTATGCATTATTTTGAAAAAAGTGCATACACATTCCTGATAGCGAGTGCAGGCACAATGGCACACTAGCAGGAAAAAGTATACACTTTCTGAATGCAAACAGAGTGCACTCTTGAAAAAGTGTATGATCTTTCAAAAGAGTGTGCACTATTTACAACAAATTAAAAACACAATTTTGTTTTTCAACTTGTTTTCATTTAACAATAAAATGAAATGACATGGGATATCCCATACCAATCAAAATGAATGTACATCCCTCTTGTTTTACAGCTCCAAGAAAGTCGTTGTCACAGGGGAGAAAGTCATGGTCACATGGCCATTGCTCAAAGGCATAAACAGCAAAACAGGATGGGCCACAAGAGCTGTGACCCGATAAATGTTTTGTCCACATAGCATTGGTTGAAGATGGAGTATAGAATTCAGTATAAACTACTGTTCTTAAGTCTATTTGAGTATGCATCAACTGGCACCAAAATATTTGCAGGACTGTGTTTCATCCTATGCACCTTCTCAAGCACTATGTTCTATAGGATTCTTAGGTTTGATTATTCCCTCGCATAAAGAGTTGCACTTGGAAGCAGTGAGAACTAGTGTCTTCTCGTGTGCAGGTCCTGTTGAATGGAACAAACTCCCAGTCTATATTAGAAAGCAGAAGGATATACCATATTTTTTTCACTCCATAAGACGCACCCACCTGTAGAGGAGGAAAAACCAAGAAGAAAAATTTGGTTCAGAATTTTTTTGGGGGGGTCTTTCCTCCTCTACATGTAGGTGCGTCTGGTGCTGGGAAGCAGGGCTGCCATCAGGGCAGTACCACCAGTCCTGCATTCAGGGGCCCGGAGCTGACAGGGGGCCCGGGCTCCCCCAGGGTTCTAGGCCACAGTTCTTCAACCGCCGGTCCGCATACCGGTGCCGGTCCCAGTGGCGTACCTAGGGGGGGGGGCGGTCCACCCCAGTTGCACAGGAGAGAGCTGGACGGGGGACCTGTGGAGTTAAATACATCTCGAGCCGCGAGGCTCGTCTTCTGTTCCTACCTGCACTGCAACTCACATATAGCCGATCGGAAGTGTTCCCCGATGTCAGCGCTGACATCGGAGGGAGGGCTTAAGCAAAGCCTGCCCTCTGACGTCAGCGCTGACATCGGAGAATAATTCCGGTCGGCTATTTGTGCGCAGCAGGGCAGGCAGGAAACAGGAGACAAGCCTCTCGGCTCGAGCTCCGTTTTGCTGAGAAAGTTGCAAAGATGGGCTGGGATGCAAACGCGGAACACAAAAGGGGGGAGGGAGTGCGTTTTGGACACAAGGCATGAACTTGGGAGAGAGGAAGGGAGGGAAAGAGATGCTGAGGTGGGGGAGGGAATGGGTTTTTGGACACAGAAGGCATGGACTTGGGAGAGAGGAAGGAAGGGAAAGAGATGCTGAGGTGGGGAGGGAATGGGTTTTTGGACACAGAAAGCATGGATTTGGGAGAGAGGAAGGGAGGGAAAGAGATGCTGAGGTGGGGGAGGGAATGGGTTTTTGGACACAGAAGGCATGGACTTGGGAGAGAGGAAGGGAGGGAAAGAGATGCTGAGGTGGGGGAGGGAATGGGTTTTTGGACACAGAAGGCATGGACTTGGGAGAGAGGAAGGGAGGGAAAGAGATGCTGAGGTGGGGGAGGGAATGGGTTTTTGGACACAGAAGGCATGGACTTGGGAGAGAGGAAGGGAGGGAAAGAGATGCTGAGGTGGGGGAGGGAATGGGTTTTTGGACACAGAAAGCATGGACTTGGGAGAGAGGAAGGGAGGGAAAGAGATGCTGAGGTGGGGGAGGGAAAGGGCTTTTGTCAGCAACAGACTTGTAATAGCTATCAAAATATCTGTGGACCATTGCTAGTCAAGCTATACAAGTTTCCTGACAATTATCAATAATAATAAAATGCTAGAGGCGCATGCGCTCTTGAAAATTCATGAGCGGTGGCGCCGTGAGGTGTGCTTCTGTGCCAGTCCTCATGGCGCCTGCGCGTGACTGTGCAGAAGACACCAGCGACTCCTCCCTCCCGCTCCTCTTCAAAGCGGCCTGCTGAGGTTCGCCAGCCGCTGTAGCGAACCTCGCAAGCCGCTCTCCGCCTCCGTGCAGAAGAAGGAGTCGTCGTGTCACCTCCCGCCCTCACTTGCCGCTACCGCCACTGATCCTCCTCTTCAGAGCAGCCTGCGAGGCTTTAAAGAACCTCGCAGGCCACTCTCCAACTTCAGTAGCATGCTCCCTCTGATGCACGGGATCGCGTCAGAGGGAACGTGCTACCGAGTTGGAGAGCAGCATGCGAGGTTCGCTAAAGCCGGCCACCACGATCGCAGGCTGCTTTGGTGAAGAGGAGCAGGCCAGAAGACGCCTGGATGTTGGGAGGGTAAGAAGGGAATCAATACCGGGAGCCAGGGGGAAAGTGAAAGGGGGCTGCTTTGGGGGGAAGGGTGTGCTGGGGGAGACAGAAGGGGCCATGGATAGGGAGAGGGAAAGGGGGCTGCTTTTGGGGGAGGGGTGTGCTGGGGGGAAACAGAAGGGGCCATGGAGAGATAGGGAGAGGGAAAGGGGGCTGCTTTGGGGGGAGGTGTGCTGGGGGCAGACAGCTTTGCTCGGGGGGGGAGACAGAAGAGGGCCATGGAGAGACAGTTAGGGAGAGGGAAAGGGGCCTGCTTTGGGGGGGAGGTGTGTCCTGGGGGCAGACAGCTTTGCTCGGGGGGGGGGGGGGGGAGACGGAAGGATACAGACAGCGGCCAAGGAGAGAGAGAAAGAAACAGACAGACAGACAGATCTATTCTAGCACCCGTTAATGTAACGGGCTTAAAGACTAGTGAAGTAATAAAGTTGGAATTCCTTTATGTACAGCAATACCACAGAGACAGTGATTACAATATAAACTGGCACAATGCTGGAATGCCTTTGTTTTTGGAGCAATGACCCAGTTTTTCCAAGGGAAATTATTTCTACTGTATGCTTCAACTGTGTTTTCTGCTATGTCATCACCACTACATGCTCATAGACCACATGTGTCAGGATGAAGTAATGCGGGAAGGCAAAAGTTAAAATCAGGATAGTACAGGAGTCCCCAATTGGTTCAACAATGTACATTTCATTCTTTGCTTAATAGTATATTTGAGTTCAAAATACAAAAATCCTGAACAGGACCAGTGTAAGGGTCTTAAGATACCCTAGACAAACTATCAATCTCATGTTCCCTTCCCCTCTGTTAATCCTTCAGGTCCATAGACTGCTCTTCTGAGATTTTAATAATTAAACACAACAATCATTATTACACCAGCATTAGCCTTCCCAAAACAATCCTGTAAAAATGCATAATGGGAAATCATACTTTTAGATAATAAATTTTGTTTTTATATGTATAATACATGTGATAGCCCCAGATGTGCTGCCCTCCACCCCCCCCCCCCCCCACACACACAATTGTTTAGGGTACCTGTCACTTTAACTGTGGAAAATAGCAACAAATCAGCACCAGAACGCTTTATGAAAAATAGTGTCCTTCTGGTTGATAAGATCATAAGAATTGCTAAATTAGGTTAGACAAGGTTCAGCTAGCTCAGTTTCAAACAGTGGTCAATCCAGGTCACAAGTACCTGGCAGCAGTGGTGTATCTAGAACAGAATAGACCCTGGGCAGAAAAAGTGATATGGGGCCCCCAATAACACTGTGTCTCCTGATATGGTGGAGAGTGGGGTGGGGTTAGAGTTACCAGATTTGGTTAAGTCAAAAAAAAAAAAAGAGAGCACCTGACCCCGCCCCAGCCTCTCTCTAGCCCTTCACCTGGGCCACCCCAGAGTCGGGGATGACTTTTTGAGTCTCCCCTGTCCCCACATACCTCCTCTGACACTGCTATTTCAAAACTTCAGGCAGCCGGCAGCATTAGTGAGTGATCCTGCTGCCAACAGCCTGCCCTGGAAGCATTCGCTCTACAGCACTTCCTGTTCCCACATGGGCAAGCACTGCAGATTGAAGGCTTCCGGGGCAGGTCTATGTCAATAGGATCACACGCTATGCTGCCGGCTGCCAAGTTTCGAACTAGCAGTGCAGGAGGAGGTACGTGGGGACAGGGGAAACTCACAAGAGTCATCCCTGACTCAGAGGTAGGAGCTGGACTGGAGAGAGTGAGTTCAAAACCTGGACAAACTCTCTCCAGTCCAGGAAACCGTCCAAACACCTTGACAGTCCTATAAAAAGAAGACATGTCCAGGTAAATTCAGACATCTGGTAACCCTAGGTAGGGGGTAGGCCAGGAGTGCCCAAAAAGTCGATCGCGATCAACCAGTAGATCACAAAAGCAACGCAAGTCAACTCGCGTTGCTTTCGCATTCTACTTGCTTCTCCATGGACATTATTTGCTTTCCCGACAGGGTAAACAGAAGCGCCGAGCCAACCAACCTTCCACCCGACGTCAATTCTGACATCGGAGAGGAAGTTCCGGGCCAGCCAATCGCTGCCTTGCTGGCCCGGAACTTCCTCTGTTCCCAGATGGCGGTGGCGGTGGCTTGGGGGAAGGCAGGGAGAAAGAAACAAAGGGGGCCGACAGGGAGAAAAAAAAGAAAGGGGGCAGGCAGGGAAACAGAAAGAAAGTGGGGACAGGGAGACAGAAAGAAAGAAAGGGGTAACAGGGAGACAGAAAGAAAGGGGAGACAGAAAGAAAGAAAGGGGGCATGAGGAGAGAAAGACAGACAGAAAGAAAGGGGGCAGGGAGACAGAAAGAAAGAAGGGAAACAGAAATAAAGAAAGAAAGGGGAACAGGGAGACAGAAAGGAAGAAGGGAAACAGAAAGAAAGAAAGGGGGACAGAAAGAAAGAAAGGGGGCAGGGAGACAGAAAGAAAGACATACAGAAAGAAGGAAGGGAGCAGGGAGAAAGAAAGGGGAGGGGCAGGGAGAGAGGAAGAAAAAGTTGGGGGGGGGAATGAGGTCTGGAGGAGAGGAAGCATATAGGAGGCTGAAAGAAGGGAAGAAATATCAGATGCACAGTCAGAAGCAGAAAGTTCAACCAGAGACTCAAGAAATCACCAGACAACAAAGGTAGGAAAAATGATTTTATTTTCAATTTAATTATCAAAATGTGTCCGTTTTGAGAATTTATATCTGCTGTCTATATTTTGCACTATAGCCCCCTTTTACTAAACCACAATAGCGGTTTTTAGCGCAGGGAGCCTATGAGCATCAAGAGCAGCGTGGGGCATTCAGTGCAGCTCCCTGCGCTAAAAACCACTATCGTGGTTTAGTAAAAAGGGAGGGGGTATATTTGTCTAATTTTGTATAGTTGTTACTGAGGTGACATTGCATAAAGTCTTGACCTCTGTGATAAAACCTCAGAATATAAATAATAATTAACATTTTCTATGCGTACAGTGTGCTTTGTGTGTGTCTGTCTGTTCCTTCTCCTCCTCCCTCCTTGGTCTGGGGGAGGGGGATTCTCTCTCTCCTTGGTCTGCCTCCCCCCCTCCACACACACACATGCACACACAGAGTCCAGCATCTGGTCCCTCTCTTCCTGCCAAGGTCTATTTCTCTTCCTATTTCCTCTGCTCCCCTTCCCAGCAACACTCAAGCTATTCTACCCTTCCAGCATTATTCCAGCTATTCCCCCCCCACTCACACCCAGTATCACTGCAGATCTTCTCCTCACCCCATGCTAAGTCTGGCATCTCTGTAGCTCCTCAATCATCCACACACCAGTCCTCTCAAGGCTGCAGTGAAACACAGCAGAGTGAGGCTGAACGCTAGCTGGTGGGGCCTTTCCTTTGCCATGTCTCACATTTTTTATGCAACTTCCTATGGGCAGGACACGGCAAAGGAAAGGCCCCACCAGTCGGAGAGAGGCAGCTTTCAGCCTCTCATACTTTTCCTTACCTGAAGCGCAGTGGTCAGCAGGAGGCAGCCTCAAAACAGGCTGCTTGCGGCCAGCCCCAGCAGGGCCTTTCCTCTGACATGTCATTTCTGATGCATCAGAGGAAAGGCCCTGACAGGGCTGGCTGTGAGCAGCCTGTTGTGAGGCTGCCTCCTGCTGACCGCTGCGGTGAAACAATTCGAATCGATTTATTGTCCAAGAAAATCAGACTCACCGATTCAGTGACCAACCCCCACCCCAGTGAGACCTGACATACCTCCGAGGCCTCCAAGCAGCTGTGGCGGCAGCAGACCATCAGCAGTGCCATTGTTCTGAATGGGCTGCTCACGGCCTTCCCCACTGGGGCCTTCCCTCTGTCATGTCACTGATGACATTGCTGATGGCGTGGCAGAGGGAAGTCCTAGCAGGGCAGACTGCTAGTAGCCCATTCAGAACAATGCCGCTGCCACTGCTGCTGCTTTAGGAAGCCTCGGAGGTATGTCAGGTCTCATGGTGGGAGAGTCGGTGGGGTGCTGCTGCACAGGGGGATGGGAGGGAGGGATGGAAAACTACTGCACAGGGGGATGGGAGGATAGAAGGGATGGAAAGATGCTATACAAGGGAATGGGTGGTTGGGAAGGAAAGCTGCTGCTCAGGGAGTTGGGAGGGGAGGAAAGATTTGCACACAGTATTTGAGGTGTAGTTGCAATGTGGTGTGATACAAAGGCATTCCTGTTTTCCATTCCTTTCCTGATAATTCTTAACATTCTATTTGTTTTCTTAGCTGCTGCTTCACACTGAGTAAAGCGTTTCAGTGATGACACCTAGATCCATTTCCTGACTCCTAATGTGGAACTTTGCATCACCTAACTATAATTTGGGTTTCTCTTGCCCACATACATTATTTTGCACTTCCTCACATTAAACTTTACTCTCTACCAGTTCTGTAAAGTGAACCCTAACATTCACTTGCCAAAAAGTGTAAACGATTAGAACAATGGCATATATGCAGGTAAGTATGCACATACGCATGTAAATTGCCAAAATTCTGCCTAAACACTATTCTGTGAATATACACATCTTAGATAGTGTGCTTTTGATAGAATATTTATGCATGTGCTGTACCTCCAGTATTTAGGCACAAATATTTATACCAGCTTTATGTCTGGGACAGAGAATGAGATGGGGAAAAAAAATCTGTCCCGTCACTGCCCCGTCCCCGGACCACCGCCCCGTCCCCGCTGTCCCCTTCACTGCCCCATCCCGGTCCCCTTTACCACCCCGTCCCCGCAGCATCCACCCTTCCCTCGCACCACCTCACCGCCCTTCAGCGGCCCAAGAATCTCCCTCCCTCCCCCTTACCTTTGCGGCGTGTTAGTAAAGAAATTTACTGAAGCCGGCGGAGACTGCCTGCCTGTGTGTGTGGGCAGAAGCTTCTCCTCTGAAGCAACCGGAAGTTGCATCAGAGGAGAAGCTTCCGCCCATACACACGTGATTGCAGGCAGGCAGGCTTCACCGGCTTCACTACGTTTCTTTACTAAAGCGCTGCGAAGGTAAGGGGGAGGGAGGGAGAGAGGGAAATAAATTTGGCTGGAGGGAGGGAGGGGGCCATGCACGATCGGTGTCCGTGCGCCTTCCCTCCCTTAATTGTGGGGATAAGGCCTTTCACCGCTCCACGGGGCGGTGGATGGCCTTATCCCTGTGTCCGCAGTGAGCACTTCCCCCCCCCCACCATTTCGGCGGGTTACTCGCGGCTAGCTGCGGGTAACTGCCACCGTGTCACTCTCTAGTCTGAGATAAATGCACGTGCCAAATGATAGGTGCATATTTCACCATTTACACTAGTGTTCTATAAAAGAAAATAGACCACCTCCTTTTCTTTATAGAATAGGCTCCACGTAGGTGTCTCTAGATGCTTATTTCAATGTGAAACTGTTGCAGAATTACTCCCAGGTAACTGACTTTGTTTGTACTACTCGAAAGGGTCCAGAGAAGAGCAACTAAGATAGTTAAGGGGCTGGAGAAGTTGCCGTACAGTGAAAGATTAGAGAAACTTGGCCTCTTCTCCCTCAAACAGAGGAGATTGAGAGGGGACATGATCGAAACATTCAAGGTACTGAAAGCAATAGACTTAGTAGATAAGGACAGGTTGTTCACCCTCTCCAAGGTAGAGAGAACGAGAGGGCACTCTCTAAAGTTGAAAGGGGATAGATTCCGTACGAACGTTAGGAAGTTCTTCTTCACCCAGAGAGTGGTGGAAAACTGGAACGCTCTTCTGGAGGCTGTTATAGGGGAAAACACCCTCCAGGGATTCAAGACAAAGTTAGACAAGTTTTTGCTGAATCAGAACATATGCAGGTAGGGCTAGTCTCAGTTAGGGCGCTGGTCTTTGACCAGAGGGCCACCCCGTGTGCGGACTGCTGGGCAAGATGGACCCAGGTCTGACCCAGCAGCAGCAATTCTTATGTTCTCAAAAAAAATAGTTAATGATGAAACCCAGTCAACATGGATTCAGGAAAGGGAAATCATGTTTGACGAATTTACTCCAATTTTTTGAGACCGTGAAAGATTAAGAATGGCTGATAGAAAAAAAAAAAAGTACTCGATTATTTTGCATTATCTTTCTGCATATTATTTGCTTCTAGCCTGTGCACTTAGCCTTCTGATTTTCATGAATCCTAAAAAACAAACAAAATCTCCCCACTAGACATGTAGACAGTCTGCCCTGTAGTACTTAGAGAAACTATGCATGTTTACTTTAGTTGAAGTTATCACTGAATAAACATTTTGCCCAAATTAAACAGTGAGCAGAAATCCTCAAGAACTGCAGTTAATCAGACAGTAATTCAAATGTACACAACGGTTACCTAAATTTGATCTTGGTTACCCTGCTTTAAATATACACACATACTAAAAAAATATAAAAAAAAATAACATTGCCATGAATTCTGTGGTTCATCATAGTAGAAATAGGTATAGGGGAAGGTATTGTTTTTTCTCTGTAATAGTATTCACTGCCTAAACTGAAGCCAACTCATGGCTTTCCGTAGAATTTATCTGTGCACAGTCCCAAAGTGCAATTCCAGTAGCTCCAAATAACACAGTTCCATTCAGCAGATGGTGACAGGTGTCACCATAGGCAGTCACAGTGAATACAATGAGTTTGTCTGTGAGTATCCACGCCCCTGGCTGCCTTAACAGTCATTTTTAATGTATGTTTGAATAATATATTGTGTATGCAGCCATTTGAGACATATGAACTACCAAAGGTTATATTTGACCCTAAGGCATTTTGGTCTGGTTCAAATCCCTCAGGAAAATAAGGTTTTATCCAGACTGAATTCTTTCTTCTTTAAAACCAGATACATGCACTTTCTGATTCTAGCACAAAATCTGAAAAATGTTCTTCCAAAGTTAACGAGAAATTTGGAACCTCTTTTACTTTGCAGAGGGTTACCATATGACTCCAGAAAAAGGAAGGTGGTTTGAGAAATCTGAAAACAATGGGAGTAAGAAGGACAGATTGAGACAATGGAAGTAAAGCCTGGATGTCTCAAACCACCTTCCTTTTTCTGGAGCCATATGGTATCCCTAACTTTATATGACTAATTTGAAGATCTCAGTGTGACAGAAATAAAGGTCAATAAAAATGATGTAGGTGAAATGTTTTTATTACACTTAACTAAACACACTTCTATCAGAAACATATTGTCCAATAGCATGGTGTAATCAACAAGAAGCTGTCTGTGATATCAAGTGGATTAATATGGTAACTAAACCTACTGTAGTAAATTTTATGGGAAATCCACATTTTAGACAAACTGAAATTTAGAAGTTATTTACCTGTAACAGGTGTTCACAGATCTGTGATTCCTAAACCTATCCTGGGGAAATACCAACCTGTCAGGTTTTCAGGATATCCACAATGAATATGCATGAGATAACGTTGCATACCAACGTTGGATATCCTGAAAAACCTGATTGACTGGGGTTCCTCCAGGATGGGTTTGGGAATCACTACTGTAGTTTGTAAGATTAATCGAACACACAAACAGGATGGAAGAGATCATTCGGAGCTCAAAACTAGTCTAATGCTCTGAGTATGTACAGCTCTTTGTACCTGAAGGAGTCTCCTCACTTTTTTTAAGGTTCAGAATCAACTCTCAAGGAGGTAGGTGGGACTCGGTGCACATTCAATCCTGCCTTAGAAGAGATGGTGTTATAGGGGCCCATCTTAATTGTTCTGCTCGGGGCCATTTGGTCCTAGTTACACCATTGATTCCTACCCATCCAACACCAGAATCCAAAATGATGTTAGCTGAACCGAGGCTCTTTTTGTGCCATTAGTGGTTTTAGTGCAACTTTTTACACATTTTTTCCACAAACCAACTCTGTTTTGCCTATAGAATGACCCCAGAGGCTATACACATATAAAAAAAGTTAAATAGAATTTCCCACTGCACCTTCCTGCTTTTATACAGCCTTAAGGTAGGAGAAGAGATGCTGTCAGAGGACTTCTGGAGAGGGAGAAAACTTCACTGGTAAATATTGCTGGGAAGTTAAATAGGTAACTTGGGGCTCCTTGTACAAAGCCACACTGCCTTAAAGCGCAGAATAGCGCGCGCTAAATTGCCACGTGCACTAGCCACTACCGCCTCCTTTTGAGCAGGCGGTAGATTTTCATCTGGCGCGCTAATCCGGTGCGTGCATTAAAAACGCTAGCGTACCTTTGTAAAAGGAGCCCTTAATGTAGAAAAGTCCAAACTAATGATCTTTCCCATTAAAGAGGGCCAATCAATCCAAGCTTCTCTTACATTCAACAGCTCGCCCATTAAAATTGTGGACTCCTTAAAACTTCTAGGGGTCACATTTGATAGCAAATTTACCTATCATAAACACATTAGTATTTCCATCGACTAAGAATGATCAGAACACTCGCCAAACTGCTTGATCCTTCTTCCTTAAATATACTGATTCATTCTCTAGTGATATCGCGTATCGACTACTACAATGCCCTCTTTAAAGGCAAAACAAAAAAAGAACTTAGACGCCTCCAAATTGTGTAAAATATCACAATAAAAATAATATTTAATGCTAAAAAATATGATCATGTTTCCCCCCTCTTATGTAATGCACATTGGCTACCAGTCGAATACAGGATTAGTTATAAAATCCTCCTACTTATTTTTAAAACATAAGTAATCAACCTGAATTTATCATAGATTTGGCTTTAAACTGAGGAAGAGGGAAAAGCTGACAGTCAATCTGACACATCGGACAAAAGTATCAAATAAGGATACTGAGCAAGGACATTGTAAAAGAGGGCACGGGACTGAGTGGGAATTTATGGAAAAAGGACCTAAGGAAGCAATACAAGGGCCCAGGGCCAAGGACATTGAGCAAGGACATTGTAAAAAAGGGATCGGGGCTGAGTGGGAATTTTTGGGAAAAGGACCTAAAGACGCAATGCAGAGGACCAGGGCCAAGGATATTGAACAAGGGCACTGTAAAAGAGGGCTCAGGACTGAGTTGGAATTTTTTGAAAAAGGACCTAAGTATAGATCGCAGGAGTCTAGGGCACAAATGACATTGATAAGCAGGACTAAAAGAGAACAACGGATTCCAGAGGGACAACCAAAAATGGGGAAACAGGCTGAGGATGAAACAGATACGCCACAGGAGGAGGATGACCGAGACGTGGCTTGGGGACTAGCAACTTACGAGGGGGACGCCAGAAGTGCCAAACCACGAGGAAAACCAGCAAGAAAGGCGAACAACCGGGACTTACATTGCTTGTATACTAACGCTAGGAGCCTAGGGGCTAAAATGGGAGAGCTGGAAGTATTAGCCTGCAAAAAGGGCCTAGACATAATTGGAGTCACAGAAACGTGGTGGACTGATGACAATAAATGGGATGTGGCCTTACCAGGGTTCAAACTCTACAGGAGAGATAGGTCACACAAAAAGGGTGGAGGAATAGCGCTATATATAAAATATTCCATACCTTCAACCAGGATGGAAACAACAGTAAGGGCGGATGACTTGGAATCATTATGGGTTAAGCTACCAGGAGGAACAGGAACAGACATAAAATTGGGTCTGTACTATCGCCCACCTGGACAATCGGAAGAAATCGACCAGGACCTGGAGGCCGAACTGAGGCAGTTATGCAAAAGCGGAAGTGTGGTGGTGATGGGGGACTTCAACTACCCGGGAATAGACTGGAGCATCGGGCACTCAAACTGTATGAGGGAGACCAAATTCATGGAGGTCACGAGGGACTGTTTCATGGAACAGCTGGTCACGGAACCAACACGGGGAGAAGCCACTCTCGACCTAATCTTCAACGGACTAGGGGGACCCGCTAAGGAGGTGGCAGTACTAGCCCCACTAGGAAACAGCGATCACAACACGATCCAGTACAGGCTAGAAATTGGACCATCAAAGGTGAAAAGAACCACAACGACAGCACTCAACTTCAAAAAAAGGAATTATGATGCCATGAGGAAAATGGTGGGAAAGAAACTCAACAATACCGCAAGGAAGATAGAGTCCGTAGAAAAAGCCTGGACCCTACTCAAGGGCACAGTGCACGAAGCACAGAACCTATGCGTCCCCAAGTTCAGGAAAGGGTGCAAGAAAAATAGAACAAAAAACCCAGTGTGGATAACAAATGCAATGAAAAAGGCGATAAGCGATAAGAAGGCATCATTCAAAACATGGAAAAAGGACCAGACAGAAGACAACCAAAAGGGAACTAGACTTCTAGCAAACAACGTCAAGAGAGGAATAGAACAGGCTTTAAACTAAGAAGAAGGGGAAAGCCGACAGTCGACCAAGTGTCGATGATTCAGAAAAAGGTATCTCGTGAAGATACTAAGGAGAAAAAAAGCTGGGATGAAATAAGGGACAAATTACAGGAGTCGACTAACAAAGGAGATGAGATTAGAAAGATCGTAACCAAAGAGAAGAATCTAAAGACCGAAGCACAGGGAAAGGAAATGAAGGCAACAAAATTCCAGGAGCTAAATTGCATATATACTAATGCAAGGAGCCTAAGAAACAAAATGGGAGAATTAGAAGCCATGGCCATTGCAGAGAACATAGACATCAATGGAATCTCCGAAACATGGTGGAATGAGGAAAGCAGATGGGATACAGCACTGCCGGGGTACAAACTCTATCGCCAAGACAGATTAGGACAGAAAGGCGGTGGAATAGCACTATACATAAAAGAAAGCATACAATCGACAAGAATGGACACAGCAGAGACGGCCAACAAGCTAGAATCGCTATGGGTTAAAATACCAGGAAGGAAAGGGCCTGAAATAAAGATAGGTCTATACTATCGTCCACCCGGACAAACCGGAGAAATCGATGAAGAAATGGAAGCCGAGATGAAGCGAGAATGCAAAAGCGGTAACACAGTTATTATGGGAGACTTCAACTACCCTGGGATAGACTGGAGTCTTGGAAGCTCAAGATGCACTAGGGAGGCAGACTTTCTGGAGGCTGTACAAGATTGCTTCATGGAGCAGCTTGTTAGAGAACCGACGAGAGGAAATGCCACTCTGGATCTAATCCTAAATGGGCTAAAGGGACCTGCAAAGGAAGTGGAAGTATTGGGACCGTTGGGAAACAGCGATCATAATATGATCAAGTTCAAGGTGGAAATAGGAATACTGAAAGGAAAGAGAACCATAGCGACAACTTTTAACTTCAGGAAGGGAAACTACGAAGCAATGAGAGGAATGGTAAAGAAGAAACTTAGGAACACTTCCAAAAAATGGCATACGGTAGAACATGCCTGGTCCTTTTTCAAGGATATGGTGAGCGAGGCGCAAAATCTGTATATCCCAAGATTCAGAAAAGGGTGCAACAAGAGTCGAACAAAAGACCCGGCGTGGATAACTAAAATAGTGAAGGAAGCGATAGGCAATAAGAAAAACTCATTCAGAAAATGGAAAAAGGACAAATCTGAGGGAAACTGGAAAGATCACAGAAAGTATCAAAAAGAATGTCACCGTGTGGTTCGAAAAGCCAAAAAAGAGTATGAAGAGAGGCTAGCCAGGGAAGCACGAAATTTCAAGCCGTTCTTTAGATATATTAAAGGGAAACAGCCGGCTAGGGAGGAGGTGGGACCACTGGACGACGGAGACCAGAAGGGAGCAGTGAAGGAAGAGAAAGAGGTCGCAGAAAGACTTAACATGTTCTTTTTGTCTGTATTTACAAGCGAAGACACAACCAACATACCGGAACCTGAACAAATCTTCAAGGGGAATCAAGCACAAAAGATAACATCCATGGAAGTGAGCCTTGATGATGTGCGCAGGCAGATAGAAAAACTAAAAACTGACAAATCGCCGGGTCCGGATGGAATCCATCCAAGGGTTCTGAAGGAACTAAAGGAGGAAATAGTGGAACTACTGCAGCAAATTTGCAACCTATCTCTGAAAACAGGTGTGATTCCGGAGGATTGGAAGATAGCCAACGTTACGCCCATCTTTAAAAAGGGATCAAGAGGGGACCCGGGAAACTACAGACCGGTGAGTCTGACCTCGGTTCCGGGGAAAATGACGGAAGCACTGATAAAAGAAAACATCGATGAACATTTTGAAAGAAACAAACTTCTGAAAACCAGCCAACATGGTTTCTGCAGGGGAAGATCGTGCCTGACTAACTTACTGCACTTCTTCGAAGGAATTAACAAACAGATGGACAGAGGAGACCCCTTAGACATCATATACCAAGATTTCCAGAAAGCCTTTGACAAGGTGCCTCATGAACGTCTACTACGGAAACTGAAAAACCATGAGGTGGACGGAGACGTGCATAGATGGATCAGAAACTGGTTAGAAGGTAGGAAACAGAGGGTAGGGGTGAAGGGCCACTACTCAGACTGGAGAAAGGTCACGAGTGGTGTTCCGCAGGGCTCGGTGCTCGGGCCGCTGCTTTTTAACATATTCATAAATGATCTAGAAACAGGGACGAAGTGTGAGATAATAAAATTTGCAGACGACACCAAACTATTTAGTGGAGCTTGGACAAAGGAGGACTGCGAAGAATTGCAAAGAGACTTGGACAAACTAGGGGAATGGGCAGAGAGATGGCAGATGAAATTCAATGTTGAGAAGTGTAAAGTATTGCATGTGGGAAGCAAAAACCCAAGGTATAATTATGCGATGGGAGGGATGTTTTTGAATGAGAGTACCCAAGAAAGGGACTTGGGGGTGATGGTGGACATGACAATGAAGCCGACAGCACAGTGCGCAGCTGCCGCTAAGAGAGCGAATAGAATGCTAGGTATAATCAAGAAAGGTATTACAACCAGAACGAAATAAGTTATCCTGCCGCTGTATCGGGCAATGGTGCGTCCACATCTTGAGTACTGCGTCCAGTATTGGTCACCGTACCTTAAGAAGGATATGGCATTACTCGAGAGAGTTCAGAGGAGAGCGACACGACTGATTAAGGGGATGGAAAGCCTTTCACACGCTGAGAGATTGGAAAAACTGGGACTCTTTTACCTGGAAAAGAGAAGATTAAGAGGGGATATGATAGAGACTTACAAGATCATGAAGGGCATAGAGAGAGTAGAGAGGGACAGATTCTTCAAACTTTCAGAAAATAAAAAAACAAGAGGGCATTCGGAAAAGTTGAAAGGGGGCAAATTCAAAACAAATGCTAGGAAGTTCTTCTTTACACAACGTGTGGTGGACACCTGGAATGCAATTCCAGAGGACGTTATAGGGCAGAGTACGGTACTGGGGTTTAAGAAAGGATTGGACAAATTCCTACTAGAAAAGGGGATAGAGGGGTATAGATAGAAATTTACTGCACAGGTCCTGGACCTGTTGGGCTGCCACGTGAGCGGACTGCTGGGCGCGATGGACCTCAGGTCTGACCCAGCGGAGGCATTTCTTATGTTCTTATGTTCTTATGACACCAAAAGGAGTGTCACCGAGTAGTTAGGAAAGCAAAAAGAGAATATGAAGACTGGCAGGGGAAGCAACAAACTTCAAATCATTCTTCAGGTACTTCAAGGGGAAGCAACCAGCTAGGGAGGAAGTGGGACCCTTGGATGATGGAGACAGAAAGGGAGTGGTAAAAGAGGATAAGGAGATAGCGGACAGGTTAAATGAGTTCTTCACGTCAGTTTTCACAAGGGAGGACACAACCAACATTCCGGAACCCGAGGAGATCGTAAAAGGAGATCAGGATGAAAATCTGGTCCAACTAGAGGTGAGCAAGGTGGATGTCCTCAGGCAGATAGACAGGCTAAAGTGCGACAAATCGCCAGGTCCGGACGGCATTCACCCAAGGGTACTCAAGGAACTAAGGAACGAAATAGCTGAGCCACTTCGAAAAATATGCAACCTATCCTTAAAAACTGGAGAGATTCCGGAGGACTGGAAAATAGCAAATGTCACGCCCATCTTCAAGAAAGGCTCAAGGGGAGACCCAGGAAACTACAGGCCGGTGAGCTTGACCTTGGTCCCGGGAAAGATGATGGAAGCGCTGATTAAAGACAGCATCTGGGAACACATCGAAAACAATGGGCAGCTAAAGTCGAGTCAGCATGGCTTCTGCAAGGGCAGGTCATGCCTCACGAACTTATTATACTTCATTGAGGGGGTAAACAGCCAGGTGGATAAAGGGGAATCCATAGACATCATTTACCTTGACTTCCAAAAAGCCTTCGACAAGGTACCACACGAAAGACTGCTAAGGAAGCTATGGAACCACGGGGTGCAAGGGGTGGTCCACCGATGGATCAAAAACTGGCTGGCAGACAGGAAACAGAGGGTTGGAGTAAAGTGCCATTACTCATATTGGCAATGGGTCACGAGCGGAGTTCCACAGGGGTCGGTGCTGGGACCGCTCCTGTTCAATATATTTATTAATGACCTGGAGACGGGAACAAAATGTGAGGTTATTAAATTTGCGGATGACACTAAACTATACAGCAGGGTCAAAACCATGGAGGACTGTGAAGACCTCCAAAAAGATCTGACAACGCTGGAAGAGTGGGCCAAAAAGTGGCAAATGAGCTTCAACATAGGGAAATGCAAGGTCATGCATGTTGGGAAAAAGAACCCGATGTTCACTTACAAGATGGGGGGATCACCGCTAGGGGTGAGCAACCTTGAAAGAGACCTGGGAGTGATGGTAGACGCAACATTGAAGGCGTCGGTGCAGTGCGCCACAGCCTCAAGGAAAGAGAACAAAATGTTGGGTATCATTAAGAAAGGTATCACGACCAGGACGAAGGAAGTCATCCTGCCACTGTATCGGGCAATGGTGCGCCCGCACCTGGAGTACTGTGTCCAGTACTGGTCGCCGTACCTCAAGAAAGACATGGCGGTACTTGAGAGAGTCCAGAGAAGAGCAACTAAGCTAATAAAGGGTATGGGGGACCTCTCATATACTGACAGACTGAAAAAGCTGGGGCTTTTCTCCCTGGAAAAGCGACGAATCAGGGGAGACATGATAGAAACCTTCAAGATCATGAAGGGCATAGAAAAAGTGGACAGGGACAGATTTTTCAAACTAAGGGGAACCACAAGTACAAGGGGGCACTCAGAGAAATTGAAGGGGGAAAGGTTTAAAACAAACGCCAGGAAGTTCTTTTTCACCCAGAGGATGGTGGATACATGGAACGCGCTACCGGAGGATGTGATAGGCAGAAGCACGCTACAGGGCTTCAAAGAAGGTCTGGACAGGTACCTGGAGGACAAAGGGATTGAGGGGTACAGATAGGAGTAGAGGTAAGGTTATAGGGACAGGATTAGAGGTAAATTATAAAATTAGTCAGAGACCACTGTTCAGGCAGTGGGCCTGATGGGCCGCCGCGGGAGCGGACCGCTGGGCGAGATGGACCTCTGGTCTGCTTCAGCGGAGGCAACTTCTTATGTTCTTATGTTATCCCCTACTGTCCAGCCAAAGCCCCGCGCTCTACAAATCAAAACCTTCTTGCAGTCCCATCATTAAAGCGGATTAACATGATAAGACTGAACAATTTCACAATGTCTGCACTATCTCTTTGAATTTTTATTCCCAACTACATCCGCGAGGAAACAAAACAAAGTTGAAAACATTCCTGTTCCAAGACACTTTTGAAACTTAACTGCCCTTATAAGGGCAAAATACTTATTGACATTTTTATAAAATCCCCTCTCTATTGTTGATCCCTTGACTGTTTTCTTTTCTCAAAAATATTGTAGTTCCTCCTCTTTTTTCCTCTGTTTCTGTTCATCTTTAGTCACAATGTTTTATTTCCCCCTGTTTATTGTAAAATTTTATATCAGTTTTATCACTGTAATGCTATTTTATTGTGCACTGCTCAGAAGTCTGATTGAGCGGTATAAAATTTTTTTTTTAATAAACTTGAAACTTTATTTTAATCTGCTCTCCTTTTTTTTTTTTTTTTTTTTTTTTTGAGTATTTGAGGTTACAATGTCATAGCTAGCATTTAATGAGACTATTTTAAAGTTACCATAGTATCAATATAAAGCACAGCTAATAGCTACAGGAAACCCTAGTTTAGACTTAAATTCCATCCTATGCACCCCGATCTGATCTCTGATTTATAGGTCCTTGAACAAAATAGAAGGCAAAAAATTAAGAGCCCCTTTCACAAAGCAACGGTAGTGAGTCTCAGCATGGCAAATGTGATGCAGCCCACAGAAATTGATAGTCCATGGCATTGAATCCTGATATTCAGTGGCATTGATCTGGATAATGCCTACTGTTACTGACTATTCTGGTCTCCTGCAATTTTCATTGACTTCATTTGGCTCGTTTTAAAAGCTAAGTTGGCTGTGGTTTCATTTTACATCTTGGGGATCAGGCTGGGGGAGGACTCTATGAGTGGGTTTTCAGTTTGTTCACTCTCTCACTTGTTCACAGTTTGTGACTTATTTAGTATATTAATTCTGCACTATTGATTTTGCACACTAGGGATGCCCGATGATGGTGTGCAGGTGGGGTGATTCACCTTCGCCTTTGTAAGTGGAAGCGCTGGAGTTTGTTCTCCCGTCGCTAATAACCTCACACTGAGAGCGTCCCTATCTCTAAATTGACATTTATTATTATCCCAGGACAAGCAGGCATGATATTCTCACATGTGGGGGTGACGTCATCTACGGAGCCCCGATGCGGAAGCATTTTCAAGCAAACTTGATTGAAGGTTTAAGTTTGCTCTGCTGCTCCACGCATGCGTGCCTTCCTGCTCCACTAGGGGGTGCATCCCCTCGTGGTCTCCAGTTCAAAATTTTCCGCGAGCCTAGAAGCCGTGTTTTTCAGGCTCTGCCCCAACTGCCTTCTAGCACCGCGATTTTTTCTTGTTTTTTCACGATTAAGTCGCTGTGCGCGAATTCTTACCTTTTTATTTGATTCCTGCTTCGTTTTCGACGACCCGGAGGCTTCCGGGTCCCCGTGACCGCGTGGCTAATCGAGCCGCGGCTACTTTCGATTTAATGTCCCGGCCTTTGACCGGCTTTAAAAAGTGCACCCGGTGCGAGCGGCTTCTTTCTCTCACAGATCCGCATCGCCGGTGCATCCTCTGTCTGGGGGCGGCTCATCCAACCGACTCCTGCCCCCAGTGCGCTACTTTCCAAAACAGGGCCCTCCGCCGAAGAAAAGCCCGCATGGCGGACCTCTTCACCCCGGACCAACCCTCCACCTCGGCCTCGAGGTCGGCCCCGGCCTCGGCCCCGGCCTTGACCTCGGCCCCGGATACCTCGGCATCGCCTCGAGACTCGACCCCGAAGTCCTCGGGATTGGTTTGCTAGAAGTGATTGGCTGATAGACCCACTCACAGAGTCCTTATTGACATTTTTGCCTCTCTTTTTGTATCTTTTTAAGCACCTTTTGGCAAACGTTGAGGAGTTTATAGTATTACATGGATATTCAGTGGCATCAGATGGATAGTGCTGCTGAATATCCTTGTAGATAAGAACAAAAAAAGCTGTGGAGAAAGATGTTCTGGTAGACAGCAAACTTGGCTAGGCTACTTCATTGATGGCGCCAGGTTGACATACGGCGCCTTTCGGAAAGAATTAAAGACCACTTTGTTTAACAAATTTATTTCCTAACCAGACTTTCTCCCCCCGGATCAAAGCTACCGCTCATCATACTAAATTCATTACTCCTCAATATCACTACTCTGTATTCTCTGACTGTACAATGTCTTCCACACAATTTGTGCTCAGTTATGCGCTGACTTCTAACCATATGCAATGTAACATGTCAATATTATATTGTAACCTTTGTATATCTTTCTTCTTGCCAATTTGCACCATGTAATCACTGAGCGCTCAGTGACCTCTTCTCTATTTGTACACTGTAATTCGCTGACTGTACAGCTATTCTTCATTGTGAACTGCCTAGAAGTCGCAAGATTATGGTGGTATAGAAAAAATAAAGTTATTATTATTATTATTATATATGTTTGTGCTACCAGACCCTGCATGGCCTGTGTTTCGGCATATACGCCTTCCTCAGAGGTCCAGTCCGATATAAGAGTCTGCACAACAGTCATTTTTGTGACTTGCTCAAAGACACATATACTGTTTTTAGTCTACATTTTTTATCTGAGACTTTTACATCGGACTGGACCCCTGTGGAAGGCGTGTTCGCCGAAACACGTAGGGTCTGGTAGGACAAAGATATGTGGACTATCTACTTGAATTTGTACTTGTTTTTATTGTGAAGAGTGAAAAATAAATCATCTTTCAGAACATCCTTATCCACAGTTGGTTTTTTTTTTTTCTTATCGTTGGGATTGTTCTCACTGTGGAATATTGGGTCTTCTTTTTGTTCTCTTGCTGTTTTGTGAATATCCTTATAGACCACCTTGGCACTACCCAGATAGTACTAGGTTGGTGCATGAGCAGAGTGGTAAGTTATCTAGAGAGAGGCAATATTCAGATAGCTATCCAGAAAAGTTAGATCAGAAAAAAATTGTCCTAACTTATATCTGGATAGTGGACTGAATATTGCTGCTATATACAGAGCTCCAACACCATCTAAATACTCGAATCTGTATTTTATTTAACCACTATGGCCACAGTGCTGAATTTTTTTTTATCTGGAAATGACCCCCCCCCCAAAAAAAAAAAAAAAAACCAACAACCCAAACCATTAATTTATTTTACTTTTAATTCAATTTTTAAAAAGTGAAATGAAACCAAATCTTTTATTATAAATGTTTACTTTATAACAAACAAAAGCACATCCTACTGTAGGGTCATGAAATGGTTAACTGTTGTTTAAAATATTGCTCTGGCCTACATAGCTGAAGAAAGTGTACAATCTATTGACTTCATCTGCCTAAAATGTATGTCCCTGCCTTACCACATTGTAAGCTAAATAGATAAGAGTTTGAGCCATGATGTACCCTGCCCTTCTGTACATTTAACATTTAGACCTGTAAGAGTTAGATAAGTGACCTTCTAGTGTGAGCTTAGGACCAATGATTGTAGAAAAGTTATAGAAGTAACAAATGAAAATTGTAATTTTTGCATATATTAGTTTGCAAAAAGGGCATAAAAGTCCGTGTATTTCCTGTTTCTGACACTCTAGTAGGCAGGCTATTAACTGCACTAGAGTCCGGTATACTGTAATAAATCTCTTGTACTTTCTTCACGCCTCTGACTTTGTGTGTCCTAGTGACCTTTCACTACCATGAGTCACTTTGTTGCCAAAAAAACATAGGGACCTGATGTACTAAGCATTTTTCTACTGATAAAAAATAGGGGGGGGGGCATTTAATAGTCTCAAAGCCTTGCTCCCCATCACCCTCCACCTCAGAAATCAGAAAATGAGCTATGTGTTGTATGCTGTCCAATATGCCAGCAGTTCATCCATCATACCTTATCATTCAAATATTTTGTAATGTCTATACACTTCCCCCTCCCCATTCGCGGTTCCTACACTCGCAGTTTCATATAATCGCGATTTTTTCTGGGGAGGGGGAAAATAAAAAAACAGTCTTAATGTAAAAAAAAATCCATCTTTTTTTCCTCCCTGCTGCATTACCTGGTGGTCTAGAGGGCTTTCGGGGCAGGAGCGATCTTCCTACGCTCCTGCCCCGTGCAGATCGCCATGAGGAAATGGCTGCTGGGAGTTCCCGTAGTCTCGAGACTACATCGGGAAATCCCTACAGCCATTTCCTGATGGCGATCTGCACAGGGCAGGAGCGTAGGAAGATCGCTCCTGCCCCGAAAGCCCTCTAGACCACCAGGTAAGGCCGGGAAGGCGGCAGGGAGGTGAGGGTGGGTCAGAGCCGGATAATCGCGGTTTTTCATCATTCGCAGTCCGGCTCTGCCCGTATCCCCCACGAATGACGAGGGAGAAGTGTAATTTGCTTGAAATCAGTTTATAAATACTTGGCTTTATAACTTATCTACAACCAGGGCCAGTATTAAACAGGCTGTGCCCTGGGCAGGAACTTTAGAGGAAGTCCCACAGCTCACAAGCAGACTGCATCCCCTTCAGCTTTATATAGACACAGAGACCCCCTGTAGAATGGGGGCCAGGCAAGGGATTGTGCTACCCTGAGTCAACTTTCTTCAGTTCCCCGCTATCTGTATCAGCAGTACCCCATTCCTTTCTACCTTTATTGGTACCCTTCTCCTTGTGGTTTGATGCCCCCACTCTCTGAAAACTCATTGGCAGCAACGTGAAAAAAGGAAGCCTCTAACTAGCCTCTGGATTTTTTCTTTGTCATGACCCACCTCTGATGCAATTTCCTGTGGGCGGGACACTAGTTGAGGGAACACCCATGGGTTGGGGGTTAGCTTGAAGCTGTATTTATGTCATGTTGCTGATGCTGGAAGGTTTGCAAGATGCAGACAGTGAACAGTGGGAGAGGGAGCAATTCTGGAACTTAGTGGAGAGAGAGAGCATAGATAACAAACCTGCCGGTAGAGAAGGAGCAGAAAAACTTAACCATTGTACCAAGTGAGACACTGGCAGTGATGTCAAAGACAAGATTATGGCACCTCATTATGGCTGAGTCAGTGCCTCACCTGTTTCAATGGATAAGCCCACTCTGGGCCCTGGGTAATTGCCCTGTTTGCACCTCCTAACCTCAACACTGTCTACAACTATCGCTAATTATTAGAATTATTGGATGAGTGCATAGCACTCGTATATGACATCAGGGCAGTACTACCAGTCATGCATTCAGGGGCCCAGAGCTGACAGGGGGCCCGGGCTCCCCCAGGGTCCTAGGCCACAGTCTAGGGAGGGGGCGGTCCGCCCCAGATGCACAGGAGAGAGCTAACGGGGCATCCTCGGAGTTCAATACATCTCGAGCCGTGAGGCTCGCCTTCTGTTCCTACCTGCCCTGCCGCTCACATTTAGCCAATTGGAAATGTTCCCCGATGTCAGCGCTGACGTCGGAGAGAGGGCTTAAGCAAAGCCTGCCCTCCAACGTCAGCGCTGACGTCGGAGAATACTTCCGGTCGGCTATTTGTGCGCGGCAGGACAGGCAGGAAACAGGAAACAAACCTCGTCTCGGCTCAAGCTCCGTTTTGCTGAGAAAGTTGCAAAGATGGGCTGGGAGGCAAACGCGGAACACAAAAGGGGGGAGGGAGTGCGTTTTGGACACAAGGCATGAACTTGGGAGAGGAAGGGAGGGAAAGAGATGCTGAGGTGGGGGATGGAATGGGTTTTTGGACACAGAAGGCATGGACTTGGGAGAGAGGAAGGGAGGGAAAGAGATGCTGAGGTGGGGGAGGGAATGGGTTTTTGGACACAGAAGGCATGGACTTGGGAGAGAGGAAGGGAGGGAAAGAGATGCTGAGGTGGGGGAAGGAATGGGTTTTTGGACACAGAAGGCATGGACTTGGGAGAGAGAAAGGGAGGGAAAGAGATGCTGAGGTGGGGGAGGGAATGGGTTTTTGGACACAGAAGGCATGGACTTGGGAGAGAGGAAGGAAGGAAAAGAAATGCTGAGGTGGGGGAGGGAATGTGTTTTTGGACACAGAAGGCATGGACTTGGTAGAGAGGAAGGGAAGGAAAGAGATGGTTGTGTACACGGGGAATAGAAGGAGAATTTTTGGTCATAGGGAGGGAGTGAGGTACAGATAGTGGTATACCAAGGTGGGGGAGGGGCGGTCCGCCCCGCACCGGGTTTACATCCCAAGAGGGTGCACAGCTGGCCACCCTCCAGTGTTCTCCCTAGGCCAGCAAACTGCGGCTCTTTAGCCACTTGAGTGCCACTGCCGCCATCGGGAACAGGCTGGCGCCAAGTTCTCCCTGCTTTTCCCTGTGGGGCCGACCAACTCTCGCCACTTGCATCAATTCTGACGTCGGAGAGTACGTTCTGGGCCAGCCAATCACTGCCTGGCTGGCCTAGAACGTCCTCTCCGAGGTTAGAATTGACGTCGGGTGGTGAGAGTTGGTCGGCCCCGCGGGGAAGAGAAGCAGGGCGAACTCGGCGCCGGCCTGTTCCCGATGGCGGCAGTGGCAGCCTATTCCCCAGTGGCGGTGGCAGCATTTTCCCAATGGTGGTGGCATAGGGGAGGGCAAGGAGAAAGAAAGAAAGGAGGGGACAGGAAGCCAGAAAGAAAGAAAGGGGCAGGGTGAAACAAAGAAAAATGGGGCACGGAGAGAGAGAGAGAAAGACAGACATACAGAACGAAAGAGGGTGTGGAGAGAGAAAGAAAGAAGGGGGCAGGGTGAGAGAGAGAGAAAAACAGACATACAGAAAGAAAGGGGGTATGGAGAGAGAGAAAAAGAAAGAAGGGGCAGGGTGAAACAAAGAAAAAGCTTGGGGAGGGAATGAGGTCTGGAGGAGAGGAAGCATACAAGAGGCTAAAAGAAGGGAAGAAATATTGGATGCACAGTCAGAAGAATAAAGTGCAACCAGAGCCTGATGAAATTACCAAAGGTAGGAAAAATGATTTTATTTTCAATTTAGTGATCAAAATGGGTCTGCTTTGAGAATTTATATATGCTGTCTATATTTTGCACTATGGCCCCCTTTTTCTAAACCGCAATAGCGTTTTTTAGCGCAGGGAGCCTATGAGCATTGAGAGCAGCGTGGGGCATTCAGCGCAGCTCCCTGCGCTAAAAATCGCTATCGCGTTTTAGTAAAAAGGTAGGGGGCATATTTGTCTATTTTTGTATAGTTGTTACTGAGGTGACATTGCATAAAGTCATCTGCCTTGACCTCTTTGAAAACCCGCAGAATATAAATGATAATTAACATTTTCTCTGCGTACAGCGTGCTTTGTGTTTTTAAAATTTTATTGTTGGTTGATCATTTTGACTTGGCCACAAAGGTAAGGGGGAGGGAGGGGAGCTGCTGAAAGACATCTAGTAATCCTTGCAGGCTTGACTGTGCAGGGAATTATTTTTGTAAAATCATGTTTTGTTATGTGACTGGCATTATTTAATTTCTATGAATGAATAGAATGAAAATGATATAAATTACTTGCTTGTTTTTATGTGCGTGCGCTGAAGGAAAGTGGAGAGAGAGTGGGCTGAGGACGCTGAAGGGAAATGGGGAAGAGAGAGTGGGGAGAAGACGCTGATGTATAAATTGACAATTGTACAGAATATTGTTTCTTTTTTATATTCATCCATAGCTGCATGTTAATGATGTGCTCATATGCACTTATTTATCATCATAACATATACATCATCATTAACATGCAGCTGTGGATGTGTAAGGACAGGCTGAGGAGGATGGATGGGAAGTAAGGAAGGTGCACATATCAACATATCGTACATTTTTAACATGCATGATGCAGCTATAGGCAAGCCGAGGAGGATGGGATCATACAGATGTGTATGTTCAGATATGCGCTCAGATGTGTAGTTTTTTCTGATATATTTATTAAGCTTACAGTATTTATAAAAACACATTTAATACTTGTTACAAAAAATATTGTGCAATTGTGATCTACTTCTGGCCTACAAAGGTCAAAAGAAATCCTTAACTGAGATTTTATATTCAAAAGTGAATTATAGCTACTAGCACTATTATTTATTAGTTATTTATTATGCAGATGTTTGTTAGTTTGTTATTAGTTCAGTATTAGACATATGTTAGTTTAGAATAGATAGGTATAGATTAGTTTAGTTTAGGTTAGGTTAGGGCCCTGCTGAAAGAGTCTACCTTGATGTGGTTGCAGGCTTACAAATCTTTTGGTCAAAGAGTGTGGTGACAGAGAAAAGTATGTGTGTATTCGGCCCATGGAAGAAGGGGGAGTCGGGGGGAGAAGGGGTGCGTGGGGGGCCCAATAGGATTGCTCAGTAAGGGGCCCAGAAATTTCTGATGGCGGCCCTGTATGACATCAGTGTTCCTCTACTCTAAGAACATAAGAATAGCCATACTGGGTAATACCAATGTTTCATCTAGCCCAGTATCCTTTTTCCACAGTGGTCAATCCAGATCACAAGTATCTGGCAGAAACACAAAAAGTAGCAACATTCAATGCTACCTATCCCAGAGCAAGCAGTGGCCTTCCTCATGCCTCTTTCAATAGCTGACTATGGACTTTTCCTCCAGGAATTTGTCCAAACCTTTCTTAAACCCAGCTACACTAACTGCTGTTACCACCCTAGAGGGCTTACAAGTTATGATTAAAAAAAAAAAAAAAATTAAACAAATTCACTTAAGGTCACATTGGCAAATGATAATTTACATGTTCTGTGCTCTAACGACTACGCCAAACTGTCAGCTCTACCGCTTAGCCAAAATCTAGGGCCGATGCATTTATCTTGTGTTAAAAAAAAGCGCTGAAGCCTGGTGGGTTTCCTTTTGCACGCGTAATGCATACATTTTACTCTCCAATGCTGTAGGCAAATAGGATGCAAATAACATGGAAGAACACATGCATTTGAACAGGTCAACCATGTGTGTTTTTGTCATTTATACATTTGTCATGCTTTTAAAGTTTTTTTTGTTTGCCTTACCCCAAAACAAACAATGTTATAAATCATAGGAGCCAATGCTATCGTGGCTAGTGGGTGCTGAAGGCCCCAAGTTTAATTTATGTTTGATATACCACCCACAACGGGATGTCAGAGAGGTTTACAAATTTGTCATAATATTAAAAGTGTTTTTTTCAGCCTCCGTGCTCTGAGAAGAATGACTTAGAGGGGACATGATAGAAACCTTCAAGATCCTGACGGGCATAGAAAAGGTAGACAGGGACAGATTTTTCAGATTATGGGGAGCCACAAGTACAATTGGGCACTCGGAGAAATTGAAAGGGGACAGGTTTAGAACAAACGCTAGGAAGTTCTTTTTCACCCAGAGTGTGGTGGATACATGGAATGCGCTTCCGGAGGATGTGGTAGGCAGGAGCACGTTACAGGGCTTCAAACAAGGATTGGATAGGTTCCTAGAGGATAAAGGGATTGAGGGGTACAGATAGGAGTAGAGGTAGGTCATAGGGATAGTCAGGGACCACTGCTCAGGCAATAGGCCTGATGGGCCGCCGCGGGAGCAGACCGCTGGGCGTGATGGACCTCTGGTCTGCCTCGGCGGAGGCAACACTTATGTTCTTATGTTCTTATTGGTTCAATCAATCATTTTGTCAAGGCTGGATTACTGCAATTCAGTGTATTTGGGTCTTTCAAAGGTCAGTCTGCAGAGACTTCAATTAATACAGAACACCGCAGCTAAACTTATCTTTGGTAAGAGTAAATTTGATCACGTAACCCCTCTGCTCAAGGAATAATATTGGCTTCCAGTGTATCTCAGAATCCAATTTTAGTGCATTTGTATTGCATTTAAGATTCTATTTGGCATTTTTGTCACTTTGATTCCTTTCGACTGGAATGTTCATCGATCTCATCTTGCCCGAAGTTCTCAAAAATGAAAACTTACATTTCCCTCTCTCAGTGGTAAAAACAGAACCTTTAAGAGATTTGGGGCTCCTTTTACAAAGGTACGCTAGCGTTTTTAGCACACGCACTGGATTAGCGCATGCTATAGCGTGCGCTGCCTGAAAAACTACCGCCTGCTCCAGAGGAGGCAGTCGCGGCGAGCACGTGTGGCATTTTAGCACGGGCTATTCTGCGCGTTAAGGCCCTAATGTACCTTTGTAAAAGGAGCCCTTAGTTATTCTTTTGCTTTTAAATTAACCAAATTCTGGAATGCTTTACCGCTTGCATAAAGAAGTTTAGGTTCTTTTGCTTTATTCCGGAAAGTTCTGAACATTTTTTTGTTTGCTAAACATTTTGGAAATTAACTAATGAGAATGCGCTACCGGAGGAAGTGATCAGGCAGAGTACGGTACAGGGATTCAAACAGGGATTGGACAGATTCCTGAGGGATAAGGGGATCGTGGGATACTGAGAGAGGTGCTGGGATGTAACATAGGTATAGAAAGCTAACCAGGTAATAAGTATAGAAACCCAACCAGCTCGTGCATGTGGAAGACCGAAGGGTTAGGACTTCGATGGGAAGATAGGACTCAATGGGAAACCAAGGTGGCAAGGGGGCCCCTTCTAGTGATTCAGACAGGTCGTGACCTGTTTGGGCCGCCGCGGGAGCGGACTGCTGGGCAGGATGGACCTATGGTCTGACCCGGCGGAGGCACTGCTTATGTTCTTATGAGAATTAACTATTAACATTTTGGAAATTAACTATTGAGAAGGAAATACAATGTTTGATATGAAAGTAGGAAAAGAATAGGAAGGAGGTGAAGCTGATCGACTGATGCAGCAGAATACTGTCCAGTCATTGAGAAAAAAAGATGATGGAACTGAAGAGGGCTAGTGAGTAGGCATTGACTGAAAGCATTATTAAAGAGAAGATTTCAGCTGGGTCTTAAATTTATATAGGGCAGGGTGTCAAAGTCCCTCCTCTAGGGCTGCAATCCAATCGGGGTTTTTTTTTTTGTTTTTTTTTTATTATTATTTATTTATCATTTTGTAATTAATTATCAAGTATAACTTGTACAGAAAGCAAAAATTTAAGTTTAAGGATATATAGCCGTAATCATCATATTAAAGTCCAAAAATCAAAGAAACAAACGAATAATACATATCCATATTTTCAAAGAAAAACAAAAAGAAAACTCCATTATGTTACTTAAATTTTTAACTCAAGTCCACTTTGAAGATCAAGATGTACAAAGGACAGTTTGAATTAAAAGAAAAAACAAATAATACTGAGATTAATCTAAGTTGAGCTCAAAGTTCCCTAATAACTTCCCATCTAGGGCTAGAATCCAATCGGGTTTTCAGGATTTCCCCAATGAATATTTGTTTGGTATCCTGGTAGACGGTGTGTTTCCTGCTTGTCAGCTGATCCCGGCTTGAGCCGAACCCTGAGACCCTGCTCAAATGCTTAGTTTACTGGTAGGTGAAAGGTGTTTTAAAGATTTTGGTGAGGTTTTAGTATGAATGAAAGGGAATGTATGCGAACTTTTTTGCATTGTAGGTGAAGTTGTGATGTCGATGAGCCTTGCAAACACAGCTCCTGAAGATGCCAGGTGGCGAAACACAGTCTTGTGTTGAGCTGAATGCTTTATGAATTGAAGAACAGGACCATCATGAGGACAGAGAGACCTGCCGATTGTGTTTGAGAAACTGTGATTTTCATGTGCCTGACTGTGGTGCAACTCTCAGTTTGAGGCCTCTCTGACTGGATGATCATGGACTAATGAACTCATGAACCAACCAAGATCCAGTTTTGGATAAAAGTACCGTATTTTCACTCATATACCGTGCACCCGTGTAAAACGCGCACAGGGGTATAGCGCGCGGGGAACAGAAATTTATGTAAAAATTTTTTACTATAGCGCGCACACGCGTATACCGCGCATGCCGCCCCGACTCTCCTGAAGGTCTGCCTGTCCCCCCTTGAAATCCTGTCCCCACCCTGAAAGCCTGATGCCCCCCCGACGTCCGATTCATCACCCCAAAGGACAGCTCGCACCCCCACCCCAAAGGACCGCTCGCACCCCCACAGCCTCCCCCCCCCCCCGCATGGAGAAGCTGCCTACCGTTGTTTCCGGATGCCAGTGAGCCCAGCTGCTTGCTCTGCCGGCGGTCCCGCCCCTTCTCTGAGCCTTGCGGAAGAGGAAGCAACGCAGCGCAGGGCTCAGAGAAGGGGTGGGACCGCCGGCAGAGGAAGCAGCTGGGCTCACTGGCATCCGGAACAATGGTAGGCAGCTTCTCCATGCAGGAGGGGAGGGGCTGTGGGGGTGCGAGCGGTCCTTCGGGGTGATGAATCGGACGTCGGGGGGGGGGACTATGTAAAAAAAAATTTGTACAACGCGCTCACGCATATAACGCGCATGGTTATACTCGGTTTGTAAAACCGTGTATAACGCGCGTGTTATATGCGTGAAAATACGGTAATCACAATGACTGTAGTATGTGTGTGAAAGTTGGGAAGTGAGTGTGAGTGATGGGGATTAGGTTCACTGACTAAATTATTCTGATATTTATTAATAAATTAAGTATTGGTAAGTTGTAAAAGTACTGTAATGAAATGAACTGTGGGAGATAAGATTAAAATTGAATTGATTCAGATAATACTTGTTTGTATTAAATATTTAATAGCTGGTTTTAAGAATTTGAGTTATCCAATGAATATTGTGACCGGGCTGGTTCCTGAGTAGGTGGGAAGCCAGGCTCGGACCACAGGCAGATTTATTGTAGCGCCTTTTATATGGCTGGATGAATGAAAACCCGGAAGACAGATTCTCTAGGAACTGGATTCAGGTTTATTGAAGTAAAAAAAAAAACCAAGTTGGAACATATACAGTGGTACCTCGGTTTACGAGTGCACCTTTTTGCGAGTGTTTTGCAAGACGAGCAAAACATTCGCAAACTTGGTGCCTCGTAAACCGAGCTTGCCTCGCTGTACAAGCGCCCCCCCCCCCCCCCGCGAACCGGCACCTTCCCCCCCACGATCAGGCACCCCCTCGCCGCCATCGGGCACCCCCCCCCCCCCCCCGCCGGCACAGGAAGCAGATTTTTGGGCACAGGACATGCTGGTGCCGATGCCGATGCGGAGGCTACACTGGAAGTAAGAAGAGGGTTCGGGTGGGTTGGGGGATCTCAGGTCGCGGCGGGGGGGTGCACGATGGCGGCGGAGGGGGGGTGCCGGATCACGGGGGGAGGGTGCTGGTTCACGAGGGGGGCCTTCGGGGGGAGCAATGCCAGTTCTCGTGGGGGGGGAGCAGCGCTGCTGGCCTCGGGGGGGGGAGGGAAGGTGGGGGGTGGGAACATATCAAAGCAAGTTTCCCTTACTTCCTATGGGGAAACTTGCTTTGATATACGAGCATTTTGGATTACAAGCATGCTCCTGGAACGGATTATGCTCGTAATCCAAGGTACCACTGTAGTTAGTTCTGCACATTTTCTCCAAAGCATACCGTGTGCTCTAATCCTTGTGCCCCGCCTTGAGCTTTCAGGTCCACTAAACATAGCAAGTTAATGCACAAGCCCAAAACAAAAACCAAAAAGGTTTGGATCCCAAATCTCCATACACTGAATGTGTCCTTAGTTGCTGGACGCAGCCCATCATCACGTGGGCTAACTTCCAGGGGTTTCTTACACAAGTTTGCCAGAGGTAAGGCCACTCAAAACCTCTGATAATGACTTTTCTCAATTGGACAGGCCTGCCCCGGCTCTGCTCCAAGCACTGCTTGTGTCCAGGGTTTCAATTAACCTGGACTGGATTTCGGGTAGGACTAGCAAGACCTCTCATATCTCACTCTCCCCTATATCCATGTCTTCCCCGGGCTCACTCTCCCCAGGAAGGCTGTTCATCTCCCAGTCACTAGACTCATAGCCACGGCTTCTTCTCCACCCCGTGACCCCAGGTGGGTCTTCCCAACCCCCTCCTTGCCTGCGTGTTAGCTCCTTGCTAACCTGTCCTCTCCAAGGCCAGTCTTTTGGTCCACCCTCCCAGGGTTTGTCTGGCAAGGCAAGATAGCGTCCAGGGATTTCAATCTCCCGCCTGCTGGGCTGTCTCCTGGATAGCATAAGGGGCTGGGCAACAGGAACTCTTTGAAAGCTGCACTCCCTGCTGGTGGCTGGCTGATTGTGATTAGCACCAGCTGAGCTCCCCTGCTGACTCTCCCTGTTTTGTATTTGAAGCTGACTGACCTGCACAACCTAAGGGCTAACTCCACCCCCTCCTGGGTGGGTTCTAGGTTTCAGAGCTGGAGGAAAGGAGTAATAGGGGGAAGAATTAGGTTCTAGTTCCCTCCCCCTCTGGCTCTTGGGCTAGGCTATGACCTGCCTTTTCCTTTCCCTTCCTAGCTGTGCCGGCTGCCCGGGCTCCAGACCAGGTTTTCCCAGGACCAGGGATGAGTGCATGCTGGGTTTAGTAGTTCTTTTGGCTGGGACAAGGGCTTCCCTGTCACAATATGCATGAGATCTATTAGCATACAATGACAGCAGTGAATGCAAATAGATCTCATGCATATTCATTGGGGAAATCCTGAAAACCTGACTGGATTGTGGCCCTTGAAGAGGGACTTTGACACCCCTGATCTAGAGAAAGTTTGAGTCTGAGGTATGAAGGAACATTGTTCCAAAGGGAGGGCCCTGTTAATGAAAAAGTGTGGTGACAGGGATTTGGGATTATTAAAAGATTTTGTTGAGAAGAGCGAAGGGTATAAGAAGGGGTAGAGGGGATAAGACAGCAGTCAAGAAAAGAAGGTGTATGTATGGGTTTGTTTAATTGTGAACACTAGAGGAAATATCTTCAGGTTTCAAGTTTACATTACATTAGAGATTTCTATTCCGCCATTACCTTGCGGTTCAAGGCGGATTACAAAAGATATACAAATGGGGGTTACAAAAGATATAAAAAAATGGGGGTTACAATGGAAGAACAATTGTCACTTCTAGAATTGTAAAGAGTAGATCATTTGTCATTTCTAGAGTTGTTAAGAGTAAGTGAGGTTAGGACTGTTTCAGGAATTTCTTGAAGAGTATAGTTTTTATTTCTTTTCTGAAAATCTTGTAGTCTGGGGTGGTTAACAGTAGAAACATAGAAACATAGAAATAGACGGCAGATAAGGGCCACGGCCCTTCAAGTCTGCCCACTCCAGTGACCCTCCCTATCTATCTTTGCGGATAGATCCCACATGTCTATCCCATCTGGCCTTAAAATCCGGCACACTGCTGGCCTCAATAACCTGAAGTGGAAGACTATTCCAGCGATCAACCACCCTTTCAGTGAAGAAGAACTTCCTAGTGTCACTGTGCAGTTTCCCGCCCCTGATTTTCCACGAATGCCCCCTTGTTGCCGCGGGACCCTTGAAGAAGAAGATGTCTTCTTCCACCTCGATGCGGCCCGTGAGATACTTGAATGTCTCAATCATATCTCCCCTCTCTCGACGTTCCTCGAGTGAGTAGAGCTGCAATTTCCCCAACCGCTCCTCGTACGGGAGCTCCTTGAGTCCCGAGACCATCCTGGTGGCCATTCTCTGGACCGATTCCAGTCTCAGCACATCCTTGCGGTAATGCGGCCTCCAGAATTACACACAGTACTCCAGGTGCGGTCTCACCATGGATCTATACAGTGGCATAATGACTTCAGGTTTACGGCTGACGAAACTCCTGCGTATGCAACCTATGATTTGCCTTGCTTTGGATGAAGCTTGCTCCACTTGGTTTGCAGCCTTCATGTCTTCCCTGACAATCACCCCTAAGTCTCTTTCTGCTTCAGTTCTTGTCAGAATCTCGCCACTAAGGGTGTAAATCTTGCATGGATTTTGGCTTCCCAGGTGCATGACTTTGCATTTTTTGGCATTGAAGCTGAGTTGCCAGGACCTAGACCAGTGCTCCAGCAGAAGTAAGTCATGCACCATATCGTATGCCATTGCTTTTTTGTCTGTTTGTCAGTTTGGCATCATCGGCGAATAATGTTATTCTATCTCGGAGTCCTTCTGTCAAGTCTCTTATATAGATGTTGAACAAGATCGGGCCCAGGACGGAGCCTTGTGGCACTCCACTTATCACCTCCGACATTTCGGAGGGGGTGCCATTCACCACCACCCTCTGAAGCCTACCCCCAAGCTAGTTCCCAACCCATTTGGTTAATGTGTCGTCCAAACCTAAAGAACTCATCTTGCTCAACAACCTGCGGTGTGGCACGCTATCAAATGCTTTGCTGAAATCCAGGTAGACGATGTCCAGGAACTCACCAACATCCAGCTTCCTCGTCACCCAGCCAAAGAAGCTGATCAGATTGGATTGGCAGGATCTCCCCTTAGTGAATCCATGTTGGCGGGGATCCTGTAGATTCTCCTCGTCCATGATCCTATCCAATTGGCGTTTGATTAGGGTTTCCATTAGTTTGCTCACTATTGAAGTGAGACTCACTGGTCTGTAGTTTGCCATCTCTATCCTGGAGCCTTTCTTGTGTAGTGGAATGACGTTAGCCGTCTTCCAGTCCATCGGGACATTACCTGTACTAAGGGAGAGATTGACGAGCACGGATAGCGGTTCCGCTAAGACATCACCCAACTCCCTGAGTAACCTAGGGTGTAGGTTGTCAGGCCCCATTGCCTTGTTGACCTTGATTTTTGACAGCTCGCAGTAGACACTGCTGGGTGTAAATTTGAAATTACTAAATGGGTCTACTGATTTAATCCTTGTCTGTGGCTGAGGGCCAATTCCCGGCGCCTCGCAGGTGAAGACTGAACAGAAGTATTCATTTAACAGTTGGGCTTTTTCCGAGTCCGTCTCTACATAGTCTCCGTCTGGTTTTCTGAGTCGTACTATCCCGCCCGAGTTCTTTTTTCTGTCACTGATATATCTGAAGAAGGATTTATCTCCCTTCTGGATGTTCTTTGCTAGAGACTCCTCCATGCGGAATTTGGCCTCCCTAACTGCTGCTTTGACGGCTCTTGACTTGGTCAGATAATCTACTCTGGAGTCCTGTGTCCCTGATTGTTTGTAAGAGATGAATGCTTTTTTCTTCTCTTTGATGAGGTCCAAGATCTCCGTAGAGAACCACTGTGGCTTGTTGTTCCTACTCCGTTTGCTTACTGATTTAACATAGCGGTTGGTTGCTTCCTGTATGGTGGTTTTCAAAGTTGACCACATTTCCTCCACGCTGTTGGTGTCTGCTTGGATTTGTAGCGCCTAGTGAACGAAGTCTCCCATGTCTTGGAAGTTTGTGTCCTTGAACTTGAGAACCTTGGTCAGTGTGGTAGATTTCGTGAAACCTTTCCTGAGATTGAACCATATTATATTGTGGTCACTGGAGGCCAAAGTTTCACCCACCAAGACCTCTGTGATACTTTCTCCATTGGTAAGTACCAGGTCCAAAATTGCCTGATCCCTTGTTGGCTCAAATACGAGTTGCCTGAGTCCTGCTCCATGCAAAGAGTTTAATAGCTTCCTGCTGCTGCCGGAAGCAGAGGAAAGCGTGACCCAATCCACATCGGGCATGTTGAAGTCACCTACCAATACTGTGTCCCCCCGCAAGGTGATATTCTCTATTTCTCCGATTAATTCCATATCTAGGTCTTCTTGATGTCTTGGGGGTCTGTATACTACGCCAAGATACAGGCATTTGTCCTTCCCTCTGGCCAAATTTACCCAGAGGGATTCCCCAGTGTACTGTACATCTGTGATTCTGGTGACCTTAATGTCATTTTTAGTATATAATGCTACCCCACCTCCCATTTTGCCCTCCCTGTCCCGGCGAAGCAAGTTGTAACCTGGTATGACCATGTCCCACCCGTGGGAGTCTGTGAGCCAGGTCTCAGATATCGCCACCACATCCAGGTCGGCATTCCTCATTTCTGTTTCCAAGTCTAGGATCTTGTTTCCCAGACTGTGGGCGTTGACGTACATAGCCCTCCATGTTGTGTGTTTGTTGTATCTCAATGGGGACAATCCCTCTTTATCAACTAGGACACCATTAGTATTTTTCGCGTGTCTCTTACACTCCCTAGACCCAGAGCTACAGCGTGTACCTATCCCGGACTCCCCATGACTACAGTGTGCTCCTATCCCAGACTCGGTAATGTGTGTACTCTGTGGGGGTATTCCCGTTTGGGCTACTTGAGCTCCTTTAGTGCAATTTGCAGCGTGTGCACTCTCGCTGGTCCCAGAATTACAGTGTGTACTCCCTCTAAACCCAGAATTGCTATGTGTACTCCCCTTAGACCCAGAATTATAATGTGTCCCAGAAATGTAGTGTTTACTTAGTTAGAGTATTGGTAGCCCGTACCCTCCCCCAACTTACCTAGTTTAAAGCCCTGTGTAGTAGGCGGGCTAGACGGTGTCCAAGGACATTCTTCCCCCTCTTGGTCAGGTGTAACCCGTCTGGTCCCAGCAGTCCTTGCAGTGCCTCTCCGTGGTGCAGGTTGTAGATTCTTTATTTTTGATATACCGTCTATCAAAGCAAGTGTCCAAACGATGTACAATATAAAAAGATTGTAGAAAACAATTAAAATTGATAAATAAAAAGCAATATTTTATCAAATATTAAAAATACTAGACAAATTCACTAACGTACATTGAACAAAAGGGAAGTTGGGGAGGGAAAAGTTGTTTAAAATGCATCAAAGTAAAATTAATTAAAAAAGGAAGGTAAATGGGGAGTGGCAAGACATTAGGATGGGGATCGCTTCTGAAAAAGCGTTTGATATTTCAAGGCTTCACAGAAATTAAAGGTTTGAGAAGCGGAGGCTGGTACTAAAGAGTAAAGGCATCTTTAAAAAGAAAAGTTTTAAGTTTGGCTTTAAATTTTTCAAGAGAGTTCTCTAATCGATGAGTTATTGGAAGCCAGTATGAAGACTTTAACAGGGGGGTAACGTGATCAAATCTCTGTGCCCCAGTGATCAGTTTAATGGAAGTATTTTGCATTAATTGCAGACGTTGCAGTTATTTTGTGTGTTAAGCAATAATCTAAATGAGTGATGACAGGGAATATATTAGTATACTGAGGGTGTAAGGTTCAAGTTCAGCTTTAATGGAGTGTATCATGTGTAGTTTGTAGAAACAGCATTGAATTATAGAGAAAATCTGTGAACGGAAGGTGAGTTTTTCATCTAGTGTTACTTCTAAAACCTTTATGGACGATACCATAGAAACTCCTGATGTTATCGAATAGAATGGTGGTGGCCAGTTGACGAAAGTCAGTATGTGTGAAGAGCACGCGGGGCCACGGAAAAGTTCTCAGCCCAACCAAGAAGAGAATGATGTGCAGATATGAAGCTTACAAGTTTCTTGACCCTTTTTGTTTCATTTCATATCATTAAACGAAAAGTGTCACAAGCGTGGAATAGCTTGTCACGGCTCCTCATCATTCTCTTCTTGGTTGGGCTGAGAACTTTTCAGTGGCCCCTCGTAGAGCTTTTGATTTGGATGGATAAGAAATAGCCTCCTCTCTCTGACTATTGGGATATAACTTTGATCCACCCCTGAAATGTCCTCAGCACGCCTCTGAGATAGCCAGCTCATGGTTATGCACTAACTGTGAATATTCTGCGTAGATAACGGTTATCTCCAGCTGAATATTTGGTCATAGCCAGCTGTCTGAAATTTAACCAGTCAGTGGCCTTCACCGATTGGTTAAATTATTTTGACTATAAGGCCCACAGTGCCCTGAAATGTCCTCAGCACGCCTCTGAGATAGCCAGCTCATGGTTATGCACTAACTGTGAATATTCTGCGTAGATAACGGTTATCTCCAGCTGAATATTTGGTCATAGCCAGCTGTCTGAAATTTAACCAGTCAGTGGCCTTCACCGATTGGTTAAATTATTTTGACTATAAGGCCCACAGTGCCTAAATGTGCTTTAACAGTGGTGCCTAAACATCACGTATCCATCTTTGTATATAAACATATATGTTGGCTTGGTATGTTGTTGTAAGAGGAGGAGAGAAGCAGTTTTCTATGGGTATCAATGTTCTGTATATGCTGCAGAAGCTGGAACTGTTTCTCCCACAGAACACACGTGCCATTTTTCTGGGGAATTCTGTTTATCTGGACCCCTCCCACTCCAATCTGGTTTATTTCCAAACTTGATATATATTTTCAAAGCTTGTGCTAATTCAGCCTTCTGTGTGCCTGCTACCAATATATCCACTAGATGTATGCGTATTTTTCAGTCCATTTTCCAAGCCGAAACACTCCAGGACAAATGAGGTGCTGAAGCAGGATTTATAATTCATTGAGTAATAGGATTTTGTACTGTTTAGCAGGATTAAGCATGTTAAAGAAAGACCTATTTATTGCAGCAGAACAAAGGATCAAAAAAAAAGTGCCTAATACAGCTCTTTGTTGTTTTAAGCAATTTATGGGATTACTTGGTGCCAAAGGAGGCCCCTGTGCTCCCCCCTATGTGCGGTGTGTCACAGTATTAGTGATAACTCGGGTAATTGCAGATTCCTTCATACAGTTTCATTGCTGTACATGGACTAGCAAAAGCTTGTGGGGACTGGGAGGGGGGAGGTGTGAGGAGAAGGTGGGGGGGGGGCGAAGAAAGGAACAAAACCCAATTAAAGTACTCCCTTATTAGGATCCTGACCTTTTGTGACCTCAGCCCTTCAGTCTTTGGGCAGCACATTGTGACTTGGCTGTTATGTTGCAAGGGTTTTTTTTTTTTTTTCCATGCTAAAGTGCTGACTGTGCTCTCTGCAAAAGATGAGGGCTATTGACATGGCAATGGCATTGAAACCCCTCTTGCAAAATGGAGAAGAATAAAAAAAGACAAAAAGAAAGAGGTTTTCACAAGCTAAGGACTCACGCTAAGCCTCTCGATTATATGACATTACTTTAAAAACACACACACATATCATGCATGGATCAACTTTCTTGTTCTTAACTCTTTAAAGCTGCTTGGCTGTTCCATTTTGAAACTGGGTTTTTTTTTAAACGTAGGTATTTGTTTCTCTTGGCAAACATCAGAATAAAACTATCAGCAGCGTGTAAACCGAGATCTCACAGAGCAAGAAATATGACCGAAGAAACTACTCTCCAGCTAGCATAAAACATCAGCATTTTTGTTTCTTGGGCCTGAAAAAAAATATATCAGCACACATTATAAAGTGGGCTTAATCCATGTTAATGTGAAATTTGGATATTGTCTTTGGTTTGATTAAAGGGTATAAGCTGCCAGAAGGATTCTGGGCTGTATAAAGAGAGGCGTAGTCAGTAGAAGGAAGAAGGTGTTGATGCCCCTGTACAGGTCATTGGTGAGGCCCCACTTGGAGTATTGTGTTCAGTTTTGGAGACCGTATCTAGCGAAAGACGTAAGAAGACTTGAGGCGGTCCAGAGGAGGGCGACGAAAATGATAGGAGGCTTGCGCCTGAAGACGTATGAGGAGAGACTGGAAGCCCTGAATATGTATACCCTAGAGGAAAGGAGAGACAGGGGAGATATGATTCAGACGTTCAAATACTTAAAGGGTATTAACGTAGAACAAAATCTTTTCCAGAGAAAGGAAAATGGTAAAACCAGAGGACATAATTTGAGGTTGAGGGGTGGTAGATTCAGGGGCAATGTTAGGAAATTCTACTTTACGGAGAGGGTGGTGGATGCCTGGAATGCGCTCCCGAGAGAGGTGGTGGAGAGTAAAACGGTGACTGAGTTCAAAGAAGCGTGGGATGAACACAGAAGATTTAGAATCAGAAAATAATATTAAAGATTGAACTAGGCCAGTTACTGGGCAGACTTGTACGGTCTGTGTCTGTGCATGGCCGTTTGGAGGAGGATGGGCAGGGGAGGGTTTCAATGGCTGGGAGGGTGTAGATGGGCTGGAGTAAGTCTTAACAGAGATTTCGGCAGTTGGAACCCAAGCACAGTACCGGGTAAAAAAAAAGAAGAAAAAAAAATAATAATAATAATTTAAATTGAATCAGGTTGGGCAGACTGGATGGACAATTCGGGTCTTTATCTGCCGTCATCTACTATGTTACTATGTAAGCAGGGCCGGATTTTCCTATAGGCTAACTAGGCTTCAGCCTAGGGCCTCAAGATCCGTGTCACATTTTTTATAAAGGTTAGTACCAATAACAACATGTTTCATTTAACATATTGATATATATCACAGTAATGATGTATTTTATTATCTCTCATGTAATTTACAAACTTAAAAATGGGAGGTGAAAGGGCCTCATAAGTGGAATAGCCTAGGGCCTCTTTTCATCTAAATCCGGCCCTGGGTATAAGAGAATGATATGAGGATTAATCGTTAAGATTGTGAAATATACAGTTTGCAGCGTGTGTGTAGAAGAGATTAAACATATTTACAGATGCCTGTTTGATTCTCTACATTGTATGGGATTAAGAAAAATCTAAAATCCCTTTACTGAAAATATAACCATCCCAGTTGTCCAATAAAGATAAAATTATGGGCATACAAACAAAAATATTCTCTTACTTTCCCTCCTTATTACCCTAGTCCCTCAATAAAAGGTCAAAAGTTCATTTTAAATGTTTTTATTGCTACTAAAGTAAACAAAAGCAGTGGAGTAGAGAAGGTGGCCTACTGGCTAGAACTGCTGCTTCAGCCCCCTAAGGTTGTGACTGTGAGTTCAATCCTAGCTTGTTCCTTGTGACTCTGGACATGGCCCCAGGGACCACAGACTTTGAGCCAATCAGGACAGATAAACAAAATACTCAAGAGTACCTGATTACTATTCAATATATTGTAAACCACTTTGGGAGAATCTCTTCAGGAAAAAGTCCACACTATCCTTCTCTCCTTTCAACCATCCTGTCATCTACCTTATTCTTCACTCTCAAGCTCAAACATCTTCTCCCCTCCATTCAACCATCTCCTTTCTCTGTATCTCTCGGCACAGCCTGATTAAAGGGTAGGCCCAGTAGGCAAATGCCTCGGGTCAGGGCCAGTGTTACGGGGGGGAGAAAACAGGGCAGGGGGCCCCCAACTGTATGGTGAGGTGAGGTCAGCTTCCCTCCCTTCCACTCCCTTGCTGCCCTCTCACCCACAAGCAAACTGAACCCAGGCCACGCGGCTCTAATACTACGTGCGCCAGCTTCCCTTCTCCAAAACAGGACATTACATCATGAAGGGGAGGGAGGAGAAGGGCATAAGGCCAGCAAGGAAGTGGAAGGGAGGGAAGCTCACCGCACCTCACCAGTCAGGAGGGGGGAATGCAGCTATACCCAATTGGGGAGAGAGAGGGAAGGAGGAAGAAGGAAGACCAGGGAAGGGAGAGGAGAAGAAAGAGAGATGCCAAGACCATGAGAGGGAGGGGAAAGAAAGGAGGTACCAGACCATAGAGGGGGAAGGAAGGGAAGGAGACAGATGCCAGATCAGGGGCAAGGAAGGAGAGAAAATATCAGATAATGGAAGGGGAGGGAGGGATAGAAGAGAAGGAGAGCAGAAAGATGAGTGGGAAGGAAGGAAGGAAGGAAAGGAGAAGAGAGCGATGACAGAGCATAGGGGAAGGGGGTGAAGCTCAAATGAATCATGTACAAAGGCGAAAAGGGGCACATGACAGACAGTTTATTGAACGGACACAGAAAGAGGGAAGATGCCATATGGAAGAGAGAGAGAGGGCAGACACTGGATGGAAAGAGCAGAGAAAGCAGTGGATGGAAGGGGTGAGAGAGAGGGGGACAGACGGTGAATGGAAGTGTGGGGGGGAGGGGGACAGACATTGAATGGAAGGATGTGAGAGAGGGGAGCAGACGCTGGAAGGAAATGGGAGGAGAAAGGAAAAAGGGTACATGCTGGATTGGAGGACGAGGATACAGTTAGATACTGGAAGGGGTGAGGGAAGGAGGTGGCAAGCTATAGGTAGACACAATGAAAGAGGGAAATTGAGGACTGAATAGTAAGAAAGAATTTAGACAGAGGCGGAAAATAAATTGAGTAGGAAGATCAGAGAAGAATAGGAGGAAGGGAGCGGAGAGAAACATGCCAGAGCAGGGGGGAAGGGGAGGAGACAGATACCAGACCTGGGAGGAGGAAAGGAGGAAGGAGACAGGTACTAGATCTGAGGGGAGAAAAGAAGGAGAGAGAGAGAGATGCTAAAATCTGCTGGGAGGGAGGGAGAGATGGAAGGGAAGAACACAGATGCCACACCATGGAGGGAACAGAGAGAAGTAGATGGATGCCACACCAATGGTGGGGTGAGAGATGGAAGAGAGAGGCAGACAGTTTCTGGAAGAGGCATAGAAAGAGAGCAGATGCCATACAGAAGGGGCAGAGAGAGGGCAGACAGTAAATGGAAGGAGGAGAATGAGTAGAAGATGAGTACAGCAGAAACCAGACATCAAAGGTAGAAAAAATTTTCTATTTGTTTTATTTATTTATTTTTGCTTTAGGATAAAGTATTATTGTAGCTGTGTTTGTTTATTAATAGAAAATGGAAATAAGGTGATTCTGTTTATTGGACTAATTTTAATATATTTTTTACTAATTCAGACCCGCCCAAAGGTATAAATTATCCTTCCCCTCTCTACACGGTATTCGCTATGCAGGCAAACTGGGAAAATCCCTTCTCTTCAGAATCACAGGTCTTTGGAACGACCTTACTACTCCCCACTGCGGAACCTCCCTCCAATTATTCCGCAAGCAACTGAAAACCTGGCTTTTCACTAAAATGTAATTCTATCCCCCCTTACTCTTCTCTTCTATATATAAGTTCATGTAAAACCTTTTTTTTCCCTTCTCTTCCTATATTTTAAGTTCTTGTAAACATCCGTGGAGATGATGCGGTATATAAACTTAAGGTTTAGTTTAGCTTAGGCCTCTTCAGTGCTGCTGTACGCCCAGAGCTGAAAGGGGCGTTTTAGTAGGAGTGGCGAGGGCAGGATGTGGGATGAGCTACACTTAGGGCTCCTTTTACAAAGCTGCAATAGTGGGTTTAGCGCGCGCGACTTTTAATCACGTGCTAACCCCCCGCGCTGGCCGAAAAACTACCGCCTGCTCAAGAGGAGGTGGTAGCGGCTAGCGGTTTAGCGTGTGCTATTACGCGCGCTAAACCGCTAGCACGCCTTTGTAAAAGGAGCCCTTAGTCATATTGCAAGTATAACCAAAAGTATAGCAAGACTGCCTAGATGGAACTTGTACGTTGTGACTTAGGCGATATAAAAAAAAGGTCTAAGTGCCCAGAAGGTATCCAAAGTGACCAGATAAGCACTGCAGACACAAAGTACAGACCCCCACCCACTGCTCCAGTGATCACTGATACCCCCACAACACCATAAAAATTGGAATAAAAACATACATATCTGCCTCAGAACATCAGCACCTGGCATAGGAAAGCCTAGTAGAGCGGCACAGAGGTGGCTTAGGTAGTCTGGGGCTATTGGAGTAGTAGACAGGTGGGTCTAGTACAGTGGTCTCAAACACGCGGCCCCCCCAGGGACTATTTTGCAGCCCGCGATCTGTCCTCTGCTTCCCTTCCTGTCTCACTGCCCTCCCCCAAGCCACCGCAATCGGGGAACAGGCCAGCGCCGAGGTCTTAGCTCTCCCTGCTTATCTTCCCCAGCTCGGAGCCAACCAATTCTCGCCACACGACGTCAATTCTAACGTCGGGGAGGAAGTTCCGGGCCAGCCAATCGCTGCCTGGCTGGCCTGTAACTTCCTCTCTGACGTTAGAATTGACGTCGGGTGGCGAGAATTGGTCGGCCCGCGCTGGGGAAGATAAGCAGGGAGAGCTAAGACCTCAGCGCTGGCCTGTTTCCCAATTGTGGCGGTGGCGGCCTGTTCCCCAATGGATGGTGGCTTGGGGGAGGGCAGGGAGAAATAAAGAAAGAAAGGGGGGGACAGGGAGACAGAAAGAAAGAAGGGAGACGGGACACAGACAGAAAGGGGCATGGAGAGAGAAAGACAGAAAGAAAGGGTGCGCATGGAGAAAGAAAAAAAGAAAGAAAGGGGGCACAGAGAGAGAGAGAGAAAGACAGAAGGGGAAGGTAAGACATGGAAACGTAGATTTTGAAAAGAAAGCAGAAAAATTGAATATTAAGTTAATGCCAAAGATGGATGCAACCGAATTTATTAAAGTGCATTCGGGGATAATGAGTACATAGACTCAAGGCCAGAAAAAGCTACTATAAATACAAAAACACGGAACTGGCCTGTGTTAATGACTAACCTGTGGAGGGTGATCAAAGGGGTATTTCTAAAAATACTCAGAGATGTGAAACTCTGAAAGGAAGGCTGTAAAACCTCCCTTGGGAAAAGAGTTTACCTTCCAGTCATTGTTGTTTTATAAAAAAATCTTTGATCACAGACTCCAAAGGTATATATGAATTGGTTTCAAAAAAACTTCAAAGAAAGTCCAAACAAATTGCTGCCTATACTGACATTAACAGCTGGTGAAATGTTCACTTAACTTATAAGCAGGACTGAGGGGGTCCCAACGTGGCCCCGTTTCGATCCCTGCTTCAGGGGACCCGATTGAGATATCTCTAAACAGGTTCCTGGATGAAAATCATGCTGGAAAAAACTTGACTTCGTGACTTGCAGCAGATAATTCACTGATGAAACGTTGGTGAAAGTTACTTCTGAATCTTCAAACCGCTGGATGATCAAACGGCTGGATTTTAGATGATTCTCGGAAAAAAAAAATATATATATATATATATTTTGGACGTATCTTTTGAGAATGGACTTTAAGCACTGCCGACTTTGGGTGACTAGCGACTTAGGCCCGAAACGGACGTAGAGGTATCTTTTGATTATGCCCCTCCACGTATTTGTGAAACAAAAGTCCTACTTTAATGCATTTTGAATTTTTATATTTTGGACAGCAGACTATGAAAAATATACAAGAGTGTAAGGAATTTTATAAGGCATTGAAGTTGTGAACATGATGAGTTATTTGACGTCTACCTTTAGAAATATAACCAGTTCTTTAGGGATCATACTTTAGTGAAAATGGAGTCTCCACAGTAATCTCCTGTCTACCAGTGCCAAACTGCAAAAATGCAGAGCTAGTTAAACTGAGATCTGACCTACTCCCAAACAATAGCTGCAGAGAGATGAGGAAATGAAAGGCCTGCGTGACAGCCAAAATCATGTGCCATTTACGTTTGTCTTAATTAGATTGTAATTATTTATTTATAGAACTGTGATTCATGAAGGAAGAAGTGTCATCTTTGAACTGTTCCAATCTGGGTCCAATTTACTGAAAAATATGTAAATAATTTGGGAAATAAATCTATGGCTATGAAATTCCAACTTGGATTCTGCTATTTCTTCAAACAGTGATATATTCTAAATGCTGCCTTTAAAATTTATTCAAATTCTATCCACAACACAAACATTCCCCATGTTTCAGTTCTATATTTGTTTGATAATTGTAATCAGTTGTTTAATTGTAATTAAACAGTACTAAGCAAAATATCTCTCTTACATGTAATTGTAAAGCACTTTGTACACCAAATAGCACTATAGAAGTGGAGACAGAGAGAAGAAAATACTGTACCCAGACATGCCAATCACATGCATTTAGACCTGTTCCCTCCTCCTCCTGTTATTTCTAGAGCACTACCAGACATATGCAGCACTGTACAGAGTCATGAAGGAGACAGTCCCTGCTCGAATGAGCTCACAATCTAATCAATCAAGACAGAGAAATAGGATGCCACGGTAGGAGTTATAGTTAGCGGGGAATAGTTAAACTGCTGACTACGGTGAAAAGCAGAGGAAGAGGGTTATGCATTGAAGGCAATCTCAGAAAGATGGACTTTTTGAACAAGGGAAGGAAAGGGGTATGACGTACGGACTTAGGCAGCCTATTCCAGGCATACAGGGTAGCGAGGTGAAAGGAATGAAATATGGAATTGGCAGTGGAGGAGAAGGGTTCAGATAAAAGTAACTTATCTGAGGAATAGAGTTCTCAGGAAGGCATATAAGGAGAGTGAAGAGAGAAGAGAAACGGAGAATGAACACACTTGTAGGTTAGTAATGCAAAAGCAGATAGGGAGTCAGTGAAGTGATTTAAGAAGAGGGGCAATGTGAGTGTAGCGAGGTTGGCAGAAGAGGAGTTGTGCAGTAGAGTTTTACACAAATTGCAGGGGGGAAAGGCAGTTCAGAAGTATATCGCAGTAGTCTAAGCATGAGGTTACAAGGGTATGGACAATGGTCTGGGTAGTGTGCTCAGAGAGGAAGGGGCAAATTTTGATGATGTAAAGATAGACGCAACAGGCTGTAGGAGTCTGTTGGATGTGCATAGAAAATGAGAAGTCGGAGTCGAAGATAGGAATGATAATATTACTTACAGAGACCGAATGTCTTGACCTCTCACTCTGGTTCCGAGAATTGTCAGCAATGTAAACTCATTGACCTATTACTAGACGGACTCTGTGGTTCCCTGAACAAAACTTCTTTAATACAAAACATAAAACAAAGAAACAAATTCACAGTTCAATTGATATTAAGGAATTTCTTCTTCTACAAAGTCCACAATCTACTTGCACATCCTATAGATAGGGAAAGCCAGTAGTGTATTCCAAATACTCTTTATGAAGGATAATACTGTATTTTAAAGCTTAGTAATGAGTTACTTAGAAGCTAGTAGATTCAAAGATGAAAAACAGATAGAGAACAATGTTTTCCTATGGCCACATACAGTTTAAAAACATTGAAATGGCACCTTGAAAATTGAATTTGCACAGGCAGAAGAGAAGGAGGCTCTAGCCCACCAAGCATACAACAGTGCACACTGTGAGCTTGAATTAAAAAAACACACTCTGTTTACATATTTCAATGTAAGCAATCTGCTCCATGAATGCAAGAGCACAGTACTCCCTGCCTGGTATCTATAGATGCCACTATTACTACTCAAACTTAATAAAACCACATAGTCTATTCAAAGTCCATAAGTAACTGGAGCTTGAAGACTTGATGACTTCCAGCTTGTCTTGACATCATCTGACATTCAGATGAATTCTCTCATGTAGTCTCACAGGAGCTGATACAAAAGACTGATAATACCGACAACAAACATCATACAAGACAGAAAAAAAAAAAGAGTCTGAGTCTCTGGAGTGGACAATGGTCCATGATGTCTTCATCATCATGGTTCTTCACAATGTGGAAAGATCACATCGGTGACTAGTCAAATGAAAGTCTTTACTATTCCTTGATTTATTACCTTAATTTTCAGCTTGCAAACTTTTCCTCCTCATTTTGGAATGTTTTTTTTACTGATAAGGCCCAGAGGTCAACTGTTACGTTGTGCTTGGTTGTCCTTGTTGATTCGGCCAGTTGCCTTGCCACTTATTTCAATATTGAAGAGTAAGAAGGTATTCTTTTTTCCAATGCTTCCAGAAAATGTCTGTGAGATGTTGCACTTGCTTCCACTGATGCTTGTAGATGTTGCCACCTAGAGAATGACACGGGGACAGATTTTTCCTCATCCTAGCTGGAACTCATTTTCCCATCCCGTCCCAGTGAGTTCTTTTCCTGTCCCTGCCCCCATTCCTGCAAGCTCTGTTCTCATCTGCACAAGCCTCAAACACTTTAAAATCATAAATGTTTGAGGTTTGTGCAGTTAAGGCAGAGCTTACAGGAATGGGGCAGGGACAGCGATAGTGACAAAACTCATAGTTACCGGATGCTAGGATCCACCTTGGGGGGTCAGCGCCCAATGTGCAGAGAGAGCCAAAAAAGCAAACAAGGGTCTACACTGAAGTCACAGACATTTATTTTTATTTATTTCATCTACAGCCTCTTCCAAGATGAATTATATTCAGATAGTGTAGGTATTTCCTTATCCCCAGAGGCATCACAATTCCAGCTTGGACCTTGGGAGCAGGCATAAATGTTTGTGCATACACATGTATATCATTATTCCAAAAATGATATAGGCAGTTATCACCCTTGAAAACACCTACAAGTGGGGAATGTGGTGAAATCAGTTAGCTTAGCAGGGTTATAAAAAGGTTTGGATAATTTCCCAAAAGAGAAGTCCACAGGCCATTACTGAGATGGCTTGGGGAAATCCACTGCTTATTCCTAGGATAAGCAGGATAAAATCTGTTTTACTACTTGGGATCTAGCTAGGGACTTGGGACCTGGTTTGGCCACTGCTGGAAACAGTGATGGACATTCGGTCTGTCCCAGTATGCTATTTCTTATGTTCTTATGGGTTGGATATAAGGATGCACCTTCTTGTCACTGTCAAGTACTTTTACGCATATAACCCTTTAGATAATTTTATAAAAGTCTTTCACATGTGAAATATCCTTTACAGAATTATCCACTTAGGGGTTAATTCTATAAAGGCATATTCACATAAAATTATGTGAATATGCCTTTAATTCTATAAAGGCATATTCACATAAAATCCTCCATATAAATACTATAATATTTTTATACATATAATGGACACATTAAATGCAGTTTTACAAACAACAACAAATTGAGTGGTTTATGTGTGAACGTGCTATACAAGAGTTACTGTATATACATACATACATTCATTCATTCATTCATTTATTATTTATTTATTTCACACAGCTACTGCCTTCAGGTTCCCCCATCCCCAGAGTCTTCTATATGCTAGCATCTCCTCTTCCCCCTGGCTGCCTTCCTGATGTGTGCTCTCCTTCCTCCTCCCTACAGCCCTCCTTGTTTTAGTAATCTGCACTAGCAGGGACTCTCACAGGCAGCCTTGTGCTTTAACGGGGTCCTTTCATCCTTTGAAATTTACACAAGAGGAGTTGCTTCAGAAGAGGAAAAATCCCCAATGATTAAGGTGACCATACGTCCCGTTTTCAACGGGACCGTCCCCTGATTGGACCGACAGTCCCATTGTCCCGACCCACTGCTTCGGGACATCGAAATGTACCATTTTCAGGAACAGCGTCCCGAAGCTGTGCGCGGGGACAACGGACCGGCGATCGCTTCCCCTCCCTGCCGCGCTAAAACCTCCCTCCCTCCTTCCAGCGTCGATTCAATCTCCCCCCCCCCCTCCAGTCCCTCCTGCCCCGCGATCCCCAAACTCTCCCCGGGCTGAATCCATTGGGGCCAGGAGGGAGCCCAAGCCCTCCTGGCCTGCCGATCTCCCCCCCTGCCCCCCACCACACGATACGGCCAGGAGGGAGCCAAAGCCCTCCTGGCCTATGACCCCCCTCTAACCCCCACCCTCCAACCCCCCGATGACCGCCCCCCAAACCCCCAAGCGACCCATTGCTGACCCACAACCCCCCCGCCGACCCCACGAACCCCCTTCCACTGTAACAAAGCCCCTTCCTCAATATCCTCAATGGGGCTGGGCTCTGTTCGCTTTTAATTCACCCCGACGTGCTTCCAAAGGTAGGAAGCCCTGCTGGACCCTTCTCCATTCATGAAACAGGAAAAAGCAAAAGAATCAGTTCATGGTTCCATTCAAACAGTTTATTGAACATTGGCTTGAGAGTCTACTTGCACACAGTCCAGACTCCACACTATAAAAGTAAGTCCAAGCAAAAAACCAAAATGTAGCTGATACAAAAAAGGTATATTACAGCTCACACCTTCATCCAGGTAGGTAACAATCATAACAAACTCAAAAAGGAAAAACCTTTCAAAGCCAACAATGAAAGTTCAAAAAAATGCTGCTGCCTTTATGTTTCGCCAGGCCAACAACAATCCATACAGCACTCCCAATGGTGCTGAGATCAAGCCTTCAGAGTAATCTGGCTTGGACCCCAATCAGCTCAGCAAAGCTAATGGGGGAGGGGAGCAAGTGAATTCACCTTTAAACTTTCTGCAAACAGAATGCCAAGAATGGCCCCACTAACCCAACCTGGTTGTTTGATGAATTCTCCCCACCTTGCTTAACATCCCTCAATTAACTTCTTCAGCAGAACTATACATAAACTTTCTGCTTGCTGCTACTTTAAAGTTGAAAACAAAAACGTTTTTTTTTTCTTTTTTGCTTCAAGACAGCACAGCAGCACAAACCTCAGATAATTCACTTAGCACCTCATTTTAAGGAACAAACAGTCAGAGTACTGTTACCTTGCCCAACACCCAACCCAGCTACTTAGCTTAAATCCATGCCACAATTCTCAGGCAGATCCTCGGGTTGTGAACATTCCATTGGCTCTTGCACTACTTGCTGGCTTAGCCCCAGGTCAGTATCTGCTTCCTGCATTTCCACCTCTTGGGACTGCAGCCCTTCCTCAGGTGAGCCCTCTCCTGAAGCTGGCTCAGGGAAGACTAACCTTCTTCTCCTGAGAGCAGCCTCTAAATTGCAGAGACACCCACGCCCTGTTCTCCCAGGAGGAGGAGTTAGTTGCCCTGCCTGCCTAGCCTTGCATGGCTTCCTGTTAATCACCCTCAGCTGGGGGTCAGCAGAGGGAAAAGGATGACTCAGAGGCTGTTCTACTCCGTTACTCTCTAAACCCTCCACCCCCTGCAGACTGTTTGCTTCAGTGTTAAAGGGGAAGTCCCGCATTTTCCTTACACTGGGCTTAATCTTCTCTCCCTGATTAGCCCTTTGAATTAAAGGACTAGCTTTTGCCTTAGCAAAGCTTGGCACGAGCCCAGCTCTAGGGCTAGGTTCGTGACACCACGTACCTCAAAAAATGTTGGCCAGACGGATGGGTGCCAAGCCCGCCCGTCCGGCAGGCCAGCCAGCGCATGAATGGGGCCGGATTGGCCCAGGCGGCTCAAAAACCCCATCCACAGGTGGGGCCTGAGGTGCCTGGGCCAACCAGAATAGGCCCAGGAGCCTTAGGCTCCTCCTGTGGGCAGGGCCTTAAGCACATGGGCTGGGTTGGGTCCATGTGCCTAAAGCCCCGCCCACAGAAGGGGCTTAAGGCTCCCGGGCCTATTCTGGTTGGCCGAGGAGCCTCAAGCCTCACCTGTGGGCAGGGTTTGAGCTGCCTGGGCCAATCCAGCCCCATTCCTGCACTGGCTGGCCTGCCAGACGGGCGGGCTTGGCACCCATCCGTCCAGCCAAAATTTGAGGTACAAGGAATGGGGGTGTGGGTGGGGGTGTCGTGGGGTTGGCGGGGTGTTATGGGTCGGCGGGGGGCTGATTGGGGGCTCCGGGGGGCGGTCGTTGGGGGGTTGCGTTGAGGGCAGTAGGTCCTGTGATCCCTCTTGCCCGTATTTTAGTGGGTGGTGCGGGTTAAAGGAGCTCACAGGCCAGGAGGGCTTGGCCTCCCTCCTGGCAGGATCATGTGGTGGGGGGAGTTGGGGAGATCGGCGGGCCAGGAGGGCTTGGGCTCCCTCCTTGTCCCAACGGATTCGGCCTGGGGGGTGTTTGGGATCACGGGGCAGGAGGGCTTGGGCTTTGTCTTGCCCCGATGTCATCGGGGGGGGGGAGGGGGGTTGGGGATCGCTGGGCAAGAGGCCTTGGGCTCCCTCTTGCCCTGATGTTGTCAGGGGGGGAGGTGGATTCTGTAACCGGTGTTGTTTTTGAAAGACACCGGTTACAGAATCCAGCTTTTAGGCGAAGGGCTGGCTCCTTCGCCTAAAAGCCCTTGTTTTGGACATTTGGGGCTTAGGCTTTTTTTAGGTTGATTACATGGTATAAGTTTAGACGTAGTGGTGGTCTGGGCATTTAAACAGCTGAACGTAGAGGCAGGCCATTATCAAAAAAAACCTCCTTTTGGATGTTTTTTTTGATAATGGACATTTTCCCTGCTTCTACTTTCAACGTTTAAGGCCTTAGGCCAAAAGGGGACTTAGATGTTTTTTTTTATTATGCCCCTCTATTTATACATGAAAAATGAATGGAAGAAATTGGGGCTGGGATTGGGGGGCGGGGCTAGGGCGGGATCGGGGTGGGGCTAGGGCGGGATTAGGGGCGGGACTGACAATTAATAGATGTCCCGTTTTGATTAAAAAAATAATGGCCACGTTACCAATGATGCCCAAGGCTGCTTGTGAGAGTACCCGCTAAAGCAGATTACTAACACAAGGAGGGCTGCGGGGAGGGGAAGGGGAAAAGGACAGAAGACCAGAGAACAAGAAGATAGCCAAAGGGAGGAGGAGATGTTGGCACATGGATGACTCTGGAGAGAGGGGAGCCAGCCTGCACATAAGAACATAAGAATTGACATTTTTGAACAGACCAAATGTCTATCAAGCCTAGTATTCTGTTTCCAACAGTGGCCACCCAAGGTCACAAGTACCTGGCAAGATCCTAAGGAGTAAAACAGATTTTACGCTGCTTATTTTAGGAATAAACAGTGGATTTCCCCAAACCATTTTAGTAATGGCTTATGGACTTTTTTTTTTTTTTTAATTTAATATCTTTTTATTAACAGTGGTAATGAGAGTGTATACAGAAATCCAATACAAGTTTTATGAAATTAGCTAACCTTTTTTTAAACACTGTTAAGCTAACTGCTTTCACCACATTTTCTGGCAATGAATTACAGCGTTAAATACAAGTTGAGTGAAATATAAAGAAATAAATAAAAAAAACAAAGGAAATAAGGTGTTAACTTTTTTATTGGACTGATCTTCTTCTTCAGATCAGAAATAAGCAAATGTTGACAAATATCAGTATATATGAGGAAAACATGAAAGCATTTTAGGGATAGGAAGAGGGAGGGATGGGTGGGCAGAAGACAGAAAGGTGGCAGAGCAGTTTTAAATGAGAAGGGCCTTAAACAACTTGGGCCAATTAGAGCCTCAGGTCCCTCCCTGGTGCATCCCGAGATGCACCAGGGAGGGGAAGGCCCATTTTAGATGATGCAGCAGCTGGGAGGAGGGTGTCCACATTCCTCTGGATCATCTATTTTGAGGTATGGGGGAGGGGCAGTGGAGATGCGGAAGGGGTCACTTGAAAGTGGGCATCTCCCGCTGAGGGGAGGTGATCGGGTCGGGCCATGGCAGGGTGGTTACAGCGGGGATTTCAGTATAGCAGGAGAGAATGGACATCTCTCTTGCTATGGGGGGGGGGGGCAGTCGGGTTGGGTTGCAGTGGGTATTTTAGTGCCACAGGTGAGAGTGGGCATCTCTCCTGCTGCAAGAGCTGGTCGCAGTGGGGATTTTAGGACAGCAGGAGAGAATGGGCATCTCTCCTGCTGCAGAGGGGGTCGTGATGGGATTTTAGGGCAGCGGGAGAACGGGCATCTCTCCCACTGTTGTTGTGTTTTTATATTTCTTGACAGCATTGACAGCGTTTTTTTCTGTGCATGTGCCCATTGCTATCAGCAGCGATGGGCATATGCAAATTTAGCGTATCTTCTCTGCTGACCTCATTTGCATGCAAGATTTTTTGAGAATGTTTCAGCTTTTTAGATTCACTATCAAAACGGCTGCGTTAGCAGACTGTCGCTTTTTAACGTGGGGTTTTGAGAATTCTGGCGTTAGTATTTTATAGACCTCTATCATATCTCCCCTGAGCCATCTCTTCTCCAAGCTGAAGAACCTTTCTTAATAAGGGAAGCTGTCCCATCTCTTTTATCATTTTCATTGCCCTTCTCTGTACCTTTTCTAATTCTGCTCTATCTTTTTTTGAGATTTGGGAACTAGAATTGCCCACGGCAAGTTTTAGGGTAGGGCAATCTTTAGGATGGTGGGGCATTGGAATTTTTTGGGGGGCAGGAGCAGTTTGCTGGGGTATGTTTGGCTATGAGGCAATTTGGGGGGGCCTTGGGCAGCTGGCAGTGGTAGTACTTAGCGGGGTAGGACAGTTGCAGGGGATAGATTATGGGGCTGCTAGAGCAGCTAAGATAGTCGCCCGACAGTAGTTTGGATTGTAACAGTTTGCAGGGTAATGGGGCAGTTGCAGAGGGATGTGGAATTTTGTAGGGACGTTGTAGGGATAAGTTTTTTGGGGGTGGGGCATTTTGAGGGATGTGGTACAGTTGAAGACAGGCTAGTTTTGGGGAATGGGACAGTCTGAGGTGTGGTGGGGACTCATAGTTGTGGGTGGGTATTTTTTTAGGAGTTGAGCAGTTTACAAGGTGTATGTCACTTGGGACAGTTTTTTGGGGTTGGGAAGTTTGCAGAAGAATTTTAAGGGTGAGGCAGTTTGGGGGGGGGGGGTTGAAGCAATTGCAGGAGGTATTTTGTGGGTGTGGGGGCAGTAAGTGGGGTAGTTTTTTTTATTTATGGTAGAAAACTTTTTTTTATTTTACTAAAGTTTACAGAACCACAAACAACATGTGGTGCAGACCCTCCAATACATACGCTCAGTGTACATTTCAGAAAATAGCCCCACAATATATTCATCACAATGACAAAATGAATAAAAATTTGAAAGTGGTAGGATCATTGCAAGTGAGTAATTTTCAAACGGTGGGGGTGGTTAGGACAGGGTTAGGCAGTTATGTGGGTGCAGTATTTGGGTGGGGCTGTTTGGCGATGGAGCAAGGAAGTTTAAAAAGGTGGAATTCCCTAACTTCTTTGCTTCACTGTATGAGTTTCTATTTTACAGAAGCTGGAACTCCTTCAAAAGAAATGCATTTGTTCATTAGCTCATTTTCAAACTCAATGTGTTGTTTTTATTGGGTTTCCCTTCATGCTGCATTTCGTCCTAGTCTGTGAATTTTTCTGAAAATTATTTTTCTAGGCGGTTCACATCAAAGAGAACTGTGCAATCGGTGGAAAAAATACAATTAACCTGGAAGTACATTCAAGAAAAGTCACCGTCCACAGCGGTAACGGCTTGGACGCTCAGAGGAATTCCACGAGCATCTTACTTAATAATAATTTATTTACATAGTAGATGACGGCAGATAAAGACCCGAATGGTCCATCCAGTCTGCCCAATCTGATTCAATTTAAATTTTTTTATTTTTTTTATTTTTTCTTCTTAGCTATTTCTGGGCAAGAATCCAAAGCTTTACCCGATACTGTGCTTGGGTTCCAACTGCCGAAATCTCTGTTAAGACTTACTCCAGCCCATCTACCCCCTCCCAGCCATTGAAGCCCTCCCCTGCCCATCCTCCACCAAACGGCCATATACAGACACAGACCGTGCAAGTCTGCCCAGTACTGGCCTTAGTTCAATCTTTAATATTATTTTCTGATTCTAAATCTTCTGTGTTCATCCCACACTTCTTTGAACTCAGTCACAGTTTTACTCTCCACCACCTCTCTCGGGAGCGCATTCCAGGCATCCACTACCCTCTCCGTAAAGTAGAATTTCCTAACATTGCCCCTGAATCTACCACCCCTCAACCTCAAATTATGTCCTCTGGTTTTACCATTTTCCTTTCTCTGGAAAATATTTTGTTCTACGTTAATACCCTTCAAGTATTTGAACGTCTGAATCATATCTCCGCTGTCTCTCCTTTCCTCTAGGGCAGGGGTGTCCAATGTCGGTCCTCGAGGGCCGCAATCCAGTCGGGTTTTCAGGATTTCCCCAATGAATATGCATGAGATCTATTTGCATGCACTGCTTTCAATGCATATTCATTGGGGAAATCCTGAAAACCCGACTGGATTGCGGCCCTTGAGGACCGACATTGGACACCCCCTGCTCTAGGGTAGACATATTCAGGGCTTCCAGTCTCTCCTCATACGTCTTCTGGCGCAAGTCTCCTATCATTTTCGTCGCCCTCCTCTGGACCGCCTCAAGTCTTCTTACGTCATTACGAATTTATATTGTTATTTTATTTAATAATTTATATTCCGCATAGCCTAACAATTCTGTGCGGATCACAAATTATTCAGGTACTCAAGCATTTTCCCTCAACTGTCCCGGCGGGCTCCCGGTCTATCTAATGTACCTGGGGCACTGGGGATTAAGGGCTCCTTGTACGAAGGTTGCGCCAGCGGTTTTTTTTAGCGCGCGCACCGGATTAGTGCGCGCTAGCCAAAAAACTACCGCCCGCTCAAGAGGAGGCGGTGGCGGACAGCCAACCTCTACCCCTTTTGTATAATTCTTTCCAACTTCCAATAGGTTGGAAAGAAAAATCAGGCCCCCCCTTTTCCAAAGCCACACAGCCGAGGGTTGCATGGCAAATGTTCTGATACCCGTTCAATTCCTGTGGGCGTCGGAGCGTTTACCATGCTGGCCCACGCTGCTGGCTTTTGTAAAAGAGGGAGTTAGCTAGAAAACAAAAACAACTAGAATAAGAAGTGGCATCCTACAAGTTGTCATGCAACTCTAGTTGTCACCTGGAATAACTATTTCAGATCAAATAAAAGAACTGTCTTCTCATTCAAATTGGTAACCAAACTTCAGGATTGCAACCGTCACGTTTGAAAGTCACTCAGAGGTATAGAGTTCTTCAAGAAGAGAGTTGCGCCCTCTAGTGATGAACCAAAGTATATTTTTCAGTCGTTGCAACTTTATTAGTTCTGGTTACGCTCCAAGTTTGATTACAAAAGTAAATAAATGTCTTTACAGTCTTTCAAACGCTTGTATGAAAATACTTTGTTTTTTCTTATCTTTACAAATCTTTTCAAATGAACATCGCTCTGTGAGAAAATTGAGAGCAGCTTGATAATTCAGTTTATAACAGGTTCGGGGTCTCTACGTGGCCCCGTTTCGATTCCTTCTTCAGGAGACCCTATTGTATGTAAATTGAAAAACCTTTTCAATGCTGATAGAATGCTTCAAGTTTGCGAAGTGGTAACATCGTCAAAAGAACGCTGTCGGTGCTGTGAATTTAAACTGTCAGAGAAAACATAGCATCAGCTGTCTGGTTTAAAAGAGTACAGGGGGAGGAATAACTAGGCAGATTGCATGGGCCACCTGCTCTTTTTCTACCTTCTCTACTGTTACCATGTACAGTATTATTACTACTTATCAATCTATTCAAAACAGAAAAGTACCGCTCTCATATGAGTGAAGACTTATATTTCAGTCTTGTTTCCTATGCTAGCAAATTTGAAAACTTGGAACACCTGGCTTTCCAGCCATAACATATTCATTTCAAACAAGTCCCAACTGTAGAGAAAATTGTTTGAAAAATCATTTTCACAGCTAATTCCAGGAAATAGGCTACATTTTTTAGACTCTTGTTAAGCAAATATTGTGTTCTGGAGGAGACCATTACGGGCAATTTTACCTTCTCTTGCTTTGATTATCATTAGCTGAAACTCTCCCCTTTGCTTCCTAGGTTCTGAAGTTCCCCATGCAACAAGTAGCACCCTTGTATAATAACAGATTCCCGTAACTCACTTTGGCTGGCTGAAGAAATAAGAGCATCAGTATATGCCACATTCTTCTTTTTAGTTTCTATGAATTTTGTTAGACCAAAACCTGCTGAAAAGTTCTGTACATTCCTATGTAAACCTCATAGAACTTAACGGTTTTGCAGTATATAAACTGTTATTATTATTATTATGCAGCCATAGCCACCCTTAAAGATCTGAGGTAATATGAAAATGTGCTGTACTTTTATCATTAGAAAATTGCAGAATTATTGGGGTTGATATTTGCCGGCAGGAGGGTGCCCAATCCCTCCTGCTGGAACACCACCCACCCCCTCCTGAAGATCATCAGCAGGAGGGTGCCCAGTCTCTCCTGCTGGAAACCCCCCACCATAGATATCACAATGACCCCCTCCACATGCACAGACCCCCATCCCTCACCGGACCCTCCTGATGGCCAGCCGAACAGGTCTTCCCACAGTCCAGCCAGCAGGCCTGTTTCCATCGAAATGAGGTGGGTCTGCCCCTTCCCAATGTATTGTGGGATGCACCAGGGAGGAGCCTAAGGCGTGATTGGCGGGGCCTTAGGCACATAGGCCAACCTGAATTTTAGGTCGGCCATCGTTAAAGGTTAGGGGCAGTCTGGGGAGGGGGCTTAGGAGGGGTGGGGTGGTCAACACGTGTAAAGGGGGTCATCATGATATCTACAGTGGGGGTGTTCTGGCAAGAGGGATTGGGCACCCTCCTGCCAGTAATCTTTGGGGGGGTTCTTTCAAGAGAGATTGGGCATCCCTCCTGCCACGTTCGTTTGGGGGTAGGGGGTAGGGAGACTGGCGGCTGCAGTTGTAGCCACTAAACATATCACGACAGGGAGATCCCTTGCCGCGATAAGCTTAGGGGCCACGTCTACACTAACCCAAAGAGGTAATAGTCCACAGTTTGAGTTTAAGTAACTGTGGTTGCATTCCTTCTATGTTCTGAATACAATTTTGAACTCCATGTCATTACTATATGCATTTTAGGCCAGATTCTGGAATCCTAGCTGAGGTTGGCATGGAACTCAACATTTAATAATGAGCTTAATTTGGCATGGTAATTGATCATGTCACTGAAAGCTCATTAAAAAAAAATAAAAAAACAAAAGTTCTGTATGGAATTCTGAGCAACACCTATGCACACAGTAGGCATGATAAGGGACAGAGAATAGCGTCTGATTGTGCTATAGAAATAATTAATAGTAGTAGTGGAATGGCATATGTACATTCTGTAATTCCTTATATTGTAAGTCGCTTTGAACCTGTTTAAGTACAGTGCAACTCAGAAATACCAGATTAGATTAGAATAGGCGCGATATGATTTAGGCATCTATGTTAGACATCAGAGGGAGAGCCGAGGCTGGTGCAGGCGGTAGGTTGGAGATGTCATGCGTGCTGGCAAAGTTAATGAGGTACGGGGGAAGACAAGGCACATGGAGGGCAGGGAAGGAGCAGGGGCAGAAAAGAGGTCAGGGCACCACCGCTCCAGGTGCCTCCTACCCTCACTATGCCACTGTCACTATTTGCAAGGTCAACTTTCCATTCTCCTGTCTTTATAAATAGGGTCATTGTTCATTTTTACTTAATTTGTAAGAACTGTCAAGAGGCCATACAGTGAAAAATAACATATCTGTATGCCCGTTGCAATGACCTGTATTTGTTATGTATGTTGTCAAGTTTAGTTAATAGTTTAATAATAAAATATCAATTTCAAAATCTCTGCTGATCAGAGCTCAAGGGTACTTGGTTGAAGTCTATTCAACTTAGGGGGTACGTGCTTGAAGAAGTTGGGAAACACTGGTCTATATCTTATAGATGGCACACCTGAATAAGCATGCATTAGAGCTTCCAAATGACATAGATAAGATGTTCATAATTTCAATTCAATAAAATGAAACATCTTAATAGGTAGCTAAGGGGGCAAGTGCAATTGAGACAGATGGACATGATGGGTAGGATAAAGTCGTTGTAATAAATAGGTGGGTGGCTAAATTGAAGGCAAATTATATCTACTGTTGAATAAGAATGCTATCAGTTGCATATGGCACACCTAGGAATGCCCACTTATATCAGCCATCAACCTTGCATAAGTGATTGTACCTAAATTATGGTATACCAGAGCAGCTTTACCTTAGTATTCCACGAGGGTAGTTTAAAAGGTTTGGTAAAAATTCAAGTTAAACAACATAGTCTACATCAGGAGTGCCCAATAGGTCGATCGCGATCGACTGGTAGCTCGCCAAGGCACAGTGAGTCGATCATCCAGGACTCCCTTTGCCTTGGCGATCTATCGGGCCGATCAATCTTCCTCTCCCCGACGTCAATTCTGCCGTCGGAGAGGAAGTTCGGGCCAGCCAATCGCTGCCTGGCTGGGCGGAACTTCCTCTCCGACGGCAGAATTGACATCGGGGAGAGGAAGATTGATCGGCCCGAAGCAGAGAGAGCATGGGGCGGCAGCGGCGGCGGCAGCTTTGGGGCCTGTTATCCGTTGGTGGCGTTTGGGTCCTGTTCCCCGATGGCAGCGGCAGTGGCAGTGGCTTGGGGAAGGGCAGGGAGAAAGAAAGAAAGGGGCGCAGGCAGGGAGACAGAAGGAAAGAAGAGAAACAGGAAAAAAAAGAAAGGGAGCATGAAGAGAGAGAGAAAGAAAGAAAGGGCAGGGAGAGAGGAAGAAAAAATTGGGGGAGGGAATGAGGTTTGGAGAAGAGGAAGCATACAGGCTGAAAGAAAGTTTGGATGCACAGTCAGAAGAAGAAAGTGCAACCAGAGACTCATGAAATCACCAGACATGATAGGAAAAATTATTTATTTTAAATTTAGTGATCAAAATGTGTCTGAATTTATATCTGCTGTCTATATTTTACAATATGGTCCCCTTTTACTAAACCGCAATAGTGGTTTTTAGCGCAGGGAGCCTATGAGCGTCGAGAGCAGCGCTGGGCATTCAGCGCAGCTCCCTGCGCTAAAAAATGCTATTGTGATTTAGTAAAAAGGAAGGGGGTGGGTATTTGTCTATTTTTGTATGGTTGTTACTGAGGTGACAGTGCATAGAGTCATCTGCTTTGACCTCTTTGAAAAAACCCCGGAATAGGAATGATAATTAACAATTCTATGCGTACAGTGTGCGTTGTGTTTTTTTTAAATTTTATTGTTGGTAGATCATTTTGACTTGGTCATTTTAAAAGTAGCTCGCGAGTCAAAAACGTGTGGGCACCCCTGGTCTACATTGAGGGCTATACACTTAGGGGCAACTTAGGTGTCCAAATAGATTGAATAATAAGCACAATGAATGACTTTAACAAGCAATAATTAGAAGTTAGACATCCAAAGGCTGTGCGCAATTTCATAGACGCACATCAGAAAAAACGCACCTAACGGGATAGGCATGGACGTGGTTTTAATATGGACGTCTATTTACAGAATTGTATAGTGCGCAACATTCTTAGGTGTTCTAAGACATCTATATTTTTGCCTTAAATGTAGGCATTGCAAAACCAGGTCTGCTTTTGGGCGTGAGTTAGGCCATAGGTGTATAGGTGTATGAGTCTTTCGTTTTTTGGAGTAAAGAGTACTCCTCTTTGATAAAAATGGAAAAAGATGTTTAATAATGCGTTACTCAATCAAAGCACATGAAAATATATATATTGCATAGAATTTATGCATGTATCATTTTAGGTATAGTCTATAAAGAGATGTATGTAAATTCTAGGGTATGGAACCAAAAAGGGGGCATGGCCATGGATGGGTTGTGGGGGCTCAAAAAATGTATGCCCAATCCATGCCTAAGTTAGTTGGAGGATTTACATTAGGTTTCAGTTGGTATAAATGGTTGTGCCTAAATTTATTCTTAGGTTCTGGCACTAAGGGCTCCTTTTACAAAGCCGCGCTAGCGGTTTAACGCGTGTAATAGCGTGCGCTAAACCGCCGGCCGTGCTAGCAGCTACCGCCTCCTCTTGAGCAGGTGGTAGTTTGTCAGCCAGTGCAGGGGTTAGCACGGGATGAAAAGTCGCATGCGTTAAACCCGCTAGTGCGGCTTTGTAAAAAAGGAGCCCTAAGTGTTATTCCATAAACCACACCTAAATGGAACTAAGAAGGCTTTTTTTCCACACTGATTTTTTGAGCGCCAAATATTGAACTTCCCCCATAGGGGACAATTCTATAACAGAGTGTCTCATTTTCATTTAAAAAATTTTTTTTATTGGTATTTTAACATATGAAATGTAACATTAATTAAATAAATATAGCAAAAGGAAATTTTACAGTATAGATAATACATACATGCTAAACACAGATGCAGAAGGTGTCAGGTCAAAAGCGCGTCGGGAAAAAGGCGCAGCGCGGAGGCGCGCGCCGAAGAAAAAGACTGTTTTTAGGGGTTACGACGGGGGGTGTGGGGGGAATCCCCCCACTTTACTTTATACAGATCGCGCCGCGTTGTGGGGGAAAAAGTTACATTTTCACTAAAATGTGGGGGGTTACAACCCCCCAAACCCCCCACAACGCAGCCGCGATCTGTATTAAGTAAAGTGGGGGGGGGCTCCCCAACAAAAACCCCCGTCGCAGCCCCTAAAACCAGTTTTTTTTCTTCTGCGCGCTCCTCCGTCTTGCGCTCAGTTGTCGGCGCGCGCCTTTGTCTTCCGCGTTACTGTCTATGAACCGATGCAGAAAGGACTAACAAGCATCTATGAAATCTAATATAAATATGAAGCCATAGAAAAACAACTCCTATGGAAGACCAAGATATTAAGGCGTAGCATAAACAAATTAATCTAAGCTAACAATAGGAAAAACATTAGGGTTAAATACTGTATCCTAGAAGTAAATCTTCTCTTTATAACAGAGGGCCTCTTTTACAAAGCCACGCTAGCAGCTGTGCTGTGCTGACGGCCCCGAAGCCCATAGAGATTTAAAGGGCTTTGGGGGCTGTTGCCGCACGGCTTTGTAAAAGAGGCCGAGAGTGTCTCCATTTAGGCATTCCTAGGCCACACAGTAGGAAATCTGTTCTTTAACAGCACCAGGGCAGTTGCAGTTTAATATTAGCTTTACATAGTGCTTGCATTCCTAACATTTAGGCACCTTAGGCATAGGCATAGAGCTGGTGTGTGCAGGCACCTAAATTGGCCTGGACATGCAAGGGGTGTCTAAGCATAGGTTTTGGTGCTTCTTTGGGAGGACGGGCTAAATAAATGAATAAATAAATAGATATAAATAAAATATACACCGATCTTCAAGAAAGGTTTGAGGGGAGATCCGGGGAACTACAGACCGGTGAGTCTGACCTCGGTACCGGGAAAGATGGTAGAGTCACTGATAAAGGACAGCATCATTGATCACCTTGACGGACACGGGCTGATGAGGACCAGTCAGCACGGTTTTAGCAAAGGCAGATCGTGTTTGACGAACTTGCTGCACTTCTTTGAGGGAGTAAACAGACAGATAGACAAGGGCGATCCGGTCGACATTGTATATCTGGATTTTCAGAAGGCGTTCGACAAGGTTCTGCGTGAACGACTACTTTGGAAAATTGTGAGTCATGGAATTGAGGGTGAAATACTCACTTGGATTAAAAACTGGCTGGAGCCTAGGAAACAGAGAGTGGGGGTAAATGGACAATACTCGGACTGGAAGAGCGTCACCAGTGGGGTGCCGCAGGGCTCGGTGCTTGGACCCGTGTTCTTCAACATCTTTATAAATGATCTGGACATAGGTACGATGAGCAAGGTGATTAAATTTGCGGAAGATACAAAGTTATTCAGAGTAGTAAAGACGCAGGGGGATTGCGAAGATCTGCAACGTGACATAATCAAGCTTGAGGAATGGGCATCGACATGGCAGATGAGGTTCAACGTGGTAACAAAAATGTCGGTAACAAAAATCTCATGCACGAATACAGGATGTCTGGGGCGGTACTTGGAGAGACCTCCCAGGAAAAGGGACTCGGGAGTTCTGCTCGACAAGTCGATGAACCTGTCCACACAATGTGCGGCGGCAGCAAAAAAGGGCAAACAGAATGCTAGGAATGATAAAGAAGGGGATCACGAACAGATCAGAGAAGGTTATCATGCCACTGTACTGGGCCATGGTACGCCCTCACCTGGAGTACTGCGTCCAGCACTGGTCTCCGTACATAAAGAATGACACGATACTACTCGAAAGGGTCCAGAGAAGAGCGACTAAGATGGTTAAGGGGCTGGAGGAGCTGCCATACAGTGAAATATTAGAGAAACTGGGCCTCTTCTCCCTCGAACAGAGGAGATTGAGAGGGGACATGATCAAAACATTCAAGGTACTGAAGGGGATAGACTTAGTAGATATGGACAGGGTAGAAGGTAGGGAGAACAAAAGGGCACTCTCTAAAGTTGAAAGGGGATAGATTTCGTACAAACCTAAGGAAGTTCTTCTTCACCCGGAGAGTGGTAGAAAACTGGAACGCTCTTCCGGAGGCTGTTATAGGGGAAAACACCCTCCAGGGATTCAAGACAAAGTAGATAAAGACAGACTGTTCACCCTCTCCAAGGTAGGGAGAACGAGAGGGCACTCTCTAATGTTAAAAGGGGATAGATTTCGTACAATCCTAAGGAAGTTCTTCTTCACCCAGAGAGTGGTAGAAAACTGGAACGCTCTTCCAGAGGCTGTTATAGGGGAAAACACCCTCCAGGGATTCAAGACAAAGTAGATAAAGACAGACTGTTCACCCTCTCCAAGGTAGGGAGAATGAGAGGGCACTCTCTAAAGTTAAAAGGGGATAGATTTCGTACAATCCTAAGGAAGTTCTTCTTCACCCAGAGAGTGGTAGAAAACTGTTATAGGGGAAAACACCCTCCAAGGATTCAAGACAAAGTTAGACAAGTTTCTGCTCAGCAAGAGCATGCACTGGTAGGGCTAGTCTCAGTTAGGGTGCTGGTCTTGGACCAGAGGGCCGGCACGTGAGCGGACTGCTGGGCATGATGGACCACTGGTCTGACTCAGCAGTGGCAATTCTTATGTTCTTATGTATACTTATATTTATATAATATTTGCAAAATTTTGCTTAGCAAAACTTCACATGCTATTTTTATTTTATTTATTTATTTTATTTCTTCTATTTGTGCGTCGCACATACCTATACAAGTTCTAGGCGACATTACAGAGGAAGGGGTTAGAAGAGGGTAAGGAAGACTATGGAGGGCAGGAAGGAATGGAGAGGAGAGAAGGATGTAGAATATTTCATAGAAATCCCTATCTTTACAGATAGGAGCACCATCTATGTAAATGATATGTAAATTAAAGGAGTATGTGAAAAGGAATAGCTATTTTCTCATCTGGGCTCATTTTAAGACTTCAAAACAGCACATAATCTCCCTCTCCTCTTCCCCACTTACTCCGACCATGCTCTGCTCACTCCCTGGCACCATACCCTCAATCGACCAATACAAAACAAAAAACAAAATGCCAAGAAAGCTACCTGAAACCTAAATTATCCTACCAAAACCGACTATCTACCAACGTATGGAAAGAGACTACCTTGCTATGTAATGTAATGTAACCTGATTTATCTTCCAATGTTGTTAAGTCTATACCCTCAATCTGTATTCTCCAATGTCATGTACCCTCCTGGAAATGTCCAGTTCTCTTCTTATGTAATTCGCTTTGAACCGCAAGGTACAAGCGGAATAAAAATCACTAATGTAATGTAATGTAACATTAAAAAAAAATCTCTTATCACATACAAAAAAATGTTGTGCTTTAGCATATTTATTTTTTTGAGAGCAAACTAATTTACCGCCAAATATAAAATCCCAGTCTTTAGATACTGACAAGTTTAAGAAGCCACAGTTCATGGAAGGAGTTTGGATAGCAGGGAAGCAATTCTAGATATTCATCAACATTTCTCTGGAGAGTGGGGAAGTTTAGTGCTTCTCTGTGTGATGCCATTGCAAATACTTTGTACTGCTTGAGTACCCTGAAAACAAACAAGTGACACAGACAGCTTGTGGCTATTTGAAAAAAAATGCCCTGGCTTTGCACAACCTCCACGTTGCTTACTTCTGGAAAACATAGCTAAGCCGAGAGGCGTCATCTGACCTGTCTCCTGGGTTTTGATTTGTTTTTCCCCCCCCCCCCCCCATGCTGAGATTAATTATAAGTTACAGAACACATTCTGCTTGAGGACACAATTAATTTGGGATTTAAGGCTTTGTTCACCAAAATATCCTTCCTTGTCTGGCGACCTTGTTATTTATTTATTTATTTAGATATTTGTACTCTTTTTTTTGTTGTTGTTGCAAATTAGTAATTTCCGCTGGATTGTCCTTCCACCGTCAATGAGATAACTGTGTACAACAATGTCGCCACAGTGTTTATAATAACAGGCTGTTTGAAATGTGAAGTAAGACAACCAGGAAGCAGCCTGGCATTTGAAAGTCAGGATGCTCCCATAAAACTGAAGAGACTGTTATTATAGCATGCTATAATTACAGACATCATATAATCAATTAAAAATTCTGCAACACAGGATCCTCCTATTAAGCCCCACGTCACCTGTGGTGATTCAATACTTAGGGGGGAAAGGGAATGGGACTTGTATACTGCCTTTTTGCAGTTACACATTCAAAGTGGTTTACATATATACAGGTACTTATTTTGTACCTGTTGCAATGGAGGTTTACATGATTTGCCCAGGATCACAAGGCTCTTCTTTAGCAATAGACCTTAACTGAGCTACAGATAAACATTCTTGAAACTTAGGGTACAATATTCAACCATGGCAGTCAGCGTTTTGCTGACCATTGCCAGAGTTAAACCCAGAAATTCAATGCCAGGCTATATCCAGGCAAAAGCACTGAATTTTCAGGTTTGCAAAGCCAGCCACCGAATAGCCAGTTAGGTAAGATATTCAGCATTTAACTGACTTTGGGCTACTCAACAAAGATAGGAATGACTTTTATGCAGTCCTATTTATGCGGTTAACTTCGGAATATCAACACTTAAAAGGCCAAGACACTGATTCTGTAACTTCTGACTCCTAGGTGCCGTTCGGCATGGTTGTCATTCAACTGCTAGGCGCCATTTATAGATTCGTGCCCAAGCATTCTTAGGCACCAGTATGTGTTGAATCTTTAAGCCGACTGTCATTTAGGCCAGGCTTTTCTTGGCCTAAATGAGTGTACTTATGTCAACCCATACCCAAACTCCACCCCAAATCTACCCCAAATCCACCTTTAACCAAGCCTACTTGTCGGCAGGCGCCTTGATCTAGGTGCCTGCCAAACTTTCCTATGTCTAAATTTAAAACTCCTAGGGAATTATTTAAAGATTTCCTGGTTTCTACATTAAAAATCACGGAAATGAATATACCACCTTTGCAGAAGATTTATTACTTAAAAAGGACATTAAAGGAGTCTGAAACAACTACTGAACAAGATTTAACAACTCTTTTGGAATCATCAAATCTTGAACTGTCCGGACGAGCTACATTGATAGTATCCCTGGTATTTTATCAGGATAAAGAAATGATTTTGAAATTGTATTATGGTTTAAAACAAGTTTCCTTTTTGGGAGAAAGAATATATATATATCCGGACGTTTCAAAATGGACTCAGACTAGAAGGAAAGAATTTCTTGCATATAGGGATAAAGTTGTTTCATTAGGAGCCTCTTTTCAGTTAAGATTCCCTTGTAAATGTTTTGTTGTATTTCAAAACAATAGATATATCTTTTATGATTCTCAGCAGCTACGTTTCTTTTTAGAGGGAAAAGGTGTTTCATTTGCACCATAATGACTTCGGTGTAACTCAAGTCCTTTTTCTTTTATTAACCATCGGTTCTCACTTAATTTCATGTAAAACTTTAATATGTGATCTTTCCTGGAAGAATTTCCTTTTTTTAGTCTCTTTCCTCCTTTATTGAGGACTATGTTAAATAAAAAGTATGGGTTACTTCTTTTTGTCAATATATTTCCAATAATGAAAATGGATTTATTTTGTATTATCTTTGTTTTGAATTATGATTACTAATATTGGATGTATTAATATCGTATATTGCCTTTAAACATAATTGTTGTTTATTTGAAAAATTTAAATAAAGATTTATAAAAAAAAAAAGATCTAGGTGCCTGCCGACAAATTAGTTTTTTAAAATCATCTTAAATTGGTCTGCTAATGGTGCTTTCAATTATCAGTGCTTAAAAAATTAAGTTAGGCGCATAGATCAGCTAATTGCACCGATTTCAGCGCCGAACTATAGGCATCTATATAGAATTAGGGCCCAAGTGCTCACTATGCCCTCAGAACACCCCCCAAAATAGCTGGTTTTGAGTTTCTCGCTAACAGGTTATTTTCAGTGGTAATACCTAAACTAAACTAAAATAAAATAAACCTTAAATTTATATACCGCATCATCTCCACGGATGTGGAGCTCGGCACGGTTTACAAGAACTTAAAATATAGGAAGAGAAGGAAAAAAAGGTTTACATGAACTTATATATAGAAGAGAAGAGTAAGGGGGGATAGAATTACATTTTAGTGAAAAGCCAAGTTTTCAATTGCTTGCGGAATAATTGGAGGGATCTCAGGTTCCGCAGCGGGGTAGTAAGGTCGTTCCAAAGACCTGTGATTCTGAAGAGAAGGGATTTCCCAGTTTGCTTGCATAGCGAATACCATGTAGAGAGGGGAAGGATAGTTTATACCTTTGGGCAGGTCTGGTAGAGTCAGGACTCGATGAGTTATAAGATAGTGGGATTAAGGGAGGAAGGATGCCGTGAATGATCTTAAAAGCCAGGCAGGAGCATTTGAAATGGATTCTGGAAATCACTGGGAGCCAGTGAAGTTTGGCTAGAAGTGGGGAGACATGGTCAGACTTGCGTTTTGCAAAGATCAACTTGGCTGCAGTGTTCTGAATTAGCTGGAGTCTTTGAAGACTTTTTTTGATAGGCTTAAGTAGATGGCATTGCAGTAGTCTAGTTTGGAGAGGATAATGGATTGGACAAGGATGGCGAAATGGTTAAGTGCTGCCAAAAATTAGTGGCTATCCCCAGACAGGTGATTTAATTGGCCAGGAGCCATTTCTGGCTGCTTAAATCATATTGAATATCGACTTCTTAGTGTATATTGTTGCTTTCAAAACAATATTTGCTCCTTCGTATCAGCCCATGATAACAACAGAGTTATGCAGCATGGAATTCACGTATGGAATCTCCCTCACAAGAACTATTCAGAGCCAAAGTTTTTTACCTAGTAAGGCTGTAGTCACAACACACTGCTTACACAATTAGGTGGTATTGGGATGCATATTTGTGTGTGTAGCAAGAGGGTATCCACAGAAGCCTCTCTAACCTTCCTTTTACAAAACCATAGTGCAGTATTTAGCTCTGGCCGTGGCGGTAACAGCTTTGATGCTCATAGAAATTCTATGAGCGTCAGAGATGTTACCGCCATGGCCGGCGCTAAAATGTGTACTACGGTTTTGTAAAAAGGGGAGCTAAATCTAAGGTTTGTATATTTCTGTGTCTCGTTGGCCACGAATTTGGAATTGGAGATTAAGATGTACAGCGTCAACATCTATGAGACAAACATGGTTATTTTTGTTACATAGAATTTTCTGGACCCCAATTAGATTACATAAAATAGATAGTTCTAAGTCTAATAGATGCTGGCATTGTCATATTGACATAGGGACTCTGGATCATCTGTTGTATTTTTGTCCATTTATATTAATATTTTTGAAATCCATATGGGGACAAATTAATCTAGTTTTAGATTCAAATATTCCATTAACATATGAGGCTATAATGTGTAGAACAATTTTACATGTTAAACCCACTTTAGATAAGTATAAAAGTTGTCTATTTTTAATTCTTACAGGTATAGCCATTCAATTGATTACAAGTAATTGGAAGAATCATGATAGAATAAATTATACTTTCTGGTGGGTGAATGTGTGTACTATATACAAATATGAACGAATTAATGCAGAGTGTAGGGGACTTAGTGGAATATTCAACAAAATTTGGTGCCCATTGACTACATTTGTACAAATATAATATTGTATTTTGTCTTACTTTTTCTTGGTTTATTTATCTTTACACATCCAGGGAGGGTGGGGGGTTGGGAGGAAATATTGATAATGATATTTTAGGTAACTTGGTTTCATTTTATATTATTTACTTGGTGTATACCTGACTGGGCCTCCGCGTGTGCGGATCGCCGGACTCGATGGACCATGGGTCTGATCCGGAGATGGCAGTTCTTATGTTCTTATGTTATTACTATATGCAAAATAATGTAATTATTGAATGATAGTTCTGTTATCTATATAGATATTAGTGTTAGGACTGAATGCAATAATATATAATATAATATATAATATAATAAAATCAATCTGTTCCTGCTTTACAAAAAGATCACATGCCAGGCTACTGTACCCTTTATCCTCTTCACCTTCCAGTCAGCAGGATTAGCCCAACTGCTCAAAGTATCAAATTGCTTCTTATGCTTCTATGGAGTTGGGTTTATTCATTTGTGTCTTTTTCCCATTATGCCTTATTTTTACATTTCATTGATGGTTGCACTTCATAACAATTTCTCCTTGCATCTGCTCTTGAACTGTGTTCATGCTTTACAAGAGGGTGCTGAAAAGTTCTCAACTCAATTAGGAAGAGAATGATGTGGATAAGGTTCAATCAATGATCTGAAACAATGTCCAAACAGAATTTAATTTCTGCAAATTGGCACTTCATGAAATAAGATAACACTCTTTTCAGCAACAGTGGCAAAATAACACTCAGAATTTAGTAAAAATAGAATGTAAAAGTATGTGTGGGGGGGGGGGGAGGGTTCCTGGTCTTAGCATGGTCCGTCCAAAATATTTATTTTTTTCCCCAGTCCTCTCAACTAACACCTCTCAGCACCCCCCCCCCCCACACACACACACACACTTCTACAAGGGAGCAAGTTTTCCATAAGAAGGGGGAGGCGTGTCCTTTGCAGCCGTGGTACAGAAGTCCCTCCCAAAAAACGCAGGCTGAAATGTAGTGCAGCAACTTCTTTTACTAAACTCAAATGCAAACCAATTACAGTAGATGCCGCATATATGTAGTTTGTGGCTGCTGGAGAGTTACTATTAAAAATAGGCCTAATACTATACCCCATCCTATGCCATAAACTGTTCCAGACAAATTACCGGACACGTGGTAGGCAAAGCATGGACATACTCAGGTGTAGCGTGTCAAATTTGCACTTAAATTTCCATCAGAAATTGATTTTATTTTCATTTTTATTTAAAGCATTACAGAATTTCTTTGATTTGAACTTTGAGGACTTTCTTAAGAGATCAGACTCCACAGGTGACCCTTGAGGGGAGGAATGTTGGCCTAATGCCTAACCCTCAGTAAGCCTGGTTGTAAGAGAGAGGTTGTGGATGCTCAGCATTAAAGATAGCTTCTGGCAGGCTCACCCTTTACTTATAGTCTTAATTTATTATCAGTTATTCTACTTAGAACAATAAGAGAACTCTTTATATTTCATTACCTGCCAAAGAATCAAACACTAAATAAGCGTCCAATATAACCCTAAGATTATCTAAGAAACAAACACTAAATAAAGCATATAATATAATCCTAAGGCTCTCTAGACTATATATTCCTAGTAGCTTAATAAGGTTTAAGTAATTAATCAGCTCAAGAATAAGATGCAGACAGTAGTCCAGCAGCGAGAGGGGTGCTATCCAGTCTTTTGCACTGAGTGTCACATATATGATTTTCCAGTTGGCGAGAAGTTGTATGTGTATGCTCGCTGGACAGAGCTCTTAGCTCTCAGAGAACGAGTACATTTTCTTGAGGCTAGAGTGGCAAACTTGGAGGAGCTCAGGGAGACAGAGAAGTACATAGAGGAGACCTACAGGGATGTTGTAGAGAAGTCCCACGTCCAGTCTGGTAGCCTCTTTGCTACCTTGGAGGAGATATATCTCCTAGAAGGAGAGCATCACTCTAATGAAGTAGGAAATAATCCTGTAACTAGGACCTGCCCACCAGAGGATGCAATATCCTCTCACATCGAGGATGTGTCTCCAGGGACCTCTGCCCGGGAGGGAAGGGTTAGGACAGCTATTGTAATTGGTGATTCGATTATTAGGCATGTAAATAGCTGGGTAGATGTGAGGATGGCCTGTCTCTTGCCTGCCTGGTGTGAAAGTGGCGGTCCTCATGCATCACTTAGATAGGATTTTAGATAGTGCTGGGGAGGAGCCAGCTGTCTTGGTACATGTAGGTACCAAAGACATAGGAAAATGTGGGAAGGAGGTTCTGGAAGCCAAATTTAGGCTCTTAGGTAGAAAACTGAAACCCAGATTCTCCAGGGTAGCCTTTTCAGAAATACTCCCAGTTCCACGTGCAGGACCCAAGAGGCAGGCAGAGCTCTGAAGTCTCAACGCGTGGTTACGACGATGGTGCAGGGAGGAAGGGTTTAGATTTGTTAGGAACTGGGCAACCTTCTGGGAAAGAGGGAGCTTGTTCCAAAAGTATGGACTCCACTTTAACCGGGATAGAATCAGGCTGCTGGCACTAAAGTTTAAAAAGGAGATAGAGCAGCTTTTAAACTGAGATGCGGGGGAAAGCCGACAGTCGCCCAGGAGCTGATGGTTTGGTGTGAGGTATCCTTGAAGAATACTATTGAGACAGGAAAAATTTAAGGAGTCCAAGTAGAGAGGTTTCAATAATGGTAAAAGAAAGCCAGGAGGATTTAAGAAGAAGGCAGAGTGAGCAACCCAAATTTTCCCTGTCTTCTCAGCAGTCTGTAGTTACAAGAACACCCCCCCCCCACACACACACACACACACACACAATGCTAGAAGCCTAAAAAATAAAATAGGAGAGTTAGAGTTTATAGCACTAAATGATGAGGTAGATATAATAGGCATCTCAGAGACCTGGTGGAAGGAGGACAATCAATGGGACACTATTACCTGGGTACAAATAATATTGCAAGGATAGAGTAGATCAAATTAGAGGGGAGGGGGGGGTTGTGTTATATGTTAAAAAGGAAATTGAATCTAATAAAATAAAGATTCTGCATTACATAGATAACAGTGTGGAATCCATATGGATAGAAATTCCATGCGTGAAGGGAAGGAATATAAAGGTAGGGTTATACTACTATCCCCCGGGACAAAATGAGCAGATTAATAATAATAATAATAATAATAATAACAGCTTATATAATGAGTGATTTCAATTACCCCAACATTGATTTGTTTAATGATACATCAGGGAATGCTAGGGATGTAAAATTCCTAGACATCATAAATGACTGCTTCTTGGAGCAACTGGTCTGGGAACCGACAAGAGGGGGAGCTATTTTAGATTTGGTCTTTAGTGGAATGCAAGGTATAATAGTACAGGAGTTAACTGTGTTGGGTCTGCTTGGAAACAGTGATCATAACGGGATCAAATTTGAGCTGATATCTGGAGTGACATCGCAAAAGAAATCTGCTGAAGAGGCATTTAATTTTCAAAAGGTAAACTATGATAAAATGAGGAAAATGGTTAAAAAGAAGCTAACAGCGAAAGGAAGCTTCAGAGAAAACGTCTTGAGTGTGAAGAAACATCTGCATCCACGTAATATTTAGCTCTCTTTCAGGAGCAGATTAAGTGATTTCGTTTGTTAAGTTATCCTTTAATCTAAATTACTCTTATCGTTAATCTTGGATCCTAAATTGAGGACTAGTGTGTGATTAAGTTAAGATGTGTTTTCTTTTTATAGTCTGATTTATTTTCAGGATTGAAAGTAAATTCAAATATTATGTTTTCTTGATTACACTTTCTGTACAAGATGATATGCTTGATAATAATGTGAAAATCTTATAAATAAATAAAAAAGAAGCTAACAGCAGGGGTGCCCAACTTCGGTCCTCGCCAGGTCAGTGCAGTGCAGGTAAATAGATCTCCTGGAAATTCACTAAGGAAATCCTGAAAACCCGACTGGATTATGGCCCTCGAGTGCTGGAGTTGGGCACCCCTGCTAAAAGGATTAATTGCAAAGGTTAGGACTATAAATCAGGCATGGATGTTATTTAAAAATACCATCATGGAAGCCCAAACCAGATGTATCTCACGTATTAGCAAAGGTGGAAAGAAGAGGAAACAAGAGCAGGCATGGTTAAAAAGTGAAGTGAAAGAGGCTATTAGAGTCAAAAAACATCCTTTAAAGAACGGAAAAAGGATCCGAATGAAGAAAATAAGAAGAGACACAAGCACTGGCAAGTTAGATGCAAAGCATTGATAAAGAAAGCTAAGAAAGAATATGAAGAGAAACTTGCCAAAGAGGCAAAAACTCATAGCAATTTCTTTAGGTACATCAGAAGCAGAAAACCAGTGAGGGAATCCATGGGACCATTGGATGATCAAGCAGCAAAAGGGGCACTAAGGGAGGAGAGACTGAATAAATTATTTGCTTCAGTCTTTACAGAAGAAGATGTAAGAGATCTACCAGAACTGGAAATGGTATTCAAGGATGATGATTCGGAGGGACTGAAAGAAATCTCTGTGAATCTGGAAGATGTACTAAGCCAAATTGGCAAGTTAAAAAGTGATAAATTACCTGAACTGGATGGTATACATCCCAAGGAACCCAAACATGAACCTGCTGCTAGTGATCTGTAACCTGTCACTAAAATCATCTGTAGCACCTGAAGATTGGAGGGTGGCCAATGTTATGCCAATTTTTAAAAAGGGTTCCAGGGGAGATCTGGGAAATCACAGACCAGTAAGCTTGACTTCAGTACTGAGCAAAATGGTAGAAACAATTATAAAAAATAAAATTGTGGAACACGTAGACAAACAAGATTTAATGAGACAGACAGAGCATGGGTTCAAACAAGGGAGATCGTTCCTCACCAATTTGCTTGACTTCTTTAAAGGTGTAAATACACATGTGGATAAAAGTGAACCGGTTGATATAGTGTATCTAGATTTTCAGAAAGCTTTTGACAAAGTTCCTCATGAGAGACTCTTGAGAAAATTAAAGAGTTATGGGATAGGAGGCAAAGTTCAGTTGTGGATTAGAAATTGGTTATTGGATAGAAAACAGAGGGTAGGGTTAAATGGTCATTTTTTTCTCAATGGAGGAGAGTAAATAGTGAAGTGCCACAGATATCTGTACTGGGACTGGTGCTATTTAACTTATTTATAAATAATCTGGAAATTGGAACGATGAGTGAGGTGATTAAATTTGCAGATGACACTAAACTGTTCAAAGTTGTTAAAACGTATGCAAATTGTAAAACATTGCAGGTAGACCTTGGGAAATTGGAAGACTGGGCATCCAAGTGGAAGATGAAATTTAATGTGGACAAATGTAAAGTGATATATAGGGAAGAATAACCCAAATCACAGTTATTGGATGCTAGGTCCACCTTGTGTGTGACGGCAGCCCAAAAAATCAAACAAGATGCTAGAAATTATTAAAAAAGGGATGGTTAACAAGACTAAAGATATTATAATGCCTCTGTATCGCTCCATGGTGCAACCTCACCTGCAGTATTGCATTCAATTCTGGTCTCCTTATCTCAAGAAAGATATAGTGGCACTAGAAAAGGTTCAAAGAAGAGCAACCAAGATGATAAATTCCTCTCGTATGAGGAAAGACTAAAAAGATTAGGTCTCTTCAGCTTGGAAAAGAGAAGGCTGAGGGGAGATATGATGGAAGCCTACAAAATCCTGAATGGAGTAGAACGGGTACAAGATCATGAAGGGCATAGAGAGAGTAGAGAGGGACAGATTCTTCAAACTTTCAAAAAAATAAAAGAATAAGAGGGCATTCGGAAAAGTTGAAAGGGGACAGATTCAAAACAAATGCTAGGAAGTTCTTCTTTACCCAACGTGTGGTGGACACCTGGAATGCGCTTCCAGAGGATGTAATAGGGCAGAGTACGGTACTGGGGTTCAAGAAAGGATTGGACAATTTCCTGCTGGAAAAGGGGATAGAGGGGTATAGATAGAGGATTACAGTCCAGGTCCTGGACCTGTTGGGCCGCCGCGTGAGCGGACTGCTGGGCACGATGGACCTCAGGTCTGACCCAGCAGAGACATTGCTTATGTTCTTATGGATCGATTTTTCACTCCGTCAAAAATTACAACGCCTAGGAGACACTCGATGAAACTGCAGGGAAATAGTTTTAAAACCGATAGGAGGAAATATTTTTTCACTCAGAGAATAGTTAAGCTCTGGATCGCGTTGCCAGAGGTTGTGGTAGAAGCTGATAGCGTAGCTGATTTTAAGAAAGATTTGGACTAATTCCTGGAGGAAAAGTCCATATTGTATATCATCTAATTGTAAAGAAGGCTGTGCTGAACATAAGAAGATGATAGATAGTGAAATCGAGTTATTGATTTTCAGCTTGTGCTAAGCACCTTACATTAGTTTCATCATGAGGTGAATCAGCTTGCGAAGAAAAATTGCTGAATTGCACTTTTATGAAAGTAGAGGGAGGTTAATGGCTAGAGCTGTATCCTCAGCACCCTGAGGTTGTAGGTTCATAAGAACATAAGAACATAAGCAATGCCTTTGCCGGGTCAGACCTGAGGTCCATCGTGCCCAGCAGTCCGCTCACACGGCGGCCCAACAGGTCCAGGACCTGTGCAGTAATCCTCTATCTATACCCCTCTATCCCCTTTTCCAACAGGAAATTGTCCAATCCTTTCTTAAACCCCAGTACCGTACTCTGCCCTATTACGTCCTCTGGAAGCGCATTCCAGGTGTCCACCACCCGCTGAGTAAAGAAAAACTTCCTAGCATTTGTTTTGAATCTATCCCCTTCCAATTTTTCCGAATGCCCTCTTGTTCTTTTATGTTTTGAAAATTTGAAGAATCTATCTCTCTCTACTTTCTCTATGCCCTTCATGATCTTGTAGGTCTCTATCATGTCTGCCCAGTGCTACTTCTTGTGGCCCTGGGCAAGTCACTTAACCCTCTATTGCTCCAGGTAGATTGTGAGTAGCACTATAGAAGTGATTAGTAGAAGTGGTAGTCTGCCAAGAAAGACAGGGAAAAATGTTTGAGTACCTGAATGTAAAAACCACTTACACAATCTCTACTGATAAACTTGGAAACTACGAGTTTGTAGTAAAATACAATTGAAAAAGATATACCATGTTGAATGAAAACCTAGCTTTCTGAGCATTCAAGGCAAGATGGCGTCTTGAGCTGGATGCTGAGAAGAGCGTTCCCACCTTGAAGGTGAAATTTCCATATAAACTTGTGGGGAAAATCTTTTCTCTATGCCTAAAAGAAGGGGGAAACAGAGGGGTTTCCTTCCACCTTCCTCTGACTCTTCGACATCGTGGCAGACAGTAATTACAGCTTTTACAGTCTAACTTTCCACTTCGGGCGTTTCGGCTGCAGTGAGAGGGGAAGTTCACAGCTTGGACGGCAAGTTGTCGCTCTCGCTGAGCCTGCGAGGACCACATACCCCTCCCAAGCCCGGAGAAACGTCGGCAAAGCAGATCATGTAGGAGGGCTCCCCAAGTACATTGAGGCAGGCATGCTCTTCAGCCGCAGTGGACCCGGAAGTAATTACAACTTCACCGACTCCGGAGATGGAGCTGCAGCATTCTGGGAGTGTCGAGCCAGTGGCAGCTAGCGGTGGTGAGGTCGTCAGAGCCCAGAGCTTATCCTCTGGAGTAGAAGCCAAAGAAAATCTGGCCATTATCTCCCCCCTCAAGCCGTTGGTGAGACCACAGGCAGTAACACTAGATTCTATCTGGACTACGATTGAGAACTTACACTCGGTATGCACAAATTTCATTTCTATTACTTTAAATTCTACCTCTAGGATAAGTTCTTTAGAGACTGCTGTTCAACAACACCAGGTGGATTTGGAAAGCTTAGAGAAAGTAACAACTGAGACTAAGAACTTGCTTACCAAACAAATGACTGATAAAATGATGACTTTAACGAAGATTGAAAATTTAGAAAACCAAGAAAAAAAATTTGAATTTAAGGATTCTCAATTTTCCGATTGCTAAGTTTAGGTCTCCACAGGAACTCTTTAAGAACTTTACGTTAACTGTTCTAAATATTCCTGAAGCTAGTTCCCCCCCCCACCCCCACACCCCAATACAGAAAATTTACTATTTAAAACAAATGCAAAAGAATAAAGCTGTGGTAGGTGAAAATACACAATTGGATGTTTCTGCTATTCTGCAATCTTCCGATATTGAAATTCGGGGACGGGCGACATTGTTGGTCTCTCTTGTATTCTTACAGGATAAAGAAATGTTGTTGAAATTATACTTTAAATTAAAACAGATCACCTATTTAGGTGAAAGGGTATACATATTTCCAGACATCTCAAAGTGGACGCAATCCAGGAGGCATTCTTAGTATATTTTATTCTAGGTCTTGCATTAACATTCAGATTAACACATGGTACCTGCTCGAGGTTAATGTGGAAGCACTTACCATCTTCTAGTTATTGTATGGTAAGTATAATGCAGTAAGAGCCAGATTCTATTGTTGTTGCATGTCAATCACATGACAGTGCTAGTTACAGAATCATTCCTCCAGCAAAGGTAGGCACTGGAAATGTAGGTCAGGCTTTTCCAGGCCTACATTTCCAGGCCTACATCTTTGATGCGCTTATGTAGGCGCTTTAGCGAGCCTAATGCCACTTCTAGTATTATTCAGGCATTAGTGGTGTTAGGTGGCCTAAAACACCTACAGAGGTGTGACTCCTGCACTGAGTTTTTAGGCGCCTTGAAACTCAGTTAAAAGCATCATTTAAACAGGGGTAATTTTTCACTGTGCTTGGGTGCCTACCAATGCTTAAAAAACTGGCATTGTTTAGAGAATCCGGGCATAACTGACACTTCCATGCCCACTCTTCACCCATGCTACAGCTCCTGACAGAAAACATCTGAAAAATGCAGTAATGCATGTTATAGGTAATGCGTGTTATAGGTAGTAAGAGCTAACACAATATTCCTGTGCCATCCAGTTAGTCCATGGTAATGTAGATGCCCTAACTGAATAATGTAGGAACATCTATTATTCGCCCTCCCCCAGACATGTTTCCTGAAAACAATTTGAAATTTATTTATTTTTTAATAATTTTTATTGAAAGAGCAGCCAGTACCATAACAAGGAAACATAGGCTACAGCACAACAGTATGAATGAACAAAGAACAAATAGCAAAACAGGCAGTCCCGTGAGGACAGCAACGCTCAACCATGAAAGGACATATACTGGAACCCCAGCGAGTAGATGTTGTGCAGAAATAATACAAAAACAATAACAATGCCGGTAGTAGCTTGAAATTGGCATCCACTACATAGATACAGATCTAAGGCGATGAGAAGGCATCCTCGGGGGACAAAGCAAGGCTGCCTAACTTTTTTTTTTTTGGAGAAATGGACTCCACGTCCCATGCATGCCTACCAGTCATCCAACACATATCGTCCAGCAAGACACACCATACCAACCTCACCAGCCACACCTCAGTCAAACACCCACAAAAATCACTACCCATGCATACCCCAAACACCCACCGGCCCAAGAGAACACTGAGACATCAACTAGTCCCCGAGAATCTTCAGATCCGACTCAGGGTGATGTATTAGACACAGCCACCTCGGCTGCAATACGAAAAGCCCTCCACAGAGAAACATAAAGGCGTTTATCAACAGAAGAAGCGGAATGGTAGGTATGTATCTCAAAGGAGGCAAGCTCCTTCATCCGTTGGATCCACTGCACAAAGGAGGCCGGCGTCTGGCTCACCCAGTACTGTAACAAAAGTTTTTTCGTCAGCAAAATCACAGTGTAGAGAAACTTCCTGTGTGGGAAAGCAAACCCCCCTGATCCCCCAGCAGCAGCAGGCCATAATCCCGGGGCACCCATTGCCCAACCAAGTCATCCAAAAAGGGGAGAACCCGAAGCCAAATGGCCACGTGAGGGCATTCCGAGAACATATGGACCAGGGTGCCCATGGCCTTCTGGCAATGAGAACAAGTGGCATCCTCCCAAAGACCCATAGCTTTACCCCGATCTTGGGAAATGTAGGCCTGGTGCAAGATTTTAAATTGCATTTCTCTAAGGTCAGTAGACCCCACTAGGAGGGAAATATTAGCAAAAAGATCCAAAAAATGAGCTCTGTCATAGGCAGCTGCCAAATCCTTAGACCAGAGGTCCACCGCATGCTCCAGGTACGGAGCCGCCAGAGCAAGCTTAAGGACTCTGTACCATTCATCTGTGGGGGTACCAACACCAATTGTGCATCCATCATTCCCAAAGCCCACTGCTCTCCCCAAAGGCGTACCAAAGAGGAGTAGTAATGTCTGACTTGTAAGTAGGCCCAAAACTGAGTAGCAGGGAGCTCCCAACGAGACTACAATTGGGCAAAGGTGGGGAAAGACTCCATGCCCCCCTCTGAGAGATGCCGCAAGCTGACACAGCCCCGGGACTGCCACAACCGAAACCCTGAGTCACCCTTCCCAGGTATGAAGTCAGCATTCCCCACTAAAGGGAGGAAAGGAAAGGCCTTGGGGGATCGTTGCTGTTTCCGCCTACACCACCTCCACGCCAGCCGCAGCGGGCGCAGAAATTGAAACTTTGGGCTGGCCCCCAAAATATTCCACAGCAGCACATGCAGCAAGGAGATAAAGGCATGGGGAGCAAACCACGTAGTCATCCACCCTGCAGGGGATAACTTGTGGTCTCCAGTAATGCCCTCGTGTACAAATCGCATCAGAGATGCCACATTATATATTCGAATAACTGGGAGATTCAAGCCACCCAGCCGTATGTCCAGAGTCAAGGTTTGATGACTAATTCAAGCCGCCTTGTGATGCCAGATGAAGGATAGCAGGATGGAGTTAAAAGCTCTTTCATCTTTAATAGTAATCCACAAGGGAACAGTTTGCAAGGGGTACAAGAGTTTAGGCAGCAAGACCATCTTGAACAAAGCCACCCAGCCCCAAAGAGAAAGCGGCAAGTCCTTCCATTTTATACAGAGGGCTCGGATGGTCTCTGTATGGTTAAGAACATTGTAGCGGTACACAAGTGTAGGTTGGACACTCAACTAAACACCCAAATAGCGCATAGGTTTCCGGACAGGGGGGAATAGGGAGATCGTCATGCCAAGGTTCATGCGTCGCAAAAGCCAAGGGTAGCATCTCCGATTTGGCACAGTTTACACGAAGGCCCAAGATGGCCCTAAAGGCCTGTACAATAGTAAGGGCCAATGGCAAGTGGAGATGAGCATTGTCTAAATACAAAAGGATATCATCTGCAAATAAGTTAATGCGAATCTCCCAGTCCCCTATTCGGATGCCCACAAGAGCAGGATCCAATCTGATCTTGACCTCCAAAGGTTATATAACAAGAAGAAAAAGGAGCGGGGACAATGGGCAACCCTGACGTGTACCCCTCTCCAGAGGAAAGGGGGAAGTAAGATGGCTGTTAACCAAGAGCCTAGCCTGAGGGGAGAAATATAGGCTCTGCACCTAGTCCAAAAAAGTACCCCCAGGCTATATTGACCCAGAACCCAAAAAAGATAGGACCAGGAGATGCTATCGAAGGCTTTTTCCATGTCTAGACCCACAATAGCTGTCATCATTGCTCAAGTCAGGTTCATAGAGGCATATCTACCTGGGACAAAGCCCGCCTGGTCTTCATAGATAAGGAGGTGCAGAAAGGCATTCAATCGTTTCACAAGTATTGCCGCTAGCAGTTTAGTGTCCTGGTTAAGGAGCGAGATGGGCCTGTAAGAGCCCACCTGGGCAGGGTCTTTACCCGGCTTAGGCAGAAAAATTACATGGGCCATATTGTAACGATCCAGACCACGCTGAGAATGCAGCATATTATATGCTGCACTCAAGGAAGGCGAAATAACGTCCGAGAGGATCTTGTAATATTCAGGCCCATAGCCGTAAGGTCTGGGAGATTTTGTAAGTTTAAGCCCTTTGATACCGGCATCCACCTCCAAACGTGTGATGGGAGCAGTCAATATCTGAATCTGATCCGGCAAAAGCTTAGTTAGGACAACGTTCTGAAAAAACGCATCCCGATCAGTCTCAGCAAAGGGTCTATGAGCGTATAATTCTGAGTAATATTGCACATATTGTTGGTGGATAGTAGCTTCTGTCGTGTGCATGCGACCTTGCTGATCCGTTATAGCTGTAATCACCTGGTGCTTACGAGAAGGACGGATCAGTCGAGCAATCAAGCTACCCGCCTTCCCCTCCCCATCTATGAAGGCGATAACGACAGAAATAGATATCCCATTCTGCCCGAGCTGTAAGGATGGCATCCACTCGCTGTTGGAGGTCCTGCAGTTTGAATTTATCTGCTCTCGTCAGGCTGCCCTGGTGGCGTCGGCAGAGTTGCTGCATCTCCTCAGACAATGTTTGCAGTTCCATCTCCTTTCGTCGGTTCTTTCCCGCCACATATGCAATAATGAAGTCCCTTAGTACCGCTTTGGAAGCCTCCCAAAAGAAGCCAGGATCAAGGTCAGGGGCATAATTATTACCGTAATACTCCAACCATTGATCGTGCAAATACCAGTGGAAGGCAAGATCTTTGTACAAATAACATGGGAAATGCCAGATCCGTTCAGTAGGGTCTGCCGTTATCTGGAGAGAGAGCAACACGGGAGAGTGATCCGACAGGGGAACCTCAACAATGTCCGCATCAGCCACTATAGGTAACAAGGAGGGAGACAAGAGAAAATAATCCAATCGAGTATAAAGGTTATGGGGATGAGAGAAAAAAGTATAAGTATGTTCTGTAGGATGCAACAACCGCCATATATCCAACAGCCCGAGTTGCTGAGTCAGAAAATTAATGCCCTTACCTCCGTGATCCCTTGGAAAGCACTTTGGGGGGGCACAGTCCAAAGTGGGATCCGCTGTAATATTAAAGTCGCCGCCCAGAATCAGTTGGTATCCCGGATACTGTGTCAGTCGTGCCAGCAACCCCGAAAAAAAGTGGTGGGTATAGATATATAGGGCGTATACATTACAGAGCAACAGCTTGTGTCCCCAGAGCTCCCTGAGTACCAGTACATATCTGCCCTCCCCATCCTGAACAATTTTGTGCATGTGGAAAAGCAGCTGCCTATGAACCAAAATGGCTACTCCACAGTGGCGGCTACTATACGAAGAGAAATACACCTCTCCCACCCAGTCCCGTCTCAGTTTCTCATGTTCTACAATAGTGAGGTGTGTTTCTTGTAGGAAGGCGATATCAACATGCTCCTTGCGAAACCATGTCAACACCTTCTCTCGTTTAATGGGTGAATGGAGCCTGTCCACATTAAATGTATAAAGTTTTAATTTATAGCAAAAAAAACACGGAAAAGTGAAAAATCAATAATGTTAAGGCAAACACTTTCACTAGAAATATGAACAGGATGTCATGAAAAATTAGTGCTGCTATAGTTCCAATTAGGGGAGTTTCAAATCGCTGGAGGAAAAAGCCTCAGATAGGAACCCTTCCACCACCACAATGGTGGTCCAAGGTGGTCGGGCGAACACCTCACTGGCAAAAAAACCTCCAGACCAGCTCCCACAATAGTGAACTTAAAGCAGGACTTATGGTATAAAGATAGAGGAAAATTTCCACTTATCAATAGATAGATCGGTACACCGACGATGGCCAGCGTTTCACATCTCTGCTGCCTCAGGGTGTATAGCAATCCGATCGCACTGCAACCAAAAATTTAAACAAAGCTTCAATTAATAAATAAACTGGAAACGTAACTCTATGAACCAGTTCAAGAAAAAAGCCTTGAAGACATACCTTTAAGCTGGACGCAAACCGCATCTCAAGATCAAAAGATGGCTACACCACGACTGTGTTGGGATTAATATAGCACTCCCGGGTGATGAACCCGGAAGTGAATACGTGGCAAATTTCACCATTGAAAAATGTAAAATACTAAAGAAGTGTATGTTGTTGAAAAATACTGACTTTTATAACACTTGAATTTAAAAGATGTTTTTGTTTTATCTTTCTTTTACCCTGTCTCCTTCTTCTTATTATTATATATCTAATTTTCAATGTTAATGTTGTTGTTAATAGAATGCGCTCCATTCAAGTTTTGAATTTAGACCATCCGGTTCTTCACTATTCAGCCTATGAATCCACTGTTGTTCTGCTCTCAACAAACGCCGCTGTCTGTCCAAAATTTCATCAGGAATATGGTCAATCACACAACATTTCAAATCAGTAAACTGGTGATCATATTCCAAGCAATGTGTGACCATGGGCGCTTGTAGTCTGTTGTTTTTCAAACAACTTTTGTGTTCGGTGACTCGAGTTCTAAAAGGACGAGTAGTCTGACCAACATAGATCAAAGGACATGGACACACGAACACATAGACTACAAAGGTGGACATGCAAGAGGTTCTATGCTTTAAATTGAAAATTTGACTGGTAAGTGGATGAATGAAAACATTTGAAAGTTCCTGAGTGATAATACAAGTAGAACACTTGCCACATTTAAAATGTCCAGTTGAATGTGTTGTAGTCAGATGAGGATCCATTATATCAGATGGACTTAAAAGTTCCTTGAAATTCTTCTGTCGTGAGTACGCTATTCTAAAATGAATATCTTTAAACAAAGGATGAAGATCCATTATTGTCCAGTGGTGTCTTAATTTTTCAACAACATACACTTCTTTAGTATTTTACATTTTTCAATGGTGAAATTTGCCACGTATTCACTTCCGGGTTCATCACCTGGGAGTGCTATATTAATCCCAACACAGTCGTGGTGTAGCCATCTTTTGATCTTGAGATGCGGTTTGCGTCCAGCTTAAAGGTATGTCTTCAAGGCTTTTTTCTTGAACTGGTTCATAGAGTTACGTTTCCAGTTTATTTATTAATTGAAGCTTTGTTTAAATTTTTGGTTGCAGTGCGATCGGATTGCTATACACCCTGAGGCAGCAGAGATGTGAAACGCTGGCCATCGTCGGTGTACCGATCTATCTATTGATAAGTGGAAATTTTCCTCTATCTTTATACCATAAGTCCTGCTTTAAGTTCACTATTGTGGGAGCTGGTCTGGAGGTTTTTTGCCAGTGAGGTGTTCGCCCGACCACCTTGGACCACCATTGTGGTGGTGGAAGGGTTCCTATCTGAGGCTTTTTCCTCCAGCGATTTGAAACTCCCCTAATTGGAACTATAGCAGCACTAATTTTTCATGACATCCTGTTCATATTTCTAGTGAAAGTGTTTGCCTTAACATAAAGTTTTAATTTAACCATACTCTACTGGCCCATCGTTAGAGAAGAGAAAAATGTGCAGTCCAAGAAATGTAGGGAAAGGGACCCCCCAGCCAGGCCCGCTCCCCCCCCCCCTCCAAGTGGAAAGGAGAACATGCAATCCAAAGATCTCGGACTCACAAGCAATACTGCAATGGACGTCATGCTCTGCTCTCTCAAGCAACCACACCAAACACACGGTCCCCCAGTCAAACACCAGGCACACTCCACCCGACTCACTCCCCCCCACCCGCTCCCAACCAACACACCCTCCCAAAATCCCATCCACATTGCAACCCCCAATCCATCCTTCAAACTGAAATACAACTAGAAATGCCCAAGCCCTCCCCTCCCCCCTGTCAATAGGAAATACATGCAAGGATCTTGTCAACAAACAAATAGTCCATCACCCCCCCAAAAAAACCCACAAAAAAACAGCAGGAGAAACATAGAAGGAGCAATGCCCCCCAAAGTGGTCCCATTAAGTCTCTCCAAAAAAAATGCACAGGAACCGCTTGGCCTAGCATCCCGGAGGTCGAAATCAGTACAGGAGCCTCATCCAGACATGGCTGTCAGCATTGTCCGGTAGAACAAATCCGATGCAGAAAGCATGAGGTACATAGTAGCAAAGGAGCAAGGTTCCTTCTCAAACGTTTCCCAGGGCCCCAGTACGCTAAAACAGGCGTCATCCAAGGATCCCCATGCATACGGATCGCATATCGTCCCTGAAGGCACAGGCAGTTTGGCCAGGAAGGATTGAAGGTCCGCCGGGGTGTCCAAAGTAACAATCCCGTTGTTGTGATGGATGCGGACTTTAGCCGGATATTGTAGAGCAAATTTGATCCCCCTGGAATACAACTGGGTGCAGTATAGAGTCAAGGCCCTGTGTCTTTCAGAGAGCTGAGCAGATAAGTCCTGAAAAAGCAAAAGCTTGGTGCCCTGACAATCCAGGGTCCGGGTCTGCCTGTAGGCCTCCATGATTCTTGCTTTAGTAGTGTAGTTAAGGAAACGGGCTATCACCGGTCTCGGTCTGGCATCTGCTGCCCGCAGGGCCCCAATGCGGTGGGCCCGCTTTACGTGTACTTGGCCCATAGAAGATGCCAGCCCCAGGGTCTGTGGCAGCCAGTTCTCCATCAAAGCATTCAGCTCCGCATCTTTTACTGTCTCCGGCAGGCCTATGATTCAGAGGTTATTTTGGCGGCCTCAGTTTTCGGCATCCTCCGCCCTTCTGCCAGAGTCTTCACCTGGGTCTCCAATGCAGCGATTCGCTGCGCCACTGTCTCCACGCGGTCCTTTTGTGCCGAGATGCGTTCCTCCGCCTGCTGTATGTGAGCTGCGTGGCCAGCTATGCTATCCTTTACCTCCTTTAGCACAGCGTGGAGTTTGGATAACTTTTCATCTAGCAGGGTGGAGAGATGATGGACAGAGACCTGCATATCGGCCTCATGCGGGGGCGTGCTGCTAGACTCCGGGGCAGCAGCCGCCATGATGGATGGCTTGTTGATTTTTTTTTTCCCAGGCCGCATAGCTTTAATAGACATAACTGCCTGTCCGTGGCAGATGAAACTCAGGGAGACCCCTCAAAGAAGCGAGTGCGATTCGGTGGTGATGACACGGTAAGAACGCTATAGTATAGCTGACAAGCACTACAGTTGGGGGGTTTTCTTGGAGGAAAGTCGGAGCTCGAGCAAAAGGCGTCTGATCAGAGCGTTGTCATCACGTGACCCCCTCCTCCCCCATCCCAATTTTAAATATTTTTAAGCGTGCGTTAAGCATATATACATTTGGCACTTAACGCAGGATGTCTCAGCATGTCCCGGAGTATGTTATTTTAACTTGCTTAGTAAAAAGGCCCCTAAATGTGGGATCATGAACACCTTAACCAATTTTTAAGACCACTTTATTATTACCATTAGCCTGCACAGTTATATAATATATATCACGCAGCCCTTCTGTAATCAAAGATTAACTGCATCTCTTCCTCTTTCCCTCTTTTATTGCCTTGGTGATGGGTACTCATCTAAAGGCAAAGAGTAGAGGGGTGGGGGGGGGGGAAGCAATGCAGGACAAGTGACTAAACCTGAGGTCTCCCTTCTGCAGACACGTGCACAGACTTAATCAATCTGACGCCAGCAGTCTGCACACTGCCTGCTGGCCTCGTGCCTGACAGATTCCACCTACTGTATATTTCTTCATAGGCTATGCAAAGAATGCGTGGTAGAGAATGTGGAATGAGCTCGCAGAGTAGACTGCTATAAATTTCATGCCACCAGTCTGAGCTGCACGGGGCTCTGATCCCTGCGACTGGGCTGTCTCAACTCCCCCGCTGAGCCGATGTAATGTGCAGGCACGACAGAAGGTTGCTCTGAAAGCCAGACTGGCAAAAACAAGCTTACTCGGAATTTCTCAGTTACTGATTAATGCTTGCAAAAATCAAAGTTGAAATCGCAGATTAAATGTTGGCAGGTTTTATTCTGGCGGGTATCAAAACAGATATATTATATGGATCAATGAAAAATGTAACGACTGTCAAATCTGTGATTCTAGCACCAAGAAATATTAAAATGCTCCTTTTATCTTTCAGATATTTGTCTTTCTTTTTGGAATAAAATAGGTGTTCGAAGATTTTGAAAATGGCCTCATGGTGTGTTAACTATGCAAGCTAACGCATGCTGTCAATGATATCTTTATAGTGTACATTTCATTGCTTGTGTACAGTGTTGCCTTTACATAATGAGATACAATGAAGCATATTTTCAAAGAATTCAGATTTACAAAGTTACTTAGTAACCTATGGTACTTTGTAAGTCTATGGGGCTCATAATCAAAAAACTTAAACATGTCTAAAAAAAACCCACCCGACTCGGCACTTGGACGACCCAAAAGATAGGTCGTCCAAGTACCAATAATCAAACTGGCTTTCTGGATGCATCGCAGGACTTTTTATGCTACTGGGTGGCCAGAGCTGAAAGTGGAGGAGTGGTTAGGGCAGTGTGTGGGCAGGATGGGGGCTGACTTAGACTTAGTCATCCTGCAGGAATAATCGAATGCTTTACTAGACACCCTGGACGGAACTTAATCGTTGTGAGTTAAATGATTAACAAACAGGTATAAGTGCCATAAAGGTATCCAAAATGACTAGATAACCACTGCAGAAAGACCCACACACACTCACCCACCCCACAAAGATCAGAATAAAAAAAAGTACATACCTGTCTCCAGAACATCAGCACCTGATATAGGAAAGCCTAGTACAGCTGCACAGAGGTGTCTTAAATAGTCTGGGGTATGGGTTAGTGAACTATAGAGAGGAGGACCCAGGCCCATAAGCTACTCTACCCACTACATTTATTGTGGAACATGTACGCCAACCATGCTCTTCAACAGCTTTATAAATGATCTAGACATTGGTACGACGAGCAAGGTGATTAAATTTGTGGATGATACGAAGTTATTCAGAGTAGTGAAGACACAGAGGGATTGCAAAGATCTGCAACGTGACATAATCAGGCTTGAGGAATGGGCATCAACATGGCAGATGAGGTTCAACGTGGATAAGTGTAAAATGATGCATTTAGGTAACAAAAATCTCATGCATGAATACAAGATGTCTGGGGCGGTACTTGGAGAGACCTCCCAGGAAAGAGACTTGGGAGTTATGATTAACAAGTCAATGAAGCCGTCCACGTAATGTGTGTCGGTGGCAAAAAGGGCAAACAGAATGCTAGGAATGATAAAGAAGGGGATTGGAAAAGGTTATCATGCCGCTATACCGGGCCATGGTGTGCCCTCACCTGGAATACTGCGTCCAGCACTGGTTGCTGTACATGAAGAAGTACACAGTACTACTCGAAAGGGTCCAGAGAAGAGTGACTAAGATGGTTAAGGGGCTGGAGGAGTTGCCGTACAGTGAAAGATTAGAGAAACTGGGCCTTTTCTCCCTCAACAGAGGAGATTGAGAGGGGACATGATCGAAACATTAAAAGTACTGAAGGGAATAGATTTAGTAGATAAGGAGAGGTTGTTCACCCTCTCCAAGGTAGGGAGAACAAGAGGGCACTCTCTAAAATTGAAAGGGGATAGATTCCGTATGAACATAAGGAAGTTCTTCTTCACTCAGAGAGTGGTAGAAAACTGGAACGCTCTTCCGGAGTCTGTCGTAGGAGATAACACCCTCCAGGGATTCAAGACAAAGTTAGACAAGTTCCTGCTGAACCAGAATGTTCGCAGGTAGGGCTAGTCTCAGTTAGGAAGCTGGTCTTTGACCAAAGGGCCGCCGCATGAGCGGACTGCTGGGCTCGATGGACCACTGGTCTGACCCAACAGCAGCAATTCTTATGTTCTTATGTAAAACCCGCCAAAACCCAACTCTACTGCCATATAGGTGCCACCTGAAGCCATAAGGGCTATTGGAGTTGTAGACAGGTGAGTATAGTGGTTTTTAGGTGTGTTTTATGGAGCTCACCATAACCTATAAGGGTATTCTGGTGAGATGTTTATCTGGCATCCTTCTTGTGAAGTTCACAGCAGTGCCCTGTAAAGTGCCTCACTGTTCTGTTGCCATGTCTGAGTGGCCAGTCCATTACAAGATTGGCCCCTTCCACATCCAAATGGTCTTGTTTTGGGTGTTTGGGACTTGGACAAAATTTTGATTGAAAAATGTGGTATAAAGATGCTTTTTTTCATTTTTATTAATTTTACAAAGATAAAATTACATTCCAACAAATTAAGAATAAAAGGAATAAAAACAAATCTCAAAATCAACACAATTAATAAAACAACTATACAATAAACTAACCCACCCACCCTCCCAACCCATCCATTCAGGACTGCATTACAAAAGAATAATCAATAAATATATTAAGAATAACAAAGGAACACATGGTATAAAGATAGATGTCTTGGCGGTCTGGATGTTCAGATAGATGATTTTCGAAAAAGAATATTCTAGAAGTATTTTTCAAAATTGGGCATTTTCCCACTGATGGCTTTGGGAATCTAGCACCATACACCCAAATTGAACTTAGACTTATGTTTTGATTATGCCCCTCTACGTGTTTTGAAAATGAGTCCCAGTATCAACTGCATGGAATATTTTATTCTAACAATCACAGATTCTATAGGTGTAGGAGATGTAGGGCCTCTTTTATCAAGCCACAGTAATACATGCTGCATGGCAAATGCACTGAAGCCTATTCAATCCCTGTGGGCTTTGGTGCATTTATCATGCCAATCTGCATTATTTGGCTTGATAAAAGAGGCCCTTATGGGGAATTCATCAAGAGATACTAACTTTGTTAGTGTGTGCTAACAGATTTAGAGTGCACTAATGATCAGTATGTGTTACATACTAGAACCTCCATAGGAATATAATGGGCATCAGAGCATTTATTGCACACTAATCATTAGCGTGCTCTAAATCCATTAGCGCATGTTATCGGAGTTAGCGCATCTTGATGAATTCCCCCCTAATGTATTTTCTTATTTAAAAATATAGTAGTAAAAGTGTCTCTGCAACCCAATTGCCAAGCCACCATGCACTTGTATATACTTATAAACACTGGACATGTCAGCTAATTGAGTCGTTTGGTTGAATATTCTGACATAGACACCAGAATATGAAATATGACAGATGCAATACTTCCTGGTGTGGAGAAATGGAGGAATGGAATGGTGGAGTACCCTAATAAGACAGCAGGGGGCCGATAATCAGGGAAACCCAATTTAAATCCCCCTTTGGCTTCTTATGATCTTGTGCCTTAGATACAAACTTATACTATAAGCCCTCTGGGACAGGAAAATGTAACCTGAATGCAACATAATTTGAGCTACAACTGAATAAAAAATATGATAGTAAAAGTTTTCTGTATGAGGGGATGCTGAAAGTTATCAGCTTACTAAATTCTGAGTGTTATTTTGCCACTCTAGCTGAAAAGAGTGTTATTTTATTTTGCAAAGTGCCAATTTGCAGAATCCTAATGCTATGTTTTTGATTCGTGTTTCAGATCATTGATTGAGTTGGATAAACTCCAAGATCAAAATTGGCGGAGCTCAAATCCTTTGGAAGAACTGGATTAATGCAGGCATTAGAACTCTAGATGATATTATTTCAGAAGGTAAACTGCTGGATTTTACACAATTGCAACACAGATTTGGTTTCAATAAAACACAAAGTTTTAAATGGTTGCAATTGAAGCAGGCCATTCAGGTTGGGTTCCCTGAATGGAAATCATTAAACAATCAATATAGTTTAAAGTTCTTATGCTTTAAAGCAGACTTCCTAGGACATCAAGCCGCATTGTGGTATAAATTAATATCTGGATATTTAAATAAAAAACCAAAAAATGGTCTAAGAGACATTTGGAGCATTGAGATTGGACATCAAATTAATGCATCTCAATGGCCACTAATTTGGTCTTGGAGAATGGGATGTACAGTGTCAGCGTCTATGAGACAAACATGGTTCTTTTTATTACATAGAGCTTTTTGGACCCCTACTCGTTTGCAAAAATTAGACAGTTCTAAATCTAATAGATGCTGGCACTGTAATCTAGAACCAGGGACATTAGATCATTTATTATATCATTGTCCTTATATTAAAATTTTTTGGAATTCAATTTGGCCACAAATTAATAAATTAATGGAAAATCATATTGCAATATCATATGATACAATTTTATTTGGAACAATGATGAGAAAAAAAAAGTCAAATTTCACCAGAAAATAATAAGCTTTTATTAATTATGACAGGGGTTGCCATTCAACATATAACTAACAATTGGAAAAATTACAACAACCTAAATTACACATTTTGGTGGAATACAATATGTCATACTTTTAAAATGGAAAGAACAATAGCAATACAAAAGGGGACATATAATAAATTTATAAAAATATGGGGGCCATTGACAAAATACTGTAATGAATAAATAATATGATGTTTTCTTCTTCTTTTCTTCTTTTAAAGATTTTTTTTTTTTTTTTTTTATGACACACATAAAGGGGGGGTAAGAAAAATTAATTTATACATAGTATGTTATAATATATTATACAAAATGTAACGTATCAATAAAAGGTAATAAAAGGGTGGGGGGAGGGAAATGGGACAAAAATTGTTTAGATTATATTGTATTAGATATAAAAAAGTTATTGAATATTTATCAATTGTATTCTAATATGTTGTATACTTTTTATAAAAATTTGAAAATTAAAATATTATATTAAAGTAATGAAAGGGAGGGGGGAGGGTGAGGGGGAAAATCAAATTCAGATATATAATGTATTAGATATAAAAGTGATAATATACATTTATCAATTGTAATTTATTATTATGTACACTTTATGAAAAATTAGAAAATAAAAAATAATGGGAAAAAAAAAAAAAGATCATTGATTGAGCCATGTCAATGAAAAGTGTGGAATTTTCAAGTGTGGAACTCTGAGCCATCATGAAGTTCCTATTCCTGTTGAAAAAACTCCAAAGGAAATCCATGAATATATGATGCAAACATTGAGTGGCAAGTGCCCAGCATACTCCACATTGAAGAAGTGATGTGCAAACTTTCAGCTTGGAGATTTTGTGACTGAAGATGCAGCAAGGTCTGGGAGGCCTCAGACAGTGTCAACTCCTGAAATTGTTGGCCATGTCCATGACTTGATTTTGCCAGATCAGCAAATATCAGCTAAAACAATTGCTGAGACACTGCAGATATCCAGGGAACATGGGTGTATAATCCACGAGCAGCTGGCTATGCATAAGCTGTCAGCCAAGTGGGTTCTCAAATGTTTGAATGCCGATGATTAACCATGTTGAGTGGACACTTCCAAGTTGATTTTGCAGCATTTTCGCTTTGGAACAACTAGTTACTGTTGATGAAACATGGTTACACCACAGTGATCCTGGGACAAGACAGTCCATGCAATGGCAACAATCAGGTTCTCCAAGACCAGGGAAATTCAAGACCTAAAAGTCAGCAGGAAAAGTTATGGCCACCGAGAGTTTTGGGATCAGGAAGGTGTTGCAATGACTAACTATTTTCCAAGGGACCAAACGGTTAATGCAGAATGCTGCTCTAACGTGCTGTGCCAATTAAAGGAGGCATTGAAAGAAAAAAGGAGAAGGAAGCTGCGGAAAAGAGTTCTCTTTATGCAAGACAATGTACCTGGGGTTTCAGGGCATAGATCATCCACCCTCCTCACTAGATCAGGGGTCCGCAAAGTCCCTCCTTGAGGGCCAAATCCAGTCGGGTTTTCAGGATTTCCCCAATGAATATGCATTGAAAGCAGTGCATGCACATAGATCTCATGCATATTCATTGGGGAAATCCTGAAAACCCGACTGGATTCCGACCCTCGAGGACCGGAGTTGCCCATCCCTGACATAGACACTCTAATCCAGGGGTCTCAAAGTCCCTCCTCGAGGGCCCCAATCCAGTCGGGTTTTCAGGATTTCCCCAATGAATATACATTGAAAGCAATGCATGCACATAGATCTCATGCATATTCATTGGAGAAATCCTGAAAACCCGACTGGATTCTGGCCTTCGAGGACCGGAGTTGCCCATCCCTGACATAGACACTCTAATCCAGGGGTCTCAAAGTCCATCCTTGAGGGCCGAATCCAGTCGGGTTTTCAGGATTTCCCCAATGAATATGCATTGAAAGTAGTGCATGCACATAGATCTCATGCATATTCATTGGGGAAATCCTGAAAACCCGACTGGATTCGGCCCTCAAGGAGGGACTTTGGGGACCCCTGCACTAGATCTTGCTCCATCTATTTTCTTGTTTCCAAACGCTAAAAAGAGTTTGAAAGGGTGACACTTTTTGAGTGATTGGGAAGTGATTGCAGCAGCAGAGCAGTATTTCAGTGACTAGACATCAAAGTATTTTTGGAAGGGTTACAGAAACTTCAAACATGATGTGACAAGTATGTTGAACTTAGGGGTGAATAAGTGGAATAACTTATAAGTTTCATGGTTCTATGTCATTCTTTTTTGGTTGGGCTGAGAACTTTTTAGCACCTCCCCCCAACCCCTTGTATGTCGAAAACCCGTTCAACTGAAACTGGTTCTATACAATCATTTCCAGCCTTTTAACACCCCTGAAGCCTGGGTGTTCTGAGGGACACAAAAACCACCCTGGATATAAATTCCATTTGGAAAAGGGAAAAGGATAGTAATAGGAATATACTACTGTCTGCCTGGCCAAGATGCAAAAACATTTAACAGAAGTCATTTATACTCTCTGTTTTCTATCTTTTAATCTGTTCTTAATCCACAATAGGATATTACCACCTATCCCATGACTTTCTAATTTCTTCAGGAGTCATTCATGAGGTACTTTGTCAAATACCTTTTGAAAATCCAGATTCTTTCAAAGAAATGTGGCAGATTGGTGAAGCAAGATTTTCCTTAATTAAATCCATATTGGCTTTGTCCCATTACTGCATGCCTATGCTCAGTAATTATATAATAGTCTCTACCATTTTGCCTGGCACTGACATTGGAATCACCAGTCTATAATTTTCCAGGTCACCTCTGGAATCCTTTTTTAAAAATTTGATGTTGTGTTGACCACCCTTTAATCTTCTAGTACCATGCTTGATTTTAAAGATAATTTATGTAATACTTAATCATAGCTGTGGTAAAACATGCTATTTACTGCAGCAAAATGTACTGTGTGAGTCACTAACCTGCAGTCAATTTAATTTTGCATTACTCCAGTTATTCCTGGGTGTGGCACAGCAGCAATAGTGGGCACCAACACCCTCCTCCCCGTATCACCCTAACCCCCCTTAATAGAATTCCTTACCCTCAGTTCTCCCCACACCTACCAGGGCATCACTGGTGGCTAGTTGGGGAAAGGGCAAGAATGATATGTAGATACTCCAACGCCACTGGCTCCTGTGTTCAAAATGGTGGCAAAGTGCCATTACTTCCCTCTCTTTAATATTTTCTACCCTCCTATCCCTCTTGCCGGCGATCTTTGGGGAGGCCGTTGGGGGAGTCCGGGGAGGGCGGTTAGGGCATTTTGTTTGGGGGGGGGGTTGTTGGGGGCTCAAGCTGGAGGGGTTGGGTACCCTCCTGCTGGCGATCTTTGGGGGGTGGGTTCTTTCGGCAGGAGGGGTTGGGCACCCTCCTGCCGCGAACGTTGTGGGGAATGGGGGAGACTGGCGGCTGTAGCTGCGGCCGCTGTACTAATCGCGGCAGGGAGATCCCTTGCCATGATAAAGTATAGCGGCCGCGTCTACTTACCATGTAGGCCTGCATTTTGCTTGCCTACATTGTAAGCGTCTCCCGCTCTGCTTGGAGGCGCGCAGGACCGCCTAGGTTCGCCTAAGGCTACCGCCTAGCCTTAGGCGAGCTTAGACGGGCTTGTGGGCCTCCTTAGGCTCCCGGGCGCGCCTTCAATATAGGCGGCCTACCTGGGAACATTTTTTTAGAAAACGTGCCTCCTGATTGGCTGATTAGACAGCTGTAGGAGGCCTACAGCTGCCTATAATCGGGATGCACTTTGCAGAGTGGCCCCCAGTAGGAAGATATTTGTTGGCTCTCTTTCAGCTCTTTTGGAACCAAAACAGCCCTCACTTAAAAATTAGTGAAGACCACTGGTCTAGCTAATCTCCCAACATTGCTCCTATGTTGGGAGATTAGCTAGACCAGTGGTCTTCACTAATTTTTAAATGAGGGCTGTTTTGGGTCCAAAAGAGCTGAAAGAGAGCCAACAAATATCTTCCTACTGGGGGCCATTAGACCAGTAACATTTCTCAACATTCCTTCCTATCAGAACACCTGGCCTTGGTCACACATGTAGAACATAGATAAAACCTGTGCAAATACAAGACCACAAACTAAGGGCTCCTTTTAATAAGGTACTCTAGCATTTTTATCAAATGCTGCATTGCCGTACATGCTAACCACGTGCTACGCGCCATGAACTAACGCCAGCTCGATGCTGGCATTAGCGTCTAGCGCATGTGGCAGTGCAGCCCGCGCTAAGCGTGCACTAAAACCACTTGCACAGCTTAGTAAAAGGAGCCCTAAAAGTACCAATATACGGAAACAAAACCCTAAGAAGCCAGATTCTGCATGCAGTAAAACATCAGAGAAGTAGAAACAAAATTTCTTCCTGGACAGTGCAAAATATAGACAACAGATGAAAAATTCAAAATATAGACAATAGATGTAAATTCTCAAAACTGACACATTTCGATCACTAAATTGAAAATAAAATCATTTTTCCTACCTTTGTTGCCATATCCACTTGCAGTTTTTCTCTCTTTCTGCCCTACATCCATCTTTGGTATTAACTTTTAACATCCAACTTTCTTCCATTTTTCTGCTTCCTTCTCAAATCTGTCTACTTTTCTGTGTTTTCCCTTCCATTCAATCCACATCTACCATCTCCACCCTCTCTCTGCTCTTCCTCTTCCCTCCATCTATGTGTACCATCCAACTTTCTTCCATTTTTCTGCTTCCTTCTCAAATCTGTCTACTTTTCTGTGTTTTCCCTTCCATTCAATCCACATCTACCATCTCCACCCTCTCTCTGCTCTTCCTCTTCCCTCCATCTATGTGTACCATCCAACTTTCTTCCATTTTTCTGCTTCCTTCTCAAATCTGTCTACTTTTCTGTGTTTTCCCTTCCATTCAATCCACATCTACCATCTCCACCCTCTCTCTGCTCTTCCTCTTCCCTCCATCTATGTGTACCATCCAACTTTCTTCCATTTTTCTGCTTCCTTCTCAAATCTGTCTACTTTTCTGTGTTTTCCCTTCCATTCAATCCACATCTACCATCTCCACCCTCTCTCTGCTCTTCCTCTTCCCTCCATCTATGTGTACCATCCAACTTTCTTCCATTTTTCTGCTTCCTTCTCAAATCTGTCTACTTTTCTGTGTTTTCCCTTCCATTCAATCCACATCTACCATCTCCACCCTCTCTCTGCTCTTCCTCTTCCCTCCATCTATGTGTACCATCCAACTTTCTTCCATTTTTCTGCTTCCTTCTCAAATCTGTCTACTTTTCTGTGTTTTCCCTTCCATTCAATCCACATCTACCATCTCCACCCTCTCTCTGCTCTTCCTCTTCCCTCCATCCATGTGTACCATCTCCTTCCACTTTCTTCTCCCAAGGGGGCATACATTTGGGCAGAGCATGAGTATGTTATGAGCATGTCTGCAGTTGACACATGCAACTTATACAATACTATCAGTTGCACATGTTGAATGGCTCACTTAGGTATGCTAACAAGCCATTAACATAACGTAAGTTGGTATGCCAAACTTTTATTTCTGTCTTTCTCTCTCCCCCCTGCCTGCCTGTCTTTCTTTCTCTTTCCCCTGCCCTCACCTCTTTATTTCTGTCTTTCTCTCTCCCCCTGCCTCCCAGTCTTTCTTTCTCTCTCCCCTGCCCCCCCCCCAAACCACCATGCCGATTTCTCCCTGTTTCCCCGAGCCAGGCCTGGCATGTACAAGCGCCGGGCCCACATTCTTTCCCCAAACTTTTGGTATACCACTTCAACTTCACACTAATATATATAATAATAATGACTTAGGTATACCCAGAAGTCATTGTAGAACTGGACACTTAAGTGTGCCTCATTGTGTTGCTTACATCATGATGCTAATATATAGAATATCCCCAGTGGCCTTTATGGCTATTTTCTGTATTAATGTCCAATACTGCAGAAAGTTGGTATAAGCCTGTATCTCAGTGATCCCCAAAGCAGTCCTGGGAGAACCCGAGCCAATCAGATTAGTTGCCTTTACAGTAACTCCTTTTAGTTTTGCCCACTTCATTTCTACTCCTTCCAGATGTTCCCATCCACACAAGAATTCCTTGACATAATCCCCCATCGGAACAAAGTTAGGTTTTTTAAAGTCTAGAACAGGGGTGCCCAAATGGTCGATCGCGGTCAACCGGTAGATTGCAAAGGCAATGTGAGTCGATCGCGTTGCCTTTGCGATCTTGTTCTTCCTGCCTCCCCGAGCCAGGCCAGACCCACAAGCCTTCACCTCCGACGTCAATTCTGACGTTGGAGAGGAAGCTCTGGCTGGCCTGGAACTTCCTCTCCGACGTCAGAATTGACTTCGGGGGAAAGAATGTGGGCCCGGTGTTTGTACATGCCAGGCCTGGCTCGGGGAAGCAGGGAGAAATCGGCATGGTGGCTTGGGGGGGGGCAGGGGAGAGAGAAAGAAAGACAGAAATAAAGAGGGGAGGGCAGGGGAAAGAGAAAGACAGGCAGGCAGGGGGGAGAGAGAAAGACAGAAATAAAGAGGGGGGCAGAGGAAAGAGAAAAAAAGAGAGACAGAAAGAAAAGGGGAGAGGTCAGAAAGAAAAAAATATTGGATTTACAGAAGAAGGAAATGCAACCAGAGACTCATGAAATCACCAGCCAAAAAGATAGGAAAAATGATTTTATTTTCAATTTAGTGATCAAAATGTGTCCATTTTGAGAATTTATATCTGCTGTCTATATTTTACACTATGTTTTACTAAACTGCAATAGTGATTTTTAGCGCAAGGAACCTATGAGAGTCGGGAGCTGTGAGGGGCATTCAGCACAACTCCCTGCGCTAAAACCACTCTCGCAGTTTAGTAAAAAGGGAGGCGGTATATTTGTCTGTAGCAGTGAAGGAAGTGATCAGAGACAAGAAGACTTCGTTTAAGGAATGGAAAAGGACAAAAATGGAAGAAAACTGGAAAAAGCACAAACAATATCAAAGCAAGTGCTATAAGGTGGTAAGAGGGTCAAAAAGAGACTACAAAGAAAAAATAGCCAAGGAGGCCAAAAACTTTAAACCGTTCTTTTGATATATTAAGGGGAAACGACCCACGAAGGAAGCAGTGGAGTCGTTAGATGACCAGGGAATAAAGGGAGTACTAAAGGAGGACAAAGCCATTGCCAACAAATTAAACACATTTTTTGCATCTGCATTTATCGAAGAAGATATATCCAATATATCGGAAGCCGACAAGCTATTCACAGGAAATGAAGATGGGAAACTGACAGGAATGATGGTCAGTCTAGAAGAGGTATGCAGCCAGATTGATAGGCTTAAAAATGCTAAATCCCCGGGACAGGACGGCATCCACCTGAGGGTAATCAAGGAACTGAAAGGGGTTATAGCTGAACTGCTCCAACTAATAGCCAATCTGTTGATCAAATCAGGAAAGATTCCAGAAGATTGGAAAGTGGCGAATATTATGCCAGTCTTAAAGAAAGGTTCGAAGGGAGATCCGGGAAACTACAGACCAGTGAGTCTGACTTTGGTACCGGAAAAGATGGTAGAGGCACTGATAAAGGACTGCATCATCGATCACCGTGACGGATGAGGACCAGCGAGCACGGCTTCAGCAAAGGAAGATCTTTCTTGAAAAACTTACTGCACTTCTTCGAAGGAGTAAATGGGTAAATAGACAAGGGTGAACCGGTCGGCATCATATATCAAGATTTTCAGAAGGCGTTCGACAATGTTCCGCATGAACATCCACTTTGAAAAATTGCGAGCCATGGAATCAAGGGTGATATACTCACGTGGATTAAAAACAGAGAGTGGGGGTGAATGGACAATGCTCGTACTGGAAAAGCGTCACGAGTGGAGTGCCGCAGGCTTAAGTGCTAGGGTTGTGCTTTTCAACATATTTATAAATGTCATATAAATTTGCACGACGAGTGATGCGATTAAATTTGCAGACGATACAAAGTTTTTCAGAGTAGGATTGCGAAGACCTACAAAGAGATATAAATACGCTTGAGGAATGGGCCACAAAATGGCAAATGACGTTTAACATGGATAAGTGCAAGGTTATGCATGTCGGTAACAAAAATCATATGCACGAAAATAGGATGTCCGGTGCAATACTCGGATAGAGCCCCCAGGAAAGAAACTTGGGAGTACTTGTAGACAAGTCAATGAAACCGTAAGCGCAATGAGCAGCGGCAGCGAAGAGGGCAAAAAAAATGCTAGGAATGATTAGGAAGGGGATCACAAACAGATCTGAAAAGGTTATCATGCCATTATACCGGGCCATGGTATGCCCCCACTTGGAATACTGTGTCCAACACTGGTTGCCATACATGAAAAAGGATATAGTACTATTCGAAAGGGTCCAGAGAAGAGCAACAAAAGTGGTTAAGGGACTGGGGGAGTTGCCGAAAACGAGAGGCTAGAGAAACTGAGCCTCTTCTCCCTTGAAAAGAGAAGACTGAGAGGGGACATGGTCGAACCATTCAAGATATTGAAGGGAATTGACAGTAGAGAAAGAGAGTTTGTTCAACCTCTCCAAGGTGAAGAGAACGAGAGGATACTCGCTAAACTTAGAAGAGAAAAGATTTTGTACAAACGTAAGGAAGTTCTTCTTCACCCAGAGAGTGGTAGAAATCTGGAACGCTCTTCCAGAGGCTGTAATAGAGGAAAGCACACTGCAGGGATTCAAGACAAGGTTGGATAAATTCCTACTGGAACAGAACATACACAAGTAAGACTAGACTGAAATAGGGCACTGGCCTTTGACCTAAGGGATGCCGCATGAGCAGACTGCTGGGCACGATGGACAACAAGATCCTCAGGACCTGGAGAAAACCATTTTCTTTTATTTTTAACCAGCGATTGATCACATGAAAGCTTTTTTGATCTTAGAAAGGCATTCTTAATTGACGTTTTGATTACATTTTTCCAAACCCACCTGTAGCTGAAAAGGATCATGCTGCTTACAGGGAGAAAATGACAACCCCTTTAATAATTTCATTATCTCAGCTGAAGATAGCTCACATGCAGATACGAGGGGCCGCTGAAAAGTTCTCAGCCTAACCAAGAAAAGAATGATGTGGAGCCATGAAACTTAGACGTTATTCCACACTTTTCTTAACACTTTTCATTTCATATCATTGATATCGTAGATATCATATTAAGAATTGCAATACCAACCAGGATGTCACCTCTGTCGGACAACACTTTGGAAAAACCGATACTGCGCCAATGATTTTATGGTGAGAATATGAAAAGGGAACTTTAAAAAAAATCCAAGAACGTAAAACCTTTGAAATCAAAATAAGGTATTTTGACACCTACCAGACAGGACTTAACAGACATCTGGCCTTTCTTTCCTACTATAAAGACATTTAAAAATGCTCTGCCACCTTTCTGTCTCCTGCCCACCCAGCCAGCCACCCCTCCCTTTTTTCTATAAGAACATAAGAATTGCTGCTGCTGGGTCAGACCAGCGGTCTATTGCGCCCAGCAGTCCGCTCACGCGGCGGCCCCCAGGTCAAAGACCCGTGCCCTAACCGAGACCAGCCCTACCTGCGTTCGTTCTGGTTCAGCAAGAACTTGTCCAACCTTGTCTTAAATCCCTGGAGGATGTTTTCCCCTATAACAGACTCCGGAAGTGCATTCCAGCTCTCCACCACTCTCTGGGTGAAGAAGAACTTCCTTACGTTTGTACGGAATCTATCCCCTTTCAACTTTAGAGAGTGCCTTCTCATTCTCCCTACCTTGGAGAGGGTGAACAACCTGTCTTTATCTACTGAATCTAATCCCTTCATTATCTTGAATGTTTCGATCATGTCCCCTCTCAATCTCCTCTTTTCAAGGGAGAATAGGCCCAGCTTCTCTAATCTCTCACTGTACGGCAGCTCCTCCAACCCCTTAACCATTTTAGTTGCTCTTCTCTGGACCCTTTCAAGTAGTGCATGTCCTTCTTCATGTACTATCCCTAAAATGCTTTTATGTTTTCCTCATATATACTGATATTTGTCTACATTTGGTTTTTTCTGATCTGAAGAAGAAGGGTTACCTTCGACAGCTCATCATATAATGCATTTAGTTAGTCCAATAAAAAAGGTATCACCTTATTTCTTTTGGGGTCCTTTTACTAAGGCACGCTAGCCGATTTAGTATGTGATAAACGCTATTCTATGAATTCAAAAAATAATCACCTTATTTCCACATAAATAAACAACCAAATACTTTTATGGTCACACAGTGACTCTAGATTTCTAAGTGAACGCTCAGACCCATAACCAAACTCTAGTGAAAAGTCATGGAGTCAGTTATAATAGAGACCATCAAAGCAAGTTCACTGTCTCTACAACCTGCTAATAACATACAAGGAAAAGATAGATAACTTATCTGAATGCAGGATGGCACTGCTGTTGCTCTTTCACTGCTCCGGGTACATATTTAAAGTACTAACACATTGCAACTGCCATAAGCTGTTAAACCCCCCAACCTGGGCTTCACGATTGGCTTCCTCAGGAGGGGTACTGCAAAGGAAAAACAATGACATTCTACCCACCTATTACTGTGACAACAGGGTCAGGGCGAACTAGAAACCCAAGACTAATAAATATATTCACACTAAATGTTTCAAAACCTTTTGAATACTATTAAATAGGCTTACCAGGGACCGGACACTCCTTCACCTGGCTGACAGGCAACTCTAGCGATGTCGAAACCCGGAGCAGGCCCAGAATTTGAAGCTCCAGCCAACCAGGGTCGACCATGATGTCAGACACTGGGGGCGGAGCTTCATTGATGTCACAAAATTTCAACAAACTTTAAATCTGAAACCAATCTATTTCATTATTTGAGCCCGCTGAAGCTAAAGTTTGCCAATTGTAGATGAATCGATGTTCCTGCTGTAACAGGTATTGAGACACATTTCCTGTTTTTTTCCGAGCTTTAATTAATTGGACCTGTTCAATGGTGTGGCCTGCCTCTAATTAATGACTGACCAAGGGAGCTGTATTCCGCTGGCACCGAATATTGCTGAGATGTTCAGAAATGTGAACCTTAATGGCTCTCCTTGTCTGACCTATGTAATATTTACCACACGGGCGTATAATACAATATACCATGGCCTGAGAAGGACAGTCGGTGCCAGTTTTTAGAAAAAAACTTTTTCCCTTAGTACCAGATATTGTCAAATGGTCAGTGCTCAAGACATGCTGGCAGTACATACAATGCCCACATTGGGTATGAGGAATCAAGTCCTCATCATCTCTAACACCCTTGTGTTTTAATATCTCTACCAAATTAGGGCCGCGAGTAAATGCAAACTGAGGTAGTTTTTGAAAACCTGCATGCACCTGAAGCACTGACCAATGTTTGACAATAATCTGCCAAATATTATAACTAAGGTTGGAGAAAGGCAACACACACACTAAATCATGGTCATCTTGACGCTGCTTGGGTTGAAATAACCACTCCCGCTGGCAACAGTGGGCTCTTTTCCAGGCTCGTTTGTCTACCCGAGATGGCTACTCACTTTCCATGAATTTATCATACATCATCCTGGCCTGCTCCTGAAAATCAACATCATCAGAGCAAACCCTCTTCAGCCTAAGGAATTGGCCAATAGGAATGCTGTCGGGGCTCCGACGGGGGGGGCCGTGGGGGGGGAACCCCCCCACTTTACTTAATACAGACCGCGCCACGTTGTGGGGGCGTTGTGGGGATTTGGGGGGTTGTAACCCCCCCCCATTTTACTGAAAACTTCACTTTTTCCCTGCCGCAATCTGTATTAAGTAAAGTGGGGGGGCTCCCCAACAAAACCAACCGTCGGAGCCCCTAAAAACAGTAATTTTCTTCGGCGTGCGCCTCCGTCTTGCGCTCAGTTGTCGGCGCGCGCCTTTGTCTTCCGCGATTATGTCTATGAACCGCCTCTATAGTAACATGTGTCTTTTGCCTAAAAACAAGTTTTGCTCCCAAAGACTCGGTTTTCCCCTGTTTCCCCAAAGTTTAACCTTCCTCTTCAACCCTCATCCAGTGTAGTCTTTTTCATCAAGTTGAAACTTTTAAAATTTATGCAATTTTAATTTTCCTCTTTAAGTGAAGCTAAGCATGCTTCTATCTGTTGCATCTGGAATTTAACTTTCTCCTGAGCGTTGAATCACTAAAAGCATGAGATCTAGGGTAGAGAATGACACGGAGACAAAATTCATCACCGTTCCCGTCCCCGCAGATAACCGCGGGAAACCATCTTCATGTCATTCTTTAAAGAGAGAGGGAAGAATCAGAGTATGAATGGCCACAACCACTGACCCGCAAGCTTTGCTTTGAAGAATGCTGGTGTAGAAGGACCGAGGTTGAAACAGACACTACAGAATGACAGTCTCTGGTATCTAGATATTGTGATGTCATAATGCCTCATTCCACCAGTGCCTAAGAGCCAATCACATCAGTGATGTCACAATGGCTTCATTATCCTTGGCTCACATAAGAATCAGAGTATGAATGGCCACAACCACTGACCCGCAAGCTTTGCTTTGAAGAATGCTGGTGTAGAAGGACCAAGGTTGAAACACACACTACAGAATGACAGTCTCTGGTATCCAGAGCAGATACTGTGATGTCATAATGCCTCATTCCACCAGTGCCTAAGAGCCAATCACATCAGTGATGTCACAATGGCTTCATTATCCTTGGCTCAGAGTATGAATGGCCACAACCACTGACCCACAAGCTTTGCTTTGAAGAATGCTGGTGTAGAAGGACCGAGGTTGAAACAGACACTAGAAAATGACACGGGATTATTTCCCGCGGTTATCCGCGGGGACGGGGACGGTGATGAATTTTGTCACCGTGTCATTCTCTAGGGTACACTTATTCAGTATGCTATTCTATCTCTCCAGAAATTCCTTGTCATCATTAAATAACCTGGGCTCGTTGTTCATCCGCCATCCTCTTGGAATAATTTATTTTTTTATAATAGTCCACCAACAAACATTTTGAGCTTCAATCTGTACTACATGCTGATGTTTTAAGTTTGCAGTGGTGTTCCACATGAAACACTATGAGATCTCGATAACAACGGCTTGCTTTAAATGAGTTATTACTTTTGCTCATACCATGACAGGAATTAACCTTTATGAATTGAGCAGTACATAAAGTACAATGACCTGGAAGAGTTAAATATGTTCATTGGAATTCATTTTAAGAGTTAATAAAAACCCATATGGTCTCTATTAATAACAAAGAAAAGAATGAGGCAAGCATGAATAACCCTTGAAATAGTCTATGAAGTTGGTTCATATCATCAATGTTCTACTTAAATTAGCTGCCACAGTGTGAACATATTTTAAAATAATTGCAGAAAACTGACTGGCTTTCTGCCACAATGGACAAGCAGCAATTCTTATGTTCTTATCCCCTCTGGATCTCAACTGAAAACATTTTTATCAGAGGTCTTGAAATATGACTAGAACAGCATAAGCAGCTATGAGGGGGCCACCGACAAGTTCTCAGCTCAACCAAGAAGAAAATGATGTAGAGCCATGAAACTTACAAGATATTCCACACTTTTCTTGACACTTTTCATTTCAATTATATGAAATGAAACAAAAAGTATCAAGAAAAGTGTGGAATAACTTGCAAGTTTCATGGCTCTACATCATTTTCTTCTTGGTTGGGCTGAGAACTTTTCAGCGGTCCCTTATATACTATTACTCTGGCCTGCCATTTTATCTAAACTCCTTGTTAATTTCTTATCAGCCTCAAAATTATCATTCCCTCTATGGGGTATGATAATATATTTTTATGGATATGTGTATTTTATGTGCAGATTATATTATGAAATTGTAAACTACCATATTATTTTCATATATTGAATGGTGGTATATCAAATGCTGGATAAATAAATTAAATCATTATGTTAATAAATAAATAAAGAGCAGCATATTACCTGGATCAGACGGTATACACCAAGAGTGCTGAAAGACTTCAAAGATGAAATCTATAATATTAAAATCGTCTACAGTATAGTACCCTGACGACTGGAGGATGGCCAATATAATGCCAATTATAAAAAAGGTTTCCACGAGTGATCTAGGAAACCACAGACCAGTGAGCCTTTCATTGCCAGGCAAAATAGAACATATAGATAGGCATAGTTTAATGAGATAAAGTCAACATAGATTGACTGTGGATTTTGTCAAAACTGAATCTGTGACTGAAATTTGCCAATTGGTTCCAGAAGAAATCAAAATCATATATGAAACTACCTTCCCATTCCACCCAATCATAAAAGTCTCCCTTCCTGGCAGCACTTTCCCCCACCCCCACCCCCTCAATCATTTTCCCATGCTCCCCTTCCTGCCTGAACACCCATAGGCCTTTCCCAGGCCTACCTCAGTGAAGGCCTGGTGGTCTATTAGTGTCTTTGAGTTCTCTGCCCCATGCTCCAATCCAAATGGTGCTGAGACGTCCTGTGGCAGCTTCATGAAACTGCTATGGGTGGTCCCAACAACCATGTTCTCATTGGAACCAGAACAGGCAGAGAACTCGCTCCATGTTGGTTGCAATTGCAAAATGGCTCCTGAGATTTCCTGCGCCAGCCTCGCAAGAGAACATTTGGATTGGAGCAGCACTCTGGGCAGGAACAAGTGAGGGGCCATTTCTGGCCCCAAAGAGGCCACTAGACCAGGGTCCAAGGTCACTTTGAGAGAGAAGTCACATGGGGTAAGATTGAGTGGGGTTCATTTTTGCCCCCAGAGACCACTAGACCATTAAGGCTTCACTAAGGTAGGCCTTGAAGGGCCTGTGGTTAATCAGGTGGAAAGGGGGGACATGGAAGAGAAATTGGGGGGTGGGGGTGAGGTTCAGTTTCAGCCAAAATGCTGCGGCAGGGTCCAGGACCTGCAAGCAAGCAAGGCCCAAATACCCACCACAAGCACTTGGATCCAGTCCCCACAGAGTGCCAATGGAAATAAACCAGTCCTTTTTATATATATACTAGTGTTTAAGCCCGTTACATTTGTTACAGTAATGGGTGCTAGAATAGTCCTACTTATACCCTGAAGCCATCCATGCCCCACCTGTACCATGGCTGGATTGTGCCTCCCACTGATCCCAGTCCCACTACCTCACCTTTCACCATTTCCTTACTCCTCTGTACCCTTTGGACCCTCATCATGCCCTTTCCCTCTCTCACACCCTCTACCATCTCTCTCTGACCCTGTTTCACCCCTTTTTCCATCTTTTCCTTTCAGGTCCCCTCTGTCCTTCCCCAAGGCAATATGCCTTTCTTCTACCCCCTCCATCCTTCCTGAAGTCCCATGTCCAGTAGCACCCCTTCCCTGCTCCCCCCCCCTTGTCCAGGAGTAACAGCATCCATAATCCAGCAGTTCACTTTCACCCTTTTTTTAATATCCATTGCTACATATGTAACCCCCCCCCCCACCTCAAATCCACTGCATTCAAGTTTGCCACTACCAACTCCTCTTTCTCTCTCTGGGAATAGGCACTGGTTTGGCATAATGAGGATTAGCAGCAGAATCTCTGGATAAGACAGGATTCTGCCTGTCACAATGCGCAGGCATTTTCATCTGAGCCCTGAACCCAGATTTTGGGTCACCAAAACTGAAATTCAGTTGGCCTCTAATAATGGAGTGTTGCAAGGATCTATAATGGCACCTGTTGTTGTATTACAGAAAGGCAGTATATCAAATGCATTATACAGACCCATGTATCTGCACATGATCTGATTCCCACTTCAAAGCCTTGTGACCCTGGGCAAGTCCTATTTCCCCAGGCACTAAAACTTAGATTGTGAGCTTACTAGGGGCACAGAAAGCACCAATATTTAATATTTAAAGTGCTTTGGTTGTACCACAGAAAGGCAGTATAGCAAATGCCTTACCTGTACCCCCATCCAATTATAATCATAAATGATCTGGAGATAGGAGTGACAAGTGAGGTCATTAAATCTGAGGATGTTACACTTATTCAAAGTCATTAAAATGGCTGAGGATTGTGAAGATTTGCAGCATGGTTTGGAACAAAGAGCTAGATTCACTAACCTGCCTGATCGTGCCCGATCCGTGGCCAATCTGCGGCAGGTCGACTGATCCGAACGGGTCAGGATGCAAATGGGGGGGGGGGGAAGAGAAAAAGAAAATTCTTGAACATAGGTGTGTGGAGTAGGAGGGAAAGAGAGATGGTATACATGAGAAAAAGGGAGAATTGTTGGACATGATAGTGTGGAGAGGAGGGAGAAATGTTACACTGTGAAGGAGGAGAGATGACTCAAAGAAGGGAGAGATGTCAGATTCCAGAGAACGGTGATGGAGGGAGTAAAGAGAGAGAAGCCAGTCCATGGAATGGAAGGGAAGGAAGGGAGAAAGATGCCAGAATGCAGAAAGAAGAGATGTCAGACTGCAGAAAGGAGAGGAGAGAAGGGGAGAGATGTTAGTCATCGGGAAGAGGGAGGAAAGGAGAGAGAGATGCCAGATCATGGGAGAGGAGAGAGATTCTACGCTATGAGAACGAGAGGAGAATGATGCCAGACTATATGAGGGGGGAAGGGGAAGATAGAGTTGTCTGATCATGGGAGGGATGAGAAGGTGTACAGGGGTGGAGGGGGAAGGGGAAACAGAGGGAGGAGATAGTGCACAACAATAGGTGTGACAGGGAAAAGAGAGAGAATAAATGCTTCTTATGGATAGATAGGAATAGGGGAGAAGAAATAGGGAGGAGACAGATGGGAAGACATAGAAAAGTAGATAGATTTTGAGAAGAAAGCAGAAAAATGGAAGAAAGTGAATGTTAAAAGTTAATGCTAAAGATGGATGTACCTCAGAAAGTAAAGGAGAGTAAAACAGCAAATTGATAAGGTGGCCCTGGATACACAGTTAAGAGCACAGACAGGAGGAAGTGCAGACAGAAACTGGGAAAAGATGGTTTGAAAAACAAAATCATCAGACAACAAAGGTAGGGGAAATGATTTTGTTTTCAGTTTAGTGATTGACTTGTGACCGTTTTGAGAATTTACATCTGCTGTCTATATTTTGCACTGTTCAGGAAGAAATGCATTTGTTTCTATTTCTCTGGGGTTGTCCTGCATGCAGAGCCTTGAATCTTAGGGTTTAGTTTGCATATATTAGTACTTTTAGTTTCTGGTCCCATATTTGCACAGGGGTTATTAGGTGTGACCAAGGCCAGGTGTTCTGGTAGGAATGAATGTTGATAAGCATGCAGTGTGCTTTGTGTAGTTTAATTTTGTGGTTAACCATTATGTGTTGTTAATAAGATTATATTGTGTGTATATATGAAAAATGAATGGAAAAAATGGTATTACAATTAGTATTGGGCGGGGTCTGAGGTGGATATTGGGTGGAGTCTGAGCCAGAGCTTTCAGGTCCCCCCAAAGACGTGTTCCACTGCCTTATCCTAGAATGACTATTTGAATAAAGTTGGGATTAAGTATGGTAAAATCTATGAGGTGAAAGTAACCAGATCACTGGAATGGTGTCTCAGGGTGAGGAAGGATATATACTTCTACTAAGTATTTTAATAAAAAATATAGCCCGTGACTTAGCCTGTGTTTTAGATTTTAGCCCATTATGGGATTGAGTTTGAAACCCCTGGTTTAAGGGGTGAAGAACTCGTGTGCACAAAAGAGAAGTAAGATTTGTGTGTGATCTTTTGTGATAATCTTAAGGTAGCCAAACAAGTAGAAAAGGCGACAGTGAGAGGTATGGCCAGTAGGAAAAAGGAGGTTATGATGCCTCTATACAAGACTCTGATGAAGACCTTATTTAGAATATTGTGTACAATGCTGGAGACCACACCTTCAAAAAGATATGGTCTTTGTCATAAAGTGTATGGGAACAGATTTAAAGATCTCAAACTCAATATGTATACTTTGAAAGATGTTTAAATACCCCATACCATAAATACACAGGAGGTATCTTTCAGTTGAAAGGAAGCTCTGGAACGAGGGGGCATAGGAAGATGAAAGGGGACAGATGCAGAAGTAAACCTAAGAAAATACTTCTCATGGTAAGGGTGGTGAATCTGTGGAACAGCTTCCCGGTAGAGGTGGTAAAGAGCAAAACTGGAACTGAATTCAAGGAAACTTGGAACAGATACATAGGATCTCTGGAGGAGAAAGGATAGTAGTTATTATGAATGGACAGACTGGATAAGCCATATGATCTTTATCTGCCTTCATATGTCTCTGTTTCTATATTTTTCTATGAGCGGAGATATGACAGTACAGTAGTTTATAATAATGAATGGTATGGAATGTTTACATTTCAAACAACATTTAAAAAAAAAGATATTCCAAAAACTAATAACCTGACAGACTGAAAACAAATTGTAGAAAGTTTGGGGTTATTTGTTGGTTTTCTTTTTCTTTTCTGTTTTTTTTTTACTCATTACATAAGCAGCTGTGGAATCTGTTGTTGGAGAATGTCAACAAGCCAAGTAACATAAGTGTCCAAATTCCCTTCAAATCTTATTAGGCCAGTACACTTTAAAGAGCTATTGCTCATCTCTGGAAACAAGTTATCTGCTGGGAATTTGTGACCCAAACAGGCCATTATGGAAATTAAGGACCATCAAGAAGTACTTTGATGGGGAATCCTTTCGGTTATTGGGTCAATCTTTGGTACTGTCAATATTAGACTATTGCAATATAGTTTACTTAGGGCTACCAAAGAAGACTTTACAAAGACTTCGATTGGTCCAGAATGCTGCTGTGCGCCTGATTTTCAGACTTAAAAAATATGATCACGTCAGCCCTTACTATGCTAAACTATACTGGCTATCATTCGGTGCCAGAGTATTCTTCAAGTTTGGGTGCATATGTTACAAGGCACTTTTTGGGTTACTGCCATCTTACTTGGTTTCCTACTTGAAATTTTTCTATTCAGCAAAAGATACCAGAAATTCAGGAATTTTCACCTTCCCTGCCCCGAGGTCCTGCCGTTATAAAACTTTTTTTGACAGGACATTGGAGTACCAGGCCGGGAAGTTTAATTCCTAGTTGAATCCATTGATCACTCAAACTTATTCTTATACTACATTTAGGAAAGTTTTAAAAACATATTAATTTGATAAATCAGATTGATGTTTTTTAATTGTGATGGGTTCAATTACTAGTTGATCGGTTTTTAGAAGAAAACTGCTGTAGGCCTTTTTTTTATTATCTGTTTCTCTTCAATAGACTTTTTAATATTTTGAATTGTATAATAGTCTCTGCTGCATTTGATTGCTTACGATGTATTGTTTTTTTATTATGAAATTGTATCCTCGTCGCTGAATTGTTCAGTTTTATTCTTTGTTGTTAACCACCCAGAACTGTTGGTAGGGTGGTATATAAGAAAATAAATTTTTATTATTATTATTGTCAAAGCTAGGATTCTAGGCATGATGGACCTTGGTCTGACTCAGTGTGGCTTTTCTAATGTTCTTATGTGCCTTTTCTAAAATTGCTATCCAGTTGTTTGTGCTAATTTATACATATAAATGGCAGTTTTTGTATATGCAGATGTTTCAGAGGCATACCACTAATCCAGATTATGCCTCATCTCAGCAGTTTATTATAAAACATTCACATCAGAAAGCAAACAAAATAGACAAAATCAACAAGAAACGATTTTGGTTGAAGACGTGTCTAATTTCTTGTCTTATCAAGTTATTTTCACTTTTTTTTTTTTCATGCCCCAGCAAATAAAGGTAAGAATAATTTGGATTTGCATAGCACCTGACATTCACATTAGAGTCCAACTTAATTCGCCACTGAGGGCTTCTTTTACGACGGTGTGCTAGCGGTTATAGCACGCGCTATAATGCCGCGTGCGAAAACCCCCCACGCTACATGGAAAATACTAACACCAGCTCTATGGAGATGTTAGCGTCTAGCGCTTGCGGCATTGTAGCTAAAACCGCAAGCACACTTTTGTAAAAGGAGCCCTGAGTTCTTCACAAGTGTGCATGGAAATGATTTACAACTTGAAAATTTATCTTGAACAATGTAGAATCTGGACCAGAACACAAAAATCAACTTAGCGGTTTTTTTTTTCTATCACTTCTTCAAATCTCATGGGTTGAGTAGATTTCCGTTCCTCCGTTCTAGCTAATAGAATATAGCAGTCTGTTCTGGCCATCCAGTGAAAGACCTCATACATACCCTAGCAGCTTTACAAGTGAAAATTGTTTGTCCAAAATAACCAAATCGTTTTGCTATCAAGACAATAAAAAGATAAAAGTTTATAAAGTCTCATAACATACCTGCACTGTAAGTACAAAACACAATGTTTAGGATTGACTGATTCCATATCCTTGTAAAGCTACCCAGGCCTCAAGAAAAAATATATGACCACCTGGGAAGCCCCAACACTGTTTATTCTTTCTGCCGATATTCCCAGGTGTCCATTTTCACCCATCACGCCTGTTCCAACTTGAGAGGGCTGGCTTTGCCCTGTTCAGTAAAATTAAATGAGGTGATACGAGTATCTCTTCACAATATTAAGACAGGCCACGCAGAGCAGTAAAGCAGCTTGTCAGGTAATTCTTATAAAACCATCCATCCTTTAATTGCTGTTCATGTCAAAGGAAGTTTACAAATTTCTCCACTCCCTTTATCTCTTATCAAGATAACAAAATAGAAACCACCTGCTGCTCAGATTGCTGCAAATTTATCAGAAATAAAGTCCTCAATTTTATGCTGGTAATTTGTATTATATCATTTTAAAATCGTAAGCCACTTTTGGACCCCTATGGGGATAAAGCCAGTTAAAAGTGTCAATTTAGATGATTTTAGATTAGACCTTTCTGTCCATCCCTAAACGGCCAACTTCCTATGTTCGAGATGAAGCAGGCTACAAGAAAACAGACAGGGAACAGCAGGAAAGAATTTCAGAAATGTTTATCGGAAGTAATCACCAGGGTGTCAATTCTGAGTGGTTTGCATGAGCTAGAGAATGACACGGTGACAAAATTCATCACCGTTCCCGTCCCCGCGGATAACCGCAGGAAACCATCTTCATGTTATTCTTTAAGGAGAGAGGGAAGAATCAGAGTATGAATGGCCACAACCACTGACCCACAAGCTTTGCTTTGAAGAATGCTGGTGTAGAAGGACTAAGGTTGAAATAGACACTAGAAAATGACATGGGATTATTTCCCACGGTTATCCGCGGGGACGGGAACGGTGATGAATTTTGTCACCGTGTCATTCTCTAGCATGAGCTTCAGTAAAGACGTTACAATACATGAGCTCCAGTAATGGGGTTACAATGCATCAGCAAAATATATTTGAATCTTACCTATTTATACCGTGTATATACATATACTATAATTATTGTTTCTGTATTGTCATATACTTGTCTTTCTTTGTATTATTTGTGAGTGCAGGGAAATTCTCATAGCATAGTGGGGGGAGAGTGTGGCTCAGTGGTTAAAGCTACAGCCTCCGCACCCTGGGGTTGTGGGTTCAAACCTATGCTGCTCCTTGTGACCCTGGGCAAGTCACTTAACCCCCCCACTGCCCCAAGTACATTAGATAGATTGTGAGCCTGCCAGGACAGACAGTGAAAAATGCTTGAGAACCTGAATAAATTCATGTAAACCGCTCTGTGATTGGTATAGAAAACTGAATAAATAAATCTCTGTTTCCATATTAAAATCTGTAGGAGGTGACCAGATACCTGTACTCTTGCTGAGAGGGTACGTATAGCCTCACAGGCAATGCACCAAATAAATATATTTATTTATTTGTAGTATTTATATACCACGTATAGTCTAAGTGGTTTACATTCAGGTATTCAAACATTTTCTCTCTCTATCCTGGCAGGCTCACACTCTATCTAATGTACCTGGGGCAATAGGGAATTAAGTGACTTGCCCAGCGTCACAAAGATTTGAACCCATAACCTCAGGGTGCGGAGGCTGTAGCTCTAACCACTGTGCCACATACCGTATTTTCACGCATATAATGCGCGCGTTATACACGATTTTACAAACCGTGTATAACCTTGCGCGTTATACGCTTGAGCGCGTTGTATAAATTTTTTTTTTACATCGTTCCCCCCCCCCGACATCAGATTCACCCCGCAGGACCGCTCGCACCTCCACCCCAAAGGACCGTTACCTTTTAGTAACCTTAAATGAATGGTGAAGGTGTCTTTAGCCTGGGTCTAATTTATTGGACTGTTAAAAATGGATATAGGGCAGTAAATGAAGGAGAGAAAAACAGCAATTGGATAAGAAGGCTATGGAAACACAAGAAGTTCAACCCGAGTCTGGGAAAAGATGAGTAGAAAAATAAAATCACCAGACAACAAAGATAGATAGAATTTTTTGATAAAACTCACGCATTACATCCATATCAAACAGGCTTCCGCTCCTCTCATTCCACAGAACTATCATTACTAGGCCTTATTTCAACCATACAATATTATCACGACCATCAAAAATCCGTTCTTTTAATCTCTCTTGACTTGTCCGCAGCCTTCGACACTATCGACCACTCTCTTCTTATCACCAGATTAAAGGACTGTGGTATTACAGGCTCTGCACTTTCTTGGTTTATATCTTACTTTCACGAACACAGTTCTAAAGTTCTTGTAAAAAACGAAACCTCTTCAACCATTTTACAAACCTTCGGAGTCCCACAAGGCTCAATTCTATCTCCACTACTATTTAATATATTTCTTTCCCCTCTTCTTACTTTAGCACAATCTATAGGATTTAGAATTTTTGCCTATGCTGACGATATACAACTCCTTCACCCAATCAATTCTACTAACTTCTCAGACATAAAAGATATAAACAATAAATTGGATAATATAAATGACTGGCTCTACTCAAACAAACTCTCACTCAATATTGATAAATCCCGTGGACTCCTATTCCCAATCAAACCATCCGAATCTCTATTGGGAACAATCTCTATTAAATCTATTCCACTACTCATGGAAACTAAAATTAAACTACTAGGTGTCATCTTTGATTGATATCTTACTTTTCATGATCATATTAGTTCAGTCGTAAAGGTCTGCTTCTATAAACTCCGCATCATTCGATCATTAATTTCTATACTGGATACTGACTCAATTACCATTCTGATCCATTCTTTAGTAATCTCTCACTTAGACTTTTGCAACTCTCTTCTCAACGGCCTCCCCCAAAAAGAACTACGACGTCTACAATTAATACAAAATACCGCAATAAAACTTATTCATAAAAAAAGTAGATTCGACCATGTTACTCCACTCCTAAAAGAAGCTCATTGGCTCCCTATCTCCCTCCGCATCACCTAAAAATCATTTTACTTTCTTTTAAAATCAAACTTTCTCACCAACCTTTATTTCTTGATAAACTCCTTATACCACAAAGTTCTCCTCGCACATTAAGATCATCTGACCAAAAACTTCTATTCATACCGTCCCTAAAAGATTTCTATTATACACGTAAAAAAAACTTTGCAGTAACTGCCCCTACATTATGGAACTCTCTGCCACAATATCTCCGCGACGAACTACAATTAGCCAAATTCAAGACTAACCTAAAGACTTTTTTATTTCGGGACACATTCAACCAAACCTAGATTCTTTTCTTTCATCCTCTCCATGTTTCTTTTTTTTTTTTTTTCTCTTTCTCATATTTCTTCCTTGTTTCTTCAAGCAAGTATATATAACCACAACATGCCCTCACCCTCACGTTTTATCCCCTCCCCACTTTCTCCATTTCATCTAAACAATGTAACTTTTTCCCATTCCTCCCCCACTACCCTCACTTTCTAGTTTGTCTAGTCTTTGTCATTTATGTTCAATTCAGATATTCCTACGCACTTTCTACAATCTTTAATCTCTCGTTACTATTTTTAATCTCTAGTTTAATTTTATTGTTAACCGGCCAGATATTTGTTTGATGGTGGGGATATTAAGAACTAATAAACTTGGAAACTTGGATAGGAAAAGTAATTTTATTTTTAATTTGTGATTGAAATGTGTCAGCTTTCAGAATTTACATCTGTTGTCTATATTTTGCACTGTTCAGGAAGAAATGCATTTCTTTCTATTTCTCTGGTGTTAAGCTGCATGTACAGCCTGGCATCTTAGGGTTTCATTTGTGTGTATTAAGACTTAGTTTGTGGTCCTATATTAGCATGGAGGGGAATAATTGAAAGGGATGTCTAAGTCTTTTTGTGTCAAAGTCGCAAGTCGTCCAAAATAAAAAACAGCATAGGACACATTTTCGAAAAATACATCCAAAATTTTTTTTGTTTCGAAAATCGTCTAATTATACGTCCTGCCGATCTAATCGTCCAAGTCGCTAAATTGTCCATCTTTATACCACATTTTCGTCCAACTTTTCATCCAAGTCAAAAACACCTAGAACAAGTCCTATTGGACGTGGGAGGGGTCTGCAAAGTGATGGACTGAACACCCAGACATGGTACCTAAATAGTGGGGTACCTTACAGGGCACTGCTATGAACTTCACAAAAAGGGTGCCATGTCTTCTCCTCATAGGTCATGGTGAGCCCCCCAAACTACCTCTAGAATCCCCTAGACCCACTTATTTACTACCCTAATAGCCCTTATGGCTGCAGGAGCTACTTATATGCCAGTACAAAAAGGTTTTGGGGGTGTATAGGAGAGTGCATATGTTTAAGTATCAATGCAGTGATTACAGGGGCTTATGGACTCTGCATGAGTCCCTAACCCACCCCCAAGACGGCGTAAACCGCCTCTGTGCTGGACGACTAGGCTTTCCTATGCCAGGTGGCCAGGTGATGATGGTCTGGAGGCTGAATTATAAAGGTGTGATTAATATTTTTTGGGAGGTGGGGGGGGGTCGGTGATCATGGGGTAGTGTGGGGGATCTGTTTTATGTGTTTGCAGTGCTTATCTGGTGACTTTAGGTGGTTTTTTTTGTGACTTAGACCATGTTTTACATGGTCTAAGTTACAACGTCCAAGTTCCGTCGATCCTGGGCTGTATAACTTTCAGTTATACATGCTGTACAACTAAGTCTAAGCCGGCCCACATCCCGCCCAACTCCCACCCTTGACACTCCTCCCAAAACTTCCCGTTTACCTTTGGTCGTTCAGCAGCACTATGAAGGCCTAGGTCATTTAGAAATACATCCAAAACCCATTTTTATTATCGGCACTTGGACGTATTTGGGAAATGTTCGTCCAAGTGCTGACTTAGGCTGGTTTTTGGATGTTTTTCTCTTTCGATTATGAGCCCCATAGGGTTTATCTGTGTTCTGAACTTGTAACCAAGGCCAGGTGTTCTGATAAGAATGAATGTTGTGAAGTGCTATTGGTGTCATGGCTTCATGAAGAAAGATATTTGTTGGCAGTTTGTCCAGGTTTTGGAAGGCCCTGAGCTCAGTGCCGCGTTTGGAGGGCCTCTATGCATGTGCGGATGTCATGATGACATCACATGCATGTATGAATGAGTGTGATGTCATTGCATTGACGTCCATGCATGCGCGGAGGCCCTCTAGACTTGGCCCAGAGCTCGGTGAAGGAAAAAAGAGGTTCATGTGGGGGTGGGGCTAAGGGTAGAACGGGGTAGGCAGAACAGGGCAGGGCCAAGTGTCGTCTTTTTTAAAAGAGGAAATCTGGTGACCCTAACTGAGGTATAATTGCTTGTTGCATTTGGGAGCTACAATTTTGTGTTAGGCTTGTATTAGGAAGCCGTGTGCTCAGTGTCAGCACATGGCTCTAACACAACCTTGTGCCCCTGATAAAACTAACGTAACTTTGGTCAGCCTTAATCATCTGTACGAAGAAACTTCTTATCTAATATAATAAAATGGTAGGACGCGCATGCGCACTAAAAAAATCGTGTTCCCTGATCCGTCGCGAAAACACGATTGCGCATGCGCGGGTTTTACGTCACCACTTGCTCGCGGCGGCTTTCAAATAATAAAAAAAAAAATTACACAGCTGCGGCGGCCTTCCTCACCGTGAATGGTACCGGCTCCTTTCTCGAACCGCACCAGGATCGAGAGAGGAGCTGCAGCGCCGGCTTTCAACTTAAAACAAACAAACAAACAAAAAACCAACTGGAGATCGCCGCTCTCACCCGCTCCCACTGTGCAACCCCCCCCCCCCCAAGGGAGGATACGCCGCAGCAAAGTGCTGCACAGGTACTGGAGGGGGAGAGACATATCGCTTCTGCACCGGTACAAACATCCCGCCAGCGTTGGCAGTCGCTGCACGTTAAACAGGCTGCTTCGGGCTTTCTCCTGCAGTTGAGTCCCTTTGCCGCGTCACTAATGACGTCATCAATGACGCGACAGAAAGACTCAACGGCAGAAGAAAGCCGAAGCAGCCTGTTTAGCGTGCTGTGGCTGCCAACGCTGGAGGGAGATTTGATATTAAAGTCATCTTGCTGGGAGGGTCGCAGAGTCAGTGGGGGTTGGACTGGGAGGGGAGAGAAGCGTCTGCCTCGGGTGCTTCAGGCAGCAGCAGCGTTTACAATTTGCTGCTGTTGCTGGCTTCAGGCCTTCCTCTCTGGCCGGTCCTGCCTACTTCTTGTTTTCATGAAGACAGGACCGGCCAGAGAGAAAGACCTGAAGCCAGCAACAGCAATGAATTGTGAATGCTGCTGCTGACCAATGAAGTAGTTAAATGAGGAAAGGGAGCAGAGGGGGAGAGAATGGCTTGGAGGGAAGGAGGAAGGTATGCCAGACCAAGGCAAAAGGAAGGAGGAGATGGAGAGAGGCCATATGGGAGAGAGAGATGGAAAGAGAAGAGAGGGCAGTGAATGGAAGGGGCAACATAGAGGGTGAACAGTATTCTAGCACCCGTTAATATAACGGGCTTAAAGACTAGTATTGAAATATTTCTGTTATTGTTTTTGGATGGAATATATGTAGACAGCAGCTTTCTTTAAAGTTTACAATACTCTGCTGTATTTCAGAAGTATTTTTACTTTTAAACTCTGCAACCATAGGTCCCCTTCACCTCTAGAACTGGTTGTTTTAAACGGAGTCTCAAACTGCATACCATAGTATAGAGTAATAAGTAGGAGAATTCCAAGCTTATTTTAAGCAGAAAGCCCCAAGCTCAGGGAGCTATCTAAAACATGTATATTTATTATTGAAACTAGAAAAAAAAAATGCATTTCTCGTTATTTTCTTTTACAAGAATTTCAGAAATGCACGGCAGTTCATGAAATGAAGACTTTGTTTTGAATGCTGCATCATTGCTTCTCAAGTAGTTACAACAGCCTTTTGTTATAATTATGCTTATCTTCAGTTCTCAGATAAACAACTCGCCTTGGATCTGGAATCGTAAAATTCACTGAGAGTAAAAGAACACACAGGACAAAGCACTCACTGTTATGCCTCATTGTCTAATCATAAAAAAATGAGAGTTTATTTTCAGACTTCTATTTGCATTTCTTGCTTGCTTTACATTTGCTAAGAAATTTATGTTAACTATTTCTTTTACACTGCTAATATATTTTCCATTCTGCTGCATTACAAGTGGAATAGGTCAGAGTTCAGATGTTATTTTCACCCAGTTTTGCAATTACTGTACAATCCTTTGCAGAAAAGGAATTATTTGGTATCCTATTGTAGAGGTCACCAGACTCTGCTTCCTTATGGATCTTCAGAGACCTCTAGTGGCTCTGCCTTAGAAATGTCCTTGGCTATTACAAGCCCTACAGCTTTCAGAACAAGAGGCTGGCATGCTTCCCTGTGATTAACAAAGGAAGGAGGTGACACCTCTTGGAGGGAAACTGTGCTGGTATAAAAATCCAGTCCAGTTTCAAATACCTTGCCCGGCTTCCTTGGCCACAGCTCCATTACTACTAGAGGCAAGGATCATCTTCAAATTCGCCTGCCTCTGCTTCAAAACCTCAGCAGGCTCTTCACCAATCTACCTATTGGAACACCTTGAAATTGCTGGCCCCTCCCGTACACGAAACACCTGCCTGTTTTCCTTTCCTTCCCTGAAGGGCTGCCTCTACAAGAAATTCCTCAACAGATCCCTAGCATTCCAAGCGGGCAAATGGAACAAATGCCTCACTACCCTCATCTCCAATTCCCCCCCCCCTACCAAATGTTCAGGAAGTCAATCAAAACCTACCTTTTTGACAAATTCCTCTAACTTCTCCCTCCCTCTCACTGCCTCCTCTTCTAATTCCTACTTACTTCCAGACTCTCCGACTCCTCCAATCCTGTCAGACACCAAATGACCTAACAAAACAGATCACTCAGTCTAACTAATTATCCATTCTTCATTACTCCCCATACTAAATACCTCTGCTTTGCCTTATTGAACACTGCAGTATGTATCACCGCTGTATGTAACACTGCTGTATGTAATATCGCTGTATGTAACTTACAGCAAATGTAACTTCGTTACAAATGTAACCTAGCCGTAAAAATTAACTTCACTGTAAATGCAGCGTCGCCGAAAATGTAACTTCGCTGTAAATGTACAGTCTCTTCATCTGTTAACTGCATAGAACTTCCATGGTAATGCGGTATACAAGAATAAAGTTATTATTATTATTATTACTACTCTGAACCTGGAGAGAGAATGAGTGGAGAGGAGTAGCAAAGCCTAAAGCTGGTTTGCCTGACACAAGTGAATGCTGGAACAGGGAACCAGTCACCATCCTGTTCATCCAAGGAGCAAAAGGAGGGACTATTGAAAGAACAAGCCTGAAGGAGCAAGGGACAAAAAAAAGTCTCTAAATTTCTACATGGATAAAGAAATTTGGTAACTGAGGGCTGGATTCTCTAAAGTCACCCTGCATTTAATGATGGCACTAAACCATCATTAATTGCACCTATTGTACCACCCGATTATTAAAACGTCTCATAGAAACATAGAAATAGACGGCAGATAAGGGCCACGGCCCACCAAGTCTGCCCACCCCAATAACCCTCCCCTACCTTTCTCTGTGAAGAGATCCCACTGGCGATCCCATTTTGACTTAAAATCAGGTACGCTCCTGGCCTCGACCACCTGCAGTGGAAGATTATTCCAGTGATCAACCACCCTCTCGGTGAAGAAGTATTTCCTGATGTCACCGTGTAGTTTCCCGCCCCTGATTTTCCACGGATGCCCTCTTGTTGCCATGGGGCCTTAGAAAAAGAAGATGTCCTCCTCCACCTCTATACGGCCCCTGAGATATTTGAACGTCTCGATCATGTCCCCCCTCTCTCTGCGTTCCTCGAGTGAGTATAGCTGCAATTTTTTCAGCCTTTCCTCATACGTGGTCTTTTCCATGCTTTCTAACAGCCTCCGATTGTACTAGGTAAATGTAGTACAATGAGGTCATTAATATTAAAACTGTAGTATAACAAGGTCATTAATATTAAAATGACCTCTCCGGGCGATTCTCAGAAAGGAACGCCCCTCCATTTATGAGGAATCGGTGCCGATATTGACCGGCAGTGCCTGAGCTGTCATAGACTTACTTTTCTGTCAGTGCCTGAACGCTAATTGGCTCAGGCACTGACAGGAAAATAAAATAGCTCAGTCCTGCCACCACAAATGGCCCCAATTCCTCCTAATTGAAGCTCAAAAATAACCTGGTGTTCTAGTTTCTCCCCCCTACCCCACTCCCACCAATGCCCTCCCTCACCCCATGCAGATCAACAGGAGGGGTGGCCACTCCCTCGTGCTGCAGGGTCAGGGATTCTCCCCCTCCCCCCCCCGATTGCCCTCACCTCACCAAGCCTAGTCTAGTAGGTTTTTATCCCCCCCCCATGACCCCCCTGTACATTTTTTAGAAGACTGGCAGGAAGGATGCTCAGTCACTCCTGCCAGCAGGCCTGCCTCTTCAAAATGGTGGGCCTTCCCCTTCCTGGGGCACCCTAGTATGCACCAGGGAGGGGCCTAAGGCCATTATTGGCCCAGGCGCCTAAAACCCCTCCTATGGAAATCTGTTTGGAAATTACTTTTTTTTTTTTTTCCAAACTCACTGTTTAGTTGATGCTAAACATTTCCCCATAGAATCCAAGCTAAAGTGAACCTTTTTGAGGGGAAATGTTGCCAAGTCAACAAACGTGTCTTAGTTTTATCTAACAATGGGACGATGTTCAGATCATGAAGTTGAGTGAGATCTTGCAGAATTGTGGTATAAAGATGGATGATTTAGCGACTTGGACGATCAGATTGGCAGGACGTATAGTTAGACGATTTTCGAAACAAAAAAATTTTGGACGTATTTTTCGAAAATGTGTCCTAGGCTTTTTTTTTTTTTTACTTTGGACGACTTGCAACTTAGACGAAAACGGACTTAGATGTTCCTTTCAATTATGCCCCTCCACAACTTTTAATTCATGACTCATGATAGAAAGACCAGTTATATGAACATCTTTCTTCAAAGTTCATTAAAGAGGTTCTAAGTAGAGAAGAAACAATAGTAGAGAAAGAGGGCATCCTTGACGAGTGCGAGATAACAAAAGAAAAGGATCTAGTCCCATTAACTAGAATAGAGGCACTAGGACTAGCATATAAGACTCTAAAACAATCCAAGAACCATCCTGTAAAGCCCATATGAGACAACGTGGAAAAAAGAAAAGACCACTCCGCTCAATCGAAGGCCTTCTTTGCCAACAATCTTGATATTACTGTGGCCTGACCCGTCACCAATGCAGCTAAAACTTTATGGACATGTATAACAGATTGACGACCTCTCACATAACCAACTTGTTCTTCTCCTATTAATAGAGATAATTGAGGTGCCAATAGATCTGCCAATATTCGTGCAAAAATCTTGAGATCTACATTAAGTAAGGAAATGGGACGAAAATAATCCACATGTTGAAGATTTTTTCAGGTTTGGGAATCAAAGTAATTCAAGCATCTGTGGCACCAAGAGGAAAAGAAGAGTTTTCCAAACAAGCACCAAAATATCATACCATCACTCCTGGAATATGATAGAGAAGCATGTTACAATATTCTGCAGTGAACCCATCAGGTCCTGGAGCTTTACAAGTAGACAAGGATTGAACCTTTTGAACCTCTACCACTCATAAAGGCGCATTCAACAATTCAAGCATTTGTGGAATTAAACTAGGTAAAGATGCATCTTCCAGGTATGCTTGAATTAAAGAAGGCTGTGATGATGTATCAGCCGTGTAAAGATGAGAAAAGTAATAATAAAAAGCTTGAAAAATTTTATCAGAGGCGTTAGTCAAGGTTCTGTTTGGCAAACGAATGGAGTGAATCAACCGAGGGCCATTCCAGACTTCAAGTAAACATCCAGAATGATTTCCAAAGCGAAAAAAACTATGTTTCAATATAGGGTACTCCGTTTACTTCTTTCATGTAATAACATATTCAAGGCTATTTGTGTAGTTAACATACTTTCTTTATGAGCTAATGTAGATCGACGAAGGTATGTCTTTTTGGCGCGTTGAAATTGATGTTCAAGAGAAATGATTTTTGCAGCAATACAGCGGTTTTGTGTTACAATATAAATATAAGAAATGCCTTGGAAGCTTCCCAATAAAGAACTGGTTTATCATCATATGCAGAGTTAAAGTGTGTATAATCTGCCCATCATTCCACTAAATATTGTTGAAAATGAGGATCTTCATATAGATAAGCAGGGACCTCCTCTTTGTGTCCCAATATCTAAATCAACAAGTACAATTGCATAATCACAGATAGCCAAAGGTCTTATTACTGATGAAAGAATTCGAGAAAACAAGGATTGGGTAACAAGAATATAATCTAAACTTGACCATGTAGAATGAGATCGGGAAAGATGTGCATAATCTCTTACATCAGGATGTAATCATCTCAAATGATCCACCATGTCCAACTCACAACATAAATCTGGAATTCCTTTATGTAGAACAGAATTTTTCCTGGGAAAAATTTGTCATGAGAAGGATCAAGTACTTGATTCAAATCTCTAGCCAAAATTAAGGGAGAAGCATCATATTCCAAAATTGTCTTAATTAAAGACTAGAAAAAAACATGCTCATAAGTAGAGAAAGCATATACCGATGAAAGATTAAAACCTCTGTTTTTAAAAAATATTGATTGTTATATATAATTTTGTCATCAAGCTTTATTAAAGCAACCTTTATTGGTTGGTGCTTCAAAATGTTGTCCAAGTAATAAGAGCTTTACCTTTCAGTGTTAAAGACATCTGCCGCTAACTATGTATACTGATCTAGGAGCCAGCAGGCCTTGAGCATGCACAGATCCTCAAGGCCCTGCCTGGTTCAACATACAGCGGATCGGGGGTGGCACAACCCACAGGTGTATGGAGGTCAATGTCTCTAGGGAGTGCACCTATGGGTACATGGAGGTCAGTGACTCAGGGGTGGGGCATGTATTGTGGATAGTGGCTCCGGGGAGGGTATGTATCTTGTGGGTAGCGGTTCTTGGGAGGGGGTTTGCCCCTGTTTGCAGAATAGTGATGCTGAGTTTAGTAGGGAGCAGGAAGGGGACAGTCATACCTGGTGGTCAGGTGGTGGCTCGAATATAAACAAAGACTCCATTTTTGGGCCATTTTTTAGCCCCCTAATCTTGGTTTATATTCAAGTATGTATGGTAAGCAAAAAAAATAGATGCCTTTCTGGCACCCTAGGTCCAATGTCATAAAATTATCACCAAAGGCAGAGATGCAGAACCTTTATAAAATATTGGTACAGATATATTCCACCTGACTTATGTGCCTATGTAAAATTACCCTATATTTTTCACTTTGGAGGAAAATATTAATGGAGACCACAAACAGATTTCAGCAAGGGCCACTCAAGATAAGTGGCAGACTTAGTACCCGGGGGTATAGGTGAAAACAAACAACTATGACTTGAGCATGGGTAATTGGACGCCAGCACACTCATAAAGCTGCAGTTGCCAATTAAGCTGCTAGCTTTCACTCAAGGTGTGCAAAATAACAAAAACATGGAAATCACGCATAACGCAAGGTTTACCAAAATAATTATTTATTGCTTTTATTTTTCCATCATGGAACTCAAAAGGCTAGTTGCGTTAGTGGGAGGTCGTTATAGTTGTCAAAATGCTGGCCTTCTGATAACGATCTCAATCTGATACTTCGAAGCTCCCCAATATATACCTTCAGTCCAGTTTGACATCATTGGCCGTGGGCTAATCAAATAACAGAGGTGGTCTTTACATTTGGACAAAGAAAATTCCTTTACATGTTTAAAAGTTTCAGAAATCATATTTGGGTTTTTTTACATTCATTTCTGAATATACATTAACATTTTATTACATATCCAATATTCTTTTTGTCCATTTCAAAAAGGTATATTAAGAGAACCTGCATTTGTTAAAAAGTGCTGAGAAATTCTCAGCTCTCCCTGTCAGTACAGTAAAGGAGAAGGAGAAGGAGGGGCTGTTTCCCCCTCTCCCTGAAACCTAACAGCTTCATGTTACACCTACACAGTCCTAACTGTGGGCTACCAATGCCCCCCTTCCTATGCTGGAGACTGGAACAGCAGTCTCTGACTCTAATTATTTCCAGATGTTATGTTCAGGATTTTTCCTTAGTGTTCTTTCTATAAACCATTTCATTTTAAGTACAAATTCTTTTACAAATCATTCATATCCATCCATACCACTACATATCACACATTCGGGGCCCCAGAACATTCATAGTTTCACACATTATATGTCATTCATATTTAATGCATGTTATATCTTAGTTTGGGATACATAATCTAATATGCTCTTCCTAACCAGCCTAAGGCACATCTGGTATCAATTAGAACCACGAGGCTAAAAGCGGGAAAACCTGAACAAAGACTAGGGACATAGGCTGAACACAAAATGGAGTAAAGCCAAGCAGAAGACACAGAAAAACAGAGAACCCAAAATGGAGTCACTACCTCAAGATGGAGTTCATGTATATCCTGATTTCCTTTATGATCTGGCTTAATAGCAAAGTACATAAAAGAATATTATTATGCTTTTCCTTAATATTAATCTGTAGTGTGTTTTTCTGGCCTTGGCTACATCCATATTCAGATTTTTATTCACCAATTTTTCGTACGCTTCTATTGGGCGTGGCCTTAACTAACACATATGCTTGTATCTGACTAGAGTTACCCAGAATCATACGAAAAGCAGGCGCTTTTGTAGAAAAACTCCACAAAGTACTGCACTATCATGTCCTGACATCCATTCCATTACAGTCCCATAGACATCACCCCCTACTGGCCACGAGCCACTACTGCTCAGACTGTACATTAAAATCAAAACAAACATTATTTACAGTCTAGAGTACATCTGGATTTAATGGGGACTTTTCTTACATAGATAAAGGCCAAATGGTCTGCCCATTTGCAGCAACCATTATTTCTTTCTCTCTCTGAGAGATCCCACTTGCCTATCCCAGGCCTTTTTGAATTCAGACACAGTTGCTGTCTCCACCAATTTTTCTGGAAGACTGTTCCATGTATCTACCACCCTTTCTGTAAAAAAGTATTTCCTTACATTACTCCGGAGCCTATCACCTCTTAATTTCACCCTTTGCCCTCTCATTGCAGTTTCCTTTCAAATGAAAGAGACTCAACTCATGCGCATTTACATTGCGTAGGTATTTAAACGTCTCTATCATACCTCCCCTCTCCCACCTTTCGTCCAAAGTATACGGATTGAGATCTTTAATTCTGTCCCCATATGCCTTATGATGAAGACCACATATCATTTTAGTAGCCTTCATCTGGACCGACTCCATCCTTTTTATATCTTTTTAAAAGTGTGTCCTCCAGAATTGTACATAATATTCTAAATGAGGTCTCACCAAAGTCTTATACAGGGGCATCAATACCTCCTTTTTCCTACTGGCCATACCTCTCCCTATGCACCTTAGCATCCTTCTAGCTTTTGCAGTCACCTTTTCAACCCATTTGGCTAACTTAAGTTCATCACGCTTGCACTATGGTACACATGGGAGGTAAACTTCTTCTTTTCATATTTTTTATATGTATTTTTTTTACTGTATTTCTATTTTCTTCTTCAATACATCTTGTTATGGGGAACAGTGACCTCAAGTGCCCACAGTTGTTCAATTTAGAACTTGTCATGCTGATCCAACCACTTTGTGAGCTATCATAGGTCTCTTGTGTCCCTCTATTCTTACATAAATCTTAATTTTTTAATATAAATTATGTTCAGTTAAAAACAACCCAATAAGTTGATTGTTCTTTTTCATTGGATCATTAGTAGTCAAGTTAATAGTAGTGACAATCGTTCCACTTCCTATAAAGTCATGCGTCGTTTGGGATATCGCCATTGCATAAAATCGTTATGTAACAGGCACCTATGGGGGGGGGGGGTAATCAAGTTCCCAGGCGCTATCTTCTAAAGGGAGAAAATGTACAGAAGCTCTTAGTAAGTACTAAAAAGAGTGTGGGGTCAAAAAATTACTAAGGTTAATTAACTGTATGACAATAGTAACAGATGTCATAACAGTGAAGGTCATTTCCCACCGGAATTAGGAGAAATCATAATTACACCTATCCTAAAAGATCCCAAAGGTCCTATAGATAATCCTGCAAACTATAGACCAATCGCTTCAATCCCTCTATACATTAAAATAACAGAAGGCCTTGTCGCACAACACCTCTCCAACTACCTTGAAGACCATCACATACTACATCCATCACAATCTGGATTCAGATCCAACCATAGCACAGAAACTCTACTGGTATCACTATTAGACATTGCCCGACAACACCTCAGCAAAGGAAACAAGCTGCTCCTCATTCAACTCGATCTTTCTGCGGCATTCGACCTAGTTGACCATCACACACTACTCCAGATATTAGACGCAATAGGAATTTCAGGTAAAGTTCACAAATGGTTCCAAAGCTTCCTCAAAACACGAACTTACAAAGTCAAATCAAAAGAGCACATATCCGACCCATGGTCAAACCCATGTGGAGTACCACAAGGATCACCATTATCACCCATATTATTTAACCTCTTCATAGCATCCCTAGGCATAACCCTAGACGCCCTAAACACATTATCATTCAGCTACGCAGATGATATAACTATCCTCCTCCCCTTTAATATTCAAGACCCCTTAACCACAAACCACCTGAAAATGATAATGGAAACGGTAGAAAAATGGATGTCAAGTCATAAACTAAAACTGAACTCGGAAAAAACTAAATTCCTTCTACTGGAAAGGGGAAAAAAACCATCTCTCACAGAACTAGAAGTAAACACAATCAAGTACCCAATGCAAAGCACACTCAAAATCCTGGGAATCCTACTAGACAGAAATTGCACAATGCAGTCTCAAATCCACAAAATCATCCAAAGAGCATTCTTCACAATACGTAACCTAAGAAAAATAAGAAAATTCTTCAACAAAGATCAATACAAGATATTAGTACAATCCCTAGTACTGAGTATTGTAGATTACTGTAACAGCCTATACCTATCATGCCCAAATTACATGATAAAACAATTACAGACAGTTCAGAACACAGCCCTCAGAATCATCTACTCGCTAGGCAAATACGACCACATCACCAAAGCATACTTAGACTCACACTGGCTACCAATAAAAGCAAGATCTCAGTTCAAATTCTACTGTCTACTATACAAGGTAATACATGGAACAGCACCCAGCTACCTAAACAACAGACTACACCGTAACCTCTCACACAGATTAAGGAGAACCCAGAGCCTATTCACTCACCCCCCTCTCAAAGGAACACGACGAAAGAAACTATATGACAGCCTTTTAGCGACACAGGCAGCAAAGATCGATACTACCATCACCAATCTACTGACCAAATCAATAGACATTAAAGCATTCCGAAAAGAAATCAAAACTCATCTCTTCAAAAAACACTTCCCATCATCATAACCTCACAAAAGTATTAGAAAATGCTCTCATGACTACCCAAACACCACCACCAGAAACACCCGGACAGTATTATCTCTACTCGTCTAAACAACAGAATCCGGACAATATTATCTCTATTCGTCTAAACAACCTATCACTATCTACTATCTACTACCAATTTATCCTGGAAAAGTCCAGAACAACAATTGTAACTTAACGCATTCTTGTTTATATGTACTGCAATGCTACTGGAAATGTCCAGTCTTCTAACTTGTAATCCGCTTAGAACCGCAAGGCACAAGCGGAATAGAAATCACTAATGTAATGTAATGTAATGTAATGTCCGTATGGAGAAATAATTAAGGTTCCGTAGTTTATCCTCTAAAGAATTAGTTTGCATGGAAGCTTTAGTAAGTATTAAAATATTAATTATGAGGCATTTTTATGCTTCGTTTGTGGTAGGGTCTGGACGACTAGGATGAATTAACAGTCCAAATTTCAAATTTTGAGAACTATGATATTTTTAAGCAAATCTGTTTCAGAAGCATTTGCTAAAGTTCTTTCTTTCTAATGCGGGTGGTTTCTTCCTTTGACAGAGTCAGTGGGAAGAATCAATAGTCATTTCCTGAAGAAGCTCGTTGTGAGTGAAATGGGGACGCTACGTTAAGCAAGAGCAGTTGTACCATCTGTAATAATTAAAAACAATCATTCCCTTGGCTGGAAGTGGATATCACCAGCAAACCATTTTGGGTTAAAAGCTAAGTATAACTAAGGCTTTATAGGAAGTGGAATGATTGTCACTACTATTAACTTGACTACTAATGATCCAATGAAAAAGAACAATCAATTTATTGGGTCAGTTTTAACTGAACATAATGTATATTAAAAAATTAAGATTTATGTAAGAATACGGGGTTACAAAAGACCTATGATAGCTCACAAAGTGGTTGGATCGACAAGACGAGTTCTAAATCGAACAACCGTGGGCACTTGAGGTCACTGTTCCCCATTACAAGATTTATTGAAGAAAATAGAAATATAGTTAAAAAAAAAATACATATAAAAAATATAAAAAGAAGTTTACCTCCCATGTGTTCCATAGTGGAAGGGTGATGTCTTTATTGTTCTACTAGTCTTTAAGCCCGTTACATTAACGGGTGCTAGAGTAGATGTCTGTCTGTCTGGGTATTTTTTTTCTTTGTCTCTCTCTCCTTGCATGCTGCCTGTCTGTCATTTTTTTCTGTCTGTGAATCTCCCTGTGCCTCCTTCCTATGTCCATAGTGCCCCTTTCTATGTCCTTAGTGCCCCCAGTGCCTCCTTCCTCCCCCCCCCCTCCAATGGCAGCCTGCCTTCCATTGAAACCCCCCCACCCCCTCCATTGCCTCCCATAACCCTTCCATTGAAACCCCCCATGCCAGCCTACCTGCCTCCCATCCCCCTGAGCAGCATATTTCCATGGAAATCCCCCCCAATGCCATCCTGCGTGCCTGCATTCCACTGAACCCCCCACCCCCTCCAATGCCAGCCTGCCTGCCTCCCATCCCCCATCCCCCTTCCACCGAACCCCCCCCCATGCCAGTCTGCCTCCCATTCCCCTGAGCAGCATGTTTTCATGGAACCCCCCCCCCGATGCCATCCTGGCTGTCTGCTTTCCATTGAATCCCCCACCCCTCTTACGATGCCAGGCTGCCTGCCTCTCATTCCCCTTCCACTGAAACCCCCCCCATGCCTGCTGCCTGCTTGCTTGCCTCCCATCCCCCTGAGCAGCATGTTTTCATGGAACCCACCCATGCCATCCTGTCTGCCTTCCATTGAATCCCCCACTCCTCCTCCGATGCCAGCCTGCCAGCCTCCCTCCCATTCCCCTTCCACTTGCCTGACTCCCCCCCCTCCGCTGCCGCCGCCGACCTGGTACAACCGAAACCCCTATTGACCCTCCCACCGCTACAGGGCTGACAAACCCGGCAGGAAGTGGCAGAGGAAATTAGGCCAGTGGAAGACCTGAAACAGCGTTTAGTGTGCCTGCGACGCTGCTGCTCCTGCCGGGTTTGTCAGCCTTGTAGCGGTGGGAGGGTCAACGGGGGGTTCCAACTCCGAAGCGTCGCTAGCAGCGGCTTGAAAAAAAGGAGACTGAGGGTCAACGGGGAGTCCAGCTCTGGCGCGTCGCTAGCAGCGGCTTGAAAAAAAGGAGACTGTGACGTTAAGCGCGCATGCGCACTCGTGCCGTCACGACGGAACAGGGAACACGACTTTCGAGTGCGCATGCGCACTTAACATTTTATTATTATTGATGATGGGGAAAAACTGTTGATACTTGGAATGTTCTATTTTTGTACAATTGGCCTAATTTGGCCTTTGTATTGTTTGCCTTTTCCGATGTGTGATGTTCCTCTGTCATCAATAAAAAAATGTTTCACTTAAAAATAAAATGAAACATTCTTAGTTGTCGATAATATTAGTGGATTCAAGAATGTCAGATGAAAAGGGTGGGGTTTCCCTGTGGCGGCCGCTCAGCTGATTGCATCAGGGAGATTTTGCGGCAATCAGTTTAGCATCTATTTAAAATGTAGGCCAGCATTTCAATGGCGTACATTTCAGGCGCCTATTGCGAAACCATGCCCAAGCTCAGCCTTGGGTGAGCTTAAGCGTCCCTAGGCACCTACCTGCTCCTGTGACAGATGCCTACAGTGTAGGTGGCCTGCCTCGTGTGTTTGTTTTTTTTTAGAAAACGTGCATTCCAATTGGCTGGTTAGGCAGAAGTGGGATGCCTAGCGCTGCCTACATTCAGGACACTGTTTATAGAATTTGCACTTTACTGCCTACAAAAAAAGGTGCCAGTAAGGGCTCCTGAGGTAACTCTTTTTAATGGCTGTGCAACAATGGCAAAATTAGCAAGTGGCCATTAATTAGGAAAGTGGGAAAGTCGGCCATTCCAGTCATTGAACAAGTAGCCGTGGAGGGGCATAATAAAAATAAACGTCTAAGGGCTAGATTCACTAGGGACACGGATTGGATCAGATCCAATCTGTGTCCCGGGGGCTGATTCACGAATAGCCCTCATGCAAATTAGGGTGATTGGAATCACGCCCCCAACTGCCTGCCCTCTATAGCGATCCCAGTGCATGCACAGACCATCTGTAGATGGACCTCCGGGTCCAGCAGAGATTTTTTTTTTCTTTTTTTAACTTCTTTTGGAGCCCGTGGTTTTAACCCGCTTAAGCCCGCAGGTTAAAACCATGAGCTTGCACTGCGGGGAATGGTGGGAGAGTCAGGGCAGGCAGGCGATCGGGGCGGGCAGGCAGGCGTTCGGGGCAGGCAGGAGATCTGGGGCAGTGGAAGAGTCGGGGCAGCGGGAGAGTCGGGGCTGCAGGAGGCGTTTGGGGCAGCAGGAGATCGGGGTTGACAGGGCAGAGAGCAGGGCGGCAGAAGGCAGGGCAGTCGAAAAGGGCTTGAGCGACTGGTCCTCAGCCGTCGCTTGTTTGCGATCAGCCAGCCCAGTCAGTGTTACAGGGTTTTGGTTAGTGAATCGCATCCCTGCCTACTTTGCATGCTGTTCCCCTCATTTGCATGTGCAGATCGGAGGATGGTTGGCAGAGAGGTAAGTGAATTTGGCCGGAGAGAAATCAGGTCGCAAAGGGGTCACAAACCGATCGGTACACGATCGGTTTGCTTTATGAATCTAGCCCTAACTCCCCTTTTGGCCCAAGGCCCTAAACGCTGAAAGTAGCAGCAGGGAAAATGTCCATTCTCAAAAAAACATACAAAATGAGGTTTTATGGGGTTTTTTTTTAGAATGGCTTACCTCTACATTCAGCAGTTTAAAATCCCAGACCACCACTATGTCTAAACTTACAACATATTATCAACCAAAAACTAGTCTAAATCCTAAAGGTCCAAAATAAGATCTTTTAGGCGAAGAAGGGACTAATCCATCGCCTAAAAGCTGGATTCTGTAACCGGCGTTTGTCAAAAACAACACCAGTTACAGAATCCACACCCCCCCATAACGATCGCGGCAGGAAAGATGTCTCATCTCCCATGCCGCCATCGCCCCCCCACCCCGAACTGCCACAACCCATGGCAGGAGAGGTGCCCAATCTCTCCTGCCACGATCCTCCCCCCACCCCTGAACCAATCCCGGCAGGAGAAAGCCCTCCTGCCGAGGTGCGAGCCCCACGATAGAGAATGACATGGTGAAAAAAATGTATCACCATTCCCGTCCCATCCCTGTGAACTTGACCCGGTCCCTACTCCATCCCCGCGAGCTCAGTCCCCGTCCCTGCCGTGGCCTCATGAGTTCAGTCCCTGCCCCCGCCCCGCCAACTGTCAGATCCCATATGCACAAGCCTCAAATAGTTATAATTTTATACTGAACTTATTTTATTAAGCATTTTATAAACACAAATAATACAGAGCAAGGATCAACAAAACCCCTGTCTCCCCTCCCTTTCACAGATATCCCCTGCACTATTGTGAAAACTGAATAAACCAAATTACTACAGAATGCTACATAGAAAAATCAATGTAACAGAATACTTCAGTCACACATGGCAGGAATAGTGTTAGGGGAGTGCAACTAGGGCAACTGCCTCCTGGTCCGAGAGACTGAGTCCTAAGCCAGCTAGAAGCTAAAGCCTGGGCTTTGCAGTCCCCAGTTATGCTCTAGCAGGATACATATTTCAAATCTTAAATATTCCCATCACAAAATATAAAATAAATTTATTTTTTTTCGACCTTTTGTTGTCTGGTAATTTTATTCTTCAAATCACATTGGTCTCAGGCTTTGGGTTCCTTCTGTCTTCCTTGTGGCATTGCTGGCTCCTAAAGGTAAAATAGGTGAAAGAGGAGCTAGAGAGGAGATGCCGAGTCTGACACGGGCACAATTTTTTTACCACAGGAGCAAGACTTTTCACCACACCCACCGGATGTTAAAAGGTCTTGTCTCCATTCCCGTGGGGCAGTGAAAAGTCTTGTCACCATTCCTGAGGTAAACCAGTTGCATAAGTCTCCATTCCTGTGGATTTACTGTGGTGACCACAGTTTACCATGGTAAATGGTCCCCGTGTCATTCTTTACCCCGTGACCCCGCCACCCCCCTTAAAATACAGGCAGGAGGGATCCCAGTTCTTCTTGCCCATGGCGAGCCCCCCATCCCCTTAAAATATGGGCAGGAGGGATCCCAGGCCCTCCTGCCCATGATGCACTCCCCCATGACTGCCCCCCCAAACCCCCGATCATCCCCGTATACCCCACGATCACCCCCACCCCCAACACCCTCCATCAACCTCCGACACCCCCCCCCCTTCATTTACATTAGTTGGCCGGACTGACGGGTCCTGAGCCCATCCACCCGGCAGGCCCACCATCCTCCGAATGGCGGGCCTTAGGCCCCACGCATAGGAGGGACCTTAGGCACTTGGGCCAACCGGAATTGGTCCAGTTGCCTTAGGCCCCCCCCCCTCCACAGGAGGGGCCTAAGGCAACTGGACCAATTCCAGGCCTAAGCTGGTTTTAGATACATCCCAAACCAGCTTTTATTAGCGGTACTTGGACGATCTGGCCTTTTGATCGTCCAAGTAACGATTTAGGCCACTTTTGAATGTTTTTATTTTTTGATTACGAGCCCCTTAGCATTTATGTTCTCTCTAAGCTGAGCACATGAGCAATTGTTCATACATTCTAGGAGTGTCACTCACAGATTTTAAATGGTCACTTACAAAAATACTTGCAAATCTGGAAAATTGTTAATTTTTGAGAACTTGTTGCTCATATGAGAAAAAAAAATTGCATGTGCCCAGCCAATCCCTTAGTGGGAACATTGCTTAGCATATGGGAAAGACACATGTAAGCCACTTTTGTCGTGGCTTTAGTAAAAGGACTCAAATATTCGCTCACTGAACTTAAGAGGCAAATAACTATTTGGTCTGAAAGCCATGTACCTGTGTAATTCAGAGATAGGGCTTCCTGTCCATTACTGTATATTAATGAAAACCTGGTCGGTGCATGAGCTCCATGTTAATTTGATTCTCTTCCTAGGAATAGATTAAGAAATAATAAGAGCTGTGTTCTTAAGTACCACAGGCATGTCATTACCGCTTTAATAAGTGTATCACCTAAACTAAAGCCTCCTTTTCAAGAGATCATATTTCTGCAGTCTCTCTTCTTTGTTCACCTGTTATTCTATGGTTCATAGAAAGAAAAGACACATTGCACACACATGTCAGGAAGAGGTGCCAGGCTAGCAGATGTTTAGGGACCATCTTAGTAATCAGAAACCCAACTGTTCCAGTGTGGTGAAAGCGATTCATCTTTTTGTAATGATAAAGTTTAAAAAAAAAAAAAAAAAAAACCAAAAACCCCTCAGAGGACAACTTTATAGCTTGCTTTATTCCGATTTCCAGGAATAAAAGGATAAAGTGGCATCAATTAATTATTAATTACAAGGATCTTTTTACAAGTGAAGATATTTATTGTGCTTTGTTAACAAAATGTAAATTGTTTCTGAGGCAGGCTTGGACAATATTTCATCATTTTTTTTTTTCCCGTTATAGGCAATGATTAGGAAGATTAATCGTCCAGATGTTTCCTTGGTTTTGCTCTCTCCTTCTCACATAGTAATAATCTTTTGGCACTTTTGTATTTCAATAAAGCCACAGTTAATCTGTTACATTTTGTATATGACAGATAGCAGTGCTAATTATATATTACAGTAAGCCTTGAAGTTAATATGTTCATAATGCTGTAAAAAAATAAAGCACAACTGACTTAATAGTTTATCTTTGAGAGTACGACTTTGAATTGTGACCTTTTCGCTGATGGTCCAGCACTTCTTGTTGTAAACCGCCTCGAACTTTCATGGCTTATATAAGAATAAAATTATTATTATTATTATCCTGCCGTGTGATCCTACACAGCTCTGGGCACTGATCCTTTTGCTTTCAGAAACCAGAAATTTGCCTTTCAAAATATCTAAATAGCACTAACCCATTAGGGGTAATTTTAAAACACATTTTTGATACGTCTATTGTATAAAGGCTCTGACAGCCTAAAATGTGAGAAAAAAATATCAAGAACCTGAGCCCCTGATGCAGTCATGACTTGAAACACTGTCACGCTTGGGTAGATACTTGAGTAATGTAAAGTGAAGATATGGGAGACTGAGCACTATATTCTGCCTAAAAATTCGGTGTCAGGTCAAAAGCACGCCGGGACAAAGGTGCGCCCAGACAATTGAGCGCAGTGCGGAGGCGCGCACCGCTCAAAATTACTGTTTTTAGGGCTCTGACGGGGGGGGTGTGGGGGGGAACCCCCCCACTTTACTTAATAGAGATCGGGCCGCGTTGTGGGGGGTGTGGGGGGTTGTAACCCCCCACATTTTACTGAAAACTTAACTTTTTCCCTGTTTTTAGGGAAAAAGTTAAGTTTACAGTAAAATGTGGAGGGTTACAACCCCCCAAACCCCCCATAACGCCGGCGCGATGTCTATTAAGTAAAGTGGGGGGGGGTTCCCCAACAAAACCCCCCGTCGGAGCCCCTAAAAACTGTAATTTTCTTCGGCGCGCGCCTCCGTCTTGCGCTCAGTTGTCGGCGCGCGCCTTTGTCTTTCGCGCCGTTGTCTATGAACCGAAAAATCAGCACCAACTAGTGTGGTGCTAAGTTTGATTCTATAAAAGTTAGATGCGCTGTCAAAAACTGGAGCTTAACTCAAAAACACACAATCTGCCCATAAACATGTCCACTTTTAACTACAAGCTTTGGAATAGGTGCCTACATTTTATAGAATCGGGTATTTGAGTTAGGCGCCTATCTTTCAATTAGGTTCAATTAACATCAATCCATGTAGTGTTAAGTGCCAATTATCAGTGCTGATTAAGCCTATGTAGGTACCTAACTTTGGGCTAGATTCACTAAGCAAACCGATCGTGTACCGATCGGTTTGCGAGCCCTTTGCGACCAAATTTCCCTCCAAACCCATTCACTAACGCCTGTAGCGATCCGATCCTCCCATGCAAATTAGTAAAACCCCATGCAAAATGGCCAAGCGATTGATTCACTAACAATTGCTTGGCAATTATGAATTGGGTTTTACTATTGACAAACCTGACTGCTGCAGACCTGTCGGTAACTGAGTTACCCACTGGTCTGCAGGTTTTTTGACAGGCCTGCCGGTCTTTTTTATTCATTTTTTTCCATGGCACAGATATTTTGCTTGTGTTACAAATGCAAAGTATCTGCCCCATAAACAAAAAATTAATAAAAGACAGGCAGGCCTGTCAAAAAAATGTGCCCCCCCCACCACAAACGCTCCTCCCCCTGAAGAAAAAAGCAAGAGGTATGCCAATTCCCTCCTGCCATCAGCATTAAAAAAAAAAAAAAAAAAATTCTGCTTGCAGCACAGCACTCACCCCCCCCCCTCAACCGGCACGGTCACCCCGGCAGCAAAAAGTTGGGAGCAGGAGGGGTGCTCAGTCCCTCCTATTCTATAGGCCTCTACTGACCGGCCCACCCCTGGTCGCGCCAGGCTGCACCTGCCTCCCTCCCAGTACCTTTAAAATAGTTGGGAACAGGAGGGGTGCCCGATCCCTCCTGCTCCTTAGGCCTCCCTCCGTGATAGCACCAACTTCGGGAGCAGGAGGAAGCGTAAAGCCCTGCTGCTGCTCTCCGGGGCCGCTATGCAGTACGGGCCTTAGACCACGCCCCGGTGCATCATGTGATGCACAGGGAGGGGCCTGATTGTTTGAGGCACCTCGGGCTCCCCCCTTGGGAGGGGCCTGTTGTGCCTCAGCCAATCAGGAACTTCCTTAGGGAGGAGTCTAAGGAAGTCCCTGATTGGCCATAAACAAACATTGTTTAAGGCCAAGGGAGGAGCCCGAGGCGCCTCATCCAATCAGGGCTTTAGGCCCCTCCCTGTGCATCACATGATGCACTGGGGCATGGCCTAAGGCTCGTACTGCATAGCGGCCCCGGAGAGCAGGACTTTGCGCTTCCTCCTGCTCCCAAAGATGGTGCTATCATGGAGGGAGGCCTAAGGAGCAGGAGGGACCAGGCACCCCTCCTGTTCCCAACTATTTTAAAGGTAAAGGAGGGAGGGGGCAGGTGCAGGCAGGCAGGCCTGACCAAGGGTGGGCCAGTCGGGGATGCAGTGGGCCAGCCGGGGGTTATGGGAGTGGGACCCTCGCGCCAGGTATTTTTTGGTTCGGGGATGGAGAGGAAAAGGGGCACTTGTCGGGAAAGGGAGGGGGGTTTAATTTTGTTTTAAAGCAGTCTATTTTGCATGTGTACAACATCAGTCCGATTTTAAAAATGTTTTAAAAGCCGGCAGAGCCCTGACAACAGTGATAGGAGGTTGCTTTTCCTGTCACTGCTGTCAGGGCTCAATCCGATCCATGCAGTCAGTTGGGGGCATGCCTCCGATCGCCCCCATATGCATGCAGATGGTTGGCGAATCGGTCGGCCTGCCTCCAATCGCATGTTTTGTCTGCCATCATGCTGTTGACATGTGGGTTTTTTTTTTTTTTTTTGCATCACTTACTATATGGCATCTCTAACCACCAACCCACACAAGTTTATTCAAGTTTATTTATATTATTTGATTGAACGCTTTTCCAAATTACAAAGTGTTTTACAAAAGATAAAATAGGATTTCGAGAAATCACTTATACAAAGTAAATTGATCATTTTGTTTTGGACTTGAGGTGACATGTATGTTTCATTTCTATTACCCTTTTCAAAATGTCTCTTCATTATTTCAACACCCACTTTGATTTTTAGATGAATCATGTTCTGTTGCACCTTACCTCTTAGGGAGAAATCATGAGTACCACAAAATATGATTGTGGAAAATATCTTAATAGTAAAATGCTAAGCGCGCATGCGCACTTGCGCTGCATGTTCCCTGATCCCTTTTCTGTCGGGATGCGGTGGCACAAGTGCGCATGCATGCCAGACAAGCTTCCCTGCTCTCCACCTCACAATACAGCCCTACCAGCCAAAGTTTCTTTAGACGCTGCCGCGGCAACGCAGTGCAAAGACAGTGCGGAGCGGCGGCATGCCGGGAGGAGGCCGCGGCGGCTTGAGGCGAAAGGCGGTGCGGAGCGGCGGCTGCCGGCTGCTCGCACCCCCCCTGCCCTCTCTGTCGCGGCCCAGGGCGAGGCCTGGACGTCACCGCCACACGATGCGACACCTGAAGAAGAAAGCGCTGCGGCTCGCCTGGGCGGACATGTTGGTGGCGGCGGCTGTGGAAGAGGGAATGGGAGCCGACGCCAGCTCCCCACGACCCAGCAGAGGCCCCACACCAGAATGAGCTCACGCTGCCACCCGGAACTCCCCCCCACCTCTGCTGACCCTTGCCCCTGCCTTTCCCACAGGGCACCCCTCGCAATCCTGGCCCACAATTTATTATCTAAGCAGCTTGATTGTGCCGCTGCTGGGGATTATTCTGTCCTTTATATTCTAGGACTTGGCGTTTTTGAAAAAATTTTCAGTCATTTAATTAATTTTCTTGCTCCCTCCTGATGAGGACATTGAAACAGGACCTGTTGAGCGAGCAAAAAGAGCAGTGAATAATATTGAAGAACGGGTAAATTTCACAGCGAACTTTAGTGAACAGCCCTTGTGATTGCATAGGACTGAGTGATTTAACTGTTACGGCGAATGGACCGACAGCTATGACTTTTCAACGAATACTTTTCATATGAGCGGGACTGATTTACGAGAGGAATTCAACAGCCATGATTGGTGAACTTTAAACTTTGTCCCGTGTTGCACTCACTGAGCTAAGTATCTTTCACCTTTTTTCACTATTTACTACTATTTTCACGAATTATTAGTGACAGGTGCACAGGGCCTTTGGCGCTGTGACTTGTTGAAACAGACTGAGGATATCACATTGTCATTTTTATATATATTATATTTTTTAATTTTTTCTTTGGTTCATTGATGATCCTTTGCCACCTTTTACATTTTGGTTTTTCACTTTTCACATTTTGTGTTTTTTTATATTAGGTTTCAGGGAGTTTTTCTTCAGGGTGATTTTCTCTCCTGTAGCTTTAATCTGGAGATGACTGTGCTTCCAAATTATTTGGTAATCTACATTTATACTTTTTGATACAAATTATATATATCAAAGGGATAATATGATGTACGGGGCAGGGTTTATTTAGATTTATTTCTAAAGTGCTTGTCACTGCATAAACACCTGCCCGGGGCCAATGGTCAAAACGAGGGTACTGGGCCCGTACTGATTGATCCTTTTATCTTATTTATCTTGTTTTCATTAATTCCAATTTGGGGAAGCACATTTTTCTTTATCACCCCCAGGGCTATTCCAGGACAGATTTTCACCATTAATACCAATTTTTTGTATTTTCCACAATTTATTATAACACTTTTTCCAGCAGACTTATGGTTAAAGCAGTGAAGAGCGATGAGAATGGCTCCAAATAATAGTCTGAAACATCTTCCAGGTGCGCCAAGCACATAAGCACTGTCACTTTCAAACTTGTTAGTTTCCTTGAATCCTATTGAAAAATATATCTTTCAGCATTTGGATTAATATGCATTTCCCTTAAGGTACCGCTCGGTTCTCTGGATCTCGGAGCAAGCTTTTTCTGTCTGTTTGGGCTTCTTATTTGGATACTTTGCCCCCTGTGATAAAGAGCCAGGTGGTCAATCGCTTGCGGAAGCCAGTTGCCCCTGTCTTGCCAGTGGGTTGAGGGTGGGGTTTTGGGGGTGGGGGGTGTTGGGAGGGAGCGGTTGGGGGGTTGTGTCTAGTATGGATTTGGAGGGCTCCAGGCTATCAGAGTACAGGCCTGGACTCTCGCTGATATCTGGGATTTCTAGTTGGGTGTTACCATGTTAATCTGTATTGTGGCATTGTACTGAGAAAATGATTGTGTTCTCTCTGTTCTGTGTATATCTTTCATGTTGGTGAATAAAAAGTTTATACTAAAAAAAAAAAGGTAAAGTGTATCATTGATATTGCTTCTCTCTCAACACTTAAGAGCCATTTAATACCAGAAACAGCCTGTATGCTCAAGTGAAGTAATCATTTCCCTTTTCTTCACAAATAAAAAAAAAAAAAAAAGCAAAAGCAAAAATAGAATAGCTTTCTGCCTAAGGGATTGCTTATCCTAATAATGGCACTACAGTTATCCAAATGTCTAGATTAGTACAAAATTCCTAACTTGATCTGTCCACACCCCCTCCTTACCACACTCGCACACAACTAATCCTATTTAACAGCCTAAAATTACCCAAGATAGAGCTGAAAATTGGGTGATATACTCTATGTAACTTAATACTGGCTGTGTAACTGTGAAGAGATGCTGTAACATTAGCTCTTTAAATAATGCTTAATAAACATGTAAGAGCATCTATTTTAAATGGCACTGCCATATGCAGAGTGGCTTCCTATAAAGCAACTTACCATATGGTGCAGGGGAGAATGTGGCAATTGACAGATGTATGCTACAGAAACCTCCGTGAACTTAGATTCTGCTGCTTACGTTTCAAGTTACACATTTTCAGTCACTGACACTCGGAGTTAACATGATTCACCTGCCCACCCCTCTGGCACAGCTATCCATTTTCATGCCATTTGTTTCCACAGGCAGGTAGTTATTTCCTCTTGTTGAAGTATTTGAGAATCCTTGATTAGGTCACTTTGACAACCATATAACATCTATTATACACTCAGTAGCAAAGGCGAATCACTGCTGAAATTCGGTTTAAAAATACAACCATCAACAGGTTAAATTCATGAGGTAAGTCTTGAAGAAGAAATAGACATTTTAATAAGTACAGATATACGTGCATATTCTCCTTAGGAAGGTATCTTAAGTATAAATTCCTTTATTTAATTCATTTCCTATCCCATTCTCCCAAAGAGCTAGCTCGGTAAATATCAAAGCAATCCGTACTTGAAGGGAAAAATGCTTCAGTACCTGAATAAATTCATGTAAACCGTTCTGGTATAAAAAATTGAATAAATTTAAAAAAAAAATATTCTTCTATTGTATATTTAAGCACATGTCAGATAAGTATACACTCTGTTTACCTGCATTGATATGCTCCAGTCCCAATTTTTTTCCATTAATTCTAATGACAACTTACTTTGCACACTCCATTTATGCAATGCATTGATTGGCTTCTGTTGAAAGGAAAAGGTAGGGAACTAACTCCTCCCCTTATTCACTTCGACCCTCATGATGTGCAAATGCTGTGCGACCCAGGCAGCTGGACATCATGATGCTGGGAACCAATGATGCATTTGTACATCATGAGACTGGAAGTGAATGAGAGAGGGTTCTGTTTTCCCCATTCCCCACACTTTCCTTCCTTACCTGAGGGACTGTGCGGCTGCAGCAGCGGTGGCACACAGGAAAATTATTGACTGTGCAATAATAGTACGAAGTTGTGCTAATTTGGCTTTGTGTGGTTACTGAAATTATGCTACGAAAGGGTAACATTTATCAAGTGCACATTCTGGGTATGTGCAAGTTAAAAATATAGCTCCAAAGCCTTGCACTGCAAGTTTAGAAGACTGACGTGTTAAATTGGCATATATGTGTAAATAATGATTTTATTTACTTGATTTTTTTAGCCCTTCCTCCCATAGGAGTTAAACACAGGTTACAAATCAGGTACTCATTTTCCCTATTTGTCCCAGCAGGTCCACAGTCTATCCAATGTACCTGGGCACAGGTACAACTGAGGGTATAGCTCTAACCACTATGCCACACTCTTCTGGTAGCATGCACAGATATATAATTGCACGCTTTGAGAAGGCTTCAATAGTATTTTTATTATTTATTTATTTTTAGTATTTATATACCACTTATAGCCTAAGTGGTTTATATTCAGGTAATGACACATATCTCAAGCATATCCCTCTTTTTTCATCCCCTGCCTTTTCCATTGTGATTACATTGTTCAATACATTTTGGGCTAGATTCAGTTGATGGCATTCAGAGATGTTGGGGCTTGGGTTTTCATGACCATATTGGCATTCAAATTAGAGCCTTCAGAAACCAGGTGCAGTTCTCAGCACCCAATTTGGGCACACATTCTCGGTATTGAAGGAGAAGGAGAAGTGAGAAGGAGCGGAGAGTCGGGAGGCGGCTAAGCAAGAGCGGAGAGTCGGGAGAAGGAGTGCAGAGAGTCGGGAACAGCAGCAGAGAGCGAGGCAGACAGGAGACAGAGAGGGGCAGAGGCGAGAGATAGCTCCGCCCACCCCTCCGATGTCACCAGCACTCGGAAGCCCAACTCCCCCTTAAAAGGGAAGGAGCCAACGGCGAGGCGAACGCAGTGAGAAGGAGTGGAGAGTCGGGAGGCGGCTAAGCAGGAGCAGAGAGTCGGGAGAAGGAGTGCAGAGAGTTGGGAACAGCAGCAGAGAGCAAGGCAGGCAGGAGACAGAGAGGGGCAGAGGCGAGAGATAGCTCTGCCCACCCCTCTGACGTCACCAGCACTCGGAAGCCCAGCTCCCCCTTAAAAGAGAAGGAGCCAACGGCGCGCAGCCGTTTAGCACAAGAAAGCCTTTGTGTAGGGCCTTTGCGAAGGGCCTCAAGAAGGGCCAAGTCTTTCATACAAGGATACCGAGGAGGCAGCAAGCAGGCAGAGAGAGAGAGAGGACACCAGCAGCAGGCAGAGAGAGAGAGAGTACACCAGCGGCAAGCAGAGAGAGAGAGAGGACACCAGCAGCAGGCAGAGAAGAGAAAGAGAGAGAGAGGACATCAGCAGCAGGTAGAGAGAGAGACAGAGGGGACAACAGCAAAGAAAGAGAGACAGAGAGAACACCAGCGGGGAGAGAGGGACAGAGAGGACACCAGCAGCAGACAGAGACAGAGAGGACACCAACAGCAGGCAGAGAGAGAGAGAGAGGACACCAGCAGCAGGCAGAAAGAGAGAGGGCACCAACAGCAGGCAGGGAAAGAGAGAGGACACAAAGCAATCACAGAGGGCACTTACAGGTCACACGTAATCTTAACTGTTATCTTAAAGTAGGTACGACAATGGAAGCAGAGGGAAACCAGAAAATAAGCTTTCAAGTTTTCTGCACGGACTGTCATATGTATGACTACCTCCCCTCGGGGAGACAGTCATATGAATGCGGTCAGTGTCAGGAGATGAAAAGCCAATAGAGAGTATGAAGAGAGGCTAGCCAGGGAAGCATGAAATTTCAAACCGTTCTTTAGATATGTTAAAGGGAAGCAGCCGGCTAGGGAGGAGGTGGGACCGCTGGACGACGGAGACAGGAAGGGAGAGGTGAAGGAGGAGAAAAGAGTGGCAGAAAGGCTTAACATGTTCTTTTCATCTGTATTTACAAATGAAGACACATCCAACATACCAGAACCTAAGCAATTCTTCAATGGAAGTCAAGCAGAAAAATTAACATCCATGGAAGTGAGCCTTGAAGATGTGTGCAGATATGAGAGATAGAAAAACTAAAAACTGAAAAATCCCCGGGTCCGGACAGAATCCATCCAAGGGTTTTGAAGGAATTAAGGGAGGAGATAGCGGAACTACTGCAGCAAATTTACAACCTATCCCTGAAAACAGGCGTGATCCCGGAGTATTGGAAGATAGCCAACGTTACGCCCATCTTTAAAAAGGGATCAAGGTGTGACCCGGGAAACTACAGACCGGTGAGTCTTACCTCAGTTCCGGAGAAAATGGCGGAAGCACTGATAAAAGAAAACATTGATGAACATTTTGAAAGAAACGAACTTCTGATAACCAGCCAACATGGTTTATGTAAGGGGAGATCTTGCCTAACAAACTTATTACACTTCTTCGAAGGAATTAACAAACGGATGGACAAAGGAGACCCTATAGACATCATATATCTAGATTTCCAAAAAGCCTTTGAGAAGGTGCCCCATGAACGTCTACTGTGAAACTGAAGAACGATGTGGTGGAAGGAGACGTACATAGATGGATCAGAAACTGGTTGGAGGGTAGGAAACAGAGGGTAGGAGTGAAGGGCCACTACTCGGACTGGAAGAGGGTCACGAGTGGTGTACCGCAGGGATCGGTGCTCAAGCTGCTGCTATTTAATATATTCATAAATGATCTAGAAACAGGGACGAAGTGTGAGATAATAAAATTTGCAGAGGACACCAAACTATTTAGTGGAGCTCGGACTAAAGAGGACTGCGAAAAATTGCAAATGGATTTGAACAAACTAGGGGAATAGGCGACGAGATGGCAGATGAAGTTCAACGTTGAAAAATGTAAAGTATTACATGTGGGAAGCAGAAACTCGAGGTACAACTATACGATGGGAGGGATATTATTGAATGAGAGTACCCAAGAAAGGGACTTAGTGGTAATGGTGGACATGACAATGAAGCCGACAGCACAGTGCGCAGCGGCCGCTATGAGAGTGAATAGAATGCTAGGTATAATCAAGAAGGGTATTACAATCAGAACGGAAGAAGTTATCCTGCCGTTGTATCGGGCGATGGGTGTGTCCGCATCTGGAGTACTGCGTTCAATATTGGTCGCCGTGCCTTAAGAAGGATATGGCGTTACTCGAGAGAGTTCAGAGGAGAGCGACACGTCTGATAAGAGGGATGGAAAACCTTTCATACGCTGAGAGATTGGAGAAACTGGGTCTCTTTTCCCTGGAGAAGAGGAGACTTAGACGGGATATGTTAGAGACTTACAAGATCGTGAAGGGCATAGAGAGAGTAGAGAGGGACAGATTCTTCAAACTTTCGAATAATAAAAGAACAAGAGGGCACTCGGAAAAGTTGAAAGGGGACAGATTCAAAACGAATGCTAGGAAGTTCTTCTTTACCCAACGTATGGTGGACACCTGGAATGCACTTCCAGAGGACGTAATAGGGCAGAGTATGGTACTGGGATTTAAGAAAGGATTGGACATTTTCCTGCTGGAAAAGGGGATAGAGGGGTATAGATAGAGGATTACTGCACAGGTCCTGGACCTGTTTGGGCCGCCGTGTGAGCGGACTGCTGGGCGCGATGGACCTCGGGTCTGACTCAGTGGAGGCACTGCTTATGTTCTTATGTATTCTATAAAACTGAACACAAATTTTAGGAACATCTCTGAGTCGTCCACGCATCTCCCATGGCCATGCCACCTTTGGGGTTGTACACTGTGGGATTTGGGTGCACAATGTTGTAGTAAGATGTGCACACAAATTCAAATTGGTGCCAATGAACACCCAATATCTTCATTATTTATCTATCTTCATTATAAAATAACGGATCTGGAATCAACTTCTGCACCTTTGTGTGTCTAACTCAGTGTATCTCAAACTGTGTGCCGAGGCACCCAAGTGTGCCTCCTGAGATTCCAAGTATTCCGCGGCACACTGCTTGCCAGATAAGTTCCCTACGCGGAACAGTGCCAGCGCTGCCTGATTTGCTGAAGGCCTGCATCTTTCCCCCTTCTCTCTAGCGTCCTCCAGTTTCCCCCCTGGCCTCCCAGTCTCACCTTTAAAGCTAATTACACCAGCCTGCAAAGGATTGCCGATAGGTAACATGATTTTATTTTCAATATAGTGATTGAAATGTGTCTGTTTTGAGAATTTATATCTGCTATGTATATTGTGTGTAAATGAAAAATGAATGGAAAAAATTGCATTTCAATTAGTAAAGGGGATGGGATCTGGGACAGAGCTTGAGTGGGCCTAGGGAGGTCTATGGTTGGGGTACTCGGTTGTATATCTTTATTAATTTTTCAGTCTAAAAACAGTGCATAAAGTGCACTGAAAACCAACTTATGGCACCTGCTATGATGTTGTTTGTGCTTTTTCCAGTTTTTGTCCATTTTTTACATTTTTCCATTCCTTAAACAAAGTCTTCTTGTCTCTGATCTCTTCCTTAACTGCTACAGTGAGCCATGTCGGTTTCAGAGACAAGAAGACTTTGTTTAAGAGGGGCCAAAAGAGACTACGAGGAAAAAATATCCAAGGAGGCAAAAAACTTCAAGCCGTTCTTTCGATATATTAAGGGGAAACGACCCGCAAAGGAAGCGGTGGGGCCGTTGGATGACCATGGAATAAAAGGAGTGCTAAAGGAGAACAAAACCATTGCCGACAAACTGAACACATTTTTTGAGTCTGTATTTACCGAAGAGGATATACACAACATACCGGAAGCCGACGGACTATACGTAGGAAACGAAGATGGGAAACTGACAGGGTTGACGGTCAGTCTAGAAAAGGTATGCAGGCAGATTGATAGGCTTAAAAATGATAAATTCCCGGGACCTGATGGCATCCATCCAAGGGTAATCAAGGAACTGAAAGGGGTTATAGCTGAACTTCTTCAACCAATAGCCAATCTGTTGATCAAATCAGGAAGGATTCCGGAAGACTGGAAAGTGGCGAATGTTACGTCGATCTTCAAGAAAAGTTCGAGGGGAGATCCGGGGAACTACAGGAAAGATGGTAGAGGCGCTGATAAAGGACCGCATCATTGATCACCTTGACGGACACAATCTGATGAGGACCAGCCAGTACGGCTTCAGCAAAGAAAGATCTTGCTTGACGAACTTGCTGCACTTCTTCAAGGGAATAAACAGGCAGATAGACAAGGGTGATCCGGTCAACATTGTATATCTGGATTTTCAGAAAGCTTTCAACAAGGTTCCGCATGAACGACTACTTTGAAAAATTGCGAGCTATGGAATCGAGGGTGAAATACGTGGATTAAAAACTGGCTGTTAGATAGGAAACAGAGAGTGAGGGGTAAATGGACAATACTAAGATTGGAAAAGCGTCACGAGTGGAGTGCCACAGGGTTCGGTGCTTGGACCCATGCTCTTCAACATATTTATAAACAACCTGGAAATTGGTACCACGAGTGAGATGATTAAATTTGCAGACAATACGAAGTTATTTAAAGTAGTGATGATGCAGGAGGATTGTGAAGACCTGCAACGTGACATAAACACGCTCGAGAAATGGGCTGCGACATGCCAAATTAGGTAAACACGCTCGAGAAATGGGCTGCGACATGCCAAATGAGGTTTAACGTGGAAAAGTATAAGGTGATGCATGTCGGTAACAAAAATCTTATAAACGAATACAAGATGTCCGGTGCAGTACTTGGAGAGACCCCCCATGAAAGAGACTTGGGAGTACTGGTCAACAAGTCAATGAAGCTGTCCATGCAATGTGCAGTGGCGACGAAAAGGGTGAACAGAATGCTAGGAATTATTAAGGAGAGGATAACGAATAGATTTGAGAAGGTTATCATGCCGCTGTACTGGGCCATGGTATGCCCTCACCTGGAATACTGCATCTAGCACTGGTAGCCATACATGAAGAAGGACACAGTACTACTCAAAAGGTCCAGAGAAGAGTGACTAAAATGGTTAAGGGGCTGGAAGAGTTGCCATACAGTGAGAGATTAAAGAAACTAGGCCTCTTCTCCCTTGAAAAGAGGAGACAAAGGAGACATGATTGAAACATTCAAGATAATGAAGGGAATAGACTTAGTACCGTAGATAAAGACAGGTTGTTTATCCTCTCCAAGGCAGAGAGAACGAGAGGGCACTCTCTGAAGTTAAAAGGGGATAGATTCCATACAAACATAAGGAAGTTCTTCTTCACCCAGAGAGTGGTAGAAAACTGGAATGCTCTTCCGGAGGCTGTTATAGGAGAAAACACCCTCCAGGGATTCAAGACAAAGTTAGACAAATTCCTGTTGAGCCAGAATGTAGGTAAGGCTAGTCTCAGTTAGGACACTGGTCTTTGATCTAAGGGCCGCCGCGTGAGTGAACTGCAGAAAATAATATTATTTTTTCTACCTTTTGTTGTCTGGTCATTATTCAAATCATGTTGGTCCCAGGCTCTGGTTGTCTTCTGATAACTCACTTGTCAGGGTCTCCTTTCTTCTTTCTCTGTCCTAACCATCCATCTTCCATCTCTGTCCTCCCCTTCCATTTCCCTTCCATCCCCTGGAAGTCTGGCATCTTTCTTTTTCCATTTCCATCTATGAAGCTGAAATGATGGACCCCAGCATCCCCAGATCCACATCTCTCCTTTTCTCAACTACCCTTTTATGCAGCATCTCTCCCTCCTTCCCCACCATCCCAGGGTCCACCAGCTCTCCCTTTCTGTTCCTTCCCTCCCTAAATCCCATTGTCCACCATCTCTCTCTCTCTCCTATGTTTTTAGATCCATTATTTCTTCCCCCCCCCCACCAGTCCGGCATATGCACATCTCTTTGAACCCCTCCTTCCTTCCCTCCCTGTACTTCTACACCAGGGCCCCCCTACCCCAAAGGCCTGCATCCCCCCCTGAAGGTCTGCCCAACCCTGAAGGCCTGTCCCCCCTATCCGTCCGTTGAGGTTTCCCCTGGTTGGATGAAAAGCTGTTTATCTTTTATTTTCTTTCTCGGAGCTCCTAAACGCTCCAACCCCACCCCTTCTTGCAGCAATTAGCTTGGAGAATGATTTTATTATATTGCCTCCCCCCAAGGCAAACAACTGAAGTTCGGTCATCCGTCCAAGATGTACAGGGAGAACTATGGGAGATCCAGATGCTCTAAATATAAGAGCAGGAAGCCAGGGTGGAAGCCGGAGGTCACTGCAGCACTTCCTGACTGACCCTCCCCCCTTCCCCCCTAAAGCAGGAGCGGTAGTAGCCGGCCATGCACTCCTGCTTTAGGGGTTGGTGGGGGGAGTCAGTCACCGAATCGGGAAGTCGATTTAAAAAAAAATAAAAATGAATCAATTTGAATTGTTAATTGGGCAACACTACTGCAGACAACCATCATAGAAATCCATTTAGATCATGGGTTTTTAAAAATAGTGAATTGGAAGGGTTTGGCAAGATAAACATCCATTTGCCCCTTTCATATTTCACATTTTGGATGCCATTCTTCTTTGAAAATGAACTCCATGTTCTGATAAGGCTAGTCTCCCAATACATAACTAGGTTAAAATTTGATATCTACTGGCAATCATATTTATCTTCCCATTCTGTTATTCTGCATAGTTGGGCTTGTGCTCATAGCAATATTGGATCTGGTCCTCACAAATGAAGAGAGTATCTCTTTTTTTTTTTGTTTTAATTTTACTTTTACAAATTAACAAATCAATTAATACTTGATATATAACAATCAAAATACAGAAAACAAATACCAATTATAAAATAAGCACACAGTAACCTCATCTGGAGTAGTGTGTGCAATTCTGGAGGCCACATTACAGTAAAGATGTGCACAGAATTGAATCGGTTCAGCGGATGGCCACCAGGATGATCTCGGGGCTCAAGGGTCTCTCATACGAAGAGAGACTGAACAAATTGCAGCTCTACACTCTCGAGGAACGTAGGGAGAGGGGAGACATGATCGAAACATTTAAGTACCTCACGGGACGTGTCAAAGTGGAACATAATATTTTCTTTCTCAAGGGACCCTCGGCCACAAGAGGGCATCCGCTCAAACTCAGGGGCAGAAAATTTCATGGCGACAACAGAAAGTATTTCTTCACAGAGAGAGTGGTTGATCATTGGAACAAGCTTCCAGTGCAGACAGCGTGCCAGACTTTAAGAATAAATGGGATACCCATGTGGGATCCCTATGAGGGTCAAGATAAGGAAATTGGGTCATTAGGGCATAGACAGGGGGTGGGTAAGCAGAGTGGGCAGACTTGATGGGCTGTAGCCCTTTTCTGCCGTCATCTTCTATGTTTCTATGACTAAAGTCCACAATTTGAAGAGAGAAGGAATCAATCACTTCCAAGGGTAGTTGGATTCCAGGAATTAAAACTAAACTAAATCAAATAGCAGAGTGCAGTTGGAGTCAATTAACTAATGGCCTGTTGGGCTGATTCCATGGAGGTCTCTGGAATTCTTGTGGTTACTTTACCTTCAAGGAAAAACTGCAATTGATCGAGTTCATAAAAAATATATCTATTACCCTGAAGTGTAATGCAACATTTGCAGGGAAAACGTAATTGAAAGGTTGCTCCCAAACTCAAAACAGACTGACGACAAGCCAAAAACTTCTTGCGTCTGGCTTGTGTCCACTTCGATACATCAGGAAATATAGAAATTTTGAATCCGCGAAATTCCACCTTATCAATCTTATAAAATAGACGAAGAATTGCTTCTTTATCTTGAAGAAAAACAAGTTACCAATAAAGTAGCTCTAGTCACTATTTCTTCTTGAGACGTCTCCAGCATACCAGTGAGATCTAATTCTCCTGGTAATGCATTCCCCTGTCTTTATCCTCCTTTGGTAAATTTAGGTAATATATCTTTTGTAATGGTAGCATATTATTTTCAGGAAATTTCAAAACAATATTTAAAAAGGAATGAAATAAATCCCTAGGAGACTGAAACTTGGAAACAGGAAAGTTTAAAAGTCTCAAGTTCAAATTCCTATTAGCGTTCTCCAAATTTTCAATTTTCCTAGTAAGTAAAGCTTTTTCCTTAAGTTGTAGATTAGTAGAAATCTTCCCATCTGCTACTGATTTCTCCAATTTGTCCATTCTAAGAGACTGCTGCTGGAATTTCTCTTCAAAAGTTTTAAATTTAATATTAGAATTTTGTGTAGAAACTACAAACTGGGAGCATACCTTATGTAAAGTCTCCAAAGCGCTCCATATCGCCTCCATGTCTACCACCGCTGGTTTAATCAAGGGAGCAGGGATAGCTATTCCGGTAGACTCCACCAAGGGTCCCATCTCCACCTTCCCTGCTTCACGCTGACATTCAGGTCCTCCGACTTCCAATGCTGACTGTGAAAAAGTCAGCAAGCTGTGATTCCCATCCGGTGTCAGGGGTGAGACCTGCAGCGTCGCCGGAGACATCAATTCCGGCGCTTCCTGTGCATCTGAGGGCGCTCCCGACATCGTCCCGGGACGCAGAGGAGCTCCAGGCCCGTATGGGCTAAGCGAAACATCGCCTTCCAAGACCGAGGTCTGCCCTCCTCGGTCAGCAGATGCGCCCAATCCAACTGGGACAGCAAAAGCTGTTATTGCCGCTTGCCGAGTCAAAGAAGTGGAAGAGGAGGCCAGAAGCACGCTCCTCTGCTTACCCCTGCGCTTGGGCATAGTTAGGTAAATTTCTAAAGAAAAAGGTAAGATTTCGCCGAACGGAGCAGGAGCCACTTGATGACTTGACTCACTCCGACACTATCTTGATTCCCTGAGAGAGTATCTCTAATGTTCGAGTGGGTGCTCACCTGGGAAGTAGCAATTATCAAACGGTGTGGTTTGATAAAACGGCTAAAGTGGAGAGCGGCCGCACGATACTTAAAGTCCTAGAGTTCAAACGTACGGACTTTAATGAAATGGGAGAGTACCTGAAGAAAGAGCTGATAGGATGGGAGGACATAAGAGAAGTGGAAAGATAGTGGTCTAAGCTGAAAGGAGCGATAAAAATGGAAACCGATATGGTTCTCCAAACTAGTGGCGGAAAAAATAAAGGTGAAAGAGTTGGCGTTCGTGAAATATAAAAAACCCAAGAAGAGGCGTGCAGAAAGGACTACAGGGTGAAACTGAAAGAAGCCAAGAGAGAGATATGTCTGGCGAAAGCGCAGGCGGAAGAACAAATGGCTAAAAATGTAAAAAATGGAAACAAAATTTTTTCAGATTTATTAGTGAAAAGAGGAAGATGAAAAATGGAATTACTAAACTAAAAAATGCTGGGAACCAATACGTAGAGAGTGATGAGGAAAAAGCAAATGTGCTAAACAAATACTTCTGTTCTGTGTTCACTGAAGGACTGGAGAAGGACTGAGATTGTCTGGCAAAATTACACGAGAAAATGGAGTAGATTCTGTGCCGTTCACAGAGGAGAGTGTTTATGAGCAACTTGAAAAACTGAAATGGACAAAGCGATGGGATCAGACGAGATCCATCCCAGGATACTGAGGGAGCTCAGAGAGGTTCTGGCGGGTCCTATTAAAGACTTGTTCAACAAATCTCTGGAGATGGGAGTGGTTCTCGGGGACTGGAGGAGAGCGGATGGGGTCCCTATTCACAAAAGTGTCCACAGGGATGAAGCGGGAAACTACAGGCCGGTGAGCCTCACTTCAGTTGTTGGAAAAATAATGGAAGTGTTGCTGAAAGAAAGGATAGTGAACTTCCTAGAATCTAATGGGTTACAGTATCCGAGGCAACATGGCTTTACAAAAGGTAAATCGTGCCAAATGAACCTGATTTAATTTTTTGATTGGGTGACCGGAGAGCTGAAACATAGAAACATAGAAACATAGAAAGATGACGGCAGATAAGGGCTACAGCCCATCAAGTCTGCCCACACCATTTACCCACCCTCTTAAGTCTACTGACCCCCTAAAGTATAATTGTAATTATACTGTCACTCTACTGACCTGCTCATTCAAGTCCATACCCTAGTGACCCTATCCCTTGGCATGACCCTCGTAGGGATCCCACATAGGTATCCCATTTGTTCTTGAAGTCTGGGATGCTGCGTGCCTCGACCACCTGCACTGGAAGCTTGTTCCAATGCTCAATCACTCTCTCCATGAAGAAGTACTTCCTGGTGTCTCCACGAAACTTCCCTCCCCTGAGTTTGAGCGGATGTCCTCTTGTGGTCGAGGGTCCCTTGAGAAGAAAGACATCATCTTCCACCTCGACCCGTCCTGTGATGTATTTAAATGTCTCAATCATGTCTTCCCTCTCCCTACGCTCTTCGAGAGTGTAGAGCTGCAATTTGCTCAGTCTTTCTTCGTACGGGAGACCCTTTAGCCCCGAGACCATCCTGGTGGCCATCAATTCTGAGTACATCCTTACGGAAATGTGGCCTCCAGAATTGCACACAGTATTCCAGATGAGGTCTCACCATGGCTCTGTACAATGGCATTATGACTTCAGGCTTCCTGTTGACGAAGCTTCTCTTGATACAACCTATCATCTGCCGTGCTTTAGATGAAGCCTTCTCCACTTGAATGGCTGCTTTCATGTCAGCACTGATGATTACTCCTAAGTCTCGTTCTGCCGTAGTCCTGGTTAAAGTTTCTCCATTCAGGGTGTAAGTTCTGCAAGGATTTCCGTTACCGAGATGCATGATCTTACATTTCTTGGCGTTGAAGCCCAGCTGCCAGATCGAGGACCAATTTTCTAAAGTACGCAGGTCCTGCTCCATAGCATCCTGTAGATTATAGCCGTTTACTATATTGCATAATTTGGCGTCATCAGCGAATAAGGTTACCTTGCCTTGAAGCCCTTGAGTCAGATCCCCAATGAATATGTTGAAGAGGAGTGGGCCCAGGACTGAACCCTGTGGCACTCCGCTAGTCACCTCCGACATTTTAGAGAGGGTACCGTTAACCACCACCCTATGAAGTCTGCCACTAAGCCAATCTTTAACCCATGCAGTTAGAGTCTCTCCTAATCCCATCGATTTCATCTTGTTCAGCAGCCTGCGGTGTGGGACGCTGTCAAACGCTTTGCTGAAGTCCAGGTACACGACGTCCAAGGACCCTCCTGAGTCCAGTCTTTTTGTTACCCAGTCAAAGAAACTGATAAGATTGGACTGGCATGACCTACCCTTGGTGAATCCATGTTGACTGGGATCCCGGAGATTTCCCTCGTTCAGGATCGTATCTAATTTATACTTAATTAGTGTTTCCATGAGTTTACACACTATTGAGGTGAGGCTTACCGGTCTATAGTTCGCAGCCTCAGCCTTGCAACCCTTTTTATGTAGAGGAACGACGTTGGCTGTTTTCCAGTCTAACGGAACTTTCCCCGTACTTAGTGAGAGATTGAAGAGTACTGCCAACGGTTCCGCCAGAACATCTCTCAATTCTCTGAGCACTTTTGGGTGTAAATTGTCCGGTCCCATGGCCTTGTTTACCTTTAGCCTTCCCAGTCCCCAGGTGTGAACTCAAAATTCTGAAACGGGTCATCCACGTCTTGTTTTACCTTCAACTGTGGTCCGTGTCCCGGTGCTTCGCAGGTGAAGACTGAGCAGAAATATTCATTTAGTAGTTCTGCTTTTTCTGAATCCGCCACCGTGTAGTTTCCGTCCGGTTGTCTAAGGCATACTATACCATCTGTGTTCCTTTTCCTATCACTGATATACCTAAAGAAGGGTTTGTCCCCTTTTTTAATGTTTTTTGCCAGAGTTTCTTCCACTCGAAGTTTGGCCTCCCTAACTGCTATTTTGACCGCTGCAGCTCTGGTCTTATATTCTACTTTAGTTTCTCTTCTCTGTGTACGTTTGTAGGAAAGAAATGCTTTTTTCTTCTCCTTAATGAGGTGCAAGATCTCTTCAGTGAACTATTGGGGTTTGTTGTTTCTTTGCCGTTTATCTACTGATTTTATGTAGTGATTAGTTGCTTCGTGTATGGATGATTTCAGGTACGACCACATAGTTTCCACATTGCCGGTCTCTGCTTGGTCCTGCTGGATCGAGGCCATATGCTAGATGTAATTTAATTAGATTTCAGCAAAGCCTTTTATACAGTTCTTCATAGGAGGCTCTTGAACAAACTTGAAGGGCTGAAGTTAAGAACCAAAGTGGTGAACTGGATTAGAAACTGGCTGTCGAATGGATGCCAACAGGTGATGGGTAATGGAAGTTGCTCGGAGGAAGGAAAGATGAGTAGTGGAGTCCCTCAGTGTTCGGTGCTGGGGCTGATCCTGTTCAATATGTTTGTGAGTGACATTACTGAAGGGTTAGAAGGAAAAGTGTGCCTTTTTGCAGATGATAGAAGAGGGAGTGGAAAATATGAAAAAGGATCTGCAAAAGATAGATGAATGATTTGGTGGTTAATAATAACTGGAAGGAAACGTATATGCTGGGATGTGAGAAGCTGCTATGCACGGATGGGGATAGAGATCTTGGGGTGATAGTGTTCGAAGATCTAAAGGCAAAAAACAGTGTGACAAGGCGGTGGCTACTGCCAGAAGGATGCTGGGCTGTTTAAAGAGAGGTGTAGCCAATAGAAGGAAGAAGGTGTTGATGCCTCTGTACAGGTCATTGGTGAAGTTTTGGAGACTGTATCTGGCGAAAGATGTAAGAAGACTTGAAGCGGTCTAGAAGAGGGTGATGAAAATGATAGGAGGACTGCACCAGAAGACGTATGAGGAGAGACTGGAATCCCTGAATATGTATACCCTAGAGGAAAGGTGCTTCAGGGGAGATATGATTCAGATGTTCAAATACTTGAAGGGTATCAACGTAGGACATAATCTTTTCCAGAGAAAGGAAAATGGTAAAACCAGAGGACATAATTTGAGGTTGAAGGGTGGTAGACTCAAAAGCAATGTTAGGAAATTCTACTTTACGGAGCGGGTGGTGGATGCCTGGAATGTGTTCCCGAGAGAGGTGGTGGAGAGGAAAACGGTGACTGAGTTCAAAGAAGTGTTGGATGAACACAGAGGATCTAGAATCAGAAAATAATATTAAATATTGAACTAAGGCCAGTACTGGGCAGACTTGCACGGTCTGTGTCTGTATATGGTCGTTTGGGGGAAGATGGGCTGGAGAGGGCTTCAATGGCTAGAAGGGTGTAGATGGGCTGGAGTAGGTTTTGACGGAGTTTTCGACAGTTGAACCCAAGCACAGTGCCGGGTAGAGGTTTGGATTCTTTTCCTGAAATAGTTAAGAAGAAAAAATGTAAATTGAATCAGGTTGGGCAGACTGGATGGACCATTCGGGTCTTTATCTGCCGTCATCTACTATGTTACTATGTTACTTGTGTGCTGATTTCTTTTGCTGTAGCTAATCCTATGTTCCTTTTATCTAGGTTTAGGTTCTTTGACCTGATAAATCCCTGCCTTGATAGCCAAAAAGATAGCTGCCTCTTTTCTCATGATTTGTGATGCTTATGTCCACTCTTATAAAACCCTCCCACAGAAAGTAGGGGTACAGGGCACAAATAAATCATAACAGAAAAAAAGAAACATTTATGGGAGATTAATGGCCTGACTCAGAAGCTTACTTTTATATATATTTTGACATCCATATTTCATGGATGTCAAAATACTGGCTGCTTTCAATAAAACATTCTTTTGATCACTCTGTTATAACTATGTACTACTAATTTGGATTCAAGATCTCTTTTGATGTAGAAATGTCTTTTAATGATATTTGTCAAACAACAGCTTGATCATCAGCCACATAAAATACATAAATAATACAATCTTGCATGGGTCCCATAACTGATTGATCATTTTTATTGTTTCAAGATACAACCCTCTGTCTTGTATTTAAAGCTATATACTTTTTAAGATTTGTATGCAAAAAAAAAAATCATGAAAAAGTTTAACCAGGTCTTAAATGCTTGTAAAACTACTACCTTCAGCCAAATTGATTTCATATTGTTTTAAATGTAAATGCATCTTAATTCTTAGTTTTTGCATTTCTTCTTGATATCATGCCAGTAGTGGTGTTTGTGAAATCCTTCCACATATGTGGGCTATGTGACAGATTGTCTATTAAATTGTAGGTCAAAATTTAAGTGTAGATGGGTATTAGAGATGGTCAGCCAAAAAAAAATCAATTTAATTTTGTTTCCAGAAAAATGCTGGCCTACATTTCAAATAGATGTGGCAGCTGAGCTGTTCACAGCAAGGAAACCCTCCTGCTGTGATTGGCTGAGCAGCCGCAGCAGAGAACTTTCCCATGACATCGGCCAGCAAGAGTGATGCCCCCGAACTCCTTGCAAAGCAGTAGGGATGCCCACTCCCTCTTGCCCCCGAACTGCCCCAGCAGGAGAGATGCCTCCTTCCTGTCGCCACCCCTCCGGAACTCCTAACCCCCCAATCTGTGATATGCCTCCCAGACCCCACACACACCTGTAGACCCCCTGGCATCCCCTAAATCTGTAAACCCCCTGGCACCCTAAGCCCCTCACCCCCCCCCCTCATACCTTTCCCAAAGACAGTCCAGCCAGAGGCCCACCACTCCAAAATGGCAGGCTTTCCCCTTTCCGGTGCATTCTGAGATGCACTAGGGAGGGGCATAAGGCCCTGATTGGCTCTGATGCCTAAGGTCCCTCCTATAGGCCTCTTTCCCAGGGCATCCTGGGATGTAGTGGGAGTGGCCTAAGACTCCGATTGACCAGATTCCTAAGGGTACCTGACCAATCGGAGTATTAGAATGTTTTTGAGGTTAAGTTCTTGGTATACATGGACTAGGTATTTCCTATTTTAATATTGGAATTCTTTTTAACTTTATATGTTTTAGATTCCTTTTTACAAAGCCATTGTAGTGCTTCTCCCATGGCAAATGCACCAAAGCACATTCAATTCCTATGAACTTCAATGCATTTACTGCTGAAGAAGCACTAACACTGCTTTGTAAAATAGCCCTTAATTTGTTAACTGCAGTGATCTGGAAAAGCCAGGCAGGATATAAAATTTAATAAACATTAACACAAATATACATGCAAAGCAAGTCGTGTGCTAAAATAATACAATACTGTTTAGCACCTAACTAGCACTTAAGAGCATGACCATAACAGTCATGAGCATACGTGCTAGTATTATATAACTTACAGTAACATAGAAACATAGAAGATGACGGCAGAAAAGGGCTACAGCCCATCAAGTCTGCCCACTCTGCTTACCCACCCCCTGTCTATGCCCTAATGACCCAATTTCCTTATCTTGACCCTCGTAGGGATCCCACATGGGTATCCCATTTATTCTTAAAGTCTGGCACGCTGTCTGCCTCGATCACCTGCACTGGAAGCTTGTTCCAATGATCAACCACTCTCTCGGTGAAGAAATACTTTCTGGTGTCTGCAGCAGCCACTCTCTCCTCCTCTCCCTATTGGCTAAGGCTCTTAACATTTGCATCTCCTCTTCCTATAGGCTAAGGCTCTTTACACCTGCATTGTGATGTCATAGAACTTTCTGATTATAGAAACATAGAAACATGATGGCAGATAAAGGCCAAATGACCCATCATAGAAACATAGAAGATCATGGCAGAAAAGGGCTACAGCCCATCAAGTCTGCCCACTCTGCTTACCCACCCCCTGTCTATGCCCTAATGACCCAATTTCCTTATCTTGACCCTCGTAGGGATCCCACATGGGTATCCCATTTATTCTTAAAGTCTGGCACGCTGTCTGCCTCGATCACCTGCACTGGAAGCTTGTTCCAATGATCAACCACTCTCTCGGTGAAGAAATACTTTCTGGTGTCGCCATGAAATTTTCCGCCCCTGTACATGCGTGCTTGGCCCTGGATTATATAAATTTTAATTCTTCCCTGCTTTAAGGCAGATGCACTAGCTATACCAGGGGTGTCAAAGTCCCTCCTCGAGGGCCGCAATCCAGTCAGGTTTTCAGGATTTCCCCAGTGAATATGCATGAGATCTATTTGCATGCACTGCTTTCATTGTATGCTAATAGATCTCATGCATATTCATTGGGGAAATCCTGAAAACCTGACTGGAATGCGGCCCTCGAGGAGGGATTTTGACACCCCTGAGCTATACGCTTCAGAATGTCAACAAACCTGTTATTACGTAGTTTACCTCTTTGGTTTTGTTTTGACAATTTTTTTAATTTTTTTTAAATTTTGCTTTGTTTTGGAAAATGACCCCTACTCTTAAGGCTACTTTAAAAATGATAGTTATTTTCTTGGAAATTTTCAGGGCTTAATTTTGGATCAGGCTACCCATTTAGTAACATTTAGCTTTCTTTAATCATAAGGGCCTTCTTTTCTGTGGAATGAAACTGCAGGTCAGTGACATAGCCATAAGTAGCCTGAGTGGGCAGGGGCCCACCCAATTTGGGCTTAGGCCCAACCAACCATGGCACATCTTTGCTGTGGCTGCTGGGGATCCCCTGAATACTGAGCACCTGCAGGGTGCCAGCCAGTGGCTATGGCTCAGGGAGACTGCTAGTGATTGCCAAGCTTGGTAAGAGTTCTGGTCATTAGAGAAGGAAGTCTTCAACTGGAGGGACATGGGGGTCCATGCCAGCTAAAATATTAATATTTTGAGTTGTGGAATGTTGGGAAGTAAGAGGGAAAGAGAAGGGGCAGAGAGTAGGAGGAGGTTGTGGATGGAGAGAAAATATTGTGCCCAACCATTTTGAGCTCAGACCCACCCAAACTTGGTGGACTGGCTATGCTAGTGGTGCAGATATTTCCAAACATTACACACCAATGCAAAGGTAGGCCATTTTGGCATTAAAGTCACAGGTTTCTTTTTATTTGAAATTTCCCTTTACACTGGTAAATGTTTTGATCAGTATGTTTTTGTAGATCCAGTACAGCTGAGAACTTTTTTTTTTCCCCCCAGGAAACAAATGAGAGATGATTTTAGACCAGTGATCTATTTTTGGACTAAGAAGTGGAAAGATATTTTTCTGAATTACTGTTTTTCTTTTCTGATTCTTTGGCTTTGTTGCTCTCCATTAATATGAGTTTGTGGTACTCTATGGAATATAATTAATTTGATTTCTATTTCCATTTCTTTGTAGTGCTTTTGTTTTCTTGTTGTTCTAATTATTATATTCAATACATTACATTCTGATAATATTGAATAAGCTTCCTTTTTAAAATGATGGCATTATGTTAATCAAGAGAGACAGACATAACAGCATGTACCAAACTGGCTCATTAATAGAATAGGTCATTGCAGTGGAATGCAAACATCTGGAAGGTTCTTTTGGGAGCCTGCATCCTCACAAAGTTGCCTAATGATCTCAGCTCCTGAAAATTCATCTGAAAAACCAATGGTTTTTATTATATACTATAAAATGTTTTTAAGTGATATTTAACCAGAAAGCTAAGCAAGTTACAAAGAAGCATCACATGGTCTAAGTGAACATTCATTTTAACTAAGTGATCTCTATTTATCAAGACCTCACTCTGAAATAAAACTATAAATCCTTCAATTCTCCTTAATAACACTGCACTAAAAGCAAACATCAATTATAACTAAGCTCAAGAAGAAACCTTTATTCCCCTCTAACGACTTTTGTTTTGTTTTATTTTATTGTGACCTACCAACCAATAGACTTACTTGCACAATAGGCTCAAGTTGCTTCAGTGGTAATTGTGAAAATCTTGCTTTGCTGAGTCATAATAATGAGTCAGCAGCGGTCAGCATTGCCAAGAAACTGCTTCAGGAAGCAATGTCATTGTTTTCACAAGATGTAGTAATGCGTCTCATGTACGAGTTGGTGGGAAGGCAGATGGTACCTAGATGGGTCCAATGAACATGAAGAAAAACCCTGAAGGAGTGAGATTAGGCCTCTTTTTACGAAAATGAATAAACATTTTGCAATTACTGCATGCTTATGTTTATTGGCATTTGATATACCACCCTACCCTGGAGAAGTTATTGGCCAACGTTAATGCATGACAACTGTAAAGCCTCTACATTTGCTTTGGCAACATGCCCAGCATCCTCCTAGTCAATTAATGCAATCAATATACTTATTAGGAATTAACTGCATTGCACCTTCTGAGGGATGTTATCTGCTCAGTGTTACCTGCTGTGTTAACAACTAATGTTCTTACTGTACCACACATTGGAGACAACTTTTATAAAGTCAATTTTGCATCACTATCGCTAGTATTTTATAGCACTACAAATTTCTATGGAGCACCCAGTGAAGAATGGAACCAGCAAGTATTACCCTGTCTATCACACCTGGCAATTTATGTCTAAGATTTCAACAGCCATTATGTTGAATAGGCTACACTGCTAGTTCCTCAGAGGGGTCAAAGTGGAGCACAATATATAATTCAGCAGCTGCAGCTGGGGAATCGCTGTGTCTCTCTGAGGGGAAAAGTGCATTTTTCTTCTCAGTTCTTGCTTTGTACCTTTGTACGGTGAAGCTGTTGAATTCATGCCAAATTTTAGCAATCAACACTACAACTGGAGCATGCTAAGAAAGAAAAAGATGAATCTATACTGACTGCAAGTCACCCATAATTAAGAAAAAAAAAAGTGCCAGCCCATAGCACTAGGGCTAGATTTGATGGTAGCAATAATGACGACACTGCAGATGAAGAGAAAACCACTACTGCAGATAAAGACCATGGTGAGCTTGTTCATAGACCCACTACAACAGCCCTATGGAGGGCCACATTTTGGATTTGTAGGCACTTGAAGGGCCGCAGAAAAAATAGTTCATGTCTTATTAAAGAAATGACAAATTTGCATACAAATTCAAAATGTGGATTATCTTTCCATAATTGCTTTTGATCATTTCAGCTATACACAGCTGAAAGCAGTGCAACATGCATAAAGTAAAAAAAACTATCAAAGTATCAACTGCAAGGCCCTCAGTATTATAAAGAATGATTTTTTATGTAAAAATTGTCCCTTAAGTGTCCGGTGGTCGCAGCTGCAACCACCTTCAGCTCTCACCTCCTCCAGCACCGGACACACGCACAAGCTGCATTGCATCCAATGGTTACCTTACGTTCTGGAACATTGCCCGCCTCTGAGTTCTGCTTCACTCAGAGAGTGGTTGACACCTGGAATGCCCTCCCAGATGAGATTATTGCGGAATCGACCGTCCTAGGCTTCAAGAGCAAACTAGATGCATATCTCCTTAAGAGAGGCATGTAAGGATATGGTGGACTATAAATTACGACAGGTGTACACCTGGCAGGGCCTCCGCGTGTGCGGATCGCCGGACTTGATGGACCGAAGGTCTGATCCGGAGATGGCATTTCTTATGTTCTTATGTTCTCACTGCTGTAACCACACGCAAGCGCTTTCCTGCATCTGTATGCGATTGTGAGGTGGAGTGGAGAGGGCAATTGCGTACAGATGCAAGAAAGCGCTTGCGTGAGGTTACAGCAGTGAGGCGGACAATATTCCAGAACGCGACCGCCGGACACTTAAGGCACAAGTTTTCCATAAAGAATCATTCTTCATAATACTGAGGGCCTCATAATAGTACCTGGAGGGCCGCATGAAGCCCCTGGGCCGCGAGTTTGAGACCACTTGCACTACAACAAGATATCAATCACAGAAGTTAATTAAAAAGTTAAGCAATTAACTAATATATGCCTGCATATAATTAGGAGATAATGCACTGATATCTTTACAAAAAATGCATGCACTGATATCTTTACAAAACAAGCCTTATATTTAAATCAAGAGAGTACAGTGCTCCCCCATGAATTTGCAGTTCCGGTGATTCGTGGTATTTTCTGACCGTGAATGACTGAGCAGCCGGAGAGGCAGGAGAGGGCAACTCCTGATTGGTGAGGCCCGACTTTAGTACAGGAAGAGGCGGTCAGAGCATACTACGAGTGATTTCCTTCACTCGCCGGCGCTCCGGCTGCCCTCTCCTGCTAAAAACTGTATTTGCAGTTTTTCAACACTCGCAGGGGTTCCTGGAATGGAACCCCCGCAAATATCGGGGTAGTACTGTATACCAAAAAAGTACACCATAAATTGGAAGAAAGAGGATTGTTGCCATTGGAAAAGCAACCAATGCAAATTTAAGTCAATGATAACATCTAAAATAATTGAGTGCTTCCCTAGAAAAATGAATACACAAAGAAGAGACCTAGATAAGAGCAGCAGAAGAAAAGCTGTTACAGGGAGATAAAGCGAGAGTATGAAGAAGGGCACCAGATGAAACAGTGGTTCACAGGGAGAAGGAGAGAATCTAGAAAGGTGCACAGGAAGAAGGGCTGATAGAGAAAGAAGCAATCTGGAAAGGAATCACAGAACAAAGGTTATAGGAAAGAAAAAGGAGGTCATACCTCAGGGGTCCCCAAAGTCCCTCCTTGAGGGCCGAATCCAGTTGGGTTTTCATGATTTCCCAATGAAAATAAAGCAGTGCAAGAAAAAAAAAGGCTCCAAAAAACTGCCAAGAAACCAACAATAAGGCAGAGCTAGTCAACAAGGTTCAAAGAGTGGTAGCTCAATGACAGAAATCCTCTGTAAGCACAACGCAATTATAGCATGAGATTTCTAAAGTAATAATAAAGGTGATAGGGTGCCCTCAGTGTGAAGGAACAGCGAGGGGAGAAATACTCCAGCGCTTCACATTAACAGACAGAGGCAACGTGCCCCCGCCTACACACCATCATCGGGCACCCAATGTGTGCTTTAAATATAAATATAAACTGTGTCAAACTTCAAAATAACAAGTAAACACAGGAGAAATCAATCAGAGAGACCACTCTAAGAACCCCCCCTCCCCCCAGCCAACTCCCAAAAACAAAATTCAATGAAGGCAGCGGACTTAGCTTAGAGGTCTTTTTTAGATCAACCAGAAAGCACAGGGGCCGAGCGATGAAGCACCACTAAATACCAGGTCCAACCAAGCCTGGTTTTGGGAACACAACGTCCCTTCCTCAGGAACCCATAAACGAAGGAATCACTGACACGAGTCCGAGCCGGCTGGAGAGAGGGCGTTGCCTCTGTCTGTTAATGTGAAGCGCTGGAGTATTTCTCCCCTCGCTGTTCCTTCACACTGAGGGCACCCTATCACATTTATTATTACTTTAGAAATCTCACGCTATAATTGCGTAGTGCTTACAGAGGATTTCTGTCATTGAGCTACCACTCTTTGAACCTTGTTGACTAGCTCTGACTTACTGAAAGCAGTGCTTGCACATAGATCTCATGCATATTCATTGGGGAAATCCTGAAAACCCGACTGGATTCGGCCCTCAAGGAGGGACTTTGGGGACCCCTGTACAAACTCAAGTCTTTGGTTCTTCAGTCTCTGTAGAAATGGTCCTCTGGGTGGGGTGGAGGGGGAGGTCGGTGCAAAGTCCGGCAGGGGTTTGGGGGGGGGTGTGGAGGAACGGGGTTCAGAGTTTTTTTGTCCGGCAGGAGGGATTGGGCACGCTCCTGCCGATTATTCTGCCGGTGTTCAGGGGTAGTAAAGTTGTGTCCAGCAGGAGAGATAGGGCATCTCTGCTGCCAGGAAAAATTTGAGGGGGGGGGAGGGGGGTTGTGGCAGGAGAGACTGGGCATCTCTCCTGCTGCGATCGTTACCGGGGGGATAGGACAATTCCAGGATTCTGTAACTGGCATTGTTTATAACAGATGCTGGTTAGAGAATCCTGCTTTTAGGCATAGGACTGGCCCTTCCTTTGCCTAAAAGGTATTGTTTTGGGTGTTTGGAACTTGGGCGATTGAAGGTTGGGAATGTGCTGTAAGGATAGATGTAGTGGCGGTTTGGGTGCAAAAAGAGTCGAACAAAAGACCCAGCGTGGATAACCAAATTATTGAAGGAAGCGATAGGCAATAAGAAAAACTCATTCAGGAAATGGAAAAGAGACAAAACTGAGGGGAACTGGAAAGAGCACAGGAAGTATCAAAAAGAATGCCACCGTGTGGTTCGAAAAGCCAATAGAGAGTATGAAGAGAGGCTAGCCAGGGAAGCACGAAATTAGGAGGAGATGGGACCGCTGGACGACGGAGACAGGAAGGGAGTGGTGAAGGAGGAGAAAAGAGTGGCAGAAAGGCTTAACATGTTCTTTTCATCTGTATTTACAAATGAAGACATATCCAACATACCAGAACCTAAGCAATTCTTCAATGGAAGTCAAGCAGAAAAATTAACATCCATGGAAGTGAGCCTTGAAGATGTGCGCAGATGTGAGAGATAGAAAAACTAAAAACTGAAAAATCTCCGGGTCCGGACGGAATACATCCAAGGGTTCTGAAGGAATTAAAGGAGGAGATAGCAAAACTACTGCAGCAAATTTGCAACTTATCCTTGAAAACAGGCGTAATCCCGGAGGATCATGTTACACCTATCTTTAGAAAGGGATCAAGAGGTGACCCGGGAAACTACAGACCGGTGAGCCTGATCTCAGTTCCGGGGAAAATGGCGGAAGTACTGATAAAAGAAAACATTGATGAACATTTTGAAAGAAATGAACTTCTGATAACCAGCCAACATGGTTTATGTAAGGGGAGATCTTGCCTAACGAACTTATTACACTTCTTCGAAGGAATTAACAAACGGATGGACAAAGGAGACCCTATAGACATCATATATCTAGATTTCCAAAAAGCCTTTGAGAAGGTGCCCCATGAACGTCTACCCCAGAAACTGAAGAACCATGGGGTGGAAGGAGACGTACATAGATGGATCAGAAACTAGTTGGAGGGTAGGAAACAGAGGGTAGGAGTGAAGGGCCACTACTCGGACTGGAGGAAGGTCATGAGTGGTGTCCCGCAGGGCTCGGTGCTCGGGCCGCTGCTATTTAATATATTCATAAATGATCTAGAAACAGGGATGAAGTGTGAGATAATAAAATTTGCAGAGGACACCAAACTATTTAGTGGAGCTCAGACTAAAGAAGACTGCAAAGAATTGCAAAGGGACTTGAACAAACTAGGGGACTGGGCGATGAGATGGCAGATGAAGTTCAACGTTGAGAAATGTAAAGTATTACATGTGGGAAACAGAAACTCGAGGTACAGCTATACGATGGGAGGGATATTATTGAATGAGAGTACCCAAGAAAGGGACTTGGGGGTAATGGTGGACATGATAATGAAGCCGATGGCACAGTGCGCAGCGACCGCTAAGAGAGCGAATAGAATGCTAGGTATAATCAAGAAGGGTATTATAACTAGAATGAAAGAAGTTATCCTGCCGTTGTATCGGGCGATGGTGCGCCCGCATCTGGAGTACTGCATCCAATATTGGTCGCCGTACCTTAAGTTTGATATGGCGTTACTCGAGAGGGTTCAAAGGAGAGCGACATGTCTGATAAAAGGTATGGAAAACCTGTCATACGCTGAGAGATTGGAGAAACTGGGTCTCTTTTCCCTGGAGAAGAGGAGACTTAGAGGGGATATGATAGAGACTTACAAGATCGTGAAGGGCATAGAGAGAGTGGAGAGGGACAGATTCTTCAAACTCTCGAAAAATAAAAGAACAAGAGGGCATTCGGAAAAGTTGAAAGGGGACAGATTCAAAACAAATGTTAGGAAGTTTTTCTTTACCCAACGTGTGATGGACACCTGGAATGCGCTTCCAGAGGACGTAATAGGGCAGAGTACGGTACTGGGGTTTAAGAAAGGAATAGACAATTTCCTGCTGGAAAAGGGGATAGAGGGGTATAGATAGAGGATTGCTGCACAGGTCCTGAACCTGTTGGGCTGCCGCGTGAGCAGACTGTTGGGCAAGATGGACCTCAGGTCTGACCCAGCGGAGGCATTGCTTATGTTTTTATATTCTTATGTAGAGGTAGGTCAGTCTAAAAACAACCTCATTTTGGTCGCTTTTTTTGAGAATGGACATTTCCCTGCTGCCTACTTTCTGTGCCTAGGGACTTAGACATTTCTTTTGATTATGCCTCTCCATGTTAAAACCTTCCACCAATCTGTGGCAGTGGCCAAAAAAAGCAAAAAAGATTCTAGGAATTATTAGAAAATGGATAGTAAATTTAGTTGGATCCGCTCCAGGAAGAGATGGTTTTACGGTAGAGTTTTATAAATCATTCCAAAATACCCTATTACCTTATATGTTAAATTTATATCAGGTCCAACTAACTAATGGTTGTATCATTGATACTATGGCAGAATCTGTTACTATAGTTTTGCCGAAGCCAAATAAAGATCCTACATTGGTTTCAAATTACAGGCCTATTTCCTTAATTAATGTAGATGGAAAACTTCTAGCTAAAACATTGGCTTTACGCTTGGCCAAGGCTCTCTCTTTTATTGTTGGTATACACCAAACAGGATTTGTTGCTCATAGACACCAGATTGGCTTTTCACATGTTAAATTTAACAAAATCTATGAATGATCTGGCCTTTTCTGTATCCTTAGATGCAGAGAAGGCTTTTGATCGGGTGGAGTGGGCCTTCATGTATCAAGCAATGGAATGGTTTGGTATAGGTTCAGGATTTATACAAATGATCCAAACTTTGTATAGCTCCCCTGCTGCTAGATTATATATCTATAATAATAAAATGCTAAGCGTGCATGCGCACTCTTACCACGTGTTCCCTGAGATCTGATTTGTCGAGCTGTGGCCGGTAGGAGTGCGCATGCGTGCCAGACAAGCCTCCCTGCTCTCCACCTCTCACAAGAAGCACCTGCGTCGGAGAAGGATTCCGATGAAGGCGGCAATTGCGAGGGGAGCCACTGTGTAGAGCGGTGGCTGCAAGGAGGAGGGCTTCGAGGTGAGGAAGCTGTTGGCAATTTGCTTTTCGTTGTTTCCTGTTGGAGTTCTCACATGATTGCTCACCTCCGACCAATCCCTGCAACTCGCCCGTTGCTAATGTTTTCGGATTCGCGAGTGTTGACAGAACGGGAGCTTCCTCCGCTGGGGGATGGGGCAGCTGGACTTCGAGGAGCTGTAAGACGGTGAGGACCTCTTCACCAGCACCGTTTCTACCATGGAGGTGAGGCTGCCCAGTTCCCTCCCTTGCTGCCAGGGTGGTGAAGTAAGGCCTTTTTAAAGCTGCAGCTGCTGTCACTAGGGAGTCGCGCGCGGGGTCTGGCCGGCGCGTATTCCCGGCGGTCACAGCTGTCTGGTTTCATTTGGGGCTTCGCAGTATCCGTATGTATAAGAAATATGCACACATACAAACTCCCGCCTGTGCTTCCCCCCCCTTCTCCCCCGCAGAACAACTTCTGAGGGAAAACACAGTGCGACTCATTGAGTTCAGTAGTTTTTACCTGGTGGACTTGGCTGATGCAGCATACTCACCAACCTCACCTTCTCCTCAAATTGACAGGGCTCATTCACTACCCAAATACCTCCCTTCACACTCATCCAGTATGCTTCCAACCCAGACTCCTCCCCTTCTCACAGTGCACATTTATTACTCGCCAATGTCTTAGCAAACTCACTAACCTTTCCTTACTGCCTCTCCCACTAATAAAACATTCCCACTAACCCAATTCCCTTCCTCTCTCCATCTGATTCACACTCTCCCAATCTCCATCCACACTTATTTTTCCACCACTACTCCTGATCAGACACTCTCTCTCAGTCTGACCCAGATTCTCTACTGCCCTGGCTCCATGTAACATACACACTTCAAAACTGTTTCCCATCCTCGACTGCTGTGACATTCACTCAATTGCTCTTTCCTTCCACTGCTCTGACAGACACCAAAACTATCTCCCTCCTCCCATCCAATTCATTTGTTTCCCAACTTCTCCCTCAGTGACCACTTTCAAAACTCTACCCTCACTCATAAACATCCTTTTTTCTACTGCATCTCCCCAACTGCCCTGCTCCCATTCCACCCCCAATCTGGTACACTTACTCCCCCGACTGCCACCTTTCCTAGGATTCAGCACACTCAATTCCAAGCCACTTCACTCCTCCTCATTGATCTGACACAACTGCACAGGGAAATGGAGGGGGAGGGAATGCTGATGTGGCTACTGCACAGGGAAGTGGAGGGGGGGGGAAGAAATGCTGCTGCATAGGGGGCAGGGAGAGAGACAGATAGAAAGAAAGACAGATAGTGGGAGGGAGGGAGACATAAAGAAAAGAAGAAAGAGACAGGGGCAGGGAGAGAGACAGAAAGAAAGAAAGACAGCGGGAGAGAGAGACAGAAAGAAAGAAAGATAGACAGACATATATTCTAGCAAGGGGAGGTAAAACAAAGGGAGATGGGCTGCTGCTGGATAAGGGCAGCAGTGAAGGGGTGGTGGTGGACACAGGGGAGGTAAAAGGAAGGGAGAATGGACAGGGGGATCAGGCAAGGGGTGGTGGTGGACAGCCAAGGAAAAAGAAAGACAGAAATTCAGAAAGCGGCTAAGGAGAGAGAGAGAAAGAAATAAAGACAGACACACACATATATATTCTAGCACCTGTTAATGTAACGGGCAATAAGGCTAGTTAATAATAATTTCTCAGAACGTTTTAATCTACAGAGGGGGGTTAGACAAGGCCGTCCTTTGTCTCCTTTACTTTTTGATATTGTATTAGAGCCCTTATTATTAGCTATTCAGCAAGTAAAGGAGATACAGGGTATTCCTTATTCAGATCGGGAATATAAAGTTTCCGCATATGCGGATGATATACTGCTTCATTTGAGAAATCCGGAAACAACCATTCCGAGCTTATTAGAATTGATAGAGAAATTTGGAAAATTTTCAGGGTACAAGATAAATTGGAGTAAATCAGAAGTTCTTCCACTTAATATCCATTGTACAAAAGGATTATTTGAAACATTCCCCTTTCAATGGAAAGAGGACGGAATAAAATATTTAGGCATTTGGATAAAAAAACATGTTGGAAGTAACACTGTAAGTGAATGAAAAATTTTTATTACAGAAGGTAACAGAAATGTGTGAGCAATGGAATCCTTTACATCTGTCTTGGTGGGGCAGAGTCCAAACTATTAAAATGATGATTTTGCCTGTGGTTTGTTATCAAATGGGTATGTTACCGGGTTTTTTTTTTTCAAGGGTCCTTTTATAAAAAGTTAAATTGTATTCTAACAAAATTTATTTGGCTGGGTAAAAAGGCTAGAATTGCTTTAGTATCTCTATAAAAACCGATTACAGAGGGAGAGGTAAATTTTCCCAACTTTTATAGGTATCATCAATCCTATATCTGGCAATGTTGAATTGGTCTTTACATGTGTAAATGCCACTGTTTACATGTATAGATACTGCAAAAGTGTGTAGTAAAATAGCCTCCAGTGAGTATTAACTGCTAAGACATCATGTTAGCTGTTAGTGAGCAATAATAGCTAATGTGATGGTTAGTGATCCTGCTTTTCATACCATTTTCCCTTGACTTGAACATACTGTATTAAGCTTTCTGAAATTCAATAGCTGCATGACTGCATCCCTCCTCTTAAGGAAGAAATTATTCATCGGTCACAGTTCTCTGTCCTGTGTCTTCCTCTTTCACTTTGATCTCATTTATGCCTCCTCTGTTCATAATCTGTGTCTTCTGTCATAATAAACTATCTCTTGCCTTGCCTTTCTAATAATAATCATCTGCTTCTCATCATCTACTCCTTTCCTTCCCATGTTCGTTGCTTCTTTGACAGTTCCTACTGATAAATTCATCCGTGCTTTTATTTCTTCATGATTCTTCTATTTTTATTGAGATTTATTAACTGTCTTTATGAAGAGATTCATTGAGGGGATATACAGAACATACACCTTGAATGGAGAAACACTAGCTACGACCTCAGAAGAACGGGACTTGGGAGTAATCATCAGTGCAGACATGAAGGCTGCCAAACAAGTAGAGAAGGCCTCATCCAAGGCAAGGCGGATGATGGGATGTATCAATAGAAGCTTCGTCAGCCGTAAACCTGAAGTCATAATGCCACTGTACAGAACCATGGTGAGACCTCATCTGGAGTACTGTGTGCAATTCTGGAGGCCACATTACCGTAAAGATGTACTTCGAGCTGAGTCAGTCCAGCAAATGGCCACTAGGATGGTCTCCGGACTCAAGGGTCTCTCATGCGAGGAAAGAATGGGCAAGTTGCAGCTCTACTCTCTAGAGGAGCGCAGGGAGAGGGATGACATGATTGAGACATTTAAGTACATCACAGGTCGTGTCGAGGTGGAAAACGACATATTCTTTCCTAAGGGACCTTCAGTCACAAGGGGGCACCCGCTCAAACTCAGAGAAGGGAGATTTGGTGGTGACACCAGGAAGTATTTCTTTACAGAAAGGGTGGTGGATCACTGGAACAAACTACCGGTGCAGGCGATCAAGGCCACTAGCGTGCTCGACTTTAAGAATAAATGGGACATCCACGTGAGATCTCTACGTGGGTCAAGCAGCACTCTGACTTAATGGGGTGGGACAGTAGAGTGGGCAGACTTGATGGGCTATAGCCCTTTTCTGCCGTCATCTTTCTATGTTTCTATGTTCTAAGGTACAATTTAACATAAAACTTAGAATTTTATTAACAGCATAACAATAGTAAAAGGACAAAATCTAAGCATAAATGCAATCAGAGGTAAACTTGGAAATGGCAACCTGAAACCTATTAATAGGATTAACATAATACAGTATAAGAAATATACATATTTAACAACACTGTAGAACAATCATATAGCAGAAAATGATAAAATGCCTGTACAATACAAATAACCTAGATAAGATCTTAGAAAGTGCTGGAGAGGAGCCTACTGTCTTAGTATATGTGGGTACCAATGGCATAGGGAGGTTCTGGAAGCCAAATTTACACTCTTATGCATGAAGTTAAAATCCAGAGCCTCGAGGGTAGCATTTTCAGAAGTGCTCCCTGTTCCACATGCACGACCTAAGAGACAGGCAGAGCTCTAGAGTCTCAATGAGTAGATGAGGCGATAGTGCAGTGAGGAAGATTTTAGATTTGTTAGGACCTGGGCAACATTCTAGGCAGTGGCGTACCTAGGGGCCCATCATTTTTCAATACCCCCCATGTAAAAAAATATTTTTTGTAATAACCATGAAACGGAATAAATGGTCAGAATAGAAACAGGCAGTGAAAATTTTCTTTTATTGAACCTCATATATGTAACCATTATTCCAAACATAGCATAACATAACATAAATTATGTCTGAATTGTCATGACATCAGAAGTACATATGGAGTAGTTGCAGGTGATGCTTGGGACAGTTCTGATTGTGTTAGTTCGGTTTTATGTGTTTTTTGAATAGAAGGGTTTTTATTTCTTTTTTGAAGGTTTTGTAGTCTGTGGTCGAGGTCAATAGATTGTAGAGTTAGGGGTCGAGTGTTGCAGCTCGAATGGCTAGGAGGTTGTCAAAAAGTTTTTTTCTTTTGGCGTTTTTGGTTGGAGGGTGTGTGAATGGTGCGTGAGTTCTCCTATATCTGCTTGAGGTGGATTGAATTATTTAGCTGAAGAAATTAGTTACCCCCCCCCCCCCATTCCACACACATTAATTCTCTTCCATTTATGTTCCCATTATAAAAAACACTGATAAGTTCCCAGAAAAAAAATACATTAAAATAAGAAGTGAAAACAAAGGCCCCTACAGATGACAACATAACATAAGAATAGCCTAACTGGGTCAGACCAATGGTCCATCATGCCCAGTAGCCCATTCTCATGGTAGCCAATTCAGGTCACTAGTACCTGGTCAAAACCCAAAGAGTAGCAACATTCCATGCTACCAATCCAGGGCAAGCAGACACTTCCCCCATGTCTTAATAACAGACTATGGACTTTTCCTCCAGGAATTTGTCCAAATCTTTCTTAAAACCAGCTACGCTATCTGCTTTTACCATAACTTCTGGCCACTTCATTTTTAAGCTTAGATCTTTCCTTCTAAACAGAGACCTTGCTAGATGTCAAATACAGCACAAGGTAACTTCACATGGACTTAGCTGTGCAGAAAATGTAAATCTCCTCATACACCCACCATATAGTGCAAAAATGTGCAAAGGTCTGGTTTTTTCTTTCAATTACTACATAGCCTAATGCCACACAAGCTGCACTGTTACAAACATATTCTGAAGGTCAATGCTAAGGTTAACAAAGTTTCCTTCCTTGGACCACAAGGAGATACTGACAAAATACTGGAAGAGATCCCAAAACAACTACCCAGGCACAACACCCAAAGACCCATTCAGTGTGTGAACCAGTTGAGTGGAGTGGACTAACTGGGGGGTGGAAATGGACCCGGAGTTTGCTCAGCAGAATTTCCCAGACCACCTCTTCCTCTCAACACATTGACACGCTGCCACCACCACCACCATTAGGAACACCTCAGCGGGTAGGCCAGCAATGCTATAAACTTTTTAAAACACATTATTATATTTTCTTATAAAGCACATATTTTAACTGAACTCTCTGACATCCTCAGCCTTTCCATTCACAAAAATAGAAGGAAGAAAAGTTCCCATTTCCTGCTGTCTCATGTCCCCGGCTTATACAATATTTATCTTCTGCAGACCCTTCAAAAGTCTGACCAAATCCTCATTTCATTTGCATTATAAAGTACTGAGGATTCCATCTCTCCCCAATTCCAGGTCCTAAAGTCTAAGACAGTAGCGCAAACTAGTGCTGCCCGATTCAGGAAAAAAAAAATAATAAATTTCGATTCGATTCAGCCTATTGAATTGATTTTTCGATTCAATTTTCCTGCCCAATTGGGTGTTTTTTTTCAAACATCCTGGTGGGTTTATTTTATAGCTTTTTCACCCCCCCCCCCCCTTTGGCTTCTCATAACCACACTGGCGCTGTGGTGTAAATAAAATAAAGAAACAAAAAGGACTTTTCCTCTCTGTTAAATCCTAGCTCACGTTTGCAGTCTAACACCAGCTCTGGCAGGATACACATTTCAAATCTGACATATTGTAATCACAAAACAGAAAATAAAATTAGAACCGACCGTACGGATCGCTGAAGAGCGGATCCTGATGCGTGCGCAAACCATCTTCTTTGCCTGTAGATGGTCTGTGCATGCTTACAGAGCTTGAAACTTTTTTTTTTTAATTATTATTTTTTAACTTCGTTAGCCCATGGTTTTGACCCGCTTTAAACCCGTGGGTTAAAACCACGGGCTCACACTGCGGGAAGGGCAGGAGAGTCTGGGCAGAGAGCAGGGCGGCGAGTCGCGGCAGAGAGCAGGGCAGTCGGAAAGGCTTTAGGTATATAGGAGAATGGGGAAATACATGGAAGGACAAGAAGCTATACAGTGGTACCTCGGTTTACGAGTGCACCAGTTTGTGAGTGTTTTGCAAGACAAGCAAAACATTCGCAAACTTGGTGCCTCGTAAACCGAGCTTGCCTCGCTGTACGAGTGCCCCCCTCCCCAGCAATCCGGCATCCCCCCCGCTCGCGTTGATCCCCCTCCACCGCGATCCTACTTTCCCCCTCCCCCCCCCCCCGAGCAGTCAATGACACTTCCTTTACCTGACTTGGCACCAGTGCCGGTGCCCAAAGATCCTCCCTCTTCTGGCGTGGCCTGGGCTGGGCGGTGCATCGGAGATCCTCCTTCTTCTGGTCTGGGCTGGGCTGGACTGGCTTTGAGCATTTGCGCATGCTCAAAGCCTTCTGGTCTTGCTCTCAATCTCGGAGAGAGCGAGACCAGAAGGCTTTGAGCATGCGCAAATGCTCAAAGCCAGTCCAGCCCAGCCCAGCCCAGAAGAAGGAGGATCTCCGACGCACCGCCCAGCCGTGCCAGAAGAGGGAGGATCTTCGGCCACCGGCACTGGTGCCAAGTCGGGTAAAGGGTGTCATTGACTGCTCGGGGGGGGGGGAAAGTAGGATCGCGGAGGAGGGGGAGCAACGCGAGCGGGGGGGGGGATGCTGGTTCGCAGGGGGGGGGAAGCTGGATCACGGGGAGGGGTTTGGAACAGCGTCGGTTTCCTCAAGGGGGGGGGGAGAATGGAGCAGCGCCGGTAGCCTCGTGGAGGGGGGGGGAGGAGGTGGAACCAATCAAAGCAGTTTCCCTTACTTCCTATGGGGAAACTTGCTTTGATATACGAGCAATTTGGTTTACGAGCATGCTTCTGGAACAAATTATGCTCGTAAACCAAGGTTCCACTGTATTGTACTGATGGGCTACATATTATTACTGTAGCAGGAAAAAGAATCCTTGCGGAGAAATTTGGACAATATGTTTCTAGGCATTTAAACTAGAAGGTGGGGGGGCGCCATATGTATGAAGGACAATTATAGAGACCACCCCAAGCAAAAGACAAGATGTGTTGGTAGTAAAGATTGCAACACAAACATTATTAGCAACTCACTTCTTAGCATTGCAACGGGATGTGAAACGAAACAAAAAACTATACAAAAAAGATTACCACTGAAAAATAGCTGGAAAGCGGTAACCACAAATGCTCACAGTCTAAACCAGCGATGGCAAACCTATGGCACGCGTGCCAACTGTGGCACGCGAAGGCCTTGCAGCTGGCACGCGGGAAGGTCCGCAATTAAGATATGTGGCGCGGCGGGAGGCGAGTGTGCCTGTGTCTGCTTTGCAGCTCACCTGGCAACAGGGCCGGACTGGCCATTGGGAGGACCGGGCATTGTCCCGGTGGGCCGCGGCCCATCCTCCTGTGCTGGCTGCAGTCCTGTGAGTGGATGTTTAGCCTGCCTGTCTTCCCCTTAGTATCCTATGATACTATGATCTTGTTATTAAGGTTTAATTGACGTGCTGGCACTTTGAGGAAATTCTTTGGTTTTGTGCAGCAGTTTGGGCACTCGGGCTCAAAAAGGTTAGCCATCACTGGTCTAAGCAATAAAGTTCATGATCAGCAAGCCCTGATGTTAGAGGGAGACCTGGATATTGTTGCTATCACAGACATGGTTCAGTGAATCCCGTGGATGGGATCTTTTTAGAAAGGACAGAGATGGTCAAAAAGGTGGAGCAGTGGCTCCACTGGCTAGAGTGTGGTTTAAATTTGGATGTATTTGCTACAAAGTCTTATTTGGGTTGACCCCCATCTTATCTTGTTGCTCATTTTAGATTTTTTTATATGTAAAAAAAATATACGGCTGGTTTTATTTTCCTTCAGCGAAAGCGTGCCATTTTCAAGAGGCTCTGCTCAGACCAGGGCCGGATTTTCCTATAGGCTAACTAGGCTTCAGCCTAGGGCCTCAAGATCCGTGTCACATTTTTTATAAAGGTTAGTACCAATAACAACATGTTTCATTTAACATATTGATATATATCACAGTAATGATGTATTTTATTATCTCTCATGTAATTTACAAACTTAAAAATGGGAGGTGAAAGGGCCTCATAAGTGGAATAGCCTAGGGCCTCTTTTCATCTAAATCCGGTCCTGGCTCAGACAAATGTTGACGGAACCCACAAGGGAAAAAGGTATATTGGATCTGGTCCTTACAAATGGAGAGAGTATATCTAATGTATGAGTAGGTGCTCACCTGGGAAGTAGCGATCATCAAATGGTTTGGTTTGATATAACAGCTAAAGTGGAGGGCGGCCGCACAATACTAAAAGTCCTAGATTTCATACATACGAACTTTAATAAAATGGGAGAGTATCTGAAGAAAGAGCTGTTAGGCTGGGAGGACATAAGAGAAGTGGAAAAACAGTGGTCTAAGCTGAAAGGAGCTATAAAAATGGCTAAGGAACTTTATGTGAAGAAAATAAATAAAAACAAGAGAAAAAGGAAACCAATATGGTTCTCCAAATTAGTGGTGGAGAAAATAAAGGAAAAAGAGTTTGCGTTCTTGAAATTTAAAATAAAAACCAAGAAGAGTACAGAAAGGATTACCGGGTGAAACTGAAAGAAACCAAGAGGGAGATACGTCTGGCAAAAGCGCAGGTAGAAGAGCAAATGGCTAAAAATATAAAAAAGGGAGACAACAATATTTTCAAATATATCAGTGAAAGGAGGAAGATGAAAAATGGAATTGCTAAACTGAAAGATGCTAAAAATAATGGAAGTGTTGCTTAAAGAAAGGTTAGTGAACTTCCTAGAATCTAATGGGTTACAGGATCTGAGGCAACATGTCTTTACTATAGGTAAGTCATGTCAAATGAACCTGATTGGGTGACCAGAGAACTGGATCAAAGACATATGCTAGATGTAATTTTCTTAGATTTCAGCAAAGTCTTTGACACAGTTCCTCATAGGAGGCTCTTGATCAAACTTGAAGGGCTGAAGTTAGGATCCAAAGTGGAGAACTGGATTAGAAACTGGTTGATGGACAAACGCCAGAGGGTGGTGGTTAATGGAAGTCGCTCAGAGGAAGGAAAGGTGAGTAGTGGAGTCCCTCATGGTTCGGTGCTGTGGCCAATCCTGTTCAATATGTTTGTGAGTGACAATGCTGAAGGGTTAGAAGGAAAAGTTTGCCTTTTTGTGGATACCAAGATTTGTAACAGAGTCGATACCGAGAAGGGAGTGGAAAACATGAAAAAGGATCTACAAAAGTGGAATGGTCTAAATATCTGGCAACTAAAATTCAATGCAAAGAAATGCAGAGTAATGCATTTGGTGATTAATAATTGGAAGGAGCCATATATGCTGGGAGGGGAGAGGCTGATATGCACGGATGGGGAGAGGGACCTTAGGGTGATAGTGTTCGAAGATCTAAAGGTGAAAAAACAGTGCGACAAGGCAGTGGCTGCTGCCATAAGGATGCTGGTCTACATAAAGAGAGGCGTAACCAGTAGAAGAACGAAGGTGTTGATGCCCCTATACAGGTCGTTGGTGAGACCCTACTTGGAGTATTGTGTTCAGTTTTGGAGACCGTAGCTGGCAAAGGACACAAAAAGGCTTGAAGCGGTCCAGAGGAGGGTGATGAAAATGATAGGAGGTTTGCGCCAAAAGACGTATGAGGAGAGACTGGAAGCCCTGAATATGTATATCTTAGAGGAAAGGAGGGACAGGGGAGAAATAATTCAGACGTTCAGATACATTAAAGTTATTAACGTAGATCAAAATCTTTCCAGAGAAAGGAAAATGGTAAAACCAGAGGACATAATTTGAGGTTGAAGGGTGGTAGACTCAAGAGCAATGTAAGGAAATTTTTCTTTATGGAGAGGGTGGTGGATACCTGGAATGCACTCCAGAGAGAGGTGATGGAGATGAAAGTGGTGACGAGTTCAAAAAAGCTTGGGATGAACACAGATGTAGAATCAGAAAATAATAGTAAATATTGAAGAACTAAGGCCAGTACTGAGCAGACTTGCATGGTCTGTGTCTGTATATGGCCGTTTGGTAGAGGATGGGCTGGGAAGGGCTTCAATATCTGGGAGGGTGTAGATGGGCTGCAGTGAGCTTTGACGGAGACTTCAGTAGCTGGAACCTAAGAACAGTACCTGGCAGAGCTTTGGATTCTTGCCCAGAAATAGCTAAGAAGAAGTAGAAAAAAAAAAAAGCAACTAATTTTTAGATTGAACCAGGTTGGGCAGACTGGATGGACCCTTCGGGTCTTTATCTGCCATCATCTACTATGTTACTATGTAATAAAATAAATATATTTTCTTTTTAATCTCCTTTCACTTGTTTTTTTATATCAACACCTTACTTGCGAGATATTTGTCTTGGCAATGTCCTCAAATGGGTTAGTTTTGCATATACTGTGATTGTAATGAATCTCACTCCTAAGCCAGAATATGTGCATATGATCTCAATCTCTCAAATGTACAGCTAACATTTACTGTAATATTTGGATTGTGGAGGCAGCTTCAGCAATCCCTTTCAACCTGATTTATAATACAGTTAGAGAAATGGAAACAGTGCAACACACTAATTTTCTCATGTCCCAGCTCCTGAAATCAAATGAAAAACGGATGCCATAATACTACATCAAATATCCATGATAAATTAACACTGGCAAAGCTTCCCTCCTCTGATGACAGCACTCCCCCAGTGAATAAGTGCAGTGCATTGTCCCTTCTCCAGCCGAACATCAAAGAAACTCGAAAATCGCCTTTGAGTTCTGGACCCTCTACATCAAAGCACCCAGAGTTCATTTATAGTTTTAAGGATCAGATGAAGGCAGTCAGTGGGACTGCAATGATTTACAGGATGAATCACTTTCAAACATTAAGTCTATTGTCTAAGGCAGCAGAGTTAAAAATAAGTTTAAAAATAAAACATGCTTTTACTGCAAATCGCTGCTGAGAAACAGGTAAGCTGGAAATGTTGAAACCTGGAATTTTAGCACTAAGGAATCTGTTTTTGTTTTTTTTTAAACATCCGTATTTTGTAGATACTGAAAAGAGGTCATGAAAGAGCACACCTGTTTAAATACCCAATCACATAATTCACATGGCTATAATGTTGCAGCACTAAAGTTTAATACATAATCAAAATGTGACTATAAGATAAGTCAGAGAGGTTTGTTTTCAAAGGAATCTAGGCATCTATGTAAGAACTTGTCCAGTTTTGAAAATTCATCCTGCAGGAGTGCAAGGTTAGGACAGGAAAAGGAGGTTAATAATAATAATTTATTTCTTATACTAGTCTTTAAGCCCGTTACATTAACGGGTGCTTCTTTCTTTCTCTCTCTCTCTCCTTGGCCGCTGTCTGAATCCTTCCCCCTCCCCTGAGCAAAGCTGTCTGCCCCCAGCACCCACCTCCCCCAAAATGTCTCTCCATGGCCCTCTTCTGTCTTCCCCCCCCCCCAGTGCAAAGCTGTCTGTCCCCAGCACCCCTCCCCCCAACTCAGCCCCCTTTCTCTATCTCTCCCCCCTAACCCTCTCCCTATCTCTCCATGGCCCCTTCTGTCTTCCCCCCCAGAGCAAAGCTCCTGTATGCTTCCTCTCCTCCAGACCTCATTCCCTCCCCCAACTTTTTCTTTCTTTCTCTGTCTGTCTTTCTCTGATTCCGTGCCCCATTTTTTGCTTTGTTTCTGGTTCCCTGTCCCCCTCCTTCTTTCTTCCTTCCTCCGTGCCCCATTTTTTTTTTTCTGGCTCCCTGTCCCCACCCCACCTTCTTTATTTCTTCCTTCCTTCCTGCCCTCCCCCATGCCACCGCCGCCGCGGAATAGGCTGCTGCTGCTGCCGCTATCGGGAACAGGCCATCTCCCTGCTTCTCTTTTGCCCGATGTCAATTCTATCGTCGGAAAGGACGTTCTGGGCAGCCAGGCAGCGATTGGCTAGCCAGAACGTCCTCTCGACGTCAGAATTGGCGTCAGGCCGCCAGAGTTGGTCGGCCCTGCAGGGAGGATAACAGTGGACCGCCCCCCCCCCCTTGGTACGCCACTGGAGCAGCAGCGTGTCTGGCGGCTCGTCAGGCGACGGAGAGGGCAGGGGGTGCTAGCGGCCGGCAGCCGCCGCTCTGCAGGTGGAAAGCAAGGAAGGGCAGACCATAAGCCGCGCATGCACAGCGCACGGAAAATGGACGCACGCTTAGGAACTGCGCATGCGCGGCTTACCATTTTATTATATTAGATACCGCTATACCGTGAAATTTGAAGCGGTTTACAATAAAGATACATTTGACAGTACATGGGATAGAAACGGTTTACAATAAAGATATGTTTAGTCAGTACATGGGATGCAAGTGGTTTACATTAATGATTCATTTAACCAACCAGCACTGAATTTCACTATGAGCCACCTAACTTGACTGGCCAAATCTAGAATTTCAAATGAATCCTAAAGCTTTCGAGTTATTCCTTTGCACCAGGATATGAAACTGAACTGTTCTTCTAATCTACTGAAGCCCTGGTAGGCAAAAACATTCCTCCACCAAGAAATGATTTTAGTAAGCAGGATAGCCTCAGAGAATCTGAAAAACCAAGGAATTGGGCTAATTAATAACTCATCTATAAGAAGTTATGGTGATTTGGAAAAGAGGGACTTTGGGGTGATAGTGTCCGAAGATCTAAAGGTGAAAAAAAAGTGTGACAAGGCGGTGGCTGCTGCCAGAAGGATCCTGGGCTATATAAAGAGAGGCGTAGCCAGTAGAAGGAAGAAGGTGTTGATGCCCCTATACAGGTCATTGGTAAAGCCCAACTTGGAGTATTGTGTTCAGTTTTGGAGACCGTATCTGGTGAAGGACGTAAGAAGACTTGAAGCGGTTCAGAGGAGGGCGACGAAAATGATAGGAGACTTATGCCAGAAGACGTATGAGGAGAGACTGGAAACGCTGAATATGTATACCCTAGAGGAAAGGAGGGACAGGGGAGATATGATTCAGACGTTCAAGTACTTGGAGTGTATTAATGTAGAACAAAATCTTTTCCAGAGAAAGGAAAATGATAAAACCAGAGGACATAATTTGAGGTTGAGGGGTGGTAGATTCAAGAGCAATGTTAGTAAATTCTACTTTACGGAGAGGGTGGTAGATGCCTGGAATGCGCTCCCGAGAGAGGTGGTGGAGAGGAAAACGGTGACTGAGTTCAAAGAAGAGTGGGATGAACACAGAGGATCTAGAATCAGAAAATAATATTAAATATTGAACTGGGCAGACTTGCATGGCCTGTATATGGCCGTTTGGGGGAGGATAGGCTGGAGAAGGCTTCAATGGCTGGGAGAGTGTATTTGGGCTGGAGTAGGTTTTGATGGAGATTTCAGCATTTGGAACCCAAGCACAGTACCAGGTAGAGCTATATGACAACCTAATGGCCACCAGAGCAGCAAAACTAGACAGACAAATCACCAATCTGATGTCTTCGACCACAGACTACAAAACCTTCAAAAAAGAAACAAAAATTCTACTCTTCAAAAAATATATAAAACCTAACATGACCAGTTCCTTCCCAAGCTCCACTTACCACACTGTCTACTCCTATCAAATCTAAAATGTTCTAATTACCCAACACTTATTACCATCATGCCGCTGTATCGTGCAATGGTGCACCCACATCTGGAGTACTGTGTCCAGTACTGGTCGCCGTACCTTAAGAAGGATATGGCAGTACTTGAGGGAGTTCAGAGAAGAGCGACTAAACTGATAAAAGGTATGGAAAACTTTTCATACGCTGACAGGTTGGAAATACTGGAGCTATTCTCCCTGGAAAAGCGGAGACTTAGAGGAGACATGATAGAAACCTTCAAAATCCTGAAGGGCATAGAGAAGGTAGACAGGGACAGATTCTTCACACTGTGGGGAACCACAAGTACAAGGGGGCACTCGGAGAAATTGAAAGGGGACAGGTTTAGAACAAACGCTAGGAAGTTCTTTTTTACCCAGAGGGTGGCTTCCGGAGGTTGTGATAGGCCAGAGCACGCTAAAGGGGTTCAAGGAAGGTTTAGATAGGTTCCTAAAGGATAAGGGGATTGAGGGTACAGATAGAAGTAGAGGTAGGTTATAGGAATAGTCAGGGACCACTTCACAGGTCATAGGCCTGATGGGCCACCGTGGGAGTGGACCGCTGGGCGCGATGGACCTCTGGTCTGACCCAGTGGAGGCAACTTCTTATGTTCTTATGTTCTCGACAATTCTTATGTAATCCACCTATATATCTTGTAACTTCATGACAATTCTTATGTAATCCGCCTTGAACCGCAAGGTAATGGTGGAACAGAAATCACTAATGTAATGTAATGTAAATAGCTAAGAAGAAAAAATTTAAAAAATTTAAACTGAATCAGGTTGGGCAGACTGGATGGACCATTCGGGTCTTTATCTGCCATCATCTACTATGTTATTATGTTTCTTTCTGTCCCCCTTTCTTTCTGTTTCCCTTCTTTCTGTCTCCCTGCCCCTCCCCTTTCTTTGTGTCTCCTTGCCTGCCCCCTTTCTTCTTTGTCTTTCTTTCTCCCTGCCCTCCCCCAAGCCATTGCCACTGCTATCGGGGACCAGGCCCCCAAGCCACCGCTGCCGAGTTTTGAGCTCTCCCTGCTTCCCGACACCGTAAAGAGGATACAGAAGGCCGGGCCGACCATCCTTCCCCAACCGACGTCAATTCTAACATCGGAGAGGAAGTTCCGGGCCAGCCAGGCAGCGATCGTCTTGTGTTGCCTTCGCGATTGACATTTTGGGCACCCCTGGTTTAAGGTAACTGGAATCTTTTCCCTTTTGGTGTATTCTCTGTTCCTAGGAGAAACTGCAACTCCTTTCAGCCACTGTGATTCCTCTGTTTCCCTTTTAACCCTTCTGAGCTCTGAATCCTTTCTATGGCTTTGCTTCTGCTATTTCAAAAGAGAAGAAAAGGGTTCTAAGTATACCTGGACTCCACATTCATACTATCGAGTGTGTTGATTCACAAAACCAGGTGCTAATTCCACTATAGTAGTTATCAAAAATGTGTCAAGTTTATCAGAAAATCAAATATAAAATGAATATTTTTTGAGTCAGAACTAGAGGGTTTTTCTCTAGTTAATGTAAATTCCAAAATTCAAGAATATGGGATAATCAGATCTTAAAAATGTGATTGATGGGGCTAAATGTTTCCATCTAATATAATAAAATGGTAAGCCGTGCATGCGCACTTCCTAAGTGTGTGCCGGTTTTCCGTGAGCTGTAGCGACACATAGGAAATGCGCATGTGCGGCTTACGATTCTTTGAAAGACGCGGCGGTGGCTACTCTCACGATCCCCGCCTGCGCCGGACTTCCGACGCAGGCGAGGATCATGAGAGGAGCCACCGCCGTGTCTTTCAACTAAAAAAAAAACAAAAAAACAAGGCGGATGTCGGCCCGATGGCTGGAGTTCACCGCTGAGTCCGGTGAGGAGTGCTTCCCTCAACAGGAACCGTCGGGTCTAATTCAAATACTCCTGGCAGGTCGGGAGGGGGCGGAGCAGGCTCGCACGCCTGGCAGGGACCGGACAGGAACTAGACTCCCTGCAGGAGCCAGCCTGATGGCTGGAGATCACCGGACTGGACAGGGGGAGCAGGTAAGGGGGGTGCTGCAATACAGGAGGAGCAGGGAAGAGGTGATTCTGGACAGGGGGGAGGTAACAGGAAGGGAAGCCTACTACTGGATAGGGGAAGCAGGGAAGAGGAGCTGCTAGACGGGGGGGGGGAGGTAAAAGGAAGGGAGAAGGGCTCCTGCAAAGGAGAAGAGCTACTGTTGGATATGGGGAGCTGGAAATGGGGTGATGCTGAACAGGAGGAGATAAAAGGAGAAGGGCTACTGCTATATAGGGGGAGCAGGGAATGGGTGGGGGGTGCTGCTGGACAGGGATGAGGTAAAAGTAAGGGAGAAGGGCTGCTAGCGCACCCATTAATGTAACGGGCTAAACAACTAGTCTATAAATAATAATGTTAACTATCCTTGGAGAGGTGCATCTATTCTAGCTGTGGGTGTTCATGCCCATGATGATTAATGAAATGGAGGAGGGGGGATAAAAAGCATTTTATTTCAGATTCTTAATATTTCAATAAAATACTTTAAAAGTAATTGCAAGAGCATCTTCATTGAAGATGTAAACAGTTTCTATGCCAGTGTCTCATTTTGCCAGGTCAGGGACAAGGTGCTATAGGGATTTTTTTTTTTTTTTTTGTAAATCTTTATTGACATTTCAAACTTTTATAATGTATACAATTGAAGAATCAGAAAACTATATGAAAATACATTCTTATCATCACAATTATTATATTAAACAATTTTTCCTCCCCTTCTTATCCTAGTTATCTATATAATAAAACCGTAGGCGGCGCATGCGCAGTCTTATCGGCGTGCTTCCGTGATCCGTATGTCCGTGGCCGCCAAGACTGCAGCATGCCCCGCGCTTACTACGGCCCCATGCGCAGCTCAGTTCGGCACGGCGGTTTCCCCAGATAGGGGAAGTCGAAAAACTCACTCCCGACGCGCAGCTGAGTTCGGCACGGCGATTTCCCCGGTTTCCCCAGATAGGGGAAGCTGAACTGCTCACTCCCGTCTCAGCGGCCTGCACATCGACGATTCAACCCCCTCCCCCCCCCGGGGCTGCCTAAAGAAACAAAGTTTCATGGTGCTTGGCCCGCCAAACAATTCCTGCTGTTGCCGAAATTTGCCCCACCGTTCCTTCCCTTCCTCCATCAGGTCAGTTCAACTCCGCCTATGTTAAAAGGAGCTGCTTTGAAATTGGAGCCCTGCTGCCACCGTAACACGTTCCTCTCTGCCAAGGCAGAGGGGAAAGTGCTACGGCAGTGGCAGGCCTCCGATTTCGACGTGGCTCCTTTTAACATTGGTGGATTCACTGCACCTGATGGAGGGAGGGAAGGAAAGGTGGTTGTGCGGCGCGGGAAGGGGGCGGCAAGGGACTAAGTTGGCCGGTAGTGCTGTTTTTCCATGATGGAGGAACACGTGAAAAGAAAACAAAATAAAGAAAACGTTGGCCCCCGCCGAAGAAGTGGAATGTGGAGGAGGGGCGCGAGGAGCCGGAGAGCTGTATGTAAGTGTGTGCGCGCGCGTGTGTATAGCCAAGGAGGAAGTGCAGCAGGAGCAAGGAGGTGGGGAGAGTGGATTTCCCCTACTTGGATGTCAGTAAAAGCTTTGGTCCTGTGATCCTCACTCTTTTCCTGGGGCTACTGCTGGACAGAGGGGGAGCAGGACATAAAGGAGAAGAGCTACTGCTGGACAGGGGGAGGAGGGAATGGGAGGGGTGCTGCTGGACAGGGGGAGATAAAATTAGAAGGGCTACTGCTATATGGGGGGAGCAGGGAAAGGGGGAGAGGTGTTGCTGGACAGGGAGGAGGTAAAAATAAGGGAGAAGGGCTGCTAGCACCCGTTAATGTAACGGGCTAAACAACTAGTAAACAATAATATTATATCTTATGCTATCAATATAATAAAAAAAATAATTTTACTCTTTCAAATAAATATTTTACCCCTCCCCCCCCACACACCCTCCCACCCTCCCACCCTCCCTGGATGTGTAAAGGAATCTAATGAAAACGAAAGGGAATCATAAATTAATTATAACGTAATAAAATGAATTAATGGATCCCATATCTCATTAAAGGACTTGCTAATACCTAAACGTTCTGCCATAATCTTTTCATATTTATATGTTGTACACACAGTTGCCCACCAAAAATTGAAATTAATCCTATCGTGATTTTTCCAATTATATGTAATCATTTGAACCCCTATTCCTGTCAAAATCATGAAAAGGCGACTTTTATTTTTATCTAAAGTGGGTTTAACATGAAGAATCGTTCCACATATTATCGCCTCATATGTCAAGGGGATAGATGCTTCAAGAATAAGATTAATATGTCCCCAAATTGACTTCCAAAAACTAAGTATCAATGGACAAAAATATATCAGATGATCCAAAGTCCCTATATCAATATGACAATGCCAATATCTATTAGATTTAGAATTATCTAATTTATTTAACCGAACTGGGGTCCAGAAAATCCTATGTAATAAAAATAACCATGTTTGTCTCATAGATGCTGACATTGTACATTTCAATCTCCAAGTCCAAATTCGTGGCCAACGAGATACAGAAATATACTGTTTTATCTCGATACTCAAAATGTCTCTAAGACTATTTTTTGGCTTTTTATTTAAAAATCCAGAATATTGTTCACAGTCCCAGTCCATTAAATGGTGAGGGAGGGGGAGGTAGCTCTAAAAAGAGTGAGCCAATAATGCATATAAATGACCGAAGCAAAACAACAAAATTCACCAAGAGAATTCCACAGGAAAACCAAGGGGAAACCAACAAAAAGGACAAAAACTGTGGAATCAATGATCTTGAATAAAACTTTGTATCAAGATCATCGATTCCACAGTTTTTGTCCTTTTTGCAAGTAAATGACCACTATACTGGCATATATTCGCCTATGTACATACATTAGGGTGGTCCATGGTAGTATGCAAAAAAATCAACCTTGTCTCTACAAGGCTTATTTTTGTCCACTTGGAATGTCTTACTCATGTGTCAAATTTCAACTTGATTAGACAATATTTTTTTGTTTTTGTATCCACAATGAATATTCATTTGAATGCAACTACTAACTGGAGTTCTTCTAGGACCAGGTTTTGGAACCACTGTCCTAGTGGCTAGTATATACTGTCTATGCTGGGCCTGCTAAGGAAGCAAATGGTGGTCACCTCAGCATGTACTGTTTGCTTGTATGTTACATGTGTAACTGATTGTGCATAATTAGTTTGTATGGTTTTGTCTAGTTTGTGATCTGCACCTGAAAACTGGCTCCTTGGAAAGTCAGTCTGTCAGCTGTCAACTGCTAGACTGCTACATGGACTGGATGTTCTTCAACTAGTCAATTTTCATCACTATGACGAAGAAGGAAAATTTTTATCGGAAAGCTATAAAGTTGGCATGTGAGTCAGCGATGGCAGTATGGGATCAAGCCAGGATATCAACACATGAATAAAACTATTGCAAACAAGACACCCACAGCCATTTCCAGACATATATGGTTTCTCTCCGAGCACCGAGTAACACTTGCCTTTCTTGATAACGGAATCATACCAGAAACAAAGCTACGAATGGTTCAAACTTACGGTATCCACCATTGCCAGACATTCCACGACGTCTCATGCATACAGATGAAATGGAACCTGTGACCTGTGAAAGTCTTGTAACACAGAGAAGATAATCATTTTTTGATCTCTTGATTGAAGGAGGATCAACAAAAGCAAAAATATTCCTGAAGAAACATCCCATAGAGTGGACTGACAATCTAGTTTTCAAGGAACTTTGGAATCGGGCATCCAAACTGACTTGTTAATGATGCAGCAGAACGAGGGATAAGCGTCACTGAAAAATACAATGATACTTTGACAAATGATGAAGAACAGAAGCAATTTGTTCTTCAGCTAGTTGCCAACCACCGAAAGAAATTTCCTTCTGCATCAAAGACAGCTCTTATGGTATAGACTGCTAATTATTTGTTAAGGGCACAAGAATTACAATATACTGTTAAAATTAGTGGCAGTTTTATAAAACAGCGAGGTGGGGGCAATCCCTAAACTCCCCCCTCCCTTTTTACAAAACCATGCAAGAGGTTTTAACTCCATCCGGTATGCTGAATGCTCTGTGCTGCTCCAAGTAAAATTGTGTGTGTTTTTTATTTTTATATAAAGGAATAAAATTAGCCTTGTGGACAAATGAATGTGTTAATTTTTTTGGACCACCTTAGTACACATAAGGAAATATTACAGTTCTGTTATACAGGCATTTACACTCCTATACTAGGATTCTATAAAGAAAAACAGGCACCTACTTTCCCTTAAAGAATAGGCTCCATATTCCAGGCATCTTTTTTTTAATCTCGTTATGGAATTGTCATCCTACTCCTAATACAGTGGTTCCCCAATGTGGTCTTGGAGGCATCCAAGCCAGTTAGGTTTCCAGGATTTCCACAATTAATACAACAAAGAAAAATGGAGAGACCCAAATGATCCACTGTGAAAACAATCCTCCGATGAAAACAATAACAAAAAACTGTGGATACAGATGTTCTGGAGCTAATTTAATATATACTGACGTATAAAAACATGAAAATTCAATGAAAAAAGTACAATGATAAAAAATACAGTGATAAAAATCCAATCGGACCCTACACGGTCCTTGTTTCGGCGAACACGCCTTCCACAGGGGTCCAATGGTTTGCAAACTCACATATAAAGAATTGGACTGAAAACAGTCTATTGTCTTTAAACGTGTGAGCAAAGACACCGCAGACAAGTTGAAGTAGCATAAAAGCGCTATGCTTGTCTGTGGTGTTCTTTTCTCACATGTTTAAAGACAATAGACTGTTTTCAGTCCAATTCTTTATATGTGAGGTTGCAAACCATTGGATCCCTGAGGAAGGCGTGTTCGCCGAAACACGGACCGTGTAGGGTCCGGGTGGATTTTTACCACTGTATATTTTATCATTGTACTTTTTTCATTGAATTTTCATGTTTTTATACGTCAGTATATAATAAATTAGCTCCAGAACATCCACAATTTTTTTTGTTTTTGTATCCACAATGAATATTCATTTGAATGCAACTACTAACTGGAGTTCTTCCAGGAACCACTGTCCTAGTGGCTAGTATATACTGTCTATGCTGGGCCTGCTAAGGAAGCAAATGGTGGTAGGATAGAAAGCAATTTCAAAAATGGGATACCCTTGCTCCCAAATAATTGTGAATAAAGGCAATTGGCACCATAGTAACATTCATACATAGTAAACGATGGCAGATGAGCAGGAAATCCAAAATTTGGGGAGAAAAGGGTTGGGCCAATTAAATAAATAAATAAATAAAGGCAAAGACAAAGCAAAAACCACACTGTCAGGGTCGGTAAGAAGAGAATGGTTGCTATTTGCTTTCACCCATGAGAGAGCTGCAAGAGCACACATACTGAAGCAATGAAAGTTCAGCTGCTATTTATAAGAATCTGGCTGAAGAACATGGGACAATCTTGCATGCTATATCACAGATGGAGCTGAGAGTAAAACAAAGAGGTTTAAACATTAAAGCAAGTTCTTTTCTCTTCAGAATGGGATTCTATTTAACTTAATATTGTAGGGGGTCATTTATAACATAAGAACATAAGAAACGCCTTCACCAGATCAGACCTAGGTCCATCTAGTCCGGCGATCCGCACACGCGGAGGCCCAGTTAGGTGCTCCCTGTTGGAGACCCGGATTTCCCGTATCCCCCGATATGATTTGCAAGAAGGTGTGCATCCAACTTGCGCTTGAAACCCTGAACACTACTCTCCGCCACAAGCTCCTCTGGGAGAGCATTCCAAGCGCTCACCACTCGCTGTGTGAAACAGAACTTCCTGACATTTGTCCTGAACCTGCTGCCACACAGTTTTCAGGCTATGACCTCTTGTCCGTGTCACATCTAAAAATGTCAGTAATGCTTCTTCCTGGTCTATTATGTCAAATCCTTTTAATATTTTAAAAGTCTCTATCAAATCCCCTCTCAATTTTCTCTTTTCGAGGGTGAACAGTCCCAGTTTTCTGAGGCGTTCTTGGTAGCTCAAATTCTCCATACCTTTGACTAGTTTCGTGGCTCGCCTCTGCACCCTCTCCAGCAGAGTTATATCCTTCTTGAGGTTACTTGCAGTCTGACAGAATTTCCCTCTGAAAATTCAGGGACAATGGGGAATGCAGACACTTTGGCCCGGATTCTATAAATGGCGCCATTATTGTCAGCTGCCTTAAAACTGGAAGCTGATCACGTGCCAATCACACAACAGCGCTGTTTGTAGAATTGCGGCTTTGAAAAATATAAGCCAGGGTTTTCAAAGTCTACATTTCCAGCATCAAGCTTTTACGTGGACCTACCTATGGAGGGGCTTTACGATGCCCAATGCCACTTCTGATATTAGCTACGCCTACAGTGGCATTAGACATTGTAAAGCGCCTCCATATGCACGATGCAGGCACTGTTTTTTAAGGCACCGGTAGGCGCCTACATTTTTCCTTTTAAATACTTAAAAAAAATTTTTAGACAGCATTTTCAACTTAAGTTAGATGCCGTTAGGGCACTTATCGGCGCCTAACTTAAGGCACCATTTATAGAATATGGGCCTTTGCTACTTGCTCTCTGAGTGCAGAGTTTGCACGGGGATTTTCAAAATGAAATTGCAAGATGCAGTTTCATCACCCCATCCCACCCAACTCTACCTTTACCTCTTTTTTTTAGTAATGATTAAATGTACAAATAAGGTACACATTCTTTTAGTTGCATTCTGGAGAAGCAATTTTCAAAAGGCATTTTTATCCACTTAATACATTTTGAAAATTGCCTTCTTAAAGGGACAATTTTCTAACAATGGTGAGAATTACAAAGTCCAACGATATTTAACCAGTGGACTTTAGATTAATTCTCAGAGGGAAAAGTGTGTTCCTTGCCTTCCCTTTTAAAAGCTCCTGAAGAAGTTTGTATCTGTTTTCTTCAAAACACCATGTAAAGTTTTGAAAATTCAAAACTAGTTGCATTGTAGCATTCTCTGCCTTAACCCAAACTCTGGAACTCCTCTACTCACTGCACGTATGGCTTATAACCTGGAAAATGGGCTCCATTAGCTCTGTCTGGAAACTTTTCATTTCAGTTTAACATAGTAAATGTTGGCATGGTCCATCCACAGTTGAATCTGGCACTCTGTACAGGTTCCACTTATTTATTAACCTCTGTCTCACCTTGTCAATTTTGGGGCACAGTCTATAGAAGTCTGCCTGGAACCAGTCCTACTTCCGAACTACTGGAGTTGTTGCAAAGCCCACTCCAGCCTTGATCAGGATCTGTTATTACCATTTAAGGAACCTAGACCATAGAAGTCTATCTGGCATTGGTCTTTTGTCCCATCCTCTGAAGCTGTCATCAAAGCTTACCCAACTATGATGGATGGACTATCATGTTTTTATATTAATTGGACTCCATCTTTTTTCTATATAGCATTCCTCTGTGTTTATCCTACTCATGAAAGAGGACTGCCAGCATGAGCAAGCCAGAATCAGGATACATTGAAATAACATGCACTGGATGCTTTGCATGATAAGAGAGGTTTTATTGGCCGAAGCGTCTGTTGGAGAAAATAGGTGAATATTCAAAACTATTTATCTAGATGCAGTGGCATAGCGAGGGAAGGAGGTGTTACTGACATTGATATGCCATGTGTCTCCCCCGCATACCTATTCAAATCTTCGTTAGCAGCATCTCCTTGTGCTGGCCTCAGATCTTCCTCTTATGTCACTGCCTGGTCCCTCAACTGGAATTGACATCAGGAGAGCTGAGGCTGGCACAAGCAGCAGGTAGGAGATGATGCTCTATGCCAACGAAGATTTGAAGAGCTGGGTGGATGGACAGGAGAGGTGTTTGTACCCCCAAAATGGCGCCTGGAGTGATCCATTCCCCCCCCACACACCTTCGCTATGCCACTGTCTAGATCAGTGTCTCTCAAACATTCTCAAGTCAGGGCACACTAAGGTAGTGGCTTCGGCTCGAGGCACCCAGAAGTGCGCGGACGTCACCGTGATGACATCGTGTGCATGTATGACATCATAGAAACATAATGGTAGACAAAGGCCAAATGGCCCAACTAGTCTGCCCATCCACAGTAACCATTATCTCTTTCTCTCTCCAAGAGATCCCACGTGCCTTTCCAAGGCCCTTTTGAATTCAGACACACTCTCTATCTCCACCACCTCTTTTGAGACTGTTCCATGCATCTACCACCTTTTCTGTAAAAAAGTATTTCCTTAGATTACGCTGGAGCCTATCACCTCTTAGCTTCATCCTATGCCCTCTCATTGCAGAGTTTCCTTGCAAATGAAAGACTTGACTCATGTGCATTTACATTACATAGATATTTAAAACGTCTCTATCATATCTCCCCTCTCCTGCCTTTCCTCCAAAGTATACAGATTGAGATCTTTAAGGTCTGTCCCCATATGCCTTATGATGAAGATCACATACCATTTTAGTAGCCTTCCTTAGGACTGACTCCATCGTTTTTATATCTTTTTGAAGCTGCGGCCTCCAGAGTTGTACACAATATTCTAAATGAGGTCTCACCAAAGTCTTATACAGGGGAATCGATACCTCCTTTTTCCAACTGGCCATACCTCTCCCTATGCAACCTAGCATCCATTTAGCTTTCGCGTCACCTTTTCAACCTGTTTGGCCACCTTAAGATCATCACATACAATCACACCCAAGTCCCAATCTTCTGTTGTGCACATAAGCTCTTCACTCCCTTATCTGTACCGTTCCCTCAGGTTTTTGCAGCCCAAATTCATGACCTTGCATTTCTTAGCATTAAATTTTAGCTGCCATGCACAGAGGCCCTCCAGACATACCCTGAAATGGCAATAGGGCATGCCAGTAGGGAAGTCTAACAAATATCAACTGAGTACCCAACCACAGACCTCCCAAGCTCCACCCTATACCTACCCACGCTCTTCCCCAGATCCCCTTTACTAATTATAATGCAATTTTTTCCATTCATTTTTCATATACACACAGCAATTATAAATTCTCAAAACTGACACATTTCTATCACTATATTGAAAATAAAATCATTTTACCTACCGGCGATCCTCTGCAGGCTGCTGTAATTAGCTTTAAAAGTGAGACTGGGAGGCCAGGAGGGAAGCTAGAGGATGCTAGAGAGAAGGGAGAAACATGCAAGCCTTCAGCGAATCGGACAGCACTGTTTGAGATACACTGTACTAGATTATCAGAAGGAAAAATTATGTTCTTACCTGTTAATTTTCTTTCCTTTAGACGCAGCAGATGAATTCAGAGACCAATGGGATAGCACACATCTACCAGCAGGTGGAGATAGAGAAACTGATTAACAGGTGCTCCTGTTGGCTGGCACACCTCCTGTACCTTAAGTATTGCTCCTTGCCCAAGCATCCGGAACCAGTAATATGTTAGCATGTAAAAGAAAAAAAAACAAGACTTCTTTCCCATAACAAATTTCAAAATTAATAATACAGAATACAACTACTAATAATAACAAAACTACTGAAAGGTGCAAAAGATAAACCTACAGCCAATATCCAGAAAGGGTGGGGCTCTGGATTCATTTGCTGCGTCTAAAGGAAAGAAAATTAACAGGTAAGAACATAATTTTTCCTTCCTTAGCGACAGCAGCAGATGAATCCAGAGACCAATGGGATGTAGCAAAGCAATCCCCAATCTGGGTGGGAAGCAAATGCCGCTTCCTCAATAATCAAAGCACCAAACACAGCCTCCGCATGCGCAACCGCATCCAACCTGTAAGGCTTAGAGAATGTATTCTTGGAAGACCAAGTAGCCACATGAAAAAATCTCCTGTAAGGAAAAAACCTCTGGACTGAGTCCAAGAAGTAGCCATTGCTCTGGCTGAAAGGTGATGAAGTTCTTCCACCAACCACTTCCCTGCCATCAAGTAAGCAGAAAGAATGTCCTCCATAAGCCCTCAAGCGATGGAGGCTTTGGACGCTGCTATACCTTTGTCACGTCCCTTGAATAATACAAAGAGGTGATCTAAATGACTAAAGTTGTTAGAAACTTACAGATAGTGTAAAGCATGCTATACACTTTTAAGAAACGCAGTGAAGAAAAGCTTGCCTCCTCATTCCTCCTCTCAGAAAGCAGGAAGGAAAAGTGAGAGCAGCAAAGAAGAAAGGATGACACCACCTTAGGAAGAAACTGTGGTAACTGACACCCCAGAATTTGTAATTCAGAAAAAAGAAGCCCTGCAGGACAAGGCCTGCAACTCAGAAAACTGTCGAGCTGAAGGTATGTCCCCCAAAAAACATTCTTCAACCTGACATCCTTTAGAGCCTCATTAGAGAAAGGTTCAAACGGAGCCTTCTGTAAATTGTCAAGAACTCTCTTAAGACTCAAATCCGAACAGGATTTCTTAACAGATGGACAAATATGCTGTAGTCCTTTCAGGAACCAAACTACACCAGACTGAGAATTTAGCAAAAAATTTGACACTTGGCCCCTGTAACAATCAATGGTTGCCACTTGAAGCTGAAGTGAAGTATATACTAAGGCTGTAGCCACCCCTCCTGGAGAAAAGCAAGAAGACAGGACAGCCGCAAATGTAGATGTCTGAGTTGCCTGGAGAAGAGTAGAAATAACCTACTCCAAATAAGCTACCTAACTCAGCTGTGACTTTTCAAAAGCTAGGCCTTAATACCCCTGGGTGAGCAATGCTGGAGGTACCGGGAAACACAGCGACTCGCCCCCGAGCTATTCCTCAAATTCACATACCATGGACGGTGCGGCAACAGGAGCTACCAGAACCACCACACCATGAAAGCGAGCCATGAGATGTAACACACACCCAATCATCGGCCAAGGGGAAACACTTAAAGAAGATGACCCAGAGGCCAGTAAAGAGTGAACGCATCTACTTCCTCTGACTCCTATTCCCTGCGCCTGCTGAAGAATGGAGGAAGCTTGCATTTTTGAAACTAGACCATGAAGTCTAAGTCTAGGAAATCTCACCTCTACACAATGAGCTGGAAGAGCTGAGCTGACAATTTCCAATTTCCTGGATGTTTAAGTCTGTCTAAACACTTCTCCTGTCCCAAAAGTGAGCCACTGATAGAATATGAGCTATCGTTTACCGAAGGACTATTGACTTGATCGACAACCGAGGACTTCACATAGCTCCCTGGCTGTTGAGAAATGCCACCACCATGACACTGTCCTAAAAGACCTTCATTGGCCAGCCCTGAAGCATGACCTGAAACGCCTGAAGCGCTAGCCTGATTGTAGCCTGATTGTCCACAACCTCAGAAGATTAAGCGAGCACTGAGTGTCCTCCTGATATTAGACAACTCCAGAAGATTAAGCAAGCACTGAGTCTTCTCCTGAGACTAGACTCTGTGCACTGAAGATTGAAGGCACTAAGCCCCCCAACCCAACAGACGGGCATTCTTGGAAACTATGAGGTAGAGCAGTGTGCATGCCTTTGAACAGAATGATCTTGCTGAGTCATCAATTCATGCTGATCAAGGCTTGAGGAGACTACTGGATACTACGATTACAGCCTTGAGATAGGGGAAACCACCATGACAGAAGTGAATGCTGCCGCGGTCCCACTTCCAGAGTCGCCACTCTGGATTCTAGAACCAGTAGATAATCCCATACTATCTGTTTGGGTGACAGATGGAGAAGAAGGCGAACCTCAAACTGGAACTTATTGCCTCTCTATCTAGGAAGAAACACATGCCCCCACCTTCATTTTGAACACTTGGGATAAGAGAACTCTTTGCAAATTTGAAGATTTAGCCCAAAGATTGAAGAAGAGAAGTCACCCATTTTTGTCACTTTGAAACTGTCCTGTCTGTAAAACTCTCAAATCAACTAGTTGTCAAAGGAAAGTTGTACCTGAATCCCCTCTTTGCAATGAAATGGAACCACTACTATCATTACCTGTTAAAATGTACGTGGAGTCGAGGCTAAGCCAAATGGCATCTGCCTAAAGTGGTAGCACTGCCCGAGGATGGCAAAGCGAAGAAACCGCTGATGCAGTGGCAAAATGTCTGAAAGGAACTTCCCCTGGTTGAACCACTGTAATAACCAATATCACAGTTTTCTTACTGAAAGAACTGATTTTGAGAAAGTGATTGATCCGTATAAGATTCAGCACCGATCCCTTCTTCTTGGGTACCATAAAGGAGATAGAATAAACTTCCCTTGCTCCTTTGTTCCAGAGGAACTGGAACTACTGCCCCTAGTTCCATTAATACCTTAAGGGGCATAGCATCAACATCACCTTTGGCTGCTTAATACACAGCGACCCCAAGAAAGAATCTGGAAAAGGAGAGAAGGATTGAAAGTTACCATCATCCTAAATAATGACAAAAAACAATTGACCATACATCGTCATGCTTCCTTCTTCGTGAGAAAGCCTGATGAGCTGGCAGAGCGAACCAAGACCTCATGATAGGAAGTTTGGGAGGTCGTGGTATGGTCTAAACAAGAGACGTAAGTTCTGGATGGAATAAAAGAACTGTGCTATGAAAAAAAGAACATAAGAAGAATAAAACGGCCAGTCTGTATTACACCTCTTGGAATACTGAAAACAGGGCCTCGACAGGAATAATTCAAAAGAACTCCTAGGATTAACCTACGGCAAACTCAGTTTGCCATAACTCCTAAAATCCACTACCGAGTCCACACAAACTTCTCCAAAACCCAACTGCCCTAAAGGAAAGACGCATTAAGTGAAACCTATAAGCTGTATTCACCGCCTCATGGCAAACGATCTGTACTGATGGCTATAATACAAAGCTGTACAAAAGGAAGTGGGAATGGACAATGAACACTCCACTGAAGATCACTGATGTAAAACTAACTTGTTTATTTCATAAAAGGACACAAGCAGAAGCTGTGGACCCGACACAGCACTGTGTTTCGGTGTCTGAGGAACGCCTGCATCAGGGGTCACTGTAGTGTATCACTATGAATTATTTCTATAGTGCTACCAGACACACGAGACTCACCAATTCAGGAACCCCGAAAGGGAGGAGAAAATACCCATTCAAATTGCATCTGACGTCACTCATGAGTGATTAGCCTTCTACCAATCTAGTTAAACAAGCTGCCGAAACTGGGTAATCAAGCCCCAAATTAAATCTCTCTTGAAAGCGCCCCCAGGCCTAGAAGGCTGGGCCGCATGCCAAATAACCCTGAGTGGCTCAACTCGGGAGAAAGTCCCCCACTGAGATGAACTGCGGCGCCATTGTGAAAGGCTGCTGCAGTACCGCCGAAGCGGCCCAGTCCGAAAACACAGCGACCGCGGCATGCCTGTGTGAGAAGTCAGCTTCTGAGAAAAGACTTCCTGCACTCTGCAGCGCTCCTGTGAGTGCCGGAGAACCATCGCAGGCCTCTTGCGCGCTGCAAGGAACCAGCTCCACAATACTGACTGACAAACACCCCTCGAGCCATCCAATCAAGCTCCTCCATCCTGCCGCGGCAATCAACCAAAGTCAGCCTCATGGAGGAAAGCCATGAACGCTGCGATGCTCCAGACAGCGCATGAAAGAAGCGAGCACCTCCCTTGCGTGGCAAAATCTCAGCTGCAAGTCCCCCGAACAGCTGTTCACACCGGTGCCGAAAGGATTTTGGCGCTGAACACCACACAAACATGGCTTCACTACCTCTGGTACGCAAGAAACCATAGCGGGCAAGAAATAAAATTACCTATACCAAAAATACTTTCACACGCGACGCAGAAAGCCACAGTGTAACATTTTGCTAACACAAACACCTGGACTCTAAACCAATATACTCACAAAACTGAGAAAATCACATTTGTTGTAGCAGCTAGTTGTTCAGTACTGGCGGGGCAGAGAACCAAGGCAGGAACTTTGGTCTCCCCCCTTTAAAAAAAAAAAAAAAAATGATGGTAATTCAGTGTAGGATGGGCATCAATGTGAACTCTACTAATATGGAACATGAGGATGTTACTGGCCAGACTTTACAGTAGATATCCTACAAACAACAGGATGGTTGGATAGGCTGGAATGAGCTTGGACGGCAACTTCAGCATTTGGAACCTAGGACAATACCAGACTTTACAATCTACGGCCCAGAAATATCAAAGAAGAGACAAGTTAATTAGAGAATGACACGGTGACAAAATTTATCACCGTTCCCATCCCCGCGGATAACCATGGTAAATCATCTTCATGTCATTCTTTAAGGAGAGAGGGAAGAATCAGAGTATGAATGGCCACAACCACTGACCCGCAAGCTTTGCTTTGGAGAATGCTGGTGTAGAAGGACCGAGGTTGAGACAGACACTAAAGAATGGCAGTCTCTGGTATCCAGAGCAGATAATGTGATGTCATAATGCCTCATTCCACCAGTGCCTAAGAACCAATCACATCAGTGATGTCACAATGGCTTCATTATCCTTGGCTCACATAAGAATCAGAGTATGAATGGCCACAACCACTGACCCGCAAGCTTTGCTTTGAAGAATGCTGGTGTAGAAGGACTGAGGTTGAAATAGACACTACAGAATGACAGTCTCTGGTATCCAGAGCAGATACTGTGATGTCATAATACCTCATTCCACCAGTGCCTAAGAGCCAATCACATCAGTGATGTCACAATGGCTTCATTATCCTTGGCTCACATAAGAATCAGAGAATGAATGGCCACAACCACTGACCCACAAGCTTTGCTTTGAAGAATGCTGGTGTAGAAGGACTGAGGTTGAAATAGACACTACAGAATGACAGTCTCTGGTATCCAGAGCAGATACTGTGATGTCATAATGCCTCATTCCACCAGTGCCTAAGAGCCAATCACATCAGTGATGTCACAATGGCTTCATTATCCTTGGCTCACATAAGAATCAGAGTATGAATGGCCACAACCACTGACCCGCAAGCTTTGCTTTGAAGAATGTTGGTGTAGAAGGACTTGAGGTTGAAATAGATACTAGAAAATGACATGGGATTATTTTCTGCGGTTATCCGCGGGGATGGGAATGGTGATGAATTTTGTCACCGTGTCATTCTCTAAAGTTAATCTAATCATGTATTTTTTTAATGGGTATAACTTATGGGCAGACTGGATGGACTGTTCAGGTCGTCATTTACTATGTTACTATGTTTAACTCTAAGCACAGAGTTCTGTAATAAACTGGTAGGGGGTCAAAGGCTCCTTCCTTCTGCTTCAGTATTTGTTTTTATTGTGTTTGCATACAAATTGATTATAAACCTTTCCAAGGGACTTTTCCCTGCTGTGAAATGCTGAGTTGATATACTCTTACAAGAAAAGCAGTCTTAAAGTTGTTCTCCCACTCTGATGCTACTGTTTTACTAATCAGCTTTAATGAAGCTGAAGACTGTAATAGAGAATGACATGGGGACTAATTACCGCGGTAAACTGTGGTCACCGCAGTAAATCAGCAGTAATGGGGACATTTGCAACTGGTTTACCTCAGGAATGGTGACCAGACTTTTCACTGCCCCGCGGGAATGGAGACAAGACCTTTTAACATCCGGTGGGTGTGGTGAAAAGTCTTGCTCCTGTGGTAAAAAAAAATTGCGCCCGTGTCAGACTCGGCATCTCCTCCCCAGTTCCTCTTGCACCTATTTTACCTTCAGGAGCCAGCCATGCCACGATGAAGATAGAAGGAACCCAAAACCAAAGCCTGAGGCCAATGTGATTTGAAGAATAGAATTACCAGACAACTAAAGGTAGAAAAAATAAATGTATTTTATATTTTGTGATTAGAATATTTCAGATTTGAAATATGTATCCTGCTAGAGCTGGTATTAGACATAATTGGGGACCGCAAAGCCCAGGCAGTGCTTCTTTAGCTTCCAGCTGGCTTAGGGCTCTCTCTCTGACCAGGGGGCAGTTGCCCTAGTTGCTCTCCCCTAACACTATTCCTGCCATGTGTGACTGAAGTATTCTGTTAGCTTGATTTTTCTATGTAACATTCTGTAGTAATTTGGTTTGTTCAATTTCCACAATAGTGGAGAGGATATGTGTGAAAGGGAGGAAAGACAGGGGTTTTGTTGATCCTTGCTCTGTATTATTTGTGTTTATAAAATGACAATTGTACAGAATAGTCACTTTTTATACTTTAATAAAATAAGTTTTAATAAAATAATTTTTACGGGGGAAATATGTTGATCTCACTATATATTGTAAAGACTTTCGATGATGTATAAAGTGTAAAATGTATTCTTTTCCTTGTATTCACTTAATGAAAGTATTAAAAATGAATAAAGATTTTTTAAAAAATAAATAAATAAATAAAATAAGTTCAGTATAAAATCATAACTATTCAGTTTAAAACAAACAAACAAAAAAATCATAACTATTTGAGGCTTGTGCGGGTGGGATCTGACAGTTTGCAGGGCAGGGACGGTGCCTGAGCTCACGAGGACGGAGCAAGGACGGGGACGAGCTCACGGGGGCAGGGCGGGAACTGTGATAAAAAATTTTCCCCGTGTCATTCTCTAGGCAGTAGTATTTCCCAGGGCTTAGTTGGAGGTGCTCAAGTAGCATGACCTTATTTATTTTCAAAGATAATTTGTGTTAACGTGTTATTCTTCTCTCTTCTTACCAACAAACATTTAAGTAAAATATCAATACTGTATTGTAGCCTTTGAGGCTCAGTATAGAATGAATATATTCACAATCATGCTATATATGCCTTTGATTCAATGTTTGATATAAATCCACAGCTGGTACAAGATTTATTCACATGTATAAAATTGACATTGACCAGTTGCCTGCTGTAGTATAACAATGATCTACTGTGTTTCCCCAAAAATAAGACACTGTCTAATATTAATTTTGTGCCCAAAAAAGGCACTAGGTCTTATTTTTTTTCATGTACAATGATTATCTCTCCCTTCCTCTCCTCTACCCCAATTCTTCATATTTCCTTTCTCTCCCCCACATGTGCAGCATCTTTTCTCCCCTCTCACCCATCCCCTTGTGCAGTATCTTTCTATCCCTCCCATCCCCCTGTGCAGCAAAACCCTTGCAGCCTATATCCCTCCCTCCCCTTGTGAAGCAGAACCCTTCCAGTTTCTATCCCTCCCTCCTTCCCATCCCTTGTGCAGCAGAACCCTTGTGGCCTATATACCTCCCTTCCTCCCATTCCCCGAGCATGAGAAAGCCACGATGGGGCCTGTGCTGCCAATGATGCGGTTTCTTATAAGGTACTGTATTTCAGTCTCGTGGTTGGGGTTCGGATGGGTGGGAGAGATAGAAGGGTTGCAGGGGGAGCACTGCTGCCGCCGGCAACTAGGGCTTATTTTTGGGGAAACATGGTAATACAGGCTTGTCCAGCCTATGGCCCTCAGGCCAGAACCCAGCCCACCAAGAACTTTTTTTCTGGTTCTCGGAAGCTTGGCAATTCTTGTGGTGCTTAGAGTGGGATTCTTGCTACCCCGTCACGACTTGGCTTTCTATAAGCAGAAGCTGTGCTGTGCCAGAAGTTCAGGTTGAACTCATGGTTTCAAGTCTTGCAAGCCTTGAATCTGGGAGATCAATTTGAACTTACAGCACTATGTGGCTCAAGCTTGCAGAAAATCAAGTTGTGGCAAGAAAGCAGGAATCCTTCTGTTTCTTCTGCAGCTCAAGCCAGGTGAGGGAAAAGAAACTGGTTGATGGGCTTGGGGGGGGAGGGGTGTACACAAGTGAAAGCAAGACTGGGTGAAAGCTGCAGAGGGGATAATAAGCACACCACTATTTGACAAAACATGGCAAAATACAACAGTGCATGTTTTGGCCATCTGAAATGTTGCAAAATATAAAACATGGCCCCAATAGAAAAAGGTTGCACAAGTCTGATAAAATATGTAACATATAAATTCATTCCTCAATGCCCATCACGTACTCTGAGGTCAGCAGATCAGAAACTCTTGTTAATTCCTTCCATAAAAGATTTCTTTTACATTCGGAAAATAAATTTTCCAATAGTCGCCCCAATGTTGTGGAATGCTCTGCCACAGCAATTCCGAGATGAACAACATCTTGATAAATTCAAGACAAGCCTGAAGACTTTTTTATTTCGTGACGCCTTCACTTGTGTTTAGAGTTCTTTTTTTTTTTCCCCCCCCCCCCCTCTCTATCTCTTTTCTGTTCTTCTCTTACTCAACCAACCGCTTTAAAAAAGCGACCCCACCCAATATGTTTTACCCTACTCCCACTTTCTCCTTCTCTTCCCCTCCTTTCCCTTTTTACCCTCACATTCAAGTGGTGTCAGGTCAAAAGCGTGCCGGGACAAAGGCGCGCCCAGACAATTGAGCGCAGCGCGAGCCGCCGCGCCGCTCTAAATTACTGTTTTTAGCGCTCCAACGGGGGGGGGCGTGCGGGGGGAACCCCCCCAGTTTACTTAATAGACATCGTGCTGCGTTGTGGGGGCGTTGTGGGGGGTTGTAACCCCCCACATTTTACTGAAAACTTCACTTTTTCCCTGTTTTTAGGGAAAAAGTTCAGTTTACAGTAAAATGTGGAGGGTTACAACCACCCAAACCCCCCACAATGCCGGCGCGATGTCTATTAAGTAAACTGGGGGGGTTCCCCAACAAAACCCCCCGTCGGAGCCCCTAAAAACTGTAATTTAGAGCGGCGCGGCGGCGCGCACTGCGCTCAATTGTCGGCGCGCGCTTTTGTCTTTCGCGTCTATGAACCCATTCAAGTATGTCCAGTTAATGTCTTTGATGTTCACTTTCATCATTTTAAAATATCTATTATTTTTCCTTCTTTTTAAATATTTTATTGTTAACCGGCCAGATACCTGTTGAGGGTCGGTATATTAAAAGTTAATAAACTTGAAACTTGAATTGCCAGATAGAAAAAAGAGAATTGAGTTGATCCAAAGAGAATTAGGGAACACTCAGTTTTACAAAACTATTTTCATTAGACTGGAGATAAAATAACTAAGGGGTCCTTTTATTAAGGTGTGCTAACCGATTTAGCACGCGCTACATGCTAAGGCATCCATTATATCCTATGGGCATCTTAGCATGTAGTGCACGCTAAATTGGTTAGTGCACCTTAACAAAAGGACCCCTAAGCATTCTGCTTAAGTACAAAGTAATATATAATATACTTTATGGTAGGTATCTCTCCCCCCCTCCCCCCACCCCACGTACACACACTCACACACACACATTTATGCAAAATAATAGTGCAGTGTGTTTCTTAAAAAAAATAAAAAAGACCCACATTCTGAATAAAATTACTAGGCAATGGAAGAAAAAGTGATGCTACAAATTGTGAAAATGTTGTAACATATATACAATAGTTAGGCAGAATGCTTAAACTGAGTTCATTCCATGTCCAATAATATGATGTTTTTGGAGTAGTGTTATAGCCCAGCCAACACTATCCCTTTGTGTCTAGCCAAGCTGGTAATTTGAAACTTATATGCTAGTCTATTTTAGACTTAGGAATGCTGTAAACATGATGGCTACAAATTTCAAAACCAGAAGAAGCCTAAGAAAGTGGATCTGTTGTACAATTAGTTGAAGTGATATGGCACCCATGGCGCTGATTCTGATTGCTTTTTGAGGAGACCCACATTATCTTCTGCACGCTAAATAAAAATGATAAGTGTTTAAAAGATATGATAACCTTATTCCTTTTCAAGAGAGAACTTTATAATGATTTCCTGCAGGTAAAACAACATTTATCTGTAGAAACAGGCATTTATAAAACTGTTGGACTGTACAAGTATAAAGTACATAGTACTGGTTCACAGCATATGTCTTCAGGAGTGGAGCTTAAGAATAGAGAATGACACAGTGACAAAATTCATCACCGTTCCCGTCCCCGCGGATAACCGCAGGAAATAATCCCATGTCATTTTCTAGTGTCTATTTCAACCTCGGTCCTTCTACACCAGCATTCTTCAAAGCAAAGCTTGCGGGTCAGTGGTTGTGGCCATTCATACTCTGATTCTTATGTGAGCCAAGGATAATGAAGCCATTGTGACATCACTGATGTGATTGGCTGTTAGGTACTGGTGGAATGAGGCATTATGACATCACAAGATCTGCTCTGGATACCAGAGACTGTCATTCTTTAGTGTCTGTTTCAACCTCGGTCCTTCTATACCAGCATTCTTCAAAGCAAAGCTTGCGGGTCAGTGGTTGTGGCCATTCATACTCTGATTCTTATGTGAGCCAAGGATAATGAAGCCATTGTGACATCACTGATGTGATTGGCTGTTAGGTACTGGTGGAATGAGGCATTATGACATCACAAGATCTGCTCTGGATACCAGAGACTGTCATTCTTTAGTGTCTGTTTCAACCTCGGTCCTTCTATACCAGCATTCTTCAAAGCAAAGCTTGCGGGTCAGTGGTTGTGGCCATTCATACTCTGATTCTTATGGGAGCCAAGGATAATGAAGCCATTGTGACATCACTGATGTGATTGGCTCTTAGGCACTGGTGGAATGAGGCATTATGACATCACAATATCTGCTCTGGATACCAGAGACTGTCATTCTGTAGTGTCTGTTTCAACCTCAGTCCTTCTACACCAGTATTCTTCAAAGCAAAGCTTGCGGGTCAGTGGTTGTGGCCATTCATACTCTGATTCTTATGGGAGCCAAGGATAATGAAGCCATTGTGACATCACTGCTGAGGTTGGCTCTTAGGCATTGGTGGAATGAGGCATTATGACATCACAATATCTGCTCTGGATACCAGAGACTGTCATTCTGTAGTGTCTGTTTCAACCTTAGTCCTTCTACCTCAGCATTCTTCAAAGCAAAGCTTGTGGGTCAGTGGTTGTGCCCAATTATACTCTGATTCTTCCCTCTCTCCTTAAAGAATGACATGAAGATGGTTTCCTGCGGTTATCCGCGGGGACGGGAACGGTGATGAATTTTGTCACCGCGTCATTCTCTACTTAAGAAGAGTTGGGCTGGAATTTTGAGATATGCATTGATTTTAGAACTTATGCATGTACGATATGTGCAAACTTTGGCAGATTATTTGTGCCTGCTTCAGAGCAGGTATAAATACATGTGTCTTATTGAACTGGAAAATTTTTATAAAGACACAGAGTTGCACATATTAAGGGCAAATCTATAACTGAGTATTACAATTTGGGTGCCTTGAAGCCACACACTGAGTGCTAATTCTACAACAGCATCTGGGTGCCCATTTCTATCATAAAATACTAGTGTAGGTTGGCATCAGTGCCTGTACGTTTACCCCGTTTTAAAAAGGTGCACTAACTGATTAGCGCGTTCTAAACGCTAACGTGTCCATAAACTAACACGCACGCATTAGCATTTAGCGCACGCTAATTGGTTAGCGCATCTTAGTAAAACAGCCTTAGCTATACCCAGTGGCATACTGAGGATGGGAGGTGGCTGGGGTTGTGCCCTCTCCGTGCCCTTTTCTGCCCCCCTCCTTCCAAGCTCCCATGCCACACTCGTGCCCTCCTTTTCCACCCCCATATCTCTTGAAATCTTCACCAGTGCAAGTGGCTTCTCTAGCCTGCTGCTCGTGTTGGCATTGGCTTTCCCTCTGACATCACTTCCTGGCCCTGTAACCTAAAAGTGAGAGTAGTTGTTCATGCTGGTGGAGATTTTAAAGAGGTACAGGAGTGGGGAAGGGAGGACACAAGCGTGGTGTGGGGGGCAGAGGAGTGCCTGCACTCCCAGGAAGACAGTGCCCGAGCATGGCATGGAGGGGTGGAGACAAGCCAGCACCCCCAGCAAGACTGTGCCCTGGGCAGTCTGCCCCCCAACCCTCCCTTACTGCACCACTGGCTAAACTCACATATATCATGTCAGTAGTAGGCATAAATGAGCATACCAAAATGGGGCAATTACACAATAAGCATACAATTTGCCATATTCTATAAGCTCTACATAAAAGTGTATGGCCCCCTTGCATTTATGTGCCAGGCAGTTATGTACCGACATTATAGAATACCACTGAGTGGTCCTGAAAGCAAGGGTTGAAGAAGAACAAGTCATTTCTAAACCACATAACCAGTAGGTTCGATGCGGTTTACAAAATTTAACAAATAATACATCTGAACCTGCAAGTTGTTTGCAGAATGCTGCCAATCATCTTTTGAACTCCGCCTCCTTCCCAGGGAGCTGCTCCTGCCCCCTCAAGTTTTGTTTCTGCAAGCAAGTTGCTCAGAAATATTTCTGCTCTGCAGTTTTATTATTTGTGGTATTTTTCTAAGTATATAGTTGGAGGCTTGGTGTCCAGAGGGTCCCTCTTGTTGGGACCTCTGCCTTGGAGAAGATGCAGACTCGCACTGCAGAAGTCTGCTGCTAGCAGGATCAGCCCTCAGGGATACCTAGCTAGCCAGCCTGCTTTTGTTTTTTTTTTTAACTCAGAGGCTGTCCCCTGCATGACTACTCGCATTCCTGGTTTATCAGGAACATGAGCACAGGCTGTTTGCCTCCGTCTTGGCTTGGCTGGACTTAATAGTGGGCTGGATGCATGGTCCCATCCCCCTTACAATGCGAGGTTTTATGAGGGCTAAGACTCAGGCCGACCTCAGTCTAACTAGTAGCCTGAAGACCAAGTTCATCTGGCAAACCTTTGAGACAGAGCTCTTCTCCATTTGTTCCAGCTGCATTCCTAAGCTGAAGCAGGCAGGCATATGGCACAGTGAGTAAAGCTCATTTAGCCTATGGGGAAAATCGGTGGTATGGGGGGGGAGGTCTCCAAAAGTGAAATTTAAAAGTCTCTGCACTCAAAGTCAAGTTCCCTACCTCTAAAACCCTTTTCTTTGCAATTTTTGTACTTCAGGGAAGTCCCCATGGGCCGAGTATACTGATGGTGGCCATCTTGAATTTTAAATAATCTTTTTTTCTAAAGCCTCCATCTGCCTCAAAAGCCCTCAATTTTACTTAAAATCAACAGGGATGGACCCCTCAGGCTTTCATACCCCTATATCATGCCAGGTTTGCACTGGATGGCCAGCCGAGGAGCATCTATGTCCCGCGTGTGAGGAAAGGACAGAAGCCATGGGCTTAGCCTCCACTGAGTCTTCCAGGGCTGGGGATTCACAGGAGGTATGTTCCCAAAGGAATAGACCCTTTCTAGAGCCCTCCAAAGGTGCATTGGCCATGCACAGACGTGAGGTGGCTGCAACCCAGGAGGACTGGCAGGTGATCCCTTCTGGGATGCTTGAGACCCTCAGTACAAGGCTTCACCCTGGATTTTGTGAACCTTATATGAAATGCCTGTTTTAACTGCCAAGGGTCCTCTGCATATGTGTTCAGAATGACAGAGGCAATGGTGCAGGGGAACTCCCCTGAGTATGCTTCCCAACCAGATGAGGACACAGAGCTGGACCAGGAGGCTCAGTCTGATATAGATTGGGAGGATAGAACATAAGAACATAAGAATTGCCACTTCTGGGTCAGACCAGTGGTCCATCGTGCCCAGCAGTCCGCTCCCGCGGTGGCCTGTAGGTTAAAGACCAATGCCCTAACTGACTTACCTGCATACGTTCTGGCTCAGCAGGAAGTTGTCTAACTTTGTCTTGAATCTCTGGAGGGTGTTTTCCCCAATAAAAACCTCCGGAAGAACATTCCAGTTTTCAGAGAACTGTGGTCAAGAAGCAGTAGTACCCTGAACCAGAGGGAAGACCCCCATGGTGCACTGGCTATTCAAAGCCTCTGCGCTCTTGGGCATTATTTCTACCTCACTATGAGAACTGAAGCTGGAAATGCCTCCAGCCCCCTCATCACAGTGCTCAATTATAAGTAGCTCAGTTGCTCCGACCCCTTTCTTTCTCTTGCATCTGGCCATCACAAAGCTGGCCATGGACCACCTGGAGTCACCAGAATGGTCCCTTGAGTGGCTAAGAGTATGTCCAAGCCTTACCTGATGGCTCCAGATTTCCAGCAGCTGTTTATTCAGGAAAAGGTGGATTCATTTGGCACAAGTCACCAAACGAACCTCCTTGCCTAGGGTTACCGGACGTTCAGGTTTCCCCTTTTGAAGACATTTCAGGGTTCTGGATGACTTTTCAAAACCCAGCACTTTGTCCGGGTTTTGAAAAGCCTCCTCAAATTGCGTCGGGTAGAGAGGAAGTCCACGCATGCGCATATTTCATCGCTGCCCGACAAGAGCAGGCAATGGGGAACGGGATTAGGGCATTACAGGGTAGGAATAGGTGGGCCTGGGGTGGGTCTATCGGTCTATCCTTGCCTAATGAAGGTGGTGTGATGTTAAAGGATACTCAGGATGGTAAAGTGGATTTTTAGCAAGAGGGACTTCAGAAGGGTCTGTTGGTCAGATAATCAGTTGTCTTTGCTGAATATTCCCAGTTAACAGCTAAAGGTTAACCAGCTATATCAAACGGTGTCAGGTCAAAACCGTGGAAGACAAAGCTCGTGCCGACAACCAAGCGCTGCACGGAGGCGCGCGCCAAAGAAAATAACTGGTTTTAGGGGCTCCGACGGGGGTGTGTGTGTGTGGGGAACCCCCCCACTTTACTTTATACAGATCGCGCCGTGTTGTGGGGGGTTTGGGGGGTTGTAACCTCCCACATTTTACTGAAAACTTCACTTTTTCCCTAAAAACAGGGAAAAAGTTAAGTTTACAGTATAATGAGGGGGGTTACAACCCCCCCAAACCACCCACAACGCCGCCGCGATCTGTATTAAGTAAAGTGGGGGGGGCTCCCCAACAAAACCCCCCGTCGGAGCCCCTAAAAACTGTCATTTTCTTCGGTGCGCGCCTCCGTCTTGCGCTGAGTTGTCGGCGCGCGCCTTTGTCTTCCGCGGTTTTGTCTATGAACCATATCAAACAATAACCAGAAATTTTCAGTGCCGACTGGCCAAGTTTTGCTGCCAAATCAGACCATGCAAATGACAGCCCTATCTTTGGCTGCTATAAACTTAACCGGCCAGCATTCAATATTGACCTAGCCAGTTACGTTTACACCAGCCCAAAGCAGACTGGCTATTCAATGTCAGACACTGGAAATGGTCCAGCACTGAATATCAACAGTTTGTGTCAACCATGGGAGTTAGCCGGCCTGCCTCCCGTGGTCTGAAAATCAGCCAGAAAGAAAAGAACTACATTTTAAGAAGAAAAATACAGGAGAAAGAAAGGTAGCATGGGATAAGGCAGCAAGCACCCAGTCTGGATGTCATATTAAAAATTATATGCACATGTGTTTTCACAGTTTTGGTACTCCTGTTATAAATACGAAAATTGGATAGCTCCAAGTCTAATAAATGTTGGAACTGTTATCTTGAAGCAGGGACTTTAGATCATTTATTATTCTATTGTCCATTTATTATGACTTTTTGGAAATCAATTTGGGACCAAATTAATTGTTTATTAGAAAACTCTGTGGCATTGTCATATGATACTGTATTATTTGGGATGTCAATGAGAGCAAAGAGTCAGATATCATCAAATAATAACAAGCTATTACTCATAATGACTGGGGTTGCCATTCAACAAATTACTTATAACTGGAAGAACTGGAATAGACTAAATTATAATTTTTGGTGGAGTTCATTATGTCATGTGTATAAAATGGAAAGAGTAATAGCAACACAGCGAGGATATATTAGGAAATTTCAAGATGTGTGGGAGCCATTAACAAAATTTTGGTAATGATTAGATGTTACTTTTCCCTTAATTCTTAAAGTTCATTTTTCAGGGAAGGGGGGGGATTTAAAGTATAACATTTTATACAAAGTAATTTAATTACTTGTTATTAAGGGGTGGGAAGGGAGGGAGATAAGATTTTATGATTGGTATTATTGCTGAATATTAAGTGATATTCTCAGTGTGCAAATGTATTTATGTATTATCACACGTGGAGGGGCATAATCAAAAAAACCGTCTAAGTCCTTTTTTGGCCTAAGGCCTTAAACGTTGAAAGCAGAAGCAGGGAAAATGTCCATAATAAAAAAAAAACGTCCTCTTTTTGATAATGGCCTGCCTCTACATTCAGTTGTTTAAACGCCCAGACCACCACTACGTCTTGTGGTCCACTGTAGTGCAGAATAGTACTTTATAGCTACTACAGTGAAAACCCCAATATAGCTCCCTGACGTGTGGCCCGAAATGGAACCACCCTGCAGGACCGGATTCCAAACCGGAATCAAAAACAAAACAAAGTCACCACCATTATCATCCAAAGAAAGGATATTATTTTATTCCTTTTTTGTATCCAGATAAGCAGACTTTTCAAGATAGCTGCTAAGCTGGTCAGAATGTTTTATACAGCAGCATAAAGAAACGAAAAAAATAGCAAACTTAGCAAGCAAAAACAGCATACAATCCAGTCCTTGCCTTGCATTCAACAATGATGAAACCTCAGCTGTGTCTGAGGATAGCAGCCCAATTCAGGCCTAGCACTGACTGCTCCACAGCAGGCAGTTTCACAGAGAAAAAAAACCACAAAAAAAACCAAACAGTTCAAGTCACTTTTCTTCACAGCACAAGTGTTTCAGAGTTCCTCCAAGCCTCTGGCCAGTTTCACTCACTGCCAGGAAAAAGGGGAGTGATAGGTTTTGCACACAAAAGTCCTTAATTTGACTCTCACAATTCCCTCCCAAGATATCAGCAAAACCTCTCCCAAAAATCACTCCCTAGCTTGCAAACAAAAACGTTCCACAAACAGTCCAGCACCCACAAACTACACTCACTGTTTGAAGGTGGAAGCAAAGTCCACCTGCATGGCTTCAGGCACCTCAGGAGCAAACTCTGACAAACCCTCTTCCAATTCCATGGGCTGTTCTCCTGGAAACATGGGCTCTTCAGCTTGACCCTCCTCCAACACCTCCATTGGAACTGGTTTGCTGCTCCTGCTTGGCTGAGAGGACTCCCTAGGGAGAAAAGGATTAAACCTCCTCCCTAGCTTGCTTCCTTGCCTGTTCTCTGGGCCAGGTTTAAATACTTTAGGGCGACGCCCTGCAGTGTCAGCCCTGGCAGTGTTCCAAGGGCCTCTTGGGCTCCCCCGGAGGTCAATGTCATTATTTGGCTCAGAAACAATCTGACCCTTCCCAATTCCTTTCCGGGTTTTCTTTTCTGCTCCATTTTCTTTTTCCCTATCTGGGACCGGGGCAGGGAGGATACCTGGCTGGTCACATACCCCCTCCCTTAAACCTTGCTTATCCCTATAAGCATAAGTATTACCAGTGTTTTCGGGGATACGGGAAAGTACATCAACATTGGTGTTCAAACTGCCTGGACGGTGAACCACGGTGAATCTAAAAGTTTGCAGGGCTAAATACCACCGAGTGAGACGTGCATTATTATTTCTCATCGTGCCTAACCATTTCAAAGCAGCATGATCAGTAACTAAGGTAAATGGCCGTTCCTCCAGGTAGTGTATTAAGGTCTGCATCGCCCACTTAGCGGCCAGACATTCTAGTTCCACTACTGCATAGTTACGCTCATTAGGGTGTAACTTTCTGCTCAAGAATAAGACTGGGTGTTCAATGCCCTGCTTCTCCTGACTGAGGATGGCCCCCAAACCACACCCTGAAGCATCAGTCTGTAGAGTAAATGGTTTGTCAAAGTCTACAGCAGTCAGGACTGGTTGTTTGCAAAGACTTCCTTTCAAGTCCAGGAAGGCTTCCATACTACCAGACCCCCATGACAACTTGTCCGGACCATCCTTCCTCAACATATTGGTTAACGGAGTGGCTCTAGTAGCAAAATCTGGAATAAATCTTCTATAATAACCTAGAAGCCCCAGAAAACCCCGCAACTGTTTCTTTGAAGTTGGGCGAGGGTAGTCTTGGATACACTGGACCTTATCCACCAGCGGCTTAATCTGACCCCGCCCTATTGTGTATCCCAAGTATTTAACTTCCTTCTGCCCTAAAAAACATTTTTTTGGGTTTATGGTAAATCATGCCTTCCTGAGTGAGGTCAGTACTGCCGAGACATGTCTTAGATGTTGATCCCATGTGGAAGAGTAGATGACAATATCATCAAGGTAGGCTTCTGCATAGGTATGATGCCCCCTTAGGGCCTCATTAACTGCCCTTTGACAAGTCGCGGCAGCCCCGTGAAGTCCGAAAGGCATCCGGGTAAATTGATAGAGTCCATAGGGTGTGCTAAAGGCTGTTTTGGGTTTGGCAGTATCTGTTAAAGGGATCTGCCAATATCCCTTGGTCAGGTCAATAGTAGATAAATATTGAGCCTGGCCAAGACGATCTAGCAGCTCATCCACCCGTGGCATGGGGAAAGCATCAAATTCCGAGATTTCATTGACTTGACGAAAGTCAATACAAAAACGGGGGGACCCATCAGCCTTAGGGACGATCACAATCGGGCTACACCAGGGGCTCTGGGAGGGTTCAATGACTCCCAGTGTCAGCATTTCCTGTATTAACCCATTGATCAAATTTTTTTTCTCCTCCGACAACCGGTAGGGGCGAACCCTTACTATCTTCCCTGGGGTGGTTATGATGTCATGTGAAATCCCCCCCGTGTGACCTGGTATAGATGAAAAAACATCCGAGAATTTTCCCACCAGAGTCTGAACCTGCTGGGCCTGGGTCACCGTAAGGTCACTCCCTATATTCACCTTCTCTTCACGACTTAGGTCTGCTATTTGGGGACCTAAGTCATCCTCCTGGCAACGCTGCGCAATTAAAGCCAAGGCTTCCCTATCCTTCCAAGGCTTTAGCAGATTGATATGGTAGGTCTGGAGGCGATTTCTCTCATCCTTTACCCTATAATTAACAGGCCCCAATTTTTCTACCACTGTGGCTGGCCCTTTCCATTGGGCCAAGAACTTGTGAGGGTCTGAGGGTACCAATATCAACACCCGTTCCCCAACTTGCAACTGGCGCTCTTTGGCTCTCCTGTCATAATATGTTTTTTGTTTACCTTGAGCCCATTCTAAGTTGTCTTTACTTAATCCTGCCAGTTGGACTAATCTCTGTCTCAACTGAGCTAAATGTGACAGTATATTCACTTCAGATTCCTCCGGAGGATCCCAGCCCTCCTTAACTACATCAAGTGGTCCCCTGGGTGTCCGTCCAAACATCATTTCAAAGGGACTAACCCCCAAAGAATCCTGTACTTTCTCTCTCGCTGCGAACAACACATACGGCAGAAACAAATCCCAGTCTCTCATATCACCTTTTAACCCTTTTTTCAACATATGTTTTAGGGATTTGTTAAAGTTTTCCACTAAACCGTTTGCTTGGGGGTGATAAGCAGATGTTCTTATATGCCTAACCCCTAAATCCCTCAGGAACTCCTCCATCTCCTTGGATAGGAAGTTACTTCCTTGATCAGATAAGATCTCTCTGGGAAAACCCATCATGCAAAATAAGTTCATTAATTCTTTCATCAATATTTTAGAGGTGGTTTTACGTAGCGCAACGGCCCAGGGAAACCTTGTAGCCACATCCATTATTACGAAAATAAAGCTATACCCCCGTGGAGTTTTTTCTAAAGGACCTACTATATCCATTGCCCATCTTTTAATGGGTTCACTCACCACTGGGATAGGTATAAGGGGTGCCCGTGCAGGTTTCTTCATCGTTAGACGTTGACAAGTGGGACAGGATTTGCAAAATTCCTCTATCTCCCGTCTCAACCCGGGCCAAAAAAACCTACCCAAGACCTGTTCCTGAGTGGCTTGTATTCCCTTGTGCCCAGCTAAAGGGGACTCATGCGCCATCCGAAGGATGATCTTCCGGAAACCCTTCGGGACTACCAACTGTTCCCGATTTTCCCCGGAAATTTCCGGGTGAACTACCTCCCGATACAGGAGGTTCCGGTTAATCTTGAGCCCGGTTTTACCCATCGAGGGCCCCGTAGCCTGCCTCCAGAGATCCTGTAAGGTTGCGTCCGTACGCTGTTCGTTTGGAAACGTCGGGAACGTAGCCACTATCACCCGGGGTAGGACTGGAAATTCCTGTACCTGCCCCGTTTGCCTCAATGCCTCTGTTCTTTTTTTCTTTTGCTTACGATTTTGGGCCCTTGTGGTTCTCATATGCTTTTGAGACGGCTTCTCTACCACCCCTTCCTGAAAAGGAAATATTTTCCCGAGCTCTCCTTCTGTACCTTCCGTTGCCAGGCCCTGAGACCGGGTGTTAACTAGGTTCTGTTTAGCCCCTATGACTTCCTCTAATCCTGACCAGTCCTGTCCCAAAATGAGATTATATGGGGCCCCAGGAACTAAGGCAACCGAAATTGGATATACCCTATCCTGGTATAACAAAGTAGTAGGTCTAAGGGCATACCTCACCTCATCTCCATGTATACACTTTATGACCACTCCCTTGGTATGGGGAACTTCCTTCTCTCCGGGGAACACCTTCCTCCAGAACTGCATGGCCATTATGGACTGATCGGCCCCTGTATCAAGCAGGGCTATTGTTTCATGTCCTCCCACAGAGACTCTAATAATACATACATCACGTGGTCCTCCTTCTAACGTATCAGTCTCAGATGATTCAGAGTGGGTCCCTCTAGAGCCCCGGCTAGATAAATTTATCATCTTATTGATCCCCCGGGTAGGTTCCAGTCTCCCTCCTATGTAACCTTTCCTATCTTGGCTAGGATAAATCGGTCTAGGAGGGTGAGTCTGAGGCTCTTTTTGGGTCTCCTTCCTCCTTTCTTTTACCCTATTCCTAGCTGCATGGGGTTTTCCTATAAGAAGTGGGGCCTGACACTCATTTCCAACTAAAGGGGTCTGAGTCTCAAGGTCAGCTTCCAACTGTTCCTCCTCAGCCAAGCAGGGAGACCGCTGCACCGCTCCTTGCTTGGAATACCCCTCAACAGGTTTCAGTATTCCATTCCCACCAGTGACTTCGGGAACACTCAATCCTAAATTAATGTGCGATAAGTTAAATAGTCCTACCGGATCTCCCAATGATACACTCGGGCATGGTGTGTGAGCTAGGCCCATAGTTCTCTTTTCCAGGAAATGTCTGAAAACCTGATTCTGTTGTTGCATGGCTTGTAGAAGTGCCCCTTGTCGCTGCTTGATGTGCTCCACGTTAGCTTGACGGACTTCATCCCGTGCTTTCAAGATGGTATCCAACTGCTCTCGCTGTTGACGATACTCCTCAGACAACTCTGCCCACAACTGACCTTGCTCCATAGCAAAACCTAGAAAACAAAAACAACAAGAGAGGGAACCCAAGTGTGGCTGCTTGGCAAAAGTGTTCCTCCCCCTATTAGCCTCCCCAGTCTAGGTACTCTTACCAACAGTACTGGAGAGTCTGCGCCTTTGGGTTTTAGGCCTCCTTGGCCTCCAGTCGTTCTCTCTGCACGGCTTGCCTCTCTGGAAACTCGTGTCCCCGGGAACCGGCTCTGGTACTCCGCTCTGGAATTGGCCTTCGTTCGGTCCTCCCTCGGATCTGGAACACCGCTCCTACTCACACCTTGGCTGCAACAGGAATGCTGCCCCTCGCTGAGCTGACTTCCTTCCGGTTCTGATTCCAAACAGACTCCTCCCACCGGATAAATTACCGACTCAGTCGCACCGGTGCTCAGGAACCAATCAACAATTAATTATTCATCAGGAACAATTCAGCTATGCATTTTCAAACACAGCAAAAAAAAAACAACAAGAAAAAATAAAGTCCAGAACAAAAAAATTTTTTTTTTTTTTCAATTGTACTTTTCCAAGTGTCCTGCAGGAGGTGCTATATCCCACCGCTGCCACCAAAATTATGTGGTCCACTGTAGTGCAGAATAGTACTTTATAGCTACTACAGTGAAAACCCCAATATAGCTCCCTGACGTGTGGCCCGAAATGGAACCACCCTGCAGGACCGGATTCCAAACCGGAATCAAAAACAAAACAAAGTCACCACCATTATCATCCAAAGAAAGGATATTATTTTATTCCTTTTTTGTATCCAGATAAGCAGACTTTTCAAGATAGCTGCTAAGCTGGTCAGAATGTTTTATACAGCAGCATAAAGAAACGAAAAAAATAGCAAACTTAGCAAGCAAAAACAGCATACAATCCAGTCCTTGCCTTGCATTCAACAATGATGAAACCTCAGCTGTGTCTGAGGATAGCAGCCCAATTCAGGCCTAGCACTGACTGCTCCACAGCAGGCAGTTTCACAGAGAAAAAAAACCACAAAAAAAACCAAACAGTTCAAGTCACTTTTCTTCACAGCACAAGTGTTTCAGAGTTCCTCCAAGCCTCTGGCCAGTTTCACTCACTGCCAGGAAAAAGGGGAGTGATAGGTTTTGCACACAAAAGTCCTTAATTTGACTCTCACAATTCCCTCCCAAGATATCAGCAAAACCTCTCCCAAAAATCACTCCCTAGCTTGCAAACAAAAACGTTCCACAAACAGTCCAGCACCCACAAACTACACTCACTGTTTGAAGGTGGAAGCAAAGTCCACCTGCATGGCTTCAGGCACCTCAGGAGCAAACTCTGACAAACCCTCTTCCAATTCCATGGGCTGTTCTCCTGGAAACATGGGCTCTTCAGCTTGACCCTCCTCCAACACCTCCATTGGAACTGGTTTGCTGCTCCTGCTTGGCTGAGAGGACTCCCTAGGGAGAAAAGGATTAAACCTCCTCCCTAGCTTGCTTCCTTGCCTGTTCTCTGGGCCAGGTTTAAATACTTTAGGGCGACGCCCTGCAGTGTCAGCCCTGGCAGTGTTCCAAGGGCCTCTTGGGCTCCCCCGGAGGTCAATGTCATTATTTGGCTCAGAAACAATCTGACCCTTCCCAATTCCTTTCCGGGTTTTCTTTTCTGCTCCATTTTCTTTTTCCCTATCTGGGACCGGGGCAGGGAGGATACCTGGCTGGTCACAGTCTACGTATACACTTATCACCCCACGACGTCTACACTTATACCCCATAATGAACCAAAAAACGCCTAAGCCCCAAACGTCCAACACAAGGGCTTTTAGGCAAAGGAGGAGCCAGTCCTTCGCCTAAAAGCTGGATTCTGTAACCGGTGTCTGTCAAAAACAATACCGGTTACAGAATCCCCCCCACCTTAAAACAATCCGGCCAGGAGGGAGCCCATGCCTTCCTGGCCTCTCGCCCCCCAGCCCCCTACACGATCGGGCAGGAGGGAGCCCAACCTTTCCTGCCCAGGCGGACCCCTTACCCCCTACCCCCCCACTACAATACGGACAGGAGGGATCCCAGGCCCTCCTGCCCTCGACACAACCCCCCGCCAACGACCACCCCCCCGAACCTACGATCGCCCCCCCCGCCGACCCGTGACCCCCCACTGGGTTGGGCCCATGTGCCTCAGGCCCCACCCACAGGAGGGGCCTAAGACTCCCAGGCCTATTCTGGTTGGCCCAGGCTCCTTAGGCCCTACCTGTGGGCTGGGTTTCAGACACCTGTGCCAATCCGGCCCCATTCTGCAGGCGGCTGGCCTGCCGGACACTCGGGTTTGGCACCCGTCTGTCCGGCCAACATTTTACAGGTATGGGGGGGGGTCGTGGGGTTGGCGGGGTGTCGTGGGTCGGCGAGGGGGCGGTCGTTGGGGAGAGGTTGTATCAAGGGCAGGAGGGCCTGGGATCCCTCCTGCCCGTATTGTAGTGGGGGGTGAGGGGTAAGGGGTCCGCCTGGGCAGGGGGAGTTGGGCTCCCTCCTGTCCGATCGTGTAGGGGGGTGAGGGGCAAGAGGCCATGAGGCTTGGGCTCCCTCCTGGCCTGATCATAATCGGGGGGTGCCGCGGGTGCCGCAGGGCAAGAGGGTTTGGGCTCCCTTTTGCCCCGATGCTGTCGGGGAGTCAGCGGGCCAAGAGGGCTTGGGCTCCCTCTTGCCCCAATGTTGTGTGTGTGTGGGGGGGTGGGGGGTGATGTATCGCGGCAGGAGAGATGCCTCATCTCCCCTACCGCGATGCCATCACTCCTATACCTGAACTGCCGTGACCCGCAGCACGAGAGATAGGGCATCTCTCCTGCCGCGATCATTGCTGTAGTGGGTAGGCTGGGGCCGCTGAGTTGATCGCAGCAGCCACCATCAGCTCAGCGGCCCCTTTTTCGGCACTTAGACCTGTTTTGACTTCGTCTAAGTCAAAGATGTATAAGTGCTGACTAGGCAACCTGCCTAAGGTTTTTGTTATGCCTGCTGCACGCCTAGGTGTAGGTCAACCCACCTCCCGCCCTTTCCCCTCCTCTAAACACGCCTTTTTTATCTCTGTGCGTTTAGTGGCTGGGGAAAGGCCTAAGCTGGTTTTAGATACGTCTAAAACCAGCTTTGGCTATGGGTACTTGGACGATCAGGCTTTTTGATCATCCAATTAAACCATTTAGGACACTTTTTAGACGTTTATTTTTTGATTATGAATCCGTTATTGTACGTATAAAAATGAATAAAGATTTACAAAAAAATATATAAAGCTTCTATCTTTTGCATCTGGGTAGTTGTTGAATCATTCTCCTCTCATTGATACCACCCTACTCACTTTTCCCTCACTTTCCAAAAAGCAGGAGGGAGAGGAAAAATCCTGACTATGTCTTTTGGAATTGGTATGTAAGTCAGCGTAAGTTGGTTGAGCAGAATCACTCATCTATCTGCTCCCATACTGAGAATTTAGCCACAGTTGAGGAAGCAAGGGTTTGAAATACCAGGGAAGTTCAGCTAAGTCTAATTGGTATTTTTCTCTTTTCAGACTTTCCTAAACTCTCAGCACTTCCTTTGTCTGAAAACAAAATACTTAGCTGCTAAACCTTGCATTCATTTTTAATTCCACAGCAACCTTGTGATTTCTCCACCGATGTGTTCTCTCTTTGATACTGTACTTTATGCAACAAATACTAACTTCTGGGACTCAAATCACTCATTGGTAGCTATTTCTCTATTTTATGGTTCTTCTTGAACTATTGTTTTTCATCTGCCTGCACATGTGCTGAATTTTTAAATCTCACATTCAGATGCTCTTTCTCTCTATTACTTTCCATGTGTTTTTCATTTGACCAAGAGACAGAAACTGAATGTCAGAAAGGGGTCAGAGAATGCCAGAATTCTACTGGGCTGTAATGACAGTAACTGCTTCTTTCTGCATGGAAAAAAAACCTCCAGAGACAGCTAGGCAAGGTTCACGTTATGGAACAAAATTTAAATGACACTTTGGCATCAGCATGTATGCAAATTGTACTAAACAAAGCAAATAAACTAAGCATCTCTGTGGCATCCAAACTAATGATGACAAATCTAAATTAACTGTATCTTCCCCCTCCAAACAAAAGCCTTGTTTTTCAAAAATATTTGAAAACATTTTTATTCCAGAAATATTTTAAGAAATAGGTTATGTTATTGTTACTTGTAACTCTCAGCTCTGTGTGCTGACTTATTGTCTGTTAAACCACCCTGAACCCATGAGAATTGCCAAAACACAAGTAACCAGAATTAGAATAAAATAGAAACATCATATAATGGGGGGTGGGGGGAGGGAAGCCCAGTCCTCTCCTCTTCTGCCACACTTCACTTTTTTCTTGATGCACACTCATCCAAAGGAAGCAAGTTCTCTTGGGGAGAGAGGGTAAGGGTTTTCCTATAAAACCCTGGTGTAGAGGTCCTTCTAAAGCAGTGGTCTCAAACTCAAACCCTTTGCGGTGCCACATTTTGGATTTGTAGGTACTTGGAGGGCCGCAGAAAAAAAATACTTAATGTCTTATTAAGAAATGACAATTTTGCATGAGGTTAAACTCTTTATAGTTTATAAAACTTTCCTTTAACAGTTAAAAGGAAAGATATATAAACTATAAAGAGTTTTACCTTATGCAAAATTGTCATTTCTTTAATAAGACATTAACTATTTTTTCTGCGGCCCTCCAAGTACTCTATTTTTTCTGCAGCCCTCACATTTAAAGTTCAATATCTTTTCTTTCTCAAAAATGGCACATTTCAATTACTAAATTGAAAATAAAATCATTTTCCTACCTTTGTTTGGTAATTTCATCAGTCTCTGGTTGCACTTTATTCTTCTGACTGTGCATCCAATATTTCTTCCCTTCTTTCAGCCTCCTGTATGCTTCCTCTCCTCCAGACCTTATTCCCTCCCCCAACTTTTTCTTTCTTTCTCTATGTCTGTCTTTCTCTGATTCCGTGTCCCATTTTTTGCTTTGTTTCTGGCTCCCTGTCCCCCCCCCCCCTTCTTTCTTTCTTCCTTCCTGCCCTCCTCCATGCCACCGCTGCTGGGGAATAGGCTGCTGCTGCTGCCACCATCAGGAACAGGCCAAGATCTCCACGCTTCTCTTCTCCACGGGGCCGACCAACTCTCGCCACCCGATGTCAATTCTAACGTCGGAAAGGACGTTCCGGGCAGCCAGGCAGCGATTGGCTAGCCAGAACGTCCTCTCGACGTCAGAATTGATGTCGGGCGGCGAGAGAAGCAGGGAGATCAAAGAGCAAGGTGCCGGCCTGTTCCCTGATGGCAGCGGTGAGAAGGGAAGGGAAACAGGTTGGGCACCACTGCTCTAGACGAGCCGCACTCTAGGGAGAACAGTGGAGGGTGGCGAGCTATGCGGACCGCCCCCCCCCTTGATACGCCACTGGAGCAGCAGCGTGTCTGGCCGGCTCTTTCCATTCAAAGCCGCGGGTGGCGGCTCCTTGCGAGATCCACGCCTGCGTCTGAAGCCTCTCTGATGTTGTGATGTCAGAGAGGCTTCCGATGCAGGAGTGGATAGCGCAAGGAGCCGCCAACCCGCGGCTTTGAACGGAACGAACCGGCCAGACACGCTGCTGCTCCAAAAGGAAGAGAATGATCCAGTCCAGACCGCGGGCCGTAAATAAAACTTGGAGAGCCACATGCGGCCCGCGGGCCGCGTGTTTGAGACCGCTGTTCTAAAGATATCTCAGAAACTGATATGACTCTTTTCTAAACTTGCGTGCAAAACAAACAATGCTTTGAGGTAGTCTTTTGTTTTGAGGTTCTGTTACATGAACATTGTAATACTCTACACTTTTTCTCCTCTGTGTCAGTGATCTCCCTTAATGATAGTTGGTTCTTCTTTGATTAACAGACATCCCTTCTGAACCAGCCTCACAGTCTGAATTTTCTGGGATCCATTTCCAAAGTTTCAAGTTTATTTATAATTTGCTACCCAAGTCATCAGACAAGTCATCTAGGGGGCTTAAAGTCTGAGATAGGGAGAGCGGTATAGAAAAGACAAACATGACGAAAGAGGGGTAGAAGGAAGAACTAAACTAATTATGATAGGAAGGAGAGAAGTATACATAAGGGTGGTTAATGTGTCATCAATACTTCTGCATCCAGTGCCCATAGGGAAAGCATCTGTGAAGAGAAGATTTTCAGGTCGGCCTTAAACTCATCTAGGGATATCTGTAGTCTTAAAATCTCCGGTAAATTGTTCCAGAGTTCAGGGCACTGTAATGAGAAGATGGAGCATCAAATGTTGTCTTAAACTAGTTTTCTGAAAGTAGGGACTATCAGACGATGCTATGTCGAGGATCTGAGTGTTCTTGAGGGTGTCAAGAACTGTGAAAGAACACTAGGTTCCCCTGTGGTACTGATTTTGAAGACTAGGAGCAGTTATTTATAGGTTATACAGTGGAAGACCCATTGAGAGGCCATCAGGAGAGGAGTCATGAGCTCATATTTTCTTGCATTGTTGATTATCCTAATAGATATGTTTTACTCTAAGCTCTCTATAACGGGATTTGCAGTAATTGAATTGACTAATGATAGTGAGTGTACTATTATGTTAAATGCTGGAGAATGGTGTAAAGATTGAATAGAGCTTATAGAAAGAAAGCTGAATGATCTGTGATAATTGGGGTCCAAATATAAGTTTATTATCAAGAATTTCATTAAGAATTCTTGTATTGCTAGTTAGAGGAACAAGAGTGCTACAACGAAGCACTGGCGATATAAGGGAACTCATGTCACCAGCCAAAAAATAGAAGGGTTTTGGATTTATTTGTTGAACTTATTCCTTTAAAATGTTTATAACTTGCTCCATCCACAGTTCTGGAAGGGTAACAAATACATGCATACATACGTGGAGGGGCATAACACATGTTTAAATCCAATTTGGGCGCATGGCACTAGGCGCTCAAAGTTGGCAGTGGGAAAATGCCCATTTTCAAAAAATACATCTTGATTTTTTATTTTTTTTTAAACAGTCTAATCTGGGCGTCCAAGCTATTGTTCATTCAGACCGCCAGGATGTCTATCTTTATACCACATTTTTTACCACAATTTCATCCAAGTCCCAAACACCCAGAACAAAACCATTTGGACATGGGAAGGGCCAATCTTGTAATTGATTGGGCCACCCAGACATGGCAACAGAGAAGTGGGGCACCTTACAGGGCACTGCTGTGAACTTCACAAACAGGGTGCCAGATAAACATCTCACCAGAACTCCCGTATAGGTGAGCCCCCTAAAACCCACTATGCCCACCTGTCTATAACCCCAATAGCCCTTATGGCTGCAGGTGGCACCCATATGAAGTAGAGTAGGGTTGGGGAGGGGGGTTGGTGGGTGTATATGTTCCACCATAAATGTAGTGGTTAGAGTGGCTTATGGGCCTGGGTCCTCCTCTCTGTAGCTTACTTTACAAGACTATCGACGGAGAAAGCCCAACTTACTGGAATAACTGACTAAATCAATCCTCCTCAACCAGACACAGAAGAACCCACTCACTATTCTCCCATCCATCATCCAGAAATGTCAAACAAAAAAAATTTTATGACAACCTTATAGCCTCCAAAGCAGCTAAACTGGACAGACAAATCACCACTCTGTTATCTTCAACTACAAATTGCAAAACCTTCAAGAGAGATACCAAAACCATACTCTTCATAAAATACATAAAACCTATCCAGCATGACCAATCCCAATCCACCATCTAACACTCTCCATACCCTTGATACTCTCTAATATTCTTCTATTTACCAAACGTTATCTAAAACTCTTTATTCACCCTATTCCTATCTCCTAAAAACTTCTTCTTCCCGTTGATAACTATTTTTTACCCGACATTGTTATTACCTTAAAAGTTTATCTCATCGCTTATTCTATTCCTTCAAATTTTGAATGTAATTCTTGTTTTAGTTTGGATGTAATCCGCCTTGAACCGCAAGGTAATGACGGAATAGAAATCACTAATGTAATGTAATATAATGTATAGTTCACTAGCCCAGCCCCCAGATTGTTTAAGACACCTGTATGAAGCTCTATCAGGCTTTCCTATACTAGGTGCTAATGCTCTGGAGACAGGTTTGTACTTTTTTATTCTGATATTTGTGGGGCTGTGAGGGGGCAGTAGGAGGGGGAGTCTTTACTTTGTTTCTGCAGTAGTTATCTGGTCACCCTGGATACCTTTTTGTCACTTATGCCTATTATTACATCGTCTAACTCACAATGTTTAAGTTTCATCCAGGATGTCTAGTAAAACATTCGATTATTACATTACATTACATTAGGGATTTCTATTCCGCCATTACCTTGCGGTTCAAGGCGGATTACAGAAGATTAATAAAAACGGTGTTACAATGGGTGAACTATTGATTAGCTAGAGAGGTAAGTAGTAGATCTTTTAACATTTCACGGGTTGTTAAGGGTAAGGCGGTTTGCAAAAGAATTAAGAAGGGGGTCACAATGGAAGCTCTGTTGTTATTACTAGTGAAGTAAAGGGTAGATCAATTGTCAGTTTTAGAGTTATTAAGAGTACGTGATGTTATGGCTGCTTCAGGAATTTCTTGAAAAGTATAGTTTTTATTTCTTTTCTGAATGTCTTGTAGTCTGGGGTGGTCGTCAGAAGGTTGGAAATCTGGTTGTCCAGCATTGCGGCTTGAGTGGCTAGGAGGCCGTCGTGTAGTTTTGATCGTTTTACTTCCTTGATTGGGGGGGGTATGAATGGGGAGTGCGTTTTTCTGTGTCTGGTAGTGGGTGCTTGGATGAGGCGGTTGTTCAAGTAAGATGGGCTGTCTCCGTTTAGGGTTTTAAATAACATGCAGTAGAATTTAAATTGGATTCTTTCTTGGATTGGAAGCCAACGTGAGTTGATGTAGGCTTCTGTGATATGGTCATGTTTTCTCAATGAGTAGATGAGTCTCAAAGCTGTATTTTGGATTGTTTGAAGTTTTCTAATCATAGTAACAGGGCAAGGAAGGAAGAGGATGTTGCAGTAGTCCAGTAGACCTAGTATTAGGGATTGTACTATAAATTGGAATTGTGCAGAACAACTAAATCTAGGTCGGCCAACATTCCACCCACATACTGCCCTAACCACTCCTCTAGATATGCCCCTTTCAGCTCTGGGCGCACAGCAGCATTCAGAGGCATAAAAGAGCCAGAAAATCAGTTTGATTATCAGCACATGGATGGCCTGTCTTTTAGGTCGTCCAAGTGCCGACTTGGGCGGGTTTTTAGACATCTTTTTAAGTTTTGATTACGAGCCCCTTTATAAAGCACAATTAATAAGACTAGAATTCAGAACAAAAGTGGAAACTCTCACAAATCATTTAAAAGACAAATCAAATAAGCTTTCATTTGCTTTCTAAATTGTAAAACTGATGACTTTTTCCTCAGTTCAAATGGTAAACAGTTCCAAAAACAGGCACCTCCAATTTGCATCATAGTGCAATTAAACATATCTGATCTGATCTTATCCATACAATATATAGAGTACACAGGGGCTGATATATTCTCAAAGATGCAGCTAAAGCAAGAGGAACATCACCATTTAAGGCCTTGAAAATCAAGGTAACAACCTTAAATCTAATTCTCCAATAGATTGGTAACCATTGTAATTTTTTCAGAATGGGTGAAATACAAATTTTAATGTCCTGGTCAACAATCTTGCTCATAAACGATAAGCTCGCGCCTGCCTCATGCTCTGCTCTGGCGCTAGGAGTTCAGCTCGGGAGTCAGCAGATGGAAGAGAAGGATCGCTGAAAGCTCCTGCCATACAGCGCCTGACGGCAGGATGTTAAAAAAAGGTACATGAAGGTACTCGGGAGTCAGCGGAGGGAAGGGCAGATTCGCTAAAAGCTCCTGCCATACAGCGATGGACGGCAGGATTTAAAAAAAGGTACGGAGGCCTGCCTGCTTGCCTATCGGCCTCAGGGTGGGGGGCCCTGCCTGCCACTAGGCCTGCCTGCCACTAGACCATTAGGCCGGCCTGCCTGCCTGTCACTAGGCCACTAGGCCTGCCGGCCCCTAGGCCTGCCTTCCTGTTATTAGGCCACTAGGCCTGCCTGCCAGCCACTACACCTGCCTGCCCTGTGCCCTGTGCTCTATACCCTGTCCTGGGTGACAGGGTATAGAGCCTGGCAGGGAAGGGGGACAGGGTGCAAATCCTGACAAGGAGTGTGGGGTTGAATGCAGAGCCTGGCAGGGAGAATTTGATTCAGAATGTTTTTTTTCTTGTTTTCCTCCTCTAAATCTAGGGTACGTCTTATGGTCAGGTGCATCTAATGGAGAGAAAAATATGGTAATTTGGTAACTAAATCAACCTAGGAAACTGCATTATTTGTAAGTAAAGTTGAAGTTTTATCACAATCTTTGGACTCTGTTAAACAAGAGCATACAAAACAATACAATCCTTTTACTAAGACACGCTAGCCTTTTTAGCGCACACTAAACGCTAACGCGTCCATTATATTCTATGGACGCGTTAGTGTTTAGCAGGCGCTAAAACAGCTAGCACACCTTAGTAAAAGAGGGGGCATATGAACAAGTTAATGAGGACATTAAGGGCTCCTTTTACAAAGTCACACTAGGGCCTTCACGCGCGGAATAGCGCCCGCTAAAATGCCACATGCGCTAGCCGCTACTGCCTCCTTTTGAGCAGGCAATAGATTTCTGGCTGGCGCGCGCTAATCCGGTGCGTGCGTTAAAGCCGCTAGCGCGGCTTTGTAAAAGGAGCCCTAAATATCTTAGGGATTCAGCGGCATCCCTCGTGAAAGATAATAATGTACTACATCAACAGATTGAACAGATTGAAAACTTTAAACAAAGATAGAATTTTGAATTTTCCAGAAGTTACAGCGATGACCCGGATCTCTTTAAGAAATACCTTGTCAGAATTTAGAAGATTTCCTCTGCAAATATTCCACCTATGAATAAAGTCTTCTAAATACCAGTTTCCTAATCAAAAAGAGTTTTTTCACCCTCTGGAAACTTCAATCCATTAAAGCATACTTTGATAACTCTGCCTTCAGAATCTTGGTACAGTCCACTGCCAGGAAAGGAGAGTGTCACAGGTTTTGCAAAGTAAAGGCCTCAAGACAGGCTTTCAAAATTCCCTCCCTGGGTGGTAGCAAAACCTCTCCCCACAATTCACACTCCTAGCTTTGCAAACAAACAAAATAGTCCAAACAGTCAAGTGAAAAACCAAACTCACTGTTTGCAGCTTGAGGCCCAGTCACCTGCATGGCCTCAGGAAAGCCAGGAGCACACTCTGCAAGACTTTCTTCACAATCCATGGGTTGTTCCTCCTCTGAGAATCAGAGGAAAAGGAGGGAAGGCATAAAGAAACTGATTCCTCCAGTCCAGAAGAAAAGCATCCGCCTCGAGACGGTGAGGCGAGAAAATGTGGGAGCAAAACTGAGGCAGTTTGAAGTTGCTGGGAGACGCGAAAAGGTCTATCTGAGGGGTGCCCCATCGAGCAAACACCTGACGAAGTGTGGGGGAATTGAGCGCCCATTCGTGAGGTTGCAGAAGATGACTCAAAGTGTCCGCCAGACAGTTCTGCTGACCCTGGATGTAGACAGCTCTGAGAAAGATATTGCGAGAAATTGCCCACTGCCACAGCTGCAGAGCCTCCTGACAAAGGGGGTAAGACCCCGTCCTTCCCTGCTTGTTGACATAATACATGGCCACCTGATTGTCCGTCCGGACAAGAACCACCTGGTTGTGAAGAAGATGATAAAAATCTTTGAGAGCATTGAAAATCGCTCTGAGTTCCAACAGATTGATGTGACACCGACGGTCTGCTGACGTCCACAGCCCTTGAGAACGGAGACCATCTACGTGGGCTCCCCATGCGTAAGTAGACGAATCGGTTGTGAGAACTTTCTGATGAGGAAAATTGGAAGAGAGCATCCAACAGCGGAGAGAATTCCTCAACAAAGGAGTTACCACAATATGGCGAGAAGGCAGGTCCAGCGCTTGTTGCCATTGAGATGCCAGGGTCCACTGAGGAATGCGAAGGCGAAGTCTGGCAAAAGGAGTCACATGAAGTGTAGAAGCCATGTGAATGAGCAGGATCATCATCTGCCGTGCAGAAATGGTTGGAAGACAAGACATCTGTTGACAGAGCTGAATGAGGGTAGCTTGACGAGCTAGTGGAAGGTACGCTCTCATGCTGACAGAATCCAGAGTCGTGCTAATGAACTGCAGAGACTGGGATGGGATCAACTGAGATTTGGGAAAGTTGATATGGAACCCTAGACTTTGAAGGAATGCAATAGTCTGATGGGTTGCTGCAATAACCTCTGGAAGAGAAGAGGCCTTGATAAGCCAGTCGTCCAGGTATGGAAATACCTGAAGACCTCGAGAGCGAAGAGCCGCAGCTACCATGACCAAACACTTGGTAAACACTCTGGGGGAGGCCGCTAGGCTGAAGGGAAGAACTCTGTTTTGGAGATGGAGATCCCCCACCTTGAATCTGAGATATTTGCGAAAGTTCGGATGAACAGGTCTATGAGTATAAGCTTCTTTGAGATCCAGTGAGCACATCCAATCCCCCTGATCCATGAGGGAGTATAAGGTCGGTAACGAGAGCATGCAAAACTTCTCTTTGACCAGAAATTTGTTGAGGGCTCGAAGATCCAGAATGGGTGGCAAATCCCCCGTCTTCTTGGGCACCAGGAAGTACCGGGAATAGAAACCCTGGTTGCGTTGGGAGAGCGGAATCTCCTCCACCGCTCGAAGGCGAAGAAGAGCCCGAGCCTCTTGAAGAAGAAGGGGGAGTTGCGAGGACCTGGAAAGACACTCGTTTGGAGGGTGATCTGGAGGCACCTGAAGTAGGCGCAGAGTATCCCTCTCGGATAATGGTCAGAACCCAGAGATCCGATGTGATGCTTTCCCAGTGGGAAGAAAACAGGGAAAGGCGACCTCCAATGGATAGAAGAGAATTTGGATGCAGGGAGGTTGGAATGCTCAAACCCGGAACATCACAAAGACGGAGCCGGCTTGGCAGCAGCAGGCGCCTGAGTCTTCTGAGGACGTTGATGCTGCTGAGGGCGTCGAGGAGGAGGTCTAGAAAAGGCAGGCGTCATCTTCTGAGGATAACGATGAGCCAGTTGTTTGTGAGCCCAAGCAGTAGAAGGCTTGAGTTTGGACCGAAGCAGAGAAGCAAAAGAGCGCTCATACTCGGAGAGTCGCTTGGTGGCAGCCTCAATGGAGTCGTCGAAAAGTTCATTCCCCTGACAGGGCAAGTTGGCAAGATGATTCTGTAGGTTAGGGTCCATGTCAACTATATGGAGCCAGGCAAGTCGACTCATGGCGACCGCAAAAGCAGACACCCTGGACGAAAGCTCAAAAGCATCATAAGATGCCTGCAACATGAAAAGCCTCAATTGAGAAAGAGTTTGAAGGATTTGTTTAAACTCCTGGAGGCGGGCTTTGGAGAGGTCCAGATAGAAGGACGGCAGCATCTTTAGGAAATGGTTGAAGTAGGAAACATAAAACATAGTTGTAGTTTAAGATCCTGTTTGCCATCATGGAATTTTGGTATAATCGACGGCCAAACTTGTCCATGGTCCGACCCTCCTGGCCGGGGGAAACAGTTGCAGAAATCTTAGAGGGGTGAGCTTTCTTCAGGGAGGACTCAACCACCAAGGATTGGTGGGACAATTGAGACTTCTCGAAACCCTTGCAGGGGACAGTGCGGTATCGCGACTCCAACTTAGAAGGGATAGCCGTGACAGAATAAGGAGTCTCCATATTCCTCATGAAGGTCTGCTTGAGGACTGGAGTCATGGGCAACCTCAAAGTCTCCTTGGGGGGATGGGACAGTTCCATGTCCGCCAATTATTCCGGCATGTATTTGGAATCAGAGTGCAAGTCCAAATGAAGAGCTGCCCCATGTCAAAGACAAACTTGGCAAACGAAGAAGACTTTGAAGCCGAGGCATCCTCAGGGGAGGCATAACGGGATCGAGGCGCCACCGAATAGGATGGTGAAGCCTCATGGGAGTATTGAGACACAGGCTCCAACTCCAAGTGCACCGTGACAGAAAAAGCTCCACTCCCAGTTTGCGGCGGAGTAAAGGAATGTTTCCGCTTCAAACTCCTCGACGGCAATTTCTTCGGGGTTCGAGGCAGGGAATGCAGTGACGCAGGAGGAGACGAGTCCCACAACAAAGGCCTCAAGGGAGGGGTCCTCGATCTCGAAGGTCTCGATGATGGAGGAGACGAAGCACGCCAAGCATGAGAGTGATGTGGCAGCCTCGAAGAAGCCTTGGTAGGCTTCGGTAGCTTAGAAGTCAGGTGCTTCGACTGCCTCGAACGATGTTTCAGACGAGGCAACACAGACCTCGAAGAGGGATCCGGCGAGGAGTCCGAGGAAGAAACCCTCTTGCGAGACCTGCCCTGAGGAGGCTTCGCAACGGTCTCAGACTGCTGCTCAGGCTGGTCTACCGGAAGCAAAGTCGAGAATGGGACCAATTGAGCCACGATAGAGGAAATTTGAGTAGTTAAGATGGACTTCAACATATCCTCAAACATGGGCACCGAGACAAAAGGATCCGGTCTCGTAGGTGCCGCACTGCGCTCCAAGGAGGGCGACCTCGAATGTGAGTATTCCCGAGACTTGGAGGCACGCTTAGCTGAAGGCCTCGATGACAGAAGCAAACCCGGGGTCACGGGTGGCAGAGAAAGAGACTCTGGAGGCTTCTTGGGGATGGTACCTGAAAGGAAGCAGGAGACTTATCCCCAGTCGCAGGCTTCGAGGACGGGGCTGACGAGGCCTTCAAGGCCGAGGACCCTGAGGTCTTCGAGGCCAAGTCCGGTGCCGGCGTCGAGGGTGAGATCTTAACGCCCAAGGATACCTCTGATGTCGAGGTCTTTGACGCCGAAGGCGTCGACACGGTCGAGGCCGAGGCTTTATCTGGTTCCATGATGGCGAAGAGCTGAAGAAACCGGTCACAGTGGCGGCGAAAAGCTCGAGGCTGAAGGGTCAGACAGCGCACACAATCCTCGGGTCGATGACTGTCACCCAAACAAATCATAAACCGACTATGAGGATCGGTGATAGAGATCGTCCTGCCGCACTGATAGCAACGCTTGAACCCGGTCAAGGGCCGGGACATAGAAAACACAAAGTCTGTACCGGAGAGAAAGGAGGGTGGGCCTAGGCCCTAAGCTCCCGCACTCAGCGGCAAATGCGGAAGAAAAATAGAAACTTTTTTTTTTTTTAAGTATAACTGAAAAGAAAAGAGAAACGAACACAGCGACCAAAACAATAATCCAGCCGCGGTGAAGAGAAGGCACAACGCTGCAGAGCTAGAGGAACAAGTCTTCTCGGCTCCTCGGAAAACGTTGAACTGAGGATCCTCACAGGAGATGCGCCCCCTAGTTCGGGCGGGAAGGCATGTGCGCGGTGCGCGGTGCGCGGTGCAGCACTCGAAAGTTCGAGATCTTCAAGCACGTTTGCTTTCGAGGCTGTCCGCTGCGGGGCTCCGTCAGTGACGTCACCCATGTGTGAGAATATGCTGCCTGCTTGTCCTGGGATAATAGATGGGCCGTGGCCCTTTTCTGCCGTCATGTTCTATGTTTCTAAGGAGTGTGACCCCCTTTTTATTTCTTGGTCATGAACCACTTAGCCTTAGATTTAAACGACAAATAAGGGCACAGGCACACACAGAGGAAGCAGTTATATCTTGGACCTTCCCAGCATCACTCAACATATACAACTGCTAGTACTTATTAAGACTGTATTGTTTGATAAATTCATTTCCTAAATAGAAGTTATATTAATAACAATAATTCTACTCTGACTATTCTTAAGAAATATGTTGTACTTTTGCTGTTTGTAGTTTGTACTTCGCTGATTGTCCAGCTATCTTCGGTGTAAACCGCCTAGAAATCGTCCGATTGTGGCAGTATAGAAGAATAAAGTTATATTATGTTATATGTTAACAATGGAAGAACAGATTTTTCATACTTTCACCTAGAACAGCCAGAAATTCCAATAAACAATTTTATTTCTTGGAACAACCTGAAATTTACATGGTTTGTTGTGCTGGGCATGCAGAGAAAGTCCAAATGCCTAAGGATCATGAAGCAAGTCTCCCCACCTGTCAGAAGAAAATAAGAGGCCCAGGGCAAAAATAAAACCGGAGTACCACATATATAGTAAACCAAGAAACACTGTGGTATGGCGATGATCCTGAGATGGACTTTAATGAAAAAGTTCCAAATATACTTTACCACATAAATCACATAGTAAGATTTTAAAACAACTGGTCTAACTTTGAGCAAATATTTTCCACATATGTTATAGATACTCAAATACAGAACTAAGAATGTGTGACAGCAAATACACTCAATTTGCTCTTATAATTTGAATGAAAAAAAAATCGCAGGATTTCCACTTTAATGACAACGGGTAGCTAACAACAACTAGTTTTTCTTTCCAGAACTCTATATTTTTCAAACAGAGGAAATGGTTAGAAGTCAAAAGATCTGCGCTAGCTCTAAAAACAAACCTAATTACAACATTGCAAACTACTTTCCAGCGGTTAGCTTCATGACTCATGCAATCAATGGTTTTCAAATAATGCTCAAATCATTTATTCGTGTGTGTAATATGCTGGCATTTTAAATCAGAATCAGAGACTGAAAATCAAGTTCAGCCAGGATTTTACATCTTAAACACCTGGGGACATAGAAGTTGAGAGAGGGAGAAAGGGAAAGAACGGCTTCCTCTGAAGATATAATGGGTGAGCCCCCCCCCCCTTCCAAGCAAAGTTAATGGCAGGTCTATTGCATATGTTGGGGGGAGCAAGAGTCCTGGTGGCACTTTCCCACAGTTACTATTTAGCTTGAGTGGCAACATATGCCTTAGGAGTCTGAGATAAAACAACATAATGAAATCATGTCAGCGTCCTCCATAATATGTAAATATAAATTCACAATAAAACATCTAGAACATAAGCAGTGCCTCCGCCGGGTCAGACCATGGGTCCATCCTGCCCAGCAATCCGCTCTCGCGGCGGCCCAAACAGGTCACGACCTGTCTGAATCACCAGAAGGGGCCCCCTTGCCACCTTGGTTTCCCATTGAAGTCCTATCTTCCCATCGAAGTCCTAATCCTCCGGTCTTGCACATTCACGACTTGGTTGGGTTTCCATACTTATTACCTGATTAGTTTTCTATACTTGTATTACATCCCAGCACCTCTCTCAGTATCCCACGATCCCTTTATCCCTCAGGAATCCGTCCAATCCCTGTTTGAATCCCTGTACTATACTCTGCCTGATCACTTCTTCCGGTAGCGCATTCCAAGTGTCCACGACCCTTTGGGTGAAAAAAAAAACTTCTCATAAATAACTTTTGTATAAACAATTATAAAGACATATAAAAACATTTAAAGACTAAATTTTAGTCAGTGGTTGTGGCCATTCATACTCTGAGCCAAGGATAATGAAGCCATTGTGACATCACTGATGTGATTGGCTCTTAGGCACTGGTGGAATGAGGCATTATGACATCACAGTATCTGCTCTGGATACCAGAGACTGTCATTCTGTAGTGTCTGTTTCAACCTCAGTCCTTCTACACCAGCATTCTTCAAAGCAAAGCTTGCGAGTCAGTGGTTGTGGCCATTCATACTTTGATTCTTCCCTCTCTCCTTAAAGAATGACATGAATATTGTTTACCGCGGTTATCCGCGGGGACGGTGATGAATTCTGTCACCGTGTCATTCTCTAATCCAAACAATGTTCTTAATCGATAATAATAAAATGCTAAGCACACATGCGCACTCTTAACGCCGTGTTGCCTGATCTGTAGTTCCGTGGCCGGCAGAGTGCGCATGCGCGCTTACCACGCATCTCTCTGTCTCGCAGTGGGCTTGCCGGCTCCGGCCAAAGTTCATTTATTTGTTCAAAGCCCCTGCTGCGGCTCCTCTATCGAACCTCACCAGATTCGGAGAAGACTTCCGACTCTGGTGGGGATCGAGAGAGGAGACGCAGCGTCGGCTTTGAACTAAAAAATGAACTTTGTCTGGCCGGAGCCGGCAAGCCCGCTGCGAGACAGAGAGATGGCATCTGAATATTAACAGCGACTCGGCAACGGGGGAGGGGGAAGAAACCTAAAGTAAGCCATGCTAGGGGTGGCTGCACATTTTTGTTTTTTGGCAGAACGGATGATTTTCAACAGACAAAGCTGCGGTGGAGGCTCCTCTCTCGAGCGGCACATGCGTCGGAGAAAGCTTCCGATGTAGGCAGGGATCTAGAGAGGAGCCGCGAAGGCGGCTTTTAAAACAAAAATAAACTTCTCAAAGTAACTAAGGGAGCCGTTAGCCTAAGGGTAGTCTAAAAACAAAATTGCCAAAATTCAGTCGTAGGAGTCAAGCTTACGTCTGACCGGCTCCCTTACTGCTCCCCCCCCCCCTTCCATTCCCGCGGTCCCAACTACTAACCTGCCGATTCCAGCAGCGTGTGCAGCATTCTACACACGCTGCTTCGGGGCTTTCTACTGCCCTGATTTGCTCTGCTGCGTCTCTGATGATGTCATCAGGGACGTGCCAGAGTAAATCAGGGCAGTAGAAGGCTCCGAAGCAGCATGTGTAGAGTGCTGCTCACGCGGCTGGAATCGACAGGTTTGTCGGGACTGCGGGAAGGGAAGGGCGGGGGCAGTAAGAGAGCCGGCCAGACCGTGGGAAGAGAAAGGGGAGGTAGGGGAAATGCTGCTGCTGCACAGGGAAGTGGTGTGGGGGGAAGGAATGGAGGGGGAGGGAATGCTGCTGCTGTGGCTGCTGCACAGGGAAATGGAGGGGGAGGGAATACTGCTGTGGCTGCTGCACGGGGAAGTGGGGGGAGAGAAATGCTGCTGCATAGGAGGCAGGGAGAGAAACAGATAGATAGAAAGACAGACAGACAACGGGAGGAAGGGAGACAGAAAGAAAAGAAGACACAGGGGCAGGGAGAGACACAGAAAGACAGACAGACAAAGGGGGCCAGGGAGAGAGACAGACAGAAAGAAAGACAGCGGGAGGGAAAGAGAGAAACATAAATAAAGACAGACAGACATATATTCTAGCACCCTTTAATGTAATGGGCTAAAATACTAGTGTTATAATATTTTATTATTATGTTATTAGAATGGCAATTTTATGCTGTTTTTCATTATAATTGTAATACTGGGAGTTGGATCTGTTTAATGCTTTTATTTATTTATTTACCATAAGACAGAGTGACTGGGTTTAACCAGTGTGCTACAGAGTGAGCTAGCAAGCTGCATAGCAATTGTACAATTAGATCTTACAGGCATTGTAAGGAAGCCTACTTTTGAGTATAGTTTAGGCTTCAGATAGACCTGAGTTCTATGGACGGAACTTAGGCACAGTTTGGATGTCCTTAATGTGATCTGCTAAATAGCTCTCTGGGGTTTTATTTTTGCTTTAAGCTCAAAATACATTTAATAAACCACCACATAAACAGTGCACAACAAAATACATTTAATAAACCACCACATAAACAGGGCACAACAATACAAAGATATTGCATGCAAAATCTTCTAATGGAAGGCAGGCAGGCAGGATGGCATGGGGGGTGTTCAATGGAAGGGGGATGGGAGGCAGGCGGGCATCAGAGGGGGGATGAGGTGAGGAAGGACGCACTGGGGGCACTATGGATTTAGGAAGGGGCAATGTTGTGTGTTATGTTTGATTAGTTATTGTTACAAGTACTACAAGTTTATATGTCCTCCCTGAATCTTCTCCACCAATCCCCCCTAGAAACACTCTACACCTACGCCGACGATATCCTGGTCCTCATCGAGACCGACGCGAACCTCACCAATCTCGCAGCTAACATTTCTTCTTGCATAACCAAACTCCAATCCTGGGCTCACACTGTACAAATGAAATTGAACGAGTCCAAAACTAAACTACTTTGGCTTGGCCCTAAACTTGATCAATTACCCACTTCCATCCCACTGCCCACAGGCTCCTCTCTACAGCTGGAATTCTCTAGCAAAGTTCTGGGCATCACCATAGATTCATCATTATCCTTCAACGACCACCTCAACTCCCTGATAAAAAAATGCTTCTGCAGCCTTCACATGCTGAGGAAAGTGAGATCCTGCTTCCACCAAAAACACTTTGCCGTCCTCGTACAATCCATTATCCTCTCCAGATTGGATTATTGCAATTCCATTTACCTAAGCTTAACAAAGAAAAGCCTCCACAGACTCCAACTAATCCAGAACACCGCGGCCAAACTTATCTTCTCAAAAAGTAAATTTGACCATGTCACACCGCTCCTATCCAAACTCCACTGGCTTCCCGTTATTTCCAGGGTCTACTTTAAATGTGCCTGCCTAACCTTCAAGATCCTCCACGGTATCCTTCCTCCTTTTATCCCTCTATCCTGGAATTCCTCAAATCCAACCTCCACTAGATCCACTCAAAAATTAAAACTATCCTACCCCTCCTTAAAAGGCATCTCCCTTGTTGGTAAACTTGGCTCTTCCCTCCCTTTCAGAATCACTCAACTTTGGAACAGTCTCCCCTCCCCTCTCCGCAATTTGAGCCCCCTTCTACAATTCCGTAAGCATCTGAAGACCTGGCTCTTCTCCAGAACGTAACCCCGTCCCGCTCCTGGCACTCTCACACCAACCTCTCTTCTCTCATACTTATATAATTCCACTGGAGTTCCGTTCCTTCCCTAACCATGTAAACCGTGTCGAGCTCCATCTGCGGAGATGATGCGGTATATAAACCCAAGATTTAGATTAGATTAGATTAGAAGTACTATATATGGTGCTGAGAATAAATGTCCAAATAAGTGTTCTCGACTTTTTTTAATTTATTATCCGTGTCACATTTTTTATAAGGGTTAGTACCAATAACAACATATTTCATTTAACATATTGATATATATCACAGTAATGATGTATTTTATTATTTAATTTAATGTAAATTTAATTTAATTCTTATATACCGCTAATAACCGTGAGGTTTCTAAGTGGTTTACAAAAATGATGCATTAAAGATACAATAAATAAAAACTAAATAAATAAGATAGGTACTTGGAAATTCCCTAACTGTCCCAAAGGCTCACAATCTAACTAAAGTACCTGAAGAAACAGTATGAAAAATAAAAATAAAAAGACAGAGGTAGAGATAGAGATAGAAATGAAATATTCCAACAAGTAATGAATAAATAATTTAAAGATAGAATTAAAATAATAATTAAAGTAAACAAAATAGAGATAAAAATAAGCATAGAGAGAAACAGAAACACACTCCAAAAAAGCATCAAGATCTTTGACTTGTAATTATTATTATCTCTCATGTAATTTACAAACTTAAAAATGGGAGGTGAAACGGCCTCATAAGTGGAATAGCCTAGGGCCTCTTTTCATCTAAATCCAGCCCTGACTGTGCCACTGGGCATATCTTCTCTCAGCTAAAGAGACTTAGCCACTTTAGCCTCTCTGAGTTTTCATTGCCCTTCTGTACCTTTTCTAACTCTGCTATATCTTAGAATTGCACACAGTAGTCAAGGTGGTGTGACACAAAGGCATTATAGCATTCTCATTTTTGTTTTCCATTTATTTCATGATAATTTTTTTTTTTTTTTAAAATCTTTATTATTTTTCAATTCGAGAATAGTGCATACCTTAATACTAGATCTGTCAGGAATAAAGCCTTCCTAATTAATGATTGGATCATCAACAAGAAAATAGCCTGCCTTTTACTAACTGAAACATGGCTACTATCAGAAGATGATCCAATAATAATTGATCTCCTATCAGACAATTTCAAAATCCTCACGTTAAACCGCATGGGAAAAAAAGGAGGAGGATTAGCAATTATTCTTAAAGAAGGATTTGACTTCGAATTACTGGATTCCAAAATGACTGACCAACTAGAAATTTTAGCCTGTAAAATTAGCAACTGTCAACTAGAAGAATCCCTATCCTGCATATTATTCTATGCCCCACCAAAAAGCTGGCCAAAAGCCAAAGAAGACTTCTGTGCATTTGTCCTAAACAATTCAATCGGTCCTTCTTACAATATCATCGCAGGAAACATAAACATACACCTAGATGAAGAGGACAACACAAACGCGAAAGAGTTTAAAAACTTTCTATCCCTATTCAATTACAACCTCCTTCTACCCACACAAATACATGAAAAAGGCCATCAATTGGATGTGGTAGCCATGTCCACAAAGGATATCCCAGACCCTGCCATCTCCCTACTTCAAGGCACCTGGTGTCAAGATATCTGATCTGACCATTTTACTTATTATTTCAAGCTACTCTGGTCTTATCATAAATCTAAAACACGCCCAATGATAAAAAGAGAACATCACACAAGAGGCTATATTAATCCAAAAGAATTCTGGTCACAATACGGATTGCTAACAGAGATAGAAGAAGGAATCGATTTCTGGGATCACTGGATGTCAACCAGCACATCTATTTTAGATAAAATCGCCCCTATACGTAATAGCAAAAGCAATGCAAATAAATATAACAAATGGTTTGACACCGAACTAAAAATGAAACAACTAGCTAGACGACTGGAAAGAACTTGGAAAAAAACAGGAGAACTAGCAGACCATAACAACTGGAGAGCAAACATAAAAATCTACAAACAAATGATAAAAGACAAACGTAAAGCATTCTACTCCACTAAAATCAACTCATCTTGTAATGGTTCACAAGGAATCAATACAAAAGAGCTATTCAACCTGATAACGAATTTATTTGACACCACTCGCTACACCTCACCTACACACAATATTAAGCTACCCTCTGCTAATGACTTAGCTTCGTACTTTGATTCTAAAATTAAGAACCTTAGAATCCATTGTTCAACAAATGACTCTAGTGATCATCTATTAGCTAACTCCCAAGGAAATGATATATTGGCAGACATGATCTGGAGCTCCTTCCAAGATTTAAAGTGGAATGATTACATCAGACTATACAACAAATACTCTAGATCCTACTGCGTTCTGGACTCATGCCCCCCAGAAATCATGAAAGCGACACCTTTAGAATTTAAACTATCGCTGATGCAATACTTGGCTCACAACCTAAAAACTGGGAAATTCCTCAATAATAATGGTCACATTATAATAACCCCAATTCTAAAAAATCGTAAAGTATCCGTAGCCCTAATATCCAACTACAGACCAGTAGCATTCATTCCGTTTATTGTAAAAATTATGGAGGGATTGGTACACACCCAACTGATGGGTTATCTTGATCAATTCTCTCTCCTATATGACACTCAATCCGGTTTTAGACCGCTATTTAGCACGGAGACAGTTATTGCGGCTAACTTAGACAATCTGCGCCTACTGTTTAGCAAGGGCCTCAATGCCCTGGTTATGCAATTTGATATGAGTTCCGCCTTTGATCTAGTGGACCACATGAAACTGCTGCAATGCCTAGACGCCATTGGTATCAGGGATGAGGTGCTAAACTGGTTCCGTGGTTTCCTTATCTCCTGCACCTATCAGGTACGTTTTAATTATGAACTTTCCGACATCTGGAGCAATCCATCCGGTGTGCCACAAGGGTCTCCTCTATCCCCATTGCTCTTCAACGTCTACATGTCCTCACTGGGCACGCAGCTAACCTAGTTGGGGATAAAACTATTTAGTTACGCAGACGACTTTACGATTATCATCCCATTCATTAATTCTGTCTCTGAAACTATTCCCAAAGCTTCAGAAGCCATAAATGTGATGGAGCAATGGATGACAAACTTTAGGCTCAAACTTAATTCAGAAAAAATGACTTTCTTCGTTGCTTCACCACATCCGTTTGATACCACACACCGCTATGTATCAATAACCTTAGCTACCCTATCCAGCCTACCATAAAGATACTAGGTGTAACTCTGGATCAATGCCTCACCATGAAAGACCAGATAGACTCCTTAATCAGAAAGGTTTTCTTTATTCTCTGGAAACTCAGATCCATTAAAGCTTATTTTGATACATTGGCATTCAGAACCCTAGTACAATCCCTTGTATTAAGTCTACTTGACTACTGTAACATCGCATATTTAGCAATTTCCCAAAAGAATATGCAACGCCTACGACTGATGCAAAATGCGGCAGTTAGACTGATCTTTGGACTAAAGAAATTTGATCACATAACACCCTACTACCGGCAGCTGCATTGGTTGCCGATGGAGGCATATGTAAAGTTCAAGTTCGCCTGTTTCTGCTTTAAAGCATTACACGGACTTGCCCCTAAATACATTATCCAGCTAATCAGAGTTAACAAAATTCATTAATGGACCCCATATTAATTTAAATAGTTTATTATGACACGATATTTCTGAATTCATTTTTTCATATTTATAACATAAACATAAAGTTTCCCACCAAAAGGGAAAATTAAGGCTGTCCCAATTTTTCCAGTTTTTGATAATCATATGTATAGCTATCCCAGTCATAATGATAAAGAGCCTGCTTTTATACCTATCTAGTAGAGCTTTAGTTGACAACAATGTCCCGCAGATTACTACCTCATAGGACAACGGAATCAAAGACTCCGTATCCAATTAATTTGTCCCCATATTGATTTCCAAAAGTTGAGTATCAAAGAACAATCGAACAACAAATGATCCAGTGTCCCTACTTCAAGATGACAATGCCAGCATCTATTAGACTTTGAACTATATAACTTTTGCAAACGAACAGGAGTCCAAAAAATTATATGTAACAAAAAGAACCAGGTTTGCCTCATAGATGCTGATGTTGTACATCTCATCCTCCAAGTCCAAATCCGTGGCCATTGAGTAGCAGAAATATAGAAACATAGAAACAGACGGCAGATAAGGGCTGCTTTATTTCAATGCTCCAAATATCTTTTAAGTTTGTTTTTGGTTTTTTATTTAAATATTCAGATAATTTTCCTAATAATTCTTAACATTCTATTTGCTCCTTATCTTAGGTACAACTTATCTGGGGAAAAGGTCAAGGACAAGGATTCTCTAATTAAGAATCATTTCAGGAACTTTCCACATAGCCTCAGTCCATTTTTGCACATAGAATACATTAGCTTTCTATGAAAGAAAATTTCGCCCTTAAAATCCTCAACATTATTTATGCAGCTGATATCAGCTTGCAGTTTCCACAGTGGTAATTCTCATAAACCTATCAAGAAAATCAAAAGCCCTCAAGAATGAAAGCAACAGTTAACTGTAAGTTTTACCAGTCCGAAATCTCTGCCAAATTTTTGACTGATACTAACAAGATGGAGACTCTTCTATTTAAGAGAGACACGGAAATGAATAGCAACAGACTCTTGGATTCTTAGGACCTAACAGCAAGGATACAAGCTGAATTTCATGAATTTCTATTCATCCATTATGCAGCCCTTCCATAACCATCTTAAAGTATCCTCACAGCTACTTTTCAGTTCTTTAATTTAATTTAATTTAATTCTTCTATACCGCTAATAACCGTGAGGTTTCTAAGCGGTTTACAAAAATGATGCATTAAAGATACAATAAATAAAAACTAAATAAATAAGATAGGTACTTGGAAATACCCTAACTGTCCCAAAGGCTCACAATCTAACTAAAGTACCTGAAGAAACAGTATGAAAAATAAAAATAAAAAGACAGAGGTAGAGATAGAGATAGAAATGAAATATTCCAACAAGTAATGAATAAATAATTTAAAGATAGAATTAAAATAATAATTAAAGTAAACAAAATAAAGAGAAACATAAGCATAGAGAGAAACAGAAACACACTCCAAAAAAGCATCAAGATCTTTGACTTGTAATTATTATGATCATTTAACACCAGATCTTAAATGCCTTTCTGGAATACATCATATCCCTATCCCTCTCCATACCCACCTCCATCTCTACCCCAATTCACTTCAACCGGAAGCAGGAGGAAGCTTGTACAAGCCCCTAAGCACTGATAGTGAAGGTGAATGCGTGCGAGTTGGAACAAATCTGAGCGTGAATGTGTTCCAACTCGCACGCATTCACCTTCACTATCAGTGCTTAGGGGCTTGTACAAGCTTCCTCCTGCTTCCGGTTGAAGTTTAGATTTAGTTAGATTCTTCAAGAGGAACTTCAACCCTGCTGCAAACACAGGCAGCTGTGGAACTATCAATTCAAGAGAAAGGTCACAGATTCTACTCTTGGCACTTCCTCATTCCTAAGAGATCAGGGGGACAATAGCACTTTGGGGAATTTGGGAAAATTGGGAATGTCAACACAATAAAGGTGAATTTTCTTATTTAAAAGCATATATCCAAAATTATCACTTTCTGTTTGAGTGCTATTTGGTTGTCCAATAAAGATAAAAAGCGGCAAAACAAGATCAATCAAAACCCACACTACTAGAGGAAAGATTGACCCAACAGAATTCTGGTCCCACTTCGAAATTAACACCATTCCTACCGAACAAACGGAACAACTCATGACATCCTGGATCCAGACCAGTACCAACATACTAAACGAGATTGCCCCCCCAAAAACCCGCAAAATTAGAACCCCCAACCAAGAAGGCTGGTTCGACCATGATCTGCTGCTATACAAGAAAGACCTTAGGAAAGCGGAAAGATTATGGCAAAAAACGGGATCCCCTGAACACAAATCGGCCTGGAGACAAAAAGTAAAAAATTACAAAACCCTCACAAATGAAAAAAGAAAAAACTTCTACTCCATCAAGATCGGAAACATAAAAACCAACAGCAGCAATCTCTTCAAACTGGTCAATGACCTATATAACTTAGAGACCCACACAAACACACACGAAGAATCCACCTTAACTCCTGACTCCCTCGCTGACTTCTTCAACACTAAGATTCAAAAACTAAGATTAACACTACCCCCCAGCCCCAACCCCCTCGAGCGGTTCCCCATTCTCCCAGACAACTACTTATCAAACCCAGACCTAGGAGCCAGAGCTGACCTCAGTTGGAAACAATTCGCAGTAATCGACTGGCAAACCTTTAACTCTTACTACAACAAATATACGCACTCCCATTGCAAATTAGACACATGCCCACCAAATATCATGAAAACGGCACCCCCCTGCTTCAAAGCAAAAATGATGACATGGGTTAACTTTCTACTATCCTCAGGAAACTTCCCGTCTGAGCAAGGCCACATTATGATCACCCCTATTATAAAAAATGCGAATGAACCACCCAATTCCCCATCTAACTATAGACCGATTGCCAGTATCCCCTTATTCACCAAAATTGCGGAGGGGCTGGTAAAGGCGGAACTCTCTACATACCTAGACAAATTTAACATACTCAGCGACTGTCAATCAGGCTTTCGCACTGACCACAGCACGGAAACCATCTTAGCTTCCCTTCTCGACCACCTCCACACGCTCTTCACTCAGGGCTCAAGTGCCTTAATCATACAACTTGACCTGAGCAGCGCTTTTGACCTGGTAGACCACACCATCCTCCTAGAATGCCTGGCACACATTGGCATCTCAGACCAGGTCCTTAACTGGTTTCAGGGGTTCCTAAGAAATAGATCCTACAAAGTATGCAAGAACAACTCTTTCTCTTACAGCTGGGACAACACCTGCGGGGTCCCGCAGGGCTCCCCCTTATCCCCCTCCCTTTTCAACATCTACCTGGCCTCCCTAGGCAACCTTCTTCATAACCTCAAGCTCAAATTCTTTATTTATGCAGACGACATCACAATATCCATCCCACTCACTAACTTGTCACATGAAATACTCGACCACACTACAAACATTCTCAACCAAATCGAACTCTGGATGCTAGCATTCAGACTGAAATTAAACCCCGATAAATCTAAATTCTTCCTAGCCACCCCCAATGACAAAATCAAAGAAACCACAATTCAACTGAAAGGTACGACCTTCCCCCTCGAACCAACCTTAAAAATCCTGGGAGTCACGCTGGACAAAAACCTTTCCTTAGAAAAGCACACCGACCTCGTCGTCAGAAAAAGCTTCTCTGCACTTTGGAAACTTCGCACCATAAAAAAATACTTCAATGACACTTCCTTCCGCCTTCTTGTACAATCCTCCATCCTCAGTATTCTAGATTATTGCAACATCATCTACCTTAACGCCACAAAGAAAACAACCAGGAGACTAAAAATAATCCAGAATACCGCCGTGCGCCTCATCTTTGGCCTAAAGAAATGGGAACATGTCACCCCATTCTACCACCAACTCCACTGGCTGCCTTTCGAGTCTAGAGTCCTTTACAAATTCGCATGCTTCTGTTACAGGGCGGTAAATGGGTCCTCACCAAGTTACATCAATCCTCACTTCAACCTCTACCGCACCAACAACAAATCCCGTCGTATTCAGCTGTTCGCCTTCCCCTCACCCAAACATTGTCTCTTCAAAAGATTCCTTGACAGAACTTTCGCCTTCCAAGCAGCCAAGCTGAACCCATGGCTAGCACAAATGATACTAGAGGCCCCCAATTACCTCGGGTTCAGAAAATCACTTAAAACTTACCTATTCCACAAACAAGACCCGAAAGGTTCCCCCCCCCCTGACAATACCTCCCCCCCTCCCCAATCTGGCCCCCTCATGAGGCCTGCTCCTTTTTCTTCCCCTCTTTCCGCATCCTCTGTCTAGTTCAAATTAAGCTGATAAATAATTGAAACTATGTTACTCTGTAATTCCAATAACAAATCTGTAATTCTAATAACAAATCTGTAATTCTAATAACAACTCTGTAATTCTGACAAATAATTGTAAATCTGCCTGTCTATGCAGATCCTAATGTAACTCAATGTAAACCGCCTTGAACTCACATGGGTATGGCGGTATATAAAAATAAACTATTATTATTATTATTATTATTATTATTTGCAAAACACACGTACACGTATATATATCCACACACATCAGAATGGATATTTCTTTCTCAGCAGAGAAAGTTATCCAGTTAGATTCTTGGGGGCAATTTTCCTCCCCATATCCCTCAATATCCAATTGCTGAGTCTATAAATTCCTTTCATCTCTTTTGAGTTGACAGTCCAAACCACTGGGCTATGGGTGACGGGACAAAAGTGCGCGAGACTTTGGCGTGCCGACAATTTGGCGCAAGGCCCCAGCGCACCGCCTAAAAAGTTACTTTTAAAGAGCTCCGACAGGGGTGTGTGGACATCAGTTTGTTTTCTAGGCATGTAAGTTAATTTATGCACCTATGTCCTTGTGTATAGCATAACACAATGAAATACATCAGGAAAAAATTGGAGGGCTTCATAAACCCTACTTTGTCCCAGCTTGCTATCTGAGCAGATATGCTGCTGCAGGAATGTGTCTGGGTATAGTTACAATAAAAGTTCTCTGTTGTTAAACCAGCAGTGTGTCCTGCTTTGTACATTAAAAAAATGGTTGCAGAAAAGTGAATTTGTGCATGGCCTGTAGATGTAGTCATATGATATTTACTTTTAGCAGGAACTAAGTATTAAAAGTGAGTCATTTAAGCCACATAAATACCTGCTGTTTTCCTATTTGCTTTGAAAACTGGCAGTGAAATTGACCAAGGACCTTAATTTCATCATGGCTAATGAGTCAAGGAAGACAGATTAAAAACAAATATTGTTTCAGTGGCCAGGAATGACTGTATCCAAGAAAAATATTACTCTGATGTCATAAGGCAAGTAAGGACAAACTAGAATGTGTACACCAATGGAAAAATAAACTGCGTCCACTTGGCCATCCAAGTAGATACAGTTGTCCGAAAGGAATTTTCTTTGCTTTGGAAGCTTAGGTCCATAAGGTCATATTTTGATAGGCTTCTTTTTCAACTACTGGTTCAATCTTTAGTTCTTAGTATGTTGGATTACTGCACTATCTACTATAATAAAACACTAAGCGTGCATGCGCACTTTTACCTGCGTAATCCGTAAGTCCGCGGCCAATGCTCCCCTCTCTCGCACACCGCAAGGTGATGTGCAGTCTTGCCGGCTCTGGCTCCCTTATCCTTCACGGGCAAAGGTCATTTCTACGTTCAAGCTCCGGCTCCTGTACACTTCACTGGCGAAGTTTATTTTTAAGTTCAAAGCCGCCGCAGCGGCTCCTCTCTCGAGCAGCACCTGCGTCAGAGAAAGCTTTCGATGCAGGCGGGGATCGAGAGAGGAGCCGCCGCCGCCGCTTGGAACTTAAAAATAATTCCCCAATAATAGCAGGCACGTTCGACGGAAATCATTTTTAAAAAAGCTGAGCAGGCCAGACCGCAGGCAGGGAAGGGAAGGGGGAGGGACCGAACGGAGCAGGCACATTCGACAGAAATCCTTTTAAAAAGCTGAGCAGGCCAGACCGCGAGAAGGGAAGGGGGAGGAACAGATTGGAGCTGGTCAGACTGCAGGAAAAGAAGGGAAGGGGATGGGGTGGGGGGAAATGCTGCTACTGCTGCACAGGGAAGGGAAATGCTGCTGCTGCTTCTGCACAGAGAGGTGGATGAGGAGGGAAATACTGCTGCTGTTGCTGCACAGGAAGTGGGGTGGAGGGAGGGAAATGCTGATGCACAGGGAAATGGAGGGGGAGGGAATGCTGCTGCACAGGGAAGTGGGGGGAGGGAAATGCTGTTGCTGCTGCACAGGGAAATGGAGGGGGAGGGAATGCTGCTGTGGATGCTGCACAGGGAAGTAGGGGGAGGGTAATGCTGTTGCTGCCGCACAGGGAAGTGAGGTGGGGGAAGGGAAATGCTGCTGCACAGGGAAATGGAGGGGGAGGGAATGCTGCTACTGCACAGGGCAGTGGGAAATGCTGCACAGGGAAATGGAGGGAAAGAATTACAGACAGACAATGGGAGGGAGGGAGACAGAAAAAAAGAAGAAAGAAACAGGGGCAGGGAGAGGGACAGAAAGACAGACAAAGACAGGGGGCACGGGAGAGAGAGAAAAAGAAAGAAAAAAAAGACAGACAGACATATATTCTAGCGCCCGTTAATGTAACGGGCTTAAGACTAGTTGTATATTAAGCAGGTCAGCAGAAACATTTTTTCAAATTTGTTCATAATTCAGAATATAGCTGTGTGCTTAATTTTTAGTTTGAAAAAAATCAGACAATGTGACACCATAACTATCATAGACTGCACTGGTTCCCCATAAAGGACAGAGTGCTATTAAAGTTTGGTTGTATTTTTTTATTTTAATAAAGTTCTGCATGTTTTAATACCACATTATTTGAATGACCAGTTTTTATTCACTACATCAGGTCGTTCATTGTGCATCCCTTCATTTTTTACTTTCCCTTATATAAACAGTTGTTCTTATAAAAGATCGGCAGCTATCCTAACAGGCTACCAGCTGGGATTTTGAGTTTTGACCTTTTAGTGTTGGCTTCATTATCTTTTTATGCATTTTAGAAACTTATCTGTATTCTAAATTTAGTGTAGATTGATATGAACTGTTAAGATATGTTAACTGATATGTGTTATTCACTGGTCTATAACTAAGGAGGGAATCCATCAACAGGCGCTAACCGCATTGGCACGCACTAAAAATTAGTGTGCGGTAAACATTAAAGGTGCCCATTATATTCCTATAGGCGTGATTCCTATAGGACTAGATGGACCAGTCGAGTCTTTATTTGCCATCATCTACTATGTTAGTATGGATATGTTACTATGATTAGTGTACACTAATGCAGTTACCATATGCTAATGCAGTGGTGCATGATGATGAATTCCTCCCTAAATGCCTGTATTTGCACCTTCCTTGAATGCCATAGAAACAATTGTACGGTTGTCAAACGTTTTGACAGCAAGATGCAGCATGCTAAGCAATAATTCTATAATGGCATCTGGGCATCCACATTCTGTCATTGAATAGCAGCATAAATTGGCATTTACACGCCAACATCAAGGCACACCCACTTACGCCTCTGTGCATGCCTCTTTACATTCATGTACTAATGGGGTAAATTCTCATATGTTTCCTAAAAAATCAGCGCCAAACAGATTAATGCTTAGTGAAATTCTATAAAATGCCTTTGGAGTTCTGCCTAGCATCTGTCCATGCAACTAACAGACTTGCCAATGAAAACAAGGCCTAAATGCCAGTGCCTAAGTTGTGCATGGATCAGATATCTTGCATCACAGTGTGCATTTTAGGAACACCTATGACCTACTCATGCTTCTTCCCTGGCCATGGACTAGAATTTATGCACAAACAACACATGCGGATCAACTTCTAGATTATCCAACCCACAACTGATGACATCTAAGTTATAAGAGGTCTCTTTACTGAGAACAATGCATATTTTATGATACTTCAACTTCTCCATTGATTTCGAGGATGAGTTCTATTGATAAATCAGAGTATCATCTAAATGACTAGAATAGTGGGTTAATAAGAGTGAAACATCAATTATAAATGAAGTAAGACACTGATGTGCAAAAGAAGACCGTTTAAAGTAAGCATTATAAATTATCCTTCCTCGACCCGACGCCTGCTACCACCAGATCAGCCCACAGACATAAACTATTCTTCCCCTCTCTGCATGGCATCCTCCACGCAGGTAGACTGGGAAGATCCCTCCTCTCCAAAGTCACGGGCCTTTGGAACGATCTCACTGTCCCGCTGCGGAACCTGGGCTCCCTCCAACTGTTCCAGCTGAAAACCTGGCTCTTCTCTAACATAAACACGTAATCATGTACCAATGTGATGATGTCAGGAAAGTCATGAAGTCAGCCAATTGGGAAACTACAATGCTGGAAACATTCAAAAGCAAAAAATGAAAAAGTGAGAAAAAAAATAAAAAACTTCATAGGCAAAAGCTTCATAAGCAAAAACTTTCTGCAAATGTTAACAACTGAAAAGACCATCGCCAGAAACTCAAAAAGTTTGAAGACAGACACCGACGTCAACACATACCAATGTGATAACATCAGAGTTGTCAAAAACTAGCCAATTAAAATGCAGCAAAATTGGAAAAATGAAAACCCCCAAAACAAACCCCAAAATGAAAAAACTGCAAAACCCTACACACAGGCACAAAAATTTACAAAAAAAGCCCTCCAATCTATCTCATTATTTAAACGTTCAGGTTGTAAAGAGCCCAATTTAAATATCCAGTGTTGCTCTCTAATGCATAACTGTTCAGCCACATTTCCCCCACGGGGTAAGGTAAGAACTTTGAGTACTGAAAATTTCAAAGCTGAAGCCAAATGCTGGACCAGGGGTGCGTCTAGCACCTGTGTATTCAACCTACTCAGGTGTTCCCCAATATGAACTTGAAGGCTTCTTGTGGTGTGCCCCACATATAACTACCCCACTTGTTTGACAATTAGAGGCGACCTTACTACATATACTTTTTACCCATTCTGGTATATGCATATAATGCAATGTCTGGCTAAACTGACAAACTTTGCAACTGCCACATGCTACGTGACCTGAATTTGCTGGGAGACTGATAGTACCACTGGAACTGAATTAGGCTTTCATAAGATGTTGTCTTAAATTACATCCTCTAGAACAGTGTTCTTCAACCTTTTTACACCTATGGACCGGCGGAAATAAAATAATTATTTTGTGGACCGGCAAACTAATAAGACTGAAATTTTAAAAAACCCCATTGCTACCCTGTCCTCGCGAGCTCGGTCCCATTAACCATCTGATCCTATCCGCACAAGCCTCAAATAGTTATGATTTTATACTGAACATATTTTATTAAAGTATAAAAAGAAACAATATTCTGTACAATTGTCATTTTATAAATATAAATAATACAGGGCAAGGATCAACAAAACCCCGTCTCCCCTCCTCTTCATATATATCCCCTCTACTATCAAGAAAACTGAATAAGCCAAATTATTACAGAATGCTACACAAATATCATGCTAACAGAATACCGCAGTCACACATGGCAGGAATGGTGTTAGGGGGAGTGCAACTAGGGCAACTGCCTCCTGGTCAGAGAAAGCCCTAAGCCAGCTGGAAGCTAAAGAAGCACTGCCTGGGCTTTGCACTCCCCAGTTATGTCTAATATCAGCTCTAGCAGGATACATATTTTAAATCTGATATATTCTAATCACAAGATAGAAATAAAATTATTTTTTTCTACTTTTATCATCTCTGGTTTCTGCTTTCATCGTCTTTTCACTCTCTTCCATCCAGCGTCTGCCCTCTGTCTCTTCAATCCAGCATCTGTCTCTTTCATCCACTGTCTTCCCTCTACCCCTCCCCCTCCCCCTCCCATATGGTATCTGCGTTCTTTCTATGCCCCTCTCTCCTACACCAGATCTAGCATCTTTGTCCCTCTTTCCTTATTTTTCATCTGACCCCCCTTCCCAGCATCAATCTCTCTCTACCTTGTCATTCCTCTGTCTCTCCCCTTTCCCTCATCTGATCTCTCCATTCCATCCTGACTCCTTCCCCTCCTCTAATCTCCCTGCCAGCTGTTTCCTTCCAATGTTCCAGCAGTACCTTCTCCCTTTCTTCCTCCCCTTATCCAACAGTAACTCTCTTAACTTTCCCTTCCCCTTCTCCCCTGTCAGCAGTAGCCCCTTCCCCCTCCCTTGTCCAGGAGTACCCCTTCTCCCTTTCCTCCTCCCCTTATCCAACAGTAATTCTCATCTCTTCCCTTTCCCTTCTCCCTTGCCAGCAGTAGCCCCTTTCCCTCCCTTGTCTAGGAGCACCTCTACTCCCTTCCCTCCTTCCCTCTCCAGCAAATGTTTCCTCGATGTAGGCTAGCGGCAGCTCTGTGTGCTTTTAACTTCGGCACACAGCTGCCCCTAAGCAGTATTTTAGCGCGGTTTCATGAGGCAGCAGTTTTCTGATGAACTTCATGAAAACTATAAAGGGAAGGAACTACTCTTGATCATCCTCTTTATACTGCATGCCTATGTAGATGACCATTTCTCCTATATAACATAACTTTCTCTTAGTTGGCATATTTCTATATAACTTTGTTGAACTTGCTAAGCATCAATTAGTGTATAGTATATATAAATGCAGAGTTCACTAGATGTTATTAAAAAGTTTTTCCACTTTTTTAGACCACAGCGGTGCAACATTGGCGTAAATTTTGCCGCAGTATACCATCTTCATCAGTCTCATATTAAATATCCTAATTCTACTTATTTCAATGTCTTAAATTTATATAGATATAGATATAGATAGATAGATAGATGTTTTTCATAAGCGTTTTACATATGCGTTATATATATATATACACGGAATACTTAGCATCTGATCCAATCAGAGCCTTAGGCCCCTCCCCATGCATCACATGATGCACCGGGGCAGGGCCTAAGACCCAGTGGTATAGCGACAAGAGGAGGAGCAGGAGTTGTTTACGGGAGCGTTCATGGCAGGAGGGAGTGGGCATTCCTCCTGCCGTTTTCTTGGGGGGGAGCAGGTGGACAGGCGGGATCCTTCATGGCAGGAAGGAGTGGGTATCCTTCATACTGTTTTTTGAGAGGGAGCAGGAGGAAGCCTTTGTGGCAGGAGGGAACGGGCATCCCTCCTGCCATTTTGGGGGGTTCAGGAAGTACTTCTTCACGGAGAGAGTGATTGAGCATTGGAACAAGCTTCCAGTGCAGGTGGTCGAGGCACGCAGCATCCCAGACTTCAAGAACAAATGGGATACCTATGTGGGATCCCTACGAAGGTCATGCCAAGGGATAGGGCCACTAGGGTATGGACTTGAATGAGCAGGTCAGTAGAGTGACAGTATAATTACAATTATATTTTAGGGGGTCAGTAGACTTAAGAGGGTGGGTAAATGGTGTGGGCAGACTTGATGGGCTGTAGCCCTTATCTGCCGTCATCTTTCTATGTTTCTAACATGGGGAACAATATATACACAGAGATAGATGGTGAGTATGGAGAAGGAAGAAATGTCAAATGGTCAGGAGACCCTGACAAGTGAGTTAAGAGAAGACAAAAGTAAACAGAGACCAGCGCCTGTGACCAACATGATTTGAAAAATAACATGACGAGACAACAAAAGGTAGAAAAAAAATTTATTTTCTATTTTGTAATTAGAATATATCAGATTTGAAATTTGTATCCTGCTAGAGCTAGTATTAGACATAACTGGGGACCATAAAGCCCAGGCAGTGTTTCTTCAACTTCCAGCTGGCTTAGGGCTCTCTCTGACCAGGGGACAGCTGCTCTAGTTGCACTCCCATAACACTATTCCTGTCACGTGTGACTGCAGTATTCTGTTAGCATGATTTTTCTGCGTAGCATTTTGTAATAATGTAGCTTATTCAGTTTTCCCAAAAGTAGAGGGAATATTTGTGAAGGGGAGGGAGAGAAAGGGTTTTTGCTGATCCTTGCTCTGTATTATTTGTATTTATAAAATGACAATTGTACAGACTATTGTTTCTTCTTATACTTTAGTAAAATAAGTTCAATATAAAATCATAACTATTCGAGGCATGTGCGGATGGGGTCAGACGGTTTGCGGGGATGGAATGGGGACCAAGCTCACAGGGATGGGTCAGAGATGAGATCTGAGCTCACGGGGAAGGTGAAAATTTTTTTCCCTGTGTCATTCTCTAGAAGAAACACTTGAGAGAATGAAAAGAACTGTTAACTGCCTAACTTTCAAGATCCTCCATGGCATTCTTCTCCCTTTAATGCCTCTGTCTTGGAATGCTGCGAGACCTGACATTACCAGATCTATCCAAAAACTCAAATTATATTTCCTCTCACTAGAAGGTGTTACCTACATTGGAAAATTAGGGAAATTTCTTCACTTCAAAACTACAGAGCTCTAGAATAATTTCCCTGCCCAATTGCGCAACCTGGGCTCTTTCCAACTATTCAGACTATACAGACCAGTAGCATCCATTCCGTTTATTGTAAAAATTATGGAGGGATTGGTACACACCCAACTGATGGATTATCTGGATCAGTTCTCTCTCCTACATGAAACTCAATCCAGTTTTAGACCGTTATTCAGTACTGAGACAGTAATTACGGCTATTTTAGACAATCTGCGCCTACTGTTTAGTAAGGGCCTTAATGCCCTGGTTATGCAATTCGATATGAGTTCTGCCTTTGATCTAGTAGACCACGGGAAACTGCTGCAATGCCTAGATGCCATTGGTATCAGGGACGAGGTGCTGAATTGGTTCCGTGGCTTCCTTATGTCCCGCACTTATCAAGTACGTTTTAATTATGAACTTTCAGATACCTGGAGCAATCCATCCGTTGTGCCACAAGGGTCTCCGCTATCTCCATTGCTCTTCAACGTCTACATGTCCTCACTAGGCACGCTACATGTCCTCACTATCCCTAACTGGATAAAACTATTTAGTTATGCAGATGATTTTACGATCATCATCCCATTCGTTAATTCTATCTCTGAAACTATTCCTAAAGCTTCAGAAGCCATAAACGTGATGGAGCACTGGATGACAACCTTTAGGCTCAAACTTAATTCAGAAAAGACAACTTTCTTCGTTGCTTCACCACATCCGCTTGACACCAAATCACCACTATGTATCAATAATCTTAATTACCCTATCCAACCTACCATAAAGATACTAGGTGTAACTTTGGATCAGTGCCTAACCATGAGAGACCAGGTAGACTCCTTGATCAGAAAGGGATTTTTCACTCTCTGGAAATTCAGATCCATTAAAGCTTATTTTGATACAGCGGCATTCAGAACCCTAGTCCAATCCCTCGTACTGAGTCTACTTGACTACTGTAACATCGCCTATTTAGCAATTTCCCAAAAGAACATACAGCGTTTACAATTGATGCAAAATGCAGCGGTCAAACTGATCTTTGGGCTGAGGAAGTTTGACCACGTGACACCCTACTACCGGCAGCTGCATTGGCTGCCAATGGAGGCGCGCGTAAAGTTTAAATTTGCCTGCTTCTGCTTCAAAGCACTACACGGACTTGCCCCTAAATATATAACTGACCTTTTCGTCTTCTCAGCCAACAGACACAAGAGAAGCTCACATTCTAACTTCGTTTCCCCCCAGTGAGAGGTTGTAAACTGAAAAAACACCATGAACATCTTCTCTCGCACCAAGCAGTATCATGGGGTAAAGACCTAGAACAATTGCTTTCGCCCACTACTTATGAGGAATTTAGGAAACGTCTGAAAACACACCTGTTCCTAAAGTATCTAGACAACTGATCCTCTCTTCTCTCTCCCCTCTATAGCGATTAACTTGTTCTATTGATCACTCTCTCCTCAAAAATGGATTTCCTGTCCTATTAACCCTCTTTCTTCCTCCCCTCTTAAAGTCAATCAATTTGTACCTTTGCTTAATCTTTGTAAACCGCATAGAACTTCACAGTATTGCGGTATATAAGCTGTTATTATTATTATTATTATTCTGTAGACATCTGAAAACTTGCCTATTTTCAAAAATGTAAATTTCGGCTTCCTCCTACCAACAACTCCCATTGTACTTCCCTTTTAACTTTTCTAAATAGTGTCGAGCTCTATACTTATAGAGAAAATTAGGTATATAAGCTAAAAGTTTAGTTTAGTTTAAAATAATGGATCTGCTACAGATATTGCTCTTCATCCAAGCACATGAATAAAAACTGTATAGCGGCCATTAAGGGGCTAATTCTATAAACGGTGTCCCAACTGTAGGAACAGTAGGCATCCTACCACTGTCTAACAAGTCAATTGGGATGCACATTTTCTTAAAAAAGTCCCCCGAGGCAGACAACCTATACTATAAGCGTCTGTCGTGGGTGCAGGAAGGAGCCTAGTGACGCTTAAGCTCACCAAAGGCTGGGCATGGGTGTGGTTTCACCCAGAAGTGGCCTTGGGTGAGCTTAAATGGCCCTAGGCATCTCCCTAGGGCCACGATAGGTGCCTGAAATGTAGCTCAACAAAAAGCTGGTCCACATTTCAAATAAATGCAGCCGCTGAGCTGATTGCCACAAGGAAATCTCCCTGCGGCATTCAGCCATGACAGGGGAAACCCCCTCCCCTCACAAATCGGCTAGCAGGAGGGATGCTGACTCTTTCCCACTGCCACCTCCACCTGACAGTGTCTGCAGCAGGAGGGATGCCCATTTTCTCCTGGTGCCACTCCCAAAACCTCAACAATCTCCAACATACCCTAACTACCTCCTGACACTCCCTGACACCCCCAACACCCCCCCCCCGACACCTCTTGAAACCCTCCCCCCTGTACCTTTAGGAAATGGCCAGCAAGAGGGATGCCCACTACCTCCTGTCAGCAGGCCCACCTCTTCCAAAATGGTGGGTATTCCTCTTCCAGGTGCATAGGAGGGACTTTAGGCACCTGGGCCAACTAGATTCTTAGACCGTCTTCCCAGTGAATTCTGGAATGCACTGGCAGTGGCCTAAGACTCCAATTGGCAAAATACCAAAGGCCCTTGGGAAGGGCCTTAGTCACCTGGGCCCATCAGGGCCTTAGGCCCCTCCCTAGTGCATCCCAGGATGCACCAGGAAGGGCAAGGCCCACCATTGTGAAGAGGCGGGACTGGTGGCCAGAGGGAGTAGGCATCCTGTCGGCTGGTTGAACTACAGAAGGAACTGTGGGAGTGTCGAACATCACTAAGAACTGCACAAGACAGACATGAGGGAAGCTATTGCTTGCCTTGTTACCGATAGCATGGAATATTGCCATTCAGTGGCGTACCTAGGGGGGGGCGGGGGGGGGGGGGCGGGGCCGCCCCGGGTACCAGCCCTGAGGGGGTGTTCCCGGCCTTGCCGCTCAGTCCCCCCCCACGCCCGAAGGACCGCTCGCCCCACTGACCTTCCAGCACACCTATGAAGCAGCCCGCAGCAGGATCGCGACGTCAGCAATCCCTCAGCTGCTTGGGCGCTGCTTCCTGCGCCGCGGTCCAGTCCCTCCTCTGACGTCAGAGGAGGGGGCGGGACCGCGACGCAGGAAGCAGCTCCTAAGTAGCGCAAATATAGCTGACGTCGCGATCCTGCTGCGGCTGCTTCATAGGTAGTGCGGGGAGGCCAGGGGGGCGAATGGTCCTTCGGGGTGGGTCGGGGATCTGACCCAGTTCTAATACCTCTCCGTCTCCGTGCCGACCGACCCCCTCAAGGACCGACCCTTGGAAACATGTTTTCAGGCTTGGAATCCAGTTAAAAGGCAATAGACGCTCTGTCTATACCTGGGACCAAACTGAAAGAAATTTGTCCAGCCCTGGCAAGTTCAAACCCAACTCAAACCAAATTCTGCACTCCTGGGGAAGGGGGAGGTTTTGCTTCTGAGAAAGTGCTCCTTAGTACATCAGAATCTCTGTCTGCTTCTTGGCACCAGCACTGGAGAAATAATGAGACGCCCTACTTTCTTTCTGCATGTGAAGCCATCTGGAGGGGGGGGGGGTGTTTGTGAGTACCAGAAGGCACTGCGAGGAAGGAACGGGGTATATTAGTAGATCTGTGTGTGATGGAGGGCACTAGGGCCAGCAGGAGTGAGGTACATAGTTAGAGCTGTAGAGGGGGGGGGGGGAGAAGGAGGGTGTCCCTATTGCAAGGGAGGAGTGAGGTTTTCCCTCGCCTTTTCTTCAGTCCTAAAGTTCACATTTTCTGGCTTTGGCTGCCTTCAGCAGTCATGCGACCGGGTAACAAAGCCCCCCTGACCCTGCACGCTGTCTGATTCGGCTGCTGTTGAACAGTTTGCGTGGGGACGTCCGCACTAGACGTCCCCACTAGACGTCCGCAATAGACGTCCCCACTAGACGTCCGCAATAGACGTCCCCACTAGACGCCCGCACTAGACGTCCGCACTAGACGCCCGCACTAGACGTCCCCACTAGACGTCCCCACTAGACGTCCGCAATAGACGTCCCCACTAGACGTCCGCAATAGACGTCCCCACTAGACGTCCGCAATAGACGTCCGCAATAGACGTCCCCACTAGACGTCCGCAATAGACGTCCCCACTAGACGTCCGCAATAGACGTCCCCACTAGACGTCCGCACTAGACGTCCGCACTAGACGCCCGCACTAGACGTCCCCACGTAGACGTCCGCACTAGACGCCCGCACTAGACGTCCCCACTAGACGTCCCCACTAGACGTCCCCACGTAGACGCCCGCACTAGACGTCCGAACTAGACGTCCGCACTAGACGTCCCCACGTAGACGTCCGCACTAGACGCCCGCACTAGACGTCTAGTGCGGACGTCTACGTGGGGACGTCTAGTGCGGACGTCTAGTGCGGACGTCTACGTGGGGACGTCTAGTGCGGACGTCTACGTGGGGACGTCTAGTGCGGACGTCTACGTGGGGACGTCTAGTGCGGGCGTCTACGTGCGGACGTCTACGCGTGCGCGTCCTCGTGCGCGCGTCTTACATTCAGCACCAAGTGGCAGAAACCTAAACCCCAAACTCAGATAAATGCATTCCCAGGCCTTGTTCTCCCCTCCTCCAGGTCAGATTGCTGTTGAAAGCTGAGGCAACAGGAAATACGTCAGCCTCGGGGAGGATCGGAACTCAAGCTGGAGGAGGATGCACAAGGTTCTCACGGAGAAATTCACAACCACTCCCTGCAGCTCATAACCCAAATTCCACTCAGCCTGAGAAGGGTTCCGGCACGCAAACTGTTCAACAGCAGCCGAATCAGACAGCGTGCAGTGTCAGGGGGCTTTGTTACCCGGTCGCATGACTGCTGAAGGCAGCCAAAGCCAGAAAATGTGAACTTTAGGACTGAAGAAAAGGCGAGGGAAAACCTCACTCCTCCCTTGCAATAGGGACACCCTCCTTCTCCCCCCCCCCCCTCTACAGCTCTAACTATGTACCTCACTCCTGCTGGCCCTAGTGCCCTCCATCACACACAGATCTACTAATATACCCCGTTCCTTCCTCGCAGTGCCTTCTGGTACTCACAAACACACACCCCCCCCCCTCCAGATGGCTTCACATGCAGAAAGAAAGTAGGGCGTCTCATTATTTCTCCAGTGCTGGTGCCAAGAAGCAGACAGAGATTCTGATGTACTAAGGAGCACTTTCTCAGAAGCAAAACCTCCCCCTTCCCCAGGAGTGCAGAATTTGGTTTGAGTTGGGTTTGAACTTGCCAGGGCTGGACAAATTTCTTTCAGTTTGGTCCCAGGTATAGACAGAGCGTCTATTGCCTTTTAACTGGATTCCAAGCCTGAAAACATGTTTCCAAGGGTCGGTCCTTGAGGGGGTCGGTCGGCACGGAGACGGAGAGGTATTAGAACTGGGTCAGATCCCTGAAGAAGCTCATTCTCCTATCAGTTTGGTTCGGTGCAGTGGCGTACCTAGGGGGGTGCGGGGGGGGGCGGGCCGCCCCGGGTACCAGCCCTGATGGGGTGTTCCCGGCCTTGCCGCTCAGTCCCCCCCCACGCCCGAAGGACCGCTCGCCCCACTGACCTTCCAGCACACCTATGAAGCAGCCCGCAGCAGGATCGCGACGTCAGCAATCCCTCAGCTGCTTGGGCGCTGCTTCCTGCGCCGCGGTCCCGTCCCTCCTCTGACGTCAGAGGAGGGGGCGGGACCGCGACGCAGGAAGCAGCTCCTAAGTAGCGCAAATATAGCTGACATCGCGATCCTGCTGCGGCTGCTTCATAGGTAGTGCGGGGAGGCCAGGGGGGCGAATGGTCCTTCGGGGTGGGTCGGGGCATCAGGCCTTCAGGGTGGGGCGGGCGGGCGGGCGGGCAGGCAGACTTTCAAGGGGGAGGGGGGGTGACAGGCAGGCAGGCAGGCCTTCAAGGGGGGGGTGCAGGTCTTCAGGGGGGGGGTGAAGACCTTCAAGGGGGTGCAGGCCTTCAAGGGGGGGACAGGCAGGCAGGCCTTCAATGGGGGGACAGGCCTACAAGGGGGGGGGGACAGGCCTACAAGGGGGTGCAGACCTACAAGGGGGGGGACAGGCCTTCAAGGGGGGACAGGCCTTCAGGGGGGGTGCATGCCTTCAGGGGGGGTGCCGACCTTCAAGGGGGTGCAGGCCTTCAAGGGGGTGCAGGCCTTTGGGGGGGTGCCAACCTTCAAGGGGGGGGACAGGCCTTCAAGGGGGGACAAGCAGGCAGGCCTTCAAGGGGGGGACAGGCCTACAAGGGGGGGGCAGGCCTTTGGGGGGGTGCCAACCTTCGAGGGGGGGGACAGGCCTTCAAGGGGGGACAAGCAGGCAGGCCTTCAAGGGGGGGTCAGGCCTTCAAGGGGGGGACAGGCCTACAAGGGGGTGGGACAGGCAGACCTTTAAGGGGGGACAGGCCTACAAGGGGGTGGGACAGGCAGACCTTTAAGGGGGGATAGGCCTTCAAGGGGGGACAAGCAGGCAGGCCTTCAAGGGGGGGTCAGGCCTTCAAGGGGGGGGACAGGCCTTCGGGGGTGCAGGCCTTCGGGGTGGGTGCAGGCCTTCGGGGTGGGTGCAGGCATTCGGGGTGGGTGCAGGCCTTCGGGATGGGTGCAGGCCTTCAGGGAGGGACAGACCTTCGGGTGGGGGGTACAATCCTTCGGGGAGGGTGCAGGCCTTCAGGGGTGGGGTTTAGGCCTTCAGAGGGGGACAGACCTTCGGGTGGGAGGTAAAGTCCTTCGGGGGGTGCAGGTCTTCAGGGGTGGGGTGTAGCCCTTCGGAGGGGGGACAGACCTTCGGGGGAGGGGGGTCCTGGTGTAAAAGTACACAGAGGGAGAGAGGGAAGGGGGGGTTCAAAGATACGTGCATATGCCAGAGTTTGGGGGTTAGAAATAATGGGTCTAAAAACAGAGGAGTGGGAGAGAGATGGTGCATAATGGGATTTAGGGAGGGAAGGAACAGAAAGGGAGAGAACTTGGAAACAGGGGATGGTGTGGAGGGGGGATAGAGATACTGGATAGGAGGATAGTTGGGAACAGAAAGGGAGAGATGGTGGATCCTGGGGTGGTGGGGAGTTGAGAAAAGGTGAATCTGTGGATGGAGACAAAAAAAAGGAAAGATGCCAGATCTCCGGGAGAGGGAAGGGAAACGGAAGGGGAGAACAGAGATGGCAGACGGATGGTTAGCACGGAGAAAGGAGACCCTGGCAAGCAAGACAACAAGAGCCTGGGACCAACAAGATTTGAATATTGATCAGAGAACAAAAGGTAGAAAAAATAATTTTATTTTCTGTTTTGTGATTACAATATGTTAGATTTGAAAAGTGTACATGAGACAGCTTGAAATGGGAACTTTTCTATTTTTGTGAATGGCAAGGCTGAGTTCAGTTAAAATATATGCTTTATAAGAAAATATAATAATGTGTTTTATAAAGTTTATAAGCATTGCTGGCATACTCGGTGAGGTGTTCCTAGTGTTGGTGGTGGTGGTAGCATGTCAGTGTGTTGAGAGGAAGAGGTAGTCTGGGAAATTCTGCTGAGCAAACTCTGGGCCCATTTCCACCCCCAGTTAGTCCACTCCACTCAACTGGTTCACACACTGAGTGGGTCTTTGGGTGTTATTTCTGGGTAGTTGTTTTAGAATCTCTTCCAGTGGTTTGTCAGTATCTCCTTCTGGTCCAAGGAAGGAAACTTTGTCAACCTTAGCATTGACCTTCAGAATATGTTTGTAACAGCGCTGCTTGTGTGGCATTAGGCTATGTAGTGATCGAAAGAAAAAAACAGACCTTTGCACATTTTTGCACTATATGGTGGGTGTATGAGGAGATTCATTTCCTGCACAGTTAAGTCCATGTGAAGTTACCTTGTGCTGTATTTGACATCTAGCAAGATCTAAGCTTAAAAATGAAGTGGCCAGAAGTTATGTTAAAAGTAGATAGCGTAGCTGGTTTTAAGAAAGGTTTGGACAAATTCCTGGAGGAAAAGTCCATTGTCTGTTATTAAGACATGGGGGAAGCGTCTGCTTGCCCTGGATTGGTGCACTCAGTTGTTCCCACTTGGAGAACCTATTGACTTTTACTGCTTTTCTGTGTGGCTTTAACATTTTTGCTATTCAGTATACCTAAACTATTATTCAGTAGAAAAAATTTGTTTGTTCAATCAAATCCTGTGTGGACATTGGACTTCTATGAGTGAATGTTCTGCTTGATTGAACAAACTAAATTTTTTCTACTGAATAATAGTCTAGGTACAATGAAAGTAAATAGCAAAAATGTTTGAGTAGATAATTAAGGAAATCTTTTTCATATTGCTTGCTTATGGACTGGGAAAAAAGACTGTTCAAGCAAATGTCTCCAGAACTGCTTTAATGGAAAAATGTGATTTTTTTTTTTTAAAGTACTTTGTGAAATTTATTGTTGTTGTGAAATTTATTGTTATACTTTGTTTAAACTTAAAAAGCGGTGTCATTAACAGTGAATCTAATCGAAAAATCGATTCAACAGGGTGAATCGGATCGAATGAAATATTTTTCTCTGAATCGGGCAGCACTATTGGCTACCATGAGAATGGGCTACTGGGCATGATGGACCATTGGTGTGACCCAGTTAGGCTATTCTTATGTTATGTTCTCATCTGTAGGGGCCTTTGTTTTCACTTCTTATTTTAATGTATTTTTTTCCTGGGAACTTATCAGTGTTTTTTTATAATGGGAACAAAAATGGAAGAGAATTAATGTGTGTGGAATGGGGGGGTAACTAATTTCTTCAGCTAAATAATTCAATCCACTTCAAACAGACATAGGAGAACTCACGCACCATTCACACACCCTCCAACCAAAAACGTCAAAAGAAAAAAACTGTTCGACAACCTCCTAGCCATTCGAGCTGCAACACTTGACCCCCAACTCTACAACCTATTGACCTCGACCACAAACTACAAAACCTTAAAAAAAGAAATAAAAACCCTTCTATTAAAAAAACACATAAAACCAAACTAACATAATCAGAACTGTCCCAAGCATCACCTGCAACTACTCCATATGTACTTCTGATGTCATGACAATTCAGACATAATTTATGTTATGTTATGTTTGGAATAATGGTTACATAAATGAGGTTCAATAAAAGAAAATTTTCTGTGGGAGCATTTGTTGGAACTTCTGTTATCCTGATTTCTTCTATCTGTGGGCTTTCTTTAGCTAACCTACTTATCTGGGGCTTTCCACTTCTGCAGCTGCCCTTTTCACGGTCCACTTTGCGCTTGCACTCTCTGGGGAGGGGGGGTTGGGTCTGGGCTTGGTGGGGTAGGTGTGTCTGGTAGTTTTGTCTGGGTGGTGGCTGGGTGTTTCTTGGGTGCTTGTTGTGCGGTTTGGTGTGTCTGGTGAGCGGTCTGGGTGTTGTTGCTTGTGGGGGTTTTTTTCATTATAAAATATGGCTGAGGGTTTAGTCCGGCTTATTATTCTTGTGGGTTCTGGGGTGGGATTTGTTTGCTTGCCCCAAGTTTTGGCCTTTTGTTGTGTATTGCTATGCCTCTCATTGGCAATTTTCTCTTGGGAGAGGCTTGTTCATGCTTGTTGTTGCTGTTACTCTCATTCTGTGTTCTTTTTGATAATGTATAAGTTTCTGTACAGACCATGGTTGCTTGTCTGGACCTTTTGCCATTCTCAATAAAAATACTTTGAAAAAAAAAAAAAAAAAAAAAAAAGAAAATTTTCACTGCCTGTTTCTATTCTGACCATTTATTCCATTTCATGGTTATTGCAAAAAAAAAAAAAAAAAAAAAAAAAAATTTTACATGAGGGGGGGGGGGGGGGGTGTCAAAAAATGATGGGCCCCGGGTGCCACATACCCTAGGTACGCCACTGTTGCCATTATTTGGGTTTCTGGATTAGCCAGTGTTGGAAACAGAGTACTGGGCTAGATAGACCATTGGTCTGATCCAGTATGGATTGCCTTTGATCTGTCTTAATTTTATGCGATTACAAAGCCAGTTAGCAGACTAAACATTTCTACTCCACTCTAACCCCGCCCCTGGACCACCCACAAATTAGCTAGTTTTGGTATTGGTGGTTAAAGGGGATATTCAGTGGCACTACAGAATATGGTTAAGTGCTGCTGAATATCCCTAGATTACACTACACAGGCAATTTGAATGACCAGGATCTTTGAATATCGTCCTAGGGTATTTTTCTGAGTTAAAATGGTCATCAAAGCTGTTTATCTTTAAATAGGATATCTGAACATTTTTAATTGTTAATGTAAAACTATGTATCGGAAGAAATGTTTTTCTAGGTCTTGAAACTGTAAGCATTGAGTCTTGTGATTCTTTAAAGAATGAAGCCCTCTTATCATTTAAAAAAAAAAATACAAACTTCTCATTTCTAGGAGACAGAATCGGGCTCTAATACATGTTGTGGAATAATGCATATTCTTTGCAGCTGAATTCATTTATAGCTTTGGCAAGAAAAATAAAAGCTAAAAATAACATTATAGGCTTTATTCTTCTTTTGCACGAGAAACCATTCTGTAAGTTCATGCCAAACATCTGTGTCAATGTTTTGCTGTAAGCAAAGCTGGATTTAGGTAGCATGGCACCAACCCAAAATCATAACGCAATAAATAATGCCTACTTGCTTATCAACTGTTCAAGTAACTACAGCTTCACATCAACGCTTCTTCCAGTAAATGATAACCTTAAGACAACTCATAAGAACATAAGAAACGCCTTCACCGGATCAGACCGAGGTCCATCTAGTCCGGTGATCCGCGCACGCGGCGGCCCATTTAGGTACTCCTTTATGGAGACCCGGATTTACCGTATCTCTCAATATGATATGCAAGAAGGTGTGCATCCAACTTGCGCTTGAATCCCAGTACAGTAGTCTCCTCCACAACCTCCTCCGGGAGTGCATTCCAAGCATCCACCACGCGCTGTGTGAAAGAAAACTTCCTGACATTTGTCCTGAACCTGCTGCCACTCAGTTTCAGGCTATGACCTCTTGTCCGTGTCACATGTGAAAATGTCAGTAATGCTGCTTCTTGGTCTATTTTATCAAAATCCTTTTAATATTTTCAAAGTCTCAATCAAATCCCCTCTCAGTCTTCTCTTCTCAAGGGTAAACAGTCCCAGTTTCCTAAGTCGATCTTTGTAGCTCAAATGTTCCATTCCTTTAATAAGTTTCGTGGCTCGCCTCTGCACTTTCTCCAGCAGAGTTATATCTTTTTTTAGGTATGGAGACCAGTGTTGGACACAGTATTCTAAGTGCGGTCTGACCATTGTTCTATAAAGTGGCATTATGACATCTTCCGATCTACTCGTAATCCCCTTCTTAATGATGCCCAACATCCTATTTGCTTTCTTCGCCGCCGCCGCACATTGTGCCGATGGCTTTAGGGTACTGTCAATCAGTACCCCCAAATCCCTTTCCTGTTCGCATTTTGCTAACTTGATCCATGTGCCTCAGGCCCCGCCCCCAGGTGGGACCTAGGCTCCCGGGCCTATTCTGATTGGCCCAGGCGCCTTAGGCCCCACCATTAGGCGGAGCTTTGGGACGGATGGGCCAATCCGGCCTCATTCCGTCGTTGGCTGCCTGCCGGACAGGCGAATTTGGCTCCCGTCTGTCCGGCCAACTACACTAAGGTACGGGGAAGGGGGGTGGGGGTGTCATGGGGGTCGGCCAGGGGGGTCGCGGGTCATCTGGGGGGGTGGTCGGAGGTTCTTGGGGGGGGCGGTCGTTGGGGGGAGGGGGGTATGCGTCGAGGGCAGGAGGGCCTGGAATCCCTCCTGCCCGTAATGTAGTGCGGGGTGGGGGTAGGGGGTCGCCATGGCCAGGAGGGTTTGGGCTCCCTCCTGGCCCGAACAACTAGCGGGGGGGATTCGCCAGGGCCAGGAGGACTTGGGCTCCCTCCTGGCCCGATATTGTCGGGGAGTTGGGGAGTCGGCGGGGCAAGAGGGCTTGGGCTCCCTTTTGCCCCGATCGTGTCGGGGAGTCGGGGGGGCAAGAGGGCTTGAGCTCCCTCTTGCCCCGATCGTGTCAGGGGTGCTGCGGTTGGCTGGGGCAAGAGGGCTTGAGCTCCCTCTTGCCCCGATCATGTCGGGGGTGCCGCGGTTGGCTGGGGCAAGAGGGCTTGAGCTCCCTCTTGCCCCGATCGTGTCCTGCGGGGGGCAGGGGGGGTGAATCAGACGGGGGGGGGGAACTATGTAAAAAAAATGTTGTACAACGCGCTCACGCGTATAACACGCAAGGGTATGCGCGGTACGTAAAAACCACGTATAACGCGCGCGTTATATGCGAGAAAACACGGTACTGTTTTGCTTAATAAATTAATTTTGGCTAAGAGAAAGGTAGATGGTGATATTTAAGCACAATAAGTTCCCTTACAGTGTTGGATAGATTACTCTGTAGCTTACAGCTTTCAATAGCTACTGAGCACCTGAATTTTTAATTTTCTATTCAGAATGAAGAGGTCAGTTTTCAAAAGGTATGTTTGCTGACAGCTGGTAAATGTATAACTGCTTTATTCATGGATTTTCTGGAGATACATAGATATTAAAGAACTGGAAATCCATCTCAATGCTCTGCTACTCTCTGTGCAGAGGATAATTTAATGACAGAGTGCCTATGTATGAAGACACATAGGCACTCATTTTCAAAGCACATGGATGTCAAAAAAGGGCCAGACAGTTGTTTTTCTGCTGAGTCCGCCTAAATCGCCATAATCAAACACACTCTGAGAAAACATCCACACGGGTAATCCTTTTGAGAAGTGATGTGATGGGGGGGCATGAACGTTTTCTAGCAATTACGAATAGCGGGGTGACATCATGGGGTAGAAAGGAAAACATTCCAATTTAAACCTGCTATAAATGCAAACAAGTAAAACCACAACCTGTTTTTGGACCCAATTGTGTTTTTTGCTAAGTTGGAGAGTAGAGGGATGGATTTGGTCACGATGTCAAGGAAAGAAGAGAATGGGAGAGCGTATGGGTTTGTTTTTTGTACTATTGCCATCTGCCCAGGTCTGAAACCTTTGTCCCCCACATTTCCTGCTTTGCTTCTTCACTATCTCACCTCCTGAACCCCTTTAAAAACACACCTGTTCCTGAAATACCTAAACAACTGACCTGCTCTTCCCTCTCTCCTCAATAATGGTCCTCCCGACCTCTTACCCTTTTCCTCTCTCCCCTCGTAAGTCCGCATAGAACTCTTGATTCTGTGATATATGCAAATTGTTATTATTATCATATCGTAATTTTCACTGTACTTTCAGAATTGCATGGCCTTCTCCTAACAGGCCCACTTGGAAATTTCTTCCAATCTGTATACCTTATACTCTCGCTCAGCAAATTGTATATCTATAATTTTGCTTCCTAGATGCTTCTGCACTCTGTATTTCCTCTGACTATCTGCACATTGTAACTCGCTGAATGTCCAGCTCTCTTGATTGTAAACCGCCTAGAAGTCGCAAGATTGTGGCGGTATAGAAGAATAAAGTTATCATTATTCACCACACCTACTAGCCTCCACCAACACCCATCACTGTCTCTCAGGAGACACCTTTGCTCTGTCCCTTACCCACCAAACACTCCACACTTCCTTTTTCTACCCCCTTACTGGCTTCTACTGTTTCTCTTCTTCTGCCTTTGTGCTGTGCTCTGTGTTTGTCTAGTCCAAGTTTGTCTCTGTGCAGGTGCTATGTTACTGAGGCCTGGATGCCCTAAAATCACCATTAAAATCCTGTGGATCACAGTGGGGCTGGTAAAAGTCTGCTTTTAATCTTTAAATTATGTTAAAACTTTATATTAGTTTTCTTCTTTGATTGCACTTTTCCTCCCTATTGTTTTCTCCATATATGGTTCTCCTCTGTGCTTTAAAACACAGAATTGTAGCTCTGTTCCCTCTTTCCTTGTGTATTCGTCGGTCTGTAAGTCTATTTGTCTAACCCATTATTTAAAATTTTAAATTGTATGTCCAAATATGTTTATATTTTTATCAATTTTGTTCCTCGCTTAGTAAAACTAAATAAGCGATTCATCAAAAACTTGAAACTTGTTTTAAAATGGTGATTGATGTTCAGTTTTGCATGAAAATGAGCTGTGTCCATTTAAAAAAAAAAAAAAAAAAGTTATATCAGGATTGCCTTCAACAATGGCCCAAGCCCCCAAACTTTAAAAAAAAAAAAAAAAAATCAGCCTCCCCACCTTTAAATTAAAGAGTGGCAGGAGGGACAGTCGAAAGCCCTGATTGGCCCAGGTGCCTAAGTCCACCCCTATGTGTTCAGCGCTTTTTTTTAACACTACCAGCATCTCCAGACCTGACAGAGATTTTGGAGCATTAAAAACCAGCACTTCATTTTGTGCATCATATGGGCATTGATTTGGAGGGCTCATTTTAGTAGTGATTAGCTCATTGTAATGTATTTACATAGGATTATCGGAAGCTGCTACAAACCAAGGAAAACACTGCGATTTGCCATTTTGGGCATCAGTAAATGCAATACTTTGTCACTAAACCAATTAACTGGTTTAGCAACTATCATTAAACATATCATCCAAACCACCTCTACCAGACATAGAAAAACACCCCCCCCCCCCATTCACTTACCCCCCCCAATCAAAGAAGTAAAAAGGAAAAAACTATACAACGGACTACTGGCCACTCAGGCAGCGAAGATAGACAACCAAGTCTCCAACCTATTGACAACAACCCCAGACTACAAGATGTTCAGAAAGGAAATAAAAACTATACTCTTCAAGAAATCCCTTAATAAAGCTTAATACCATGATAAAGCTTAACCCCCCTCTTACCATCCCCTCCCTAACCCCAGATCCTACTTTTCCCTCTCTTGGAAACCTTCTCTGATCTAACGTTGTAACCCTTCTTCCATAACTCTTTTTGGAATCCGCTTTGAACCGAAAGGTAATGGCGGAATAGAAATCTGTAATGTAATGTAATATAATAGTGAGTTTTGTGCAAATGGGCCTGAGTGCTGTGTGCCAATGTTGGCAGTGGGTTAATGTCTCACTAATCTGAAATAGGCAGAGGTGTGCACAGTGATAAATTGTACCTGTGTTAGTGGACAGGGCAGGATTAATTCTTCAAGGGCCCCTAGGCACACAAGTGCACTGGGCCCCCTGCCCTCTCCCCATCCCCCCTGCATTCATGTCAAACTCATTCTGGACATCAATCAGATCTACAACTAGAATTTTTCACATTGTTCAAATGCATTGTAAAGCAGTAATACTATCTGAAACATAAAGTCTATATTAATAACCAAGTCTGCAACTCCTCTCAACTGCCACACTCTGATGTCCAACTGTAACCTGTATGTATAAGCAACCAAATCTATAACTCCTCTAGTACGTTCCACTCCATGTATTAGAGAATGACACGGGGAAAAAATTTGTCCCTGCGACCACTGTCCCCGTTCCCGCAACTACTATACACGCAGGATCCATACAAGCCTCAGTACTGCAATATTTAGCTTATTCCTTCCTTTATAAATCAAAGTTCTGGCTGCTGAACTAGAGAAAGATGTTCAGCTGGCAGGGCTTTGGTTATAAATTTTTATCAACACAACTAATATACTACTTTATCCTAAAGCAAAAAAATAAAATAAAATAGAAAAATTTTTTTTTTCTACCTTTGTTGTCTAGTTTCTGCTTTCCTCATCTTCTCATTCAATTCCTTCCATCCACTGTCTGTCTACTCTCTGCTTCACCAATGATGCCAAAAACATGGCCGCGGCGTCTTGAATAGTGTAGAAAAAGGTTTTGCCCCCTGACGCAAAAAGGCCACACAGCCAATCAGAAACTGGCACTAAACTAAGTCCCACCCAACTCAAACCCGATTATACAGCCAATGTCATCCAATCGCTGATTTTGTTGAGCCCACTAGGTGTCATTGTGTTGAGCTCAAACATCCAGCAAAGTTTTTAAGGTTCAAGGTATGTTCAATATTACCTCCTTCCCACCTGACTAAGGTCCGTAGGTTTATGCTTAAAAAGCACTATTCAAGATGCCACGACCATGTTTTTGGCTTCATTGGTGAAATCAAGATGGACTTAGTTAGTCGCTAAAATTTTGAGCATTACTGGTAAGCTAGTTTTTGTTTCATTGGACTAGAATGTCTTTGAACAACGAAAAGGCATAATGGGTGCTTTTGTTTTTTTGCAGTACACATCATCCCTGACCCTGAGGAAGGAAGAACGAAACGCTTTGGAGGGGAATGATACATTTTTGTTTCAAGCCAAGTTAAGTAGCACTTATTACAGCATTATGAAGTTTTGAACTAGCACCGGCACTTTAAAATTAAGGATGACACTGAAGAAAGATGTTTATTTATGAAAAATAAGAAAAAATTTTCACGATTTTTATAAGGTTCCGATGAGGATGGTCACCACACATAAATATCAATAAGGTTGCAAGTGTGGCATTCTGAGGAACTTATTATCAATAGACTAAGTTAGATCTAGTGTTGATCAAGGTATTTTTGGGATAATTGTCATCAGAGTTTTGTGCACACTGTAGGACTATGATTGTTTATCAGACACATCCACTTGCTCTGAAGCACAGCCATTGTGAGTAGTATATCTCTTTTCTTTTCTTAATCTTTTGAAAATTAGGCTTAGTATGCAATATATCATGTGCTTTGTTTGAGTAATGCATTATCCCAGGACAAGCAGGCAGCATATTCTCTACATGTGGGTGACGTCATCCACGGAGCCCCATCGCGGACAGCTTTTCAAGCAAACTTGATTGAAGATCTCAAAGTTTGCTAGTGCTGCACCATGCATGCGTGTGCCTTCCTGCTCCACTAGAGGGCTCATCTCCTCCTCGTGGTCTTCAGTTCTTAGTTTTCCATGGAGCCAGAAAGCCCTGTCTCTCTTCTCTGCGCTTCTAAGTGCCTTTCGTGCACCGCGGCTTCTTTATTTTCACTTCGGGAGTTGCTGTGCGGTATTTTGTACTTTTTTTCTCCACTCGTGTGTTTTTTCTTTTAGTTTTAGGTGACTGAGGGATCCCGGTTCGCCATGGCCGCCTGGCCTCGCATGGCCGCAGCCTTTCTTTTACCTTATGTCCCGGCCTCAGTTTCGGGTAAGTCTCCTCTTTTGATCGCCAGCGGCAAATGGAGATGGGAAAAGTTTATCCTCTATCTTTGTTCCCCCAACCTTGATAAAGACAGATGAAACGCGTCAGGAAGGGGAACCAAGAAGGACTTAAGATAAGTCAAAATTAAATATATTGACTTTAAGAAATAATAAGAATAACCTTTGAAATATATATATAAAAAGCTAGAAAATAATTGTTTAGAGCTGTGAAAGGAATAATGAAGAGGACCACTGCTACCAATTTCATATGAAATGGTGGAATCTGAACTCCCAGATAGTCATTCCTTGAGCATTTAAGTAGTGGATTAGTCTAATATATTAGAGAGTCATAAAACGTTTGGGAGATGGCTCAAAGTGAATGCAGTCATTTGCTGACTGATAGAAATATCGAAGGGAACGTTAGATCCGTGGTTGAGGTGGCTACAAGGTCTAGATGGTGGCCTTTTATGTGCGTGGAACTGAGTGGAGACCATGTATAGTCTAGGTTCTATAGAAAGGTTAATAGTTCTGTGACCATTTTATCGTCTTTGGTTGTTAAGAGGAGATTTAGGTCCCCTAATGGTATATTGTTGGCTGAAGAGAGTGAGTTTTTAAAGACAAAGTTATATAATGCATCCCTTGCATTGGGCCAACTTTTAGGCACCACATAGAGGATACAAGTGAGGGGATCTTTTAAAGATGGGTTGGACAGCTGACATGCTATGATTTTGAGGTTCTCGTTTTGTTCGAATTCTAGTATAGTGAGCTCAAGAAATTCTCTCACTATGACTGCAAGGCTGCTTCCTCATTTGTTCTTCTTGCATAGTAGAATTATTTTGTAGCCTAGTGGAGAGAGATAAGAACATAAGAACATGAGAAATTGCCTTCGCTGGGTCAGACCAGAGGTCCATCGCACCTAGCAGCCCGCTCCCATGGCGGCCCATCAAGTCCATGACCTGTAAAGTGATCCTTTGTCTGAAGCCCTTCATTCTCCTTTTTCCTTCTATCTATTAACCTTTCATAGTCCTATCTCTACCCCTATCTGTATCCCTCAATCCCTGAATCCTTCAGGAATTTATCCAATCCCTCTTTGAAACCCCGTAATGTACTCTGTCCTATCACAACCTCCGGAAGCGTATTCCAGGTGTCCACTTCTATTTGTGCCAGTCCGTCGCCTACACCTTTGGTCTGTTTGAAGCACTGCATGTGGCTCTCCTCCCTACTATCCTTCTGCTCTGGTCTGTCCTCAATGATACAATTTCCTGGTTTTGCCTGGGCTGACCACTGCTAAAGGAAATAAGGGAGGAGAGTCACAGGCAGCACTTCAGAATCACTGCTGAGAATTTGTGAGCAAGACAGAAGGTGAGGGCAATCTGGGGGGAAGACATGCTGGTCCACGGAGGGCACCCCCCAGAACCAGAAAAGAGTAGGAATCTGGTGCAGAGGCCTTGAGTGGAACGGGGTAGACTAGGGAAAATGCTGGAAGAAATATGCAGGTTGTTGCAAGGCATCCTCAGCAAGACCTCCTCAGTAGTCAGTAAGATTTATCCTTGATAGGGGAGAATTTCCCTACGCCTAAACTTTTGAAAACTGTTGTGCTAGACTGGGATTAAATTATTAGTAAGTGTAGAACCCTCTTTACTGAAATCAGTTAGCTTAGTAGGGTTTAAAAGAAGTTTGGATAATTTCCTTAAAGAGAAGTCCATAGATGGCTTAGGGAAATCTATTGCTTATTCCTAGGATAAGCAGCATAAAATCTGTTTTACCACTTGGGATCTAACTAGTTACTTGGGACCTGGGTTGGCCACTGTTGGAAACAGGATACTGGGTTTAATGGACCTTCAGCTTGTCCCAGTATGGAAATTCTTATGTTCTTACATTCTTATTCGGGATGGTACTGCCCGAATGTTAAGGAAGGTGAAACACAATCATACCTATATCTAGGGTTACCATATGGCTCCAGAAAAAGGAGGACAGACTGAGACATCTGGGTTTTACTTTCATTGAAAGTAATGGAAGTAGAACCCGGATGTCTCAATCCATCCTCTTCTTTTCTGGAACCATATGGTAACCCTACTTATATCCATAGGGGCCAGAATGACAGGAAGGACTAAGTAACACCAATTCATGACCCAGTTAAGCACAACTTAAGATGATTAGAGACCCACAAGGCATCAATTAAGATCGTTTGAAATTCATAAATAAAGAGTTTTTAAAAACAAATGTTTTAAATATACCAAGCCAACTTAGCAAGAGATGGCAGAAATCCCTCATTTAATAGAAATGAACAATAGTTTTAGCATCAAGTCTGCATCTTGAGCTATAATTCACACAACAGCTATAAGAAAATAGCAGATGAGTCAGCAGACTATAACTTGTTTTTGTCCAGCAGTGTTTTGGGATGAGTCATTTCTTTTCCCACAATCTTATTCTTTTAGAAAAGTATTGAAAACCTATTTGTTTGATAAATTCATATCTTGATCATTTAGTACTGTATTTATGATATGTATATGCTATGGGGCTTATAATAGAAGGAGAAAAACGTCCAAAAACCGGCCTAAGTCGACACTTGGACGATCATCAGTCAAAAATGTCCAAGTGCCGATAATAGAACCGGGTTTTGGATGTATTTAAAAATGACCTAGGCCTTCACAGTGCCGCTGAACGACCATAGCTAAATGGGGCGTTTCAGGAGGAATGTCGAGGGTGGGATTTGGGCGGGATGTGGACAGACTTAGGCTTACACTGATTGTATAACCGAAAATTATACATCACAGCATAGACAGAACTTGGAGGATGTGACTTAGACCATTTAAAACATGGTCTAAGTCACAAAAACCCAACTAAAGCCACCAGATAAGCACTGCAGGCACAAACTGCAGACCCCCACACACTATCCCAGTAATCACTGACCCCCCTCAAAACCCCATAAAAATCGTAATCACACCTTTTAAAACTCAGCCTCCAGACCATCATCACCTGGCATCCCAGCATAAGAAAGCCTAGTCGACCTGCACAGAGGGGGCTTAAGTCATCTTGGGGGTGGGTTGGGGACCCATGCCCATAAGCCGCTGTAATCACTGCATTTCTGGTTAAACATGTGTACTCCCCTAAAAAAACCAAACCCTATAAGTGGCTTCTGCTCTATATGGGCTATTGGGGTGGTAGATAGATGGGTCTAGGGCAGGGTTGTCAAAGTCCCTCCTCGAGGGCTGCAATTCAGTCGGGTTTTTAGGATTTCCACAATGAATATGCATGAGATGTATTTGCATGCACTGCTTTCATTGTATGCTAATAGATCTCATGCATATTCATTTGGGAAATCCTGAAAACCCGACTGGAATGCGGCCCTCGAGGAGGGACTTTGACACCCCTGGTCTAGGGGATTTTGGAGGTGGTTTGGGGGGGCTCACCATTATCTATAAAGGAGCTGTAGTAAGATGAAGACATGGCACCCTTTTTATGAAGTTCACAGCAGTGCCCTGTAAGGTACCCCACTATTTAGGTGCCATGTCTGGTTGTCCAGTCCATCACTTTGTAGATCCCTCCCACATCCAAAAGGTCTGTTTCTAGGCATTTTTGCCTTGGATGAAAAGTTGGACAAAAATGTGGTATAAAGATGGACGATTTAGCAGCTTGGATGATCAGATCGGCAGGATGTATAGTTGGACGATTTTAGAAACGGAAAATAATTTGGACGTATATTTTTTGAAAATGTGTCCTAAGCTGTTTTTTACTTTGGACGACTTGCAACTTGGATGAAAACAGACTTAGAAGTTCCTTTCGATTATGCCCATCCACGTATTTATATGATTCACTGACTGTTCAGCTTTTCTTGATGTGAACCGCCTAAAACTCAAGGGTATGGCAGTATACAAGAATAAAGTTTATTATTATTTATTATTATCATATTTGTTTTCATAAAATGTTTTATAAATAATTCTCTAGTTACAACAAAGCAATTCAGGGTAAATACAGGGTGTCCCAAAAGTCGCTACACATTTTTAATAAATTCTTAAAAATTACACAAGAAACTGAGTTTATTCATATTCTTAGCATCAACAAAAGAGTCGTTGCAATTGTACTTGCTAAGCTTGTCATCATGTTCCAACGCCTCGAAGACTAGTTGTATAGCGCCCCATGAGCACCTTCATTTTCGATAACTTTTAGCCACCTTCGGACACAAGCTTCTCCGACGTTTTGCAGCATCTCCTCCCCGACTAGAGAATGACACGGTGACAAAATTCATCACCGTTCCCGTCCCCGTGGATAACCGCGGGAAAACCATCTTCATGTCATTCTTTAAGGACAGAGGGAAGAATCAGAGTATGAATGGCCACAACCACTGACCCGCAAGCTATGCTTTGAAGAATGATGGTGTAGAAGGACTGAGGTTGAGAAAGACACTGAAGAATGACAGTCTCTGGTATCCAGAGCAGATATTGTGATGTCATAATGCCTCATTCCACCAGTGCCTAAGAGCCAGTCACATCAGTGATGTCACAATGGCTTCATTATCCTTGGCTCACATAAGAATCAGAGTATGAATGGCCACAACCACTGACCCGCAAGCTTTGCGTTAAAGAATGCTGGTGTAGAAGGATTGAGGTTGAAATAGACACTAGAAAATGACATGGGATTATTTCCCGCGGTTATCCGCGGGGACAGGAACGGTGATGAATTTTGTCACCGTGTCATTCTCTATCCCCGACCTCGCTGCAGGCCGTGCATATTCTTTCCTCAAGCTGTGACAGGTTACGGGGCTTATTCTTTTGCTGATGGCCTCAAGTCTCTCTGAATGATACCTGTAGTGACTTTTGGGACACCCTGTATTACAGAAGGAGATCATTACTTATTGAAAACTTGAGGGCACTTAGTCATGCATTTTGTCCTTCATGACACACCTGATGGTATGCCAGTATTCCCCCAAAAAATCAAACAAAAAAAGCCCCACTCTAAATGAACCTAGTTGGTCTGGAAAGATTCTTTTTATGTACTGCACATCTGAACTTAAGTCATCTTTACACACCCATACACACAAAAAAATCAGGTTATTACAGACACATTTTACATTCTCCCATTTCAGCACAGTTCCTACTGTTACTAGTGGCATATGTACTTGGAAAGAGAATCTGCTGATAGAATTTGAGATTTTTCTTTAAATAATATGTTGTGTATAAAATGCGGCTACATGACCTGCATCAGTCAGTGGCCCAAACCAATGGTACTATATCCCTTGGCTAAAACCAAGTCAGTGTGCAATGGCAGCTAAGAAATGATGTTAGGAATTATTAGGAAAGGGGTGGAAAACAAAACAGAGCAGGCAATAATCCACCTTCCGCCCTCCCCCCTCCTTTTCTCCCCCTCCCCCCTCCCCTCCCTTGGCTCTCCCTCCCTCTTTCCTTCCCATCCAACCTTGCTGCTGCATGTAACTCTGATAAATTTCTGCTAAAATGTTTCAACATATCCTTCCTCGTTGCTTATAACTCCGATAAAATGTTGTAAATCCGTGTTCAGATCGGATCTTAATTAATTGATGTGAACTGCCTAGAACTCATTGGGTATGGCGGTATACAAGAACATAATAATAATAATAATATGTGCATAAAATATAAGATATATGTTTATCTAGGCTGTGTACTGGGGATTTGATTTCCCAATGATCAAATTCTTCTAAATGCTTCAGCATTGCTTAACTCTTGGGACTCCTAAAACAAGCCAATCAAAGTGTCCAATTGGCATGATATTAAATTTTATCCGCCTGTGGAGCCATGAAGTTTCAATTAACAGTTAAATATCTCCCACTGCAACTAACCTATATGAGAAGACTGAAAAAAAGCACAATTGAAATCACTTAACAATCAAAATGGAAGTCATGCCCCAAATACAATGCAACTGGATCGGGTTCCAGTCACTATTTCTCTAGAAATGCTGCAGTTCTCCCAGAGAGCCAGGCACAATTCACAAACTATGCTGGCAACAATATCCATAACTGCAAATCACAAACACGATGGAAAACAACAGCTGCTTCAGTTCATCGTGACAGTCTGTACTCAGAATGCCCCTAATTCATGGAAAACTGGCACGGTATTCTATTTCAGTTTCAGCATTTTGTAATGCAGTTCACTGACGCACGTGTTCAGTAAGTATAATCACAGCCAGTTTTCAGCAGAAAAATAGCCATTGTACACTCCAGGCAGTTTTTAAAGAAGGAGGGCTTAAAAAAATAAATTGTCAAAGGCATTCGTCTGAAACATTGAGGGCCATTTTCAAAAAGGACATCTAAGTCTGATTTTAGTGTTTCCCACAAGACATCCAAATTCAGAGGCTCAGAAATGTCCATTTTTGAAAGGCAAATTGCTAGATGTCAAAAAAAAAAATAATAATAATAAAAAAAAAAATTACGCCTAACTTTATATCCCGTTTTCAACCACAGCCTAAAATGTCCAAACCCAGACCATTTGGACATGGGAGGGGCCAGCATTATAATGGATTGGTCACATAGACATCTGAACAGAGAACATAAGAATAGCCCTACTGGGCAGACCAATGGTCCATCAAGCCCAGTAGCCCATTCTCACAGTGGCCAATCCAGGTCCCTAGTACCTGGCCAAAACCCGAGGAGTAGCAACATTCCATGCTACCAATCCAGGGCAAGCAGTGGGATATCTTAGAGGGCACTGCTGTGAACTTCACATAAAGGGTGCCAGATGTACATCTCAACATATCCCCCTTATAACTTATGGTGAGCCCCCCAAAACCTACTATACCCACCTATCTACCACTGCAATAGCCCTTATGGCTGCAGGTGGCACCTATATGGCAACAGAGTAGGGGTTTGGTGGCCTCATACTTTCCACCAGAGTGGCTTATGAGCCTGGCTCCTCCTTAAGACACCTATGTGATATTCTACTAGGCTTTCCCACACCAAGTGCAGCTGTTCTAGAGACAAGTATATACTGTTTCATTCAGATTTTTGTAAGGTAGAAAGGGGTTAGTGACCACTGGAGGAGTATAGGAAGGTAATTACTTAATCCCTCCAGTGGTCATCTAGTTAATTTGGGAACCTTTGTGACACTTAAATGTTTTGGGTTAGACCCGTTTTAGAAGTAGCTAAGTTCCCTCTAGCACAGGGGTGGGCAACGAGGGCCGCAATCTAGTCGGGTTTTCAGAATTTCTCCATTAAATATTCATAACATCTATTTGCATGCACTGCCTTCCATTGTATGCAAATGGATCTCATGCATATTCATTGGGGAAATCCTGAAAACCCGACTGGATTGCGGACCTCATTGCCCACCCCTGCTCTGGGGAAATCCTGAAAACCCGACTGGATTGCGGCCCTCATTGCCCACCCCTGCTCTAGCACATCCTGGGAAAGGTTTGATTATCGCTGCAAGACATCCAAATCTAACCTACCCAAAGTCCATCCATAACACACCTATAACATGCCTTCCAAAACACCTAGAACATAAGAACATAAGAACTGCCACTGCTGAGTCAGACCAGTGGTCCATCATGCCCAGCAGTCCGCTCATGCGGCGGCCCTCTGGTCTAAGACCAGCACCCTAACTGAGACTAGCCCTACCAGCGCACGTTCTTGTTCAACAGAAAATTGTCTAATTTTGTCTTGAATCCTTGGAGGGTGTTTTTCCCTATAACAGCCTCTGGAAGGGCGTTCCAGCTTTCTACCACTCTCTGGGTGAAGAAGAACTTCCTTACGTTTGTACGGAACCTATCCCCTTTCAATTTTAGAGAGTTCCCTCTTGTTCTCCCTACCTTGGAGAGGGTGAACAACCTGTCCTTATCTACTAAGTCTATCCCCTTCAGTACCTTGAATGTTTCGATCATGTCCCCTCTCAATCTCCTCTGTTTGAGAGAGAAGAGGCCCAGTTTCTCTAATCTTTCGCTGTACGGCAGCTCCTCCAGCCCCTTAACCATCTTAGTCGCTCTTCTCTGGACCCTTTCGAGTAGTACCGTGTCCTTCTTCATGTACGGCAACCAGTGCTGGATGCAGTACTCCAGGTGAGGGCGTACCATGGCCCGGTACAGCGGCATGATAACTTTCTCTGATCTGTTCATGATCCCCTTCTTTATCATTCCTAGCATTCTGTTTGCCCTTTTTGCTGCCGCCGCACATTATGTGGACGGCTTCATCGACTTGTCGATCAGAACTCCCAAGTCTCTTTCCTGGGAGGTCTCTCCAAGTACCGCCACGGACATCCTGTATTCATGCATGAGATTTTTGTTACCGACATGCATCATTTTACACTTATCCACGTTGAACTATACATCTGGATACACAGCGGGCAAAACACCTCAATAGATTTCCAGAAAGTCAGATTCGAAAATCGGCACTGGTTATGAATTGCTGAAAGAGGAAGAGTCCTAATTATTTTTGTCGGAGTGTGTGGCGCAGGGGTTAAAAGCTACAGACTTGGCACCTTGAGACTGTGGGTTCAAATCCCTCACTGCTCCTTGTGACCCTGGGCAAGTCACATAATCCCCTCATTGCCCCAGGTACACTAGATAGAGTTTGAGCCCACCAGGACAGATAGGGAAATGTGATAAAGTACCTGAAGGTAAACCACTAGCTACCGATTTCACACAGAATAACATATAAAATCGCGCTATTAACATTTAAAATTCAGAAAACTAATACTCTCTTATTTTTATATCGATATTTAATACCTTATTCCCCAGCTAGATCTCTTAGATCAGCTGATCAGTATTTGCTGTCCATTCCATCATTGAAAGTAATTGGCACTAGAAGAACCACAATTTTCTCTATCTTGGGACCCCAGCTTTGTAATCACGGAACAGGTCGATACCTTAAGCAATGTTTCCACTCCGAGGGGTATGGTACAAAAGAATAGGAAAAGGGGATTGCAGGACGATTGGTAAAATAATTTGACAAAATCTTACATTAATATAGAATAAATAATATAGAATAAATAGATGACAATACATAGTAGCTAACATAGTAACATAGTAGATGACAGCAGATAAAACCTGAATGGTCCATCCAGTCTGCCCAACCTGATTCAATATAAATTTTTTTTTTTTTTCTTCTTAGCTATTTCTGGGCAAGAATCCAAAGCTCTACCCGGTACTGTGCTTGGGTTCCAACTACTGAAGTTCTGTCAAAGCGCACTCCAGCCCATCCACACCCTCCCAGCCATTGAAGTCCTCCCCAGCCCATCTTCAACCAAAAGGCCATATACAGACACAGACCGTGCAAGTCTGCCCAGTACTGGCCTTAGTTCTTCAATATTTACTATTATTTTCTGATTCTAGATCCTCTGTGTTCATCCCACTTTTCTTTGAACTCTGTCACCGTTTTCCTCGCCACCATTTCTCTCGGGAGCACATTCCAGGTATCCTGGTTTTACCATTTTCCTTCTCTGGAAAAGATTTTGTTCTACGTTAATACCTTTCAAGTATTTGAACGTCTGAATTATATCTCCCCTGTCCCTCCTTTCCTCTAGGGCAGTCTCTCTCAAACTGTGTGCCAAGGCACAGTGGTGTATCCCGAAGAGATTCCAGGTGTGCCACGAGAAATTCCAGAATTTTATTTTAATTTTAAAAATACCCTTCATAAGTATACACTAGAATAAAAGACATATACATTGCACACGCAAGAGTCTGTCAATGTTATGAGTATCTTATATGAACATCTGTGTGCATAAGGATACAACTACCCAGACAAGCATCATTCTTTGATGTGACTGGTCCTTGAAAAAGCAGTAGTTATCCTAACTTGAGCAACAAAGCAATCGAGGCTTTGTTACTGTTTGGATCTTCTTATCTTTGTGAACTTGGATTTTCAGCTCTGACAGAAATTAAATCGAAAAAAAAAAAAAGAATGACCGCAGATGGTAGATGATGAAATGTTTGATTGTTGACTATCGATCCGCATTTTGAGTTAATTTGCACTCAAAGCAAGCATATTCATCGCATTGATTAGTAATTCTATTCTATCTACTTTAGTTTCACTATTGTTACAATTACTCATACTTTAAATAAATAACGTTTGAATTTAAATTTTTGTCGGTTTTGCAATTTTATAATTTCAATTATAATGTGCCACAAAAAAAACATTTGCTCCGTTTAGTGTGCTGGAGCTAAAAAAAAAGTTTGAGAGACCCTGCTCTAGGGTATACATATTCAGGGCTTCCAGTCTCTCCTCATATGTCTTTTGGCGCAAACCTCCTATCATTTCCGTCCTTTCATCTCCTCTGAACCGGTTCAAGTCTTCTTATGTCCTTCGCCAGATACGGTCTCCAAAACTAAAGGATAAATTAAACATAGGTAGGGATGGAAAGGCTGAGCTCAACAATTAAAGGGAAGCCTAAGAGTTATTGTGTGCTTATTTAAAGGGAAGCCTGAAATAAATTTGAATAATTCTTGGTTAACAGGCTGAGCATAGTTGAAGCCTGAGCACAGAGTTAAAAAAAATTGGCTTAGGCCTATAGATTTTCCTTTATGCAGCCGAAACTCTGAAGCCAGATTTCATGTTCACTTGACTGTAGGCATTGTGTTCAGACAGTATCAATACTATCCCAGGAATCTAATCTAATCTAATCTAAACCTTAAGTTTATATACCGCATCATCTCCATGAGTATGGAGCTCGACACAGTTTACAAGAACTTAAAATAGTAGGTAGAGAGGAAGAAAAAAAAGGATTACATGAATTTATATGAAGAAGGAGGGGGGGGGAAAGGGGGTGAAGGATAGAGTTACAATTTGCTGAAAAGCCAGGTTTTCAGTTGTTTGCGGAATAACTGAAGGGAGCTCAGGTTCCGCAACGGGGAGGTGAGGTCGTTCCAAAGACCTGTGATTTTGAAGAGAAGGGATTCTCCCAGTTTGCCTGCATAGTGGATGCCGCGTAGGGAGGGGAAGGCTAGTTTATACCTTTGGGCAGTTCTGGAGGAGTCGGGACTGGAGGAGTTGAAAGACAGTGGGATAAGAGGAGGGAGGATGCCATGAATGATCTTAAAAGCCAGGCAGGAACATTTGAAATGGATTCTGGGGATTATTGGGAGCCAGTGAAGTTTGGCAAGGAGTGGGGAGGCATGGTCAGATTTGCGTTTTGAGAAGATCAGTTTGGCTGCAGTATTCTGGATTAGCTGGAGTCTTAGAAGACTTTTTTTGATAGATTTAAGTAGATGCCCCCTCCCCTCATATGATTCAGCAAATAATTCTTACTGCTATATGCACACAATGTTAAACAAATTCCCTCACCTAGAATTTATGGGTTATTACACTCTGCAACAATTAACATCAATTATAACCTTATTAATTGATTTTGTTATTTCTAATTTCATTTCTCATAATGCCCTCCTTTTTTAAAATTCTTATGTTAATTTTGCATTAGTTCAATATTCAGCTTCTAATTCAGATAACATACGTTCCACTAAACTCTCATACTTAGGTGGAGTATCTTTGCTGCCAAGCAAGTGGAGCATGCTTCATCCAAGGCAAGACAAATTATGGGTTGCATACGCAGGGGTTTCGTCAGCCGTAAGCCTGAAGTCATTATGCCATTGTATAGATCCATGGTGAGGCCCCACCTGGAATACTGTGTGCAATTCTGGAGGCCGCATTATCGCAAGGATGTGCTGAGACTGGAGTCGGTCCAGAGAATGGCCACCCAGATAGTCTCGGGACTCAAGGATCTCCCGTACGAGGAACGGCTGGATAAGTTGCAGCTGTACTCACTCGAGGAACGCAGAGAGAGGGGAGACGTGATTGAGACGTTCAAGTATCTCACGGGCCGTATTGAGGCAGAGGAAGATATCTTCTTTTTCAAGGGTCCCATGGCAACAAGAGGGCATCCATGGAAAATCAGGGGCGGGAAACTGTGCGGTGACACCAGGAAATTCTTTTTCACTGAGAGGGTGGTTGATCGCTGGAATAGTCTTCCACTTCAGGTGATTGAGGCCAGCAGCGTGCCTGATTTTAAGGCCAAATGGGATCAACATGTGGGATCTATTCACAGAGGAAAGATAGGAGAGGGTCATTAGGGTGGACAGACTGGATGGGCCGTGACCCTTATCTGCCGTCTATTTCTATGTTTCTATTCTCCTTTAATAGGAGTATGCTACTTACAGCTGCTGTATTTTTAATGGCATTTCTTTTTTAATAGCTGTTTCTATCAATTTTTGTGTTAAAAACCTCACCCATACCCTAGGGACATCAGTACCCCCACTACCACATTTAGGGAAGTGAAAACATTTATTACCATACCTTTCCATTTTCCAAACCAAGCATCCACCCTGTGAGTGAAGGATCTACCCCTGAGTTTTCTGCTAATTCCACTGCTAATGTGGAATTAATCCTTACAAAGCTCTAGTGATTGCTCCATCTGGGGCTGTGTTCTGTTGGATGAAAGTTGAACCCTTTTCTCCCACCATGACACAGACTCCTCCCTTCTCTGCCAGCATCATATCTAACACCATCTTATTTTCCCATGCCATTCTACTAGTGGCATCAAATTGTTTATTGCATCCCTTGTGTAATTGAACCTTTGCTGATTGTAATAAATGTAATTAATCCAATCAACATTTTGATTTATGGTAACCCACCAAAAGAGAGAGGACTCAAACCCTGCTGCTATCTGGTTTCTTGCTTTAAATTCATCTGGAACTCCTCTGGGGACCCCTATAGAGTCTATATATGTTGTCATCAAATGAAATACCTCAAATGAGGTGCTTCACTTAACCCTAGTCTTTACCTCATTCTGACTTCTCTCAAATGCTAGAGTAAATGGTATGGCCAATTGTACAAGTGCACAAGTATCTTTTCACTTTGGAGGAAGTATCAATCTCAGGATTTTTCCTTCGCAATACCACCATAGATCAGCCCTTGGCATCATGAGAGCTGAGTAATTCTTCTGTTCTTCTTTACCTGTAACATAAAATATATTAATGCAGGTTCCGTGTGAACTCTTCCCCCTGGTGGTGTGGTTTCCACTCACCATAGAGAACACAGGTGGCACATTTCTGTCATTTAAGTGCATAGCAGGAAACATCTGGGAGTTTGTAGGGGAAAACACCCTCCAGGGTTTCAAGACTAAGCTGGACAAGTTCCTGCTAAACTGGGATGTACGCAGGTGAGGCTGGACTCATTTTAGAGCACTGGTCTTTGACCTGGGGGCTGCCGCGTGAGCGGACTGCTGGGCACGATGGACAACTGATCTGACCCAGCAGCCGCAATTCTTATGTTCTTAAATGCCTGGCATTCTTTCTTTCCCCAGGCATTTGGGGTTTGGTATAATGCCATCATACACTGCATTCCGTGGTTCTTTTTTCCCCACCCCAAAGGGAAGGGCACTACTCGAGCCAATGGCTGCCCAGAAGGCACAAGCATAGCAGTTACTCCTGTGCTTACTTTTCACAGTGAATTTAACCCATTCTACTCAAGCATTTGAATCTCCATAGCCTGTTTCCATTTCTATGATATGCTTCAAAACTTACTTCTAAAATCTTTGGATCATTAGGAGGCTGAAAGGATGTGTGCTTGGGCAAGGGGAAACGTTTCCCAGGGCTTTTTACTATTTTACTCTTTTCTACTAAAATTCTAAAATAGCAAGCTACCAGGTCTCTCCCTATAACCAAGATCCCCCATTCCAAAGAAAATGTCATTAATACTTCCTTCTTGATTCTGCCAACATAACATAAGAAGCGCCATCTCCGGATCAAACCTTCGGTCCATCAAGTCTGGTGATTCGCACACGCGGAGGCCCAGCCAGGTGTACACCTGACGTAATTTTAGTCACCCATATCCCTCTATGCCTCTCGCAAGGAGATGTGCATCTAGTTTGCTTTTAAATCCTAGAACGGTGGATTCTGCAATAACCTTCTCCGGGAGAGCAATCCAGGTGTCCACCACTCGTTGCGTGTAGCAGAACTTCCTGATATTTATCCTGAACTTGTCCCCCCTTAGCTTCAGTCCATGTCCTCTTGTCCGCGTCACATTGGACATTGTAAATACATTTTTTTTCCTGCTCTATTTTGGCGATTTCTTTCAGTATTTTGAAAGTCTTGATCATATCCCCTCGCAGTCTCCTCTTCTCAAGGGAGAACAATCCCAGTCTCTTAAGTCGTTCCTCTTATTCCAAGTTCTCCATACTCTTTATTAGCTTCGTTGCTCATCTCTGCACTCTCTCCAGCATTTTTATATCCTTCTTTAGGTATGGAGACCAATGCTGGACACAGTATTCCAAGTGTGGCCTGACCATCGCTCTATAAAGCGGCATTATTACTTTCTCCGATCTACTCGTGATTCCCTTCTTTATCATGCCTAGCATTCTATTTGTGTTCTTCGCTGCCACCACGCATTGCACCAACGGCTTCAGGGTCCTATCAATTAATACACCCAAGTCCTTTTCCTGTTCAGTTTTTCCCAGAGTTGCACCTGACATACTATACTTGTGTTCCTTATTCTTTCTGTCTAAGTGCATCACTTTGCATTTTTCCAAATTAAATTTCATCTGCCATTTATCTGTCCATTTCTCCAATCGTCTCAAGTCACTCTGGAGTTCCTCACTGTCCTTCTGTGATTTGATTGCCCGGCATAGCTTGGTGTCATCTGCAAACCTGATGATCTCACTAGATGTTCCATCCTCTAGGTCGTTGATGAAAATATTAAATAAGATGGGCCAAAGTACTGAGCCCTGGGGCACACCATTAGTCACATTCTTCCAGTCTGAGAACTTCCCATTTATGCCCACTCTCTGCCTTCTGTTCTCCAGCCATTTGCCTATCCATCTTAGTATATCTCCTATTGCATGGCCTTGCAGTTTCCTGAGAAGTCTTACATGCGGAACCCTGTCGAACGCTTTCTGAAAATCCAAGTATATAATATCCACCAGTTCTCCATTATCAATTTGTCTGTTCACTGTCTCAAAAAATTGAAGTAGGTTCGTCAAGCATGACTTTCCTTTCCTGAATCCATGTTGGCTGGCTCTCATCAGATCGTGTGTGTCTAAGTGCTGGGTTATGCTATCCTTGATCAGGGCCTCAACCATCTTCCCAGGTCTATAATTGCCTGGCACTCCTCTTGATCCTTTTTTAAATATCGGCGTGACGTTCGCTATCTTCCAGTCGTCCGGTATCTGTCCTGTTTTGATTGACAGGTTGGCAAGTTTTTGCAATAGTTCTCCGGTTTCCACTTTTAGCTCTTTCAAGACTCTCTGATGTATTCTGTCCGGTCCAGGAGATTTGTCACTCTTGAGTTTGTCGATCTGGCGGTAAATTTGGTCCAAGTCCACTTCTACTGTGGTAAGGCTGTCCTTTGTTACTCCTTTGAACACTTTCATTTTCACCCTCCACTTGCTCATGCCATAAAGTTTGCTTAATAGTCATGTAAATAGTATTGCACTTCCTGGTCTCACATTTGGCATTCGGATATCCCTTCACAATGGAAATGATATCTTTTACCCTTGAATGAGTTAGGGCTGCCACCCAAAGGCTTGGGTGGTCCACCACACCTGTCCTCAACTAGAACATGAAGTGTCCAGACTAGAGAGTTGCACGGGGACAGAAATCCCACCGGTCCCCGCCAAAATCCCACCCATCAACACCCATCCCCACGAGGAATCCCTCTGTCCCCACCCACCCCGCAAAGAATCCCCTCCGTCCCCGCCCAGCTCTATAAACTTCAGAAATAGTTATTTCATTTAATTATGTCACTGAATTAAAGGCTCTGGTAGAGACCCATTTACAAATAAACAAAGACACTTTATTAATTTGGAAATATTAATTGGGAAGAATACTTACTTTGTAAACGGGTTTCTACCAGAGCCTCTAATGTAAATATAAAATCTCAGCTGATGAGAACCCCCCAAGCTGCCAGCTGAGGAATTCCTTTGCAGTTGGCCAGGAGTCCCTTTTGCCAAGCTTGGCAGGAAGCAGTAGCGTTCCTGAGTCACAGATGCTGGCACCTCAGTGGCTCAAGGATGCTGCCAGCGACTGAGGTGCTTGGTGGAGGGGAGTTCTGGCCATCACTAGAGGAGGTCCTCTGCTGGAGGTGCTTGGGGATCCCCATCAGCCACAGCAAGGATCAGCAAATACTTCAACACTGTAGAAATAAAACCGGAAATGCATTTCCTTTTCTTTTAAACACAATGCAAAGACATCTGCTATATACATTTCCAAAGCTATCATATTTTAGTCAATAAATTCTGTTTTTTACCTTTGGTGTCTGGAGACTTATTTTTCCAACAAGTTTCTTTTTTCCGCTTTCCCATCTTCTGTAAATTCTTCTGTTGCTGTCCATTGGTTCCTCTTACCATGGTCCAGCATTTATCTCTTTCTCATCTTTCGCCCCTGCCCACCAGTCTCATGCCCAACATTTCTCCTTCTATCACCCCTCTCCAGCATCATGCCACATCTCTCCCTCCATTCCCTTCACCACCATGTCCAACATTCCTCCCTCTTGCATCCATTTCAATCTGTCCGTTCCACCACAATATTTCTCCCTCTCATCTGTACCTCACTCCCTCCCTCTTTCTTCCATTCCCCGTGTACACCATCTCTTTCCCTCTAACTGACACACTCACGCCCAATTCTTCCTTTTCTATTCTCTCCCCCACCTCAGCATCACTTTCCCTACCTTCTTCCGTCCTCTCTCCCAAGTTTATGCCATTCAACAAGGTTATGGACGTCAAAACTAGCTAACTAGCTTTCTATAAAAAGCAAAGGCCTGAAGACAGTTTCCCTTCCTTCCTTGCCTTATTGTACAATGTACAGGAACACGCCCCCCCCCCCCCCAAAAAAAAAAAAAAAAAAAACCCAACAAAACAAAAAAAAACCCTAACTCAAGCAGCCAATCTGTCCTCTTTCCATTAATGTTGCTCCTCCCTGCATTCTATGTTCAAAAATGCACTCCGTCCTGTGTCCCGCGTTTGGGCCCCTCTCACCTCCCAACTGCTTCCTCCTAATTACAATGCATGTGTGCCCGCTTGCTCCCTCCCGTTCTGCCCCCCTCCCGCAAGACTCACTGCTTCCTTCTTTCCACTCCTCTGTGGCATGCGAGGCGCACGACAGAACCATCTCACCACCTCTCCCGATGTTAGTCAAAGCAGCACTTCTTAACAATCACAGGGCAGCAGGCCCTGCACACTGCAAGTAGCTGCCGAGAAACATTCCTCTGACGTTAGCTCTGATGTCAGGGGAAGACTTCCGGGTCGGCTAGTGTGGACTCAGAGTGCTGGGAGCGCTGTACACTACAGGAAGGCCAGAAAAGAAGATGAACCACTCAGCTCGAGCTGCCTCCAACCCCGCAGGATCCCCATGACCCGAGAGGGCGTCCCCAAGGGATCCCTGTGACTTGAAGGGGGAACCCGCGGCTCCCACGGGATTCCCGTCGTCCCCGTTCCCATGCAGCTCTCTAGTCCAGACACATATTTCTCTACTAGATTGTACCTCTTTTGACTAGATATATCCCCACAATCTATTAGAGCACATGTATCGAACTGTATCATATGAGGATTATTGGTCTCTTTCACTGTAATGGTAAATTACACTTGCTCAGAAGACTTAGCATACATCTTCCTGGGTTTCCATATTGAAGCAGCTAGGCTTGCTTGGCTCCATTCCAACATGGAAAACAACAGAATCAGTATCATCTTTTTCTTTGCTTAGTCTGACATATTCCCTTGGGTTCCCACATAACCTCTCTATATACTTCTTCAGAAACTGGTCACCTGTCTCTAATGTTGGGAGCCCACACACATACACATTTCCCAGATATGGCAGACCAAATAACATTTCATAACGTGAAACCCCTATGTCTTTTTGTAGAGCTGTTCTGATTAATAAAAATACCAAGGTAAAGCACTTTGTCCAGGGCAGTTTGGTGTCTACCATTAGTTTTGCCAACTGCCTTTTTATTGTCTGATTCATTCGCTCTACATTTCCAGATAAAGATGGGTGCCATTGGGTATGAAAATCCCATGATATCTCCAACCAATCCATAATATTTTACAACACCTGGGATGTAAAATATTTCTCCTGATCAGAATCCACATGTTCCACTATACCATATTGTGGAATAATTTGTTCTAAAACTACCTTGGCTACCCCAGCTGCAGTGGCTACCGCCATAGGATATGCCTCTACTCACTCAATTAAATGATCTACCAGTATTTGAGCCTCCCCAAAGGTGGTAACTCAGTGAAATCTATCTGAATACTCTGGAAAGGCCACAGTCCTGGCTGCCTGCCTCCAAATTGTTGCCTCCAAAACATCTTCTTATTTAGAATTTCACTTACATAGAAACATAGAAATAGACGGCAGATAAGGGCCACGGCCCATCAAGTCTGCCCACTCCAATGACCCTCCCTATCTATCTTTGCGGATAGATCCCACATGTCTGTCCCATCTGGCCTTAAAATCTGGCACGCTGCTGGCCTCAATAACCTGAAGTGGAAGACTATTCCAGTGATCAACCACCCTTTCGGTGAAGAAGAACTTCCTAGTGTCACCGTGCAGTTTCCCGCCCCTGATTTTCCACTGATGCCCCCTTGTTGCCGCGGGACCCTTGAAAAAGAAGATATCCTCTTCCACCTCGATGCGACCTATGAGGTACTTGAATGTCTCGATCATATCTCCCCTCTCTCTACGTTCCTCGAGTGAGTAGAGCTGCAACTTCCCTAACCGCTCCTCGTATGGGAGCTCCTTGAGTCCCGAGACCATCCTGGTGGCCATTCTCTGGACCGATTCCAGTCTCAGCACATCCTTGCGGTAATGTGGCTTCCAAAATTGCACACGGTACTCCAGGTGCGGTCTCACCATGGATCTATACAGTGGCATAATGACTTCAGGTTTACGGCTGACGAAACTCCTGCGTATGCAACCTATGATTTGCCTTGCTTTGGATGAAGCTTGCTCAACTTGATTTGCAGACTTCATGTCTTCCCTGACAATCACCCCTAAGTCTCTTTCTGTTTCAGTTTTTGTCAAGATCTCACCATTTAGGGTGTAAATCCTGCATGGATTTCGGCTTCCCAGGTGCATGACTTTGCATTTTTTGGCATTGAAACTGAGTTGCCAGGACCTAGACCAGTGCTCCAGTAGAAGTAGGTCATGCATCATATCGTCTGCCATTGAATTATTGTCTGTAGTGCTCTTGTTCACTACATTGCTTAGCTTGGCATCATCGGCGAATAATGTTATTCTTCCTCGAAGCCCTTCTGTCAAGTCTCTTATGTAGATGTTGAACAAGATCGGGCCCAGGACGGAGCCCTGTGGCACTCCACTTATTACCTCTGACATTTCGGAGGGGGTGCCATTCACCACTACCCTCTGAAGCCTACCTCCAAGCCAGTTCCCAACCCAATTGGTCAATGTGTTGCCCAAACCTAAAGAACTCATCTTGCTTAGTAACCTGCGGTGTGGTACGCTATCAAATGCTTTGCTGAAATCCAGGTAGACGATGTCCAGGGACTCACCAGCATCCAGCTTCCTCGTCACCCAGTCAAAGAAGCTGATCAGGTTGGATTGGCAGGATCTCCCCTTAGTAAATCCATGTTGGCGGGGATCCCGTAGTTTCTCCTCGTCCATAATTCTATCCAATTGGTGTTTGATTAGGGTTTCCATTAGTTTGCTCACTATTGATGTGAGACTCACTGGTCTGTAATTTGCCATCTCCATCTTGGAGCCTTTCTTGTGAAGTGGAATGACGTTAGCTATCTTCCAGTCCATCGGGACGTTACCTGTACTAAGGGAGAGATTGAAGAGCGCGGATAGCGGTTCCGCTAGGACATCACCCAACTCCCTGAGCACCCTAGGGTGTAGGTTGTCAGGCCCCATTGCCTTGTTGACCTTGATTTTTGACAGCTTGCAGTAGACGCTGCTGGGTGTAAACTTGAAATTACTAAATGGGTCAACTGATTTAACCCTTGTCTGTGGCTGAGGGCCGATTCCCGGCGCCTCGCGGGTGAAGACTGAGCAGAAGTATTTATTTAACAGTTGGGCTTTTTCTGAGTCCGTTTCTACATAGTTTCCGTCTGGTTTTCTGAGATGTACTATCCCGCCCGAGTTCTTATTTCTGTCACTGATATACCTGAAGAAAGATTTATCTCCTTTCTGGATGTTCTTTGCTAGAGACTCCTCCATGCGGAATTTGGCCTCCCTAACTGCTGCTTTGACGGCCCTTGACTTGGCCAGATATTCTAGAGTCCTGTGTCCCTGATTGTTTGTAAGAGATGAATGCTTTTTTCTTCTCTTTAATGAGGTCCGAGATCTCCATAGAGAACCACTGTGGCTTGTTGTTCCTACTCCGTTTGCTTACTGATTTAACATAGCGGTTTGTTGCTTCCTGTATGGTGGCTTTCAAAGTTGACCACATTTCTTCCACACTGTCGGTGTCTGCTTGGCTTTGTAGCGCCTGGTGAACGAAGTCTCCTATGTCTTGGAAGTTTGTGTCTTTTAATTTGAGAACCTTGGTCATTGTGGTAGATTTCGTGAAACCTTTCCTGAGATTGAACCATATCATATTGTGGTCACTGGAGGCCAAAGTTTCACCCACCGAGACCTCTGTGATACTTTCCCCTTTGGTAAGTACTAGATCCAGTACTGCCTGATCCCTTGTTGGTTCAAATACCAGTTGCCTGAGTCTTGCTCCATTCAAAGAGTTTAATAGCTTCCTGCTGTTGCCGGAAGCAGAGGAAAGTGTGACCCAATCCACATCAGGCATGTTGAAGACACCTACCAATACTGTGTCACCCCGCAAGGTGATATTCTCTATATCTCCGATTAATTCTATATCTAGGTCATCTTGATGTCTTGGGGGTCTGTATACTACGCCAAGATACAGGCATTTGTCCTTCCCTCTGGCCAAATTTACCCAGAGGGATTCCCCAGTGTACTGTACATCCGTGATTCTGGTGACCTTAATGTCATCTTTAGTATATAATGCTACACCACCTCCCATTTTACCCTCCCTGTCACGGCGAAGCAAGTTGTAACCTGGTATGACCATGTCCCACCCGTGGGAGTCTGTGAGCCAGGTCTCAGATATCGCCACCACATCCAGGTCGGCATTCCTCATTTCTGTTTCCAAGTCTAGGATCTTGTTTCCCAGACTGTGGGCGTTGACATACATAGCCCTCCATGTTGTGTGTTTGTTGTATCTCAGTGGGGACGATCCCTCTTTATCAACTAGGACCCCATTAGCATTATTCGCATGTCTCTTACACTCCCTAGACCCAGAGCTATAGCTTGTACCTATCTCGGACTCCCCATGACTATAGTGTGCTCCTATCTCAGACTCGGTAATGTGTGTACCCTGTGGGGGTATTCCCGTTTGGGCTACTCGAGCTCCTTTAGTGCAATTTGCAACGTGTGCACTCTCTCTGGTCCCAGAATTACAGTGTGTACTCCCTCTAGACCCAGAATTGCTATGTGTACTCCCCCTAGACCCAAAATTGTAATGTGTCCCAGAAATATAGTGTTTACTTAGCTCAGTCTCAGAAGAGTATTGGTAGCTTAGCTCGTCAGGTGGGTTGTTTGTGCCCGTACCCTCCCCCAACTTACCTAGTTTAAAGCCCTGTGTAGTAGGCGGGTTAGACGGTGTCCAAGGACGTTCTTCCCCCTCCTGTTCAGGTGTAACCCGTCTGGTCCCAGCAGTCCTTGCAGTGCCTCTCCGTGGTGTAGGAACCCAAAGTTCATCTCCTTGCACCATCCCTGCACTTCCTCCGCATCATATTTTGACCAGAAGACAGCCAGACGTTTAATACTTTCTTTGGTCCAAACAAAACAGCAATATGTAATCATTTGTCTCTTATCTTTTCCTTTAGTGCTGGACATATCATCCCAACACTTCAGCATCCTCCCTGAGGGGCTTTCTGGAGGAATGCTTCTGAGGTCTCTACCATCCCCTTCCTCACTTCTGCTAGCTTTAATTCCCATTTCTGAGCCACCTTTGTTCACAAAATAAAAATATGTTGTCTGTCTCTGGCCATGCCCCTCATGGGACAATGGAAAAGCAAATAAGGATTCCCTCTCACTTCATGCCAAAGGCATGTCTCACTTACATGCTTGTAAGGTCCTCCCACAATGTCCCCAACCACCAAGGAAATACTATATTTTTTAAATTATTTATTTATTAGTCATTTTCATAAACATATCAAGTACACACTTGTACAGAAAGGTGGAGCTAATCAAAAAATATAAATTTCCCTATTTAGATTAACCACAATCAAAACAAAATAGACATTAATCTCCAACTCAAGTCCTCAAATCATAAATCCAAGAAGTAGAGCAGCGAGCCTACTGAAATAGATCATAGAAATATAAAGAAAGGAAAACAGGACACAATCAACTGAAGGAAGTGACCAAATTAAACATTGAGCACTCGTGTTGTTGTCCCAGCTTTCAGGTGTGCAGCTGACAAAAAGTTTGTCAGTTGTGTAGGATCAAAGAAAACATATTTTTGCTTTTAATATAATATCACACATTTTCATGGGTGACGTAGAAAAAAGGAAGCTCCAAGAGCAATAACTCCCAGTTTCAAAATCAAGAATTCATAGAAACATAGAAACATAGAAATAGACGGCAAATAAGGGCCCACGACGGCCCATCTAGTCTGCCCACCTTAATGTCCCTCCCCTACTTTTGCCCTGTGAATAGATCCCATGTGCCGATCCCATTTGACCTTAAAATCAGGCACGCTGCTGGCCTCAATCACCTGTAGTGGAAGACTATTCCAGCGATCAACCACTCTTTCAGTGAAAAAGAATTTCCTGGTGTCACCTCGTAGTTTCCCGCCCCTGATTTTCAACGGATGCCCTCTTGTTGTCGTGGGACAAGGCTTGTGGGTATCTCGTGCAAGATCCGGGAACATTTGTATTCTAAATCCCAAGAATTCTTTTAACTTATTTTTAAAGTAAAGTCTCAGCAACCATATCTCCGAGAGACATGATAAAAAGGTATATGATTGAAATATTGGGCATATCAGAAGATTTTCTTCCACCGTTTACTCAGGTCAATTATTTGCCCATACGAAGGGATGAAGGACAATATCAAAAACTAGAGATACCACAAGAGGTTCAACAGGACTTAAATGTTTTGTTAATGTTGGAACAGTCGGATAAGGAAATAGCGACACCCGCAACTTTACTTCTTACTGTTGCTTTGGCACCAGATAAAAGGAAATACTATAATAGCACAAAAGTTCTTACCTTGGCCCATGCGCATAGAGTTGCCTGGTTGGTCACGTGCTTACTTCTCCCCTTCTGCTTTACCAGATCCTTTTCATTAAAACCGGTCTCAGGATGCTTGTCGGTATACTGTGGGACCCCCGTCAAGAGCCACGAGACCGCTGAACTCAGCAGGATACATCTCCCCACTGCTTGATGCCAGTCTTGTCCAATGATGATGTCATCCCGGACGAGCCCACAAACTACGAAACACATTCACAGTGAAAATTCCAGAAGTCTTTGGTAAAGCAGAAAATGTTTTTATTTTCTTCCTGGCCAGAAAGGGTGTCTAATTTGCATCAAAAGAATGACAAAGTAGGTACCTAGAGTTCAATACATCTATTGGTTTTATAGTTAGTTCAAACATTTCTTAGTTCCTCCTGCCTGCCTACTCATTGAATGGAGCGAGGACCGTTCACAACCTATCAGATCCTTTCTTGACTACTTCCTGCCTCTCCGCCCCTAATTACTTCTCCCATTACATGTACACTTATTCTTAAGACCTCTAACTTTATTTACAATTGCACAAATTTGGGCACTTGCTCCTCCCCTCACATGGGGCTCACCCCTCATGTTACATACTTGGGCTTGTTACTTAAACAATAGCCCTTACGGATAATTATGCTGAGAAATCGGATTTCATGTGGTCACATTGTTAGCTCCTGCCTATGTTCGCAGGCAGCCTTATCAGTGACTTTTCTAGGCCTTGATGTGGCTTTCTTGGGAAGACCCTCTTCAGGTAAGTATAACTTTGACACAGTTTTAACCAATCAGATTGCCACTTATGGATAAATGGAGACTCAGGCCAGAGTAACAGTTTCAAACCAAAAATCAGTCTTTATTGGTGGTTTCTTAATAAGCCGGTACTGGTCTTCAACTTTACTGATCTTTCCAAACAGAAATAGACATAAAGAAAAAACAGGCAATTGTAGCAGTTCTACAATGGAAGAAAAAATCTCTGTACAATATTATCCTTTTTCTTAAAGTACAAACACTCACACTCCTGCACTGAGGTTATTATTCCTTAACCTTCTCAAAATATATGAGTCCAAAGGGAAAAGAAGCAAAACAACCACCAGAAGTAAATAATTTTTTTTTAAAAAAAGGTAGAACCAAAAGGTTCAATGTCTTTAGGAACAGTAATTAAGCCTAGCTTCAGGGCTTGTTGGCTCAAGACTTCCTGGTTGTGACATTGTTCAGCACAACATTTGTTCAATGAGTTAATCTTAATCTTTTAAGCAAACAGCACAGCAGGGAGTCTTGAGGAGATACACATTCAGAAAGCAGTAGGTTATCTGTAGTTGAAAAACAGGTTTGAAAGTTTAGAATAGAGGTCTGCATGGGAACGGGGATCGCGGGAATCCCACGGGTCCCTCGGGGGTCCTGTGGGAATCCCCCCTAACCCACGGGACTCCCATGGGGACCCCTCTCTAGCCAACGGGACTCCCACGGGGATGGAAAGCTTTGGAAGCAGGGTTCATCCATATAATATAATGGACACGTCAGCCTTAGTAAAAGAGGGGGTTTGTAAGTTAACTACCTGAACAGAAAACAAAAAAAGGGTTCCACCAAAGAGTTTCCACAAGAAAAACAGCAGCTCAAACACAAAAGAAACTGTGGAATTGATGATCCTGTCAGAAGTAATTGCTGCTTTTTATGGGGGCGGGCGGGAATGGAGGTAATTCCTTGCGGGGATGGGTGGGGACGGCGAGGATCTTGGCGGGGACGGGTAGGGACGAAGAGGATCCTTGTGGGGATGGGCGGGTACGGGTGGGATTTCTGTCCCCGTGCAACTCTCTAGTTTAGAGCACAACTTCAGCAGTTACATTAAGATGGAGAAACTTTGGGCTAGATTCACTAAGCAAACTGATCGTGTACTGATCGGTTTGCGACCCCTTTGCGATCCGATTTTCCTCCGACCCGATTCACTAACCTCTGTGCCGATCCGATTCCAATCTGCCCATGCAAATTAGAGGAAATGGCATGGAAAATAGGCAGGCAGCGATTCACTAAACAAAAATCTTGAACATCAACTGGGCTGGCTGATCAACAAGAAGCGACTGCTGGGGACCAGTCGCTCACGTCTTTTCTGACTGTCCTGCCAGCCCTGCAGCCCGGAAATAAACCTGCTCTCTGCCTCCCTGGCTCTCCTGCTCTCTGCCACACCAACTCTCTCTCTCTCTGCCTCCCCTGACTCTCCTGCTCCCTGCCACAATCTGCTCTCTGCCTCCCCAGACTCTCCTGCTCTCTGCCGCCTTTCCCTGCATGTGAGCCCATGGTTTTAACCTGTGGGTTAAATCCACGAGCTCGCACTGCAGGGAAGGGCGGCAGAGAGCAGGAGAGTTGGGGGCCCAGTAAAAAAAAGTTTAAAAAAAACCAAAACAGACAGCAAACACATGTGCAGACCATCTACAGGCAAAGTAGATGGTCTGTGCATGCGTCGGGATCGGTGTCAGGTCAAAACCAAGGAAGACAAAGGCGCGCGCCGACAACTGAGCGCAGCGCTGAGGCACTCGCCGAAGAAAATAACTGTTTTTAGGGGCTCCGACGGGGGTGTTTGTGGGGGGAACCCCCCCACTTTACTTTATACAGATCGCGCCGCGTTGTGGGGGCGTTGTGGGGGGTTTGGGGGGTTGTAACCCCCCACATTTACTGAAAACTTCACTTTTTCCCTAAAAACAGGGAAAAAGTTAAGTTTACAGTATAATGAGGGGGGTTACAACCCCCCAAACCCCCCACAACGCCGCCGCGATCTGTATTAAGTAAAGTGGGGGAGGGATCCCCAACAAAACCCCCCGTCAGAGCCCCTAAAAACTGTCATTTTCTTTGGCGCGCGCCTCCGTCTTCCGCAGTTTTGTCTATGAACCGTCGGGATCGCTACCCAGCGATCTGTGTTGTCGGATGGGGGCGTGCCTCTGATCACCCCCATTTGCATGAAGATGGTTTTATGAATCGGTCGGCCTGCCTCCAATCGCCCATGAATCGGACACGGTTCGGAATCTAGCCCTTTCTCTCTCTTTCTGTTTAACTCAAATTCTTAAAAAACAGCTATTAAATATTTCATACAAACAAGTATTATCTGAATCAATTCAATTTTAATCTTATCTCCCACAGTTCATTTCATTACGGTACTTTTACAACTCACCAATACTTAATTATTAAACAGTCTTGTGTTGAGCTGAATGCTTTATGAATTGAAGAACAGGACCATCATGAGGACAGAGAGGCCTGCCGATTGTGTTTGAGAAACTGTGATTTTCATGTGCCTGACTGTGGTGCAACTCTCAGTTTGAAGCCTCTCTGACTAGGGCCAGGATTCACTAGCCTGCCCGATCGGGCCGGTCCGACGAATTCAGGAAACAAAAATATGCAGATGGGGGGCGATCGGAGGAATGCCCCCATCTATCTGCACGGCTCGGCGCATGTGCGATTGGTGCGCAGCTCAGACGGCAACTTTTTTATTTTTTTTATTTTAACTTTAAACTTTTGCGGCTCGTGGGTTTAACCCATGGGCTTGCACAGACAGTCGGGGCAGGCAAGCAGGCAGGCGTGTTCAGGCCCGACTCTCCTGCTTCCACGCGGCAGCCTCTTCCCTTCAGTGCGAGCCCGTGGCTTTAAAGCGGAGCTGCAGTGCAGCATGCAGCCCCGCTTTAAACCCGTGGGTTCGCGCTGGAGGGAAGGCGGCAGAGCCAGGGGGAGTAGAGAAGTCATGTCAGGCAGGCATTCGGGACAGGCAAGCCCAGGGTTGCAGGACCGCGAGAGCCAGGGCAGGCAGATCGGGGCTGCAGGAGATCGGGGCTGACAGGACAGAGAGCAGGGCTTCAATAGAACAAGGGAGTCACTGTCCAATTTGCATGCATTTCTCCTCATTTGCATGCACGGATTCAAAACGGATCGCAGGAGAGGTAAATGAATCAGGCCAGAGGGAAATTTGCTCGTTAAGGGGGTCGCACACCGATCGGTACACGATTGGTTTGCTTAGTGAATCTAGCCCTAGATCAGGGGTGTCAAAGTCCCTCCTCGAGGGCCACAATCCAGTCGGGTTTTCAGGATTTCTCCAATGAATATGCATGAGATCTATTAGCATACAATGAAAGCAGTGCATGCAACTAGATCTCATGCATATTCATTGGGGAAATCCTGAAAACCCGACTGGATTGCGGCCCTCGAGGAGGGACTTTGATACCCCTGCCCTAGATGATTATGGACTAATGAACTCATGAACTAACCAAGATCCAGTTTTAGATAAAAGTGATCACAATGACTGTAGTATGTGTGTGAAAGTTGGGAAGTGAGTGTGAGTGTGAGTGTGAGTGATGGGGATTAGGCTCACTGACTAAATTATTCTGATATTTATTAATAAATTATATATTGGTAAGTTGTAAAAGTACTATAATGAAATGAACTGTGGGAGATAAGATTAAAATTGAATTGATTCAGATAATACTTGTTTATATTAAATATTTAACAGCTGGTTTTATGAATTTGAGTTATCCAATAGGCAGCTATTTAACTAACTGGAAAAAAAAAAACCCACAAGCTTAGGCTTTAGATTAATTTCTGTTTAATTAGAGACACCTGTACTCAGCCTGCTACATACAGGGAACACAAACACAATACTTGCAAGGTAAAGCTCTACTTGTTAGCTTTTAACCATTACTGGTTTAAGGACTGACATTCATACTAGAGAATGACATGGTGACAAAATTCATCACCGTCCCCGTCCCCGCGGATAACCGCAGGAAATAATCCCATGTCATTTTCTAGTGTCTATTTCAACCTCAGTCCTTCTACACCAGCATTCTTCAAAGCAAAGCTTGCAGGTCAGTGGTTGTGCCCAATTATACTCTGATTCTTTCCTCTCTCCTTAAAGAATGACATGAAGATGGTTTCCCGCGGTTATCCGCGGGGACGGGAACGGTGATGAATTTTGTCACCGTGTCATTCTCTAATTCATACCTTCTAGTGCAGCATAGATTCCACCAAGGGAGTCAGAGGTATCCAGGAATTCCTCTACTGAACTAGTAACAGGGTCTGAGCACAAGCCTGGCAGAACCTCAGCCATTTCAGCATCCTGGCTACTGTTTGTCTGAGGGCAATGACTCCTCCCTTCCAACTCCTGCTTGGCTTCTGACCTCTCTTTGGGTCAGCACTCCTGCTGACTTTCTTGCCAGTTCTCTCCCTCCTTTGCTCTCAGGGCCCTGAGCTTAAATGGATCCAAACCCCACCCTTCTCTCTTGGGAAAGAGGATTGACTCCAGCTCATCCAGGTACTGAGACTAATTACTCTAAATGGGTTAACCAGGGCTTGGATTTCCTTATAGGAACATGTCTTCAATTTCTATCATAAACCCTAACAGGTTTTCTAGTGCTTTTAAACCAACACATTCTGCTGGCAAACATTATGTTTCTACCTTTCATTCACAGCTTCATAATCTGAGGGAAAGTCAGCCCATTCTAATGCCTTACTGCTCACTTGGTCAGCTCTTCTGACCAGGGACCGTGTTTCATCCTTACTAATCTCTGGGGCAAATCCAGAGCTGGCTTTGGGTTTGTCACAATGTTCACTTGACTGCAGGCGTTGTGTTCAGACAGTATCAATACTATCCAGGAATGCCCCCCTCCCCTCATCTGATTCAGCAAATAGTTATTTCTGCTACATGCACACAATGTTAAATTCCCTCTGTTGGAATTTATGGGTTATTACAACAATTAACATCAATTATAACCTAATTAATCATTATTCTGTTATTTTTAATTTCAATTCTCACAAAAACGACCTCTGATGTCCCCAAAATGTTCAACGTGAAAAACATAATTTCTCTGGACTATCATTTGAGGCCCAGGTTTCATTTGTGGCCTACCAGAGGCTAGTTCGCATACTGAGCATATGTGAACTCTTGCACATGTCTAGTTGTGAATCGGCACTACGTTGCATCCACGGCCTTTGCTGGCCGCTGGCCTTCACTCCTGTTTGGGCACTGACATGAACAGTTGTGTCTGCCATAGCTCTTGGATGGATCAGACCTCAAAATGGGTCCCAACTCATTCTGGCCACTTGGATCAGATCCAGAAATCATCAGAGCAGCCCTGAAAATCCCGGCAGCCACTACAAAAACCTGAAAATCCCTGAAAATGAAAGGTCACTCAGACACAATAATCAGAGACTTGAAGAAAGCAACTTGGTTTATTCAGCATATATGCGACTCCCGAGCACCAAGTTAGCAGCTTCAGAAGTCCCGAAACCAGGAAGTTACAGTGATATTTATTCATTTTAATGGCTATACAACTGAATTCTAGAAAAAACTTCTCACATGTTACTTTTCCTATTCTCTCTACCTATCTGGTACCCTCTTCTCAAAACTTTATTATGAACCAGCTCCTTAATTGTAACTTTTTCCTGGAAATGTCCAGTTCTCTTAATTGTAACTTTTGTTCCTGGAAATGTCCAGTTATCTTCTGATGTAATCCGCTTAGAACTGCAAGGTACAGGCGGAATAGAAGTCAATAATGTAATGTAATGTTAACAATCATTGGTCCTAAGCTCACACTACAGGTCACTTATCTAAGCCCTGCAGTCTTTCTGTTACATGTCCAGGAGGGCAGAATACAATATTGTGTATGCTGAGATAACCATAAGAAGCTAAAATGCCCAAGCTAAAACACCCAGTGCAGGCAGGCTAGAACATGAGAAAAGTTAGGTCTGCAATTAAACATAATTCAGCATTTTATTAAGGAGAAAACTTAGTTCAAGATTCAAGAAGACCAGTTCCAGACTCCTTCAAAAACGTCGAGGGCTTTTTTAAAAATATATATATAAATTCTTTATTCATTTTTAAAACACATTCAATAATAATAATAATAATAATATTTTATTTTGTATACCGCCATACCCAGGGAGTTCAAGGCGGTTCACAACAGGTAGATGAATTACATACAGTGCGATTCGAAAAAAAGAAGAACATAACAAGGCAATCGTGGGGACAAACTCGTTTACATAAACGATTTAGGAGGGGGAAGGGCTAAATACGGGATACATACAGTGTGCTGCAGTAGGATACAATAGAGTTTAAGAGAGGAAATTAGATAAGAGCATATTAGATGGAAAAAGGGGGGGGGCAACCAACTTGGAGGGGGGGGAGGGAAAGTAAGGGGGGGGGAGAGGGGAGAGGAGGGTTTAGATGGGGGAAGGGGGGGCTAAGGGATAGGTCTGTTGCAAAGGAGGGGTTTCATCAGTTTTCTAAGGTGGAGAGGGGGTAACGTTACGGCGGAAGAGGGGAGCGTTAGGGATTTGGTCCGTTAAAAAGTAGAGTTTTGAGCTTTTTTCTGAAGGGGAGGTATGAATAGCTGTCAAGTATGATTTGGGCGAGCCATGAGTTTAGTTTGGCCGCTTGGAAAGAGAAGGTTCGTTCGAGGAATCTTTTAAGGTGACACGATTTCAGTGAGGGAAAAGCGAATAGAGTTGTTCTGCGGGGGCTCTTCTTATTATAGTTCAGGTTGAAGTGGGGGTAAAGATAGGCTGGTGACATACCAGAAACGGTTTTGTAGCAGATGCAAGAGAACTTAAATAGGACTCTGGATTCGAATGGCAGCCAGTGCAGCTTGTGGTAGAAAGGGGATATGTGATCCCATTTCTTCAGGCCAAAGATAAGGCGGATGGCGGTATTTTGGACCAGTCTCAGCTTTCTGGTGATTTTCTTGAAGGCGCCTAGATAAATGATGTTACAGTAGTCCAGGACACTAAGAATGGAAGATTGGACCAGCAGACGAAAGGAGGCGTCATCAAAGTATTTTTTAATGGTGCGGAGTTTCCAGAGCACCGAGATGCTTTTCTTAAATACTAGGTCGGTGTGTTTCTCCAGTGTGAGATGCTTGTCTAAAGTGACACCTAGTATTTTTAGTGATTGCTCAATAGAATAGTCAAGACCATTGATGTGTATCGTGGTTTCCTTAATTTTGTCATTTGGGGATGCTAAGAAGAGTTTGGTTTTTTCTGGGTTTAGTTTTAGTCTAAACGCTGACATCCAAAGTTCGATCTGATTTAGGGTGAAAGATAGCGAATTTAGAAACTCTGAGGTAAAGTAAGAGAGCGGAATGATTATTGTGATGTCGTCTGCGTAGATGAAAAATTTGAGCTTTAAGCTTTGTAGGAGATTTCCTAGGGAGACAAGGTAGATGTTAAATAGGGTGGGGGACAGGGGGGAGCCTTGTGGGACTCCACAGGGGTTGTCCCAGCTGTAGGAGGTAGTATCGTCTTTGAACACCTTGTAGGTTCTTGTTGAAAGAAATCCATGGAACCAATTGAGAACGTGACCTGAGATTCCAATAGAAGTCAGACAGTCTAGTAGAGTGGCGTGGTCAACCAAGTCAAATGCGCTACTTAGATCGAGTTGCAGTATTAGAGCAGAAGAGCCTTGGCTGAATAGTTGATGAAGGTAATCGAGCAGGGAAGCTAAAATTGTTTCAGTATTGTGGCCTGACCGAAAGCCGGATTGGTTGTCGTGGAAGATGTTGTGTTTTTCTAAGTATGTGGTGAGTTCGGTGTTTACTATCCCTTCTGCTATTTTGGTAACCAGGGGGATGTTGGCGATAGGTCTAAAGTTGGAGGCCGTGTTGGAAGGCTCTTTAGTATTTTTCTTAATTGGTGTAATCAAAATGTGCCCTTGTTCTACTGGGAACTTCCCCGAGGATAGTAGGGAGTTGATCCAAGTCAGCATTTTGGCCTTAAAATTGACTGGGGCCGATTTCATGATATTAGGGGGGCAGTTGTCCAGTCTGCAGTAGGAGTTGGCATACTTATTGTAGTGTTTACTAAAAGTTTGCCAGTCTATGGGTAAGAATGTGTTCCAGAACAGGTCGGCTCTGGATTCGCCTGAGTCTGGTAGAATGGGGTAACACCAGTGGGGCTTGGTTGGGTTGGTAAGAGAGGATCTTAGTTGTAGTATTTTGGAGTTGAAGAAATCCGCCAAGCTGTTTGCTGTTAGAGTGGTCTCTTCGGGTGAGTTGATAAAAGTTTCTATATTGTATAGATCATTTACCAGCTTAAATAGGTTGCTGCTGTTAGTTGAGATGTCGCCGATTTTGAGGGCGTAGAAGTTTTTGCGTTTTTCTTTGGTTCGATTTTTGTAGGTTTTTACTTTTAATCTCCAGGCGGTTCTGTGCTCTTGCATTCCTGATTTTAGCCAGAGTCTTTCCGATTTTCTTAGGTCTCTCTTTAGCGTTAGCAGTTCTGTGTCGAACCAGCCCTCTAGGTTTTTAAGTCTTTTTCTGCGGGTTTTGATGGGGGCCATTTTATTTAGGATATTGGTGCTATCAGTAATCCAGGAGTTCATGAATTGGTCGGTTTGTTTGTTTTGTTCTGATATGATCTCATAGTGAGACCAGAATTCTACGGGATTTATGCTACCTCTGCTGGTATGGAATTTTTTATTTCTTGTTTTTGGGAAGTTATTTGTTGGGCTCGTAGTTTTTAGTTGGCAGTTAAGTTCAAAATCGCAGAGACTGTGATCCGACCATAGTGAGTCGGTCCAGTGTTCTTGTTTCCAGATAATTTTGGGGTAGGATAGCTCTCGAGAGGAGAAAGAAACAAAATCTAATTGATGGCCTTTTTGATGGGTTTTAACTGGGAGGGGTTTGAGGTGCCCTAGTGAGGAGATGAGTGACCAGAGTTCTGTGGTTTCAGGTAGGTCTGTTTTTTCAAGGTGGATATTAATATCTCCACATAGTAGGTTGTAAGGGCTAGATAGAGAGTTAGTTAGTAAGAATTCGAAGAAGTCGTCCTTGGCAAGGTTCCATTTTTTTGGTGGAACATAAAACAGAGTTGTTGTTAACGTAGCCGTTAGGGATTTGGATGATAGTGAGACTGAAAGAATTTCGAGGTTGGGAGTGGATTTTGAGTTTAGAGTAGAGCAGTGTAGGTTGTCTTTAAAAATTATGGCTAGGCCTCCCCCTCTACCCCAGGTCCTAGCTAGCGATAAAATTTTGAAGCCTGGGGGAAGGCAGTCTTGGATAATAATATCGTTGTCGGATAATAGCCATGTTTCTGTAAATAGGACGAAGTGGAATACAGAATAAATTAAACATTTTACACTATAGACATCACTTAAATTTTTCAAGATTTATACATATTAATATCCTCCCCCCACCCAACCCAATCTTTTCTAACCTTATTTACCTCCCACCCCTCCCCCCTCCCTGGATGTGCATATTATCAAATAACAAATCATAACTATAGAGATTCTGCAAAGGACATCAATGGGCCCCAAATTATTTAAAAATTTTCATTATTCCCTAATATAACAGCGTTCATTTTCTCATATTTATATATTAGACATAAACTTGCCCACCAGAATGTAAAATTGAGACGATCCCAGTTTTTACATTACATTACATTACATTAGTGATTTCTATTCCGCTTGTGCCTTGCGGTTCTAAGCGGATTACAAATTAGAAGATATCTGGACATTACCGAGAGAATTATTAACAAAGATTCATGTACATTACATGATACAGTTGATAGTTACAAAATTAGAGGATATCTGTATTTATCCGATGGAATTACATAGTAAAGATTCAAGTACTTACAGGAAACAGTGGAGAATAACAATATATTCGGGTAGCTGAAGAGGATTACCTAACATTGAAGGGATAAGTTTGGTATAATCAATTGTACAGCTGTTCTTGTCATAATTAAAAAGAGACGTCTTTTATGTTTATCTAGGGTATCTTTGATATGCAAAATGGTACCACAAATCATTATTTCATTAGTTGAAGGGATCTCAGAACTTAAAATATTATTATGTCCTCAAATTGATTTCCAAAAAATCAGAATTCTTGGGCAGTAAAACAATAGATGGTCTAATGTTCCTATGTCTAGGTGACAGTGCCAGCATCTATTAGATCTAGAATTATCTAACTTATTCAGCCTAACCGGGGTCCAAAAAGAACGATGTAATAAAAAGAACCAAGTTTGTTTCATAGATGCTGATGCTGTACACCTCATCCTCCAAGACCAAATACGTGGCTATCGAGAAGCAGAAATATACTGCTTAATCTCAATACTCCAAATATCTCTAAGTGCGTTTATGGGTTTCTTATTCAAAAGTTCAGATATTAATTTATACCACTTGGCGGCTTGATGCCCTAGCATATCTGCCTGGAAACAGAGGAATTGCAGGCTATAAAAATTTTTCAACTGACGCCATTCAGGGAACCCTTTCTGAATAGCCTGCTTCAGTTGCAACCATTTATAAAATTGAAATTTTGAGATACCAAAAGATTGTTGCAACCGTGAAAAATTAAGCAGTTTTCCATTTGAAATAACATAAGAACATAAGCATTGCCTCTGCCGAGTCAGACTATAGGTCCATCATGCTCAGAAGTCCGCTTCCGCAGCGGCCCTGTAGGTCAATGACCTGTAAGTGATCTATTACTCTAAAGCGTTTTGTACTATACAGTAACCCTCTAATTGTACTCCTCAATCCCCTTTTCCTTCAGGAACTCGTCCAATCCCATTTTGAAACCCAAAATCGTACTCTGCTCTATCACCTCCTCTGGAAGCGCATTCCAGGTGTCCACCACCCTCTGAGTGAAGAAGAACTTCCTAGCATTAGTTCTGAACCTATCCCCCTTCAATTTGTTTGAGTGCCGTCTAGTTTTTGTTGCCCCCGCCAGTCTGAAGAATCTGTCCCTCTCTACCTTCTCTATACCCTTCATGATCTTGTAAGTTTCTATCATATCACCTCTAAGTCTCCTCTAATGTTCTTATGTCTACTTGCATCCAATCTTTCCATGCAATTTTTGATCCGCCTATTTGTATCTTGGAGTTCAGCCATAGTGATTGACACAAAGACTGTTCTATAGGAATTTCAGTTAATTTATTTATACATCTCAGGGTCTTCCAAGTATCCAAAATAATGTTATTATCCTTAGCATAACTGGGTAGTTTAATGTCTAATACATGAGACAAATGCATTGGGGACATAATTTTCCATTCCAAAATTAACCACTCTGGATAATGTTCCATGAGATCAGGCAGGATCCAGTACATACCCTGACGTAGAATATAGGCCTGATGATACCTATAGAAATTTGGAAAATTTAGCCCTCCCTCCACAATTGTTTGTTGTAGAGATACTAAAGCTATTCTAGCAGTTTTACCCATCCAAACAAATTTAGTAAGAATACTGTTCAATATTTTTGTAAAAAGAACCTTGAAAATAAATTGGTAACATTACCATTTGGTAACAAACCAAAGGCAAAACCATCATTTTCACTGTTTGAACTCTCCCCCACCAAGATAAATGTAACAGAAGACTGGAGCAGCCCTAGGGAGGTAAAACTTATTTTTTCTAATTTTTACACTCCATTTGCATTCCTTTCTCCATATCCACCATCTCTCTTTCCCTTTCACTCACACACCCTTGCCCGACAATTTTCAAGTTTATTAAGCTTCAGCATCTCTTTCCCTCCCTCTGTCCTATGTCCCAAATAGTGTGCTCGACTTCAAGAAGCGATGGGACAAACAGGTAGGGGTACAAGAGAGTTATGCTTAAAAGATGGATACCCCAGGGAGGGAGGGTTAGTCTTGAGTGGGCAGATTTGTTGGGCCTACAGCCTTTATCTGCCGTCATACTCTATGTTTCTATGTTTCTCCCTTCCTCTCTCCTTTCTGTGTCACAAGTTTATGCCCTCTCCCTCATTCCTTCTTTCCAGCCTTTGTCCAACGTTCATGCCCCTCCCATGTCTCAATGCATTCCCTCCTCATGCCCCCTCTCCTGCGAGACTATACCAGAGCCATCCAAGTGGGTCACCTCTTTCCTGCTTTAAAGCCACTCTTGCTTCTTCACAGGGCTGCTTTTCCTGCACAAATAACTATTAAACAGATTCTTAATGGATCCACCAGAACTTTCTATACTCTGTTAATATCCAAGGATGTATTTCATCCAGCCCTGTGGCTTTGTTCGCTTTCAGTTCTGCAAGTTGTACATAAATACTTTTACCTATCTATTCCATTCTCATATGCATCATTATTAGTCATCTGTGGTCTCCCTAGGGCAGGGGTGTCCAATGTCGGTCCTCGAGGGCCGCAATCCAGTCGGGTTTTCAGGATTTCCCCAATGAATATGCATGAGATCTATTAGCATACAATGAAAGCAGTGCATGCAAATAGACCTCATGTATATTCATTGGGGAAATCCTGAAAATCCGACTGGACTGCGGCCCTCGAGGACCAACATTGGACACCCCTGCCCTAGGGTTTTCTTCATAAATACTGCACAGAAGCACTTTATTTGCATTTTTGCCTTTTCCTCATTACTCTTTAAACATTGCTCCTTGGCATCTTCCAGTCTTCCTCCTTTTTCTGACATAACCGATATGCTTCAGTCATCTCTTCTTTAACTTGCACTTTTGCCTCCTGATTTTTCTTCATCTGTTAATTTCACCAGATATTCTTTTCTATGTTCTTCCATTTAATCCTTTGTACTTCACCACTGCTACCCTTTTAACTTTATCTTTTCAGCCACAACCATATTGACTTCCTTATCCTCTTGCTTTTATTTGTGCTCCTTACATAATGATCTCTTGCCATGTTATTTCCATTTAGTTCAGTCCACTATTCTTTCACTTCTCATCTCCTTCCACTCTGCTAACTTCTCCTTCAGATACTTCCCGTTATACGACTATCGGCATGTTTAAAGTTCAGGACTGTGAGAGTGATGTGTATGGACTTCACCTTCGCTTTTATATCATACATGTGATGACCGCTACTGCTCAGACGGTCAACTAGTTGTATATTTGACATACTATCACTACACTTCTCCCTCCGGATTTGCAGTTTCCGCATTTGCAGTTTTGATTATTTGCAGTTTTTAATTTGCTGGCTCCTCCCCTCCCCCCCCCCCCCCCCCCCAATTACATCAGTTCACATAGAGAAATCGCCGATTCCAAGCGTTTACAGAGAAAATCGCCGATTCCCAGCACTTTCTTCACCGTGTTTTGCCTCTCCTTCAGGAACAGGCCAGGTCTCCCACCATGTTGTTCGCGGTTTCACCCTATTCACGATGGATTTTAATAGAAAACAGCGAATGACATATGAAAAAGTTATTCACGGTTTTTCTGTATTCACGGGTCTGTTAATCCCCTATCACAGCGAATACGGAGGGAGAAGTGTAATTGTAAAAGAGGTCCAAGCATCACCTCTTCCTTTACGAGTTCCTGCACTATCTTGCTGAGCTCAGCCTCTTGCAATCTAATATAATAAAGAGCTAGCCGCGCATGCGCACTCCTATTTGCGTGTTCTGTGCGCATGTAGGTCTGTGGCTGAAGGAGTGCGCATGCGCGCTAATACATCACCAGCCGATCGCTTCCACAAGCCGGACAACAGCCAGACGACGATCTCCGTTCCTCCTGCCGCAGCCGATCTCCGTTCCTCCTTTGTCGCCCACCCTCTTCTCTTCCCGCGGGCCCGAATGGCGATTCCAGCAGCGTGTGCATCAGTCTCCACATGCTGCTTCGGGCCCTTCTACTGCCCTGATTTGCTCTGCCGCGTCTCTGATGATGTCATCAGGGACGTGCCAGAGTAAATCAGGGCAGTAGAAGAACCCGAAGCAGCGTGTGGAGACTGATGCAAGCGCTGCTGGAATCACCACGTTTGTAGTCCGGACCGCGGGAAGGGAAAGGGGGGGTAGAGGAAACGCTAATGCTGCTGCACAGGGAACTGGTGGGGGGGAGGGATTGCTGCTTTGGACAGACAGACAGAGAGAGGAAGGGAAACACAAAGAAAATAAGAAAGACACAGGGGCAGGTGCACAGGGAACTGGTGTGGGGGGAGGGAAATGGAGGGGGATGGAATGCTGCTTTGGACAGACAGACAGAGGAAGGAAGAAAGAAAAGGAGACAGAAAGAAAAGAAGAAATACACAGGGGCAGGGAGATACACAGAAAGGCAGACAGGCAAAGGGGGCCAGGGACAGAGACAGACAGAAAGGACAGCGGGAGCCGCGTCAGGAGGGGTGCGGGATGCGGCAGTGGGAACTTTTCCAATGGGTGCAACTGGGCGGCTGTCGGGAACCTTTGATCAGGGGCAGAGCAAGGTAAGAGTATCATAGGGATAAGAAGAAGGAGGGGGATAAAAAAGGAAGGGATGCCTACTGCTGGACAGGGGGAGAAGGAAAGAGATGCTGATGGACAGGGGGGGGTGAAGAAAAAAGAACGGAGGCCTAATGTTGGACAGGGGGAGAAGGAAGGTGCTGCTGGACAGGGGGGAGATAAAACAAAGGGAGAAGGGCTGCTGCTGCATAAGGAGAGCAGTGAAGGAGTGGTGGTGGACACAGGGGAGGTAAAAGGAAGGGAAAATGGACAGGGGGAGCAAGCAAGGGGTGGTGATGGACAGCCAAGGAAAAAGAAAGACAGAAAGAAAGAAAGCGGCTAAGAAGAGAGAAAGAAATAAAGACAGACACACACACATATATTCTAGCACCCGTTAATGTAACGGGCTTAAAGACTAGTGTATCTATAATTTCTCTGCTTCTTATTGATTGTGCAGACATGAAATTGCAATCAACATCCAGAAAGCTGCAAACCTTTATTAAATAAACATTTAAACCCAGTTCCTTTATTTTTTTTTTCTATAAATTAAACAAGATAGACTAAGAATGGCTTCCATTTAATACTTTAAATCTATGCTATAAATCTATACACGGCACTTTGCATGCTTGCCAAATCTTATGATGGCTAAGCATTTTGTTTCACTAGGTGAAACAGTGTACGTTCATTTGTTTTCCCTTTTTTTCTTCAAGCCTTTCAGAACATTTGTATCAAATTCAGCCAGCTTGCATTTTCTCCTTGAGGCAACATGTCACCTGCGATTCTGTAGTACTTTCAGATCCAGGAAACTCGAATGCTTCAGAAGACCTTTCTCTGCCCTATCCCCCAACCCTGCACACACTGAATTAGCTGGAAAAAGCAAATCAGATTTCAACCCTTAATAACTTGCATCTGTGTTTTCATTTTATGAGGATATAGAAAGAAGGGGAGGAAGGGTGAAAGACAGAAAATAAAAGTGTGATTCAGTCTGCTTGCTGTTACTGTATTGCAGCTGTGGCGTGCACCTGCACTGTGACTCACTGTGCTGAGGCAGCCGGCACTTCTTGCAAAGGTTTAAACAACAATCTGGGTAGTGTTCCCCTTCTGTCTGCCTAAAGCTGATACCAGAGCACAAAGTTGATTCTTTTTTTTGTGCCAATTATATAATGCAAACATACCCAAAAATTTCTGAGCCTCAGTGGCCTTCGCTACAAAGCATCTTTGCCTTGCACCATTTTGTACGCTCTCCATCATCTCTTCTCGATACTGCAGCTATCACAACTGTGATTCATTCACTTGTCATCTCTCACCTCGATTATTGAAACTCTCTTTACATTGGACTCCCTCAAAAAGAACTACGGCGACTCCAACTCGTACAAAATACAGCCATTAAACTTATCTACAAGTTAGGAAAATTTCACCATGTCACACCTCTCCCGAAAGAAGCTCATTGGCTACCTATAACCCACCGTATCACATATAAGACAATGATGCAAGTTTTCAAAATTAGACTTACCCACCAACCTTCTTTTCTAGACAAACTTCTAATCCCTTACTGCTCATCACGGACCTTTAGATCAGCTGATCAAAACCTGCTATCTGTTCCCACAATGAAAGAATTTTCCTTTACGAGAAAGACTAACTTTTCTGTATTCGCTCCTGCCCTGTGGAACGCATCGCCATCCCATATTCGCCACGAGAAATCAACTGATGAATTTAAGACTAAATTAAAAACATTCTTATTTCAAGACGCGTTCTCTTGCTCCTAAGTATAATCTATTCTACAATACTTCAATCGCTTTCAAGAAGCGATCCCATTCCTTATGTTTCATCCTTCCCTTTTCCATTCCCTTTTTTTTTTTTTTTTTTTGAACTATGTAATTTTTTTTTCACTTCCTTCTGTTTATTCCCTACCATCACTTTCCAGTATGTCTAGTTAGAGTCTAAATGTTCACAATCCCTTTTTTTTAATTATCTTATATATTGTACTAGTCTTATAGCCCGTTACATTAACAGGTGCTAGAATATATGTGTGTGTGTGTGTCTTTATTTATTTCTTTCTCTCTCTCTCCTTAGCCGCTTTCTGTATTTTTGTCTTTCTTTCTGTCTTTCTTTTTCCTTAGCTGTCCACTACCATCCCGCACCCCTCCTGACCCGACTCCCACTGTCTTTCTTTCTGTCTGTCTCTGTCTCTGTCCCTGGCCCCCTTTGTCTGTTTGTCTTTCTGTATATGTCCCTGGCCCTGTGTCTTTCTTCTTTTCTTTTTGTCTCCCTTCCTTCCTCTGTCTGTCTGTCAAAAGCAGCATTCCCTCCCCCTCTATTTCCCTCCCCCATACCAGTTCCCTGTGCACCTGCCCCTGTGTCTTTCTTCTTGTCTTTCTGTCTCCCTTCCTCCCTCTGTCTGTGCAAAGCAGCATTCCCTCCCCCACACCAGTTCCCTGTACAGCAGCATTAGCGTTTCCTCTACCCTCTTTCCCTTCCCACAGTGGCGACTACAAACGCGGGTCCGAGTCATTTGCCGCCACCCCCCCCCCTTCCGTTCCCGCGGGCCCGACTGGCGATTTAAGCAGCGTGTGCATCAGTGTTCACACGCTGCTTCGGGTCCTTCTACTGCCCTGATTTACTCAGGCACGTCTGGAGCAAATCAGGGCAGTAGAAGGGCCCGAAGCAGCGTGTGAAGACTGATGCATACGCTGCTTAAATCGCCAGTCGTGCCCGCGGGAACGGAAGGGGGGGGGGCGGCGGCAAATGACTCGGGTCCCGGGCAGCGGAAAGTTGCTGGGCTCCGCAGGCCTCCTCACCCCACCATCCTAACGTCAAACTGATACCTGAGGCCGGCCACCACCACCACCACCACTTCCACAGCTCGCTCACGCTTCGGCCGGTAGGTGGAGAGCAGGGATGCTTTTGTGATGCGCGAACACGCAGCAGCAGGACGGACCAGAAGCCGCGCATGCGCACTTCCTATGTGTCGCTACAGCTCACGGAAAAGTGGCACACACTTAGGATCTGCGCATGCGCGGCCTAGCATTTTATTATATTAGATTAGTTTTATCTTTTATCTTATTTTAACTTGTAAACCGGCTAGATACTTGCTGATAGTCGGTATAGTAAAATTTAATAAACTTGAAACTTTTACAAATGAATTTGGTGTGACCAAAATTTGCTCTGTGTTCCTGATGCATCATCCCCATCGTCCTACTAAAAGACATTTTTTTTTTTGAAATGGTGCTTTTGCAGCCTCCACACCAGGGATCTCAAAGTCCCTCCTCGAGGGCCGCAATCCAGTCAGGTTTTCAGGATTTCCCCAATGAATATGCATGAGATCTATTAGCATACAATGAAAGCAGTGCATGCACAAATAGATCTCATACATATTCATTGGGGAAATCCGGAAAACCCGACTGGATTGCGGCCCTTAAGGAGGGACTTTGACACCCCTGCAAAGCTGTGTGGGAATCCTCCGCCTATATTCCTGCTGGTAGGAGATGGTGCTTCAATACTGTATTTTCAATTGCAAGGGACCACAGCAGGTCCCCTTGTAGTTCTGAAGACCTTGCCTGGCCCTCACAATTGAAAATGCAGCTACAGGAATGTGAGCAGAGGATTCCTGCGCAGCTAGAGATTGTTCCAAACCTAGACAACCTATTATAAATTACCCTCTACAAAGCAAGCCAGGACACCGACACAAATAACATACATATTTGGAAGTATGAAGTAAATGTACTATAGCTATTTCACGTTTGCAAAGATGCTCCTTAGCCACCTAAACAAAAGCAAATTACCGGTAGTCAGTAACAAGCATATAATGGGGGATTTTATGCAGGTTCTTCTGCATGATGCAGAATTCATGATCTGTCTCATTTAAACCTACATGTTTCCAAGTTTATTATAAGATTTGATTAATCGCCTATTCAAGGTTCTAGGCGATGTACAACATCAGTTACAGATTTCGGGTAAAAAAAATACATATTTATAACAACTTAAAACAAATCAGAATAGTCTGAAATACTTAACATGACTAAACATTCCAATATAACAATAAACATACGTGACAACAGTAGGTGAGGTAATGGAAAGAAATACAATTCAATATAAAAGAAACATTTAAGGATAAAAACAATAGGGAGAGGTACGGAAATTTGAAATAGACTGAAAAAAAGATTCAATATGAAATGTAAAAAAAAAAATCAATTAATCGCTAAAAGCATCTTTAAAAAGAAATCCTTTAAGCTTGCTCTTAAATTTATCTAAAATTCTTTCTTCTCTTAAATAAATTGGCAAGGCGTTCCAGGCGAGAGGAGCCGTAACTGAAAAAATAGAATGTCGTCTTGTACCTATAACTTTTAACGATGGAACAACTAATAAATGTTGATCAGTTGACCGTAAAACTCTTAAAGTTTTATAGGGAATTAAAAATTTATAAATAAAAGCCGGGAGTCTTTTAAAATTATTGATTTAAAAGTGAGCAAATTCAATTTATACATTATTCGATATGAAACTGGCAACCAATAGAGCTTTCTCGAGCAACGGTGTAACGTGGTCAAATTTCTTCGCGTTTTCAATAAGTTTAATCGAGGTATTTTGGATAATCTGCAGACGCTAACTATTCCTTTCCAAACATGCAAAATTGTTCAGCTGATAAATATAAGAGATTGAAGAATAATCTTTACTAGTATTTATAGCCTCAGGGATAAACTTTGTTGAGAAGCATTTATGAGACTTCTGGGATGTTACTATCCCTATTAGAAACATGTAAAATTGGTTTCCTATAAGAAATGTGCAAGGAGGAGGTAGTCTAATATGATGATGTCAACAGAAACATTAAACCCCATAGCATAGGAGGGATAATTCCCCCCCCCCCCTTTCCATGTGAGATGCTGGGGCTCATGCTGGACTCTGGAATCTGGCTCCGTGGCCAGGAGGCCTGAGGTTGAGATGAAGGTGGCCATGTTATTTTAACCCTTTCAGGACCAAGGGACATATTTGTCCCATAACTTTAAAATCCTATAAATTTTGATTGGGATAGTCTACAGTTCTAAATTTGATATGTACGGATTCCATATGATACTGCCTTTATGTAAACAAACTGGTTCCGACATTCATTCATTAGCGTCGTTGCCAGATTGACGAGAAGATTCACTTGCCACACTGTCCATAAGCCAGAAGTTAGATTTTTTAAAAAAAAAATAATGATATTTCACAAAAAAAATCAATTTTTTGGCATCTGCAAGCCCTTTTTACCATAAAAATGTCGTCAAAACCACAAAAATTGGCCTACGATCCTTATGGTCCTGAAAGGGTTAAGGGAATTTCTTATGTTCAAGCCGAGGCTGGAGACTTGAACTGTGGGGCAGAAAAAGTTTCCCAGAATGAGCCCCTAGCGGTAAAATCCTTTCTGACACTAAGGGCTCCTTTTACGAAGATGCGGTAGCGTTTTTAGCGTACGCACCGGATTAGCGTACGCTATAGTGCGCGCTAGCCTAAAAAACTACCGCCTGCTCCAGAGGAGGCGGTAGTGGCTAGCGCGCACGGCTATTCTGCGCATTAAGGCCCTAATGCGCCTTCATAAAAGGAGCCCTAAAAGGGTAGATTATAAAAAAAAAAAGATCTTTGCACAATTATTTGTATATCAAGTAACAATAATATGGGATGAATTGTCATTTAATATAAGATCTCAATTTGACTCCATGCAAATTGATTCACTAACAATTGCTTGGCTATTTTGGGTCGGGTTTTACTATTGCTAATCCCGACTGCTGCAGACCTGTTATTAACTGAGTTACCGTCAGGTCTGCAGGCTTTTTGACAGGCCTGCCTGTCTTTTTTATTCATTTTTTTTCCATGGCACAGATATTTGGCATGTGTTACACACTCAAAATATTTGCCCCATTAAAAAAAATGAATAAAGACAGGCAAGCCTGTCAAAAAAATATGTACCCCCTCACTAAAACGCACCCACCAAGCACGGCCACCCCCCATCCCGACCCACATGGCCCACCCCCGACATGAAAAAGTTGGGAGCAGGAAGAGTGCTCTGTCCCTCCTGCTCCTAGTCCTCCCACCCTTGGGCCCACCCCTGGTCGGCCCAGGCGGTCGGGACCGGCCCACCCACCCGGTACCTTTGCAATAGTTGGGAGCAGGAGGGGTGCCTGGACCCTCCTGCTCCTTTGCCGCAAAAGAAAATTCATCTTCAGGAGCAGGAGGGGTGCCCGGACCCTCCTGTTCCTACAACGATCTTCAGGAGCAGGAGTAAAGTCTTCCTGCTCCTGCTCCCTGGGGCCACCGCTGCCCAATAGCGGCCTTAGGCCCCGCCCCGGCGCATCATCTGATGCACAGGGTGAGGCCTCAGGCCCTGATTGGCTGAGGCGCCTCAGGCTCCTTCCTTTGGAGGGGCATGGGGCACCTCAGCCAATCAGGGACTTCCTTAGGGAGGAGTCTAGGGAAGTCCCTGGTTGAATCCCAACTTTTTCGTGCTGGGGGTGGGTGGGCCGTGCAGGGAGGGGGGACGAGGGCCGGTGTCGAGCAGAGCTGGTGTGTCGGGCCGATGCCGATCTCTCTTCCCTGCTCGCCAGACTCTCTTATTTTCTGCCGTTGTTCCCCGCAGTGCAGGCCCGCTTTAAAACCACGGACTTGCATGCAGGGAACGGCAGCAGAGAGCAGGCAAGAGAGATCAGGGCAGGCAGGAGTGCTCAGGGCCTGAGGGGAGGGGTATGTGTCGGGAAGATCTCTCTTGCTTGCTCCCGGACTCTCCTGCTCTCTGCCACCGTTCTTTGCAGTGCAGGCCTGCTTTAAAACCACGAGCTTGCACTACAGGGAATGGGGGCAGAGAGCAGGAGAGTCTGGGAGCAGGGAAGAGAGATCTGGACTAGGCTGAGCCCTGACAACAGTGACAAGAGGCTGCTTCTCCTGTCACTACTGTCAGGGTGTGCGCATGAGTGGGGATCGTTCTGGCCATGGGTAGGGGGCGTGATAACGATCATCCCCATTTGCATACAGGCCTTTACTGAATCAGTCGTCCGGCATGCAATAGGAAACGGATCGTGCATGGTTTGTAGGTTTAGTGAATCCTGCCCTAACTTCTCTGAAAAAACCCGACCAAAATAAGTTCAGTAGGATATTTTAAAACTGCAGATCCAAGCTTCCACTTTAGTCTACAATCCCAAAGCTACTCAGATAATCTTTCTCAGGTCCTTAAGGGAAAACCCTGAGGAAAATAAAATTAAAACATGTTCTCTTTAACCGCATTCACTTTTCTCTAATCAATCTCCTAAAACTTCTTAAATCTAACCTTTTTCTATCTCAAATTGACCCAAAACAACTCTCTTTCATACTCACTCACTCAGCAACATCTACTTTCTTTCAGAGACCAGTCACAACTGCCAATGCCATGCAACAGCAGCAACCAGAATGCTTACTTTGGTTACTAGGGCAACCAGCAGGCAAGTGTATGCCTGTGCTAATATGTCTCTCATACTTGTACAGCCCCATAGAATTTCTCAGGTAATAAAAATAAATATATTTTTTTTAAATCTTGGTTACAGGAGATATAAGGGGGCTGGGGATCATATTATTCCTTGCAGTTCTTACGCCAGCTATGGTAGCACATTATATTTGTTTGATAAACTCTGACTCTATATGGCTAGAACATAAGGCTGGAAGGGGCTTTCCCCTAATGTAAATGGGGAGGCAAGTGAGCCAGAGATTTATGCAAATGTAACACAGGGTTTTTATACTCAAGGAATTTCTCTCCTAAAACAGTTCCCTCCACTGCCTCTGTCTATAATATTGGGCCATTAGATCATCCTTCCTGAAAGAGGTTGGAAAGTCTAGTGTCCGTAAAGATGTACTGAGAGTCGAGTCGGTTCAGCATATGGCCACCAGGATGGTCTCAGGGCTCAAGGATATCTCATACGAAGAGAGGCTGAATAAATTGCGGCTGTACTCTCTCGAGGAACATAGGGAGAGGGGAGACATGATTGAGACATTTAAGTATATCACCGGTTGTATCGAGGAGGAAGATGATATTTTCTTTCTTAAAGGACCCTCGGCCACAAGGGGGCATCCGCTAAAAATCAGGGGCGGGAAATTTCATGGCAACTTCAGGAAGTATTTCTTCACCAAAAGAGTGGTTGATCATTGGAATAGACTTCCTGTGCAGGTGGTCAAGGCCAGCAGCGTGCCAGATTTTAAGAATAAATGGGATGGGCATGTGGGATCTCTAAGAGGGTAATAGTGGGGGGAGAGTCATCGGAATAGGCAGACTCGATGAGATATAGGATATCTGGGAGAATAAATTTAGGGAAGGGGATCTTTAGTGTGGGCAGACTAGATGGGCTATGGCCCTTTTCTGCCGTCATTTTTCTATGTTTCTATTAACACTCTTCCTAGGAACTACTAATGTAATGTAATGTAATTTATTTCTTATATACCGCTAAATTCCGTTAGGATTCTAAGCGGTTTACAGAAAAATAGACAATAGGGTGCATTAAAATTATAAGTAAAATAGAAATTCCCTTACTGTCCCGAAGGCTCACAATCTAACTAAAGTACCTGGAAAAATGACAATTAGTAGAGTAATGAAGAAATAAAAATAGAGATAGATGAGAAAAATAAGAAAATAAACATTCTAATAAGACTACAATGATCTAAAGGACTTTGAAAGGTTGAAAAAAGAGGGGTGATAGGAAATAGAAGCAGAAGGGAGAACCGTTGAAACTATAGAATTCTGGGGAAACTTAAATGAAATTTAAATAATAAAATAAAAACAAGTGGCAAAACAATGAATGAGATTTAAAATATATCATAAACTAAAAAGAAAGTGAAAAATAAAAAACAAAAACAGTCAAGACTGAAGTCCAGCTTGAAATGACTTCACTGCTTTGGCTGCCAAACTTCTCCAGATGTCATCCGATCCTTGTCAGCAAACCGGAAGCCCCAAATCCAGTGTCTCTGGTCATCAACTCAATGTCAAACAAGAAAATCATACCGCTTAAAGTAGAGGCTCTAGAAATCTCTTCAGACATCCATACTATAAGATTCCTCAGGAGATGTTCCTAAACGGCCTTCTCCCATTGTTTTCCTTCTGTCTGTTGGACTTTTTTGTTTGTTTAAATAAACTTTACTGCCAAGCCCCTCTAGCCAAGAAATCCTCGGGAGAGGAATTGGGGAGGAAGCGCCATATTACAGAAGTGTAGGTAAAATGTTTCCTACAGCACCGGAGGGCCCACCTCAATGAAAATACCCAAGGCCACCGGAGCTTTTAGTTCGATTTATTTAGCTGCTACACTAGCCACCTTGTCTGCTGGAGACAGCAAATACTGACTAAAGATATTCGATGCTGGCATATTTAGCAGATGGAGCAGGAATATACTCTGTATCCCCATGATGGAAGGAGGCTTTATTCCATTGGTCTGATATAGACAAAATGTGTTTTAATCACGCAGAACTCTAGCATTTCCTTATCTTGGGACAAAAGTGTGCTAGGGCCTTAACGCGCTAGCCACTACTGCCTCCTTTTGAGCGTGCGCTAAAAACCCCTAGTGCACCTTTGTAAAAGGAGCCCTTAATGCCATCAATGGACTGGAGAAGTAGCCTAATGGCTAATACAGTGGGCTAAGAACCTGGGGAACCAAGTTAAGCTTCCACTGCTGCTCCTTGTGATCCTAGGCAAGCCACCTAACCCTCTGTAGCCCTAGGTACAACACTTAATTAAATTGTGAGCCCACTAGAGACAGAGAAAGTACCTCTTTGGTTGTACCACAGAAAGGCAGTATATCAAATCCAAGATCCTTTACCCTTGTCAATTTGAGGAACATTAATTTCAATTATTTTAGATCCTATTTGGTGTAAATGACAAAAAGCTCTGAGTAAACCCATATGCCCTTTTATTAAACTGTGCTGGCAGTTTTTAGCGTGGGGAGCCACGTGGAATGCCCCACGTTGCTCCCGACGCTCATAGAGTTCCTATGAGTGTCGGGAGCAGCGTGAGGCATTCAGCGCTAAAATTTGCTAAAATTAAAAGGAGGCCACAGTCTTCTAGTGTCCTCAGAGAATATACTCATAACTATCCCTATATGGCTGATTGATCCTCTGTGCAGTGTTTCTAATGCTCCATAATTGGAGGAGCGTGTGGCGCAGTGGTTGGATCTACTGCCTCAGCACCCTGGGGTTGTGGGTTCAAACCCCGTGCTGCTCCTTGTGACCCTGGGCAAATCACACAGTCCTCCATAGCCCCAGGTACGTTAGATAGATTGTGAGCCCACCTGATTGTAAAAACCGCTTAGATAACCTTGATAGGCGGTATATAAAATCCTAATAAACTTGAATTGTTTCATCATTGTACTGTGTACCTGAGATCGGTTCAGTACAATGCTATAAATGCTACAGTACACATATTAGACAACTTTTATTGTAATGAAAAATCTATTTAAACTTAATACTTGCTGTAACAATGTTTCCTAACAGCAGATTTAAAATAAACTACTATGTTAAATAAAAAAGTTGGAGAAAGTTCTTTTAAGTATAAGGAAGGCTCCACTCAAGTGTACCATGAAGTAGGGAGAGAAAGGGAGTATGTGTTTTTCCAGCTGCAACTGTGTTTTTAGGTAAAGTCCACACACAAGGCTTTCTTTTCACTGACAGTATTCAGGTGAAAGAAGGAAGTGGGATAGCCAAATGAATAGTATACTCATGAAGATTCAGTCCAGGGAAGTCAGTGCTAAACAATGAAGCCTGCCCGAGAAGTAAGCATGCAGGCTTTTAATAGACCCAGTCTTTCAATGCATGTGGCTAATATCTGATATTCATTCTTGAGGAAGAAAATGTCTTAACCAGTCCCTTTAAATAGCTACCCAATCATGCCTTAGAGCAAGTAAAATCTTTGGTATTGTCTTTTGTAAAATATCTCAAAAAAAATGTATGTAGGGAACGAGGTGTTGAAATGGACCCGTTTCTTGTTGCACTTGCAATACACACAGGGCTGGCGTTAGGAAAGGACAAACAGATCAGCTGCCCTGGGTCCCACAGTTCCAGGGAGCCTTGTGGTCCGGGCATCTCTTCTCCTTGTTGGTCCATTTCTCTTTCTTCCACTCATCTTCGTGGTCACTTTTCAAAATCAAAGTTTCCCTTTTCAGAGGGGCCATGATGCAGCAACCGTTCTCACAAGTTGCAGGTGGCTGCCCCGAAGCTTCCCTTCTGATGCAACTTCCTGTTTCCACCCGGGTGGATCACAGCAGAGGGAAACTAAACTAAACTAAACTAAACTAAGCCTTAAGTTTATATACCGCATCATCTCCACGGAAGCGGAGCTCGACACGGTTTACAAAGCTTAAAAATACAAGAAGAGGGGAGAGAGAGTTTACAAGGGCATATGAAAAGGGGGGAGTAGGAAGGAGATGTTATATATTAGAGAAAAGCCAGGTTTTCAGTTGTTTCCGGAACAGCTGGAGGGAGCCCAGGTTTCGCAGCGGGATAGTGAGATCGTTCCAAAGGCCCGTGATTTTGGAGAGGAGGGATCTTCCCAGTTTGCCTGCGTGGGGGATGCCACGTAGAGAGGGGAAGGATAGTTTATGTCTGTGGGCGGATCTGGTGGTAGCAGGCGTTTGGGCGAGGAAGGATAGAGGGATTAGTGGCGGAAGGATGCCATGAATTATCTTGAAAGCTAGACAGGAGCATTTGAAGTGAATTCTGGAAAGTATAGGGAGCCAGTGAAGCTTGGTAAGTAAGGGGGAGACATGATCAAATTTGCGTTTAGCAAAAATCAATTTGGCCGCAGTATTCTGGATGAGCTGGAGTCTGTGAAGACTTTTTTTTGTTAGGCACAGGTAAGTGGCATTACAGTAATCGAGTTTGGATAAGATGATGGATTGTACCAGGACGGTAAAGTGTTTTTGGTGGAAATAGGATCTAACTTTCCTAAGCATGTGGAGGCTGAAAAAACATGATTTTGCCAAGGAGTTCAGGTGATCGTTTAGGGAGAGGGAAGAATCGATAATGCTTTGGGGCAGTCATGTGCAATCTATGAGAATGACTGCTGCACTATGGCCCCTCTGAAAAAGAAAACTTTAATTTTGATAGGCAACTGCGAAGGTGAGGGGAAGGAATGGAGATGGATCAACAAGAGGAAGAGGTTGAATGGTGCTTGAGGTTTATTGTGGGCAGTTTTTGAAATGCAGCCATTGTGGGACCTTTCTGCACCTCCCTGCGGCTGCTGATCCACCCCCTCCGACATCACACCTTTGCTTCAGAGCAGAGCCGGCAGCTGCAGGAAGGTCACGCAATGGCTAAATTTAAGTTTACAGCTACTACTGCTGATATGAGAAAGCAGCAGCAGCAGCAGTGGGGGGGGGGGGGGTTAGGAGGCAAGATACTATATGAAATTGGGGTGGAAGAAGGAGAGAGAGGGAGAAGGGGTAGATAATGGAAGTGGGGTTAAGGGGGAGAGAGAGAAGAGGGCAGATATTAGAAGTTAGTTGGGGAGGTGAGAGAGGGGGAGCATATGCTGGACAGAAGTGGGGAGGGGAGGGTAGAGAGGGAAGCAGATGCTGGATGGAAGTGGGGAAGGTAGAGAGATGGGAGCAGACACTGGATGGAAGTGGAAAGAGAGGGAAGATACTGGATGGAAGTAGGGAGGATATAGAGAGGGGGAGCAGATGCTGAATGGAACTGGAGAACGAGAGGGGGTAGATGCTAAATGGAAGAGGGGAGAGAGGGGCAGATTCCTGAGGGAAGTAGGGAGGAGCGAGGCAGATGCTGGTAGCCCCTCCTCATGCTGGCTGGATGACCTGCGCGCTTCCCCGGTGCAGGTGCTGTGTGTGTTGAGCAGTCCGTGAAGTGTAAGATGCGTGGTAAATGCGCATGTGCACTCCTTCCAGCGACAGCCCGACAGATCAGGGATCAGGGAACACGGAGGTAAGAGTACGCATGCGCGCTTAGCATTTTATTATAGTAGATTAAGAATAGATTGCACAGTTTTCATATGAAGGTTCACAATCTGCATGATAAAGTCTTGTTTCAAAATTCTTCAAAACTCTTTTTAAAATAGTATTATAAAGAAAAAAAGAAATGGAGAAGTTTTAGAAAGTATAGGAAAGATGGATGTTTTTTTGCTAATTAGATCAGGAGCATTGTGATATATCACATGCTGACACCAGATGGTGCTAAGCTCCTTATCTGAGGCTTTTTTTTCTACCTTACCTCCTCTTTTATGAACGCATAGCATGGGTTTTAGTGCCGGCAGCGGCATAACTGCTCCGACACTCATAAAATTCCTGAGTGTCAGAGTAATTGCCGTTGTTGCTGGCGCTAAAACTTGCACTATGCATTTATAAAAGTGGAGGTTAGTTAGGTCAATAAAAGAATTGAGAAATTAAAGAATGAAAAATTGAGAAATATATAAATATATATACAATATATACATATATATATATATATATATATATATATATATATATGATAAAAAAAACAAAAAATAAAAATTGCATAAATAAAAAAAAATTGCATGCCTCGGAGATTGGTAATACTGGTCTATGTTCAGTGGATTTGGGGGATATTTATGTGATTTTTAGATAATTAACCACTGGTTGTGAATATAGATAGGTTGCTACAATATTAGGAAACATGAGAATGACACGGTGACAAAATTCATCACCGTTCCCGTCCCCGCGGATAACTGCGGGAAATAATCCCATGTCATTTTCTAGTGTCTATTTTAACCTCAGTCCTTCTTCACCAGCATTCTTCAAAGAAAAGCTTGCGGGTCAGTGGTTGTGCCCAATTATACTCTGATTCTTCCCTCTCTCCTTAAAGAATGACATGAAGATGTTTTTCCTCTGTTATCCGCGGGGACGGAAACGGTGATGAATTTTGTCACCGTGTCATTCTCTTCACTGTTTCTGTTTCTGTGGTGTTGCATTGTATGCAGAGTCCGGCTTCTTGGTGGTTCAGTTTAACTTAGGCATACAAAGCAAAAAACTATAGCCACCAGAGCAGCGAAAATAGACCACCAGCTCTCCAAACTAGACGACCAACTACAAAACATTCAGGAAAGAATTGAAAACTATACTTTTCAAAAAAATTTATCAAATGATCTAACTAAAAGCTTATAAACCATTCCCCAGATCCCATCACTCATGCTATTCATCAATTCTTGTAAGCTCATTCTATCTATCAACTTTGTAAGCTCCCTGGGAATGCCCAGAACTGAAAGCTATTGGCGTGATAGAAAACACTAATGTTATGTAATATTTCTTATTCCATACTGGGTGAGGGTATTTCTGTGTTCTGTGTTTGTTCTCTGTTAGCACTGACTGTGCAGGATCGATCTGTAATATGGTTTAGTTTTACATTGGGTGTATTGATGTTCTAGTACTCACTGCAGTGTGTAAGATGCTGCCTTTTCCTAGTTACACTCTTGTTGTGCAACTTGTGGATTATTATTACAAATCATGGTTTTCATATAGTGGAGATTAAAAAATGATTAAATCTGGGTGTCATATATGCTAGGTACACCACTGGTGAGAGTCCAGAGGCCAGACATACCGTAGAATCTGAAGCCCAGTGCTTCAGGAGAGCTGAAAGAGGGGGATTGCACTTCAGCGTTTTACATTCCTCTTTTAAAAGGGTTGTCGATCTTATAACAAGTATAGTTTGGTAACATGAGGAAAAGATTTCTAGGAAAACGTTCTCGTTTCAACAAAATAAGCATAGTTTATCTTATGGCAGTAGGGTAGTTTTCCTATTTGGTAAGCTAGGATGATTGGCGGTTACTATTTTCAGTGTTTGTTTTAGGATATACAATGAAAATAGAAGACATGCAAACTGCTTAAGTTAAGACATCTATTTTTGTGTAGCAGTGCTAGATGTACACAGCCCTGACAGATAAGAAAAATTGGCCCCTTTGTTTGAGTCAAGGTGGAAACCCTTGGCATATCAATTGCTTCCATCAGAGCCATGGCATTTCATTTTCATTTGATATAGGAGCCTCCAAATCCTGGTAGTCCTTCTGGTTTTACCACTCCCCGTCAATCTGGCAAACATCCATTAAATGAGTTTAAAGAAAAAATGTTAACTCGCATCCATCTGTCCAGGTTCAGGCTGCTCTATAATGTCCATTAGTTCCTCAGGCAGACTAGTTTCACTGCATTCCAGCATTTCTACATCATTCCCAGGCTCAACTCCTGGAGTTCTCAGAAGAAGGTCTATGGGCTAGATTCTCGACAGATAGCGATTCAATCGCTGTTGGCCGATTCTCTGGCTGATTTTCCAACAGCGATTGATTCACTATCAAGTTTGCAATGCAAGGTGCAAATCATTTGCATGCAGACCCACCAACTCAATCGCTCAGTGAGTGACTGACACATGGCGGAGCCCTAACAGTAGCACTGCTGTCAGGGCTTCTGCTTTTTTAAAAAATGGAACAGATGTTCTGCGCGACTTAAACATGCACCATCTGTCCCGTTAAGAAAGCCCCCCCCCCTCCCCCTGTGCTAGCACCCCGAGTCACCGTCCCACCCCCTTCGAATCCCAAAAAGATGGCAGCTACCAATACGTCTACAGCAATCGGGTTTTAAGATCGGTATAACCTGATGCTAAATAACCAAGCAATGTAAGTGAATCAATCACTTTGTGATTTTGCATGGGCTTTTACTTTTTGTATGGCCTGATCGGAAAATGTGCGATCGAGGGGAAAAACCCGTGGTGGGGGTTTAGTGAATCTGGTCGGTTAGCAGTAATCATCGCTGACTTAGTAAATCTAGCCCTATGTCCTCAGCCGGCCCTCCACCCTCTGGCTGAAGCTTCCAATCTTTAACCTGTCTGTGTTTCAGGGAGCCACACCCAACTCTTCATGGGGGAGGAATGCAACTCAGCTACCCTCTGATCAGCTAGCAATTTGGCATCGCTTGGGTTTAAAGGAAACAGGTACTGAATCCTGCCAGGGCTCTTGCTTTTGGGAATCTGTCTTAGGGTAGGAGTCTAGTTCAGTCAAGGGAGCTGCAATGCGACAATGAATCAGCTCTTTTTACCCTAAGAGTGGTGGGTGTCAGGTCAAAAACGCGCCGCGACAAAGGCGCACCCAGACAATTGAGCACAGCGCGGAGGCACGCGCCGCTCTAAATTACTGTTTTTAGGGCTCCAACGGGGGGGGGGCGTGGGGGGGAACCCCCCACTTTACTTAATAGACATCGCGCCGCGTGTGGGGGCGTTGTGGGGGGTGTGGGGGTTGTAACCCCCCACATTTTACTGAAAACTTAACTTTTCCCTGTTTTTAGGGAAAAAGTTCAGTTTACAGTAAAATGTGGAGGGTTACAACCCCCAAACCCCTATAACGCCGGCGTGATGTCTATTAAGTAAACTGGGGGGGTTCCCCAACAAAACCCCCCGTCGGAGCCCCTAAAAACTGTAATTTTGTGCGGCGCGCGCCTCCGCGCTGCACTCAATTGTCGGCGCGCGCTTTTGTCTTTCGTGCCGTTGTCTATGAACCAGAGTGGTGTGCTTTTGGCCTTTGACAAGAACAAGGCTAGCAGCAGTGCTGAGTCTGTTACAGTACATGCCGAACAGGTCCCTCCGCTCTCAGGACAAAATAAGCGTCAAAATGCCCCCGGGTTGTGCCCTTCAACTGCACACCGCCAAACGACGTTCCTACTCCCACTTCATACCGAGCCATTGGAATCAACTGTCCCCCGCAGATCAGATCCCTTAAAGAACTCCCCAACTTTAGGAAAGCAATAAAAACATACCTCTTCACCTAACTCCCCTTCCCATGACCGATTAATTAGAAAGTATATTGGTACTAGATCTGGTATGTGTCGCGTTAGGACAAAAACTGGTAAATATGGCAAATTTAACCTGTAAACTGTACATTATGTACACTGGTATTAGATCCCTAGCATGTGTCAAGTTAGGATAAAAACTTGCACTCTAAGGATAACTATGGCAAATTGTAACTTGTAAACTCTATATTATGTAACCTGTAACCTGTTCTCACCTCTTTGGGGCAAACAAGAGAGAAAATTAATTAAATATTAAAATAACTAGATGGGTGGCTAAACACAGGGCAACTTGATTGTTGCTGTTGTCTGGGCAACTTCTTTGTGCAGTTGAACAAGGAATGAAGAACCAAAGTACAGGGTATGCAAGAACTTGGTCTAGGTGAAAAATGAGTTAATAGTCAGCCACCATATATATTAAAGGCCTGGGAAAAGAGCTAAGCTTTCACCTTCTTCCTGAAGTAAAGGTAGTCTTTAGTTAGTTGAAGCCTCTCTGGGAGTAGATTCCAGTGTGGGGACTTTTTCTGAGAAGGCAAGCTAGTAGATATCACAGCATCCATTTTCTTTTGATTAGGGTACAGATAATGATGGTCCTTGAGAGGACCTTAGAGGGTTAACTTGTACTTTAATTACTCTGGTCCAATTTGTCTGAGTGTAGGATCATGAAATGGTTAACTGTTGTTTAAAATATTGCTCTGGCCTACATAGCTGAAAACAGTGTACAATCTACTGACCTCATCTGCCTAAAATGTATGCCCCTGCCCTTACCACATTGTAAGCTAAATAGATAAGAGTTTGAGCCATGATGTACCCTGCCCTTCTGTACATGTAACATTTAGAGCTATAAGATTTAGATAAGCAGAGAAATGAGCTAGTTTCCTATAGGACTATAAGTTGTATCCCTGAACCTATCATAAGTGCTGGCTTAGGACCAATAATAATTGTAGAAAAGTTATAGAAGTAACAAATGAAAATTGTAGTTTTTGCATATATTAGTTTGCGTATGCTTAGTGAAAAGGGCATAAAAGTCCATGCATTTCCTGATTCTAACACTCTAGTAGGCAGGCTGTTAACTACACTAGAGTCCAGCATGCTGTAATAAACCTCTTGTACTTTCTTCATGCCTCTGCCTTTGTGTGTCCAAGTGACCTTTCATGAGGGCCCTGAAAATCAAACATAGTTTTAAATTTAACTGGTAGCCAACGTAGTTTTTGTAGGAAAGGTGTGATGTGGCCATGCTGCTTGCAGCTTTCTATCAGTCGTACACCAGCATTTTGAATTTGTTGGAGTTAATGCAACTCTTCCTGGTTTGACCAATGTACAGACCATTACAGTAGTCTAGTCATGATGTTATCACAGCATGTACCACTGTAGTCGGATTAATCTTTTCAATATATGGAAAGGAATTTCATAGTCACCACAGATGATAGAGACTATTTTTAAAGGTTGCTTGAATTTGCAGGATCAGATTGAGTGACGAGTTTAACAGTATCCCTAGGTTCCTAACCTGTGATTTTAGTAGGATTTTATATTTCCCCAAAGGTATTTTGAAGTCAGGTATTTGTTCACTTTTGTTAGTTACCCGAAGAATCTGTTTTGCTTGGGTTCAGGCAGAGTTTATTGTGTTTTGCCGATTCCTGAGTTGTGGTAAGACAGGCAGTCAGTTTACTCAAAGTTGTGGGTAGATCTGATTCTATAGGTATGAGTTCTTGTGCATCATCAACATAGATACAGAATTTTGTATCCATCAACCAAAGCAGCTCAGCCAAAGGCATGAGGTAAATGTTAATACAATGGTTCACAGTTTGAATCCCTGTGGCATTCTACAGTTTAGTGCCCAAGTTAACAATGTGCTATTGCTTAAGAGAACTGATTTGTTGTCTGTCAAACTGAAGTTGAACCATATAAATACTGTGCCACTTATTCCTGTTTCTACCAGCAATGTAAACATAATTTTATGAACCACAGTGTCAGAGGCTGCTGAGAAATCCAGCAGAATTCGTATCAAGGTAGATCCTCTGTTACAGTTTCTGTGGAGATCATCAAAAAGGAACACAAGAACTATCTCTGTTCAATACCCAAGTCTGAAACCATATTGATATGGGTCTAGCAAATTACTTACACTTAGCCAGTTATTGAGTTGAATGCAGACTGTTCTATAAATTTTGCCAGGAAAGGAATATTTATTTATTATTTTAGTTATTTTATTCAAAATATTTATATACTGCATAATCCCAATATACTTACCAGCTCACAAGTACACATTCACAATACATATATTAACAATGCCTGATTACAAAACCTTCCGAAGAGAAATAAAGACCCCGCTATTCACTAACTTTCTCAAGACTAGCTAAAACTATACTTAGCCTGAGACACAGTCTTGTAATTAATACGTGATCCTGTAATTCTCCTGGAAATGTCTAGCTTACCTCTTTTGTAATCCGCCTAGAACTGCAAGGTTAAGGTGGAATAAAAGTAACTAATATAATGTAAATGTGCAATTACAAATTGTCATAAATAATGTTCTACAAATTTTAATGACTCTCATATGTGGTCCCTCAAATTAGTTTTTCATAAAACCACAATGCTCCCCAAAAATAGGGTCAGGAAATTCTAGTCACCAAAAGCTTGTTAAAAACATAGTGGAGAGATTGAATGAATTCTTTGCATTGGTCTTTATGGAAGAAGATGTAAGAGATCTACCTAAACCAGAAATGGTTTTCAAGGGTGATGAGGTGGAGGAATTGAAAGAAATCTCGGTGAATCTGGAAGACTTACCAAGCCAAATTGACAAGTTAAAGAGTGATAAATCACCTGGACCAGATGGTATGTATCCAAGGTACTGAAAGAACTAAACATGAAATTACTGATCTATTGTTAGTGATCTGTAAGCTCTCGCTAAAATCATCTGTCGTACCTGAAGATTGGAGGCTGGCTAATGTTAAGTCAATTTTTAAAAAGGGTCCCAGGGGAGATCCAGGGAATTACAGACCGGTAAGCCTGACCTCAGTGCTGGGCAAAATAGTGGAAACAATTATAAAAAATAAAATTGTGGAACATATAGACAAGCATGATCTAATGAGACAGAGTTAGCATGGGTTCAGCCGAGGAAGTCTTGCCTCACCAATTTTCTTGACTTCTTTGAAGGTGTGAATAAACATGGTGGATAAAGGCGAGCCAGTTGGTGTAGTGCAGGGGTGTCCAATGTCGGTCCTCGAGGGCCGCAATCCAGTCGGGTTTTCAGGATTTCCCCAATGAATATGCATGAGATCTATTAGCATACAATGAAAGCAGTGCATGCAAATAGATCTCATGAATATTCATTGGGGAAATCTTGAAAACCCGACTGGACTGCGGCCCTCGAGGACCGACATTGGACACCCCTGGTGTAGTGTATCTAGATTTCTAGAAAGCTTTTCATAAAGTTCCTCATGAGAGGCTCCTGAGAAAATTAAAGAGTCATGGGATAGGAAGCAATGTTCAATTGTGTCATCACAGTGTGGACACTCCTAGCATAGATGTGATATGTTAGTGGAATGAGAAGGAATGTACAGGCTTGAACTACATTGAACTATCTTCTGACTAAGTTGTTTTCTTCGTTATTAAAGAACTGTTCAAATGATTCAGAGTCTGACTGGTGACATCAAGATTAAGGAATTAGGGATTGGCTGAACAGGAAACTCTGGGACAAAGACCTAGACCAACTGCTTTTGCCCACTACATACGGGGAATTCAGGAAATGCCTAAAAATATACCTGTTCCAGAAATACCTAAACAATTGACCCACTCTCCCTCTCCCTCCCTATTCCACCTGAACTTACAGCACTGTTATAAATATAATCTGTTATCTTCATCTTATCGTAACTTTACGTTGCTATTTATCCCCAACAGGTCCGGTCGGACATTATCTACTAAAATGTACATATTACATTTTCGCTCAGCAAATTGTATTTCTATACTATTGCCTCCTGAGGTCTCTGATCTCTGTATTTCCTCTGAATATCTACTTATTGTATTTCGCTGAATGTCCAGCACTCGTGATTGTAAACCGCCTAGAAGTCGCAAGATTGTGGCGGTATAGAAGAATAAAGTTATTATTATTATTATTACAGTGGCCAGTAACTTAGAGAAGTCCTTGCTTCAGTACAAAAAACCTGAAGACTATGCAGAGAGCTGTATCTGTACAGTAGAAGTTAGACAGCAGCATGAGCCTTTCTTCATCTAGGTGAGATTCTTGCTATTTTCTCTCAAGTTGATGTCCTTGGTACTTAAGGATCCATAGCACTGGGGAGAACCACGAGGAATGTTTGTGCATAGAGCATAGGATCTTATTCGCTAATCAAACATTCTATTTTTTATTTTTTATTATTTTAAACAATTTACAAGTTACACCACTTGTTAATGAAATACAGTGCAAAGAAAAATTTTTAAACAATTGTTTTAGAAGAACAAAAATATACACTTCCTCAGACCACTATAATGACAATGGGAGAGGACCTAAGGTAATGGGAGAACCATTAAGAAGTTAACATAAATTCATACAGCACCCCTCATCTCCTGTAAGCCAGAAATCCCCCCCCACGAGCATCTCAGCTCCCGAGTAAAGGAAGGAGAAAAAAAGAGAAAAAGAATACATAGGTGACATAGCAAAACACAAAACCAGATCAAAACAGACCCCCAAAACCCAAATCCATATGAGATCCAGCAGGTCAGCTGTCAACAGAGGTCTCCAGATCCAATTCCTCCACAGCCAAGTATCTTCCCCATAGATCATAATATTGGGGGGGAGGGTAGGGGGGGTGGTTTCCGGGGGGGGGGGGGGTTGCTACTCTGTTGATTGACTGATTGTTCTGTTTTGGCACAGTACTGCTGTGATGTTGTGCATTTCTTTGTTATAAATAAACAATTACAAAAAAAAAAGAAGTTAACATAAATTAACAGCAAGTAGCAAAGATGGATATCTCGGGTTGCACTTCCTGTTTTTACTTTAAACTGTGTCAGTTGTTATCTTCTTTAGATCTAGGAAGGATCTCAGATGTTCTGGTTGAAAAAAGACGTACTTCAGGCCCAAATATTTGATTACGCACATACAAGGGTATGCCAGAAGGTAACTAGCATCTAGCTTTTTTGTTTCCTCTCTCATTACCAAAATCTGTTTTCTTCTCTTTTGAGTGGATTTAGTGACATTAGGATACAACCATAACCTCTGACCACAATAGGAAGAAGTAGAATTTTTGAAATATATCCTCATAATTGGGTTCAAGTCCTGTTCAAAGACAAAGTTAACTATTAAAGTAGCCCGTTCTTGAACTTGAGAGAGAGATTCCTCTAGGGTTTTTATAATATTGAGCAAATCTGCTTCCATAGGGGCTGGATCAGTCGGCTTATCTCCTATATTCTTATTAGATGGTAGAAAATATGCTTTATTTCCAGGAGGAATAACTTGTACCGGATAGTTTAAATTTTCCAGCAGATATTGTTTGAAAACTTCTACCGGTGATAAGCCTAAAATTATGGGGCAATTAAGGACCCTAAGATTTAAACGGCTGTTATAGTTTTCTATTGATTCAATTTTCCTTTGCATGAATTTTTCATCTTTAATAACCTCGGTAAGTGTGTTTTTCAGGAGGCTGGTTTCAATTTGAATCTTTTCAATACAGTCTCTATGAACCTTATCAATACTATGGGAAAAATTGTCCACCTTAGATACTAGTACCTCAAGGTCCTGGGCTGTCTTCTCAACTTTCGCATCCAGTCTTCCTATGGCCTCAAGAAGTGTCCCCAGGGTAATTTCTGTGGCCATTGCTGGTCTCCCAGGCTTCACCATAGATTTCTCCATCAACGTTTTCCTCGGGGAGACCACTACATTCAGAACCTCCTCCGGGGTCGACAACGACGCATGCTCCTGAGCTGGACATTGAGGAGCACTCAGTATCAGGGGATATAGAGATCTCCCGTTCCTCTGGGCCGAGCGCTCCCATGCTTGAACCCAGAGCAGAAGTCAACCCCCAATCTTCAGCCTGAGTAATGGTGGTGGCTGACATTCTCTCTAGAAACTGGGGAATAGTTTGCTGCAATGGGGTTGACACTAGAGCCGGTCCCACGGCTCTCACAACCCCCTTCCTCTTGGTATGTGGCATTGACTATCATTGAACAGAAGAAAATCCACAGCAAAAAAGCGATATGCTAAGGTTAGCCACCACAGAACACTGGAGAATGCAGATGCCATCAAACTCTGTCAGCCATCTTGGATCCGCCCCCCACTAAGAATGCATTCTAGATATCAACCTGTTCTGATACTGTTGTCATCTTTTCATCCACATGAGGGTAGAACAAGGCCTCTAGGAAGTTATCAGCAGTCAGATTTGTCATGTCTTGTATTTTCTTTTATACTTTGGTTGGGCCTATCTGCTTTAGGTACTCCTTAATTTGATTAGAAAATGATCTGTCTGTAATAAGAATGTTAATTCAGTCCTCATCAATGCATATCTTTTATTTTACATTACATTACATTACATTAGTGATTTGTATGGTCAATCAGTAGGATCTTCTTGTTACCACCCAACAGTCTCCTATCTTTACCCCTGTACCTTTTGTGGCATGGAAAAAACACCCCACCCACAGAAATTATACCACCAAGTTTTGTAATAATTCAAATTACCACTAAAACTAGTGAAGTTTTTGTTTTAAATACTTGGTAATGCCTTGCTAATTAATAATATGATTATACACAAAACTGCTCTAGGCAGGCTAACCCAGCCTACTTGGAAGTGTAGTCATACTGCTTTTATAAGGGCAAAACCTAGGGATGTGTAGGCACCAATTATAGTTTGTTTGGTTTATTTCACAGTTTGGGGATGGGGTTTTTAAAGTTCATTTTTGTCTTTTAAAAGAGACATTTAAAGAAAGAATAAAGGATCAAGTGTCACTCATGACTTCGACTGCTCTACTGGCTGAATGAGCTGCCAATGATTACCCCCATACGCAGGGGTGTAGCTATCATTGAGTGAGCCCGGAAAATGCCCAGAGCTGCCCAGGGCTGCATGCGCCTATCCCCCTCCCTCCTTGCACTTGGGTCCAGCATCACTTGCCCTTCTCCACCATACTATTGCACTGGGCAGGGCTTCCACACACTGACACAATCCCTCTGGCATAAACATTGACAGCTGCTGTACTGGTTCATGGGGCCTTTCCTCTGCTGCGTCCCTCCTCTCTAATATTATATCCTGTGGGCAGGAAGCGGCTGAGAAAAGGCCCCACCTGCCAGTGCTGCAGCTGTCAATTTGTCTCTGCTGCAGGGATCGTGTCAACATGTGGATGCCCTGGCCAGCATGGGGGGGGGGGTGGAGGGGGCAGGAGGAGGGAGAGTAATGCCAGACTGGGTGCATAAGGAATGGAGAGATGCCAAACTGGCTGTGAGGGAGATGGGTACAGGGGAAGAGGGGCTAGACTTGGGGGAGGGAGCAGAGAGAAACTAGACCATAGAAGAGAGGATGGACAGATGATGGACCAACAGAGAGAGAAAGAATGCTGGACATAGAAATGCTGGACATAGAAATGAAAAATCAAAAGAACAGAGGATATTGGAGAGGTAAGACCCCCCCTCCCCCCGAGAAAATCAGAACAGAGACATCAGGACCATAGTAATGCTCACAGAAGAAAGGTACGAAAAAGTTTTATTTTTTCTGATGTAGTAATTGTAATGTGTCAGATTTATAAAGTATATTTTTGTCCCCCTCTCTCTGGCCCAGGTCCCCACTATCTTGGAAGCAATGATATAATAGGGGCCCATTCAGTGCTAGCTACGTCACCACCATGCCTCGTCTATAAATGTACAAATTACTTATGTATTTATAATTCAATTCTTTGTATTAGCATTAAAAAATATAGTATTACCAGTTCCACAGAGCTGTTAATTCTACTTCTTTGAAGGGTAACTGTGCAACAAAAATCAAACAGTTTTTTACTTTATCTCTACTAAATGGTGATTAAAGAGGACAATCATTTTTATGACATTTGAAATTCAAGAATGGAGTCAAATGAAGAAGGAGGGAAGAAAGAATTATATGTAGGGATAATAACTACCTTTTTTAGACCAAAAAGCCCAGTTTTTAGACAACTTGTACTGTGCCAGATTACAGCAGTCACCAGACACTATAAACATCCACCTCAGTTTAGAAACCCCTTCACACAGGACATACATACTATTCCTGTAAGCAGTATTCCTGCTCTGCTGATTTTGTGTTGCAAAGGACTTTGGTGACCTCTTCTGGTGAAAATATATCATGCTGACTTAATAAATAGATCAAATTAGAGAATGACACGGTGACAAAATTCATCACCGTTCCCGTCCCCGCGGATAACCACGGGAAACCATCTTCATGTCATTCTTTAAGGAGAGAGGGAAGAATCAGAGTATGAATGGCCACAATCACTGACCCGCAAGCTTTGCTTTGAAGAATGCTGGTGTAGAAGGACTGAGGTTGAAACAGACACTACAGAATGACAGTCTCTGGTATCCAGAGCAGATATTGTGATGTCATAATGCCTCATTCCACCAGTGCCTAAGAGCCAATCACATCAGTGATGTCACAATGGCTTCATTATCCTTGGCTCACATAAGAATGAGAGTATGAATGGCCACAACCATACTTGAGGGTCCTCAAGCTTTGCTTTGAAGAATGCTGGTGTAGAAGGACCGAGGTTGAAATAGACACTAGAAAATGACATGGGATTATTTCCCGCGGTTATCCGCGGGGACGGGAACAGTGATGAATTTTGTCACCGTGTCATTCTCTAGATCAAATATGAACCTGAAATGATGTTTCTGCAAAGGCCTAATTAAACTTTAGAACAATATAGTAAAAGCTTCATTGGAAATAGGGCATTTGGATCAGAAATGGAACATTCATAAGTTCCAACTTAAAAAGTCCATTTGAATGTTGAGCCCTTTGTACAATATACAGTATATACTGCCAGAAAAAAATACACGTGTTTTTCTACATGTGCAACAGAAGACATTCCATAAAACAACATGTTCAGAAAAAGAATGACATCCTTAGTAGCTTCAATGACTCAGATATAGTGAAAAATGCATAATGCATAATGTCTAATTAATTGTGTAATGCCAGAACAAACAGACTCCACAACACATTAAATGAAAGGAAAAAGCCTCAGAAAAGGGGCCCTCCCACCTCCACAAAGGTGGCTTCCTTAAAGTTGAAAAAGCTCTATGTTGTGCTGTGAAAAATCTCAAAAAGATAGAAGAAAAAAGTTATCAACTTATCTTCTGCTGATCGGTATCTTTTTGAGATTTTCACAGCACAACATAGAGCTTTTTCAACTTTAAGGAAGTTTTTTTGCCGATGAGGTGACTGTTCAACCACCTGTGAAAGTGTTACTATTTATCCTTAGTAGCTTCTACAAATAGACACTGGTGATTCAGAGGTGCTAAGGTACCCACAGTTCCAGGCTGAAGATTTTGAGACAGTTCTGGATTTCTGCCCATATCATCCTAGTTCATTTTGAGACTTGCAGCATTGATTTTAATGGACAGGATCAAGCACTACATATCTCACACTGCTTTGGACCAAAAAGTCTCCAACTTGAAACTAGTTAATTTGACATCACTGATGATTACACAAGTAACGACGAAAATGATAGGAGGCTTGCACCAGAAGACGTATGAGGAGAGACAGGAAGCCCTGAATATGTCTACCCTAGAGAAAAGGAGAGACAGGAGAGATATGATTCAGACATTCAAATACTTGAAGGGTATTAACGTAGAACAAAATCTTTTCCAGAGAAAGGAAAATGGTAAAACCAGAGGACATAATTTGAGGTTGAGGAGTGGTAGAGTCAGGGGCAATGTTAGGAAATTCTACTTTACGGAGAGGGTAGTGGATGCCTGGAATGCGCTCCCGAGAGAGGTGGTGGAGAGTAAAACTGTGACTGAGTTCAAAGAAGGAGGGAAGAACACAGAGGATTTAGAATCAGAAAATAATATTAAATATTGAACTAAGGCCAGTACTCGGCAGACTTGCACGGTCTGTGTCTGTATATGGCCGTTTGGTGGAGGATGAGCTGGGGAGGGCTTCAATGGCTGGGAGGGTGTAGATGGGCTGGAGTAAGTCTTAACAGAGATTTCGGCAGTTGGAACCCAAGCACAGTATAGGGTAAAGCTTTGGATTCTTGCCCAGAAATAGCTAAGAAGAAAAAATTTAAAAATTTAAATTGAATCAGTTTGGGCAGACTGGATAGACAATTCGGGTCTTTTATCTGCTGTCATAGAAACATAGAAGATGACGGCAGAAAAGGGCTACAGCCCATCAAGTCTGCACACTCTGGTTACCCACCCCCTGTCTATGCCCTAATGACCCAATTTTCTTATCTTGACCCTTGTAGGGATCCCACATGGGTATCCCATTTATTCTTAAAGTCTGGCACACTGTCTGCCTCGATCACCTGCACTGGAAGCTTGTTCCAATGATCAACCACTCTCTCTGTGAAGAAATACTTTCTGGTGTCGCCATGAAATTTTCCGCCCCTGAGTTTGAGAGGGTGCCCTCTTTTGGCCGAGGGTCCCTTGAGAAAGAAAATATCATCCTCCACTTCGACACGTCCTGTGAGGTACTTAAATGTCTCGATCATGTCTCCCCTCTCCCTACGTTCCTCGAGAGTGTAGAGCTGCAATTTGTTCAGTCTCTCTTCATACGAGAGACCCTTGAGCCCCGAGATCATCCTGGTGGCCGTCCGCTGAATCGATTCAATTCTGCACACATCTTTACTGTAATGTGGCCTCCAGAATTGCACACAGTACTCCAGATGAGGTCTCACCATAGCCCTGTACAACGGCATTATGACTTCAGGCTTTCGGCTGACGAAACTTCTATTGATACAACCCAATATCTGCCTTGCCTTAGATGAAGCCCTCTCCACTTGATTGGCAGTTTTCATGTCTGCACTGATGATTACTCCTAAATCTCGTTCTGCTGAAGTCCTAGTTAAAGTTTCTCTGTTCAAGAAGTACGTCCTGCATGGATTTCTGCTTCCGAGGTGCATGACCTTACATTTCTTAGCATTGAAGCCTAGCTGCCAGGTTGAGGACCAACTTTCCAATGTAAGCAGGTCCTGCGCCATATAATTCTGTAAACTGCATTCACTTACTATATTACATAGTTTGGTGTCATCGGCGAATAGTGTTATTTTACCTTGAAGCCCTTGAGTCAGATCCCCTATGAATATGTTGAAAAGGAGTGAACCCAGGACCGAGCCCTGCGGCACTCCACTGGTCACCTCCGATGTTTTAGAGAGGGTACCATTAACCACCACCCTCTGAAGTCTGCCACTCAGCCAATCATTGACCCATGCAGTTAGTGTCTCTCCTAACCCCATCGATTCCATCTTGCTTAGCAGCCTGCGGTTTGGGACACTGTCAAAAGCTTTACTGAAGTCCTGGTACATGACGTCCAAAGACTCTCCCAAGTCCAACTTTCTTGTTACCCAGTCAAAGAAGCTGATGAGATTGGATTGGCTGGACCTACCCTTGGTGAATCCATGCTGACTGGGATCCCTAAGATTCCCTTCATTCAAGATCATGTCCAATTTGCTTTTAATTAGTGGTTCCATGAGTTTGGATCGTCCAAGTAGCCACTTAGGACACTTTTTAGACGTTTTTTTTTATTATTATGAACCCCTTAGTGTACTGGCACAGGAGGAAGAGGATGGAGGTGGGGTGTCCCAGAAGAGGAAAGGGAAAAAAGGTCGGGAGGGAGGGCAACAGGAATACCCGGCGGTGATTCTGGAGAGGTTGCGGGTTGAGACAGTGGGAGGGGAAGGGGATGGGGAGGGGCTTTTCTAAATACAGAGGTGGGTGGGAAGGAGGGTATGGAAGTAGAGGGGGGGAGCGTTTTGCTGGTGGGGAGGGATGTGATTAAGGAAGGGGAAGATAAGGAAAGGGAAGGAATTGGGGAAGAGTTGATTCTGGCAGAGGGAGAGGCGGTCCCGCCAGGGGTGGTGGTGAAGAAGGGAATGGAAGAGGGGAGCGGAGAGAAGGGGGGGAAGAAATCTAAATTAGTGTCATGATGGGGGGTTCCGGCTGAGGCAGCGACAGCTGGCACCGGACACAGTGGCGTTGGATGTGGTGCGAGCAGTGTGCCAAGTTGCAGAAGCAGAAAGAAAAAAAGGAGTGAACAGCAGTGGCGTTTACTGTGGAAGGGGGTGCGGCTTTGGCCTCCCTGACGCATGTTTCAGTTTTTGTTTTAAATGAGTTTTTGTATTTCTGTTTATTTATTGCTGGGGGGAGGGGGGTTCTAGTCACTTTGTGTACAGGGTTTGGGGCTGTTTAGTTTTCATATGTACAGGTTTGGTGTGGGGATAGTGAAATGTAATGTAATGTAATTTATTTCTTATATACCGCTACATCCGTTAGGTTCTAAGCGGTTTACAGAAAATATACATTAAGATTAGAAATAGGAAAGGTACTTGAAAAATTCCCTTACTGTCCCGAAGGCTCACAATCTAACTAAAGTACCTGGAGGGTAATAGAGAAGTGAAAAGTAGAGTTAGAGGAAAAATAAAATAAACATTTTAACAAGACAGCATTGATCTAAATACTTTGGGAGGTAGAAGAGAGGAGAGAAAGGAATAGAAGCAGAAGGGGGAGACGTTGAACAGTAGAATTCTGGAGAAATTTAAATGATAGAAATAGAACAAAACAAAGACAAAATGCAAAACAATAGATAAGATTAAAGATAAATCATAAGCTGGAAAGAAAAATAAAATAAAACTTTGTCTTCAATCCACGGTTTCAGCGTCAGTGATGAAGTGGAGCAAGTAAGTTTAGGAGGAGCGATGACGTTTCCAGAAAAAGGGCTTCTTCAGGGAAGAGACTTGGCCGACAGTCCCAGGATGTCTATGTCTCCTCCCCTGCGATGTTCTCCCATCCATGCATTCCCTCCCATACACACTGCCCGTGCCCCAGCCGCTCCAAGGAGGCTGCCCCAGATGAGGCCCACGGTGAATGCAGGATTCTCTCCTCTGCGGGAAAGCCGCCCGGAGCCGACAGTCAATCTTCATGTCATTTATGTTTGTATTATTTGTATGATATTTGCTGCTGTGACTTTGTAATGTGTTGAATTGTAATGCTTTTTGGTGTAAGTCTATATAATAAAAAAATAACTTTTCAGTAGTTGGAACCTAAGAACAGTACCGGGCAGAACTTTGGATTCTTGCCCTGAAATAGCTAAGACAAAGAAGAAAAAAAAACAACAAATTTTTAGATGGAATCAGGTTGGGCAGACTAGATGGACCATTCGGGTCGTTATCTGCCATCATCTACTATGTTACTATGTATTGCACTGTTGTAAAATAATAATAATAATTTTATTCTTATATAGCGCCATACCGAAAAATTTCTAGGCGGTTCACAACAAGGTGAGCTAATACATGGGATACAGATAAAATACAAATTATAATGATGGACTTAAAAACAGATAAAGACAGAAAGCATTTACAATATAATGCAGAAAATACCGGCCTGGCAGGGAAAGAAGTAATACATAGAACAGATCAAATACATCAAGTTGAATCTAAGGAACTTGATTGAAAAAATGAAGCAGAATGCATTAAGATACCAGCCTATCAAGATTCCGGAATCCCAGAGAGTAACAAGATTCTAGAATCCCAAAGAGTAGCAACATTCCATATAGAATCTCAAAGAATAGCAAGATTCCGGAATCCCAGAGAGTAACAAGATTCTAGAATCCCAAAGAGTAGCAACATTCCATATAGAATCTCAAAGAATAGCAAGATTCCGGAATCCCAGAGAGTAACAAGATTCTAGAATCCCAAAGAGTAGCAACATTCCATACAGAATCTCAAAGAAGAAGAAGAATTTTATTCTTATATACCGCCATCCCGAAAAAGCTCTAGGCGGTTCACAACAAGGTGAGCTAATACATGGGATACAGATAAAATACAAATTAGAATAATGGACTTATAAACAGATAAAAACAGAAAGCATTTACAATATAATGCAGAAAATGCCAGCAGTCGGCCAAACTAATCTCCAAGCTTAACCCCTTCAGAACTATACATCACAGGTTATATACGTTTAAGCGGGGAACTTTTCAAGAAGTTGCTATTTACACATGACTTCCATTTATATATTTCCAATCGTCTTTTTACACATGTAAATGGTGCATTGCCCTTCTGAAATCACCTCCTTCTCCGCAACATGCAGTCTTTCAACCTGTCTGCACAAATGCACTCTGGCACGATCACCAAAAAGATGCCATAATTCAAAGTTTCCCCCCCCACAAAGTGACAAGCGCCATACTGCTTTAGAACAAAGGCATTCATCAGGATGTCTTCACAAACACTGATAATGCAAATGAGTTTGCTTTAAAGCACTGGCCACTAATTTAAATGTTTTATTGCTTATACTGAGCAAACGTATAAGGTTTTTAATCATCCCAAATGTATTATTGTCTTTTCCTAGATTATATATCATAGGTCCTGTTAAGGACTTGGAAACATTGTAGCCATATCTTTCCAAGATTATGCTCAAAAACTTATTTTTTCCATCAAGCCTTTTTAATGTATTGGACAGCACGAAGGCAAAGATCTATTGATATGTCTGTAATTGTAAAAATGACTTTGTTGTATGAAAGATGGAGTTCTTTTCTGAATTTAACTTTTTTGGTTTTATTTTTAACCACTTTTGATCTGTCTAAACTAGGTGCTATATAAATGTAATAAACAAAATAATAAACAAACCCCTTTTGGATGGCAGACTCTTTTCATGCCTTTGTAATATTGGACAAAATAAGCACACCTCTGTAATCAGGACATGTAAAGTTGGTTTTCAAGAAAGGTTTGGACAATTTCCTGGATGAAAAGTCCGTAGTCTGTTATTAAGACATGGGGGAAGCCACTGCTTGCCATGGATCGGTAGCATGGAATGTTGCTACTCTTTGGAGTTCTAGAATCTTGTTACTCTCTGGGATTCCGGAATCTTGCTATTCCTTGGGATTCTGTATGGAATGTTGCTACTTTTTGGGATTCTAGAATCTTGTTACTCTGTGGGATTCCGGAATCTTGCTATTCCTTGGGATTCTGTATGGAATGCTGCTACTCTTTGGGATTCTAGAATCTTGTTACTCTCTGGGATGCTGGAATCTTGCTATTCCTTGGGATTCTGTATGGAATGTTGCTACTTTTTGGGATTCTAGAATCTTGTTACTCTCTGGGATTCTGGAATCTTGCTATTCCTTGGGATTCTGTATGGAATGTTGCTACTCTTTGGGATTCTAGAATCTTGTTACTCTCTGGGATTCTGGAATCTTGCTATTCCTTGGGATTCTGTATGGAATGTTGCTACTCTTTGGGGTTCTAGAATCTTGTTACTCTTTGGGATTCCGGAATCTTGCTATTCCTTGGGATTCTGTATGGAATGTTGCTACTCTTTGGGATTCTAGAATCTTGTTACTCTCTGGGATTCTGGAGTCTTGCTATTCATTGGGATTCTGTATGGAATGTTGCTACTTTTTGGGATTCTAGAATCTTGTTACTCTCTGGGATTCCGGAATCTTGCTATTCCTTGGGATTCTGTATGGAATGTTGCTACTCCTTTGGTTTTGGCCAGGTACTAAGGACCTGGATTGGCCACCGTGAAAACGGGCTTCTGGGCTTGATGGACCATTGGTTTGACCCAGTAATGCTATTCTTAGGTTCTTAATTGCTGCCTGAAAAGAGAGTAGCCTATCAAAGTATCGAGGCTACGGAGGCGCATTACAATACCTAATGCCACATCTGGACCAGTTGCTCACGCCCTTTCTGATTGTCCTGCTGCCCTGAAATAATCCTACTCTCTGCCTCCCCGACTCTCTCTCTCTGGCTCCCCGCTCTTCTGCTCTCCGCCCTAACCTGCTCTCTGCCTCCCTTGCCTCTCTCTCTGCCTCCCCGACTCTCTCTCTGTCTCCCCGCTTTTCTGCTCTCTACCTCCCTGACCCTCTCTCTCTGGCTCCCCAGCTCTCCTGCTCTCCGCCCTGACCTGCTCTCTGCCTCCCCTACCTCTCTCT